>NC_138188.1:39223786-41669549 GCF_964194105.1 Spermophilus citellus
GAATCACTGATCAATGTTACTTAATGAACTGCCCTATTTTACCTCATGTTATTTCAAGTATAGTAGAAAGTACTACACTTTGGGAGTTGCTTGTCTAAGATATTCATGTTGGTTGATTTCATCTGTGAACTTAGGCTGTGGTGTCCAGCTGTTCGGTTAAACACTCAAGTAGATGTTGCTGTGAAACTATTTTTAAGCTGTGACTAACATTCAAGTTAGCAGACTTTGAGCAAAGTAGATTACTCTTCATAACCTGTGTGGGTCTCATCTGATTAGCTGAGAAGATTTGGGATCCCCCAAAGGAAGAAATCTACCTCCAGACTCAAGCAAAATCAGCTCTTGCTGGAATTTACAGCTTGTAATTTTGGAGTTGCCAGTCTCCATAGCTACATGAGCCAATTCCTTAAAATCAATCAATCAGTCAGTTGCTCTTCATTCAACCAGTTTTATATCTGTGGAGAAGACTACACAATATCTGCCACCATATGACCCAGCTGTACCTTAGTATTTATCCTAAAAAAATTACAGTGATACATGCCTGCCCATATTTATAGGAGCACAATTTCACACTAGCCAAACTATGGAGCAGCCTAGGTGTCCATCAACAGATGAATGGATAAAGAAAATGTAGTATGTATACATAATGAAGTTTTATTCAGCCATAAAGAAAAATGAAATTATGTCATTTGCAAGAAAATGGATGGAACTTGAGACCATTAAATTAAGCAAACTAAGCCAAATTACAGCTCTTCCACTTATTGATGTATATAGAAGCAAATTGTTTAATCTCTCAGGTAAGGAAATAAAATCCATCTGTCAGGTGGTTGTGAAGGTTGAGTACAAAATATTTAAGTATGTGGCATACTGTTGATACTGAATATGCCTGTGGCCTGCCTATTCTTCCTTTTGGGATGGTGAGACCAAGTGGTTGAGTGCCTGGGACATGGAGAGACAGTGCTGCAAAGCATCCTGATCCCTGGACACCTGATTTGCTGTTTCAGGTTGGGGCTATTTTTGGAATCTGCTCCATAAAGTTGTTCACTCCAGGTATCTCTTTGGGACACATTTAGAACCTTAGATGCTTTTTCCTTTTTTTTTTTTTTTTTCTTTTCTTCCTTTATTTCTCTCGTCCACCCCCCACTCCCCAGTACTTGATATTGTAAACCAGGGGCATGCTACCCTGAGCCACATTCCCAGCCCTTTTTATTTTTTAACTTTGACATTGGGTCTTACAAAATTACACAGGCTGGCCTCAAACTTGTGATCCTTTTGCTTCAGTCTCCTAAGTCACTGGGATTATGGGTGTGTACCATCCCCCACATCTCCTTTTTAAATTTTTGGTTAAAACACACAACATAGGACTCAGTGGTAGAGCAAGTACTTAGAATGCACAGTGTCCTAGGTTAAATCTCTAGCACCAAAACAATATAAAAACATAAAATTTACCATCTTAGCCATTTTAAAGTATACAGTACAGTAATGCTAACTATATGCACATTATTGTTCAACAGAGTGATAGGTCTGTTTTATATAATTTAATTATAGATATAAAATTTAGATTAATATACAAATTTAATTCCCAATCTTCAAATGTAAACAATGCGATGTTTATTTATTTCTTCACAGAATCCTAAATATTACAATGGAAATTAAAGTAAAGCTCTGAGCAAGATTAGACAAAAGTTTAAAGCCTGGGTACAGTGCCTGTAATCCCATTAGCTTGGGACTGCTGAGGCAGGAGGATTAAGAGTTCAAAGCCAGCCTCAGCAACTTAGAGAGATCCTGTCTCTAAATAAAATATGAAAAAGGGTTGGGATGTGGCTCAGTGGTTAAGTGCCCCTGGGTTCAATTCCCAGTACCAAAAAAAAAAAAAAAAAAAAAAAAGTTTAAAGAAGAGTTATGAAAATTTCCTCTTAGTTTTATAAAAACATATGTTTACCCTAAAGATCTTATATAATTTCAGTGTGATAAATATAAACCAGCAAAATTTGACAGTCCCATCTCAACTTCCCCCTCTTTTAATTATGTCTTAGATGATTACACAGGCAAAAATAAAAGGGAATTTTCTCTGACAAATACAATGTAGAAGGAAAAAAAAATTTCACAAAAGCTACAACATAAAAGGATTTTTTTCCTGATATATACATTTTTCTGCTTAGATATGAAAAACACACAAATTTGTGCTTTATTTTACTATATAAGTATAGCTAAAGACTTATCAAGTATTGAGACATTACCTCCTTTGATTCCTATGATGGTGCCCCGAAGGCCAACTGGAACCGAAAAATTCTCTCTCACGTTTACAACACGGTCAAAGAGACGAAATTCTGCATCCCGATCAGGAATGACTCCATGTTGCTGTTCTAAAGGCTGAAAAAAAGAGGGCCATTAATTCTCATTAAAAGTTTCTCTAATATATTGAAAACATTTTTAAAGCAAAAGCAACTAGTTTGAATTCTTTGATAGGAACTTACTCTGTATAGCAAATGTGGCTTCACTGTCACTCGTACTTTCTTATTATTCTTTCTTTGCTGAGGAAAGAAAAAAAACTTTATGTGTAAAATTGTAAAAGCAGAATTCACTACTTCAACATATCTGAAGTTTACAGAACCAAAAATAAAAAACAAAACAAAAAAGCTTATAAAGCCAAACGAAATGATTAATTTTAAGAACATCTAAAGTTCCGCAGCTACGGTTAAGTGGGAATAAAATAAACATTTATAAAATGCTTACAAACCTAAATTCTTATTTAAAAAAATTTTAATGTAAATTGTTTTTGAAATATGACATAGAAAAATGCAAAGTTTTAAGTGTAGCCAGAATAATTTTTTTCTTTAATACATCTGTGCGTATCCACACTCGAACGGAGCAGCACTTTTCCTTAAGCATAAGAAACCCTCTCAAGTAAACTTACTGCTAACACAAAAGATTAGATTTGCCTATTTTGAACTTTATATATAAAAGTGCTATCTTATGGCTTTTTTCCTCTTTCAAAAGAATTATAGGAAATAGCCAGCAAAGATTTTTATAGAAGAAAGAAAGGTATAAAGTATTATCTGTGAGAACACCATGGGTTGTGTGGTATTTTTAAAAATTAAGCTTGAGTTCATTTGACAAAACCTTTGCCTTTTGATCTATTGTGAAATTTGATGTCTGAATGTTTGGGATATCTACAGAATGCTGGAAGAAGAGTTTTTCCTGTTCTTTTTTACTTGTTAGTTCTGTGAACTCACACTTTCAGCATTAGCTGCCTTCCATCTATGGGAAGGCAATAATTTTACGTGTTCTAGCTAATCAAACAGTGGAAATAATTTCTATCGGTTGCATTACGTAAAATACTAGGTTGTTAAAATAGAGAGTACTAACCTCATTTAAAAAATGTCAGCAGTTCTATCTTTAGATTTCTCTTTAGAACATCACTTTTGCAAATAAGGGCAAGAGGACATCAAACAACAATAAACTATAGAGTTCATGTGTTCACATACTGTAAGTGCTCAATCCTTTAAACAGTGTCTATTTTATTATGAGGCATTTTATGTTTTCTTTCAGTAAATATTTGTTAAGTTACATTTATGTGCCACGTAGTCATTAATCAAAGTGCTAGGAATAAAGCAGTGAACTGATTGTTTACTCTAGTTAAGAAAGATGTAACAGAAACAAAATGGGGGCTAGGGATGTTGTTCAGCTCCCCTGGGGATCTTGAACCCATTGGAGTTCTGCCTTTTTATTTTTATCTTGGGATAGGGTGTTGCTAAATTGTCCAGGCTGGTCTTAAACTTGCAATCCGTTTATATTGGCCTTCCAAATCACTGGGATTATAGGCATGTGCCACTTGGCCTGTATGTTTGAAAATTGAAGGCAAAAAGCATTTAAAAAAAAAAAAAAAGGAGCAGGAAAGAGAGATGGGCAATATGGGGAGATAATGCAATTTTAATAAGGTGAATAATGAAGGCCATATTGATAAGGTGTCTATGTATTCAGCCCATAGCAGGATTAACAGACTGTAACAAGTGGAATATCAGAAGAATTTAAAGGAACTGAAAAAAGAAAAAGATACTAGAACTGTGCCTGGACTACTGCATTGGAAAAAACAACCCAAAAGCTCTAATATATACCTAGGCATTGTTATACCATAGCTCTCACCAGAGGATGTGATTATCAAACTTCATTTGTTAGGCAAATGAACACACTAGGTAATTTCCACAATATGCTCCATTCTATAGGTATTGGATGAAGAATTTGGGGACTACTCAAAATGTGATCATTTTTAGAAATGCAGAATCTTGGGCTTGGGGTGTCGCTCAAAGGTGGAATACTGCCTCACATGTGCAAGGCCCTGAGTTCTGTCCCTAGTGTTGCAGAAAAGAAAAAGAAAAACAAAACAAACTCTCAAGCCTCACCCTAGGCTTACGGAGTCAGAACCAGTATTTTAATAAGATGCTACTATAATTTATTTGTACTTTAAAGTTTAAGAAGCACTGCTCTAAAGTGGAACCCAGAGCTTTCTTAAAAAGCTCTCCCAGTAGCTGGGTATGTGGAACACGCCTATAATACCAGCTACTCAGGAAGCCGAGGCAGGAGGATCACAAGTTTCAGGCCACTTTGGACAATGCAGTGAGGCTCTATCTTGAAATAAAATAGAAATAAAAATAAAATAAAGGGCTGGGAATGTAGCTCATTGGTAGAGAACCTCTGGGCTCAATTTTCAGAACCATAAAACAAACAAACAAAAAAATCAAACCTCTTCTTTAAACCCTCCAAAACAAAACCAAGAAACAATGCTGAAGAAATATATTTTATTCTATATTGAGACAATTAAAAGGTAATAACAGCTGAATATCAATGACCTTTCAAAAATTAAACTCCTGGGACAGAAGGTAAAGCTTAGTTGTGGAGCACATGCCTAGCATGCATGAGGCCTTGGGTGTGATCTCCAGTATACATCCTCAAACCCCCTTTAAATTCTTTGCGCTGAGCCTTATAATTTCCCCCCAAGAGGAAAAAAAAAAAAAAAACCATCTAGTGGTGATTTTCTAGACCATAATCACAGAAAATTCAAGTAATAGTAATTATAATAGTAGCTAATCATTATTAGGCATCAATACTAGCTAAGCATTATTAAAAGGTTAAAAACTTTTTTTTCCTGAATTGGGGCTTGGACACAGGCTTCCTGCATAAGTACTCTACCACAGAGTAGACCCCAGTCCAAGGTTGAGTAAATATAAATTATAAATCAAAAGAGGGATTCAAACAGAGAGTGGAGGAGATAGGTTGAGTACAGTTCTTAATTCTACTAGTGCAAAAAAGAGAGTGCTATGTTAACAATCATTTTAATAAAAAAGTAAATTTGTGAAAAATAAAGTTTCTAAAAAGCAATAATATCAATTCATTTTCTTTTATTTATTTTTTTAAACTTCTTGTTGTTGTTCTCATAGATGGACAGCATTCCTTTGTTTCATTTTTATGCAGTGCCAAGGACTAAACCCAGGGCCTCATACATGCTAGGCAAGTGCCACTGAGCTATAGCCCCAGCCCCCCATTTTCTTTTTGTAATATATTTTTTAAATATATATTTTTTAGTTGTGGATGAACCTTATTTATTTATTTATTTATATGAGGTGCTGAGAATCAAACCAAGTGCCTCACACATGCTAGGCAAGTGCTCTTCTACTGAGTCATCACCCCAGCCCAATCAATCCATTTTCTATTGTACTATGGTAGAAGAGTAAAGTACATAAAATACATACGTCTACTACAGAAGCTTGTTGCTCTGAAAAAGCAAAATATAAGAAAAAGGAAAGAGAGAAAGTAGGATTTCAAAAATTCTTACTAACTGAATGAACTTGAGTGACAAAAGTGCATTTTGTTTTATTTTTTTACTTATTTTTGTACTGGGAATTGACCCAGGGGTCTCTATCACAAAACTACATACCCAGCTTTTTGTATTTTTTATTTTGAGACAGTTTCCCTAAATTACTAGACAAGACCTTGAACTTGTGATCCTACCAAGTCAGTGGGATTACAGGCATGTACCAGCCTGCTTAACTCTGAAAGCACATTTTATTTACTTGTTTATTTATTTTGGTGGTTGAACCCAGGGGTGCTTAACCACCAAGCCACATCCCCAATCCCCTGCTGAGTTTTTAAGTTTTGAGACAGGGTCTCACTAAATTGCTTAGGGCCTCATTAAAGTGCTGAATTTGAATTTGCAATCCTCCTGCCTCTGCTTCCCAAGCTATTGGGATTAAGGCATGCATGACCATGCCCAACTCAAAAGTACATTTTACTTGTAATTTTATAAAAGTTAATTAAGTAAATTATTTTCTACAAACACATGAATTGTACCTTGAAAGAACGTAGTTATTAGAATAGATAGAAATGGGGATTAACCTTATTTCTCAATCACAAACTTTCTATCATGAGTAGTTTCAAAATATTAATTCTTAAAGCTGGAAACACTATAAAGAAATAAAACTTAAATGCTATTGCTTTTGTATATTAAAGTATATCTGTTCAGATGAACTTACTCATGCCATTGAAAATGGTTAGGATGCTTTTTAAAATCATAGGATTATTTTAATTAGAATCATTGAGTATTGATATTAGTTGGTAGAAAAAACTTAATTATTTGTAAAATAATACACACTACATTTAACTTAAAATCTCATCAATAATTTTGTTATTCAAAGTTGATACCTTGCACTTTTCAACTTCTTCCTCGATTTTCTCGACAATAGCTGCATCCAGAATTTGTAAATCACAAGAAGAACGAGACAAAGTACTGACAGGATGTCCTTTTAGCCAAGTAATAATTTCTTGAACTTTCTCTGCACTATAGTAACAACAAAAAACCAAAATATTTTCCACATTTATTAAGACTTTGAGAGCTTATATTAGAGAGCTGATATAAACTTTCTGAGAATTGTGGCAAATTTATATAATTAATAATTAGTCAAATCAACTAAGTCTAATTATAAATCTAACATAAAATGGACATGCTATCTCTCAATAATAAACAATACAGAAAAAAATCAGTTCAAAATTATTCGCTGACATCAACAAAATAAAATTTCTAATGAGCTGTTAAAGGAAAAATGAAACAATACCAAACAAAACAAAAAGTAACATGAGACTTTTTTGATAAACTAGGTGCATTCTTCAAGGAAACCATTAAATTGAATTATGAGTCAATAAATACCATAAATCTTGCTTACCCATTCTCATTTTCTCCAGGCCAAATGTCATCTTCATAGAACACATCCTCTTGGCTATTTTTGGCTATATAACTAAATAGTTCTGGTGCTCTAGTCAAACAAACAAGAAACAATATTGTTGTAAAAACACATATGGCTCATTTCACATAAATTTCCAGGAAATAATTTTAGATCCTGAGGGGGACATGTAATATTACCAAAGAAATATTACAGTATTATTAAGGGACACTTTTAATAAGGAATAGAGACTGAATGATCTGAAAACCTTATACCTTTTAAAAACTCCCACTGGCTGAGGGATAAATCCCTAGACTTATAAAATACTTCATTGATGACTCCAATTCTTTGACTACAGTGATAGGAGATAAATGAACAAAAATAATATTTATAAGCTCATTTTCTAATGTTTTCAACAAAGCTGGATCACTCTACAGTACAGCAGACCAAAATGGATTAATAGTTTCTTATGATATTCCTCAAAACTCCATTTGTTTCTGAATAGTGCAGGACTTTCTGGTATATAAAAGCAGACTGAACACGTGACAGTAAAGTATAAAGAAGTCCATACATCTAGAAACACAAAGACAGAAGCAGAGTATCTGATAGCATGTAAGAATTGTTAATGAAATTTCAGAAGTTAGAAACTGGGTGGGCGAGTATTGTAGTTATTCTTAGACAGGAATAAGCTGAATCCTAAATTCCCAGTAGGGGAAGTCACCAATAAGCAATTTCAACCAATCACAAAAAGGGTTCAAGTGCTTTTTTCTTTATGTTTATAAAGTGGGCTTAAGGCAAGCATCCTCTATTCTCAAAGTCTCCCAGTTTGTGAATTGTTACTTTGTATGCATTTCTTTTGCTTGGTTAATTTCTAGAATACCAGCAGAATACTAGCAGTCAATTTTGTCCCCCACATCCATATTGTGCAAGAAGTCCGGAGGATACCCTCGAGCCTTCTACAACAGAAAAACATAAAAACAATATAAGAAACAAGAACTACAGAACCCTGCAAAAACTCAGGTACACTTGAAGGTTATAGCATGAAGTAAGATTTAATAGGATTTTAGTTGACAGTCATGTATTGGTTACTTGCCTACCACCCCAACAGAAGACCTCATCAAACAGGGGATACCTAACCTTAGGTACACCAGAACTCAGGCAGCTGGGAAGTGAAGAGGTGCCATGATGAAAACGGGATTAATGAAAGCATAAATCCTATATGATGCATCACTAAGAAGCAGAATGTCTCTAGGAAGCCGACTCTGAGATGGAGATAAATATACAGGAAGTATATAGTAGAAAGTGCTTGTGGAATTAACATGTGTGGAAGGGTAAAGAGAGGAAGGAAGCAGAACTGGGCACAAGGAGAAACTAAGTTGTGATTCATTCTGAAAGAATTCCCTGGCCAACCTATAAAGATCTCAAATTTGCATGGCCCTTCAGACTTGTCCTAAACTGGAGTAATCAGGTTGCTTGGACCTTTATCCTGCCTTCTAGGTCAGGCACTGGATCTGTGGCTACTGTAGAAAGGACATGCAACTTTAGGAATTCTTGAAGAGGGTTAGCAGCTGGGAGCCCTCAGCATCGTTACTGCTGTGAGGGGACCAGGCCATTCAGTCCTGAAGAGAGATATGAGGGGTGTATCACAGTAACCACTTGCTAGTGAGGCCTTTTCTCCAGTTTATTTCCAGAAAACTAGCAGTTAGTTTTGTACCCCACATCTATGGCACAAGGGAAAGGCTGAAGGATCTCTCTCTTGGAAAATTAGCCAAAGAGAAAAGAAATATATATGGAGTGATACCAGGAGGTCCTTTTTAGAAATAGTGAAGTCCTGTGTTATAAGCCCCACTCAAGTTCACTTTCAAAATCCTGAGGGAAAATGATCTCCAATCCAAACAAGCATAGGAGAAAAATAAAGGCATTTCCTGGCATGCAAGCTTTCTCAAAAAGCTACCAGAGTTAAATGCTTCATCAAAATGGAGTCATAAACAAGAAAAGAATACAGTGTAGGAGTCAGAAAAAAGAAGGCATCCTACACAGAGGAAGGTGAAGGGAAACTCTAGGATGACAGTAAAGGGAAATTCCAGAATGAGAGCTGTGCAACAGCCCTAGAGAGCAATCAGTGTGCCAATGAGGCAGGATGATGTAAGGTTCCAGAAAAAAGTCTTTAAAAAGAAAATGGAATTCAGAGATCCCCTGATCTGTCTGACAGTATTGAGTTTCAAAGCTATGGCACAGTTTAGGACTGAATTATTTATATAAATTTACATAATAAGAAAATAATAAAGCATCAGAGAAAATATATATAAGAAAGGAATGTAATCATAATACTCCACAAGGTCCAGCTGTGAATATTTATTTTATCATAATCAAATAATTCTTAAATATAGATTTAACTAAAAAATGTGATAAAACTCTAACAAGAGGAGGAGTATGTCTGTGGGGATATGAGGAAATGGGGAAGACCTAAAGCTCAATTAAAAGTATCTCAAAATAGATGAATGGTAGGTCATGGTGTCACACATCTATACTCCCAGCAACTCAGGAGGCTGAGGCAGCAGGATCTTAAGCTCAAAGCCAGTCTCAGCAACTTACTAAGGCCCTAGGCAACTTAGTAAGATTCTGTCTCAAAAGATAAAACAGGTTGGGGATGTGCCTCAGTGGTTAAGTGCCCTTAGGATAAATCCCTGTACCCAAACAAAAAACAAACAAGGAAAGAAAAATCAAATTAGATGAATGGGTATGTGAAGTTGAAAAAAAAAGATGTTTAAACATGGACCTTTTGATGCAATATGAAAGTAAACAGAAGAAACAATCTAAAATTTTGGATGGTAGTAGAGAATTGAGCCCCCATTCTCCATCAAAAAATATAGAATGTGTTGTGGGTATGGTGGTGCACACTTGTAATTCCAGCAACTCTGGAAGCAGAGGATTCCAAGTTTGAGGCCAGTCTCAGCAACTTAGTGAGGCCCTAAACAACTTAGTGAGACCTAGCTCAAAAAAACAAAACAAAACAATACAATAAAAAGGGCTGGGGATGTAGCTTAGTGGTTAAGCATCCTTAGGTTAAATCCCTGGGGGGAAAAAGAAAAGAAAAAAATATATATGTAAATAATGTGACTTTATTTGGAAACAAGGATTTTATAGAGGCAATCAAATTAAAGTGGAATTATTAGGGTGGGCTCTAATCCAATAAATAGGTGTCCTTATAAAGGGGGAAATGTAGACACACATATAGGGAGAACGGTCACCTGATGATGGAGGATTGGAGAAATTTATCTACAAGCCCTATTGCCTTTAGAAGAACTACTGCTCTGTTGATATCTTGATTCAGGTCACCAGAACTGTGAGACAATAAGATCATGTTGTTTAAGACACTCAGTTTATGATACTTTGTTAGGGGAGTCCTAGAAATTCTCAAATATAAGAGCTCCTTGATAAGGTCAGAAACCAAGGGAACAATGGAAAGAACATTAAATTGTGAGAAGAGGGCATATTTTCTGTAAATCTTAGTCACTAAGTAACTCAGTTAACATTTACTAATGGGCTGGGGATGTGGCTCAAGCGGTAGCGCGCTCGCCTGGCATGCGTGCGGCCCGGGTTGGATCCTCAGCACCACATACCAACAAAGATGTTGTGTCCACCGAAAACTGAAAAATAAATATTGAAATTCTCTCTCTCTCTCTCTCTAATAATAATAATAATAAAAAGACATTTACTAAAGAAAATGTTAACATGTTTACAAAAGGAATGTTAACACAAATGTGCTGCTGCATATTTTTCTAAAGAATTACTTCTAAAACTGGTATAAGGCAAGACAAAATAAATAGTATGTTCCTAAGTTTCTGGCTATCTATTGGAATCTTTTGTTTTGATACTGGCATCTGAACCCAGGGGCACCTTATGACTAGGCTACACCCCCCAGCCCTTTTTATTTATTTTGAAACAGCAGCTCGATAAGTTGCTGAGGTTAGCCTTGAACTTGTGATCCTGGAGCCTCAGCCTCCCTACATGCTGGGTTTATAAGTGTGTGCCACTGTGCCCTGCCTAGTAGAATCTTGCCAGACACTTACCTCTCTAAGTACTCAGCAAGAAGTTGTTCTGCTGCAGATGAGTACATCCATTCACTTCCAACTTTCTTAGTATATCCAGGTACCTCTTCATTTTTTTTGTTGAATTTGAGATTTAAACCCACATTTGCTTTATGGTCTCCATGAGGACTAAATTTAAACCATACACACAAACACACATACAAATTTTAAAAACTTGTTCAAGCAGTGAAATGTTTTCCTTTCTACTCTGTTTTTATGTTCTGTATTTTAATTATGGTTATTTTCAATTAGCAGTAATTGAAAAACTAGAGGAAAGGCTTCAAAACCTAAATCAACAAATTATGTAAATAAATTATGTAGTGATAGAGGATAATGAAATAAAATGCAAGGACATTTATTATTGAGGTTCCACACACACCCTCTGATACCTTTTTTCAAGGTTCAATTTGTTAGCTGCTAAAAATAAAAGCTATCTTTCCAACCATCTAAAACATGCCGTTCAAGTAAAAGATCATCATCAGAGGAAGTGATACACAATTTTAAAAGAAAATCCACAGCAATTAATAAGAAAATAAATATTGAAATACTAGGCATTTAATCTTTATCATTTATTTTTCTGCCACTTTAAGTACATTTTTCTAACAAAAACTTACTTTCTCCTAGATCCTCTTCCAATAAAAATACTTCCTGTAAACCTTGAAACAAGGTATCCACTCACTCCAAGGCGACTGGCCAACACATATCCTGGGTTGTACTTTATAGAATATTTCTTTGAATATAAAAACAAAAAGGTCAATTATGTAAACACAAATTCACATTAAATATTATTTCTTTACCTTTAAAATTTGGAGATAATCAAGACATCACTAACCATTGGATTGTGGCAATATAAGGATTCTCATTTAGATCCATTTCCCCTTTTTTTTTGAAAGGAACTGAAGGCAGAATTTTTCTGCTCCTCTCTTTTTCTCCTTAAAGAACAGAATTCCCAAGGATGGATGAAAGGGGGAGGAAATATACAGTTTGTGAAACTGTCTTAAGAAATAAAACTCTACTGTAAGTACTAAATGGCAAACTCCTCAGGCAAGAATTTTTTATAAACTTATTTTTATATTCCAAGCAGGGCTGAGTAAAGTACCATGGACAAAATGAGGCCTTAATAACTATCATGCTGAATTAAAACATAAGTATGTCATCAAAATAATTATAATTGAGCAAAATTAAAATATTTTTCATACATGGATATAAGTAATATTCTTTTCCCCTAAATACTTACCAAAGTAATAAGTATGTATAGTCTCATAATTAATAAAGTCAATGAAAATAAATCTAAATTTGTATAGGAGAGAAACCATAAAAATTGTCAAATTAACAAAAAGAAGTAACTGTAGCACATGCCTATAATCCAAGTGACTCCAGAGGTAAAGGCAGGAGGATAGCAAGTTTGAGGCCAGACTTGGCAATTTAGCGAGACCCCATCTCAAAATAAAAAATAAAAAGGACTGGGAATGTAGCTCGTGATTTTGCAGCCCTGTGTTCAATCCCCAGTACCATAAAAGCAAACAACCCCTGCCCCCAAACAGATAATCTAATTTTTTTTAAGAATTTTAATATTTATTTTTTAGTTTTCGGCGGACACAACATCTTTGTATGTGGTGCTGAGGATCGAACCCGGGCCGCATGCACACCAGGCGAGCACGCTACCACTTGAGCCACATCCCCAGACCATGATAATCTAATTTTTAACCAGGATCAAGTAATTTGCAAATCCAGTACCAACTATCATATACTCTTTATATAATGTATACAGAAATAACACATTAATTTTTATACATATATTAATTATATGAATAGCTTATATTCTCAATTTATGCACATATCTGATATGAATATAAGGAAATTTTACTACCAACAAAAACCAAATATCTAGAGATTGGTGAGGAATTAAATGAGCCACCATTATTTTATTGATCATATTTACAATGACACCCCCCCCCAAACACCTCCAATGAATAATTGTTTTTGAGGGTCTGGAATATAAAGTTATTAGTAAATTGTGTAAATATGTTAGTAAAGAATATAACATGGTTTTTTTCCCCATAAAGTACACCATTAGATTTGGAATAATACAAATCAAGTATGTATTCCATAATAGTTTGTGTATTTACAAGTTGTACCACTTTTGTAATAAGCATTTGGAAATATGTCATGGAACACTGAGTTATAATAATTGGATGGGCTACTAGTATTTAATGCCCAGAGGCCATAGGTGTCAAATGACCTTTCATATACATAAGAGTCCTATTTACATAATTACTTCCCCCATAATTGTCTTGCTCCAAATACCAACAGTACTCCTTTTGAGAAATGCTGAACTATGCTATAATTAAACATTAATTAAAATTATCACAACCCACAGATTATAAAAAATTATATATAGCTGAAGAGGTTGGGGTAGAGAAAGATGGAGAATTGAATAAAAATTAAAAGAAAGCATGTAAATAAGACAGGAAGTGTACTGGAGCAGGTATCCTGACCAGCACTCTATGCTACAAGTGGGTAGGCTCTTCTGGATCTGGAAGCCAGGGATGAAGAAATGCAGGTTCTTCCACCATCACCAACTCCCAGAATAAAATTCCAGTTTTTCTGTCTGATGAGCCACTCTGATGGTTTCCTGACTATATAGTCTATATTTTCTCTTAAGTAGATACCTGATGGTAAGATTTTTTTTTTCCCCCGATGAATAGAGACATCTCTGCTTTCTATATATAAAGTTTCCTCATGGTGTGCTGATTCTTAATGTCTTAAATTTACTTCACAGGATATAAAGCCCTGGATTTTACCAAATAACAGCAAAAGTAGCAAAAGCTGGTTGATGGTGAATTAATTTCAGTCAAGTTAATTATTGGGTCATTAATAAAAACAAATGATAGCTATCAGAAACTTCACCCTATTTTTTTAAAAATATTTTTTTAGTTTTAGTATACACAATACCTTTATTTTATTTGTTTATTTATATGTGGTGCTGAGGATCGAACCGAGGGCCTCGCACATGCTAGGCGAGCACTTTACCGCTGAGCCACAACCCCAGCCCCAATTTGCCCTATATTTACAGAGTAAAAGAAGGCCAGTAAACATTTTTGGAGGAAAAGTCCTAAAAAAAGTTGCAGTGAATTTAAATTCAGTTTCCCAATATTCTCTAGGATTGAAACTGTCTATTTTAGCTGAGTAAAGATAAAGAACCTTCATAGAAAGGCCACTGGCCACTGTAACTAAAAATGCGGGCTTTGAATTACTATAAATTAATAAGGGGATTTCAGTGACTTTTTTTCCCCTTAAAGATTTACATGAGGGCTGGGGGTATAGCTCCCTGGCAGAGCACATGTCTAGCATGCATGAGTTCCTGGGTTCCACCCCCAGCACTGCTAAGAAAAAAAAAAAATTATTTTTTCCATGCTAGGGTTCAAACCCAGAGACTTGCACATGCTAGATTTACATGAATTTTTAAGGACAGATTTCATATTTATTCTTAAAATATTTGAAACAAATTTTAAAAAGGTGGCAACAGTGTTCTAACATTTTAAAAGTTTAGTGATATTCTAAAGAAGCAACATGAACTACTATACTCACATGCTGGTTCTGTATTAGAGCATCAAGGTTGGGCTCACAGGGAATGCTGAAAACCACACGAATCCTACCTTCTGTAATAACATCACCTGAATCTTGAACCTACAGGAAAAAATAAAAACAACACCACAATATGTTTTAGTTTCTTTCGTTACATTTTTCTACTTATCTGAATGGTATTATTTCTAAAATATGCTATGACAATAAAATGAATAGTGGAAATCCTCCTGGAATTTTTAAGTGGAAGTGATAACATTTTGAGTCCTTTTATTCTTTCTTAAATAGCTGTTAATCATTCTTTTTCAAATTAACTTATTTGGAAATTATTTCAAAGAACAAAAAAATTACTAAAATGAAAATAGTATGAAGAACACTTACAAACATTGGCCCAGACTCATTTATTAACATTATAACAAAAATGGCTTTAACACTTGTGTACTGTGTACATTTACATACATGCAATATATTTCTGGTTCTGTATACATCATTTTTGCATTCATCTGTTTTTGTAAACAACATACTCCTAAACCTCTAAATATTTCAGTGTCTAGTTCCAAAGAAGTAAGTTTTATTACAAAACCACAATAGTTATTAAATATATAAATTTAATACTTTTATAAATATTATTTTATCTAAGCCAGTGTTCATATTCCATTTTGTCAGCTGACTTAATGATGACCTATATGGAATTCTGTTCTCCCTCTTTTACAGGATCCAGGCTACGATCAGACATAGCATTTAATTGTTTCTTTAGCATTCTTTATCTGGAATATATCCAGGACTTTTCTTTGTTTTTCATAATACTGACATTTTGAAAAATAAAATTCATTCTTCCCTCTTGACTCTGCTTTAAGAAAGAAAAAAAAGAGAGCTCTTTATTTTGGATTTGTTTGATGCTTCTTTGCAATTAAGTTACAGCCAGAATATTTTATAGGTGATATGTCTTTCTTAAGGTGTCATATATGGAGGTACACAGGTTTACCTGTCTCTCACTGTGATATCAACATTGATCATACTATCAACATGCCACTCAGTTTCTTCACTGAACAATCTGTTTCTCTTGCACTTAATAAACTGTCTATGGAGAGAAACTTTTTTAACCATGCAAATACCTGTTCCTGATAAAAATTCTCCCTAGCTTTAACTTCCAAGGCTGTCTCTTACTGTTACTCAAAATGTTTTTACTCAAAATGTTTTTCCAACACTCACACTCTCTTCCATTTACTTTAGACACGATATGGTAACAAGAGCACTTCTCTTTCCCATTTATTTTTTATTATTATTGAGGTATCATGAATTCCCATTTCCCACCAGTGATTAATTCATTACTGTGTATAATTATTTTGGTTTTCTGTCCCAGACTTGGCCTGTGGGAGCCCCTTTAGCCTGGTTCCTGTGTTTACATGACATGCTTCCATTGTTCTTTTGAGCACTTCTTACTTTCTGGCATAACAAGATATTCCAGATACACATCCTGTGTCTTCCCTGCCCCACACTTAGAATCCACTATTTCACTGAGAAGCACTGATGTTCCCTTTTTTTGGGATATGGTATTACAGGTCAAAATCTGGTTGTTACATTGCTAATAGGTGGCTTTGCTTATTATTATTTTGAACAGAGCTAAAAATTTATGCATGTACGAACACACATGCATACACACATATTTTAGAAATCAAGAATTCACACTGCATCTCCAAATCTGTCTCCATACATTCTTTCTCTCATTCCATACTTGCAGTACTTTTTCCCTCGAAACATCAATATACATAGAAATCATTCAATAACCCTATAATATATCTAATATAATCTCATAATTGTTTCATTGATGTCACCACAATAAAAAATCATTTAAAAAAAAGATCAGGATTTGAATTCTTCATTGCCACCTACTGACCCTAAACTTCTCAAGATTAAAGATACGTATTCAAATACTGAGTTCATAACTTACACAAATGAATTCTTTATTTTTTCCCTTTGTGTTACATTTTTGCCTCTAAATAAAGACAAGTTAAATAACTCTATGAATTTGAAAGCAGGCAGAAATTTAATTAGTAGCAAATGTGAAACTAACTTCTCCAGTGCAGCCATAATATGGAGTTCCCAGCATAAATACCACACTTCTAGGAGGAAACAAATCATCCAGTGTTTTGATATTGGAGAAACGAGAATCAAAAGCTCGGATGTCCTACATAAAATGAAATATAAAAGTAAATCATCACAGTCAAAATTTCTATAGTTACACGTCATTATTTTTCTTATAAGATTATGTTTATGCTGTCTGCTAAATGTCAAATGTGAAGATTTTCTACATAACAATATTAGAATCTGTAACTTATTGACTGGATATACACCCTGCACTCTTCTAGGTACTTCACACATTTATTTAGTTCATTTAATTCTCAACGCTACCCTCTGTGGCAGAGACTATTATTAACCCCACTGTACAGATGAAGAAAGGATGGCACAGAAGGGGCGAACCTTGCTGGATCTATGATAAAGGTTAATTTGTAAATTAGGCAAATAAGAGAATAGAACATTTATAACAATATACTATAGTAAATGTTAGGTGAATGTGGTCTCTCTCAAAATATCTTGTATTGTTCTCATCTTTCTTCTTGTGATAATAAAATGCTTAGATGATGAGATGAAGTGTGCTCAATGACTAAGCATTCAAAACATACTGTGGCCATAACTTTTGTAGTTTGAAGTGCAATAGCAAAGCTAACACAGACTTATTTTTCTGTCTTCACAATTTTATAGACAGAAGATTCATTTTTACTATAATCTTAGCAACTTTAGCATTTGTTTTTTTTACCTTTCTTATGTTGAGAACTTTACTTTTTCACTTAAAGAAAGTGCTTTAGGGGGCTGAGGATGTGGCTCAAGTGGTAGCGCACTTGCCTAGCATGCGTGAGGCACTGGGTTTGATTCTCAGCAACACATAAAAACAAAAATAAAGATATTGTGTCCATCTAAAAAACTGAAAAATAAATAATAAAAAGAAAAAAAGAAAAATAAAGCACTTTAGGGGGCTGGGATTGTGGCTCAGTGGCAGAGCGCTTGCCTTGCACATGTGAGGCACTGGGTTTAATCCTCAGCACCACATAAAAATGAATAAACAAAATAAAGATATTGCATCCGTCTATAACTAAAAAATATTAAAAAAATGGAAGCACTTTATGGCTTCTCTTTGGCACATACTAATGGTCTTCTTCACTACTATTACATTTTGGGGTCATTGTTAAGAAAAATAAAAGTTATTGCAGTATAATACTGCAATAGGTGATCTGATAACAGAAATGTCTATTAGTGACTAATGGATAGGTAGCATATTCAGCATAAATATGCTGGATAAAGGGGTGATTCACATCCCCATGTGGGACAATATAAGATTCCATCATATTACTCAGAATAGTGGCCAATTTAAAACTTATGAATTATTTAATCCTGGCATTTCCATTTAATATATTTTAAAAAATTTTTAATTGTAGATGGACACAATACCTTTATTTATTTCTTTTCATATGGTGCTGAGGATCAAACCCAGTGCTTCACACATGCTAGGCAAGTGCTCTACCACTGAGCTACAACCCCAGCCCTCCGTTTAATATTTTTAGACTCTGGCTGATTGACGGTAACTGAAACTGTAGAAAGCAAAACTTTGGATAAGCAGGGACTACTGCATTTAAATTTTTTCTCTCTTACCATGTCTAAGAATATAAACAGAAAAATAAATGCATTTTATGTTCATTTGTTTATTTAAGGTAAATATTTTTGAAGAAAACACACCTGAACTGCAAGGGTAAAAATTAATGCTGTAATTTTCTTTTAAAGATTAAGTCCTTAAAAAATACCCCAAAGAAGCTGGCATGGTAGTGCCTGTCTTTAATCAGCAACTCAGGAGGCTAAGAAGATAATCGCATGCTTGAGGTCATCCTCAGCAACTTAGCAAGACCCTGTCTCAAAATAAAAAACAAAAGCGCTGGGTATGTAGCTCAGTGGTAGAGCGCCTTGGTTCAACCTCCAATACTGAAAACAAACTAAAAAGTCCAAAAGACAAGTTTCCACAGTGTACAGTGAGTGTCTGAGCATGAAATACTTTTCTACAGATTAATGCACTTTGCAAATTATATTAAAGAATAACCTCTAGTATATATTGTTGAGTTAGCCTATTGATAAATAAATATTAATGTCAGTCTTTTTTATACAATGTATAATATAGTATACATTAAGATGAAACTAAAACTTGATGAACACCTACCTTGACAATAGTTTGATAAACAAAAGGAAGAACTTGTTTTGACCACTGTTTTTCTAAACGAACTTCACCATTTTGACTTATTTGATATTTACGGCCTGTGAGTAACTGAGCATACACAACTGCAGATGTTTCATTTATTATTATTCCTTTTCTTCTCAGGTAACTAAAAGAAAGAATTAAAAAGAAATATACCTATGTATAAGTACGTATATAGTCTAAGATGATAATCGTTCGAAACTACCAACTCATAATCAAATGTTTAAATGAACTTCAAATAAATATGCTAGCATTTCTGCATGCCTAACTAAGTTAATTCAGTATTTATTTTAGTCTACGGATACTTCTTCCACTGTCTATGTGGTTAAATGAGAAACGAGAGAGTCATAAGAAACTCCTGTGTTTTACATTCTCTAGGATGGCTGTACTTACAACACAGGAAAACAAGTGTTGGTGAGAATATGGAGAAACTGGAATACTTGTACACTGTGGATGGAAATGTAAAGTGGTACAGCCGCTATGGAAAACAGTTTGACAGCACCTCAAAAAAGTAAACACAGAATTACCTTAGAACCAAGTAATTCTCACTCCGGTCAAAATGCCAATTATCAAGAATACAAGTAACAATAAAGGTTGGTGAGGGTGTGGGGATAAAGGTACACTCATACACTGCTGGTTGGACTGCAAATTGGTACAGCCATTTTGGAAAGCAGTATGAAGTTCCTCAGAAAACTTGGAATGGAACCAACGTTTGACTTAGTTATCCCACTCCTCAGCATATACCCAAAGGATTTAAAATCAGTATACTACAGAGACATAACTACATCAATGTTCATACAGCTCAATTCACAATAGCTAAGCTATGGAATCAACCTAGGTGCCCTTCAACAGATGAATCAATAAAGAAAATGTGGTACATATATACAACGGACTATTACTCAGCCATAAAGAAGAATCAAATTCTGGCATTTGCAGGTAAATGGATGGAGCTAGAGAATATCATGTTAAGTGAAGTAAGCCAATCCCCCAAAACCAAAGGCTGAATGTTTTCTCTGATATGTGGATACTGATTCACAATAGGTGTCAGGGAGGAAAAGTGGGGTTCACCTAATTGGACGGAGGAATGGTGGGGGAAGAGAATGGGAAAGACAGTAGAATCAACTGAACATAACTTTTCTATGTTCATATAAGAATACACAACCATTGTAACTCCACATCATGTACAACCACAAGAGTGGGAAGTTGTACTCCACCCATATATGTCAAAATATATTGTGTTATGTATAACTAAAAAAAAGAATTAAACCCCCCCCAAGCCCATAAATTCTATATCTAAGTGTAAATACTCCCCCAAACTGAAAACAGGTATTCAACAAATACTGGTAAACAAATGTGCATAGTAGTACTATTCAAAAGAGGAAAAAACCTAAATGTTCACCAATAAATGGATAAACCTATACGAAAAGGTGCTAAGCCTATATAATGGAATATTATTCATTCAGCCACAACCAGAAACAAACACCAATAGATGTGACAATGTGTATGAACTTCAGAAACATGCTTAGTGAAAGAAATCAGACATAAAAGGTCACATATTATATGATTCTGTTTATATAAAACATCCATAATTATTAAATTCATAGAGATTAGTTTATGTGCATCAGTCAGGTCTTTTCCATCTAAAGCAAGGGTATGCAAATGACAGCAATGGACCAAACCCAGAATGCCTTCTGCTTTTTAAAACAAACCTTTACTGGAACATAGTTATTAATTACATACTGTGTATGGCTACTTTTGTGCTATAATGGCAGAGTTGAGTAGATGTGACACACATCATAAAGTCTATAAGGCCTGAAATATTTACCACCTGGCCTTAATGGAAAAGTTTGTAGGTCCCTGATCTAAAACATTTAATGGATATTTTCTTATCTCTTCCATTTTTTCCATTTAAAATAATCAGGCAGATTCTATAAACTCCAACTATACTCTTATTTCTTTGTGCTATTGTACTATTTACTGGGAACTTCTCAGCTTTTTCTTTTAGTTCACTAATTTAAGTTCTAGTATATTCATATTATTATTCAGACCATCTACTGAGCTCTATATAATAATCATATTATTGAATTTTATGTATGACTACACATAAATATATGTATTATATACTATATAACATACATACTACATAAAATTATTATATATACTATATAGTATATAACATATATTCTTACATATATATTTCATAACAGTTTCTCTAAGATAAGAATTGTTCTGAAGTAAGTCACATATCTTAGCCAGAAATACAAGTTATCTAACAAATTTCTGAAGTGGAAATTTCTTAAAAATTCATCTGTTTCTCTCATTCCATATCTGCATGTACCTAAATCAATTATCATGCTGTAGTTTGACCAAAATCACATGTTAATATCTATCCCCATCCACCCACTGTAAGTTTCATGAGTGTTTTTGTACATGTTTTTATTCATTGTTGTAACCACAGTGCCTACTACTAACCCTAGCAGTATTGATACTCAAATATCAATATGTTGACTATATGAAAAAATTGACTAATCTCTTTATCTGTAGTATATGGATAAGTTTCTTTTTTTTTCCAATTAAAAGACTCTTGACCAAAACAATATTCATTCAAACAATTACTAAGTACCTATGTACTAGCCAAAAAATCAGAATAAAGTGGTCAAAAAAGCAGATATGTTCTACCCTTACAGAGCATATTCATTTAAGGTATCTAAGGAGAGACTTATTAATCACATAGTTTATTATGATTTTATTTATGTGAAAATAAGAAAATTCAGAAGATATACCTTATAGTAGGATTATATAATTTATATTCTTGAGAGGTGAAAATATATTCTACCTTTATCTCTTGAGATCTGTGTTTATATGCTTTAATGCTGAATGGTCTGTATACATTTTTCCTGTGTACTCATCTTTGAGTAAGGGCATTAAGCAAATTATTAGCTCCTGAATTATAGGGGAGAAGTATCCTTGAATTCCCCCCAAATTTATTAATGGATTTTCCTACAGATTAATCAGAACTTGCTGATGTATATACATTTATAACACAATTTCTTGTGCTGCTGCTGGTCTCAATTATTCTGTTTTGATTTTGAGATCTCCAGTGTTTCGATAAAGAGGTGTTATTAGGGTGGGATCATAGGACACAAAGCACTGTAGTGACCTAGAAAATCAGCACTGCAAGGATGGAAGTTCTCAGTCTGGTTAGAAGTTACAGGATGCATTTCTAAACTGTGTAAGGATGCAGTAGAGGGAGAAGGGAGGAATAGGGAAAGAATGAATATGAGGAACAAAGAGGATCTTCCTTCCAATTTTTATTACTTACACATGGCCAAGAAATGGCCTTATGGTTAATGGAAATAGCACTAAAATTTAGGCAACATATTAAGTTATTTCTAGCATTAAGTGATGATATTATTTCATTTTTCC
This sequence comes from Spermophilus citellus, assembly GCF_964194105.1. Taxonomy (NCBI): domain Eukaryota; kingdom Metazoa; phylum Chordata; class Mammalia; order Rodentia; family Sciuridae; genus Spermophilus; species Spermophilus citellus. The sequence continues at coordinate 39,246,400 of NC_138188.1, forward strand.
CCTTATTTCATTAAGTATTTTAGTGACAAACTGGTGAAGGCTATAACTGCTGTGAACCAGATATTATTTTAAACTATGGCTCACTGTTTTCTTTAGAACACAAGATGAGGACAGTAAGTGTTCAGAATAACTACTATGGTAAGTGGAAATAAGTTAGAGAATGAATACATTTAAAATTCTAGTTCTAGTATGTTAAATTCTTTTTACAACACTTACTGTTCTGAAATTCCTTGTACTTCTTTTATCCAGTTAGATTGTTCTTTGTCTACAAGATGGATTACTTTAGATGGTGGCACAGTCCTTCCCAAATAAAGCTTCTGTGTTCCTGGAGGTTCTTCTAAGTAAAACCTTAAAAATTAAAATACAAAGTATTTAATGCCAAATTTATGCTTTAATATAGAGTTCTAGCAGTATGAATGTCCAAAGTGAAAAAATTTCTATATAGTACAACAGCAGGAAAAAAAAAAGAAAAAAAAAGGCTTTTTTGAAACTGTAACATATATTATAGAATAAGGACTTCTAAAAAATTCAAAGCTGGGTGCAGATGCATGTGCCTTGTAGTCCCTCAGGAAGCTGAAACAGGAGGAGACCCCACGTTGGAAATCGAACTATACAACAAAACAAGACCTCATCTCATTAAAAAAACAAAACAAATGCATTTATAGTCACTTCAAGAAAAATTAAATACATAGGTATAAATATAACAAAACATGTACAAGACTTATATAATAAAAAACTAAAACACTAATGAGGGCTGGAGATGTGGCTCAAGCGGTAGCGCGCTCGCCAGGCATGCGTGCGGCCCGGGTTTGATCCTCAGCACCACATACAAACAAAGATGTAGTGTCCGCCGAAAACTAAAAAAAAATAAATGTTAAAAATTCTCTCTCTTTAAAAAAAAATAAAACACTGATGAAAGAAGTCAACGATTTAAATAAAGAAATATATGTTCATGGATTAGAAGACTCAATATTGTAAAGATGTCAAATCTCCTCAAACTGATTTATAGGTTTAACAAAATTTCTAAAAATATCCCTCTAAGATTATTTATAGACATATAATAATTTATTCTAAAATTTATACAGAAAGGCAAAGAACCTAGCATAATTAAAACAATTTTGAAAAAGAAAAATAAGGTCAAGAAATCACTTTACCTGATGTTAAGACTTTTCTATATAATAATCAAGATAGTGTGGTACACACTTTAAAATAGACTAAAATATACCAATGGAATAGAGAACCCAGGAAAGTTGCATACAAATATACTCAACTTTTTGTTTCAGTACTGGGGATTGAATTCAAGGGCGCTTAACTACTGAGCCACATCCCCAGTCCTTTTTATTTTGAGTCAGTCTTGCCAAATTGCTGAGGGCCTCGCTAAGTTGCTGAGGCTGGCTTTGAACTTGTAATCCTCCTGCCTCAGCCTCCTGAACCGCTGGAATGAGCTACTTTTTTTGCAGTACTGAAGATTGAATCCAGAACCTCACATATGTTAGAGAAGTAGTAAGCATATTCCCACCCTTTTTCATTTTTTAAATTCTGAAACAGAGTCTTATTAGGTTATCCAGGCTGACTCTGACCTTGCAATTCTCCTGCTTCAGCCACCTGAGTAGCCAGGTTCTAGGTGATTTTTCACAAAGATGCAAAAGCAATCCGGTGGAGGAAGAATAGATTTTTTACCAAATGCCTGCAGCAACTGAATATTCATAGGCAAATATACAAAACTAGATCTAAATCTCATACCTTATACAAAAATGAACTCAAAATTGATCTTTGATTTAAGGTAAAACTATAAAACTTCTCAAAGAAAATATTAAAGTCTTTGTGACCTAGGGCTAGGTGAAGAGTTCTGAGACTTTTTACCAAAAGCATTAAAAAAAAAAATGGTAAGTTGGATTACACTGAAAAGGTAGGAGAACTGAATCTGAATTTGATGATTCAAAAGGAATCCTCAAGATTTCACATAGAAAAGCAGACACTTATCAGAGGTAAAAAAAAAAAAAAAAAGATCACACTGGATTGACTTTTCATTAACAACAGTACAAAACAGAATACAATAGAGAATATGTATGCTGAGGTAAGGAAAAAGGACCGAGCATCTAAAATTCTAAATCCATGCATGAAGAAAACAAAAAAAGATAGTCTGGAGATGTAATCACCCAGAAAACAACACCAACCCATTTCTTTTCTGAAAAAATTTGTTTCAGAAAGTTTTAACCATACAAAAAATAACAAAAGAACAAGAAATCAGGACAAAAATGCTTATAGCAAATAATTAATGATCAAAAATGACAAAGGAAAAACTTGTCTAAATATTCTCTCATGAAATGACTGTGAGAGGGTGGGAAGACGGGAGGGAAGTGCTGGGGAGTGATACTGGCCAAATTATATTGTGTACATGTATGAATATATAACATCTAATTCCACCATTATGTAAAATGAAAAATTTCTTAGTAAAAAGAATGTGGAGAAAAAAAGCCAGGTAAGAAAAAAAAGTGACTGTGAACTTGAGGAGCTGAGCCTGGGTACATGCCTGTAACCCCACTACTCCAGAGCCTGAGGCTAAGGTAGGAGGACAGTAAGTTTGAGGCTAGTCTGAGAAAATCAGTGTGGCTGTGTCTCAAAATAAAAAGGGCTGGAGATGTAACTCAGTAGTAGAGTGCCCTGCTCAATCCCAACTACTACCAAAAAAAAAAAAAAAAAAAAAAAAGGAAGGTATGTGTTTTTTAAAAAATTAATATATTATTTAAATGAAACCTGTGAAGAGCATGGTAAAAGTAAGGTTATATATTATTAATTCTTATCAGAAAGAGACTACATTTGCTAAATACTATAATGATAACCACTGATAGGAAAGAATTAGCATATAGAACTTCTAAGGTTTTAAGAGGAAAAGATGCATGTTTTAGATGCATGTTATTTTTTATACAGAATATATTTGTTCTGCATTTTACAGTTTACAAAAGCTTTTGTATATACTCTTTTCTTTTATTGTTAATATTGCAAGTGAGACATTATTCCTTCTTCTTAGAAAAGAAAACTCAGTCTCAATGGGATTAAATAATTTGCCTAAGACTTTTATAGATAAAAAAGAAGAAAATAACATGCATCTAAAATATCTCAATAAATGTCAAAGTGGTTAAACTTCAAGTGGTATGATTAGATTTTCACTATAGTGTAAACATTCTTATAATAATTTTATCAGTTTAAAAAACTGAATCAATCAAAGCAAAGCAAATATGTCAGAGAAATTATAAATAAAATCTTACTTAGTTTCGCCATCTGATACAGCCACAACTCTAGCTTCTTCAAGGTGAGGCCAATTAACAAAGACAGACTTTCCAAGCACCGATGAAGCTATATTTTCTACACTCTTAAAGTAAGAGCAGAAAAATTAATTCATGCGTTAGGTCCAAGAGAAAACTTTATACAGGCAAAATTTTCCATTTAAGTGTTTACATTTTTTGTAAAATGAACAAGGTTGGATTAGTAATGTTACAAAATTCCATCTACTAGTAAAATTCTATGATGCTAACCATTAGATTCATAAATGTTTTGCTTATTTTTCTAATAGGAATTGAGGAAAGTGAAAAAGAACAGCAGAAATGTCTATAAAAGGGCTATTCATTGCTTTATATCAACAAATATTTAAAAAATTAAAAAATAGGATCTTATTTCAGTTTGTGGGAGTATAATGAGAGAAAAAACAAAAAACAAAAAACATTACACTAAAAGTCAGGAGACACGTTCCAAATTTGGGTTCTACTTCATTTTAGCTATAAAAATCTTAGGCAAATCATTTAATCCCATTGAGACTGAGTTTTCTAAGAAGAAGGAATAACGTCTCACTTGCAATGTTAACAATAAAAGAGTATATACAAAAGAAAAGCTTTTGTAAACTGTAAAATGCAGAACAAATATATTCTGTATAAAAAATAACTTAAGTAAAAATTCTAGTTTTAGGGACTGTGGCTGTGGCTCAGTGGGCATATGTAAAGCTCTGGTTTTGATCTCAGCACCACATAAAAAATAAATAAAATAAAGATATTGTGTCCAGCTACAACTAATTTTTTTTTTTAAATCTAGTTTTAAAAAAAACTATATTATTGGGCTGGGATGTGGCTCAAGCGGTAGTGTGCTCGCCTGGCATGTGCGGGGCGCTGGGTTTGATCCTCAGAACCACATAAAAATAAAAATAAAGATGTTGTGTCCACTGAAAACTAAAAAATAAACATTAAAAAATTCTCTCTCTTTCTTTAAAAAGAAAAACCATATTATTTAATTTGTACATATAAGTTAGAGAACAACTTTGTGGTGGAAACTTAAGTTTAAATACAACTTATTCCTTTCTTTTTGGCTTATTGTCCTTAATTTTTTAATAAAATTTTTTTAACAATACAGATGACTATTTGAGACTTTTTATAGTAATTTAATTTTGATACTTGAATATTTGTTAAAATGAAGATAGAAAACAACAGACTAACTATTCAAATGGAATTTAAGTTTTGGGGACAGGGCTGTCGTTCAGTGGTAGGTAGAACGCCCGCCTAAGCATGCATGAGGCACTGGGTTCGATCCTCAGCACCACATAAAAATAAAATCTTGTGTCTACCTAAAACTAAAAAATAAATATTTAAAAAAGTTTCAATATTAGAATGAGACTCCCTCAATTATTCTTTTTTAAAAAATATTTATTTTTTTAAGGGGCTGGGGATGTGGCTCAAGCGGTAGCGCGCTCGCCTGGCATGCGTGCGGCCCGGGTTCGATCCTCAGCACCACATACCAACAAAGATGTTGTGTCCGCCGAGAACTAAAAAATAAATATTAAAAAAAAATTTATTTTTTAGATGTAGATGGACACATCACAATGCCTTTATTTTTATGTGGTGCTGAGGATCTAACCCAGGTCCCGCCCATGCTAGGCGAGCGTTCTACCACTAAGCCACAATCTCAGCCCATATTCTTTTTTTTTTTTTTTTTATTGTTGGTCGTTCAAAACATTACATAGTTCTTAATATATCATATTTCACAATTTGATTCAAGTGGGTTATGAACTCCCATTTTTACCCCGTATACCGATTGCTGCATCACATCAGTTACACTTCCATTGATTTACATATTGCCATTCTAGTGACTGATGTATTCTGCTGTCTATCCTATTCTCTAATATCCCCCTTCCCCTCCCCTCCCCTCCCCTCCCCTTTTCTCTCTCTACCCCCTCTACTGTAAATCATTTCTTCACTTGTATTATTTTTATCTTACCCCTCCTTTCCTCTTATATGTAATTGTGTATAACCCTGAGGCTCACCTTCCAATTCCATGCGATTTCCCTTCTCTCTCCCTTTCCCTCCCACCTATCATCCCTGTTTAATGTTAATCTTCTTCTCAAGTTCTTGTCCCTACCCTGTCCTTGGTTACTCCCCTTATATCAAAGAAGTCATTTGGCATTTGTTTTTTAAGGATTGGCTAGCTTCGCTTAGCATAATCTGCTCTAATGCCATCCATTTCCCTCCAAATTCTATGATTTTGTCATTTCTTAATGCAGAGTAATACTCCATTGTGTATAAATGCCACATTTTTTTTATCCATTCATCTATTGAAGGGCATCTAGGTTGGTTCCACAATCTTGCTATTGTGAATTGTGCTGCTATGAACATCGATGTAGCAGTGTCCCTGTAGCATGCTTTTATTAGGACTTTAGGGAATAGACCGAGAAGGGGAATAGCTGGGTCAAATGGTGGTTCCATTCCCAGCTTTCCAAGAAATCTCCATACTGCTTTCCAAATTGGCCGCACCAATTTGCAGTCCCACCAACAATGAACAAGTGTACCCTTTTCCCCGCATCCTCGCCAGCACTTGTTCTTGTTGGACTTCATAATGGCTGCCAATCTTACTGGAGTGAGATGGTATCTTAGGGTGGTTTTAATTTGCATTTCTCTGACTGCTAGCGATGGTGAGCATTGTTTCATGTACTTGTTAATTGATTGTATGTCCTCCTCTGAGAAGTGTCTGTTCAGGTCCTTGGCCCATTTGTTGATTGGGTTATTTGTTATCTTATTATCTAATTTTTTGAGTTCTTTGTATACTCTGGACATTAGGGCTCTATCTGAAGTGTGTGGAGTAAAGATTTGTTCCCAAGATGTAGGCTCCCTGTTTATCTCTCTTATTGTTTCTTTTGCTGAGAAAAAACTTTTTAGTTTGACTAAGTCCCATTTGTTGATTCTAGTTGTTAACTCTTGCGCTATGGGTGTCCTATTGAGGAATTTGGAGCCCGACCCCACAGTATGTAGATCATAGCCGACTTTTTCTTCTATCAGACGCTGTGTCTCTGATTTAATATCGAGCTCCTTGATCCATTTTGAGTTAACTTTTGTGCATGGCGAGAGAAAGGGATTCAGTTTCATTTTGATGCAAATGGATTTCCAGTTTTCCCAGCACCATTTGTTGAAGATGCTATCCTTCCTCCATTGCATGCTTTTAGCCCCTTTATCAAATATAAGATAGTTGTAGTTTTGTGGATTGGTTACTGTGTCCTCTATTCTGTACCATTGGTCCACCCGCCTGTTTTGGTACCAGTACCATGCTGTTTTTGTTACTACTGCTCTGTAGTATAGTTTGAAGTCTGGTATCGCTATACCGCCTGATTCACACTTCCTGCTTAGCATTGTTTTTGCTATTCTGGGTCTTTTATTATTCCATATGAATTTCATGATTGTTTTATCTATTTCTACAAGAAATGCTGTTGGGATTTTGATTGGGATAGCATTGAACTTATAGAGAACTTTTGGTAATATCGCCATTTTGATGATGTTAGTTCTGCCTATCCATGAACAGGGAATATTTTTCCATCTTCTGAGGTCTTCTTCTATATCTCTCTTTAGGGTTCTGTAGTTTTCATTGTATAGGTCTTTCACCTCTTTTGTTAGGTTAATTCCCAAGTATTTTATTTTTTGGGGGGATATTGTGAATGGAGTAGTTGTCCTCATTTCCGTTTCAGACGATTTGTCCCTGATATACAGGAATGCATTTGATTTATGCGTGTTGATTTTATATCCTGCCACTTTGCTGAATTCATTTATTAGCTCTAATAGTTTCTTTGTAGACCCTTTTCGGTTTGTTAGGTATAGAATCATATCATCTGCAAATAGTGATAATTTAAGTTCTTCTTTTCCTATTTTTATGCCTTTAATTTCTTTCGTCTGTCTAATTGCTCTGGCCAGTGTTTCGAGGACTATGTTGAACAGAAGTGGTGAGAGAGGGCATCCCTGTCTTGTTCCAGATCTTAGAGGGAATGCCTTCAATTTTTCTCCATTCAGAATGATGCTGGCCTGTGGCTTATCATAGATTGCTTTTACAATGTTGAGGTATGATCCTGTTATCCCTAATTTTTCTAGAGTTTTGAACATAAAGGGATGTTGTACTTTGTCGAATGCTTTTTCTGCATCTATCGAGATGATCATATGGTTCTTATTTTTAAGTCTATTGATGTGGTGAATAACATTTATTGATTTCCGTATATTGAACCAGCCTTGCATCCCAGGGATGAATCCTACTTGATCATGGTGTATAATTTTTTTGATATGATTTTGAATCCGATTCGCCAGAATTTTATTGAGGATTTCTGCATCTAGGTTCATTAGAGATATTGGTCTGTAGTTTTCTTTCTTTGAAGTGTCTCTGTCTGGTTTAGGCATCAGGGTGATGTTGGCCTCGTAGAATGTATTTGGAAGTTCTCCCTCTTTTTCTATTTCCTGAAATAGCTTGAAAAGTATTGGTGTTAGTTCCTCTTTAAAGGTTTTGTAAAACTCTGCTGTATACCCATCCGGTCCTGGGCTTTTCTTAGTTGGTAGTCTTTTGATGGTTTCTTCTATTTCCTCTATTGTTATTGGTCTGTTTAGGCTGTCTATATCTTCCTGACTCAATCTGGGCAGATCATATGACTTAAGAAATTTATCGATGCCTTCACTATCTTCTATTTTATTGGAGTATAAGGATTCAAAATAATTTCTGATTATCTTCTGTATTTCTGAAGTGTCTGTTGTGATATTGCCTTTTTCATCCCATATGCTAGTAATTTGGGTTCTCTCTCTTCTTCCCTTCATTAGCATGGCTAAGGGTCTGTCAATTTTATTTATTTTTTCAAAGAACCAACTTTTGGTTTTGTTAATTTTTTCAATTGTTTCTTTTGTTTCCATTTCATTAATTTCAGCTCTGATTTTAATTATTTCTTGCCTTCTACTTCTTTTGCTGTTGTTTTGCTCTTCTTTTTGTAGGATTTTGAGATGAAATATGAGATCATTTATTTGTTGGTTTTTTTCTTTTTTTAAGGAATGAGCTCCAAGCAATGAATTTCCCTCTTAGAACTGCTTTCAATGTGTCCCATAGATTCCGATATGTTGTGTCTGTGTTTTCATTTAACTCTAAGAAGTTTTTAATTTCCTCCTTGATGTCTTCTATAACCCATTGATCATTCAGTAACCTATTGTTCATTCTCCAAGTGATGCATGATTTTTCCTTCCTTCTTTTATCGTTTATTTTCAGTTTCATTCCATTATGATCAGATAAGATGCATGGTATTATCTCTACTCCTTTATATTGTCTAAGAGTTGCCCTGTGACATAATATATGATCTATTTTTGAGAAGGATCCATGTGCTGCTGAGAAAAAAGTGTAACTACTTGATGTTGGGTGGTATATTCTATATATGTCAATTAAGTCTAGGTTGTTAATTGTGTTATTGAGTTCTATAGTTTCCTTATTTAACTTTTGTTTGGAAGATCTGTCCAGTGGTGAGAGAGGTGTGTTGAAGTCTCCCATGATTATTGTATGGTGGTCTAATTCTTGAACTTGAGAAGAGTTTGCTTGATGAACGTAGCTGCACCATTGTTTGGGGCATATATATTTATGATTGTTATGTCTTGTTGGTGTATGGTTCCCTTGAGCAGTATGTAGTGTCCCTCTTTATCCCTTTTGATTAACTTTGGCTTGAAATCTATTTTATTAGATATGAGTATGGACACTCCTGCTTGTTTCCGCAGTCCATATGAGTGGTATGATTTTTCCCAACCTTTCACCTTCAGTCTATGTATATCTTTTCCTATCAAATGCGTCTCCTGTAGGCAACATATTGTTGGGTCTTGTTTTGTGATCCATTCAACTAGCCTGTGTCTCTTAATTGGTGAGTTTAAGCCATTAACATTTAGGGTTATTATTGAGATATGGTTTGTTCCTCCAGCCATATTTGTTTATTAATGTTACTAAACCTGATTTGTTTTCCTCTTTGATTACTTCCCCCCTTTACTGTCCTACCTCCCACTGATGGTTTTCAATGTTGTTTTCGATTTCCTCTTCCTGTAATGTTTTGCCAAGGATTTTTTGAAGAGATGGTTTTCTAGCTGCGAATTCTTTTAACTTTTGTTTATCGTGGAAGGTTTTAATTTCATCTTCCATCCTGAAGCTTAATTTCGCCGGATACACGATTCTTGGTTGGAACCCATTTTCTTTCAGTGTTTGAAATATGTTATTCCAGGATCTTCTAGCTTTCAGAGTCTGTGTTGAGAGATCGGCTGTTATCCTGATTGGTTTACCCCTAAATGTGATCTGCTTTCTTTCTCTTGTAGCTTTTAAAATTCTCTCCTTATTCTGTATGTTGGGCATCTTCATTATAATGTGTCAAGGTGTGGACCTCTTATGATTTTGCACTTTTGGCGTCCTGTAGGCTTCTAGGATTTGGGATTCTGTTTCATTCTTCAAGTCTGGGAAGTTTTCTCGTATTATTTCATTGAATAGATTGTTTATTCCTTTGGTTTGGAGCTCTGTGCCTTCCTGTATCCCAATGACTCTTAAGTTTGGTCTTTTAATGTTATCCCATATTTCTTGGATGTTCTGTTCATGGTTTCTTATCAGACTTGCTGAGCTGTCTATGTTCTTTTCAAGTTGAAATACTTTGTCTTCATTGTCTGATGTTCTATCTTCTAAGTGATCTACTCTGCTGGTAGTATTCTCAATTGAGGTTTTAAGTTGGTTTATTGCTTCCTGCATTTCTAGGATTTCTATTTGTTCGTTTTTTATTACCTCTATCTCCCTGTGAAATTGGTCTTTTACTTCCTGGATTTGTTTATGTAGTTCCTTGTCAAAGTGATCTTTCATTGTCTGATTTTGCTGTCTCATGTCTTCCTTGAGACTCCAGATCATCTGAAGCATGTATATCCTGAACTCTTTATCAGACATTCCACCTGTTGCAGCTATTACCTCTTCTAGAGTTGAGTTGACCTGCATTGCTTGTGGTCCTTTCTTTCCTTGTCTTTTCATACTGCTCGCGTTTCTTTCTGCTTGGTGAAACTGTTGTGATTTTGAAATTTTCCCCCTATTTATTTATATTGCTCTTGTATAGTTGGGAGATCTCTCTTGCAGGGCGGGTAGTGGCTGTGCTCCTCCTCTAATTAGGGTGATCTATCTACCACGCTGGTTGGTCGCAGGTCTGCCCACCCTGCGGGCGCAGGTGGCGGCTCTACTCTGCCCCCACTCCAATTGTGGTGACGTAACTACCACGCCCTCGGGTCGTTGGTCCTGATCCGGATGTGGGCAGCAGCTGTGCTCCGCCTCTACTGAAATTGGTGTGACGTGTCTACCACGCTGGTCGGCCTCTAAGCCTGTTCCGCCGGTGGGTCGCAGATCTGCCTACCTTGTGGGCTCGGGCGGCAGTTCTGCTCAGCCCCCACTCCCAGTGGGGGTACCTAACTGCCTCTCCAACGGGTCGCTGGGCCTTTTCCGGACACGGGCGGCGGCTCTGCTCAACTCCCACTCCAACCAGTGTGACGTGACTGCCTCGATGCTACTTGTCCACCACACTGGCAGGCTGCCGGGCCTGTCCTGCCAGTGGGACGCAGGTCTGCCTACCTTGCAGGCTCTTCACAGCGCCCACTCCAAATGGGGTGACTTGGCTACCGCGCAGTCGGGTCGCTGGTCCTGTTCCAGGCGTGGGCGGCTACTCTCCTCGGCCCCAGCTGCAGTTGGGGTGTCGTGATACCACGCCGGCGGGTCACTTGGCCTGCTCTGGGCGCAGGTGGCAGCTCCACTCTGCCCCCCAGGCCCCCACAGCACCCAGCAGGACCCGGACCGAGAAGCAGTCCCTGTAGGTTCCCCAGCCCTGGGCCAAAGCAGCTTCGGGAGCCAGAACCCGGCCTCTCCGATCCCAGCCACGCTCTGCTAGGAGTAGGCTCTATAGAGCAACCGCCGCGGATTCCCCAGCCCCAGGCCAAAGCAGCCCCGGGAGCCCGAGCCTGGCCGCTCCAAACTCTCCCAGCTCGGTGCACGCTCCGCTAGGAGCAGGGTCAAAGATGCAGTCCCCGCGGGCTCCCCAGCCCCGGGCCAAAACTGTTCCGGGAGTCAGAGCGCCGCCTCCCCTCAGCGCACGTTCCACTTGGAGCTGGCGTCAGCACACAGTCCCCGCAGGTTCCCCAGCCCTGGGCTAAAGCAGCTTCAGGAGCCAGAACCCGGCCTCTCTGATCCCAGCCACGCTCTTCTAGGAGCAGGCTCCACAGAGCGACCCCTGCGGGTTCCCCAGCCCCAGGCCAAAGCAGCCCCGGGAGCCCGAGCCCAGCCGCTCCAAACTCTCCCAGCTAGGTGCACGCTCCGCTAGGAGCAGGGTCAAAGACGCAGTCCCCGCGGGCTCCCCAGCCCCGGGCCAAAACTGTTCTGGGAGTCAGAGCCCCGCTGCCCCTCAGCGCACGTTCCACTTGGAGCTGGCGTCAGCACACAGTCCCCGCAGGTTCCCCAGCCCTGGGCTAAAGCAGCTTCGGGAGCCAGAACCCGGCCTCTCTGATCCCAGCCACGCTCTTCTAGGAGCAGGCTCCACAGAGCGACCCCTGCGGGTTCCCCAGCCCCAGGCCAAAGCAGCCCCGGGAGCCCAAGCCCAGCCGCTCCAAACTCTCCCAGCTCAGTGCACGCTCCGCTAGGAGCAGGGTCAAAGACGCAGTCCCCGCGGGCTCCCCAGCCCCGGGCCAAAACTGTTCGGGAGTCAGAACCCCGCCGCCCCTCAGCGCACGTTCCACTTGGAGCTGGCGTCAGCACACAGTCCCCGCAGGTTTCCCAGCCCTGGGCTAAAGCAGCTTCGGGAGCCAGAACCCGGCCTCTCCGATCCCAGCCACGCTCTGCTAGGAGCAGGCTCCACAGAGCGATCCCCGCGGGTTCCCCAGCCCCAGGCCAAAGCAGCCCCGGGAGCCTGAGCCCAGCCGCTCCAAACTCTCCCAGCTAGGTGCACGCTCCGCTAGGAGCAGGGTCAAAGACGCAGTCCCCGCGGGCTCCCCAGCCCCGGGCCAAAACTGTTCCGGAAGTCAGAGCCCCGCTGCCCCTCAGCGCACGTTCCACTTGGAGCTGGTGTCAGCATGCAGTCCCCGCAGGTTCCCCCGTCCTGGGCCAAAGCAGCCCGGGGAACCAGAATCCGGCCGCTCAAAGTCCGGCGCACGCCTTGCCAGGAGCGAGCCCCGAAGAGTATTCTCCTCAGGTTCTCCAGTCCCGAGCCTGAGCGATCTGTCTGCGAGACGCAGGCAAATACCAGCCTGGAATCACCTGTTCCGTAGTTGAATGAGCTGAGATCAGTAGAAAACAGGGATCATTACATCAGCTCTCCAAGATGGCGGCTGCTGTCCTCCTCCGTGGTCCGTGCTGTCCTCCTCCATGGTCCGACCGGTGTCGAGAATTGAACTGGACCGCTTCTCTCCTCTGTCTCAAAGCCGGAACTCAGCACTAAGCACGGCCAGTGCACCGCTGGCAGGAGCCCCCAGAATCCGCATCGCTGTACTCCCGCTCCGGTACCTCGCCGCTACTCAGCGCGCGCCCTAGACTCCATCCGCAGGGCGGTCCGCCGACCAGGTTCTGCTACCCTCCGTGCGGAGAAATCGCCCGCGACCGAGCCCCCGCAGCCGAATCCCACGCGCTGGAAATCCGTCCTCTAGATTCTGGAGCACCTCGATTTAACTGGAAATTCCCAACAAGGTAGCCTTCAGCCGTTTCACCTCGTCTTTCTCCCGCACAGTGATGCGGCGCACTGGGGTGATGCACTCCCATCGCAGCCATCTTCCCAATCCCATATTCTTTTTTTAAAAAAATTTACTTTTTAATTGTAGTTGGACACAATACCTTTATTTTATTTATTTATTTTTATGTGGTGTTGAGGATCGAACCCAGGGCCTCACATGTGCTAGGTGAGTGCTCTACTGCTAAGCCACAATCCCAGTCCCACTCAATTATTCTTTTCCCTTTTATACATCTATTTCTGATTTTATTCTTCAAGTCTTTCAGTTTTTTAAGAAAGTGTCCTCTTTTTCTAGATTCTTTCATTTAAGATCTAGATAAAAATCTTTTATTACTTCACATGGGGTCCTGTTATCATATACACCCTTTTCTGCTACAGTGGTTTGTCACTTCCTTCTCCATTAGCTCTATCTTCCTTCTTTGTACGGGATGTTTCTTCTTTACATACAGTTGTTTCTATCCCTCTTTTCAATGATAAAACTTTTTATTCAAGGGCTTTGTACCTGCTATTGATATTTCCTATTTACCTAGCATTAGTCTAGTCTTTAGGAATTGAACTTCTGCCTCCACCAATCTACTGGCCAACATCAATGCTCAAATTCAAAGACCTGACTTTAGTTTTTATTTTCCTTCTAACTTAGGAAGCATACAGCCCCTGTTCCATGATTTTGTGATACTACTTAACTTGGAATCATTCTTTTGTATCTACGACTCTACTTTTTACTTTTTGTTCCCCAATAGCAATGGGTATCGAACCCAGGGTTTTATGCATACTAGGCAAATATTTTTACCAAGGAGCTACATTCCTAGACCTTTCAAATTGTATTTTGAGACAGAGTCTTGACAAGTCGTCCAGGTTGGCCACAAACTTGAGATCCTCCCAAGTAGCCAGGCTCACTATGTTACTTTTATTGGCTCTTTTGCACCCTATATAACTGTGGGTAATGTTGAGACCATGAATGCTGGGTGAAGCTTTTCTTTGAGGAAATGAGTCTCAAGGCCTAAGCTATCAATTCTCTGTTGACAGCCTGTAGAATCCTATCTCTCTTTGCTGAAGCTCCAGGCATTTAACTGTGAATAAGCAGCCTTTCTTAAACTGAGTTTTTCCATCTGAACTACAATACAAATAAAAAATAACTTAATTATTTTCTTGATTTTTCTAAGAATGGTTCATAAATAGCATCATTCTAAAGTAGTAGAAGATAAGTTAATTTATCTTCACTCTGCAGACAATGAGTGCCTTAAGGCATTAGGGCTTTTATCACTTGTGAAACATTGTTTAAGAAAAGCTGGCAGAGTTGTGGCTCAGTAATAGAGTGTGTGAGCCTAGCATGTGTGAGGCACTAGGTTTGATTCTCAGCACCACATAAAAAATAAACAAAATAAAGATATTGTGTACATCTACAGCTGAAAATATTAAATAAGAAAAGCTGGCAAAGCAGCTCCAGTTAAATGTCCTAGTACCACTATAAATATTCATCATTAATCATCCTAAATCAGCAATTCCTCTATTTTAACTTTTCTATCCAGTAAACTACAATTATTCCCTAGTAGCTTAGATAGCTCAGTAATATCTACTGTTTTATTTCTCTTTTTACCCTCTGTATTTGAACAAATAATAAAACTTGTCAATTTATCTTGCTCATTTAATCTATTGCCACTTCTACAGTTTAGGCCCTTATCACCTAAACATAGTGCTATAGTTTCTGAACTAGCAAACTTTCCCATTTTCTTCCTTTGCCGTTTTGTGCAATTTAGTCTATGATAATACCACCAAATTAATCTTTATGAAAATATTGATTTCAATATAATAGTCATGGGAAAAAAAAACCCTCCAAATTTCTTAGCCTGGTATTCAAAGTCTTCTATAACATATGGCCTCAATCTGTTTTTTCAACCTTATCATCCACTATTTCCCACAAGTCCTCCGTTTCAGTCAAGTTTAGTCCTTTCTCATATCACATTTATTTTAAAATAAGAAAAAGTATTAAATAATTTACATTCAAAAAGGTTAAAAGAATAACATAATTTATCATATACTTATTTTTTACTAAAAATTCCCAGTTTGTGATATTTCTTTCAACTAGCCTGACTTTCCCCTCCTTTTCTCCTCTTTGCCCTAATATGTCTTTTGAACCTGGCTCAAGACTATTTTCATCTGCATGCAAGTCTGTACTTAACCTTTGGCTTATTTAGTTCATCTCCTTCCAAAGTTCCTGGAGTACATTTTTGCTTACTGTGCTACAATTATACAGGTTCTTAAACTGTTATTTAATTAGTGTAAATGTTTTTTTGCTTCATCCTTATTTAGAATGTGAACCTCTGGAGTATAGCACATTATACATCATTGGTAAACACCTTGGTGACTACAAACATTTTTATCCTTAATAAGCACCGAATAAATAAATGATGAATGAAATACTTACAAGTTCATCTGATTCTATATTCACTAAGATTTCCAACATCATGTTTTCTCCACGACTGCTTTGCTGGAATACTTGAACACCACTTTTTTTCAAAAAAAACTTTAAAAGAATTCAAAGAATTTGATTTTAATTCTTTCTCCATAAGCAGTTCACATTATAATAAAGTGAAAAGGTTCTGAATTAAATAGCCACTGACTTTATGTTTGATGTGTTTCAGAGTAGGGAATCCGCAGAAATATAATGCCTTCTGGTCAACTCTGGTTATTTTGTTCTTGTTTATGTCCACACGCCAAGCATCTAATGATATTATTTTGTACCTAGAAAATAAATCAAATCAAGGTATTTAATTTAAAATTCAAACATTAGGACTGGGGTTGTGGCTCAGGGGTAAAGTGCTCGCCTAGCACATGCGAGGCCCTGGGTTCGATCCTTAGCACCACATATAAATAAATAACATAAAGGTATTGTGTCCAACTACAACTAAAAAATAAATATTAAAAAAAATAAAATAAAGTTCAAACATTACAAGCACTTACAGTTTTTCAACTTTCCCTTAATTATTTCCCAAGAATTATTCTGACTTTTAGAGAAGGGAATGGCAATTAGTTCTTTTAGACAAATAGAATACTGGGAAGGATATCCTAGCTTCTCTGTTGTTACTGGTCTAGATACAACCATGAACTTTTCCTTCAGAAACTTAAATCTATATGTATAACTGATTTATAAAATAAAGAAAACACAAATCTATATTGTTCATGTCTCAAAATCCAAGATGAAAAATTAACATTTTATAATAACTACCTCATTGTCCTACTTGCTTTAAGAAGAGGAAATATTACACTGAGAGATGTTCACTTTGTTTGCAACTCAACTACCTTTGGGGTAGATTATTTGCAGGGAAGATAAGAGAAAAAACTCCAGATGAGTGGCATATGCCTATAGTTTCAGAGACTCTGGAGGCTGAGGTAAAAAGAATCATCAAGTTTGAGGCCAGCCTAAGCAGCAGAGTGAGACCCTCTCAAAATAAATAATAAAAACAATAAAATGTAATTCAGTAGTAAACTTCTCTGGGTTCAATCCCCAGTACCAAAAAAGAAAAGAGAAAATAGACATTTTAATTAAGAAGAGAAAACATGGGTCTGAGGTAATAAGAGTGAATCTTTTACTTTTCTTCTTTCGAGTTGGGTGGTTGGTGGTATAAGAGGCCAAGTTAGAGCATATCAAATAATGCTGGCAGCAGAGACACTGACAATGAAAAAGAAAAATTCAAAACAAAAATCCTCTACAGTGACACAATAGACAGAGACATACATTAGGAAGAAAAAACATAAAATTTTAACAGAAGAAAAGAGGGTAGAATCTGACCAAAGTGGAGAAATGTAGGAACAAGTGTTAGAGATGCTGAAATCCCTGCAAATTGGATAAAATCCATTTAATTAGGTTTTGTTTTTTAAAAGTTTTAAATTATTTTATTTTATTTATTTATTTTTATGTGTTGCTGAGGATCGAACCCCACACCTTACATGTGCTAGGCAAATGCTCTACTGCTGAACCACAACCCCAGCCCTTGTTTTGTTTTTTTTTTTGAGACAGGGTTTTGCTATGTTGCTTAGGCTGGTGTCAAATTCTTGGGCTCAAGTGATTCTTCCACCTTGGCTTTCTGAGTTCCTGGCAATACAGGCACATGCCATCACACCCAGCTCATTAATAATCAATTGACTCTGTCATAAACTATTTGTTCATTCTCCAAAATAGATATTCAAAACTGTTTTGGTGTCAGAGAGCTCTTTGTTGTTGAAAAATTACCACATAACCTTACCTTGTACAACATCGTTCTATGGCAGGGAACTTTTCTGGCCATGGAGAAGGGTAGGTAAACTCTGTGTCTTTATCATACCAGCACATTAGACACTCACTATGTTGGTTTCTTTTCCTCTCTTCCTTTTTGAGGGAGTGGTTACATGTCTCCATGGCTTCCAACAATCGCTTCTGAATGTAAAGAACGAAAAGAAGGATTAAAAGTTTTAAAATTCTATAATCTCAATGTACCGAATAAATACTTTTTCTTCCATGTAGAATCACTATTTGTGTGCTTGAAAAACAAAATCTTAACTACTGAAACTCTTCCAATTTCTTACATAAAAATGTGATATGCTCTTCATTGCTTCATAGGGATCTAGCATACTGCTGCCACTACAAATTCCTCTGAAACTATTACTCCAATAGTAGCCACTAAAGTGCAGATAAAAATAGCAGCAGTGAATCAAATTTTATTTTATTTTGTGGGACTATAAATTGAACCTAGGGCCTTACACATACAATATAAACACCACTGCACTAGTCCCAGCTCAAGAATTAAATTTTAAACATGAACTTATAATATCATAAGTCATGCAGTATTATAATTCCAATCAAAATAACAATAGTTTAAAATATATGTAAACTTTTTAGCCAGACATGGTGGTGCATGACTGTAATTCTAGTGATTTGATAAGCTAAGAAAGGAGAATTACAAGATTGAGGCCAGCCTCAGCAATTTAGTGAGAAACTATCTCAAAATAAAAAATAAAAAGGGCTGGTAGTGCACCTCTGAGTTCAATCCCTATAAAGAAAAACAAACAAACAAACAAACAAATTGCTTTTTTAAGAGGACAAAATTGTAACAATGTTCACATAGAAGAATATGTGAATACTAAAAAAGAATTTGGGGGCTGGGGATGTGGCCCGGGTTCGATCCTCAGCACCACATACAAACAAAGATGTTGTGTACAGCGAAAACTAAAAAATAAATATTAAAAAATTCTCTTTCTCTCTCTCTCTTTAAAAAAAAAAAAGAACTTGGGACGAGTCTTATCAGATCCTATCACCATTATAATAAAATTAGATGAGAAGAACAGAAAAGAATTAAAAGTGAATCCAAAGATACTTCAAACATAGGAATTCAGATATTTAAGTAATGATGTTGTCATTATTGACTTAACTATCCAATTATTAAAAAGACACATACACATAAAAGTATTAAGAGAAAATCTAAAATATTGATGATTTAGAGCAATAAGCTCTTTTTTTTGAAATTTTTTGTTTTAATTAGTTATACATGACAGTAATTAGTTATACATGACAGCAATTAAGTTCTTTTTGAAGCAGAAAAAAGTCTAACATCTTTAAGGAAAAAGATATTTTGAAGTAAAAGAAAGTGTATGTAACAGAAGATACTATATAACAAATCAGTAGACAAATGTGATAATGAAAACACTACTCTTAACATACAAATTTACTTAAAAAATAAAAAAGAAGAGAAATGAAGGAGAGAATACAAACAAGTATAAAGAGGCAATTTACAAAAGAGAAAATGTAAAGGGTGAACATATACAAAAATACACTCAAGAAAAACAGATATATAGGCCAAAGCAACAAACTAGAGAGCACAAAAATAAATCCAGGATTTATAGTCAACTAATCTTTGAAAGGGTGCCAAGAATAAACAACAGGAATAGGATAGTCTCTTCAATAAACAGTAGTGGAAAAATTAGATATCCACATGAAGAAAAATGAAACTGGATCCTTATCTTACATCATCAACGAAGAAATCAACTAAAAATGGATTAATGACTTAAATATCTAAGCTATAAAATAACGAGAAGAAAACAAGGAAAATCCTTCTTGACACAGTATGGGAAATGATTTTTTGGTTATGATTGAAAAAGCACAGGCAACAAAAGCAAAAACAGACAAGTGGGATTGCAGCAAACTTAATAAAGCTCTTAAAGAAGTACAATCCAAAAATATATTAGCAACTCAGTATAAATATATATCAACTCATTAGCAACAAAACAAAAACTGACAAAAATCAGCAAAGTGGGCACTAGGATTGTAGCTTAGCAGGAGAGAGCTCTCCTAGAATGTATGAAGCCCTGGGTTCGATCCTCAGTACCACATAAAAATAAATAAAGATATTGTGTCCATCTACAATTAAAAATATATTTTAAAAAATCAGGAAAGGATCTGAATAGATATTTTTCCAAAGAAGACACACAGAACTGGAGTGTAGCTTAGTGGTAGAGTGCTTGCTT
The DNA here is from genome assembly GCF_964194105.1 of Spermophilus citellus. Lineage (NCBI taxonomy): Eukaryota > Metazoa > Chordata > Mammalia > Rodentia > Sciuridae > Spermophilus > Spermophilus citellus. The sequence continues at coordinate 39,265,934 of NC_138188.1, forward strand.
AGTAGCAGGCATTAGGCCCTAGGTTCACCTGCCAAAAACATGCATAGAACAGCAGGAAAATGAAAAAACGTTCAACATTACTAATAATCAAAGAAATGAAAAATAAAACTACAATGAGATATCATCTTATTTCTATTAGGATGGAGATTATAAAAAAGTTAAAGACAAAAGCTATTATTGGTGAGGATAAAGAAAGAGCCCTTTATACTGCTGGTAGTATAGTCATTATGGTAAACACCATGTAGATTATTAAAAAAATTTAAAAATATTACTGTTTGAACCAGCAATCTGACAAGCAAATAAATATCCAAATAAAATGAAATAATTAACTCCCAAGTTCACTGCAGCACTGTTTATAGTAGCCAAGCTATGGAATTACCCTAAGGGTTGGTCAACAGATAAAAGGATAAAGAATACATGGTATACATACACAATGGAATGACTCAGTCTTTAAAGACAGGAAATTCTGTCATATGTGATAACATGAATGAACCTGGGGGACATTATGCTAAGTGAAATAAGACAGACACAGAAAGATGATATGTTGCATGATATTATGTACATGTGGAATCTAAGAAGTTGAACTCTTTAGAAGATGAGCAGAATGGTTGTTGGCAGGGGCTAGTAGGGGTGGGGAATAGGGGAAGAGGGGACAGAGAAAGGTTGGTCAAAGTGTACAAACTTTTAGTTATACAGGATGAATAAGTTCTGGAGTATGGTGACTAAAGTTAATAAAACTGCATTGTACATATTAAAAAATAATTTCAGATTCACAAGAAGTTGTGAATTATTATAGTAAAGAGCATTCCTATGCTTTCCAGTTTTCCCTAGTGATAACCTCTTATATATAAAACCATAGTATATTATCAAAACCAAGTCCCTGAGATTATTTCAATACTAGTATACTACTAATTTTCTTTAAAAATTTTTTTTGGTTATAGATGGATAACACCTTTATTTTTTAAATTTATTTTTATGTGGTACTGAGGATCAAACACAGTGCCTCACACATGCTAGGCAAGCACTGTACCACTGAGCCACAACCGCAGCCCCAAACTACTAGTTTTTACATGTCTTTTTTCACTTAAGTAAATATTTTCATCCAAGCTTTTTATATCAACAGTTCTTTCCTTTTTTATTGCTAAGTTATTTCATTATGAGAATGCACTATGTGTTTACCCATTTACACAATAAAAGATATTTGAATTTTTTTTCTAGTTTGCAGTTATTCCAAATAAAATTGCTCTGAACATTCACACACTGTTTTTTTTGTGGACATAGTTTTCACTCTCTAGTATAAGTATTCAAGAGTGTATTGCTAGATTGTGTAATCAAGGTATGTTAAACAGCTTTACTAACTTCCCCACCTTACACACAAACAAATCAGCAAGAACATTCTGAGAAAACGGGGCAGATATTAAGGGAAGCCTGACAAATACTCAAGCTGAAGAGGATGTGTGTGTATATGTGCAGACAAGCAGATCACACCTTAGCATCAGAGTTTGAGCAATAATCCTCCATGAGACAAAAACAATCTCAGTTCTGAAAATTCTATTAGTATTCTAATTGGGCAATTTCCACCATTTCACTTGAAAGAATGTACATTCTCAGTATAGTGTATTATAATTATTAATGAAGTTGAGTAGGTTTTTATTGAAATCTTTATCCTTATTTCCTGTCTTGTGCTATCATTGTGCTATCAATCCTTCAGAGAAAAGTATCAAAATTTCTACCTATAATTGTGGATTTCTCTCTTTCTTCCTTAATCTGAGTTTTTGTTTCACGTTGAAACTGTTATTAGGTGCATATGTATTTAGGATTTTTCTGTCTTTTCTTCCTTTCTTTTTTTTTTGATTCTGGGGATCAAACTTAGGACCTCGTACATATTAGACAAGTACTTTATCACCAAGCTATATGTCCAGTTCCTATGCCTTGATGAACTGATTGCCTCTCTTATCATAAGAAATATCCCTGTTTATCTCTGGTAATATTCTTTGTTCTAAAGTTATTTACTTTGTCTAATATTAGTAAAGCTATTCCAGCCTTATCATTAATATACATTGAAGTTTTGAGTACACAATGAAGAGTGGCTAAGTCTCAAACAAAATATAAGTGGTGATGAAAATCAACTGCTTATTAACTTAAGTGAAATAATGTCTGCTCAAGAATGTATATAATTATTACATGCACTGACCTCATCAATAAAAGGTATTAATACCACAGCTTCCCATTCCTGTTGTTTTCCATTTAGATCAGTTTTAAAATCAGGTGGATAATATTCTATAATTGGAGAGTCTTCACTGGTCATCAAATGCTATAAAAAATAAAATAGTATATAGAAATATAAGAAAATTAATATAGCTTTTTATTAATGTATTTATAATATTTCCTCACAAGTTACTTTAAAATTTTTAAGCAAACTAAATTTTTATTTTTAGGTATTGCAATGCACTCAGTTGCTATATTTTGATTTTCAACTATAAGAATTCCAATTTCACTACTATTGTTTACATTCCTGTTTCATTCACTTAGTTATATAGCAAACACATCTTTACTCTGAACTTTGTCATTTAAAAAACTTTTCATTCTGTGAGATGTAGCCCCTAAATTCTGTTTTTTTTTTTCAGGCTTCATTTCAGAAGCTTCTAATAGTCCTCCATTAAAAAAAATAATTCTTTGTGTCCTGATTGATTCTATTAAGTAATATAACAACTGTCGTCTAGAATTAAAGAAATAAACAATTAAAATCCAAGAACTACTGAACCACTAACATCAAAGAGTCCAATAATACACATTTTTTATTATTAAAGATTTTATAACACAGGTAGACAAAGTGTATAGATGTTTTACAAAAAGAAAGCATAAGGAAATGAATACAGAAGACAATAAATTTTTTTCAAAGAAATAAAACAACATATTCCCAGCATGATATTCAAAATATTAATGAATATGGCACTTGCAATGAGCAAATAAAACAATCATGGCTGTAATACACTTGCATGGTCATACTGGCCCACAGTGGCTGAATATCAAAGTTTAATATGTGCAAGGGAAGGAAAAAAAAGCATCAAAGAAACTTATAAGGGGAGGCAAGAGGCTAGGATCAAGGCTGGGTTAAGCGTCAGAATCTTTCTGACACAGCAAAAGGTATGTGTGTACATAATTCCTGGAAGCTGACCATGGAATTAGAAGAATGTACTACTGATACTCTAGAAGAACTAATGAAGTGTACTTTCATGATCTGTTAGCTTAGTATAATTTTGCTGACCCTGTATTCCTCTTGTTATGTAAAATATGTTAGCCTTTCAGTTTGATAAATGAAATCCTTAAAATTCAAATATACATGGGGGTAATACTGCTGATAAATTATTTACTAGAGGCATCCATGTTCTAATAGGCAGCAGGTAAGAGAGAACAGGAATGAATCTGAAAATGTGTAGACCAACAAAATAGTTTCTGATTTTACCTGTTTTAGTTTACTTTCTTCAGTGTAGACACAAATTAAAGATGTGTTTAAAGGTGTTAAAAATGAAAAAGCTAGGCTCTAAATAGTTTATAAAGTTTTTTCATTTTTAAAACAAAACCAGCATTTAAACCAGAAATTACTTTTCAAGGAGCTTGTTAAAGAAATACTGTATTTAAAATGAAAAATAGATGTATTTATCTACTAAATACATTTGTGTATTATTGTTTCTTAGATTTGGACAAGGAACTCTTAAATATGAAAAAGAACATAAAAACATTCAATTCTAAAACTCACCTGGGGCTGGAGATATAGCTCAGTTGGTAAAGTGCTTGCTTTGCATGCCCAAGGCCATGGGTTCAATCCCCAGCACCACCAAAAAAAAAAAAAAAAAAAATCATCTAAAACTCACCTGATAGCATGTAGGAAGTAAATTTTTGCTAGCCGCTGGAAGTACAGCAAGAAGCTGTTCAAATGGTTTAAAAGGTTTTCCTAGTTCAAAATGGATTTGGAGTGTACTGATGTTGCGGATGTCTGACAGGAAAGGTGCATAATGATAAGGATAATACCTACAAAACAAAATGAGTTTTAAGCAACCAGAAACCATGAAACAAGTCAATAATTTATATATATACATTTCTTCTATAGTTTAACACCATATAGCAATAAATTTCAAGAAAAATTAAGTATCACCCACAATTCTACCATCTGAATATAAGAAATCGGCACAGTTAGAAAATGTGGATGGCATGATGGCAAAAAGTATTATATTTCCTTAATTTTCTAGTGCAGTTTCAGATTTCTAAAAATCAGGTAATTGAAGAATGCATATAATGTAATGCTGTTTTTGTTCTGTTTTTGAGATGGGGTCTCAAGTGATCCTCCTGCCTCAGCTTCCTTAGTGTTGGCACTACAGGTGCATGCCACTGATCTTGAATTTGTAATACTTTTTTGAATTCACAAAATGCTCATCATGAATCTTCCAGTCCATACGCTGGACAGTAATGAGGTAGTCAGAGGATCTTTAGTCTTGTCAGTTGGCCCTGGGACTTTCAAGCAAGGTTCTGGGAGTAGCTGAAGGTTCTGATAAAAGCTTTAATTAGTTCATAAGGACAGAGGGAGGGGGTATCTAACATGGCGGCCGGCGAGGAAGCAGCGATTCCAATGTCTCCACATTAACGGGATCAGAAAGACCCATTGGAACAGCTGCAGTCTACCTACTGAAGAACTTCTAGCAAAATTCTGTTAAGAGGAGACCTGCCGGGAATTGGTAGGTTTATTAGAAGTGACAGTTTGTCCCAGACAAGTGGATCTTGGCCGGCCATGCGGGCGCAGAGGTCCAGTCCCGCAGCCACCAGTTGCTTTTGCGGGCGGCCGGCGGCCCGGAGCGGCGCAGCCCGCCCGAACCGGCAGACGGCCTCCGCCATCCTGGCTCGCCCGAGAGGCCCTGCTCTCGCTCTGTGAATGGCCACCCCGCCCGCCCGGCTCTTAGCCACTCGGCCTCAGCTGCCCGGCTCTACAGACGGTCCCCGGTGGCCCAGCTCAGCGAAAGGGGTCCCCGCTCGGCCGGCGGACGGCCCCTGCCATCCCGGCTCTCCTGGCGGCCCCGCCCACTCTGCCAATGGCCACCCCGCCCACCCGGCTCTTAGCCACTTGGCCTCAGCTGCCCGGCTCTACAGGCGGCCCCCGGTGGCCCGGTGCAGCGAGAAGTGGCCCCGCCTGGCCCAGCAGACGCCCGTGCCCTCCCGGCTCTGCTAACAGCCCTGCCCACCCGGCGAACGGCTCCCCACCCGAGACCACGTGAAGGGAATCTAACCAAGCCTTTATGAAATAGCAAACTGGGAACTAAAACCAGAGATTGTGTCAGATAAGAGACAAGCCAGTTCCACCCCTCCCTTCGGCAAGGAGCCAGGGGCCTGCCATAGCAGAGAGGGGAAGTCACCAAAGTTCGGCCAAAGAGATTCCTTCCCAGCGGAATCTACTTTAACAGGTGTGTGACTCCCACCCACACCAGATACAAACAAACGGGAAACTTCAAAATCTCTCCGTGGGCGTGACCGTAAGGGCCAAAGGACTCTTGACCCCCAACTCCCCCTACTGCCAGTGACGTGGGCGTGACTGTAGGGGCAGAGGGAAGCAGAGAAGACTCCCCACCCCCAACTCCCCCAACCATGAACTGAGAGGGTGTGACGGTAGGGGCGGAGGGAAACAGAGGACACTCCAGACCCCCAACTCCTCCTACTGCCAGCAGAGTGGTTGTGATTGTAGGGGCTGAGGGAAGCAGAGGGGATCCTCGACCCCCAACTCCTATTACCACCAGCAGCGACACCAATGGTCTTAGCCGCCAGATTCCAAAGGTGTGCCCACCAAAGGGGTCCGGAAAAATTAAACAATTGACTCCCAGACCACAGCTCCACAGCACTGGGGCTTAGATGAATGACAGAGATGAATGCTCAGTCGTTAGGGAAATAGAGCACTCGGTGGGGCTGAAAGTGTAACCAAATCCTTGGGGAACTGCCTCCGGTGAGCAGGACCTGGCTGGCTGGCAGGAGGAAGGGGAGGAGGGGCCGTAGAAGTGAAACGGCTCTGGGCCAACAGGATTGAGAGACTCCCAGGAACCGCCTTACAGGGATTGCTGTTGAAACATTGAGGGCAAAACTCAGCCCGGAGGGCACAGCTTTGCCTACGGGAAGAGAAGAAAATGGATCTCTAAGACCTAATTTTATTTCCTATTTCATTTTATTTTTTTCTCTCCCTTTTCCCTCTCTCTCTCCCCTTCCAAGTTTTATTGCTCTTTCCATTCTCCTCTATGGTATCTATCTCCCTCTCCTTCTTTCTTTTCAAGAGCACCTACCTTCCTCTTTCCCCCAACTTTCATCCCAAGCATTACATCCTCCATTTCGTGTAACTGTCTAAATGCAAATAGGTGAATGTTTCGAGGCCGCCTATAGTGCTCCTAAATACCTAGCTCCTACCAACACCCTGATCCAATAAACGGTTAGTATCCCCCTTCAGTAGAGCAATCTTCTAAAGTAGCCAAGACATACTAACCCTTATACCTGCATAGCACCTAACCTAAAGTCCTAAGAATAAAAAACAAACGACTATATGCATACAAAATCCGGAAGCCCTTTATAAATTGAATGAATCAGCTCTAAAGTACAATAAAGCCCAACATCTATAGGCATAATCTCCCACCACAAAGGAGAGACAACAGAGATAAACAAAGCCAAAACAAATGTATAGGATAAAGCAGTTTCAAAGCAGTCAAACAGAGCTGGAAAGTAACGTGAACAACATGAAAAAACAAGGGAAAAAAGGATTACAGATAATGCAGGACAACTTAAATCTACAGGAGGACCTAGAAGCATCAGAAACATGGACAGGGAAAGAAATCGAGGCATACCTAACTCAGATGCAACGGAATTTTAGAGAAGACATGAGACAGCAAGTCCAAGAATTGAAAGTATATTTTGAAAACGAACTAAACAAACAAATTCAAACTGCAAAGAACAAGCTTTACCAGGAGATAGAGATCTTAAAAAAAAACCAAACAGTAATTTTAGAAATGCAAGAAACCATAAACCAGATTAAAAACGCTAACGAGAGTATTACAAATAGGCTAGATCAAGTAGAAGTCAGAACATCAGATAATGAAGACAAAGTTTATCAACTTGAAAAGAGTATAGTCAACACTGAAAAGATGCTTAAATCTCATGAGCAATCTATCCAAGAGTTATGGGATCTCATTAAAAAACCAAATTTGAGAGTCATTGGGATAGAAGAAGGCACAGAGGTTCAAACCAAAGGAATGCACAACCTATTAAATGAAATAATCCTAGAAAACTTCCCAGAGATAAAAGATGGAATGGATTGCCATATCCTGGAAGCCTACAGGACCCCAAACATCCAAAACTGTAATAGACCAACTCCAAGATATATAATTATGAAGATAGCCAACATACAGAACAAGGAGAGAATATTAAAGGCTACAAGGGAAAGGAGGCAGATTACATTCAGGGGTAAACCAATTAGGTTAACGGCTGATTTTTCATCACAGACTTTGAAAGCGAGAAGATCCTGGAACAATGTATTCCAAACGCTGAAAAATAATGGTCTCCAACCAAGAATACTGTATCCAGCAAAATTAAGCTTCAGATTTGACAATGAAATTAAAATCTTTCACGATAAACAAAAGCTAAAAGAATTTGCAGCCAGAAAACCAGCACTGCAAAGCATTTTGGGCAAAATTCTACAAGAAGAGGAATGGAAAAATAGTGCCCAAAACCAACAGCGGGAGGTTTCTCAGTAAAGGGGGAGGAAAAAAATCAAAAAGTAAAAACTAGCCAAACTAAAATAAATAAATAAATAAACATGACTCGAAGTACAAATCATATTTCAATTGTAACCTTAAATGTTAATGGACTAAACTCACCAATCAAGAGACACAGGCTAGTAACCTGGATCAAAAAAACAAACCCAACAATATGCTGCCTTCAGGAGACTCATATGATAGGAAAAGACATACACAGGCTGAAGGTGAAAGGTTGGGAAAACTCACACCCCACTCACATGGCCCTCGGAAGCAAGCAGGAGTGGCCATACTCATATCGAACAAAATCAACTTCAAACCTAAATTAATCAAAAGGGATAAAGAAGGACACTATATCCTGTTAAAAGGAACTATCCACCAATAAGACATAACAATTATCAATTTATATGCACCAAATAATGGTGCAGCAACGTTCGTAAAACAAACTCTCCTCAAGTTCAAGAGTCAAATTGACCACAACACAATAATTATGGGTGACTTCAACACACCACTCTCACCATTAGACAGATCCTCCAGACAAAAGCTGAATAAAGAAACTATAGAACTCAATGACACAATCAAGAACCTAGACTTAACCGACATATATAGAATATATCAACCATCATCAAGTGGATACACGTTCTTCTCAGCAGCACATGGATCTTACTCAAAGATAGACCATATATTATGCCATAGGGCAACTCTTAGTAAATATAAAGGTGTGGAGATAATACCATGCACCATATCTGATCATAATGGAATGAAACTGGAAATCAATGATAAAAGAAGGAAGGAAAAATCCAGCATCACATGGACAATAAACAATATGTTACTGAATGATCAATGGGTTACAGAAGACATAAAGGAGGAAATCAAAAAATTCTTACAGATAAATGACAATTCACACAACATACCGGAATCTATGGGACACAATGAAAGCAGTTCTAAGAGGGAAATTCATTTCCTGGAGTTCATTCCTCAAAAAAAGAAAAAACCAACAAAGAAACGAACTCACACTACATCTCAAAACCCTAGAAAAGGAAGAGCAAAACAACAGCAAATATAGCAGAAGACAAGAAATAATTAAAATCAGAGAAGAAATCAACGAAATAGAAACCAAAAAAACCATTGAAAAAATTGATAAAACTAAAAGTTGGTTCTTTGAAAGAATAAATAAGATCGACAGACCCTTAGCCTGCTAACGAAGAGAAGAAGAGAGAAAACTCAAATTACTAACATACGGGATGAAAAAGGCAATATCACAACAGACACTACAGAAATACAGAAGATAATTAGAAAGTATTTCGAAACCCTATATTCTAATAAAATAGAAGACAGTGAAGACATCGATAAATTTCTTAAGTCATATGAGCTGCCCAGATTGAGTCAGGAAGACACACGCAATTTAAACAGACCAATAACAAAGGAAGAAATAGAAGAAGCCATTAAAAGACTACCAACCAAGAAAAGCCCTGGACCGGATGGGTATACAGCGGAGTTTTACAAAACCTTCAAAGAAGAATTGATACCAATACTTTTCAAGCTATTTCAAGAAATAGAAAAAGAAGGAGCTCTTTCAAATTCATTCTATGAGGCCAACATCACCTTGATCCCAAAACCAGACAAAGACACTTCAAAGAAAGAAAACTACAGACCAATATCTCTAATGAACCTAGATGCAGAAATCCTCAATAAAATTCTGGCGAATCGGATTCAAAATCATATCAAAAAAATTATACACCATGATCAAGTAGGATTCATCCCTGGGATGCAAGGCTGGTTCAATATACGGAAATCAATAAATATTATTCACCACATCAATAGACTTAAAGATAAGAACCATATGATCATCTCGATAGATGCAGAAAAAGCATTCGACAAAATACAGCATCCTTTTATGTTCAAAACACTAGAAAAACTGGGGATAACAGGAACTTACCTCAACATTGTAAAAGCTATGAATGCTAAGCCTCAGGCTAGCATCATTCTGAATAGACAAAAGTTGAAGGCATTCCCTCTAAAATCTGGAACAAGACAGGGATGCCCTCTCTCACCACTTCTATTTAATTCAGTCCTTTAAATACTAGCCAGAGCAATTAGACAGACGAAAGAAATTAAAGGCATAAAAATAGGAAAAGAAGAACTTAAAATATCACTATTTGCAGACGATATGATCCTATACCTAGAAGACCCAAAAGGGTCTACAAAGAAACTACTAGAACTAATAAAAGAATTCAGCAAAGTGGCAGGATATAAAATCAACACACATAAATCAAAGGCATTCCTGTATATCAGCAACAAAACTTCTGAAATGGAAATGAGGAAAACCACCCCATTCACAATATCCTCAAAAAAAAAAAAAAATACTTGGGAATCAACCTAACAAAAGAGGTGAAAGATTTATACAATGAAAACTACAGAACCCTAAAGAGAGAGATAGAAGAAGATCTTAGAAGACGGAAAAATGTACTCTGTTCATGGATAGGCAGAACCAACATCATCAAAATGGCAATATTACCAAAAGTTCTCTACAGGTTTAATGCAATGCCAATCAAAATCCCAACGGCATTTCTTGTAGAAATAGACAAAGCTATCATGAAATTCATATGGAAAAACAAAAGACCCAGAATAGCAAAAGCAATTCTAAGCAGGAAGTGTGAATCAGGCGGTATAGCGATACCAGACTTCAAACTATACTACAGAGCAATAGTAACAAAAACAGCATGGTACTGGTACCAAAACAGGCGGGTGGACCAATGGTATAGAATAGAGGACACAGAGACCAATCCACAAAATTACAACTTTCTTATATTTGATAAAGGTGCTAAAAGCATGCAATGGAGAAAGGATAGCATCTTCAACAAATGGTGCTGGGAAAACTGGAAATCCATATGCAACAAGATGAAGCTGAACCCCTTTCTCTCGCTATGCACAAATGTTAATTCAAAATGGATCAAGGAGCTAGATATCAAATTAGAGACTCTGCGCCTGATAGAAGAAAAAGTTGGCTCCGATCTACATATTGTGGGGTCGGGCTCCAAATTCCTTAATAGGACACCCATAGCCCAAGAGTTATATACAAGAATAAACAAATGGGACTTACTTAAACTAAAAAGTTTTTTCTCAGCAAGAGAAACAATAAGAGAGGTAAACAGGGAACCTACATCCTGGGAACAAATTTTTACTCCTCACACTTCAGATAGAGCCCTAATATCCAGAATATACAAAGAACTCAAAAAATTAAACAATAAGATAACAAACAACCCTATCAACAAATGGGCCAAGGACCTGAACAGACACTTCTCAGAGGAGGACATACAATCAATCAATAAGTATATGAAAAAATGCTCACCATCTCTAGCAGTCAGAGAAATGCAAATCAAAACCACCCTAAGATACCATCTCACTCCTGTAAGATTGGCAGCCATTATGAAGTCAAGTAACAATAAGTGCTGGCAAGGATGTGGGGAAAAAGGTACACTTGTACATTGCTGGTGGGACTGCAAATTGGTGCGGCCAATATGGAAAGCAGTATGGAGATTCCTAGGAAAGCTGGGAATGGAACCACCATTTGACCCAGCTATCGCCCTTCTCGGTCTATTCCCTGAGGACCTTAAAAGAGCATACTATAGGGATACTGCCACATCAATGATCATAGCAGCACAATTCACAATAGCTAGACTTTGGAATCAACCTAGATGCCCTTCAATAGATGAATGGATTAAAAAACTGTGGCATTTATACACAATGGAGTATTACGCAGCACTAAAAAATGACAAAATCATGGATTTTGTAGGGAAATGGTTGGCATTAGAGCAGATAATGCTAAGTGAAGCTAGCCAATCCTTAAAAAACAAATGCCAAATGTCTTCTTTGATATAAAGAGAGCAACTACGATCAGAACACGGAAGAAGAGCATGAGGAAAAGACTGACATTAAACAGAGACGAGTGGGGTGGGAGAAAGGGAGAGAGAAGGGAAACTGTATGGAAATGGAAGGAGACCCTCATTGTTACACAAAATTACATAAGAGTTTGTGAGGGGAAAGGGGGAAAAAAAAACAAGGGAGAGAATTAAACAACAGCAGATGGGGTAGAGAGGGAAAATGAGAGGGAAGGGGAGGGGCGATAGTAGGGGATAGGAAAGGTAGTAAAATACAACAGTCATTAATATGGTATTATGTAAAAATGTGGATGTGTAACCGATGTGATTCTGCAACTTGTATTTGGGGTAAAAAAATGGGAGTTCATAACCCACTTGAATCAAATGTATGTAAGATGATATGTCATGAGCTTTGTAATGTTTTGAACAACCAATAAAAAAAAAAAAAGGATAGAGCTAATGTGGCCTTTAATGGTCAACTCTAAGAACTTTTTTATTTGAATTCATATACATATTATTATATTTATAATAGAGATTAAAACATGCATCAATTACATACTAATTTTATTTTATATCATTCATGTTTAACTGTATATTTTAAATCATTCCATCCTTTTTTTTAAGCTATAGATGACACTATTTATTGATTGATTGATTGATGGTACTGGGGATTGAATTCAATAGTAATTGGCCACTGAGCCACATCCCCAGGCGTTTTTTTTTGTATTTTATTTAGAGACAGGGTCTCAGAAAGTTGCTTAGCACCTTGCTTTTGCTGAGGCTGGCTTTGAACTTGTGATCCTCCTGTCTCAGCCTCCCAAACCCCTGGGATTACAGGCGTACCCCACTGCACCCAGCTATTTGTTTATTTTTATGTGGTGCTGAGGATCGAACCCAGTGTCTCACACATCGAGCCACAATCCCAGCCCCACCATTCCATCTTTAACTACATATTTTTACAAAGCTTTGAACATACACACTTAAAAATTTTTCGATATGCTCTAGGTGTATGACTCAGGTGTGTGTGTGTGTGTGTGTGTGTTGTGTATGTGTTTATATTTTCTAATTGTGGCATACATTTCAAAGCAATTGAAAAAGTTAGGAGAAATAATGTAAAACAAACAGACTCTGGAATCAGACACACTTGGACTTGGTTCTGGGATGTAAGATTTTGGGAAGATTAAACTTTTTGAGGCTTTATTTCTTCATCTGTAATGGGGGAAAACAATGTCTACTTCAGTTGTGAAGATTAGATGAGAACATGCTTCTCAAGTGTCTGGTCTTAATGCGTTAAAACAATAGAAACAACTTATGTAAGCCCTCTTAAAAAAACAAAGCAGAGCTATGTTATCACCCAAGTCTTCACTTTTCACTGATTGTCTTTTGGTCTGTTACTTTTCTATTTTGGTGGATGGTTTTGAATAAAATTTGCTGGAACAGGGAAGAGAAATGGCAAATTATTACTATTTCCAGTAAAAGCAAATAATTCCTTTTTCCTTTATTTTTCCAGCCTAACATACAACTAGTCTAGTCTTCAAAAAATTATTACTATTTGAAAAAAAAATTTAAACACACAAAAATTTAGAGAATACAACGAATACTCCCATGTAACTATCACCCAGATCTGATAGTTATCTAAACTTAAGTCATACTTGATTCATCTCTTTTCTCTCTCTCTCTCTCTTTTTTTTGGGGGGGGGGGTGATGCTGGGACTCAAACTAGGACTTCTTGCATACTAGACAAATGAGCTACAACCGAATTACATCTTCAGCTCTGATTTATCTAAATACAGAATTTTACATCCTTAGATTAATAAAGACCTTTTATCATCTGCTAGGGCTAGAAGCATCTTTTTCAAGTATTTTCATTTAAGAAAAGATTACCTGGGCAGAAGATATAGTTCAGTTGGGAGAGTGCTTGCCTAACATGCACAAGGCCCTGGGTTCAATCTCCAGCAAAACACACACACACAAACACACAAAAGACGACGAAGAAGAAATGTCTAAATGAGATTCTTACAGAAAAAAACATTTTAAAAAAGATATCCTCTTACCAGCTCCAGGACTGAACACCGTGATAGTAATAGTGCAGAATCCACTGTATTGCCTGAACATAACATGCAGCTTGATCAGCCAGAAAATCACTGAAAATAGAAAGGAATATTTTCATTACATTATTTTTTTTTGAAAATAGGCCAGTGTTTCTAGAGCATATTTCCTCATATATTTTACCTCACATGGCTTATTAAGTCAATGAATTAACTATGAATTATATACTATTTAAAAATAACAATCAGAAAAACTCCAAAAAAATTCCACCTTACACATGAAAGGTTTGCTTCACCTACACCAACTATTAAGCCTGCTGTGCATATTTGACTAGTAAATCTATGACACATTTGGTCTAAAGTTTAAAGACTTAGCTAATGAAATATTTTATCAAGCAGTACTGTTGCTCTCTTAAATAGTGGGGATGAGATGGGCACATCAGAAAGTTCTTGAAAAGCTTGGTTATAGCAGCTAAAATACCCTTTGAAAAGTGCTACAGCTGCTGAGCAAGATTCTCTTCTAATTTCTTCTCTCAAAAACCAAAAGCTATCATTTAAGGTTTGGGTAAAATCAATCTTTGAATACCAAGACAGGCACTAGTCTAAAGTCCAAAGTAGTTGCTTAAGAAATTCCAAGTCTCCATATTTCTGGGAGGTATGCTTTTATACATGAAATTATTACCTAGTTAATATAAAACAAATATTTCCCTAGGAATAAAAACAAACATTTTCATTCCCTTACAGCAATCACTATACATTTTGGTATGTTTCTTTTCAGTCTTTTTTTTTAATATTTATTTTTTAGGTGTAGTTAGACACAATACCTTTATTTTATTTATTTATTTTTATGTGGTGCTGAGGATTGAACCCAGGGCCTCGCATGTGCTAGACGAGTACTCTACTGCTGAGCCACAACTCCAGCCCTCTTTTTCAGTCTCTCTTTATTTTAAGATGGTGTCTAGCCATGTTGCCCAGACTGGTCTTGAACTCCGGGCCTCAAGTCATCCTCCCACCACAGCCTCCTAAGTATGTAGGACAATAGGTGTGCACCACCACACCAGTATCAGTCTGTTCTATTCCTAATACTTTTTTTTCTATTCCTAATACTTTTTTTTTCTATTCCTAATACTTTTTTTTCTATTCCTAATACTTTTTAAAAAGTATTAATGAGTATGAGCTACATGTATGATTTTGTGTTCTGTTTTAAAATTTAAGTATCTTTCCAAATAATTATGAAATTTCTTCAAGTACCAGTTTAGCAGCTACACAGATTCTGAAGATGTGGAGATGAGAGGGATGGTGACTGTGATGATGATGATGCAGAGCCTGATTAATGGGAACCTTCTTATTGGACATTGGATTAATTTTTTACTATTTTAAGTAACTTTGTAATAAGCTTTCTGTGTATAAGGACAATTTCTCTATTTTAATTATAATATAAGTCAGAATTAATATCACCTTCTCCAAAACCATATCCTACTAGTTGAAATCTACAATAATTTATGAAACCAAAAAATCCTTCTCTTCTACTACTTTGTCAGAATTGTGCTGTTTTCTGAAGAACTGCAAAATCTATTTTTTTTTTTTACTTTAAAGTAAAAGGATTGGCAAAAACGTACTCAGAGACTACATCAACCCCCATCTTTGTCATGTAATATGTTCTTTTATATTGTCGAAACTCAGTTTCAAATAGATCATCATCTTCAGTCTCATCTTCTAAGTTATCTAGGGGGAAAAAAGAAAGATAGTGACTGACAGTTATGAATATTCTGTTTTTCTTCTAATGCTCTGATAAATGCATATCAAAGTTGATTCTTATAAGTTATCATAGCAATTTGTCCAATTCAATCTTACTAAATTAGTATTGATATATCAAATTATAACTATTCCGTCAAAGTAATAACACATAAAAAGTAATAACATATCAAACTATATAGTTTGTACTTACCCTTAGAAGCTACCACTTCACTTTCATTTTTGTCTAAAGCAGCCCAACATACAGAATTTTCCTGGCCCTATAAAAATTATAAATCATCATAAAATAAATGGTAAGATATATTTCAAGGGGATATTTAAAAAATGCTAAAACTAATTGAAATTATCCTTAAAGGAAACAATCAAGAACGTGAAGAGAGAGCCTACAGAATAGAAAAAATTCTCTACCATCTGCACATCAAATAGAGCATTAATCTTGAGAATACAGAAAGAACTCAAAAAAAACCCTTAACACCAAAAAGCCAAATAACTCGGGCTGGAGATGTGGCTCAAGCGGTAGTGCACTTGCCTGGCATGCGCAGAGTGCTGGGTTCGATCCTCAGCACCACATACAAATAAAATAAAGATGTTGTGTTCACCGAAAACTGAAAAATGAATATTAAAAAAATTCTCTCTCTCTCAAAAAACAACAACAACAACAAAAAAACAAATAACTCAATAAGTAAATGGCCAAAGGAACTGAAAAGACACTTCACAGAAAAAGAAATATGATTGGTCAACAAATATGTGAAAAAAATGTTCAACATCTGTAGCAATTAGAGAAATGCAACTTAAAACTAAACTGAGATTTCATCTTACTCCACTCAGAATGGCAAATGTCAAAAATATAAGTAACAATAAATGTTGGTAAGGATGTGGGGAAAAGGTACACTCATACATTGCTGGTGGGACTGCAAATGGTGCAACCATTCTGGAAAGCAGTAGGGAGATTCCTTAGAAAATATAGAATGAAACCACTATTTGACCCAGTTATCCTACTCCTCAGCATATACCCAAAGGACTTAACATCAGCATACTACGGTGTCATAGCTACATCAATGTTTATAAACAGCTCAATTCACAATAGTTAAGCTATGGAACCAACCTAGGTGTGCTTGAACAGATGAATGGATAAAGAAAATATGGTATATATACTCAATGGAATATTAATCAGCCATAAGGAAGAATCAAATTATGGCATTTGCTGGTAAATGGATGGAACTAGAGAATATCATACTAAGTAAAATAAGCCAATCCCCCAAAACCAAAGTTTTCTCTCTGATAAGCAGATGCTAACACACAATAAGGGGTGGGAAGAGAAGAGTAGAAGTTCACTGGACTAGACAAAGGAGAATGCAGGGAAGGGAAGGGGGATGGGAATAGAAAAGTCAATAGAATGAATTGAACATAACTGTCTTATGTTCATATATGAATACACAACCACTGTAACTCGACATAATGTATGACCACAAGAACTGCAAGTTATACTCCATGCATGTATAATATGTCAAAATATACTTCATTGTCATGTATATCTAAAAAGAACAAATTAAAAAATTTTTTAAAATTCTTAAAGAACTCTGTAAAAGCTTAAAAATAATAAGTAATACATAAATGTTTTTGGTTATCAATTTCTAAAACTGTGTGTGTGTGTGTGTTTCTAGGGATAGAACCTAGGGCCCTGTACATGCTAGGGAAGCACAATACCAACTGAGCTACATCCCTAGCCCCAAAGCTGTACATTTCTATCATGTAGAACTTAGAAGTCAGGTCATTCAAAGATAGATAAAGTGATTCTCATCAGTGTTAAAGAAGAATACATTTGCCAGGTACAGTGGTGCACTCCTGTAATCCCAGTGACTAGGGAGGTTGAGGGAGGAGGATCACGAGTTCAAAGCCAGCCTTAGCAAAAAGTGAGGCGCTAAGCAACTCAGTGAGACCTTGTCTCTAAATAAAATACAAAATAGGCCTGGGGATGTGGCTCAATGGCAGAGTGCCCAAGTTCAATCCCTGGTATGTACTCCCCACCCCCGCAAAAAAAGAATGAATTTAAATTATTCATATTCCAAGAATATACTTAAAGAGTATCTCGTTTACTTAAAACAAAGTATACAACCAACATCAAATCCTTGTATCATTTATCAATGTAAGTATTTTTATGTGTCCAAAATTTAGGTCACTTTTAACATTCTATTCCTTTATAATTAAATTCAGTGGTTATAATATCTATTTTCTGTATCTCTGAATCCTGTCCTTTTTGTTTTCTTTTGTTTTTTGGTATTGTTCCAGGAATTGAACCCAGGGTTGCTTAACTCCTGCACCACATCCCCCAGTCCTTTTTAAATTCTGAGGCAGCATTTTGAGCTATGTTGTTTATAGCTCTCTAAGTTGTTGAAGCTGTGATCCTCTTGACTCAGCCCCCCAAGCCACTGGGATTACAGGCGTGTGCCACTGCACCCAGCTTGAATCCTATCATTCTTATGATTCTATCTTCCACTCCTTTATTTCTCTTCCATGCAATGCATTTGTTTTTCTATAACTCTTCCATCTATCCATCCTTCATATTCTGCTTCTGTTTTTCATCCATTGTGATCTCAATCCTTTCTCTCCTCTGTTTTTGGATTGCCTGTCAACTGGCAATGACTCCCATTATTAGTTCTTCCCATTTCCTTATCTTCATTTCCTTTTCTTCATCCAATTTATAGCCCCTACTGATTTCGTGTGCTTAGGCTATTTCTGCCTGTGTCTCTAACGTCAGCCACATACATATGCCTAGAATATGGTCAAGTTTAAGGAATGAGTTGAGGAAAGGAAATCAGGGATTACTGATATGTTAGTTCTGTGCATACAGGTTCGCAAAGCATCGCAAAGCTTTTTATTAGGAGTAAAAAACGCACAGGTGGAATGAAGACTGACCATTACCAAGTTCCACTAAGGAAGAGCTAAGTAATTAGAAAGACCATTCCAGGAAAAAACAGAATAATTGCCCCTCCTGGAACAAGACATATTAGATTTAAAACTACACAGAACCAGTATACTAAGGGGAGTGCAGGAAACTTTATCAAGATCCCATAACTATGGATAGGCTGAAGATAATTTCATAAGTTTTGTTTTCAAGACAACAAAAACACATTCTTTAGAATTTATTAGAGATGTTATGCAGGGCACTAGCATATTTTAAATAGTTCTATCATTTAATTATTAAGCAAATAACAGTTTATAAGATATTTTACCACTAATTACTCCTAGCCTAGCCTATTAATGTAGTTTATATAAAAGTCATTTTTAAAAAATCAATCTATTTGATGTCTCATGACATTAAATGCTATAAATATGTACATTTTAAAACTAGTATGTTGCAAAGATGGTGGAATGAGATGGACATCATTGCCCTAGGTACATGTATGATTGCATGAATGGTACATCTCTACATCCTGTACAACCAGAGAATTGAAATGTTGTGCTCCATTTGTGTAAGATGAAATGAAATGCATTCTGCTGTCATGTATAACCAAGTAGAACAACAACAACTACAAAAACAATTAGTATGTTGGTCTGTTGTTTTCAAATAACATGGTTTAAATGATTATTTTTAAAAGAAAAGTAATTTTCTAGACTCTTATATTAAG
Organism: Spermophilus citellus; assembly: GCF_964194105.1. Lineage (NCBI taxonomy): Eukaryota > Metazoa > Chordata > Mammalia > Rodentia > Sciuridae > Spermophilus > Spermophilus citellus. The sequence continues at coordinate 39,285,022 of NC_138188.1, forward strand.
AAATGTTTTCCATACTTATTTATAGAATGAAAAAGTGAAGAAAAAACAATGTCCTTCTTCAAGGGTAAAAATAAATTACTGTTAAGGATCAGATCTAAATGAGAGAATCTAGTAGAGAAAAAGAAACCAAAACAACTTTTAACTACCTATAGGAAAGAAGAAATGAAAATGAAATGAGGCAACTCCAAAATCATAGAAGGAAAATGATAAATAAGGAGTTTTATCTCACAGCTAAAAAAGTGAAAGAACACCTAACAAAAAGGACACCTTTGGTTTTTTCTTTTCCTTATAGTTCTTGGCTTCTTCTGCTGCAACACCTGCTGCTTCGTTGAGGTACTTGTTACCAACTTTGCTTTCAAACCACTTTAGGTCCACAAAAACTTCACTGAAGTGCTCCCGATCAAACTGCACAAAAAATTTAAATCCATTTAAAAATGATTCAATTACGTATCGAAGACAAACCAAACTTTACAGAATGACTATTTCTGGGACATAGGAAATTGGGGAATATTACTTTTTACACATATGGGGACCTCATTTTCCCTATGAAAATTAAACATAAAAAGAAAATAAAAACAGAATTTATAGGCCACAAAGAAACTTTTAGTAAATACAAAAAACTAATATAATTCCTTGTATTTTATCAGCTCATAATGGTATGAAATTAGAAATTAACATGAAAATACCTTACAGAGACTATATAAACACAGTGAGACTGAACAACACACTTTTGAGTGATGAATGTGTCATAGAAGATATCAAGGGAGAAATTAAAAAATTCTTAGCCTCGAACGAGAATAGTGATACAATATATCAGAACCTCTGGGACATTACGAAGGCAGTTTTAAGAGGAAAGTTTAAAGCTATGAGTGTTTACATAAGAAAATTAGAAAGATCCCAAATAATCAACCTAAGGATGCATCTCAAGGCCCTTGATAAAGAACAACAAATCAATTCCAACCAGTAGAAGGAAGGTAATGATTAAAACAGAGCTGAAATCAATGAAATTGAAAATATAAAACAATACAAAGGATCAATGAAACAAAGCGTTGGTTCTTTGAGAAGATAAACAATACATTTCTAGACAAATACTATCTGCTAAAACTGAATCAAGAAGACATAGAACACCTAAATAGATTTTGTAATGAGATACAAGTAGTAATAAAAAGACTTCTAACAAAGAAAAACCAAGATGAGATGGATTCTTTGATGAATTCCACCAAATCTTTAAAGAACTAATGCCCATACTCCTCAAGTTATTCCACAAAATAGAAAGGGATGGAAGAGTTCCAAATTCATTTTATGAAGTCAGTATCATACTCATATCAAAACCAGATGAGGATATGTCAAGGAAAGAAAACTATAGACCAATCCTTTTTTTAAAAAATATATTTTTAGTTGTAATTAGACACAATATCTTTATTTATTTTTATGTAGTGCTGAGAATCGAACTCAGTGCCTCACACGTGCAAGGCGGGCACTCTACTAATGAGCTACAGCCCCAGCCCCTAGACCAATGAACTCAGACGCAAAAATACTTAATCAGATATTAACAAACTGTGTTCAACAACGTAGTAAGAAGATTATACACCATGACCAAGTTGATCACTTGTTATTTCAACAGATTCATAAAAGATCTCTAACAAAATTCAGTGCTCATTCATGATTAAAACACTGAAGAAATTAGGGATAAAAGGAAACTACTTCAACATCATAAAGGCTACATGTAAAAAACCCAAAGCAAACCTTATAATAAATGGGGAAAAACTGAAAGCATTTACTTTAAAATATAGAACAAGAAAACAATGTCTGCTCACACTATTCCTTTTTAATATAATGCTAAGAAATTCTAGCCAGTACAATTAGGCATGAGAAGGAAATAAGAGGTATAAAAAGAGGAAAGGGGCTAGGGATGTGGCTCAAGTGGTAGCATGCTTGCCTAGGATGCGTGAGGCACTGGGTTCGATTCTCAGCACCACATAAAAATAAAACAAAGATATTGTGTCCACCTAAAACAACTGAAAAATAAATATAAAAAAAATAAAATAAAAAAATAAAGGGCCGGGGTTGTAGCTCAGTGGTTGAGCGCTTGCCTCGCATGCATGAGGCACTGGGTTCAATCCTCAGCACCACATACAAAAAATAAATAAATAAAATAAAGATACTGTGTCCATCTACAACTAAAAAAATATTTAAAAAATTAAATTAAAAAATAAAAAAATAAAGAGGAAAGAAAAAAAGTCAAATTATCACTTTTGCACATGATATGATCCTATACCTAGAAGATCTAAAGAACTCTAACAAAAGACTGCTAGAGCTGCTAAACAAACATGGCAAACAGTAGGTTACAAAATCAATATACAAAAATCAATAGCTTCCTTATATACCAACAATGAATCTCTGAGAAGGAAATCAGGAAAATAATTCCATTCATAATAGTCCCCAAATAGGGGGACTAGGAACAAATCTAACCAAGGGGGTGAAAGACCTCTACAATGAAAACTATAGAACACTGTAGAAAGAAATTGAAGAGTTCAAAAGATGGAAAAACCTCCCATGTTTGTGGATAGGCAGAATTAATATTGTTATAATGGCCATACTACCAAAGCAAATATAGATTCTGTGCAATTCCCATCAAAATACCAATGACATTCTTCACAGAACTAGAAAAAAAAAATAGTCCTAAAATTCATTTGTAAGACTAAAAGACCCAGAATAGGAAAAACAATTCTGGGCCAAAAAAGCAATGCTGAAGGCATCACAATAGCAGACTTCAAATCATACTACAGGACTATAGTAACAAAAACTGCCTGGTATTGCTATAAAGACAATGGTACAGAATAGAAGACACAGAGACAAAAACCATACATCTACAGTCATCTGATCTTTGACAAAGGTGCCGAAAAATACACTAGAGAAAACACAGCTTTTTAAACAACAGGTGCTGGAAAAACTGGTTATCCATACTTAGAAGAATGAAACTATAGATCTTGATCTCTCGCCCAGAACAAAAATCAATCCAAAATGGATCAAAACTTAGGACTTAGATGAGAAACTATACAACTGCTAGAAAAAACATAGGGTCAACACTCCAGTACATAGGCATAGGCAACGACTTTCTCAATAAGAACCCTAAAGCTCAGGAAATAATGCCAAAAAGATGGGATGGCATCAAATTAAAAAGCTTCTGCACAGCAAAGGAAACAATTAGGAATGTGAAAAGAGAACCTACAGAATGGGAGAAAATCTTTGTTAGTTATTCTTTGGACAGAGGATAAATATCTAGGATATACAAAGAACTCAAAAAAAAAAAAACCTTTATGCTAGAAAAATCAAGTAACCTTTTTAATAAATGAGTGAACAAATTAAATAGATACTTCTCAAAAGAAGAAATACAAATGTCTAAGAAATATAGGAAAAAATGTTCAACATCATTAGCAAGTAGGGAAATGCAAATCAAAACTACACTGAGATTTCATCTCAGACTAATCAGAATGGCAGTCGTTAAGAATACAAATAAGAACAAATGCTAAAGAAGATATGGAGTGTGGAACTGTAAATTAGTACAACAACTATAGAAATCAGTATGAAGGTTCCTCAAAAGGTTAGGACCACCATATGACCCAGCTATACCACTTCTCATTATTTACCCTGAAGAATTAAAGTCATCATACAACAGTGACACAGGTATATCCATGTTTATAGCAGCACAATTCACAATGGCCAAGATGCCTAGATGCCCATCAACGGATGAAAAAGAAAATGTGATATATATATACATAATGCAGTTTTATTCAGCCATAAATAAAAACAAAATTATGTCACTTGCAGAAAAACAGACGGAACTAGAGACCATTACGTTAAGCAAAACAAGTCAAACTCTCAGAGGTTAAGGGTCCTATGTTTTCTTTCCTATGTGCATGCTAAAGAGGAAAAGGAAAACAAAGATGGGGTTGAATCTCATAAAAATGAAAAGGAGATTAATAGAGAAAAGAAATCAAGGGGTAGAAAGTGGGAGACCGAGGGAAAAAATGCTAGGAAGTGATAATGGCCAAATTATATTGTTATATTAAAATATATTTGTTATTATAAATATGTAACAACAAATCCCATCAGTATGTACAATTAAAATGCACCAATAAAAAATATGAGGGGAAGGGACAGAATTTAGGTGAAAGTGTAATTAGCACCTGGGAGATAATTATAAAAGTTTTTTTTCCTGCTATTGTTTAGTTGGTTACTGTTATGTTTTGGACGTGAGATGTATCCCAAAAGCTCCTGTGTGAGATAATGCAAGAAGATTTAGAGAAATGACTGGGTTATGACAGCCTTAACCCAATCAGTGAATTAATTTCCTGATGGGATTAACTGAGTAGTGGTTGAAGATAGGTAGGGTGTAGCTGGAGAAGGTGGGTTATTAGGAGCGTATCTTTGGGGTACATATTTTGTATCTGGTGGATGAAGTCTCTCTTGCTGTCTGATCATCATATGAGCTGCTTCCCTCCACCACATTCTTCTGCCATGATGTTCAGCTTCACCTGGAGCCCCAAGGAATGGTGCATGCTGCCTATGGGTTGAGACCTCTGAAACTGTGAGCCCCCACATAAACTTTTCCTCAGTCTATAATTGTTCTGGTCAGGTCTTTTAGTCACATCAGCCAAAAGGCTGACTAAAACAGTTACTAACCATTTATAGCTACACTGGGACAGGAAAACAAAAATGTATAGTTACTTACATCTGATAGTTTCACAAGGTATTTCTCAAATCGAGGTAAGTTGAGATGTCCACTTTCATTAATATAACCTAAAAAGAAAAAAATCCAAATTTGTACTAAAAACTGACACGTTTTTCCAACAATTCTACAAAATTCTTTCCACAAGCCGTTAAATGTCAATATTCTACTAATCAGGAAAAAACACTGTTGGGCTATATATAAAGTAGCCCTAGTTTCTTTGAGCTTTATATTCCTATAATATACAATATGTTTGTATAGAAGCAAAAAAAAAAAAAAAACAGGTTCACATGATAATCATCCTTCTATATTTCCAACCACACCTGGCAACAATTAAACTGTTCTAGAATCTATCCAGATCATTTCAATTTGATATGTCAGCTTGGGAAAAAAAAACTAATGTCGTGTTACTCTGTTGTATGTTTTATTCAGCATCACTACTGTCTCCATATTTCACTTTAACTGAAAAAATCTTTCCTTCATATTAAATACTCTGATGCATATCTATTTAGAAAAACTGAATTTTAGCCAGGTGCAGTGGTGCATGTCTGTAATTTCAGTGGCTTGGGAGGCTGAGACAGGAGGAGGATCGAGGGTTCAAAGCCAGCCTTAGCAGACGCAAGGTGCTAAGCAACTCAGTGAGACCCTGTCTCTAAATAAAGTACAAAACAGGGCTGGGGATGTGGCTCAGTGGTTGAGTTGCCCCTGAGTTCAATCCCCAATACCTGCCTCAAAAAAAAAAAAAAAAAAAACCAACAAAAAACTGAATTCTTCATTTAAATACGAAAGGAGTTAAGTGAAACCAACAAGTTCCCTTGGCTTTCTCAGGAAACTAAAATTAAATTAAAATCGAAAATTTTAAATTATATTTTCTTAGGAAATTTTTATATTAGAGTTATTGTGAGGTATCAATAACTCTGACCACTTTCTTTCCTTGGGAATCATTAAAAATGACAACCTCATTGCTTGTAACCTTAGGCTTTAGTTTAGTTGGGCTTGCAATTATTTAATGAATGAGTGACATTTTTAGGGTAAGACACTGCTAAATTAAAGTAGCCTCAAATGAATATTAAATTTTCTTACCCCCAAGTTCTGGAAGGATGGTAATATATGTTCCATAAAGAAGAGGCAGTGCATCATGATTAATATGTAAATGAGGTAGATGAGGGATAAAATCATTGCCAACCAGAAATCCCATCAAAATCCAATCATCTATAATTCTTTCAATATCATATTTAAATGTGATCTTTGCCTAAGGTAAAATGGAAAACAAAGTGAAACCCTGTACAGATTTCTGCATACAAAACCTTGGTCCATGGCTCTGTTAATACTTACTTTTAACACTGAAAACTCATAGTCAATATATTCTCTCATTAAAGACAAGTGTAAAAGGTGAAATGTGGTTTCTTCTGGTGCACACACCCTGTAATCAATCAGATGATCAAAACAGAGTAAATTACATTTTAAGCTCTAAGTTAAAAAATGTAGCAAACCTTAAATCATAATTATCATTAGGAGACAGTTAAGTCTTGTAATTAAAGCATATAATTTATGTAAAAGTAAAAATAATGTAACATAGTAAAGTTAAAAATAATTGGCTTATATTATGCCTTTTGTAGAAGGAATCTCAGCATTCAGAAGTCTCAAGTAATATATAATAAAACTAAGAAACCAGTGACCTGGATCATTTAAGGTTAGCCATTAGAGAAAGCACACATAAGAGTGAATACATATTTTTACATCTCTTTCAGTGTAGTCCAAGGCACAAGGTGAGGCTTTCTCTTCTTTCTCTTATCTGAATTGGTGAAGGGTTCTATATTCCTGATTATCAGCCTATAAACTGTATTTAACTATAAGTAAGACTATAAAGAAATGATAGCAAATTAAATAGCTCATTTGCCATTCATTCACAAGCAAGATTTATCCCAAGAATTCAAGTATAGTTCAACATGAGAAAATTAGTTTAATACATCACATTGATAGAATTAAGGGAGGGCTGGGGTTGTGGCTCAGCGGTAGAGCTCTTGCCTAGCACATGCGAGGCCCTGGGTTTGATCCTCAGCACCACATAAAAATAAATAAGTGAAATAAAGGTATTGTGTCCAACTACAACTAAAAAATAAATATTTAAAAAAATAGAATGAAGGGAAAAAATCCTCATCATTTTTCAGAAAAGCATCTGACAGTTTTCAATATTCTTCCACAATAAAAATATTCAGCAAGGGGCTGGGATTGTAGCTCAGTAACAGAGCGCTCGGCTAGCACGTGCAAGGTGCTGGGTTCGATCCTCAGCACCACATAAAAATAAGTAAATAAAATAAAGGTGTTAAAAAGTATTCAGCAAACTAAGATATGAAAAGACATTCCTTAGTATGATAAAGGGCATTTATGAAAACTCAGTTAATGTTTTCCTCTACGGTAAAAGAGTGAAAGCTTTCCTCTTAAGATCAGGAACAAGAAAAGGATGGCTACCTTACCACAGCTATTCAAACTGCTACTCAACACTTTTCTGGAAGTCCTAGCCAGAGCAATTAGGCAGGAAAAAGAAATAATGGGAATTGAAATTGAAAAGAATGAAGTAAAACTAAATCTATTTACTGATGGAATAATTCTACATAGAAAATTCCATAGAATACACACACAGACATACATACAAAACCTAGTAGGGCTAAAGAACTAATTTAGCATGTATGGAGGGTATGAGATCAGTACCCCAATATCAGCTATATTTCCATATACCATCAATGAACAACCTGAAAAGGAAATTAAGAAAATTATTCCATTTATAAAAATATTCCAAAGAATAAATACTTAAGAGTAAACATAACCAAAGAGTTAAGACTTGTACACTGAAAACTACAAAATGTTGAAAGAAATTAAAGGAGAAACAAGTGAATGGAAAGACATCTTAGGTTCATGGCTTAATACCAAGATGCTCAAAGAGACCTACAGACTCAATGCCATCCCTATCAGAATCACAAAGATGTTTTTCACAAAACCAGAAAAATCTATCCTAAAAATCATATGGAATTTCAGGAAACCCTGAGTAGATGGACAAAACACTCTTGAAAAAGCATAAAGTTGGAGGTTGTACTCTTACTGATTTCTACTACAAAATTACATTAATCAAAACATGGGTACTGGCATAAAGATATATAGACCAATGAAGTATAATGGAAAGCCCAAGAAATAAATCCTTGTATACTATGGTAAAATGACTTTTAACTAGGGTCCAAGAGATTCAACAGGGAAGGACAGTCTTTCCAACAAATATTGCTAAGAAAATTGGAGAGCCACATGAAAAAGAATGGAGTTGGGCCTTTATTTTTGCCATATACAAAAATTAACTCAAATGTACTAAAGTCCTAAATGTAAAGTTAAAACTATAAAACCCAGGGCTCAGGATGTAAATCAGTAGTATAGCTCTTGCCTAGCTTGTGCAAGGCCCTGGGGTTCAAAACCTAGTGCTATGCAAAATCCAAACAACAGCAACAACAAACCTATAAAACTCTTAGAATAAAACATAGGAAATCTTTATAACATTGAATTTGGTGATGATTTCTTGATATTACACTAAAAGCTCAGGCAACAAAAAGAAAAGATAAATTGGATTATATCATAATTAAAAACTTTGGTGAATCAAAGGACACTATGAACAAAACAGATTACATACCTGTTAAGGGATTATAATCCAAGCTAAATTTCTGTTCTTTCTTACAACATGAATGCTATGTGATTTACCTTTGTGTTTTTTTGCCACCAAATCGAACTTCTTCTCTTAAAAGAGAAAAATGTGCCTCGTGACTTGTTAATCCAAGCATGATCTGTGGAAAAATTATTATGAAATGTTTCTCTTCTCCCATTTTTTCTAGTATTATATTCACAAAGGCAATTAAATGAAAACATTTCTATATAGAGAATAAATAAACAATTACCATATTAACACACAAATATCAAAGTATGATTAAGTTGTAGAATATGAACAGGATAGTTTAAGTGTACTTTTCTTTTTTTCTGGTGGTACTAGGGGATGGAACCCAAGACCTCACACATGCTAGACAAGTGTTCTACCACTTAGCTACATTTGCAACCCTTTTTAATTTTTTTTTTTTTTTGGGGGGGGGAGTCCTGTGAAATTGCTCAGTCTGGCTTTGAATTTGAGATCCTCCTGCTTCAGCCTCCAAAGCAGCTGGGATTACTTGCCTGTACCACTGTACCACTGTGCTCAACAAAGTAAGTGTATTTTTCTAGGAAAAACATTTTCCCCTTAAGAGTCCTATGACCTTTATAACTGCCACTCTGTCCTTTCTCACTCCTTTTCCCCACAACCTTCTCTTGGTTTTCACACGTTTCTACTTGCCATGAGAAAATGGGTTAGAATTTAGAGGCAGCAGCTTTTTAATGATAAAACGTAGGGCTCTTTTGGAGGTCAAGATATTTCTAGCATGTAAAAAATACAGAAAAAAAATGGAAAAGGGCACCTTCAACTAATTTTACATTATGTAATTAGGGAGACAAGAATACTAATTGGTTATTTATATATTAAACAATGATGTTAATTTTTGTTTTATGTGGGATAATGGCACTGCAGTTAAGTACTTTTAAAAAAACCAACCTTCCCTTTTAGAGACCCATTATGAAAATATGTATAGATTAAATGATATAAATATCTGGGATTTGCTTCAATAATCCAGAATGGTAGGAGAAAGAGCAGACAGATGGTTAAGGATAGGAGTTAAAAATTAATATTAAAGGTAGATGAAGGACACGAGGAAGTTCATTATGCTACTTTGGCTATTTTTGTTTAATTTTAAAATTTCCATAATAAAAAGTTAAACAAAAAAAGGCTAGTAAAAGTATTGGGGGTGGAGGGCTGGGATTGTAGCTTAGTGGTAGAGCACTTACCTAGCACATGTGAGGCACTGGGTTTGATCTTCAGCACCACATAAAAATAAAAAAAAATCTTTAAAAAAGGTATTGTGTTCATCTACAACTAAAAAAAAGAAAGTATCTGGGGCATAAAATTTGCCACATCAGGAGGTATTAAAAGTCACAGAACCTTGAAGAGATTCCATGAGAGGTTCCCCTTTCTATAACTTCACTATTTATACTACTAGGGTCAGTAGGTCTGTAGACTAACTATAGAGAACATAATATGTTCCTTCCCCCCCTCAAAAAAAAAATCATTTTCCAACTGTTTTAGAACTTTGGTAAAGACAAAAGTAGGAATCATTGTTTTTTGTATTTATTAACAAAGCCAATAAGATTCCTATATAAAACTGAGTCTCTTAGATATTTACCTACAATGACATAATCTTATAATAACAATAAAATATTATACCTACCAAGTCAGCATCTAAACCATAAAGACAGTGTCTGGTGTTTGGATCATGATCTGGTTTTGCTTTCTCGGATCTGATAAATTCCATGATTTTATGCTCTCCTTCTCCGGGTGTCTAAATACAATGTTTTTAAAAAGTGTGGTAATATGTTATGGTTGAGAATATTACATAAACTTTAAAAATTTATTTTAAATTAAAAAAGATGGTAACCTCATGGCCTGAGAAGTAGATGGTAACTCCTTGCCATGACTTGTCTGTGGAAATTTTCATATTTACAAAATATTTCAGATGTTCATGTAACCTAGCCATGAATTCTGTCCCTATAAATAAAAAGTTTAAAAAAGATTAATCTGAGAAAGAAATGAAAACAGTGAATTCCCAGTGACAACATATAATTAGATTTGGATGTCCAGGAAATAGCTAGGTACAGGATCTTTGAAGGTTAAAAGCCTCCTCCTTTATCGTAAAAGAACAAAATGTTGTACCATTCTCTTGCAAATAATCACAGCTGCTTCAAATCTTGATAGTCACCAAAATGACTTCAATGTCACAAAGGGGAAGTCAAGAAATTTTAACTACTAAGGATTATGCTTTGTGTATTTTTACACAAATGCAGAGTTTGCACGCTAATGAACTTCAACTTTCTACTTCTTTTGTTAAATTCTGAAGTATTTTTGTAAGGCATGCAGTTTCAACTATATTGCCAAAAATAACAGTGACAAAATATTATCACTATTATTAATCTGAAAAATCATTAATCTGGAAAATTAGTCTACAATGATTATAGTTTAGGAAAAGCCCAGATGATCGATACTCAAAGGCAATATAGTCGTACACTATAATCAGGATAAAACTAGTAATGTGCATCTGAGACATTTAACCAAAGAGAAAATTACTATTCATAAGGAAGTTAGATTTTTTAAGATTTATGTTCAAACACAATCTCCTAAGAATATAAGTATACTGAATGTAAAATTAAGTTAAACATATTACTGATAGATTTATTTTCCTTAAAGTCACAGAAATCTTATTTGCTTTTTGAGAGGTAGAGTAGTAAACTCTCTGGATTAGGAAAATGAGTGTCTCATCCTGGAACCATAAGGCAGCAACATGAACTTGATAAGTTACAACTTCACTGACGATTTCATACCAATAAATGGCAGAATCAGGACTGAAGGATTTTATGTTTCTTCTAGATTTGGAATTCTGTTTACATGTGGAAGTCCTGCCCATATCCACTTTTTTTAACATCTGAAAATTCCTAGAGAGGGTCTCTATAGGAGCACTTATGACCAAATCATCTCATGAATAGACATAAGTGGGAAAATATAGCAAATGGAACCTTAAGACCAAAATAAGTCTGAAAAATAAAAATACACTCGAAAAAATAAATTTTCTATTTACATTTTAATTCATTCAGAATTTTTCTCTCAGTGAATTTACCTGGTGTAATACAGTTGGAATCAAACCTGGCCTCTGTAGGAAGAGTTTCTCCCTTTTCTATTGCCTTTTTTATTTTGTCTTCTGCCTCCTTGGCTGACCTTAAAGGTTAAGGGAAAAGAGCATCTTAAACTTGCTGAAAAGAAGTAAAGATCTTTATACAAACTGTTATTTAGGTGCTTTTAAAATCAAAATACAAATTCATCAATTTTAAGGTTCAAAAAATACAAGTTTTGAAATAGTTATAACTGATAAATATGAGCCTCAATTCTTTTGATGTAAAGAATTGAGTTTTTCACATAAGGACTATAGAAGTTGGATACTAAACCAGCAAAACAGACAGAAATTTAAAAATACTTATGAAGTAATTCTTATCACAAATATACTTACTGCAAATTCATTCTAGAAATGACTTAAAGCACTGCACAGCTTTAAACATTCCTTATATACACATTTAAGAATATCATTTAATGATCTTAATCATTTTATGATCTTAAATGTCATCAATGATCTCTGAGAATAATACATAAGCAATTATAAAAAAATTCTCACATATCTTTGTATTTCTTCCTAAAAATATTTAAAATAAAAGTCTAGGGGCTGGGGTTATGGCTCAGTGGTAGATCGCTTGCCTAGCATGTGTGAGGCACTGGGTTCAAGTCTCAGCACCACACATAAATAAATAAAGATCCATCGACAACTAAAATAAATAAATAAATAAAAAGAAAGTCTAAGAGTATTAATGACATCAGTTGCCAAAGTTATCTCATTTTTTAAGGTAACAAAAGTTGCCAGAAACAATATGAGCTTTGGAGTCAGAACTGGATTTGAACACAGATGCCCCAATTCCTATCTGGTTTCCCCTCTAACCCCTTTGCAGCACACCAGAATGCCACATGGCATACAAGTTAAGAAGCTCTGTCTCCGGCATACTTTCTACAGAATTGCTACTAATTCTATCTACTATGCTCTGAATTCTGTTTTCATGAACAAATTCTTCCTCCTATTTAATCTCTCTCTTGCCAACCTCAATATAACAAAAACTCAAATAACACTAACTCATTTGTAACCTCTGCAGTGTATTCTTTCCTCTTTTCTCCTCTTCCCCTTTAAATGAACAAATGACTATTAAATGCAACTATGTGGCAAAATCTTGGAATATAACAAAAGAGAAATGACTCCAGGTCTCAGAGATTATACTCTAATGGGGAGACAAAAAATTACATAGCCATATGTTTAATTTGAATGAAATATGGAAAATGTTTGGGATAAGGACAAGGTAAGACTATTAGGTAGACAAGTACATGGTACTGTCATTCACTGAAACAGGAAACAGAAGGAGGGCGGTTTTGAGAGGAAGGTGAGTTTAGTGTTGAACATGTTAAGCCTCAAGGGTAGCAAGCATTTGGATAAAAAGGAACTTGGGAGAGAACCACCAGAAAGATAAATTTGGGAGTCATTAGGATAGACAGAGTAATTAAAGGCACGAGTGGATCACTCAGGGCCCAGGAGAGAACCGTTAGAAATATTAACATTTTACAAAAATCATGGCTAGGGTTGTGGGTCAGTGATAAAGTGCTTGCCTAGCACATGTGAGGCATTGGGTCCAATTCTCAGCACCACATGAAGAAAGAAAGAAAGAAAAAGAAAGGTATTGTGTCCATCTCCATTTTAAAAAGATATATTTAAAAAAAAAAAGAAAATCAGGAAGGAAAAGAGACTTCGAATGTATAGACAAAGAAATAATATGGTTTTAAGAAGGCCAAGGAATGAGAGAAGTTCAAAAAGAATGATCAGCACTGTTAAGTGCTATGGACAAATAAAGAAAGAATTATTCTTTGTATCTGGCCATAATCCTGTGATCTTATAATGAAATTTTAGGGGAATAAAAGTCAGAAGAAAAGATTTAGGAATAACACATGTAGAATTATACATTATGAATGGAGAAAACAATACTGTAAGGAATGACAGCTGATTGGGGATTTCTGGGAAACATGAAATACTTAATACCAGCAGAGTATTTAGGAAAGGTTATGGTGGTTATAGTGGATTGGCCCTTAGCCTCCATTCTATTCTCCTCCTTCTTTGCTTTCTAATATTAGAGTGGTTGCAAAGCTTAAATAAATAAATAAATAAATGAAACTCAAGCTTCCCTGCAGTTAGGTTTCTGGATATGACTTGATTTTTGACAATGAGACGCCTCCATAAAAGGTTTGGAAGTGCGGTGATACCTACCAACAGTCGAGGCACAGTGGCCATAGGGGATGTGTGCATTTCAACAATGGTAGAGGAGATTCCAGTATTGAATAGGTTTGTGGTGATGAGAAGGAAGGAGTAGCGCATCTGTGTTTTCAATAAAAGCACCGGGGTTGTGGAGCTAATAAATGCTGTGGTGGCCTCCTGAATGCTAAATTATAATGACAGTGATATATCCTTGGAGCTAATAGTTTTGGTGGTAGCTTAATCTCTGGATCACATCAAAGAGAATAAGTTTCTGGAGATACCCATTCATGTACCTTTCTGCTTAAGTTAGTCTGAATGTTTCCTATTATCTTCAAGTGAACCCAGACCAATGCAATGGGTTTATATAATCCTTCCTTAATATCAGATTTTCTAGGCTAGTGGCTCACAAAAACTAGTTTAATAAATACCAGGGGAGTCTAGTTAAAATGGTTTCCAGGAGTTTCCCAACTCCTAGAGAGTCAGATTAATAAGTCTTGAGTGGTACTTGAGAATCTCAATTTTGGTATTAGAAGGATCTTTCCTTCAAGGATCTCACAGTCTTTCTAAGACTTCCAAGTATCTTTTTACTTTTGATATTAAATCCGTATTTTTTGTCATTCTTTTATTCTTACTGGAAGCCTTATCCAGGGCACTCTCCCACCTTCTTTGATGACTTCCACATCTGATGCACAGGTGCTCTTTCCACTCTTTAAGCTGTCATTATGATTAAAGGATTCATTATGCTAGTGATCCATCCAATTCTCTTGATTCAGGGTTCCTCGCCTTGGATTGTGACAACCTTCTTACTTTTACTTCTGTTATTCATAAACAGGGACACAGCTTGATCTCATTGTTACTTAGAAATATTTTACATGTCCAGGAATTTGCCTTTAAGATCCTCTTTATGTTTTTAATCTCTTCTCATCCTTTACTTCTATATAGTGGTGCTGATAATATCCTGAGTATCCTAATTCAACTCTCTTCCCACAGTCCATCATCACCTTCTGATTTCACTTGTCTTTCTGCTCCATTAAGTTCCATACTCATTCAAAGTCAGCATTTATCTCAGGGTCTGGTTATTTAATAAATGTTACTTTAAATGTCAATAATGTTCTTATGACAGCAGTCTCTCGGTTCACTCTAGTTAACAACTCAGAGTAAACCAGTATAACAACTATCATAACAACTTTGTTTTACAACTATTATTTTCAAATTATCAAAAAGAAGTTTGAAAACCTTGTGATAGAGAACAACTGAGCAACTATATAAAATCCAACATACACTTTGTGAAATGATACCTCATTTGAATTTCTAGCTCATTATCATGAGATAGTCCATTTGTGGAGGAATTTAAGCAAAAATAAACATGTTAGAAGATATGTTGTTTTAGGTCAATTATTTTTGAACATTTTACCTAAAACGCCTCCCACGCTGCTGGTTCATTTTCGCTCGAGGAGCCACACCATCAACAGCCATGAAGAACACTTTCCTAGGTTTAATAATGCGAAACAACACTTCCAAGTAGTGAAAAATGTCAGTAAAGATTTTATCATCTGAAATTCTGAAGTGAACATCATCATCATTAGGATGGGAGCACTGATGAATAATTCCATTCATATCCAGGTACAAGTTATCAAATTCAGGAATCTAAAAAAAAGAAATATACTTATTATACTCATTAATTAGAATCAACCACAGATATGTTGGCATTTGGGAAAAGTGATTATTAGCAGGGTGCAGTGGTGTACACCTATGATCCCAGCAACTTGGGAGCCTTAGGCAGGAAGATTGCAAGTTCAAAGCCAGCCTCATCAAATTAGCATGGCCCTAAGCAACTTAGTGAGGCCCTGTGTCAAATAAAAAAGAAAAAAAGTAATTATCAATGATAAAAAACAAAATATAAAAAAGTGGCTAAAAAAATCACAGTTGAACAAAGAAAGCCAAGGAAAAATCAAACAGGAAGAATTAGTAATATTGAGACATATGATTAAGAAGTGTACCAAAGACTTGATCAAATTTGCTGTCAGGCAATTATCTACTTATTCAAAATAAGATACCTCAGGAAAACACCAAATGCAGTGCTTGGATCATTTGGTACTCAAAATATTAATTTCTTTCCTTTTTTCTACATATTAACTTCTCAGATCCTTGGTTTCCTTTGTAAATGGGTAACATTTACATCAAACAGTTGAGTATACAAGGTTATTGAGAAGTTTAGCAAGTGATTTAAAGCCTAAATGGATATTTGGTTTTACTAAAACAAAGCCACCTGATTTGGTTACATTTTAAAAATATTAGATCGTGCCAAGAAATTTAGGAAACCTGAAGAACTGATTTCTTGTTTGTGATACATGGCTTAAATGATTTCTAAACTTTGACCAAGAGTCATCTGCCTTCATAAAAAGACCTTAACAGTTCTGGTTCTTGTTTATTTTTTTCTCTACTTAAATGTTTCTGAGCAAGTAAAGGAACACCACTGAAACAAATATACACTAACAGGGAACTGAAATTGGTGCAACTAAACAGTTATAATATTTAGCATAATCAAAGAATTTTAGCCAAGTGCTTGGGAGGCAGAGGCAGGAGGATTAGCAAGACCTTGCCTCAAAATAAAAAGAAGCTGGGGATCTAGCTCAGTAGTAGAGCATGCCTGGGTTCAATTCCCAGTAAGAAAAATAAAATTAGACCTACTTTACATATTAATTAAATAAAATATGGACAATCTTATATAAATCCAATGAAAACCACTTCTGAAAGTGTAATTCAGTAATCTGAGTTTTAAAACAGGTAAGGACACATACTTCTATTACTGACAAAATAGCACACCTTTAAGTTATAAGGGTGAAAACTTTTGGCTCTTGAAACAATGAATGCTGTAAAAACATTTATAGAAAACTAAGCATCATGTAAAATTTTATGTGTGTTCTTAATGAGTAACAAATAGGATCAACTGAAATAATAGTTGTGATCATAAGATTTTTAACATGTGTTCAAGATTTACTAATTGTTTGAAATCTGAAAATCTCAAATCAAAATCTCAATGTAATTTTGGGGTGGTACTGTAAAAATGATTCCTAACTTTCCTAGGAGAATAACTATGCAACATAAGCCAGGAAGAGAATTAAAAACAAGAGTAATGAAGGAAAATTTGCTGTCAACAAATTGAAAGTAATAAAACAGTCTGAAGCAAATAAGTTTGAAATAGAGTGGGTATATATGGAAATTTAGTATGTAAAAGGCATTTCAAATCAGCTAAAGAAAGGAATGGTATCATATCTAACTATATGGAAACAAAACTGCATCTCAACTTATAAGAAAATTCTAGAGGAGCCAGGCACAGTGGCACATGACTGTAGTCCCAGCTACTTGAGAGGCTGAGGTAGGACTATTACTTGTGCCCCAGAGTTCTAGGCCAGCCTGGGCAACATAGCAAGACCCAGTCCCCACCTCCCCCTACTAACCACCACCAAAATGCAGAAGGATTAAAAATTTCATTGTGAAAAATATAACTTAAAAAAAGAAAAAAGTGCCGGGCATGATGATACATGCCTATAATCCCAGCAACTCGGGAGTCTGAGACAGGAAGATCAAAATTCAAAGCCAGTCTCAGCAACTTAGCAAGGCCCTAAGCAACTTAATGAGACCCTGTCTTAAAAGAATAAAATTAAAAAAAAAAAAAAAGCGGGGGAGGTGGTGTTTGAGAATGTGACTAAGTGGCTAAGCACTCCTGGGTTCAATCCCCAGTACCAAACCAACCAACAAACAAAAAACAACATATACACAGTACACACAAAAATATTTTGACAATATTAGGGTAGAAAAGCCCCCAAACATGAAGTAAATAAATAGTGAATTAGCTATCTAAAAATTCATTGTTGTAAATCTAAAAGGTCAAAAAAGTACCAAACAAATTCAATTAAAAATGACAAAACATAACCGATGTGATTCTGCAATTTGTATTTGGGGTAAAAATGGGAGTTCATAACCCACTTGAATCAAATGTATGAAAGATGATATGTAATGAGCTTTGTAATGTTTTGAACAACCAATAAAAAAAAAAAAGACAAAACAGAGAAAATATTTTGCAAATGAGGACAGTCAATATTCTTAAGATATAAAAAATTCTTAAAATGAAGAAAAAGAGCAAATTTTGCAAGTATCCATAAAAACCTGAAAACAATTAAAAAAAGGAACACAAAACTCTAATGAGCCTAAGAAAAGATGTTCATCCAAAAGTTTTGAAGTATAATGGTGTAACATTTTCTCCACATATTAGTAAAACTGAACAGACTGATATTGCCCAGTATTTACAAAGCTTTGGGGAAATGCAATTTCACAGGTTATTAAAAGTAATAGCTGACAGTAACTGTGGACTTACTATGTGCTAAACATTAGGCTAACTATTTACATTAATTCTCTTAATTATAACAACCTTAAAAATAGATATTTATTATCTCCATTTTAGAAAAGAAAGTCACAGTCCTAGGAAAGAGAAATGGAATCTATATCCAGTCGTTTGAAATGGGAATAATAAATTGAAATAACTAATTTGAAAGTATGTATCGATATTTGAAAACATGTATATCTTTAACTGAGGAGTTGTATGAATGTAAATTTATCCTGAGAATCATCAGAAATGACTAATTTATGAATATGTAAATATAAAAATATCCATGGCAGGTCTGTTCAGAAAAAAATTTAAAAAAATGAAAAACAATCTAATAATAGAAAACAAACTAATAATAGAAAACTGATGACAGTATACAGTGAAATATTATATATCAATTAAAAATTATGATAGAGATTCATATTTATTATGGAAAAATGTCTACACAATAAGGCCAGAGACAAAAGTAGGAAAGAAAAAAAGCAAATAGGATAATTGTAGAAAATATTTATTTATATGTGTTTCTGCATAGAAAACATAGGAAGTATATAGAAACAACATTACTAGTTCTACATGAAGAAATTTCAGTTGCTTTTTACTTTCCTCTAGACTATGTGATAGTTTTTTACATCTAAACACTATAATTTTCCTTTTAAAAAAGAAATGTTTTAAAAATTCTCTTAGGTTTCAGATTAGTAAAACACAAAAGGAATAAGCAACCATTGTCCAACTTGACAAAGTGAGAAAAAAATAAATGAGAGCCAGAATAATGAAAGTGTTTTTATAAAAGTAGATGCCTGTTAGTCAAAGTTTGGAAGTAATTTAATAAATAAATCACAAACAGGAAATCAGTTTAAAGTTTCCTAAATTTGTTGACATAATCTAAGATTCTAAAAATTAAATTATGCTGGGCGTGGTGCACATCTGTAGTCCCAGCTGCTCGGGAGGCTGAGGCAGGAGGATCACAAGTTCAAAGTCAGCCTCAGCAAAAGCAAGATGCTAAGCAACTCAGTGAGATCCTGTCTCTAAATAATATGCAAAATAGGGCTGGGATGTGGCTCAGTGGTCGAGTGCCCCTGAGTTCAATCCCTGATATTCCCCTAAAAAATAAAAATAAAATTGAAATTATATAATTATTATGCACCAATAAAAATAAATGAAAAACCTTAAAAATTAAATTCACAATTATCATTTGATAGACCCAACCTGATCTTTTATTAAAATTGGGAGCCATCTTGCCACAAAGCCATGAAAAGCTAATTTCGGCTTTACTATAAATTACTGCAAATTCTGAACCTGCTTGGTATGCCTGCCCGTGCCTTGAACTCACCCATGCCTGGCTCTCTGACCAGATAGCAGCCCTCTCTGAAACTTTAGTGACACCTCATAAATATTGGCCTTCCTTGGCCAGACAACGACCCTCTCTGAGGCTTTAATGGTCCTCATAAATTCTGATGTTGGGGCCAGCAAAAAAAAAAAAAAAAAAAAAAAAAATGTAAACTACCATTAGTGTGATGCTTGTCAGAGTTCTGTTATCTGTAACCCCCCTTTTGTGTAACTTTCTGGGCTATAAAGCTGGGCTATAGGAAAGGTGGGGTTGCTGTCTTGTTCCCGCCGTTTTGGGAGGGAGAGACAGCCCGGCCGGTCGAAATAATAAGCTTGCTTTAATTTGATTTTAATTGGAGTCAGTGGTCTTTTCTTGCGTCCTGGTCTAACACATTATCATTATCTTCTCTTTCCAGTTATTATATTTGTATGTTAGAAATTTTAAGGTTGGGCTGGAGCTGGGGCTCAGTGGTGGTGCACTTACTTGCCTGGCACGTCTGAGGCACTGGGTTAGATTCTCAGCACCACGTATAAATAAATAAAGGTCTACCAACAACAACAAAAAGAAAATTTAAAAAAAAATTTTTAAAGTTATTTTTTACTCTCCACCTCTCCAAAACCATATCTAATTAGTCACTGAGGTATTTTGTTTTCTAATTTAGCATCCAAAACATTTCTAGAATCTTTTCATCCTATCCATTCCTATTGTTTTAGGCGATCTCATCTTTTTCTCTAGTTCCAGATCTGCACTGGTTTAGGCGGACAGTTTTCCAATGGGACTGCTCGAGTCTAGGTTTGTCTCACCATGGTTAACCATTTCTTCTAAAACATAATCTAATCATTCCTTAAACCCATAAGATACTACAAATCCTAATACCATAAAAGGTCCTGTATGATTTGGCTATTTTTCCCATCAATCCTACATTATTTTCCTGTTTCCAGATATGCCCTACAAGCTAGACACTGTGAATTAAACACCTGGGCTGTTTCAAACCTCTAAGACTTTATAGATGCTATTCCTCTTTTTGCCTCAATGCTTCTTTGCCTCAAAGCTTCTTCCTGTTCTTCCCTCCACTAATTTTCTCATCCTTCCAGATTCAGCTCAGGCACTTATGTCTGTTTTGTTTTCCCTATTAAGGGGAGATGATACTCCTTCTTTATGCCACATCTTGAACATGTCTCCCTTACTTCACTTAACGAAGCAATTAAGCACTCTCTCTTTTTTTTTTATGAGAGAGAGAGAGAATTTTTTTAATATTTATTTTTTAGTTTTCGGGGGACACAACATCTTTGTTTGTATGTGGTGCTGAGGATCGAACCCCGGCTGCACGCATGCCAGGCGAGCGCGCTACCGCTTGAACCACATTCTCCAGCACTCTCTGTATGATAGTTTATGCTACTTCTGGTTTTCAAATCTGTTTTGAGATTCAGCATCTTGAGAACAGGAGCTGTATCTTATTTTTGTGTTCTCAATGCATATAATAGTGTTGGCACATTAGTAGGTGCTCCATGAATTTTTGTTGAGTGTTTAAGAGTGTGTTTATCCCCCACTGTTAAACTCTGAGTTTCCTAATGTAAGATCTCAGATCTTTAGCACACTGCCTGACACAAGCAGCAATTACAAATATCTAGTCCAGTAGCATGGCACAAGCCTATAATCCCAGTGACTCAGGAGGTCAAGGCAGGAAGACTGCAAGTTCAAGGCCAGCCTCAGCAATTTAGTGAGATATTCAGCAATGCTCAAAATGAGACTTCAATGTTCAAAATGAGATATTCAAAATGAGACTCCATCTGAAAACAAAATAAATTCACTCAGTGGTAAAGAATCCCTGGGTTCAACACCCAGTAGACCACCCATCCAAAATCTAAGGAATTAATAAACAAATGAAATTTCCCCTCATTAATCCTGATTACACAGACAGCCTACACCCCAATCATTTGGAATATGCGTGTCTACACTGCTTTAAATTGTGGCTATGTACTAGTGCTGCAGTCTGGCTGGGCACAAAATAACCGAGCCGCCAGGAGGCACTTGTAGGTTCAAAACAGGAACCCTTTTATTGCCTGAACTCCCGAGAACCCACCCACTTGGCCCTTCCAGAAACCACCAACCGGAAATCCCTCCTCCAGAACTTCACCAACCAAAACGAACTCCCCAGGAATCTCCCCAGGAATCTCCGTAAGAACTCCAAAGTAGTGGGTGCCCAAGGCGGACTGCAGGGATCTATATACAACTGAATATCCAGCAGCTTAACTTAACCATTACCATCTCAATGGCTCGCTGGTGTCACCTCTCAACCACTCCCTTCTGGCAAAAATGCCATGTGTCATCCTGACTAGGCTGTGGCCCTCAACATACTAGTATCTTAGTATCTAATCTCAAAACATTAGTTTCTTTGTTAGTCTAACTTTGTAGCCTACTTATTATTATAAAATTTGTTTTTAAAGACAAATAACATATATTTGACCATCTGATTAAATAAAGCAGCTGTCAACATTCATTTCTGTTCTTTATTCTTATTCACTTAAATTCATGTTAAACAATTCCAAGGTTTTGTTGCTTCATTTAAAAATGAGATATATTTTAAAACAGGTTATATTTTAATATTCAAGGTTTATATATTCTAACTTTTATATGTTATATGCTACAATTAAATTCATTCAACAAGTGTTTATTGAATATGCATCATGTGCCACACATCATGCTAGGGGCTGGGAAATATAGTATTTCCTGAATATAGTAAAGAATAAGACAGTTAAGTTCCCTGTATAACAGCAAACACTTGAAAATGGAAATGACAACCTGTGTACCGTATAATTTGAAACTTTAAGTTTTCATAACCAAGATGCAAGTTTCAACAAAAATGCACAGAAGAGCTAGGCATGGTATTGAACACTGTAATCCCAGAAATTTGGGAGGTTGAGGCAAGAGTATTACAAGTTTGGGACCAGCCTTGGTAACTTAGTGAGACCTTTTATCAAAATTTAAAGAATGAAAAAGGCTAGGAAAGTTCAGTATAGTTCAGTAGTAAAGTACACTGCCATTGGGGAAGGAAGGAATGCACAGTTAAGTTTTTAGAGAGTAGGCTTAGCACAACAAGGTAAATGTATTTGACACTATTGAACTGTACACTTAAAAATGGGTAAAATTGGGGGAGGGAGGAAAAGTGGAAATACTGAGGATTAACATGGAGCAAATTATATTCCATCCATGTATGAATATCAAAAGGAATGCCATATTATGTATAACTATAATGCACTAATAAAAATATCAAAAACGGGGGCTGGGGTTATGGCTGAGAGGTAGAGTGCTTTCCTAGCATGTATGAGGCACTGAGTTCGATTCTCAGCACCATGTGTAAATAAATAAAATAAAGGTGCATCAACAACTAATAAAAATATTTTAAAAAACATTAAAAATGGTTCATATGTTTAATCCTGTAATGTACATTTTAACAGAGCTTTCTGGATCAAGAGTATTGGTGTGGTGGTGTACGCCTGTAATCCCAGCGGATGCTGAAACAGGAAGATCACAAGTTGAAAGCCAAAAAACAAACTGGGGATGTGGCTCAGTGGTTAAGTGCTCAATCCAGTACTAAAAAAAAACTACTACTAATAATAATATGCATTTTCAACAGCAACAATATTGCTTACATCAAGACCAAAATTATTGTGTGTGTGAGAGAGAGAGAGATAAAGAAGTACTCTAGTATATAAACAGATAAAAACAGAACATCTGTGGCATTCAAATTCCATGAAAGTGTGGTAGTGATTAGGAGGAAAAAATGCGCAAAGGGCTTCCTAGCAGAGAGGCAATAATGAAAACAAAACCAACCAAACAAAAAATGGTTTCACATTTAGCTGCAACATGCACTAGTGGATAACAATTGTTTTTGTGACTGTTTTCTCAGCTATGTTAAGATTAAATTAGTGAATGCATGCATGTAAAGCAATACCCATTCCAAGGCAAGTGCTTAGTGCTTAACAAATCTTAGCTATTTTGATGTCAATATGCTGGTTAATAACCGCAAAGAAAACTCCACATGTTCTAAGAGTTTATGTTAGTTATATGACCTTTGTTGATTAAAGATATGTGTTTACATTTTTCCTTTCCCCAAATCCCAATTCTATGACAATAAAACAACACACACACAAACACAGTCTCCTTTAAGCATCCCCAGAGCCTGAAAATACATCATACTCCTAGTTTTATGACTTAGCCAAAAGGAACAAGGTTTGTACCTGAGGCTCATCATTAGATACAAATCAACCAGAGATTTCTAGAAAAGAGTAAATGGACTTATGTTGATAGATTGTTAAAAAAAGAAAAAAAAAGGAGGTGTGGTGGGGAGGCTAAAATGCAGAATATTGCATTGGAAACTGAACAGTTGTATCTGCTCATAGATGGTCATAAATTGGTAAGCCCCAAGGTCTGAAGATATGTAAAGAATGAGTTGGTGCAAGGGTAGAAATCAGTTGCTTTTTGTTTTCCCTTTTTTTCCCCCCCAGTGCTGGGGATTGAACCCTTGTACATGCTGGGCATGTGTTCTGCCATTGATTTGCACTCCCAACCAATGATGATTATTTGAAAAAATGTCTCTGGAATTGCTTTCCTCTCCTTTCACAGTGGTGGTACTATTGACTCTAAAACCAAATCATCAACTAATCTCCAATGAAATGGAGAATCTGGATAGAAGCAAACTTTCAGATTTATACAGCTATCCTTACTTTCTCTTTTTTTTTTTCCTTTCAGTGTTGCGGGGACACTAACAGGGGCAAACATGCTGTTCACCATTTGGGGACCCTCAACTGAAGTCACTAGTCTTTTTCTTTAGAGTCCAGTAATTTTATTAGACTATGTCTTGGTAAATCAGGTACAGGGTACAGTCTTTTAATACACAATTTTGACATTCATTTTAATTTTAGGAAAGTTATCTCTCTATATATTTATTTATTTATTTATATATGGTGTCGGTGGACCTTTATCTTATTTATTCATAAGCAGTGCTGAGAATCAAAGCCAATGCCTCACACATGCACTCACACAAGTACTCTACCACTGAGCTACAACACCAGCCCTAGGAAAGTTTTCTTTTACTATTTGTTGTTGCATTTTTTTCCCAGGAACCCCTATTGCTTACAATTTTCTCTTCTTTCCATCTCTTTTTTCAACCCGTCTTACAGCATTATTTGCCCTTGCCTTGCTTACATTTTAGGTTTCATTTCTAATTTTCTCTAGGTTCTGTCATCTTATCCCGCAGTTTTCATAATTGATATATTGTTCTTTCATATCATATAATTTTCTTAGTGCATTTCGGCTCATTCTGAAAGAGTGGGTTATAGTTTTGCTGTTCTGTGGGCATGTTTTTAACTGCAAAAAAAAAAAAAAAATTCTGGGGGAGGCCTTGGGGGATCAGTCCAGGGCCTTGCACATGCTAAGTGTGTGCTCTGCAACTGACCTACATCCCTAGCCCTTTACTGTATGTTTTTAATGTCTGTAGCAACGTATTTTCCCTGTAATAACTTTGTATGCAATCCAACTTCAATACTTTTTGTTGCCCATTTCAGTGTAAATTTAATTTTCTTGAGCTTTTAGAATGAGTAGGGTTTCAGAAAAGCTTTAACTTGACAAAACTCCCTCCTCTGGGTAGTATTAAAAAAATTTGGTGGTTGTTTTTTCAAGATTTTTTTGACTCTAACACTCCTTAACTTTTATCTGAATAGTCTCCTCTTTTCTCTTCTTGTCTGTACTGCACGCTTTGTTATAAAATTTTATTTCACTCTCAGCAGTTTCTCCTCTCTAAGAGTGGGCTCTGCCTTGGCAAGCCAGTTTTGAGAATGCATAGGAGGGATACTGCTCCTGTCTCTTTGGTCTTTCAGAATAAAAGCTCTCCATTTTGGCTATGGCTATCTAGTTGACTAGCACAGTCTTTCAGTGAATAACTGTCAGTTGTTCTGGAGTTCTGGTCTGAGGTCCAACATGCTTCCTTTTCCTCATGCTTTCTTTGTCCTCTTCTAGCAGTATTTTGACCCCAAAGTATCATGGAGATACCATGTCACAAGGTTTGTTGCAATTGTTTTATTGATTTTAAGTTTCACTATCTAGTTTCACTTTCTGTTTTCATGTGAAGATTCAGAGGCTGAAAAACTGTGTTACTGTCACCACCATTACCTTCCTAGAACCCACTCCTTCTCCTAATTCCTTCTTCCCTGGACTAGTTTCTGAATCACTTGTGACATATTGAGGTATTGCCATCTTTAAGTATTACTTGGAGAGTAGTTGGTAGCCCTTAGTCTCTTTGTGATCAGATATCTAACAGTATCACTTTGGTACACCTAGTTTTAAGGTTTACTACAATGAAATTTTTTAACAATCCTATTCTCAGTTTCTATCTAGTGTAAAGTGTTCACAAAACCTATCCTTAGTGTCCATGTGATAAAAATGCCTTTAAGATTACTTATGTTTTCAGTAACAAAATTCCTCAGAATAGAGAACCCAAAATATTTTCACTAAACCAAGCTCTCTGTACTGAATAAAAATATTATCAAACAAATTATGTGTTATCAAGTCATTCTGAATAGCATTCACCTTATTTTTTCATTTTAGAGGAAAAAGTGACTCAAATACTTGTTGATTGAAGGGTCCAGGAAAAGCCAGTTTGTCTCTATTTCTGCAATATACTGGTATCCTTTTAAACCTTCCTCCCAGGAATAAATGTCCCTCTATATCCAACTCAACTTATGCTCTAAACAAATGATAGATAAGCTAGCATTTTGGAATTTCTGATAAGCTTTTTCTAAAATCTCAAATTAGATTGGAATCCAGTAACAAAACAAAATAAAAAATCCTTTGCAGAAGTTTAGTGCTATCTTTAGGCTTTAAAGTACTTGAAAAAAAATTAAACCATAATGTAATAACTGCCACTATTAATACAATGCTACCGAGTAATTTAATCAGGTATATAAACTTTCCAAATGACTCCCCTCCCCCACCCCCGTCAAACATAAAACGTAAAAAGATCTATTAAATTCATTAAAAGTAAGAAACACTAAAATATCCCCCAAAGTCTAGTTTACCTAACAGACCACTGTTTTCCTTTCACAGTTCCAATACATACATATATAAATATACATTTTGGACTCTACACATAATCATTGTTCTGTGCTCACTGCATGCCAAATGTTATTAGTACCAATAATGTTCTCGTGCTCTCTAATGCACTGAAGCCTCTAACGCCCTCCCCCGACCCTATTATTTTCATCATTATTATTTTTGTTATGGCAAAAGGGGGTTGATATCGATACCTTTTTTCCTTTAGAGGTACTGGGGATTTAACCCAGGGGCGCTTTACCACTGGGTACTTTTGATAGTTTCCAATCCTTTTTATTTTGTGACAGGGTCTCGCTAAGTTGCCAGGCTGCCCTCGAACTTGTGATCCTCCTGTCTCAGCCTCCCGAGTAGCTGGGGGAGTTGATGATGTATTTGAGATAATTGAAAAGGCATCATAAATATGCACCATCAGCCACGACAAAAAGTCTAGGTGCTGGGAGTGAGGTAGGTGGGATGCAGCTCTTTCTAAGGGAAAGTAAACAAGGTGATTCAACCGTGGAGGCGGCTGTTATTGTTTGTACGTGGGTCTGCTCCTTTGGTGGGCTGGGGGATCTACGGGGGTCTGTCCTTCAGCTTCACCCCTCCATCAGGGCGGAGGAAACCTGCAGCTGCCTGCTGAGGGAAGGGGCGAACTCGCGGAGCGTTCCCACCCAGGACTTATTTCCTAGTCGCGGAAGGCCCTGCCCGGGCAGGAGCTGTCAGACTAGCCGGGAGCCCCGCGGGTCTGCGCACAGAAACGCAACCCGCCTGTGGCACCTCAGTCGGTTCACGCAGCGCCCTCAAACCTCCTGTCCCCCGGCCTACGCCCGTCCGCCAGCACAGACGAGCAGGAGGAAGCTGGAAATCCGCGGTCCCGGGTGGGCAGAGGGCCGCGGAGCCCGGGGTCCTCGGCCTTCTGAACCGCCGCCCGCGCTCACCCACCTGATGCTCTTTCACCACTTCGCTGAGGCAGGGGTACCGCTCCGAAATCCATCGGTAAAACTTGGGGACTCCCATTTCGACAGTCAACACTAATTGCAGACAGGGCCAAACCGAAACCAAACGCCCCGCCGGGGCCTACGCCGCCGCCTCCGGCCGTCGCTCCGCCGATGACAACACACCGCCCAACCGACCATAGAGAGCGCCCTGCGCGCCTAGAGCGGCGGGATCCGCGGCCGCGTCCCGGGGCGGGGCTTATTCCCGTCGGCCTCGCCGCCTGAGGCCCAGGTGCTGGCGGCGGCCTAAGAGCTGCGAGGATCTCTGGGCCTTATCCCTGAGAATGCCAGCTGATGGGCTGTGCTTTGCAAGCGGTGTGGAGACCGCCGGGGATTGTTGGAAGGGTGTTGAACACCGACTTTTGTCCTGGCTGCTTCTGCCTCCTGGTGTTGCTAATCAGTATTTTTTCAGCACGGATTTAGAAAATGTCTAGCGATATATTTGGCTTTATTTTGCCATACCTCGTTATTTTCTCTTAGGAATGTAAGCCTACAGTAAAGTTTCCTTTAAAAATATTTTTTGGAAAAAGGAAAACCCGCAAACAAAAAACAAAGCGTGCTTTTCGGGCGTATGCCTGTAGGTCTCTACTATTTTGCTCAACCTATCTCAAAAATAAAAAGGGGTAGGGATGTAGCTCAGTGGTAAAGCAACTCGAGTTCAATCCCCAGTGCCAAAAGAAATTGTTTTAGAAAGAATCAACCCCATTTTTCCAAACACTTGGACAGGATAGGAAGAGGGTTGGGATAAGTGTAGCTCAGTGGTGGAGTGCTCTGGGTTCCAGTACCTCCAAAACAAATAACCTGCTCTTTTTGAAAGTTGCGAAAATTTTTCTGAATTAGAGGGCCTTTAACTGTAAACATTAGGCCCCTGGAAGGAAATTATATGTTTAGTTTTCACAAGGCTGAGTTCTATTGTTAACTTATTTCGAGTTTTCCAATTATTTGAATGTAATAACCGCATTGCTGCCTAATTATTTTAAGTCTTCGGAAAAAAAAATTTTAACATTTGATTATTTTCCGACTTTAAAATCTCATGCAGTTTTGAGTGTTGCTATCTTCTATGAACACTAGATAGTGCATTCTAGTACACCTGGAGTATGGCAACATCTTTAAATTTTATAGAATGTTAGGCATGGTGGTGTAGTTCGAATGTAGAGTGCTTGCCTATCATGTATGAGGCCCTGGGTTCCATTCCTAGCACTGGAAAAAAAATAAAATAAAAACAAAAATATTACAGAATTTTTATTCACATTTCTTGAATTTTTGCCCATCACACTTTCAAACATACTAAAAAAGACTTTTATTATTAAGCGAACTTAATAATATGCTATTATGTTTGAATCTCTCAGGCTGTCAGTTCCACAAGGACAAAAGAGGCAGCTCTGTGTATAAGTGTACAGAAATGCTGGATTTAATTTTGTTGTCAAAATGAATCCTTATGCCAACTATTATTTTTTTTAAAGAAACCAATAAAAATTGTAAAATGAAATTAGGCTGGCTTGTTTTCTTGCAAATACTTCTTTAACCATATGAATATATGATGTTTCATTTCTTCAATTAGAATACACCATGTGTGTTAAGCAATTTATCTTAATAACTGAACATATATTATCTTAAAACATTATTAATAGGGCTGGGGATATAGTTCAGTGGTAGACTGTATACCATGTGTGAGACCCTGGGTTCAATCCTCAGTACTGCAAACAAAACAAAACAAAACAAAAACCACCCAAAACACTCTTCTTATTAACAATCAGAAAGAAATAATACCAGTTGCTCTGAAAACATAAAGAAACTTATGTTGTAATTTAGAATTAAATATATATATATATAAATATTGAATACATTAATTCTAGATAACATTCTTTGAAGTAATTGCATTTCACATATATGGGGTCCAGCCAAGGTACATCTGGCATAATAAGTTTTCATCAGTAGCTTCTTGTATAAGGTAATGCACATGTCCTTCAATAGATAATGGCAATCCTGTCACTCTATTTCGGGTCTTGATTACACCTTGCAGTCGCTGGTCTATGTCAAGAACGTGGGTCTTGGCCTAAAAAGAAAGACAAAGTCATTAGGACTAATGACTCAATAACATGTGGTGTTGGTAATTTAGAATTTCTACTTTCTTGATATTTAAATAAATATCAACACTTTTTACTAATCAATACCCCTTTGAAACAGCAAATAAAAAAAATCAAATTCAGTAGCGAGATATTGATTTTGAGGCTTGTTATATTAATTCAACATCAACTGACTGGACATGTTTCTGGACTTCATGAAATAGAAGGAAACTCTTTTCACATTATAATTCCAGAAAAGTAATAAATTTAAATAATTTGTTTCAAGGACTAGGAAGTAGCTCAGTAGTAGAGCACTTGTCCAGGATGTGCAAGACCCTAGGATAAATCCTTAGGACCACACACACAAAAATACAAAACCAACAAAAAGGTGCTTTCAATGTGTATAGACATTATATATTTGAATGAATATTCTAATAATAGCAATAATGCTCTAATAACCTAATACTTAAATTACATTAGCGCATACAAATGGAAATTCTAAGTGAGCTACTTAGAAAAAAAACTTCACATTTTTTTTCTCTTGGGAAAACAGCATATCAGAATATAAAAATGAAAATGATGTTATCAGAAAAACAATGCTCAGGCTGGTGGTGTAGCTCAGTGGCACAGCATGTGCTTAGTATGCACAAAGCCCTGGGTTTAATCCACAGGACATATATCACATTAAAAAAAAATCCTTAAGTCTATTCTAACTTACTAAAAATGGTCATCTGTAAAATTGAGACTTAACTAATTTTAGTAAGGAATTAACTGCTACATTTTTCAAGATGGCTTATGGCACATATCACTGTAGTAAGGCTCAGATATGTTGTTCTGTAAACTCAGGCAATTTGTGTCCAAGTTTTTCCCACTGTTATTTCATAACTGTAAGATGTTTATGTTAAACAAGTATGCCTTGTTGTCTTTTATTACATCAATGCTATGTTAACATTAGAAATAACAATAAAGAAAACTTAGATTTCAGAGTAATCAACATTGACTTGAAATATTTAAGAATTCATTATTCAGTTCTCATTTGTAAGACATACAGTATTAGCTCATATCAAGTTGCACCTTCTGCTAACCTTTTCATTGACAACTTCCCCAGTTTCATTCAGTGTTGCTTTGGAATGTCCTTTTACTGGCTTACTCCACTCCACAAGAGGATCATGTAGAAAAGTCTTTAAGACACTAAAATTGAAACATATGGTTAATACAATGATATCTTTGCAAAAAAGAAATCTTGCTACAGTCAACACTTAAGAGTTAGGTGAAGGATGAGAAGCTTAGTATAATACTCTGTAAGAGACATTACTACTTTTTCAGTAAGGTTATGTGAAATTTTTGTTTTGTCGTGCAGAGAAGGGAAAGATAGGGAGATAGAAGCAAGACACAGGATGATAGGAGGTGTTTTCTGAGGGCAAGATGAGTTCTGTGTGCCATCTCTAAATGTATACCATGAACTGATAAATGAGTATTTACTGAATAAATGGATTTTATCCCCTGCCATTTCATTAATGCCTTCAGTTACCACCAGATCTTTTGTCTGTGCTCTAGACATCAAATCCAACCACTTATAGGAAATACCCACTTGAATTTAATACAGGCACCTCAAACTCAGTATCTCTAAAACAAAACTCATTACCTTTTCCTAACTACTACTCTTGTATTCCCCAAATCTGTTAAGAACAATATTATTTTCCCAGGAAAAAAATCTAGTAATCATCCTTGCTTCCTCTTTCTCTATCATCTGATTCCACCTTTTTAGACTCTCTACTTACCTCCATCTCTACTGCTACAACATCCTCCAATGCACCATTGTTTAATACTGGGTTTCCACAATAGTCCTTAGTTTTCTGGCCTTTAGTCCAAACTCTAATTATTCTACAATATAAACCAGATTGTCTCATTTCCTTCTCTTCTATCTTTTTTGTTTCTTCTTAAAACCCTCCAATTACTTCTGGTTGCTCTCAGGGTATAGCTTAAATGTGAAAAGAAGCTTCAAGTAGTCCTGAATAATTTAGCCATCATTTCTTAGCACCAACTCTTTGAGGGATAGCCTCTAGAATACAGTACAGTAGTCTTCTGTGTTGTGTAGTTTCAGTTACATGTGGTTTGAAAATATTAAATGGAAAATTTAAAAAAAATAATCAATTTTTCAGTTTTAAATTGTACCCTTCTGGGTAGCATGATGAAATCTCCTGCTGTCCTACTACCCCTGCCCAGCACGTGACTCATCCTTTTGTCTAGCATATCCACGCTGTGTACCACTCCACCTGCCTATTAGTCAGTCACTTAGCCAGCTGATCTATCAGAATGACTGTCATGGAATCCCAGTGGTTATGTAAGTAACCCTTATTTTACTTAACAATAGCCTCAAAGCACAAGAATAGAGACGGTGGCAATTTTGTTACAGGATACTGTTGTAACTGTTCTATTTTATTATTAGTTATTGTTGTTAATCTCTTAGTGTGTCTAACTTATAAATTAAACTTTATCACAGATATATAGTATAGAAAAAACATAGTACATATAGAGTTGGATACTACCCTTGGTTTTAGGCATCCCCTGGGAGTGATGGAGCATTTTCTGTGGATAAGGGGAGCTCTTGATTACATTTCTCAGGCCATGCCTTCACTTAATTTGATATTTTATCACTCTCAGGACACTCTTTTCCCCTTTGCACGGTCAACTCTATTTATCTTTAAGAAATCCAGCTACTTCAGAAATTATTTCCTGACTTCCCTAAATAAAACAAGGGCTCCTGGGTAAGTGATTCATAAATGAAATATTTCCTCTTTCAGAGGATTTGTTTTTCCTCATGTTTAACTAATATAACCAGTATATTCTACCACAATGTTTGGTAGAAAGATTTTAAACACCAGAAGTGAATAAAAGAGCTGAAAAGTCCTTTAAAAATCTGTTTCCCATAGCCTAATAGTTTACTTAGAAGTGAAAGACTTTTATCTCTAAGACCTACAGGACTATGCTCTTACCTGATCTATCTGACATAGATCTAACTAGGACAGTTAGGCAAGAAAAAGAAATAAAAGGCACTGAAATTGCAAAGGAAGAAATAAAACTCTATTTGCAGATGATGTGCTATTACAGAGAAAATCTTCAGGTATCCACAAAAATAACTATTAGGAATAATTAAGGAGTTCAGGGAGTTTCAGGATACAAGATCAATGCTGTATTTCTATAAAGTAGCAATGAACAAACTGAAAATGAAATTAAGAGAAAATCTCATTTAGAATAGAATCAAAAGGAATAAAATGCCTAGGAATAAAATTTTAAAAAGCTGAATACAAGATGTGCATACATATCTATAAAATATACAATCTATAAAACATGTTTGAAAGAAATGAATGATGGCTGGGACTGTAGCTCAGTACAGCACCCGTCTCACACCTCTGAGGCACTCGGTTCGATCCTCAGCACCACATAAAAATAAATAAAGATATTGTGTCCATCTACAACTAAAAAATATTTAAAAAAGAAATTAATAAATATTTAAATCAATGGAAAACATTATGTATTGATGAATCAGAAATTTTAATATTGTTAAGAAGACAATAACCTACAAATCGATTTACAACCTTAATGTCATTTCTATCAAAATCCAAGCTGGCTTTTTGAAGAAATTGACATTATGATGCTAAAAATTCATATGGAAATTCAAAGAACCTAAAATAGCTACACAAACTCGAAAAAAGAAGAACAAAGTTGAAATACTCACATTTCTTCATTTTAAAACTTACTACAAAAATACAGTGATAAGGACATTCTATAGATGGCATAAAGTTAAACAAAGAAATAGACTGCTGAATAGAATTGTTGAAAACCAACTGAACATTTCTTTTTTTCGAGGTACTGGGAATAGAACCTAGGGCCTTGTGCATGCTAGGCAAGTATTCTACTACTGAACTCTACTGAGAGCCCCCAGCTGACCATTTCAATAAAAATGCCAAGACAATACAAGTGCAGTGGCATACACCAATAATCTCAACTTCACTGGAGGATGAGGTGAAGAACTGGAGAGTTCTAGGATAGAATGGGCAATACAAACCCTGTTTCAAGGACACACACACACACACACACACACACACACACACACACACACACACGGTTAGACAACCAAATGGAGAAAAAACACTCTTTTCAAAAAATGGTGTTGAGACAACTAAATACACATGCGTAAGTATGAATATGGATCTGCACCTCACACAATGTACACAAAAACTAAAAATAGATCAAAGATTAAAATAAAAAAGCTTGGGCTAGGGATGTGGTTCAAGCGGTAGCGCGCTCGCCTGGCATGCGTGCAGCCGGGGTTCGATCCTCAGCACCACATACAAACAAAGATGTTGTGTCCACAGAAAACTAAAATAATAAACACTAAAAAATTCTCTCTTTCTCTTAAAAAAAAAAGCTAAAATATAAAGCACTTAGAAGAAAATTTAAGAGTAAATATTTTTGAAGTTGAATTAGGCAATAATTTTTACATAAAACATCAAAATTAACAAAAAGAAAAATATACATTAAGACTTCACCAAACTTTAAAACTTTGGTTAGGGATATAGCTTGGTGGTACAGTGCATGCTTATCATGTGTAAGGTACTGGGTTTGAATCCCAGCCTCATAAATTAAAAAACCATTATAGTTCAATGAATATCATCAAGAACGTAAAAAGATGGGAGAAAATATTTGCGAATCATATGTTAGGAGGATCTTGTATCCAGAATATGTAAAGAACTCTTATCAACTAAGGAATAAAGGACAAATTATCAAATAAAAAAAGTAGGCAAAATTCCTCACAGAAATAGGAAAAGCAACCATGAAATTCATCTGGAAAAATAAGAGAACCAGAATAGCTAAAGCAAGAAGAGCGAGGCACATGGCACCACTATACCAGACCTTATATACTACAGAGCAACAGTAACAAAACAGCATGGTATTGGCACCAAAATAGACTGGTAAACCAATAGTACAGAATAGAGGACACAGAGACTAACCCACATAATTATAGTTATCTTATATTAGACAAAGGTGCCAAAAACATATATTGGAGAAAAGATAGCCTCTTCAACAAATGGTGCTGGGAAAACTAGAAATCCATATGCAACAAAATGAAATTAAACCCCTATCTCTCAACATGCACAAAACTCAACTCAAAGTGGATCAAGGACCAGAAATTAAACCAGAGACCTTGCGTCGAATAGAATAAAAAGTAGCCCCAAATCTCCATCATGTTGGATTAGGCCTTGACTTCCTTAATAAGACCCTTATAGCACAAGAATTAAAATCAAGAAATAATAAATGGGATGGATTCAAACTAAAAAGCTTCTTCTCACCAAAAGAAAATAATCAGTGAGGAAAACAGAGAGCCTACAGCTTGGGAGCAAATTTTACCACTAGCACATCAGATAAAGCACTAATCTCTAGGGTATATAAAGAACTCACAAAGCTAAACACCAAAAAATAAAAAAATAAAAAAAGCCCAATCAATAAATGGACCAAGGAACTGAACAGACACCTCTCAGAAGATGATATACAATCAATCAACAAATATATGCAAAAATGTTCATCTCTAGCAATTAGAGAAATGCAAATCAAAACTACTCTAAGATATCATCTCATTCCAGTCAGAGTGGCACCTATTAAGAATACAAACAACAATAAGTGTTGGTGAGGATGTGGAGAAAAAGGCACACTCATACATTGCTGGTGGGACTACAAAATGGTGCAGCCAATATGGAAAGCAGTATGGAGATTCCTTGGAAAATTGGGAATGGAACCACCATTTGACTCAGCTATCCCACTCTTCAGTCTATACCCAAAGGACTTAAAAACAGCATACTTACAGTGACACAGCCACATCAATGTTTATAGCAGCACAATTCACAACAGCTAAACTGTGGAACCAACCTAGATGCCCTTAAGTAGATGAATGGGTAAAGAAACTGTGTTATATATACACAATGGTATATTACTCAGCAATAGATAGTGGGGTTGGGAGGGGGAGCATGGGAGGATTGGATGAACTCTAGATAGGGCAAAGGGGTGGGAGGGGAAGGGATGGGGCATGGGGGTAAGAAAGATGGTGGAATGTGATGGACATTATTACCCTAAGTACATGTATGAAGACACAAATGGTGTGAAGATACTTTGTATACAACCAGAGTTATGAAAAATTGTGCTCTATATGTGCAATATAAATTGTAATGCATTCTGCTGTCATATATGACAAATTAGAATGAATTTTTAAAAAGTACGCAAAGGGAGGGGCTGGGGTTGTGGCTCAGCGGTAGATTGTTTGCCCCGCACATGTGAAGCACTGGGTTCGATCCTTACTACCATATAAAAATAAATAAAAAAAATAAAGGTATGGTGTCCAATTACAACTAAAAAAAGTATTACCTTAAATTTTTTTTTTAAGTAGGCAAAGGGAGCTGAAACTGTAGCTCAGTGGTACAGTGCTCGCCTCGCCTGTGTGAGGCACTGGGTCTGATCCTGAGCAACACATTAAAAAAATACACACACACACACATACACACACACACACACACACACACATATATATATATATAAAAGTAGGCAAAGGAGTCCGATGCAGTGGAAGGCATGTATAGTTTGAGCTACTAGGGAGGCTGAGGCAGGAAGATCTCTTGATCCCAGAGCCTAAGCAACACAATGAGGGAAAAAAAAGAAAAAAGGAACTT
Organism: Spermophilus citellus; assembly: GCF_964194105.1. Classification (NCBI taxonomy): domain Eukaryota; kingdom Metazoa; phylum Chordata; class Mammalia; order Rodentia; family Sciuridae; genus Spermophilus; species Spermophilus citellus. The sequence continues at coordinate 39,321,345 of NC_138188.1, forward strand.
GAAAAGACATTTATCCACAGAAGACACACAAATGACCAATAAGTATGTGAAAAGATGCTCACATCCCTCGTCATTAGGGAAATATTTATTAAGACCACAAACAGAAATCCAGCACTTCATTCTTAGTAGAACAGGTAAAATAAAAGACATAGTAATAAGTATTGATAAAAATATGGAGAAATTGGAACCCACATACATTACTGGTGTGATTATAAAGATCTATAACAGTTTTGGAAAATAATCTGAAAATTCTTCAAAATGTTAAGCTTAAGGTTAACATATAGCCCAGAAATGCCACTCCTACGTATCCACAGGAGACCAGAAAACATACATCCACATAAAGTTTGTACAAGGTGTTCACAGCCACCCTGTTCACAGGAGCCAAAAGGCAAAGCAAATGTTTTGGTAAAACAAACTTGTACCAAAGGTACAAATGTGTATTAACTGACAAATAAATAAGATGTGGTATATTCATAAAATAGAATGTTACTTGGCAATAAAAAAAATAAAGTACTTATACATGATGAACTTTGAAAACATCCTAAGTGAAGGAAGACAGACACACTTATATGAACTGTCCAGAATAGGGATAATCACAGAGACAGAAAGTAGATTAGTGGTTGCAAAGAGATGGCTGGGGACAGGGAGGTGGATGTGGGAAGAAACAGGGAATAAATGCTAATCCTCATGCTTTTTGAGGTCCTGAGAATGTCTTAAAATTAGATGGTGGCCATGGCTGCACAGCTGTATGAACATACTAAAAAACACTCAAGTATATGCTTTTAAAAGGATGAATTTTATAGTTAGTGAATTATATCTTAAGCTATTATTTTAAAAAATGTACTTCAGCCAAAGCAAAGTAGTTTTATATAAAGAAAAACAGAGACCAGTATTTATATTCAAGGTTATTGCTAAATTATTTACAAAGTATAGATGATTACCTCATTAAAGGCTCTCTCTGATCTCGCATTAGCCTCAGTGTAACTTCACAGGCTCTTCGAAAAAGACCCTCTGTTCCCATTGGACCCATTCCATTAACCATGTTATGAGTCAGGCGAAATGGTACAATTTCTGGAACTTCAAAGGTTTCTCCCTTAAAAACATTGAGTATTATTATAAAGTAACAAAATTAGAATTTAAAGATCTTTACTCAAAGAGTTTGAGACTTCATGTCTAGACTCCTGTAGCAAAGAGCAAAAGTATACTGCCAGGCACAGTGACACATACCTGTCATCCCACAAATTCAAGAGACAAGGGCAGGAGGACTGTAAGTTTGAGGCCAGCCTCAGCAATTTAGCAAGACCCCTCGCAACTTAGTTACACCCTGCCTCAAAATAAAAAAAATAAAAAGGACTAGGGATATAGCTCCATGGTAAAGTGTCCCTGGGTTCAATCCCCAGTACAAAAACAAAACAAAACAAAAAAGAGGTAAAGTAACCTCAAAATATTTGTTTGTAACTTTTTTTTTTTTTGGTACTGGGGATTGAACTCAGGGGCACTCAACTACTGAGCCACATCCCCAGCCTATTTTGTATTTTATTTAGAGACAGGGTCTCACTGAGTTGCTTAGTATCTTGCTTTTGCTGAGGCTGGCTTTGAATTTGCCATCCTCCTGTCTCAGCCTCCCAATCCACTAGGATTACAGGTGTGTGCTACTACGCCTGTCTTGTAAAAGGTTTATATTGTGCAAGAGTCCATGACTCTGCCTTTGCTTTTGAGAAACTTAAAGCACAATTTTATCTTGGATAAGATCTAGAAAAATCAATATTGCTCTTTCACTGATATGGTATAGTGAATACTATCATAAAGAATTTTTAAATGACGATTTAATCTCAAGTTTCCATAATGTCTTTCTTAAATAATATATAAAGTACAGACAAATATTCTCATATATTTTTTCTTTCATTAAGATTTCACTTTACAACAAGAGGAAGAAAGATACAGTCACATAACCTCAGGAAATGAAACATGTCATAACTTGAGTTTTTTATTTTCTGCCATTCTCTAATGAGCCTTTCCTAGGATTCTTTACCTTCCAATCTGTTACCCTATCTTCCTCGTCTGTATGATTTATATCAGTGGTTTGTCTTTGATTTATTCTAACTCTAGTCTATGACCTTTCTTGGTTTCCTGTTACAGCACAAGACAACTAACTCATAAAAGAGAGAGATGAAGAAAACAGCAGACTAACCTACCAAATCTGCTCTCCAGGATTATAATGTTAGAAAATTGTAGGGAGCCTTAGAGATGAGTCTGATTGCTTTAATTTATTCCTAAGCCTCACTCTGGACTTATAGAATCTGAAATCTCCTGGGATATTTTCTAGGTGTTTCTTTTTTGGTTTTTCTTTGTTTGTTTGTTTGTTTTGTGATCCTGGGGACTAAATCCAGGGTATCAGACACACTGGGCAAGTGTTCTACCACCAATCTACACATCCCTAGCCCTGTACTTTTTAAAACTGTTGGATAATTTTGATCTGCCAGATTTGGAAATCATATTACTTTTTATCTCTAAAACTAAGTCTCAGTAAAATGAACTGATTAGCACATGTCCACATAACTAGTAGCCAACTGAGTCAGAACTTAAAGCTATGCTTTTGGACTTCAAGTTCATTGCTAGGTTTGCTATTTACTACATCATTCTTCTAAGTTCTCTTCATTCTAAAATGCTTTACGATGAAATCCAATGATGAAAACCAGGCATAAAACTCAACTTGACTCAGATTTGAGTATAAATGTAAACAAGAGGTTTATCTAGGAAGAATAGTTGTTGAGGAAAGGCAACTGAGAGAGAGAAAGAAAGAAAGAAAGGAAGAAAGAAAGAAAAAAAAAAACATTTAAGTCACGTCACATACCTTATTAAAAAGACAGTTGAAATCTACATGAACACATTCACCAGTCAAAGAATCAAAAAGAATATTTTCACCATGGCGGTCTCCAAGCCCCAGGATATAACCAACCATTGACATCACTGCAGTAGAACGGCAGTATGCTGATCGGCTACTGTACCTAAAGGGGATGTATTTAAGTTTAGGATAAGAAAATTAAGTTGTAAAGCATGTGTGCTTTTCACCATCATGGATTTGTTCATAAGCAGGATTCAAGGAAAAAATGCATTGATGAATTGTATTCTGCTATTAGAAGTTATCCTGCCAACGTACACGTATAGATGAATACTTTGTACTTCTGGAAATAAATTTTATGATAGTTTTTGTGATGAAGCTCATGGAATTGTCTACTGTTGTGTAGGTCTTCATGTCTCCCAGCTACAACTGGTTATATCTGATAATAAAAGAGCCCAAAATTCTCTTTGCAGAATACTCCTTAAATGGGTTTGATGACTGTTACCAACTGGGAGAGATGTATTCCAAATAATTATTAAACACCTCTTATAATTAAAAAAAATAAAAATAAAAAAATAAAGGAGATACGATGTTTATCAAATATCCTTATGCCAGATAAAGCAACAAAAATCTAAAGTTTTCAAAATAAACATTCAGCTATTAACAACATATTATATTCTTGGTAACTTACCATGATGTAGGATCAGGGAAAGTTCTCAGAAACCACTCATGAAAAACAGGGGGATGCCTGGGCAGGAGAAATTCTTGGAATACTTTGAGTTTTTCAGACAAAGCTGCTGACTTTGGGAGCATACACTGACGAAGTTCCTTTCCTGTCATATACACTCCTGCAAGGCAGGGTGATTTCCATTAATCACACAGTCAAATAAGGAAGAAAGTATTTTTCTTAAAGTAGAACAGGAAATGTCTACTTTTTCTCAAATTATTATTCAAAAAACATAAAACAAATAAAAAACTTGGGCTGAGGCTGTAACTCAGTGGCAGAGCACTTGCCTAGCATGTGTGAGGCACTGGGTTTGATCCTCAGCACCACACAAAAAGAAACAAAATAAAGGCATACTGTCCATCTACAACTACATACATACACAAATAAAGAAACAAACAAACAAATAAATAAACATATAACAAAAATTTTTATGAACTCACTAATATTATAATAAAATATAAATCACATTGTTTTTCTTTAATGCTTATCAAAAGTAGTCTCTTACTGATGTTTACAAAAACCAATGTTATGTAAACAAATAACTCCAGAATAAGAATCAGAAAAATTCCAGTGTTAGTGGTGACCCTAAATGGTAAAAATGCTGTAGCATTTACTAAAACTGTAGTGAAATCTCTTGAGGTTTTTGGTTTGTTTTTTGCTTTCTAGTGCTGGAGACTAAAGCCAGGACTAATTAAGTACCACTGAGCTGCATCCCCAGTCTGTGATCTCTGCTAGTCAAAACAGTACAGGTGTGAACTGAATCATTACACATTGTGCTCTGAAGTAATTTATGTAAAGGATCCATAATGTAACTAAATAAAATCCATATTGTAACTAATTCTTACAATAAACCTTAGAATCCAAATTATCTGGGATGCTCAAGTTTTATGACAAGCTTATGATTTGAGGAATTTAGCCTGAAATGTTGTATGATTCAGCCATGTTCACAATAAAAACAAATCCAATATCAATATCTAAACCTTTTATTTCATCCTTATAAACAAAATAGTCAACAGCAAGTTCCTTGAATTCCAACTCAAGTGTGTTTGAGTTTCAGTTCTGTAGTGTTAGTCATGTGAACTTGGACAAGTTACTTGTATGATACTGTCTATAAAATAGAGATAATTAGGTTTGTTAATAATAAATGTGTACAACATACTTATAATACCCATAATATAGTGATTTATCACTATTATTTACTGTTATGGATTGACTTATGTTCCTTTTAATATATTAAAAAAAAGTAGAGAGATAACAGCTACCAGCCAAAGAATATCAGAAAATAAGAGAAAGTTATGAAACATGAGCTTTAAGAGAGACCATAGTCCTATGGACATCTTGATTTTGGAATTCTAGCCTTTATAATTGTGAGACAATAACCTATCTAGTTGTGGTATTTTTATAGCAGCCCATGGAAACTATACATTTATATTCTACTTCACTCTGATACTTGCTCAATAACATCATTTTTTAAAAAATTATTTTTTAGTTGTAGTTGGACACAATACCTTTATTTTATTTATTTTTATATGGTGCTGAGGATTGAACCCAGGGCCTCACACATGCTAGGTGAACTCTCTAAGCTGAGACACAATCCCAGCCCAATACATCATTTTTGATGTACTGCATCATATGCATTTCAAAATCATTTACTTTCAAATAATTTTGAACTTATAAAAAGTGGCATAAATATACAGAATTTCTGTATATTCTTCATCTTAATGTTCATAACTATCATAACAATAGTACAGTTATTTAAATCAGGAAATTCTTATTGTTACTGCATTATTTTAATTTACTTTCAGACCTTATTCAAGTTTCTCTGTCACACTAGTAAGTACCCTTTTTCTGAGCCAGGGTCTAATTTACAATTCCATAGTATATTTTGCTGTCGCTGAGAAGTCATCAAAACTAATAAATTTGTCTTTGTCTTTCATTATTTTTTTAGAGACTACCACTTTTTTTTCACACTTTTGGCGATTAATTTTAGGATCCAATGATAATCACTGCCTATAACAATTCTTACTAGTGTTTGCTAATTGGTGATTTTCCATTTCCATCAATCTTTCTACAATTATCAACTGTAATTCTACTGTAAGAAAAGGCTATTCCTACTTCTTAAGTATTTACTCAAGTGTTTGTCTACTAGTCTGGTTACTATGTCTGACTATTGTATTTCATAGGTTATAATCGATTATGGTTATCCTATTTTTTTACTTAACTTATCCAAGATTTAGATAGAATCTCTTATTCAAATCTAAAACTTTGGGTTTCATTCGAGGTTTTTCTCTTTTCTTTCTCCGACAGAAAACTAGCTCTCATTATTCACAGTATATCTACTTCTTTCCTAAATACTAATATACACATAAAGTACTTTCAGAACTGCTAATCACTATCTGGGAAAATTTTTTCCTGTATATATTTTTGAAAGCCACTTCAAATCCTTTTTCAGTGAAGATTAAGAAATGATTCAAAATATAAGGAAGGTAAGAAGAAAAAGACTTAAATGCCTCTGTACATAGAATTATAAATTTCACTATGGCTTATATAAACAAATATGTATACTGTCATATGCTAAAACCAATCATACCCATATTTTATGTGTGTAGTTATCACTCCCACATTATACACATGTCATAAGAATTAACTTAGTACCCTTTTCCTTATATATTTTGGTCAGAATAGGTCTCAAGCCAGCAGTGTTGTTCACCCATTCAATAATGCCACATTCATCATTTAGTGGAATAACTGCATATGTTCGGATATGAAGTTCTCTTCTGCGAGATTCTGCATCTTTTCTTAAGCACTGTTAAAAAAAATTTACATAGAATTCAAAAGTTCTAAAAGTTATACAAATTATATCTAAATATTGTTCATTTTACAGCAAACAAATGCCAGAGGTGGTTTACTATGTAGTGAAGATAAAAGATAGCAAAGGAAAAGTATGGGGGCAGTATCCCTCAGCTATTTTAAAAATGGCTTGAGCAAGTCCTTCTTTTAATATTCATTATTAATGTGACAAGAATATTGTGTGAAAAATATTACAGTTGCATATTTAACAGTGACAAAATACTGTCTTATTTTCTGTTTTTATAGATACTACTGAAAAGTTAATTACTCAAGCATAGAGACTACTGTTTAATCTTAATCATCTAAAAAGAGTATATAACAAAGAGTATGAGTTGCATGACATCCTCAAAATATATTTCATACTCTTTCAGTTTAATTATTATAACTAAGCACACATACATAATTACAACTTGTTCAATTCAAAAGAACAATCACTAATGCAAAACATATTTAAACTTTACAAATAAGTGGACTCTACAAAGGCTGGGAAAATAATAATGGCATTAGAATTTCGTGTAAAAATCAGTGTGTGGTCCTTAAGACCAAACATAGTAAGACTACAGTTTTTCATAATCAGGCTATTTTTATTTGACCATATTAATGACTAGTCATGGTAATGACATACCCTAATCAGTAACAAAGTTCATTAAGGCAAATTTATAAAATGAAGTCAGATTACTTGATACTTAAACCAGAAAAACACTCAAGGAGCTTTGGGAAGGATGTTGTTAATGCTTTTAACAGTCACTAACTATACTGATTTAGCAAACATTTTAAATGAAAAAGAATCCTTTTTATCAGATTACTTTTGAAATGCCTTTTTTAATATTTATTATTTAGTTGTAGTTGGACACAATACCTTTAATTAATTTATTTATTTTATGTGGTGCTGAGGATTGAACCCAGGGCCTTGCACATGCTAGGGAGCACTCTACCGGTACATGAGCCACATCCCTAGTCCCTTGAAATGTTTTTTAAATGTAGTGTTAACTTTTAAACTGCTTTGGTTAAAACAAACACTGACCCTAACTGTTCTCTTTTTTTGGTGCTGGAGATTTATCTAAGGACCTGGGTACTCTATCCCGGAGCTACATACATCCCCATCCCATGACTGTCCTTTATTTTTTTTCCCTGGGGAAGAAACCCAGAGTTGTTCTTCTACTGAGCTACATCCCCAGCCCTTTAAAAAAAAAAAAAAATCTTGCTGAGGTAAGAGTCTCACTAAGTTGCCTACACTGGCCTCCAACTTGTGTTTCTCCTGCCATAGCTCCTGGAGTAGCTCAGATTATAGGCTCATAACTGTCCTTAAAAAACAAAACCAAGAAAACCCCTCATCTGTTAATACATCCTTTTTATGCTAAAGGCCAAACACTTTCTCCTAATAAAAAAGAGGTTCAAGTTGCCTGGTGCAGTGGTACAGTAGAATCACAAACTTGAGGCCAGACTGGGCAACCTAGAGGGTCTTCTCTCAAAATAAAAAAGGGCTGGGGAACATAGTTCAGTGGTTGAGGGCCCATGGGTTCAATCTCCAGTATCACCACCAAAAAGACAAAACACACCAGTGAAATGTGGGGAGGGGAGAGGCAGGAAGGGCAAAAAAAAAAAAAAAAACTTGCAGAAAAATTCAAGTTCCATCTTTCCATAGTATGGTTTAATTTTTACCAATAAAAAAAAGTTATGGTTAATGCTTGGTTAATGAAAAATTCGAAGATATAAGACCATATATTCATAATAAATTTCTTACATCATCTTTGATATCTATATCAAACACCAATAAAACTGAAAAAAAACCCTAATTATTAGCTTTTATCAGTGAGGTGATAAAAACAGAACCTAACTTTTCATCCTCGCGTTGAAACATAACACCCAATAAATCTGATAGAAAAGGCATACATTGACAACTTAATCATTAAATAGGAAATATTTTCAACTTAATATTTTATTTTTTATATAAAAAAGCAATTTCCTTATTAATAATTAAGTGAAACAGGCTAGGGATGAGGTAGAACATTTCTCCAATATATGTGACACCAATTCAAGACGTGATCCCCAAAATTAATTAAGTGAAACAGGCAATTTTACTTATATGTATATACTCAAAAGACTGAACACAGGGACTTAAATAGATAATAGTATACACATATTCAAAGGAACATTATTCAAAATAGCCAAAAAGGGAAGCAAATCAAGTGTTCATCAAAGGATGAAGTAAAATGTAAACTAGATATACAATGAGATATTATTCAGTTTGGGAAATTCTGAACCTCGAAGATATAATGCCAAGTGTAATAAGCCAGTCACAGAAGGGCAAATACTATGTGATTTCTACTTATATGATGTACCCACAGTGGTCAAATCAATGCAAATAGCAAATAGAATGGCAGTTGCTAGAGACTGGCGGGGAATGGGGAATTACTGTTTAAAAAATAGTTTCAATTTAAGAAAATTTAAAAGTTCTGGAAGGGGATGATAGTAATGGTTGCAAAACAATATGAAAGTACCTAAAGGGCTGGGGCTGGGGCTCAGCAGTAGCACACTTACCTGGTATGTGTGAGGCACTGAGTTCCATCCTCAGCACCACATATAAATAAATAAAATAAAGGTCTACCAATTAGTTAATTAAAAAAATAAAAAGAAAGAAAGAAAGTACCTAAGAGCACTAAACTCTTAAAAATGGTTAAAATGGTAAATTTTATGTTTTGTACATTTAAATCATACTTTTTAAAAAATGAAAAAGTCACACATCATTCCTTCTTTTTAAGAGTGATCCATCTGTATAATGAGAAGCCTATACACTGAGAGTAATTCTGATAATAAAAGCAAACATCTCCAAACCTTATTAATCAGGGAATTGAATTCCATTAGTCTACAATCCTTTCTTAGATCATCTTTTGGCTTACACATCATGATGTAGAATTTTCCATCTGAGCCTTTTAAAGAGATCTTCTTTGGTTTCTGAAGAGAAGCAAGAATTTCCACCTAAAAGATGATAAGTTCTACATAAAAATTAAGGCCAAAATTCTGTTTAATGTCTACATATTATAGATATTGAGTTATATAAAATAAAAATGATGTAAACCAAGTGTGGTGGTGTATGCCTGTAATCTCAGTAGCTCAGGAAGGCTGTGGCAGGAGGACTGCCAATTCAAAGTCAGCCTCAGCAAATTTGAGAGGCCCTAAACAACTTAGTGAGAACTTGTCTCAAAATAAAATGTAAAAAAAGCAGGCTGTGGATGTGGCTCAGTGGTTAAGTGCCCCTGGGTTCAATCCCTGGTACCAAATAAATAAATAAATAAGATCTAACTGGGCATTTTTTGTAGTAAATTTGTATTTTAACAAATTCTTTTAATTATTTAGGATCTAAAAAAGGATAGTCGCATATGAATAAAGACATAATAATTTCACCCATTAGGAATAAATATAAAGTAAAAGTACTTAGCAAATTTATGCAGTTTCCTTCAAAGCAGTCACAATGTTAAAAAAATGTTTAAGTATATTTTTTAGGACCTGTCTTCAAAAAAGTTTTAATGGTTTAAAGGAATTTGATTTTTTAAAAGAACTTTCTCAAAGGCAAAGAAATATCAAACAAATCCAACAATATCATGTTATATACATATATAAATATACCAAAGGGAATTTCATCTTTATGTATCTGTAGAAAGTAGCAATCAAAAATAAATGAAGGCTTGTACGTAAGCTGGTGTGTCTACCAGTAATTTAAAGGGACTGTGGCCAGGGATGCCAAGAGTGGAACACTTTGTATTAAACCTTCAGTGAGTGGGTGAAATGGAGAGAGTACTGATTCCTTTAATAGGATGGGGGTTTTTCTCTTTGTAATCATTTCCTTAATTTAATTAATATTTTGACTGTTTTTCCAATATTATTATTCCTCATATGTATAATTATTTTTGGTGGTAGTGATATGTACCAGGGATAAACTCAGGGGCACCTGACCACTGAGCCACATCCCCAGCCCTATTTTGTATTTTATTTAGAGACAGGTTCTCACTGAGTTTCTTAGTGCCTTGCTTTTACTGGCTTTGCCCTCCTGATCCTCCTGCCTCTACTTCCCAAGCTGCTGGCAGTACAGGACAGGCCCTCATATGTATAATTTTGTCAAAAGAAACCCAATACATGTACAATTATAATTCCCTTAAAAAAAAAAAAAAAACCTTCTCCAAAATCAAGTCTACATAATGAGGTGAGTAAACATGGTAAGTAAATACCATGAACAATATTGTTTAAGTTAAAAACAAAGCACTACTATGATAGTAATCATGCATTATATGGTTTGGTAACAGGCTATGAAAGCAGTGGACAAATGTCCTGAGTCTAAAAACTATTGGAATAAATATAGCTCTCAAAAGTATTTATTTAGGTGAAAGATTTATACAATGAAAACTACAGAACCCTAAAGAGAGAAATAGAAGAAGATCTTAGAAGATGGAAAAATATACCCTGTTCATGGATAGGCAGAACTAACATCATCAAAATGGCGATATTACCAAAAGTTCTCTATAGGTTTAATGCAATGCTAATCAAAATCCCAAAGGCACTTCTTGTAGAAATAGATAAAGCAATCATGAAATTCATATGGAAAAATAAAAGACCCAGAATAGCAAAAACAATGCTAAGCAGGAAGTGTGAATCAGGCGGTATAGCGATACCAGACTTCAAACTATACTACAGAGCAATAGTAACAAAAACAGCATGGTACTGGTACCAAAACAGGCGGGTGGACCGATGGTACAGAATAGAGGACACAGAGACCAATCCACAAAGTTACAACTATCTTATATTTGATAAAGGGGCTAAAAGCATGCAATGGAGGAAGGATAGCATCTTCAACAAATGGTGCTGAGAAAACTGGAAATCCATATGCAACAAAATGAAACTGAATCCCCTTCTCTCGCCATGCACAAAAGTTAACTCAAAATGGATCAAGGAGCTTGATATCAAATCAGAGACTCTGCGTCTGATAGAAGAAAAAGTTGGCTATGATCTACATATTGTGGGGTCGGGCTCCAAATTCCTTAATAGGACACCCATAGCACAAGAGTTAATAACAAGAATCAACAAATGGGACTTACTTAAACTAAGAAGTTTTTTCTCAGCAAGAGAAACAATAAGAGAGGTAAATAGGGAGCCTACATCCTGGGAACAAATTTTTACTCCTCACACTTCAGATAGAGCCCTAATATCCAGAGTATACAAAGAACTCAAAAAATTAAACAATAAGATAACAAATAACCCAATCAACAAATGGGCCAAGGACCTGAACAGACACTTCTCAGAGGAGGACATACAATCAATCAATAAGTATATGAAAAAATGCTCACCATCTCTAGCAGTCAGAGAAATGCAAATCAAAACCACTCTAAGATACCATCTCACTCCAGTAAGATTGGCAGCCATTAGGAAGTCAAACAACAACAAGTGCTGGCGAGGATGTGGGGAAAAGGGTACACTTGTACATTGCTGGTGGGACTGCAAATTGGTGCGGACAATTTGGAAAGCAGTATGGAGATTCCTTGGAAAGCTGGGAATGGAACCACCATTTGACCCAGCTATTCCCCTTCTTGGACTATTCCCTAAAGACCTTAAAAGAGTGTACTATAGGGATACTGATACAACGATGTTCATAGCAGCACAATTCACAATAGCTAGACTGTGGAACCAACCTAGATGCCCTTCAATAGATGAATGGATTAAAAAAATGTGGCATCTATACACAATGGAGTACTACTCAGCACTAAAAAATTACAAAATCATGGCATTTGCAGGGAAATGGATGGCACTAGAGCAGATTATGCTAAGTGAAGCTAGCCAATCCCTAAAAAACAAATGCCAAATGTCATCTTTGATATAAGGACAGCAACTAAGAACAGAGCAGGGAGGAAGAGCATGAGAAGAAGATCACCATTAAACAGGGATGAGAGGGGGGAGGGAAAGGGAGAGAGAAGGGAAATTGCATGGTAAAGGAAGGAGACCCTCATTGTTATACAAAATTACATATAAGAGGAAGTGAGGGGAAAGGGGAAAAAAACGAGAGAGAGAAATGAATTACAGTAGATGGGGTAGAGAGAGAAGATGGGAGGGGAGGGGAGGGGAGGGGGGATAGTAGAGGATAGGAAAGGCAGCAGAATACAACATACACTAGTATGGTAGTATGTAAAAAAGTGGATGTGTAACTGATGTGAATCTGCAATTTGTATATAGGGTAAAAATGGGAGTTCATAATCCGCGTGAATCAAATGTGTGAAATATGATATGTCAAGAGCTTTGTAATGTTTTGAACAACTAATAATAAAAAAATTTTTAAAAAATTAAAAAATAAATGGTAAAAAAAGTATTTATTTAGAAGTGCTTAGTACCATTTATTTAAAACAATCATAAATTTATAGCCATATTTTATACTAAAAAAAACATGTTCTTACTAGCTGAATTTCATTTCCTTCTATGAAATAAACAAAACCTGTATTTTGTTCTTTCTCTTCATTTTTAGGATAAAAGAGAATATGAAAAAATCAAATCATGGAAAAAGAGATTACAGTCTTAACAATACAAGCATGAGAAAAGTTAAATCATTAGGCTGAAAAAGAAATTTTTATCACTGGATTTTATACCATCAGTACAAAACAATTTCAACTTTATTTCCAGTCACTTTGGTTTTCATTCACTTAGATTCTTAGCTTGATTTGAAGTTTCTAGCTCACCTAATTTTTAAAATTATAGTTCATATAAAACTGAAGTTTACCATATCATCAAAGCCTGCAATATAGGCCCAATGCCCAGGAAATGGCTCATGATTAGCATGGGCACCCAGAATTGAAGGAAGAGTAGGTATCATGACAGATTGTAAAGGAATGAGGATTTCACTGAATGTTGCTTCTTCTACCAGCCTTTTAAGCATTTTGAAATGAGTGCTCATGCTTAATATGGAACTACTTCCATCAACCTGGAAAAAAAGAAATAGTCCATTTTAATTTCTCTGTGTACCTTGAATTATAGAACATTTAACTTCTACCACAACAAACATTTCACTTATACACTATCTTAATTACATGAACTAAGCTGCGCACAGTTTTCTACATATTTTATTTATTTATTTTTTTTGAGATGGTCTTGGCTCTATTTCCAAGACTGGCCTCAACCTACTAGGTTCAGGTGATCCTCCTAAAAGCCTCATAACTGTGTCCAGTTACTTTTCTAAGAATTTCTAATCATATCATTTTAATCTCTCTTTTACCTCATCAATAATAACAGTACATCACAGGATTGTGTAATGACTAAAGGAGATAACAGAAGTTTACAATCTATTATCAGGCATTAGAAAAAAAGATCATTCAAAAAGATCTGTAAATCAAATTTTTGTTTTGTGTTTGGTACCAAATCTCATTTGTTAACAAAATGATACCTGAATTTCTCACATAAAAATGAATGCATTTTACAGCAGAAACAGCTATGTGTTTGATTATGGGATACTCCAATGCATTACTCTCAGTGATGATAGAAGAGTAAAGTATATACCCTTTAAAAGCCTAAAAAATTTGGAGTTTCTAAGTGTAGCTTGCCATGAAGTTGCAGATAAAGAAGTGGAAACACATACACTGAAAGCAATTCTAACAGTGTGTAACAAATGTTAGTGATCATCATAACATGGTTTTTTGATAATGTCAAGCATATCACATGAAAAAGAATTCATGAAGATGGTAAACAGGGTAATCTATATCTTTTTACCTAGAAACATTTTATAGACTTTCAGTGTATGTCAAAGTAAAATCTATCAATTAATGTTAGTCTCTCCCTTTTTATAACCACCCCCTCCCACATAATCTTACCTTTCCTACATATTCTCCAGGTTTTTTCCACTAATTCCTTAGGCAGATTTTGTAACCATGTTCTTACTTCGGTCACAAGTCTACTTGAAGCAGTACTTACTATTCCAGATAATAATCATCTTTGGACACCTCAAGGCAGGAGAAGAAGTCTTACTCCCCTTTGTTTTCCTTAAAACTATAGTGTCTGCCCCTTCACAGGCACTGAAATACATCCTGAGCTATCAAAGTTTTAAAGATACGGCAGAATATAACAGACTACCATAAATAGCTGAATTTACACACTTAGATTTTTGTGGATCATTTTATATTCTCAAAATTACTTTTGATAAATATGGATAATCTACTCTCAGAAAATTCGTATTAAGAATTTTCAGAAACTTAGAGGATATTTGGAAGACAAACATAAGTTAGAATTTTTTTTAAAGTTTATTAAGATAAATCATATGGAGGGTAGAGATGTAGCCTCGTGGTAGAATGCTTGCCTAAGCATGCTTAAGGTCCTGAGTTTGAAAGCCAGTACCACAAAAATGAATAAATAAAATTAAATAAATGTGTGTGTGTCTGTATGCTTGTATTTAAAGTACACAATTTGGTGCATTTTTATATATGTGTATCCCATACATTTTAGAATTTTATTTTAATTTAATTAATCAGATAAAAGAAAATCAGATTGAAATCATATGTAAGCTTTATATAAAACCATCTAACACAATGATCTGTAAGCAGTAAGATTTATGATAGTACCGATTTGTTGCACAATTCTAGAAGCTTGTCTGTTAAGCGAGTTGCATCTCCAACAAACTTTTCTAAAGACTTTTTCATACTAATAGCTTTCTTTAGGATTTCCTTGCATCTGTTCACACGCATGGGATACGAAGACTGTTAAAAAAAAAAAATTAAATGTAATTAAGACCTAAAAAGGATAACAAAATTTTTCACTGACAAAAATCAACCTAAAAAGTACCCATCATGTTGAGTTTATACTGATAAAAAATTCTTGGAAATAAATTTGACAATGCCATCAAAGCCATAAAAATGTTGTTATCCTAGGACCTGGTACATTTTCTTTTAGGGATCTACATTGAAGAAACAATCAGAAATAAGGATAAATATAAAGCATGTCTAGATGTAATATAATAGCAAAAAAATAAAAATAACCTTAGTGACCAACTAAATAAAAATTTATAGGAATCTATTTTGGAATTTTATACAATTACTAAAAATGTATTTTCAAATGTGAAATTGCCAATGTAATTCGAATGTATTAAAATATGCTTAGAAAATATACATAGCAATGTATGAAGGTATGGATATAAATAGAAATGGCAGAAGGTATGAATTTTAATTTCCATCTTACATTTCTGTGTGTTTTCTAAAATATTTACTTATTAAATATATTAATCAACTTAAATGTTCCACTAATAATACAATAGTCTTTAGTATAATAGTCTTTGTAGTTTAGATTAAAACACTTGGGAAAAAACTGTTTACTGAACAGTTTATTAGACTTCATAAAGAAAACTTAATTCTTAGCTCTTAAGCATATTCGTTACTTCATTACATATAGTAAATATCTTCAAATATTAAAATAAGGTATTTTGCTATAATTTCTCTTTTTAAAAAGTAACCAAAAATTACTCATCTAATATTTGTTCTACATAGTATTAAATAACCAATGCAATATAAAATAGTGAAAGATACTATAGTGATTAATATATACCTTTGATACAGCTGTCATCATCCACATTGCTTGCTGAGGATAGGCCAGAAACACTTTGGCTATTATTTCCATCAAGACAACAAAAACTTCATCATAAGAATGACAGATTCGAGAGATTAATTGTGAAAAAGCAGTCAAAAATTGATATGGAGCTAACTGGTTTGTGTGTTCTGTGATAACTTTATTTATTTTAGCCAAGTCATTTCTCATTTGCACACGATCAGAACGGCCAGCTAGAACAAAGTTTGAAAGACCATAAAAAAGAAAAGACTATCAGTTCATTTCTCAAGCTATTGTTTTAATAATAGCTTTAAAATATATCATTCCCATGCCCAAAGCCAAAGCACCTGTCAAATTGTGAAGAGAGTTGTCGCTATCCAAGTAGGAAAAACATTCAGGGCCAAGAGTCATTAATTTTCACTGTTCATTGTAACTTTTAGGGTTAAGTAAATTATTTTCTTTAAACTAACACCTTTCAATGTGTTCATCAAGAAATGATCAGAATTTCATTGCAATTCAATTACTTTAAAACTCTATGATTAATCTTTCCCTTTCTTTTTCAGTTTCCTGCTCAAACTTATATATTAATTACCAAAATAATTCTTAGCTTTTGGTAAATTAGACTGTCAAGTCAAAGCTGACTTTTAAAAGTTATGTCTTTCTAATCCCTTAAAATATTTACATTAAGACATGTACCTTTTTCCCATTCGTATGCCTTAGCACCAAAATCAAGCCATAGTGACAACATTCGTGGCATTGACTGATATATGAATTGATTTCCATACTGTAAAGATCTACAATTACATAGACAAGAAATGTTATTAACATAGTTCTCTTTCTTATGTTACATGAGTTAAAATGTAAAGACAGCATATATGAATATGCAACAACAAATCCTATTGTTATATACAATTATAATGAATCAATAAAAAAGAAAAAGAAATTAATTCCTTGGGCAGAAAAAAAAGGTAAAGACTTAAACCAATCATTTCAGCTACACATAGCTTTCTCACAAAATTATGGTATTAATATTTCTTCCTAGTAGGGGTTATTTTTGACTCCTGCCTTCTTTTTTTTTTCTACTACATTCCTCACTTAGCTCTGTATTGCCTGCACCAAAAATAATACAGGTTTTAATCTAATCAAAGTCCCATCAATACTTCTTTCAAATTGTCCTTAGGATGGGTCCCTTCATTTGCATTTCATGGCCATAAGCCTAAGTCAAGCAAAATCATTCTATTTGATTACAGTGATTCATTCACCCCAATTCTACATTTCTTCCCTTCAATGCATTCTGGATTGAAATTTTGGTTTTATCATGCTCCTCTGTTCAAAAACAGGAACTGACAATCTATCTATGAAGACTATTTGAATTACTCTTCTGGGATTCAAGTGTCCAGTCCTTTATCTTTGTAATTTTCCAGTTTTAGTCTCCTATTTACCAGTATACAATTTTCATCTAGTCTAGTTTCCTCATGATTCCATAAACAAACCACTCAATCCAGTTTCTTGTTAAATCTGTGAAAAATTAGTAACATTCTCTCTTTAATGAAAATAATTTTTGAGACCTAGACATCAGTATATTTTATCCAAAAGTATTTTATTATGGCAAAATATACATAACATTAAGTTTGTCATCTTTACCATTTTTAAGCATATAGTTCAGTTGTACATTCACATTGTTGTGTAACTATCACCATCATGCATCTTTAGAAATTCTTCATCTTCCCCAACTGATACCTATCAAATACTCCCTCCCCTCAGCCCCTGACAATCATTATTCTGCTTTCGATCTGTGAATTTGAGTACTCTAGGGCACCTCATTTAAGAGGAATCATATACTATTTGTCCTTCTGTGAATGGTTTATTTCATTTAGCACATTTATGTCCTGAAGGTTCACCCACGTTGTACCATGTGTCAGAATTTCCTCCTTTTTAAATACTATTCCATTGTATGGACATACCACATTTTGCTTATCTGTTTGTCTTTTCATGGGATGTTAAGTTTCTTCCATCTTTTAGCTTCTCTGAATAATGCGGCTACGAACAGGGTGTACAAATTTTTTTGAGAACTGGGCAGGGACAGTTTTATGACACAGAAGTATATGTGCTTTTGTGTTGCCATATGAGAATGAGGGGATTTTCCTCTCTTGATATTTTACTACCAATTAAGAAAGCTGGCAGTTTTTTTTTTTTTTTAAAGGTACACACTAGAGTTTTTTTTTGGGGGGGAGGCAGGGTTTGTGGTACCAGGATTGAACCCAATGGTGATTAACCACTAAGCCAAACCCATCCCTTTGTAATTTTTATTCTGAGACTGGGTTTCACTAAGTTGCTTAGGACCTCACCAAGTTGCTGGAGCTGGCCTCAAACTTGTGATCTCTCTGCCTCAGCCTCCTGAGTCGCTGGGATTATACGTGTAATCCACCAAGCCTGGCCATTGTGATGTTTTTTATAAAACATTTTTATTTATTTAAATTGACAAACATCTCAATGAAAGCCATTGTACCTGGGTGTGGTGGCATATACCTATTAATCCCAGCATCTCGGGAGGCTGAGGCAGGAGGATCATGAGTTCAAAGCCAGCCTCAGCAATTTAGCAAATCCCTGAACAGTTTAGTGAGACTCTGTCTCAAAATAAAATATAAAAGGGCTGTGGATGTGGCTCAGTGGTTAAGTCCCCCTGAGTTCAATTACTGATACCAAAAAAACAAAAGAGCCATCATAACAAATTTGCATTTCTGATGTTGAATGATATCAGTATTTTGTATATACCTCTGTTGGCCATTTTATGTGTTCTTTTAAGCAATGTCTATTCAGATCCTATGCCCATTTTAAAATTCAGTTGTTTTCTTAATACTGAGGGTTATGAGTTCCTTACATAGTTTGGCTATTAACTCCTTTTTAGATGTATGGTCTGCAGTTATTTCCACCCATTCCACAGTTTGCCTGTGGAATGGGTAGAAATAATTGATTGTTGATTATTTCATTGGTTGTGCAGAAGGTTTTTAGTTTGATGTAATTCCATTTGCCTATATTTGCTTTTGTTGCCTGTGCAAGAAAAGGGTCATAACCCAAAATTAACTGCCTAGACCAGCTTCATGGAGCTTTTCCCCTGCTTTTTCTTTTCATAATTTTATAGTTTTATGTCTTACATTTAGGTCTTTAATCCATTTTGAGGTGATTTTTTTATGGTGTGAGATAAGGGTCCAAGTTCATTCTTCTCTATGTAGATACCAGGTATCCAGCTGTCCCAACATTTATGGCATCTTTGTAGAAAATCAACTGACAATAAATGTGTGGATTTATTTCTGGGCTCTTTATTCTGTTCCATTGTTATGCATGACTATTTTTATTACAGTACTATGTAGTATTAATTACTGTAATTTTATAGTATATTTTGAAGTTGAGTTGTTTGATGCCTCCATCTTTGTTCTTCTTGCTCAAAACTGTTCTGGCTATTTGGGATTTTCTGTGTTCTTTAGTTGCACATGAATTTTAGGATTTTTTTCTATCTCCACAGAAAAGGCCATTGGAATTTTGATAGACTGCAAATCACTTTGGTAGTCTGGACATTTTAGCAACATTTAACAATGTATGAACATAGGATATTCTGTGATTTATTTGGGTCATCTTCAATTTCTTTCATCAATATTGTATAGTTTTCAGTGTATGTCTTTTTATTCCTAAGTATTTTACTTTTTTGGTAGGTATTGTAAGTGGGATTTCTTTCTTGGTTTCTTTTTCAGATAGTATATAAAAATACTAGTGATTTTTGTATACTGATTTTATATTCTACAATTTAACTAAATTCATTTATTCATTCAAACAGATTTTTGTTGGGCCCTTTAGAATTTTCAATGCATACAATAATGTTCTCTAAACAGGGACAATTTAACTTTTCATTTCCAATGTAAGTTTCTTTTATTTCTTTTTCTTGCCTAATTACTCTACATCCTTGTCTTGTTCTTCATCTTAGAGGAAAATCTTTGAACTTTTTTTTTTGTTGTTTTAAATAGTGATTGAACCCAGGGATGTTCTGCCATTAAGTTACATCCCCAGACCTTTTGATTTTTAATTTTGAGAAAAGGTCTTGCTAAGTTGCTTAGACTGTCCTGGAACATGAAATCCTCCTGTCTCATCCTCTGGAGTTACTGGGATTGTAAGCATGCACCACCACACATGGCAGCTTTAAACGTTTCACCATTTAGTTTGAACTTTGCTGTGGGTTTGTCATAGGTGGTCTTTTTATATGGGGGCACCTTCCTTCTATCCCTAATCATTTGAGAGATTTTATCATGAAAGGAAATTGAAATGTGTCAAACACTTTTGTGTCATATGCTTTTTGTCCTTCATTCTATTAATGTGATATATCATATATGAAGATCTACTTTTGTTGATCTGACCTTGCACTCTTGGCATAAATTGTACTTATCATGTTGAATCTGAATCTTTTTAATGTGCTGTCAAATTTGGTTTGCTATTACACCTTCGTTATGACATCTACCAGACCTCTGCAGTCTTGACTAAGTCTCGCTATCCTAATATATATATATATATATATATATATATATATATATATTTTTTTTTTTTTTTCTTTTACAACATTTTAACTGACACACAGAGATACACTTTTTAGGGGGAGGTGGGGGTATCACGGATTAAACCCAAGGGTGCTTTACCACTGAGCTACATTCCCAGTCCTTTTATTTTTTACATTTTTACATTATATCTTTTTTCTAAGCTGCTAATGGTCTTGCTAAGTCGCTGTGGCTGGCCTTGAAATTGTAATCCTTCTGCCTCAGCCTTCTGAGTTGCTGGGTTTACAAAGCATGTGCCATCATGCCTGGCTGTGAAGAGAGTACTTTTGAAATCATAAGTTTTAAACTCAAGATTGCCCAAAACCCATGATTTCTGGACTTCTACTTCTGTTATCTTGGCTAATATCAGAAAAATATTTGTTATTTGTATGACTGATTTTGGTATCTACTCACATATTCTATTATGTACAATTATTTAAATGTTTTATATACTTTTATGGTTTCTCTACCTAAATAAACTGAAGCTCCTTAAGGGCAAACACTGATACTTAGCAAATAAATTAATAAGGTGTTAGTAATTTATTTTTAATAATGTATGAAACATGATTAATTAATAAAATTAGGCTTTGGATTTTATATATGTGCAAGGAGCCATAGATGAAATATTCCCCAAGGGCATGCCCATAATGACTGACTTCCTCCAGCCATACTCCAACTGTGATCACTCAGTAATCCATTAAAATTATTAATCTTCCAGATGGATTAATCCACTGATTAGGTCACAGCTCTCATAATCTAATCAATTCACCTCTGAACACTCTTGCATTATCTATCCTCCCCTTCCCTCTTCTCTGCTTTACTTTTCTAGTACTGGGAATTGAATCCAGAGGAGCTCTAGCACTGAACAAAGACTTTAAAATTTTTTTTTTTTTTGAGATGGGGTTTGCTTAATTGCCAAGGCTGGCCTGGAACTTGTGATCCCTCCTTAGTCACTGATATTACAGGTGTATACCACCAAGCCTGGCTGAAATTAAAAAAAAAAAATGTATGCATGTATTAATTTTTCCACTAAGAAAGTTTTTAAAAGTATAAGGAGCTGGGCACAGCTCCCTGCAGCTTGGGAGGCAGAGGCAGGAAGATAACAAGTTCAAAACCAGCTTTAGCAAGTTAGCAAGGCCCTAAGCAACTCAGCAAGACCTCTGTCTCAAAATAAAAAAATATAGGGGCTGGGGTTGTGGCTCACTGGTAGAGCACTTGCCTAGCATGTGTGAGGCACTGGGTTAGATCCTCGGCATCAGATAAAAATAGAAATAAATAAAATAAAGGTATTGTGTCCATCTACAACTAAAAAAAAATTTTAAATAAAAAAATGAGTGAGGGACTGGTTCAATTAAGCGCCCGGGGATTCAATTCCTAGTACCAAAAAAAAGAAAAAGTAATAATAATAAAAAAGTATAAGGAAAAAATTTAAACCTCACCAAAGGTTATAGACTGAATCAATGGTAAAGCAGAAAACATTCTGAATATGCTAAGATATGTGTTAATAATTATTCTGACATATATAGGCAAATATGCAGTTCTTACACTTACCTTCCAAAATGAAGGACTATATACCGGATAAGATCACCTTGCTTTTCCATTTTGTTGTCTGTTACCATGGGCATCAATTTGTCATAATACTTGGCAAGGTAGAAATGTCCATCCTCCCACTCCGGGAGGAACAAGGTGACATCCTATAAAAGAGAACAAAAGATACCTAAGAAAACGTCACACTGCTGGGAAGTAAGTGTGAATAGGTTTAAGGATTCTAGTCAAACTTGGTATGAGGCCAACACCTATATGAAATTGTTACCTGTAACTTCAGCTAGCTATATAATATTCCATTATAAATTATGCTAATTTATCCATTCTATAACTGACCTTAGGGTTACTTTTACTAAAAAACCTAGAAAAAATGACATTATAAACATTCTTTTACATGTCCCATGAGGACATGCTGGGTTTTATTATATTCTGGATATGAACCCCTTATCATTTATAAATGTTATAAATATCTTCTAACCTGTGGCTTGCCCCTAATTTAAAATGGTGTTTTCTTAAGCCAGACACAGAAAGACAAATATTGCATGTTTTCTCTTATGAGAGGAAACAAAAATAAAAATTACTTGAAAGTAAGAGAGAGATTATTAGGGAAAGGGAAGAAAATTGTGGAGAGCAGAAGAGAGAAGGGAGGGGAAGAAAGGGAAGTAACAGAGGGTGGATATAAACAAGGCATGAAATATCACTGAGAATGGTGGAACTCGCCTGTAATTCTAGCAACTTAGAGACTGAGGCAAGAGCATTGCAATTTTAAGGCCAGACTCAGCAACCTAGCAAGACCCTGTTTCAAAATTGAAAAAAGTAAACTAGGACTGGGGTAGCAATGGTCAAGTGCCCCTGGGTACAATCCCTGCTAAGTACCCCAAAAAAGGACAATGTATATATGTATGGAAATGTCACAGTGAAACCTACTAATCTGTACCATAAATACGTGTTAATAACGTAATTAATACTAAATTAAATGAAAGTACCACAAACTAAATTAAAAAATTGAAAAAATAAAAAAATAAAATAAAACGGTATTTTCTGATGAACAGAAATTATTGTTTAATTTATTGTTATGGTTTTGGTCTATTTAGAGGTCTCTAGGCCTGGGTAGCTCAGTGGTAGAGTCCCTGCCTAGAATACACAAGGCCCAGCATTTGAAGTTAGTGTTTGTTTATGGTATAAAGGAATTGTATGCCTTTTTTTTTCCCCCCTGTAAGATATCCAAATGATATAACTCCGATTTACTGAAGACTATCCTTTACCATCCTACAATACAATCTGGAAGCTGTCTGTGCTCTCTCTTCTGTTTTACTGGGTTTTATGTGTCTAACCTCATATGAATATACTACCATTTTAATTACTTTAACTTCAATAAGTCTTGATATGTATGCAGGTTATTCTCAGTTTGACAATAATCTAGTTATACTTGCCACCCTTGAGCCTTTTCCACCCTGCTCAGGGCCCAACAAGATTGACATTGATGACTTACATCAATGGGTCTGTGTGGCCTCAAGCATCCTGTGAGGTTCAGACAATGGGAAAGTTGGAACAGGAGGATGGTGAGGTTAAGGTTTTTATACCCTATGGTTTACTCCCAGTTGGGCTCCAGGTGACAGTGGCTATTTCTTTCCCTAAAGTCAAGTTCTGATAAATCTTTTGATGGACATATAACTATTTCTCTTGGATAAACACCTAATAATGGATTGGCTAGGTCATGTGGCAGGTTTACTTTTCATATTCCCACCAGCAATGATGAGAGGTCCAGTTATTGGAATAATAAGTACCGCTAGACTTTTCAACTTTAGCCATTCTGATGTGGTGAATTGGTTATCTCATTGTGGCTTTAATTTGCATCTTCCTGATTAAATCTGTTTTTATGTACATTTTAGTTATCTGTATATACTGTTTAGAAAGTGTTTATTCAAGACTTGGTAGATCATTAAATTTAGTTGTTTGTCTTATTAAATTTCAAGTTCTTTATAATTTAGATATAAGTCCTCTGTCCTTACAGGAAATACATTATTTCCTTCCAGTCTATGGTTTATGTTTTCATTTTCTAGATTATGCCTTTTGTAGTAGGTTTTAACTTTGATGGCAATCCAATTTACTAGTTTTTCTTTTAAGGCTAATTTTTTTTGTGATCAAAGAAACATTTGTCTAACCTAAGGTTTTAAATATTTCATTCTATTTTCTTAATCTAGACATTTATAATTTTAGTTTTTCAGTTTAGGAATATAAACTGCTTTGAAGTAACTTAAAGTAGAACGATTATGTTTTTCTCACATAAGATTTCCAGCTGTTCAAACACAAGATACTTGCAAATGGTACGTTTTAAATTATTTTCTTGCTGACAAAAAAAAAAAACTGAATTTTTAATATACCATTATATCAAGCAAACTTCTTAAACTCACTTGATATTTCTAATAATTTATCAATAATCTTTTCAAATAAGTAATATCATTTCAAATTAAAAAATGTTTAATTTTTTCCCTGATTCTTTATTTCCTTTTCTTCACTATTACACTGGCCATACTCTCAAGTGTTTAACAGAATTGGAAATAGTAGGCATCTTATATTATTCTCCATCTTAAAATGAAGGCTATTAACATTTTACTGTAGAGTAAGAAGTTGTACACTTTCTGGAAATACCTTCCACCTTAATAAATGATGTTCTATTCCTAATTTGCTAAGAATTTTAAATTATGAATAAATAATAAAATATCAAATATATTCTGCATCTACTGAAATGATTATGACTTATCTCCTTAATTTTGTTAATATGGTAAATTACACTGATTGACTTTCATCTGATCACCTACTCTGTACTCCTACAATAAACTTAACAAAATACTTTGTTTAGGACTGTTGAATCTATTTCTCTAAGTGGATTATAATTTTCTTTCCGTGGAATGTTTTTGTTTGGTTCTGGTATCAAGACTATTCTGAATTCCTAAAACTACCTGGTAAATGTTTCATCTTTCCCTATTCTCTATGAAAAAATTTTGGGGAAAAAAAAAATCTATTATTTCTTTTAAAATATCTGGGACAATTCAAAAGTGAAGACAATTAATTCTGTAGTTACATTTGTGGTAAGTTGTTTAATTTACTTTAGCAGTTAGAGAACTATTGAGATTTTCTATTTCTCCTATGTCAATTTGGTAAGTTCTATTTTGTCCCCCCTAAGAATTTATCATTTAGAAATTTTCAAATGTGTTAGTGATGTCCACATTCTTTTATAATTTTAGAAAGCTCTGTAATAGTAACAGTGATGGTCTTTATTAATTCCAGAAATCAGTTATTTGTGGTTCTCTTGTTTGTTTGTTTAAAATATTTTTTAGTTGTTGATAGATCTTAATTTTTTTATTTATACGTGGTGCTGGGAGCTGGGGATGTGGCTCAAGCTGTAGCGCACTCGCCTGGCATGCGTGCGGCCCAGGTTCAATCCTCAGCACCACATACAAACAAAGATGTTGTGTCCGCTGAAACTTGAAAAATAAATATTGAAATTCTCTCTCTCTTAAAAAAAAAAAAAGGATTTAAAAAAAAAAAATATGTGGTGCTGGAAATCGAACCCAGTGCCTCACACATACCAGACAAGGGCGCTACCACTGAGCCTAGCCCTAGCCCCCTCTTGTTTGTTTTTTGCTTTTGCTCTGCTGGGAATCCAACTGGGGGCCTCATGCATTGACAAGTGCTCCACTGCTGAGCCACATCCCAGCCCTGTTTTTATTTATTTTCACATTTATTTACTTTTTCTATCCTCTAATTCTCTCCCCTCTATTTCTAAAACTTTAATCTCATGAAATTTATTACATACACTAAGGTACTAAGGTTCTGAGGTTTGTTTTTAATTTTTATCTTTTTTCAGTCTCTTTTTCCTGTCTATGATTGATTTTTAAGTTTCTGTTCTCATGTCTCTAATATTTACTTTTGCAATATCAAATTTGCTGTCAACTTCATTTTAATTCCTTGGGATAAATACCTAGGAATTGCTAGGTCACTTAATAGGTATGTATTGATTTTTTACATTCCCATAGCAATGATACATTTTTATATAAAGAATTCCATTTAGGTAATTAAGAAAGAATAACTTCTCTATTGAGATATAACATACAAACTATACAATTCAAAAGTCAAAATTCATGCTTTTTCTTTCTTTCTTCTTTTGTTTTATTTTGGTGCTGGGGATTGAACCCTGGGTCTTCCAAAATCTTTCCACCTAAGTTTATAAAGTATGCCTTCACTTTATTTTTTTCCTTTCTTTTGTTTTCTTTGTAATTCCCCCCTTTTAGTCCTTTTCTAATTTCTCTGACCTAAATACTTAGTTCATTATTTTTGAGCCTTTACCTTCTTTTAATACATGCAAGTAAATTTTTAAATTCCTTTTAAGCATGCTTATAGAAGTATCTTACAGGTTTTGATGTCATAATTCTATTATCATTTAATTCAAAGTATTTTAAAATTTCCATTGCAATTTTTTAATTGAACCTTGGGTTGTAAAAATTAATAACTAGTAAGGAAGTTATACATTGGATTTTCAAAATTTTCAGGCCAGGATGCAGTTAACTTTGGGAAGGTGGGTGAAGATATGATGAGTGGGGTCAAAAGAAGGGGTTGTGGAGTGTTGTCAGGCCTACTTCTTGACCTGGTAGATGGTTTCATGAGTGTTACTTTGTGAAAATTTCTAAACTAGGTGGTTTCATGAATATATTTATTTTGTGATAATTTCACATACCAATGATACATATACTCATTAAAAAGCCAGTTTCCTATTTTTTACACGTGTATGTGGATCTGAAAAATCATTTTATCCAGTTTAAAAACTGTTTCTAAATAAAATTACATTATACATATACTTGCCTTATATTTTTTCATAATTGCATTGCTTTCAAAGTTAGCAGTTTCTTCCATGAAACGACCCACTAGTAGTGTAGCTCGACCATGAATTAACATGTTCTTACTCTCAGTTGGGGTTTTACTTTCAGGAAAACATAATTCAACACCCTTTTGAAGAACAATAAGTGCCTGGTGAACATCGCCCTAAAATAAAAAGACAATAACAAACCTTTAAATTTAAGAACATATTACTATTTTTTGCCTTTAAGGTTCATTAAATTTACTGAGACATAAATCCATTTGTAATTTTATATTTATTGCTCATTTCCCTCTTATTAAAGAAAAATTCTAAAAAAGGAAACACTGATTCATTTCATGCAGAATTCATATTCATTCATTTACTCATTCATTTTATAATTAAAGTGGAGGGAAATGAAAATATATATAGATGATTTAGAATAATGATCATAAATAAACTCAAATCACTAGATTAAAAAAGTTGGTAGATGTAGCAGGACACTGGGGAGTATTCCTGTAATCCCAGCAGCTAAGGAAGCTGAGGGAGGAGAATCCTAAATTCAATCCTAAATTTAATTTATGAATTATTCATTTCTAGAATTTTCTTTTTAATATTTTCAGTCAATAATAAGCCTCAGCAACTTAGCAAGGCCTCGAGCAACTTAGTGAGACTAAGTCTCAAAATAAAAAATAAATACATAAATAAAAGAGGGCTGCAGATATGGCTTCATGGTTAAGCATCCCTGGGTTTAATCCCTGGTAGAGGAGGGGAGTTCTTAGATGTATGTCCAAGGCCCTGGGTTTAATGCCCAGTACTGGAGGAAAAAAAATCATACTCAAGTGAAAAAACAGACTACATATATATGTAAAATAATCAAACATTATATTAAGTACTATAACATTAGACTACACATGAGTATTAGAGAAGACAGGGGAATTCCCTAAATCTAACTGAAGATACATGAAAATAAAGGACAGAAGTAATCAGGAAAGGTTATCAATGTGGGGGAGGAGGAGATCTGAATTAGATTTTAAATAATCTGTGAAAATTTTCCTGGCAGAGGATTTAGTGAAGGACATCCTAAGAAGAAACAATGATTTTAATTGGGAGAAAAACAAGATACAGATAGTCCCTGACTTATGGTTTTCACTTAAATTTTTCTGATCATACAACAGTGTAAATGTCACACATGTTCAGTAGAAACCATACTTTGAACTTGAATCTGTTCTCAATCTGGAGATATGATACTATGATGTTGGGCAGTGGTGATGAGCCACAGCTTCCAATAAGCACATGATCATGAAGATAAAATAACTGATAATCTATAGTATACAGCAGCCCCCCTTATCTGTAGGCAATATGTTCTAAAATTCCCAGTGCATGCCTGAAGTTGAGGATAGTACAAAACCTATATATATATATTGTGTCTTTTCCTATTCACACATAGCTGTGATAAAAGCTTAATTTATAAATAAGATATAATAAGAGAATAATAATAACTGATAATAAGAGAAAAATTACAATAGATAGTGCTAAAAGTTATTTAAATACATAAATAAGTATTAATAAGAGAATAACAATAAAGGAGAATAATTATAATATACTGAAGTACAGTTATTTAAAACTTATGAATTATTCATTTCTAGAATTTTCTATTTAATATTTTCAGTCAAAGGTTGGGTATGGGTAATTAAAACCTCAGGTACATAAAACCATGGAAAACAAAGCAAAGGATAAGAGGGTGACTACTGTAATATTGTGCTGCCAAACTATTATATCAGGTAGGTTAGGTATAAATGCACTTATTTTCAACTTATGATAGGATACAGCCCAATAAACCCATAAGTTGAGAGGCAGCTGCAGGCTGATTTTAACTGAAGCATAAAGCATTTGTGAGAGAGTGACAAACATAGCTTAAAAGGTTGGGTGGTACTTGATTGGAAAGGGCGTTGTGTACTTGTTAGATTTAATCCTAAAGGTATGAAGCATATTTTGAAGAGTTTAATCTTTTTGAAGAAGCAATAAATTTCAATGTGTACTTTGGAAAGACCACAGACAGTGGTAATATACATGGAGGAACTGTGAGATCCTGAAAAAGGTTGTTAATGTTATGAAAGGCTGGAAATATTAAGGGCATGGATCAAAGCAGTGAAAACAAATAAGAAGGAGAGTACTCAAATATTCCTAAAGTTGAAGAACAAAGAATTACTCTTCAACTGGATGTGAAAAGTGAGGGTGAGGGCTAGGGCTGCAGCTCAGTGGCAGAGCATTTGTCCTGCATGTGTGAAGAACTGGGTTTGATCCCCAGCACCACATAAAAACAAACAAATAAAATAAAGGCATGCTGTCCATCTACAACTACAAAAAAAAAAAAAAATTAAAAAAAAGATGAAGGTGAGACTTGTTTTATGAGAGGATGGTAAGTGTCTTGTTCAGAAAAATAGGAAACACGGGAAGAGAAATGTAACTATTAAGAGAATGAATTGCATTTTGAACAATAATGAGTTTAAGCAATATACAAACTAGCACAAGCTTATAAAATGATCAGATATCAATGAACCAGGATGAATTGTTACTTCTCTCACCAATGCAAGAAACATGTCCTCCCCATTCATATTTCAGCTACCACAAAGTTGGTATAATGTCAAATGGTATCAACTACATTTGCCAGGTATTAATTTCAGAAAACGCTATCAATTCTAGACTAGTGACAAGCATAAAACCTCCTTTCCTATTGCTACTGCTTTAACCTAGGGATCTCTAGGGACATGAGTTCTGATACTAGGCCCTTTCTGACATGCTAGAATGGAAGTGAATTTTGATAGTAATATGGGGAGGGCCATACAGAACAGTGTTAGTTCACTTAACACATATTTATTGATTGTCTATTAACATACCCTGTGTACATTCAGAAGATAAAAATAAAGAAAGAACTCGTTATTCTCCCCAGGAAAATTGTAGGACAGATGAAAACAGAAAGAACTAATGTTCAGGCTTGAAATGGGAAGATCTGAAGACTGTTGGATAGAAGAAAATGTCATTCCCAGACTCTTGTAAACAAATAATGATAAGAAATGACAGAAAAAGGTGGTTCTAATTTAGATTAGGAATCTTCCACAGTTGAGCTTTTGTAGGAAGTACATAATTCCCAACAGAACATATATCTGATGACATAACCTTGGCCATTACCTTGGACCACAGCCACTTTGCCCTTTCCACACACAGTTCGGCGAGTCGAGATTCCCCTGCATTAAGGAGGGCATTGTAGGCAGTCTGATGGTGGCCGGCCTTTCTAGCTACTCTAGCGCTCTGTAGCCAACACTCTCCAACCATTTCATTGTAATCTGGTCTAAAGGAATATGATAAAACATGGGACAAAGAACATTTGTGAGTATATTCAATAACTTAATTAAAGTATCTCTTCCCAACACAGAACCTTCTCAATATACTATTTCAAAGGGATCAATGATAAATTTGTTTAGGGAAAAACCCTGATTGTAATTTTCTTACAGTGTTCTGTTTTTCTCTCTTATGAAGACTTTATTCTTGGCTTACATTGGAAACTTTCCAAGATATTTCCTAACAGTAATTAAAAGATAAATAGCATATAAAATTGATTCTTAAGTTCTAAGTTTGTTTCAAATACACAGTGTAGTCTTAAGCAATGAAAAGATTAACCTAGAATTCAGAAAATAAAAATATTCCCAAATAATATCCAAAAATAATACTAAATCAAAGATAACTGAAAAGGAAAAAAAAAAAAACAATGTGAAAGACCTTTTGTTGAGGCTTAATAAAGCCCTCCGGAGGGCCAGGATGGGCTCCTTGGCTCTGTAGGAATTCTGGGTCATTTCTAGTCGAGCTACCCAGTTTAGGGAATCTTCTTGAGAACTGTCACCTAAAGACTGTTGAAAAAGTGGTTTGATGCTATGCTCCAACTCACACAACATGTGCAACCTGAAGACAGAGATAGTTAAAATGTTGTCACATTTAGTCTTACAAATTTCGTATGTAAAGCATATATGAATGTATGTACCAGATTGAGGATAGAACCCAGGGGCACTGGAGACCAGCATCTCACTAAATTGGTGAGAATGACCTCAAACTTGTGATCTTCCTGAGTTGCTGAGATTATAGGCTAGTACCATTGTACCTAGCCTAAAGCATGCACTTTATTTATTTTAAAAATAACTTTATTTATTTATTTTTATGTGGTGCTGAGGATCGAACCCAGGGCCTTGCATATGCAAGGTGAACGCTCTGCTGCTGAGTCATAATCCTAGCCCCAACAGCACATACTTTAAATCAGTCATGAAGAAATTAAAATGTGCAGTTTTCTTTGGTACAACTTTAAATATATTCTCCAGGGGCTGGGTAGTGGCTCAGTGGTAGAGCGCTCGCCTAGCACGTGTGAGACCCTGGGTTCAATCCTCAGCACCACATAAAAATAAATAAACAAAATAAATATATTGTGCCCATGTATAACCAAACAAATACTTTTAAAATAAATAAATAAATTCTTCATATATAAATAGTATCATTTCTATTTTTCATTACAAATTGAGTATAAACACTAATTTATACTACTTAAAATATTTAAGTGCTTTGTTGTGAATCCCAAATTATTATGAATTAAAGGGTATATAAAACTAAATTCAAATGTATGAAATCAGACTTTACCACCTATATGGAAAGAAAACATGAATCTATTATAAATCAACATGAAACATTTGCATACTGCTAGTGCTAATGAAAGAGTGCCTGGCATAGTAGAGGTCAGTAAAAAAAAAAAATGTGTTGAATGTAGTTTTTTTTTTTTTTGCTAAGAGGGATGAAAACCATGATATATTCACAATAGCTTTCTCCCCTTACATAAAATCTATGACTCAGTGTTCAAGATATAAGGATACTGTTGAGTAGCTATAGAATGAAATTAAACTCAGTGGTCCAATTCAATATCTGGTTCCATTATGATGTTACCAGACGGGGACTGATAAAAAATAGACCAATTTCTAACTTCAAAAAACAACAACAGGGCTGGGGCTATGGTTCAGCGGTAGAGTGCTCACCTACCATGTGTGAGGTCATGGGTTTGATCCTCAGCACCACATAAAAATAAATAAATAAATAAATAATATAAAGGTATTGTGTCCAACTACAACTAAAAAATAAATATTAAAATAAAAAGATTTAAAAACACCAAAAAAATACAACAGTTCACTATCTTTTAGATTTATTATCTTTTAGATTACAGTTTAATTATAACACTTATTTTTTCATTTTTCTTCATTTAATAGACCTAAAATGTTTCCCATCATTTTCTTCCTCAGTTCTAAAACATTCTTTCCTAGAAATGTAATGCCTAATGTGTGTTTTTTCAGGGGGAAGCATCAAATACATTTCTAAACGAGAAAGGGAACCAGTGAGTACCAAGTGGCAGGAACAACAGATGTCTCAATTAACTGGGTTACTTATATAGGAAATAAATTAAGATATTACAGAAAAATAAATATGTTTTTGCTTTTTGTTTTTTGGTATCAGGGATTGAACCCCAGGGTGCTTAGCCACTGAAACACATTCCCAGCCCTTTTTATTTTTATTTTTTTGGAGACAGGGTCTTTCTAAGCTGCTTAGGGCCTTACTAAGTTACTGAGGCTGGCCCTGAAATTGTGATCCTCCTGTTTCAACCACCTAAATTGCTGGGATTGCAGGTATGCATCACCCACACCTAGCTGTTTTTGTTTTATCAGCCCCATAACTGCCTTTTCAATTAAAAAGGATGTATGTTAGAATATTAAAAAAAAAAAAAACAACTATAGGTGAAAGTTTAAAAAGCTACTTTATGTAGCTTATCAGTATACCAAACATATTATCAGAGTAATTTACTCATAAGAAATTTTCCATAATCCCAGCAGCTCGGAAGGCTGAGGTAGGAGGATGAAGAGTTCAGAGCCAGCCTCAGCAAAAGCAAGGCACTAAGCAACTCAATGAGACAAATAAAATATAAAATAGGGCTGGGGACGCAGCTCAGTGGTTGAATACTCCTGAGTCCAATCCCTGGTTTCAAAAAAAAAAAAAAAAAAAAAAAAAATGCAATCCTGTCAAGTGACCTTTACAGACTAGGAATCTAAAAATGGGAACCCTAAGACAAGAATGGTGGTGCACACCTAATAATCCCAGACACACGGGAAGCTGACACTGGAGGATTGCAGCCTAGAAAACTCCGTGAGACACTGTTGCAAAATAAAATAAAAGGTTGGAGATACAGCTTGATGATAGAGTGCTTCCCTAACACATGTGCAGTCCTGGGTTTGATCCCTGGTACTGTGGGCCTTCCCCCTCCCCCCCAAAAACCCAAATACCCCCAAATACCTCACAATATATTCATATCCTCGTTGGTAAGAGCCTCTTTCAAAACTTGCAGCTGAAAGAGGCACAATTTGTTCTGCTCTCACTAGTTTCAATGTGTCATAAAAAGCTGTGACATCTCTTTTTTTGGCTGACAATAGTAGCTGTCCCAGTCTGACACTCCATGTTGTAGATTTCCCATCTGAAACAAATGAAGAATCAAGAAATGCTATTATAGATGGGTCTAAGAGCCAGCTTTTATTTCATTTGATGAAATAATCAGCAGAAATACTGAACAAATAATTTCATTCTATTTTGAACAGCTAAACAGGTAATCATAAGACAGGCTCAGGGGTTAATTATAAATGTTGCTAAACTATTGAGGCTTGAATATTTATGGCCAATTAAAAGTGATTATACTTTTTAATTCAATTTAATACAAAAATATAGGGCTGGAGGTGTGTGGGTCAGGAACATTTGGAGAGCTGCATACGACACTCATTACCAAGGGTCTAAGAAAGTTAGTTACAAGTAATTTTACCTGCTGCTAAATAGTTTTCCACCAAATCCCACTGTGATAATTTCCAAGCTGCTTCCACTCTGTATGTATTTAATTCATCTGTCCATTCAGACCTATTAAAAGAAATTCATAAACTGAATTTTATTTTTTCAATGTTTTAGATATTCTATTTATTATACTTACTTATTCCTCTATTTGATGCATTTGTTTTGTATTTTGTACTTACTTACAAAATAATTATCTTTATGTAGAAACAACCCTCCAAAATTGTTATTTTTCCATTCTTCAAAAACATTTACCTTTCATTAAACTACATCTGATAGAAAATCCTTGACAAATAAAACTGTGTCATATATTAGAACAGAGTTAATCCCTGGATAATAACACAGCTCATTGTAAAACTATCTGTATGCTTAATCTGAACAAAAAGCATGAATCAAATACAACCAATTGAATGTACATGAATTCAGAGATAAATTTGGGTCCCTTTGAATTTTTAATCCAATTTAATACAAAAAATATATACCAAGGGTAGAAGAAAGTTACAAGTGATGTGTCAAAGGCCTAACAAAGCATACAAAATTAGTTGCCAACAACATATAGCTAGTGTTAAACTATTTTTAGTTACTTTAAAATTTGGGTTTGCAAAATCATTGAGATACATATGTACACACATATATATTTAGTATATATACTATCTATTACATAATTTATATTATATAGTTCAGTAATGTGTAATATACAAAGTATGTTATTTATATATTTATTTATTTTTAAGAGTTGGGGTCTCATGTTGTCCAGACTGATCGTAAACTAGGAACAAGTGATCTTCTTTCCTCAGCCTTCAAAGTAGCTGAGTCTATAGGTATGTGCCACCACACCTAGTTGTTCGGCTTTTTTCTGCAGGATTCTACTTAGGTAACACTAGGATAAACAATACTATTTTGAATTATAACCCCATAGAATCAGCTAGACTTTCCTCAATGTTTCTTCTCTATGAATCACACCATTTAAAATATCTGCTATACACTAGATCCTGTGCTAAGCCATTTTCCTATTTAATTATCTAATAACACTGCATATAGCATATATATGTCCACATTTTAAAAAAATGTTAAGACTCAAGAAAAGCTGGAACATTATTCTTAAAAGTCTTCTTTGCTCTTTCTGTAGTAAAACCAGAACATAACAAATAGCCTAAACATTTTTATTTATTTATTTTTTTTTTTGAGAGAGAGAGAGAGA
Organism: Spermophilus citellus; assembly: GCF_964194105.1. Lineage (NCBI taxonomy): Eukaryota > Metazoa > Chordata > Mammalia > Rodentia > Sciuridae > Spermophilus > Spermophilus citellus. Next base: position 39,356,421 of record NC_138188.1, read on the forward strand.
GAGAGAGAGAGCGCAAGGTGAGCGCACCACTGCTTGGGCCACATCCCCAGCCCAACATTTTTTATTTTTAAAAAAAATCTAAAAACAGCTACCTGAAGTATTGAGCATGCTCTAATTTGTAAACATGAACACCACCAAAAACAATTTAGAACAAGGGTAAAATAAATACAACGGAAATGTAATTTTCCAAAGCCCAATTTTGAATGGCTTACTATTAGACACCAAAACATCAAACTTTCAGAATAAAAATCTGAGTAGTATTAGGAGTATTTGCTATTGAGACAGGAGGTGTCATATTAAACCTTATTCTGAAAGTACCAAATGGCAATGAAGATTAAGCTGTTAAAATTTTTCCACACTGGTCTGGGGTTTTGGCTCAGTGGTAGAGCGCTCGCCTAGTATGCACGAGGCACCGGGTTCAATCCTCAGCACCACATAAATGTAAAATAAAGATACTGTGTCCACCTAAAACTAAAAAATAAATATTTTTTCAAAAATTTATCCACACAGACAAGTATCTTAAAAAGAATTATATGTACATCAAGCACAGTTGATAGTTTTGAAGAAATATTCATTTAAATGAGAAACAGAAATTCTCCCCAAGGAAAACATGTTCCCTCAAAGACCATTTGCTTTACTATAACATAATTATCACTTTATTGGTCTATGCTTTTTTACAACCCCAAATTGGGGATGTGTCTTAGACCTAAAAAGAAGACATGGGGAGTCTAATCGTGTAGTGTGTCATAAAGAAGCACCCAACGTAGCCAGGTGTGGTGATGCACACCTATAATCTCTGCAGCTTGGGAGGCTGAGGCAGGAGGATCTGAAGTTCAAAACCAGCCTCAGCAACTTAGCAAGTGCTTAAGCAACTTAGTGAGACCCTGTCTCAAAACAAACAAACATGGGCTGGGGATGTGGCTCAAGCGGTAGCGCACTCTCCTGGCATGCATGCAGCCCGGGTTCGATCCTCAGCACCACATACAAAACAAAGATGTTGTGTCCACCGAAAACAAAAAAATAAATATTAAAATTCTCTCTCTCTCTCTCTCTCTCAAAAAACAAACAAACAAACAAAATGGATTGGCAATGTGGCTCAGTGATGAAATACCCCGGTACCAAAAAAAAAAAAAAAAAAAAAGCACCCCAATCTGAGCCATGACTTTCCCAAATACTCCTAAAATCACTTCATTCATAAGATCAATAAAACCTATCTATAACATATAGCCACTTTTCCCGTACTTCTGAAAAGTTTGCCTCATTACTTCATGAATTCCACAACTGTGATACCTTCTGACCAACAGTTAGTGTCTCTGCTCTTGCCATTCTAGGGTGGTAGTTTTTATGAATCACAGTCTTAGAACATAAAAAAATCTATTTTTAAAAGAGACTTCATGGGCTGGGGATGTGGCTCAAGCAGTAGCGCGCTCGCCTGGCATGCGTGCGGCCCGGGTTCGATCCTCAGCACCACATACCAACAAAGATGTTGTGTCCACCGAGAACTAAAAAATAAATATTAAAAATTCTCTCTCTCTCTCTCTCTCCTCTCTCACTCTCTCTTTAAAAAAAAAAAAAAAAAAAAAAAAAGAGACTTCATACAAATTGGTCTAACTAAAAACCCTGGCCTATGTGTTCTTTGATGAACTAAGATCCCATTTACCATTGACCAGATATCACTGCCCAACAGTTAGCTGGGGACTGGTTAGTAAATTAAGAAATAAGGTTTTCAGCTATCAAGAACAAAGCTGAGGGATGGGGATGTGGCTAAGTGGTAGCGCACTCGCCTGGCATGTGTGCGGCCCGGGGTTCACTCCTCAGCACCACATACAAAGATGTTGTGTCCGCCAAAAACTAAAAAAAAATAAATATTAAAAAAAAATTCTCTTTTTCTCTAAAAAAAAAGGTAGAAAAAAATTTCTGTGCTAATTTCTAACACCATAAAAACATATATAAAAACACTTCATTATTCAATAAACATTAAGCTGCCCCATTTGAAAATTAAATCCCTACTCAGAGAGAATAACAAAAGAAAACCATTCTTTAGAAAATATTACCTGTTAGCATGCACTCCATTCACCTGAGTGATTACAGTAGAAAGCTGACCAAGACCTAACATGGACTTCACGACACCATGATAATGAATGATCTAGAAATGTAAAAATAAAAGATGGTAATTGTTACTTCAAATATTATTTTGGAGACCAAGAATAATTGAAATGATATCATTAAAATACTATTTATCTCACTATGTCATGTTTTTTAGTTCAACCATGTTTTTTAGTTCAACTTGCTTGCCTATCTGGCAGGACCTACTATCAAAGTCCTTACATATTTGAAGTAACAGAAGGGCTGGGGATACAGCTCAGTTGGTAGAGTGGTTGCCTTGCATGCACAAGGCCCTGGGTTCAATCCCCAGCACCACAAAATAAATAAATAAAAATAAAATAAAGTAACAGAAGAAAATGTAGACAACAATAAAAATAAATCTAATATTGGATTTATTATATTTTTCCACATTTGTTCTAATATTTTAGTTCAGGTCAAACATAGAAGTAATGAGTGTAAGAGTCATAGAAGTAATGAGTGTAAGAGTATCCAATATCTTAATTTTTTGTTTAAAGATATGTCATAATTCTTTAATGAAAATTAAAACTCTAAAGTTATGATGTTATTAGGGGCTGGAGTTGTGGCTCAGCAGTAGAGTGCTTGCCTAGCATGTGCAAGATGCTGGGTTCAATCTTCAGCACCACATAACAATAAATAAATAAAATAAAAGTATTATGTCTAACTACAACTAAAAAAAATTTTTAAAGTTATAATATTATTAATATAGATTTTTCGACTTTCATAACTACAATGTTAAGCTGAATTACATATAGTTTTAAAAATTAAAAACAAAATTGTGAAAAATAAAAGCCTCATACATTGAACTTCTGTGCAAATAAATGCTATATATGCCAAAAAGCAAAACTCTAAGATGAGACTCTAAGGCAAGATTATAAATTAATAATTCTAACAGTCTTTACTGCCCCAGTAAATAACCTACCCCTCTTTAGCTCAGTTATTCTAAGGGACTCTTTCAGAGATTTGCAGGTGGGTTGTTAAGTATGTGTTGGGGGAGGGGGAGGGGAGGGATGAGAAAGAAGAGGGAGTGAGGGAGGCAAAGAGGAAGGGGGAGAGAGTGTGTGTTTGTGTGTGTAATAGAAAAATGTTTCTCAGGTTATAGAAAATCACTATTATTAATAGTGTAAAATAATAACAGTGTAGAAAATCACTATTATGAGCATGGCTCATACTTTTAATAAAAAATGAAAATGATATAAATTTTAGTTATTAAATGCATATTTTATATAAATATAGTCCACAATAAATCTCATCCATTTGGATATTCTCAGGTCATAGAAAGGATTGGAAGGGATTTTTTAAATCATTTAGCACAAGTCAAGTCTCTAATTTTATCTGTCAGGAAACTCAAGCTCAGAGGGTAAAATATTTTCCAGACACACAATGACACTGGAAGAGACAATACTGAAACTTAAGGTTCTCAAAGTTCCTAATCAGGGCACTTTTCATTATCTGCCTTTTAATTATACCTTACCTGGTCTGGTTCTAGCTGAATAGCCCTGTCATAACAAGCAGTGGCATCCCTCAGCAAGCCAATGCTTTCATGTTCAAGGATCTGTTCTTTTAGAGATGGTTCTGCCTTTCGAATTGCGCTTACTCCAGCCACTCCATCTGGTTCATGCATAGCAGCATACAGTTTCTTTGTTCAACAAAAAGTAATCAAATAAGGAAAAAAACAACAACTACAAAACCACCCATACAATACGTAAATAACATAAGAGAAATTTTCCCTCAAAGTAACAGTATTTGAAGGCAGATTCACAGTAAAATTACAAACTTTTCCAAGCATTCTGTTACCTCTTATTTCACTTAAATACAAATCTACATTAGTATCTATTATTGATCATGAGGGATGCAAGGAACTTCAAGATTCTGAAACTCTCTTGAAACCAACTGATAACAGATTCTGTTGAGTACAGTTCATTTGAATACATTTCAAATTTTTTAAGAATTTAAATAAGCATTTTAATATATTGGTATTGAGATATCATCAAGAAATCCAAGACATTAAAATATGGGCTCAAAGGTGATTCAGTTTAAAGATGAAAATTTGGGAAGCAATTAACACAAAGACATTCTTTGAAGACAATGAAAGATCTAAGAAATGCACAGAGATAGAGATGAAAAGAAGCTGGAGGATAGAGAGTAGAGGTTCTATCTTTAGACAAAGGAAGCATTAGCAAATTAAACTGTCAGAGGAGAGATTAGAGAAACTGGAAGAAATTTAAGGAATAAAATAATCCCAGAAGCCATGAGGGAAAAGAAAATGTCTTCATGAAAAGGAACAATTAAATGATACTGTGGGTTCAAGAAAATGGGAAACATCTGTTAAATTTAATAACATGGAAGCCATTGATTTTCTTACCAAGAGTAGCATCAAGTAAAAAGAAAAAATGGGCAAAGAGTGAATGGTGGGCTGTGGCTGTAGCTCAGTGCACAGAGTGCTTGCCTAGCATGCGCATAGCACTGAGTTCAATCCTCAGCACCACATAAAAATAAACACATAAAATAAAGGCATTCTGTGCATCTACAACTACAAAAAAAAAAAAAAATTTAAAAAAAGAGTGAATGGAAAGCAAAGACAGTATTAGCAAGTCAGATAATTCTGTCTAAAACTGACTTGTGAAGACAAATAGATGGTACTTTCCTGAAGGAGGACTTAAGATCAAGGGCATTATAAAAAAAAAAAAAGATTAAGATATGAGATCCCAGAACATGCCTATGTACTGTACTCTGGCTCAGGAAGATATATTGTTACAAAGAAGGAAGGTGTATTTGAAATAGTGAAACTCTTGAACTCAAGAACACAGGAGGGCTGAATTTTGACAGGAAGGGATCCTCCCTTAGGAATAACATAAGGGAAGAAAAAAAATATATGGTGCAGATGCCATGCAGACATCTGGCTTCTATTTTCCTAATGAAGGACGAAGAAAGATCAGTTGAGATAGAAGTAGAATCAGGGAAATGAAGAAAATATATAATGTTCTGGAAAGTGGGAAAGTAGGCTTATTAGAGAAAAACAGCAGTATTGCAGGCAGCATTAAAGACTCCTACACTGTGTTAAAGATGTTTGAGATTCTAAGCTTAAAGGAAAATCAGTTATAAAAGACATTGGGCAATTTTTCTTCAGGAATGTTCAGCAGTTTCCATGCAGATGCAAGAAAGGCAGATGGGGGAGTTTATAAAGGGTTGGAGTGCTGTAGAGTACAAAACAATGGGAGTAAAGGAAATTGAATATCCTTTTAAGGTAAAGACTTTAACAATGAGCCACACAAAATTAGACAAGGAGGAACACAAAAGACAGGAAAGGGCTAATATTTATCCTAAAAGTATAAGCTACTAATTTTCTAGTTATTTTACCACATGTTGTTTTTTGACCTGAAAACCCCAATCTTGATCTCATATTTAATTCCATGTAGTCTCACTGGCCTTTACTTTCTTTTTTTCCCCACAGAGTCATCTATCATCTAAACCATTATTTCACCAGCATTCTCATGCCTGATGCTGACATAACCAGTATATTCCCCACTCACCCCCCACCCCACATTCAGGTCCACACTTCTCACAGTGAGAACAGAGCCCTATTGAACTTTTCCTCTACAACTTGCCACAGGCATTTAACTAAAATGCCACTGTGACTAGAAAACTTCTGTAGTTCACACCCTCTAAGAAGCTTGGACAACTTAAAAGATATTAGTAATATTTCTGAGCTATTCAAAACTTACCACTTTACTCTTGAGTATATGCAATGTTCTTTACCAACTCCATGGAGATACTTCTGCTATCCATCACTCATTATTTAAGTTATCACCTCCAAAAAGCCCGACTTCTGGCTTATCCAACCCCTCCTCCCACCTCAGTCCTCACAGAACATGAAATAAGTGTCCTTCCTCAGGGAAAATCTGTATCACTGTACTTAAGATATTATACCAAATTGATGTTCATATGGCCCCACTCATCTGTAAGCTTCTAAAGTACTATAAACATCTACTGCCAGCATAGCAAATAAAACAATAAAATGAACAATACAATCATAAGAGACTGGCTATATTAATTTCCATTACAAAATTTACTATATTAATTTCAAACCTGTAAAAATCCAAGATGCTCTTGAATATTTTGTTTCTTTTCTGTAATAAATGATTCAAAGTGCATTACGGCTCTTGTGTATGCTTTGGAGCGAAAGGAAGCTACTGCCAGAGTATCCTGAGGTATGAGGTCTAGAAAACGTGTTACACTCTGATAATCCTCAAAATCCACAGTCGATACTAGATTATTGAAAAAAAAATTGAGGAATGACTTATAAGATAAAAATCTAAAAGTATCAGTTTAAGTACTTATTTCCCTTAATAATCTAAATATACTAAGGTATCATATTGAAGATATAACTAAAAATAAGATGATTGTTCACAGGGTCATATTCCAACTTTACTATTAGTACTTACTTTACATTGGACAGTGATTTAACTTATTTAGTCTCTTTTTCTTATCTATAAAAGGGAAATATTAAGAGGCTGGAGGGATAGTTTAGTGGTAGAGTGCTAGCCTTGCATGCACAAGGCCCTCGTTATGATTCCTACCACACCCCCCCACACACACACACGACAAAACACTGGGGAATATTAAGATTATTGTAAGACTAAGTGTTAATTTAATATTAGATGTTAATAAGATGTAAAGATGATACAAAAGACAGAGAAGTTATTACTACAATATTAATAAAATGTAGCTATTTAATAGGGCAAAATTAAATTATGGAATTAGCCTCGTTTTTTATTTTTAAAGTTTAGTGTTCTGCCCCCTTTTTTGGTGTGTTTGTGTGTATGCTAGGCAAGTGCATTACCTCCTACCCCCAAGTGTTTTTAAAAGTTTAAAAAAATTAAAAGTTTTTAAAAAATTAAAAATTTTAATTTCACTATTTGTGAAAATGGTGATAACAGAGTTAGTGCTCGGTTTTATAGAACCATTTTCATATTCAGAAGTAGGAACAAACATTTAATTGTCAAAATTAATGGAAGATATATTAATAATTAGCCATATCCCAGAGAAAAGCATTCTCCTAAATAGATAATTATTTGCAAGTATAGAAGTTTTAGAAAATTGATATATCACTATGTTTAACAGGTATATAGACAACAAAGAGGAGATGCCCACCAAATGGGAAATTTTTAAGTGGAGGCCTCTTAAATGAAAATCAATTAGCCCCAAAGCCTAGGAGTAAAAATTACATGATATCTATAGGCATAGCTGATGTATAAAGAAGCAGGATATAGCCATCTACTATAAACAACAACAAAATTGTGCTTCAAAGACATGAATAGTATCCACTACTGTGTGATGAATATAATTCTTCTCACCAAATGGGATAGATTATCAGGATTAACTGTAATAAGATTCTTCCTTTTGTTATGTTAGTGTAAATTTTATTATTACAGGAAAGAAAGTATAGCAGGATGTAATGTGTCATGTGTTGTAAGTATGTCTGGAGAGCCTACTGGGTACAAAATACCACCAGAGATTAGGAAAATTAATAATAATAATAATAATAATATTTTCCCATGGGTCCTGAAATGAATGAACTAAAATCTTCTTTGAAATTTAAAACTTAGGTGTGAAAAATAAACATTCACAAATACAACACACTGAGGGGACAAGGAGTAAACTAAGTTAATAGTGAGAGAAGGCTAATAACAATATTAATAACACATTTATTTCATACTTTACAAGTTATATATACATCATCTCACCTAATCTTCACAACAATCTTCTGAGTGAGATACCCCATTTTATACAAACAAAAATTAGATGGGTGTGTTGTGTAAAGAAGTGAGAGTAAGAACTTCAAGAGGTGTCTTAAACTATAAGTTCATTGCTTTACCTTAGTGAGAAGCACATACTTATTGAATGCACAAAAACAGGTCTTTCTAAAGGTAACTGTTAAATTAAAGAATTGACACAGGAAGGAGTTAACTGGGAGAATAATTAAAAGAAGAAAATAAACAGAAGTTATAACTCACCCACTGAGTCAACCTTTTCTTTGTTGGATTTGCTCTGTGGAAGTTTCTCAGCATTCAGGACCTGAAATTTATGCCTTGCCCACTGAGTGAGATGGTCAAGCATGGAGAACACAGTCTGAGTACTGAGCTGACACAGATCAGATGCACTGTCTTGGGTACTTATGGTATGCTGATCATCATGTTTTAGAACAGCCATAATTTCTGCATAAACCTAAGAGAATCCATTTTGTAGTTAATTACATGTTTATATAATATCATTTTATTATTATCTGACATAAAAGAGGAACCCTTCTTAGGTAACAATTTTCAAAAGAAAAAATTAGATTAATAATAATCTATCTTGTCTATAATTTTTTTTAACATTTATTTTTTAGGTGTAGATGGACACAACACAATGCCTTTATTTTTATGTGGTGCTGAGGATCAAACCTGGGTCTCACCCATGCTAGGCGAGTGCTCCACTGCTGAGCCACAATCCCAGCCCCCTATCTTGTCTATAATTAAACCAATTAAATACACACCATTAAAGACTAAAGAAAGGGCTGGGGATGTGGCTCAAGTGCTCGCCTGGCATGCGTGTGGCCTGGGTTTGATCCTGAGCATCACATACAAACAAAGATGTTGTGTCTGCCGATAACTAAAAAATAAAAGTATTAAAATTCTCTCTCTCTCTCTCTCTCTCTCCCTCCCTCCCTCTCTTAAAAAAAAAGACTAAAGAAAATACAAAAATATTTAAAAATTCTTCCAGATTATTCAATAAAAAACAGGAAAACTATTTAATAGTAAAAAATGAAAAAGAATAATATCTCACACTACCTGTAAAAATCAATTTCAGAATAATTAAGGGGTAAATGTAAAAACAGAAGGATTAAAACAAAATGTATTCACAGGGCTGGGGCTGTAAAACTCAGTGGTACAGCACCTGCCCAGCACATGTGAAGCCCTGGGTATTCAAAAAAATATAAAAGTAAATAAAGGTCTTCAAAAAAATTATAAAAAAAGAAAATATATTCATCTACACAGCAAGTTGACTACATATAATGTACAGTATATTTAAAAGAATAAAAATGACTTTTCATGTTTTTACTTTATAGTAAATGACAAATGTCTGAGATAGATATAGCTGGATTTGAAGTTCTACAATGTATACATGCATCAAAACATCTTTTAAAAACCCCCCAAAATATGTACAATTTTTATATATCACTTAAAAATTTTTTAAAAATGTAGGAAAATAAGTTCCTATGTTGGATAAGAGAAGCCATCACATAAAATAGTCAAAATCTATAAAAGGACTTATAAATTTGGCATTAACAAAGATTTTTAAAAATCACTAGTAATTTTTAAAAATCATTTCAAAATATGACCAGCAACTGGCATCCAGAATCCAGAACTTCTACCAACTGATCAAAAGGACACACATATACATAACCTGTAATTGCTATATGGCAACAGTTAAATAAGCTATGGTACAACTAATAAATTATACTACTGAAGGATTATATTTATGCAGTATATTTTAAAAGGGGGATCTATAAATTGGTAATATATAGAACAGTACCTACAAAAGATACCAATTTAAAAACCCCAAATTAAAAAAAAAAAAGCCTGGAAACAGTATACATCACTCTAATAATGGTGATGAATTCTGGAGATATAGCATCAAGAATGGTAATCAAAGGGCACACTTTGATTTATTTACACAATTTGGACTTTTACTGTAAGTATATAACAATATGGGCTGGGATTGTGGCTCAGTGGCAGAGCACTTGCCTCACATATCTGGGGCACTGGGTTTGATCCTCAGCATCACATAAAAATAATAAAGTTACTGTGTTTATCAAAAGTAAAAAAAAAATTTTAAAAAGAATATAATAATATGCTAATTATGCTATTAAAATTATCTTTAAAAAAAGAACAGTGTTATATGTGGTTAAAAAACTAAACTATAAAATATAAAATGAAGAGTAAAATACTGCCCTTTCCTTATTCCTAATTCATAGTAGCATTCCCCAGAAAAAAACACTATCAATATTTTCTCATGTATCCATTTCAACATGTTCTATTTATGTTTGGGTGTTAAATAATACTCTTTAAGATTTTCTACTCTAAGCCTTGCATATTTCTTTGATATTGAAAAGTTTTTAAAAGATTCTGCTCTGCTTTAGACATGCAGATAGGTGAATATACACAGTTAAACAGATCTACATTTCCTACTAATCTGAAGTGTTTCTAATACTAATAACATTGGAGAAGGTTTCACATACTCAGAATAAAAATGGTATTTCTCACCTCTTGCTGATCTTCTTGATTACAACCCAATAAGACATACACTAGTATATGTGGAAGAAGATAGATGGTCACCTTAAAATCATGCTTCATCATTATGCTACAACAGGTGAAGATTTTGCTGGCAAGATCATGCCGAACCTGTAAACTCAAATGGTTGAGGGAGAATAACTAGTTCGTTTATTCTATTGACCAAATGAAAACATTTAACACAAGATAATACATCATGGCAGAGAGGGTCCTCTCTATGAAGGGAAGCATGTGCACTCAAGCAACTATGAGTTCAGATCACCACTTCTCTGGTCACTCTAAATGTCCCAAATGTCTGGGTGGCTGAGACCCTTCAGGCAATGAAGATACCTGAATTGCCAACTACCTCAGAATAATTGGCCTTACCCACTTACAATTCTTTTTTTTTTTTCCCATTAAATCTTTTTTTAATAAATTATTTATTTATTCTAATTTGTTATACATGATGGCAGAATGCAATTCATTTCATATTACACATACAGAACACAATTTTTCAAGTTTTTCAAGTCACTGATTATACACAAAGTATTTTCACACCATTTGTGTCTTCATACATGTACTTAGGGTAATGATGTCTAACTCATATCACCATCATTCCTACCTTCTTGCCCCCTCCTTCCCCTTTGCCCTATCTAAAGTTCCTCCATTCCTCCCACACTATGCATCCCCATTGCCATTTTGAATCAGCATCCTCATATCAAAGAAAATATTTGGCCTATGGTATTTTGGGCTTGGCTTGCTTCGCTTAGCATTATATTCTCCAACTTCATCCTGCAATTGCCATGATTTTATTCTCTTTTACTTCTGAGTAATGTTCCCATATATATATACCAGTTTCCCTATCCATTCATCTACTGAAGGGCATCTAGGTTGGTTCCATAATTTAGCTACTGTGAATTGTGCTGCTTACAATTCTTTTTAATGTGTCATGTTTTCTTACAGATTAACTTTCCTAATATATACTTATTATATATTATATATACTTAGCTAACATTACATTTGGTACATTAATTCCTTAAGTAACATTTTAACCAAAAATTATGCTTTGGGAAAGAACATTAAGTATGAAATTTAAAATTTAAATAAGTAATAAATAATGATGATAAATTATAAAAAAACAAAAGAAATATAAAATTAAATTACTTGGATATAAGTATTTCAAAACACGTATAATTTAGATATTTACAATATTTATTTGTCAATTTAAAAATTAAATTACTTGGGGTTAAAGTCAAATTTTATCAGTAAGACATAACTTTCAATTTACTAACACTACTGAACACTTAAAAAAGTTTTAAAGTTTTTTTTTCCCCAAATATAAAACCTTCACTTAAAACAACAACAAGGGGCTGGGATTGTGGCTTAGAGCTAGAATGCTCGCCTAGCATTTGTGAGGCACTGGGTTCAATCCTCAGTACCACATAAAAATAAAATATTGTATCTATACCACATAAAAATAAAATATTGTATCTACCTATAACTAAAAGATAAATAAAACAAAACAAACAAAAATTTTCTAAAGCTAGAGGTACTTAATTTAAATATATACGCATACACACACACACACATTATACATGTTTCTAGTCTATTCATGAGAAAATGTCTTAAAATTGCCATTTATAATGAAAAATATATTTTAAAATACTAGTTAACTGTAAATTTAAAACACAAGTTGTGAATTTTAAGCATGACTTAAACATTTTCTTAGAACACAGAATACCATTTTGTCTCACAGACCTGTAAAATCTCACATTAGAAAAACATCAGAAACATAGCCGTAATTTTTCCATGAGATTTCATTTTAAAATATCTTTATTTTTTCCAGTACTAGGAACTGAACCTAGAGGGGCTTTACCACTGAGCTGCATCCCCAATGCTTTTTATTTTTAATTTAGAGGCACAGTCTTGTTAAGTTGCCAAGGCTAGCCTTGAACTTACAAAAGTCCTACCTTAGCCCCCAGAGTAGCTGGAATTATAGGCATGTGCTACCATGTTTAGCAAAATTTCTTATTTTAGAGAAAGTTCAAATGATGTATCTTCTTTTAAAAGTGCCATTAATGGGCTGGGGATGTGGCTCAAGCGGTAGCGCGCTCGCCTGCCATGCGTGCGGCCCGGGTTCGATCCTCAGCACCACATACAAACAAAGATGTTGTGTCCGCCGAAAAATAAAAAAAATAAATATTAAAATTCTCTAAAAAAAAAATTTTAAAAGTGCCATTAAAGGATAATATATAGCATTCAAGTCCTTTAAATAGTACTATTTTACAATGTAAAATGTATAGACATAATGTAATAAACATTTTACAAACACATAAATTATATGGTAATTTGATAAAACAATTACCTTCTCAGAATGAAAACTATCAGAGTAACAATAGAAAAATTCTCTTTATTAATAAACTTTTTCTTCAAAACTTTTTATCATTATCAGTACAATTATTTCCATTCCAGCTGTTTTGTGTTATGCATTCAGATAATGTTTGGGTTTACTTCAGAATTTCTGTTCAGCTAACAAATTCTGAACAGGGTTCTCTTACCTTTGTTATGAGATAACCTGCCCAAGATGCTGACCATTCTGCAAAGTTATTACCTAATTTACTTAAGTAAATTGGCTTCTTTACTCCAGACCAATCTGTTGACTTCTGAGAACTTTTATATCTGTAATTTTGAAAATTTGTTTATTAAAAAAATTAAGTATATATCTGTTTAGAACTTTTTAAAGAAAGTATAAGAAATTACATCAACTCCTTCACTGAGGTATTAGAACTATCTGCCTATTACAAAGAGAAGTTACTCTCTCTAGACCTAATTCCCCATCAGGGCAATGGTGTTCCCATTCTGATGCTCCTCAGAGTCATTATTACATTAATTACCACTTAATGTAATAAAATTACATATAAACTGAAAAAAATTAAAGGAGAATATAAAATGTGATTTGGAAGCAGCTTTTTAGATACAATTTTTAGAAAATTCCCCAGAGAGTAAATATCAAAATTCTCCAAAGAGTAAATATCAACCAATCCAAGGAACTGATGCATTTGCTAGTCTGGTATTTGACTATTTCATACAAAAGCTTTAATACAAAAGGAGGTCAACTACATTGAAATCGCCCAAACAAAGGGCAGTTTTTTTTTCAGTTCCTTATCTTTATGAGGCACCAATTTCCATAAACAGATCGCAGATCCCAGCAAGATAAATCTCCTAACTTCCACTAGTGAGGAATCACCTGAGAGAATCTTCTTATCCATCAAATATAAAAGCAGATCATAAGATTTCTTATTGCTTTCCTAACATCACTCCTGTACATGACAAGTTTAAAGTTGCCTCTTATGGGGGCAGGGGATGTGGCTCAAGTGGTAGCACGCTCGCCTGACATGTGTGTGGCCCGGGTTCGAACCTCAGCACCACATACAAACAAAAAAGATGTTGTGTCCGCTGAAAACTAAAAAAAAAAAAAAAAAATATTAAAAAAAATTCTCTCTCTCTCTTAAAAAAAAATTGCCTCTTATGGGCTGGGGTTGTGGCTCAAGGGTAGAGCGCTTGCCTAGGACAGGTGAGGCCCTGGGTTCAATCCTCAGCACCACATAAAAACAAATAAACAACAACAAATAAATAAAGGTTAAATTCTTTAAAAAAAAAAAAGTTGCCCCTTATAAAGGAATAACATGGAAATAATATGTTGGCATCTTATGAAATATTAAACTGAATAACAAGCGGGCAGATGTGTTACCTTCTACTTCTTATTAAGTACCTCCAAAAATATTATTATTGTGTACCTCCAAAATACACCCCCAAACCAAGGAATTTGGTTGGAAATGTAGTTCAGTGGTAAAACACTTGCCTAGAATGCATGAAACTATGGGCTCAATCCCCAGCATTTTCACAAACACACAAATCAAATTTCCAAGGAATCTTTATTTACTTATGAGGTGCTGAGGATCAAACCCAGTGCCTCATGCATGTGAGGCAAGTGTTCAACCACTAAGCTACAACCCCAGCCCAATCTTTATTCTTAATAAATGATCATATGATATGAATGATATGAACTACATTTTTAAAATGAAAAAAAAAACTAAGACTTGGGAATGTTAAATGACTTGCCCAAAACTTTCAGTTAGCAAATGCAGAGCCAAGATTCAAACCATATATATGACTCCGATGGACATAAACTTTCCAGTAGATCAAAGAAAGTCTTAGGTATCTAAATGCATTTATATAAAACACAGACTAAATAAATGGGGAAGTGTGGAGTCTTCAAAAAAATTTTCAATTTTAACTTTAAATTAATAAATTACATCTTTAATAACACTAGTCATAAGAAATAAAATGATGTTCAAAGCATTTCTAAACATAAAAGATTATCAAGTGAATAATACACAAACTTTAGGGCTAAAATTTATAAGGAGTTTTGCTGCTAGTATAGACACTTGAGTAAGTCTCCAAGAAGTAACTTATCCATGGTTACATATGTAATAAACATATGGCTTAGAATACCTAAAATAATAGTTTTTAACTATTTATGGATTTTAATTATTCCTATCAATTTTATTTATTTTGGTACCAGGGATTGAACCTGAGGCACTTAACTACTGATCCATATCCTGAGACCTTTTTATTTTGGATTTTGAGATGGGGTTTCACTAAGTTGCTTGGGGCTTCACTAAGTTGCTGAGGCTGGCTGTGAACCTGAAATCCTCCTGCTCTGGCTTTCCAAGCCACTGGAATTATGCACCACGGCACCTAGCCTAACAATGATTTAAACTGAAAATAAGATTAGAAAATACTTTTTTAAAAGTAGAGGGTAAAAATATAATCATGAAGAGAAACTGGGACAGATGAAAATCTTAAAATGCAATTACTAAACACTTTGAAATCAGTTACAAACACTTAAATTTCTGTATTTAAAACTCGTCAAATGTATTAACTCACATTCAATCTAAAGTAGATTCTTTCAGGCCAGGTGCAGTGGCGAAGGCCTGTAATCCCAGTGGCTCAGGAGGATCTCTTAGTTCAAAGACAGCTTCAGCAAAAGCGAGGCACTAAGCAATTCAGTAAGACCCTGTTTCTAAATAAAATACAAAATAGGGATGGGGATGTGGCTCAGTGGCTGAGTGCCCCTGAGTTCAATCCCTGGTGCCTTTACTCCTGAACAGAAGTAGATTCTTTCAAAGTACTACTGAGAGCTGAAGTTAAAAAAAATAATAACCAATTTTTTTTATGTCCATGAAGTAGCCTAAATACTTAAAGTTATAGAATTTACCAAATGAGCAGAGAGCACTTGTCATGTTAACAAAAATGTAAGAATAAATCACTGTAGAAAATACAAGAACATATTAAAATACTTCTAATATTAAAAAATTATACGATAAATAATATTAATTTTTATAACATTAAAGACGATTTTGGAAAAATAGCTTAAATGAGTCTACATACCTAGTATTTAGGTGCGGTTCTAGAATTTCCCGAACATGCTCGGGAAACCTCTTCCACAACTGGTGACCTCGGCCATTGCTCTGCATTTCTCTACAGTCATAAATAGATAGTAACTCCTACAAATATATATTTTACATTTGTAAGTCCAGAGTTAAGCAGATAAACCTTTATATTAACCAATGTTCTACATATTATGGCTATAAAGATACATAGAAAAATAAGCAGACTTTTAAAACTGTGGAACTGTAAACTTCCTTAGAACATTTATTTCAATGCCTAGAACCACTGAGATGCTTACTTAGTTTTGCAAAGCTGTGACAGTACTGGATATGAAATCAGTTTATGCATAATACATACTGAACTATATAAATTAAGAGCTATTTAGAAGGAAAAAATGGAGTTTTCTATATTTGCAAAACTATAATCCTTTGAATTTTTCTTCTGCTGGGGATTAATCACAGGGCCTTATACATGCTAACTATATGGTATACTACTGAGCTATAACCTCAATTGCCTATCCTTAGAATCTGATCTCTTCTGAATCAGGATGAAAGTAAAGTATAAATCCAAAACAGTACAAAAACTGAAGAAGTCTTGAATTCTGGATCTAAAATACTGACCTTAAAAGTTCTGAAAATAGAATGCAAATATTAAAGATAAATTTACTTATTAGTATTCAAGCCCAAAGATTAAATGGTTATATTTTCCTTTTCTTAAAAAAAGTGGTGGAAATTTTGTAGATGAAGAAAAAAAATCATTATTTTTAATATCTGTCGTTAAAATAGGACAAATATTTTAGGATATTATTTATATTTACATCATTACCTGTTACTCTTAGTCTCCTATTTCACTAAAAATGAACACATATAATAGATGTTTTTCTGGTATTTATAAAATATGAGCAGCATTTGGCAAAATATGTATTTTAAACTTATACTTATTTATTATTTTAATTTTAATTTTATTTTTTTGATACTGGGATTGAAACCAGGGATGTTTACCCACTGAACTACATTGCTAGCCTTTTTTTTTTTTCTTTTCAGACAGGGTCTCACTAAGTGCTTAGAGCATTGCTGAGTTGCTGAGGCTGGTCTTGAACTTGCAATCCTTCTGCCTCCCGAGTTGCTGGGATTACAGCTGTGCACCACCATGCCTGGTATGTATACTTAGTTTTTTTTTTTTTAATATTTTGGGTTGTAGGAGAACACATTTTTAAAAATATTTTTTAGTTGTCAATGGACTTTTATTTTATTTATTTATATGCAGTGCTGAGAATCGAACCCAGTGCCTCACACATGCTAGGTAGGCACTCCACCACTGAGCCACCATTCCAGCCCCACAATAACTATTTTATTTATTTATTTTAAATTTCTTTTTTTAGTTGTACATGACACAATACCTTTATTTTACTAATTTTTTTTAAGTGGTGCTGAGAATTGAACCCACTGCCTCACACGTGCCAAGCAACCACCACTGAGCTACAACCCCAGTCCCATATACTTGGTGATTTTTTTTTTAAGTTGTAGATGGAGTTAATAACTTTATTTTATTTATTTATTTTTATTCAAACCCAGTGCCTCATACGTGCTAGGCAAGTGTTCTACCACTGGGCCACAACCACAGCCCTAAACTTAGTTTTTAAATAAAATTAAGAGGCCATATAAAAAGTTCATGAAGTAACCAAATTCCATTTTTCATTTTACTTTAAAATGTTATTAAATTTTGTTTGAAGGGCTGGGGATGTTGCTCAGTGGTAGAGTATTTGCCTCACATTTATAAGGCCCTGGGTTCAACCCCTGAGTACCATGCACATACACCCAACTTTTTCACTGTTTTTGTCTGAGTTCAGCTTTTTCTAATGTTCAGTTCTCATCTCTAAGCAAGCCTGGCAATGTCAGTTATAAGTAACTATCTGATCTGCTTTCTTTCCTGTCATCATAGATGAATTCTCCTTATTTCTAATGAAGGCTACCCATTCCACTTGTATTCTATATTCTATGCCTATTTGCTTATTAAAAATATTACATCAGGGCTGAAGGCAGAGCTCAGTGGTAGAGTGTATGCTTAGCCTATATTAAAAAAAAATACTACATCAATTCACTCCTACATCATCATTTTTCTATGTTCCCAGATAACACAGAAACATACTGTGATTTTTTTCCATCTTTACTCTTCTTTCCTCCTCAGCTACTCTTCCATTCTTCTTTTCCATTTGTTCTTTTTAGTTATATATGACAGTAGAATGTATTTTGACATATTATACATACATGGAGTATACCTTCCTATTCATCTAAGTTGTATAAGATGTGAAACTACATTGGCTGTGTATCCATACATGAACATAGGAAAAGAATAACAGATTCATTCTACTGTTTTTTCTATTCCCAGTTCCCCTCCCTTTCCTTCATTCCCCTTGTCTAATCCAATGAACTTCTATCACCCCCATGTGTGTAAGCACTGACATATCAGAAAGAACATTCTGCCTTTGATTTTTTGGGATTGGCATACTTCACTTAGCATGATAGTCTCTAGTTCTATCCATTTACCAGCAAATGCCATAATTTCATTCTTCTTTATGGCAGAGAATTATTTAATTGTGTACATATAGTATATTTTCTTTATCCATTCATCTGTTGAAGGGCACCTAGGTTGGTCCCAACTATTCTGAGCTGAGCTGCTATAAACATTAGGGTGGCTGCGTCACTATAATATACTGATTTTAAGTCCTTTGGGTATATACTGAGGGTGGGATAACTGGTAAAATGGTGGTAGTTCCCAATGGGCAATTTTCCATTCTTAAACTATTATGCCTGTAATCAGCAATTTATGCAACAGATCACACAATATTTCTTGAAACTCTTGTCTTCTCAAAAATTACATTCTGTTATGTAATTAGTAGTTCATTCACTCTCAGTTTTCTTATTCCTTGATCTTTTCTCTGATTTCTTACTATCTAGGCTCAATTACTAGAATCTCTTTCTTTTTTTTTTTTGTTTTTGAAATAGAGTCTTACTGTTACCCAGGCTGGCCTCCAGTGATCCTCCTGCCTCAGCATCCTGAATAAATGGGATCACAATTGCCACTGTGCCCAATTACTAGAATCTTAACCTATATTCCTCTTTTATCTCATCCAGACTGTTTAAAATATGCCATAATGAAAACATCCAAATTTTGTATCTGTTATCTAGGTCTTTCATTATAAATTTCACATCTGAATGTCTAACCAAACACAGAACTTTCAGCAGAAAAAACTAGCTTAAAAAAGGGCAAAGAGCAGCATGCAGTGGTGCATGCCTGTAATCCCACTGACTCAAGATGAGGCAGGAGGACCACAAATTCAAAACCAGCCTCAGCAATTTAGTGAGGCCTTAAGCAACTTAGTGAGACCATGTCTCGAAATTAAAAAAAAAAAAAAAAAAAAAAAAAAAAAGAAAAAGAAAAAAAGGGGGGTTAGGGATGTGGCTCACTGGTTAAGCATCCCTGGGTTCGATTAAATAATTAAAGGCAATAATTAAATAATTAAAGGCAAATAAAGTCACCAGAAATTATATGTATGACAGACAAATGATTTTAATTATAGGTGAATAGGCTTTAAATATGAATAAAAAAAAACCACATTAAAGAAAAGTGGGAAAAGATCATTAGAACTCACAAAAGAATAATAAATGTGTTGAAGGTTATAACAACTATATTATAATAAACAAATGCAAATTAAAAGATACATTTTACATCACTTTGGCAAAGATTTAATTTTTTAGGATGACTTTTTTTTTTTTAATTTTTTTCTTAATATTTATTTTTAAGTTCTCGGCGGACACAACATCTTTGTTGGTATGTGGTGCTGAGGATCGAACCCGGGCCGCACGCATGCCAGGCGAGCGCGCTACCGCTTGAGCCACATTTAGGATGACTTTTTAAAAAAATAAAATCTATCAAACATACACTGTACTTGTTCTCATTTATATTTATACATATTTATACTATTGATATATTCAATTTAGTGTTAAAGAAATATAAATGTGTTCCTTGAATCATTTTTTGTAAAGGCAAAATACTGAATACAACCTAAATGTTTTAAATAAATTTCTTAACTAAACTATGGTACATTAATTAAAGAATAAATTGGAGATATAAGTACTAACACAGAAAATTACTTAAGATAGACTGTGTAACAAAAGAAAATAAAATTACAGAACATCATAAATAATATGATCACATTGTTTTGGTCGAACAAAATACACATATTTGTTTGTACATTAAAATTGTAAAGTATCTATAATATTTTAAGAGGATGTACTTCTGTATTTTCTAAAAATACATGATTACTTTGATAATGAAAATGATAATTAAAAAAATAAGTGTTTTACAAAGATAGAATTTACAACTTTCTTACTAGAATTCAATAATGTAAGGCCCGAAATGACTATCACATGCAAGCATTCTTACCTGAATGGCATAAGCAGCTGAATCTTGAGCTCTGCTGTTATCTGCATATGCAAGGAAAGCCCTTGTTAGCTCCATCAATAATCCATAGGCAAAGCTTAAATCTTCTACTCCAGTCTCAATAAAAATAAGAAAAAAATTAATAATAATTGGTATATAAAATTTCTTATAGCTTACTGTGCCTCCCATGGTGACCTAATTTCCTAGTGAATTTAGTGTAGAAAAAGGAAAGAACAGTGACGTTCAAATGAAGTTGGTACAAGGCTAAAACATAATCTATAGTTAAGAAAACAAATATACATCTCTTCAGACTATTTTACTAGGCTATTTTCAGAGTGTTTTAAAATCATTCAGTTTTCTGAATAGTTCTGACAATTTGCAATTATTTTTTAACTCCTAAAAAAGTAAACTGTATAAATAGCACTCCCTTAACTGCATTCTTTTCCAGTGCTGGGGATCAAACTCAGCGTCTTGCGAATGCTAGGGATATACTCTACCACTGAGCTCTACCTGCTAATTGCATTCTGCATATCCAAGAGTCGCTTGAGAAACTCCAAGAAATACTTTCAATGTAACCTCCACTTAAGAGATTTACTGACACATTGAAAGTTCCATTTAATTTTCTTTTACAAGGATTGCAAATTCATTTGGCTACTAAAACTTTTTGATATACTATTAGGATACCCAGGGAAGCTTTATTTGCAAGAACAAAATGCACTAGATTGATAAGGCTCAGTTGCTTAAGGCTAAAGAGTTCCACAATAGTATTAAGAAACAAACTAAGGGGGCTAGGGCTGTGGCTCAGCCTTAGTGCACTTGCCTAGTATATGTGAGGCACTGGGTTCGATTATCGTGTAAATAAATAAAATAAAGGTCTATCAACAACTAAAAAAATAAGTAATTAAAAAAAAAACAGACTTAAGAAATTACCTAAATTTTCTTATTTTGATCAAGCTGTCACTAGAGATAACTTGCTTCTTAAATGTAATAACCATATATATATATTATATATATGTGTGTGTGTGTAATATACCATATATGTCTATATCTCAAAAGATATAAAAGAAATCTTGTCATTCCAAATTTTTATGATTACTTACCACAAATGTAAAATCTTTTCCTTGGGTTTCAGTTGTTGAGAAATCTAATCGACCTGGATCTATTGCCCCCAACTCCCCTAAACACTCCCCACAGAGTAGGCGAGCTTGAGAATTTGCATCTTGACAACCTTTCAAAAGCACTGTCACCAACTGTGAGATAACAGGTTCTACTGTTTCACTATCAGTTGCATATTTTATCAGTTTTTCCTAAAATAAAAATGAAAAGGAAGTTTATATATAACTCCAACAAACCAGTGTTTTCCTAAACTACAAAGCTTAGAAATATTAAGAAATATCTCTCATAAATACTGAAAAAAATTAAATTTCTCTATCTGCAATCTTTTCAATTAGTTTTTTAAAAATTTCAGCACCTTTTATTTAATACAGTATTTTCAAAAGATGATCATTTCAACATGTAATTGACATGAAAAAAACATCTGTGAGGTGTTTTACTTTCCTTTGATACTAATTCTTCAAAAGCCAATATGTATAAATCATCAGCACATCTCAATTCCTTTAAGTTACATTTCAAGTGTTAATACAACTTTTGGCTAGCTCAATGGCAGCACAGTCCTAAGTCAACAACTAATAACATAAAACAAGGAGGTATCAATAAGAAGCCCATAGAGGAGATAATAAAGTATTTCTTTAGTATTTTACATTAATACTGAAGAAGGCAGGAAGATTTGATAACTATCCCTTATACCCCCAAAACTCCTGGGCCTGGTTATTTCCCCTGAATGTTCATTTATAATATTATTTGCTTCCCCTGCTGAGATTTGTTTTTTTAAGTTATTTTTATTGGAGTGAGTTTTGACAAAATTATATATGTTTACAAATTTATTTAAATACAAGAATATGCAGTAGTCTCTCATAATATTTTAAAATACTTTCTTTGTTTTGAAGTTTATTTTTCTTGCTTTTTTTTGTTTTTGTTTTTTGGTACCAGAGATTGAACCCATGGGTGCTTAACTACTAAACTACATCCCTAGGCCTTTTTATTTTTTGACTAAGTTGCTTAGAACCTCACTAAGTTGCGAGGCTGGCTTAGAACTTGTGATCCTCCTGGCTTAGCCTCTTATGCTGCTAGGATTACAGGTGTGCACCACTGCACCTGGCTTTGTCATTTCTTATTTAAATATTTGTGGTTTCTGTGTTTTTTCTTTGACATTTACCTATTTTGCTGGTTTGGGGCGAATATCTGCTAGGATACGGCTGGAAAGATGTGTGTCTTTGAGTTCTTGTTCTCTTTTATCTCCTCATGTGTCCTTTAAGTCCTCCTTGCCTCTAATAGTTTCTTCTTTCTTACCTACAGTAAATTGATCCAGCTACATATATATGCTAAATGAAATTAATCCTTACTGTAAAAAATATCCTATAACAATCTGTGGCCACAAAATCTCATACAGAGTACTCAATTTGACCTAAGACTCTTGCAAATACACTTCCCTTCTTACTCTGCCTAGGTTACCTATTTTACACTGAATCTTTACAGGAAAATACTAGATGTAATTTATCTTTTTGTGATACAGGTGGCAAAAATGAAGCAGCTGTGCAAGAAATGACACTGCATTGTTAAATTCAATGATTTACATCTAACAGGTGATGATTGAGATGATGTCTCCTTATGTTAGGCCATGACCATGCCATCTGCTTAGAAATAATCTAAACTAGAAAACCTCTATACCAATGGGACAGATCCTTTGTTATTTATTCATAAGTCACGTCAGAGACTAGAAGCCTTATCTGATACCCAGGTGTAAGTCTGGGGCAAGAGGCAAATACAGGGCAGTTTCATTTTTGTTTAGGGCAGGACTGAAGCTGTAACATTGATAATGTAAATATATAGTAGGGAGGGCATAAAATCTCACCTGGAGGAGATTCTAAGCTCTTCACATCTGGAGGGATCATCTCTAGGTCAGTTGCTACTCACATTGGTTCTATAAGCTCACTGCCCCAGGAGCCATGTACTCTACCATCATATGTACCTTCTGTCCATGTCTATCATGGAAAGAAACACTCTAGTTTTGTTAGCCAGCATCTTAGGCTTTCACATCTTGTATGGTTGAGGTGCAAAAATATGTAATCTGATTAAATTTTTTCTCTTTATTTATAAGCAATCTGGTATTCTGAATATGTTTACACTATCATCAAGATTAGGGATAATCTAGATTATGTTGCAAAGGAAAAGAATAAAATTCACTGGCTCCTTGAAAAAGTAAACTTAAAAACTTAGCTTCGGACTTCTGCAATGGGCTGGTGCTTGCCGGGGTGTTACTAATTAGGTGGCTGTGTCATGAGGTCTGGGACGTCTTGGCTGGTGCATGGTGCTCGGACTGTAGCTGTGTCTGTGTGTTATAATGCCCTTTAGTACTAATCTGGCTCCTGGAATCCCTAGTAGTAAAGTAAAATACTCAAGGCTCTCCAGCACAGACAATGGCTACATTGACCATCAGTTTAAGAAAAGCCCTCCTAAAATCCCTCATGAGGCCATTTCACTTGCCAATGTGCTGTTTTTGATTGGCGCCTTTCTTATTACCATAGGCTCCTTCCTGCTGTCAGGCTACATCAGAAAGAGGAGTCGGGGGCAGACCCATTCCTGTCCTGATCATTGGCATTCTGGTGTTCTTGCCAGGATTTTATCATCTACACATTGCCTACTACTCATTTAAAGGCTACCAGGGTTACTCCTATGATGACATACCAGATTTTTGATAACACTTCAGCCCTGAGACAAGTCACAGTGTGACTGAATGCAGCTTTGATATTGAACAGAAACTTACACCTAAGGGCTGAGGAATTATGCAGTTTTCAGATCTTTAACCAAACAATGGCCAGAGTTTATAGGTCCATCCCAAAAATGTTCACTGAGCTTAATTAGCTTATTAGAAAACACTGTTTTTCATCTGGCCTTGGCAAAACTCAACAAGTTTTTCCATATGAATCTGTATCACGGAAGAATAGCAATGCTATTTGTCTGGGAAAGCAGGTTATTCTGTAGTAGAAATTGTTACTATTTCCTCCCCCTATAGAGTGAGCATTTCTTTTATAGTCTTCATTGTCAATTTGTTATTTTATCAAATAGAAGAGTGTGGTATGTTTAATTTCTTAGTTACTAAGTAATTTGTTTTTAAAATATCAAAAGATCTTAACTCTACCTTCATATTCTGGTGGAAGACCTCCATAAAATTACATATTAGGGGTTGGATTATGGCTCAGCAGTAGAGCGCTCACCTAACAAGTGCAAGGCCTTGAGTTCAATCCTCAGCACCACGTAAAATAAATAAATAAATAGATAGATAGATAAAGTTATTGCGTACAACTACAAAAAAATAAATATTTTTTTAAAATTACATATTAGTGTGGATCCACCTATAATATTTTTTACTTTGTTTCCTAGTGACAGGAACCAGTTTTTAAAATCAGAGTAAGTTTTCAAAGTATAAGCACTGTCTCTGATAACCAATCCTTGGCCAGATCTGATCTTGTTTTCTAATAGGCTGGCCTGCATATAATTTGAGTTATTCTATCCTTTGTGTAGATCAAGATGTTCTATATATCTTTAAAGACTGGACTTTTGGCTCTTCCCTAATGAAAAATGACGATAATCGGTTGCTATTCAGAGTGTATAACTCTATTGCTAACACCTGATACTACAGTGTCATTCAGCTGAAGATCTCAAGACTTGGCTTCGATCTCTGGAGGATCACATCTGTTAATTCTGTTTCTTTGCTTGAAAAAAGTGCCTTATATTTAAAGGAAATTAAAATGTCAGAATAAAAAAAAATTAGCTTTGTTAAAGCAAACAGTTTGTTCCAGTCAAAATGTAAACTGATAAAACTGCTGACATTTTGACAGATACCTACAGGAAATTATACCAGAAGACTCAAAACTGCTGATATACAAACATATAAATCTTCACTTAGGAAGATGCAGTAAGTCAAAATATAACCATGAAATCATGACCCTTTAAAAACAATAATCTTGTAAATCTCTAGGATTCAAGTTAAAAGGCAACTAACTCATCAATTACTGGTTTCTCAGTTGGATTTGATGATCTACTTCCTTTTTAGCAGTTTGAATTGCAGTGCAATGAAGGAATAGGTGGTGGGATCTCATTGTGGGTCTAATGAGACTTTTCTCTGCCAGCAATGTCTAGGCTTTAGCAGAATTCAAAATCGCTGGTGGTTAAGACTTAGAAGCACTTTCGAAAGGCCAAGACAAAGGTGGTTTCCAGGTTGGAGTTCCCTGTGGGGCATATTCATTGACGCCTGAAATCTAGGACAAGCAGCCATGGATGTGTGGGCATGACTACTGCTGTGTACAGTGCAGCCAACCAGTGGTACTTCACTGCAGAGGTGCATCAGAACTAGCAGAAAATGCATCAGAACACTTAAAAGGTAAAATGCAATACCTCTTATTACTTGCAACTTATTATGTTCATGGTAATGAAGAATTAGAGTTACTTATCAAGGCTACAACTGTTGGTAGTGGTGTTATCCCGCACATCCACAAACCTCTGGGAAGAGAGGGCAACAGAAAGGAGACTGTCTAAAGGATACCTGGATTTCTTATCATCTCAGGATTCTAAATGCTTTATCAGCTGTCCAGAGTCAATGATTCCAACATTTCTGTGAAAAGCACTATTTTGCCTTTTTGTAATTCTACTTAGCAAGTTGAACGTTTTATTTAAGTTGTTACTGTGGCCTCAAAGAAGCTATTGATTCTGAAGTAGTGGGTTTTGATTGAACTGTCTTTAAAAAGTTGTTTTGATTTTAATATTGTCATGCTTAAGTAATAGGAATAAACATTTGGTTTTGTATAGACATTATTTACACTCTGATGAGTTCAATAAAGGTCATCTGTCCCCACACCCCCAAGTTTACTTCTTTCATTGAATCTGAGTCTCAAATCTTTTTGATATCTCAGCATACCTTATTTTATTATTTTCATTTCTTACTTATTATATATGTATTTATACATATATATGTGCATATATACATGCGTGTGTGTGTATATACTACCCACCCCCTTTTTTTGCAACGCTAGAGAGCCAACACAAGGCCTTTGCATGTCAGGCAAACATCCTACCTTTGAGCTACATCTCTAGCCCTTAGCATACCTGGTTTTTATACAAGGTTTCCTTCAAGCTTGTAAGAGCATGAATACGAACATCTACATTTTCATGCTGAATTGCTTTCATGGATAGCTGAAGGGTTGTTTGAAGATCAGTACTTTCAGAAGTTTCCTACATACAGAGCACAGACAGACATGCTTTATTATCTTAATAACCATTTCTGAAGGCCTGAATTCCCTATATTGTTATCATTAGTTAAAGTATAGTCCAATAAAAATTAGCTTTAACAAATAATAAAATTTCCATCTATTCCTTTCAAAATATATGTCATTGTTAGTACTTCTCAGGGAAAAGGATTTTATTCTAAAGTCTTTAGACCCGGATTTAAATTCTCAATAAAAGTTTACTTATCTAAAATAAATGCTTCCTGAGAAGAAGTATGAGCTTCTCCTTACTTATGGAGGGCTGCACTATAGTTTAACCCAGGTCTACGGATGAGATAGATAATTTAATTCCTTCCTTTTACTACTTACGATGAAACTAAAATCAAGTATCCCACTTTCTGCCCTAAAATGCCATATCATCACCATTAACATTTTCATTATTTCAGAGGGCTCACTAGACTTTAAGGTGTTGGAACTAAATATTGGTCCCCTTCTAAAGCTCAAGAATCATTTGTATCTCATCTCCCTGTATCATGATTTATAGCACAACAAAACAAAAAATCATCCACAAGCTTTTCCTTTCTTCTTTAAGGGGATGTAACTTTGGCAGCTTCTCTTGGGGACTGTAAGTAAGGTATACTGATCTGGGTAATAAAGGCACAAAAACTGTATTATTTGCTGTTTAATCCATCCAATGCTATTATGTTTTTGACCTAAAATTCTAAAACATCCCTAAAGAAATCATGGATTCATGGTAGCATTATTTAGCTACCAGAAATTAGCCATCAGAATATGATTATACTATCCCTACATATGAATCTAAAGGATCTTTATTCAATACATTGTAGGATAATTTTGTAGCTAGTATCTTCCAAAGCATATATATAGAAGATTAAATACCTTTCTGTATTCCTGGAGAACTGCTTGTATTTTTTTTAATTCTGGATGATCAGGCAAAAAGTATATTTCATGAAGAAAATCTTGCACAGCATCCCTAACAAGTTGGGGAAAAAATGTTATTTGCCAAGAATATGAATATTATGGGGCTGGTGTTGTGGCTCAGTGGTAGAGTAGAGCACTTGCCTAGCATGTGTGAGGCACTGGGTTCAATTCTCAGTACCGCATATAAGTAAATAAAGGTCCATGAACAACTTTCAAAGGGCAATTTAATTAACACTTAAAAATGCTAGCTGAGGGGAACATGGGAGGAATAGATTATCTAATGTATGAAATATGATATGTCAAGAGCTTTGTAATGTTGTGAACAACCAATAAAAAAAATAAATAAAAGTTTCCTAAAAGGAAAAAAAAAAAAGAACCTATAGAGTGAAATTGTATTGAGTGATTTGAGTGAATAAAGCATTGAAAAGGGAAAAAAAAAAAAAAAAAAAAGAAAG
Organism: Spermophilus citellus; assembly: GCF_964194105.1. Lineage (NCBI taxonomy): Eukaryota > Metazoa > Chordata > Mammalia > Rodentia > Sciuridae > Spermophilus > Spermophilus citellus. The sequence continues at coordinate 39,384,495 of NC_138188.1, forward strand.
GGCAAAGGGAAGGGAGGGGGATGGGAGGGTATGAAGATAGGAAAGATGGTGGAATGAGATGGACATCATTACCCTAAGTACATGTATAAAAACATAAATGGTGTGACTCTACTTTGTGTTCAACCAGAGACATGAAAAATTGTGCTCTGTTTGTTAATATTAATTGAAATGCATTCTGCTGTCATATATAACTAATTAAAATAAAATTTTAAAAACAATTTTAAAAAGTGCTAGCTGATTATTGACATGCAAGTATTTTTCCTAATCATGTCTAGGCTGTTCAGTTACATTAATAGTGGCAAATAACCAAAGCTAAGAAAACCACCTATCAAAGTCTGTTAGGTTGGTGGCCCCAAGTAAACCATGCTTTTCAGAATACATATACATATATACAGTCCTTTCCTGTTCAATCTGGGTTGGGCATGTGACTTGCTTTGCCAAACATTATGGCAGAAGATATGCTATTCCAGTATGGAGTGTAGGCATTAAAACTGCCTGACAGCTTCCATTATACTTGTAGAGAGCAGAGTCACCATGCAAGAAAGTCTGACCACCAGGATGGACAGGACACATAGAAATAGGTTCTAAGACTACATAGGAAGGGCAAGAAGCCCAGCCCAGTGTTCTTGCCAGCCGAATGTGATCATACCAATGACCTTTGTTAAAATCAATAGAAGAAATAACCAGTGGAGCTCATCCACATTACAAAATACATAAAAATGCTCACTAATTTAAGATGGCAAGTTGGGATGACTTGTAATACAGCAATAGGTAGCCAAAGCCAACCATAAAGCCTGAATTTTCATAAAGACTTTTGGAGAAAATACATATTTTTTATTGAAGCTATAAATTTTTTATTAGCCTATTATATAATAAATATTCTAAAATTATGGGTCATGTATCTCTCATGAATGATTAAAAATGTTTAACATCTTTAGATACTAAAGAAATGCAAATTAAAACTACACCAAGATTCCATCTTACTCCAGTCAGAATGGCAATCATCAAGAATACAAGTAACAATAAATGTTGGTGAGGATGAAGGGGAAAAGGTACACTCATACACTGCTGGTGGAAATGCAAATTGGTGCAACCCTCTGGAAAGCAGTATGGAGATTCCCTAGAAAACCTGGAATGGAACCACCATTTGACCCAGTTATCCCACTCCTTAGTTTATACTCAAAAGGACTTAAAATCAGCATACTATAGTGATGCAGCCACATCAATGTTTATAGCAGCTCAATTCACAATAGCTAACCAGTGGAGCTCAGTCCACATTACAAAATACATAAAAATATATGAAACCAGTCTATGTGTCCTTCAATAGCTGAATGGATAAAGAAAATGTGGTACATTTACACAATGGAATATTAGTGATAAAGAATGAAATCATGGCAGTTCTAGTTCTATTCAAATAGATGGAACTAGAGAATATCATGCTAAGTGAAATAAATCAATCCACAAAATCAAAGGTAGAATGTTCTCTCTGACATATAGATGTTAACACACAATAAGGGAGGGAGAGGGAAGATTAGATTAGACAAAGAAGAATGAAAGGAAGGGGGGATGGGAATAGAAAAGACAGCAGAATGAATTGGACATAACTTTCCTATGTTGATATATGAATACACGACCAGTGAAACTCCACATCATGTACAACTGTAAGAATGGGATTCTATGGGGCTGGGGTTGTGGCTCAGCAGTAGAGCACTCACCTAGCACATGCAAGACCCTGGGTTCGATCTTAAGCACCACTTTAAAATAAATAAAGGTATTGTGTCCAGCTACAAATAAAAAATAAATATTAAAAAAAAAATGGGATCCTAATTAGAATAAGTTGTACTCCATGTATGTGTATGTTTCATGTATACCTAAAAAGAACAAATAAAAAAATTTAATAGGTATTTTTCAGTCTAGTCTTCATTAACTCATATAACAAATATGTATTCAATAACTAATATGTGCTACCATGCAATGAACACCATGCTAGACAATGCTAGAGAGACAATAAACAAATCCAATATAAAATTCATTCATTCACGATGTTCATAGCAGCACAATTCACAATAGCTAGACTGTGGAACCAACCCAGATGCCCTTCAATAGATGAATGGATAAAAAAAAATGTGGCATTTATACACCATGGAGTATTACGCAGCACTAAAAAATGACAAAATCATGGAATTTGCAGGGAAATGGATGGCACTAGAGCAGATTATGCTTAGTGAAGCTAGCCAATCCCTAAAAAACAAATACCAAATGTCTTCTTTGATATAATGAGAGCAAATATGAACAGAGCAGGGAGGAAGAGCAGGAAGAAAAGATTAACTTTAAACAGAGTCATGAGATGGGAGGGAAAGGGAGAGAAAAGGAAAATTGCATGGAAATGAAGGGAGACCCTCATTGCTATACAAAATTACATATAAGAGGTTGTGAGGGGAATGGGAAAATAAACAAGGAGAGAAATGAATTACAGTAGATGGGGCAGAGAGAGAAGATGTGAGGGAAGGGGAGGGGGGACAGTAGGGGATAGGAAAGGTAGCAGAATACAACAGTTACTAATAGGGCATTATGTAAAATTGTGGATGTGTAACCGACGTGATTCTGCAATCTGCATTTGGGGTAAAAATTGGGAGTTCATAACCCACTTCAATCTAATGTATGAAATATGATATGTCAAGAGGTTTGTAATGTTGTGAACAACCAATAAAAAAAAAGGGAAAAAAATTCATTCATTCAGGGAGCTTAAGGTCTTCTAACAAGCACTGAGCAAAAGAGGACTTTAGTTTGAAGAGAAATGAGTCCAGTATCTATAATAAACAGCTATGATATAAATATTTGGATAACAATTTTAAAAAGATATTTGAAAAGTGATCTAAATTATTGATTTTTTTTGTTTTACCATGTACAAAATAACAAGAAAGTTAAAAAAAAAACTATTCACAATACATAAAAACATATTAATTTTTCCTCCTGTGCTTTCTCCCTGATTGGACAGTTTCTGGAAATTAAAAATTAAAGGGAATGGCAATAGCACATGGGCAATAACACCTATTTATCTACACACAGGTGAGCAGATAAATAGGTACTAATATTTAAATATCAACTTTTCAGAAGGAAAGTAACTATGATAGAGAAAAGTCAGTGAAGAAAAAAATAGAAAAAAGTTAAAATATAAAGGAAAACATTTTAGGCGAAAGGGCAGCCTGGGTCAAAACTACAAATGAGATGAAGTAATATATGCTCTGTCAATAGCTGTCCAAAATCATGGGAAAAGATTTTGAGAAATAAAAGTGGCTAGCTTCTGGAAAGCCCTGGATGTCATGTTAAGTAATTTGGAATTCATCAGTTAGAAAACAGAGAAGCACAGAATGTTTTTATATGCTGGAATGATACAGGTAGAGATGTTTTTAAAAGATCCTTCTAACAAAATATGATAATGTGAAAAAAGCTTAAAGTAACAGGCTGGTTTAAAGAGTTTTAAATATAAATACAGGGCTGGGGCTGTAGCTCAGTGGTAGAGCATTTGCCTAGCATGTATGAGGCACTGTGTTCAATTCTCAGCACCACTTGAAAATAAAGTCCATCGACAAGCAAAAAAAATTTTTTTAATTAAATAAACAAATAAATAAATATAAATACAATGGAAATAATACCCCAATGGAAACAGCATCAATTCAATACATAATTATACCGCAATGATTTTAATTGGAAAAAAATGTAAAAAGTGAACGGTTCAATATTACCAACAATCCTAATACTTTTGAGACATAAGAATCCAGTAAAAGAATCGCCACTATAATTATTAATTTTAGTTACAATACCTGTTTTCAATTATAAGGTAGTGAAAGATAGCTGCAGTTTCCTTAGGCTGGATGTGTATGAGAGGTAACAAAGCTACTATTACATGGCTGAGAAGGGAGCCTAGATAAGTGTGATCCAGGCAACGAACAAAGCAGTCCCAAGCTCTACGTGAAAAAACAGAACAAAAAATTAAGTCCCATAATTTTTATCACTTGTAAAGTTCCATCAATTAGTTATTAGTTGAAGAAATAATGATAAATGTATCATAGGAAGCTTTAAAAAAAAGAAATAACGATCAGTAGTATATACCCCAAATGATGACCAAATTATATTAAGTCAAAATAGCAAAGTGGAAACAAAAACAAAAACCCAGTAATATGGGGCAGGATTAATATTCAAAGCAATTTTTATGTGTGCACATTTGCTCATACAGCTGGTCCGTGACTAATTATGGTTCAACTTAAAAGATTTTTTGACTTTACAATGGTTCAAATGTAATGTGCATTTAATAGAAACCATATTTTAAATTTTTTATCTGTCCCTGGCCTAACAATATGATATGTGCTACAATTCTCTCTTGTGATGCTGGGCCATAGCTTAGAATTTACCAAACTATCATAAGGACAAACAACTAAACTGCCCTCTATAGCGTACCACGGTATTTAAGAAATTACAAATTAGATAGTCAATGTTTCATTATAAAATAGGCTATGTGTCAGATGATTTTATCCAACTATAGGCTAAAGAAAGTGTTCTGAACTGATTTAAATTAGGTTATACTAAGCTAAGATGTCCAGTGGGTTTAGGTATGTTGAAAACATTTCCACTTGTGATATTTTCAACTTAAAATGGTTTTATTGGGAGGTAACACCACTCCCGTAGGTCAAGGAGCATTTGTGCTTATAAAATGAGAAGATAAACAGAAATGAATGAAAAAGAATGCCTGTAGGGGTCAGGAATACAAGCAAGACTTCTCTCAGTATATAACTTGTTAAATGGACTATGTAAATGTTTTACATGGTATTTTTCTTTTTATTTTTTTGTACTAGTGAAGACTGAAACCAGGAGCATTCCACCTCTGAGCTACATCCCCAGATATTTTTAAAAACTTATTTTGAAACAGGATATTGCTAGGTTGCCCAGGAGGGCGTAAAACTTGCAATCCTCCTGCCTCAACCTCCCGAGGAACTGGGATCACTGTGCTGAGCTGATTTTTAAGCTAAACAAAAAGACAAAAACAAAGAAACCCCTAAAAAAATTTGACTTTTTTGTTTTTCATTTCTGTTGCCAAGGCCAGTCTTGAACCTGCAATCCTCCCATCTCAACCTACTGAGTAGCTGGGATGACAAGCACACACTACTGCACCCATCTTTACTCCTGAAAATTTTAAAACAAACTAAAATAACTGAACCTAACTGAATATTAAGATGGTGGCATATGCACACAGAAAATAATCATTTCCCATGACTTTCTAATGAGTTTTTTTTTTTTTAAATATTTATTTATTTATTTATTTATCTTGGTTTTTGGCGGACACAACATCTTTGTTGGTATGTGGTGCTGAGGATCGAACCCAGGCCGCACGCATGCCAGGCGAGCACGCTACCGCTTGAGCCACATCCCCAGCCCCTTTCTAATGAGTTTTTAAGGAAAAAAAGAGCCTCTAAAAAGCTGAAATTGCATCTCATAATCTGTTAGCAGTCATATTGAAATTGTCATTTTAAAGTCAAATATATGTTTAGACAGAAAAAAAAGGCAACAGGAACAAAGATATTAAACATACAGAAAAGAAATAAAATGTAAAATTAAAAGAGTTAAGTAAAAAGTAGGTAATCTTTCATTTGGATTGAAAATATACAAATAAACTTGTAATTTTTTTCACTTTATAAAATAATACAAATTGTCTAGTGGCACTAAGACTTGGAAGCAATGACAATAGCAATTGTCAGTCACAATGGGTAAACAAGTGCCCAGACTAGGAGTTAATTCTGGTTCAAAGGAACCAGAGCTGAAGATCCTAAAAGAAATTGCTAATTTTGGTTCAGGGGCAAGAAATGTCCAAGATGAACCATGACATCTTATGATGCTAGAAAGCAAACAATTTATAAAAGAATAATGGGTTAGTCAAAAGTCATAGGTAACAATCTAAAAGGACCCCTACTGGCTAAAGGCAGGACACATGTGGTAAATGAATATGATTTTCATGTATTAAAATTCATCAAATTCATAAAAATCCATGGGGCTAAAATGATACAAAAAGAAAAGAAAAATTTTACTGGAGATTGCTGGGGCACAAAACCTTTATTCTGAAAATTGATAGAAATATTAAAATATTTATCCTGCCTATCCTGTATGAATTAATTTCCTATAAACTGTTTCACAATGGCTTATTATTTAATGAGGAATTTTGCTTTATTTAATAAGAATTCCATCCAATAGAGGTGGGGTTGTAGCTCAGTGGTAGGGCACTTGCCTCCCACGCATGAGGCCCTGGGTTCGATCCTTTGCACCACATGAAAATAAACAAATAAAAATAAATATTTTTTAAAAAAAGAATTCCATCTGATAAATATAAAAGAAATAATTTACTATCTATAATGAAATAATGGACTCAGGCAATGATCACTAATTAATGTTAAAATCTTTAGATAAAAGATCAAAGAGAATATGTTATAGAGGAATTCAGATTGATAAAACCAAAGCTACTAATTAATTAAACCAAACCTACTAATTAATATTATATATTATGTGACTTATGTTTGAGATAACAGAAGCACGAAGTCCCAAATATAAAGCATTATTCCCTAACAAGTTGAACCTAAATACAATCAATCATCTGTATCTAACTACCAGTTTATATGGAAAAACAATGGAGAATCGATGAGGTAGAAGAAAAAGTAAAATCAGCAATCAGTCAAATCCTACATTCCAAAATCTTAATAGTTACTATGTATGGAAGGATAAGCTATGTAAGAGCCAAAACACCAAATGGGTGATGTGTGGGCCTTGTTTACATTCTGACTCAAACAAATCAACATCTCTGAGGCCACCCAGGGCAATCTAGCAAAATCCTATTTCAGAGAGAATTTTTTTTTAATATTTTATTTTATTTTTTTTTAGTATTTGGCGGACACATCTTTGTCTGTATGTGGTGCTGAGGATCGAACCTGGGCCGCAAGCATGCCAGGCGAGCGCGCTACCGCTTGAGCCACATTCCCAGCCCCCTGCAAAATCCTATTTCAAAATAAGTTTTTAACAATGTCTGGGGCTGGGGCTGGGGTTGTGGTAAAGCACCTGCCCAGCATGTGTGAGGCCCTGGGTTTGATCTTCAGTACCACATAAAAACAAACAAACAAAATAAAGGTACTGTGTTGAACTGCAACTAAAAAAATAAATATTTAAAAAAACATATCTGGTTGGGAGGGAAAGGGAGGGGGCAGGGGATTAGCAAGGATGGTGGAATGTGATGGACATCATTACACAAAGTACATGTATGAAGACTTGAACTGGATGTCAACATACTTTACATACAAACAGAGATATGAAAAATTGTGGTATGTATGTGTATTAAGAATTGTAATGCAAAAAAAAAGCACCTGTATAAAGGCATAAATTGGGTGAACATACTTTATATACACAGATACGAAAAATTGTGCTTTATATGTGTAATAAGAAATGTAATGCTGTCATGTGTTTAAAAAAATAAAATAAAATCAATAAAAGATTAAAAAAAAGAAAAACATGTCTGGGGATATAGCTCAGAGGTGGAATGCTCCTGGTTTCAATCCTCGCTAGTACAATAACAAGAAAATACCATATAAAACATTTACATAGTTCACTAAACAAATCAACATCAAAATAGTATCTTTGAATATCTGTGATTACAGACTAGTTTTAACTAATATTAGGAATTTCTATTATCCTGTTAAGTATAAGAACTAAGAATAGTTCTGCTAAGCATAATAGTTCATGATTTTTTTCCCCCTGGTACTAGTAATTGAACCTATCATTGAAATACATGACAGCACTTTAAAAATTCTTTTGAGACAGGTTCTCTCTAAGTTGCCTGGATGGCTTGAACATGTTATCCTTCTCCCTCAGCCTTCCATGTGCCACCGAATCCAGCTCATGATAGTTTTTTTTTTTTTAATGTCTTCATCCATTAGATACATTTGAAATATCTGTATAAGCACAACAGTGTGAATCTGGGATTTTCTTTAAGATATTTCATCTAACATTAAAAACGATGGAGGTAGAATACATTATCAATGTGAATTGTTAGGAAATAGAGAAGGGGGTTTCAATAACTCTTTCTGTTTCCCATTATGATATAAGATTTTCATAATAAACATTTTTAAACAAAAAAAATTAAGCTATCTTTTAAATATAAATAGCCTCTTAATTACTTATGGTTTGACCTAATTTCCCTCAAACAGATAAGAATTCAAGTTAGTGCTACCAGGAAACACAAACACACACACACACATCCTGATGAACTCAAGCAGGCATTTACCTGCAACACAATTCAGGAAAATCATCCTTGAATCGAAGGCCAGTTCTCAGTGTGGTCATCATCTTCACTCTCACAGAACTGACATGTTTGGGTCCCATCAACTTCATCAAAGACATCAAGCTATTCAAGGCCTATAAATTAAATAGTACTTTAAAATAAAGCTTATAAACGAGCTGCCAAAAGTAGACTGGCCCTTAGGACAAGTGTTTCCCACCCAAATCCCAGCGTATCATGTATTTGTAAACAAGACAAAAATCTGATAAATAAATGTTGGTCAGTTCATTTTGTCAATTTATGTGGGAATTAGGAATTTAAAAAATGCAAGTTAAATTCTGCTTTTTGCTTCCCTTAAAGGTGATTTGTTATTATGACCTAATGGTTCTCTAGAATAGTAAATTTTCAAATTTATTAATGATATAATACATATTGCTTAACTTTCTTCATATTTATCCCAAATCGCTATTCAACAAAAATAGAAACTGAACTGAATTACAATCATTTGAATTTTAGAGCCTTGTAAAAAAATTTGAAGTAAATGGCATGCTTCACAGTGACCAACAGTTAAGGAAATTTTCGTCCTAAAGATACTAAATTCCAGATGTCCTGAGTGTAGTAAAACAAACAACTGATGATATAGACAGCTTCAGGTTCTAACAAAGGGTAAAGATGACTCAACCTCAATTATGTGCCAAAACATGCAAGTTTTTTATGGTTCTATAATGCAAATGTTTCTTTTCTTAGTTTTGAGGTAATTGTCTGATTTGGGATAACAGTAAGTAAATGGCATGCGTCACATGTAGATGAAATAGAAATTGTGTAGGGGATTAAATTTACTAGTAAATTAAATTTACTAATAAAAGCCACTGGTTGCTGAAATTTTTAGAGTTCACTGTTATGTATTCATGGGTCCTTTTATTAAGAGAAGGGGAATCAAATACATAAAAGCTTTTATTCATAGATTTTTTAATAATAATCTTACTGACTGCAGGGGTAGAAAGCAACAAAAAGAAAAATTTTATCAATGTCTAAAATTTTGTCCCAGTTCTGAGGATAAAAATATTCAGCAGTGACTATTTTAGCAGCCATCATGAAACTTCATTGTACCCAACCACTTAAACATAAGCTGACAAATACTGAAGTTGCCTTACTTTATAAAACCTAACATTTTGGTATTCAAAGATGGGAGCCAGGTGCTATGGTGCACACTTATAATCCCAGCAGCTCAGGAGGCTGAGGCAGGAGGACTGCAAGTTCAAAGCCAACTTCAGCAACTTAGTGAGGCCCTAAGCAACTTAGGGAGGTCCTGTCTCGAAATTTAAAAATTTTAAAAAGGGTTGCGGATGTAGCTCAGTGGTAAAGTGCCACTTTAATTCCCAGCGCCTGAAGAAAAAACAAACAAAAAACAAACACACAACATGGGCCATCACCACATTAGACCCATTTGGACCAATAAGTTCAATTATACAACTTCTGTTTGAGCTATAAGTGATTGCTGGTCTCAAGTCTCCCATTGACCTGGATGCTATGACGATATGGAGCCAGAAGCTACTGAGGTCATTATCTAGCAACCATAAAGCCTAGGGAATCTGAGCCAAGAGATTGATTCTAAGAATGTACTTCATTTGTTCTTGTGGTGCTGGGGATGGAACCTGAGGCCTGGTGCATACTAGGCAAGCTCTCTACTACTGAGCCATACCCCAGCCCTCTAAGAAAGTTTTCTGAGTCCAGAATCAAGTTACAGCTGAAGCTATATTATCTTACACTTTTAGATTTATAAAGCCAACAAATTCCTTTAAGTTATTTTGGGTTGGATTTTCTTTCCCTCATAAACAAAACAATTACAAATTATATAATTCCTACTTACAGATTCCCCCAAACCTTATAAAAGTTATTCAGCAATATACAATGTGAAATGTTTGGATTTTTGTTTGTTTTTGAGACTAGAAGTGGAAATCACATCTCCTGCATATTCTATATGAATTCAATCCCAGTTCTGTAGAGCTCAATTGTCACTACTTACCATTTTCTTATCTTCAATGCCAACACTGGAGCTCAGTAACTGCATGTTAAAAAAGGCCAAAATGCCCAACAACTTGGGTTGCAAATAATCAGCCTAAGAGAGAAGAGTTTAATACACATCAAATTTCTTAAATTGACAATTATTTGATGAACTTCATTTTCATTTCACCTAGCCAGGCTAGAATATTAGAAATAAACATACAGTGTATTAAGTTTCTCCAAAAGCATGTATTTTCACATCTAGTATTTAAAGAAATTAGTGAAAGTGACTTATAATTACCATAATGAAATATGGTTAAATAGTAATGAAAAAACTATAAACTTTTGATTCATGGAGTGAGCTGTGGTGCTACCTTCAAAATCCAGAACGGAAAAAAGAAGAAAGACAAGTCACTACCTACCTTTATTCTATGGCATTAAGAGCTACCCCCTACCAGAATCATAGTTTGACATACTGTCAGTATCCCTTAAGGTAACAGTGAAAAAGGGGTATAAGACTCTAGGCATCAACAGTTGCAGGGCAGATACAAATCACTGACTATGCCACTTTGGGTCTCCAGAAACAACTAGAGTTAAGCCTTTCTTGAGAGAGAATCCTAAAGATAAGGCCATGAGCTTTAAGTCAAGTCAACTCTGTCTTTAAATCCAAATTTTGACCCTTTTTGATATGTAATCTTAAGATACTTAACTCCTCTGAGTCTATAAAATGTGAACAGTGAAAGTACCTATTGCTTTAAAGGTAAAATAAGATGCTTTGTGCTCAGTCTATAGTTAAATGATAAATCAATTTTAAGTTGTTTATAAACTGGGAAAGTGATTACTCCTAAGAATATTCCTTTCTCAAAATCTTTATATTTGCAGAGGGAAAATGGCAATTGAAAGAGCTGGGGCTGAGTGGCAAATGAAGTATTTTCCAACTCTAGAACCAAGCTGCCATTATTTAGTGTTGGGGCACCTACTTTACATATCTTGAGGTTAAACATACTGCCAAAGGGAAAAGAGTAGGAGCGGGTGTGCTAGCACACAGTGGGAGGAGCTAGACAGCCACCTACATGTCTCTCCAGAACAGATGTTGGGACAAAAACTTTTCTCGATAAGCCCAGAAAATCATGTTTATCAAGCCCCAAATTATATTTTGTTTTGTAAACTTCTGATTTGGATTGAGACTCGACTTTGGCATAACAAGCTACAATTCCAGCATATGCTTCTTAAATAAAATGCAGATACAGATGGCATTCATAAAGCTATATCAATATCCTAAATTTAAAGTTCTTGCATTTAGACAAATAATTCATTCTGAGTTCATTCTGCCACTCAGCACATACGTATTATGCATACCTAGAATACTGAGCAAGGTACAGATACACAAGATAAACAAAGTCACTTTCCCATTAACTTATGTGGCAAATTAGTTTTTAAATAAATATGTAAATATGTGTTAAGTGCTATAAGAAAACACATATGATCATGTGATGGAGAAGACATGAGATGAGTGAATTTAGATGGGGTGATCAGGAAACTTTGAAATCTAAAGAATGAGAAAGAGCCAGGAGGTTATTTCAAGAAGAGAGAGATCTACGGCGAAGGTTTGAAGCAGGAAAAAGCTTAGCATATTTAAGAAACAAAAAGTGCTGAAACATAGAAAAAAGGAAGAAGAGTTGCACAAGTAGAAAGGCAGGCAGATCACATATGGTCTTAAAAGATTTTAAGAGCAATGAAAACCGTAGAAGAAATTTAAGCAGGGGAATGATATGAGTGTGTAAAAAGAACACTCCAAATGCGTGTTAGTAATTGATTGTATGGAGGAAAGAATGAAAGGAGAGACTAGTTAGGTGGCTTCTATAGTTGTCCCAGAAGAAAATAATAGTTGCTTGTGAGTGTAGTGGCAACAAAGAGGGAAAGATATTTTGGAGGCATACCTGATAAGACTTGCCCACACCTTGATTTATTAAAAAAAAAAAAAAAAATGGAGGGCTCATGAATGTTTTCTAAGTTTTGATTGAAGCAAGTGGGTAGGCAGTGGTACAGTGTACCATTTTCTGAGGTAGGGAAGGCTAGGGATAAAAAGGTTAGGGAGGGAAAAATCAGGATTTCTTTTTTCTTTTCTCTCTCTCTTTTGTTCATGCTAGAGATTGAACCCAGAGCCTCATGCATGTTAAGAATGCACTCTACCACTCAGCTATGCTGGTTGAAAAAAAGTTTTTTAATGAGTTCATTATGTTTGGATTTATTTAGATAATCAAAATATAGGTAAGTACAGATGACAAAAAGGTTGACAGTCTCTGTCTGCCATCCTCTCTCACTCTCAGATCCATTCTCTGCCCTTTTCTGTCCCACTCAATGCTTGCAAGGATGGCCAGATTGCATTACTTAGGATCCCTCCATCCACTGAATTTTATCAACAGGAAGCAACAATAAAAGAACAGACAGAAGGAAGCGAGTGTGGTATTTCTATTTCCTGCACTGTGTTCTGAGGTGTTTCTAATAGTGGCTGTAGTCCTCCACAATGACAAGGCCACCTATCATGGTTTTAGCTCTCCACAAGGTTCTAGTAACACCATTTCTTTTTCTCAGGACTAAAGGAATACTAGTTGCCTGCTATTTGCAGTCTCTGGATTTCTTAATATTTTTCTGGTCCTCTTAATTGCCCGCAACACTCGAAAGAGCCCATATGTTAAAAATGAATAGACAGAGTAGCAAAAAAAAAAAAAAAAAAAAAAAAAAAAATCAAGACAATGTGGTATCATGGAGATGCAACATAGTAAAAAGGATGGTCAATTGTGTTAAATGCTACTGGAAGTTTGCACAAGATGGACAAAAGAGAAGTCACCATCAGAATTTAATAGCAGGGAAACTGTTAGTGACCCAGACAAAAAAGAATTTCAGTGGAAAAGTGAAAACAGAGCTACAGTAGAATGGGTTCACTTAATGGGAAATGAAAAGGCAAAGACAGAAACCTCTTTAAAAATATTTTGTTGGTAGTCCTTTCAGTCTCTTAAAGAAATGACAGCTGGGAGTGAACTTGTGGCTCAGTGGTAGAGTGCTCACCTAGCACGTGTGAGGCCCTGGGTTCGATCCTCAGCACCACATAAAAATAAATAAATACATAAATAAATAAAAGGTATTGTGTCTAACTACAACTAAAAAATAAATATTAAAAAAAAAAGAAATGACAGCAAGCATAAAGAAAACAACAAGAATAAGTGTGAGGAGATATATACATATATTTTAAATAAATAGTGCCAGGCATAGTGGTGCACACGTGTAATCCCAGATACTCAGGAAACTGAGACAGGAGGATCACAAGTTGAGGGCCAGTGAGACCCTGTCTCAAAAATAACATATAAAATGTGCTGAGGATGTAGGCCAATCAGTAAGGCCCTGGGTTCAATTCCTAATATGACTAAAATAAATAAAAATAATTAAACGAACACCATAAAAAAACAGTGAAGTGACTTCAGATATAAACTTAAGGTAGAGAAAGATAAAAAGGGCTAATACATCTTTTAACTTTCCTTCAATCCAACAATGGATTAAATGTTGAAGGGTATCTGGAAGTAAGGTAGAAGGAAAACTACAAGCATATTCAACATAGTTAAAAATGAAAAACAAACTTTATAATTTACTCAGTAAAAAAAATTCTTCAAAATCACTTGAAAATTCCATTTTTCAAAGCTGATACATGCCTTACTATAACCATGCAATATAAGTCAACCTTTTTTTAAGTAAAAATACCAAATAAAAATTTTTTAAAATATCTAACAATTGAAACATGCAAGAACAACAAAAAGTTTCCTCAATTCCATAAAGAAGCTATTAAAAAAGGAGGAAAAATGTAACCATTTGAAAGAATAAAGCATGAACTCTGAAGAATGCAGCCTCATGCTATGTGTATAATGAAATCTGCTTCTCTTTGATGATCTCAATTAAAAGAACTTAAGAACTGGGGGGAAAAACAAAAAGGAAGAGAAACAAACACAAAACCTCATATTCCCCTTACCATTAGTTCAGGTGATGTGATATCTTTTGGGCCCTGATATGGATCATCACTAGATGCAAACGAGGCAAGTATTGACAAACCATTGAAAACTTGTTGATAATGTTCTCCAATACGTAGCAACAATTCATTATGCAATCCTTGGAAATCCTGTCTCAACAGGCTCCCCAGTTCAATTTCTGTTTCATTCTAACACAAAGAATTCAAAAAAAGCATTTTTTTTCTTTATACAAACATCCTGGAAATAAGTACATTGCTTTGAACATGCTATTAGTAAATCAGGAGCTCTAGACCACGTATTTAATGGTACTAAAAAAAGGCACTGGAAAATGATTCTAATTTTTCGTATGCGTATATGGTGCTGGAGAGTGCATCCAGGGCTTCATTCTCACCATGTAAAGACTCTAATCTTTTTCTCTACAGGTATACCTACCACGAGTTATAGATAATGAAGAGATGTGATCAGTAAAATTTTTAAAAACCAAGTCCTAGTTTTTCTCTAAGGTCTTATCATATCGTTAACTCAATATTTATAAACACACAAATCCTGGGAAGAAACACAGCAGAGTGCCTAAGACCAGTTTTTCCTCATCAGATTAGTTACATTATAACTCAAACAAGTTACCTACTTGAACCTCTCTTTGCCTTAATTTCCTCACTATAAAACCAAGATATAGGTTGAATATCCTAATCTGAAAAATGCTGCAAAACAAAGAACTGACATGACGATTCACGCAGAAAATTCTACACCTGATACCATGTGATACGTCACAATCAAAATACAGGCTTGCTAAAAATATGTATAAAATTTATACAGGCTCGGGTTATGGCTCAGTGGTAAAGTGTTTGCCTAGCATGTGTGAGGCACTGGATTCGATCCTCAGTACCACATAAAAATATATAAATAAAATAAAGGGGGGCTGGGGATGTGGCTCAAGTGGTAGCGTGCTCGCCTAGCATGCATGGGGCACTGGGTTCAATTCTCAGCACCATATAAAAATAAAATAAAGATATTGTGTCCACCTAAAACTAAAAACAAATATTTAAAAAATAATAATAATAAATAAATAAAGGTATTATGTCCATCTACAACTGAAAAAAAGGATTTAAAAAATTATATTCAGACTATGTGTTTAAGGTGTATATGAAACAAATAAATTCTGTGTGCATACTTTGGTCCCATCTTCAGGACATCTCATTATGTACACACAAATATTGCAAATCTGAAAAAATATGAAATCTGGACCCAAGTATTTTAGATAATGGTTACTCAACCTGTAGTACCTTTATTGAGTAACTGTGAAGAAGTGAACCAGAGTATGTGGATATAGTAGTTTCTGACATGTAGTAAGACTCTTTTAAATATTTATTACATTCTACCCCCACAACACACAGATTCACTTTCTCAAAAATGAATAAATACAATCAATATTCAATAACTCTCATGTTGAGAGAGATCTGCTACTGGCCTATTATGAAAACGAAATACATTAATATCAGAGAAAACGATAAAGTTGTATGCATATTTCTCAGGTTTTTCTGTTCCCACATAGTAACATATTCCTCACAGACAATGTTGTCAATACGACACCAAAAAAGAAGCATACGCTACCATTTTAAATTTAAAAACAAATAAGAAACAGAGCCAAACTATAACCAGACCACCAAGTAACTAAACTAGATACAGTCATTATACTACAGTTGAAGTTGTCTCTTCCAATGGATATAATTACTTGTATACAGCAGTCAATCAACCAAAATACTAAAATACTAAATGAAATTAGTATTTCATTTAGAACTTCATCCATGAATCGGGGATGGTGGCACACACCTGTAATCCCAGCTGCTTGGGAGGTTGAGGCAGCAGGATCTCGAGTTCAAAGCCAGCCTCAGCATAAGTGAGGTGCTAAGCAACTCAGTGAAACCCTGTCTCTAGATAAAATACAAAACAGGGTTGGGAGTGTGGCTCAGTACTCAAGTGCCCCTGAGTTCAATCTCTAGTACTGGGGGAAAAAAAAAAAGAGGACTTCATCCATGAGAATAACTATCCTAGCCCATTATGGTGAAATGATCAAATAAAATATTAAAAGAATTCTACTTAATATGTGTCTAAGACAAAGATTATTTAACCCAACAACATTTAATATATTTTTTAAGGATAGGCTATAAATTATTCTCCTTCCCATTAGAGTAAGTTTTCATTAATCCTACTTTAAACAAAAGAATAAAACATATACAAATATTCAATTACCTTCAGATAATGAAGCGCACGTTCTAATTCATCTTTGGAACAAGAACAAACCAAATGAGAAAAAATATATTTGAAGTTATTTATTAAAATCTCTCTACGATTGACATTTAATTGTTTTCCTAAGGTTCGAATGAGAGCAGAAGCTGCAGGGCTTGCTTTGGCAGCAAGGTCAGGCAGTAAAACTTGTAAAGTCCTCTGAAAAAGAATACAGAAGTTACTAAAAAGTACATTTGTCTGTGTGATAAAATATTCACATAAGCTATGTACAAAAATATTCGAAAATGCCATACACATTTGGAGTCCAGATATAAATTGAATTTGAATTCAGATTTACCATTTATTTACTTGTCTGGTATCAAGTGAGCATCTGCTATAATTCAGGCACTGTAGATATTACAAAACAAGCAAAGTGCCTGGTGGCATAGAAGGTGGAGACACACAATAACAAAGAAGATCATTTCTCATGAGTATGTGTTAAAATCCACACATGCTCTAAGGTAAAGAAGTCTTAAGTCTGATGAAGTCTTTAACTTATATGTAAAGAAGAAAATCTTTTAACATATCTAACATAGCAATACTACAAGAAGTCTATCTTCATTGAGGTCTATTTTCTTTAAGATCTTATTCATAAAATATACATGGAACCCAAAGATAAAATGGTTGGCCTTTCATTTATTCTACACGTACCTAATGAATACTTACTGCATGTCAATCACTATTTTAAGTACTAGAGATATAACAATGAACAAGACTCACACTTTGCCTTCAGAGACCATCTTACTTGTGTTATGCTTCCAACTTAAATATTAACACTACAAGACTTCTAAAATCTTTTAAGATAGTTTCTACAAAGTTATCATAATTATTATGTTAGAATGATTATGTAATATTCTGTGACCTAAAATTAGACACTTAATTTCTTCTTTGCTACTTGGACACTTTTGCAATAAACATCTGTATTTTTTGGTTCCCAGAGTAGAATTAATAGCATAATAGTATGAACTGCTATTATAATTTATTGTTAAGAGTAACAATATATCTTGCTTTTTGGAAAGGATAAGAAGATAATCTATCCTTTTTTTTTTCTTTTTCCTGTTACTGGGGATTGAATCCAGGGGCACTTTACCACTGAACTCTATCCCCACCCCTTTTTGTTTTTTTGGGTCTCATTAAGTTGTCCAGCAGGCCTCAAACTTGCAATCCTTCTGCTTTGGTCTCCCAAGTGGCTGGAATTACAGGTGGGTGCCACCAGGCCCAGCATCTACTCTTTTCACCTTTTAAATATCAGCCCAGTGAATTTCAAAGATTTCCCAAACCATATCATACTACAAATTTTTCATTTGAATTCATAGCAGATCACCTATACCACTAGTTTTGTACATTAATACTCCAACTCCTCAAAGGGAGAAATGATCATATTAGTCTTTGAAGTATCAATAGAACCAAAGGCTCAACTACTTCACTCACTGAATGAATTTGCACAGCCAAACCTACAGAGCAGTAACTTAAAATCAATAGGGACTTAAGTTTTATAGGATAATAAAAACAAAACATGTAAATTTGAAAATCTAGGATCCATATGCTCCTTAATGTATTTGCCAGATTTCTTGGAAAAAAGGGAAGAAATAAAGAAAGGCCGACAATATAATGAATAAAATACTGAATTAATAAAATACTGAATCAATTAAGTAAACTATACATTGCAACTCACTGTAAGGAAACGATTAAGGTCAGGAAAGTCGAAAACATTGGCAATTTCAGATAAGGTATTTAAAGTCATTTCTCTCTGGTGAGCTACATCTTGTTTTCGAATCTCAGCATTCTGGCAAGGAGTACTTGGAAGTGCTGTCATCTGACTGGAGTGAAGAGATTCTACCAAAAACTAGAGCAAAAACAATTTTATTATTATTAGAAATTTTAATGCTTTTTCATCTAACATAAAGGGTAGTCAATGTTCTACATTGCTTGAATTGACTCATTGAATATAACCTTAATGAAATGGATTATGTCATAACTCCCTTTTACAGATGAAGTAACAAGGCTTATTTTAAAAACTTGAATACCACGCAAACAATTATATCACAAATATAGGATAAAACTAATATTTTAGTATAGACTACCCTTTCAGCCATTCACTGAACATACTTTTCTGAAAACAAAGTGTGCTATCTATAACATCAAGGCATACAATTTTATTATCGCCTAAAAGGCTAAAAAAAAAAAAAAAAGGATTCTGCCCTAAAGATTAATAATGGTGTGATAATTCAATAAATCATCATAAGATAACTTGTCCCAGGCTGGGGTTATGGCTTAGCGGTAGAGAACTCGCCTCACACGTGCAAGGCCCTGGGTTTGATCCTCAGCACCACATAAAAATAAACAAATAAAATAAAGTTATTTAAAAAAAAAAAAAATGACTTTTCCCTCTCTCTTTTTTTTTTTAAAGAAAGAGAGAGAAATGGGCTGGGGATGTGGCTCAAGCAGTAGCGCGCTCTCCTGGCATGCGTGCGGCCCGGGTTCGATCCTCAGCACCACATACCAACAAAGATGTTGTGTCCGCCGAGAACTAAAAATAAATATTAAAAATTCTCTCTCTCTCTCTCTCTCTCTCTCTCTCTCTCTCCCCCCCCCTCAATCTCTCTTTAAAAAAAAAGAGAGAGAATTTTTTTAATTTTTTTTTTTTTTTTTTTTTTTTTTAGTTTTTGGTGGACATAACATCTTTATTTTATTTTTATGTGGTGCTGAGGATTGAACCCAGTGCCCCGCGCATGCCAGGCGAGCGCACTATCGCTTAAGCCACATCCCCAGCCCTTCCCTCTTTTATTTACAATCTATGTCTTCAGATCAATATGCTAAAATATAAAATGGCAACATAAAAACATAATTTTAAAATAATATTGTAAAGCAAGCAAAATAACACATGGACACATGTTCTTTCTTTCTTTCTTCAGATGTTGCCTGGGCTGAACTCAAACTGGGCTCAAGCAAACCTCCCACCTCCACCTCCCAAGCAACTATAGGTGAGCACCACCATAGCCAGTTTTATTTATTTAGTTTTTCAAACTCTTAGAAAGTACTGCTATTACCTATAGTCAAGATGAATACTGATTCTCACCTGACAGATGGGTTTCTTATACTGACTGAAAAAACTTTGCAGTTTAACACTTTTAGCTGCAACCAGAGCTCTAATTTCTGTATATGCTGCTCCAGAGATAGACGCTGACTTAGATAACAAACAATGCAATAAGTGCAACAGTGCAAAAGGTACCAAATCTCCTTTTGCTGCCCTAAAATTTAAAAACAAACAAACATGTATATGTATAATCAATGCCTCCGAAACAAATGAAAACCCACAAATATAAACATGCTGAATCCCATTTTAACAAGTAATATCAAATACCTCGCATTCATTGTCTTTTTTTTTTTTTTTTTTGCAGTGCTGAGGATCAAACTCAGATCCTCGTGCATGTTAGGTAAGCACTCTACTACTAAGCTACATCCCCAGCCCTCACTGTCACTTATAGCAGGAATATAAGACAATGATAAAATAAAGAATACAAATGCTGCCAAATGTACCTTCCAATGTCCCCTGTTGTAAGAATCAAGGTATCCTTCAACTCATTATTTCTTGATATTTGGGCATGTGTATATGCTTCCTTCATTCTTAAGACAAATAGCTAGAATAAAATTAAACTAGTTAAAAAAAAAACAATTTAGAGATAGATTTATAACCCAAATGTTAAAAATAAAAATATTAACCTCTTTT
This sequence comes from Spermophilus citellus, assembly GCF_964194105.1. Taxonomy (NCBI): domain Eukaryota; kingdom Metazoa; phylum Chordata; class Mammalia; order Rodentia; family Sciuridae; genus Spermophilus; species Spermophilus citellus. The sequence goes on from NC_138188.1 coordinate 39,404,845, forward strand.
ATAAATCCATCTTCAGAACCCAAGGCTTCCAATATATGTTTGATATTTCCACTAAAAGCCACTCTAACATCCTTGTCTGGATCTTCCATTAAGTTTAATAAAGTTCCAAGAACTGCTTTAACATCTGTTTCATCTTCTCTAAAATCAAGATGTTTACAAATATGATGTAGATTATCTATGAAAGCTAAAGGGAGAGAGTACACATTACCTAATGTGACACATTAAATATCAAAGTTATACTGTAAAAATATTGTCAATTAACAACATACTGATGAACATTCCCAAGTTCCTTTATATGCCAACACTTAATATTCGAATATACATACCACACCGAATTAAAATAAGATGTTTATAAACTTGAATTGCTTTATATTTATGCCATAAATGACTAAAATCAAAAATAAATTCCAAATTTTTAAGCTACAAATAATACTTTTTAGATTTTATAAATAATTGTATGTTACCATGCAGACTTAAGCACATTTCACTAATTCAAACAACCTTGAACTAAGAGGATTTTTTTTTTGTAGTGCATTATACTTATATATAATATTGGGGTTCATTTTGACATAATCATACATGTATGGAATATAATTTGCTCCACTTCAGGGAAATCTCTATTGTTAAAATTACAAGATTTAGGGGCCCTAAAACTACCTACTATCTATTGCTTTGAAAACTTGGGAACAATTTCCAACTTACTGCCTAAACAAATGAATTTTTCTAGTATTTGTACAAATTTCATGCTCCCCCCAAAAGTCACATTTTATTAACCCTGGAAAGTAGCCAAAAAGATACTATCTATAGACCTCAGTTGGGAAAGGTAATCTATTTGAAGTTCTAAAGGTTCAAGGTGGTTACGGGACACAATAAGATGATCTCTGGTATCACTGAAGAAAATACATAATATTAAACCTTACAATATTATACCAACTTTCAGGTTTGCCCCCATTAGACTCTCAAATCACAAGAACATTTTAAAAATCAAAAAATCATTTATCTTATTAGTTTTGCGATAATCTAATACCAGTCCCATACCATTTATATTCAATCATTACTGAGCATTCAATCTATCAAGCGTATAACTTGTTATAATCTTCTAAGGCTTCAGACTAATTCTGTCATCAATATGAAAACTGCAACTTTAATAGTATTTTAAAATATTAAGTAAATCATAAGCACTCACCAAGTTTTACTGGACTAGGTGTGTTTTTTTTCAATAGGAAAAGGAATGGCTTGCAAATAGAAGCTTTTAGTTGAGAAGAGGAACATTCATGTTGAGAAATAGCTTTCAGGCTTTTACAGAAGAGGTCCACATTTCCATGCTCAGAGAAAGGTTCTATTAAAGAACTTGTCAAATAAAACACGCCATGAAGAGTACAGACCAGCTGACCAAGTATAGAAGCAAATTCTTTCTTGACAACATCAGAATCATCTTTGACTTTATCTCTGGGAAAAAAAGAAAAAGTACTAAGTCATCTTGCTTACAATGAGCAATAAACAAATATTTACATATATAGCCAGAGAATGAGTCTTCCAATCAAGTGATACATTCAAATTAAAATCTTAATACGCACATAAGAATCTTGGGAACTCTGTTACAAGGATTCTTCTGCTGCAGTAAGATAAAAAATCCATTAACACAACTAGCCCGGATTATTTCATGGGAGCTCTGCAAAGCCCAGTTGTAAACTGCTGTTCTCCATTCAAGGAATATTCTTCTTGGAAACAGAGTTAGAAGAAACACACATCTTGACTGTGCCTGTGGTGCTGAGAAAATTAAGTCTATTAAACAAGATTTCTAACAGTGTTAATTGAAAATCATCTACCAGAGAGTAAACAAACAAGTTAGTTATCTTTGTAAAATTTTCTTCTTTTTCTAGATAACAAAAATGTACTGCCCAAGAATGTCAACCAGTGAGATGTAAAACAACTCTCATGTTCTGTTAACAGGGGTGTAGATTGGCACATCTTTGGGGAACAATATAGCAGAACAGAGTTCTGGGTGTGCAAACTCTACAACCCAACAATTTCACTCCTGGAAGTCACCCTGAAATACTGATTCTCAAACTTTAATATGCACATGAATTGCCTGATCTTGTTAAAAATGCAGATTCACAATCAGAAGTTCTAGATGCAGCATAAGCTTCTCTTTTTCTAATAAGTTCCCAAATGGTGGTAAAACCACACTCAAACAGCAAGCCCTGGACTTTGTCATTTATAAAAACTTTCATTGAAATTGTGTTTGTAATTGTGAAAACAATTTGATCGCCCACCAAAAGGAGAATTGATAGTGTTTGTTCTACAGTTACCTACTTTTCAGAAGTTTAAATAAAATACCAGTTCCATGTATTACTATGGATAAATCTCATAAAGATAATGTTGAATAATAAAATGCAAGTTATAAAAAGAAATAGAATTCTACCTATTATTTGGAGAAAAATACATCGATAGTAAAAGTAATAAAATATTTATCAGAACAGTAAAACACCTAATTCAGAACAGTAGTTATCACTAGGGAAAGAATGAGGGGAATAAAACTGGGGAGGGACAATAGAAGGGCTTCCATTACATCCATAACATTTTTACTTCTTTTTTTGTTGTAGTTTACCCCTCACCCCACACTAGGATTGAACCCAGGGTTTTTGCACATGCTAGGCAATGCTCTACCACTTGGCTACATCCCAACCCTTTTTATTTTGAAACAGGAGCTCTCTAAGTTACCTAGTCTGGCTTCAAACTTGGAATAATTCTCCTGTCTAAGCCAAAGTAGCTGGAATTACAGGTATGTACCACCACGCCCAGCTAACATTTCAATTCTTAAAATGGGAGGCTGATATAAGAAACTTTGGTGTATTACTCTCCATTTTTTTTTTTTTTGGTATTTCTCAAATATTTCATAAGTTTCTTAAATGAACATCAAGATATTTAAGAATATATTTCAAATTTTTTTACAGAAAGTAAAGAAATGGGATATATGGGGCAGACTTTCATTTGTTACTTTGAATATATTTAATTCCTTTCTGAATTATAAAAGTATACCCCCCTCTATTAATTATTGAAAAAAATGATAGTAATAAGTGTCATAAACTGTACAGTGATAAGTTAAAACAAAGCAAAACAAAACAAACTACACTCATAAGACATAAATTTGTGACCACTTACAGCAACTATCTGAAATCCTCTGGCTTAATGTTAGAAGACTAGTGGCAAAAGTAGTCAGCTTTAAAGAATCATCATCAGAATGGGAATAAATCCATGGAAGTGACAGCATTCCACATAAATCTTCCAGAATATGATCTTCAAATGAATTTTTTACTACAGAAGCACAAAATAGAACATAAATTATACTTATTCCTTAACCATATCTAACTTTTGTCTTTTTTCAATAAAAATATATATATTGGGAACATCAAATGGAATTATAATAAACATTCAATAAACAGGGGTTCTTAATGTAAAAGGCCATGAATAATGCTCTTCCTTTTTCTTTTTTGGTGCTAGGGATCAAACCCAGGGCCTTGTGCATACAAGGTATACAATCTATCACTAAGCTATACTTCCATCCCTAGGAATGATGTTCTGAGGTCTGTGAAGCCAAACAAATTAAATGTGACTTTATAAAAATATTCATCTATGCACTATTTAAAAGAGTTCTTCAAATTTTCATATTTAAAAATAATCTTAAGTTATAAGTAAATTTCTATTGACTAAAATAAAAATATTATAAAAATAAGTTTGAAACTAAGAAATTATTAACAATCTTAACTGATCAAAATCAAGAAATATCTTCTGGGTAGTCCTAACACTTGGATATTTAGGCTTCAGGCAAAAACAAAAGCCTATTTCTACATTGATCAAGACTATTCCGATCTATTGATTATTTGTACTCACCTTGCATATAAATCAAAGCATCATAAATTTTCACCACATTATCAATGACTACCTCCAGTTGAGGTTTCTGAATAGATTCTAACAAATTCCTACAGCTCTTAATCACTTTTGTGTAAAAATCCAAAGACATCCAAGTTATCAGTACTGAAGATTTCTTTTCACATTTGTGCTGACAGTCGTTGAAATTATGGCTGCAATAAGTACATTTTTTAGGAGACATTAGAATTAAGATGAATTTTGATATTGTCAAACATAATACTATAGCAAAGATGAAAGAATAGTATAAAACAAACCTATAACAACTTTAAAAACAATTAAAAGAAAACAAACAAGCTAATTAATATCTTTATTACTATTTTAGGTTTATAATAACTTTATGTTGGTTTCAATCACTCTTCTGATTTAGGAATTAAAATTAATCAGGGATCCTTAAATGTGGTATCACCAGGCTCAAAAACTACTGAACACATGTCTGCACAATTATTAACTGGTTTAGTAAATCTTTTCTTCTTTCTGTGCACACTTAGCACAGTGCCTAGCATTTAGTAGGCATGCAGCAGAAAACAAACTCATAGACTTAACTGAAAAGTTTGTGTCCCAAGGTCACAAATGAAGTTAACAAAAAGGTCTCCTTCAACAGTAAATCCAAATTCATTATAGGAAACCCACCCAGAAAATACAAGAAGTTGTTTTACCAGTCCATGTTTTGATGACAACAGTGAACAGTACACAGAGCAGTCAGTTGTAAGATAACAGTGATTCCTTCTAAAGCCTCAATAACAGGATTCTTCAGACTACTACATTCAAGGGAAATCTGAAGGGATTCAGCTTTTTGTTTCAGTGCATTCCATAATATGCTTTTTTTGTTCATATCCACATGTTTAATTCTATAATTAATTACAATGACAGTAAAAGGAGATTAAATATAAGTCCAGTTAAAACATGAAACATGGGACTGAGGATCTAACTTAGAGGTATAGCACATGCTTTATGCAAGGCTCTGGGTTCAATCCTCAACATCAAAACAAAAACAATGAAACATATTTAAACAAAAATGCCATGTAACATGAACTTTTATCTATACTAAGACAAACTTAAAACAATGCTCAGGCTGGCTGAAATATGGCAATTCTTTGGCTATGTTACAAAAAAAAAGGTTTACTTGCTAACATTTGAAAAGTTATTGATAGATGCACATTTCAGAGATATTAATTAAATAGGCACATAAAAACATTCAAAGTAACTACATTTAGCCATGTAGAACTATTAAAACAAGAACTATTAAAACATTCTAAGCATTCCTTTGACTACGTTAGAATGATGTTTTTTGTCTATTTAAATCAAAGTACTTAACTAAAGCTGATTTTTAAAGTGAATAAAATTTAAATGACTAAATACAAACTGAATAAGGTCATACTCTTCCGACTGTTTCGATGCTCTTTTGAAAGAACTTAGAGAGGAGCTGAGTCTACGTCTTTTGGGTGATATTCCATCACTATTAGTGCCAAGATTTTCCTGTTGAGCTTGGCACTGTATTTCCTCAATGATTTCCATACTTTCCATTTTCAAGGCTGCATAAAGTGGGCCCAACAAGTACTGAGGAAACAAAAATAATTTCAAAAACTATCTCTTAAAAAATGTCTATATTACAGGCAGCAAAAATGCATTAGGTGTTAGCTACATGTTTTCAAGTAAATTTAGTAAACTATTTTGGGGGGCTGGGTTGTGGCTCAATGGTAGAGTGCTTGCCTACCATACATGAGGCACTGGGTTCAATTCTTAGCACCACATAAAAATAAACAAAATAAAGGCACTGTGTCTATCTACATCTAAAAAACTTAATAAATAAATAAAGTTTAAAACAAAATATTTTGGGAGGTTTCTATAAGGCAAACCAAACACCCAAGTTAATCTTTATTATTTCACAGTCCATAGATAAATGATAGGTCTATATTTTAGAAGGCTTATAACAAATCCTTCTCTCTATAATGTTTTTCCCCTACCAAAATGCTACAAAGAAAAATTCTATAACAGAATTAATTTTTCCATACTATAAATCAAACAAGATTTCTAGATAATATGAACTAAAATGCTTAAACAAGTTACTACTACACATCTGAATATTTTATTACCTGACTTCCAGTTTAAACAAGAAAGAGGGCATAATTTGGCATGACTAATTATTCATAGATTTTATAAGTGATTGATTATAACATGTCAAAGATAAAAATCTATGTGAGTGATCAAAGTCTACAATTAAGTTTATAACTAGCCCTATTTCAAATAATAATGTAGCAAATTTACCCTTCACTTTAAAACATTCTACTCTACTGGCAGTTCATTAACAACTTAATGAACAAATACTTCAGAAATCAAAGTAAAAATCCCATAGGAAGCCAGACTAACCCATGAAAATCATTATATCTTCAATATATTATAAAAAATACTCTACTTTCTCATTATATCTTGTACATATACATACATTTAAGTGAACAAAATACACACTGTACAAGTAACTTTAAGAATTACTCACCTTTACATCTGCCTGAACTCCAATAACATCTGCAAGAGCTCTACAAATATTTCCTACATAGACCTTCCTGACTTGTAAAGCAGATTCATACCCAGCTGGCACAAACTTTATGAAATACTGCAGTAAATGACACAAAGCTGCTTTTAGCAAATCAGACTTGAGCCGCATAAGCACACCATCTTCAAACATGACACAGAGTTTTTCCAGCAGCATATTTAAATAGACAGGTTCAATATTTCTATAAGCTTCTGCTTCAAAAGGGAAGAGTGTCTTTATAAGTTTTGATAATGGCTCTTCATACAGTTTTAAGTGATCAGCATCCATTTCTACAAGATGTTTTAACAATTCCAAAAATGAGCTGAAGAAAGCACTGGCTGGTTGTGCTGGTAGTCCTCCAAGTTCAAAGAGTTCAGTTACAAGGCTTATTGCTAAGCATTTAACTTTTGGACTACCATACTCTAGGAGAACACAACCTATTTGCCAAAGAAAGAGTTCTTGCCTTCTAAAAAACACAGTTGCAATAATACGAATAAGAACCATTAATAAAGTGACTTCAATACATTCTAAATTTTGCATGCTAACAAACTGCAAAGGAGCTGGTTGTAAATATTCCATATGTTCATCTAATTGGCTTAAAAATCGGTTAAAGACCACTGGCCATTCCACAACATCTTCCATTGCACTTCTTCTGTGGAGGCAAATCAAGTCTTCAAAAAGATATAATAATTCCTTTGTGAGTACCCCAAAAATAGTAGGACTCTTGCTTTTAAAAAGAAATAATAATGAGCAGATAACTTCACAGATTTTCTTGTGTAACATGTGACAGGATGGAGTTGCTGCAATCCTTAAAAGTCTTGTGATGATCCAATTACTGAATTCTTTAAAGTAAACAAAAAGATAATCAGTAAGTATATCAGAAGTGTTAATTTGCTAAATGCGCAAAGACTGATTTTTAAAAGTATAAACTTAAATAACAGTCTCTATTCCTTACACAATGGAAACATAACAGTAGTTTTGAATATCATCTTTAATAGCTTCTTAGCCTTTTGTCTAAGATCAAGTACAGAATATCAACTTTCAGTCAGACAGATAAGGTCCTAGCTTGTCACTTACTAGTTGCCTGAACTTTGCATTTTTGGAACCTCTGTAACATCATCTACAAAAGGAGAATAATGATATCTATGCTATGGGCTGCTGTAAGGGTCAAATAAGATGTGTGTGAAATATGCAGGATAGTTCCCAAAGTATAATAAATGTTCAACATATGGTAGTTATTATCACTCCTTCAAAAAAGATTTATTGAGTGGAGGGCTAGAGGTATATAGCTCAGTGGCAGAGCAATTGTCTAGTGTTAAGGCCCTGGGTTCAAAAGGGAAGAGTGTCTTTATAAGTTTTGATAATAACTCTTAGTTACTTTTGTGTTCCCCTAGCACACACACAAAAAAAGATCAAGTGGTAACTCTGTCCCAGGATAAATCATCATAGTCGTGTCCACACAAACCCTATAGAATTCTTGAACTTTTTGACTACAACTAAGAAATATATTTTATATCATGGCTCAGTATATTTACTTAAACATATGAAATAAAACTTTTATGAACTTTAAACAGTACTTATACACATTACATTCAATGTACCTTATTTCTAGTCTATTTTATCTTATCTTGAATGCCAAAACTCCTTAAAGTAATTTCATAACCTATTAGTCAGTTTACAAAATATCATAGCAAAGAATATGGACAAACAGCCAGGTGTGGTGGTGCACGACTGTAATCCCAGCAGCTCAGAAGGCTGAGGTAGGAGGATCATGAGTTCAAAATCAGCCTCAGCAACTTAGTGAGGCCCTATCTCTAAATAAAATACAAAAAAGGGCTGAGGCTATGGCTTAGTAGTTATTGCCCCTGGGTTCAATCTTTGGTACCAAAAAAAAAAAAAAAGAATACGAGAGGCTGGGTTTGTGGCTCAGTGGTAGAGTACTTGCCTCACACATGCAAGACCCTGGGCTCGATCCTAGGCACCATATAAAAATAAATAAGTGAAATAAAGGTATTGTGTGTGACTACAACTAAAGAATAAATATTAAAAAAAAAGAGTATAAACAAACAGGTGATTATAATGGTTTAACAATCATAGTAGAAGAAACACAGAATGCTAGTACTAAAACAGCACAAAGAAATAGCAACCCAGCTAGTCCTGGGAGGTCAGCAGTAAAAGAAAAAAGCTTTTGGAGGACATGCTATTAAAGTTGAGTCTTGAAGTGTTAAAATTTAAAATACTTCATTATATGGGGGGCGGACAGGAAGCTTGCTTTGCATCTCTTTATTAGGAGACCAATAAAGAGATAAAAGTAGTTGGAATAATAAGAATTAAGCATAGCAAAAAGCCTCAAAATATAGAAAAAAATGTCAGCAAGTTTTTTTTTAATTAACTATCTGCCTTTTTTTAATATTTATTTTTTAGTTGTAGTTGGATACAATATCTTTAATTAATTAATTAATTTTTTGTGGTGAGGATGGAACCCAGGGCCTCTCTCGTGCTAAGTGAGTGCTCTACCACTGAGCCACAACCCCAGCCTCAATTTTTTAAAAAATATTTTTTAGTTATTGATAGAGCTTTATTTTATTTATTTATATGTGGTTTTGAGAATCCAACCCAGTGCCTCACACTTGCCAGGCAAGTGCGCTACCGCTGAGCCACAGCCCCAAGCAAGTTTTTTTTGCAATATTTTATTTTTTTTAGTTGTTGATGGACACAACATATTCATTTATTTATATGCAATGCTGAGAATTGAACCTAGTGCCTCACACATGTGAGGCAAGTGCTTTAACCCTGAGCCACAACCCCAGCAAGCCCAGCAGCAAGTTTTTTTCTTAAAGCCAGATAGTAAATATTTTTTACTTGAGTGCCCAAGTTGCCTTTGTAGTGATTACAGACCATAAGTAAAACAAATGGGCATAGCTGAGCTCCAGAATAAGAAATTATCTAGGAAAAAAAAAAAAAAAAGATAACCAAAAACAGAAAAAAGAAAACTGTGCCGAAATGTTCAATGGCAAATGAACTTCTGCTCTAAGTATTTAGCATTATGATAATAAAAATAAAGTTATATGAGATAAAAATAACCAATACCACTACTGCTTTGTTCCCTCAATTTCTATCAAACCTGACTCAAAAGTACAGCCATAGTCATGTGCAGTGGTGTACACCTGTAATCACAGAGACTCTGGAGGCTGAGGCAGGATAATTACAAGTTTGAGACAAGCTTAGGCAAGCCTCAGAAACTTAGCATAATCTGGTCTCAAAAGAGCTTGAGAAGAAGATTAACATTAAACAGGGATGAGAGGTGGGAGGGAAAGGGAGTGAGAAGGGAAATCACATGGAAATGGAAGGTGATCCTCAGGGTTATACAAAATTACATATAAGAGGAAAGGAGGGGTAGGAGAAAAATAATTCAAGTGGAAGAAATGATTTACAGTAGAGGGGGTAGAGAGAGAAGAGGGGAGGGGAGGGGAGGGGAGGGGAAGGGGGATATTAGAGAATAGGATAGACAGCAGAATACATCAGTCACTAGAATGGCAATATGTAAATCAATGGAAGTGTAACTGATGTGATACAGCAATCTGTATACGGGGTAAAAATGGGAGTTCATAACCCACTTGAATCAAACTGTGAAATATGATATATATATTAAGAACTATGTAATGTTTTGAACGACCAACAATTAAAAAAAAAAAAAAAAACCAAGCCTGTGGGATTGGGGGTTGGGGTGCTGGGGATCACCGGTAAAGTACCTTGGGTTCAATTCCTGGTATCACACACACTCACAGTGCAATCACATACTTGATAGTTCAAAAGAGCAGAAAAGGGTAGATTTCAATAAAATAGACTGTGGATGACTGCAGATGAATGCACTCACCAATACAACTGCCTTTGGTCTCATGTTGCCACTGGCTTCCATTCACATTTACAAACATAAGTGGGGAGGATTTCATGATATGCTGGATGAAATCAAGCAACATCACAGAGGTTGGCTGAGAGTCAGTTTTCTTTACAAGTTCTAGAGCAACTAAAATAATAAGAGATAATTTTAGAGCCTTGAAAAATTAAACAACAGATTTTACATTAAGAAACTAGACTCTGGTGATCAGAATTATGTCCAGCATAGTGTTCAATGGTAAATCGATAGAGCTACAAACACTACAGTATTATCTAATTTTAAATGTTTAATAATAACTTGCATTCACCTATCATAATTCCATTCAGCAAATGTGTGTTACAGGATTACAATATACCAGGCACTATGCTAAAATATAAAGATTAAAATAAAATCTCATAATCCAGGAGAAATCAAGCAAATAAATAATAATATAATATGGTAACTGCACTTGTCTAGTAAAGAAAAAACAGGTATCTCGGAAGACACACTGAAGGAATTTCTAGATGAGAAGCTGGTCAAGAACAGGGGAAGGCAAATGGTCTAAACAGAGGGAGCACTTTGTGAAAACACATCTTGCAAGTAGTCAAAATCCTTTGTGCTTTTTTTCAGAAACCTTAACTATGCTGATTGAAAAAAGAAAGGCTAAATGGTTACCATATCATAAAAACTGTGCCAAATATGGAATGAAAATTATAAGCCCTAAGTGAAATGCCACTCTATAATAAAAACTCCATGTAATCTCAAGAGATATGACACCTTCTTAGACTGCCACAATCAATAAAGAGTTGATTCAACAACTTACAGGGCTGGGGTTGTGGCTCAGCAGTTGAGCTCTTGCCTAGCATGTGTGAGGCACTGGGTTAGATCCTCAGCACTATATAAGAATAAATAAATAAAATAAAGGTATTGTGTCCAACCACAACTAAAATATAAATATTAAAAAAAAAAACAACTTACAGAATTCTAGTACCTCTTGAAAACAAAAGTAGCTACTCATTTAAAGAGTTTTTCCATACACAAGAATAAGAAACAACAACAAAAAATTTCTCTGTGGCACTTGCTATATCTCTACCTTTGGCACAAAATACTGCTAAAAAATAAGGGTCACTTGATCAAAGCTGGCCAAATATATTTCACATATAATATCTGATTTACATTACTGATAGAAAAACAGAATTCTTTTAAGTTTACATAAGAAATAACTGCTTTCTTACCAACATTTACATCTGTAAGTATTCGATCAATGAACTGACATAGAATTTGTCTTGGCTTCTGTACAACTGTATTATATTCCTCTGGCATGGCACTAAAATACAAATAAAAAGCTTTTAATCCAAAATTCTCTACAGTTGAACTTATCAAATGTGCTTAGTTTCAATGTTGACATATGAAGTATCGTTCTGCTTAAAAAAGAGAAAATCTAAACTCCTATCTATATAGAAGGGGGAAAAAGATATGCAAAATGACACCACAGAGATTCGAAGTGTAGAATCTAGACCTGCCCTGCCACTAGCTGCATATAGCTACTCAGCACTTCTCAAACTGTAATTCTATAGCCAATCAATAATAATTTACCATTTTTCTGTCCTCCTACTCCCTGGCAACCACCATTCCACTTTTCTTCCTCCATGAGTTTTATTACTATAGGTACCTCATGTAAGTGGAATAGAATCATACTTATCTTATTTCACTTGGCTCGTCTTCAAAGTTCACCTATATTGTAGCATATGTCAGAATTTCCTTCCTTTTTAAGGCTGAATTACATTTCACTGTATGTACATATCAGATTCTGTTTATTCAATCATCTGTTGATGGATGCTTGAGTTGCTCCCATCTTTTGGGACTATAAACATGAGCAGAAAAATATCTGTCCAAGTCTCTGCTTTCAGTTCTTTGTGGTATATAGCCAGAAGATGTGGTGGATCATATGTAATTCTATGTTCAATTTTTTTGTGTGTGGAACCCCCATAACATCATATCCCCACTAGCAACGCATAAGGGTTCCAATTGTCCCAGATTCTCACCAACAATTTTCTTCTTGGTTTTTTTAAAAAAATATGATAGTTATCACAGTAGGTATGAAATGGTATTTCCTTGTGCTTTTGATTTGCATCTCCCTAATGATTAATGATATTAAACATCTTTACACATGACCATTGGCTGTTTTTAGAACTTTGGGGAAATTTTATTTAAGCCCTTTGTCCATTTTCAATCAAGTTGCATTTTGTTGTTGTTGAGTTGTAGTTCTTTTTTAAAAAAATATAATTTTTAACTGTAGTTGAACATAATATCAAATATTTTATTTATTTTTATGTGGAGCTGAGGATCGAACCCAGTGCCTTGCACATGCTAGGCAAGCGCTCCACTGCTGAACCACAACCCCAGCATTCTGCATATTTAAACTCTATCAGATGCCTCTCTGGGCTAGAAATAGAAATTTGAAAATTACCAGTATATAGATAATATTGAAAGCAATCAGACTTGGTAAGACTACTTTGTAAGACAGCCAACATAAATAGGGCCAAGAACATAACCCAAAAGCAAATGGAGGAATAGTCAAAAATGACTCCCAGCTGAGCATGGTGGCAAACACCTGTAATATCAGCAATTTGGGAAGCTGAGGCAGTAAGACAGTAAGTCTGAAGCCCTCCTAGGCAACTTAGACGCTGTCTCAAAATAAAAAATAAAAGAGGCTGGGAATGTAGCTAAGTGATAGAGCATCCCTAGATTCAACCTTTAGTACCACACATACCAGACTCCCAGATTTTTGGGTTGAAGAAATGAGTAAACTTGATATCACTTTCTAAGATATCCCCATTTCAGTAAATGAAAGGAATTAAAACATGGAGACGTAGTTCAGTGGTAAAGCATGTTCTTAGCATGCATAATGCCTTATTTACTCTCCTGCGCCAAAAAAATAAAAATAAATTACAAAAAAAGTTGGGAACATTAGGACACATGAAGAATTTGTATTGGACAAGTTGAGTCTTAATTACATGAAATTGCTAGTACATAATTGTGTTTGTGTGCAATTCTATAGAGGATCTGGTTTGGAGAAACCTACTTGGATTCATCATATGGCAGACAGGAGTCAAAGGCAGGAGAGTGGAAAGATAACCCAGAAACTATTCAGAGTAAAGAATACTAACAGCAGAAACAAATGGGGCATTTGATGTAAATCCCTGACTTTGGGAGAGGGACCCACAAATTAGAACACCAACATCTCATTCTTTTTTTTTTTCTCCCCCAAAAGTCTGTCATGGTTAAATAAGGGAGAAAAAAAAAAAAGAAGAAAAAGACTTGACGGCCTGAATCTGAAACCAAGCCCTGACACCTGCTAGCTGTGGCTTTGGTTCTTCCAACTATTTTTCTTAATATATAAAAATAACATTGCCCCATACTAATCACGGAAATACTAAGAAAATAGATAAATGAGTACTGAAGTAGTTGTAATAAAAAAAGTCATGGCAATGAAAAACTATTAGACAATTCTCTATAAGTTTTTCTCTTCTTCTCTTGGAATGACTACAAACAACTGAAGGGTAACCTAAGCTCTACTGATGAAACATACTATTTATAAATCCAAGAAACCCGTAATCCCTGCTACTGAGGCAGGAAAATCCCAAGTTCGAGGTAGTGAGAACTGTCTCAGAATTAAAAATTTGTTTAAAAAGGCCTAGGGATGTAGCTCAGTGATAAAGCGCCCTTGGGGTGACCCTGGTATAGCAATCAAAACAAAACCACAGGGACGGGGGTAGAGCCTTGCCTAGCACGTGTGAGGCGCTGGGTTCGATCCTCAGCACCACATAAAGGTATTGTGTCCATCTACAGCTAAAAACAAAAGAAAAAATTAAAAAACAAGAACTGGTTTAACATGACGTTACTCTGGTGATTTATTGAAAACAGGCATATGTAAATGAAATATGACTTTCAAACTCTGGCAAGGCTGTGCACGCTTAGATTTTTGGTCCCTGCGTCCGAGCCCTCTGATTTCTAACTCCACTAACGGAGTACGGATTGGGCAATCGATGCCAAGAGACTTCAGAAGGGGCTTTCTTCACTCGGAAGAAAGAAATTCAACTGCCTTTTGCAGCTACCGATTTCCCTTGCCGAAATTCAAGAGCCGTGATTTTCCCTTCCAAAGCAGTTTTGGGGACAAAATATAAGCCAATCCCTCAAGGGACCATAAAGAAGAGAAACTGTCCCGAAAGCAATCGCGGGGACGCTTCCTTCCAGCCGCACCACACAGAACCTCCAGGTCGGGGCGAGCTCCCGGGCGCCCCCAAGGCCCCGCTCCGCTCCGCTCGGACCCGCTACCCGCAGGTCCGTCCCGACGCCCCAGTGTCCTCAGAACCGCCACTCCGCAGCAGGGGCACCTAAATCCGACGCTGGGCATTTTCCCTAGGACCGCGGCGGGAGAGGGGGACGTGAACCGCCAGCCGGCCCGGAGGAGGAGGACGCGGGACTCAAGACCGCCGGGCCTGGCCCTACCTGCCCAGCTCCCGCAGGGCCGGGATCATGGAAGCCAGCTCCAGACCCTGTTCACCCATGCTGAGCCAGCCCGCCACTCGTCAACCACGCCGCCGCGAGTTCCGGGTCTCCACAGCAGCCTCTGATGGGATGGCGGGGCACCAGACGGGGTCTCGCGAGGCTCAAAACTCCTGCCGGAAGCTCCTGCCAACTCGGTTCATCAAACATTGTTTATTTTCCTCTTAGGACCCGGGGGAAGCCGGCAGGCCACGGGGGCGGGGCGAGCAGGCAGAGAGGAGCGGGGCCAAATTGCTCCAGTGTCTCGCGGGCTGTGCGGATTCGGAGCAGCTGGGCTCTGCCCCTGGGGCGCTCCACGCTGCAAAACCCTGAACTGGGTAGGAAAGCCTTGAACGACCACCAGCCCAGACTCCTTCTGGAGTCACAGAAGTGAGAACTGAAACAGCTCAGCAACCGAAGGCCAACGGTTTCCCGGCACAACGCTGTCACATCTCAAAACGAGTGCTTCTCGCTTGGCCACCACTCTTGTCCAGGGTTTTTCTCCTGAGAGAATCTGGGGGGATTCGAGGCGCGGTGGCGCATGCCCATAATCCCAGCGCCTCCGGAGGCTAAGGCAGGAGGATTGCCAGTTCAAAGCCTGCCTCAGAAATTGAACTCAATTTAAATAAAATAAAATTTTAATTTAAATAAAAATTTAAATAAAATACAAAAAGGGTCTGGGGATGTGGCTCAGTGGTTAAGCACCCCGGGTTCAATCCTCAGTACAAAACAACAACAAAATCCAGGGCAGAAGTGGGCCTATCCTTGTCCTTTGGATTCTAGCAATCTTTTTCCTCCAAACGAAAGTTACTCTTCGGCTTCCTAGATTTAGGATCCTACCAACCTTTAATATTTAAAAATGGAATTTAAAATAATAATTTCTTTAATATTTATTAGTTTTAGTTGGACACAATATCTTTATTTTACCTTTACATGGTGCTGAGGATCCAACCCAGGTCCTCACACCATGCTAGGCGGGCGCTCTTACCGCTGAGCCCCTAAAATGATATTTGATTTAAAATAACATTCAGAAATGGACAACTTAGATCTGTCTCAAAAACATTTTTTTTAAAGGGTTGGGGGTGTTATCAGCGGCAGAGTGCTTGCCTAGCATGTGTGAGGCCTTGGGTTTAATCTCTGGTGCCAACCAAAAAAAAGAAAGAAAAAAAAAGTGATAGAATGACAACTAAATATGCTCCTGCCTCAGGGTCTTTGCATTTGCCGAACCCTTTGCCTTGACACTGAACTCCTTTACCATCTGATATTGCCCCTTTTCCTTCAGGCGTATTTGCTGAACAGATACCTCAAAACACCAAAGAACCTCATAAAGACTAGCACGCATACACTTTTTCCTCCTCATCTTCTATTATTTTTCTTCATGGGAATTAGAACCAAGTGGTATAGTACATATTATTGTATTGATGGTCTCTAGAATATATGGTCCTTGAGAACAAAATCTTGTCTGTTTTGTTCACTGTAATACTCAGGACCTGAAATAGTGCTTGGTTCCTAATTGGTGCTCAGTTAATATATGTTGAATGAATAATGAATCTTACAATGGAAAGAACATGATTTTAGGAGCTACAGGCCCTGCAAAAGTTCTCATTTGATTTGTTAGAAACTGTATGACCACAGTTAAGTTATTTAATTTCTCTATACTTCAGGGTTTTTTTTTAATCTGTGAAATAGCATGAATAATATCGACCTTGCAAGATACAGCACAAACATCAAATAAGAGGCCGTAGTCCTACAGTAGAAAATCATGTCTTAGTTTAAGTGAATGAACTACACTACTACATCTAGGCATCTACAAATATGAATCTTGAAAACAATACTGAGTGTAAAAAACAAATTTCAAAGGTATACCTAATAGTACAATTTCATTTATACAAATTTAAAACTACAAAATAATGCTTTGTGGGGTATACATGTATTGTAGTTTACATGTATACACAGGCACATATATATATACTAAAAGTATAACAAAATTAGGAGGATTGGGGGTATAGCTCAGTGATAGGGCATTTGCCAGGCATGCATATGTCCCTGGGTTTGATCCCCAGCTCCTCAAAAAAATATGGTTGGAAAGTATATATATCAACTTCAAAATAGTTGTACTTAGGGATAGGAAAAGAAGGGAATAAAATAATGAGGTTTTAACATATATCCAGGTTTTTGTTTGGTTGTTGTTTTTAAAAGTAGAATCTGAATTGCTGGGCATGATGGTGCATGCCTATAATTCCAGTGACTCAAGAGTCACTTGGTTCTAAGCCTTCCAGATAACATGGTTACTTTATAATCTTTCTCAATATAATTTTAAAACCATAACTAACATTTGTTACTTTTCAGTTGGTAAACTATTTCTCTCCAGTCTATTCTCCACTCTGGGGACTCCCAACTTTTTTGATCAATAGTATTGTCTAAATTAAAAGAATATGTGCCTTAATGTATACATGTTATTAACCATGTGTGTGTGTATACATATAATATGCCGCAGTCTGGCTGGGCACAAAATCACGAGCCACTCAAGCAGGAACAAACTTTATTTTTGAAACTGCCACCAATGCCCCATATGCTCCCGGGAAGATTGCCAACCCACGCAGCGTCACCCCAACAGGAAGTCCCTCCTCCGGAATTCCCTCCTACCGCACTTCCCCAACCAATGGGAACTCTCCAGGAGTCCCGTAGCAGGCCGAGGTGGACAGCAGGAATCTAATATCCATAAGAATGCAGATCTTAACATAATCATATCATCTCAATGGCTTGCTGGCCATTTTCAACCAAAAATGCCATGCATCATACTGCTTGGCTATGGCTCTTAGCATCTCCCCCCTTCTGTTTAATTAAGCAACAAGCAATGTGGCTAGGGACTGTGCCTGTTAGGTAGTCCAATTCAACATATGGTTCTTACCGGTCATCAGATGAACTGACCTCTAGGCGTCAGCCTCCTGTCTTAGGTTGATACCACTGCAATTGGATCATACCCGTCACTGACTACCGGTCCAGCATATAGCCATACTTGTGGATAGGCCTATGCACCAGTGGGGGGGGGGGTAAGGTTCTTTGCCTCACCTCTGTTGGCCCCCAAATTTAGACCATCACTAGTAGAAGGGAGGAGGATACAGAAATGCCACGACACCAAGCCAATTGATGGCTCCTTAGGAAAAATTGCATCACTAGTGACACATCAGCAAAGATACGCCAGCACTACCATAATTCGCTGCATTAACAGATAGTTCACAATGCGTACAAGTGATATATAGTCCAGGCAAGTTCTGCAAGCAGTTCAAAGCGGAGGAATCTATCAATATGTCCATTTCCTCCCAAAATAAATTGACTCATTGATTGAGCATTACTTGTTGAGTTATTATTCATTGATGCATCAGTTTATACAGTTTGTTGTGATAACTATCGAAGAAGTTGTAGTTTGGTTTCATCTTTGTCTTCACCAGCACTGGGATGAAAATAGGAATTCTGACAATGATGCTAAAAAAAAAAAAATTATGTAGCATTTCAACAGGTACTAAGAAAACAATTTTCTGAACAATTTACATTATCCTGAACAGAATTATTAAATATAATTAAAAGGAAAGGTGAAAGTAAACAAACAGATCTGTTAACCTCCTATTTGTTCACATATTAAAACAATCCTCAACAGCTGTTTAGCCAATTTAAATTAAACCATTAAAATCGCGTGAATAATAATTAAAAAAATTTGGATCCATTTATTCATGAGCGCTCCTCATATATGATATATGGACATACACACATACAGACATACAACACAAAACAGAAGTGTGCACACATAACATGCAACACATAAGACAATAGTAAAGGCCTTGTAGCTTTACTTAGGTGAAATCTCCATTGCAATGTTTAAAAACTCCACAGTCAAAAAATAAAACTGATCAGAAAAACATTAACCTAGGTCTCTATGAGCTCAAAAATAAAATAGAACTTTATGATGTGGGAAAACGCAATAATAAAATAGATATTGAAAAAAGCATCCTGGTTAATCCCTGTCGCAGATGTAAGAATAGCCAAGTTGGAGCTCTGGATATCAGCTGTTATGGATTTGAGTCAAATCATCTTCTTTTTGGTCTGTAGAAATTGTTTTGGTTAGTCTCTCTGGAATCCAAATCGGCTGCTGTTCTCCCTGTGGAAACACACAAACAGGCCACCGACTCCAGACAATCACTGAGTCAGGACCTTTCCATTGTCCTGTTAGAATATCCTTCCAAAGTACCTTAGGCTTATGTACATTTTTTGGATAAAAATGTCTTTCCACAGCACTAAGCCCTGATGAATCCAAATTTAAAAAGTTTAGAGTAAAAAGGGTTATTTTAAGTTTATCTTTGGGGGATATATACCCCTTTCCAATTCCCTCCTTTTGTTTTAATAAGTACATTTTAATAGTTTGATGAGCTCTTTCAACTATGCCTTGTCCCTGTGGATTGTATGGAATTCCTGTTATGTGAGTAATGCCAAATGATGAGCAAAATTGTTTAAAAGAGGTAGAAGTATAACCAGGATCATTATCTGTTTTTAACTGTTTTGGAACGCCCACAGTGGCAAAATTTTGTAAGCAATGAGCTATAACATCTTTAGTTTTTTCTCCGGCATGAAGGGAGCCCATCAAAAATCCGGAAGAAGTATCAACTGTAACATGCAAATATTTTAATTTTCCAAATTCTGGCAAGTGTGTGACGTCCATCTGCCAAATATGGTTAGGTATCAATCCTCTAGGATTGACTCCAAGATTAACTTGTGGTAAAAATGTCACACAATTTTGACATTGTTTTATTATATGTCTGGCTTGTTCTTTAGTTATTTTAAAATGCTTTTGTAAAGTATTAGCATCGACATGGAACCTTTTATGAAAATTCATAGCTTCTTCTATTGTGGAGAAAATAGTATGTCATGTGTAGATTTATCTGCTAATTCATTGCCCAAACTAAGGGCTCCAGGCAATCCTGTATGTGCCCTGATATGTCCTATAAAGAATGGATCTTTTCTGTCCCAGATTAGACTTTGTATAGTGGAAAACAAAGAGAAAACAGTAGAAGAAGGGGAAATACTACCAGCATCTTCAAGGGATACTATAGCATTAACTACATACTGACTATCAGAAAATAAATTAAATACAGAATCTTTAAACATCACAAAAGCTTGTAATACTGCATTAAGCTCTACCTTTTGAGCTGATTGTTTGGATACTAAAAATGTAAAAGTTTCATCAGGTGTAACTATTGCTGCTGTACCATTATTTGACCCATCAGTGAATATATTTGGAGCAATCATGATAGGTGTTTTTCTTGTCATTTTTGGAAAAATTACAGGATGCAATGACCAAAAAGACAATAAAGGATTAGATGGTAACTGGTTATCAAATGAAACATTAGATTTGCACATGATTATTGCCCAAGTATTTAACTCATTAGCTAATTCATCAATTTGATTCATAGTATATGGAGTAATAATTTTACTGGGAGAAATTCCAAATACTCCCTTTGCTGTTTTTATTCCTTTGAGTATTAATTGTCCTACAGCCTCAGGATACCTAGTAAGAATAGTGTTAGGAGAATAAGATAAATGTATCCACAATAATGGACCTTCTTGCCAAAATACTCCTGTAGGAATATTTTTTGTTGGTAGTACAATAAATAATAAAGGCAAACTTATATCATTTCTATCCAAATGCCTATTTTCCATATATGTTTCAATGCTTTTTAATGCCTTTCTTGCTTCAGGTGTTAACATGCGGGGTGAATTTGGATCTGATGGACCTTTTAGGATATCAAATAAAGGTCCTAGCTCTCCTGTTGGTATGCCTAGATAAGGCCTTATCCAATTTATGTCTCCCAATAACTTTTGAAAGTCGTTAAGTGATTTGAGTTGATCTACTCGTATTTGAATTTTTGGTGGACGGACCATGGTTGAGGATAATAGAACTCCTAAATAATTAACTGGAAGATTTAATTGTACTTTATCTATTGCTATCTCTAGATTATAATTTTTTAATAAATTTGTAAGTGTGGCATAACATTCTAGCAATGTGTTTTTATCTTTATGTGACAATAACACATCATCCATATAGTGAAATATTTGTAGTTCAGGATTTTGATTTCTAAGTGGCTGGATTGCTTTGTTAACATAAATTTAACACATAGTTGGACTATTAGCCATCCCTTGAGGGAGTACTTTCCATTCATATCTCTGATCAGGACCTTCATGATTTAGTGCAGGGATAGTAAATGCAAAATGTGGACTATCCTCGGGATGAATTGGAATTGAAAAGAAACAATCTTTAATATCTATAGCTAAAACATGCCAGGTTTTTGGTAAAGCAGACAATTGGGGAATCCCTGATTGAGCAGGTCCCATAATAACCATCTCATTATTAATGGCTCTTAAATCTTGCAATAATCTCCATTTACCAGATTTCTTTTTAATGACAAAAATGGGAGTATCATGGGGAGATACGGAAGGTTGTATATGTCCCTCTGCTAATTGTTGTTTGACCAGGTCATGGGCTACTTGTATCTTTTCTTTAGTCAGGGGCCACTGAGGAACCCACACTGGTCTTTCTGATTTCCAAGTAATTTTGATTGTCTCAGTGGCCCTTTCTGAAAACAGAATCCATGTCTATTTATTCCTTGATCTATTTGAATTGGTGCTGTCATACCTTGTTCTTGTTCTCTTAATCTTTTTTCTTTCCTAAAGCCTTGTCTAGCCCTAGTAGTGGGCATGTTAGGATTGATGTTATTTGTTAATGTCAAACCTAATTGATCTAGGACATCTCGTCCCCATAAATTTATAGGAAGATGATCCAATACATAGGGCTGTATAGTTCCTTCAAATCCTTCAGGATCCTTCCAATTTAATACCATTGCACTTCTATGGGGATTAGTTGCCACTCCTAGGCCTCAAAGCGTTTGAGTGGCTTGTTGTAATGGCCAATGTTTTGGCCATTCTTGACAAGATATGATGCTAAGGTCAGCTCCTGTGTCCAGTAGCCCATTAAATTCATGTCCTTGAATATTTAGTTTTAGCATTGGGCGAGAATCTAAATTTAAAGACAGCATAGCCCAATCCACAACTGTGGAGCCTAATCCCCTGGAACCTCTTTCTACAGAACGACTAGAAAATTTATCATGCAGGCTGGGTATTATTAATAATTGTGCTATTCTATCTCCTGGTGAAATTACTGCTATACCTCTTGGAGAACTAGCTATAATTTTTATTTCACCTTCATAAGCGGATCAATTACCCCAGGACTTATCATAAGTCCTTTTAGTGTAGAAGAACTGCGTCCCAATAATAAGCCTACTGTTCCTTGGGGAAGAGGTCCTTTTACTCCTGTGGGAATATCTTGAACTCCCATCTCTGGAGTTAGTAGTGCTCTGGTGGAGGTGCAGATGTCCAACCCTGCGCTCCCTCTAGTTTGTCTGATGAGGGATTTAATGGATAATGTGTCCTGGGCACTACCCTGATGGTGTTGCTGGGTTCCTCCATTGCTCCGTATATTTGTGGTTGTGGGCCCCGGAGCATTGGGCCCTCCAGTCCGTTTTTTGTCAATGGAGCCTTATGCCTTTCTCCATGATATCATGGGTAAACACTTGGTCCTTGTCCTTTTTTTGATAACGGAATACCCTCTATGGTGGTTTGAGAACGGCATTCATTAGCCCAATGTCTCCCTCTACAGCATCGTGGGCAAATACCCGGTATTCTATTCCTTTGATACCTAGCTTTGTTAAACCCTCCTCCTACGGGGCAATTCCTTTTAAAATGTCCTGTTTGTTCACAATTGTAGCATGTTTTTGGCCTAGCATCTAAAGCCTGTTGTACTGCTGCCAAGACTTGCCCTTGTTCATTAATGTCTCTACATAATTTAATATATGTGTTTAAATCTTCATGTCTCCATGGTCTAATGACCTCTCTGCAGCAACGATTTGCTTGGTCATAAACCAGTTGTTTTATAAATGGCATTGCTTGTTCTGTATCCCCCAAAATTCTGGAAACTGTTTGAATAAGCCTATCTACAAATTCAGCGTAAGGTTCATTAGTTCCTTGTATTACCTTAGATAATTGTCCTTGTAAATCTCCATGCCCCTGTAAAGTTTTCCATGCCCTAACCGCATCTACAGCAATTTGTGCATATACGCCAGGATCATATTCAACTTGTTGCTGTTGACCCTCATAAGGTCCTTTTCCTAACAACATATCTAGATTTCTTTGAGCGTAACCGGCTGCTGCATTTCGCCTAGCTGTCTCCATGCAAAATTCCTCATTGGCAACCTTCCATAACAAATATTGTCCTCCATTTAGCACAGATCGACACATGTTAGCCCAATCTGCTGGCGTCATGTCCAAGTTGGTAATGGATTCGACTATGCTCACAGTGAAGGGTGCTTGCGGACAATAGGTTGTTACAGCCTCCTTTAATTGCTTCACTGTTTTGAAATCTAAAGCACGGTGAATTTGTTGCCCTCCTGCCTGCTCAAGTACAGGGCATGCTAATCTTTGGGGTCCTGCCTCAGGATTCTGTCCATCAACTACGGGAGTTGAAGGCCACTCAGCTGTAGATGGAGCTGTTGGTTGAATTATGCCCTCTGGTGATAGAATGGAGTTAGTAGCAGCCTCCTGTTGTAGCTCCCCCCCTGATGGTTGTTTGTCCTTTAAGCTTTCTTCCTTTAAATTTTCCTCTGTCTGACTAGCTCGAGACCTTCTCTTTTGCTTGACCCAACATGTTTTCTACCATAGTCTGGACCTCTAACAATTTACTTAACAGTCTTTCTGTTTGTTTTTTACTAATTTCTAATCTACTATAAAGGTAACGCAACCCAATAAGATAACATAAAACAAAACCGAAACAGAATGAAACAAAAATGGAACAAAAAAATCGTTGTATCAATTTTCTCTTTCTCAGTGCCGAACAACTTCAAACCTTGAGCCAACCATTTTTCCCAGTTTGCCTGAGAAAGTTCTAGGGATAGGCATCTTGAAACAAAAACAAAATAAATCAAAACAAGAACACATTGTTTTTTGAAATGGTCACCCATTCTCTCGCCTTCCCTCAGGGGCGAGCAATTTTACTCACCTCCAAGCTTCAGGCGTCCCCATACGGGCCACCAATTGCCGCAGTCTGGCTGGGCACAAAATCATGAGCCACTCAAGCAGAAACAAACTTTATTTTTGAAATTGCCGCCAATACCCCGTACGCTCCCGGGAAGACTGCTGACCCATGCGGCGTTCTCCCGAACCCCAACAGGAAGTCCCTCCTCCGGAATTCCCTCCTACCGCACTTCCCCAACCAATGGTAACTCTCCAGGAGTCCCGTAGCAGGCCAAGGTGGACAGCAGGAATCTAATATCCATAAGAATGCAGATCTTAACATAATCATATCATCTCAATGGCTTGCTGGCGGCATCTTTCAACCAAAAATGCCATGCATCATACTGCTTGGCTATGGCTCTTAGCAATAATATATATGTTTTGTACTGTATTCTAATGTGATCTAGTGTACAGAGGTAAATTTGGACATAATACAACTCTCAGTTGGTTTATGTGTTCCCATCTCCCCTCTTTTATCATTTGGGGAGATGGAGTGTGGGAGAGACAGTGAGTGAAGCAGGAAGAAGAGAGTTTGGTGTGTGGATGTGGCTCAGTATTCCTGATACTTCCTAAGTTTGGGGTCCCAGGTCCAGTTGACAAAAGGGTGCCAACTAATGTCCTGGAGATTCCAGTCAGCCTGTATAGAATTGTCACCATTAATTATTAAACTACTGTTACTGTGGAAAATGACCACCAGATGGCGCTGCAACACATTGAATTGGAAATTGACTTGCATCTCAGAACAGGTTGCCTAAATTCTGTGCAAGTTTTATCAGAATACATTGTTGTTTCTGTTTTCCCACATTTGTGGCATTATTTCAGGATTTTCCTGTATAGTGCACATCACAAATAATACATTAAAGTAGAAATCTTAAAGAAATACTATAAAATAAAAACAGTTTTATACGAATTCCTTTCTATGCTTGAAGTGGACTTCAATAGAAAGCTTGGCATACACACAAACACACACTCCATAATTTGTGTTTCTAACAAGCTCCTATGTGGTGCTGGTGTTGTTTGGTGTTTGGTGATGTTCTACAAATCAGTCAGTGCAGCTTTTTTGAAACTTGAGTATGATTATACCATTCCCTTTCTTCAATTGCTTAGTTGTGTATTGAGTATAGCCAGATATAGACTAAGGTTAAAAGGGGGCAGACACATGTCTTTGATTTGCATTGGTTAAAAACTCAAATAATGGGGCTGGGGTTGTGGCTCAGCAGTACAGTGCTTGCCTATCATGTGTGAGGCCCTGAGTTCAAACGTCAGCACCACATAAAAATAAATAAATAAAATATAGGAATTGTGTCCAAAACCTCAAATAATGGACAAGAGAACTACAAGCCCACATTCTGAAATCTAATAAAGCCAAATAAATGGCACACTGCAGCCAAACTGCACTAATACATTTATCCCATTTAGTAGAAACACTACAAAAACCCATTACCAAATGGAATAAAAACAAAACGAAAGTTCTTATAAAGTAACACAACATTGAAGAAATTTAAAAGTACACCATTTGTCTTGCTATCCCTGTGGTAGTTTCACATCTACTATGACTTTGGTATAGAACTAGGACTTGGAGATAATTCAGAAATAAGAACATGAAGTACTCCCCATGTACCTGGGAGATTTCTGTCTTTGTAATGAATTACTCTCATTTGTATTACTGAGGTCTCCACTAGGACCTTAAGATCATATAATATGTGTCAGAATAGTAAAGATTGTTTGCATTTGCAATTATTCATTTTACTTTTCTTAAAATGCTTTTTCATCTGATATTATCTTCCTTAAGTAACTCTGTAAGGAAATAAAGCACCAAAAGAAAGGTTTTAGAGTTTTCAAACTGGAGCATGCATCTAGATGATGTGGAGGGCTCCTTCAAATGGATTCCTGAAAACCATTCCCAGAGTTTCTGATTCAACAGATCTGAAAATAAACTTAAAAATTTGCATTTTTAAAAAACCTGCTCCTAAGTAATGCTGATGCTGCTGGTCCACAGTCCAAACTTTGAGCATTTTAGAGCAATGGTTCTTAACCTTGCTACACATTGCACATTGAAACTCTGTGTGCGGGAAGCTTTTTAATCTTGACACTTCCGGATTCTGCTTTGATTGGTTTGTGTTAGAGCACTTACACATATTGACATGCATTTCTCTATTCCCAGCAAGTTCAAGCATCTACCCATTTGTCTATTGATCCTTTGGATTTCTTTTTCTATAAAATTACATGTTTAGAACTTCATTGGTTTTAATTTGGTGTTGTCTTTTTAAATGTTGTTTAAGAATATTTTAATATATTATGAATATTGGCCATTTTCTGATTACATTCTGAGAATATTTTTCTTAGTCTGTTATTTGGCAGGAATTTTAATTTTTATTATATCAAGTTTGTCCATATTTTCCTGTATAGTTTCTGGGGTTTGGGTTTGGGTCTTGTTTAGAAAGCTTAACCACAAAGGCTAAAAATGTTCTCTGTAATTTTTTTCCTTTTCTTTCTTTCTTTCTTTCTTTCTTTCTTTCTTTCTTTCTTTCTTTCTTTCTTTCTTTCTTTCTTTCTTTCTTTTTTTCTTTCTTTCTTTCTTTCTGTGTCACTGGGAATTAAACCCAGGGCCTAACACACGCTAGGCAAGAGGCAAGCACTCTACCATAAGGACTTTTTATTTATTTATTTTCTTTATTTTGAGACAGGGTGTCATTAAGTTGCCAGGCTGTCCTTAAATTTGTTATCCTCCTCCCTGAGCCTCTCATGAAGCTGGGATTTGAGCCATGCGCCACCACTCCTGGCCTTCTCTGGACTTGTTGCTAAGATTTTTGTTTTTCCGTTTTCTAGTATTCATTTCCACATTTATCTAGAGATAATTTTTGAATAAGAAAACTTGTTTCCAATATGGACAGCGCCTATGAGATTGAAGCCCCTTTTGGTGGGGGCTTGTTAAGAGGCATAGACAACACACAAAATGCTTGGGATCTGATACTTAATAGTGAATATTCAAGAATCCCCCTAATTACCTGTCAAGGCAGTTGCCAACCCCGAAAGGATCAAGAAACTGCGGAATTGGGAATCCGCAAAAGTAGTATAACGCCTTGCGTCTGTCTCCATATAATTCAAATTTGAATCAAAATGTTAAATGACCTGGTGGAACTTAAGTCATATTTGGAGACCTAGCTGCAAGTGATTTGGAAAATAAGTGGTTTTGGCTTCCCTGGAAGGCATCCAAGGAGAGAGTGGAGCAGTGCATGGGTGTTTTCTGTTAATATGTTACTAGTCCATCATTTTCATCTATGAAATGTATCACAGATGAAAAGATTCTGGGGAACAATCTGTAGTTCCTGCTACACCCCACGGCTCATTTGAAAATTTGCCATCTATTTCAGGTAGTGTTGTCCATGGTTTAATTTTTTCCAAACATGAACGGGCAAGGTGTAGAGGGAGAATGGGGAAGGTGATAAGCTGTACCAGTTCCTCCTTTGGGGCTCTAAAGCCATTTTTTTTCCTGCCTCTATTAGCCTGACGTCACTCTAGGAACATTATTCAGCTCAATTTTTCACTTGCTATTCTGTGTCTACTCTGAAACCCAAACCATCCATTTAGTTTAGTGTTTTTTTTTTTAATTGTAGTCACTCCAAATTTTAATTCCCAAGTATATGGTTAATTTTTTGTACACATGACATCTCATGTTTCTCTAATGATATTAACTACAATTTTCCAATATTTTCAATTGCCCTGTTTTCTCTAATATCAGTTGTAGAAATGGTGCCCCTTTAATGATTTTTTGTTTTCCCCAAATGTGTAAAAATGAGTTAGTTATCTATCTGTTCCATTTTGCGTTTTAGCATCTTTATTCACTTTTCCTTTGATTTACTGTGGCCAGCCTCGGCCAGCTTTGGGCAAGGAGCCGCCCTGCAGAGGCAAGCGCCTGTTGACAGTGTCTTCCAGGTGAGGGAGACTGGCCATCTCAGCTCCCTGGGCTGCTGTGTAGAAGTACTGGGAGGAGAATGGAGTGGACTAGCCTCCGTGATCTCGACCTTTCCCCGGTTTCTCTCCTTGGCCACTGTTTCAGTGACCTCCTTCCCATCTCTTGATCTCTTAACTGTGATTTTCTCGTGTGGACTTCCACCAACTTTGTCTTAACTGTAGCCTCCACAGGATTTGAGCTGAATTTTTCTTCTTCTTTCTTTTGGGGGTGCTGGAGGTTGAACCCAGGACCTCACACATGCTAAGTTCATGCTCTGCCCCAGAGCTCCACCTCCCAGCACCCCAATTTTGCTTTTCTCAGATGTAATCTTTCTGCAGTCTATCTTTTCTCAATATTTCTGGTTTGTTGACAGAAATTTTTCATGTTTTCTAGTTTTTGTTTGTTTTTTACTTTTTTTTTTTGGTACTGGGAATTGAACTCAGGGGTGCTTAACCACTGAGCCACATCCCTAACCGCCCCCCCCCCCCGCTTTTTAAAATATTTTATTTAGATAAAATTTTATTTAAATAAGATTTATTCAGGGTCTCACTGAGTTGCAAGTACCTCAGTAAGTTGCTGAGGCTGCCTTTGAACTCACGATCCTCCTACCTCAGCCTCCTGAGTCGCTGGAATTACAGACATGTGCCACCATGCCCGGCTTGTTTTTTACTTTTTAAAAGAGTATTTCTTAACATTTTCTGAGATTTTAAATAGTAGGTTGAGTGTAGTTATGTGTACTTGGTTATCTATTCTGATCCAAAATCTTAAATAGTGTTTGTGTGTGTGTGTGTGTGTGTGTGAGAGAGAGAGAGAGAGATATTTTTGTATTTTTATGTCCTATTTTTCAATTATTCTTTAAGTGATATCTTGAAAAAAAAGTTATCATAAAGTCAAAGTTGAAATGAATACCGAATTTTACTCTTTTCCACTTTTTAAAAACTTTTTTCTCTACTTTCTTCTTTCTGGAAAAATGACCAAATAAACTAAGTATTTTCACGGTACTTGCTTGTGTCATTAAAAATGCATCCATGTTTCCTGAAATGGGACATGAAATTAACACTTGTGGGTAGCAGCAGATTCCAGGGTTTGGATCAAGGCCGGGTGGCAGTTGGGTGTTATGGTTACAACTCATTTTAGAAACTGTAATTCTCTGGTTTCTAACACTAGACACATTCACAGAGACTCACTTGTAATCCAGAATGTCTATATTTCCCCTTTACAGTAAGAGATGTAATTTTGTAGGGACTAGTATTATGGTAAAAAGCACGCTGGAGAGTTGAACTTGAGTCAGAATCCTGGTCCATCATTCACTGTCTTTGTTACATAATATTTCTGAACCTCTACTTTAGTCCTTGTGAACATTAAATGAAATAAAGTAGGTGAACTTCTGGGCACAGAAGTAAGTACATAGGAAACAGAATAAACCTCAGTGTTAATGGTGAAGATGATGATGGTGGTGATCAGTGGAGTCTGCTCCAAGAATGAGCCCATAAAAATAAATTAATAATCCAGATGGATCTTTGGGAAGAAGAATGGAATCAGCAAAGATTGTCTTAATGTAAGAGACATTTTTATTTAGTTGTCTTTAGTTTTTATTTCTTTAGTCTTTATTGAGTTATATTGAGAGAAAAGTAATTAACATTTTATATCTTGGTTTTCTCACATATAAAATGAGGCTAATTTCATAGGGTTGCCATGGATCTTCAAGGAGAAAACACAAGTGCTTAAAATGATGAGAGGTACCCAGTAGGTCAAGAACTCTTAGCTATTGTTGTTATTGGTATTTTATACAAACTGCAGAAGATCCAGAAAACCATCCTTGTTTTTTTTTTATCAACAATTGGAATGCATCATTAGATCTGATTCATGTCATAACAAATACTTAAAATTGGGACTAAGCTAGAAAGACTGGAACCTAGGGTTATTACCATGACTACAGTGTACTTGTGCCCACCAAGAATGCATCTCCTCTATGTGAATTCTTCCTACCTGGTGCTATTACTTCAAGTATTTTCAAATGATTACTCTTTGAATTATCAGTAGAACACTTTTATCAAATAAGATCTTGTAATATGTAAATAAGTTGTGTTGGCTGGCCTGAGGTCCCTGCCCCAGAACCCTGTCTGTTTTTTATCTTCCAGAAACCTATGGCTCCTATGAACACAATTTGAAAACCCTGCTCCTTATTGGTGGTAATACAATCAGCTGAGCAGAGAACAATTTTATTTTTTAAATAATGTACTGGTTGTTGGGGCTGGGGTTATAGTTCAGTGGTAGAGCACTTGCCTTGCATGCTTGAGGCCCTGGGTTCGATCCTCAGCACCACATAAAAATAAATATATAAAAATAAATATTAAAAAAAGAACGTACTGCTTGTGCATTTCCAATGATATACTCTATTTACTATTCAGATTTGGAAGATGCTTTTGATAAACACTCTAGTTTTATCATTCGTACATTACAAGCCCTATCTTTGGGTTGGTTACTTTTTTGATGGCTGCCTCAGACATTTTATATTGATTACTTTTAGCTATCTCTGGAGGGCAGCTTTATTTTGCTTCCTTCACAATCAGGTCACAGTTGTTTAGTTTGCATTTCCTCATGAACTTATCTTGGTCAATATTTCCACTAAATATGAAGATCCTAAGATATTTGATTTTTTTTCTTTCCAACTTTATTGAGGAATACTTTATGTAAAACAAATTCCATGTATTTAAAGTCTACAATTTAGCTTTGACAGTTCTGTATGTACTGAAAGCATCACTATGATTAATAAAGAGAAAACTTCCATTACCTGAAAAGGTTTTTGGGGGTACTGAAGGTTGAACAGAGGGATGCTCAGCTACTGAGCCACCTCACCTGCCCTTTTGACTTTTTATTTTGAGACAAGGTCTTGCTAAATTGCTGAGTCTGGCCTTGAACTTGTGATCCTCCTACCTCAGTCTTCTGAGTGGATGGTATTATAGGCATGTGCCACCACACCCACAAAGCCCCCCTACCAATGTGCATCCTTTCCTCCATCCTGGCTCTAGGTAATCACTTATTTTTGTCATTATAGGTTACACTTCATACAAATAGAATCATAAGTATGTATTTATCTCTGGCTTTTTCAACTCAGCAAATGATTTTGAGATTTGTCCATGTTGAGGCCTGTGTGAGTAGTTACTTCTTTTTCAATGCTGAGTAATATACTCCACTGTATAGGTTTACCACAACTTGTTTTTTCATTCACTTGTTGATGGACAGTTGAGTTCCTTCTTGACTGGGGCTACTGTGGAAAAAAAAACTGCCTATGAACAAAGACTTTGGGCATATATTTCAATTTCTTTTGGATAAGCCCTAGGGATATCTGTGTTGCACTTTTTAAGAAATGTTTTGTGAGACCTTGCATTCTCAACCCGTCTGTGTATCCGGGCTCAGATAAAAATACTAAATTTTGGGGGCTGGGGATGTGGCTCAAGCGATAGCGCGCTAGCCTAGCATGCGTGCGGCCCAGGTTCCATCCTCAGCACCACATACAAACAAAGATGTTGTGGCCGCGGAAAACTAAAAAATAAATAAATAAATATTTTTTAAAAATACTAAATTTTCATGTTTCTCTAAGTTGAGGATAAGAAGAAATTCTTATCCTCTCCCTCCCTGGCTCACCTACTTCCAAATTAATTGCTCATCCAATTCTTTTGGGTTCTTAAAATAATTTCAACCTCCTCCTTTCTTCTCCAGCCCTGTTACGACCCTGTCAGGGTTTCTTGGGTGCCCCTTCTGTATCACCCACAGTGCTGGGTGCAAAGGGGGCACGCAGGACTCTGAGTTAAAGGGGCAACAAGATGGGTTGGGGATGTGGCTCAAGCTGTAGCATGCCACCCTCGCCTGGCATATGCAGGGTGCTGAGGATCCAACTCAGCACCACATAAAAATAAAACACCTCAAACTAAAAAATAAATATTTAGAAAAAAGGGGGTAGGGGCAACAAGATAGGGAGCAGCTCTGTTCCCTGGACTGCACTAAGGGGCCCGGGAGCTAGGGATTATGCTGCAGGCAACATGGGTGAGGACTCTTGAAGCTGCATTCCATTCACCTGACTCACGTGCTAGAGGAAACATCCCACCTTTGTTTGAGGACAGTCTTTAGGTATTTATTTATTTATTTCAAACAGGTGTGGCTGGTATATGACAAGGAAGTGTTATGTGAAATCTCAAAAGGAAAGAAAACGTTTTCTTTCATAACAAATAGCTTTTCTTTTGACCTGTGGCTTTCAACATGTGGTACCCAGACTAGTAGCAGCAGCTTCCCCAGAGAACATTCTAGAATACCAAGTATCCCTCCAGACCCCCTGAAACTCTGGGTCTAGTTTAACAAGCCCTCCAGGTGAAGCCAATTCACACTCGAGTTTAAGAGGGGGTAGAGGGTCATCTTTGGGGTTGGTGAAGGTGTGGGAGGTCTGCAGGGATGATGTGGCCGCAGAGCCCACCCACCTCCTCCTCGCTCCTTCCCCCTCCCCGCACCTGCAGCTTCTTTCATCCTCGCCAGAACCAGGTTCTTAGCTGCAGGTCTCCTCCTTGAAAGCTGCAGCCAAAACCCGGAGAGTGGATTCCGAGTTTGCGAGCCGGGGTAGCCGGCCGCGCATGCGCGGTGGGGGCGAGCGCAGCAGCGGGGCGGGCGCGCAGAGGTAGCTGCAGAGTCGACCTGCCGGGCGCGGGGATCCCCAGACGGAGCTGCAGTACGATCGCAGCAGGTACCAGGCGTGGGAATGCGGGAGTCGGGGCCCTAAAGGCAGGCAGGACCGACCGAAGAAAAGCAAAGCTTGACCTCCTCGGGGGGGCAGTCAGAGATCCTCGCCAGCCAGGCTCTCCCCGCCGTGCGGTGCGGCGCCAGCGGATCTCCGGACGCGCTCTGCCCACTTGGGGCAGCAAGAAGTGCCCGCAGGTGTTACACCGTGTATTTGCACTATTTAAACAATATGCATGAGACGTGCGTTACTATGCATCTCTGCATAAAGTAAGACATTTGATTCAGTCTTCTGTTTTAAGCTTTCGGTGGCTGTTCGAGAGACTTTCTGGATCAGTCTTTTTCGTTTGAATTCTGTGACTTGATTTATTTGTCTTTGGCCTTTTGGTGCATAGGATCAATAGGGCTAGAATGAAACTGCATCCGTGCTTTCTGGGTTTGGTGTCTTTCCTGGAGCATGGGGGCCTCTGGATGCGGCATGAGAAATGTCAGTTTTCAGAGGATTTTCACTTTCAAACTTTTCCAGTTTCAGCTGTATTTCAAAGTACTGACTTTACAGAATCCCCTCCCCTTTACCTTTCAACATTACAGCTTTTTTAAAAAAAATCTTCAGGGCTGGGGATGTGGCTCAAGCGGTAGCGCGCTCGTCTGGCATGCGTGCGGCCCAGGTTCGATCCTCAGCACCACATACCAACAAAGATGTTGTGTCCTCCAAATACTAAAAAATAAATATTAAAATTCTCTCTCTCTCTCTCTCTCTCTCTCTCTCTCTCTCTCTCTCTCTCTCTCTCTCTCTCCCTCTCTTTCAAAAAAAAAATCTTCATTTGGTACTATTAAAAGAAGTTCTCATTCTTCATCCTTTGTTTATCCTGTCACATTTTATGGCTTCTATCGATATATATTTCACTTTGGGGCTGCCGTACTGGATACACTTGTAGGAGGCTAAAGCTGTGCTGCACAAATTTCCTAGAGAAACTTTTGAACCCTAAGCACAATTTCAGGGCAGGAGGCAAACTGAACCCTGTGTAGGAGTCAGGAAGAAAGCAAGTGCTTTTGCATCCTGCTCTTCCCTTGGAATCAGCTTCTCTTTAAATTGAATTCTGTAGTGAAATTCTACAGTAAAGTTAAATTATAGTAAAGTTAACTTTGTGATGTGCGAGACACACTCAGAAGTAGTTTAGGAAAAAGAAAAGTTCAGGAAGAGAAACAGAAAGGGGATATTTTTCCTCCTACTTTCCCCCATGATGAATGTTTTAATGGCAGAAATTATATACAGTTGGTCCAGTTTTGGTCTGCAGGGGCCTTCGAGGTCAGCCAGTTCAACTGCTTCAGTTTACAAATGAGAAAACTGAGACCAGTGAGGTTAGATGACTTGCTGTGGCCACCCAAGTCCCTCGTTGGCAAAACCGGACCCGAGAACCAGGTTTTCTGATTTCAGGGATCTTTTTACCTCTCCCTGCTGAAACTCCTCTCATCATTTGAATAGGTTATTAAACTTTCTTTTCCGCTTTCTCATGTAGTCTGGTTGGAGCAGAAAACTAGCTGTGTCTAGTACTTACCTTGCTGGTACCTTGTAAACTCCTTTCAAGAAGTGTCACTCAAGCCCCGCCTACGAATTTGCTGGTCTTGAACCCAAACTATCCTCCTTCTTTGGCCTGGAATGCTTGTTTGCCTTCATCCCTGTTGAAGTCTGTCCATGTTGCAAGATGTTTCTCAGCTGTAACCTCTTCCTTTCCTTGATTGCTGCAGCCATAAGTAGTTTGCCCCTTTAGAACCCTGTAGTACTTATCACTGTCATCTGTGCTGCTGGTAATCCTCACTGTGTATGGTATTGTGAATTATATTTTAGTACACAATCCTTATTTTCTGACCAGGAAGTTGTCAGGCTGTGTAAACTCTTGAAGGTTAAAGCCCGTGACTTAAACATCCCACTCAGGGCTAAGTACAGAGTATATTCTCAGCCACTGTTTGTAGGAGGGAGGAAAATGAAGCACCCATAGTTTTCTGAAGGATTCGATGCGGGTATTCTGATTTACAGGAGAGGCCACCTTAGAGTGGTAGCAAACAGAGATGGAGTCAAACCAGCCAGATAGGATGATTCTCATATTTTGACAAGAGATTACAGATTGGGGGGAATGCTAGAGACAGGTAAAAACACAATGGTGAACAGCTGTCCAGAGCTTGGACTGAGCATATGACTTGTAAATGCAAAGTGGAGTAAGAGTGATGTACAGGGCCGGGCATGGTGGCACACGCCTGTAATCCCAGCACTGCGGGAGGCTGAGGCAGGAGGATTGCAAGTTCAAGGCCAGCCTTAACAACTTAGCAAGACCCTATCTCAAAATAAAAAATGAAAGGGTTGAGAATGTAGCTCAGTGGTTAAGCACTCTGGAGTCAATCCCCAATATTGCACCCCCCCCCCAAAAAAAACCCCAAAACCAGAAAGAAGCATTTAATGAAAGACTAGATTTAAAGGAGGAAAGGTGTTGAAAATTACTAGTTTCAAGTTTGGAGTGTTATTAATGGGCTTATAATATACTTTTTGTCTTATTAGCACTTCTGATTGGGACATGATTTCTCTTCTGCTTCTTACAGTTGTCAACGTAATTGTCTTTTTCACATTCTAGAGGATGATATTCACACTGTGATTCTTAGAATGTCTGGCACATTGCTTTACAGTATCAAAACTTAGTAGTTCTTGAATGAATAAATAAGTAAGTGTATTTTGACATGAGGAGGATGGGCAGTCAGGATCTTAGAGCTGGTAGGTAGCACTTTATCCAAACTGTCCCCTTGTTGGATAGAGGAGGAACTGAGATATTCTTAACTCAGCTGGTTAGTAGCATAGCCAGAGGTTCTGTTCAACTTTCTTCTTTACTAGGCCCCAGCCTCTTTCATTAACCCTTACTTTTCTAGGTTATGGGCACTAAGATTAATTTGAACTGGTGACTGGACAGTCAGGGTTGAGATGTTCTGTGGATCGAAAACCCTCAGAAATCAAAAGGAGGACATTTAGTGGCTGATGGGAGAATGTCAGTATCATTGGAAGAGATGAGACACAGGGGACTGGCCAATTCAAAACTGGGTATACTGGGGACTTGGGAGTCCACAGGAGGGGGAGTTGAGGAAGAGTCTGGAAAGGTCATTGGTTGTTTAGCTTGTCAGAGGCAGAAGACAAACAGGTGGCCCAAAGTCCTTAGACTGAGAGTGTGTACAGGACATCCTACTCCTTCAGGGGGTTGTGAGCCATGGTCTCAGGGAGCATGGCACTGAAGGGTGGTGTTTGTGGCCCAGGAATGTGATGTGGAGACAGAGAAAGGGAATTGCGATCAGACTGTACCTGGAAAAGCAAGACAGAAGGCAGTGCTGCTGAACCCCAAATCCCAGTTCAAGTGGTGCTTTGGGATGTATTTGTTTGCTTGGGACAGATGTTGCAAATAGCTCTTTTGCAAATCAAAACACAGCCTTTCCACTGAGCTGCAGGCAGCACTTGGGAGCTGTCTCCTTTCTCTCCATTGAAATTCACTGTGATCAATCGCTTCTTCATTTTTGATAGGCAGTGATGTCTATTTTTATAAAAGTGTCAAGGAGAGAACAGTTGAGGGGACAGACTGAAAGAGCTTGAGATGTTTATCAGGGGAAGGAAGGGTTGGCCTCGTTAAAAAGGGATTATCTTTACATTTTTTTTATCATTACATTAGTGAAAATTGATTAGACAAATGCAAAATCAGGCGGTAGGTTGAAATTAATGCCTCATATACTTAAAAAGTGCCCAAATATTGTGTCCTAAAGTTTACGGTGGCCATGTGTAAGTTGACCATATCATGTAACTTTCTGAAGATAATAGATAGTAACATTTGTATTGGTAACTGGTTTAATAAAGTACTTTCCATGGATCCAACATTATATTAAATATATTCATACAAGCAATTTTTAATTTTTACAAACCATCCTATGAGGTAGGTGCAATTATTATTACCCTCTTTTTATAGATGAGAAAAACTGAAGCTTAGATAACATCGCCTATCTGAGTTCACCCTGTTGACATGTGGCTGAGCCGAGATTTGACCCCAGGCTTACCTGACTGCAGGCACTGAGAGCTCAAATAATCAAATATCTTTATCTGTGGTTACTCTAACAGAAGTTTAGGATGGCTACAAGTTTTAGCTGGTGAAACTTCTAACATTTCTGTGAGCCAGAATTTAATCTGAGAATCAGAAAAGCGGTGATGAATATCTTTCTGACTTTTTATTCCATTTAGTCTTTATCTGCTTTTCCTTTGAAGCGTTCCTGGGGTTGGAGAGGGCAGCTTTTAATCTGGGACACCATTAAAGGACATTCTGATTTGTCTCCCCTCTCATTTGGGGTGGTGTGGGGTGAGTTGGTAGTGATCCATGGGGTGCCTCTAGAATTGGGAGGGTGGGGTGAGGAACTCACCTTATATAGGAGCCTAGGAAATCTTTGGGATTGTAAATGTGTTTTTTTTTTTTTCCCTATAGAAAATTTTTTTTTTTTTTTCCCTATAGAATTCACTGCTGGAAGGAAGCTCTTAGAATATCTGTGGATCCTGACTCTGGTCTCAGGCCTTTGAACTGTGGTCATAAATCCCCAGGGAGAATCCATACCTGAACCATGAATTCTCAAAATTAGAGAGTTCTGAAGTCAATGTGGGCTAGTTGGTGGTGGGCACGGGTATCTCAGGGAAGGTGCCAGGTCAGAGACAAATGTTGTAGAGGCCCTACTGCCAGACCCCAGATTTGACCATGGGAATGAGCTACTGAGTTGACGGTGAGAAAGTGTGCTCCTCTTCCTCCTTTTGGTGAACCAAGCTTCACCAGGAATTTACCTTCTCCTGGGAGTCTTAAAATGCAACCCAGGCGAGAGGTTCTTGCCTCCTGTGCCACCTGAACTGCTTCCATTTCCTGGTTCTGCTTCACCTCCCCTCCTCTCGCTCCTCCCTAGTGGATCTGTGTGTTCCCAGAGTCTCCACCCGGATGGATATGAAAGGAAGGACCAGGTGCTCTGTCCTCCACCCTTTGCTTGTCTCAGTATCCCCAAACTCATCCGGTCATCCACTTCCCATGCACCGTTTTATGCTGGGTGATGATGAAAATCAGGGAGAAAGAGAAAGAGGCCTTTGTACTGCATAAGGGTTTATTGGTTATAAAATGGTTATACAATTTTGTTGCTGGAAACTTTGCTACTATATAAGGTCACATGAGATGTGAGGCTGTGTTAACTTTGATCATTTGATCATCTGGTTTCTTTTCAGTGCAACTGTGTCTGAAACTGTGCTTTTGCCTTTTTTTTTTTTTTTTTTAAGTGAGACTCCTGCATCGCTGCTTCTGTAAAAGCAAGTTGCTTTTTAGTACTTTACTGGGGACATAGAAGGCAAGATTGAGAGATGATTAGGAGAGTTTTTCCTCTTATTTAAAAGACATTATATCAAAGTATTTTCCACAGGAGCTAGAAATAGCTTCGTTCATAAAGTCCAGTTGGGAAGGAGACTTTAAACTTCATAAGAAGCTGAGTTTTTATGATTGATTTTTTTTCAGCAATTCACAGTTATAAAACCACAAGAATCTTTGGAAGATAACTCACAGCACATGGGCCTGTCTCTGGTAGATAAAAGCTTATACATGAGAAACTCTTTTTTTGATATTAGGGTGGGTGGATGCCTTGGTAAGGTAGAAGAAGGTATGTGTGTGGGCTTCTTCATTAAAAAAGTCAAGGATTTGGGGGTGTGGTTGACTCAAAATACTGGAGGAAAACAGATTTACTCTGTTATTGAGAAGCACAATAATTAGTTAAAAGATCCAGTTCCAAGAAATTACATTTTTTTAAATGTATTTATTTGTATAAGCTGACAAAAGCCCATTCAACTTTTTGGAAAACCAGAATGAGATTTTTAGCACTACTGCCTAAATAGAATTTGGATTAGATTTGAGTTTAAGATATCTGCATACATGCAGGAAGAGCAGGCATGTCGTGTACCAAAACCCGCTGGTCTAAACCTTCCCTCTTCAGTGAATGCTTATGAGGGGGCCCTCTGTAGTCCATGGATAAGTTCATTGACAGGGACACCACTGTAAAATCCAAAGTGGATGACTGGATGACTGACAGTTTGTGGCCTAACGCTGATGTTGATCAAGCAATTTGAATGCCTTTAATAGAAAGTATAGGCTGTGTTCTCATGTTGTTTCCATAACTGGTACTCAGAATCTAGATTAAATTGTTAAAATAAAAGTTCCTTTGTGACTCATGGTGATCGATTGATGGCCTGGGTAGACTTTTTGTTTCATTTCACTTTGCAATCTTCAGCACCATCTTTTATGGCTATATTGATTTCTTTTTCCCCCACATTTTTTGTCCTTGTTGATAAATATATAAATACTGCTTATAGATAAAAATCAATGCAAACTAGAATTTTGAGGTTTGATAAGTGAGTCTCTACTGAGGGTTTAATGCTACTCATCAATAATTTGGTGGAAAGACAATATCAAGTTAGTATATAATTGAACCTTTAGTCTGATATCAAGTTAGTGTTTATAACCTTTGTGAACAAAACAGAAAGTCTCAGACTCCTGCATTCTTTCATGGAACAACTCTCCCAGAATTCTCTCTTCCATCTCTCTCCCCAGGTTTAGTTCACTGGGACATCCTTGGTCTCGACAATGTTTTCAAGAGTGGCCCAGTTCTTATAAAGTGTTATTAGGTCAGTGAGGTGCCAGCCGTGAAATGCAGCTCGCAAAACCCCACTGATGTTTTTTAGCAAAAATTGTCATGCAAATGAATTAATTTTGGAAAGATGACAACAGCAATTTGCTTGATTTTTTTTTTTTTAATCCTCAGGCAGCCAGGTTAAGTCCAAGAATTATCATCAGTGAAAAAAGATTATTTGAAAAATCTCTGAATATTTAGTGGTCAGCCAAAATGAGCCTTAGGGCAATTGAAAGTTTAGATACCACAAATCACTGACCTCTGGTTATAGCCATAGATGGGAAGTCAAAGTCTGAGATTGTTTCTGACCCCATTAGAAGGGAGGCTTCTGTTCAGTTGTGGGTTT
Organism: Spermophilus citellus; assembly: GCF_964194105.1. NCBI lineage: Eukaryota > Metazoa > Chordata > Mammalia > Rodentia > Sciuridae > Spermophilus > Spermophilus citellus. The sequence goes on from NC_138188.1 coordinate 39,444,596, forward strand.
GATGATTAAACAATACAGTGAATGCAAAAGCAATTAGTAAACTGTAAGATAAGGAGGAAAGGTGTGTACTGACAGTTAAAATAGTTTTCTGAGGCTGGGGATGTGGCTCAAGCAGTAGCGCACTCGCCTGGCATGCGTGCGGCCCGAGTTCGATCCTCAGCACCACATACCAACAAAGATGTTGTGTCCGCCAAGAACTAAAAAATAAATATTAAAAATTCTCTCTCTCTCTCTCTCTCTAAAAAAAAAATAAAATAAAATAGTTTTCTGACTTAGCTGCCTTTATTGATAAGCGGCCTAGGCTTTAAGAATGACTTGCCTGTTTGAAGTTACCCAACATAGAAGTGGCAGAGATTGAGCTCATATCTGTGTCTTCTAATTTCAGCATGGAGCAGTGATGGGCAAGACAGATATAGGGTCTCTGACCTCAGGAATCTTCAGCGTAACTCTAAATCTAGTGCTTTTCCAATCTATTTTCTTCTTTTTCTGACCAGAGTAAGTAATTTCTCTGTGAAATTTGTATTTGATATTTTTTAAAAATCCTGAAAGTGATCTGTGAGTAAACCTCAACTGTGAAGCTCTTTAAGTCATTTCTGTTGCCAGAGGTGCCTTTAATAACTGCCACCTCAACTTAGGACCTCCTCTAACAGTCGTATTTTTTTTTCTAGTCTCTACTATGGAGACAGAGTTTGGGTGCCTCAGCATCCTCCTTGTTAATCAAAAGTTTCTTGCAAAAGATAAGTAAGGGGACAGGGCTATGAGTGAGACATGGTCCTTGCACTTGAGAGTTCTCAGTCAGAGGGAGGAGGCAAGACACACGGACGACTGCCTGTGATGAGTGAGAACCAGAAGGAACAGGGGGGCGAAGCTTTGCGGGAACCCAAATAGAGAGCAGTTAATTCTGTTGAGTGGGTCAAGGAAGGCTTCAAGGTGGAGGTGACTTTTGAGCTGAACCTTGAAAGGGAAGCATAAATTCAGTTGACAAAGAATAAAGCATTCCATGGAGAAAGGGGCAGCAGGAGGAAAACATGGTGACAGAAAGAGCTGACCTTGCCGGAAAGTACAGGTGCTTCAGTGTGCTCGAAAATGGAAGTGTGCATAGGGGTCACCGCGGGACAAAACAGGTTGCTGGGTCCAAACTCCAGTTTCTAATCTTGCCCCTCCTTTTGCAGGACTGGGTGCTCTACAATAGAGCGACATCCCCAGCTTTCTGTATTTTCAACACAGGGTCTTGCTAAGTTGCCCAGCTTGCCTCTACCCTGAGAACTTTCTTGCCTCAGCCTGCTGAGCAGCCGAGATCACAGGTGTGCGCCACGGTGCCGGCTCACAGTTTCTATTCCTTAGGTGTTGGGTAGAGTTGAATCATGTACATTTTAACAAGTTCCCAAGTGATGCTGAGGCTGATGATCAGTTTTCTCAGGAAACCAGCCCTTTTCTTGTATTCCATGTTTAAAAGTAACTGTTGTTCAGCCAGTGGGCCATTTCTACAGTAAGTGGAACTGCCAGCATCAGCCAGATGTTAGGAATTGACCCAAACCAAGCGTAAAGGAATAGTATGCTCAAGAGATGTGTATTTGGATTTAATTTTGTTATTCTTTTTCTTAAAAGTGTTGGGTATCTCATGTATTTTTTTTAAGTTGTTGATAGACCTTTATTTATTTATTCGCGGTGCTGAGAATCAAACCCAGTGCCTCCTCACACATGCCAGGCAAGTGCACTACTGCTGAGCCCCAGCCCCTTAATTTTGTTATTCTGTATGGAATATTAAGCTTCATTCAACAAATATTTTCGAAATGGCCTATAAACTCTGAGCCAAGAAGTAGGACTTATACAACTACAGAAAGTTCTTTTTGTGCCCTCAGAATATCTACAGTCTTGTAGGAGAGTTAAAGCACACATCTGTGGCCACAGAACATGGACACTCGTGCTATGTGCTGTCAAAATATATAAAAACCAAATATGATAAGACTGAAATGGAAAGCTCACTTTCTAAGGTAATAATTATGGCAGGGCAGAGTTGACAGGATGCTGAATTTTATGATATCCTTTGATGTTTTATGCATCTTTGTAAATGCATCTGATGAGGGAGCATATGTGTAGATAAAGAAAATAAAGTGGAGGGACATTTGAATTAAGCATTGAAGGGTAGACAAATGCTTACTGGGTAGAGTTTGGTCTGTTGCTGTAACAAAAGAAGAGGCTAGGTACTTCATAAAGAAAAGAGGCTTATTTGGCTCACAGTTTCAGAGGCTGAAAGTCCAAGAATGGGCGGCCTCTGGTGCAGGCCCCGTTGGCTGTATCACAACATGGCAGAAAACACCCAGTGCAGAAGGGGGGCTAAGCATGTAGGATGGCCTCTCTTTCTAAACCCACTCACTCCATGAGACCACCATTAATCCCTTTTGGGGTAGTTTTCTCCTTCTCTGATTACCTTGAACTAGGCTCCACCTCTTCAAGGTTTCCCCACTGTAATACTGTCATACTAGGGACCTGTCTTCCAACCTTTGAGGGACACACTCAAATCATATTTAAAAATGAGCAGGGTATAATAAGGAGAGAATTCCAGACAAAGGGGCAGCGGATCCTCAGATTGTGGTAGGAGAGGGAAATGCAGGTTTGTCCAGTGGTGAGAACTCTGGTTCATTTGGAAAATACAGGAAGGTGCAGTTGGAAAGACATATTGGGGCCAGATTGTGGACCATCTTAGAGGATGAGGTTGTGAGTTTTAGACTTTATTCCATTGGTAATGTTGAGTTATAGGCTTATCTCAGGTTTACCCTGACCGCTGGTCCTTCCCACCCTCTGAAAACACCAAGGAGGAGGTAACCTGTTTCTTACAGTGTATTGATCTATAGTTAATATCATCTTGAAAGGACACCTGAAATGCTTTTCTTCTGGCTCTGATTATTTTTATTTATTTATTTATTATTTTGGTACAAGGGATTAAACTCAGGGGCACTCCATCACTGAGCCACATCCCCAGCCTGTTTTATATTTTTTATTTAGAGACAGGGTGTTACTGAGTTGCTGAGCACCCGCTTTTGCTGAGGTTGGCTTTGAACTTGCGATCCTCCTGCCTCACCTTCCTGAGCCACTGGAATTACAGGCATGCGCCCCTGCACCCCGGCCTGACTCTGATTTTAATATGTGCATGTCAAGCATCTTCCAGGCTTGGGAAAAGTAATTCATTATTAGAGGCTTCTGAGTCTTTCAACACTATATGAAATATAAAAGGACAAACAATTGTAATTTTCCAGAGACAAATTATAGAGACAAAAATAAATAAATCCCTGTGGCTAGTGATTATAATACTTTTTCTGGATGGTTCCAGAAGACGGGGACATATAAAAGTTAAAGCTAAGGATATAAATGTGGGTCGTAAGCAGTTGCTCTCAAGATGACTTCAAAGTGCTGATAGATTCCATGGTAAAAAGTAAGGGTGAATGGCAGTATGGTGTCTCTTCAGAATTGCTTTAATTATAAATTTCTTACTAGAAGAGCTTGTCTCTGGAGAGTAGAGGCCTCTAAGGCCAGGACAGTCCTTTCCATTCTTTTTTTTTTTTTTTTTTTTTTTGTACCAGGGATTGAACTCGGGGGCACTCAACCACTGAGCCACATTCCAGCCCTATTTTGTATTTCATTTAGAGACAGGGTCATCTCACTGAGTTGCTTAGTGCCTCGCCATTGCTGAGGCTGGCTTTGAACTGCATGCAGTCCTCCTGCCTTAGCCTCCCCAGCTGCTGGCATTACAGGCATGTGCCATCGTGCCCAGATCCATTCATCTTTTTCGGGGTCATGTCCACAGAAAGGAAAGACATCTGTGTCTCATTGGAGGTTTTGAGAATCTTTTGTGTATGACCCCTAAAAAGCATCCTGTGCTGAGGACCTACAATATGGTAGGGAAGAAAATAGATTCATGTCAACAGTTGTCACTGTGGTGCTGCTATGTGCAAGTGACTAACAGAAGAAGCCGTGGGACCCAGGTGACTGACTCGCCCTTCTTGCCCAGGTCCACAGCTGAGAGGTTCTTTGGGTAGGAGAATCTTCAGGTCATTCAGCTTATCTGAACCTTGTTCCCTGCCTTCCTTCTGCTTTGTTATGGATTAAATAAATAGATAAATTAAAAAGATACTATACTGGGCTGGTCTGTGGGAGAGCGCTTGCCTAGCATGTGTGAGGCACTGGGTTCAACACCACATAAAAATAAATACATAAAATAAAGGTATTGTGCCCATCTACAACTAAAAAAATAAAAAAATAGATGCCATACACATTTTAAGTCTAAATCTAATATTAAAGTTTATCCAATATAAGTCCTGTGGCCACATGGAGTATGAACTTTGGCCGGGTGTATCTTTTTCATTTTGTGCCCCATTGCCCGATACATAGCTCCCAATAAGTTGTTGAATGGAGGGAAAAACTGAATTAATGAGTAGGTGAATCCACACTTATCTGCTCTCCCACTCTGCCATATCCTAGTACATTGTAGCTTCTTGCTTATAATGACTTTAGGTCCATGGTGCCTTATTTTTAGATTGTATTACTAAACCCCTTTATCTGTGGTTTTGCTTTCTGTGGTTTCAGTTACTGGTGTCAATTGTGGTCCAAAAATATGAAATGGAAAATTCCAGAAATGAGTCATAAGTTTTAAATTCTGAGGGTTACTTTAACTCAAGTACTTCAATCCCTCGACAGTCTGGTAGCCAAGATGACTACTAAGTGAGTAATGGGAGGGTAGCATATACAGCATGGATATTCTGAACAAATGGATGATTCCACCTCCTGGGATGGAGCTAAGTGGTACAGGATGTCATCCTGCTCCCCAGAATGGCTTCTGGGATATGAGCTACATAAAAATATTTATGTCATTCATCTCACTTCATCTCATCACATAGCCTACATCATCACAAGGAGGGTGAGCACCATGCAATGAGATATTTTGAGAAAGACAAAAACCATATTCATACAACTTTTATTATAAAATATTGTGATTCTGTTGGTTTTTGTGTATCTCTTACCAATTTATAAATTAACTTGTAAATAAATCAATTTATAATAAGCTTTTCTCATAGGTATGTATATATTAGAAAAAACCCATAGGTTTTCTTAATACACGGTTTCAGGTGGATAACTGGGGATCTTGGGATATATACTCCACAGATAAGGGGGGACTACTGTACTATTATTCCCAGATCTGTGTTTTATTGACAGAAAATATTGATACTATAGACTCTTCTAAGACTTGATAGATAACTTGAATTTAAAATATTAAGGACTATTGTGGTTTCATATGCATGCTAAACTAATCCTAGAAGTGAATAAAATAATATGTAAAAGTAATGCTTTACCTGAAGATAATGCTTGTATGTAAAACTTGCAACCCTGAAATAAAGTGACCAAATGTAAAGGTTATATTCCGTTTGAGTATCTTTTATTGTTTTAATAGTATTCAGATTAGAAATGTGAGCTGAGCATAGTGGTATGCCCTTGTAGTCCAGCTCTTTGGGAGGCGAAAGCTGGAAGATCCCAGGATTGCAAGAGTTCCAAACTGCCTGGGCAACAGCGATCCCAGCTCAGTGGGGGAAATAAAAAAAAGAAGAAAAAGAGAAGCCAGGCATGATAGTTCATGCCTGTAATCCTAGCTGTTTGGGAGGCTGAGGCAGGAGGATTGCAAGTTTGAAGCCAGCCTGGACAATTTAGTGAGACCCTGCCTCAAAACAAAATTTCAAAAAGGTCTGGGGATAAAGCTCAGAGGTAGAAGACTTGCTAATATGTTTGATGCCCTGGGTTCACCCCCCACTACTGGAAAAATAAAAAGAAAAAAAAAAGTAGGAGAGTAGTTTACAGAGATGCTCAAAGAAATGTTTACTAGCATACTAATGTGCCAGAAGTTTGGATACATGTTTTTCTTGCAGTTAGAAGAGGACCAAAAGTTACTTATCCTTCCTAAGGTTTTTATAGTTTCTCTAATGTTAATGGTAGTTCAGTTCTTTTTTAAAAAATATATTTTTAGTTGTAGATGGACACAGTATCTTTATTTATTTTTATGTGATGCTGAGGATCAAACCCAGTGCCTCATGAATGGGAGGCATGTGCTCTACCACTGAGCCACAACCCCAGCTTGTAGTTCAGTTCTTAATCATGATGTTAGTTTTATTTTTTAAACTATTATATTTCCTGTTTATATGCTTTTGGAATGTCGAGGATGATGAACATTAAGCTTTCTAAATATTCTAAATATTTTGTTATATTTTTCTTATGTGATATATGCTATGAAGACTAAGTCTTAGCTGACATATTTCTGCAGGGTTAGTTTTAGATTGCTCATGTGACGAGGACAACTCAGAGGCGATGACTGGTGGTGACTGCATTTTGAAGTGTATAAGTCATTTTTGCAGATTAATTTATTATTAAATATCAGTGGATATATTCTGCATTCTATTTGACATTTTGGGCATTCTTTTTTTATTTTGGTGGTGGTGCTAAGGTTTCAACCCAGGTGAGCTTAATCCCCAGCCCACATTTCAAACACTCTTTTTTTTTTTTTTTTTTTTTTTTAAAGAGAGAGTATTTATTTTTTAGTTTTCAGCGGACACAACATCTCTGTTTGTATGTGGTGCTGAGGATCGAACCCTGGCCGCATGCATGCCAGGCGAGCGTGCTACCACTTGAGCCACATCTCCAAGCCCTCGAACACTCTTAAGGGAGGACTTCTTATACATGTTGCTGGTTGAATCTAAAGAGAATACAAAGATTCATTCAAAACCTAAGTGCAAGTTCTATTTTATTATGTTCAAAGGCACTATAGTAAAGCATTACAAAATGAAACAGAACTTTTCAGGAAAATTAAGTTTCATGTTAACCAAACATTTTAAAATCTTGGCCTTAAATAGGATTAAATAGTATTTTGTCAGTGTTTTTGGTGCACATGATATTGTTTTTAAAAATAATAGCTTTATTGCTAATCCCAAAAAACCAAAGGCTGAATATTCTTTCTGATTTGCAGATGCTAACACACATGGTGGTAGGGGAGGGAAGAATAGAAGTTCATTGGATTAAACAGAGGAATGAAGGGAAGGGAGGGCAGATGGGAATGGGAATGGCAGTAGAATGAAACAGACATCACTTTCCTATGTTCACATGAATACATGACCAGTGTAACTCCACATCAAGTACAACCACAAGAATGGGGAGTTATACTCCACGTGTGTATGATATGTCAAAATACACTCTACTGTCATGCATATCTAATAAGAACAAGTAAAAATAGTTTTACTGAAATATAATACCCTATAATTCATCTATTTGAAGTATATAGCTAATTTTATAATATTTTATCACCTTGTATTCATTAGCACTCCTCATCTCCTACCATCTGTCCCCACCCCTCTCCTAGGCAATGACAATTCTACTTCTGTCTTTATAGATCTGCCTGTTACTGAAATTTCACATAAATGTTATATGTAGCCTTTTGTAACTGGCTTAATTTACTAAGTGTGTCTTCAAGGATTACCATGTTGTATATATTAATACTTCACTTCTTTTTATGGCTATGAGTAGTATTCCATTGTGTGGATATACCAGAGTTAAAAAAAAAAATCTATCCAGTCATCAGTTGATGGACATTGGGTTTTTTTCTTTATGTTGGCTTTTATGAACAGTGCTGCTATGAGATTTATGAATTAGTCTTTGGGGGGCATTTGTTTTCATTTCTCTTGGGCATATACAGTACCTAAAAGTAGAATTTCTGAGCCACGTGGTAGCTGCACATTCCTAGGGACTGCAGACTGTTCCCAAAATAGCTGCATTATTTTATATTCCTGCCAGCAAAGTATGAAGGTTCCTGTTGATCCACGTCTTCACTAGTACTTACTACTTGTTCTTAATTATGGCCATCATGATGGGTGTGAGGTGGTAACTCATTGTGACATTCAAAAAAATTATTAGTAGACTATCTTTTAGGACCATTTTAGATATGAGAAGTTTCCATGTGTCCCACACTGATGTACAGTTCACCCTGTTATTAACATCGTAATGCATCTGGCTTGATGCCTTTGTTATAATTAGTGAGATAATATTGTGCAGTATTATTAAAGTCTATGCCATGTTCATATTTCATATTCACATTTACTTTTTACCTAAAGTCCTTTTTGTGTTACAGGATTCCATCCAGGATATGACGTTACGTTAACCTGTATCATCTTAGATTCCAGTTGAATGGGGCAGTTTCTCAGACTTTCCTTGTGTTTTGATGATCCTGAGAATTTTGAGGAAGAGTGGTCAGGTACATCATAGAATGCCTCTCTGTTGCAATTTGTTCAACAACAACAGCAAAAAAAATTAATGAATAACTTGTGGTGATACTGGTTTTTAGTAATCAGAGCAACTTTAGAATTTCAAAATATGCAACCAGAATTAGAAGTCAGCAGAATGAGGTTGGTAGAAAATTCTTGAGAATTTGAAAATTTCAGTTGCTTCTGGAAGAAGAGCAAAAATTTAACTGTAGTTATATTTCCCAGCAAGCGCTTGATCACATGGGAAGATGACCAGATTATATATTTTTATGACTGTCATTAGATAGCAGGTAATCTAAGGGTAATTTAAAGGTATATTTTTCATTCCTTTCAATGTTCACAGTCTTTTTTTTTTTTTTTTTTTTTTTTTTAGTTGTAGTTGGGCACAATACCTTTTATTTATTTATTTATTTATTTTTATGTGGTGCTGAGGATCGAACCCAGTGCCTCACCTGTGCTAGGTGAGTGCTCTACTGCTGAACCACAACCCCAGCCCCAACATAGTCTTTTGTTTTGCATATTATAAAGCATTAGTGGAAATTAAAACTGACTTTTTTTTGTAGTTGTAGATGGACAGAATGCTTTTATTTTATTTGTTATGTGGTGCTGAGAATTGAACCCAGTGCCTTACCTGTACCACTGAGCCATAACCCCAGCCCTCAGATTGACTTTTAGAGAACTCTACACATCATGGCAGCCTCTGGAAGAAGCCTCCAGTTTGGGGGGAGCACTTCCACCCCCACCAGTTGTTGTCCTCCTTTTGTACGGCAGAAGGAATGGAGGTTCAGAGAGGCTGTGATGTTTGGCTAACTGACGTTGTTACATCAGTAGTAGATCTGAGATTGTTACCCAGGACAATAGGAGCTTGTACTTAACTGCCTGCAAGACTCTGGAGTTTCCAGTGATTTTTAAATCAGGAATGTCTGAGGGACCCAGGCTTGAGTCCTTATCTTCATGGATATTTTTCTTGCCAGCCAGAGGAGATTGCATTTCCCTGTTTGTGGCTCCACGTAATCAGTCTGTCCAATGAACAGAATACTTGCTGACTGCTAACAAAGGAGAACTTTACCTGGGGCCCTGCACCCTCTTTTCTGCTACCTTGTCTGCTGAAAACGAAAGCCTAGGTGTCCTTAAGCAGGAAAGGAGCCACATGGGAGAACAGCACATTCAGCTGCAGTTCTTGTGTCGTGGATGGTTCCACTGCTCACGTGTATCTCCGTCAACTCTCCAGTTTTATAATTTTTTTTAAAAAATGCATTTGTGGCAGGATTTGGTTTTTACATACTTATTTTTGAATAGGAGTGGGTGTGGTAATATTCTGTGAATACACTTGAACTAATGAAGTTACATAGCTAACTGCCGCAGGAAGACTGGGAAATTTCTTTTCAGTTCTTCCTTGTGAATTGCCCAAACTGGTTAATCACAGACTGATGGAAGATTTCTTTCTGTGGGGCTGGGATTGTGGCTCAGCGGTAGAGTGCTTGCCTAGCATGTGCAAAGTGCTGGGTTTGATCCTCAGCACCACATAAAAATAAATAAATAAAATAAAGGTATTGTGTCTAACTACAACTAAAATTTATATATATATATATATATATATATATATATATATATATATATATAAAATTTCTGTGTTATCAGCATATTGGACTTTCTGTATTAATCAGAATAGACTAGTGTGTACTAAAATCTTCATTGGTTTCTTGCTCACGTAAATGTCAATGTGCACAGACTGTTCTATAGGACAGCTGTTGTACATGCTGTGACAGACATCAGGTGCTGTGATTTGTGAGTGTGTGTGTGTGTGTATGAGGTATTTTTCTGCTGGTGGCTTCCAAATAGTCCCAGTGGGGAAGGGGAACTGGAGGCCCAAGTACCAGCTCTGAACGGGTTTGGCCTACATTAACACCAATCTCTTTTCACAGCTCCTTGGTCAGAACTAACCAAAGGATCCTATTTAATGTGAAGGGGCAGAAAGTGAGTGGGGGAGCACATGGACATTGAGTGAATGATAAATGTCTTTTGAGCCACCATCTTTAAAATAAGAGAATTTGTTCAGTTGGAAACAACAACAATAAAAAAGTTCTCCAGTAAAGATAGAAAAGTGTACTGAAATATTTAGTGATAATTACCTGATAATAAATTACAAGTGAATTTTGCCACAAGCTAATAAAATTTGTAATTTATGTATGGCTCATTCAGCAACTTGATTTCTATTTGTGAATGTGGCCACATTTTCCCAAGGGAATAAAAATGAGGCTTACTTCTTTTGTAAATCTCCAGGGGATGGTGCTGATGATCAAAGCTGGTATTTAGTATCTTCTAGGTACCAGTCTCTTTTGAGTGTTTTACATGAATTAAGTTATTTACATTGAGCACTGCAGTTTCCTTTCCATGCTAAATATTATCTAATTCAATCCACTTGACTTGTTTGAAATGGTACTTGGATTAGACCCAATCCCATGCCTATAGCTCCCCTATAGAAACCAGCCTGTATAGCTTTAAAAATAAGGTTTCCTAGTTGAACATGACACTGGAAGTCATGTAGCTAGCACAGAGTACTGTGAGACCTAATATTTACTATGATGCAGGTGCACAATTGTGTGTGTGTGTGTGTGTATATATATATATACACACACACACACACACACACACACATATATGGCAGCAATTGAAGATTTTGTAAACTTTTCAGCAGTCCTATCAAAGAGTGAGATGTGGTAGAGCTCATAGAGGGTTTTTTACATATAACTTTTTTTCTATGTTAATTCTCTGTTGTTGTTTTTGTGATGCTAACTTTTTTCTTTAAAAATATACTACTGATAAAGCCTGCACTGCACTCCTCTGCTAGTTTGTCCTTATGATCTATCTTTTCCCTACTTTTTCCTTGTGGCCTAAAATTCCACCATTAGAATTACAGGACAACAGAGATCCTGGCTGGGCTGTACCAACTGGGGCAGGCCTTTCTTCTGTTTTCAAAAAGGCTGTGTGTCCTTTGAGAACAGTTACCTTTACCACATTTGAGGAGCCCCATCACAGGTTCTTCATGTTGACACCATATCTGTTCTTCAGATTATTTACTGAATACAGTTTTAGGCCAAGCACTGAGCAAGGCCCCAATGTCTTCAGAGACCTCCCAGTGTAGACCAGGGTATGGTGATTTTTTTTTTTTTACTTCCTTGTAAAAGGTCACATAAAAAATACTTGAACTTTGTGGACATATGGTCTGTCTCCCTTAACCTAATGCTGCTCTTTTAGCATGAAAACAGCCCTGATAGTATGTAACCAAATGAGTGTGGCTGTGTTCCAATCAATTTTATGTATGGGCACTGAAATTTTAATTGCTTATAGTTTTCATGTCACAAACTATTATTCTTTTGATTTTTCTCCAACCCTTTGGAAATGTAAAAAGCTATTCTTTTTTTTAAGCATTTTTTTTTTTTAGTTGTGAACAAATCTTTATTTATTTATATGTAGTACTGCGAATTGAACCCAAGGCCCCACATGTCAGTCAAGGATGTACCACTGAGCCACAACCCCAGCTCACATAAGAAACTATTCTTAGTTCACAGGCTATATGCAAACTGGCACTTGGCCGGATGTGGCCTGCAGGCTGAGTTTCTGACCCTCTGGCTCAGAACCAGCTCCATGTGGTTTTATATTCTCACAAATAGTGAACTGTCTCAATGATTATTCATTCAGTCACATTATTTAACCATAATTAACTTCGTCCAGGTCTTTATTCAATAAATAGCTATCCCACAGTAGTTGTAAAAGAAATTCTCTTTTCCCTTCCCTATGTAAACTATATGTATATGTATGCACACACATAAATAAATATATTATTTTTGAGGTTTTTTTTTTATCCTTAGTTCAATTTTGGTTGGTCATCTGGATCCAGAAATTTGTCCATTTCTTTTGAGGTTTCCTATTTATTTATTTATAATGGTTGAACCAAATAGAGATTTATTTTTATTACATAGGAAAAAGGCTAAAGGTAGACTGTTTAGGGTTTGTTCAGTATCTCCATAATGTCATTAGGTGATAATGAGCCATCTTTTATTTTTTCCCCCCAATGGTACATAGTTTTAGAAATATTCTCTGATGATTCATTGAATTTTAGTAGTATCTGTTGTAATGTTTCCTTTTTACCTCTAATTTGATCATCTCTTTTTCTTTTGGTTTCTCTTTCATCTTTAATTGGATCTTTCTGTCTTTTATTTTGCTGTTTAAATGTCTGTTAAATCCATTTGTTCTAAATTGTAGTTTAATTCTGTTGTTTCTTTGAATTTGGGGTGGTGTTAGATGATCTGTTAGTAAGAACAGGGTATTGAAGTTACCTACTATTATTGTAGTGGAGCCCATTTCTCCCTTTATGTCTAGTAGTGTTTGTTTAATAAAATTGGGTGCACTGATGTTTGGTGCATGTGAGTTTATAATTGTTATTTTTTCTTGGTGAATCATTGCCTTAATAATTAGTGACCTTTTTGTCTCTTCTGATTTTTGGCTTAAAGTCTATTTTGTCAGATATAAGAATAGCTATTCTTATTTGCTTTGGGATTGCATTTGCTTGGAATATCACTTTTTATCCTTTCACTTTTTAAAAAAATTTTCTATTTTAAAAATTTTTTTTATAACTTATTTATTTTTTTATGTGGTGCCAAGGATCAAACCCAGTTCCTCACACATGCTAGGTAAGCACTCTACCACTGAGCCACACTCCAGCCCTATCTTTTCACTTTCAGTCTTTCTTTGAAGGTGAGGTGAGTTGGATATTATTTTTTTAATCCAACTAGTCTGTGTCTTTTAATCGGAGAATTAAGACCATTTATATTTAGGGTAATTATTGAAAGGTTTATAGTTGATTCTGTTTTTTTTATTTTGGGGGGTTGTTTTGAATATTCTATATTCACTTCCTGTTTGTTTTAGATATTTGATGGTTTACTGTATTTATAATGTTTGTTAGTTCCTGTGTCTCATTTTGAAATCCAGTGAGATTTATTTTTCCCATGCTCTCATGATTGTATTAATCTTTCTCTCATGCTGGGAACTGATTTTGATCAAATTTTATATCCTGTGCATGTTCGAGTATGAAACAACAGATCCCATCAGTGTATACAACTATAATGTACCAATAAAAAGTGTGGAGGGGGAAAAAAAACTTTCTTCCCCCTCTGGGTGTAGGATTCCCTTAAGTATCTTCTGTAATGCTGGGTTAGTAGTCATGAATTCCTTAAGTTTATGCTTATCTTGGAAGATCTTTATTTCCTCCTCAGTTCTGAAGGATAAACTTGCTGGGTATCATAATCATCATCATCATCATCATCATCATCATCATCATCATCTTCAACTTCATCATCGTCTTGGTTAGCAGTTATTTTCTTAAGAGGACTTGAAATTTCTTATTCCATGTGTTCCTCGCTGTTAAGAGTTTCTACTGGGGCTGAGGTTGTGGCTCAGTGGTAGAGCGCTTGCCTGGCATGTGGGAGGCCTTGGGTTCAATTCTCAGCACCACATAAAAATAAATAAATAAAAATATTGTGTCCATTACAACCAAAAATAAATATTAAAAAAAAGAGTTTCTACTGAGAAATCTGCTGTAATTTTGATAGCTTTGCCTTTAAATGTGCCTTGATGTGTCTTGCAGCTTTTAATATTCTTTCTTTGTTCTGTACTTTTGGCAATTTGACCATAGTAGAATGTGAGAGGTTCTTTTCTGGTCATGCCTTTAAATGCCTCCTATGCCCTGGTTGCCCATGTCTTTCCCAAGATGTGGGAACTTTTCTGCTTTTTTTTTTTCTTTTTACTGAATAGGTTTTCTTGGCCCTTGTCACATAGCTATTCTTCCTCTTGTATGCGGATTATTCAGATGTTTGGTCTTTTAGTGGTGTTTAGGAGATCTCTCTCTTTTTTTTTTTTTTTTTTTTTTTTTACCTTTGTTGCTGTCTGAATGTATATTTTGGCAGAGTTTTCCTCAAGCTCCAGTGTTGTTTCTTCTGCTTGAAGTAGAATCTTGTTGAGACTTAGTGAGTTTTTTTTTTTTAATGTAATTGATCTTATGTTGTTCTTTTTCAAACTTATTCTCTCGGCGGCAGGGGGTGGGTGTGCTGGGGTTGTGGCTCAGCAGTAGAGCACTTGCCTAGCATGTGCGAGGCCCTGGGTTCGATTCTCGGCACCACATAAAAATAAATAAATAAAAAATAAGGGTATTGTGTCCAACTACTAAAAAATATTTAAAAAAAAAAAAAAAGATGCTCATTTGTACCCGGCATTGTCTTCCTTAATTGTTTCAATTGTTTATTTGTATTTTCTTGGGTTTCATGGAGCTTTTAAAAATAAGTCTTTTGAATGATTTTTGTCTGGAATTTCATACACTTCAATATCTTTAGCTTCTGTTAGGAACTTTTGCAGTTGTCATGTTGTTCTGTTTTTTCATATGTCTTTTGTTTTTAAGTTGAGATTTGTGCAACTACTGGATAAATCTATCTTCTACTTTTATGTGAAAACCTTCTTAAGTAGCTTTCCCTTGATGATTTGTGGTTGGGTTATTGCTTTGTTGTGCAGTGTCGAGTCTAATTCATATCTGACTTATGAGTGTAATTTCCTTGTGTCTCCTTTAGCTGTGATTAGTGGATTTTGGCACAATGTGTTCCATATTGGAATCTAAGGGACTCATTTTCTCTGTAATTCTCACAAGAATGGGGTCCTTCTGAAAGTTTATGCAGGTTTGGTGCAGACAGCAGCGTATGTGGGGTGTACCCTCTGGTTGCTCCTACAGTGAGAATGGCAATGGAAGCCCCTTTCAGGTGTTGGGGGGTTTCCTTAGGCTCTGGTGATGTTAGCTCTATTACTTGAAAGCAGTTCTGTCACTGACTGTTCCAGGGATGGTCCTGGAGTGTGCATCCTGTTTAGACACTGGAGCAGCCCTAGTTGTTTTGCAGAGAGAGGCCAAGGTCAGTATCATCATAGGTCCTCCTCCAGTCTTGTCAGTCACATGCA
Organism: Spermophilus citellus; assembly: GCF_964194105.1. Lineage (NCBI taxonomy): Eukaryota > Metazoa > Chordata > Mammalia > Rodentia > Sciuridae > Spermophilus > Spermophilus citellus. The sequence goes on from NC_138188.1 coordinate 39,459,889, forward strand.
TCTGATAGGGTATGGAAGCACCCATTACTGATGGCGCCACAGCTGGTGCCACAGTTGTGCTGTTGCTTTCTGCTGTTGCTAAGCAGGTGAGTGTCTGGGAGCAGGACTTTGGACTCTGTCCTCCCAGCCTTGACTACTTGGGGATGGGTCATCAGCTGGGGTTGTTATCCCTCCTGTTCTTTAAATAGAAGTATTTGCCAAAGTTCAAGCAGGACCAAGTCATAGCTGGGGCAAGGTGCAATCCCTCTAATCAGGGCTGGAGTGTAACTTAGTGGCAGAATACTTACCCAGTGTGCTTCATGTGCTGGATTCCCAGGACATTTCCCAGTTCTGCAAAGGAAGGAGAGAAGAGAAGAAAAAGCAATCCAGATAAAGAAATAAAGTACAAACCAACTAAAGAAAAACCCCATCAGCAACACCATCAACAACTGAAAAGAAGAGGAAAATAATAGAGAATTAAAAATAAAGTTAAAAAAAAAACAAGCCAAAGGAGAAAAGTAAAACAAATGAGAAAAAGGAAAAGGAGAAAAATAAAATTTAAAAAAAAAGAGAAAAGAGGGAAAACCAAACAAACATGAAATAGCAACAACCAACAATAAAAAAAAAAATGTATTAGTAGCCAGGCACAGTGGCTTATCCCTGTAATCCCAGTGACTTGGTAGGCTGAGGCAGGAGGATCACAAATTTGAGGTCAACCTCAGCAAATTAGAGAGGCTCTAAGCAACTTGAGATCTTGTCTCAAAATAAAAAAATAAAAAGGGTTGGCTCAGTGGGTAAGTGCTTCTGGGTTCAGTCCCCGGTGCTAAGACAAAAAAAATGTATTAATAAAAAATAAAATCTTCAACACTGAGGCGCTTCAGTGAGCTGGCAAGACTGGAAACTTAGAGCCTGGGCTGAGCAGAGCTTCTCTTCGTGTCTTCTTGGACCCAGCAAATCCTGGGGTTACTCATCCTCTCTCTGCTTTCCTCTGTGGTGCCCTCCAGGTGGCTGTCCAGTGATTTGTGGCTGGATTCAGTTGGAATCTCAGCAGCTTTCTGTGCAGGACATAGGCTGGGGCAGAATGCAGAGCTCCCTAGAGCACGTCCTCTCTGCAGCTGTTTCAGTCATCCCAGGAGCAGGTAGATGCCCATGTCACGGCCGTCAGGGTGTGGAATTCTTCAGAGCTGATCTCTGGAGCCGCACACTTGGGGAGCAGGGTTAACACCTGTTCTCGGCATGTCCCCGCATGTCCCAGAGAGCAGAGAGGGGCTGTGGAGTCTTAAAGATCTCTGCTGTGGAGGTCAGGGGTGGTGTCCCATGATGCCCGCCCACTTTGTGACTGCTTGCTTCTCCAGGCTCCAGGAGATTCCCAAGGGTGGTACCTTCCCTTCCCTCCAGCTCTGATTCCTAAGCTCGAGGTGCTCAAGCTGGCTCCCAGCTACATCCCCATTTGTAATAGCAGCCTTTCTCAAAGGTGGTCCCCAGGCAGATAGCATCGGCTACCTCAAAACTTGTTAGAAATGGAGATTTTTGGTTTCCATTCCAGAGCAATGGAATTGGAAACTCTTGGATGGGAGCAGATGTCTATGTTTTCACAAGCCCTCCCTTTGATTCTGTTGCAGTTGAAGTTTGAGAACGGCTGCAGTGGAGGTATGAGGTGCGGTGGATCCAGGTCTCCCCAGGGAGATAAACCAGTTCCCCTACTTGGGACAGTGAGAAAGCTGTGTAGAGAAAGAGGCCAGGATGCTGCTTTCACAAGACCCTCATGAAACTATGCAGATGGGATCCTTTCCCAATAATAACCCTCCCCTGTGGTCTACAGGACAGTAGTCTGAGAAGGACTTTCTTCAAATGCCCCCTTTCTCATCTGCTAGTGTTTTCTGTCCTTTTCTATAAATGATAAAGGAGAGAGAGAGAGAAAAAAAGAATGACAAAGGAATGGACATAACCTGGGAAAGAATGAAGACTAAAATCTTTTAGAAAGGAAATCATGAAGTAGGACTGCATTCCATCCAGCATCATTGTTTATACCCAATTGATCACTTATTTTTGTGTTTTGTTTTTTTTTTTTTTCTTTTTTTCCCCCTCTGGTGTGAGGAGTCAAACCCAGGGCCTCCTATATGCTAGGCAAACACTCTATCACTGAGCTATACCCCCAGCCCTATTTTTGTGTTTCATTACAATTTTTGTATTCTCTGATTCATTTTTCTACAGGCAGTTCGACTGTGGTAGCGTCATTTGTCATAGCATCGGCTGCGCGATTTGCTTTTCGTATCTGTTCATTTTCATGTTATAGGACTGTGCTTATTGTTCGGTGACATGATTATTTATGTCCTTCATATTCAACTGGCAGCTGGGGTTATTTAGTGTACTTTATAACCTTGAGCTAGTCAAGCAATTTCACTTTCAATAGCCTTCGAGTCAGAATAGAGGTCTGCCTGCTCAGTGGATAAAATAGCTTTAGAGATGGCAGGAACTTTCAACCATCCTTGTAGTTGGTATTTCATATTCTCAGGTTAAAAAAAAAAAAGAATACATTTCCTAAATATTTTTGAGTAAGAAATATGTTTTTGCTCCAGTTAACTGTTCAAGGGTTTGGATTAAAATTAGGCCTCCTTGGGTATAGCCTCAAGGTGATCAGGATAGCTCCCCTCACCCTACCCACTGCCACAATATAACCTCTTGTAAACACTCTGAATTCCATGCAGTTTAGAATGGAAACTTGTTTCCATTACATATTTAACCTTTCCACATACTGTTACAGGAATGAAAAATGCTAAAGAATTCAAGCTGCCTCTGCATGTACTATTTTGCTCTAGAATTGGAGTGGTGTTGATAATCACAGTACCTGAACACTTTGTTCCAAGAGCTGTGCTAAGTCGGTCCTAACCACATTGTAGGTAGTTGGGTCCTCCATTCCTTTTATACAGAAGAGAACACTGAGGCACAGAGAACTTAGCTGATTTGCCCAAAGCATCCCATCATCAGGAGGCCACAGCAGATTCAAGTCTGCTAGTGTCAAAGCTGGGTCCTTAACCAGTTAGTCTGACAGATGCGCTAGCGCCCAGGCTAACTCCTAACAAGAATTGGATTTTGATTCTTGGTCAGAATAGCAGAGGTCTCTGAGGATTGGTGGAAGAGGGGTGTGTTTCAGCAGTATTAGCCATTCAGAAATTCTAAATTTTGATCCTATTCAGATTCCTGGGTCCCATCCTGAAAATTCTGAATGAGAATCTTTGGAGTCGAGGAGTCTGTAAGATAGCTCTTAGGTTGATCTTAGTAATGCTAACAAGCACTGTGCCTAATTGCTGGGTAGCATTTCACATCTACTAAAATAAATTTCTGGGCCCTAGTCTCTTAGAAGGGCTGAGATAAAGATACTTCTGCTCCTCATTACTGGCAGACTTGTATACTCTAAATTTTTTGTGGTGGTTTTCTTTTTGAGCTACTAAACTAAAAATTTGCCTAATTTCTGATATGTTTGTATATGCAATGGAAGGGAAATTTTATTTAAGGAGAACTGTAAAGGCTACATTTTTTTTTTTAGAAAGAGGAGAGAGAGAGAGAGAGAGAGAGAGAGAGAGAGAGAGAGAATTTTTTAATATTTATTATTTTTTAGTTCTCGGCGGACACAACATCTTTGTTGGTACGTGGTGCTGAGGATCGAACCCGGGCCGCACGCATGCCAGGCGAGCGCGCTACCGCTTGAGCCACCTCCCCAGCCCCTGTAAAGGCTACATTGATCCTTTCCCAAAACATACTCTGCCTGCTCCCATTGCATCTTTCCAGGGATAGCTGTTCTGTTTTATTGGGCAATCCAAAGCCAAGGTGATGAGAACATTCTGTTCTGGAATGCAACTGCCTGAGTTTGTGTTAGCTTTCTTTCTTTCTTTTTATTTTTATATATATATATTTATTTATTTTTTAGAAATAGTTGCATACAATACCTTAATTTTGTTTATTTATTTTTATGTGGTGCTGAAGATCAAACCAAGGGCCTCGAACGTGCCAGATGAGTGCTCTACTGCTGAGCCACAATCCCAGCCCCTTGTGTTAGCTTTCTATTGCTCCCATAACAGTTACTACAAATCCAGCAACTTAAACAACACAAATTTGTTATCGTCCAGTTCTGAAGATTGGAAGCCTGACGTAGGTCTCACAGAGGAATCACCGATCTGGTCAGACTGCACTCAGTCCTGGAGGCTCTAGGGAAGGATGTTATTTTTGGCTTGCTTGGGTTGTTGGTGGTAGTCACTTCCTGTGGCGATAGGCCTGAGGTCCCTTTTCTGAATGGATGTCAGCTGAAGGCCATTCCCAGCTTCTGGAAGCCACCTGTATTCTTATTAATGTGCCCCCGCCCCCCGGCCTTTTTCCCCATCTTCAAGGATAGGAACAGTGGGTCCAGGCCCCTTCACACTTTGAAACCCTCTTCCTCCTCCCCCTCCACCTCCTGTTTCTTCCCTTTGATTCAGCAAGAAAAGCTTCTCTGCTTTTAAGGACTCATGTGATTAGGTTGATAATCCAGGATAATCTGCTCCATCCCAGGGCCCATACCCTTAATCAACATCTGCAAAAACCCTTTTGTCGATTAAAGTACCCTATTTATAGGTCCTGGGAGTTAGAGTCTAGACATATTTGGGGGATATTTTCCTGCCTGTCGTACTGTGTGCTTTTGTTGACAGGACAGCAGGAGTTATTACTGCCAGCCTGGCTACAAGCATTCATATCAATATACTTGAGAAAACGGGACTTAGCTGGGTGTTGTTCTAAATGAAAATCATTTCAGGTGGAAGGAGACCCTCATTGTTATACAAAATTACATATAAGAGGTTGTGAGGGGAATGGGAAAAAAGATAAGTAGAGAAATGAATTACAGTAGATGGGGTAGAGAGAGAAGATGGGAGGGGAGGGGAGGGGGGATAGTAGAGGATAGGAAAGGTAGCAGAATACAACAGTTACTATTATGGCATTATGTAAAAATGTGGATGTGTAACCGATGTGATTCTGCAATCTTTGTAATGTTTTGAATAACCAATAAAAAAAAAATAAAAAAAAATAAAAAAAAAAGAAAATCATTTCAGGGCCAGATTTCAAAGCCAAGTTTAGCTTCAGGACTCTTGTCATCCAGCAGACCTGTGTATGCATCAACCCTTGCTTTTGTGTGTAGGAAACGGAGGGAATTTACTTGGTGCCTGCTTCAGGGAAAAAAAAAATGGCTGTGTGATAGGCCCCGCAGGCAGCCAGCTTCTTGGCTCTGCTCACTCGTGGCCTGCCATGTGCTCCCGGCTTCCGCACCTTCATTCCTACCCTCTGTGTACTCCCAAAATAATTCATATTTATGGCAAGCTTTGACACCTACTTATTTTAGGAAACATTTCCCACGATGCTAAAAGTATGGCATCTACTCATTTTTTTCTGATAGTTAAAATAAATTGAATCCTTGGTATCTGGCTCTTTCTGAGTTCTCTGTGATCTCTTCCTTCATAAACCTGTGAAGTGTTAGAGAAAGCCCTGCAGCATCCTGGACGTAATAGTTACTCAGTAACCACTAATGGAATTACGAAATTGAGGAAATAGATTATATTATCAATACACCATAATTTGAAAAATATATGTATTTGTTTCCTCTTAAAAGATTAAGAATGTCTAATGTATGTGAGCAAAACTGGGAATGTTAGAGATGAACTTTCCAGTTCATATTTTACTGAATATTATGTGAATTCATATTTGGTCGGATTACCTAGTATTTTGGGGGCAAGGGAATGGGCTTTTTTTTTTCTTTCCATTTCAAACCTTTAATTGACTTAGGCTCTATATGCAGGAAAAAAATACAGTTTGTAAAAATTCATTAAATCATATATTTAATATATTTACAATACTTTTTTTTTTCTTTGGTACTGGGAATTGAACCCCGGGGGTGCTTAACAAATGAGACATATCCTCAGCCCTGTTTTATGCTTTATTTAGAGACAGGGTCTCCCTGGGTTGGTTAGGGCCTTGCTAAATTGCTGAGACTGGCTTTGAACTTGTGATCCTCCTGCTTCAGCCTCCTGAACTGCTGGGATTATGGGCATGCACTATCATGCCCAGATGGCAATACAAATTTCCAATTAAGTGTATATGAGTTTGCAGATGGCCTGAGGATGCATTTAAACATGAAACAGAGCATTATTTTCCAATTGTTTTTGCTTTATCAAATAGTTTGAGTTACATATACAACTTTAACTCCGGGTTTGTTTTCTAATACTTATTGAGTTCCTGTGATCATTCAAAATGCTTTCACCTCAGATATCCAAAGGTTGTTACGACTACGCCATACACCATGCTCTTGGTCCTGATCAATGACTTGACACCGTGTTACTTTCTTTTTTTTTTTTTTTTCTAAAGAGAGAGTGAGAGAGGAGAGAGAGAGAGAGAGAGAATTTTTAATATTTATTTTTTAGTTCTCGGTGGACACAACATCTTTGTTGGTATGTGGTGCTGAGGATCGAACCCGGGCCGCACGCATGCCAGGCGAGCGCACTACCGCTTGAGCCACATCCCCAGCCCGGCACCGTGTTACTTTCTACGTAGTTGTTGTTTTTGAGGTGGTGTCTTGCTGTATTGACCAGGCTGATCTTGAACTTCCAGGCTCAAGTGACCCTCCTACTTCATCCTCCTAAGTAGCTGGGACTATAGGCACTTGCCACCAGGCCCAGTTCTTTATCATATTTTTAATTGAGATCAAATCTGCATATTTTCTCTAGAATTTTGGTTGAGGCTCATAGTTTCTATCATAAACACAACTGGCTGCCCCACAATGCACACTTTACTTATTCACCATACCCCTATACAACAAGGTAGAAATTCATATAACGAAATGAAATAGATAAAATCTTATAGAAATTAGATTCAGGGCTATAATGTCCTTCTTTGCCCATCCAGTTTCTCTGTTCAAGGATGTTTGCTGAAGCATTATTTCTAGGAACACATCCATTGGAAACTGGCTTAGTTACCAACTTGAGTGCTTTAGTTATGGTACAGTTATAATTCTATGAAGCATGAAAGTAATGTTTTCAAAAATATCTCATGAAATACCAAATTTCTTAATCATGGTAGGTAAAACATAGCAAATACCAACTGTGTTAAAAAAAAAAAAGTATACCCAGGTGCATACAGCAAAATGGGAAGTTTATAACATAACTAGCTCTGGTTATTTCTGAATAGTGTGCTTGAGAGCGATTTTAATTTTATAATCTTTTCATTTTATATATTATTTTTCAAAAATCAGAAAATAATCATGCAGGATCCATATTTAGAAAGGACTACCTAGGGCAGATAAATTGACCTTTTTTTTTTTTTTCCTGTGAAGAAAAGTCCTTGGGGAAATCAAACACAGATAATCCATGTTTTCTCTGGGAGGTTAGCAGGGTTCCCCACAATAGCAGCAGGATGACAGACATCCGTGAATGGTCTTCTTGAAATAATAAAATTTTCAATGCAAGAAGTCAATGCTATGGTTTGGACCTGGAATGTCCTGTCTTTGGAGGACATGTCGAAAGCATGGTGCTCGATGTAACAAAGTTCAGGGTTGAGGCTTTTAGGTGATGCTTGGATCATGAAAGTTCTGACCTCATGGATCAGACCTGATCCAGGTGTGGACCATGAAGCTCTGACCACCATTGAAAGCTGAATGGACTCCTGAGACCCTGGCGCCTAGTTGGGGCAGTAGATTACTGGGGTCATGCCCTGGAAGGGTTTTCTTTTGCCACACCCTTCTGCTATGGTCTCCTGCCTCACCTCAGGCCCAGAGAAATGGAGCCAGCTGACCGTGGTCTGAACCTCTGCAACCATGAGCCAAAATAAACTTTCCCCCCTCTAATTTGTTCTTACTGGGTATTTTGGTCATAACGATGAAAAGCTGTCACCTCTTCCTCTGTACTCCCCAAATATACTTTGAACCTTTGTTGAAGAAGGCCCAGTAAAGAGAACCTCGGGTCTGGTGTGGTGGTACACGCCTGTAGTCCCAGCTTTTAAGAAGACTGAGACAGGAGGATTGTAGTTTTGAAATTTGGCAATTTAGTGAGATCTTGTCTCATAGCAAAATAATTTCTTTTAAAAAGGCCTAAGATGTGGCTATGGTAGAGCACTTGCCTAGCAGACGTGAGGCACTGGGTTCCATCCCCAGCACCACATACAAATAAACAAATAAAATAATATTAAAAAAAAAAAGGCTCAAGATATAGCTCAGTGGGAAAGTGCTTGCCCAGCATGTTTAATGCCCTGCAATCCCAGGTACTGCGAACAAAACAAAAACAAAAAAGTCCTATAAATGAACAAAACACCCTCAGTGTTCCAGAGTTCATCTGGATTGTCTCTGAACCACACAGACAGAATATTTTTCCTTATATTTATGCCTAACTTGTTTCGTTGTAAAGTTCCTAAGTCTACCAGCTTGTGGCCATATGGAGCAAGAGTAAGCCTTTAAATAGTTAAGCACTTGTGTGTATTTTTAGCATTCATCGAGGTATAATACAAGCATAATGCACTGCCCTATATAAAGTGGACAGTTAGCTGTGCTTTGACAGGTGTGTACACCCATAGGATGTCACCCCTAATAGCCGGTGGTGACATGTCCCTTTGCCTGCCAATCCTCCCTTTGCTTCCGTCCTAGAAGACCACAGGTCTGCTGCCTGTTACCATGGATCATTTGTGTTTTCTAGGATTTTTTGTAAATGGAATCTCATGTACTTTGGGCTTTCAATTGACTCATAAGATCAAAACCCTTAACTTTTTCTTTCACTTTCTGAAACAGTTTTATAATTCATTCTTTACTTTTATGGAGGCATCATAAAGGATGTTTCAGACTTCCTCTTCGGAGGTTTAACCACTCAGTGAACATGGATTATGGTGTTGATAAGTGAACTTGTTCTTGACTCACTTAGAAAGTAGAATTGCACTATCACCCTTGAGGTACTTTTTAGCTTTAATACTGTGTAGTTAGTTCTATCTAAGGTTTCCAGTTACTATTCAAAGGTAATTTTCTTGAAATTAGTCTAAGCATAGGATTTTGTTTCATTTTTTAGTTTAACATTGTTTCCTAAATCTAGGAGTCACAATGTATGCTTGATTGCTTAGTGGTTCTTCAGTTGGTGAAAATAATGTTACTATTATAAAACCAAAGTGGCAAAATAATATTTATAAAAAATAATATGGGAGGTCATATTGGCAGTCTCAAATTCATAGGGAGAAAACCTAGTTGAATAGAGTCTTCAGAGATAAAGTGAGTACAGGAATGCATTTTAAGCATCTGAGCTGTACTCAAATAGAAATGGTGACAACATCTACATTTTTGCCTCATGAGTTGTCTTTTTTTTTTTTTATAGTTCCAAACCACACCCATGTTGCAGGTTGGCCTTTCTACTGAGACCAAGTTCTTTAGAGATTAAAATCTGTAGTAGTAGGCAGAACACCTCAGTGTGGGGTTAGTTGCCTGTTTTCTTTGGTCAAACACTGACTTTTTCCGTAGAGGAGTATCAGAAGCAAGGAACAGCTAAGGGAGGCTGAATTTTAAACTTCTCAGTTTGTTTTTCTGGACCTTCAAACCTCAGGTGATCAGCAGAAGCAGGTATGCAGATCTTTCCTTAGTAGTCAGTAGTGATTATATTCTCAGATCCTACTGCTGCTTTTTCAAAAAGTGGTTAATTGAGTTAAAATGCTTCACAGTATTTCTTTCTGAGTATTTTTTGGCTTTGAGATTCGAAGTGGCTTTGCATAATCAATACAAACCTTGGTGTGATTGTCATGTAATTCTTTTTTTTTTTTTAAACATTTTATTTTTATTTTTTTTTAAAAGAGAGAGTGAGAGGAGAGAGAGAGAGAGAGAGAGAATTTTTAATATCTATTTTTTAGTTCTCGGCAGACACAACATCTTTGTTGGTATGTGGTGCTGAGGATCGAACCCGGGCTGCATGCATGCCAGGCGAGCGCGCTACCGCTTGAGCCACATCCCCAGCCCCAGTAATTCTTAATTCTCTCTTCACTCTTTTGGACATTATTTCTTCTGTAATAGTACTATTTGTTAGATAATGAAGGACTATTTTGGTGTATTCAAAGTTGGATTATGTTAAATTCGTAATTCTTGGTTTGGATTTAATTTTACTTTTAGAAATGGATGTAAAATATTTGTAAAATTCTGTAGTGACTGAATATGCTCTTTCTGGGCCAATCCAGAGTGAGCCTGCATTATTGCTGTAAGCCTGATGCTTTCAGTCTGATGAAACAGCTCTTCCAGTTTATAGTTTAATTATTGATAATCAAACTTCCCTTTTCCTAAGGAGATTCCACAGATATGTAAAACAAATGACCATAGAGAGCATCTCTAGTTCTAGGATGTGACAAGGTTTTGCCTGAGTGCATGGAGAGTAAAGCAGATATCTAAATCAATTGAAGAGAATTCTCTATTGTTATTTTTGCTCTTCTACATTTTTAAGAACCAGGAGATAGTATCCTGGCTTAGAAGATTTTTTTTTCCCCACCATTTTATTGATTTTGGGAAGGGACCTACGACTTTTAGAGTTTCCTCCTCTACAGTGTACACGTAAGCAGCTCACCTTTCACTTTGAGCATTTTTAATGGTTTCTGAGGTTGGTTGAAAAGCTATTTGTCTTTACCTTCCACAGCCCTGGAAGGCGTGGGAATCTGTCTTTACGTCTTTTCTTAGTAAAGCAGAAAATGAATAGTTCCCAGCCCATGTAAAACTGAGAAGGTCTTGAATGATACATGTCGAGGAAACTTGGATACTGATACTACTGGCAATTTGAATAGATCTTAGTGCCAAAGAATTAAAGACTTGAGGAGTTTTTTTTTTTTTTTTTTTTAATAGCCACTTTTTAAAAGTTCTGTATGTTTCATTTGTGCAGTGACCTGAATTCTCAAACCTGAGTAGAAAGTTGGGACTTACCTGTTTTGCTTTGTGAACCATTTAAATTTATTTGTTGTAAAATAGGCTCTTCTTAGAGAAACCAACACATGTGTCTAGTTTATTCTGTACGGTGAACACGATGGAAAGAAAAAAAATATAATATAGTTAAAAAAAAAAAAAACAAAACACTTCCCTTGGTGGCTTTTCTAGGCACCAGGATTGCCTCTCCTATATTATGCCTTGAGTCCAACAAAGGCTCCCTTGGTGCCTTTCATAATGAGCCAGCCAATTGCTCAATTGCGTTCTTGTGGAGGAAGGGATAGCGTTCCTTTATGATCCCCAGTTTAGATCAGCTTACCACCCAAAGCATGATATTTGATTACCCTTATTATGTTACTTTGCATAGCTACAAATGTTATTAATGGTGTGGCCTTATCTAGCCATTAAAAAAGTCCAGGTCCTTCAACTTACAGGGCTGTAAAAGGTTCTGTTGCTAAGGATCCTGGTAACAGGAGCCTGTAGAAGATGGGGCAGCACTGGGGTTAAGTATGCCCTGTGAATGCAAATACCTTCAACTCTCGAATGTTCCACTGAGTGCTGGCCTGTTATTTTTCTTTTTCCCTCTTTTAAGTACTGATTTTTAATTTCTAAAGTTCAATATTTCTGGGCCTCAATTGCTTTAAGAATTATAAGTTTACTGGCTACCGATCACATTCTTCTGTTAGAATTGAGGTTTCCATTTTTCTCTTTCCTAGCAAATGTTTCCAATGTGAAGTTCTGTCTTAGAGGACAGATGAGGTGCTGTCATAACCACTAGAAGCAAATGGTGGAAGAATTCTTAATTCCTGGACCTAATCTAGCAGAGGTGGGAGCTGGGTTTTCTCTGGCTCTGCAACTCTGGCTTAGTGGCCCCTGGGCTTTTTAAAATGCGTTTCTCCTTCATCAGTAAAAAAGCGTGTATCCAAGGTATAGGTTGAACTTCCTGAATCTGAGAATCCAAAATCTGAAATGTTCCAGATTTCATTCATATTAGGCAAGTGCTCTACCATCAAACTACATTCCCAGACCAAAAAAAAAAAAAAAAAAAAAAAAAAAAATCCAAAACTTTTTGACTGTGACAATCACATACTCAAGCATACTAAAAATATTGTATCACATTACCTTTAGGCTATGAGTATGCTGTGTATATGAAGCACAAAACAATTTCATGCTTAGGGATTGGAGTTATAGCTCAGTGGTAGAGCACTTGTCTAGCACGTGTGAGGCACTTGGTTTGATCCTTAGCACCACATAAAAATAAATAAATAAATAAATAAATAAAGGTATGGTGTCCATCTACAACTAAAAAAAAAAAAAAAAAGAACGAATTTCATGTTTAGGTTTGGGTCCCACCATGGCTGGGATTAAAGGTCTGGCTGCTCGCCACTTAAAGACCAATATTTGGGAGACAGGAGTTGGCAGGAAGGAATCAGGTTTATTCAAGGACTAGTGATCTTGAGAAGATAGAGGAGCTGTCACCAAAGCTCTATCTTTGGGAGCTCAAGAGTGGAAGGGGCTTTTAAGAGGCTCTAATGTAAAGGAGGTGTGGTGAGCTGTGGGTAGGAAGGCTCCTGGCTGAGCAGGGTCCTCCTTCCAGGTGGGTGTCTCCTCTTCTCTAGCCAAGCATTGCAGTGGACTGGACTCAGGAGGCTAGTTCTTGTGCTTTCTTTTCACACAGACACATTACTTTTCAGCAAGTTAATTGACATGTCTGTGTTAGTTGATGCACAGAGCTGAAGACGAAGGAGGGACAAAAGTCATCAGTTGTTCTGGGTTCTATAAATGTAAAGACAGATCATTCAACAATTAATCTCTTTTTTAAAAAAATTAGTTATAGGTGGACACTATTTTTATTTTGTTTATTTTTATGTGGTGCTGAGGATCGAACCCAGTGACTCACATGTGCCAGGCAAGTACTCTGCCACTGACCCATAACCCAGCCCCAGCTGTTAACCTTTTAATCTTTTAGGTGGGGTCCCTCTTTAGAATTTAGATTGCCAGGCAAAAAGGAGGGACATAAAAGGATTAGGTAGGGGAGGTGAAAATCATTTTGCCCTGGACAGCTTCCAGAGCCACTGCCCTGTCATACCAGACCCTAGCTGTCTCATTATGTTGATGCAAATATTCTAAAATAAAAAATAAATGCAAAATCTGAAACACTTCTGGGCCTAAGCATTTCAGATAAGGGATATCAACCTGCATATGTGTTAATTTATTGTTATATTCGTGTTCCACTTACTGTATGTGTTACATGTACTAGAGCATATATAAAAATTAATTTAAATGAATATGATTTTTTAAATGCAATATTAATTGGAAGGATTTTTGTATTATCCTAAATGAATATCTCCTGGTGAAGTCTACACACAGGGTGCTATTTATGACTGTGAAGGCAAAACTATATTTTATATCATTTTGATAATTTTGCAATTTTTTTGTTAATTTGTTTATAGTTTGTTTTCTAAGGTAGCCGGTTAAGACACATACTAGGATTTGAGGTGTCACCCTTTCTGTTTTCTTATGCTTATAGGATTAGTGCTTTTTTTAAGTCTGTATTTTTTTCCCCAAGCATCTTTTTTTTTTTTTTTAAAGAGAGAGTGAGAGAGGAGAGAGAGAGAGAGAGAGAGAGAATTTTTTTTTTAATATTTATTTTTTAGTTCTCGGCGGACACAACATCTTTGTTGGTATGTGGTGCTGAGGATGGAACCCGGGCCGCACGCATGCCAGGCGAGCGCACTACCACTTGAGCCACATCCCCAGCCCCCCAAGCATCTTTTAAAGCTACTTGTCCATTTAGTAGGTTTGGTAACAATCAGATTGTATAATCCATGAATCCACTCAACAGGCAAACCGTGGAACATCACAAATGTTGAACATGTACTCCAAGGAATTACTGAAGAGCAGGAATGATGGCCTGCTATCCAGCCTCTCCCTCTGTGGGTGTCCTGTCCTCTCCTGGGGTATCCCTTTAACTGTTTGGTGTCACCTCAATAATACTGAAAATACATGTTAAATATTTGTAAAGCTAATTTCTTCCATTTTTAATTTTAAAAATAAACATAAGATGCTCTAGTATTTATTTCTTGTACTGCAGTGGCAGAGACTTTTGTTCTTGGTGACTCTAGTCTTCTGAGGAGACAAGGCTGCGGCCTGAGTTTTCTCATCTGTAAAAAAGGGGAAGTTGGACTAGATGCTTTTAAGGTGGTTGTTTGTTTTTGTTTGGGGGGAGTTGTGAGATTTTTCTACCCATGATAGATTTGTACCTTGTTTTGGACTGATCCATGCCTTTTAACTCTTCCTCATAAGTAACACTCATGGCTTAGAAGTTGTTTGGAGAAAGAGTTTGGTTCAGTAGTATGACAGGCTTATTGGGATTTGCTTTTTAAATCAAGATTTTGAAAATATTGGTTACGCCATAATCAGAACTGTCTGAAAGCCTTCTTTCTCTTCACAGTCACTCGGCTTAACCATGGCCCTCGCAGGGGAATCTTTGTCAGACTCCATATTTGAATGTTCTCTTTTTTTCCTCCTGTGGAATTGTTTGTTAATCAGTGGACTTGAATTATGGTTGTATGTGTAATTTTGCCTTTTGTGAGGCCCAGCTGTTGATGACCAAGTTTTATGCTAGCAAGTCTTATGCTAGCAAGTCTTGCTGATTGTTTTTCACTAAAAAGGTTGAATTTTGTTGAGAATAGGGAGAACATGTACTCCAAGAAATTACTGAAGACATTTTTTTTTTTTCCCCCAAGGAAAGAGTTTAGAATCCCTGCAGCTGGAGTGGCCAGCCCCAAGCCTCTGGACCTCTACGAAGTCCACGGTGGGCATGTGGGTGGCCTGTGTAGTTCAGACACTACCTGAGATCATGGGTGAGAATCAGATCTATGTGCAGTTTTCTGAGTAGGGTCCGTTGCCTTTTATCAAAAATGTTAAAAATTAAAAAACCTTTAGGAATCAGTGCTGTAGGGGAAATGTAAGCATTTCAGATAGAACCTTCTGTTCACCTAAATTGATGTTTAATTTCCAACCTGATTTTTGTCATGTTCATATGTGTTCTGCTGTCCACGGCATCTTATGACTTTACTATGAAAGTCTGTAGTGGATTAATAGTACTGAATATGTTGGATCCATTATGCTTTATTTCCACAGATTTAGGTACTCATAACAGTGTCTTCTGAATAGTAATAATCTCTTCAAAATTCTTACTTAATTCTTGTTGAATATAGTAAATAGCACTTTCATTCTTAGAAAAAAAGGGGAAATTGGAGGTTCAATTAGAATTGAGAAAGTGAAAAGAACCATGTGCAGAATTGTTTTGTACGCCTCTATACTGAGTCATCTAATTTCAGCCTCTACATAAAAAGGCTCAGATCTCTCTCTTGAATATCCTGTTGAAAGATGATTCCCTGGCTCCCCCGAGAACCTCTTTCATGGATTCATTGCTCTTGATGGATGATTGAGGAGTGAGTGTAGTGACCGGGGACGTGGCTCAGTGGTAGAGATCTTGCTTAGCATGCTCAAAGCCCTGGGGTGCCCCCAACACTGCAGAAGAAAAGAGAAAAAAGAAGCAAGTTTGTCATATTGAAAGGTACCTGGGACTGGGACTAAGGCACACAGAAAATAGTACCAGTGTTGACACTTATCAGCAGATGACCAAGGCTGTGCAGGCTGACCTCTCTGAGTCTGTCTCCTTATATGCAAGTAATAGGAATAAGAATGGGTTAAGTAGCAGAAGTGCAGAAATTGTGCATGTGTGTTTGTGTGTATAATAGTTTATGTAGTAGGATAGTATTATTTTATTCCTCTCGCTTATATATGTGTATGTATTGTATTATGTTCAGTTCTGCTTAACCTAATGTGTTGATGTGAAAGTCAGATACAATAACTCATGTAAAAGCACTTTATAATTGAGAAGGCACTTAAACTTGAGACTTCATTTCTCTTAATAGCAAATTTATTTTTTTCTTTCACAGTTTATATTGTTATTTCTCATTAAGAGTTAAATCTCAAGTGAATTTGCCCTGAGACATTCCAACTCACTGAAGGGATAGACATACTGAAGGGGAAAAAATAAATCACATTAAAACATACACACAAAAAAATTGGGCCAGCCAGTTAATGTTATTTTAAAACACTGACTTAACTAAGGTATTGTAAGATTGCAAAAATTTTATAGGGTCAGACTCATTCTGTAAACAGAATGACTAAATTCTCGTGGCAGGCCCAGAGGAGAAGCTTCCTGGGCTCACCCTTTTATGGAATAGTGGAAACTGGGACTCTGACACTGTTATCTGATTTATATGACCCCAGTGCTGAATGGTATTGGGGAGAGTTGGTTAACCTTGGAGAGCTAAAAACAGAGGTAACAACTACTACTTTGGGAAGTTGTTTTTAGAATTCGAAATAATTTATATACGAGTGGCACATATTCACAAGAATTCTGATCATGTGCATAGCAAACTACCTGGAGTTGTGGGAAAGAACCATCTAGAAAGATTGGAAGGAACATGGTTGGCACTCACACCAGAACAGGACAGATGCCTCTTCCCACCAACCAGGCTGACAGCAAAAGTAGTAATGTACAGGTTATTAGGTAGAGTCCTCGGAAACATCAACCTCCGCACTGTAGAAATGCTGGACTTAAATGCCAGTAACACTTCCTCTGTGGTGGAAGTAAAAAATGCAGCCAGACGTTGCCACAAGTCCTCTTCCCCTCTGGTTCTGCCGAACAAAACTTACAAGGAATATTCCAAAGGATAAAATCCTTTGAGTAATTTAATATGTCTCAGAACAAAGATCAAGAATAGGGCATTATTTTAAGCTGAGTATAGTGGTGCGTACCTATAGTCCCAGTAACTTGGGAGGCTGAGGAAGGAAGATCTCAAGTTCAAGGCCAGCCTCAGCAAATTAGCAAGGTCCTAAGCAACTTAGTGAGATCCTGTCTCAAATAAGAAGGGCTGGGCATGTAGCTCAGTGGTAAAGGGTCCCTGGGTTCAATCCCCAGTAACAACAACAACAACAAAAAGTTTTATTTTATAGGACATATTTGAAAAATTGCAAATATGAAAGAATATTCCAAATTCATATAGAATCTGAAGGGATTTTGATCTTGAGGAAAAAGAAAAATGATCTTGAGGAAAAAGAAGAAAGTCATCTCCCACTTCCTCATTTGCTCAATATCATAAGAGAAATACAAATAAAAACTATCATTACATTACCTCATGCCAGTTGGATGGCCACTCAAATGAACAGAAAATAACAACTGTTGATGAGGGTGCGGATAAACTGGAACTCTTGTGAACTTTTGCTGGGAGTGTAAAATAGTGAAGGCACTATAGAAAAGAGTGGAAATTCCTCAAAAAATTAGAAATAGAATTACCACATGATCCAATAATCTCACTTCTGGGCAAACATCCAAAAAAATTTAAAGTAGGATTTTGAGGAGAGATTTGTACACCCATGTGCTGAGAGCCATAGACGAGTAGGAATGACATGATGCATGGCATTTTTGGTTGAAAGGTGACGCCAGCAAGCCATTGAGATGATGATGATTATGTTAAGATGTGCATTCAATTGGATATTAGACCCCTGCTGTCCACCTCGGCCTGCTATGTGCATTCAATTGGATATTAGACCCCTGCTGTCCACATCGGCCTGCTACTTTGGAGCTCTCACGGGGATTCCTGGAGAGTTCCCATTGGTTGGGGAAGTGCGATAGGAGGGATTTCCGGAGGAGGGATTTCCGGTTGGTGTGGTGTGTCCCAGGAGAAGGCCGCGTGCGTGGCGTTCGTGGGAGTTTTTGGATATAAAGTTTGTTCCTGCTTGAGTGGCTCCTGATTTTGTGCCCAGCCAGACTGCAGCACCCATGTTCATTGCAGTGTTTTTCACAATAGCCAAGAGGTAGAATCAACCCAAATATTCATCAACAGATGAATGGATAAAGGAAAAAGTGGTATATACACATATAGAATATTACAGAGCCTTTAAAAAGGAAATCTTGTCACATGCTACAATATAGACAAACCTGAAGGACATTATGCTAAACAAAATAAGCCTGGTACAAAAGGACAAATACTGAATGAGTCTGCTCATATAAAATGTGTAGTCATATCTTAGGAGGTAGATACCAAGGGCTAGCAGATGGGGCAGAGATTGGTATTTATGAATATAGAGTTTTACATTTGCAAGACGAAAAATTCTAGAGATGGGTTACACAACAATATGAATATAAATTACTGAATTATAAGATGGTAAATTTAGTGTTAGGGTTAAAGTCAACTTTATAGTACCTGTTATCAAATAAAAAATTACCAGGCATGCAAACAAACAGAAAAATGTTACCCGTAATGAGAGTGAGGAAAAAAGTTATCAATCAAAACTGGCACAGAATTTTCAGATAGTGGCATTAAAAAATTTATTATAGATGTATTCCATTTGCTTAAGAATTAAGTGTAGATATAGAAAGTATCTTAAAAGACAGTAGAATCTCTGGAGATAAAACTATAGCATCTGTGATAAAACAAAGAAACAAAAAACATTTGATTGGATTAAGTACAGATTAGACATTGAAGAAGAAAAGATTAGTGACTTTGAAGATACAGCAATAGGGATTATCCAAAAATGAAACAAAAGAAAAGAATTAAAAGGATGAGTAAATCCAAAGGGCAATGTCAAGTGATCTAATATACATGTACCTAAATTCCTTAAAGGAGAGGAGAGCAGAAGAAATATTTGAAAGACATTCCAAATTTAATGAAAACCACAACCAACAGATCCAAGAAACTCAATGAAACTCTAAGCAAAAGATATGAGGAAAACTGTATCAAAGCACATCATAATGAAATTACTTTAAGCCAATTAACAAAATAAATCCTAAGATAATCCATAGGGGAAAAAAAGATGTATACAGAAGAAGGAAGGTAAAAATGATGTAGATGTCTTCTTGGAACAGTGAGGATGAAGCAACGGGAGAACATTATTAATGTAATGAAAGAAAAACAGTCAACCTAGAATTCCACACCCAACAAAAACATATTCCATTGCTTTTAGAAAGTAAGACTGAAACATAAAAACTGAAAGTACTCATTACTAATAGACTTATAATATTATAAGTAATGTTAAAGGGAGTACTTGAGGCAGAAGGCCTATGATACTGTATGGAAGTATAGACCTATTCAGAGGAATGAAGAGCATCAGAAATGGTGCTACATGGGTAACAGTACAGATTTTTTCTTATTTAAATCTCTTCACAAGATAATTAACTTTTTAAAAATTTAAATTTATTTCTTAACTGATAAAAACATAAAAATGTGTCTCTGTGGAGTACTATGTGATGTTTGATACTAAAAGATAATTTAAATGAAAATAATAAAATGTAGTATGGCATTTTTAACACATGTGAAATATATGATAATAATAGTATAAAGGCCAGGAGGGGGAAATGGAAGTCTAGGATGAGTATCCCTTATCTAAAATTCTTGGGACCAGAAATGTTTCAGATTTCATAGTTTTTCATATTTTGAAGTATTTGCATAGACTTTACCTGTTGAGCATTGTAACTTTATTGGTTGAAGGATTTTGGATTTTGGATTTTTAGTGTAGTGATGCTCAACCTGTAAATCACTGTAACTTTCTCATACTAGATGTAAGATGGATTAATATCATTTGAATATAAACCGTAATGTTAAATGTGTATATTTATAAACCCTAAAGCAATTGATAAAATAACAAAGTTATAACTAAGAAGGCAAGAAAGGAGATAAATAGGAATTATAGATAATATTTGGGTACTCCAAAAGAAGAAGAAAAAAGGGAGAAATAAAACAAAGAATAGATAGGACAAATAAAAACAAAAACAGCAGAGTAGGATGAGAGACTTAATCAGTAATCACATTTAAAAAATTAGAAATAGAATTATCATATGATCCAGTAATTTCACTTTGAAGGTTAATTGTCAGCTGTGTGCAGTGGTATACATCTGTAGTCCCAATCACTAAGGAATCTGAGGCAGGAGGATTGCTTGAGCTTGTGAGTTTGGTCTGTAGGTTGAGACTACAAAACATGGCAGAGTTTTGTTTTGTTTTTTTCATTTTTTGTTTTGGTGCTGGGATTGAACCCAGGGGCATTTTACCACTGAACTACATCCATAGCCTCTGTTCAGTCCCCAGTATTGGGGGGTGAGGGGAGTTTAAGCATCTTAATCTAAAAGAGTTCATAAATTAGTGCCTGGCCTTCACATGTGCTCTCCCATTTGATCAGGGACAACCATATACAATAGAAATTATTGCTTCTGGTATTAAATTGAAAACAAGAGGGGGGAAATACCTAACATTGCACAATGGTGATACTTCAGGGCTGGCAGAAATGTGCCTGCTTTGTGAATACTCTCAATCTGTAGCTAGACCTTCTCTCTCTGAGGCATATTGTTTTTGTCAATTTTGTGTTGCTGTGATCAAAGTTACCCAACAAGAACAACTTAGGGAAGGAAAAGTTTATTTTCATGGTTCTAGAGGTTTAGTCCAAGGTTGGCAGAGTTTATTTCTCTGGGTCCAAATGGAGACCGAACATCATGGCCATGGTGGTTGCCTCCAAGATCTCTTCTCAAAGGAATTTTTCCTTCTGTACCCTTGAGCCTGTGGTGCTGTGGTCTTGCAAATTCCTGAGATACCCTTGAGGCATCTTTTCTAGCCCTCTGTGCAAAGTACTTAGCATCTCTTTAGGGGCTGTAATCTGTACAACAAGCACAATATCCTTGGCCTCAGTTTTAGAGGCACTTTTCTGGCCAAACTGAAAGTTTAAAAAATCCTTCAGCTCTACTTTCTGCTTGTAATCCTCTTGGCAAATCTGGTTAAAAACTGTCAGCATAACCCCTGCTACTGACTTAATGCTGTGCTGCCTTGAATTTTCTCTGCCAGGTTAATTAGTCCATTGCCTTTAAGATCAGTGTCACACACAGTCTCAAGACATGGGAAAATGTGAATAACTTTTTTCAGTATAAAATAAGTGGCCTCTAGTCCAATTCCCAGTAGACCCCTGGTTCTCTATGCAATCTCATGAGCATAGTCTGCATTCCTATCTGCATTCAGGTCTTCTGAGCTCCCATCAGAATTGCCCATTAAGCCTGAAAGCTCCTCCTGCAAACCAGCTGCAAAGGCTTCTGGACCATGTGGTGTTTAGTAATCACAGCACCAACCCCACTTCTCAGTACCAATTTCTGTGTTGCTCAGCTTTGTGTCACTGTTGTTACCACAAGCTCCATCCTTAGGTTGTGAGAAAAAGGAATATGAAGTTGTATTGCTTTGCTAGCAAAGGAGAAACATGGGGACTCCTTTCCCCGAGGCAGTGACTATCCCCATCAGGGGGAACGGGGTCCTCTGTCTGAGGTTGTAATTAACTTGTTAAGTTGGGAGACAGTCATTTCTTAGATTTTTCTCATGTCATCCCTGAAATCAGAATTACTTCATTTCCATGGTGGGTGTATCCTCAGAAAGGTAATCCTGCTTCCCTCAAGATTAGGGCAGGGGTGAGATTAGGAAAGGGAGGGAGAGAGGAAGAGAAAGAAACCTGTTCTTCTAAAAATAAGTCGAAATGGCAGAGCAGCCAGTGCTATATTCAAAACATAAAGTGGACCACTGTTAATCTGTGATCAAAATACCCAAGGAGAACAATCTAGGAAAGGAAAAGTTTATTTTGGCTCATGGTTCCAAAAGTTTAATCCAAGGTTGGCAGAGTCCATTGCTCTGGGCCCAAAGTGAGGCTGAACATCATGGCCAAAGGGTGTGGCAGAGGAAGCTGCTTATCTCATGGCAGCTGGGTGGTGGAGGTGGGGAGGGGCACCCCCAGTGGCACACCCCCAGTGACCCACCTTCTCTAACCACATGCCACCTGAGTATAGTTACCACCCAGTTAGTCTATTCAAACTAGGATGAAATGTTGAGGTTATAGCTCTCAAATTCCGATTGTTTCACCTTTGAACCTTCCTGCATTAACTCAGGAGTACCTCATATTCAAATCACAGCACATACTTTCTTAGTATTCATTTTGGAATTTAATGATACACTGTATATATTTTTTAAAACTTCTGGAAATGATGAATTTAGGTGTATAATAAATACTTGTAGGTCTTAAAATTTTGGTAACAAGTATCTATCTTTTTTTTTTTTTAAAGAGAGAGTGAGAGAGGAGAGAGAGAGAGAATTTTTAATATTTATTTTTAGTTCTCGGCAGACAC
The DNA here is from genome assembly GCF_964194105.1 of Spermophilus citellus. Lineage (NCBI taxonomy): Eukaryota > Metazoa > Chordata > Mammalia > Rodentia > Sciuridae > Spermophilus > Spermophilus citellus. The sequence goes on from NC_138188.1 coordinate 39,482,037, forward strand.
AACATCTTTGTTGGTATGTGGTGCTGAGGATCGAACCCGGGCCGCACGCATACCAGGCGAGCGCGCTACTGCTTGAGCCACATCCCCAGCCCACAAGCATCTATCTTTGTTTTTTTTTTGGGGGGGGGGGACTACATTACGGGGGGGACTACAACGTAATGCTATCATTAGTCCCCATATAGTGGAAGCCTTCCCTGGGGTAAAACATGCAGGGTACAACTCAGTCATTGTTGGCTGAATTCAGTTATATTCTTCAAGTGGCATCACAACGTGGGTATTGGCACAGAGTTTAGTATAGGGCTGTTGTTTCTGTTACGCTGGTGTCTGCTGAGACCTTGGTTTCTGCCTCCTCCCTGGGTGTTAGTGGCCCTTCCTGCTAGCATCTGCTCAGTGTCTGAGTTCCTACTAGGTCTGTGGTCACATGGCATCCCTCCACTCAGACCCTGAATCCCCTTCGGGTTCACGTGGTGGTAGTAGTGGGATGGTGAAGGGCAGGGGTTGAGCTCATAAAACAGGTGGGTACTCTTGTGGTTTGACTCTGTTTTACTTGAGATAACACTTGTTTCTCCCCAGTTCCCACTTCTCGAACACCTTCTGGATCATGGGAGTATGCAGAGACCTCTGCCTTTTCCCATTTTCACAAGTCTTTGCATTCTAACCACACCAGACAGACACCACTTAGGGATTTTCTGCTAAATTTTACTGATTATGCTCACACTAAATCGCTGTTTGTTTAGCTTATTTTTTTTCTTACATACTCCCTACTAGTTTGTGATGCTAACACCAGAAATAAAAATTCCTGATGCTCTTCATAAGGCTTAATGTAGGACTGGGTACCTACTTAGTTCTTAATAAACATTAGTTGAATTAATAAGTGAATGACATTAAGCTTTTTTTTTTTTTTTTGATGGTACTGGGGATTGAACCCAGGTATGCTCTACCACTAAGCTACATCCTCAGCCCTTTTTATTTTATTTTGTGACAGAGTCTTGCCCATGTTGGCCTCAAACTTGTGATCCTCCTGCCTTGGCCTCCCAAGTACCTGGGATTACATGTGTGCACCACCATATCTGGCTTGAACTTAAACTTTTTGAGTGAAGGAAAGAAATCTTTCTATCTCCTGTAGTATTTAACACAGTATCGAATATAAGTAGTCATATGTTATTTCCTTAATTGAATTGAGATTTTATTTTATATTACTAGTTCTATATTTCTCATGTCCAAGGAAGCCTTGAAAAACTGTGATTGGTTGCTCATTTGAAAGTGATTTAAGCTGTGGACTAAAATTGGCTGGAGAAAATTTATAGAATAAAGAAGATGAGTGTGATTACATACGTGATGTGTCAGAAATAGGGAACAATACAAGGGCAGAACCAGGAAACACCCTCTCAGCTGGGTGTGGTGGTGCACGCCTATTACCCAAAGTACTTGGGAGGTTGAGGCAGGAGGATTCCAAGACTGAGGTCAGCCTGGGCAACTTAGCTAGACTTTGTAAAAATAAAAATAAAAAGGACTGGGGATGTAGCTCAGTGGTAAGGTGCACCTGGGTTCAATCCCCAGTGTCCCCCCCCGCCCCTCCCCCCCCCCGCCAAAAAAACCCAAGAAAACGAAGTCCCCCAAATCTTGTGATGTCTTGTTTAAGCAGATGTTAAAAACAAAACACAACCCAGTGGACAGGTGAATTTAATTCAGTTCTCGAAGACAAGGGAGAAAAGCTGGACTAAGCAGACAGACTAACCCTGAGCTTTTTGTTAGGGTTTGAGGGACTTTCTGCTCTGAAGTCCATAAAACACATTTTCACTGAGCACTAACTTTGGGTAAGCAGTGTGTTAGATGCTTTAGGATTCAGAGATGACTTGAATAAAATAAAGGTATTTCTTATTTCCAAGGATGCGTTGTCCTTGTTGAAGACGGGCCAGACACAAGGTGCTGTCCACACACATTGACCAGAAGGCTCAGTCAGTTTCTTTGGCATCCCTGAGGGGCACAGGTGTGCATTCAGGCTGGGGGATTTGGGGAAATGATATCTGACCAGATTGAAATGATTGCCTGGGATTTGAAGGCTGAAAAAAGAATGAAGGGTTTCCAGGGAAAAGGTGAGTATAGAGCTTGGTGTTAAGAAAAACCCAATATCTGTTAGGCCTGCTGATACACTCAGTGTGTCTGGAGTGTGTTCATAGAGCTTGCGGCAGGAAGGTCTGTGATGAGCCTGTGGCTGGGTTGCAGGGGCATTCATGAGATGCCAGTTGGATTTATGCTAGTAGGATATCAAGGTTTATCCCTGCCATTTTTCAAAAAGTTATTTTTAGGAATGTAAACTTCTTAAGTGCAGGAGGGGTTGAATGCAAAATTTCCTACCACTGAGCTACATCCCCAGCCCTTTAGTTTTTATTTTGAGATAGGATCTCACCCTGTTGCCCAAGCTGGCCTTCAACTTGCAATACTCCTGCCTTAACCTCCTGAGTGGCTAGAATTACAGGCATGTACCACCAAGCCTGGCTATCCTTTTTTTTCTTTTCTTTTTTTAATATACCTTTATTTATTTGTCTTTGTGCAGTGCTAAGGATCAAACTCAGTGCCTGACACATGCTAGGCAAGTGCTCTACAACTGAGCTACAACCCCAGCCACATATACTGTTTAAAAAAAAAAAATCTGGTTCATTATTTATGAATGAATTCCTTCTTTTATCTCTGAACATTTCAGACATATTTATTTCAAAGTCTCTTTCATGATTCCCAGTTTGAAACTATGTAGATGCTTTTCATGTTGATTCTTAAATGATCTGGAATTTTCGTTGGGCTCCTCTTCAGAGCCCGGCCTTCAGCTGAAATCCAGGGTGGTCCCTAGGCAGTAGACATCTTCCCATGAGGCAGTTCTCCGTCTGCCTTTGCCAGGTCTCTGTGGTGTCACTGATTTCTTGTGTTCTGGGTTTCTGTAGAGGAGGTGGTGTGAACTCAGGCCCCTGCTCACACCTAGGGCAGGTTTGGGGTTCTGATTTCTCATGGGCTTATTTTGCCCTGTTGTCCATAGTGAGCATCCCTCTTTATAAAGAGGACTGCCCTTTCCTGGTGTGGGGCTTTTTATCTTCCCCCTGTGTTGGGGGCCTGAGGCCTCAGCTCCTCTCCCTGCAGGTGTGAATTTGGACTTGTTTTTGCTCATCTTCCCACTTCCTGTCTCCTGTTGGGGAATATCTTTTGCTTGCTCAAAATCAAATTCCTACTGAAAAATTAAAGATTTATATTTTATCCAACCTTATATGTAGGAAGCAGGTTGGAATTTAACATCACTGTTGATTTTTCTCTTTTCTTTGCATAGATATGTACTTTGAACAAAGCTGGCAACATACTGTGCATATTATAACCTCCTCTTTTCAAATCTGATATTGTGAATTTTTCCATAGTCTTTGAGAAAATAATTTCTAATGATTGCTTGCTATTCATTTTATTAGGAGTCATTATTTTATTAAATAAATCCTCTATTTTTAGAAATCTAGGTTGTTTTCATTTTCCACTATTATAGATACCAAAATTTATTTATTTCAGGTTATGTTGTAGAAAAATTCTTTGATGGGATTATTTTTCCAGCATTTTCCATATTTTTGTTCCTATTGCTGCTAAATGGTGCTTCAGGAAGCTGTTCTAGTGTGTGCCCATTAGTGGGGTCTGTCAGTTTGTACCTCATACGGTGGGGGTCTGTGTGTTCATTGTCCTTTTAAAAGTATGGCTATAGAGGCAAATGTATCCTCTGATAAGTGGATGTTAATCCATAATGGGAGTGGGGCATGGCATGAGTGGAGGAACTTTGGATGGGGCAAAGGGGAGGGTGGGAAGGGGTATGGGGGTAGGAAAGATGGTGAAATGAGACGGTCATCATTACCCTAAGTACATGTATGATTTCATGAATGGTGTGACCCTACTTTGGGTACAACCAGAGAAGTGAAAAATTCTGCTCTATTTGTGTACAGTGAATCGAAGAACATTCTGCTGTCATGTATAACTGATTAATAAATAAGTAAATAACAAGGTATGGCTACTGAGCTGGGGTTGTGTAGCTCAGTGGCAGAGCGCTTGCCTAGCACCTATGAAGCACTGGGTTTGATCCTTAGCATCATATAAAAAAATTAAAAAGTTGTGATGGTAAAACAACAACAACAACAAAAATGGATGGCTACTACTAGCTTTCTGGGCAAAACCACGGTGTTTTGTTGTTATTTTATTTTATCCCTGGTTAATGGCCATTTTTAAAAGATACTTCAAGTCTGTGACATCTTCAGGTAAAACATTTTTTTTGGACAGTAACATGAAGCCTATATGACTTAATAGCTTGTCGTCTTTTGTTGCTTTTCTAGCAGTTTCTAAGTAAGTTGGCTCTTCAGGTGGAAGATGCATTTGGCGAGAGGATACTCGTGGTTGAGAGAGGATGTGAATTGTAGAAACTGAGGAAAGAGCTAGCCGAACTGCTAAACATAAAAGACTAAAAGTATTGGGGTGGGGATGGAGGGGGGGGAAACCTTCCATGCGGTGAGACTGAAGCCCAGAGAGGAAGCTTGGGGAGCCATGGCAGGGAAAGAGTTTTGGAGTGATCAGGGAGAAGGTAGCTCTTTCCCAGAGAGGTTTGGGGAAAGTTGGAGTAATTAAAGGAAATCTGAGTTTTGTCCAGTGGTGTATAATGTAAATTTTCTACTTCTCCATGAAATCTTAAGTAAGATACTTTCATTCATTGTGGTGAAAGTATGTGGAGGCTGTGGGCGTGTTCTTTGCTGGCACCAGGTAAGAGTCAGGTAGAGCGGACATGAACCTCTTGAAGGAGCTCTGGGGGGACATCAGAGTGCTGCATGAAGGCACTGACAAGCCAAGATAGAAGAGGATTTTCCAGAAGCATTTTGGGGTTAGAACTTTATGGTCGGTTATGGTTCTGTGGGGGAAGAGGGGTGATGGAGCTCAGATGACTTTGAGGCTTACAGCTTCATACTTTGGGGATGTTACTTGTCATCACTGTGACTGGCCTTGAGAGCAGAGGTCACTGCATACAGACATGGCAGGGGATTTGGGTGCCGGTACTTTTGAAGGAATGACATGGGCTCAGAAGGCAAACCATTTCTTGCTCACCAATGATAAAGGGAGTCTTCTCCATTTTTCCTTATTTGAGCTCTGGGGTCCTGAACAAGTCAGAGACAGGAGCTGAATCTACATAACAATGGTGTTGGTCTTCTGATTTGGTTCAGGAAAATAAGGAATGTAATCTAAGAGTTATAGAATATTTTATACCTTCCAGTTTATTGATTTTATTATTAGAATTCTCGGTATCCTTATTTGCTTTTGACTAAACTACCAACAGCTAAAATCTCCTACAGTAGATGTGCTCTTGTTCATTTCTTCTAGAAAAAAAATTAAAGCAATCAACTGTGACATTAATGTCTGTGCAACCCATGGCATTAATGTCTGTTGTGTCTTAATTTTGGCTTAAACTTCTTAGGCATGTAAAATGATTTTTTTCCCCCAGTGATTTTTACTTCTCTTTTTGATGTCAATTCTGTCACCAGCCTTGTCAGTGACTTATTCTGGAACTCGAAGCTCATCCATTTTGTATCTCATTCTAGATGCCAGTGCTGTTCTCTGTAGAGTGAGTGTGGACTAGATTTTATAAATGTTATAAATCATTAAATTTCATTGTGTCTAATAAGAATGAGGTCATGGATATGGAACTGCTTTGGAGAGTATAAAATGCTCAATAAATATAAATGTGGTTGTTTATTTTTTTCTAATGCTAAGATTCTGATGGGAGGAAGTTTCCAGAGTTAGTAGTAGGTACTTCTTTCTTCCTTCTCCAGTAGCAAAAGGTACAGATACCTCAGTTCTTGGGCAAATACCTGGTTGCATAGTAGGAGGTATTTATCTTTTGTGAACAGGAAAAAACTCTGATCTGCTGTGTTTGCTAGAATCTTCATTGTGGCATGCAGAGTGATAAAACATAGATCTTTTCATTTGTTTTACTCTTTAAGTTATAATGTTAGGGTTAGGGCTGGGGCTCAGTGGTAGAGCACATGCCTAGCACATGAGAAACCCTGGGTTCCATCCTTAGCACCACATAAAAATAAATAAATAAAAATAAAGGTATTGTGTCCAACTAAAAAATAAATATTTAAAAAAAGAATATAATGTTACTAAATTGATAGTCGTGCTACTTGATAGTTTGATTCTTTATTATTATGGCTTTTGGTGGGAGGTGTTGCCAGGGGCGGGTGCTGGAATTTGAATCCAGGACCTCTTGCATACTTGGTCAAGTTCTGTACCCACTGAGCTACATCCCCAGCAATGTTTTATTTTTTGAGACAGGGTCTCTCTAAGTTGCCTGGGCTGGTCTTGAACTTAAAATTCTCCTGCCTCAGACTCTTGAATAGTTAGAATTACTGGTGTGTGCCATCACACTAGCCTGTAATTGTTTGATAATACAATGATGTTTTTTATGCATAACTTTAGAAACTTAGGATTTCAGGAAAGATTTCTCTGGCACCTTGAAAAAACATACATATATATGACCCTTCTTCCTTCCTCTGCCTTTTAATAGCTAGAGTCAGAATTGGATTATGCAGGTTGCAAACGAAAACACCCCAGAATTTCAACTCCTGAAAGCACTTTTTAAGTTTATCTGAGAGTGAAAAACTTCAAGTTTAAGCCAATGTGTGTTTTGGAGATTAAAGTTCAAACCGTGACATGGAAGCACCCTGAGTAGGAATCTTATGCTTACTTGGGCACAAGTGGGATCAGAATGTCATTTGTGTTGCTGTGAATCATTTACATTGGAATTTGGGCTAGAACTGGATGAAAGGGGAGGCTAAACCAGGAAATCATAATGCCAAGGTTATACAGGAGAACTTGGAAGTGAATCACAGCTTTGTGTTCTTTGACCGTTCTTTGGTGTTGGTCCTGAAATGTTCATTCTAAGATATTTGGCATTACAGACAATTACAGTCTGCATAATTCTCTCCCTTAAGTTAATTTATTGTGACTAAACAGGAACAAAGTTCTTTTTCAGAGACAAAATTTGATATATAGTGATTAACATTATTTTCACAAAGTTCACTTAAATCCTTCCATAAATTTCCTCAGTTTCTAGAAAGAAGATCATGCTGTATTTAAACCTCACCCTAATAGTTCTATACTGGAAAGTTAGATTCTAGAGCGTCTTCTAACAGAAAAATGTCACAGGAAGCATAAATTGAGGTGGAGATATGTAAGAGGCTCTGGGGGGATCACCAGTAGAAAGATAATATCTAGATTAGGGTTCTGGACTTGCCAGACTCTGGTTCTGAGCCCAGCTCTGCCACTTAGCGTGAAGCTTAAAGTCTCCATTTCTTTAACTGTGAAGTGGACTTTGTAATAATACCAACATCATAGAGCTGCTGTGAGTGCCAAATGAAACAATATATGTAGTAATTGGGTCAGGGCTTAGGACAGGACTGGGTCTACGCCGAGCCCTCCAGACTGTGTAGTGTTGAAAGGGTGAGAAATTGCACTTGCCTTGTTTGGACTGCCTCATGTGAGCGCAAAACCCATTTGTGGGTTTGGGGGGCGATTTTAGGAGGTTTGTTTATATAATCTTTAGTTGATTAGGCACGAAGAGTTCAAGTCAGGAGAAGTCTAAGGATGGCGAGCTGGCATTTGCTTAGGAGTCAGATTTAAAACTTCATCTTTGCTTCATGCAAACATTAAGACAGTGCAGAAGACCAGAAGACAATGAACCTAGGAGGAAGAGGTTCTCTAGAGCTGCTGGTCTTGTCTTCCTGGTGTCCTCTGACTACAGAGGTGGGCATGTGATTGAAGCTCTATCAATCAGACTCAGCACCCTGGAAGTTCGGTTGTCACTCACAGATGTTGGTGGAGGCACTGAGAGAGAAAAAGTGCTCCAAGTTCCTACTATGCGCTTCATGGAGCTGCTGGTACTTGTCCTTCTGGAACCTGTTCAGCTGTCCCTTGATTCTTTGAGTCAACATCCTGCAACCTGCATCCTCTATGCATTCCTTTTTATATAAACAAATGTTGCCAGATTTTTTTTTAATGTTCTTGTTTTTGTTGTTTTGCTAACAATCGAGATACTTAAACTGGCACAGATAACAGGTAGATTAAATACTTCTGTTGTTACTAGGTAAGGGGACACAGATGAAGTCATGGAAGTCATAGAAAATTTTTCTTTGGAAAACATTGCTTGGAGTGAGAATGTCACTTCTTTTCTGAGCTGCAGAAGAAGAAATGTATTTTTGACCCATTTGAATGGAAGAAGGGAACCTTTAGGCTGGATCCTATCGGTCTGCTTCAAATTAAGGTGTAGCATGTTGGGGGAGATGGGAGGAGTTATTTTTCATAGGCCAGAGCTGGAATTTTTTAATCATCTTTTCACCAGGAGGCAAAAACACTAATAGAAAATTAAAGGCTTTCAAAGGATTGGCACCATTTTGAGTGGGATCATTTACCATGATTGCCACCAAGAGGGTAGAAGCAGTGTTCTGAAGTATTTTTATGGTATTACATCTTCTTATTATCTTGTAAGTTTGTTGAGGGTAATGGCATAGCTGTATTTCTTCTCCACTTAAAAATTATAAGGTGATAAATTACATAAATAGTCTGGCAAAAATGGAGTTCTTCACTATCAGTGTGCTCTAAAAAACTAAGGTCCTGGGACTGGAGTCTTAGCTCCCTCGTAGAGCAAGCACTTGCCTCGTACCAGTGAGGCACTGGGTTCGATCCGTAGCACCACATAAAAATAAATACATAAAATAAAGGTATTATTATGTCCATCTACAACTAAAAAAAAAAATTATATAAAAAACTAAGGTTCAACCTCCCCTCCCCCCTCTGCCCACCCCCCAACTGAGATTTGCCTGTTTCTCTGCTTATTCATTTTTCAAGGTTCTGCTCAAATGGTACCTGCTCTGTAAACTTCCTTGACTCTTCCAGTCCTTTCCTGCTTACTTCCTTCTAGCTCATATGGTGGTCTGGGAATGGCATTCTAGTTCATTTTGAGGACTGGCTGGCTGGTAGGGGTGGTATGGAGGGCCAAGTTGAGAAGAGGATCTTGAACCAAATGGAGGCTGGGTGGGCGGGAGCTGCAGTTGCTGAGTAATGTCTGCAGTCGGGGAGGAAGTCTCATTCTGCCTGGCTGTCACTCTTGTTGAGTTGTCACTCCTTATTGAACTGTGAAGGAAGTCCTTTGACAGTCAGTTGCATTTATTACTCACCATCTGGTTGCCTCCCCCACTGACCACAACACCCAGCAACTTAGGGGTTGTCAATAAATATGTGCTGAAAAAAAATGAGGGCAATGAAGAAGAAATTCACAGTAGAATTTGAACTGTGGTTTGAGAGTGGGCAAAAATTTGGATGTGGGAGGAAAGTTTCTAGGCATGGGCAATAGCATGAAGGGAAATTATAGAACAATAAGGAAGAGTCCTCAGGAGAAAAAGAAAGCCTTTCTCAGGGTGTGGTGGGAAATAGGTCTGTTAAAAGGAAGGAACTGGAGTGCAGAGGTAAAGCCTTAACTGCAACAGTGGAAGCCATGAGCTCATGAAGGAAATGGATGTGTAGTTTAGGGAACAAGGAAAAGATGAGAGAAATAAAATCAGGTGTGTGAGGCACTAACTTTTGGAATGTTTTCCTCTTTCAGAATTTAAAAGTAGAGAATAATTAGTGTACATAATTCTGAATCACAATATAGTAATATCATTACTATCAAATGGAACTTTAAGACAACAATGAAAGTAACAAGTATATTGGATAAAGAAGCCTGTCATTTCTGATGTTCCTACTTATTCCAGGCCAGTTCTTTGAGATGCCATTATGCTATTAGATATCTGACCCTATATAAAATTACTATTAGAAAAAAGCATTATTTTCTCAGCCTCATTCATTCCTGAATTCCTGTTGGCCATGTGTCTTTCTTGTTCTCTTTGTGTTTTGGAAGCACATTGCTATGCCACCCAGAAAATTATAGTGTGGATCTTACTGAGATCCGGGTCTAGTACTCCTTTGGAAATCAAACCCACTTAAAGGTACTTGATGCTCAGGGTGCCTGTGCTTGGTGGGGTATTGGATAACCTGAGACATCTTTGATGTGTACTCTGAGATTGGGTAAATTACATTTTTTTTTCCCCTGTACATGTAATGTATTAGAAATTCCCTGATTTGCCAGATGTGGCGGCACATACCTGTAATCCCAGCTACTCCAGAGGCTGAGGCAGGAGGATTGCAGGTTTGAGGCCAACAGAGGTAATTTAGCAAGACCATGTCTCAAAATAAGAGAGACTGGGGGTGTAGCTTAGTGGTGGAGCATTTGCCCAGCGTGTGTGGAGGCCCGGTGTTCAATCCCTTTCACTGCCAAACATGCACACAAACAAATAGAACTCCTGACTTTAATGTTTTTTGACCTGGATTGTTATTGTGTCTGGATTGTTCTGTTCTACCTCTTGCCAGAAAGATTTGCTCATTTCTCATTCCTGCTCAGCTGGTTATCTTTACCTGAAGATGAATTAAAAGAAATGGGAAATTTTTTCCTGGATAAAGGGAAAGTGATGCTGTAGAAAGGTACAAGGAAGCCATAGACCCAGAGACCCGAGGCCTGAATTGAATCCTTATTGGCGCTGATCAGTGTGAAAGCCCTGAGAAACCAACTTCTGTGGTCACTGATACACTTGGTTTTCAGGGTGAGGTATTCTGGTGATAAAAATACAAATTATAACAAAAATAAAACTTCTTATCCAGGTGTAAACTTATTCAGAAAATATAATTAGGATTGATTTTCCTTCCCAGTTCAATGCCCAAATATTTTCTATCCAAGAGGAAGTAACCTTCCTTCCAATTTTCTTTATGTAAATTTTGTCTGGTGTCTGTCTGTCTCTCTCTCTCTCTCTCAGTTTGGACTTTTTATTGAAAGAAAAAGAGACCCAACTTAACTTTAAAAATTGGTTCTTTTTCGAGAGAGAGAGAGAGAGAGAGAATTTTTTAATATTTATTTATTTATTTATTTATTTATTTTTAAAGAGAGAGTGAGAGAGGAGAGAGAGAGAAAGAGAGGGAGAGAGAGAGAGAATCTTTTAATATTTATTTTTTAGTTCTCGGTGGACACAACATCTTTGTTGGTATGTGGTGCTGAGGATCGAACCCGGGCCGCACGCACGCCAGGCGAGCGCGCTACTGCTTGAGCCACATCCCCAGCCCTAATATTTATTTTTTAGTTTTTGGCGGACACAACATCTTTGTTGGTATGTGGTGCTGAGGATCGAACCCGGGCTGCACGCATGCCAGGCGAGCGTGCTACCACTTGAGCCACATCCCCAGCCCCTAAAAATTGTTTCAAGTAACCAAAACAGTACAAGTCCTTTCCTGCAGTGGCTTCAGGATGCACGCAACTCTCCCGGGTGTGTTTTCTCTCTTCCACTTGGCACTGCTTCTGCTGTGTTGGTTTTGGCTTCATTCTTAGCCCTGGGTCCTCTCCTTGTGGAGGCATGATGGCTGCAGCTGCTCCAGCCTCTGCTGCATGATACAGTTCCAGCGGTGTATACAGGGTCTTTTGTTATGGAAAGTTCCACAAAATGCGTGTTCTGTCTTTTGGCTCCAATTGGGTTTTATGTTCATTCCTAAAACAAAATTACTGTGGCCAGGGAATACAATGCACTGTTTGGTGTGGACCTGGACTGATGCCCAGTGGCATAGGTGAATTATAGGAGACAGTAGAACTCTAAAACTAAAATTGGGCCAGGTGTGGTGGCACTTGCCTGTAATCTCAGTGACTCAGGAGGCTGAGGCAGAAGGATCACAAGTTCAAGGCCAGCCTCAGCAACTTAATGAGGCTTTCAGCAACTTAGTGAAACCCTGTAAAAAAATCAAAAGGGCTAGGGATGTGGTTCAGTGCTGAAGCACCCCTAGGTTAATCCCCTAATGTCGTCCCTCACCCTCCCACCCAATGCTCACCACCAAAAAAAGATTAAACTAATATTGGGCTCTTATGAGAAGAAGGGAATAGTTGGAAGTAAAAAATCAAAACATGTTGAGGAAATCTTACTTGAAGTGCTAAGACTGTAAGGTAAGGATGGTTCTGTGAGTAACGTACTTGTGTTGAATTTTCGCAGAAAGCAGGGAATGGCTATCCTGGGAGTCCTCAAGTGGGAACGAGGGTAGGGCAGAAAAGATATGATGTAGATACTAAAAGAGAAGAAAAAGAAAAGATCTCAGGACAGCAAGACAGTTCCAGCTCCTTATGACCCATTGGCCCCTCCTCTTTCAGAGCATCTGACTTGGAAATAACCCCTGGTTAAGTTCAGGATGTGATGGGTGTTGTGAAGGTGAGGTTGGGTTTAACTCAAGAGCCAGTGTTTTCTGCTTGCCCTCCAAGTGAACTAATCTTGATAGGAAATTAGAAACAGCATTTCCACCAAAGCTCTTTGGCCAAGTGCAGTAGCTTAGAATCAAAGCACTGATTCTGATTCAGAGAACTTGTCTGGCACACATGGTGATTAGTAATGATTCACATTGTTAAAGATCATATTTTTACATAAAAAGATGGCTCTGCCTTCCCTTGGACAACCAGATCCAGCACCCCAGAAGCGCAGCAGTGGCTGCCCCTGTCAGATCCCCTTCTTCACAGCCCCTGTGTGGGCTGAATCACACATTTGACTTTCCCTGCCTGGTCCCTGTTGGGTTGGAGGTGAGGGCTGGCGTCACAGACATCTCAGAGAAAGGATGAAGGTGGGAGTCAAATGGCGGGGTGGGGGTGGGGGGCTCTCCCTTCACAGAGGAACTTCAGCATTTTCATGGCCTGTTGGGTGGCAGTGTGCTGAGCTTGGGGCTGTTGGCATCACTGGTCTACATGTCCTCCAGAGAACTGGTTTCTGCTCTGTAGATTGGAAGGCAATCTGCTTATAAATTAGCTACATTCCTTTCATGTTCAATTTAGAGAGGACTTGAAGTTTCAGGAAAGCACTGGAGTCCGAATCCTCCCTTTCCTTTCACACCTCCAGATGGTTCCAGTCTGAGTCTCCTGTCGACTTCTTTATGGACTTCATCCATAAATTCTAGTTTGTATGGTTTCCTATTTCTTAGCTAAGACAATTACTAATCTAAGTTCCACTAACAAAGATTTTCCAGCCATTTGGACAGGCAGCCGTGGAAGCAGTGTCGTATCACTGGGGGGTGTGACAGGCCCATCAGTGAACCCACAGGGTAGGGCTGAGGGCACAGAGTGAGAGGCCAGCGGGGTGGAGGTGAGTGGAGGTTGACACATGGCCCCCTGCCTAGGCCATCCTTTCAGTGCTTCCACACTTGCCGCTAGAAGTGTTGGGGTTTTGAGGCCGAATAGCACCTGTTTGGAGTTAGCCAGGGACAATGGGGGAATTCCAGGGTAGGGGCCTTTTGAGAAGAGACAAGTTTTTTTTTTTTTTTTTTCTTGACATTTGGGTGTAAGCACCCAGTGGCTCTGCACAGCCATCCATTCAGTTGAACAAGTCAAGACACATTTGAGTTTCTGCTTCGGTGTTTGAGTCCCATAGCTTTGATTTCAGTATGGCCTCTTGGGAAAGCTCTTCCTCTATGTCCTTCTGCACAGCCATTTTGGTCTGCTCCATGTCTGCCTGCACAGAATACCTGTGGACTCACCACAGTTTTGCATCTCCTATTTGGCCGATGCCTCCCTCTGATGTGCGGTTTGCTTTAACAGAAGAGGGCCATAGTTTTGCCACAGCATGAACCCTTCACATAATAAATACTTTTCCAAGAACTTTCATTTATGTTCCTCGAGTCTTTGGTTTCTGTCTTGTTCTTGTTTTCCTGCCTTCCTTCACATGTTGCCATCTCATATGATACAGCTGCCTTGCTAGCCTAGAAATTTCCTACCCAAGGTCACTTATATGCTGAGGGACTACTGTAAGTGTGTACAGTGTATAAATAGACTCCTTTCAAATCCATATTTAAATAGGAAATTAGAGAATGAATCTGATTTTTCATCAGAGAAGTCATCATAGGATTTGTCAAATGCTTATCGGAATAAGCATTCTGGGAGTAGCATTCTAGAGGAAAATAATTCTTGTTGATCTTGAAATCTCCATGTTTAGCCCAGCCAAATAGTGTTTGTTGAATATGTGAATAAATTTAAACTCCCTTGCCAGGGAACGGCATATTGGGACTTTTAAGTAAAGGGATGTAAAAAGGTGCTGGTGGTAACTCTCAGCCACCAAATACCAAACCCAAGTCAGTGCCCAAGTGCACAGATATGCAGGAATGTGGTGACCACGGTGGTGGCCTGTGTGGTGAGGCAGTGGGGAGAAGACGTGTTTTCTCTGTTCTCTACTTTGCCAGAAGATTTCTGTTTACAGGTCTAGTGTTTCCACAAGAATATCAGAACTTAAAAGGTTCACATAGGAAAAAATCGAGGCTCTATTATTAATTCCTTTATTAAGGGGTTAGAAAAAATTGACCCAAATTATTCTGATAGATTTAGACAAAAATACCAGCAACAGTAAATAATATGCTAGGAGAGACGGCAGAGAAAGGGGAGGTACCTGGTATGAAATTGAGCAAACTATGCTGAGCACGTGTATGAATATATCAAGATGAATTCCATTTTTATGTATAATAAATACATACATGAGTATATTTTGAAAAAATAAATAGGGGCTGGGGCTGGAGCTTAGTGGCAGAATGCTTGCCTAGCATATGTGAGGCACTGGGTTTGATCCTTAGCACCATGTAAAAATAAACAAAGGCATGCTGTCCATCCACACAAAATTTTTAATTTAAATAAATAAATAGAAGGCAGACCTGTAAAATAGAGGAAGGGGATCTGGGGAGGGAGGAGTAGAAGGAAAAAGAAAACCCTAGGGAAAGGGGCTGGGGCTGTTGCTCAGTGGCAGAGCACTTGCCTAGCAATGCGTGAGACACTACTGTATTTGACACTTAGCATCACATTAAAAAAATAAATAAATAAAGGCATGCTGCCCATCTACAACTATAACAAATTTAAAAAATAAAAACCTGGGTGGATGAAATAGTTAAAATTGTTATGTGGGGCTGGGGTTGTGGCTCAGTGGTACAGCGCTCGCCTAGCACGTGTGAGGGCCTGGGTTCGATCCTAGCACCATATAAAAATAAAATAAGGATATTAAAAAAAATTGTCATGTGTATGAATTCATGTGTCTCAAGGAACGTTACTACTATGTATAATTATAACAGACTGATAAAAACATAAGATTGTGAATGCTATCAAACTAGCCTCTGTGCCTCTTAGTACATAGCATGGTAGGTGCTCAGAAAGTTGTTGATTAAATAATGAGTGGGTGGGAAAGTGAATAAAGAGAATTGGTTATGAAGGGATAGAAGCCCTTCCTTCGGCCTCTGGTCTGTTGATAACACATTCCCCATAGGCCACTGTTTTGCCTGGTCCTTTGTTGTCCACCTCTCTTCCTTCTCTGTGAAGAAAAACATCACTGTTAATGACTTTTACTAAATGTTCCCACATACACAACGTAAGGCCACTGGGAAGACAAAAAGAGCTATATATCCATTTTTTGCCTTCAAGGAGTAAACAATGAAGTTAGGAAAGTGGGATGAGAGTAAAATAGTAAAATAAAACCATTACAAAGCAACACAGAATCAAGAATAAGTTAACATCCTGGCGCCTGGTAGTGTGCGCCTATAATCCCCCTGGCTCAGGAGACTGAAGCAGGAGGATTGCAAGTTCAAGGCCAGCCTCAGCAACATAGCAAGGACCTGTCTCAAAATAAAAATAATAATAATAAAAAAGGGGTTGGGGATGTGGCTCAGTGGTTAAGTACCCCTGGATTCAGTCCCCATACCCGTCCCCCAAAAAAGTTATATGTGAATTTAATAATACACGAGAGGTGAAGACACTGAGCAATGGAAAACAGAGGCGATCATGGATCATCTTACACCATTGTGGAGTTAAGGATACGCAGGGAGTGATGAGTGGCCCTTGTAAAGGCCAGAGTCCCATTTGTCAAACTGAGAGCAGGAGGCAGAGAGCTCATTATTACTCAGCAGTGTGGGGAGTAATACAGTGGCAAATACTTGGTAAGACTGAAGGAGAGAAGAGCCCCAACATCATCATTATTTTTTTTATTTTAAAGGCAGGAGATGACCAGGCCTCCATTTAGGAGGATCACAAAAGAGATGGTTTGGAAACAAGTGTCACTTCACCCTGTTGTGTTGTACCTGGCACAGTTCTTCATAAGGGTGCCTAATTGATGCGCTCAAGGTCTCTAGAATTGTCCAGGCACTTAAATTATTTTGTTTGAGAATAGGTTTAGTATTTACAGCAATTACCTTTTAAAAATATTTTGGTATCTGACACATTCAGGCTGTTGGCAAGCAAATTAGTGACTTTTTAAGGAAAGGTTTATATAATGTCTCTTTAGAGTGAATAAAAAAGTGAAGCCCAGTTCTAGTAGGGCTGAAGGATGCTTAGGAAAATTTGAATTCTATTTTATCTATTTAATACATTGTACCCTCTGTCCAAAGGAAAGATTGGCATGTAGAATAGGAAGTTAATATTCAACAAAGTAATCTCCCATTCGTATTTATACTCAGCTAAATTTACTAAAGAAAGTCTGATTTAAAAATAACTGGACCCACTTCAATCTAATGTATGAAATATGTCAAGAGCTTTGTAATGTTGTGAACAACCAATAAAAAAAAGAATGTACCCTATTTTGAGTTCTTTATAAAAAAAATAAATAAAGTATATTGGTTAAGTAAAAAAAATAATAAAAAATAAAAATAACTGGTTGATAAGGAATATGAATGTTGGTTCATTGTACATTGAATGATGCAGCTCCCTGTTGTGAAATGTGGTTGACAAAGGAAGGAGCTTGCTGGAAATACTATAGATAGATGAAAATATTTTCCAGGGTTTCCTTTAAACTAGAAAGAAACTCTTAAATTATGTTTCTTGGGTGCTTCCTTTTGTCACAGAGTGATTTACTCCAGAGGCCTTGC
Organism: Spermophilus citellus; assembly: GCF_964194105.1. Taxonomy (NCBI): domain Eukaryota; kingdom Metazoa; phylum Chordata; class Mammalia; order Rodentia; family Sciuridae; genus Spermophilus; species Spermophilus citellus. The sequence continues at coordinate 39,499,035 of NC_138188.1, forward strand.
AGCCTTCAACCTTGGAATGGAGAGCTGAAAATAGGAAATATTTCAGGAAAAGGGAAGGGCTGTAGTGGGAGATAGTAGAGAGAATAATTTGCAAAGAAGGGGAGGAGGATCCAGGGCCCGGGTGAAATGCTACTCACCAGAAATGTTATCAAGACTTTCCCCATAAACACCAGGGATGAAATAAATACCACCTTTCTTTACATTCTTTTTTTTTTTTTTTTTTGGAGGGGGGGATTATGGGGATTGAACTCAGGAGTACTTGACCACTGAGCCACATCCCAGCCCTATTTTGTGTTTTTTTTTAGAGACAGGGTCTCACTGAGTTGCTTAGTGCCTCATTTTTTGCTGAGGCTGGCTTTGAACTTGTGATCCTTCTGCCTCAGCCTCAGGGGATTATAAGCATGCACCACCATGCCCAGCTTTCTTTACATTCTTCAAAGAGACTTTATTTTGACCTCATCCTGCCTGAATGCTTCCAAGTCTTTATCAGGCACGTAGAATCTGCCTCTCAGCCTCAGGTGGAACAGAAGGCGGCTTGAAGAAAGCTCTCCCACCCTCAGTCCCTCATCCTCAGTGGCTGCCTGGAAAGCACCCCTGGCCTAACTGGCAGGTCCTGTCAAGTGGAGACTCTGTGGCACCTGCCCCTGGGGCAGTGGCCTTCCTAGCTTGTGTCCAGGCTTCCCTCTTTCCTTTATTCTTCTTTCTTCATCTAGAGGTGCCCTTTTCCTGCCCACCCCAACCCATTTCCAGCACACCCAACCGAAGTAGATGCAGTAGCTTGTTTAGTCTTCTTCCCAAAGACAGAGGAAGCCACAGATTCCAGCCTGACTTTCTTTCCTGTACTGCAGGAATCCCAAGACAAGAGATTGTTGCTGCTTTAAATTAGAAGGAAAAAGAATAAATACAATATTTCAGCAAATTATTGTACCATAACAATATTAATGATTTACGTATTGGTCATCTTTTTTGGTGTGTGTTATTTTTACTCAGTTTCTTATCTTTTCTTTCTTTTTGTGGTGCTGGAGATTAAACCCAGGGTCTCATGAATGTTAAGTGCAGGTCCTACCACTGAACTATGTCCCCAGACCCTGTGTGGTTTGTGCCTTTGATTTAAGAAGCATCCTTTTTCTTTTCTAAGAATATTTTAAAAAATATTTAGTTGTAGATGGACACAATACCTTTATTTTATTTATTTATTTGTATGTGGTGCTGAGGCTTGAACCCAGTGCCTCATATGTACGAGGGAAGTGCTCTATCACTGACCTACAACCCCAGCCCCTAAGGATATTCTTTTAACATTATGAATTTTTTTAAAGCCCTGAAGAAAACAGAAACAATGTAACCAATATCCATGCACTAACTTCCCAGATTGAATAAATATTAAAATTTTGCCATAGTTTCTTTATATTTATCTTTTTAAAAAAAGTAATAAATCCATCCCCACCTCACTCCAAGCCCTGCTCCTTGCTTCCCTCTAGAGACAAGCACTGTTCTGAATTTGTGTCATTCTCAGATTTTAAGACTTAATATATATAAACAGCATCATAAGCAACATTTATAATATTTTGTGTTTTTATAATTTATAATAAATGACATGATGTAAGTATCCTTTAGAAGTTTTCTTTTTCCACTTAGCATATTTTTAAGAGACAGATGTTATTTATTTTACTGATGTCTAAATATTCTATTGATCAAATAGTAATGTAAATTTGATTGGAAGAGTTAACTCCAAGGTTTTATTGGTCATTTGTACTTTAGTATGAAGTAGTTGACAGTCCTTCCATTAAAACTCCCTGTGATGCTTACAGTGAAAGAGCAGGGTGTTAAATAAACTACATGTAGAAATTAAGAATTTGGATACTGGAAACATTTGATTTTTGGGGGGTGGTATTGTTGGTGCTAGAGGTAGAATCCAGGATCTTGTATGTCCTAGGTAAGTCCTCTTCCTCTGAGCTGCATCCCTAGCGTGCCAGATTGATTTGGAATCTCTTGTTTTGTCTACCTTCCTTGGGCAAGTTGCCTTATATTTGTAGGCCTCATATTTGGATTTTGAAGGCTGCTGCTGCTCCTGTCAGTAGAACAGATTAAAAACAGAGAGAGGCAGGAATTGCAGCTCAGTGGTAGACCACTTGCCTGGCATGTGCAAGGTCTTGGGTTTGATTATCAGCACCACATGTAAATGAATGAATAAAATAAAGGCCCATCAACGTCTGAAAAAAAAAATACATGGAAGAAAAGATAGCCTTTAAAAAAATAAAGCTGTGTATGTGAGGAGTCAGCACAATTCTAGGCCCGCTGAAGACCCTCAGTAAATATTTGCCATTATTTTTATATTAATAAGCAAGCTCTTATTTCCCAGAGTATAAATATGTAATGTAAATTATTGTATGATTATGTAAATAAAGACATAATTATATGATGATATCAAATTATATTTGGGGGGCCTGCGTTCTGACCCTAATAAGGGATGAAGGGAATTTTGTAGGGTGGATGAGGGGAAAAGCTAGCTGAGCTGAGTCAGAGGGTTGCTTGAGAACTCTAGAGAATTTGAAGTGACCTGGGTTAGGGCCACTGTGGAAGGAGGGAAAATAGAAGAGTTAGGAAGCCCAAGAGATACTGGTGGGTGCCTGTGGAGACAGCTTTGGTTTTTCACCATTGGGAGCATTGATCAAAGATAAAAAAAAAAATCCCATTGGTCCTGTGGCCATTTAGGGCTGTTCCTGAACCTCTTTTCCCTGAAATTACTGTAGGGAGGGCTATAGGCCCTGCTAGTCATTAAGGACTGCTTCCACTAACTTTGGTAAAGCTTTAAGTGGCTCAAGAAAGTTAGAAATTTGAGGGAGGATAAAAGACCAGAGTCAGTTTCATCTAAATTGAAATTTTCTTTTTTGGCATGTGCTTTCTTTACATTTCAGTAGATATTTGGTTGTGTCAAGGCATACTTGAGGATTAGGAAAGAAAAAAAAAGGCTTTAATTGGTGAAAGAATGTTCAATTTAAAATGCTTTTGCTTAAAAAAGTGGGAGAGGAAAGCAGTTCTGGAATTATTGAAGAAATACAGGGAATATGTCAAAATCCATGGGAAATGTCTCTATATAAAGAATTCAGCTTACCCTCCCCATCCGTGGGTATCTTGTCAGGGATCCTAGTGACTTCTGGACTGCATCTTTCAGAGCAGACTTTTGTAGCTAAGCTCTTCTGAGCTGTCTGGCGCATCTATGTATATATATGCCTCAAGCTAGGTGTTTGGATACTAAGTGACAAGTTCTTCATATCTAAAATTGCAAAGCAAATACCAGCAACTGTTCTAGAGTGTTTCACAGTCCATAAGTTATACTTGCTTGATAAATGAGTTGATCTAACTAAAATTTACCCCCACCCTTTACAGAAGCCATTTTCTTTTAAAATGCAAGGTCTTATTTCCCCAAGTTTAAATATATAATGTAAATTATTGTATGATTATTGAAATAAATAAATATGCATTTCTCTGACTTGATATCAGATTCCATTTGGGAGGCCTCCATCCTGGTCTAGGGGCAAGAGTGATAGTTGGGTTCTCAGCTCAGCTCAGCTGGGAGACTCATTTCCTTCCTTCCTCTGTTACTTACTTGGAGACCTCGAGAAAATTATGCCTCCCATGATTGTGTCTTTCTTAATTGTCAGAATGGGGACAGGACCTAGCTCATAGAGTGGTGAGGATTAAGTGAGAATATACACTAAGCAATTAAGACAGTATATGGTGGGGCTGGGGATGTGGCTCAAGCGGTAGTGCGCTCGCCTGGCATGCGTGCGGCCCGGGTTCGATCCTCAGTACCACATACAAACAAAGATGTTGTGTCCGCCAATAACTAAAAAATAAATATTAAAAAAATTCTCTCTCTCTCTCTCTCTCTCTCTCTCTCGACAGTATGTGGCTCATGAACTATCCAGGTGCAGGACTAATAAGAAAAATATGGGTTACTAGTTATTGTGTCATTGGGCTTTTCTTCTAAAATTTTGCATACCAGTTTAAAAATATATTTGATGGGATTTTTTTTCATACATATTTTTTTAAAAAGTGTGCTATTTTATTATAGCAAAAACTTTTTTTTTTTTTAAATGAAAAACACCATAGCAAGCCTGGGGATCATGTAACTAGAATAGCCTTTTGTGCACCAAAAAACTCCTGTATTTTCTTAGCCAGTATGATATTCAATAAGTTTATTGTGCTATGTAAAAAATGCTCACTAGGGCTGGGGATGTGGCTCAAGCGGTAGCGCGCTCGCCTGGTATGCGTGCGGCCCGGGTTCGATCCTCAGCACCACATACAAACAAAGATGTTGTGTCTGCCGATAACTAAAAAATAAATATTAAAAATTCTCTCTCTCTCTCTCTCTCTCTCTCTCTCTCTCTCTCTCTCCCCTCTTAAAAAAAAAATGCTCACTAAGTTATACCATATGCCGAAGCTTTTTAAAGAATCCTAACATCATCACAATTTTGTAAAAAAAAAAAAAAAAAAAAAGAAATAGAAAAATATTGATACAGCATATTAATACATGATTCTATTATTGTGAAAAAAGGCAATATAGTATTAACCACTTTACTACCAAGTCTTCATGCCTTTGTAGATATGAATTATTTTAGTATTTAGGATAGTATGAATTATTTTAGTATTTGGTATTGTACATTGTAAGGAGATATGGGTGTGTTTATTGAAAACTAACGCAGATAATAGGTATTTTATGTAGAATTTATCATTATCAGTATTTAATAATGTGTACCTTCAGATCATTAACATTTGTTTTATTTAGTGTTTTACAATTGCCTTTATTGTTTTTTAGCTATCTTTTGGTCTTTGTAGGCTTATGGTCTAAAAAAAAAAAATACATAATGAAAAGAAAGTTCTTTTTCCAGTCTGACTCCAATTCTCCATTTCCTCTAGAGAATCAGTGTCTGACAGCATTTTCTTGAATCCTTTCAGAAATATTTTTAATACCTTTATTTCACTTATTTATTTTTATGTGGTGCTGAAGATCAAACCCAGGGTCTTGCACGTGTGAAGCGAGAGCTCTACCACTGAGCCACAACCCCAGCCCCATCAGAAATATTTTATAAACATGCAATAGATACCACTTCCCTCCCACTCCTCTCCATACTTACTTTTCTTTATTGGAATTGAACTCAGAGGGTTTCATCAAGCTATATCCCCACCCTTGAAAGATTTTTTAAAATTTTGAGATAGGGTCTTGCTAAGTTTCTCAGGCTGGCCTGAAATCTGCCATCCTCCTGCCTTAGCCTCCCGAATTGCTAGGATCACAGGTGTGCACCATCACATCTGACTTCAAGAGTATATCTTGAAGGGTTGGAACTGTAGCTCAGCAGTAGAGCACTTGCCCAGTATGTGTGAGGCACTGGGCTTGATTCTTAGCAACACATAAAAATAAACAAATACAGGCATTCTGTCTATCTACAACTACAAAATGATAAATAAATAAATAAATAAAAGATAATCTCTTGAAGATCATTTTGTATTTTCTCATTTGTGTCATTTATATGCTAAAAATAAAAAGCATAACACTGTATGGGCAAATTGCTTTTTTAAAAAAAATTTAGTTGTAGATACACACAATATTTTTATGTGGTGCTGAGGTTTGAACCCAGTGCCTCACACATGTGAGGCAAGTACTCTACCACTGAGCCATAATCCCAGCCTAGCAAATTGCTTTATGATTAAGTTTATATGCTATTTTTGCCTTATTATGGGAGAACAAAAATATTTTATATAATTATCAGATGATGTAAATATCAATAGGCATGGCTAAATAATAGAACCTCACCTTATTTTTGATCATTTCAAATGCAGAGTCAACACAAGGACTGTTAATTTGCAGCCTTCGGTTCAGGATAGATACTAAAATTGGACCACTATTTTTAAAATGTGAAGCAAGAGATAGAAACAATTTTGAATAGTGGAAAGGACATATACGATGACCAAGACCACAAAGATTCAGAGTCAGCCACAACAGGAATCACATTTTTCAGTCCTGGGGAATTATGCTCAGAAAGCCTACTAAGGCTATTTAATTACGTTCAATACAAAATAACTATGTCTATAAATAGTTTTAACTACAGAAAACCTAAGAGTGAGAATTCAATAAAATGAGTAATGCTAAGATGTAAGGGAGTAAAATCCCTTTTTCCCTCTTCACTCATTTGAAGTCTTCTAATTTTTTAAAAATAGTGTAAAATTAAGTAGTGGGCAATGGAATATTTTTTTAAAAATTTAATTGTACATTAAATTAGAACCAGCACCCCCCTTTTAAAAGATAGAAATCTATTATTTTGAAAAAACACCTAAATTTTAAACAAGTTGGTGTACAGATCCTAAATGACAAGTGAATTCTATTGTTTGAGAGGTCTGAGAGTAATTTAATATGATTTAAAAATAATCAGTGATAAATTTCAGTGAATAGATTATTTAAAAAATTGATGTGCTTCCCTTAAAATTTTAGGGATATCAAGCCTTTTATATAAATATAGTTAAAAGTATGTAAGATTTCCTACAGCTTTGAGCCCTGCTGTCTTACAAAGCACAAATTTTCATTTATTTTCTGAAGTACCTATCAATCTGATATAACTGGTATACACAGAGGAATGCCATGTAATTTGTACTCATCTTTAGCTTTACTCTGAATATACAAGCCACTAAATAATTTAAAAAGTGAGTTGCACTGCTACTTAGCAGAAGTCTTAAGAATGTAATTCTACTTTTAGATAATTATTATAAAGAAAACATGGAATTGAGCAAAGATTTTTCTACAAGGGTGTTCATTGAAGTATTATAACAAAAATGGGAAGCAATGCATATACCCTGAAACAAAGAGATTTATCAAATTAATTACAATATAGTATATGTGACCATTAAATATCATATTGATAATATGAAAACAAACTGATAATGTGTCTGTCCACACCTATAAAAAAGGTTTTAAGATAGTGTGCTCACATTTTTCACCCCTTAGCAAAGGTACACATGGCTTAGAAAGTAAACCAGAAAGAAAGATAGCAGAAAGATATTAGGTTATATTTCTGGATAGTAGAATTATGAGGCTTTAAATGTTCAATTTGGGGCATTTGTTAGCAATTACTCTCTATGAGGAACACCACCTTCTTACTTTCTTACAGCCTCACATTACAGATTTTTTTTTCCTCTCTGAGTTTGTCTTCCCTGCTCAGTAAGAAGCGCCCTGCTGCCCTGGGAAAGGCCTAACACAGGGAAGGCAAAAGGATGTGGCAGAGTCTGGATTATTTTAAAGCTAAACATTTCAAACCACAAACGCCAGCCCTAGGGGAACAGACTTGAACTTCCTTTACCCTTTTTGTGGACATTATTCATTTCTTCACAGCTTCCTTTCTGATCTCTTCCTTTACATTTATAAATGTTATACTTTTCTCAAACTCGAAATGCTGATTTTGCTGAATTAGTAGGATAAAATGTAAATGAAAATTATAGAGGCTATCGAGAAACGTTTGTACCCTGTGAAAGCAGAGGGTGTGAAGAATGTGCGTCCCTATTTGTGTCTAGGTTACTGTTTGCAGGCCTGTCTGGGAAGGGGTTGCTGGGAGACCTACCTGCTCCCTTGGTTCCTTGTCAGCCAGACCTTATGGATGATTTCTTATACCCTCCCTTCTTGTGTCCTCCCTCTGTACCTTATATTGCTTAAATGCTTCCAAAGGGCTAATATTCTTTTCATTATTTGCTTTTTCTAGATAAAAAGTCCTGAAGTAGTCTTTCCTGTCCAAAGATGGAAAATAGTACCACTACCATCTCTCGGGAGGAGCTTGAAGAACTGCAAGAAGCATTTAATAAAATAGGTATGCTTGAGGAAGAGGAAATGTGCTGTGACTGTTCTGCCTGATGTCAGATTTCAGTAGCAGAACAGTACGTTTTATTTATTTTCACTAGTGATCCTCAGGTTTATTCCTTTCCCCCCACCCCCTCTCTATCTAGGTTTCACTGGATTCTTTCATTCTGAGAGATAAAATAAAGACTGGCTTGAATTTCTAGATGAAATGGACTTTGAATTCTTAGATCACTTCTTTGCATAGCATAATCTAGGTTAATGAATGACAGTGTAACTGAATATGCTTAACTGGTATCCTCATTACAGTGAAAAAAACATAGAAACACTTCCTTGTGTATAAGCTGAACTCTGTCCTTCACGTCTTTGTCACTAGCAGTAGTGACACTTCTTGACTGCATGCAGCATGTTTGGAAAATCTAGTGTTGTTTTTAAAGGTCATGTGCCTTATTTTCCTTCTCACGCATAATTTAAAAAAATTTTAGTATTGTTTTTAAAGGCTGTATGTCTTGTTTTTCTTCTTTTGCTTTTTAAAAAGCCACTGTTTTGTCTTTATGACATGAACATCTTGACAGCTTTTTATTTTTATTTTTTTAAAAAATACAATTTTATTTGTAGATGACAGAGTGCCTTTATTTTATTTATTTATTTTTATGTGGTGCTGAGGATTGAACCCAGCTCCTCACATGGGCTAGGGAATTGCTCTACCACTGAGCTACAACCCCAGCCCAACAGCTTTGTATTTTTCTTCCCCAATTTTTCTTCATACTTGGTTGGATCTCAATACTTCTGCATTTTCTTCTTAGATAACTTTTAGTAAACAAAGAGGACAACATAAATACCATTTTTTTTGCCTTAGTCTACAAATACATGCAAAAGAAAGTTGAGCACCATGAATAGACTTTGGGATAGAGATGCCATCTCTGCCCCCTCCCCAACAGACATTTTCCCTTAGGCAATGAAGCACTCCAGGAAAATCCCGAGTCAGAGGGTACACCAGGGAGGATATAATGATCCCAGTTAGTCTTGCTCCTAGATTTCTCATCAATGTAGTGAGTAATGACTAAAATTAATGTAGGTGAAATGCAATGCAGGATGAATTTTAGAAAGCAATACAAAGAAAAGAGATTTTATTTTAATAAGCAAAGTTTTTTAAAAATAAAAAGTAAAGCCTCATGATTTACAAATCATTACTGTGAAATAAAGCAAATTCTATAATTCTCTGGGCTCTTCTCCTTCTTCCTGGGGATGGCATATTTGTCATTAGCACACTGCATAAATAGGTTATGATTCCTAGAAAATTATTAATAATAAGTTTTATGCAGTATTGTATAAATGCCTAGAATCATTTCAAGACACAAAGTGGGCAGTTATTGAAAAGTTCTGTTTATTGCAGGTACTGAAACAGAAAAGATAATAAACATGCATCTCCTAGTTTGGTATTCCAGTTATTTCATAGGTATAAATAAAAGAGCTACCTAGGTCTTAGTGAAATGAATGAATTAGTAATCTATGTTCTTTCTTTAACACACCAACTTAACCTTTATGACTCATGGACATATAATCTTGCAATATTTATTTAATAATATTTTGAATAAGCAGTTCACTAATGGAATAACTCTGACAGCAGAGTGTTTTGTTCTGTGTGAGGGAGCTGCCAACACTAGAAGAATATGTATTTGCTGACTTTATTTACAAGGTAAACTGTGACTCATGTACTCAGCAAGCCCTTGCTAACTTGTACATTACGAGTTCTTTCAGATACAGAGGGACACACCCATCCAACCTTATTAGATGGAGGATTTGGGGACCACTGGAGAAAGTGGGGAGTCAAAATATTTCTAAGTCTTGTTTCTTTTGTTTTCTTTTTACATTCATGGTAAAATAAATGTAATCAAAGTTACCACTCTATTTGTAGTGTATAGTTTAGTGGCATTAAGTATATTCACATTGTTTTGTATATGACATCACCATCCTTTTCTGAAACTCTTTTCATCTTCCCATGCTAAAACTCTAGAACTAGTAAATAATAATTCCCCATTTTATTCTCCCTTAGTCCCTGGTAAATAATATTCTTTCTGGCTGGATGAATTTTACTGCCCTGGGTACTTCCTCTAAGTGGAATCATATAATATTTGTCTTTTTGTCACTGGCTTATTTCACTTACCCTGATGTCTTCCAGGTTCATCGATATAGTGTGTATCAGAATTTCCTACCTTTTTATGGCTAAAAAGTATTTCATCATGTATATCTATATATAACTTTTTCTTATCCATTCATTGATGGCCATTTGGTTTGGGTCTATGTTTTGGCAATGGTGAATAGTGCTGCTGTGAACACAGTTATTCAGATATCTGTGTGAATCCCTGCTTCCAAGGCAGGGAGTTATACCCAGAAGTAGAACAGTTGGACCATATGGAAATTCTATATTTAATTTTTTTGGGAAATATCATATTATTTTCCATAGTGGTTTCACCATTTTATCTTCCCACCAGCAGTGTCCAAGTGTTCTAATTTCTTCATATCCTCACCTACACTTGTTTTTTATTGTTGTTCTTATTGGTGGCAGTGGTATTATATTTTATCTTATAACAGCTACTCTGAGGGATGTGAAGTGGAATTTCATTGTGGTTTGTGCTCATATTTCCCTAAGAATTAGCAATGTTGAACATATTTTCATTTTATTGGCCATTTGTTTGTTTGTTTTTTTTGGGGGGGGTACCTTGGATTGAACTCAGGGGCACTTGGCCACTAAGCCACATCCCCAGCCCTATTTTGGTCTCAATTAGTCGCTTTGCTGAGGTTGGCTTTGAACTTGTGATCCCCCTGCCTCAGCCTCCTGAGCTGTTGGGATTACAGGTGTGCACCACTGTGCCTGGCTATATTTGCTTATTTTTGAATCAGGTTGTTTGCTATTGTTGTTACTTGGAAGAAAGTCTTGTTTCTTTTAAAGTCATGATCTTATAGTTAAATAACCATAAAATAAGGTAAGTCATGTTCTTAGTAAATAATTTGGCACAGACTATGTGCTTACTAAATGGTATCTATTAGTTCTTGTAATATCACACCAAAACTGCAGAAGCTGTAGGGATGGAGCTGGCATTTGAGTACCCAGACTTGTCCATCTTCAAAGCTGTGTGTCCTTACTTTTCATTTTAGTTCAGCATGATTGTTGGCAGGTAAATAATTTCCTCAATCTTTTTTTATTTTCCAATATTTCCCTCTATACTGCTGGGATAGCAATAAGTCAATGTGGTCTATTTATAAACTTCAGAATTATGGGAAGCAGTTCTGAACTCCTGCTGTACTAATAATGAAGTTTTGCCTCTAAATTCAAAGAAAGCAGCATTATTACAATACCAAGCAATTCAGCTTCCTAGCTGCTTTGGGATTATAGCACTATATTGGTTACTGGTGGTTCTAGTTTAGTTCATCATTCTGAGGAGTATTCTAAAACTCTCATATTTGAGTTTTAAAGATAAGTACTTGGCCATATCATTAATTCAGTTACAGTGATGAGAGCTCTTTTACTGGGAAGAAAAAAAATATGGGTAACAAAGTAGCTATTGCCCGATGAACAAAGAGGGCCTGTACAAGGTGGACCCAGGCAACAAGCAAAACAGTCCATAGCTCTGTTGCCAACTCTGGATATAAGTGTTTTGTGTTGCCTTTGTTCTGAATCAAGAAGTACTCTCCAGTACTTAGGAAAACACAGGAAAGAGATCTCAGTGATAATGTGAAAACACCTGGAAACCTGCTTCCAAAGTCCAAATATAGGTGTGAAATATCTTGACAACCCGGTCTCATAATGACATCAGACATGATTCAGCATACATAATGGTATCATAAATACATAATGAAGACCCAGTGAATTATTGACAAATGAAATGAACTGCCACCAAGTGAAATGTAAAACAAAAATACTTGAGGTGTATTTTATATAATGTACCTATTTTATGTGCGTTGTGGGGCCAGCAGATTCATTTTGTAAATTCCATTAAGTTAAAGTCTGGATGGGTGTTCCCTCTTGGTCACGCTGATATATATATATATATATTAGATATATATGTATATATATTAGGTATGTATATATATTAGATATATATGTATATATATTAGATATCTGAGACTTCCCAGCTTATTTCTTTGAAATTTAGTCATGTTTTAAACTGAGTTTCCCATCTAGGCACTGTCTATACCATACACTTATTTTTATTTTTTTAATATTTATTTCTTAGTTTTTGGCGGACACAACATCTTTGTTTGTATGTGGTGCTGAGGATCGAACCCGGGCTGCACGCGTGCCAGGCGAGCGCGCTACCGCTTGAGCCACATCCCCAGCCCCCATACACTTAAAATACATGTAGGGAACCTGGTTCTATACAGATGAACCTCATTTAAATGTGAGTGTTTTGATACCCTGTACAGTTCAGGTGCAACTATACGGGTATGTATGTATGCCTGTGAATCCTCCAAGTGGCTTTCTGAATATTCGTCTTCAGCAGCACAAATGATATTTGACATCTCTAAATATATCTTTGCAGATATTGATAACAGTGGGTATGTTAGTGACTATGAACTTCAGGACCTATTTAAGGAAGCAAGCCTTCCTCTTCCTGGCTACAAGGTACGCGAGATTGTGGAGAAAATTCTAGCAGTTACTGACAACAACAAAGATGGCAAAATCAGTTTTGAAGAGTTTGTGTCGGTAAGTAATCTAATTCTCTTCTAGTTACTATTCATTTTACTTCAAGCAGAATTTTAATAATGTCATTGCTAGCTTTAGTTAGATCTAGCTGGAGAGGCCAGAAAATCTAACATTTTTAAATGATGGTAACACTACTACTAATTATTATTGTAAAAATAATTTTCATAAAAAATTCAAAAAACAAAGGAAAAGGGGCTGGGGCTATAGCTCGGTAGTAGAGCACTTGCTTACCATGTGTGAGGCACTGGGTTCAATTCTCAGCACGGTGCATAAATAAAATGAAGGTCTGTCAACAACTAAAAAAAAAAAAAAGGAAAATATCATTGAATGGAAGTCAGGTTTAGTAGTAGTTCATGTCCTACAATAACTATATTGAATTATTTTTTATTATCCATGAATATAATTGAATAAATACTTATGAAATATAAATGATCTGTTTTTGCATTCCTCATTTGAGCTCTTGGCACTGTGAATAATGGGATGAGCAAAAAGAGACATGGTCCTTGCTTTCATGGAGTTTACATGTGGTTGGGAATGCAGAATATCACATAACTAGATAAATAATATCAACTATGATAATTGCTATGAACAGTGTGGTGCATGTTCCATGAGAGTTTGTAAGTAGAAGGAATTGAACTTTGAGGGGAGGCTGGAAAACTCAGCGTCTCAGGAAAGGTATCCCTGTGAAGACCCAGCTGAGATCTGAAGAAAGATGTTAAATAGAAAAAGGCTGTTGGGAGGTAGAGGTGACCACATGTGCAGAGGCCCTGTGGTTACTCTTAAGCAATTGAAAAAAGGGATAGTATGCTGCAGCTGAGGTAGTATGGATAAGGATCATAGCTGGAAAACTCAGATCAGGTCATGACAGCTCTTACTATATCCTGGCAGATATTGATAACAGTGGGTATGTTAGTGACTATGAACTTCAGGATCTATTTAAGGAAACAAAACGTCCTTGTAGGATATTGGTTTTTAATCCTAACAACAGGAAGTTAAGGGAAGGAAGAGTATGAGGTGACATGATTAGATTTGCATTAACAACAGCAAATCACTGGCTGCTACATGGAGAAATGTCAGCCTCTTCAATCTCTGAATTGTCCAATAAGAGAGATGAAGAGAGGGTGTTTCTATAAGCCTGTTATTCCCTGCAATAGCTGACATGTTTACTTTAACATGTATTCATTTGGAATATTTAGGTAGGAAAATGCCTTCATTAAGGAATTTAAAAATATTTATCATGTGGTTAGTTAGGAATCCTTAGATTTTCAGTACAAAAAATCATGGCAAATCCAGAAGAATAATTTCGGTGTGTTCAATTTAAGCTTAGTTTTGACTTGTTCCAGTGGTTGGCAGGGGGGCAGACATTTATTCATTTTTTGATTTTGATAAAATGACATGAAAGTTCTCTTTGTTCACAAGCATTCAATATGCAAACACTTGATTCATATTTATTTTTGTGTCATTTCAAATAAACATCTTTTATTTCACCAGATTTTTATGATTATCTATTCTCAATTTTGCTTGTATTCCATTCTAGCTAATGCAAGAGTTAAAAAGCAAAGATATCAGCAAAACATTCCGAAAAATAATTAACAAGAGGGAAGGGATTACTGCTATTGGGGGAACTTCATCCATTTCCAGCGAGGGCACACAGCATTCTTACTCAGGTAACAACCACCCCAAATCTGATCTTTTAGGCATTGATTCAGTAAGTGCCACACTTCAACAAAACTAAGATGCCATTTGTTGTAATTCATACCATTATTTTGTCTATCATTGAGGGGAAAAACCGTCCTCCAGACTAAATTATGCTGTGATTTCAAATTTAAAATATATCTCAATGTCAAAATGAAAATATCCTAGAATCACTGATATCAACGAATTCCAACCATGTTGTCAGGTTCAGTGGACATCAGAGAGACAACAGACATCGAAAACAACAGAATGAAAGTTGTTTATGTTTGAGCACTGGCTATGTTTTATCATGACTTTTGAATGGATTTTTCATCCTGACTAGAAAGGTGGCTTTACTTTTAGAACTGTTGAGGAATGGTGGAAAGGCTTATTTTAAGGATTTTTTTCCCCTTCTATTTTCCAAAAGCTGAGCTTTTTGACTTTTTTTTTTTTTTTTTAAATCAAGCAACCAAGCGATTAGAGAGCACGGTACTTGATTTGCTTGATCTGATAGAACCACTGGATTGTTGCCCAGTGGGAAATCCAGAGTCATTTTAACTCTTACGGTGAGGAGTCTTGGCCCATGTTAAGCTTACTTCTCAGGGTTAAGATGTCTAAGAACCCTTGGCCAAGTTCCTTTTTATTCATATGAACATAATTAGAACTATGCTTTTGATAAAATTCCTTGTAACATTTTTCCTTTGAATAAAGGAATTTGTTAATTGTCCTCTTGATCCTCTTCCTTTCTAATTGGATTTTCCTCTTTCAGATTTCGCCTATCCATTGTATTTTTTCTTAGCCATTTCCCACTAGGGAATTAGTGGTAAAGGAATTAGTCTGTAACTGATACCTCCACTTTTGTTGTTTCTTTGTTTTGTGGCACAGGGGATTGAACTCAGGGCCTAGCACATGCCTTCTAGTACTTAGCTGTACCCACTGTCCTTTTCATTTTGTTTTGAGATAGGATCTTATTAAATTGCCCGGGCTGGCCTTGAACTTGTGATCCTCCTGCCTCAGCCTCCTGAATAGTGGGATTATTGTGCACTACCATGCCAGAAAGATATTAACCTTTTACCTCAACTTTGGCTTGTCCATTCTACTGAAATGACTATATTTTAAAAAGAAAACAAAAAACATTGAGGTAAAATATGCATTCAGCCAAGTGCTATAATTGTAAATACATAGCTCAAAAATGTTTTACATGTGCATATATCCATGTGGCTTCCTGCCAGATCATTATATGGAATATTTCCATCATCCTGTGTGGCTTTCTCATGCCCCTAATAGTAGCTATTTCTCCCCAGAGATAAATACTTCTCTGATATCTGTCACCACAGATTTTTACCTGTTTATTGAGATATAAATAGTAAAGTGCATAAAGTAGACTTTTCTTAACTTGATGATTTAAAAAAATTTTTTTTAGTTGTACACAGACATAATACCTTTATTTTGTTTATTTATTTTTATGTGGTGCTGAGGATTGAACTCAGTGCCTCACATGTGCAAGGCAAGTGCTCTACCACTGAACTGCAACCCCAGCCCAACTTGATGACTTTTAACAGATGAATACCTCCACCTATTATGTAGAAAAAGATATAGAACATATAATGGCTTTTAAAAAAACAGCTTTAATGAGATATAATGGTGATATTGAGAATAGCACCCTTTTAAATTATATAATTCAGAGTTTTCAGTATATTCAGAGTTGTACAATTATCATCATACTTCATTTAAAAATATTTTCATTACAGAGGGATAAACCCCAAGATCCTCAGCAGTTGTTCCTCATTTCCCCCTCTCTGAAGCCTCTGCAACCATCACCCCACTTTGTGTTCCTATAGATTTGCCTATTCTGGAAGTTTCATATAAATAGAATCATTGCAGTGGCCTTTCCATTGATAGGCATTTCTTCACTACCATTTTTCAAGGTTCATCTATGTTATAGCATATATCATACTTCATTCCTTTTTACTGCTGAACATTCCATTCTGAGGATAATATCACATTTTGTTCATCCTCTCATGAGTTTATAGACATTTGGGTCGTTCTCAGTTTTTGACCATTATGAATAATGTTGTGTGAACACTCATGTATGTGTTTTTTTTTTTTGTGTGTGTGGATATGTGCTTTCAGTTCTCCTAAGTATCTGCCTAGGAGTGGAATTGTGGATCTTTTGATATCTCTGTTTAATATTTTTAATTTAAAGAATTGGCAAACTGTTTTTCAAAGTTGCTGTACTGTTTTCCATTTCCTCCAGCCACATATGAGGTTTCTAGTTTTTCACATCTGTATCAACACTTGTTATTGTCCATTTAAAACAATTACAGCTATCTCAGCAGGGCCCAGTGGTGAAGGCCTATAATTTTAGCACTTCAGGTGGCTGAGTCAGGATAACAAGTTTGAGGCCAGCCTTGGCAACTTAGCAAGACTCCTATCTGAAAGTAAACAATGAAAAAGAGCTGAGGATGTTGCTCAGTTATAAACTGTCCCCTCTATGGCAAAAATAAAACAAAAGCCATTGCAGTGTGTCATTTCTTATTCCTCTACCTGGAACATTTTCCCTTTTTCTGCCCATTTTTACCTGCTGATAGCCTTCCTTTCAAATAGTGCCTTTGTTTTGTTGCTATTTGTTTTGAGATGATCTCACTGCCCAGGTTGGTCTCTTAACCTCAGTTTCCTGGAGAGCAGAGACTACAGGCAAGTGCCTTGCACGCAGCTCTGTAAATCTTTATTGATCAATACAAACACAAGTGATTATTTCCTTCTTCAAACTTTTAAAACATTGCATGTATATGTGGTGTATATATTTCCCTTATGTGTCATTTCTTTGGATATTTGTTTTATCATTACACTATAATCTCTTGATGGTAGGTATAGTATCTTAGTGATCTTTAAATCCCTAGACTCTTGAGTCCTTCTAAGGAGATACTCATGGTGGGACAAGTAGATAAGAAGGCACATGAGGATATGTACAAAGGAGAAATACTGATGATTTTTTATGTTTTTACTGACTGTATAGATGGTGGATTAAATTTTGAGGGTACCTGCCAGATATACCCTTAGGAAAATTATCTAATTCTGCTAACTGTGATGGAAAGAGAGATTAATCACTTTGAGGATTTATATTGTTAAATAATTTTATATTTACAGAATAATAATAATAAAGCTGTAGAACATTTTTACTTCAAGTTCCTTCCTATTTTCCTTATTAAATAGCACAACAACACTTTCTGAAGATTAATGTACCCATACTATAAGCCATGTATTGAGAAGTCAATGATGAAGATGACTAAGAGAGTGCTGGTATCTAGATTTGTGACAATTTTCTTATGGTAAAGATTTCACAGAAATGGAGTTGTTTTATTCATTTGAATAATCTCCTGTCCTCTCCTTCCATTTTGTGGTGTTGGGGATCCAACCCAGGGCCTTACTCATGCTAAACAAGAGCTCTACAACTGAACTACATCTCCAGCACTAAACAAATCTTGATTGAATTCAGTATTTATTTTGTAAGCCAAAAATCTTTTTAGGGGTGGAATTTATTATAATGGATCTTTGTGGGTATCTATCTGTGTCTGTATCTGTATTTGACCTCTGATGTTTCGCTGCTGATTCATTAGGTCTCAGAAGCAATACATATTTGGAAAGATTTTAGAATCAAATCAAATGTCGTGCTCTTTTAAAATATGTACCTTCCTACCTTCGGTGCTAATATTTTAGATGAAAGAGTAGAATGAATTTCCCTTTATCCCTTTCTTCAACATTTAGTGTTTTAGTAGAATTTTATTAATAGTCATCTGATATCTTTAAACATAAATTAAAAAGTATGTTTTTGTAGTGTTTGATAAACTTTGTAAAATGTGCTTTGCCTATCAACATTTTTTGTTTCCAGAGGAAGAAAAAGTGGCTTTTGTTAACTGGATAAACAAAGCCCTAGAGAATGACCCTGACTGTAAGCATCTTATACCTATGAATCCCAACGATGACAGCCTTTTCACATCTCTTGCAGACGGCATCCTTCTCTGGTGAGTCGAACGTCTAGTTACAGGAAATTGTTCTTAACTGTCCCTCTTGATGAGCAATTCCTTGACAACTACAATTCAGCAAATCTGTGTTCTTTTGGAATTAGTGGGTACTTGCAGGTCTTGTAGGATTTGTACTGCATAGAAAATTAAGTACTATATGTTTTCTGACATTTCCCATGCAGTCCCTTATTTTCCTGTTATCATAGTAATCCAGGAAAGTTTTGAGTTGATACGTAGATGCATTTTAAAACGTTTACATTGTCACAATTTTTTTTTTCCTGATAAGGGAGTATTGACTATTCACTGGGACAGGAAGATGATCAGATGTAAAAGGAAGGTACATTTTAGTTGTATATAAATGAAAATAATGTTTTAAATTGATCTTGGATCTTTAGTCTATTCTGTTCATATACCATAGACTTTCTAAGTGTGTTTTGTATTCCCAGCATACTTCTTTATACAAAGTTTTTTTTAACTCTATGAAAATACCAAGAACTTCCAAAGAAGCAAATAGCCATCAGAAATATTCTTACCACCCATTGTTAACAATTATTAACAATTTCTTTAGTTTTTTTCTGTATATTTACTTAAAAAAAACCAACTCCTATCCATAAGTATGAGTTATTAATGTTTAGGTCATTATGTGAAATATATACCTCAACCACTGCCTGCAATTCTGATCTCTTCCTCTGGCCTTTGGAGAATTTCCTAGTGTAAATTAAATATATTCTAAAAGAAACAGACAACACTCATATTATTTCTTTAAAGATGTCTGAATTGTTGAAGTCCTAGAAAGACAAAGTTCCTGGCTCCTTATCTTTCTGCAATAACAGTAATTTTAACAGTCTTGATACTATTTCATGGAGCACTTGGCTTCTTGAGAATTTGTTTACATGAAATATTGATCATTAAGTAAAATAAAGAGTCACAAAAAGAAAATGCAAGATGGTTAAAATAATTGAGAGTAAATGCTAAGATTACTGCAATTATATATTTTAAGATAGGAAATATTTCTTAGATTTTAAAAACTGATATGATTATAAACAGTTTAAAGAAATTAACTATTATCTTCAAAATTTATTATGGTTACTTGCAAAATTAAAAAAATTTCTGGAATTTTAAACTAAATTATTCTCTTTTCTTTAGCAAAATGATCAACTTATCTGAACCAGATACAATTGATGAAAGAGCCATTAATAAGAAAAAGCTCACTCCTTTTACTGTTTCTGTAAGTATTTGTCCTTTGCTAGTAATATGTTACTATCGTATAAACTACGTATAAACTATAAGGTTTTTATTAATGGATAATTGGGCCCTGGTAAAACTTTTGATTTAATATAATTGTTTTCTTATAAAAACTTGGTTTTTATTAAATAAAAACTCAGCTGCATTTGGTAATAAGTAGAATTAAGATTCTAAGTACTTCAGGGCCAGGGTTGTAGCTCAGTGGTAGAGTGGCACTTGTGAGGCCCTGGGTTTGATCCTCAACACTACATGAAGATAAATAAATAAAAAATAAAGGTATTATGTCTATCTACAACTAAAAAAAAAAGATTCTAAGTATTTCAGGTAACTGTCTTTAAGTTACTTTAAGTTAATAGTATTCAACTTATGTTATTGTAATAATGAAATTGTTAATGATTACTTGATACTATTTTTTTCTTTTTTTTTCCCCCTGTGGTTCTGGAGCTTGAACCCATGGCCTCGTGCGTGCTAGGCAAGCCCTTTGCCACTGAGGTACACCCCAAGCCCTGATGCCAGAGATCTTGTTGGCTGGTTGTAAAAACAGCACTGCAAAGTTTTAGTATATCACACAATTTTTATTCTTTTTGTGCTAGATTCTTCTGTACTCAGCTTTTCTATACAGATCTTGTTGAAATCCAGAAATTTATAATTATAATTTTTCCCTCAAAATGTCTACATAAATGGGTGGATATTAAAATTTACTGAGTACTTACTAGGTACCAGTTGTTATTCTAAACACACCATGTGAATTATCCCATTTACTCCTTCCTGTAACCTTATAGTAGACATGTACATGAATTTGTTGATGAGATAATGGTCACTGACAGGCACACTGTGGCAGAGCCAAGGTATGATCCTAGTGGTCTCCAGAGCTCTTCCTCTTAATCATCATGCTGTACTGCCACTCTTATGTGGTGGTAGCAATAGCAACTATTTAATGTGTGGTCACAACAAAATTATTAAAATTGAATTACTGCTAATCGGTTTCTTCACTTGGCAAGTACAAAACTTGATTTTGCTCAAATTGTTAGATTTCTTCTTTTGGAAGCTAGGACCTCAGATCAGTGGTACATAGTTAGTCTTAAGACTATTCAAGGGGTTCCCTCTTCCTGTTATTCTTGAGAAGTATAAAACTAGATGTTGACTACATGGCTTTATTGATTTCTCACTTGCCAGTAGGCCAATAATGTTGCATATCCCTAGTAAAAACTACCATTTTTAAAGAAGCCCATTTCTAATTGCAGTTGCCAGGTCCTCTTGTGCTAGAATCTTCTCTTCAGCTAATAGCTGTGATTATTGAAAATATTCATATCCCTCTTATTTTTAGAATACATGTGTCACATAAATTTTTATGGCACTGAATATGAAGTACAACAAGTACAATATGAAATACAATATGAATATGAAGTACAACATTTCTTACTTTTTTATAAACTTAATTTGGTTTTAATTTTAATACATGTATGCAGTGCATTGAAAAAACAAAGAAAAATATTCTGTAAATATTTTGCAGTAGCTACAGAATGGATCTGAGGGGTTAAGTATTGTTCCTTTATTTTTAGAGATAGAATTCTTTTGGTAGCCTAAGCTTTTACAATGCTTGAAAGAGAGTACTAATATAGAATGAAAAAAGACTGAGATTTTGAGAAGGGGAAAGTGTTACCATGGATATTAACTCTGTCTTGTTTGTTCAGGATTTCAGAACTCAGGGAATAATAGATTTGCTATAAAATTACTAGTTTCACATGGAATTTTATCCCAAAGAAGCCTAATTCATTTGTTGAAGATTGTAAGATTGTGTTAATGTTTTTCACTTTTTGATGGTAGATTTATGTGGTGTATATATATATATATATATATTCATGTGATACATGAAAGAAGAAAAAGATAAGGAAAGGGTGAAGTAATGCATAGTAGTTATGAAAGCAGGGAAAAGGGCAGATCAGGTAAAGAAGAGGACTTGTAATCTTGGAGACTTTCTCACCTTTTTTCTCTACCCAGAGTACTACTGAACTGCATTCTTGTGCTTGTGTATCATTACTGGGAACAATTAATTATGTGTATAAGACTCTCCGAAACAAAAGATAGTGATTTCAGAATCCAGAAAATCAGGAAACCAACACAAGACTAGCTATAGGAAGTTGAATCTGTTCGTTACCAAATGAAAAAGAAAGAAAGAAAGAAGAAAAGTTCAATGCAATGAATATACTCACATACATACCAAGTACATATGTTTGTACATTGTATACAAATGTACACATATATATGACCTTAATTTTATCTTGCATGCATTACAGTTTAAACAGGAAAAAAACATTATAATTCTCATTTGGATATTCCTAATGGAGTAGAAGTTATGTGATATAAAAATAAGGATGAAGTCTAAATAACAAGTCATGCCTTCTTTCTTATTAACTGAATAAGTATATAGCACAGCCTTCTAAATAGAGGCTGGAGTTGTGACTCAGTGGTAGAGTGCTTGCCTAGCACATGTGAGGCACTGGGTTTGATCTTAGTACAACATAAAAATAAATAAAAGCATTGTGTCCATATACAACTAAAACTTTTTTTAAAAAATCATTAACAAAAGTGTATACATTTTGGAGATTCCTTGGAAAATTGGGAATGAAACCAACTTTTGACCCAGTTATCCCCCTCCACGGTCTATACCCAAAGGACTTAAAACGGCATACTACAGGGACACAGCCACATCAATGTTTATTGAGGCACAATTCACAACAGCTGATCTGTGGAACCAATCTAGATGCCCTTCAATAGATGAATGTATAAAGAAAATTTGGTATATATACACAATGGAGTATTACTCAGCAATAAAAGAGAATAAAATCATGGCATTAGCAGGTAAATGGATGGAATTGGAAAATATCATGTTAAGTGAAGTAAGCCAATCCCCCCAAACCAAAGGCTGAATGTTTTCTCTAATATAAGGAGGCTGATTCATAGTGGGGTTGGGAGGGGGAGCAAGTGAAGATTAGATGAACTCTAGATAAGGCAAAGGGGTGGGAGGAGAAAGAAGGGAGCATGAGGGTAAAAAAGATGGTGGAATGTGATGGACATCATTACCCTAAGTACGTGTATGAAAACATGAATGGTGTAAATATACTTTGTATACAACAAGAAAAAAAGTATATACATTTGAAATTGAAACTTTATGGAAAAGGAAATTTGCAAAGTGGTATGAAGTTAAAAAAACTTATAGTACATTTTTGAGACTGTTAGTGAAGACTTGGATAGTTAAAGTAATCAAAATAGAAGGGATATGGGCCAAGGTTGTAACTCAGTGGTGGAGTGCTTGCCTAGCATGTGTGAGGCACTAGGTTCGATTCTTAGCATCACATATAAATAAGTAAAAATAAAGTTCTATGAACAACTAAAAATTTTGTCTAAAAAAATAGAAGGGGTATAAAAAAATAGAAGGGGCATATAAGAAGTCACCTAAAAGAACAGTGTGAATTTTTCTACCTGGTAAAGTAGGCAGTTTCTTTGTTAGTTTACTATTGCACAGAAAAGATGGGAGAAAATGGATGGGTAATCCAGATAAACTGCCATGTTTCCTTGTTTCTTTTGTTAGTATTCCTGTTACATGTTAGGACACAAACACAGGGAGGAACACCTCTCTCGTATCCCATTTGTTTGTGGTTTCCCACTGTCCTTACCCAGAAAAAAGTCTGGGTACTCAGGGCAGTTGTCCATGGTAAGGTTTAGAGAGCAACCTCTTCATGAAGTTCTCCTGTTCTTGTTTTTTTAGATGTTTAGAAGTGGCTTTAGACAATAGTAGCTCTCCTATTCCCTACTAACAGTAGGGCAGTAAATTTTTATTTACCAGATAGAAACTACTGTTTATTTGAAAGATACACATTGCAACTTTTAAAATTTGTATTACTTGTAAGACACCTTATATACTTGTGTGCAGAGCCAATGTTTAAAAAAACACTACCAAAAAATGATTCCCTCTTATATCCCCAACACACTACAGTAAGAGAAAAACACCACCTGCAAAACTTTAGCTATGTCTTGGAGCCGGGAAGGTGAGGGAAGTATTTGGGAATTGGAATTGTGATTTAAGGTGAGTTTTTCCTATGTGAGGGAAGTGGCAAGAGGAGCTGGATTCAGGTTGTGTCAGCAACTCTATACAACAATCCAAGACTGGTAAGTAGAGTGACACGGGGAAGTTTTCAAGGTGAGGAATGAAAGAATATTAGGGTATATGTTGTCCACTAATGTTTTTCAATGGAAGGCTAATGGGTCTTTTAGGTAAAGCCTGCAATGAGCAATCAAATCTTTTGTCTTGGTTCAAGATTCCTGGAAGAATAATATTATGCTCATGAAGACAGAGGAACAGTAAAGTCAGTGAAGACAATGGAAATAGCTTACAGAGCCATATTAATGTAGATAATAGTGTGGTTTTGGTTGTCGGTGTCCAAGTTGAGAATAGTGGTCAAAAGTTTTGGTTTTTTACAATCAGCTTGGTGAAGTTACATACTTTTTTTGAATCCGTTTCATATTGTTAAGGCATATGAATTTAGTTATTCTAAGATAGACTGAAATGATTCCAGTAATAGTCAATTTCTTCCCCCCTGTTGATGCATTCTGAGGAATCACAAGTGGAGCAAACATCCTTTGTTCTCTGGAGAGAAAAGAGGTCAAGCCTAAATTTGTAGAAGCTATGACATGAAAGTTGTATTGATTTGATCTAAGGTAACTTAAAAACATCTGAAGCTATTAAAAATCTTCTAAGACTTCCATAGAATATTTTAACTTTACTCAGTGTTTTCATATTTATCATATTTATTTACTTATGAAATTATAAAGTTGTTGAGGGATTCTCTGGTTCTGCTGCTTTCTGATGAACTATATTTAAAAGAACATTGCCACAAAAATAATTACGAATGCTTCCTTTAATTACTCCTCACTGATCCCCAAGAGATAATGCCATTTACTCAGAGCCTAGCAAGATAAATTGCTTTAGTATATGTCATGAGAAAGCCACTGAAATATTTACTGTGCTTTGAAGACTCTATGCATAGTTGCTTTTGTTACCAGCACATTAAATAGTTGCTATTGCTATCACCACATGAGAGTGCCAGTACAGCACAGTGATTAAGAGGAAGGGCTCTGGAGACCACCTGGGTCATACCCAGGCTCCACCACTGTGCCTCGGTTTACTCACCTGTAAAATCCATCTTCAGAGTTACTTTAAAATTTTTCTGGAAATGAAAACTAATTGCACATCATTTCTAAAAGAAGTGCTTTCAAATGGAGACTTTATTAGTGTTGGGTAATGATTTTTACTTTTATAAACTGAGAATAATAAAATTTCTAAAGCAATATGCCATTAACTATATTTAAACAGTGAAATTTTATATGAGTATGTTAATAGCTTCCTTCTTTTCACATATTTACAACTTAACTATGATATAGGGAAAGGAGTGACTAATTTCGTGTGGAAGAGGTTGTAGGGAAAGAAAATGCTTGAGGTGAGGAATGAGCATGCGACTTGAGGAAATGAAACATCACAGGTCAAAGGACTTTGTGTCTTGGCCAAACCATAGACTGTTTGAAATACAGGGAGATGAGGCCAGAGTGAAGTCCTGAAAGTTTTTGATTTCCCCCATTAAGGATTCAAACATGAATCTTTTCTTTCCCTCCATACCTTCTTTCACTCTTACCCATTCATTCATGTATTCAGTAAATGTTTGCTGAGCAGATAAAATGTGCCTCAGTACTAGAAAACACATCAAACAGATCAAAGTGCCTGTTGTTATAGAGTCCATACTCTTAGTTGGGAGAGAGATAGCAAGAAACAAATATATGTCAGAAAAGGAGTAAAATAGGGGTAACTAGTACCAGCAGGGGCAGTGATGATGCTGTTGATTAGATCTGTGATGATCAGAAACCTCACAGGTTATATGCATTTGAGCAGAGTTTTAATGCAACTTTGTATGTTTGGGGGAAGCATGTTCCAAGCAAAGGCACAGCAAGTTCAGAGGATCTGTATAACCAGAACAAAGTAAGAGGAGACAGTGGTAGTAACAGGGGACATATGAAGGATTTCAAAGCTGGGGACACTATCAGCTTTATATTTTACTAGGATCACTGAAAGCAGGACATTGTGGAGGATGGGTTGGAGAGAATAAGTCTGTGGATGGTCTTTAGAAGTTAGGAAATTGTTAAAGAAAGGCACTGACAGTTTTCAGAGGTATTTGGAAAGTGGAATTGACAGAAACAGGTAATTGGTCATGGGAGGCGAGGAAGCACAAGGATTCTCTTAGATTTCTGACTTAGGGGAAGAGAGGAAAGAATGAAAATTGGTCCAGTGATCCAAGACAGAAAATAAAGAAGGAAAAACAGGTTTTAACAGGGATGAAAGGAAGATCAGCAAAGCATGGTGAGAAAATTTGCTTATTTTGGACTTACTGGATTTAAGGTCCTTGAAGAACAGCCAGGTAGGTATAAGTGTGTTTACAGGGTAGAACTTAGAGTGGGATCTTAGAGGAGTTATAGCCTAAGGATTCATATTTGAACTAATTGGTACATAAAGATGATCGTTAAAACCATGAGATTTTTAATAGTAGTAATTTAGTTGTATAAATATTACTTTATGTTTAAAAATCTGAAATTCATGCGATCCATTATTTTTTGATTGGGGGAGGTGCAGTCTTGTGGGACTGACCCCTTTTTTGTTTGTTTTTTAGACATACATGACAGTAGAGTGTAGTTTGACATTATACATATATATAGTATAACTTAGACTAATTAGAATCCCATTCTTGTGGTTGTACATGATGTGGAGTTACACTGGTCATATATTCATATATGAATATAGGAAAGCTATGTCTGATTCGTTCTACTGTCTTTCCTATTCTCACTCCCCTCCCTTGCCTTCATTCTTCTTTGTCTAAGCCAATGAACTTCTGTTCTTCCCCTCCCCACCCTTCCTTGTTGCGGGTTAGCATCCACATATCAGAATATCCAGCCTTTGGTATTTTGGGGACTGGATTATTTCACTTAGCATGTTATTCTCTAGTTCCATCTATTTACCAGCTAATACAATAATTTCATTCTTCTTTATGGCTGAGTAATACTCCATTGTGTAAATATACCACATTTTCTTTATCCATTCAGCTGTTGTAGGGCACCTAGGTTGGTTCCAAAGCTTGGATATTGTGAATTGAATTGCTATAAACATTGATGTGGCTATGTTACTTTAGTATGCTGATTTTAAGTCCTTTGGGTATAAACTGGTTAGTGAGATAACTGGGTCGAATGGTGGTTCCATTCCAAGTTTTCTAAGGAATCTCCATACTGCTTTCCATAGTGGTTGCACCAGTTTGCTGTCCCACTGGTATGTACGAGTGCACCTTTCTGCAACATCCTCGCCAACATTTATTGTTACTTGTATTCTTGATAATTGCCATTCTGACTGGAGTGAGAATCCACTATTTCTTGCAAATAACCTGTAGACAGGAACTTAGAAAGTACTTCCTCATTTGTAATTTTTTTTTTTTTTTGATGATTCAGGAAAATCTAAACCTAGCCCTGAATTCTGCTTCAGCCATTGGTTGTACAGTGGTCAACATTGGTGCACAGGACCTCAAAGAAGGAAAACCTCACTTGGTTTTGGGACTTCTCTGGCAGATCATCAAAGTTGGTCTTTTTGCTGATATTGAGATTTCCAGGAATGAAGGTGAGATCTTCGAAAATGTTCACTTTTCTTTGACACAAACCACGTTCAGAAGAATTTACATTTTTTCGTTTTCATCCCAGCTTTGATTGCATTGCTGAATGAAGGTGAAGAACTGGAGGAGCTGATGAAGCTTTCTCCAGAGGAGTTACTTCTGCGGTGGGTGAACTACCACCTCACCAATGCAGGATGGCGCACTATCAGCAACTTCAGCCAAGACATTAAGGTTTTCATTTTAATGTTCATATTAGTCACATGAACCAAGGATGTGGAATGTAAAGTATTTAAAAATAGTTTTTTAAATTATATTCACAAAAATCCCAATTATATACATAGACTTTTTTAAAATTAAGTGATGTATTGATTTTTCATAAGTATTATAATTGATGGTGAGAGGAAGGAGGAGCTAGCCTCAACAGATTAAAACAGTCTTTACTATTTTATTTGTCACATTTCTGCTAAATTATAATGAGGGGGCTGGGTTGTGGCTCAGTGGTAGAATGCTTGCCCAGCATGTGTGAGGCAATGGGTTTGATCCCCAATCCCCAGCGCCACATTAAAACAAACAAACAAACAAAAAACCTAAATAACCAAATAAAGGTATTATGTCCATCTACCACTAAAAATATATATATATTTTTTTAAATTAAGTGAGCCCATTAATTTGGACTGAGAATGACATCTGTTGGCTCAACTGGAGGCCTGTGGGTCTCACTAGTTCAACACTCTTCCATTTTGCCTGTAATCATCTAACAGGAAACTAAATTGTATGAGGGCTCAGGGAATCAGGAGGCAAAGGAAATCTTAAGGTATGTCTCTGGACCAGAGAAGCTTAAAACACTTCCCTCTATCCTGGGAGAGCCTTATCAGGGAAAATTCACACTCATTTCTGCCTAACATACCATGGTCACTGCTAGGATAGGTATTGCCAGAGGAATCTGGAAAAAAAAATTAGAGTAGTGCTGTATTTAATTTATATGCCCTCTTTAGGTGCATTAACACCTTATGTTTTTGCTGTAATGGTCTAGATGACAATCTTTCAAGTGACATTTTTTACTTTGAACTCTTATGTGTTCATTCAGTTTATTTGGGGGGTTTCTCTTATTCTGGATCCCTTTAAAATTCAGTTCCGCTCAGGTCATTCAGACAGCAAGCCCCTCCTGCTGGGCATTATGCCAGGAGTAAGCAATGCAAAGACTCAGTCTGAAAGAAGCTTACAATTTCACAGGGAGGCAAATGTCTAGTAAGGATGTTTCATTTATCTTTTCGTATACAGCAAACCATATAAAATTTGCTGGCTTAAAATAGTGATTTATTATTTCTCATAATTTTATCGGTTGATGCATCTTGGCTGGGTGGTTCTTCTCCTTCACATACTTTTTTCCTGGGATCTCTGGGTATATTCAGCTATCATTTGGGTGCATCTGGAAGGTGTACAAGAAAGGTTACATGTCTAGTGCCTCAGTGCTCCTCCACCAAGCCTCTCCATGTGGCTATCTTGGGTTTCCACTGCATAGCATGATAGCCTCAAATAGGTGGACTTCTTATGTAGAAGTTAACTTCTAAAGGGAGGAAGCAGAGGCTCTTTTAAAATTTGGGTTTGGAAGGTCCAGAATATCACTTTCACAGCATTCTTTTGGTCAGAGTGAGTCAGAAGGCCAGTTCAAATTAAAGGGAAAGAGAAATAGCCTTTGCTTTTTGATGGGCAGAGCTACATGCATGTGGAATTATGGTAACTGTCTTTGGAGACTTCATGGGATGATTTAATACAACGTGGCCACAGTTTATTTAAAGAGATGGCCAATGGGTGCTATGTAATATAGGGAAGGGTACTTAATTCATTTATAGAGACATCAGGGAAGCCTTCCAGAATATATTTGACCTGAATCTTAATTGATCCTGATGCT
Organism: Spermophilus citellus; assembly: GCF_964194105.1. Taxonomy (NCBI): domain Eukaryota; kingdom Metazoa; phylum Chordata; class Mammalia; order Rodentia; family Sciuridae; genus Spermophilus; species Spermophilus citellus. The sequence goes on from NC_138188.1 coordinate 39,528,139, forward strand.
TGGGGTTGTAAACAAATGTAAATGGTGGGGTGAGGGGCTTTCAGGTACCCAGAACCACATTGCTGGAAGCTTGGAAGCATAAACTATCATGATGCATGTAGGAACTCATAAGTAATTCTGTTATTTTTTTTTTTTGTAATTCTGTTATTATAGTCACTGAGTTGTTTGTTATTTTACTCTTTGCAATGGGAACAGTTTTCTCAGTTTGAGCACTTTTTTCTCTAAATGAATGATGATTTTATTCATTTAAAAAATACTATTTTTTTTCTTTCCTTGAAGGATTCAAGAGCATATTTTCATCTGCTTAATCAGATTGCCCCTAAAGGTGACCGAGAAAATGGAACTGCCATTGCCATTGACCTTTCAGGATTTAATGTGAGCAGTTTAAATTTTCCTTTCTTTCTTTCTTTCTTTCTTTCTTTCTTTCTTTCTTTCTTTCTTTCTTTCTTCTTTCTTTCTTCTTTCTTTCTTTCTTATATTGTAGTAAAATTATATGTAACATAAAATTTACCAATTTTACCATTTTTGAGTATGCAGTTCAAGTGAAATTCAGTATATTCACACTGTTGTGCAACTATTACCACTCTCTCTCTAGAATTTTTTCATCATTCCATAGTAAAGTTCTGTACCCATTCAACAATAACTCTTCATTTCCCCCTCCCTCAATTCCTGGTAAGAGTTCTGTTCTGCTTTCTGACTGTCAATTCGATGAGTAATTATATTCAAATTTAGAGTACTCTACAGGCAGCATTCCTTGGTGGCTTTCTCTGCCCTTCTTTGAAGTTTGACCCTTTGCTCTTCAGAAGTATTTTTCCACATCCTAAGCTCCAGTCTACAGTGCTGAGCCATCTGCCTATGCTACTGAAGAAAAGGAATTGCAAAATTCTAACCTTGAGTATGTGTCAAATCAACCTTATATCGAAGTTTCCCTGGTGCAGTACAACTGAATGTGTTGATTCTGTGACTGTCAATGTGTGTCAGGAAAGGAAGTAAGAAGCTGTTATTAGATTGCTAAGCTACTGATTATCAGTTCCACAGTTTACTTTTGGAAATACACAGAATAAAACATGGCAATTCCTTGTATTTATGATATAGGACTGATATAGATCCTGAACCACCAAACATACTTCCTAGGAAGTTTATTCTTTAAGCATAAATTATAAATACTTGGGGTGGTTCTATATAAACATGAAAATATGGTCAGACTATGGTGTGTATGAAAACGTATTGAATATTTAAAGTGTAGTTATCCTTAATATTTAGTTTTAAATATAGCAGAAAGTTAGTATTGTAAAACTGTGCGAAGTTTGTAAATTACTTTGAGTCAAAAATCAGAATCTTAAAAAACTTAGGGAATATTTAAAATTTATTATAAAAAAATAGACTTAGTATATTAAATGACCATATGCTCATCTACTAGGTAAACATTTATCAGCTCATGATAAATTTATTTAATTTATTTAATTTATTCCCAATTTACCTCCTTTCCTATATTATTTTGAATCAAATTCTAGATATTGTATAATTTCATAAACATTTCAATATGTATTTGTAGAAGATACTTTTTTAGTATGACCACAACACTTTATCCCTAAAAATTAATAATAATCTATAACATCACCTAGTTATTGTTGACATCTGTAATTAATTTGAAAATGTCAAATTTTCCTTTTGTGGTTCATTTGAATTACAATCCAAATAAGATCCACATATTGCGATCTATTGATATCTACCTTTGTAACTTTTATTGTTTAATGGCATTGAATCTATCACTTTCTCATATCATGTAAATTTTTACTACTTTAAAACTCTGGTACACAGAATCAGATAGGTTATGATCCTTGGTTATGGTAACTCTCTTGATGGGCCCATACATGGACCTCCTTTCATTTTTAGTTGTGATTGTTTTGAAATTGTTACAAGCCTCATAAACCCTCAATCCAACTTGAAAACTAAGACCTTGATGATAATTTTCATTTAGCCATACAGTTCTTCATCTCTCTGCCTCACCTCAGTTTGGTAGCCACCATCTTTAATCTTTGTGTTCATTTTTATTTTGCTTCTCTTTTTATGTAGTTTCCTTTCATCAAATGCATTCCTTATTAAATCTTTTATTTTCCTGGGCAACTTCATGTGAAGTTTATCATTATACTTAAATTTCTAGTGCTATTTTGAACTTAATGTCTCTGAGTCACTCATTTTGGAGTTAATGAATGAACTGGTATATTCATACAATGATACACCATCATTATGTCATGATATATCATTATATCATGGTGTATCATTGTATGAATATACCAGTTCATTCATCTACTCTCACATTCATGAGCATTTGGCTTGATTTGTTTGTTTCCAGGGTTTGCAAGGTGCTGTTCCTTCTGATTTTAATAGTTTTATATGATTCCAAGCTGTTTTTCATTGAAAAAAGAGTATGGGAAATACCACTCAATGTAGAATGGGTGAGGCAACTAAACCTGGCACTCTACCAAGTGACGGTGTTGCCTACACTTTAACCAACAGGAGCTTACTGATATAATATTTGAGGGGCTTGTTGAGTATTTCAGCAATGAGTGTTAAATATGACTCAGTGGTCCCAGCAAGAAAACTGAGTGACTTTTTCCTTTTTGATTAGAAAAAGGGGAGGGGGAGTTGAAATATCTATAACTATAAAAATTATGCCAATCAAAAAAAGGTTTAATCTTAACCATTTTTATTTCCTTGTTTAGGAGAGAAATGACCTGAAGCGTGCTGAATTCATGCTTCAAGAAGCAGATAAACTAGGCTGCAGACAGTTTGTTACTCCTGCTGATGTGGTTTCAGGCAATCCTAAACTTAATTTAGCCTTTGTAGCTAATCTTTTTAACACATATCCATGCCTACACAAACCTGATAATAATGACATCGATATAAATTTATTGGAAGGTATGTTGTTTCTGCCTTTAATTGAAACATTGTATTTCTCTTCTTGTGGTACTGTCTTACTTCGTTGTCAGAGCTAGGGAATTTATTGTAGAAGATGCACTTTATTGTGTGTAGGCATGTGCATCTATTAAAAAGTTCAAATTACAGAAAGTGATTGTTGGTTTTGGTTAAAAGAGAATGCTGGGGTAAATTATCTTATTTGTCATTTCTCCATAAGAATTTAGTGGAAACTATCAAGACATTTAAAATATGATCCTATGAGTACCACCAATATGGATAGTGAATTATCTCTTGGAGGAAAAAAAACAATTATTGGTAGCTTTTTTTCTCCTTTGAAAAGCAGTTTGACTCCAGTATTATTCTCTTTTTAATAGTTTTGGTGTACATGAAAAATATTACAGTATTCATTACTTGTCTTGTGTGTGGGCTACTGTTATCTGTCTCATAATATATAATACTTTCCTATTTTGCTTCATGAAATGCAGATTTGACCCCTCCTAATGTAGGTACTGTATTTAGTACTTTTCTATACTCTAAAAATGTATTCTTTCTGAATGTTCTTTTTATTAGTGCCATTTATTCTTTCCATTTGGGTTGATATTTATTTTTTGCATTGTTCATGCTGTGTTGTCTTAATATGCCTATAGAATGAATAATGACAAGCAAGAAACAGAAACAAAGTTTAATTAAATAGCAGAACAAAAAAAAAATATCAGAGCAAGGCTTTGATCATATATACTCTCGACCTAAAGTGCCTTCTATAGTGATGGGATACTGTAGTTGCAAACACAGTAGGAACTAGTTTTGATAATTGGACATAATGATTTGGTGTAAAGTCTTTATCTTTCTCTCCTGTGATAAATCTTATTTTTTATCACAAGCCATCTTTGAAAGGATTCATTTAGGTTCTACAACAGATTATTTGGCATTATTTAGCTATGTTACATTTACTAAATGTCAGTGAAGCTTATAATATATGAATCATCATAATGACCAAAACATTCTCAAGTCTAGTTTTTTCTCCTTGTTTCCCAGCCTCTTGCTTTTTTCTTCCATTCTCACAGCCTCATTCACATGCATACCTATACCCCACTAGTATCAGAATGAGCAGTGCTGGTGGTTGTTGGAGAGGGGCCAGTCTAAGATTTTTTTCTCAGTTGCCCTTATTTGGAGAAGGCAGGGATTCTGCCTGGTGGGGAGAATTTGATGTTGCAGTATTCATTCTCTCACAAAACTACCCCTGTTTCTTTCCTTCCCCAGTGAGACTGAGTGAAAATTCAGTTCATGATCTTTTTCTTTAAGTGCCACAACTAGAGTTCTGATTTCCTTGTCACCTTGTAATTATAGTGTCATGATGAATGAAAGAAATTTCAAATTTCATAAATATATTTTTTGAGAAATAGGATTAATTCAATTCACTCTTCTGAGGGTAACTTAAATAAGATATAAAGACTACATTTTCTACATAGATCTGTAACCAAGAGGAAAAATAGAAAAAAAACTATATATATATATATATATATATATATATATATATATATATATATATATATTTGTAAAGAGAAATTTAGAGTAAAAGATTAGAACTTAAAAATTTGGCAAAGGGGCTGGGGTTGTGGCTCAGTGGTAGAGCATTCGCCTAGCATGTGCAAGGCCCTGGGTTCAATCCTCAGCATTACATAAAAATAAATGAATAAAATAAAAGTATTGTGTCCGACTACAACTAAAAAATAAACATTAAAAATAATTAAGTAAAAAAGAAGACTGCTAGGTTTTTATCGGTCTGGAAAATTTCAAAATCCCTCTGTGTCTTATAGTAGAAGGCATTGTTTAGAGTGGCATATTAAAAATGATCTGCTTTTTATAGTCACTGAATTCTTGCTAGATATCTTTTCCAACTTGCTCGCTCTATTTGTCATGTTTGAATTCTTTTGCTAGTGTTCAGCATGCTTTTGAAATTTTTCAGTGTGCACAGGATTGCTACATATTTCCATTAGGATTGACTATATTTGTTAAGATACTATGGAAGTATTTATCAATCCTCTTTATGTAGAACATATGTATGTCCTGATACATCTGCCGAAATGTATTTGACTTTGACTGTCATCAGCATATTTCCTCTGTAAATTTAAGTTTGTATAGATCCCTGTGAATTATGAAGCTTGACCGTATCACATCCCAAATTCATATATTAGTATGTCCTCATTGGCAAAGAATTTTATCTGTGAGGAACTAAAAGTACAATTAAATATTAAACCTTTACATCTAATTGATCCAAACAAGTTGGCTACATATAGAGAGACCATCTCAGAATTTATTCATGGTGATAGAAAGTACCTAGGCCACAGAATTAGAAAGACTTTATTCAAATCATGTTTCTACTACTTCTTATCTGAGTAACCTCTGTCTTTGTTTTCTCATATATAAAACAGGACTAATAATATTTATTTAATAAAAGTTAGAAAGCAAGTTAAATGTGACCACAAGTAGAAAAGTTGTAGTCAGAGTGGGAGGTGGAAAGCACTTAATACATTACAGCATAGTGGATGTTGGATCTATATTAGTTCCTTTTCTTTCATCTTAGTAGTCTACTTTTGTTATTTTTATTGAAATCTGTATTGATGCAGATGTCAATTTGATCTACAAATGAAAAGAATATAATTCTTTCTATCTTAAATATCAGCAATTAAGATTTCAGTTTGAAAACCACTTCAGTTGTCTACAATCCAGAAAACATTGTCTAATCTGGAATACATATGTTTTTGTAATGCTTTACCATGGCTCTTGCATAAATGCATAGTGCTTCTAGCTTTGAGCATTTATTTACCAAGATAACTTGAAATGGCGCTTGACAAATAAATGCTCATTTCTGAAATCTACTTTTCTTTGCAGAGATTAAAAGTTAAAATTATAATTAGTTGAGAATAAAAGGAAGAAGCATGAATCTCTGAAGCTTATAACAGTTTCAGAACTCAATCAAAATGCAAGCTTAGTATCTTTTAAAATATTCATTATATCATCAGTCAGTAGAATTTGAATATTTTAATTATTTTACTGGGACATTCAAACTTTGTAATTTTAACACATCTTTTGGATTTTCCCAAGTGGGAATAATGTGAAAAGTTTCTAATATCTGGAAAAAATTTTATATAAGTATATATAGCATTATAACAGATGGTAATAGAGAAATGACCAAAAGGTAAATCCAAGCCACATGCATCAAGCTATTATTCACAGTATGTTTATCTTTGTCATGTTGTGGATAGTTCAGGGAATAATTTTGAATCTTTTTTAATAACTACTGTAAGTAAGGTAGGCCTGGATTCTGGGAATATTTTTTTAAAAAAGGTTGTCATATAGATTGTTAATTTAATTATAAGGTGGTTATAGCACAGCACACTGATCAGTTGCCTCTTATGAAGACCAGTGGGAACAAAATTGAAGCAAGAAATTATATGGCTATACAATTTCATAGAATAAGAATTAAAGTAGATTCTGGGAAATCTGTTAGGTAATGACATTGAAAACCACATGAAGATATATTGGGCAGTTTATTTCCTGAAAGGTTGATGAAAATAACAGTGTCCTTTAGATCATAAAAGGTTTTGGTACCTATTTTTGTTCATACTATCTGTGGCACTTAGCCTGAAGATTACTGTACAGATGATTCTAGAGGAATGGACCCTGAAGCTCAGATGGTTATTGATTTCTATATTGAATTGTCCAGAGAGTCTCACATGGGCCCAAGTTTAGAGAGTGTCCTGAACTTGAATAGGAATTAGAAGTGATGAAAAGTGAAATGTTTCAGCTTTCAGAAGTCTGGTGATTAGATACAATCTAGGCTATTCCACTGTCCCCCAACTTTGCTGAAGGACAAATTATTTTGGTTGGTCATTTAGGACCATTTGCAATCAGCATGTAACTGCAAGGCAAATGCAGCAGGGGACCCACATCTCTACTTGCTTTGTGGTACCCCTTCCCTACATTTTCCTTATAGGTAGTGTTTTTACTGCTGTGAAGGGAATGGCCTGGACCATTAACCCAGGTTAAATAATAGTGCCTGCAGGAGTTGTCTTCTTGAGGTGACCTTTGAGGTTCAGGAACTTAATATGATGAAGTATAACTTTAGCTTAGCACACATTAGAGTGCTAGGTGGGGTCCATATTCATCAAGTATTTTCAGTAGTGATAATCTAAATAAACCCAGGAAGCCTGTAAAATAGTTATTTCACATGCCCGCCCCCAGTGATCTGTTCTTAAATATTATTAGAGATTCCCTCTCTCCTTCATTGTTTGGTATAAAGTATAGGTTTGTACACCCAGAAACTTTCCTGTATGAAACCATAATCTGTATAAAATTAGTTTCCCAATACACTGTATTGGGAAAAGCAAAGCTTTTCTATTTCTGTTTAATATGCTGATGTTATCCCGAAAGCTAAAAGATTTCGTTTTACAATGTTTATCTAGTCCTTTTTGCATCTAATCATAACTTCAGACTACACAAGTTTATCTGTGGTATTTATGGACAGTAGTAATTCACAGACATCAACTAAGGGAATCTAGATGAAGAAAAAGAGAATGGGAAGCCAGAGTGAGGGGGAGAGAGTGGTGTGTACGCGAAGGCTTCCTAGATGGTGGGGGATAAGATTGTTTTTCTTTTTTCCTCCAAAGAAATTATGGTATCTAAAGAACCCTGACCAAGTATGTATGGCCAATTTGTACCTGTCTGAATAGTTTAAAATATAGTTCCTGACTCTTTCTGTCCTGAATCATCAGTGTGAATTTATGTGTAATCTAGGAGAGAGCAAGGAAGAGCGGACTTTTCGGAACTGGATGAATTCCTTGGGTGTCAACCCATATATTAATCATTTGTACAGGTAATTATTTTACTGTGTTTGAACCTTACTGTCAGGATCAAATTCCCCTCACCCCCATTCTGGAAGGAACCCAAGTCCTCACACATGCTAGGCAAATACTCTACCACTAAGCTACACCCCCAGCCCCAGAGGTCGAATTTAAAAAGTTTCAAACTGTAGGTATGTTTACATAATAGCATTTTCTCTTATCACAAGGAGTTAGCTAACATTTAGAGTTTCAGAATGCTGGGAATTGGCAATATAGTAAAATTTTAAAAAAATATAATAATTATAATTTTTGATGATTGAAATACATCAGTAAAGATACACATTATTCTTTCGTGGTAATCTTGAAAATAAGAAATTACTTCGGCTTTAGCATATTAGAATAACAGTAATATATGATAAATGATTCTTAACCTTTATATCGGTATTCATCATTACAATTCATATTTTTAATTTATTTTCATCACAATCTCAATTACTCTAAAATGTTTGTGTATGCTTTTATTTAATTTATAGAAATAACTTGTTTTCCCTGGTAATTATTAAATTTTTATCTTTGTTTAAAAATGACAATATATAGCTGGGTACAGGGGTACAGACCTGTGATGCCAGTGACTAGCAAGACTGAGGCAGGAGAATCACAAGTTTGGGGACTGTCTGAAGAAAGATGGGGAGACAGAGGATGTGGTAGAGAATCCCTGGATTCAATCCCCGTGTGACAGCATATAATTAACATTGATTGAACTAAGAAGATATTATACTAAATCATTTCCAATGCTGTTAGTGATAACAATGTGTCTTCCTAAATGTGGGTGAGAAGAAATCTTTCTTCTCATTATTATAACATCTTGCCTTGAAAAACATATAAAGGAACTCAACTTCAGCTAACTTTTTATTTTTTAAGGAAAAAAGCCTAACTAAACCTATCATTAATTTACACATGAAGGAAACTCTTTTTTAAAGAGTTTAACTCTATCTAAAGATTGACCAAGTTATTATTTAAATATGAAGATTAATGTCATAGCAGACAACCTAACTTGCTGAGGATTAGTAGTAGTAATATAGTAATTTCTGCTTCTTGGTATGTATTAAAACTGTTCTTTAAGATCTAAAACCAAATATTGCCTTATTCTGTTAATTGGCTCAGTGTGATAGGCTCATTTTAATTCCAGCTAAACAAGAAGAGATGTACATCAATTTTAGAAGAGCTACATTATATTAGGGCAGGTAAAACTCAAATATTGGACATGAGAGAGGAATAGATCTTTATGAACTAATTTGAAAGAACAAATAGCTCTAGTGTGTTTCTAGGATCAGTTTGCGGAATTCATCCTGAAATTTATGGAAGTAATTTCATCTCTCTGGGTCTCAGTTTTCCCATTTGTAGAACATCAATAATAATACCATATTACACAGGAATGAGAGTGGGTTCACTTAAGAAAAAAAAATCATGAAATAGATGGATTCTAGAACCTACACAAATACCTTAGTAATATCTTTTTTGTTTTTGTTTTTTTTTTTTGGAACTGGGGATTGAACCCAGGGGCACTTGACTACTGAGCCACATCCCCAGTCCTTTTTAATTTTTATTTTGAGACAGGATCTGACTAACTTGATTAGGGCCTCGCTAAATTGCTAAGGCTGGCTTTGAGATCTTCCTGCCTCAGCCTCCTGAGCCATTGGGATTACAGGTTTGCATCACTCTGCCTGGCTAGTATACCTTTTTTATAGAAAATGCTCATCTGCTTACAGATAACCTTGTCAGATTTTTTAAAAAAATATGTTGATACTAGTATCTAGATTTTTTTAATGTTTATTTAGTTATAGATGAACATACAGTATCTTTATTTACTTATTTTTATGTGGTACTGAGGATTGAACCCAGTGCCTCACACGTACGAGGCAAGCACTTTACCACTGAGCTACAGCCTCAGTCCCAACCTTGCAGATTTTAATTACTTTCAGATTAGACTTTCCCCATCAGTCAGCACAGAGCCCAGCCTCCTTCACTGCCATATGGTGTATGCTTAGAGAATGCAAACTAACCTTAATATCAACCTTAGTAAGACATAACTCAGTGAATAAGCTGTTAAAGGAGAAAAGCCACATACTACATCACAGGCCTAGCAATTTAAAAAATCAATTGCTACTGCTTTATGTCCTTAGCATACAGAATTGAGAATAGACTCAACACAGACATATTTTCTCAGGAGAACTTAACTTTTCTCAATACAAGGTAGTAGTTCTCACTTTAAGAACTCCTGCTTGCTTATAAATTCCCTCCTCTTAACCTTCATCATTGAACATGAACCACTGCCTACTTAATAGCTGTGGCTTTTCTATAATTAAAGTTTCTAAAAATACTAGTATATCACTAAGATATGAATTTATTCTACTGTACAAGTTTCAAGAAATATGTAAGTATACAGATAAAATAAAATATACACTTGCCTTCTTACCCTCTCATACTTCCTTTTTCCTGCCCAGAGGTAATCCATATTAATAGTCCTTAGCATACATAGGTATATAAATACATTTGACTCTAATTTTTAAAAAAATAAATGAGATCCAACCATGTGAAGTGTTCTGCCATTTACTCTTTTAAACTTAATATTCCCTTGTAAAGAGTGTCATGTTGGTATATAGAGATCTACATAACTATTTCTAATGGTGGCCCAGGAGTTCATAGTGTGGATAGTTTATTCAATAGCTCTTAATGGCCAGGCATTTAAGCTGTTTCCAAATTTATAAATACTATGAGCGGGGTGCAGTGACATGTGCCTACAGTCTTAGCTACTCAGGAGGCTGAGGCAGGAGGATTGTTGTAGCCCAGAAATTAGAAACTAGTCTGGGCAATAGAGATCTGGTCTCAAAAAAAAAATTATCGATACTGTGGCAACAAATGTCTTTCTCTGTGTGTGTACATATGTATTTACTTACCTACATATATATGTATGTGTGTATATATATGCATGGATATGATTATATGTACATATATAAATGCATACAAATGTTTTTGTAAATATTTACAACAAATTTTTGGGCACATTCTTAGATTGGAAGTTCTGGGTCAAATTATATATCCTGTTATTCTATAAGCATTAAATGACCCTATTGTGGATTTTTTTTCTTTGCCGTACTAGAGATTGAGCCCAGAGCCTTGCACATGCTAGCTGAGTGCTTTCCTACAGAGCTACGTTTGTAGTCCTTTTTTTAGTTTTATTTTGAGACAGGGTCTCAGTAAGTTTCCTAGGCTGGCCTCAAAATTGCTTTCTTCTGCTTGAGCCTCCTGAGTAGCTGGGGTCACAGATTTGTACCACCATGTCCAGCCTTTGTGTTTTTCAAGAAATATGTCCACCGTCAGTGTACTTCATAAAATTAAATAATACCAACATTGACTCTTCTCTCATCTCCTTTTCCTTCTTGTTTTAGTGACCTTGCAGATGCTCTAGTGATCTTTCAGCTCTATGAAATGATTCGAGTGCCAGTTGACTGGAGCCATGTCAACAAACCTCCTTATCCTGCTCTTGGAGGAAACATGAAGAAGGTGAATGAAATAATGATTGTGGCTATATTGTCATTGTTCTGATATAAAACAGAAAATTTAGATTTTCATGAAGCTTGGTAAACGATGGCCTGTCCTCACTGTTCTGTTTCAAACCAATATGTTAAACCTGATAGCCTTTTTACAAGTTTGCTTTAATAAATATTTGGAAGTTGGAGGCAGTCTTTCCAGTCAGACACTTTTATAAATGCTTTCTTCTTTAGCAAGTTGTAGTATTAATGTTCTTTGAGATGTATTGTTAAGTGCGCTCTTATTTTATATTTGCCACAACTTGCTGAATCTTTACTGGTTATTCATTCATTTACTCAGCAGATATTTGATTACCTACTATATATTACAGTGCAATGCATAATATAAAAAAAAACAAGTTATGGAGCCCTAAAGTAGGCAGGGAGATAAGATAAACCACTACAATATAGGACAGTATAAGCAAAGTGATAGTATGGGTTTTAAAGAAGAAAAGGCCACAGGTCGCCCTTATGAAAGGCTTCATGCAGAAGGCTGATTTTTGAGGTAGACCTTGAGGAATGTATTATTGAATTTTGTCACAAGGTGGATGGAGAAGGGGCTGAGGGTTAAGGTAAACAATAATAGTGGGAAAGTGTGTTTCTGGGAATTAAGGAAAATGGTTTTGCTACAGCAGAAGATTTTGATAGGTAAGCAGTTAATTAAAAATTGGGATTGGAGCAAGATATTAAGAACCTTGAATGCCAGATTAAAGAACATAGGTTTTAAGCTATAAGCAGTGGAAAGTCAATAAATGTTTTTGAAGGCAGTGATTTCATTACATCTGGTGGAAGAAAATCTGGTAGATGAATGTAAAAAGAAGTTCTTACCTTCCAGTATTTTTCATATAGGATCAGTAGTTTCCTTGGTGTTCATGTTTGTTCTGTGGAAACCTTTTTGGGTTTTTTGCATTTCCTTTTTACCTTTTTTTTTAGTGTCATTTGCTTTCTAAAGTAAAAGTATGCAGGACTTTCAAATTTTAATACTTTCATTTAACCTCATCCTTTTGTTTAAAATAAGAATACTTTAAATATACTAAACAAATTAGTGGACTAAATTTTCTGGAACTTACTTGTTTGATTAATATGAAATTGACCAGCATTTTCATAATGTTAAAACTGTTGGTAGTTGAATAAGAAGAAATATAATCGTATTCCTGGACAGAAAGACTAAATAACATAAAGAGATCAAATTTTTTTCTAGTCAACTTACCGGTAGAACATAATTCCATTTAGAATCTAAGACTGTGTGTGTGTAGCAGGGGATAGGTGAAACAATTTATATATGTGTGTGTATTAGGGGGTAGGTGGGACTTATAAAGTGATTCTAAAGCTTCACTGGAAGAAGGAAAAGCCCTGAATAGTCAGGAACATTTTCCAAGGATGTTGAGGGATATTTTAGAGATGTTAGAAAAAATAGTCATGGGTTAATGATGAACCACATATACAATGGTGAGTCCCTAAGATTATATCACCTGTTGACGTCATGACCATAGTGACACATTTCTTATTAAGCAGTACATGGCTATATATTAAAATTTATAGTGAAGGTATAGTAAATGAAATATTTAGTATGAATGTAAAAATGGAATGGAATAGGATATCCAAGAAATCCTAAACCTAAGAACTTAATATATGGCAAGGTGCTTGCTGAATTCAAGAGGGAAAGGAAAGATCATCCAAAAAATGATGCCAGAAAAACCTAGTTAACTATTTAGTTAGAAAAAAAACCCCACAGTCTTTACCATATATAATCCACCAAAGTAAATGCCAGGCGGATTTAAAGTAAGGAGTATTAAAATATAATAAAACTCTTAAAGTGTAAGTGAATGATTCTCTATTCCTGGAATAAATAATAAATTACAAAGGAAAAAGTAGATATGAATACATTTCATATAAACTTCAAACTTTATGTACAAAAATAAATCGATAAAGAAAAGTTAAAAGCAAACGTGAAGAATCCATGTTTACAAAAAGTATGACAAGTGGTTAATAATGTAAATATAAGTAGTTCATACAAATCAACTACTGAAATCCAGTTGCTGTTACCAGCACAATGGGAAAACAACATGAGTTCAAAATTCACAGAAAAAAATGATGGGTAATACACAGAAAAACTTTTACCCACCATAAAGAAATGCAGTTTAATACAAGAAATTGCATCCAGTGTTAAGAGGATATGTTCCTTTTTAGAACCTTTCTAGAATCAGTTTGGTAATATATTATCAATAATCTTTAAAAAAAAAACTACAAATCTTTTGGGATTGGAGTTATGGCTCAGTGGTAGAGCCTGGGATATGTGAGACACTGGGTTCAATTCTGAGCACCACATATGAATAAATAAATGAAATAAAGGTTCACTGACAACTAAAATATATGTTTAAAAATCCTTTGATCTAATAATTTCAATTCTTATCATCTATTCTGATGAAAAATCAGGAAGTCAGACAAGCAATTGTCCGCCAGAATGTTTATCACCATAATGTTTATAGAACAAAAACTAAAAACAATTGTTCAATAAAGCATTAGTAGTGACTCACTTATAAGATGAAGTAAAATTTGCCATTAAAAATAGTGTTTTAGCCTGGCGTGGTAATGAACGCCTGTAATCCCAGTGGCTTGGGGGGCTGAGGCAGGAGGATAGAGAGTTCAAAGCCAGCTTCAGCAAAAACTAGGCAGTACGCAATTCAGTGAGACCCTGTCTCTAAATAAAATACAAGATAGGGCTGGGGATGTGGCTCAGTGTTCTAGTGTCCCTGAGTTCAAACCCCAGGACAAAAAAAAAAAAAAAAAAAAGTATTTTAGCTGAGGCAGAAGAATTGCAAGTTCAAAGCCAGTCTGAGCAACTTAGCAAGGCCCTAAGCAACTGAGCAAGAACCTGTCTCAGAATAAAAAATAAAAAAGGCTGGGGATATGTCTTAGTGGTTAAGTGCCTTTGGGTTTAATCCCTGGGTACCAAAAAAGAAATTTTAAAAAAGTGTTTTAGTAATAGTGGCATGGGAAAGCAATATATAAAACTGTGTATGTACATGATATAAATCTGTTTTAAACATATAATTCAAAAAGGACTTCTAATCTTCCTCTACATCCCCAGAATGAACATATATTTATAGACTTTGTAATTTAAAAAATAAAAGACTTTTAAAAGTAAATACATCATAATATTAGAAGTTTTAAAATTGGTAGTATAATAGTATAATGATAAATTTATATTCATATTTATCAGTATTTCTGATGGTTGGACTGAGTACATTTTAAACTTTCAATTGATTTGCTCACAGTTTTTGTCACAGAAGTACAATTCAGAAAATCTTTAAGAATTCAGAAAATCTTGTTGAATAATTTCATTTAATTTTTTTTTTGTCAATGGACCTTTTATTTATTTATATGTGGTGCTGAGAATCAAACCCAGTGCCTCACAGATGCCAGGCAAATGCTCCACCACTAAGCCACAACCCCAGTCTTAAGTTTGTTTTTTTTTTTTTCCTTCAAAATTTCTTATGTAAAATGTAACAGGAAAACACAAATTGAACCATTCATTATGCTAGGCATTTTTATGTTAATTGCAAAATATTACAAATGAATCATATGTAGAATGCTTCATTTCAACAAATACTAGCAATTTAGTAGAATTAAACATAAAGCCTGAGATAAAATTGAGATGCTTAAAAAACAAAAAAGCAGTCCTTTTCATGACACATTATCGTAGGGAATTATTTTATGGACTTTGGGCAATCATCAATGCACATCACTTCACTTATAAAGTTCATAAAACTGTATCATTAAATATATTTCGTCATTACTTTTTCAGTATTTGTTGTCACTTGGAACCTAGTATCCTATTACATAACCCTTCTCATTGTCCAAATGAGCCTCAAAAGCATTTGAAGTGCTTGGAATCATTCTTTCATTCACTCTGAGACTGTGCTCTCTAACTTTTCCTTGCTTTCTTTGTGTTCATTTCACCACCCTTTCCCTCCTGGGGACTGAACTTAGGGGCCCTGTACCACTGAGCTACGGCCCCAGCCCTTTTTATTTTTTTTGTTTTGAGGCAAGGTCTCACTAAGTTACTCAGGCTGGCTTTGAACTTGTAATCCTCCTAACTCGGCCTCTGGAGTAGCTGGAATTATAGTTATGCACCATCATGCTTGGCTTTGTGCTCATTCTTAACTTTCATGGGTTCCTCATATTTTAGCCTGACAACTCAAGTATTTCCAAGACTCATTCTTGCCTAAATCTCTTAACTTCTGTATGTACAGCCTCAGAAAGCAGATCTATTTTTAAGATTTTAGATACTATCATAAACATGACTTACCTCCAGGAACCTAATTTCTCATTTTTTCTCCAGTTTAGTACCTCTCCAGATCTTAGAAATGTTCTGCCAAATTTGCAACCAAATGCTGCCCTAAATAGAACACCATTCCCCTTATATTAACACCCACTTCCAGTTTCCCTTTCTTCTTAGTCATACCAGCATCCCCTTAGGCTCTACACTAGCATCCCCTTAGGCTCTACACTAGTGAGATTCTTTCTCACCATCTTCTCTCTCAGGCATTTTGGTCTAACTAACAGATGGCCCTTTACTGAAACACAGTCTACACAAAAGTGATGACTGCAATTTGCCAGTGAAGTTTCCCATTCAAATGAGTATCCATGGTTTTTCTCTCTTTTTATTCACAGTTACGTAATCAGGAGTGCTGATTACTTTCCATAATTTAGGAATCTATTTTTTTTAGTTCTATAAATTTCTATAGCATTTGTTGCAATTAAACAGGCATAATTAAATATGACTACTAGGAAAACTAATTTTGAAATATTATCTCCTTGCATGTAAAAAATATGAATCCAAATCAGATGTTTTATTTGATTTATGAAGTGAACCAGGCAGATGTTACAGAAAGTTCAAAGGATCTTCTTGTATTTTTTTTTAAACCAACTGAACTTCAGGAATTTGAATTCTCTTTAACAAATTTGTTTTTAAAATCTGCTAATTGTATGACCTCTTCTTTGCCTTTCATAGAAATATTTCCTTATTTTTAGAAAAAAATGTATCTGCTTATCCCTGGTTGAATTGTTTTGAAATGGAGCCTTCACTACCTTGAAAAGAAAATTGAGAGAAACTAATTATACTGTTTTTTTCTTAACTGTTTTTCCAAAAAGTACTTAGTAAACACTTTTCTTCTACTGGTGAGATTATACAATTATGAGAGCATACAATTTTACTTAAGGACAACTCATCTACATAAGAATGTATGTGTGTATGTGTGTGTGTGTGTGATATATTTCTATTCTGATAAAAGAAGTACAACACTAGATGATGGGAAATAAGAATATTCTCTAGAGGCCAAGATAGACCAAAAAAAAAAAAAGTACAGAAAAATTTAACCAGACTTAATATCACTAGAAATAAATAGATAGGTGGACAAATAATTTATTGGTATTTATAGATCAGATTTTGACTGTTGGCAAGGCACTGGGCTGGAAGAAGGGAAACTATGATATAGATTTATACACGTAAACATTTTTGTTTTTTAAAAGGAGCCATACAATGAGTAGCAAAAGAAATTACATAAAAGCTAAAATAAGTAAAAGATGGTGCATAAGCATTGCAATATAAGCATTATTAGGAATTCAACAAGTTAACAATCATTATTAACTGGTGTAGTTAAGGTTAAGCCTTTGTTAAATAAAATGGGCCAAAAGCTGAAATTAAGGATGAGTAAGATCAGATAAAGAATATGAGAGATGAATATGAGAGATTCTTAATGAAACGATGACTTTTCTATTCCTTAATTTAAAATCTAGAATAAACATTATTTATTAGGTTTATTAGTGGAATGCAGGAAACCAAGGGTTTTAGTTACATATTTGCCATTAGTAAGATGTGTAATCTTAGAGAGTCAAGACTTACAGGGTAAGACAGGCTCTTAACACTTTTTAGCCAGTTGTTCCTCTATCTAGATCAACCCCTTAGTGCTTGGATATCTTTAGCTATAAAATAGAAATAGTTATTCCTTGCTTTCACTGGGTTATTATGAAATGAAATTCAGTCATATAAAGTGTTATTAGAATTATTTTTTCAGATGACTGAATTAGGTTGACATATTCAGGAAATATGTTTTTATACCCAAACTTTTGCTTGCTTATAGATTGAAAACTGTAACTATGCAGTGGAGCTTGGGAAGAATAAAGCCAAATTCTCCTTGGTTGGTATTGCTGGGCAGGACCTAAATGAAGGGAATTCAACACTTACTCTGGCATTGGTATGGCAGCTGATGAGAAGGTAAAGGCTGATGTGTTTACAGCAACACTGTCAGTTCCCTTCAACAAGTTACTGAGCTAAACTTTTAGCTATTTTTGAAGAATAATAAACACAATAAATATACAATGTAAAATATATTAATTTTGTAAAGGATTTACTATTGATTATATATACTAGTGAATTTCATTTTAAAATGGGTTTGTTTCTTCATCTCACTTCATTCAGAATGGCAATTATCAAGATATACAACTAATGATAAGTGTTGGCAAGTGTTGGGGAAACAGGTACACCATACATTGCTGATGGGACTGCAAATTAGTGCAACCACTCTGGAAAGCAGGATGGAGATTCCTCAGAAAACTAGGATTTGAATCACTGTAGGACCCAGCTATCCCACTTCTTGGTATACGTCCAAAAGATCTAAAATCAGCATACTATAGAAATACAACCACATCAATGTTTATAGTAGCACAATTCACAATTTCTAAGCTATGGAACTAACCCAGTGCCCTTCAACAGATGAATGGATAAAGAAGATGTGGTATATATTCACAATGGAGTATTAGTCAGTCATAAAGAAGAATGAAATTATGGCATTTGCTGGTAAATGCTTGGAACTGGAGATTGTCATGCTAAGTGAAACAAGCCAATCCCAAAAAACCAAAGGCTGAATATTTTTTCTGATGTGTGGAAGCTAGGCCAAAACAAGGAGGAAAAAAATAGAGAAAAGAAAAAAGCAGAAGAGGGGGACAGAATTTCATCAAAATCTGACCTAACTTTTTTATGTGGTTGCACTAATTTGCATTCCCACCAACAATGTATGGTATACCTGTTTCCCCCACACTTGCCAACACTTATCATTATGAATATTAGGAATATACCACAGTGAATCTCACTATCATGTGTACTCACAAAACACTAATTAAAAAAAAAAAACTAAGTAAATAGCAGAAAAATCAGTAGAGGGAAGGAAATAGGGAGAAAGGAGAAGAGAAAAAGAGGAAGTACTGGGGAATTAAGGCAAATTATTTTCCATACTTTTATAATTATGTCAAAATGAATTCTAATGTTATTTATAACTAAAAAGAAGTAATAAAAATAAGATAGAAAAGAAAATGGGTCAATCTCTAGAAACACTTTTTATTAATGTCTCTTAAAATGGCTCTGTAAGTTGTTTTAAATTTTTTAAATACCATATGGTAGTTTTTGTTTTTACATAGTGAGCTTTAGAACTCTGGAATGTAACCAAGTACAAATGCCAGGCTAACATTAGAAATATTTATTAGAACTGAACTATTTCTTAAATATTTATCTAAATATTGACATAAATGATATGAAAGCAAAATTTACCCATTTTAGTCTCAAATATGTGTCTTTTCTATTGCAGGTATACATTGAATGTGTTATCAGATCTTGGAGAGGGTGAAAAAGTAAATGATGAAATTATTATTAAATGGGTCAACCAGACTCTTAAAAGTGCAAACAAAAATACTTCTATTTCCAGCTTCAAGGTAATCAAGAGTACTTAACGATTTTTTTCTGTAAGTTTAGGAAGGAACTTTTTATGGAGAATTATATTGTTTAGGTTCAGAATTACATTAATGTAATATCTTAGAAACACACAACTTAGGAGTTTAGGCATAGTAATTATTTGGCATGTGTAAACTAGAAATATTCAGTTTGAATTTCTATATTTGTGATTGGTTATTCTATTGAATATAAATGCAAGGTAATAGATGATGGTAATTTAATCTTAAGAAGAAGTAGAATCAAGCCAAAAAAAAAAATCCAATTGTCAAATGAAAAAGAAAGATAAAAGCCATTGTTTATATAGGACCTGTAATGTTTTGTGCTCCCTAGCAGCAGTCTCAGAATTGTATTGACATCATTTCCAAGGCATAACAGAGCCAGCCAAACCGATTCAAGTGGGAATTGAGAAAACTGGTAGGAAAAAAAAAAATTTGTCATCTGGCTTCATAATGCACTTAACACTTCCAAGCATTTGTGGATGATCCATAAAGCACTCCAAGATGTAATCTGCCCGTACATATCACTAATTTTCATGCATTTCATTGTGTTTTGCTTTTGCATGCAAGCTGGTGTTAACTACAAAAGAGCATGTCTGCTTGTACACCTTCATTCAGTGTTTGTGATTTTATTATGTGTGAAAAGCCAGCAATTTGCAGTTTTTAGTGAAATAAAGAAGTGCAAACAGATGAAACACTAAGCTATCCTAGGAAATATCTACCCATCTTTATTCTTTTCTTTGCCTTTGCTCTATTTGTTTAACAACATTGTAGAGTGGAAGAAATATTAGAAACTGATAAATTTGATTTTTTCATCTATACCCAAAACTGAGGACTCAAACAATTGTAATAGGAAGTTGGATGTTGGCAGAGATGTTGCCCAAGTTCCTAGTCCAAGTGCTTTTTATCCCTCTTTTATCTTGAAAAGAACCAATAATGTTTTTATTGTTGCTTATTTTTTTAAAGTAATTTTCAGTTTATAATTTGTCTATATATTTTATATAGAAAATACAATTTAAAAATGTGAAACAGGATTGAGGGTGTATTATAAACTTCTCAAACTGGCAGTTACACTTTAATATTGTTACACTGAAATTATATGCATTTACATACTAATTTAAAATAATAAGCACAGATAATTAAATATATTAATAGCATTTAGGAAAAAACAATACTTATTAAGTATTTACTATTAAGTAACTTTTCTGAATAAAGAGTAAGAAATTAATTTGGCCCTCAGTGTTCACCATTTATTTGAAAGAGAAACTTGTATAACTGAGAAGGTAACAATAACTACAAACTAAATTATAAGCTCCAATTAATATAATTTATATTATCTTGGGTTAAGTCTAATTGATAATTTCCAACTCAATAGTCATTAAAGAGTGGAAAAAATTAATTGATGGAGAAGTGATTTGAATTGGTGGGGGGGAAAAAGAATAAGCTAGAAGGGTAAGGGCAAGTCTGAGAAGGTAGGGAGAAGGAGATTGGCTAGGGAGGATGGCTTCTATGGGATGTTGTACTAGATATGGACTAGATCAAGATTGTGGAGGATCTTGATAAAGATGATTTTTTGAAAATAATTTTTTTAGTTGTAGGTGGACACAATACCTTTATTTTATGTATTTAGTTTTAGGTGGTGCTGTGGATCAAACCCAGTGCCTCACATTTCTAGGCAAGTGCTCTTCCACTGAGCCACAATGCCAGCCCTTGATAAAGATCTTTAAGGAGATTGAGTAAGGGGAGTAATGTAAGAAAGGTGATTGATTTAGAAAGACTACTCTAAATGTGGTGATCAACATGAGTTGTAGGGAGAATGGTGTAAGAAGAACAAAGCATAAGACTCTAAGGCAGTGTGAAATAAGGGTCTGTATGGGAAATTTTAGAATGGATATCTATGAGCTGTTGTGAAAAAACAGCTAGAACTTGGCTTCTTGATTTAGAGAAGTGGGGGTTAGAGAGCAGAGTCAGAATTCTTGTTTGGGGCCTGGGTAATCCGTAAAATGGAAAGTACAGAGAATGGAGTATCATGAAGTGCAGCTGGTTTCTAGAAAAGGTGATGAATTCAGTTTTTAGCTTACTGAGTTTGAGGCAGAATAAACGTGGAGGTGGATGAAAGGAGACACTGGGAAGACTGGGAAGACAGACGTGGTGACCAGTTGGATAGAAGAGATAGTTGAAAATGGTAGTACAAAAACCCTACCAGGGATAATGCTCACACAGAACCGCAGCCGGAGAGAGCGCAGAGGCAGAAAGAAGCATTGCAAAAGTGCTTGGCATTTCATAGGTCCTTGATAAAATACTCTTTAAAGACAAGCAGATGACTAAGAAATGTGGCAGTGACTGCTAGAAAATAGTTGGGATGGGGGAAGTTTTTTCCAGCTATAGAAGGCATTATGTCTGAAGGTTACAATAAATGGTGCTAGTAAGAATTTATTAATAGTTATCAAGGTGATGCTATAACTAGACATTTCAGAAAAGAGAAATTTACTCTCTTTAGTTACAGAGTAATTTTCACTCACCAAGAAAATAGGGAGGTGGAATATCACCAAATAATAATAATCATAACGACCATGTGTGAAGTCCCATGTGTAACCATGCTGAGTACTTTATACACTTTCTTTTACTTCTTTCAGTGAGCAAAAAAGGGAGCACTAGAACAGTTAGATTAAATAACTTGTCCACTGTCATGCAACCTTTAAGCAGAATAGCTGGATTTTACATCCAGGGCTATCTACCTGCAGACTGAAAGCCAAGCTTTGGAGTTGTATGGCTTTGAGTTTGGTTCTTGGCTCAGCCATTTATTTGCTGTGCGACATACTGCTCATTCATTCCATAAATATTCAAAGCTTACCCTGTGTCAGGTGCCTTGCTATTTACTGTGATTACATAGTGCCCCCAAAGACCTCTTATTTTGTCAAATAGACAAATAAGAAAATAAGAATCACATTATTGATATCAGTAATACCATATGAATCAGTTAAAGGGTCTGTTTTACAAAAACCTTAGCTGGGCTACATCTATTGATGAATAAAACAGAACTTATGTCTGCCTCAGCATTAGTAGTTGTTTGACCTTGGACAAGTTATTAATTTCTGTTTTTTAAAAAATAGAGACATACTAAAAAATCAGATCCAGATTGCCAGCATAAGGTAGACTGAAGAGCCCTAATTAATTTTATCTTCCATTTCTACCTGTTCCAAATATGATTTATAAAATAAGCATTTCTGATAATTTATGAATTTTAGAAAAATTTTATTCTTAGGTGGCTCACAGGTCATGAGCTGTTACTTTTCTTCACATGGCTTCAACTTGTTTTGTCAGATATTTACTATACCACTCCTTCATATTTGTCCTAAAGATCTAAAAGCACCATACTATGGTGATACACACATACCAATGTTTATAGCAGCACAATTCACAATGCCACGTTATGGAACCAGCCAAGGTGTTTGTCATCAGATGAACTGATAAAGAAAATGTGGTAATAATATGCAGTGTAGTTTTGCTCAGCCATAATGAAGAATGAAATTATGTCATTTGCTGGTAAATGGAGGGAACTAGAGAATATCATGCTAAGTGAAATGATAAGTCAGTCTTTTCAAGGCAAGGGTAGAATGCTTTCTCTGTTTGAGGAAGAGAGAGAGAGAGAGAAAGAGAGAAAGAGAGAGAGAGAGAAATGGATGGATTAAATGGGGGATGGGAATCTCATGAAAATAGAAAGGAGACCAATAGAGTAGAAGAAGGGAATCAAGAAGGAAGGAGGATGGGCAGGGCTTGTGGCTCAGTGGTGAGCACTTTCCTAGCACATGTGAGACCCTGGGTTCAATCCACTGCACCACATAAAAATAAATAAAATAAAGATATTGTGTCCATCTACAACTAAAAAAAAATTATTAACAAAAGGAAGGAAGTGATACCCTAAGCAACTTAGGCCTGTCTGGAAAAAAAAAATAAAAAGAACTAGGGATGTGGCTCAGTGGTTAAGCGCTTCTGGGTTCAATTCCTGGTACCAAAAAAAAAAAAAAAAAAAAAAAGGGGGTGGGGAGCAGGGGAAGGCATGGGAAGTACTAGGGAACAAACTACTAAATTATTCTATGCCCAAGTACAAATATACTACAGTGAATCTTGCTTATATATATAATGATAGTGCACTAATTAATAATAACTAGAGAAGGGAATCAGTAGAGCAGAGCAGGCAGATCAGGGGGAAGGAGGCAGGGAGGAAAAGGGAAGGTTCTGGAGAATAATTATAATGCACCAATTACAAATGTGAAAAAGGAACCCACATTTGGCTAGGTGCAGTGGCACATGCCTTATGCTTGTAATCCCAGCTACTTGGGAGACTAAGGCAGGAGGATCACAAATTCAATGTGGCATCAGCAACATAACAAGACCCTATTTCAAAATAAAAAAATAAAAAGAACTAGGTACGAGCACCCCTGAATTCAATCCCTGGAACCACAAAACGAAACAAAAACCACATTTGGCTATGAACTGTACTAGATGCTTTCACCTGTATTATCATAATATTCCCAAGAATCCTGTGACATTCCTATTTTAGAAATTAGGAAAAGGTATAGTTTGGCTTCAAGAAACAGAAATCCAATTTAATGTGGCTTAGGACAAAAGGAAAGGTAGTTAATACAATAACAAATGGAGAGGTAGGGTAGACGTAAGGACTGAGCTAGTTAACTGAAGAATGTCATTCAGGACTCAGGGTTTTTTCCCATCTCTGCTTTGCCATCTAACATGCCAACTTCACCCCAAAGCTGGTTCTCCTCTTGATTATAGGATAGGTTCTGGTTGTGACAGAGGTTTCATCCTCTCATTCATATTCAGGAGGAGGGGTTGCTGGCTTTCTATAGTCTAATTAAATTAAACCCAAATTAAAATCACTGTGGTAGCAAGCTAGAGTGTTTTTTGTAACTTTTTTTCCCATTATTGTCCCCCTCAGCAGTATTTTTAGACACTTGTTCCCTAATCGCCCTTCTCCTGTGAAATTTTAATGTAAATATACACTGAATATCTGTTTATGCACACTGTATGCTTTATACATATAAAGAATTAGTTTATTGCCCTGCCTTCAATTAAGAGAGAATGTCCTAGACTTCAAATTCACTCCTTGAAGCTCTGGATGGGATCAGCTTTCCTTGAAGCACCGTACATTTGGGGGAGGAATGGGTACAGAGCAAAAATATGAGTTCTGTTAGAATGGATAGAGAAGTAAGGAGTGAGTGGATGCTGGGCAGGCAAGTAATAGTGGCCATTATTCAAGCTGAGAAAAAGAACAAATAATTTGTTCAAGTACTGGTAAGTGGCAAAATCAACTCAGATCAGATTTTTTTTTCTTCAGCTACAGCACTCTATCCACTAGAATCTAGTTATCCATTTTTAATTCACATTTGAGGTAACTTCAAAATGCAAAGTATCTTAGACATTAGAGTCAGATTGTCATGGGTTCTAATACTTGTTTTGTATTTACTGGTTGTGTTAAACACAACTTAATCATGTTCTTTATCTTTAAAAGAGGCTTTATAATTCCTTTTTTACTAGGATGTTAGGATTTTCAAAAGAGGATTAAATAAGCTAAAATATGTAAAGCAACAGGAGCAATCCTTTGTAAATGTTATTTCCCTTTCACTATTTAGTTTTTCTTTCTAAAAAATATTAAGTAAAGACTCGGTAATTCATGGTCTAAGAAATATTCCCAGAATTTATAAAATTATTAATTTAAAATCTATCTCCTATTCCCTTTCAAAAGTTGTTTTTCACAGGATACTATAGTTAGCACACTTAGGAATACTTATATCCCAAAACTTTATTCAGGTATGTGATAACTCTTTTCACTATAATTTGTAGAAATACTGAAGAAAAAAGAGTATTTTAAAGGATTTTGTGTGCTGGTTACGAAAATGCTTAAAATTAAGTATAAAGAAAATTTATAGATTATATTTAGTTAAATGCTATGACCAGAAGAGACTGACATCTGTGAAAATTAATGGTAAGATGTTTAAGAACATTCATCTATGCTTTATTTCCTAGGATAAATCTATTAGCACAAGTTTACCTGTTCTAGATTTAATAGATGCCATTGCACCAAATGCAGTTCGTCAAGAAATGATCAAGAGAGAAAACCTTTCTGATGAGGATAAACTGAACAATGCTAAGTAAGTCTTTAGAACATAGTGGCCTTTTAATTCTCTCAAATCCTTCCAGGGAAAGGATTGTCTTGTCAAGATATTCAATTTCAGTCAAAATGTATTTTGACTTTTTTGTGTTACTCAATTGTCCAGTATATTTTTAAGTACAACTTGCAAGGGGAATATGATCTAAGAATCACAACTTTAACCTATCAAAATATTGAATTGTTAAAATAAATATTTTTATTTTACTGTGAAAACACTGTAGATATACAAATAACAAAATATTTTTCTTGTCTTTTCAAGATATGCCATTTCAGTTGCTCGAAAGATTGGTGCTCGGATTTATGCATTACCTGATGACCTCGTAGAAGTAAAACCAAAGATGGTTATGACGGTGTTTGCATGCTTAATGGGAAAAGGACTGAACAGAATAAAATAATAAAACTAATATGGTTGTCTGCCACATTAAACACATTGAATGCCTCACAGTTTACAGAATTATGAAATGTAGTGGGTATCAAATCAGAGTATTTGTATGTTTAAAATAGATGTATTCATTAATGAGTTTGACATCCTATTCATATTAGTTAGAGTTATCATCTTTTTGGATAACACAATTTACTTACCAATAACATACTGACAGTAGAATGTTTGTTATTAAACTGATATTTCATGATTAAATTACTTTTGTTTCCTAAAAGTCTTAAAAGGCAAGATTAATTCATTCTTTTTCTATAGTTAAAAAAAATCAGTAAAAAAAAGTTTTCTATTGTTTTGCAGGTTCTGCTGTGAATGTGTTTTGACTTCTTTGGTGTGTTATTTAATTGTGATCTAATGTATTCAAAGTCATAATCCAGTCTAATCCTTTTATTTTTTTCTCCAACTATGTAAAGTGGTCTAAAAATTTAACTTTCTATAAATTTCTATACTGTTTAAAATTTTAAAGTGGCAAGTATTGTTCATTAATATTAAAACTTTTTTACAAATGAGAACTAATCTTAGATAAATCACAAATTTCATTCTCTTGTTTAAGGAGCAGGAGCTTTTTCTTTAAAGCTTAATTTTAACTGTATTGCTACTTTAAACTCCTAGTTCAGTAATGCAGCTTTATCTATGGCATGTAGCATATACTATATGTTTGTAGGACATATTATTAGAGAAATATGTGCATGTGTACATATTTTGTACTTGAATTACTCAGTTTTGCTTAAATGGTATATATAATCAGTCAGTCAGCCAACAAGTATTTATTTTGTCCCCACAATATATGTAACACTCCCTTTTGTGGATGTCTGATATGTGAATATTTCTTTTACAGATACTCATTATGAATGTGCATATAGTTATTTCTCACCTGATTCCTTCCAAATACTTGTAGCGACACATTGGCTAAAACAGGTGGATACTATCCTGTTAGCTTCATATACCAATAGTAGTTTAGGTGTATAATTAAACCTATATAATTTAGAAGATATTCAATAGGCATATTCTATTAGTAAAAGTAACATAAAGCTAATATTCAACAAGAGTATTTTTACGTTTCTTTCACAGTCTCCTTTAAATTGGCAATGTTTGTTTAATGTTTGTGTTACTTAGGGGTACCTAAAGCTTGAGACCCATTTTTTTTCACTGAATTTTTAACAGTAGGCCATTCTACTGCTTACAATTGAATCCAAAAATCTACTTTCTCCATCCCCCACTTTCAGTGCCAGTAAGCAATACTGCTATGCAACAAAAATGCTGTCACTTTATCTCAGTGTGAATGAATAGTTTAAATCCTCCTCCTCCTACTGATTAAAACAATCATGGTAAGAGTGAGAGTGACTTTGTGTTTAGAATAGAATTTTTTAAGTGAAATGATCAGTAGGTGTAATTTTGAAATATATTCTTCTACAAGAGATTTCTTTCCCTTTTATATTTTGATGATTGTTTTCTTATATGAAAATTATGGTATGTTATATGAAAATATGTTCTCTTTTATGACATTATTTAAATCATGCTTCCCTCTTTGATTTTTTTCATATTTACTAAGCTATCTGATTTAAATGAAATTTGGCACTTCAGAGAGTTCTTTTTCCTCACAAAGTATATTTAATAAAACTGCTGTGTATGTAGAAATGTGTCAGTATTTATTTCATTTAAAGGTACAGCCTTGAAACTTAGTCTAGGTCAAACTTATTTTCCAGAAAAGAGAACAATTCCTAAATTAGTAAAACTAGATCCTTGCTTTGAAGGTGAGGGTAGTTCTTTCCTATGAAGAATTTTATTAAAGACTGTATGATTACTACAAATCTAGTTTGTGTTGAATAATTTGAGTGAATTCATCAATTCATTAACGTAAATGTATTGTCTTCTGTGATGGATGTATTATGTTATACATTAGGGATTCAGCTGAGAAAAATACACAGTCTCCTGACCTTATATCCTATTGGAGAGAAACGGACCATTAATAGGAATTTTAAATAGTGCAGTTGAAGAAATAAAGCAGGACCATGTGATAGAGACTGACTTGGGAATTGAAGTGTAGATAAATTTGGATATTAGGGAAGGTCTCACTAATGATATTTTATTTAGACTATGAGTGGTCAGTTCAGAGAACAAGAACAAAGACTCTCCAGTCTGGAAGAGACTTGTAAGCATTATAGAAAACAGGCAAATGTGGCTTCAGAGTAATAAAGGAGAGGGACAGTCACTGAAGGTGTAGATATGGTCAATCCTATTTCTAGGACTAGATGTAAATCTGGATTTTTTACTTCTCTGGCTGGAGTTACAACTGTTCTTTTGTACCTGTGATTTGGGTGAGTTGCTTTGAGTTAATGTGCTGCTTCTGAATCTTGCATATGATTGTTCATAATACTACCATTGGTTTCCATGTAACATGCAGAATTGACACATGTAGATATGTTAAAATATCCGAATTTATGCTAGATAGAGTTTACTAGAGAGACTAGAGAAGATATTCTGCATCTGAGATGATCCAAAGGTTTGAAAAATAGAGTGCAGTTAGAACACTGGCTTACTCTGAAGTAGGTATAGCCCCCAAATACTTTGGAATATCTGCTAGGATACCTTAAAGTAGGGTATCTTAGAAATTACTCCAGTGCCCTTGGGAGTCCTAAAGAATCATTTAAGTCCAGAAAGTTGAAAAAACTTAAGATTAAAGTGAAACAATACTTATACCTGTGTTAGGGTTGTTCTGCTAATGACTAAACATTTTGCTGGACTAAGTGTATAAGCATGTACACATAAATATGTAACTGTTCACTTGCCTTGAATTTAAAATGAGAAATTTTGACATTTCACCAGCAAACTTGGAACTGTACTGAACAAGACAAAAGGGGAGATATGTCGAGAGACAAATTCAATTGGTTGTTAATATTTTGAAGTAAACACACAGAAAAAGTTTGGAAAGGTAGGCAATCTTGGCATCTGCTAAGGCCTTTTAGACCTGATCTAAAGAGGACTTTCAGGGGAAAGTTCCATTTAGAATTGTGAGAAAAAAGTATTGGCAGGGATAGGAGAGGAACAAATAACTTGACTGGGATAGGAAGTATTCCCCTCAATTTCAAGCTGCTCTGAAGTAAATTTATGCATTGCCTTAAAACCTACAGCCTAAAAGGTATGATTTAGATTTTTTTCCTGTAGTTTATTGTGGGAAGTAATAAGAATTAAAGACGTAAATTCCAGCCCTGCCAGGTGGCGCACTGCCTGTAATCCCAGCATCTGGGGAGGCTGAGGCAGGAGGATCTCTAGTTCAAAGCCAGCCTCAGCAAAAGCGAGGCGCTAAGCAACTCAGTGAGACCTGTCTCTAAATAAAATACAAAATAGGGATGGGGGTGTGGCTCAATGGTCCAGTGCCCCTGAGTTTTCAATGGCTGGTACCCCCCCCCAAAAAAAAGATGTAATTTTCAGTTTTCCCTCCTTACCTTTCAAAGGTGGAAGACAATAGCAACACTGGATAATGATTAATCTGCTTTAAATAAAATTTTGATTAAAAATAAGTCATTCAAGAAAGTGGCACTTACTGAACGCTCCGCTGTTGCCCAAATAGTAGATCCATCTTTTAAATTAAATATGCATTTAATAAATGTGGCCCTTGGAAGGATGGTGATGCACTTATTCAAATGCGACGGCGTCTTTTAATCATATGCGAATAAATGTGTGACAAGAATATTAGGTCAATTTCAGATCGCAAACTAATCGTTCAAAATATTTGTGTGTGTGTGTATGTAATATATATCCCTTAAAAACGACATCTAGCCCAACGTCAGGGCGGACGAACCCACCAGTGTGGCGGCGGGACTTCGCCCCTGTTCTCGGGCAGAGCTCACCAGAACGCCAAGGACGCGGACAATTCCACCAGGGGTTTCGCCTACACATTGTCGTCAGAGGCTCAAACAGATATGTGCTGCGTGTTTACTAATGTGCAGCAGCGGGCGCGGAGAAATTACCCCAAATCCTCAACCTGGTGTGAACAGCGGAGGCCAGGAGGCTCCCCACACCCCAACCTGCTTGGCGCCTTCCAGCTACCGCTCCCGGCGAGGAGCCAGGGGCGGTGCGTCATTGAGTCCGCCCAGTCGCAGGTCACGCCCATCCCCACAGGTCACGCCCACCAGAGACCTCCGTCGCCGCAGGCTCCGCCCAGCTGGCCGCAGGCCCCGCCCCGGTGTCGTCGCTACCGCGGTGTAGAGGATGACGTGAGGAGAGTGGCGAACGTCTCCGGGCTCAGCTGGGCCGGCGGTTCCTACAGCCCTGGAGCCCTGCGTGCTCAGAAGCGCCTCTCGGAGCTCCTCTCCCACCGACCTCTCTTCCTCCCCCTGGGCCGGGCCGCCCCTGCGCGGCCCCTGCGGCTCCTGGCACGGCCCCGCGCTCGACTGCCGCCCTGGCGCGCTCCACTCTGTCGTCCCCGGACGGGCGCGGACCTGCACGGCCCGGGCGCCGGCGGCTGGGGAGGGGGCGCTGGCCCCGGGGGCGCGCAGGCGCTGCCACCAACCTGGGGCTGTCAGTGGAGGGCGAGTGCTGGTTCCGAGGGGAGGCGACGTCCTCCGGGGCCAACGGGCCGCACGCCGAAGCGGCCGTGGGAACGACTCATCCCTTTTCTAGCCCTGGGGCGGCGCTGGGGTCGGGTTCGGGGCCGATGGGGGCCCCGCCCCCGTCCCCTGGCCTGCCCCCTTCGTGGGCCGCGATGATGGCGGCCCTGTACCCGAGCACGGACCTCTCTGGCGTCTCCTCCTCCTCCCTGCCTTCCTCCCCATCTTCCTCTTCGTCGCCGAACGAAGTGATGGCGCTGAAGGATGTGCGGGAGGTGAAGGAGGAGAACACCTTGAATGAGAAGCTTTTCTTGCTGGCGTGCGACAAGGGTGAGAGCCAGGCCCCTTTCTCCACCTCGGGACGCCCCTGCGCTCGCTCCTCTAGACCTCTCCCCAGCTGCAGCTTCCTCGGGCGCGCCCTCCCTGTTCCCGCAGCGGCCGCTGTCCCGCGCCACCTGCCCCGCGAGCGTGCAGCCGGCGGGCGGGTGGGGTTGGGGCGCGCGCTGCGCGGGGTCCCTGCTGGAGGTGGCTTTAGCCCCACCGCTGCTCCTGACTTTGTGAATGATCTGGGCTAGTGTCAGAGCTTCCAGTCCGAAAATCCCCTGTCCTTCCCCTGAGATTCCTCCCATTCATGGGCTTTCACCTGGTGTGTGTGTGTGTGTGAGTGTGTGTGTATGCGTGTTTGAAGATCCCTTCTTCTGCCGTCTGCCGTCTGCCGTCCAGTGACTTGGCCAATGATGGTCGAATGGAATTAAGTTTCTCAGTATCTAGGTAGAGACACTTGAAATAAAGACAGGTCTGGAGAAATTCTGCCTTAGTTCCTCAAAGTTTCTCGAAACTTAGGGAACATTGACCCTGAGTTCGTGCTTTTGGATAAAAAGGTTTATGGCTTCAGAGGCGCCTTTGGGAGATAGTAATAGTGAAAAATAATTACAGGGCGAAAATACATGGAATATATTTAGTTTACTTTTGTTCTTAAAAAACTTATAAATAGGTCATTTTTATGGCCATATGAAGAAGTCTTTTCACATAAGCATGTTTTCGAGTGATGCATATAATAAAAGGAATAGGAAATTGATTGCCCTTACACATTTTATTTCCTACATGAGGAGTATTGAAAATTTTGTTTCTAAATTTGTGCAGCTTGCTGAACAATGGCCATGCTAACTTCCTTAACTGTTAGAACTTTGCAGACTTCCAAAACAAACCCAAAGGGCAACTTACACTGTGGAAAGACTACAGAAGTTTTTTTAGTTTGCTAGCATGCATGACAGCCTTCCTAACCTCTCTTATTGCTTTTTAAGAATTTATTTGCACAACTTTTTGAAAACACATTGACATATCAACAGTCCACCTATATCTGTCGTCAAGGTGTTCTCAGGTAGTAGTATTAGTATTATGGAAGCATTTGTTAAGGTACACCATAGATGCAACTATAAGTAGTCTTGGGATTGCAAAGAAATAGAGTATATATCTATATGTCACAAAAATTATGGTCTATTGGTTATGTAAAATTTTTGGTGTTGCTAGAGTGGCTTGCCTGAGTTCTCTTCCCTCAAAAATTTTGTGATAGAGAAAGGGAAAAGATTGTATTATACTAGAACAAATTAAGTGGCCACTTCAGCTACCCTAACCTATTATGTTGTGGTTATTTTAAAGCAAAGAAAGTATGTCAGGAAACAGAATTTGATATTTCTGGAAAACTGGGGACAGAGAGATGTCATAATGAAATATGATGAGAGTAACTATTTGTAGTGTGTATTTTAGGATTATTGCATGACATGTACTTAACAAGAATTTTAATTGATAACTGTTTAATAGCCTATCCACAGTAGCTGTTGTCTTGTCAGCTTCCGTTTTATAACATTAAGATTCTTGGAGAGATTTGGCTTTTGAGGATGAGTTGGAAATCAAATATGCATACCTTATCTCCCTATATAAATTTTTTAAATATTAAATGAGAGATTAAGCAGGTATCTTTTGTTTCAGGTATATTGAAACAAGTTCTTGGGTTAGATTTAGAAAAATGGTATATTTCTTACCCGTAATTATGGTATACATTTATATTTAAAAATAAGTTCAAGTTATGGTAATTTTTTGTTTACAAAAAAGAATAGTGTATTTTTAGGTTTGAGTGTCAATATTTAATAATTAAAAGTTTTTTTGTTACCCAAACCCCATTTAAAAGTGAAAAATTTTCTGAGGTAGCTATAACTCTTACAATTATGTTAGAATTTCAGTAGACCAAGTAGCATACATTTACAAAAATGTATTGGGGTAGAATGCTCATGTTTTTCATAGACGATTTAATTTAATCCTCATAATTCC
Organism: Spermophilus citellus; assembly: GCF_964194105.1. NCBI lineage: Eukaryota > Metazoa > Chordata > Mammalia > Rodentia > Sciuridae > Spermophilus > Spermophilus citellus. Next base: position 39,560,784 of record NC_138188.1, read on the forward strand.
ATGAATCAGATTTGTGTGTGTGTGTGTGTGTGTGTGTGTGTGTGTGTGTGTAGCTATATGGCAATCACCACCATAATTTATCTGGTTATAGTTGAACAAATGAAAATCATTTATGTCAGAAGAGATATGCACATTTGAACTTAATAGTTGGTAATTAAACTTGCTTTGTATGGATATTTTATAAACCTTTATTTATGTATATTATTAATCCAATAAAGGTAGAAAGCAAGTATGCCACTTTTGTAGCACCAGAGCAAATCAACTAATGTCATTTCACAATCTTATTCTACATGTGTAAAATGTTTAAAATAATCCAATTGGGGAGAATCTAGGAATTCCTAAATTTCTAAAATTGTGTAGATGAGGTAGTTATGTAATGTTAGTAAATGGGTGGTCCTTTGAAAGGTGGGTACAGATTAAGGAGTAAACAAAGAAGTAGGAATAAGAAAAAAAAAAGGAAAGGAAAAGACTTTATAACAGCTGGCTTTTAAGTAAATGAGTTCAATAGTTCTAGGCCACTGCCCATCTGGGTAGTAGCCACTATGACTATTACTGATCTTCAGAGTGGGTTAGGTATATGTCAGAGGTAACACTGGCTCTTTTGTTTTTGTAAAAAACTTAGAAGAAAACATTAATTAAAAGTTCCTGATCCAGCAATATGTCTGCCCCCACCCAATGAAATTCTCAGAAAGTACATTCATATTCTTTTTAGACAGAATTATACAATTCAGAGGTAAAAGCTAACTGAAACAAGAGCTGACTATAAATATGTTGTTTTATTAAATAGTAGTGGTTCTCTCTGCCTATGTCTTTTTCCTCCCTCATTGAGAGTTACTATGGTAATGAGCCTCTTTAAATCAGGGGAGTTTAAGGTAGTCCATAGGCCTACCAACTGGAAAAAAAAAATTTAATTTATGATTCATGTGAATTTTTCTCATTTAAAGTAATTGATTTTGGTACATATTTGTGAACAAGAACCCACATAAACTCTTTAATTTGCTAAGATCAGTAATCAGTTTTTCCATGGAAGAAAGAGGTATGAAAGGATTCCATCTCAGCCAACTCTCCAGTGATACTATTTTTGGGAAATTTAATTTTTATTTGAGTCAGAATTTCTTCTTGACATTTTAGCATGGGGTCAGAGAAAGGGTGGAAAGGGCAGAATTTCACTTTTATTCCCGGGCTTATCCTAGTTTGTATTCTGTCACATTTGTAATATGTTTTCTGGGTTATGAGGAAGAATACTTCAATGATGGCCTTCCTACATAAATTGTGTGTACCACTGGACTGTGGATACTTTTAAAATGTGCAATATTTCTGGTGAAATGATAAAAGCTGAGTTTAATTAACACCTTATATATTTAATGGGACTTTTTTATTTTGGCTATTTGAGAAGAGATTTTAAATGTGAGGTAGGAGGGTGGTGGGAGAGAAAACTGCAGAGGACTGGGTATTGGTGAGAAGTTTTATGTTGGCAGGCAGCACCTAGTGTAAAGAGGTATGTGCTGTGAGGGAAGAATACTTTGCAGAAAGGAGAGGTAAGAGGGTACCTTAGGCATCATTCTACAAATATTTCTCAAATTGTCCTCAAGTGTAGCACTTTGGAATTTTGTATGGGAAAGCTTTTCAAATCACCAAAGTTTTAGATGTACTACTTAGGAAATGTTGCCATCAGGTATGGTTATCTTAATAAAATAATGTTATTTTAACAAAAAAATGACTCTCTTCACCAGTGTCTTGATGGATAATTCATCTATAACAGATTCATTGAGCAATTAGCTGCCTCACAGTTGTATATACTGACATTTCTTTGCAGTGATCCTACAAGTATATTTCTTAATATTATTTTTACTTTGCTTCTCTTTTCTATGTCATCAAAATCCTCTTAGCATATTCCTAATTGTGTTAAGGCATTGGAAAAGTGTTATCAATAAATTACTGACCACATCCCTACGTTTTAAGATTTTTTTTCCGTTAGGAAGATGATCTCTTGTGCTAAGGGAGGAGCAGTACAAAGAAAAAAAATATGTTGTGTATAATAGATCTGACTGAAGGGAAGTAGCAAGTGCTTAATTTAACTTAAATGGCTTATATGCGATTTGGAAGGTAGGATATTTCTAGTGTAGAGCAATCTCTTGGGTATTAATAGATAAATAGGATTGATTGATGAATAGATAGATAGATAGATAAATAGATAAGCAAGCCAAACCCTTATAATTTCTATATTTCAATGTCAAAGGGTGTTAAAAGAGGCAATTAATTGAATAAGTGTTGTAGCCTAAAAAGAAATATCTTCTTTACAGCTGATTCTATCAAATTTAGTGATACTGAGAAGTTTAAGATCTAGGGTTAGTAATTTAATAGGTAATAAGAACTTTAAAAGTAATAAAGAAGTGATAGGAGTTATTTTTAGGAGCCCAAATGAATGATCAAGACTAGAAGAATTCCAGCACCACCAATAATACTTAGAGATCCAGTAGAATTTCTTTTAATGCCAAAACGTGTTCCTCTTAATGAAGTCTGTTTTAAGCACAATTAGAAATATTTCAATTAGCATGTAATTGCCATACTCAGTTTGTTGTAGAAACTTGGTTTGAAAAGATTTAAATGTTTTCTTTTTAGTTGTGGTTGGACACAATACCTTTATTTTATTTATTTATTTTTATGTGGTGCTGAGGATGGAACCCGGTGCCTTGCATGTTCTAGGCAAACACTCTACAGCTGAGCCACAACCTTAGCCCCTTTACAAATTTTTTGACAGATAAAATTATCCCACACTTTACTGCTAACTTAAATTTGGTTTATATAAAATTAAAACTGATCAACATTAATGGTCCCATTTCAGTAAAAGTGAAATTTAACATCTTTTTTTTTTTTTGAGAGGGAACTTTAACGTTTATTTTTCAGTTATTGGCAGACACAACATACAACATCTTTGTACGTGGTGCTGAGGATCGAACCCGGGCCGCACGCATGCCAGGCGAGCTGGCTACTGCTTGAGCTACATCCCCAGCCCTTTTGTTTACATTTTGATTGAAACAAACCAACAATTTAAAAAAATCACCATACAATCATGAAAATGTAAACAAAATTATTTTAAATTTCTTGCTTTTCTTTCTCCCCCCCTCCTCCTTCTCCTCCTCCTCCTTCTCCAGAGATTGTATTGAATTTAGAGTACTCTACCACTGAGCTACATCCCCAGCATTTTTTTTTTTTGGATTTATTTTTTTAGTTTTATTTACTTATATTTTTTTTAATTTTTATTCTTGGTTTTTCAAAACATTACATAGTTCTTGACATATCATATTTTACACTTTGATTCAAGTGGGTTATGAACTCCCATTTTTACCCCGTAAACAGATTGCAGAATCACATCGGTTACACATCCACTGATTTACATATTGCCATACTAGTGTCTGTTGTATTCTGCTGCCTTTCCTATCCTCTACTATCCCCCCTCCCCTCCCCTCCCCTCCCATCTTCTCTGTCTACCCCATCTACTTTAATTAATTTCTCCCCCTTGTTTTTTTCCCTTTCCCCTCACTTCCTCTTGTATGTAATTCTGTATAACCATGAGGGTCTCCTTCTATTTCCATGCAGTTTCCCTTCTCTCTCCCTTTCCCTCCCACCTCTCGTCCCTGTTTAATGTTAATCTTCTTCTCATGCTCTTCCTCCCTACTCTGTTCTTAGTTACTCTCCTTATATCAAAGAAGACATTTGGCATTTGTTTTTTAGGGACTGGCTAGCTTCACTTAGCATAATCTGCTCTAATGCCATCCATTTCCCTGCAAATTCCATGATTTTGTCATTTTTTAATGCAGAGTAATACTCCATTGTGTATAAATGCCACATTTTTTTATCCATTCATCTATTGAAGGGCATCTAGGTTGGTTCCACAATCTTGCTATCGTGAATTGTGCTGCTATGAACATCGACGTAGCAGTGTCCTTGTAGTATGCACTTTTTAGGTCTTTACGGAATGGACCCAGAAGGGGAATAGCTGGGTCAAATGGTGGTTCCATTCCCAGCTTTCCCAGGAATCTCCATACTGCTTTCCAAATTGGCCGCACCAATTTGCAGTCCCACCAGCAATGTACAAGTGTACCCTTTTCCCCATATCCTCACCAGCACTTGTTGTTTGACTTCATAATGGCTGCCAATCTTACTGGAGTGAGATGGTATCTTAGGGTGGTTTTGATTTGCATTTCTCTGACTGCTAGAGATGGTGAGCATTTTTTCATGTACTTGTTGATTGATTGTATGTCCTCCTCTGAGAAGTGTCTGTTCAGGTCCTTGGCCCATTTGTTGATTGGGTTATTTATTTTCTTATTGTTTAATTTTTTGAGTTCTTTGTATATTCTGGATATTAGGGCTCTATCTGAAGTGTGAGGAGTAAAGATTTGTTCCCAGGATGTAGGCTCCCTATTTACCTCTCTTATTGCATTTCTTGCTGTGAAAAAACTTTTTAGTTTGAGTAAGTCCCATTTGTTGATTCTAGTTATTAACTCTTGTGCTATGGGTGTCCTATTGAGGAATTTGGAGCCCGACCCCACAGTATGTAGATCGTAGCCAACTTTTTCTTCTATCAGATGCAGTGTCTCTGATTTGATATCAAGATCCTTGATCCATTTTGAGTTAACTTTTGTGCATGGTGAGAGAAAGGGATTCAGTTTCATTTTGTTGCATATGGATTTCCAGTTTTCTCAGCACCATTTGTTGAAGATACTATCCTTCCTCCATTGCATGCTTTTAGCCCCTTTATCAAATATAAGATAGTTGTAACTTTGTGGATTGGTCTCTGTGTCCTCTATTCTGTACCATTGGTGCACCCGCCTGTTTTGGTACCAGTACCATGCTGTTTTTGTTACTATTGCTCTGTAGTATAGTTTGAAGTCTGGTATCGCTATACCGCCTGATTCACACTTCCTGCTTAGAGTTGTTTTTGCTATTCTGGGTCTTTTATTTTTCCATATGAATTCATGATTGCTTTATCTATTTCTACAATAAATGCCGATGGGATTTTGGTTGGCATTGCATTAAACCTATAGAGAACTTTTGGTAATATTGCCATTTTGATGATGTTAGTTCTGCCTATCCATGAACGGGGTAAATTTTTCCATCTTCTAAGATCTTCTTCTATTTCTCTCTTTAGGATTCTGTAGTTTTCATTGTATAAGCCTTTCACCTCTTTTGTTAGGCTGATTCCCAAGTATTTTTTTTTTTGAGGATATTGTGAATGGAGTGGTTGTCCTCATTTCTATTTCAGAAGATTTGTCGCTCACTGATATACAGGAATGCCTTTGATTTATGCGTGTTGATTTTATATCCTGCCACTTTGCTGAATTCATTTATTAGCTCTAATAGTTTCTTTGTAGACCCTTTTGGGTCTGCTAGGTATAGAATCATGTCATCTGCAAATAGTGATAATTTAAGTTCTTCTTTTCCTATTTTTATGCCTTTAATTTCTTTCGTCTGTCTAATTGCTCTGGCTAGTGTTTCAAGAACTATATTGAATAGAAGTGGTGAGAGAGGGCATCCCTGTCTTGTTCCAGATTTTAGAGGGGATGCCTTCAATTTTTCTCTGTTCAGAATGATGCTAGCCTGAGGCTTAGCATAGATAGCTTTTACAATATTGAGGTATGTTCCTGTTATCCCTAGTTTTTCTAGAGTTTTGAACATAAAGGGATGCTGTACATTGTCGAATGCTTTCTCTGCATCTATCGAGATGATCATATGGTTCTTATCTTTAAGTCTATTGATGTGGTGAATAACATTTATTGATTTCCGTATATTGAACCAGCCTTGCATCCCAGGGATGAATCCTACTTGATCATGGTGCACAATTTTTTTGATATGTTTTTGTATCCAATTCGCCAGAATTTTATTGAGGATTTTTGCATCTAGGTTCATCAGAGACATTGGTCTGTAGTTTTCTTTCTTTGAAGTGTCTTTGTCTGGTTTAGGAATCAGGATGATGTTGGCCTCGTAGAATGAATTTGGAATTTTTCTATTTCCTGAAATAGCTTGAAAAGTATTGGTATTAGTTCTTCTTTAAAGGTTTTGTAAAACTCCACTGTATACCCATCCGGTCCTGGGCTTTTCTTAGTTGGTAGTCTTTCGATGGTTTCTTCTATTTCCTCAATTGATATTGGTCTGTTTAGGTTGTCTATATCCTCCTGACTCAATCTGGACAGATCATATGACTTAAGAAATTTATCGATGCCTTCACTATCTTCTATTTTATTGGAGTATAAGGATTCAAAATAATTTCTGATTATCTTCTGTATTTCTGAAGTGTCTGTTGTGATATTGCCTTTTTCATCCCGTATGCTAGTAATTCGAGTTCTCTCTCTTCTTCTCTTCGTTAGCATGGCTACGGGTCTGTCAATCTTATTTATTTTTTCAAAGAACCAACTTTTAGTTTTGTTAATTTTTTTCAATTGTTTCTTTTGTTTCAATTTAATTAATTTCAGCTCTGATTTTAATTATTTCTTGGGTTCTACTTCTTTTGCTGTTGTTTTGCTCTTCTTTTTCTAGGATTTTGAGATGAAGTGTGAGATCATTTATTTGTTGGTTTTTTCTTTTTTTAAGGAATGAACTCCAAGCAATGAATTTTCCTCTTAGAACTGCTTTCATTGTGTCCCATAGATTCTGATATGTTGTGTCTGTGTTTTCATTTATCTCTAAGAATTTTTTAATTTCCTCCTTGATGTCTTCTGTAACCCATTGATCATTCAGTAACCTATTGCTCATTCTCCAAGTGATGCATGATTTTTCCTTCCTTCTTTTATCGTTGATTTCCAGTTTCATTGCATTATGATCAGATAAGATGCATGGTATTATCTCTACTCCTTTATAATGTCTAAGAGTTGCCCTGTGACATAATATATGATCTATTTTTGAGAAGGATCCATGTGCTGCTGAGAAAAAAGTGTAACTGCTTGATGTTGGGTGGTATATTCTATATATGTCAATTAAGTCTAGGTTATTAATTGTATTATTGAGTTCTATAGTTTCTTTATTCAACTTTTGTTTGGAAGATCTGTCCATTGGTGAGAGAGGTGTGTTGAAGTCTCCCATGATTATTGTATGGTGGTCTATTAGACTCTTGAACTTGAGAAGAGTTTGCTTGACGAACATAGCTGCACCATTGTTTGGGGCATATATATTTATGATTGTTATGTCTTGTTGGTGTATGGTTCCCCTGAGCAGTATGTAGTGTCCCTCTTTATCCCTTTTGATTAACTTTGGCTTGAAATCTATTTTATTTGATATGAGTATGGACACTCCTGCTTGTTTCCGAAGTCCATATGAGTGATATGATTTTTCCCAACCTTTCACCTTCAGTCTATGTATGTCTTTTCCTATCAAATGCGTCTCCTGTAGGCAGCATATTGTTGGGTCATGTTTTGTGATCCATTCAACTAGCCTGTGTCTCTTAATTGGTGAGTTTAAGCCATTAACATTTAGGGTTATTATTGAGATATGGGCTATCCTTCCAGCCATATTTGTTTGTTTATGTTACTGAATATGGTTTGTTTTCCTCTTTGATTATTTTCCCCCCTTTACTGTCCTACCTCCCACTGTTGGTTTTCACTGTTATTTTCCATTTCCTCTTCCTGTAATGTTTTGCTGAGGATTTTTTTGAGAGATGGTTTTCTAGCTGCAAATTCTTTTAACTTTTGTTTATCGTGGAAGGTTTTAATTTCATCTTCCATCTTAAAGCTCAATTTTGCTGGATACACAATTCTTGGTTGGAACCCATTTTCTTTCAGCGTTTGAAATATGTTCTTCCAGGATCCTCTAGCTTTCAGAGTCTGCGTTGAAAGATCAGCTGTTATCCTGATTGGTTTACCCCTAAATGTAATCTTCTTCCTTTCTCTTGTAGCTTTTAAAATTCTCTCCTTATTCTGTATGCTGGGCATCTTCATTATAATGTGTCTAGGTGTGGATCTCTTATGATTTTGCACATTCGGCGTCCTGTAGGCTTCTAGGATTTGGGATTGTGTCTCATTCTTCAAGTCTGGGAAGTTTTCTCGTATTATTTCATTGAACAGATTGTTTATTCCTTTGGTTTGGACCTCTAAACCTTCCTGTATCCCAATGACTCTTAAGTTTGGTCTCTTTATGTTATCCCATATTTCTTGGATGTTCTGCTCATGGTTTCTTAAGAGTCTCGCTGAGCTGTCTATGTTCTTTTTAAGTTGAAATACTTTGTCTTCATTGTCTGATGTTCTATTTTCTAAGTGTTCTTCTCTGCTGGTAGTATTCTCATTTGAGTTTTTAAGTTGGTTTATTGCTTCCTGCATTCCTAGGATTTCTGTTTGTTTGGTTTTTATAACCTCTATCTCTCTGTAGAGTTGATCTTTTGCTTCTTTGATTTGTTTATGTAATTCATTGTTGAAGAGATCTTTCATTGTCTGATTTTGCTGTCTAATGTCTTCCTTGAGACTCCAGATCATCTGAAGCATGTAAATCCTGAATTCTTTATCTGACATTCCATGTGCTGCAGCTATTACCTCTTCTAAAGTTGAGTTGACCTGCATTGCTTGTGGTCCTTTCTTTCCTTGTCTTTTCATACTGCTCGAGTTTCTTTCTCCTTGGTGAAACTGTTGTGTTATCGAATTTTCCCCCTATTTATTTATATTGCTCTTGTATAGTTGCAAATTCTCCCTTGCAGGTGCGGGCGGCAGCTATGCTCCTCCTCCAATTGGGGTGATCTTTCAACTAGAAATTTAACATCTTAATACCAGAAAATCAAATGAGATGCCAGTGAAGAAAGTTGTAATCACCTGTTCTTAATCAGTATTGTAACATTTCTTCATTGTATTGCTCAAGGGTTTATCACAGTTGGGCAAAGTGAATTTGTACAAAGGATCCATGAGATTTCTCTAGTATTTTATGTACTATTTTATTTATTTATTTATTTTAAAGAGAGAGAGAGAGAGAGAGAGAGAGAGAGAGAGAGAGAGAATTTTAATATTTATTTTTTAGTTTTTGGCAGACACAACATCTTTTTTGTTTGTATGTGGTGCTGAGGATCGAACCTGGGCTGCACGCATGCCAGGCGAGCGCACTACCGCTTGAGCCACATCCCCAGCCCCACTATTTTATTTTTTTTAAATTGCCAGTTGGGATTCACTACACTGATTTCATGACTACTAATGGTTTGCAAACTGTAGTTTGTAAAACAATGGTCCAGAATGATCATAGTGGGTGAGCAGGAGAGTGGCACTGGTCTTTTAGGGCTTTGTAGGCAATAACATGATAGAAAATCAGGAGGACTGAGAGCTTGATATGCTTTGAGGTTTTAAAAGGAATGGATTGAAAAAGTACAGCTAGAACAGGGGCAAAGCAAGATATGGCAAACTGTGGCCCACAGGACAGAGCCACCTGTTTTGTAAGGCCTGTGAACAAGGATTGGCTTTTACATTTCATATAGTTAATTTTTTTTAATTTAAAGAATTATTTTATATCACATGAAAATTCTGTGAAATCCAAATTTCAGTGTTTATAAACAAAGTTTTATGGGAACATATCCACATTAATATGTTTACATGTGATCTATGGCTGCTTTTGTGCTAAAGGTGCCTGCTTGAGTCATTGTGATTAGGATGTCCTGGCCCCAGAGCCTACTATATATACTATCTGGCCCTTTTTCAGGACAAGTTTGTGGATCCCCATAATGGAATGTAAAGTATTATTAAAATAATATAAAACTTCTCTAGGATGAGATTCCAGTGTGCATTTAACTCAAGTTCAGTTGTTCAAAAGTGATTAGGTGTTGTAAAGAGAGACTCAAGGAATAGACAAGTGCATGTATGGGGGCTCAGTAGAGTGAGGAAAGTAAAACATTATGAAAAGCAGGAAGTGAATGGTTGGTCTATGTGAAACCAATCTGGGTTTACTAACCGGTACTAAATGGAAGTTAGGCTTCTACTTCTCACCACAGCTGGGAACAGGGGTCCTGTTCAGGTAACTGTTGGCTGGAACAAATACTAAATTCTTTTGGCACCCATGAGTTTCCTTAGGCAGGCACTAAGGATCACAGTAACTTTGTTACTGTTTCCTTCAAGGCTTTATAGGCCAAGGTTGAGACTTGGTGGAGAAGAGATCCCAGAGAAGCTTGACTTTGGTCAAGGAGAGAATCTTTTTCAGCAGATGTATCAGTTAAGAGGCCATTTCCTTGTCCAGAAGAAAGATAATGGATGAGTGACATGTACAAGAAAGATAATGGATGGGGATATGTAGATGAGTATGTGTGATACTTTGGAGAGGGGACCAAGATGACTTGCTGTTGAATTGGCATACTCCCTATGGAATGGATTGAAGAAAGCCTTTTCCTTCACTGAATTCTTTGACAACCATCAAGTCAAAACACTAAACAAACTATATTGCATTTCCTTCTATAAATTTTTAAAAAACAAAAGATGAATGCCACTCTTGAAAGCAATTTCTGTTTAAAATAAAATGCAAAATATATTTTCTTATAAACACAGTCATGTTGAATTGTATCCCATGCTGTGTTAACTATCTTCTTGCTGTGTATTTTAAGTTTCCCAACTTCTTTTATGTGTACACTCATCCTAAAGTTAAAACTATTCTCCTTTAACATGCAGTCCATCTTAAATGACTTGCAAACATAAACTTTGGAAATGAAGCAATATTTAAAAAGATAATGGCTGAAAACATTGAAGATTTAATGAAGGACAGAAATTCTTCTCTTTAGAAAGCTTAGTGAGTCCCAAGTAGAAGTAATAATCCTCACCTAGACACAGAGTGATAACAAGGAAATACAGCTGAACTTTTATTTCTTAGTTACATTTTCCTGTTATTAAGACATTGACATAAATTCATCTGCGATAAGGTTTTAAAATGTTATTTTCCAGTAATGGTGAAATATATTTACTGGTCTGTTTGTTTGATCACTGTTGATTCAACTTGTGACTAAGAGCATAACTTTGTGTCTACTGTTTCTGTAATGGAGCTTTAGTGCCTAAATATTAATTTGTAGTAATATGGGGAAAATACTCTTTTGTGATTAGTTTTATTCTGGAGTGAATTAAGGAAATATATTTTCAAGAAAACTACTCTTTATCTTGTTTTGGAATATGTGGCAACTGTAAGATCATAGATTAAAAGTAACAGCAAATTTTATTTGAAATTAAAACAAAATCTGTTACCTTTCTTATTCACCCAGTCCCTAAGTCTTTTCTCTTTCTGTATCATAAAATCACATTTCTTTTTTCTTCTGATTTCTACTCTAATTGTAATGCTTCTCTGTTTCTTATTCATAGATTTTTTAAGAAACAGACTATATTTATAAGTCACCTAAATAGTTTATTCATAAATAAAGTAAAATGAGGCACTGTAATTGTGGCTCAGTGGCAGAGCGCTTACCTAGCACAGATGAGGTACTGGGTTCAATTCTCAGCACCACATATAAATAAATAAAATAAAGGTCCATTGACAACTAAAGGACTATTTTTTAAAAAGTAAAATGAAACAATAAGCAACCCTCTTGCTTTCTTTCTCTAATTAGCATTCCTCTTTTGATTTCTTGCCCCAATCCTACTGTGTATTTTAAGTTTCCTAATTCCTTTTATGTATACATAAAATAGGCCCTTGGTGAAAATAATTATTCTCATTTTTCCACATGGGTTATCTGTTTTGTTGTAGGCTACCATCGGTTAGAAGGCAGTCTACCTGCTTCTGACAGATCAAGCAGTAGTTCTAGTCCTGCTTTAAGTTTTGTGATCTCAATGTTGCCTGGTCATTTAAAAGTTTCATCATTGAAGGCTGTGTGTGTGTGAGAGAGAGTGTGTGTGTGTGAGTGAGATGGGAGGAGAGGATTTTCAGGCAGTTTTACCTCTTACTATACATATACCATACTTATATATTCATACTGCTTTTTCAAAAGTATGCTTTCCCTATAAAAACTCTTTGTTATATTTCTAATTATTACTGAATCTCATTTTTAACCATTGTGATGTATGAGTAAATGTGTATATAAATTTGAGCTATAAAACTTATTCTTTTAAACTTATTTTTCTAGCTGCCAATCTCTATTTTGGGGCGTTCTTTGCTAAATTGTTTTACATATCTTCTATAAGCTTCTTTCCTTATAACCATCCAGGTCAGAATTTTAAACTAATAATTATTATTTCATACTGCACAATAAAAAAATTTTTTTACTTATATTTTACATTTGCTATTGGTGTGATTGTTATTTTATCAAGATATAAATTTTTACCTAGGAAATGTTCACATTTTCTGTGCACACTTTCTTATACTAAAATGAGTTTAGATATTTTAAATCTTTTAATTCTACAAGCTAAATTATTCTTTACAGTCATTCTTATATTTCTTGGATATTAAATTATGTTTGTATATTGTTATTTAGGTGACTATTATATGGTTAAAAAGATTTTGGAGGAAAACAGTTCAGGTGACTTGAACATAAATTGCGTAGATGTGCTTGGGAGAAATGCTGTTACCATAACTATTGAAAACGAAAACTTGGATATACTGCAGCTTCTTTTGGACTACGGTTGTCAGGTACAAGGCTAGATAATTTTATCCAGTAGCTTCTAAAAAATGTTAGCTATACCATGTTTTTACCTTTCCTTCTAGTTTGCTTTCTTCTTTTTATTTTCTACCTTTCTTTTTCACTGTTTGTAAGCCACTAAATAGTTTAAAGAAATCAAAAAATGACATTTTATGAAGAATAATTTTTTGAATTGGTTTGTCTTTTTCATCTTAACTCTCATTTTCCCCTACATCCCATAGAGCTATATTAACATGAATCATTAAAGATGATTTTGTTTTTATTACCTGTATCAATCCTATTTTATTATTTACCTATATATAGGACAAATGTTTTGAAGTGCTAGGAGGGTAAGTTTTTATGTGCCCCATGTTATTTACAATCATGTGAATGAAATAGACTGGTTTACTCACTTTCTCTTTGTTTGAAATGTAATGTTTACTTATGTATGAAAATGAAGATTTTTTTTTAACTGAAAAAAGACACCTTTCTGTTTGTCTCATATCAGTTCAGGTACAAAAGTAGGCATGTATGTAAATTTTGAAGAATTCAGTTTAGAGATGCTGAAAGGAAATTTAATAATAATATATTTTCCTTTCCTTTTTTGGTTTGCTTCTGATGGGACTTAGCACATGGATTTTGGCTCTTTTTTTCCCTTAACGAGCATACATAGATATACTTTTTAAGTCACATCAGAAAGCACTCACAGCATGTTTTCTAAAGGCACATACATATTCTGTATAATCTCTATTTTATCTATTCTAACATGGTACTGTGTCTACATTTATATTTGTAGAGTACAGAAATTGCTTACCCAGGAACTTCAGCTATCCAGAATACAACTAGGAATAAGAAAGAATAAATAAATATCTCTGACTAGCCAGAGTAGGTGTGATGAAGTTTCTAAATTAAGTTTAATTGTATGAATACTTCTGGAGCCCCCGTTCAAAATCTTTTTTTTTTTCTCATTTTAGATTCCATGTCAACAGACTTAATTCTTAGTTTTCCAATCCAGAGAGAATTCAAGGGGCAATAGAAAGGGGGCACTAGAACTACAGTGGAACAAAATGGGACATGGTTCTTCTGGGATATTTTATAAAGAGGTCAATAGCATTACATTTCTGATCATCTCTGAGAGGAACTATGTATTAGAATGATAATTAAAGTTTATAACAATGGCATAGACTCAGCAAGAAAAAGTTAAATTATATTCAGTACCTATTGTTTTAGAAGAAAGAAGAATATATTTATGTAGTACTTATAAAAGCAGAAGATTTCCATCAAAATGGTTTCAATTTTAGTTGAACACTTAAAGGCATAAGCTTCAGTTATCTAGAAAATAAAGATGTAAAGAAATTCAGTCCCTGATAATTCTGGATAAAGAGGTATTATGGTTTAATAATTTTGTGTTTTTACATATATGGTTATATGTATATAATGATTCTGTACTTCATACATGTTTCTTTCACATTCTTGATCATATTCAAACATCACAGTTAACTTATATAAATGGAATCTTTTATAGATCAGAAAACTGAGGCTCATAGACTTTAATGAAATGCCCAAAGTTCTAAAATTACTAAATGCAAAACTAAGATTTGAATTTACTCTTCTGACTACAAATCCCATGCTCTTTCCAGTTCACTATCTCCTCTCGAGGTTACCTCATTCTCATTCTGTCAGTCAACAAAAGTTCAAGGCCTTTGCTTGTGTGTGATTGTGAAAATGAATAAGCAAACTATGGATTCTGCACTAAAGTATCTTCAAATGAATTAGACAAAGTGCATATGAATTATAAATCAACTAAATAATACAAAGATGTATTTGATAAGTGTTGAGTGGTAATAATGCTTTATTTTTATATGTTGTTTTACAGTTACAAAATGCTTTCTTGTGCTTATCTTGTGTTATATCAATGGTTTTCAACCAAATGATTTTGCCAAGGAACACTTGGCAATGTCTGGAGATATTTTTAGTTTCACAGTTGGGGGGGCAGATTACTAGTGGTATTTAGTGGGCAAAGTTTAGGATGTTGCTGAACATACTCCACCACAGAGGACAGCTACCACAAGAAAAAAAAATCCTGACCCCCAAATATCAATAGTGCCATTCTTGAGAAAATCTATTTTATACTTAAACTCTTGAGGCTCAATATAAATATTTTAGAAATAGGAAAGACAATGATCACTATGTATGGAAGCTATCATTAAGTATTATTTCATTGGAAGAGCTTAGCCTTGAAATATTAGTGTTCTAACACTTATGTAGCACTATACCATGAGTAACCTTATATATATTCACTTACTTAATCCTCTCAACAGCCCCAGGACGTAGATACTACCATCATCCCCGACTTATAGAGGAGGAAACTGAGGCTCAGAAAGATTAACTTGCCCAAAGTTATTGTATATGATAGACCTGGTATTTGAGCTTAAGTTCTGGCTCCATAGTCTGTGCTCTTACCTAATACCCTAATCTACTCTCAAATATTTCTAGGTGGATAAGGAACAAAAGATGTATAGAAGGACATAAATAAAGATATGTGCAATGTATATTCTTGAGACAGCCTTTTGGAACAAAATATTTGGGTTGCAAAGTAAAGGGAATTACCAGGAAAAGTAACTAAAAGAAAAACTGATGAAAAAGGCATTTTATCCTAGACTGAGGAATCTGGGTTTTATGTAATAGATAGTGGGGTATTATTAAGTGATTTTAAAGAAGGGTATGCTATGTGTCCAGTAGTATTTTAGAAAGTTAAATCTAGTGATTGAATTTAGTATAGATTAGAAAAGTGGAGAAGGGTATAGCCTGCGTGAGTAGTTATGTAGTAATTCAGATGTGAAGATGTTAAAACTAAACTAGAAAAGTGGCTCTAAGAAGAATAGTTATTACAAGAAGAAGTAAGACAAGACAAATATTAGAGATATATGAAAGAAGAATTGAAAGATTTCTTGAGTGTTTAAATCTGGAGGGGAGAAAGGAGGAGTTGAAGATTACTTGAAAATCTTAAACCTGGATGACTGAAAGAAGGATGAAAGAAAACTAGCAAGTTGATAAATCAGGCTTGGTGCAAAGGAAAATGACTCCTGCTTTTATGGTTTTAGCCTTATCTTTTGAGGACTATCAAGCAGTTCCCAGCAGTCACAGGTGAAGATTTTTATCTTATCTTCTTGATAAGAGATAAGATCAAGTTAAGTTAGCAAAGAATAAGGAACAATTTAAAGTTGTGAGAGGTGGGAGCTGGAACCAGTATTTTTTTTGAGGGGTGGGCAGGTTGCACATTCCAGGGATTGAACCAGAGGCACTTGGCCACTGAGCCACATCATCAGCCCTATTTTGTATTTTATTTAGAGACAGGATCTCACTCAGTTGCTTAGTGCCTTGCTTTTGCTGAGGCTGGCTTTGAACTCTCAATCCTCCTACCTCAGCCTCCCAAGCCACTGGGATTACAGGCAAACACTACCACGCCCAGCCTGGAACCAGTATTTTTACCAATGGAGGACCATGGTCTTATAGAAGATTGGAGAACATTAAATAGGATACTAAGTTGGAAAATTAGGTTTGGAAAGGAAATAACTAGCTTCTTACTCCAAGTTTAGAGGAAAGAGTATGGGAATTGTTGAAAGACAAACTCTAAAGTGAGAAGGAAGATAGGGACCTCATAAATACATAATGACATTTGTATTGAAGCTATTTTAATAAGGAATTGTCAGATGTCTGAGAAATTGGGAAACAACTAGCAAGGATATTTTGTATTCTTGTATATATTTTGAAAAGAATTTAAAATACTTTCCTTCATAACAGCCACTATTTATCAAATAACATTGTTTGTACAGAACAAATCAATGGTAACTCCTTATTTACATGACATTTTTATACAAATAAATATTTTATAGCTGAAGCTTATCCTTTTAAGCATTGAGATACATAATATAAATATCCTTTACTAAGTAGTATATCTGAATATAATTTAACTATAATACCATAAATTGGAATAATTGAGAATGTAATCATTTTACTTTGTTTCATAATGTCTGAAACTATTAACATGTTTGTCACTATGTCATATGTCTTCAGACTGCTGTGTATTGAAAGTGATTTTGCTACACTGCTATTTTATTTATTCACTAGCCAACCCCCCTCCCCTTTGTTGATTTTAACCTAGCTGTTCCCTTACGCAGTAAAGATCTGAAGGATACTTGGGAAAGCCAGATATCCATTATTTAGACAACTCTAGAACTGCATGCTTATACCTATACCTGTTTCTTCTGGGCAGTAATGCCCACGAAGTTATTTGTGACAACTCAGTAAAAGTTTGTGTGTGTGTGTGTGTGTGTGTGTGTGTGTTAAGTTGTGGCTGGATCAATGGCTATGTTTCAAATGGTTGAGATTGCCTGGCATTTGATTTTGAGAGCAACTATAATAGTTATTTTATGGTTGAAATTTAAAACCACGAATGAAATATTTATTAGTAATGGGTACAGGGTTCTTTTTTGTTTGTTTGTTTGTTTGTTTAACTTAATATGCTAAAACTGAAGAAAAATGTTTACAAACCAGAAGAATAATGCTAAGACTTGAAGTCAAGGGCTATATAGCCCAATGAACCCTAAATTATTTATTTATTTATTTTTTACATGGTGCTGAGATTGAACCCAGTGCCTCATACATGCTAGGCGAGTGCTCTACCACTGAGCCCCAACCCTAGCCCCAACCCTAAAATTTTTAAAGGAAAAAAATGATGGATTAAATTTCACATTTGGGTAAGAAGTTTTTTCTAAGAGAGAACTTGGGTGATTGCTAATGTTGAATGGGGACTTCAGCCCTTTCTTCCTGTGTATAGTAGTATTTTTCAATGTCCAGGTAAAGTCTGCCATTTTTAGCTCTATTTTTGACATTTGGATAAAGTGGATAAAAGCTTTATTCTTTTCAGCTATGAGAACTATTAAAGGTCTGATATAGTTTCATTCCCCA
The DNA here is from genome assembly GCF_964194105.1 of Spermophilus citellus. NCBI lineage: Eukaryota > Metazoa > Chordata > Mammalia > Rodentia > Sciuridae > Spermophilus > Spermophilus citellus. The sequence continues at coordinate 39,578,302 of NC_138188.1, forward strand.
GAGCAATAATGTTGATTTATTTAAATAGTAAAGATTATTACAGTTAAAAATGAACAGATTGAAAATAACCAGGGCATTTTAAAAAATTAAATCATTATTTATTTCCATGTTTTCCTTCTGTCTTTATGGTTTTCCTTAAACAAAAAACCCAAAGAAACCAAATTCTGTTGTCATGGTTGCCAACAGGACTACAGACTGTTACAGAGAATCAAAAAGTTCTTATTTCCTGTGAATCTGTTGACTTTTCCTCCTGTCAGAAGTGGGTCTTCACAATGAGCTCTAGGTTGAAAGTAGAACTATAAAATCACTTCTTTTTCCTGCCCTTTATATACTTTGGCAACTTAAAATTCTTTGGGTTTATACTTGATGATAGTTACTATTAATGCCAAATTTGTACAACTTTATTCAGCCATTATGTTTCGAAGATAAGAAAAGAATGATCTCCCTTTTAAAACATTTTTACTTTGCCCTGTTCTCATGATTGCATTGATAATGATCATTTTTGTTAGACTGAACATAATTCTTTGCCTGTAATAATGGTTCCTATCAATAATCTATAGATTTGGAACATTAAGATATTTTTTTTTTTTGGTCCGCAGTTCAAGAGTAAAGGTCTTGAAAAAAATTTATCCAACTTTAAATACTGCATGGATCAGCACTGCTCCGATAGTAATCCCTTTGATTAAGCATTCCTTATTTTACCAACTCTTAAAACCAGAACAGACAGTGTGTATTGTAGTACACAGAAGTACTGCTAAGGAAAGCACATGTACTATTTGTACAGTTTTAATTTTTGCAAATTCAATATTACTGTATATAATACAGTTTAAATTTTAAAAAATAATTTTATTTATGAATTAGTAAAAAAATAAATAGTTTACCTTTTTATCTTCCATTTTCTTTTTTAACTTTTTTTTTTTTGAAGTCCGCAGATGCACTTTTGGTGGCAATCGACTCTGAAGTAGTGGGAGCTGTTGATATACTACTTAATCATCGACCAAAACGGGCATCAAGACCAACTATAGTAGTTAGTACTCTTAAATATTTATTAATTTGGATTTTTAAACCAAAGTAGATCTCCTGCTCCATTGCCATTTTTTTCTTCCCCCAAATTTGTTTCGTTTTTTTAAAAAGTAGATTTTTTTCACTTGTAAAGTATTACCTTAAAGTAAGTAGGCATTTGCAATAATAATTAGTATTGCTTTCAGGAAAACTTTTTAAAATTAATTGATATTCCCATAATTTTATTATAATGGACACTTTTAGTCTAGAATATTCTGCAGGTAATGTTGAAAATATAGGCTAATTTCTAGATAGACTTAAGAATTAAATGTACACCATAAAATTATTCAGTGAAACTATAAAACTGGAAGACAATGTAGATGAATATTTAACTGATTATGAGTAAAAGGATTTTTTTTAAAGCATAAAAATAATGGACAAAAATTACAGTGAGATAGTCTTTGGCTGTTATATACATTAAATTAATGGAATCCAAACATTAGGCAAAATTTAGAAAATGATGGAAAACTGGCAAAACATACTTGCAGCAAATATCTCAAATTAGTAATATATGTTTTAATATTAGATAAATTAATGGAAGACATCAAATCATATTACAAAATGACAAAAAATTCATAAAAAGAAAAATAAAATGTTAAATCTTACTGATAATCAAATGCAAGATACTAATTTTTGCTTATTAAATTACAAAAAAATCCCCCCCCTTTTTTTTGAGATAGGATTTCACAATGTCGCCTATGTTGGTCTTGAATTTGTGGGCTGAAGCAATTCTTCTCTGCAAGCCTGCCTACTGAGTAGCTGGGGCTACAAGCATGTACTTAGCAAATATTTTTAATGATAATCATTGATGGCAAGGAGAAGTAGAGGTTTATGTGCTGGTGGAGGTATTTTGGAAAACATTTTGGCAAGATGTGTCAGAAACAAGAAAGCTGTCATATTCTTAGTGTTTTCTCCTCTAGAAATCTGTGAAGGAGATTGTTAAAAAATGGATAAAAATGTTGATTACAGTTTTATTTATAGCAGTGAAAAACAATGCAATGTGACACAAGTCTAAACATTCTAAAAATAGCTCAGTGGTAAGGGCTTGCTATGGATGTGGGAGACCCCAGGTTTGATTCCCAGCACCAGGGTGAAGAAAATAAACATTTTAAAAGAAGATAGGAAATGTAAATAATTATGTGTACACACAGTGAAATATGCAGTCATTAAAATACTATTTTAAAAAGAACTTTTTGAGGGGCTAGGGTTGTGGATAAGTGGTAGAGCACGTACCTAGCACATGCACATGCGAGGCCCTGGGTTCGATCCTTAGCACCACACAAAAATAAATAAAATAAAGGTATTGTGTCCGACTACAACTAAAAAATAAATATTTTTAAAACAAACTTTTTTGGGGCTGGGATGTGGCTCAAGTGGTAGCACGCTTGCCTGGCATTCGTGCGGCCCGGGTTCAATCCTCAGCACCACATACAAACAAAGATGTTGTGTCCGCTGAAAACTAGAAAAATAAATAAATATTTTAAAAAAACACAAACTTTTTGAAATATGTAAATTTATGATATATTAAGTGGGAAAAAATGGGGATAATGAATTATACATGTTATTTGATCCAATGTTAAAAATACTGAATAAAAGACTATCTAAATGTAGCAAAATTTTCATTTCTTGTTGCTTGAAAAGTATATTTTTTTCTTTAAAATATTTTCTTTATTGCCGTTTAATTAGGATAGCATTAATAATCAAATAAATACTAATTTAAAAATAAGATATATGTTTTAAAATTCTATCATTTACTATTGATGAGGGTAAAATGAAACAGTTTAAATAACTGCTGGGAGTATAGATAGGTTATACACAGAAGAAAAATAATGTTTTAAAAAATAATTATAAATTTGTAGCAGACTATGTGCCATGATCTGAGAACTGTAAGAAGCTCTGCCAAATTTCATCTTTTATCATAATTGAAATTTTTTACTTTCATTTAGACTTACAAGAATGTGACTTTCTGGGCTGGTGGTGTAGCTCAGTGGTAGAGGCTTGCCTAGCATGTACAAGGCCCTGGGTTCAATCCCCAGAACCACAAAAAATAAAACACTATAATAAAAACAAAAATGTATGACTTGCTGCAGAGGATATTACCATCTAGTTTAAGTAGTGGTAAGAAACTAACAGGAATAAAGAAAAAAGAACTAAGACTATATATAGTCCCTATCCAAAGGACCAGAAATATCTGGAATCTTATTGAATTTTCTGCCATTTATCCTAAAGTTACTATCATATTTTGGTCTACCTGTTCTTCCTGGCCTTTCAACCCATTTCCTTTCTTGAGTGGCAGTGTGGAGTGGAGTGCACTAAATATCGAAACCCCTGACTAGTATTATCTTATCACTGTTACCACTGCCAGTTTAAAAATCTTAGAGTTGCATGGCTTTGGCAGTCCTCACCTAGTCAGTGTAAAAACACTGTCTACCCCAACAAATGAAGGTTATTCAGTCTTTATCTAAATACTTCCAGTGTCAGCAAGATCATATTTAATAGCCCTATTCTGCCAGACAGGCAATATTAAATTTTTTATATATTTTATTTTACCACTTGAATAAATTCATTCTCTATTCTTGACTTGTCAAAATTTTATTTTCCCAATTGGCTTTCAAATACAGGTTATTTGATAATACATAGACTATGTTACAAACAATGAACTTATGAATATTAATCTTATACATGTCTTAATAGTGTTTTTCATATAGTTAAAAGTGTTTCATAAGAAGCATGAGGACCACTTTTCTCTTAGGATTTTTCTGTTAGGACTAAATATAATTTTCTTCATGGCCAATAATGCAGTAAGAGGGAAAATGGCTAATTTTAGGTTTCTCTGTAATTGTTAAATTCATTAATTTGAAGTCTTCAATAAGTAATTGGGAAGTGTCTATACAAACGATTCATAAAAGGGGAAAAACAAAATTTAAAAAGTATATTGTAAAACATTAAAATTTACTAGTAATCAAAGTAAAGCAAATTAAAATTTCATAATGATGTTTTTCATTCATAAATTATAATTTATCTAACTTACCTAGCACTGGTGAGTAAACTTTAGGGTAAAGTGAATACTTTTTAAATATTATTGGTAATATAAGCTACTAAAAGAACTGTGATATTAATCATTAGGAGTGTCAAAACTGTTCATGGTCTTTAGATCTATAATTCCATTTTGTGTTGGAGTGTCTGTGTTAATGAGATAATCCTAAATTTGCAAAAACCTGTTTTCATAAAGATGTTTGTTATAGTGTTATTTAAATTAGCAAAATATCTTGAACATAGTTTATGAACTTCCTTAAATTGCATGTAAAATTCTGCACATTAATTTTTTTCCTTGAAGATCCTGGGCTATAGCTTTATAAGATTATTAAAAATTGTCCTTGACCTTTGAAAAAGTAAGAATTGTGTTTTTAACTACTGGTGTTTAGCATACCTATTATTTATTCAAAAGATGTTTTTTAAAAAGGGGTGTGATAGAGAAAGGACTTGAAGGAAATATTGTACTGTAAAATGTTATTTGGATAGAAGGAATATAGGTATTTTTATTCTTCTTTCTGCTTTTCTATATTTTTCAGATATTTTATATTGAGTGTACACTACTTTTACAATGTTAATAAAAATTACCAAAATGTGAACTTGATCAGCTTACCCTGGATCAAACAGCTCTCAGGGAAACCTCTGCGAAAAAGTGAGAAGTATTGGAAAGAATATACAATAGTCATAAAATAGTCAACCTTTTTATTTAACCTTGATTCTTTGATTACTAATATTTTTTTCCTCATTTCATGTCATCCTCAGGCCCCTGTGCCCACGAATTAGAAGGAGCTCAGGCTCCTGGTAGTACAGACCTGGATTCTGATCAGCACCCTGACACTCCATTGTGTGGCTTGGGCACATTAACTTCTCTGAGCCTCAGTTTCTTCATGGGGATTAATTATGCTCAGTTTTAAAGGCTACTGTGAGGATTAAATGAGATGATAAATGTAAAGTGCTAATAGTTCTAGGACTCATTAAATAGTAACTGTGATCAATAGTGTTTTTGTGCATTTGCAATAGGAAGTAGTATAGGTAAAGAACTACACAGAATGAAGAATGCTTCCTATTCTTTTCACGTAGCTTCATTGCTATTAGTGTGACAAGATTTGTCATAAAGATGGAATTTTTAGTTTTTCTCATGCATTTGTACTCTGTTTTTAACATTTCTGTTTTTTTATTATATTCTTTTTCTAAAATTCTTACTCTTTATCCTTCTCATGCATGTTCTTCTTTTTTCTTAGAAAATAGAACTCTAGTTATATGAATGTTTCCTACTGAAGACTTTGTCTGTTATGATTATACTCCATTTATTAACTGAATTAAATTTTGAGGTTTCAAAAAATGTAGTCCAAGTATAATGCTTATCATATTCTTTAAAATAATTACCAAGTTCTTTTGTGTCTTCCTATTTTTTTCATTTCATTCTTCAGATAAATATTTTTTGAAGTCACAAATAATAACTTTTGGACATTTATATAAATATTTTTCAGAAACTAATGGAACGAATCCAGAATCCTGAGTACTCAACTACTATGGATGTCGCACCTGTCATTTTAGCTGCTCATCGTAACAACTACGAGATTCTTACAATGCTGCTAAAACAGGATGTTTCTCTACCCAAGCCCCATGCAGTTGGCTGTGAATGTACACTGTGTTCTGCAAAAAACAAAAAGGACAGCCTCCGACATTCCAGGTTAGAAAATTAAGATTTTGGCAAATAAATGTGTGATGTAGTAAGATATGTATCAATGATGTTGGGGGTTTTGTTTATTGTTTGGTTTTTTTTTATTTTAGTATTCTTTTTATGCAGCTTTTAAGAAATGTGATGCTCTATGACTACTGGAAGCCATACTTCTAGCTCTGTTGCTCACTGAGTTCTGAATTTTTCAGAACTTTTTACCAAATGCTGTCACGTTCCCGGGGACTTAAACACTCAAACCTGCCCACCCAGGGACACCACGTTGGACATGACTAAAACACTCAGGGGTCTTTTCAAGTTAGCTTCATTGCTATCAGTGTGACAAGATTTGTCATAAAGGTGGAACTGGGGAGCGTGAAATAACCACACAAGAGACAGAAATACCTTTTTCTTTGGGGGTGCTGTGATGGCTCCTCTGACCTTAAGGGTCTGCAGAGAGAGAGAGAGAGTGCGAGCATGTGCTGACCCTTTTTATTGATGAGAAGCCATTCAAATGAGGCAAGGGGTCAGGTTTCAGGGGACTGAGTCTAAGATGTCTGCTGTCAGCAGGTTGATTTACAGCTAGGAAGGCCACACCCATGGGCAGAGTAAGAGAAGGGGACACACAAAGGGCATTTCCATGGAACATTCTGTCCCAAACAGGGCAAGGGGTAATATCACAAAGGAACAGGTAATATCACAAAGGAACAGGTAATATCACAAAGGAACACAAAGGAACAGGTGAGCATAGCTCCATCCCTGGGGATGTAGGAAGGCACGCCTAAGCATGAAGACACATTTGCATTTTCTCTACCCTCAAGATCTGGGCTACAGTCTTCCGTTACTTAGAGCAACCAAATCACAGGCTGGCCAACAGTGCCTCAGCTGACCAGGAGGGAAAGCAAATGCTGGTCATATGCTATATCAGCCTCCCACAAAATGCTAAATAATTTAAAAAATTCTTCAAATTAAGAATAAGGTTTATCTCATGCTCTCGAGGGAAGGGGTACTATTTGCTTTTTAGAATTATAGTTTATTAGTTCAAGAGAATTTCCAAGTTGTAAATAGTTATCACTTTCTATCTTATTTATTTTTAAAAAACACAACTATTTCCTATCTAAATATTTGACCTGTTATGCCTCTCAGAAAATATTCAAGTCTTTATTTTTTCACTATTCGTCATCTCTTCCCATTTCTCCAATTGAAATATTAAGAACAATGGAGGAGGGGTTGACTTAAAAAAGTACCTACCTTACCTGTCTTGAACAGGTTGAGTAAGATCACACACATGGATATGTTGTCTAAGACATCTGGTTCTGGACTAGATTTTGGAACTAATTTTCAGCATAAGCCTTTGCGATAGTTTAGGTATAGTTTTTCCCTACCAAAACACATTGGAATTTGATTCCCGAGTAGTGGTATTCAGAGGTGCCTTTGAGAAGTGATTAGGTCAGTGTCCTCATGAATATATTAATGTCTTTTTCAATAGACTGGATTAGTTCTCTTGAGACTGGATAAGTTCTCGTGGTAATGGATTAGTTCTTACCAGAACATACCTGGAACCACCTTTCAGCCTTTCTCACATCTGTCCTTTCTTCTGCATATACCTGCTTCTTTCCACCATGAAACCTTTACCAGAGCTCAGCAGATGCGCTCTTGGAATTTCAGATTCGTGAACCAAAATAAACCCCTTTTCTTTGTAAATTATCCAGTCTCAGATATTCTGATATAGCAATGGAAAGTGATATTATTTTTTATGTGTAATTAAACATAATTAGTTCTGTTTCATGGTTGCCAAAATATTTAGATTGAACCATATGAAATTACTGTTTTAAAAGTACTTCGGACTTAATATAATTAATTATTGTAATTTATTATACCCCTTACGTATACATGCAAATAATAACTAAATATAGTGTCAAGTTTAACATCTACTTTGCAAAATAGGTCTGAAAGTCCTAGGCAGCCTATTGACAAACTCTTTCTTTTTTTTTTTTTTAAAGAGAGAGAGAGAGAGAATTTTTTCTAATATTTATTTTTTAGTTTTCAGCGGACACAACATCTTTGTTTGTATGTGGTACTGAGGATTGAACCCGGGCTGCATGCATGCCAGGCAAGCGCACTACCACTTGAGCCACATCCCTAGCCCAGCAAACTTTTTTAAGTCAAGGATTGTCGTATACAAAATAAACTTTAACCTGCAAACCCTCTTCCCTCACTTCTTCCTCACCTTAAAAATAGGTTTCTATTGGATTGATAGTCACAAATCAATAAATTGAAAAAGTCACCTGGAATCAATTTAAATTTATTTTCAGAGGTATAACTAGAAATGTTTTCTGTTTTAAAAAAACATTTACGTTTCTCTTTGATAAGACTTGGTTGATAGCTATGGCTATACCACTTTACTTTCTACTTTTTTTTTGAGGGTTCTTTTTTTAATTTTATTTTTTATATTTAATTGATTTTATTTTTTAAATACATGACAGTGGAATGCATTACAATTCTTATTACACATATAGAGCACAATTTTTGATATCTCTGTATATAAAGTATGTTCACACCAATTCATGTCTTTATACATGTACTTTTAATGATGTCCATCACATTCCACCATCATTGCTAATCCCCTGCCCCCTCTGCCCTATCTAGAGTTTGTCTATTCCTCCCCTGCTCCCCCTCCCTATCCCATTATGGGTCTGTCACCTTACATCAGGGAAAACATTCGGCATTTGTTTTTTGGGGATTGGCTAACTTCACTTAGCATTATTTTCTCCAGCGCCATCCATTTACCTGCAAATGCTATCGTTTTATTTTCTTTTATTGCTCAGTAATATTCCATTGTGTATATATGCCACATTTTTAATCCATTTATCTACTGAGGGGCATCAAGTTTGGTTCCAAAGTTTAGCTATTGTGAATTATGCTGCTGTAAACATTGATGTGGCTGTATCCCTGTAGTATGCTGTTTTTAAGTCCTTTGGGTATAGACCGAGGAGAGGGATAGCTGGGTCAAATGGTGATTCCATTCCCAACTTTTCAGGAAATCTCCATACTGCTTTCCATATTGGCTGCACAGTTTTGCAGTCCCACCAGCAGTGTATGAGTGTGCCTTTTTCCCAAAATCCTTACCAATACTTATTGTTGTTTGTCTTCATAATAGCTGCCATTCTGACTGGAGTGAGATGAAAGAGTAATTTTGATTTGCATTTCTCTAATTGCTAGAGATGTTGAACATTTTTTCATATATTTGTTGATTGATTGTATATCATCTTCTGAGAAGTGTCTGTTCAGTTCCTTGGCCCATTTATTGATTGGGTTATTTATTTATTTTAAAAGAAGATTTTTTTTTTATAATTTAATTTTTTTAAGAGAGAGAGAGAGAATTTTTAATATTTATTTTTTAGTTTTCAGTGGACAGAACCTCTTTGTTTGTTATGTGGTGCTGAGGACTGAACCCCGAGCCACACGCGCCAGGCGAGCACGCTACCGCTTGAGCCACATCCCCAGCCCAGATTGGGTTATTTTTTTTACTTTTTTTTTTTTTTGCTTAGCTCTCTATTCACCTCACAGATTGTTTCTTTTGCTGAGGAGAACCTTTTATTGATTCTTAATTTTAATTCTTGTGCCAAGGAGTCTTATTAAGGAAGTTGGGGCCTAATCCCACACGATGGAGATTAGGGCTTACTTTTTCTTCTATTAGATGCAGGGTCTATGGTATAAGTTTTTCGCCTTTTACTTTCTGCTTTTCAAAATATACTTTTAGGGGTTGGGGTTCTGTCTCTGTAGTGGTAGAGTGCTTAGCACAGGCTGTCAATGATGATCAATTACATGTCAGCAATTCCCTCTCCAAATTTCTGCTTATACAAATTACATTCAAGTTTGCCCTCCATTGTCATTCAGTTGCCTACATGTTATTAATCTTGCCTCATCTACTCCAATTCTTGTCATGGTTGCCAAAATATTTAGATTGAACCATATGAAATTACTGTTTTAAAAGTACTTTGGACTTAACAGAATTACATCTTTCCATATTTGTATATTGGTGTGAATGAAACCAGCACTCCAAAAAGTTACATAGAACATAATCACCTAGCTTAATAGGGCCTTAAAAAAGTCTTCTTTAAGATGTGGAGACTGATGATCTGTAGTAGTGTATACTTTTTAGTAAATATCACCACAACCCAGTATTGTAACATTTTCATCACTGAAAGAAGTTTTCTCGGCCCATTTATGGTCAGTCCTTTCTCCCATCCCCATCTCCAAGAGACTTTCTTTTTGTATAGTTTTTCTTATTCTAGAAATTACATATAAATAGAATCATGCAAAAAGTTGACTTACATCTCTGTATTCTTTTACTTAACATATTTTTGAGGTTTATCCGTACCATTGCCTATATCGATATTCATTTTTTAGTGTTGATTATTACTCCATTATATAGATAACGTTGTTCTTGTTCATTCGTTTATCAACATTTGAGTTGTTTCCAATTTTTAGCAGTGAACATTGACATACAGGTTTTTATGTGGACATATTTTTATTTTTATTGTGTAGATATCTTGGAGTAAAATTTTTGGATTGTATAGTAATTATAAGTTTAACTTTTTAAGGAATTGTCAAATTGTTTTTTAAAATGTTTATATCCTTTTACATTCTCATTAGCAAATATGTATGATGATTCTAATACTGCTAAACACTCACCAACACTTGATACTGTTAGTCTTTTTGATCATAGCCATTTAGTATCTACACGTACTTTCGCCTTATGAATTTAATTTGCATATCTCTGTCTTATGATGTCAAACATATTATGTGCTTATTTTTAGTTAGCTTATCCTCTATTCGAATCTTTTTTTTTCTTTTTTTTTATTGGTTGTTCACAACATTACAAAGCTCTTGACATATCATATTTCATACATTAGATTGAAGTGGGTTATGAACTCCCAATTTTACCCCAAATGCAGATTGCAGAATCACGTCGGTTACACATCCACAATTTTACATAATGCCCTATTAGTAAGTGTTGTATTCTGCTACCTTTCCTACCCCCTACTATTCCCCCTCCCCTTCTCTCACATCTTCTCTCTCTACCCCATCTACTGTAATTCATTTCTTTCTTTGTTTATTTTCCCATTCCCCTCACAACCTCTTATATGTAATTTTGTATAGCAATGAGGGTCTCCCTTCATTTCCATGCAATTTCCCTTTTCTCTCCCTTTCCCTCCCATCTCATGTCTCTGTTTAAAGTTAATCTTTTCTTCCTGCTCTTCCTCCCTGCTCTGTTCATATTTGCTCTCATTATATCAAAGAAGACATTTGGTATTTGTTTTTTAGGGATTGGCTAGCTTCACTAAGCATAATCTGCTCTAGTGCCATGCATTTCCCTGCAAATTCCATGATTTTGTCATTTTTTAGTGCTGCGTAATATTCCATGGTGTATAAATGCCACATTTTTTTTATCCATTCATCTATTGAAGGGCATCTGGGTTGGTTCCACAGTCTAGCTATTGTGAATTGTGCTGCTATGAACATCGATGTGGCAGTATCCCTGTAGCATGCTCTTTTAAGGTCTTCAGGGAATAGTCCGAGAAGGGCAATAGCAGGGTCAAATGGTGGTTCCATTCCCAGCTTTCCCAGGAATCTCCATACTGCTTTCCAAATTGGCCGCACCAATTTGCAGTCCCGCCAACAATGTACAAGTGTACCCTTTTCTCCACATCCTCGCCAGCACTTGTTGTTGTTTGACTTCATAGTGGCTGCCAATCTTACTGGAGTGAGATGGTATCTTAGGGTGGTTTTGATTTGCATTTCTCTGACTGCTAGAGATGGTGAGCATTTTTTCATGTACTTGTTGATTGATTGTATGTCCTCCTCTGAGAAGTGTCTGTTCAGGTCCTTGGCCCATTTGTTGATTGGGTTATTTGTTATCTTATTGTCAAATTTTTTGAGTTCTTTGTATACTCTGGATATTAGGGCTCTATCTGAAGTGTGAGGAGTAAAGATTTGTTCCCAGGATGTAGGCTCCCTATTTACCTCTCTTATTGTTTCTTTTGCTGAGAAAAAACTTTTTAGTTTGAGTAAGTCCCATTTGTTGATTCTTGTTATTAACTCTTGTGCTATGGGTGTCCTATTAAGGAATTTGGAGCCCGACCCCACAATATGTAGATCGGAGCCAACTTTTTCTTCTATCAGACGCAGTGTCTCTGATTTGATATCAAGCTCCTTGATCCATTTTGAGTTAACTTTTGTGCATGGCTAGAGAAAGGGATTCAGTTTCATTTTGTTGCATATGAATTTCCAGTTTTCCCAGCACCATTTGTTGAAGATGCTATCCGTCCTCCATTGCATGCTTTTAGCCCCTTTATCAAATATAAGATAGTTGTAACTTTGTGGACTAGTCTCTGTGTCCTCTATTCTATACCATTGGTCCACACGCCTATTTTGGTACCAGTACCATGCTGTTTTTGTCACTATTGCTCTGTAATATAGTTTGAAATCTGGTATCGCTATACCGCCTGATTCACACTTCCTGCTTAGAATTGCTTTTGCTATTCTGGGTCTTTTATTTTTCCATATGAATTTTATGATTGCTTTATCTATTTCTACAAGAAATGCTGTTGGGATTTTGATTGGTATCGCATTAAACCTATAGAGAACTTTTGGTAATATCGCCATTTTGTTAATGTTAGTTCTGCCTATCCATGAACAGGGTATATTTTTCCATCTTCTAAGATCTTCTTCTACTTCTCTCTTTAGGGTTCTGTAGTTTTCATTGTATAAATCTTTCACCTCTTTTGTTAGGTTGATTCCCAAGTATTTTATTTTTTTTGAGGATATTGTGAATGGAGTGTTTTTCCTCATTTCCATTTCAGAAGTTTTGTCACTGATATACAGAAATGCCTTTGATTTATGCGTGTTGATTTTATATCCTGCCACTTTGCTGAATTCATTTATTAGTTCTAGTAGTTTCTTTGTAGACCGTTTTGGGTCTTCTAGGTATAGAATCATGTCATCTGCAAATAGTGATAATTTAAGTTCTTCTTTTCCTATTTTTATGCCTTTAATTTCTTTTGTCTGTCTAATTGCTCTGGCTAGTATTTCAAGGACTAAATTAAATAGAAGTGGTGAGAGAGGGCATCCCTGTCTTGTTCCAGATTTTAGAGGGAATGCCTTCAACTTTTCTCCATTCAGAATGATGCTAGCCTGAGGCTTAGCATAGATACCTTTTACAATGTCAAGGTAAGTTCCTGTTATCCCTAGTTTTTCTAATGTCTTGAACATAAAGGGATGCTGTACTTTGTCAAATGCTTTCTCTGCGTCTATCGAGATGATCATATGGTTCTTATCTTTAAGTCTATTGATGTGGTGAATAACATTTATTGATTTCCGTATATTGAACCATCCTTGCATCCCAGGGATGAATCCTACTTGATCATGGTGCACAATTTTTTTAATGTGTTTTTGTATTCGATTCGCCAGAATTTTATTGAGGATTTTTGCATCTAGGTTCATCAGAGATATTGGTCTGTAGTTTTCTTTCTTTGAGGTGTCTTTGTCTGGTTTCGGAATCAGGGTGATGTTGGCCTCATAGAATGAATTTGGAAGAGCTCCGTCTTTTTCTATTTCTTGAAATAACTTGAAAAGTATTCGTATTAATTCTTCTTTAAAGGTTTTGTAAAACTCTGCTGTATAGCCATCCGGTCCTGGGCTTTTCTTGGTTGGTAGTCTTTTGATGGCTTCTTCTATTTCATCCATTGATATTGGTCTGTTCAAATTGTGTGTATCCTCCTGACTCAGTCTGGGCAAATCATATGACTTAAGAAATTTATCGATGTCTTCACTATCTTCCATTTTATTGGAATATAGGTTTTCAAAATAATTTCTAATTGTCTTCTGTATTTCTGTAGCATCTGTTGTGATATTGCCTTTTTCATCCCGTATGTTAGTAATTTGAGTTCTCTCTCTTCTTCTCTTCGTTAGCATGGCTAAGGGTCTGTCGATCTTATTTATTTTTTCGAAGAACCAACTTTTAGTTTTGTTAATTTTTTCAATAGTTTCTTTTGTTTCAATTTCATTGATTTCCGCTCTGATTTTAATTATTTCTTGCCTTCTGCTACATTTGCTGTTGTTTTGCTCTTCCTTTTCTAGGGTTTTGAGATGAAGTGTGAGCTCATTTATTTGTTGGTTTTTCCTTTTTTTGAGGAATGACCTCCAGGCGATGAATTTCCCTCTTAAAACTGCTTTCATTGTGTCCCATAGATTCCGATATGTTGTGTCTGTATTTTCATTTATCTCTAAGAATTTTTTTGATTTCCTCCTTGATGTCTTCTGTAACCCATTGATCATTCAGTAACATATTGTTCATTTTCCATGTGATGTAGGATTTTTCCTTCCTTCTTTTATCATTGATTTCCAGTTTCATTCCATTATGATCAGATAAAATGCATGGTATTATCTCCACCCCTTTATAGTTACTGAGGGTTGCCCTATGGCATAATATATGGTCTATTTTTGAGAAGGACCCATGTGCTGCTGAGAAAAAAGTATATCCATTTGATGATTGTTGATATGTTCTATATATGTCAGTTAAGTCTAGGTTATTGATTATGGTATTGAGTTCTATAGTTTCTTTATTCAACTTTTATTTGGAGGATCTGTCCAATGGTGAGAGAGGTGTGTTGAAGTCACCCATAATTATTGTGTTGTGGTCTATTTGATTCTTGAACTTGAGGAGAATTTGTTTTATGAACGTTGCAGCACTATTATTTGGTGCATAAATATTGATAATTGTTATGTCTTGTTGGTGAATGGTTCCTTTTATCAGTATATAATGTCCTTCCTTATCCCTTTTGATTAACTTAGTCTTGAAGTCGATTTTATTCGATATGAGGATGGCCACCCCTGCTTGCTTACGAGGACCGTGTGCGTGGTATATTTTTTCCCATCCTTTCACCTTCAGCCTATGTATGTCTTTTCCAATCAGATGTGTCTCCTGAAGGCAGCATATTGTTGGGTTTGTTTTTTTAATCCATGATACCAGCCTATGTCGCTTTATTGGAGAGTTTAAGCCATTAACATTCAGAGTTACTATTGATATATGGTTTGTATTTTCAGCCATGTTTGATTATTTATCCTTTTTTAAAAAAATTTAGTTTGTTTCTCCATGATTATCTTTCCCCCCATCCTCTGTCTTTACCGAGGCACTTCCCACTGATGGTTTTGGTTATTGTTTTTCATTTCTTCCTCGTGTAGAGTTTTGCTCAAGATGCTTTGCAATGCTGGTTTTCTGGCTACAAATTCTTTTAGCTTTTGTTTATCATGAAAGATTTTTATTTCGTTGTCGTATCTGAAGCTTAATTTTGCTGGATACAGAATTCTTGGTTGGCATCCATTGTCTTTCAGTGTTTGAAATACGTTGTTCCAGGATCTTCTCACTTTCAGCATCTGTGATGAAAAATCCGTTGTTAACCTTATTGGTTTACCCCTGAATGTAATCTGTCTCCTTTCTCTTGTAGCTTTTAATATTTTCTCTTTGTTCTGTATATTGGATATCTTCATAACAATGTGTCTTGGCGTTGGTCTACTGTGATTTTGTGTGCTCGGTGTCCTGTATGCATCTACAATTTGTATATCTGTTTCCTTTTTTATTTCTGGAAAGTTTTCTGTAATTATTTCATTCAGCAAGTTACTCATTCCCTTGGCATGAATCTCTGTGCCTTCCTCTATCCCGATGACTCGTAAGTTTGGTTTTTTTATGTTATCCCATATCTCTTGGATGTTTTTCTCGTGATTTTTTACCAGCCTATCTGAGTTGGCTAGACTCTTTTCAAGATGATATATTTTCTCTTCATTATCTGACGTTCTGGCTTCTACTTGCTCCACTCTGTTAGTGATACTCTCAATTGAGTTTTTAACTTTGGTTTATCGTTTCCTTCATTTCTAGAATTATTGTTTGATTTTTTTTATAATGTCTATCTCCTGATAAAGATGCTTAACTTCTTCTTTTATCTGTTTATGTAATTCATTTTCAATGTGATCTTTAAGGTTCCTTTCCATCTGTCTAAGGTGTTCCTTGAGTTCTTTATATGACCATTTTTCTGATGACTCTAAGTCCTCCTGAATATTTAGGCTGTCCTGCATTGTTTGTACTCCTTTTCTTCCTTGCTTTTTGAAGCTGCTCATGTTACTTCTTGTTCTGTTTGACTGCTGAGTTACTGTTTACTCCTATAAATTTATTTGATTCTTGGGAGGAAAGGTATTAGAAGGGAAGGGAAGAAGTCACTAAAGAGAATGAGAGTAAGTAGGTAGAATTCAAGGAAGGGGGAATAAGAAAATTGAAAAGAAATGAAAAGACAAAATAAGAAAAAAAATAGGAAATAAAAAAAGAAAAAAAATTTTTAAAAGAATAATAATAATAAAAATAAAAATTAAAATTAGAAGAAAAAAAATTTTAAAAAATTGAAAAAAAATTTAAAAAACAACAAGAAAGAAAAATGAAAATGAAACAAAAAACCCAAATCAAAAAAGAGAGGAAAAAAAACCTAATAAATGCAGTCTTAGAGTTTGATTAACTTCTCTTCCAGTAGGTGGCGCTGTGCCCACCAGGCCAAGTTTCTCCTGTCAATATGCGGGAACCAATCACTGTGCAGCAGCTCCTCCCAGACTGGGCGAGTCTCCAATCCTGAGTGCCTAGGGCCTCCTCTTGTGTCTAGTCACTTCCCCACTTTTCCTCTAGCCAGGCCCCTCTCATGGGTGCCGCTCACCACAATACTGGCTGCACGCCAGGTCTGCTGCTCCCGGGAGCCCTGTTTTCATGGACGACTGGGTACACTCTCCCTGTTTGCCATTCCCTCAGACCCTAAGTTTGTAGAGCTTGGGGCTGAGAATCCTCAGCGAATTTCACTTGCCCTCCGGTAGCCACGCTCGCGGTAGGTGGTGCAAGAGACCTCAGTTGTCAGCACTGGTGGGAGCGGTAGCCGGGAGTTCTGCGCCGCGGGTCCCGCGCCACTTCTGATTCCCTAGGTCTGGCTATTGCGCTCACGGGAGAGCTGGGAGGAGCCCTTAAGGTTTCCCCGATGTGTGGAGAGGGAAGGCTAGGGAATTACACACCTGTTACCGCAGGTTTCAATGAAGTTATCTCCTCTGCCGCAGTCTGATGACGTCAGTTCTCTGCCATGGTGGCATCTCTTGTAAATGGCGACAGTTTGTTTTCCTTTGCCGGGTGACCAATGCAACAGGTGGGTCCTTACTGTCTCTCCCAAGCCCCGTGTCAAACCAGTGGCCACTACCTATGAAGGCTCGGTTGGCATTTACCTCCGTAGGATGAGAAGGGCCGACCAGTTGTTTCAGCCGGATGGATTAGTGCTGAGTCACAGCTGTTTGTCTGCGGGAAGCAGGTGAACGGGAGCTTGAATTCAGCCGATCCGGGCTCAGTGTGTGTTCTGAGAGGCCCAGACTCTTTGCCCCAGATCCACGTCAGATCAGCATTGCCTAGTGATCCTGAGCAAACAGAATTTAGATTGTTTACGACTCCGTATTCCCGCACAGCTGAAGAGGTCAGAGACTTGATCTCTCCGCGCCCGCCGCCATGTTGGAATCCTCCTCTATTCGAATCTTTAGCTCATTTCTCAGTTGTTTGTCTTCTTGTTGTTATTGAGTTCTAAGAGTTCTTTCTGTACTGTGGACCTAGGTTCTTAAACAGATACATGTTTTACAAATTATTTCTCCCAGTTCATGGCTTGTCTTTTCATTTTCTTTATGGTATCCTTTGAGATGCATAATTGTTCATTTTGATGAAGTTTATTTTTCTTTTACGTTTTCAGTGTCATAGTTATGCAATATTTGCCTAACTCAAGGTCACCAAGATTTTCTCTGGTTTTCTTCTAAGTCTTTATAGTTTTAGGATTTATAGTTAACTGTATGATTTTTTGAGTAAATTTTTGAGTATATATGAAATAAGGATTTTTTAAATATCCCACCATTTACTACAGCACTATTTATTGAAAAGGTTATTTTTCTTATTTTGAATTATCTTCACATCTTGGGAAATCATTTGAGTAGATATATGTGGTTTTATTTCTAGACTCTGTTCTGATTCATTGATCTATACATCTGTGTTTAAACGAATATCACTCTGGTAGTTATGGCATCCTTACTGTAAATTTTATTTTTTTCATACTTTTTATTTCTTTATTTTTTATTTGAATTTGTTATATATGACAGCAGAATGCATTACAATTCATATTACACATATAGAGCATGATTTTCCATATCTCTGGTTGTATACAAATTATATTCACACCTTTTGTGTCTTCATACATGTACTTAGGGTCATGATGTCCATCTCATTTCACCATCTTTTCTACCCCCGTACTGCCTCTTTTTCCCTCCCACCCCTTTGCCCTATATAGAGTTCATCCAATCCTCCCATGCTCCCCCTCCCAACCCCACTATAAGTCAACTTCCTTATAATAGAAAAAACATATGGCATTTGGTTTTGGGGGATTAGCTAACTTCACTTAGGATGAAACTCTAACTCCATCCATTTACCTGCAAAAAAAAAAAAAAAAAAAAAAAGCCATGATTTTATTCTCTATTGCTGAGTAGTATTCCATTGTGTAAATGTACCACAGTTTCTTTTTTTAAAATTTTTTAATATTCATTTTTTAGTTTTCTGTGGATACAGCATCTTTATTTTATTTTTATGTGGTGCTGAGGATCGAACCCAGCACCCCGCGCATGCCAGGCGAGCATGCTACCACTTGAGCCACAGCCCTAGCCCCACAGTTTCTTTATCCATTATCTACTGAAGGGTATCTAGGTGGTTCCACAATTTAGCTATTGTGAATTGTACTGGTATAAACATTGATGTGGCTGTGTCCCTGTAGTATGCTGTTTTTTAGTCCTTTGGGTATAGACTGAGGAGTGGGATAGCTGGGTCAAATGGTAGTTCCATTCCCATTTTCCAAGGAATCTCCATACTGCTTTCCATATTGGCTGCACGGTTTTGCAGTCCCACCAGCAGTGTATGAGTGTGCCTTTTTCCCAAAATCCTCGCCAACACTTATTGTTGTTTGTATTCTTAATAGCTGCCATTCTGACTGGAGTGAGATGAAATCTTAGAGTAGTTTTGATTTGCATTTCTCTAATTGCTAGGGATGTTGAACATTTTTTCATATATTTGTTGATTGATTGTATATCATCTTCTGAGAAGTGTCTGTTCAGTTCCTTGGCCTATTTATTGATTGGGTTATTTCTTTATTTGGTGTTTCGTTTTTTGAGTGCTTTATATACACTAGAGATTAGTGCTCTATCTGATGTGCAAGTGGTTAAACTTTGCTCCCAAGCTGTAGGCTCTCTATTTACCTCACTGATTGTTTCTTTTGCTGAGAAGAGCTTTTCAGTTTGAATTCATCTCATTTGTTTTTTATTTTAATTCTTGCATTATAGGAGACTTATTAAGGAAGTAGGAGGCTAATCTGATATGTTGGAGATTTGGGCCTACTTTTTATTCTGTTAGATACAGGGTCTCTGGTTTAATTCCTAAATCCTTGATCCACTTTGAGTTGAGTTTTGTGTGTGGTGGGAGATAGGGGTTTAATTTCATTTTGTTGCATATGGATTTCCAGTTTTCCTAGAACCATTTGTTGAAGAGTCTATCTTTTCTCCAATGTACGTTTCTCGTGCCTTTGTCTAATATAAGAAAATTGTAATTCTGTGGGTTAGTATCTGTTCCATTAGTTTACCAGTCTATTTTGGTGTCAGTACCATGCTGTTTTTGTTACTGTTGTTTTGTAGAATAGTTTAAGGTCTGGTATAGTGGTGCCTCCTATTTCACTCTTCTTTTTATTTATTTATTTATTTATTTATTTTTTATTTCACTCTTCTTGCTAAGGATTGCTTTAGCTATTCTGGGTCTCCTGTTTTTCCAGATGAAGTTCATGACTGCTTTTTCTGTTTCTATGAGGAATGTCATTGGGATTTTGATTGGAATTACATTAAATCTGTATATTGCTTTTGGTAGTATGGTCATTTTGACAATATTAATTCTGCCTAACCAAGAACAAGAGAAATCTTTCTAACTTTTAAGGTCTTCTTTAATTTCTTTATTTTGCTTTCTGTAGTTTTCGTTATAGAGGTCTTTTACCTCTTTTATTAGGTTGATTCCCAAGTATTTTATTTTTCTTGAGGCTATTGTAAACGGGGCAGTTTTCCTTGTTTCCCTGTCAGAGGATTTTTCACTGATATACAGAAATGCCTTTGATTAATGCATGTTGATTGTGTATCCTACTACTTTGCTGAATTCGTTTACCGGTTCTAGCAGTTTTCTGTTGGAATTTTTGGGTCTTCTAAATATAGAATCATATCATTGGCAAATAGTGCTAATTTGATTTCTTCTTTTCCTCCCTGTATTCCTTTAATTTCTTTCACCTGTCTAATTGCTCTGGCCAGTGTTTCAAGAACTATGTTAAGTAGAAGTGGTGAAAGAGGGCATCCCTGTCTTATTCCAGTTTTTAAAGGGAATGCTTTCAATTTTTCTGCATATAGAATGATGTTGGCCTTGGGGTTAGCATAGATACCTTTTATAATGTTAAGGTGTGTTCTATTATTTTCTAGTGTTTTGAACATGAAGGGGTGTTGTATTTTGTAGAATGCCTTTTCTGCATCTATTGAGATCAATCATCATATGGTTCTTATCTTTAAGTCTATTGATGTGATTAAATACATTTATTGATTTCTGTATATTGAACCAACCTTGCATCCCTGGGATGAACCCCACTTGATTGTGGGACACTATCTTTTTGATATGTTTTTGCCAGAATTTTATTTTGAATTTTTGCATCTGTGTTCATTAGAGATATTGGTCTGAAGGTTTTTTTCTTTGATGTGTCTTTTCTGGTTTTGGAATCAGGGTGATATTGTACAATGAGTTTGGAAGTGCTCCCTCTTTTTCTATTTCATGAAATAATTTGAAGAACTAATAGGTATTAGTTCTTCGTCATAGGTCTTGTAGAACTCAACTGTGTATCCATCCGGTCCTGGGCTTTTCTTTGTTGGTAGGCTTCTGATAATGTCTTCTATTTCATTGCTTGAAATTGATCTGTTTAAATTGTGTATATCATCCTGATTCAATGTGGGCAAATCATGTAACTCTAGAAATTTGTCATGCCTTCAATATTTTCTATTTCATTGAAGTAAAAGTCTTCAAAATAATTTATAATTATCTTCTATATTTCTGTAGTGTCTGTTGTGATATTTCCTTTTTCATTATGGATGTTAGTAATTTGAGTTTTCTCTCACCTTCTCTTTGTTAGCATGGCTAACGGTTTGTCAATTTTATTTATTTATTCGAAGAACCAACTTTTTGTTCTGTAAATTTTTTCATGGTTTTTTTTTGTTTCAATTTCATTGATTTCAGCACTGATTTTAATTATTTCCTGTCTTCTGGTTTTGGTGTTGATTTGTTCTTTTTCTAGGACTTTGAGATGTAATATTAGGTCATTTATTTGTTGACTTTTTGTTCTTTTAAGGAATGAACTTTCCTCTTAGTACTGCCTTCATAGTGTCCCAGAAATTTTGATGTGTTCTATCAGTGTTCTCATTTACCTCTAAGAATATTTTAATCTCCTCCTTAATGTCTTTTGCAACCCATTGTTCATTCAGTAGCATATTATTTAGTCTCCGGGTGTTGGAGTAGTTTTTATTTTATCATTGATTTTTAATTTCATTCCATTATGATCTGATAAAATGCAGGGTAATATCTCTATTTTTTTGTATTTGCTAAGAATTGCTTTGTGGCATAATATATGGTCTATTTTAGAGAAGGTACCATGTGCTGCTGAGAAGAAAGTGTATTCGATTGTTGAAGGATGAAATATTCTATATATGTCAGTTAAGTCTAGTTATTGATTGTATTATTGAGTTCTGTAGTTTTTTTGTTCAGCTTTTGTTTGGAAGATCTATCCAGTGGTGAAAGGGGTGTATTAAAGTCACCCAAAATTATTGTGTTGTGGTCAATTTGACTCTTGCACTTGAGAAGAATTTGTTTGATGAACATAGATGCTCCATCATTTGGGGAATATATATTTATAATTGTTAAGTCTTGTTGGTGTATGGTTCCCTGTCCTTCTTTATCCTTTTTGTTTGACTTTAGTTTGAATTCTGCTTTATTTGATATGAGGATGGAAACTCCTGCTTGCTTCTGCAGTCCATGTGAATGGTATGATTTTTCCCAATCTTTGACCTTCAGTCTGTGTATGTCTTTTCCTATGGGATGAGTCTCCTGGAGGCAGCACATTGTTGTTTTTTTAAAAAATATTATTATTATTATTAATCCAATATGCTAGCCTATGTCTTTTGATAGGTGACATTAACATTAATATTAACAATCAGGGTTATTTTTGTGACATGATTTGTATTCCGAGCCATTTTTGTTATTTAACTTGACTTAGTTTCTCCTTTGATAAGTTTTTCCTTTAGTGTAATACCTCCCTCTGCTGAATTCATTGTTGTTTTTCATTTTCTCTTCATGGAATATTTTGCCAGGTATGTTCTGTGGTGCAGATTTTCTAGCTGTACATTCTTTTGACTTTTGTTTATTGTGGAAGGTTTTTATTTCATCATCAAATCTAAAGCTTAATTTTGCTGGATATAAGATTTCATTTTCTTTCAAAGCTTGACATATGTTGTTCCAGGATCTTCTATCTTTCAGGGTCTGGGTTGAAAAATCTGCACATAACCCAGTTGGTTTCCCCCATATGTAATCTGTTTCCTTTCTCTCATGGCTTTTAATATTCTCTCCTTTTTCTGTATTTTAGGCATTTTCATTATAATGTGCCTTGGTGTGGATCTTTTGTGATTTTGTACATTTGGCATCCTATAAGCCTCTTGAATTTGGTTTTCCAATTCATTC
Organism: Spermophilus citellus; assembly: GCF_964194105.1. Taxonomy (NCBI): domain Eukaryota; kingdom Metazoa; phylum Chordata; class Mammalia; order Rodentia; family Sciuridae; genus Spermophilus; species Spermophilus citellus. The sequence continues at coordinate 39,600,984 of NC_138188.1, forward strand.
TTCATGTTTGGAAAATTTTCTGATATTATTTCATTGAATAGATTATTCATTCCTTTGGTTTGGAACTCTATGCCTTCATCTATTCCAACAACTCTTAAATTTGGTCTCTTTATGCTATCCCATATTTCTTGAATGTTCTGCTCATGATTTCTTACCATTTTTCACTGTGTGGTCTACATTTTTTTTCAAGATTATATATTTTGTCTTCTTTGTATGAGGTTCTGTATTCCAAGTGGTCTAATCTGTTGGTGATGCTTTCAATTGAACTTTTAATTTGGTTTATTTTTTCTTTAATTTCAAGGCTTTCTTTTTTTTGTTTTTTTTTGTTGTTTTTTTTTTTTTTAGAAACTGTGTCTGCCTATTGAAGTAATCTTGTGCTTCCTGTATTTGTTTATGTAGCTCTTTGTCAAAATGATCTTTTGCTGCCTGTATTTGCTCTCTTATATTATCCTTTAATTCACAGAACATTTTAATTATGTATATCCTGAATTCCTTCTCTGGCATTTCTTCTGAAGTGCTGGCCATGGATTCTAATAATGTGGTATCTTGATTTGTGTGGGGCGTTTTCTTCCCTTGTCTTTTCATGTTGGTTGTGTGTCTTCCCTTCTAGCACTATGGATCTGAGTCATTACCTTTTTTACCCTACAGGCTTATAGTGCCCCTGTAGGGTTCCAATACCTCTTCTTTGAGGAGAAGGACAATGTTAACAGATCCCTCTATAAATAATGTACAACCTAAAAACAAATAGTTGCTATTAAGACATTTTCAGTTTGGTCACAATGTACAGAAATGGTGAATTCAATTATTATCTACTATATACTCAGTAGGTTTGTACTATTCAGTAGGTTTGTAAAAGGGTTTAGAGTTTTTGAAGTAGTTTTTATTTTTTATTTTATCATTGATTTCTAGTTTCATTAGATTATGATCTGATAAAATGCAGGGTAGTATCTCTACTTTTTTGTGTTGTAGAGAAGAAAGTGTATTTGCTCATTGAAGAATGAAATATTCTATATTTCATCAGGGATGTGGTGTAGGAGGATATAAAGTTACTATGTCTTAGGAAGTATGAGAGAGAAATCTAAAAAGGAGGGTTAGTAGCAGGAAAATAGAGAGGAAGTAATTTTGGGTAGACAACTAAGTGGGAAGACAGTAGAGTACATAAAACATCTTCAGAATATATAAAGAAATCAAAAAACTCATTACCAAAAAAACCCAAAACAACAATAACAACCACCAAAAAAAAAAAAAAAAAAAAAGAACCCAAACCACACAGATAACTCAACATACTTCTCAAAAGGGGCCAAAAATTATATGGAAAAAATGTTCAACACTTTTAGTCATCAGAGAAGTGTAAATCCAAACTATATTGAGGTTCCATCTCATCTCAGTCAGAATAATAATCATCAAGAATACAAATAACAATAAATGCTGGTGAAGATAGAGGACCAGAGGAGTCATTATTAACTGCTAGTGAGAATGTACATTGGTATACTTACTATGGAAATCAGTATGGAGATTCTTCAAAATACTAAAATAGAACTAACTTTACCACTCCTTGGTATGTATCTACAAGAGCTGAAGTTAGCATACTATGGAGATATATGCATACCCATATTTATTGCAACACAGTTCACAATGGTCAACTTATTGAGTCAGACTTGGTGTCTATAAATAGATGAATGATTAAAGAAAATGTGGTATATATACACAATGGAGTTTTACTCATCCATAAACAAGAACAAAATTATGTCATTTGCAGGAAAATGAATGGAACTGTAGAGAATCATTTTGTAAAATAAGCCAGATTCAGAAAGACAGGCATTTTTTTGTTTTCTCTCATATTTGAAAGCTAGATGTTAATAAAAAAAAAAAAGAAGAAAGAAAGAAACATTATGAAAGTATACAGGAGACCATTAGGGTAAAGGAAGGGGATCAGGAGAAGGAGAGGTATTGGAGTGAAATTGATCAAGTTATGTTATGTACATGTATGAATATACCAAAATGAAACTCACTATTCTATATAATTAATATGTACTAATAAAAAAGTATGATGTTAACCATAAAGTTTTCATGGATATCTTTTATAAGAATGAGGACAGGACTAGGGCTGTGTGGCTCAGTAGTAGAGCATTTACCTGGCACATGGGAGGCACTGGGTTCAATCCTCAGTACCACATAAAAAAATAAAGTTATTGTGTCCACCTGCAACTAAATAAATACATATAAAACAAGAATGAGGACATTTCTTACTATTTTTAGTTTGTTGAGAGTTTTTCATCATTATCTTTGGATTTTGGTCAAAGGCTTTTCTTGTGTCTGTTAAAATGGATATATATTTTTAGATCTTTATTCTATTAATATGTTATATTACAGTAATTGATGTTCAGATGTTAAACTGACCTTGTTTTCCTGGGATAAACCCTACTAGGTTGTGATAATAATCTTTTGTATGTGTTACTGAATTCAGTTTGCTAATATATTAAATATTTTTTGTTTTATGTTCATGAAGGATATTTTCGATAGCTTTGTTTTTTGGGGATGTCTTTATCCGACTTTGATATCAGGGTAACAGTGGTTTCAGAAAATGAGCTTTAAAGTGTTCTCACTTCCTCTATTTTTTGAAAGATTATATTTATGATTAGCATTCTTTCTTAAATATTTGTTGAAAATAGTAAGTGAAGTTATCTGGATCTATACTCTATTTTTGCAGGATAATTTTTATTAAGTTAATTTTCTTAAAATAGCTCTATTCACATTTTCTGCTTATCCTCAAATCCATTTCAGTCATTTGTGATGTTCTAAGAAATTGTTCATTTCCTTTTTTTAACTCTTTTATTGATTTTGTTTTTTTAAATATACAAAAGCGGAATACATTACAATTCTTATTACACATATAGAGTATAATTTTTCATACCTTTGTATATAGAGTATGTTCACGCCAATTCATGCCTTTATACATGTACTTTGGATAATGATGTCCATCACATTCAACCGCCCTTGCTAATCTCCTGCCCCCTCCTTTTCCCTCCCATCCCTGTTCCCTATCTAGAATTCATCTAATCTTCCCATGCTCCCCATCCCTATCCATTTCCTTTATGTTGTCTAATTTGGCATATAGATGATTATAATTCTTTATAAACTTTTTTATTTCTGTAGACTCTCTAGTGATGTCCTTTTTATTCCAGATATCTATGTTCATTCTTTCTATCTCTTCTCCACCCTTTCCCTTCTCTCTCTGCCTCTCTTTCTCTCTTTCTTCTTTGTCTAGCTTAGAGTTAGTCGGCTGTAGTACTGGAGCCAAATCCAGCCTACCAACTGTTTTTTTCTTTTTTTTTTAAGAGAGAGAGAGAGAGAGAGAGAGAAAGAGAATTTTTAATATTTATTTTTTAGTTTTCGGTGGACACAACATCTTTATTTTATTTTTATGTGATGCTGAGGATCGAACCCAGCGCCACGTGCATGCCAGGCGAGCACACTACCGCTTGAGCCACATCCCCAGCCCCTACCAACTGTTTTTATAAATAAAGTTTTATTGGAATATGCCTATGCCTGTTTGTTTATGCACTGTTTATTGCTGTTATTGTGGTATAACATGAAAGTTGAGTAATTGCCATATATACAATATAGACCTCAAAGCCTAAAGTATTTATTCTCTGGTCTTTTGCAGTTTATCTCTGATATTATCAATTTTATTGATTTTTCTAAGTGACAACATTAATTTTATTCATGTTTTCTATTGTTTTTCGGTTTCCATTTTGTTGCTTCTGCTGGTAACTTTATTTTTTCTTTCTATTAACATTGAATTTAATTTGCTCTTACTTCTCTAGCTTCTTTAGTTAGAACCTTAGCTTATTTATTTTTAGATCTTGTTTACTTTCTGATGTAAATATGTTCAAGATATTTTCTGTTTCCCATATGATTTCTTCTTTGACTCTTGAGTGTTTTTATTTTTCTTTAATTAATAGGCTTTATTTGTTTAAGGAAGTTTTAATAAACTTCATAGCAATATTCATCAGAAGGTAGAATTCCTATATAAGACCCCTCTCCCCAGGTATTACATACCACCAGCATCCTTCACTGATGTCATAAATTTGTTACAGTGTTCCCTCTCTCCCTTCCTCCCTCCCTCCCTCCCTTCCTTCCAGGATTCAAATCAGGGCTTCACATATGCCAGGCAAGCTGTCTACCATGGAACTACATCCCCATCTATTATATTTGTTAAAATAGATGAATGAACATTGATACATTAGCCAAAATCTGTAGTTTACATTAGGGTTTACTCTTAGTATTATACATTCTTTGAGTTTTGGCAAATGTCTAAGGACATATACCCCTAATGGTATCATAGAGAATAGTTTCACTACCCTAAAAATTCCCTGTTAAACCTGTTCACTCCTCCCTTCTCCCAAGCCCCCTGCAAGCAACCACTACACTTTTTTGGGGGGTACCAAGAATTGAACTCAGGGGCACTGGACCACTGAACCACATCCCCAGCCCTATTTTGTATTTTATTTACAGACAGGGTCTCACTGAGTTGCTTAGTGCCTCGCTTTTGCTGAGGATGGCTTTGAACTCGCAATCCGCCCCTCAGCCTCCTGAAGCTGGGATTACAGGTGTGTACCACTGCACCCAGCTACCACTACTGATCCTTTTACTGTCTCCCATCTTAACTTTTTCCAAAATGTCATATAATTGACATCAAGCAGTATCCATCATTTACATCTTTCACTTAGTAATATACATTTAAATTTTCTTAACATCTTTTCATGGCTTAACACATTTCTTACTAGTGCTAAATGATGTTCTATTGTTTGGGTATACCACCATTTATCCACTCACCTATTAAGGGATATCCTGATGGGTTTTAAAATTTGACAATTTTGATCAAAACCACATGTATTCATGTACAGGTTTTCATGTCAATGTAAGTTTCTAACTCATTTAGGTAGATATCTAGAAGCATGATTATTGGATTACATGGTTAATTGCTGTTCAGTTTTGTAAGAAACTGCCAAACTGTCAAACTTTTTCCATAGTGGCTGCATTATTATTTACCATTCCAACCAGTGATGAATGAGGGTTCATATTGCTACACATCTGCACCCGCATTCAGTATCTCAATGTTATAAATTCTAACCATTTTAACAGGTTGTATAGTAGTAGCTTATTGTTAGTTTAATTTGCAGTTTTCTTGCAATGTGTGATGTTGTGCATTTTTCATGTGTTTTTTGGCCATCTGTATAATTATATTTTTAGTGAGGTGTCTGTTTAGATCTTTTTTCTGTTTTTAAATTGAGTTTTTAATTTTCTTGTTGAGTTTTTAAAGTTCTATATGTACTTTAGATAAGAATCCTTTATGAGATATGTTGTTTGAAAGTACAGTGGTCTCCCCTATCTGTATTTTTGCTTTCCATGGTTTCAGTTACCTGCAGTCAACCATGATCTGAAAATATTAAATGGAAAACTGCAGAAAGAAATAATTCATAAGTTTTAAATAACTTTTATTATACTGTATTGTTATAACTTCTATTTAATTATTATTACTAATCTCTTTACTATGCCTAACTTAAAATTAAACTTTATTATTGGTGTTTATATGTAGGAAAAAACAGTACATATACATATTCCTCCATTTATGATGGGGTTAGGTCCCAGTGAACCCATTGTAAATTGAAAATATTGTATATTACAAGTAGCTTTTAATATACCTAACTTACCAAACATCATACTTTAGCCTAGCCCAATACTTACATTAGCTTAGAAGGGTAAGATAATCTAACACAAAGCCTATTTTGTATAGAAAACCATATGATCATATGGCTGACTGGGAGCTGCAGCTTCCAACTGCTGCCCAGTAAAGTGGGACAGTCTCACACTAATATTGCTAGCCTGAGAAAAATAAAAATTAACAATTGAAAATGTTTTATTCTGAAGGCATAACAGTGTCTCACCATTGTCAATTCAAAAAATTATAAATTAAACTATTGTAAGTTGAGGACCATCTGTTTAGGTTTTAGTACTCTGGGTGTTTTCAGGTGTCTACATGGATGTTGGAACTTATAGTCTGTGGATAAAGTGGGAATTCTGTTTTTTCTCTGAGTCTGCAACTTGTCTTCTCATTCTTTTGATCAGTGGGTTATTTTAAAATATCCTGTTTACTGGGGGTAGCAGCCTGCTTGTTATTCCAGCTGCTAAGGCCAGCCTTGGCAATTTATTGGTACCCTAACATAAAAAAATAAAAATAAATACAATTTTTGGATATGTAGTTCAGTGGTAGAGTGCCATTGGGTTAAATCCCCAGTGCCACAAGAAAAAAAATTACTTTTTACTTTTATAAAGTTGAATGTTTCCCAGATTTCTTTCTCCTGGTAACTTCTTTAATTCTGTTGTGGTTGAAGAGTACAGTTTATTTTTTAAAATAACATCTTTGTTGAGGCTGAGCATTGTGATGGAGGCATATAATTCCAATTACTCAGGAGGTTGAGACAGGAATATCACAAGTTCTAGACCAGCTTGCAAAACTTAATGAGACCCTGTCTCAAAATAAAATATAAGAAAGGGTTGGGGATTTAGCTCAGTGCATGAGGCCCCTTGGTTTAATTCTCAATGGCACACACAGAGATATAATTCATAAACCATAAAGTTCACCCTTTTAAAGTGTACAGTTCTATTTGGGGAATACTTATAAGTATCCTAAAATTATATTAATTCCAGTATATTTTATCATTTCAAAATGAAACTCCATATCTATTAGTGATGACTCTCTCAGCCCTTGGAAGTCATAAAATTTACTCTTTAACCTTATGAATGTGTCTGTTCTGGATATTTTATCTAAATAGCATCTTTCAATGGCTTATTGATTATATGTACTTCTTCACTGGAAACAGTTACTTTTCCCAATTTTTAGTTGTTTATCTGCCTTTATCTTGCTGAGTTGCAAGGATTCTTTATATACTTCAGATATAAGTATTGCCTCATAAGATATATAATTTGCAAATATTTTCTAACATTCTGTGTATGTCATTTTCACTTTTCCGATGAGTTTTTAAGAAAAGTTTTAAATTTGGATGGAGTTCAGTTGTTCTTCCCCTCCCCACCCACACACACCTTTTGTGGTTACTTGTGCTTTTGATGGCATAGATATGAAATCATTGCTTAATTTAGAGAATTATGCTTTCATTCCTTTTTAATATAGTAAGACTAGTTTTTTGGTCCAGTATGTGATTTAACATAGAAAATGTCCTATGTACTCTTGAGCTAATATGTATTTTGCTTTTTGGGGTAAGTGTTCTATAAATTCCAATTGAAGCCCAGTGCAGTGATGGATGCCTGTAATCCCAGTGGCTCAGAAGGCTGAGGCAGGAGGATTGTAAATTTAAACCATCCTTAGCAACTTAACAAGGCCCTGTCTCAAAATAAAACATGGGTTCGGGATGTGGCTCAGTGGTTAAGTGTCCCTGGGTTTAATCCCTGGTACCTCTCCCCAAAAAATTCCAATTCAATCACATTGTTTCAATACTGATCCAATATTCCTTATTCCTATGTGTCTTCTCTCTAGTTGTTCTATGAGTTTCTGGGAAAAAAGTATTAAAATCTCCAACTGTAATTGCTGAATTATCTTTCTGCTTTCAATTCTGTTTTTGTTTTGTATACTTGGAGGCTTTGCTGATGGGAGCATATACATTTGTTGTTGCTATATTTCCTGTTTAATATTGTTATCCATTCTCATTCGCTGTGGTTACTGACTGCATGATACATCCTTCCAGCCCTTTGCTTTCAACTTGTTTGTGTCCTTTTATTTAAAGTGCATGGTTTTTGGACAGTGTTGAGTCTTTTTTTTGTCCTCTCTGAAGTCTTTGCTTTTGAAATGTTTAGTTCACTCACATATAATGTAATTTTTTATATGATTAACTTATGTTTTCAATTTTCCATTTATTTTCTGTATTTCTCAGTCCTTTTGGTTCCTCTCCTGTGTTTGTGTTCAAAAAAATTTAGTGTACCTTTTTCATTTCCAATGTTTTTTTTTATCTCCTTTTTGGTCTTTATGTCTCATGTTATTTTTCTTCAGAAGTTCCTCAAGTATATTTTCAATGTAACACTTCACTTTTATTAATGATCAATTTTTTAAATTATTTTTGAGTATTTTTTTCTTTTCTTTTCTTCTTCTTCTTCTTCTTCTTCTTTTTTTTTTTTTTTTTTTTTTTTGGTTAGGTTGGTGTTTGTTTTGTGCTGGGAATGCAACTAAGGGTCACATATGCTAAACATGTCCCTTACCACTGAGTTCTATTCCCAGTCTCCTCTTTTTTTAACCGATTTTTTTTAAGACTTATTATATATATCTTAATTTGTCAAAATCAGTTTCAGATTTATACTAGCTTGATTCTAGTAATATATAGAACTATTATCCCTATATATTTCTATTTTATTTCTTCTCTTATAGTGATAGTTATATATTTTATTTCTACTTATGTTAAACACTCAATAATGCATTGCAATAATTTTTATCTTATCACTTTTAGTCATTACAGCTTCAGCACCACTCCTACTTTGTGTTGTTATTGGCAAAGATATTATACCTAGATTATATTTCTGTATGTTATGAGCCAAACATTATACTTGGTTACATTTATATTATTTTATATAATTCCTTTTAGAATCAGTTAAGGGACAAAAGAAGAAAATATGAATTTATAGTGTTCATGTGGATTTCAATTACTGTCTAGAACTATTTGCTTTCCTTTTGAAGAACAACTTTTTAGATTTCTTGAAAGGTAGATCTGCTAGCAACACATTCTGTTTAGCTGGTAAAGTTTTAATTTATCTTTTATTATTGAACATTAGCTTTTCTGGCTATAGGATTTCTGGCTGACAGTTATTTTTCTTTGAGCACCTGTTAGAAAATGTTTTCTCATTGACTTTTGGACTCCATAGTTTCTATTGAGATGCCAGCTGTTAATATTATTTGGATACATTTTCTAAGTGATGTACTGTTTTCTCTTATTATTTTCAAGATTTTCTCCTTGTCTTGGACTTTCAGCATTTCTACTATGATGCTTCTGTTGAATGTCTCTGCATTTATTCTACTTGCAGTTTGTTGAGATTCATAGATATATTGGTTAATATTTTTTAAGAAACTTTAGAATGTTTTTATCTTCTATTGAGTCAAATATTTTTCCTTCTCCTTTTTCTTTTCTTCTTTCTCTACTTCCACTATGACTGTATTGGTGGGCTTAGTGTTGTTCTACATCTCTCTAAGACAGTGTTCATTTTTACCAAGTCTTCGTCCCATATTTTAGCCTACATAATCTGTACCTGTGTATCTTCAAGTTTGAAAATTTTTCTGCCAGTATACAACTGTTGTTGAGCTCTGTTTTAATTTTTTAGGACTGTCATAACAAGGTACAACTGAAATTTATTGTTTCACAACCCTTTGGCTTACTTAGAAGCCAGAAATGAAGTTATTGTCAAGGCTGGTTCCTTATGAAGGGTATGGAGGAAGAATATGTTCTGGATCTTTCTTCTTTGCCCGTAGATGGCTATCTTACTGTTCACATAATGTATTCTGTGTTTCAGACACTAGTCAGATTGGATGTAGGCATATCATAATGTCTCCATTTTACCTTGATTTTCTCTTTTAAAATTCTATCTTCAAATAAAGGCACATTTTAAAGTACTGGTGGATAGGGCATCAACATATGAATTTTGGAGTAATATAATTCAACCCATAACAAGCCCCTCTATTGAATTTCTATTTCAATTATTATACTTTTCAATTACATAATTTCCATTTTGTTATTTTTCATAATTTCCTTATTGATATCAGTTTGATGCCACACTATCTTTTATCTTCCTTTAGTTCTGTAATTAAGCTTTCCTTTAGTACTGTGAACGTACTTACAGTGGCTACTGTGAAGTCTTTTTCTGTTAAATCCAGCATCAGTTCACTCTCACACTCAGTTTCTTTTGCCTGCTTCCCCCCACCCCCACCCCACACTGTGAACTATAATTTCTTTTTTCTTTATACATCTCGTAATATTTTGTTGGACACGGGACATTTTAGATAATATATTATAGCAACTCTGTGATAGTCTCCTACCTACCACCATTCCTGATCTGAAATGGTTGGTTTTTGAGGGACAATTTTTTCATTTTGTACCTCTGTGTGAGTAGGGAAATCACTGACCTCTTTATACTATATTACTTTGGGTGGTGTTTTGAATACCAAATGAAAAATGATAGATTTTATAAAGTAGATGGTAGATTTTATAAACTTTTGATAGCGTTTATAGAGTAAAGCAGCTTCACTATTTGTGAGATCACATCAAAATGATTTCCACTCAGTAGTGCTTCATTATAACTCTAATTGGTTGCCAGTACCTTTATTCCACCATTGGAAGTGCATTTTCTCATTAATCCTTATCGTGACATTTTGAATTAAGTTTATACAAAAGTCTATTTTAGAAAAAAAAGATAAATAATTTTTTTTAAAAAGATGAACAATCATCAGAGAAAAAGGCCAAAGAATATGAACAGGTAGTTTTCAGAAGAAGGAACATAAACTGATGTTAAACATAAAAGAAAACTCTTCTAAAGAAATTCAGTTTAAACCAAGTATAAAATTCTATTTTCTATTAAGTTGGCAAAGATTTAAAATATCGATAATATCTAGTATTAATGAAAATGTGGGGGTAAGTGAGCTCTCATCATTATTACTTTGGAAGCATCTATTGGAATTTAAAATACACATGCCATTTTGCCCAGCAATTTAAAGTGTGTAGGAACTAATGTAAATATTATTAATTGCTGAATTTTTATAGTAGAAAAAAGTTAAAAGCAACATAAATGTTCATTAATGGAAACCTGTTTTAGTTTTCTATTGCTGGAACAAAATACCTGAGAAAATCAGTTTAATAGAGGAAGGACTTGTTTTGGCTCACTATGTTTCAGAGGTTTCAATTCATTTCACTTGGTTCTGTTGTTTGTGTTCCTTGGTAAAGCAGAACATCATGTTATAGAGTAAAGCTGCTCACCTTATAGTGGCTGGAAAGCTATGAGAAAGAAAAGGACCAGGGACAAAATATACCCTTCAAAGGCACCTCCCCAGGGAGTCACTACTTCCAGCTAGACCCTACCTCCTAAAATAGCATCACCACCTGGGAACCAAGCCTTCAACACATGAGCCTCTGGGATATTCCAGGTCCAAACTATAACAAAATTCAGTGGCCTTCCATCAAATGGAAAATCACCCAGTTGTAAAAAGAGATGATATCTTTTTAAAAGGCAGGTTGGTTGTTTCTTTATATATTATGTATCATTATATTTGTGTATAAATAGAGTATATTGGGAAGGATAATATACTTCTCTGTAAAGTATCTTTGAAATATAGTTAGTGGAAGGAGGAAGATTGGGGAGTGTCATTTCTAAATTGCTTACTTTTTAAAACCACAGTTATGTATTAAATTTGTATTTTTTATTTAAAAGGAAAATATGCATTACATAACATCTTCCAAATTTATTAATTAGGAACATGTACTTATACATGAATTACAGTGAATTTTTTCTAGTTTATTTTCTATTTAAGGATTTAAATTGAAGATTTATTAATTTACAGAGGTTAAGATAATGCTTTCTATCAGCTGGAAATTATGTACAAAAAAATAATTTTAATTTTAAGATTTGAAACATATTTCAAAATCATAATCTGGCTTAAAGAGAAGGTTACGTATATCTAGCACATTGAAAAAGTTGTTTTTTTTTACTGATTTAATAGTCATAAAATCCACATCATAGCAAATATTCATTATTAGTATATTTCATGTAAAATTATGTTGGGTTCAAGAATAAAAATTTTGTTGTTGTTGTTGTTGGAACTGGGGATTGAACAAAGGGATGCTTAACCACAGAACCACATCCCCAGCCTTTTTTATTTTTTATTTGGAGACAGGGTCTCAGTAAGTTGTATAGGCTCTTCCAAAGTTGTTGAGAATGGCTTTGTTATCCTCCTACCTCAGCCTCCTAAGCTGCTGGGACTGCATGTGTGCACCATAACACCTGGCTAGAAAGTTACTTTAATTAAATTGGTTTGAACAATAAAAAGCTTTGAGTCTGTGGAAACAGATAGTAAAACAATTTCTATAAAAGCAATAGAAGGTTTTTCAGTATTTGCATATCAAAATATTTTATTTTAAAGTCTTTTTTCTTTTTTTAATATTTATTTATTTATGTGTTTTTTTAGTTTTAGGTGGATACACATTATTTTGTTTTTGTGTGGTGCTGAGGATCGAACCTAGTACCTCATGCATGCTAGGCGAGCACTCTACCACTGAGCCCCAACCCCAGCACCAAGTCTTTTTTCTTTTATGGATGTTATCTTGTAATAAATATATTTATAGTTATTTTCTATTAATTTTATGGTATTTCATAAATTTAAAGCAACTATAGACTATCTAATCATATGTGTGTAATAAATTTTTTTACATTATGGAATTGTATGTTTTCACAGGTTTCGTCTTGATATATATCGATGCTTAGCCAGTCCAGCTCTAATAATGTTAACAGAAGAGGATCCAATCCTAAGAGCATTTGAACTTAGTGCTGATTTAAAAGAACTAAGCCTTGTGGAGGTGGAATTTAGGTGGGAATGAATGGAAATTTTAAATTGCATAATACCTTTTGTGGCAGAATATTCAGCTTGAAGTTCTTGATAGAACAAATTATAATTTATATTTACTTACAATTTATTTACATTTGATTCTAGATGACCAAACCTTGATACCTCTTACTTGGGAATTTTCCTTTTCCCTCAAAGGAACAGATCCTGGTGCTGTTTTATTTAAGTTATTCCTTCCCCATCTTCCCTCTTATACTCTTTAACCACCCTTATTCCCCCAGGGAAAGCTTTGAGATTTTCCTTTATGTCAGAGTATCCTTAGTACCCTCTGAAAAAGGAGAAATTGAACCAGCTCGTATTGCAAGGGTTTTGCAGGGATTTATGCTTAAACCCATCTTTTCTTTTATGTCCAGCTCCTATTGGAGTCCCTCCTCCAGCAATCTGACCCAAGTGGGAAAGTTCAAACTTTCACATACTGAATAAAAATACCTGTTTATAAGTTTAAACTTTTTACTTAATTTGGATACATTAAATTTTATTTAAATTTGATAGGACAGAGTAGTACTTTGATTAACTCAAGTCATGGTTAAAATTAAATTTTTGCTACTTTTAAAGTATCAGTATACAACACTACTAATAAATAATTTTGCTTAAATATGAAAAATTTTCTGTTGCAGTCTCATATTTTGAGTTCTGAGTCACCATATGAAATAGAATTTATTCAGTTCATTCCAAGAAGTATTTGAAACAACTACTGTGATTATGCTATGATCAGAATAATAAAGTTAGATTTGGAAGTGGTCATAGAACTTATTTACATTATCCAGTGTTTTATTTTTAAAATATTTTTAGTTGTAGGTAGACACAACACTTTATTTTGTTTATTTAGTTTTTATGTGGTGCTGGGGATCAAACTCAGGGCCTCACATATGCTAGGCAAATGCTCTCTCTCATTGAGCTACAACCCCACCCCTATCCAGTGTTTTTACAGACAAAGAGATGTATACAGACTAGATGGTTTATTAATATTAACATTTAAAAGTAGAAGCAAAGTTATAACTAGAACATAGGACTTCTTGCTGCTAGTTTACCATATGTCCATCTAAACTGTATAGCCACTTACTTTTCTTTTAATAATCTAGAGATTAAGCAAATTAGATTAACAAAATGTATTAATTCACCTTTAAATCTAGTGTTCTATCAAAATGTTTATGTAATGATCAGATAGCTTTGTGATAATATACATTTCTGATGAATGTTCCCATTTGCAATTAGGTTCTTAAACCAAGAAGCAGGTAATAACTCATGTATTAAAGAAATCCAATTGCCTGTTCTCAGGTTATATAGTAAATACAAAGAGTGAGAGAACTGTTAGCTTCTAAGAAAAAGAAGTTTTTATTCTTTGAGTTATAATTTCATGCAGCCAGTTCATGGAAAATTCCATTGTAAAGGAAGACTAAAAAAATAGAAAGTCTTATTTTCCCTTCCTTTCTCCTGGGAGAAAAAACTGAATAAATATTACTTAATGAAGTTCACCCTCATGTTACTGGCTCATAATTATTTATTTCTAACCTCATTCTCAAATCTTAAATTGTTATTAAACTTAAATATAAGTTTAATATAACTGATTTAAAAAAAATTTTAATTGTCAATGGACCTTTATTTTATTTATTGATACGTGGTGCTGAGAATTGAACCCAGTGCCTCACACATCCTAGGCAAGTGCTCTGCCACTGAGCCACAACCCCAGCCCGTAACTGATATTTTTTAAATGAATTATGTACTAAAACTTTGTTTCTTACAAAGTAGGTTAGATCTGCCTTTAATAAGCAATTCAAAAAGAAGTAAGGTTTAAGCAATAGTTATTCTGAAAGTAAGTTCTTTAGTAAGTAAATTTTAGTATCTCTTGAATTTCATTCAAGTAAGCACTTTAAATACAAATCAAAATAATTTTTAATGTTAGAATTAACATAAATGTAGGCTATTGAAAAGTCCTCTGGTTAAAATTATTTAATAATACTAATCAGATGACATTAAAATGCTATTTGTATTTATATTATTAATAAAATAGGAAATCGTAGCCAAACTTACAGAGAATAAAACAAATGAGTTAAATGGACACTGATGGATGAATATTATTAGAATTTCCAGGAATATCAATCTATATAAGGAAACATAGTGCTCATCTGAGATTATCAGTATGAACACAGGGAACATCATTGTGTTACAGTTTTCCCCAAAGCCCTGGAGAATTTGTGTAACAGTAAGGTCATTCAACTGTCAGCAGAAAAAGAAAGACTTCAGATTTTTTCTAGTGAATATAGTGTAATTAGAAAATGGAAGTGACATTTCTAATAGACTAATGCTTTCCCCTCCCCCCCAGGAATGATTATGAGGAACTAGCCCGTCAGTGCAAAATGTTTGCTAAAGATTTGCTTGCACAAGCCCGGAATTCACGTGAGTTGGAAGTTATCCTAAACCATACTTCTAGTGATGAACCTCTTGACAAACGGGGACTACTGGAAGAAAGAATGAATTTAAGTCGTCTAAAACTTGCAATCAAATATAACCAAAAGGAGGTATGAGGATTTCTGTGATATATTTAAATTATTTTCTCCACCATTGTGTAGTGGCTCAGAGCAGAGGCTTTGGAGCAACATATCTGGGTTAAGATCCTACTTCTGCTTCATGTAATTGTGTGTCCTTGGGAAAGTTATTGAATCTGTCTGAGCTTTAGTTTTAATAATTAATTAAAAATATGTATTTAAAGGTTTTAGCATGGCAAGTACTAGTATTTAGCAAGTAATAAATGGTAGTTACTATTACTTTTAATAATTTATATTAGTTAAAATAATATGGTTGCTGATTTTAATGTTTTGCTAACTAGTAGCTACACAGGTAAACTTTTACAGTGAAGTTTCTACCTGTGTTTTTGTCTGTTACAGGTTTGTCTTATTGAACTGGTTATAAGTAGCCCTTTCTATAGTAAATAGTAATTTCTATTTAAAAATAAAGTATCAGATATTATGTTTCCTGATTCTTTTTATTTGTAATTCATTGTGAAACCTAAAGGTGGAGAGGCGCATGATATAACTAAGTTGAATCTGACTCTTCTGGCATCATCCCTTCCTATTAAGGGAAATACCCATTTCTACTCCCCATACACACACATACACATGATTCAGGAACTTGAAGAATGGAGGTATGCATTTTAAATTTTATTTTTTGAGGTATTCACTAAACAATGGTATTTATATGTAGATAGTGATATCTAGTTGATAGTACGGGATGTTGATAAATGATACTTTTTTAAGGTGTCACTTCTAAGACTCATTTTCATTGTCAACATAGAGATTTGGAATAAAACTTGCTTATGAAATTTATATTATTACAAAACTGGATCCTAAATTAGATGATGGCTAAAGGCAAAAGTTAGGACCTTTGGTACTAAGATCAGAATTTTTTATTGTTGTGGTTGAAATTTGATTCTCACAATAGCTTTTCGACAGCTAGGTGCAGTGGTTCATGCCTGTAATGCCAGCCTCTTGGGAGGATGAAGCAGTAGGATCACAAGTTCAAAGCCTCAGCAACTTAGTGAGAGGCCCTAAGCAACTTAGTAAGACCCTATCTCAAAATTAAAAAAATAAAAAGAGCTAGGGGTGTGGCTCAATGGTAAAATGCCCCTGGTTCAATTCTTGGTACAAAAAAAAAAAAAAAAAAGAAAGACCTGGAGTTGGGAGGCCCTGGGTTCAATCCCCAGTACCACCTATAAGAAAAAAAAAAAAAGAAGTTAAAAAGATAAAAACAATAGTTTTATTTTTAAATTTTTTAGTATTTGTTTGTTTTAGGTGTATATGACAGTAGAGTATATTTTGACATATTATATGTACACAGAGTATAACTTATTCTAATTACGACCCCATTCGTGCAGTTGTACCTGATGTGCAGTTTAAAACAATAGCTTGTGGACTTAGGAAATAGATATGAGAATTTAACAATGTTTACTTCAAGATTACCTAGATAATGTATTGCTTCTCTAGAACTTTGACTTAAAATCCTGTACTTTTCATACTACTCCCAAGTTTCTTGCTCAAGGTGGGAACATTTAATGGGAAAAAAAAGTAAGTATAAATATCTAAGTCAGTATAGATTTAATTTTACCCATCAACAGTGCACTCATGCTGCTTGAAAAGGAAAGTCAGTGCTATTGAGTTCCTAGTACAAATGGGTGCTGTAGGCTTCTTCACTCACATGTCTGTTCCAATCAGCAGTCAAAGACTTAGAATATCAAGGTCTAAGTAGGCTGGATACTCAGGTGGTTGAGTCTACAGAGCATAGAGCACCTGAGAATTTAAACTGGAACTTTGAAGTAGCATTGCCATACAGAGGGCAGGTTGTGATTAGGTGGTCCAAAAAACATCTGACTGCTAATTGGAATGCCTTCCTGCAGTATGTAGCTTGGACTTCACAGGGTGGTGAATTCAGTGCAAAATAGGACTTTTTTTAATATTTATTTTTTAGTTGTAGTTGAACACAATATCTTTATTTTATTTATTTATTTTATGTGGTGCTGAGGATTGAACCCAGCGCCTTGCACATGCTAGGCAAGCACTCTATCGCTGAGCCACAACCCCAGCCCTGCAATAGGACTTTTTACAGAGCAGTTTATGACTCCAAGAGCAAGTTTTCTAGCATACAATCTGAAAGAAACATGGCCTTTAAACACGTTTGTCACATAGCATCACTTCTACTAGAATCTGGTGTTAGAGCAATCAACGAGCTTATCAAATTGAAGGATAGGGAACAGTGATTCTTTTCTCTGCCCAACACCTCTTAATGACAAGAGTTTCGGAGAATCTGTTTCAAAACCACCGTAGCCTTAGAACATTTGTAATTGAAATGTTGTTCTTCCAGATATTATTTAACATCACTGCTAATTATATAAAGGAATGGTAAGAATAGTAATCAGTCCTGAGTTTGCTTTGACATTTGGGGGAGAGGCAAAACCATTGGGGTGTTATGACACAAGGTAGTTAATGGGAAGAAAATCTTGTTTCCCATGTATTTCACCCTGAGGAACAAATTAAGATTTCTAGGAACACTAGAATGTGAGCAGAACAAAGTAAGTCCGAATTGCTAAAAATAAGAATAGTGTATTAGAAAAATTTTTCATAAGCACAATAAACAATCACATAACTGTCCAATTCATTTTTTTCATTACAGTGTTATATTCTACAAGTTATATTCTATCTCAGGATAAATCTTTTTAAGACAGAAGATTAATCAAATATTATTTTACATTACCCAAATAATAATATGATCATCTATTTGTGCTTTACAAAATTTTTTTTGATAATCTCAAACCTGATCAAATTTAGATCCAGAGTTATTAGGACACTTAAGTTATACTTTACAACATGAGCATTATATTGGAAAAATACAGTGAATGAAATTTGTAGACTAGAAAAGTTTATAAAGTTTGGTAAATTTCTGTACTTGAACTAAAATTTCCTTATTTGGGAATATTTTCCCTTTTCTTCTCACATGCAATTCAGTTTTAAGCAGTGTTAGGGTATCTTTAATACATTTTAACACATTCTCTGTGTTTTCATGGAACGTGAGTAGATCTAGTATGTAGATTCTTTTGTTATCTTGACATTGATTTCTTTACTTTTTTATTTTTATTTTTTATTTTTGGTTGGACACAGTACCTTTATTCCATTCATTTTTATTTTTATGTGGTGCTGAGGCTCGAATCCAGGGCCCCATGCATGCTAGGTGAGCGCTCTACTCCTGAGCCACAGCCCCAGCCCCAACATATTGATTTCTTGCAACTAAAATTAGCAGGTTTTCTAGAATGAAGACATTCAAAGATTAGTTAGTAGTATCTCTTTCTATGGATTGTGCATGTTAACTTTGACATTTTATAAATTATGAGTCTTTATAAAGATTTATAAAAGCTAATACTCTTAAAAGAGTCTTTAGGTGTGACAGAATAGCTCGGTAGGCTAATAATAATGCAATACTGCATGCTAAGAACAAAGCACTATTCATAAGAGCTTTATATTGAATCTTCACAAATTTATGAGTAGCTATTATTATCTGAACATTAGAGATGAGAAATTTGAGGCTTAGAGAGGTTTAAAAACTTGCTCAAGGGCACTTAGTAAGTGGCAGAGCCTGGATATGAGTCTAAGTAATCTGGCTCCAGAGTCTATGCTCTTAACCTGTGCACTCTTTGATTAGTTGTAAGAAGAAAAGAAAAAAAATCCTATGTTTATTGTATAGTGTTGATTTTTAAACTAGTATTAAGACTTTGAATTTTGAATATCAATTAATCAGTTAGTATTTAAAGGTTTTGTTTTGCATTTTTTTTTTTTTTATGTCTGTGTATGTCCTTTTCAGTTTGTCTCCCAGTCTAACTGCCAACAGTTCCTGAACACTGTTTGGTTTGGACAGATGTCAGGTTATCGACGTAAACCCACCTGTAAGAAGATAATGACTGTTTTGACAGTTGGCATATTTTGGCCAGTTTTGTCACTGTGTTATTTGATAGCTCCCAAATCTCAATTTGGCAGAATCATTCATACACCTTTTATGAAATTTATTATTCATGGAGCATCATATTTCACATTCTTGCTGTTATTGAATCTGTACTCTCTCGTCTACAATGAGGATAAGAAAAACACAATGGGGCCAGCCCTTGAAAGAATAGACTATCTTCTTATACTGTGGATTATTGGTGAGTATCAAGTTAGTTCAAAAGACTTTGCCTTGTTTAGCACATTAATTCTTCCTTGTTTGATGGCACTATGAACATTGAATTCAGTTTATAATTTTACACAGTTCATGCAGCAAGAATTTGAACATTTCCATAATCATTGAAGATTTAACTAATACCTCTTTTAAGATAAATGTTAATGAACTTGATGATATAATTTAATATTATTTAATATGTGGAAGTTAAAAATTCATTATTCTCAGACTGTGACATTGTTCCTAATTGTTAATATAGAAAACCTTTTTTAAATTAATGAATGTTATTTTGTATTACAGTATGTATTTTCCTTGGGTATTTTAAAACAACATATTTTATATTTTACACTTTTTATAAATTTTCTGTTTCTAAACTAAATATCATTAGTTTTGTCATTAAAAACTTGTGCACTTTTGAGCTGGGATTATAGCTCAGTGGCAGAACACTTGCCTGGCACATGTGAGGCACAGGGTTCATTCAATCCTTAGCACCACATAAAAATAAATCAATAAAATAAAGTTATTTAAAAAAACTTGTGCACTATTGTACTTACATTTTATTTTATCTCTATTATATAAATATTATTTAAATTTAGATTCAAAGGGGTCTGACTCATTCAAGAAATCAGTTCTTTGTAATGAAAATCAGATCTGTTTAGAAATTACAGGTTTAAAATAATAAGACATTTTTACTTTCTGAAAAATATTTATAAGTATTACATAGTAAGTATCTTAAATGATCTTGTGCAGGTCATTTACTCCCCTTGCCCTTTCTTTCTTTCTTTGTTTTTGTGGAAGGGTGGGGAGTTGAGGTAGAACCACATTACTTAAACAGATAGTGGTCTTTTAAAGACATTTTCTTTATTTCTTTAGTATGTTTAATCTAGTTTTTAATTCCAGAATTTCCCACCTGACCTACTATTTGCTATAGAGTAAAAGGATATTAAAATTGAGTTTTTTCTATAGCTGAAAGTACTGATTACATTTATTTTTTGATTACTGCATTCTTGATTCAAGTTTCAATTATTGAATATGCCTTTTTAGTTAGTATGAATTAAATAATTTGAGAAACTATTTAACAATATCCACTTTTAGTTCTCCTTCAGCTCTAAAAATGATTTTAATGTATTAAGGTTTTAATTTGAAAATCAGTGAATTTCAAGTAACTTGATTTCAGGCAATTTTACTTTTAGTGGTATTCAGGCTGTGATGTGTTAAAATTTAAAATTGAGTAGGTAAAGTAAAAATGGTGCAAATCTAAACTTTAGGTTAAAGAGAATTAAATAATTCCTTTTCATTAGCATTTTCCTATTTCCTATATTTTTGGCATTTTCTTAAAAAATAATGTTTTAATTTAGGAAATAATTTATTCTTTACCATATGTATGATTCTATATTGAATTGTGTATATCTTTTCAATGTAAATTTTGTTTATATATTAAAGTAAAAAAAATAGGTCACAAGGCATCTAAGAAACTCTTTCCTTCTGTTAAGTTAATTCTAAAAAATTATTATATATTCCTTAGCCTTAAAGAAATGAAATTTTATATCATCCACCTATCAACTTTTGCTTAAGTAGTAGTAAGAAAGAAATTTGGGGTTTTATAAGTTAAGATTCAGTTTAATCAAGTCTGTATAAGAATCAAATCAGTTTATCTTTACATTGAATAAAAACTAACTGAACTCAGACTTATACTGCTCTTCAGATAGCATAATATTACTGCAGCTGCTTATTTTCATAATGATGGTAACATTATAGCTATTTCCTTTTAAGTCCTGTTTTCAATAACATTTTATGTGTACACATATGCATTCCCCTCCACACACATGTGATTCATTTTCTAACCAGTTCTGCCTCACTAAAGGAGAACTTTATATTAAACCAGTAAAACTCCTGAAAATGTTTTACTTTTTTCAGCAAAAAGCTTCTTCTTTGAAACAATTAGATCTCAGTAAAACTTGTAAGGGATGTCATTTTGTTATATTATTTGATCACTTTGGGCTTCCTTAAATATATAGTTCCAAACCTGTGCTAAGTGAATGTGTAGGAATAGTTTGCCTAATTATCTAAAGTCACTCTTTGGTTTGTTTTATTATTTCAAATAACAAGTATTGTAACTTCTTACTCATGATGATCAATTTTTATGTATTTGTTTCCTGTTTCTATTCCTTAGGTCTTAAAAAAAAAGGTAGGGTTAAATTATAAAAAGCAAGATAGAGAAAAAAGAAACAATTTATTAATGTATCACAGAATGCTGATAATATTCTTTTCCTTAATTTTTTACTTTTAAACATAACAGAATAGCTATTATAAAAATGTATTTAAAATTTTTTTTGTACTCATTTGTTCAAGCATAGGCAGAAGTAGGTGTGGCTCCTGTACTCATCAAGCTTACTCACAAGGCGAAGAGTAGCACCTTTGGCCACAACAATAACATTAAGTTGAGAATCATGCAGAAAAATGAAAAATCACAAATGAGTTTCTTGTTATTAAGAAAAAGTCATGATGCTAGGAGAGCAAGCATATTACAGGGGCATTTCACCTAGTCAGGGAGGTTGTAAAAGCTATTTTAAGGAAGTTAAGAAAGGAGCTAAGATCTAAGTAAAAAAAAAGATGAGTCATGTAGGAGAATTGGAGGAGAAAAGTATTCTAGTCTAAGATGAAAGCATATTCAGAAGTACAGTGGCAAGAGAGTATGATACAAAGAAGGGACTGACTAAAAGATAACATTCCTAGAACACTGAATAAGGGAAGCATGATTCAAGATGAAGATGGAAAAACATGTTATACAAGACCATGCATAGCATTGTAGGGCAGGTTAAGTAATTTCAACTTAAAAATGATGAAAGACCATGAAAGGTTTTAAGTAGGCAAGTGACATGATCAGTTTTTAAAAAATATATATTTTTGTTATAAATGGATACAATACCTTTATTTTTATTTTTTTTAATGTAATGCTGAGGATCAAACCCAGTGCCTCACACATGCTGTACCCCTGAGCCACAACCCCAGCCCAACACGATCAGTTTTGATTTTTGAAAAGACCATTCTGACTATAATGTGAAGAATGATGTGGGTTAGGAAGATAGGCTATAGCAAGAGTAGATGAATGGATACTAATAAGGAAGTTGTTGGAGTAATCCAGATGGGAGCTGATAGTTCCCAGGAATTAGGATGATTGTGATAGAAAAAAGAGAGAAGACAACAGAGTGAGAGATATGTACAAAGTAAAGCCAATAGAACATGGGAACACATAGTGTATAAGAGATATGGCTGGTCCGAATGCAGTGGTGTGTACAACTAATTGATTACATTAGTATGTAAGAGGTATAAAGGAAAGGAGATCAAGGTATTTTAGAAGAAGACTAGGTTTGATGATTTGTGAAAGGGTAGATATTCAGCATAGTTTTGGATATGTTGTATTTGAAAAGCCTTTGATATAACCAAGAGAGATTTCAAGGCAGACAATACGATATCATAGTATGGAGCTCAAGAGGAAGTTCAAGCTTGAGTTATAAATGTGTGAATATCTGCATATAGGAATTGTATGAAATTGTGAGCATGAATAGACACTTCAGGAAAAAGCATAGAAAGAAAATATGAGAGGACCTAAGATCAAGCCATGAGAAATCCCAAGACGACTGGGATTGCTGCTTATTAATACTATTTACTAATTCTAAAATATAAAAGCAAAATGGGCCTCCAACATATAGAGCATTGATTGTGCAGTGATTGCATTGCTTATAATAGTTTATAGTTATTTGGCTCTTTTCAGTCCAACTTAGAAAAATGGAATGTATCAAGTATATCAGCTTTATTATGGTGGGGAGTGTTGCACAGGAGAGCTACCTGATGGGCTCCTCATTAGTCTTTCATATACTTGTCTTTTCTGATCAAATGTCTTCTCCAAATCATGTTGTACCTTATTGTCAAGAGTTTCATTTAGGTATAATACTGCATTTTGTAGAAATAAGTATTTCTGTAAGCATCTTTCTTGGCTTAGTGTTTTAACATTAAGAAAAATATGTCTAAAGTTTAAATATAAGTATTTTGTATGAAAATGACTTATAAATAAATAAAGTTTTATATACTATTGTATGTCAGGAGCTAGGATTAGACAATAATTTGAGCTCTTTAAGAAAGTATAGACATAGAGAGTTTTTTATTTAATTTTTTTTTTTTTTGCTTCATAACTCCTAGTCCTGGGTAAATGTTGAACATGATTGATTCTCCAGAAACTTTCATCTCCTACTCCTTCCCCAGATAAAAGAAAACAATGTTTGAATTAATAAAAAGTCACCTGTCAGACTACTTCTTTTAACATTGTTAGTTTTTACCTACTCATTTTGAGTAGTGGAATTTTAAAGGTTTTTTTCTATCAGATTGGTAACTATGTTAAATGTTTCTACATAAAATCAGTACTACTAATTAAGATGTTATGAACAGATGTTTTTAAGGATGTTTCATGCATTTCTCAAGGAAATTATTCTGCCTGCTGTTTAGCCAGAGGATGATTTTAATTGCCTTAATTTGATCTCCACCCATGTATGTTTCTATACTACTCTATTTTTCTGTTACTTTATAGTCTCCTTTAGGATGTCTTGATGAAGAAATATACCATAAAATTATCCTGGGCCATATTACTAGCCTCTGGTGTGGAAGTGTTTATAATAGACTCAGGCTGTTGTTGTATGGGATAAGGCCACGTTGGGGGTGTGGGTTATCCAACTAGGAAAACTTTAAATTCAATAGAAACTGTACCTTATAAAGTCCAAGAGTATAGCTTCCAATATAGGCACACTCTGAGTTGAGAGATATCATAGAGTCCTGGCCATGTATATCTTCAGGGTCTATGAGTCCACCCTGGTTCTCCCAGTCCAAATGCAATTGCCTAATCAATGCTAGTTTTTGTAATGGTGTTGAACAAAGCTGACCTTCCATATTTTTCTCAATATAGTGTATTTCCAAGGGAATCACTTTATTGGAAGGTAACCTGAGGTTATGTTCCCATGGAGAAAGAGTTTGGATATTCTATTGATCCTTTCTCTTCTGGGAGCTTCTGAAAAAGTTTTGAGAAACAAAGCAATACCTGCATTTTAAAATAATCATTCTGGTTGCTGTAGTGAGAATAGAATAGAGGATGGTGGCTTGAAGTTGAAGTGGTTGTGAGAAGAGTTAGATCCAAATATATTTTGAAAGTAATATATTTTGAAAGTAAACAGGATTTGCTTTTGCATTGAATATGGAGCTTAAAAGGAATACAGGAGGGCTGAGGCTCAGTGGCAGAGCACTTGCCTAGCAATGGTTTGATCCTTAGCACCACATAAAAAGTAAATAAATAAAGGCCATCTATAACTACAAAAAAAGAAAAAAGAAAAAAGAAAAAGTGAGAAAGAAAGAGAGAAAGAAAAAAGAAGGAAAGAAATACAGGAATCAGGGATGGTTCAAGGACATTTGGATTGAGCAACTAGGATGGAGTTACCATTAACTGAGATGGAAAAATCTGCAAGTGCAGCGAATTTTAGGAGAGAGAGTAGGAGTTAAGTTTAGACACATCTACCATTGGAGATGTAGAGTAGCCAAGTGCCTATATAAGTTATGAGAGATATAAATTATTATATAAATATTAGTTCAGTGTAAATATAAAAAATTTAGAGTCTTTGCCATATAGATGGTATTTAAAGCCAGTAGAGTGGATGATATCATAAATTGAGTTTGTCAAAAGTGAAAAAGATCAGGGACTGAACCCATGTACTGGTGTGGGGGTGGGGCAAGCACACGTGTGTATGTGCTTAATATCAATTTATTCTTAGTTTGCTTCACATCACTTAGCATCCCTCCCTGGTAAAGACTTAATAACTTAGGTTATTTTTTTCAAATCATATGAAACCTAAGTTAATTTTCTTTCCAATTTGAGGAACTTTTCACTAAAATTTCTTTTTTTTTTCTTTTCTTTTTTTCTTCTGAATAAGGATATAGGTAGCCAAGGGTCATTTATTTAATATTTTGACTCAAAGTATTATTTAGCTTACTATTAAATTAAGAAAATGTTATCTGATTTTTTTCTTCTTTTTTTAGGGATGATTTGGTCCGACATTAAAAGACTTTGGTATGAAGGGTTGGAAGACTTTTTAGAAGAATCTCGTAATCAACTCAGTTTTGTCATGAATTCTCTTTATTTGGCAACCTTTGCTCTCAAAGTGGTTGCTCACAATAAGGTGACCATTTACTATTTCAATTGAAATTTAATTCAAAAACACCTAAGATATATAGCCATGTAACTCAGAGTTTCATAAGGATATATCTTTAGTATGTTTTCATTTTAAAACTATTTATATATAATTTCCTTTTTTTTAGTAGT
The DNA here is from genome assembly GCF_964194105.1 of Spermophilus citellus. Classification (NCBI taxonomy): domain Eukaryota; kingdom Metazoa; phylum Chordata; class Mammalia; order Rodentia; family Sciuridae; genus Spermophilus; species Spermophilus citellus. Next base: position 39,626,711 of record NC_138188.1, read on the forward strand.
TTAAAGGATGTTACCTTCTATATGGTAGGTACCACAGTTTGATATATTGTGATATTTGATATACTTTGTCTTATTTTATCTCATAGGGATTCTATGAGACAGAAGTCCTTAGCCCCATTTTACAAATAAGAAAAATGAAGCTCAGAGATATTAAATAGCATATCTAAGTCCACACAAAAAGAAACTATGATTGGATTTAAATCCAGGTCCATATAGGGATTTTCTTTCTTACAAATGACAGGATTTTTTTTCATATATATGTCTGAACTAGGTTCTTTTAGCTCATTAACATGTATATACTTAAAATGAGACCACAAAGTAATTTTAAATGACAAGTATTTTATATCTTTATATCAATGTGAAAGTATCTTAGTGGAATTTATCATATAGTATTTTACACATTCCAAATCATGCCTGTCATCTTTTGCAGCTTAAAAATGGTATAAATGTAATAATTTTTCTGATGACAATATATTTTCATTCAGAATTAGACAAAAATCTAAGTTTGTAGACATCTTAAAATTTTACTTTCCATCAAGATTTACACTCTCCCAAGGCCAGAAAAGGTAATAGATTATATGTTAACTATCTTTATTTAAACCTTGAGTTTAGAATTCTTTCTGGGATAGCATATTTAAGCAACTAAAATAATAGTATTCTCTGCCTTTTGACCAATTTATTGATTATAGAAAAAGTAAAGTGACTTTCTTATATCAATTTACTTTATTAAAATATTCCATTCCTTTAAATAACCAACAGTGTGCAACACATTGATGAGGTATATTCAGTGACCGCAGTGTAAAGTTACTAAGAAAATAAAAATTGGTCTTACACAGATAAATGGTTTGATTTATCTGTGTAAGATAAGATAAAGAGATTGAATGGCATTACTTTTTCATACTTATCTCTTTAGTCCTATAATTTATTGTTCAAAAAGAACATTTTAAAAATGATAAGATGCTCTATTAATAATTATGCCAGGAAGTCAGACATAAAATCTCAGAGTGTTCCATGCAGCTGGGACATGTGGACATTATCTAGGTATAGTAATGCACTTTCTTCTTTTTAAATTAAAAACAGCAGGGGACTTCTATGTTTTATTCTAGAATCTTAAGTGAAAGGACAAGGTTAATTCAATATAACTAATTAATTGACGGCATTTATGTTTAAAACTTTATGTTGTAAACTTTAAGAAAACTAAATGTTTCATTGCATAAAAAAGTTTAATGACAAATTGTTTAATTTTTTAAAACCTAAAAATTTCTGGGAATATCTCTTTAAATGACATAACTGATATTCCCTTACATACATGGAAATCTTTTATTAAAACATTATTTCTATTAAAAAAGAAAAAGTATAAAGCATAAATGGAGATTCCCCACAAGGAGACATATTTTAAATAGTTTTCTTTCAGAAATTTCTGAATATTTGTTTTTACTTTCCTAAATTGAGAGTGCTATTCACCTTTGACTTTTTTTCCTAACGCTAGTTTCATGATTTTGCTGATCGGAAGGACTGGGATGCATTCCATCCTACGCTTGTGGCAGAAGGGCTTTTTGCATTTGCAAATGTTCTGAGTTATCTACGGCTCTTTTTTATGTATACAACCAGCTCTATCTTGGGTCCATTACAGGTAAATTAAATTTCTTGAAGAACACTTGTTAGATTTTATTATTATATCTTTCTGTGTATCCACTGGAGCATTGTTGTCTCATAATGTTAAAACTAAACTTCGCTTTTGAAAATAATTAGTAATTAGAAGAATACAGCATGTTTATCTACTTTGCTTCTGGCACAAAAATAATCCTTTACTTTCAGGAATTCAGACCTTATTAAGCTATGGTTCATCAGCTGCCTCCCTTCACTCCATAGATACAGATGTGTTTAAAATATAGTTCTATTTCAGACAACAGTAGAGTAACATAAAAACTGCTTTTTATCAAAATGAATCTCACATTTAAAGTAGGAAGTGTTTTAGTTTATTAAGAGAGGTCCAGTGAAAACAAATAACCATAATAATGATTTTGAAAATATGTCAGCTCTCTTTTAAAATATTTTAAAACTTTTGTTTCATAAATAGTAAATGTAATAAGCTAAAAAATATTATATTTAGAGCTTAAAAATTCATTGATTATGTAGTCCATCTTTGTACTTGATAGTATTGGATTGTTGAAGAAATTGAGGTTTTGATATGGTATGTGATTTGTCTAACCAAATGATTGTTATGTGTGAGAATCCAAGGCTAAATTCTGTCTCTTTACATCAAAGAAAGGACTCACAATTGGTTTAATTTACCCCACAGAGTGTAGTAATTGATTATTGTCGTCCAAATCTGCTAACTTATAATTCTGAAAATCTGAATGATGTTCATTTTCCATAGTTAAAATTTGCTAATAGTGGGCTGGGGATACAGCACAGTTGGTAGAATGCTTTCCTAGCATGCACAAGGTCCTGGGTTCAATCTCCAGCACTGGAAAAAAAAAAGCTAATAATTTAGATTGCTTTTTATATTTTTAGAGAAGGTATAACAAGGCATAATTACTTTCTCTAAACAGGCATGTGAAAAATAAAATATGTAGGAAACCCTGATTTGATTAGACCTGTGCAGTAAAACAGAGTTATAGTTAATAAACCAACTAAGGACATAAAATGAATCATTAAAACCAAGAAAGAGGGGCTGGGGCTGGGGCTCAGTGGTAGAGCGCCTGCCTCACAATCGTGAGGCACTGGGTTCGATCCTCAGTACCACATAAAAATAAATAAAGGTATTTTTTAAAAAGATAGAAAAACAGGAAAAAGAGACAAAGAATAGATGGGATAAAGAGGATAAAACATAACATCATGAACTTGAATCAGTTTATCACATTAAGTATAAATGGTCTAGCCACCCAATCAAAAGGCAGAGATTGATACATTGGATAAACAAAAGCAGACCCAATAATATGCTGCTTACAAGAGAAACACAAAGGCATTAAAAAGAAAAGGACAAGAAATGTACTGTGATTACATTAATCAAGAGGAAAAATTAGGCTACTCTTTTAATAGTAGACCCAGTAGATATCAGAGCAAAAGCCAGAAAACAGGTCATTTCATGATAAAATTTCAATTAATTAAGAGAACATAATTCTAAGTACTTACATACCCAATAACAATTTCAAAATACACAAAGTAAAAGTTGGTAGACCTGTAAGGAGAAATATATAAATCCACAATTATTGTCAGAAATTTAATACTCCTCTCTCTATAATAAAAGCAATCAACAACAAAACAATACTATACAGAATACCTGAATAACACTTTCCCAATCTAGCCCAATTGATAGATCATTTCATTCAACAACAATAGAAGCACATTTTTTAAGTGCACACAGAACATTGTTTAAGACTGACCAAAATTGGGGCTATAAAACACACCAAAATGGTTATTAAATTAGAAATGAATAACAAAAATTTCTGGGTCTGGGACTGTCTCTCAATGGTAGAGCACCAGCCTCACACATGTGACGCACTGGGTTTGATCCTCGGCACTACATAAAAATAAATAAATAAAGATATTGTGTCCATCTACAACTAAAAAAGATATTTAAAAAATATTTTTTTTCTGAAAAATCCCAAGTACATAGAAATTAAGTGACATCCTTCTAAATAGCCTGTGAGCCAAAGAATATACTTAGAGGGAAAATAAGAAAATATCCTTAATTGAATTAAAATGTAATGACAACCCAGGATTTCAAAATCATGGGATGCCAGTAAGGTAGTATTTAGGGGGAAATATATAGCCCTGAATAACTACTATAAAGAGAAAGCTCTAAAAATCAGTTACCGCAGATTCCACCGTATAAAACTAGAAAAACAAGAAGAAATTATAATCAAAGTAAGCTGAGGAAAGGAAATAATAAAGTTTGGCATTAGGTGAATGAACTAGAAAAAAATACTAAAAAGCCAATAAAGGCAAAAACTGATTGGTAGAGAAAATCAATGCAATTGTTAAACTTCTGTCCAATCAAGAGAAAAAGAAAAGGTACAATATCTAGAATGGTGGAGGTGATATTTCTGAAAATTCTACAGATATGGCAAAAGTAGAATTGAAATATTATAAATTATTTCATGACAGTATATTTGGCAACAGGGACACAAGCTACCAAGCTCCCTTAGGAAGAAAGAGATAACCTGAATAGCTTTATGTCTCTTAAAAGTTCAGACCCACATGATTTTACTGGGTAATTCTGCCATGTGTTTATGGAAGACACAAAATAAATTCTACACAAGCTCTTCCAGAGAATTAAGTGTAGAAAAAACTTCTAGTGTGTTCTAGTGTGTTTTGATAGCAAAACTAGATCAAACAACAAGGAAATTACAGACCAAATATCCCTCATAATACACATAGTTGCAGAAATTCAGAACAAAATGCCAACAAATGAAACCCAATAGTACCTAAAAATAAAAGAATAAATGGGATGATACATGATGATCAGGCATGCAAAACTGACTTAACATTAGAAAACCAATTATTGTCATTCACTGAGTTGATTTAAATGCTATATGGTCATGTCACTAGATAGAAAAGAGGATTAAAGGATTAAAAAATATAGTGTTCAACCTAATTAAATGCTCTCAACAGTGGCTTAAAGTGTAGCTAGGTGATAGAGTGCTTAACTGGCATGTACAAAGGTGTGGGTTCCATTCCCAGAATCACAAAAGGAAAGAAAACCAAAAAAGATGTCTCTCAGTTAGACATCTAGGAATATAAAATAACTGCTACTCCTTGGTAAGGGGCATCTACAAAAAACCCCTACACTTAGCATCATCGTTATTAATGAAAGCCTTTACCCCAAGACAGAAACAAGATGAGGATGTTTATATTTCTATTCAACATTGTACTGGAGGTTCTAGCCAATATTATAAGGCAAGAAATAAAAAGTGTTCAGATTGGAAAGGAAGAAACTAAATTATATTTATTTTGTAGACAACAAGGTCACTTGTATAGAATATCTGGTGAAGTCTATGAAATGGTTACTGAAACTAAGTGACTTTATAATGTTTGGGATATAGATCATTACACAGAAATTATTGGTATTTCTTATACTAAATGAACAATCAAATTGAAATAAAAATAAGTGTGCCATTTACATTAGCATCAAAAAGATCATATGCATTGAAATAAATCTGACAAAAAGATACAAGACATGTATGCTTGAAATTTAAAAATGCTGCTAAGAGAACTTAAAGAAGATGTAAATAAATGGAGGTATACCTTGTTCATGGATTGGAAGACTCTAAATGAAGTTATTTCTGTTCAAATTAGTCTATAGTTGTAACACAGTTTCTGTCAAAATTTCAGCTGACTCTTATAGAAGTTAACAAATAGATCCTAAAACTCATATGAAAATGCAAAGGATTTTGATAAAAAAAAAAAAAAGCAAAACTCTAGCTGAGCACACTGGCATAAGCCTATAACCCCAGAGGCTTGGGAAGCTGAGGCAGGAGAATCACAAGCTTAAAGCCAGCTTCAGCAATTTAGTGAGGCCCTAAGCAACTTAGCGGGCCCCTGTCTCAAAAAAAGAAAGAAAAGTGGCAGGGAAGAATGAGGCTGTGGCTCAGTGGTTAAGCATCCCTGGATTCAATTCCTGGCACAAAAAAAAAAAAAAAAAGAAGAAGAAGAAGAAGAAGAAGAAAAAAGAAAAACTCTACACAAACTCTCCTAGAGGAGAGAAAACTTTTAATTGTGTTCTGCTATATGCCTAGCATTAACTTGATAACAAAATATGACCAAAAAAATCACAGGAAAATAAACCTTAGACCTAAATAACTGTTAAAAAAAAAAAAAAAAAAAGAATAACACTCCTCAGCAGAAATCTCACAGGCCAGGAGAGAGTAGTATGAAATTTTCACAGTTGTGAAGGGAAAAAACTGCCAACCAAGAATGCTATACTCAGCAAAGCTGTCTTTTAGAAATGGAGGAGAGATAAGACATTCTCAAACAAAACCTAAGAGAATATGTCTCTTAATATAATGATCTCCAATGATCTTGTAGAAAGTAATAGGATTTCATACTTTTTGTGGTGGAGTAATATTGTGTTAGGTATATATGCCACATTTTTTCTTTATTCACTCATCAATTAATAGACACTTGGGTTGTTTCCCTTTCTTGGCTATTATGAGTAGTCCTGCAATAAATGTAGGAGTACAGATCATCTCTTCAATATACTAATTTCATTTCCTTTGTCTAGATACCCACCAGTGGGATTGTTGGATCATATGATAGTTCTGCTTTTGATTTTTTTTTTTTTTGGAACCTCCATACTATGGAGAACAGATTTTTGACAAAGGTCCAGGCAATTAAATGGAAAAAATTATAGTCTTTCAACAAATAATACTGAAAAAAATTGGATACCCAGTGTTAAGCAGAGAGGCAGGGGACATTGACCCTCTTACCATATTTAAAAATTAACTCTATTTTTAGTCAAGCCCATACCCATAAAACTGCTAGAAGAAACCATGGGTAAAATTGGATGAGGCAAATATTTTATAAATACAATACCAAAAGCATGATTAATTAAAGAAAAATTGACACATTTCACTTTGTCAAAATTAGAAGTTCCTGGTGGTCCTTGCTTTTAATCCCAGCTACTTGGGAGGAGACTTCGGTAGGAGGATCACAAGTTTGATTCTAGCCTGGGAAACCTAGTGAAACTGAGAATATAATTCAGTGGTAGAGCACTTGACTAGCATGTGCAAGGCCAAAGGTTCAGTCCCCAGTACCACCATAACAAAATAGAAAAACCAGAAGCTTCTCTTCAAAAGACACTACTAAAAATTGGGCACAGTACATCCTTGTAGTCTCAGGTACTTGGGAGGCTGGTAGAGAAAATCAATGATCACTTGAGCTCAGGAGTTTGTGGCCAAAGTAGGCAACATTGTAAGACACTTTAAAACAACAACAACAACAACAACACTATTAAGGCAATAAAGGAATAAAATTAAACTAAGGGAATAAAAGAACAAGCCATAAGCTGGGAGGCAAATTTTACAAAGTATGTATCTGATAAGGATTAATATAATACTAATGTGATGTAACCAGATTATAAAAAATTCTTCTGTGCACTGGAGTTGTGACTCATTGCTAGAGCACTTGCCTCAAATATGTGAGGCACTGGGTTCAATTCTCAGCACCACATATAAATAAAAACTAAAGGTCCATCAATAACTAAAATAAATAAATAAAATTTTAAAAAAATTCTGCTGTAATGCAATTCATGTGTTCCTAAATATTACCATACTAAGCAAATGGTCCAATAAAAGCCACAAGGATTATGGAAAAATGAGTTTGGTGAGACAATGCTCAAAAACTTCATCACTGATGTATATGCCAAAGATAGGGCTGGAATAACACATATGTTAAATTATTAAGAAATGCATAAATATAAAGAGGGTATGAGGAAACTCATTGATGAATATGCCTATTCTAGTGATTATGGTGACAATTTATTATATCCATAGGTCAAAACTTATCAAATTTTACACTTTAAATATGTGTGATTTATGGTATGTCAAGTCTGCTTCCTGAAGCTGATTGTTTTTTGTTTATTTTGGGGGCTAAAGAAGAAAGCGAGTCAATTTTTGAGTTTTTTGTAGATTGTTTTTATTATTATATTTATGTCAATTTCTTTACAAATAAGCACAAACAAATGCAATGTATATCATAAAATTAAGCCAGTCAGCAGTATTTATAAAGCAAATGACCAATTCAAAGCATCTAGCATGAAGAAGGAAAAACTACAAAGTCAAAGGCAGTGTTATGGTTTAGATAAGAAATGTCCCAGGGCTGGGATTGTGGCTCAGTAGTAGTGCACTTGCCTAGCATGTGTAAGGCACTGAGTTCGATCCTCAGCACAACAAAAAGATAAATAAATAAAGGTATTGTGTCCATCTACAACTAAAAAATATTTTTTAAAAAAGAAAGAAAGAAATGTCCCTCAAAAGCTCATATATGAAACAATGCTAGAAAGTTTAGAGGTAAAATGATGGGGTTATGAGAGTTTTAACTTAATCAGTGCATTAATCCCCTGATAGGGATTAACTGAGTGGCAGCTGTAGGCTGCTAGGGTATGATTGGAGGAAATGGTTTGCTGCAGGCATGCCTTTGGGGTCTATATTTTGTCTGTGGTAAGGTAAGCTGTCTCTGCTTCCTGGTTTCATGTCCTGAACCACTTTCACCACATTCTTTAGCTATGATGTTCTACCTCCCCTAATGGTCAGAGCAGTGGATTTGGCCATGAATGGACAGATAACTCTGAAACCGTGACCTCAAAATAATTTCTTCCACGAATTTTCATATGTTAGGGCTTTTGGTTAGAGCAGCAGAAAATCTGCTTAAAACAGGCAGAGAACCAAAAGCGCTATACAGATTTAATGGATTTCCTATTCAATTTCCAATGATGTTTTTCATAAAAATAGAAAAGGCAATCATGCAATTTATTTGGAAAAATAAGAGACCCAGAATAGTCAAAGCAAACCTTAGTGAGGAAAGTAAAGCAGGAAGCATCACAATATGAGATCTTAAAAGATACTACAGAGCTATAGTAACAAAAACAACATGGTATTGGTAACAACATGAAAACCAATGTAACAGAACAGAAGACACAGAGACAAACCCACATAAATACAGTTATCTCATACTAAACAAAGGCACCGTAAACATACATTGGAGAAAAGGTATCCTCTTCAACAAATAGTGCTGGAAAAACTGGAAATCCATATGTAGCAGTGTTGAGGGCCACAGCCAGTCAGAATGATGCCTGGCATTTTGCCAGAGGGAATGGTTGAAAGGTGATGCCAGCGAGCCATTGAGATGATGATGGTTATGTTAAGCTGTGTATTCAGTTGTATATAGACCTTTACTGTCTGGCAATAGGGAGGCTTTTGCTGCTACTTTGGAGTTCCCCTTGAGTTCTTGCGGGTTCCGAGAGAGTGCACCTGGAACCCATGGAGGGTGAGAGTGTTCCCAGGGAGCGTGTGTGGAGTGTGTTGGTGGAGTTCGGAAATAAAGTTTGTACCTGCTTGAGTGGCTTGTGATTTGTGCCCAGCCAGACTGCGGCGTAGCAGAATGAAATTTAACCCCTGCCTCTCACCCTGCACAAAACTCAACTCAAAGTAGATCAAAGGACTTAGGCATTGGACCAGAGACCCTGTGCTTACTAGAAGAAAATAAGGCCCAACTTACATCATGTTGCCTTAGGTACTAACTTCCTCAACAAGACTCCTAAAGTGCAAGAAGTAAAATCAAGGATCAATAAATGGGATGGTATCAAACTAAAAAGCTTCTTTATAGCAAAGGAAACAATCAAGAGCATGAAGAGAGAGCCTATAGAATGGGAGAAGACCTTTTCCACCTGCATCCCAGAGCATTAATCTCCAGGATATATAAAGAAACTCAAAAAACCGAATGCCAAAAGACCAGATAATCCAATCAGTAAATGGGCAAAAGAACTGAATAGGCCCTTCACAGAGGAAGAAATAACAAATGATCAACAAATATATGAAAAAATGTTCAGAATTTCCAGCAATTAGAGAAATGAAAATTAAAACTACAATGAGATTCCATCTCACTCCAGTCAGAATGGCAATTATCAAGAATAGCAGTAACAATAAATGTTGGCAAGGATGTAGGGGGGAAATGTATACTCATATATCACTGGTGGGACTTCAAATTGGTGCAACCCCTCTGGAGAGCAGTAAGAAAATTCCTTAGAAAACTTGCAATGGAATCACCATTTGACCCATTATCCCATTCCATGGTATATACGCAAAGGACTTAAAATCAGCATACTACAGTGACATAGCCACATGAATGTTTTATAGCAGCTCAATTCACAATAGTTGAGCTATGGAATCAACCTCGATGCCCTTCAACAGATGAGATGAATGGATAAAGAAACTGGTATACATACACAATGGGATATTACTCAGCCATAAAGAACAATAAAATTATGGCATCTGTTGGTAAATGGATGGATCTGGAGACTGTCATACTAAGTGAAATGTCAATCCCAAAAAACCAAAGGTTGAATGTTCTATTTGATATGCAGAAACTAACATACAACAAGGAGGGAGGGAAGAATAGAAGTTCAGTGTATTAGACAAAGGGGAATGAAGGGAAGGGAAAGGGGATAGGAATAGGAAAGACAGTGGAAATAATCTGACATAATTTTCCTGTCTTTATATATGAATGTACCACCAGAGAAACTCCACATTGTGTACAACCACAAGAATGGGATCCTAATTAGTATAAACTATACTCCATGTGTGTATAATATGTGAAAATACACCCTACTGTCATGTGTATCTAAAAAGAACAACAACAACAACAACAACAACAACAACAAAAACAAACAGGCAGAGAACTTGGAGCCATCTCTCTTTCCCTTCTTATCAGTAATCAATTGCTTTCCCTGGAGCTATGTCAAATACTTCTACTTATATTGCATTAACCAGAATTGGGGAACATGGCTATTTGAAGCTAGAAGAAAGTCTGAGAATGTTGAGTACTTTTAGTTGAGCTTATTGCCTTCAAAAATTCAAGATTTGAATTAGTCAGAAAAAGGAAAAATAGATATTGGTAAGAGTCATATGTTTTGGCCTTTTACTAAAGAACAAATCTTTTTTAATGTTTATTTTTTTTAGTTTTTGGTGGATACAACATCTTTTATTTTATTTTTATGTGGTGCTGAGGATCGAAACCAGCACCCCGCGCATGCCAGGTGAGCGTGCTACCACTTGAGCCACATCCCTGGCCCAAGAACTATTCTTTTTTTATTTCCTTTTTTTAAATTGGTTGTTCAAAACATTACAAAGCTCTTGACATATCATATTTCATACATTAGATTCAAGTGGGTTATGAACTCCCATTTTTACCCCAAATACAGATTGCAGAACTACATCGGTTACACATCCACATTTTTACATAATGCCCTATTAGTAACTGTTGTATTCTGCTACCTTTCCTATCCTCTACTATCCCCCCTCCCCTCCCCTCTCATCCTCTCTCTCTGCCCCATCTACTGTAATTCATTTCCCTCCTTGTTTATTATCCCATTCCCCTCACAACCTCTTATATGTAATTTTGTATAACACTGAGGGTCTCCCTCCATTTCCATGCAATTTCCCTTTTCTCTCCCTTCCCCTCCCACCTCATGTCTCTATTTAATGTTAATCTTCCTGTTCTTTCTCCCTGCTCTGTTCTTAGTTGCTCTCATTATATCAAAGAAGACATTTGGTATTTGTTTTTTAGGGATTGGCTAGCTTCACTAAGCATAATCTGCTCTAGTGCCATCCATTTCCCTGCAAATTCCATGATTTTGTCATTTTTTAGTGCTGTGTAATACTCCATGGTATATAAATGCCACATTTTTTTATCCATTCATCTATTGAAGGGCATCTGGGTTGGTTCCACAGTCTAGCAATTGTGAATTGTGCTGCTATGAACATTGATGTGGCAGCATCCCTGTAGTACGCTCTTTTAAGGTCTTCAGGGAATAGTCCAAGAAGGGCAATAGCAGGGTCAAATGGTGGTTCTATTCCCAGCTTTCCCAGGAATCTCCATACTGCTTTCCAAATTGGCTGCACCAGTTTGCAGTCCCACCAGCAATGTACAAGAGTACCCTTTTCCCCACATCCTTGCCTTTCTCTAACTGCTAGAGATGGTGAGCATTTTTTCATGTACTTGTTGATTGATTGTATGTCCTCCTCTGAGAAGTGTCTGTTCAGGTCCTTGGCCCATTTGTTGATTGGGTTATTTGTTATCTTATTGTCTAATTTTTTGAGTTCTTTGTATACTCTGGATATTAGGGCTCTATCTGAAGTGTGAGAAGTAAAAATTTATTCCCATGATGTAGGCTCCCTATTTACCTCTCTTATTGTTTCTCTTGTTGAGAAAAAACTTTTCAGTTTAAGTAAGTCCCATTTGTTGATTCTTGTTATTAACTCTTGTGCTATGGGTGTCCTATTAAGGAATTTTGAGCCCGACCCCACAATCTGTAGATCGGAGCCAACTTTTTCTTCTATCAGACACAGAGTCTCTGATTTGATATCTAGCTCCTTGATCCACTTTTAGTTAACTTTTGTGCATGGCGAGAGAAGGGGATTCAGTTTCATTTTGTTGCATATGGATTTCCAGTTTTCCCAACACCATTTGTTGAAGATGCTATCCTTCCTCCATTGCATGCTTTTAGCTCCTTTATCAAATATAAGATAGTTGTAGCTTTGTGGATTAGTCTCTGTGTCCTCTATTCTGTACCATTGGTCCACCCACCTGTTTTGGTACCAGTACCACGCTGTTTTTGTTACTATTGCTCTGTAATATAGTTTGAAATCTGGTATCGCTGTACCGCCTGATTCACACTTCCTGCTTAGAATTGCTTTTGCTATTCTGGGTCTTTTATTTTTCCATATGAATTTCATGATTGCTTTATCTATTTCTACAAGAAATGCCATTGGGATTTTGATTGGCATTGCATTAAACCTATAGAGAACTTTTGGTAATATCGCCATTTTGATGATGTTAGTTCTGCCTATCCATGAACAGGGTATATTTTTCCATCTTCTAAGATCTTCTTCTATTTCTCTCTTTAGGGTTCTGTAGTTTTCATTGTATAAGTCTTTCACGTCTTTTGTTAGGTTGTTTCCCAAGTATTTTATTTTTTTTGAGGATATTGTGAATGGAGTGTTTTTCCTCATTTCCGTTTCAGAAGTTTTGTCGCTGATATACAGAAATGCCTTTGATTTATGCGTGTTGATTTTATATCCTGCCACTTTGCTGAATTCATTTATTAGTTCTAATAGTTTTTTTGTAGACCCTTTTGGGTCTTCTAGGTATAGAATCATGTCATCTGCAAATAGTGATAATTTAAGTTCTTCTTTTCCTATTTTTATGCCTTTAATTTCTTTCGTCTGTCTAATTGCTCTGGCCAGTGTTTCGAGAACTATATTGAATAGAAGTGGTGATAGAGGGCATCCCTGTTTTGTTCCAGATTTTAGAGGGAATGCCTTCAATTTTTCTCCATTCAGAATGATGCTAGCCTGAGGCTTAGCATAGATAGCTTTTACAATGTCGAGGTTAGTTCCTGTTATCCCTAGTTTTTCTAATGTTTTGAACATAAAGGGATGCTGTACTTTGTCAAATGCTTTCTCTGCGTCTATCGAGATGATCATATGGTTCTTATCTTTAAGTCTATTGATGTGGTGAATAACATTTATTGATTTCCGTATATTGAACCATCCTTGCATCCCAGGGATGAATCCTACTTGATCATGGTGCACAATTTTTTTTATGTGTTTTTGTATTCGATTCGCCAGAATTTTATTGAGGATTTTTGCATCTAGGTTCATCAGAGATATTGGTCTGTAGTTTTCTTTCTTTGAGGTGTCTTTGTCTGGTTTCGGAATCAGGGTGATGTTGGCATCATAGAATGAATTTGGAAGAGCTCCGTCTTTTTCTATTTCCTGAAATAACTTGAAAAGTATTCGTATTAATTCTTCTTTAAAGGTTTTGTAAAACTCCGCTGTATACCCATCCGGTCCTGGGCTTTTCTTGGTTGGTAGTCTTTTGATTGCTTCTTCTATTTCATCCATTGATATTGGTCTGTTTAAATTGTGTGTATCCTCCTGACTCAGTCTGGGCAAATCATATGACCTAAGAAATTTATCGATGTCTTCACTATCTTCTATTTTATTGGAATATAGGTTTTCAAAATAATTTCTAATTGTCTTCTGTATTTCTGTAGCATCTGTTGTGATATTGCCTTTTTCATCCTGTATGTTAGTAATTTGAGTTCTCTCTCTCCTTCTCTTCATTAGCATGGCTAAGGGTCTGTCGATCTTATTTATTTTTTCGAAGAACCAACTTTTAGTTTTGTTGATTTTTTTCAATAGTTTCTTTTGTTTCAATTTCATTGATTTCCTCTCTGATTTTAATTATTTCTTGCCTTCTGCTACATTTGCTGTTGTTTTGCTCTTCCTTTTCTAGGGTTTTGAGATGAAGTGTGAGCTCATTTATTTGTTGGTTTTTCCTTTTTTTGAGGAATGACCTCCAGGCGATGAATTTCCCTCTTAAAACTGCTTTCATTGTGTCCCATAGATTCCGATATGTTGTGTCTGTATTTTCATTTATCTCTAAGAATTTTTTGATTTCCTCCTTTATGTCTTCTGTAACCCATTGATCATTCAGTAACATATTGTTCATTTTCCATGTGATGTAGGATTTTTCCTTCCTTCTTTTATCATTGATTTCCAGTTTCATTCCATTATGATCGGATAAAATGCATGGTATTATCTCCACCCCTTTATAGTTACTGAGGGTTGCCCTATGGCATAATATATGGTCTATTTTTGAGAAGGACCCATGTGCTGCTGAGAAAAAAGTATATCCACTTGATGATGGTTGATATATTCTATATATGTCAGTTAAGTCTAGGTTATTGATTGTGGTATTGAGTTCTATAGTTTCTTTATTCAACTTTTGTTTGGAGGATCTGTCTAATGGTGAGAGAGGTGTGTTGAAGTCACCCATAATTATTGTGTTGTGGTCTATTTGATTCTTGAACTTGAGGAGAATTTGTTTTATGAATGTCGCAGCACCATTATTTGGTGCATAAATATTGATAATTGTTATGTCTTGTTGGTGAATGGTTCCTTTTAACAGTATATAATGTCCTTCTTTATCCCTTTTGATTAATTTAGTCTTGAAGTCGATTTTATTCGATATGAGCATGGCCACCCCTGCTTCCTTACGAGGACCGTGTGCGTGGTATATTTTTTCCCATCCTTTCACCTTCAGCCTGTGTATGTCTTTTCCAATCAGATGTGTCTTCTGGAGGCAACATATTGTTGGATTTGTTTTTTTAATCCATGTTACCAGCCTATGTCACTTTATTGGAGAGTTTAAGCCATTAACGTTTAGAGTTACTATTGATATATGGTTTGTACTGCCAGCCATGTTTGATTATTTATCGTTTTTTTAAAAATTTTGTTTGTTTCTCCATGATTAGCTTTCCCCCTGCCCTCTGTCATTACCGAGGCACTTCCCACTGATGGTTTTGGTTGTTGTTTTTCATTACTTCCTCGTGTAGTGTTCTGCTCAAGACGCTTTGCAATGCTGGTTTTCTGGCTGCAAATTCTTTTAACTTTTGTTTATCATGAAAGATTTTTATTTCGTTGTCATACCTGAAGCTTAATTTTGCTGGATACAGAATTCTTGGTTGGCATCCATTGTCTTTCAGTGTTTGAAATACGTTGTTCCAGGATCTTCTCACTTTCAGCATCTGTGATGAAAAATCCGTTGTTAACCTTATTGGTTTACCCCTGAATGTAATCTGTCTCCTTTCTCTTGTAGCTTTTAATATTTTCTCTTTTTCTGTATATCGGATATCTTCATAACAATGTGTCTTGGCATTGGTCTACTGTGATTTTGTGTGCTCGGTGTCCTGTATGCATCTACAATTTGTATATCTGTTTCCTTTTTTATTTCTGGGAAGTTTTCTGTAATTATTTCATTCAGCAGGTTACTCATTCCCTTGGTTTGAATCTCTATGCCTTCCTCTATCCCGATGACTCGTAAGTTTGGTTTTTTTATGTTATCCCATATCTCTTGGATGTTTTTCTCGTGATCTTTTACCAGCCTTTCTGAGTTGGCTAGACTCTTTTCAAGATGATATATTTTGTCTTCATTATCTGACGTTCTGGCTTCTACTTGCTCCACTCTGTTAGTGATACTCTCAATTGAGTTTTTACTTTGGTTTATCGTTTCCTTCATTTCTAGAATTATTGTTTGATTTTTTTTATAATCTCTATCTCCTGATAAAGATGCTTAACTTCTTCTTTTATCTGTTTATGTAATTCATTCTCAATGTGTTCTTTCGCTGCTTGAATTTGCTGTCTCGTATCCTCTTTAAGGTTCCATTCCATCTGTCTAAGGTGTTCCTTGAGTTCTTTATATGACCATTTTTCTGATGGGTCTAGGTCCTCCTGAATATTTAGGCTGTCCTGCATTGTTTGTACTCCTTTTCTTCCTTGATTTTTCAAGCTGCTCATGTTACTTCTTGTTCTGTTTGACTGCTGAGTTACTGTTTACTCCTATAAATTTATTTGATGCTTGGGAGGAAAGATATTAGAAGGGAAGGGAAGAAGTCACTAAAAAGAATGAGAGTAAGCAGGTAGAGTTCAAGGAGGGGGAATAAGAAAATTGAAAAGAAATGAAAAGACAAAATAAGAAAAAAATAGAAAATAAAGAAAGAAATAAAGAAGAAAAAAGAAAAAAAAGTTTAAAACAAAAAAATAATTATAATAAAAAATGGAAATTAAAGTTTTTTTAAAAAAATAATAATAATAATAAAATTTTAAAAAATTTAAAAAAAATTGAAAACATTTTTAAAAAGTTAAAGAACAAAAACAACAAAAAAATGAAAATGAAAGAAAAAAAAATAATAATAAATGCAGTCATAAAGCTCGATTAACTTCTCTTCCAGTAGGTGGAGCTGTGCCCACTGGGCCAAGCTTCTCTTCTCAATAGGTGGGAACCAGTCACTGTGCAGCAGCTCTTCCTCCCAGACTATGCGGGTCTCCAATCCTGAGTGCCTAGGGCCTTCTCTTGTGTTTCCTCAAGCCAGGCCCCGCTCACCTGTGACACTCACCACAATACTGGCTACACGCCAGGTTTGGTGCTCCTGGGAGCCCTGTTTTCATGAACGTCTGGGCATACTCTCCCTGTTTGCCTCCCTGAGACCCTAAGTTTGTAGAGCTTGGGGCTGAGAATCCCCAGCGAATTTGCTTGCCCTCTGGTAGCTGGTGCAAGGGACCTCAGTTGTCAGCACTGGTGGGAGCGGTAGCCGGGAGTTCCGCGCTGCTAGTCCCGCGCCACTCCTGATTCCCTCGGTCTGGCTATCGCGCTCACGGGAGAGCTGGGAGGGGCCCTTAAGGTTTCCCCACTGTGTGGAGAGGGATGGCTAGGGGATTGCACACCTGTAGCCGCTGGTTTCAATGAAGTTATCTCCTCTGCCCGTGACATCAGTTCTCTGCCATGGTGGTATCCCATGCAAATGGTGACTGTTCGTTCTCTTTGCTGGGTGACCAATGCAACGGGTGGGTCTTGACTGTCTCTCCCAAGGTCCGTTTCAATCCTGTGGCCACTGCCTATGAAGGCTCGGTTGGCTTTTACCTCTGTAAGTTCAGGAGGGCCGACCAGTTATTTCAGCGGGATCGTTAGTACTGAGTCACGAGAAGCAGGCGAACCGGAGCCTGAATGCAGCCGATCCGGGCTCGGTGTGTTCCGAGAGGCCCAGACTGTTCGCCCCAGATCCACGTCAGCTCAGCATTGCCTAGTGATCTCCATCTAGGCCCCTTTCTTGACACGGTGCTTAGTCTTTGTCGACAGATCTCCTTTAATGATCTCTACTTTTTTCTTTTAACAAGCGGCAACACACGCTGCGGGCGTGGCGGCGCGGGGCACGGGGCGGCTCACTCCCTTCCCGTCACCATCTTCTCCTCTAGGCACTATTCTTTTTTTAAAAGAAGTTTTATTGCAGTAAGACACTCTAGTATTTACCTGTAAGACTGGAAGACGCGCACCACACAACACAGATCACCAAAGAGGTTTCTGCTTTATTACCAAAGGCTGTGTGTTTATATAGGTCTAAGGAGAGGTCGCAGGGCTGAGGTAGATAACAGGTCGCCCGTTTATTGGCAAGCTCTTCCATATGTCAGTTCCGGAACCCAAGAAGTTAATTCTTATTGGGGCTAAGGCTTCCCACCAGCAGGGTTTGAACATTGGCGCCGGCTGGAACGTTTCGCGCCAGTGAAAGAAACAAAGAGGAGAAGAGGGTCGTTAGATGCCATGCTGGGGTTTTTCTCTGGGGTGCTGCTGCCATTACATGTTTTCCCAACATTCCTCCCTTTTTGTTTTCTTAGGAATTGGGGCAGCATTAGTCAGATCTGGCTGCTTCTGGCTGTGCAGGGGTGGCGTAGGGCCTAGAAGGGGAAGTGGAGGAATGTTCAGGGGGGCAGGTCTGGGGATATCATGGCAACCAGAAATAAAACCCAGTGGCTATAGACAGCTATTTCCATAGGGGTGCAGTCTATGAAAGTTCCCTGAAACCACAAGTCATCGATGGCGTTGATCCAGTCCTGGATGGAGGAAATAGTTGGTATCAGCGACTGGTCCTGTAACAGAGACTCTAGGAAATATTGGAAGCGTTGCCTTGACATGGCATCACCAGCACCTGAAGAAGATCAGAGCAATCAAAAACAGGATGAAGATAAAAATTAAAGCAAATGTCAGTTTTTGGCAGAAGTTCCATAACAGGGGACTGACAGAGAAGAGGCCAAGGGCCATGAGGAGGCTTAAAAGGACATAAAGGCTCAAGAATCCAGGATGGCAGATTAAGAGGTTCTCCGGGCTCGTTGTCTCCCACTGTCCGATGTCCATTGCATTGCATCGTGCCTGGTAGTGAGCTTCAGCAATGAGTGAGCTGTTCTCTTGAAGATGTTGGGGGTTCATTGGTCAGAGTCTGGTAGTACCTACGCAGAAGCTGGTTGAAAGTTTGGTTAGAGATCTTCTGTAATTGGCCCTGTAGGAAGCGAAGCAGACAGGGCAGGAACAGACACATCAGGAAAAGAAGACATATGGGCCCTAAAAGAGGCAACAGCCATGATTGGAAGTGGGCTAAAAAGAAGGTGGCAAATCGGTTTTGGTTTGGTGGATTTTTCAAAGAGGCAGCCAAGTCGGTGAGCTTGACTACATTAGTTTCCACAAGGCCTGATTTGTTGATGTAGTAACAGCATTCTTCCCTCAAGAAAAGACAGGTTTCACTTTTTTCGGCTGTGAGTAAGTCTATAGCTCGTCGATTTTGAAGAGTACCTTGAGCCAAGGATGTGACCTGCCTTTGTAAAAATGCTAGAGATTCTGCCGTAGAAGTGAGCACTTGTTCAAGTTTAGAACTTAAGTCCTGTACAGCCCATAAGGAGTGTCCTAGAGCTCCACCAGAAATTCCAGCTCCCACTGCAGATACAGCCAGTGAGAGACCCACCAGTATTGGAAGGAAAGCAGCCTGCTTATTCTGCACTGCGGGAGACAAGAGGGCCTGCACTTCAGCTGGGGTATAGAGAGTCAACTGTGGGACAAGCGTCACCAGTATACATGGGGTAGAGGTGTTGGTGAATAAGATAGTGATGAGAGAACCATTACACCAGAAGAATGAGCCAGGTGGTGCATAGAGGGTGAAGTTAAAGGTGATGTTAGAGTGTCAAAACTTTGACTGGGAGACACCCAAGCCCAGGAGGCAGCGCCGGGGAATCACACTATGTTTAGACTCCTTGGGCTCCCATAATGGAGCATCGGGTGAAAGGGTTTGGAAAGAACGGCGGGCAGATGGAGTGGAGATATTTGAGAGGTCAGAAGCGTAGAAGTTCAAGGGAACTGCTGCAAGCAAAGGTCGAATCAGAGAGGCGCATAAGTAGCAATCAGTTGGTGTGATGGCAGGGAGGGTTAGATTTAAGAAGGTTACAGTTTCAGTAAGTAGTCATAGCCATGAATACTGTGGTGGATTCCCGACATTAGGCTCATATGGATCCTTATGGAGTCTAACAACTGCTGTTGGGAATGCTTTATGTCAGTAGAGATTATAGCTACTGAGGGCTGGGAGGGTTGAAGCTCTCGGGAGATGGAGATGGAGCCACAGGGGGTGGGAGAGGATATGTCACAGTAGAAGGAAGCATTTACCCTAGAAGTCCAGCGTGGATGGTTAGGGTCAGTGATAGCCAATTGATAGCCCCCGCCGAGATCAATCTGAAATTTACAACGCAGGAATCCCCGATGCATGCATGTGGGTTATGAACGTTACATGACCAGTAGGGGCATCCCCCATAGGCTTCGGGCCACCATTTGCAGTAATCCTCTGTCTGATCATATAAGAAGCAAAGGTAAGGCCTAGTGGCTATTTTTAAAAGTTCAGAATTCTGGGAGGAGAGGGGAAGGAAGATAGATGCATTACATCCCGTAGGGGTGCAATCGACTGAAGAAACTAGGCGAGTGTAACGAGGACATATGTCTCTCTGACTTTGAATCTCCAAGTATCATGGTGGAGTATGGGCGGTTACACGAGACAGGCGAAGCTTTAGAGGATAGTTAGGATGTGGAGAGCAGGAGTAAAGGGGAGGTCTAGGAGGTGACTCTTGAAGTTCCTCTGGGGTAGTCTTGTCATCAGCAGGTGGGGCGGCCTCCTGGTCATATGCTTCAACAGGATTCCTCAGTTTGATCTGCTATGAAGCATAGCATTGCTGAACATAAGTGGGATGAGGTGGCCCAGTTGAATCCAGTAACATTAAGGGCCCTATTACAGTCAGTGAAAGGCCAATCACCTTGGCCCATAGACTGAGAGCAGATGGTGCCATCCTGTTGCCGTGTTGCTTGGATGTAGAAGCGCCATCTGTGGGTTGGGATAGAAGCTAGAGAGAGATTAATGATTAGTAATAGGAGAGGGTTGGCAAGAAACTTTGAGTTTGGTGGGCCCCAGCATGGTGGAAATATGACTGTATGGGGTCCTGTCCGGTGAGGTTTCAACGACTGAGGATGTAGCTCTCGAAGTAAGACTGCATCACCCGGTAGAAGAGGGTCCAATTTAATTCCCGATTGTGCTGGAACAGAAGTAACAGATAGTGCAGGAAGACACCGGTCTGCGTGTTCTCTTAGGAGTTTGTATAGAAGCATGAGATAGGGCAGGTAGGACACAAGGGGAGGAGGAGTGACAGGAAAGTTTTAGTTGATTAAGAAAGGCATCCATAGAACAGCTCAAAGGGGCTAAGGCCTGAGGGGGCTCTAGGGGTTGCCCGAATTTGGGTTAGGGCCAATGGCAAAAGATTGGGCCAGGAGAGTCTGCATTCAATAGCAAGTTTAGTGAGATGATCCTTGAGAATGCCATTAGGCCTCTCAACCTTACCCGAGGATTAGGGTCAGTGGGGGATGTGGGGCCTCCAGGTGCTGTTAAGGCCTTTGGAAACTAGTTAAACAATCTGAGAAGTGAAGGCTGGACTGTTGTCTGACTGGATGGAGGCAGGAAGTTCGAACCTAGGAATGATCTGCTCAATGAGGATGGAGGCGACAGTGTCAGCAGTTTCCGATGGTGTCAGCAGTTTTCCTGGAGGTAGGGAAGGCTTCTATCCAACTGTAAGAGAGTGCTATCCCCAAATTACAAACAGTTAAATCCTGTGTCAAGGCCTGACCAAAGTGGTAGGGCCTGTCCCTGAAGCCTTGGGGTAGGCCTGTCCATGTCAGCTGTTGAAACCTAAAGAATGTAAGGTCTTCCCATGTGAAGGCAAAGAGGTAATAAGAGTTATGTTGCAGAGGCACTGTAAAGAAGCCAGCTTTAAGATCCAGGACAGTAAAGTGAATGGTCAAAGGGGGATATGAGAAAGAAAATCATGAGGGCTGGAAACCGAGTGGATGGGAATAACTGCCTCATTAGTTAGGCGGAGTTCCTGGACTAAGTGATAGGCCCCTGAGAGTTTGCGTACCAGAAATATAGGAGTATTACAGGGGGAGTCAGTAAGGATTGGGAGTCCCTGGGCCAGCAACCGGTGTATAATGGGCTTAAATCCCTCCCTATGGGTTTTGGAGATAGGAAATTGGGAACACAAGGAAATTTAGTTTGGTGTTTCAGCTGGGTATGGACTGGCTTGTGGTGGGAGGCAATAACCAGCATGAATATGTCTCAGACCTAGGGATCAGGGGGCAATGGCACAGTAGGTACTGTCAGGTCATTAGAGAGGGTAAGAGTTAAAGGCCAAAGAAAATGGGTGGTAGTATTCTTGGGGTGTAATTGGAGGGTGGCTCCTAATAATTGGAGAACATCTCTGCCTAGGAGAGGAACTGACAGGATGGAATGACCAGAATAGTGAGTGAATGGGTGTCCCTCCAGGGCACAGGCCAGCTTTACAGTTCTGTTTGGGGAGAAGGGTTTGTTATCAATCCCCATAACTGACACCTGGGAAGGAAACAGAGGCCTAGAATGAGCAGGCAAGACAGAAAAGGTAGCCTCCGTGTCCACAAGGAAGGTTATGGACTTACCCGCTGCCTGGAGCATTACCCTGGGCTCAGAGAGGGCTGAGGGGGTCTTTAAATCTGGGCTTCTTCAGTCTTCTACAAACCCCAAAAGTTTAGGAGAGGGGACTGCCTGACTGGTCATACCCCCTGCGTAGAGGCGCCGAGGAAGGGCCAGCCAGGCGCAGTTGTTTTGCAGTGCTGGAAATAAACCTAAGGCCTTATACATGCCAGGGAAGCACTCTACCACTGAGCCACATCCCTGGCCCCTTGTTGTTTATATTCTTAATGACTGCTGTTCTGCCTGGTGTGAGATGAAATCTCAGTGTTGTTTTTGTGTGTGTGTTTGTTTTTGGTACCAGGGATTGACTCAGAGGCACTCAACCACTAAGCCACATCCCCACCCCTTTTTTGTATTTTAGAGACAGGATCTCATTGGGTTGCTTAGTGCCTTACTTTGCTCAGGCTGGCTTTGAACTTGGATACTCCTACCTCAGCCTCCAGAGTTGCTGAGATTACAGGCATGTGCCTCGGCACCCAGCTCAGTGTAGTTTTGATTTTCATTTCCCTTATTGCTATTGATGTTGAACATTTTTAATATATATGATGGCCATTCCTATTTCTTCTGTGAAGTGCCTGTTCAGTTCCTTTGCCCATTTATGTTTTGTGGGCCAGGCACTGTGCAAAGTGTTTTTCACCTAATTAAGGCTCATCACAATCCATGTTATTCTTGTTATTGTATTTACATTTAACATTTGGAGAACCTAAGGTCTAGAGGAATTAAGTTATTTATTTTTTTGGTGTTAAGTGTTTTTGAGTTCTTTATACATTTTAGATATTAATCTTCTGTTAGAAGAGTAGCTATCAGAGATTTTCTCCCATTCTCTAGGTTCACTCTTCATCTTCCAGATTGTTTACACAATTAGTAAGCGGTAGAGTCAAAAGACTTGAACTGGATCTCTCTGACCAGAGGCCAACCTGGAGTTGACTCTACTGTTTTTATGAAGGATACTACTACTACATTTTAGCAGATATAAGAACCACATTTGGACATAACTCAGTAATATTTACGTTTTTAAGAAAAAAAAACATGAAGGTAGAATCTGTAAATAATTATGATAATAGTAATAATAGCAGCAAATATTTATTGAGCCCTTGTGTGCCAGAAACAGATCTAAGATCCTTATTTACATTTATTACTTCATTTCATTCTCACAACAATTCTCAGGCAGACTCTTTTATTTTCATTTTACAAAGGAAGAAACTGAGGCATAGAGACATTAAATACTTGTAGAAGGTCACACAGAGCTGGTAAGGAACAGAACTGGAATTCCAGCCCAGCTGATTTGACTTCAGAACCAATGATTTTTTGTTTTTAACCCAGGAAACTGAACCCAAGGCCTTACACATGCTAAACAGAGCTGGATCCCCAGCCCTGAAGCCAATGTTCTTAACCACTTGCTAAATTGCCTCACAGTGTTTTCAGTACTACAGAATAATAGTCCTTAAATTTTATTGTGTAGTAACATCTGTAACCATGCATTATTATATATTTTTTTCAAAAGTCTTTCCTAGTTTATCTACATGTTTCAAATGAATCGCTTTTTTTTAATATTTATTTTTTAGTTCTCGGTGGACACAACATCTTTGTTTTGTATGTTTAGTAAGAACCTGTCTCTAAATAAAATACAAAAAGGGCTGGGAATGTGGCTCAGTGGTTTAATCCCTGGTACCCCCTCCCAAAATGTCAACATTATGGTGGCATTGGTTCCGTTCTTATTTTTCATTCTCCCTTTCTTTCTCTTTTCATTATTTTAAATAGATGGAGGGGGGAGGAAACACCATCTGTGCAAACAGTACTTGGCCTACACCAAATGCTCAAGAAATAGTAGCTACAGTGAGTTTAGCAGCTGCTGTAGTAGTCTTTAAAATAGAAATTTAATCCTATAGCAAACTAAAATTTTCTTTGCAAATAAATTCACTGAAAGTGGATGTATTTTAATATTACATGTAGTCCCAGAAAGATAAAAATCCTGAAATGAGTGTACTTAGATTCATAAATCTCTCTGCTGCAATCATTTTCTATATAATTATTTTGAAGACAGCTGCAGGTGCCAAGTAGTGAGAAGGTTCTAACAGAATTTGGCAGGAGGTAGGGTGGAATGTGGTCCAGAAGGATAAGAGAGAGAAGCAAGACTTTCAGAGAAAGCAGTCCCTTATGAGTTTTATTCCTGCTGTTCAAGGAGCTCTTGATAGAGTTCATGATCTATCCAAAGAGAAACCTGCTACTTTGATCCTTTATCATCCAACTTGATAAGATTGGGTAGTTAATTGACAGTCATAAGGTCAGCTGGTCTTCTTTCCCTTCCTCTTCCTTTTCTCCCCTTCCCATTAAAATGTCATCTCCTTGTCCTCAGTGCTGTGACAACCAACCCTTACAAAAGCAACACATCTTCCCCTCCAGCTTCTTTTCCAGGCTGCCTTGATCTCACTCCTGCAGGCCTCACATCTAGAAAAACTAAGGGGGGGGGTTATTTATAAACTTTCTCAAGTATTAATCCCTTTCCTTCTCAAACTTCCTTTTCAACTTCTTCAAGGATAAAGAGGACCATTTCTTTCCCCAAAATAGAAATATTTCTTTCCTAGGAATGTCTCCCATATCATGCAGTCACAGACAGTTCAACTAAATGCCCTCATTTGTTGATTAGCATGCTCTGAGGAGGGTCCCCAATGCAGTGGATTCAGGCAAGGAGCAGTTCTAAGGTGGTAGTGATTCGCAAATGAAACTGAAGGAGAGAGGCCCTTAAAGGTTTGTGCGTGCTTCCTTGGGCTTCAACAAAGTGCTTTCACCTAAAGTTTTGCTTTTCTGTTTGGTCTAATTATTGGGGTTACTAATATTAAAGTAGGTGAATACCCCTTGGATTCTGACGGTTTAATTCACAGTCTTGCTCCATGATCCACTGTTGCCTAATCTCGGTGAGCCTCAGTTCCTATATGTGTTTTATTGTGAGGATTAAATGGGTTGGTGTATATAGCATGTACAGCAGAGTACCTGACACATTGTTGGCTTTCCATAAATGACTGATCCATTCTTCTATTCCTTTTATAGTAGATGACTATGGAAGGCTTGAGAAATAATCCAAGAATTTTGGAAGGTTAATATTGTGTATGCATATTTATTCCTAGTGAGTTATTTGGACTTACTGGATAATTATCAGATTTAATTTAATAGTTTATATAATATAAATTGCTGTTTCTAATGAATTAAGAGCTATTTCAGGTGCTTTGCTTTTGAGGTTATACTTGGAGGTGAATATTCTTTTAAGAAGCATAAAATGTCAGAGATGGAGCTCATGTAGTCAGTCCAGAGGCTCTTAAACTGGCAGGTTGCAGAACCACCTGGGGAGTGTGTTGAACCTGGGTTCTCAGGCCTTGCCCTTAGAGATACTGATTAAATAGGTGAGTCTGATGCAACCTTTGGCGACCCCTTGTATCCTATTTCTAGATCAGGAACTAAGGCAAGTATACAGTGTTAGAAGAACTTGGTGTTAATTAACCAAATTAACTAACAATTACATCTTTGTTGGATATTCATTCACATATTAATTCAACAATTCTTGGTGTGCGGGAACTATTATGTGAGAACTAAATCCTTCCCAATTGTACCTAACCCCAAACTTGTAATGGGAGAGCTAAGATAAATCCACAAAGTAATGTTTTAGAAAAGTGCTTGCAAGGAGTTAGAAGCAAGAACCCATTCTGCCATCTGTTAGTTGTATTTCCCTGAGCAATTGAGTCAATCTCTCTGAGCTTTAGTTTTGTCATTTGGAACAGTAGAGATAATTCTGTGTTTCTCACCTTGAGAAATACGTGATAGCTCTTGAAAAACTATAAAGAGTTAAATAAAAGGCATATGAAAGATAGTTATGTGTTCAACATTTTAATTAATATGCCAGGCTCTGGAGCTTATTTGGTGCTTGCCCCTAAACACTGGTGAAGGAGACACACACACAAATGTTAGTATAAAGTAAAAAACACTGTGTTAGAAATAACAGAGTTCCTTTGGGAGCATGACTGAGAAAGGATCTGAAGGGAATCAGAAAGGCTCTGGAGAGGATGTGGCCTTCAATATTAGCCTTGAAGGGATAGAAAGCTTCCCTGGCAAAGAAGAGGAGAGTACTGTGCAGAAGTGTGGAGGCATCAGGTGTGGTGTACATGTACAGAATGTCCATCATGCGTAGACCTGTGGAGTTATGGAGCTGAAGCTGAAAAAGAGAGACTGGGCTGGATTCTGAGGATCTCTGTGTCAGGAATTTTAAATATTATTACTTACACAAAGAATTTTGAACATGGGTAGATTGAGTAGATAGAAATTTTAGACAGATAATTATGGCTTTATTCTGGAAAAACTGGAAGGAGAATGACTAGAAGTTGTCATTATTATTGCTTCCCTTTGTCAGCTACTTTTATAATTTAATGAACTAATGATATATTTTTTATGTGAACCCTAATGATATCAACCTTTATAATTCAAGGAATTTAGCTCATTTTTGTAGTTCTACATAATGCTGTATATATGAAGTTTTTTGCCTCCATTAAATTATTTCCTATGGATAAGTCTCCAGAAATAGTGTTAAAAGATCAAAAGATGTGATCCTTATAATACTTCAGTATTTCTTTCTTTTTTCACATGTGGTGTTTGTCTTATGGTGCACAATCAATATAAAAATACAGGGTTTCATCACTTGAGTAGCATTTGATGCTATCTAAAGTTACATTAACTCAGTAGTTTGCTCTAATTTTCATAAAATTCTTTTTGTTTTTATTTGTTTTGAGATGGGGTCTCAGGCTGCCCTTGAACTCCTGAACTCAAGTGATCCTCCTTCCTCAGTCTCCTATATATACTAGTATTAACTCCTTTTATTTTAGTATTGAAGTTGTAATTATCTTTCCTTTTTTGTTTTAAAAATTTTATATTCCTCAAAAGTGTCAAGTAGTTTTTAAATAAGGAAATATTGTAAAAGCATGATTATCACATTTACAAATGCATAACCCTTGTAATCTTTCTCAGTCTAAAATACATTTCCTGTTTTTTATGTTTGCCTCTCACATGGTTGTTTAGTGTCTTCAAGCCAATATTCACCTAGGTGATATCCACTGTACTACTTTGGTATACAAGAACTAATATGCTTTTTAAAAGTCATGAAATCTATGGAATTCTCATTCAGTATTGTTCACCTTTATAATGAAATTGATTACACTTATTCTTTAAAACTTTGTTATGTTAAATTGAAACTTCTTTTCCCTGTTTTAAAAATTAAAATTATATCATCATATATGATTGCTCTTGGAAAACCCTATTTACCTATAAGCTTACAGTGTCTAAAGTTTCTTCAAGGGTACTCTTTTCTATAGTTATCAAAAGCAGTTACTGTATTCTTACTGGCATAAGTTACTAAAGTCTCGGGGCTGGGATGTGGCTCAAGTGGTAGCGCACTTGCTTGGCAAGCGTGAGGCACTGGGTTTGATTCTCAGCACCACATAAAAATAAAGATATTTTTTTAAAAATATTTTAAATGTATGTATATAGTTTTAAAAGTTACTAAGGTCTCTATCAGTATGGTATGGATTTATTCTGAGCACTCACAATCTGGATGAATGTTTTTCTTTTTCAAGGTGACTCAATAAAGCTGTCATTAATTAGTACATTTAAGAGGAAAATATATTTCTTCTCTTTCTCAAAACTTTTGAGCTGATATTACAATTCTAAACAATCCCTACTTCTGTCAGAATTTTGCAAGGGAGCCAAGTGAAGGAAGCGTGCTTTGAAAAGCAACACATGACGTAGTCACTGTTGCGGAATCTGGATTACTAGCTTGTGGTGAGCCTAAAAATTCTGCTTAGTTTGCTCATTTTAGTAGACTGGAAGAGCTTGGCCACTTGTCTGTGGCAGCCATTTTGTATCATTGGCAAGGGGGCATGTGCTATGTTGACAGGTTTGGGTTGATTAGAAATTTTATTTGAAGCTAGATCTGGTTTATTAAATACATTTACTTAAATTTTATGAAAGGTTATACTTAAACACTAGTGTTTTTGTCTTAAAGGTAACAAAAGCATATAGTAAAGAAAACTCAAAGGAATATAAAGTGAGAGTCTGCCTTTTTTCTATACCTGTAGTCCTACCTTTCATGGACATTGTTAACAATGTGTTGGGTAAACTTCCAGAAATTTCCTGTGCATATTAAACCATAGCCTTATATGTCCTTTAAAAAGATAGTAGTGGGACTTTTGTTTATGTATCTACAAAATGTTAATAAACTATATTTTTTGAATTAGTGTTTTATAGGTAACTTTTTATGCCAGCACATGTTGTTCTTCCTTCTCTTAAAAGCAATATTTGGAATGTTCTAATTCTAATGCTACCTCTAACAATACTGCATTGAAAGTCATTGTGTGTACATGCATCTTTTTTACTTCCTATTGGCTACTTTCCTAGGGGTAGAATTGCTGGGTCAAAAAATTACCATCAGCTGGGTACAGTGGCGCATGCCTGTAATCCCATCAGCTTTGGAGGCTGAGGCGGGAGGACCACAAATTCAAAGCCAGCCTCAGCAACAAAGAGGCCCCAAGCAACTCAGTGAAACCCTGTCTCTAAATAAAATACAAAATAGGGCTGGGGAGTGGCTTAGTAGTTGAGTGCCCCTGGATTCAATTCCCAGTACCAAAAAAAGAAAAAACTAAAATTGCTTTCTGAAATTTGTAATTTCAATTTAGACACTAAGATTTATTGAAAGTACCTTATCCCCATACGTTGAAGGACAATGAAATTAGGCTTGATTAAAACTTCCAGATGGGGCTGGGGCTGTAGCTCAGTGGCAGAGGGCCTGCCTAGCATGTGTGAGGCACTAGGTTCGATCCTTAGTACCACTTAAAAATAAAACAAATATAATAAAGGTATGCTGTCCATCTACAACTACAATTAAAAGGAAAAAAAAACCTTCCAGATGCCCTATATGTGTGTTAATTACAAAAGATATTTATTTAATATTCATTATTAATGGTGGACACTCCCATTTGGCTTACACACATGCTTTCTTAAAACGGAACCAAAGTAAAGTAAGTTGATCCCTTCAGCAAAAAGAGATCACTGCAGACCTGAGGGAGGAAGATTCTTTAGGAATTGGATTAGAATTGGTTGCAAAAATCAGATGAAATACTTTGTGTCCTAATGATTTTATATTTGCAAACTTTAAGAAGCCCTATAAATAGAAGTGCTTATTTCCTTTTGGATTTCATTAGGGCACATTCCTTATATCCCTTCAAATTAGGCCTTTAAAAACTTTCCTTGCCTGTACCCCTACCTCCATAGAAACAGCGCCCTCTGCAGACCTGTTCCAGATTCAGGGACTGTATCATCCAACACTTGCGGTGTTGTCATGATTAGAATGGCTTTTTGTTAGACAGCTGGATTTTTTATGTTTTCAAATTGCTGGAATATCTCAACCAGATGAAATAAAAGAGATGGCTTGAGGATCATGTGTTTGTCTTCTTGTTATTATTGCTGGGTAATTCAATATTTAATATCTAGTTTCTCTGGTAATTTTAATAAACATCTATGTAATACATTCCACAGATTTCAATGGGACAGATGTTACAAGATTTTGGAAAATTTCTCGGAATGTTCCTTCTTGTTTTGTTTTCTTTCACAATTGGACTGACACAGCTCTATGATAAAGGCTATACTCCAAAAGAGCAGAAAGACTGTGTGGGCATCTTCTGTGAACAGCAAAGCAATGATACCTTCCATTCGTGAGTGTATTTTGGAATTTTTAGTAAATATATTTCTCTCTGTTGTGTTCAATGTGAATTAGAGGCTATAAAAATAAGGCTTAAATTTTTCTTTACGAAATTCCTTTTTATAAACTTTAACACATTCTCATTTTTCATGAATCATTTGTAGTCATTTTACATAGAGAATCTAATTAGTAGATCCAAGTTGCTACACCTATCTTCTGTACTGCACCCTACCTAACACAGCAGCTCTTGGCATTTTGTACATTCTTAGCATTTGGGGGCAGTTCTTTGTCAGCCATATGTGCAAGGTGGTCAGCATCTCTATTCTCCAAGGATTCAATGTCAATTGCAATCCCCAATCATTGTTACAACCATATATACTCTCTCACTTTTTCAACACTTCTTAAGAGGTCGTTAGAATTGTGAATCATTGGAACTTATGAACAAGGTTTTCTTCAACTCTAATGAATCATAAGGAGTGAAACAACCAGCCATGAGGTAGACAGAATACCTTGCCCCCCTCTTTTTTTTATTTTTTATTTTTGGTACTGGGATTGAACTGAGGGTTGCTTAACAACTGAGCCACATTCCCAGCCCTTTTTTTATATTTTAGAGATAGGGTCTCACCAAGTTGCCTAGGGCCTTGCTAAGTTGCTGAGGCTGGCTTTGAACTCTCCATCCTTCTGCCTCAGCCTCCCAAGCCGTTGGCAAGTATAGGCGTGCAACTACCATGCCCAGCTCTTACCTTATTTCTTAAATAAAATAATAAAGAAAAGGTATAGTATTCCACATTTGTGTATTCCTGTTACATAACAACAATTTGTTACATTGGGTGTCCTCTTATTTAAAGAACATGATTAATGAATATGTGTTCATTGAGTACATACTATATGCTAGTATATACGTATATACGCACGTAAGAGAGATTTGATAGGGGCTACAAAGTACCCCAGAAGAGATGATAATCAAGTACAGAAATAAAGTTGGTAAAGATGCCATGGAGTAGTCTGGCAGAAGAGCATTCGCAGACAGAGGGAACAGCAAAGGAAATGCCTAGCAATTGAAGCAGGGCTGGCATGGTCAGTGTGGATGGAATGTGGTGCCTCCGTGGGAGAGTTGCTGGTAATGAGATCTCAAAGTAATAGGGACAAGGTGGGAGGGACCTTGTTGGCCCTTGTTAGGATTCGAGTATTGAGAGTGAACAACAGTTGAAGGTTTTAGCAGAATGCTAGCAAAATCTGACTAAGTATCAAATAGGCTGCTGTGTGGAGACTAGACAGGCTGCAAATGATTAAACAAGGAGGAATCATTTATCTTCCTTTAAGTCCATGTCCTTGTTTAAAATAAGACATACCTGGGACTGGGGGTGTAGCTCAGTGGTGGAATGCTTGCCTCACTCGTGTGAGGTACTGGGTTCGATCCTCAGAACCACATAAAAATAAATAAATAAAATAAAGCTATTATCTACAACTAAAAATAAATTTAAAAAATAAGACATACCTGTACTATGGAAATCAACCTCATTTAGTGTTATAACTTTATAACTATAAAGTGTTATGCAAGGATTATTAATGTATGTTTTGTATACTTTTGTTATTCATTTTTGCCAATTTGTTTAATTTCCTTTTAAACAGAAATGTAATTGTCTTTACAGGTTCATTGGCACTTGCTTTGCTTTGTTCTGGTATATTTTTTCCTTAGCACATGTGGCAATCTTTGTCACAAGATTTAGCTATGGAGAAGAGTTGCAGTCCTTTGTTGGAGCCGTTATTGTTGGTACATACAATGTTGTAGTTGTGATTGTGCTTACGAAACTGCTGGTAGCAATGCTTCATAAAAGCTTTCAATTGATAGCAGTAAGTGTTCTTTCTTTTAAAACTTTATATTCTCTTCAGATCATACTAAATGTGTGCAATAAAGTAAACAAAAATTATAAGAATTAAGAAATAGTATCATTAAAAAATTAAATATAGAAATTTAAAATGTAATTTATAACAGTTGCAAACCTTAGACCAATTTTTTGTCTACATGATGTGGAAACATTTAGACAGTTTTAAAGAATGTGTCCCTCACCCTCTCCTGCCTGCCTCTGTGTGTGTGTGTGTGTGAGTGTGTGTGCGCGCGCACGCATGCACACACTCTATATTGCTTTTCATTTTCTTCCTATAGAATCATGAAGACAAAGAATGGAAATTTGCTCGAGCAAAGTTGTGGCTTAGCTACTTTGATGACAAGTGTACATTACCACCACCTTTCAACATCATTCCTTCTCCAAAGACTATTTGTTATCTGATTAGTAGCCTCAGTAAGTGGATTTGCTCTCATACATCAAAAGGCAAGGTCAAACGGCAAAACAGTTTAAAGGTAAGAAATTAGAAGTTTGATTTGCAGCAAAGAAGTTGTAGCAATCCCTAATATTGGATGTTTCTTTTTTTTGAGTATTTTTTAAATTTGTTTTAATTAGTTACTCATGACAGTATAATGACCTTGACATATCATACATTTGAATCACATGGGATACAATATCTCATTTTTCTGAGTATACAGGTTGCAGAATCACATTGGTCATGCAGTCACATATATACACACAGTAATAATAATGTCTGTTTCATTCTATTATCCTTCCTATCTCCCCAACCCCTCCCTTCCCCTCCCATCACTTCTCTCTACCTAATCTAAGGTAGCGCTATTCTTTTTTTTTCTCACATCTTCATATATGTATTTCATATAACAATGAGGGTCTCCTTCCACCATCCATGCATTAAAACCTAAATATGTGAGTTCCTGAGGGCCTATGACTAGTTTGTTTTATCCACTATTGTATCCCTAATGCACAATATAGTATCTAACATGAAGGAAGGATTTAGTAAATATTTGAGAGTGAGAGATAGAAGCAAGATTTCTTTAGTTTTCAAATTTTCCCAGCATGTGAAATCTCATCTTACAGTTTGAAAATATGGAAAATAATTCAGAATACTTATTCTTTCACCGTAGATAAAAAATGACTAATAGAGGCAGCTCATGTATTGACTTGCATATTCATTCTTTAAGAAACATCTGATAGGGCTGACACTGTGGCTCAGTGGTAGTGCACTTGCCTGGCATGTATGAGGCACTGGGTTCGATTCTCAGCACTGCATATAAATAAAATAATGGTCTGTCAAAAACTAAAAAAATATTTTTTTAAAAAAGAAACAGGACTGGGATTGTGGCTCAGCAGCAGAGCACTCACCTAGCACAGGTGGGACCCGGGTTTGATCCTCAGCACCACATAAAAATAAAGACATTATGTTCTGTCCGTCTACACCTAAAAAATAAATATTTTTAAAAAAGAAACATCTGAGATTGACAATTGCTCAAACTTCTATGTTGCTATTTGATTCTTCTTGAAAGTTATTCAATACATCAATAATATAGTACATGTTTCTTATAAACCAGGATGTTGCCGAATTTTCCAGTAAAAAGCTAGAGAGTAAATATTTCACATTTGCAAGCCAAAACAAAATTAAAGATATTATGTAAGTAGTAATATGACAAGAGAGAAAAAAATTCCCATCAATCTTTATTGGTGAAATACAAAATATGACAATAATTGAGTAATAATCTTTGTAATACATGAGTACTAAGAATGTGATTCCTTTTGGTAAGGATAAAATTCTACTTAAAGTTCAAGATTAGAGAGCTGCCTATCATAAAATTAATTGCAAATGTTCATTTGTACAAACCATTCTTAGGTCACATACTATAAAAAACAGGAATGAGGCCACATTTTGGACTTTGGGTCATAGTTCACTAAATTCTGCTCTAAATTTAATATTCCTAATGCCATTTTTTAAACCAAGTTTGCATAGTGATGAGTAAATAAAACAGAAATGCAGTCTATATTTGTTTTAAACAAGTGTTGAACATTATTTTGTACCACTTTATGGCAAAACTGTCATCTTTTAAACATTAAAAGCTCTGTGTACCATTTTTTAAAAATTTATCTCATTTAAACATTGTTTCTGGAACTGGGGGTACACTTCAGTTGTAGAGTGCTTGCCTAACATGTACAAAGCTCTGTGTTCCATCCCCATCACTGTAAATAGTTATATATATATTTTTCCTGCATATCATTGGTTATCGTATTATTTTATGTTTTGAAGGAATGGAGAAATTTGAAACAAAAGAGAGATGAAAACTATCAAAAAGTGATGTGCTGCTTAGTACATCGTTACTTGACTTCCATGAGACAGAAGATGCAAAGTACAGATCAGGCAACTGTGGAAAATCTAAATGAACTGCGCCAAGATCTGTCAAAATTCCGAAATGAAATAAGAGATTTGCTTGGCTTTCGGACTTCTAAATATGCTATGTTTTATCCAAGAAATTAACCATTTTCTAAATCTTGTAGAGAATAATTTTCAATAACGAATTTGAAAGACTGTATTTACATAACTTGCAATTAAATTAATAAGATATATATTGAAATAATTATGTAAAAGCCATCCTTTAAAATATTTATAGCATAAATATGTGTTATGTAATATATGTATATAGAATTAGTTTTTTAAAACCTGTCAGTGGCTTTTTGCAGGAGCAAAACACATTGAGTAGATAGATTTTAATTAGCATGCTATTTGGTTTTCTTAATTGGACAGTGCTTTAAAATGTCATTCTTTTTATGAGTAAGAGGAGTATAAATATACACATTGCTCAGAAGGTTTTGTAAAAAGTAAAGGTCAGCAAATGTGAGCTTATTTATCTCCTACCATAAGATACACTTGAAATATAAACATTATGGTTTTTAAAACCTCTGTTTTAGTTCACAAATATAGTCCGGTATTTATTGTTTAGCAATAGAATTTTATCTAAAATAATAGTCTATTTTTTTTATTTTATTATAATCTTAAGCAACGAAGAAAAAACCATAATGAATATTTAAATCTATTTATGTCTGTCAATTTAAATTCACTTCAGTTTTTGTTATTGTAATATATTTACTTTTACATGGTTATAATCATTTTATATTTTTAATTTTATTTTTTTCACTTAATAGTATCATATACATATATATTTCCATGTATTGTGTAGTCTATTCAGATTTTTATAGAATTATGTCATTTTTGAAAAATAGACATTTTTATTTTTTAGCCATAGGGTATTTATAAGTTTGCATAGTTACTTCCCTGGTCATTTGGGTGCTTTTAATTTTTCTTTACCATGATAGTGCTATAATTTTTTCCAAGCCAGAGTAAATAATCATAAAATAAAGATACATCTTTATCATGTGTAGTCATAGCCTTTTGGTTTTGTAAAACAGTGGATGACCCTTTAATGAAAGGATTTGTTTTATATTTGAATTAAGATTCTTGAGCTTATCTCCCAAAGTATTTTCCACAGAATTTAACACAGCTTCTATTAAAGTGACTTCATGCTTATTTGTGGATCATTCTTGCTGCTTAAGATGAAAAGCCTTGTTTTTTTTTAATTTAAGAATAAAATGTATATTTAATTTTATAATATACATTATAAAATGTATATTATATTTTCTGTGTTCACATGAGGGACGTAGGTAGAATTTTTTCATAGGCTATAGCTTATATATTCTTGCAGCATTTCCAGTTAAGAAGGTATAAGGTATATAATTCTCTGCTTAACTGAATGTCAGATGGTCTTAAGGCCACAGGGTGCAGGTAGCTCTTGGTCTATAAGCACCACCGATCCAGGGATCATTGTCTAAATATGTCAGTGTTATGTTTCCTTTACTTTTTAATTTTTATTTTTTTCCAAATTTTAAGTGTTCCCTCTTTGGGGCAAATTCTTATAAAAATGTTTATTGTAAAGTTATATTTTGTCTATGATGGGATTATGCACTTCCCAATTGGGATTTTACATCAGGATTTTTAGTCATTCTAAAAAACATCTAATTATTAAATTAAAATATTTATAGAGTGCCTACTGCATGCATGAGTTACTTATGAGGTATATTTTGAATGAGTATATTATAAGAAAAATGGTGAATAAAACTTGACATTAAATCACAAATTGACAGAGTCTGTCTATTCTATTATATACTTTTTAAAATTGATATATAATTCCCATACCATAAGATTTATCTTTTTAGAATGTACAATTCAGTAATGTTGGTTTTTAAAAGTCATTGTAACAAAGTACTCAAATGCAAAAATATCAACCTTAGATGTTCCTTGTACCCCTTCCCGTCTCTAGTGGTAATCACATTTGATTCTGTTAGCTGTTTCCTCTTATATTGATGAATACCATATGTCCACAGAAGGACCTGTATGTGAATGTTCATAGAAGCTTTATTCAAAGCTTCTATTGCCCAAATGGAAAACAACTAGATGTTCATCAACCATGAATGAATTTTAAAAATTGTATGTACACACAATGGAAATTTACTCAACAGTGAAAAGGAATCGTCTCAGTCAGAGAAGCAGAACTTCTAGGATACTTGCAGGCATGTTTGTGTAGTGGTCTGTTTATTTGGAGTTGATAAGCAGTCTTGGTGAGGCTGTGTTTTGCATCTAATGCTGGAGCTGGAAGTTCATGGGGTTGGCAGGTAGGAAGGATAGACAGATATAAATGAGGGAGTGATGACAAGCTGGTACCCATGAAGGTGGATTGACACGCCATGGCAGTACTCTTGTCTCTAGCCTTATGAAGTGGTATCCCATAAGAGAACTGTTGCCCTTTGCTCCCTGCCTTTGGAAGTGTGTTGCTAAAACACAATTGGTTCAGGAAGTAGAGATGAAGTAGGATCCAAGGAAAAATGGAACATTGGTAAGCCTGGCTGCTGCCCACATCAGTGAGGTAAGCTAGCAGGGAGGGTACCACATGTCTGAGTTATAGAAGTGTCCACATAAAGAACAGAATAGGTACTGCTTTACCTCTGCTGTGCAGATGTCACACTAAGATGTCTCTTGTGGCCCACCCTAACTAGAAGCATATAAGGAAGTGAATTCTGGGAAACATAATTAGGCCTAGGTAGGTTAATACATTATAGTGCCACCACAGGGACAAACTACTGACATGTAATAACATGCATGAATTTTAAAAGTAAGTGAAGGAAACCAGTTACAAAGGTTACATACTGTGTAATTCTGCAACAGTACATACTATAAAAGATAAAACCTTGGCTACCAAGGTCTGGTGGAAAGAAGATTGTATGCAATAAATCTGATGAGAAAATATAAAATATAGCGCTACAACATATTCAAGAGATAAGAAAATACTGTGGAATCTTATAATTCATCACTACTCCAAAAGAAAACTGAATATATAAGTCAGTACCCATCACTAGCAACACCAAGGGACAAACTACAATAATAAATGGTCACATGCAGTACATTTTAAAAATTATTTTTGTATCTAGGGTCTCTGATTTTTAAGAACAAAAAAAAGGAATTTCTCAATCGCTACACATATATACATATATATGTGTATGTATATTCCTGTCAGTATTCTGACTGGATTGTATTGAATCTACTCACTTTGGGAAGAATTGACATTTTAACAATGTTGTTCTCTAGTTCATGAACATGATACATCTCTCTTTATTTAGGCCTTCCTTAGTTTCTCTCAGCAGTGTTTTATAGATTTTATAGTTTCTCTCAGCAATCTTATTATATGTTAATAACTGAAAGAACAGATTGAGATTCTACCTCCTATGCTACCCCCAATGAAGACCAGTATGTTTGATCAGATAGTAATGTTTTCAGATTTCATTTCATTCATATTAACATTATTCCTAGAAGCAACTAGAGGTTATTATTAATTGGTTGAGGGACACACATAACCAACTACTGATCATTGTTGGTCTTTCTAGAAAAATGATAAAACTGGAAATGTCCTTTATCTCATTACTAATAAATAAAATATCTTAGTGATAAAGGAAGCTTTTTTTGATTCCTTAGACTGTTTTAAATTATTTTTCTCAAAAAAATATATTTGTGAACTACCAAATAGACTGAGGTGCTAGGCCCTGGGGAGTAAACCAACTGGGTCTAATTATTCAGAATCACACTAAGGAAATATTAATATCGTCAGGAATAATGGCTGCTCTGAATTTTTCCTTTGTGAGTTAATTTGTTAGCTTTCAGGCATTACTGCCCCTTTCATAAACATACTATTTCTGGAAGATATACTTAGAAGAATTTCCCGTAAAGTATTTCTCTTTCATTTGATAGCTTGATATTGTCTTTTCCCCTCCTGCTCCTCCTACCTGCATTTTGAAATAAACATTTCAGATATACCACACAAAAATTAGGAAATATTTTATGTGCTAAGTTACATGTTTTAAAAATAACCATCTTTAAGAAAGAGATATTTCTAATGCCAATTAAATTACAGTAACACAAGAGGTAAAACAGCAGGTTTGTGGGGGAGGTAAATGTAAATTTAAAAAAGAACCATCCCAGCCAATCAAATAAATTACAGGTAAGCTCCATTTTCTTCATCTGGTTACCAAGAATCTGGATATCTCTCTCTCCCCGTTTTTCCATTAAAATTTTTTATTTAATCCATCCTTTAATTTTGGGCAAAATTATTCTCATTGGAAAATATTAAAACTTTCAAAAGCTATTTCAAAAGAATTTTGAGAAATATGCACAGGTTGCCTCGGTAACTCATTCAGAAATTGAACAAATTCTGCGAGGTAATTCAGCTCCATATTTTAAAACTCATTTTCCCCATTAAATATTTCAGTGGAAATTGCAAAAAATCACCATATTTTCTATAATATTTGTTTTATTGCAGATTTTTCTTTTTTCTTCTTAAAGCTGTAAAGGTAAACTAAGCATGGAAAGAACATTCTCTTATTCTCTCCAGTATGCTCAGCTTCTGTAGCATGTTAATGTTGGAAGGCACAGAGTGGTTGAAAGAAAATTGAGGCATTATTTATGTATGTATTATTTATATGTGTAAATATTCTAGGGGTAATATACTTAAAATTGTGTGCACTAATGGTCCTCAAATTAGACTGGAAGAAAATTTAGATCATCTACTTCTACTAATTTAATAGATGGGTAAATTGGCATTTTAAATAATTTGTTCAAGGTTATATAATGACTGACTTGAGATCCTGAACTCATTTTACTTGGTTGGGTAAAATGTATCTGAAAGCGTTGCTATTTTGAATTAATTTTTAAGTTCATCTGGGTTGGAAAATTAAACTTACAAGTTGTCTAGACCCTGCTTTTCTAAAACACTAGTTTATTAAAGACTTAATTTTATGACAAGGATCAAGAAACCACCAAGATGGGGCTGGGGCTGGGGTTCAGTGATAGAGTGCTTACCTATCGAGTGTGAGGCACTGGATTTCACCCTCAGCACCAATTAAAATAAATAACTAACTAAGCCACTAAATAAATAAGTAACAAAGGTATTGTGTCCATCTACAAAAAACAAACAGACCACCAAGATGGGTGAGCGAGAGAAGATGAACAGTGAGATAGTAAATAAACAGGAAAGGAGGAGTTAGCTTCAGAAAATAATGAGCCAGTCTAAGGAGGGACCAAAGTGCTCAAAATAGAGAGAATGGTTAATTTTATTTTATTTTATTTGGTGCTAGAGATTGAACCCAGGGTCTTGGGCATGCTAGGCAAGCACTTTACCAACTGAGCTATATCCCCAGCCCACTAGTTAGTTTTATTTCTACACTACTTTTTAACCTGTATAATCTGGGATACAAAGGACATGGATGTATGTTGAGACCCTAAGGGATCTCAGAAAGATCCAATTCATCTTTCTTATTTTACAGAGGAGCAAACAGAAGGTTTCCAGACACTCCACTGAATAATAATACTAGTCTATGATCTATGTTTATTTCTCTCTACTGTTTATAGGTTCATTGTAGGCTGGGTTTAGCCTGCCTGGGTTCAATCCCCAACACTACAATAGAAAAATAATTTTATTCTGTTGTTCATTTACTAACTTCCTGATAAATTTAAAGGGCTCTTTAAGCTGCATTCCACATATTTTTAAAATGCAGTATTTCTGTTACTGTTCAGTCTTTAGTAATTTATTTTACATTTTGTTTTCTTTTTCACATGGGTTATGTAAAAACACATTTATGGGCTGGAGTTGTGGCTCATTGGTAGAGCACTTGCCTAGCATGCATGAGGCACTGAGTTCAATTCTCAGCGCCACATATAAGCAATTAAATAAATAAAGGTCCATCAATAACTAATAAAAATATTTTAAAAAATAAAAGCACATTTATGAATGTCTAGTAAAGA
Organism: Spermophilus citellus; assembly: GCF_964194105.1. NCBI lineage: Eukaryota > Metazoa > Chordata > Mammalia > Rodentia > Sciuridae > Spermophilus > Spermophilus citellus. The sequence goes on from NC_138188.1 coordinate 39,666,826, forward strand.
GTTTTTCTTGGGTTTTCTGTTATTATTGTTTACTTTGGGTTGATTCTAATTCTTCAGTGTTGTTGAAAGTTATCTTCATGATACTAGACCTTTGAAATTTGTTGGGATTTGTTTCATGATACAGCAGATGGGCAAGTTTTGAAATTGTTCCATATGTTCTGAAGTGTAATGTGCTTTTGGTATTATTCTTTATGTTTGCTAAGTAAATCTGTCATTTTATGCATAACTCTGGCTCCAAACCAAACTTCTATATCCTTACTGTTTTTCTCTTAAACCTGTCAATTACTGAGAGAAATGTTAAAATCCTCCACTATGTTGATGAACTTGATATTTTCCATTTATATAATATCAGATGTTTTAAAGGATGTTATTAGCTACATTCGGGTTTAGAATTGTTGTGTCTCTTTATAACCGTCTTTAATAATGCCTTTAAATCTATTGTTTTCTAGTATTAATGTTTTCCTCATAAAGTTTTTTTCTATCCTTTTCCTCTCAGTTTTTGTTTTAGAAGTCTCCTTCAAATAGGTTATTGTTGGACTTTTCCCTCCCTAATCTAGTCTGCCTTTGACTTTTTACTTTTGTGTTTAACTATTTTTATTAAAATTACTGATACATTTGTATTGCTACCATCATGTTTTCTTGCAGTTTTCCTTATTTCACTTTCATTAAGGTTTTCTTTTTTTTCCTTCTACTAGTTTTAAAATTCAATACTCTATAATCTTTTCTGATTATCCTAAATATGTTAATGTAAATATTTAAGTTATCAAAGTTCTAAATTAATATTTTTCTCCTTCTCTCTCTCTATATAAGGGATTTAGAACACTTAGGCAAAATAAATTTTAATGTTTGCTAATCTGATTTACTTTATCACAGATTTTTTTGCACTTGCATAAATAAACCCATGAATTCAAGCAAAAGTAGTTTCTAATTAATGTTACTTAAGTCACATGAGAGCTTTCTGATTAATAACTTTTACTTACACGTTTCTTTAAAAAAGATTTTTATCATTAGTTTACATCATTTCAGTAGTCCAGAAAGTCTCACTGGATATTGGTAGCACTGCCCTACATGAAGGGGGGAAAAGGTAAACTTTTCAACTAATGTTGAAAGACTTGGGGAATTTGCTGGATCCTTATATTAGGAATCAAATTGATGCAAAAGGATGAAAATGGAGCTATCAAGACCCTTTTAAAACACATTAGTATTATTTATAAATCTGAAATGTTTTGTGATAAAATCAGTATGGTCACCTATTCATTCTTTATATGTAGGTATTTATATAAATATACTAAAATTGGAACAATACAGAGAAGATTAGCATGGCTCCTGTGCAAGGTTGATATGCAAATTTGTGAAATGACCCATGTTTTTGGAATTGGAGTACATAAATGTTAAGTGAAATAAGTCAGATTTAGAAAGTCAAAAGTCATATGTTTTCTCCCATATGTGGAAACTAGAGAGAAAAAGGATCTCATAAAAATAGAAGGGAGGGGCTGGGATTGTGGCTTAGCAGTAGAACACTTGCCTAGCATATGCAAGGCCCTGGGTTCGATCCTCAGCACCACATAAAAATAAATAAAATATATTGTTTCCAACTACAACTAAAAAATAAATATTAAAAAAATAAGGGAGACCAGAAGAGGAAGAAGACTGGGGAGAAAGATGAGAGGGAAAGAGGAGATGCTTGAGGAATTGTATTGACCAATTATGGTATGTGCATATACAGATATATCACAATGGATCGCACTATTATGTGTAATTATAACACACAAATAAAAAATTAAAATGAATTCCTTAAAGAAAATACCAGAATTTATCATTTCACATTCATACCAGTTTCATTTCCTCAATTTAAAACTAAGGAAATTGAAGTGCAGACAAAATAAATGATTTCATAACAAAAGTTATAGAATGGATGTTGGATCAGAAAACAACTTGACTATTCAGCTTGATGATCTCTGTTTTGAGTAATTGCATCAAAAGACAAGTGTCAAGGTTTGTCTATAAGGGTGAGAGACATTGTTCAGAGGTGAAATGATTGGATATGAGAACTATAACATAATCAGGTTAATTCGTCTGATGGATTAACAAAAGGACTACTATACTGGATGCTAACCATGGACAGGTGTGGCTGGAGAAGGTCTGTCACTGGAGGCATGCTCTTGGGAATTCATATTTTGTCCCTGGCTCCTTGCTCACCCTGTCTTCTGTCTGCCATGAGCTGAGCAGGTTTCCTCCACCATGCCCTCCTGCCATGATGTTCTACCTCACATCAGGCCCAGAGCAATGGACTCAGCAGACCATGGACTAAACCTCTGAAACTGGGAGCCAAAATAAACTTTCCTCCTCTAAGTTGTTCTTGTCAGGTATTTTGGTCACAGAGATAAAAAGCTAACACAATAATACCAGGGCCATACTATTTGTCACGACTCCCTAAGCAGTTCTAAGTCTGTGTCAAAGATGTCAAGGGAATAAAGTTTGGATGACTTTTCTAAGTTTTTACCCTACTACACCTCCAGTCCCAATCAGAAACCTAAGGCAGTCTCACTGGTGATGTAGGAAGCAGATCCTGTGATGCATCAGTGCAAAGATCCTGTGAAGATGGAAGAGAATACAGAATCTTAAGTAATTACTCCGAAGTCCTCTAGCAAGTATTCTGAAAGGAACTAACAGGTATTCTCAAAAGGAAGGCTGGAATCCATTGGAGTTCATGTTACATCCTGGCTGGATGAGGTGCCTTTCTAGAAGGTGGCCCTCGCAACCGCTGGGTCCTCTAGTTCATCCATTTCCTTGGCTGGTGAGTCAGGAATAGATGGGCACCTCAGTGTGAGAGCTTAGGAATGATTTCCAACCCTGCCAGCCAGTTCATAGTTATTACTTACTTCTGCTCACTCCTCTGCTAAAACAGGGATTCTTCTTTTTAACTTATATTTTGCTATCATTTAAATGTCCTTTACCCCAGGGCTGGGAATTGTTTTTCACCCAAAATAATATTTTTCCTTATTTCTAAAACTTTGTTTCTACCATGGGAGACTTTGTGACCCAAGTCTTTGTTCATGCCCAATGCTCTTTCTACTCTCTTGGATAAGACATGACTGTCCCCACCTCCATACCCTGACCAGCACCCTTCCTGGAAGGCTGGTTGTCACACCCACTACAGGTAAGGCTACACTTTAAGCATCTGTGTGATTTATGGGAGGCCCTTCCCAGTTCTCCCCTGCTGAGTGAAAATAGATTTTTATTAAAAAGCAATAGCAGAGGCTGGGGTTGTGGCTCAGTGGTAGAGCGCTTGGCTAGTATGTGAGAGGCACTGGGTTCAATTCTCAGCACCACATATAAATAAATAAAATAAACATCCATCAACAACTAAGAAAAATTTTTTAAAAAGTGATGGCAGAATGTATCTTAGCTGGTACAGCCTGATCCAGCTAACTGGGATGAACAGGTAAGGAGCATCAGGTTTATTTCTAAGTTCAAGCTCTGTAAAAGGCCAATTATTTATGCTAGCAAATACTAGCCTAAGTACTAGAATTTTTTACCTAATTCTTCAAATCAGGGCAAAGGGGCTTTCTGCTGTGTAGGGAGAGCCTCTTCCAGTGACAGTGAGGGCACTGGGTCTGAAATTCAGACTCCAAGATGATTGCGGTGTCTCTCAGGAGATGTACCCTCTGGGCAAGTCACGAGCTTCACCTGAGCTTCTGTTTCAATTACAGGATGAAAGAGTTTGGACTAGCTCTGAGGGACACCATTCTAGCTCTATCTAATATTTTCTGCTTCTGCAGAGAGAAATTAGAGTCTACCGACATTATTTGTCCATCGAGTCCCTGAAATTTTTGGAATGCTTAAATATTTTAACAAAATGACACAAAGACAACCTTATATGTAAAGAATATTCTTACTGCTAGAAGAGGGTATACTTTTAATGGTGTCCCACTTTTTTAAGAACAACTTTAATGGCTGCTGTGTAATCATTTTTACATGTTTTATTAAGCTTTGATTTAAAAATGCAAGAGAAGAATGTAACACTTCAGCAAATGCTTGAAGATAAAACAAATATCACTATAAATATTGCACTTATAAAATCTTTTTTGTATCCTCACACAACTCAATTCTCAAATATCCTTTTACAGAGATGCATAAACAAACTGCTCCAAGCTGTCAATGCTTGATGCCCGTAGCTTCCTGTCACCGCACCAAGTTGGCAGGTTCTCAGATCTCTGCTTCCTAGTGCAGGCTCTGAACTCCCAGCAGCAGCTTCGGAGGCCTCACACCTACGTCATGTGAAGAGTCAGTCAGTCCAATCTTTCAGAATGCTCGATTAAATGTATGGCTGTGTGTGTGTGTGTTTGCTACTTAGGGAAAACAGATCTTTCAAAGGCAACGACAGAGTGCAGTTTAAGTAGATGCAGTTCACTGTTAACATTGCTTGTTTTTTAAGGCATTCAGAAGCTTCTGATTCTTGGTCTTGAACATCATGATAAAGCTGTTTGGCATGATTTTGCCTCGCCCATCTTCACCCACTTGGCCCATAATAATGTAATTTAGACCTAAAGAAAAAAAATATACAAATAAATAGTTTTCCTTATCTGTGTTCTTAGTCTAAATTTAGACTAAAACTTACCTCTGGATAAAGTTCTTTCCTGTACATGATACACCTTTATTACCTTCTAGGATAAAATCTGGCTTAATACTCTCATTAGCAAAAGTCTAGATTCAATAGTAATATCTTCCAGCTCTGCTAACACAAGGACCCTGTATGAAACAGTGAGACCCAGTCATCTTCCACCCTGTGGAGCTGCAGGCCTGGTTAGTTCCCTGATACCCACTATGAATGATATACTATTAACATGAAAGCTTCCTCTTTCTCAAGGGCCTCGAATGTTTCTTTTTTTTTTTATTGGTTGCTCACAACATTACAAAGCTCTTGACATATCATATTTCATACATTAGATTGAAGTGGGTTATGAACCCCCAATTTTACCCCAAATGCAGATTGCAGAATCACGTCGGTTACACATCCACATTTTTACATAATGCCCTATTAGTAATTGTTGTATTCTGCTACCTTTCCTATCCCCTACTATCCCCCCTCCCCTCCCCTCCCATCTTCTCTCTCTACCCCATCTACTGTAATTCATTTCTCTCCTTGTTAATTTTCCCATGTTTCTTGATGGGTCTTCTTCAGGTGGCCTCTCATAGTCCCATAATGTGTCTGTCTGGATTTCTCTGGCAACTGGCAACTAGTGACCCACTCTCTTCTGTTGGGGTCAAACATGAATCTGCCATGTCAACTTCTTGAGAGCACAGATGATTCACATGCTTCTTGCATTCAGACAGTGCCTGGCAAAAAAATAGGTACTAAAAAGTGCTATTATTTGTGATCCTATTCTTTAATACATTGATGAGTTTGGCTCAGTTAAGTGGAGACTGGGGGCTCAGCTGAGGTGCTTCAGCTGAACTCTTAACGATTTATAGTGCTATGGAAAAGTGTCATCAGGAGGGGCCGATTCCCTCCTTCTTTTATTCCACTCTTGTCCCCTATATATCAAAAGAGAAATATAAGGCTGAGGCAGGAGGATTTCAAGTTCAAAGCCAGCTTCAGTGAGATGCTATGCAACTCAGTGAGACTCTGTCTTTAAATAAAATACAAAATGGGGCTGGGGATGTGGCTCAGTGGTCCAGTGCCCCTGAGTTCAATTCCTGGTACAAAAAAAAAAAAAGAAAAAAAGAAAAAAGAAAAAGAGAGAAAGAAAAAGAAAAAAGAGAAATATATAACTTGGTAGGCTGGGCAGGTGGATGCCACCTCAAGGCTAGACTGCCAGCAGCATTAGGAGACCATAAAGAAGCTATTGTGCATTATCTGCACATTACTTGTGCATTAGGCAGTTCTGGCAAGAAATATTCTTTACAGAGCCTTTGCTGTTTTTTCTGCAGATGTCAACTCAACACGGGGCTGCCAGCCTCCTGCCTCTTCTGAACAATCTGAACACAGAATGAGGCTTACCTGAAGTGAATATTGTGGGGGGGGGGGGCACAGCACTGAGGGGTGGTTTAATTGTGGTAAAAGTATGTGACAAGACTGAAGAAAGGACTTAGCTTGCAAAAAATAGATATTAAAAAGTACTTAAGGAAGTACTATTTGTTATACTATTTTTTTTTTTATACATTGGTGTGGCTGGCTAATACAGGTCTAGACTAAGGCCATTCACTTTCTGTGGGGAAAAGCTGCAGTAGAAAATGTACATAGGATGTCATTCATCTAAGCATGGGGGCCCATGCTTTATATGGATAAAGCTTTCTGTGAGGAAATTTTTATAGTACCTCTGGGGAAAAGGGAGGGGTCTCACTTTTTATCTTATACCCCTATTTATTTTTTTAAAATTCTAAACTGTGAAACATATTATTTATAAATTAAAGAACTAGTATTTAAGTTGGTTTAAAGTCTTTAAAGTCATGTGCCTCTGCCTCTGGTGTAACTTTTCCTTTTCCATAATCTCTCTCAACAAATTCATTCCTCTCCGTGCATTTAATGGTCCTATCTATGCAAATGATTCCCAGATCTTTATTCTAGCCCAAATATACTTGTCTCTTCTGAAGTTCAATTCTGCATTTCCTATGGCTGGCTAGACTTTTCCCTCTTAATGTAGTATTGGCACCTGAAGTGCAAAAGTCTAAATTAATCTCTCTCTCCTGAACTACTGCCTTCATATCTGTTCTTTGTTCAATCAAATTCAGATGCTTCTGGGACTCACTCCTTATTTCCATCACCTATTCTTCTCCCCCAAGTTGTAAGGACTAGGATTATAGTCCAATTCTGCCTTGACTCCACAGGCTTCCTTTTCTACCAGATGTGGGCATATATTAGCCCTGATTTTACTTCCCTCCACCAGCCAGGGCTGGAAAGATCCATGACTTGCTCAGAGAGGCTCTCTCCTTTCCTTCTCTGCCTCTGAGCGCCCTGGATGGAAGCCTAGCGCTTCTCTCTCTTCTCACCTCTTCTGAGCAGCGGGCACTGCTTGCAGACCACGATGACCTTGGCGCTCATGTTCTTGCCGGCCTGCTGGATTGCCAGACTTCCCTCTTTGTAGATGTTGATGATTGAGACTGTGGCATGCAAACTCCCACCTCGAGTGACGGTGGTGATGACGGTGCCGGCTAATACTGCGGAAGGAAACACGACACTGAAGGCAAAAGCAAGCAGAACTAAAAGTAGTTTTGCATTCTTCTAAGGTTCAGAAATGTGACATTTTAATGTTAAAAGAATGGGCCCTCGCTGAACTCTCAAACTGGATTCTGTGTATTTGCCACCAAAGTTTAGGTGGTAAAAAAGGGTCACGTAATGCTACCCTGGTTGTTAGATGTTGGCAGCTAGGAGAGAAACCCAAACACTTGCCACACAGCAGTCTATTGATGAGATGGGGACTCTTTAAAATATTCCTTCCAACATGTAGATCAATTTCCAAATAAAGGACAGGCTCACAGCTTCTGCCTGTGAATGCTCAACAAGACCCTGACTGTTTAGAGGACACCATACTAGGAGGTTGGGGTAGGATGTGTCTGTGGGTGACATCTACCATGCCTCCCCACAACTGTCCTCTGTCCTCAAACTAATCAGTAAATCTGTTTTTATCTGGGTCTTTCATATTTTCTTTCTTATTCACCCTGTTTATCTCAGTTAATGGTCAAAGTATAGAACTGAAGGATAACTTTTTTCTTGCTTTAAAAATGAAACAAGGGACTGGGGTTGTGGCTCAGTGGTAGAGCGCTCGCCTAGCAAGTTTGAGGCCCTGGGTTCGATCCTCAGCACCACATAAAAATAAATAAAATAAAGGCATTGTGTTCAATTACAACTAAAAAATAAATATATTTTAGAAAAACAAAACAAAAATAAAGTCAAAATAACAACAACAAAAATCTAGCAAAAGTCAGTTGCTTTTCATTATGTAGAACTCCATTTTTCCATTGTGATTCAAGTGGAAAGTCTCTCTTATGAGCCATACAAAGATGCTGACTTTCTTGAGGGGATGCAGTTGGCATTTTAGGAGTTAAGGGGACAATTCCTTGAGGTGTAGGGCTTGTAGCCAGTGATGTTTTTACCAGCTGTCCACTGCCCAGAGAAAAAACAAAACAAAATAGTAGCACTCCCCAGCTCTTGTGACAACTAACAACTGCCCCAGGGAATGTTACCAGCTCTGGCTGAGAACACCTGGGCCACTGGTCATAGTATTTGGTAACGGTGCCATATGATCACAATCAATGGCATAAGTCAAGCTTGACCCCTTGGGGACAAAGTGAGCACTCCTTGCTGCTTATGCAGTGCACCAAGCACCACAACCGGGATTCTTATCATGCCTTCCTTATTCCTGGTGATGAGTGGTCACTGCAAAATGGCAATCTGTAACCAAGTGTGATCAGGTGGTTTCCAAGGCACAGGGAGGACAATTTCCTGAACCACCTCCTACAGGTGACTAGCCTAGATGTGATAGAAATGACACCTGCGGCTACTTGTTTTCATTTTAATGTCAGTTATTTGAATTTCAGTAGGCAAACTGCAATCAGATTTAGGGCCCCAGGCACTTCAATGTCCTTTTTTAAAATATTTATTTTTAGTTCAGGTGAACACAATATCTTTATTTTACATTTATGCAGTGCTGAGGGTCAAACCCAGTGTTTCATGCATGCAAAGCGAGCACTCTACGACTGAGTCCCTCTTCAATGTCTTTATACCTTCTTTACCATAAAGATCACTTGGGCTACAGACAGTTACCACTTTAAGGCACCAATAAAGGCAAGTAAAGTCTGGGGAGACCCTTTATTTTGGGTGACCTATTGGGGCTGTAGCAACTTTCTTTTCTTGGTAAAACTTCCTAAATGTTTCGTTTAAGCTGCTTTTTAAAATAACCAAATTTAGTATCTACTGCTTTTAAGTAGTTTTCACAGATGGTACCATTTTTTAATTAGAAAAAAAAAAAACTCTTAAGAAATTCCAAGTCATTAAGTACTATCTCCTCAGGTTCTATAAGAATTTCCAAATGGACTTCAGATTTCCACATCATAATTTAGTACTTTGGAAGTGCACTACAGAGGAAATACTTGAATTTCTTCTGAGAGAGGCCAGCTGATGAATGTCAGCTTAGCTGTGTTTCTGATGCACTTAACTTGAATTCCAGATGTGTGAAAAAAAAACCTGGATCATGCAAAGTATGTGAAGGAAGAAAAGTACACTGGTCTTTTCAGGAATACTCAGCCAGAATACAGAGAACAGCAATGAAATGAACCAAGAGTCCAGTTATCACACTTCTGTAGAAAAAGCGCATTTTCTGAATGCTTATTTTTCTCAGCTGTAAAATCTAACAATTTGAGTAACACAAGTCAACACATGCTTGCATACAGGAAATCATTTTCTTGGGTAGACGAACAATGTCCGTGGCCTTGTGGGAATTCCTTTAAGGGTAAGCAGGGAGTCTCCAGTTTCTGATTAAAGGGAAAAGGTGGGTTTTTTTTTTGTTGTTGTTTTTGTTTTTTTAATTTCTTACCAAAGTTGCTTGAACAATAATTGCTCTCCAGAGTCCCTGTCCGTTTACACTTCTGTTGACACAGGGCCACAGTGGGTTTTAAACCTTAATTCAAAGAAGAAAGACATGAGACTCAGGAAAATGAACTCAAGTATCATTGGAGTTTTATATCTGAATCCCCTTTTAAGACTACCACTACTTTCCCTGAGCCACCAATCTACCATTGCAATGAAATAATTATAAACCATGCAGAAGAAATTCTTCATGCTACTCTAATTTCCTCAGGGCAACTCTATACCCTGTACTGAATTTTAAACCTGAGATCAAAGATAATCCAAATTTAGCTCTGTTCTCTTCTCCCTTGATATAATTCTAACACTACAACCCAAAATAGATACACTCTGTGTGTGCCCTGCTTAGAAAAACCTGGCAAACAAATCTGAACTCATAAAATACAGCTTAATCCTTCACTTCACAAAAGGAATCCTATGGTGTTCCCCTGAGAAGGGAAGGAGCTTTCTTGGTGCACTTCAAATGCAATTGCCTAAATGTGAGTGGTACAGGGTTTTGGAAATGCTGCTCATGTGTAAAGTGTTACATCTGTAATAAGATGTGACAACTCATTAAATATTTATTTTGAGCCTGGCATTGACTATTAAGATTTTAAAAACTGAGAAGTAGACAAATTTAAAAATAAAACTAAATAGATAAATACAGTGGCTCTCCTCTGGAGGTAATTTTGCCCTGTAGGTATCATATGTCAATATCTGGAGACATTCTGGTTGTTATGACTTGGGGGTGCTAATGGCATCTAGTGAGTAGGTGTCAGGGATGCTGCTAAACACCCTCCAATGAATGGGACCCCACACACAAGTAATTATCTGGTCCAGAATGTAAGTAGTGACAAGATTGAGAAACCCTGGGTTGACCAAATGCAAGTATGTAATCCCCATTTTCATCTTTAAAATGTTTTTAAAATGTCTGCTGATGATTGTTTTTATGTGTGACAAGATGCTATGAAGAAAACAGAATTGCAAAAAACAACAGAACTGTGCTTGTTGGGTAAACATCCACAAATGTAATGTTGGCCTTCTAATATGTTCTTCTGACTCCTCTGTGAGTTTATTATTTATTCACTCTCTATTTGTACTCCCACTAATAATTAGCATTATCAGTGAAAGAGAACATCCATGGGAAACAGGCTCCTTAGCCTCAGAACACCTGGGAGCTGGGTGGGTCTCCTGAACTGCTCCTTGTCACCCTTTGGTGGATCCCAGCTTCTCTGGCCTTTAAGTCACAGGCTGTCACCCCTCCCCACCTCATCTTACTGTCATCTACCACCGTCCTCTCACAGGACCCCGGTTTTTAGCCTTCTCTCCATGTGTCCCTTCCTACAACCCTCCTGGTAGGTTCACCCTCCCTACAGATGATCCCTCAGTCCCCTGTCCTCATCCTCAACAAGCACCTTCCCCCGATCCATCTCTATCTCATTCAGTCCCAGATGCACAAGTCTTTGTGCTAAAATTACTCATTGCCAATGTCTCAAATTTAGGTATCCTACCATCCAGTACAGCCTCTTCCCCTTCAAGTTCTCCTCATCTACAGGTCCATAAGTCTGAGTGCATGTCATCTTCACCTGAATGTCTCACGGACACTTCAAACCCAACCAGAGCATAGCTTAATTTGTCGATCTATCCCCCTCCAAACCCCATTCTCTGCCTCAGTGAATAATAGCATTATGCCCCATCTGTACAAACCAGAAGCTCGGGTGGCATTTTGACACCTCCTGCCACCATGACCTGTCACCGTCTCCCATTCATCTCTTGACTATTTGTTTTTGTCATAGCACAGTTCACCTGGACAACCAGAACCTGCTCATCCTCCCCCCCCCCCCCCGTTGGTGGGGGGGGGGTACTGGGAATTGAACTCGGGGGCACTTGACCACTGAGCCACATCACCTGCCCTTATTTGTATTTTATTTAGAGACAGGGTCTCACTCAGTTGTTTAGCACCTCGCTGTTTGCTGAGGCTGGCTTTGAACTCGCAATCCTCCTGCCTCAGCTTCTGGAACTGCTGGGATTACAGGAGTGCGCCAGCGCGCCTGGCCTACTCAGTGTTTTAATTCCTACAATCCATTCACCTCACAGTGGGCAGAGTGATCTTCATAACATGCAAATCTAATCTTGAACTTGGCTTAAACCTACCCACAGCTTTCCCCCACGCTTGGATTAAACCCAAAACACTCAGAGCATACAGAGAGGTGACAGGGCCTGAAAACGAAGCTCTAAAGAGGAGCAAAGAGTAAAGGGTTATATCCGTCACCAAAAATGTTTGGGCTCCTGGGCTGCCCAGTATGGTTGTCATTAGCCTTGAGAGGCTTTCAAGTTTAAATTAATTAAAATCAAATGCAAACTTTAGTTTCTACTATCACTAGCCACATTTCAAGTGCTCAGTCATGGCTGCCATATAGGATAGCACAGCTGGGGAAAGTAAATTTAATGGCACAATGACATGGCCTGTGGACGGGCAGGGTTACTGTCAGAAAGTAAGATAAAGGAAGACAATGTGTCTACTGGAGATGTGCATATGTTTGGGGAAACGGGTGAAGAAGTATTTTTGAGGCAGAAAACAGTGATAAAAATGAATTTGATATGCTTTCATTTATTTGGCCAGCAGTCTCAAAATGTCTTGGAGATAATTATAAATCCATGTTTGAAATTTCAGAGAAAGTTTAGGATTGAGATAAAAGCCAGAGAACCATCAGCACCAGGGATGTAACCAGACAGTTAACAATGGACAGAGTAAGAACACCAGGCCTGCTGAGATGAACTAGAGAAAGGACTACAGACGCGAGCCAATGCACATTCAGGCCACAAGGTGGCTCACTTAAAGAGTGCCCAGAAAAACCAGACCTGGAAGTGCCAGCCTGTGCTCAGGTCAGCCCTATCCGGGGTGAGTGCACAATATGGCGGGCAACAAAGCTGGCTTATTCCAGCCTATTTCAGATCCTAAGGCTTCCCCTCTTTTTCCTCTGTCCTAGACTTAACTATTTTTAATCTGATCCTGAGATCCCGGTGGATGGAGCAGATAGCATATAGAGACCTACTCCTGCCTCTCTAGTCCTTACACCATGCCCCAGACCAGTTTTCCCAACCAACTTCTGAAATATTTTAAATATTTTTGTTTGATTTACTTCAATTTGAAAAAAAAGTAATGTATCTTATATGACATTTTGCTTAGAAGCAAAAAATCCCCAATCAAAATTTGCAGATGTTGGGCTGGGGCTATAGCTCAATTGGTAGAGCACTCACCTAGCACGTGTGAGGCACTGGGTTTGATCCTCAGCACCAGAAAAAATTAAAACAAAGGTACTGTGTCCATCTACTATAAAAATATTTTTAAAAATTTGCAGATGTGAAAACTGGCAGGAACAGAAAGAACTTTAACCTAACATACCACAATTATATATATATATATATATATAAACAACACAGAAGGATAGGAGAGAGGGGGGATAGAAAAGAAGGTCAGCTAGGGATACAAATTACAGTGAGATGGGAATAAGTTCTAGCATCCTACAGCACAGTAGGGTGATTATAGTTCACAACAATTTATTATGTATTTTATAAGGAACTAGAAGAGAGGCATTCAAAGTTTTCCAACACAATGAAATGATATTTGTTTAAGGAGCTAGAAGTGCTGATCACCCTAATTGACCATTGCACATTATATACACATAGCAAGTATCACACTGTACTGTACGAATATGCATAATTATGTGTTAAAATGTTTTGAATAAAAAAAGAAAGAAAAACCACACTTTTGTAAGTGCCAAAAAAGGGAAGTTGGGCATACAATAGGCTTCCTTAGTAACTATTAAGTGTTCATCATTTTCTTAGATAAGGTTTTAAAGCTATTAGTTTGTAAGCATTGTTACCCTATCCCTCTTTCATTAATAGTGTTGTGTTATTTTCTTACACAAGTTTTCACTTTAGTTAAGTATTTTAGTTTCTGGTATCTTTTTCTTATTTTTTTCTACTTCAAAAAAATCATTTTCATACTCCTAAGGTTTTTGCACAAAACTTCCAAACAGAAAAACTTACCTACAGTTACAGGGAACGTGGTGGTAACAGGTACTGCTGTCGTTGTGGGTAATTTTTTGGGCCTGAATTTGTAGTGACCAATAAATCCATCTGCAGTTAAACTTAAGTCTGATAAAAACTGAATAAGAAGTTCATTTTTCTCAGATACAATTGGTCTAAAAGAAGAAAACATGTTTACATATATATGTTAAGGTTTAAGTGGTACCTCTCTGAAAATGTAAAATTTTCTAGCTGTCTATTGATTTTTAAAAATACATTAGCCATTTATTTACACCTAAAAGCTAAGACATTAAAAAGGTCAAGTCTCAATTTGCTAAATGTTAACACAGTAGCTCAACATCTCCCAGTGTTAGCTCAGCTCAACACCGTGTGCCTCCCAACCTATCTCCGCAACCACCGTTATTATCCCCTTCTTATGGAATAGTCAGCTGAAGTTCAGAGAGTTCAAGTGACTGGCCCAAGGTCCGGTGGCAATTATGTGGAAATCGGGATGTGATCTACAGCAACCGTGGTAGACATTGGGACCAGGGTGAACGCAGATGCCGTGTTTGGTTTTCACAGCCACCTCCGGGTTTGCCTACTCGGGAAGAGGGCAGTTTTTTGAATGAACACTGTGGGTTCGAGCCAGCTTGGGGAACCAGATGCTGGCCACAGAGAATCCGATGGACAAATCTGATATACAAATTCCCACTCTCTATAAAGATACAGCCAGAGAGATTATCTCAGTGGGCTGCTCACCCTGGGATAAAAAAAAGAAAGTCATGCAGGGTTTAAAGGCACTTCCATCTCATTTTTAATGGGAGTTCTAATGCATGCCCACAATGGAGAGAGTGCTATTTATAATGCCCATTAGGAAATGCTCTTAAGGAAAAAGAGAAAGTGATCACTCTCTTTTGGCAGTCACCAACCACACCACTCAGAACTCTAATTGGAGGAGCTTGCTGGCGAGTAGGTACTAAAAACCTGGTACAGATGATAACTGAAGTCGAAAAAGTCTGAAATCTTAGGGGATCGTTATATTATACAATACAGCGCTTTCATTTAAGGTTTGCTATTGTTCTTTTAAATAAGAATGAAAATGCTGTTCGGTTGCTTCTATGTAAAAACGAATCCAGAAGCAGAAAAAGATTGGACAAGTTATTGAATTGAATTAGTCAGGGATCTGACTCAAGTTCTTTTTGGAGGTGCCATCAGTCAAGTCACTTCTTAGGCAAAAAGTAATGAAGCAATTCTCCCCACACCACCCTCCCCGCCCAGCTGCTCCGAGTGGGTAGATCTGAACTTGAACCAACCAGTTAGAAAAACTGCAGAATATTTTCCATCTTGAATAATAACCTGAGCCAAGGGATGGGACAAACATAAAACTGAATTTCATGGCCTACATTTATATTTCTAGTCCCCAAAGTCACGAAAGTAATTTAAATAATGCTTCTGGGATTCAAGCCTTCAACAGAAATATGCTAACCTGCTTTTGGAAATCGCATTCCATTAAGTAAATAAAAACAGTGCACTAAACACGATTCTCACCTACATACAATTACAAGTTAAGAACAGGTTAATCGTGTTTAAAGGATTACAAAAAGCACTTATTATGAGCAGCAAAGAAGTCTCGAGACCCACTCAGGTCTGCCTTCTCCTCGTGATGCTTTAATTACAGTCATCATCTGCTGCGTTTCTGTGATATTCTTGGAGGCATTGTATTGGAAATTGAATTTTCTCAAGGAGGAGTCTTTCAGTAACAAAGACAGCTTTTTTCCACTGAGCTTTGTCTAAATGTGACAGAATCACAGTGCCATAATATACCCAGGGCCAAGTGTTGCATCTGCTAATTTGTGTTGCAAACGGCTAGGAAGGCAAGGCGAGATCTCGCAGAGCTCTTCCCTGGTCTCATGTGGCATGCGGCCAGCTGTGTCAGCTGTCTCCAGCTTGTCATTCCAGTCTTTCCCTCCTTCAATCACTACAGCCAGCCAACCACCACATCCTGCTAACTTTACCTCCTAAATATTTCTTGATTCATCCCTCCCCTTCATCTCTACCTGCTCTGCTTCACCTGGACCCTAGCAACAACCTCCGAAGGAGCCTCTCCTCTCACCTTGTCTAGGATGGGAGTCTAGAGCTCCTGGGCATGTCAACCCTGTCTAAATGCACTCCCACCTCTGCGGGACAAGGAACAATGCACCCCTCTGCCTCGTCCTCAAGCCCCAACTCAAGGTTTAGTTTCCAGAAATAGCGTCTATCTCTCATGCATATCTTTCTTGACGGAGTTCCTTCTGCTTGGAGTGAGGCTGTCCTCCCCTCTGCTCTGATTGAGCGCAATGCCTTCTTCCTTCAAGAGGCACTATCTCCTCCAAAGAGCTTCCTCTGGTCACATGCCCAGACTGGGCCAAAAGACTCCATCCAGGACATTCCCTTGCCGATTTACCTATCTGCTTGGTTTTTGTTCCTTCCTGCTCCTCATCTCTGTATTCTGGTACCTAACATGGCACCCAGCACACAGCAAGGGTATAATATATATAAATGTCTTTGAATTAATTCAATGGCACCCATAGTGCACTGAGCCAGACCTAAGTATGGTAAGGTGACGCCCACCTAAGCCAGTGCTCCTCCTAGTCATATTTTTAACGTGAGAAAAGCTCCAGAAACAAGTTTTCTCATTTTCTGCCCTACCTAGAAGTATTCTGACTACGGGAAAATAGTCTTCTGAACAGAGAGCTAGTTGGTAGGCTGTGCCTGTCACATTCCTCAGGAATGAATGAGGCTCAGTGACGGCCTCCCTGGCCTCCCCACGCACCCTCAAAGAAGAGCCACTCACCTGAATTTTCGTGTTTATTACTGCCTTCTTTCCCTCTGTTCATCACATACATATGCATCACTAAACGGTATATTGTATAGATCTGCATGTTTTACCACTTCATATAAAAGAAGGAGTGTGGTGTTTTATTTTTCTGGGCTTTTTTCCAACCTCATCATTGTAACTGTGAGGTTTTTGCACTGCTTTTGATGCTGTGTCCTAGAACACAGTTTAAACCTTCTCTTGATAACACTGGACTGTCGGTCCCCACCCAGGAACATTATAAACAACATTGCTGAGAACATCCTTGTATATGTCTCGTGGTGCACACGGGCAAATTCTCTGTAACTAGTACACCAGGAGGGCAGGTATCTGTCATATGCTAGGTCACAGATACATGGTTATCTGATGAACTTCAACTTCATCACATAACGCCAAGCAGATTTTCAAAGAGATTACACCAATTTACACTGTTCAAAGGTTTATGCACTGTGTAGCTTTCTTCTCTTGGGAATACCTTTTCAAATATCTTTTGCCCACTTTTTCTGTTGAGTTATGTTTTCCTTATTTTAAAATTCTTTCGGTATGTTCTGGAACCCAGGACTCTGTCAAATGCGTGTTCCAAAACTTTGAGTCCAGGGCTGGTGTTGTGGCTCAGTGGTAGAGCACTTGCCTAGCATGAGTAAGGCACTGGGTTCGATTCTCAGCACCACATATAAACAAATAAAATAAAAAGTTCCATCAATAACTAAAAACGAGAATTAGAGTCTATTTGTGCTTTCTCCTCTCCCCCTTTATAGTGTATTTTGATGAACTGAAATTCTCATTTAAGTTTCTTTTTACATTGTCAATTCACCTGTTGTTGATTTTTATGTTTTATAGATAATGTGAGTATAATTTCATTTCATGTTTCACATGAATAAATTATTTCTACCCTATTTTTCCTTTTTTGGTCCCTGGGATTGAACCCAGGGATGCTTAACCACTGAGTCACATCCCTAGCCCTTTTATTTATACATATTTTATTTAGATCAGGCTCTCCTTGAGTTGCTTGGGGCCTCATTAAGTTGCTGAGGCTGGCTTTGAACTCACAATCCTCCTGCCTCAGCCTCCCAGGCCACTGGGATTACAGGCATGCACTACCCACCTGGCTCCTCCTATTTTTCAGCGGGGGGGCCCCCCTTCTCCTGCTGGCCTGTGGTTCTCTGTGATGCACACGATCTGTAGATCCATGTGGATACGTGTCTGGCCTCCCTTTGTTGTTTCTTTAGCCAGTTTGCCTCATCTCGCTTAAGTTGCGCTGTCTTAATTACAACAGCTTTCTGATATGCCTGTGGCAAGTCCTCTTCACAGGCTTTTCTCCTTCAGAACTTAATCTTGTCCAACCTACACCCTTGATGCTGTGTACTGCATCACCCTTGACACTTGAGTCAGTTTTAGAATCAGACTGCCAGGCATATGTTGTAAATGATAGAGTTTTTCTATTTATATATAAATATAAATATACTTCCTTTTTTATTTTTTATTTTTATTTTTTGTTTGTTTTGTTTCTTTTCTCTGTTTGTGTTTACCACTACGCTGCCATCTAAAATATATGAGAGGTCTAATAACTCTGCATAACATTGGGTATTGAAATACTGTCTATACTTCCATTTATTTCAGTCTTTGAAAATATCTCTTAGTAAAGATTTGTAATTTTCTCTATTAAGGCCTTTGCAAGGTATTTTTTTTAAATGTTTATTCTTGGGTTCTTAATATTTTTTGTTGCTTTTAAAGTATTTCTTTAATACAAAATTTTTTATTCGAGCTATTAAGAAAAGGTATTTTCAATAAAATGTTTTCAACAAATAAAAATTAAATCCACAAGTCACACTTTAATTTGGTAATGCATAAATAAATTTAAAAGATTTTCTAGATTCAAACCAACCTTGAATTCCTAGTCATAGAGTATTTTTTCATACATTGCTGTATTTATCTTGCTAATATTTTTCTTCTAGAATTCATTTTTCATCATATTCATAAATGAGACTGGTCTCTAATATTCTTTCCTTATATTATCCCTACCCTTTGATGTCAAGTTTATACTAAATTTATAAAATCAATTGTGGAACAATGCTTATTTTTCTCTAGAAGAATCTGTGTAGTGTTGAAAATTCCTGTTTCTCAAATGTGTGTTAGAACTCATGGATAAAAGCCACGGTTTTTACGGCTTGGGTAGGAAAACCTATCTGCTCATCAACTATCTTTAATAATTTGGTAGTTATGGTTTCTGTTTCTCTAGTATCCATTTTTGCTTGAAAAGAATATATTTTCTCTAACTGTTGGTTGCAGTCTTCTCCATTTGTCCACTGGGCGGAGCTTGTCCAGGACAGATCCTGATCAACTACAGTCACCCATTTTTGTTACCAACTTCCAGGTCTTCTTGCCTGGATCCCCAATACTTAGCCATTGTCTGCTTCTCAGGATTTCCCATTCCACCCTGATGCCTGAGCTCACCTTTGCAGGGCACTGATACCCCCAGGTGTCTGGCTCAGCATCTGACCCTCGTGCATCACTAACGTGACCATCTAGGCCTCACCATGCTCTCCCTGCTGTGGCCTCAGGCCTGGGTGGCTATTTTCTCTTAGTGGTGCCAGATGGGACTCCAAGAATTATGAAACCCAAGAAAAATCAGGATAAAATCTTTCAGAAAATAAATGTGATTAGGAAATTTATTTAAAAAAAAAAAAAAACAACTTCAGGCCAGGTGCACTGGTGCATACCTGTAATCCCAGTGGCTCAGGAGACTGAGGCAGGAGGATTGCAAGTTCAAAACCAGTCTCAGCAATTTAGTGAGGCTTTTAGCAACTCAGCAAGACTCTGTCTCTAACAAAATATTAAAAAAAAGGGCTGGGAATGTGCCTCGGTGGTTCAGCAACCCTGGGTTCAATCTCCAGTACCAAAAAACAAAACAAAAACAAACTCAGAGTTAGTGAAACAGTAATGTCACAAATGGGGGCCACTTACGCAGGGGGACTGTCGCCACAATACTTTCCAATCCTTTTGGCATCATTGACTTCTCCACCATTAAACACAGCCACATAATCATATCGGCAGTAGTTATCTCGCTCCACATCAAACTTTTCAAACTTTAATTCTATAAGCTTTAGAGAAAGCACAACATTAGGAGTGTCAAAAATAGCACTGTTGAATAATCTCAAGTGAAAATTTCCCATTTCCCAGATCTGTAGAATACCATGATTTTTGTTTAAAAAAAAAAAAAAAGCATTGATTCTGTTTCAATAATTCTTGTATCAGGATAGGGTTGGTTTTAGCTCAATGGTAGAGCATTTGCTTAGCATGTGTGAGGCACTGGGTTTGATTCTCAGCACCACATATAAATAAATAAAATAAAGGTCCATCGACAACTAATAAATTTTTTTTGAATACTGATAATTCTTGTCCCAATGTTTGTTATTGAGTCAACAAAACTATGGCATTTTTTTTTTGCTTTCATTGTTAATCATAATAAATGATAATCTCAAACCCTGATCAACCCTGGTCTCAGGAGCTCTGTTTACCTACAGCTACAGAAGTCTGCCACATTAACTCCAACGACACAAAGCTACAGTTGCTTCTGGAGATGTATTCTATAGCACAATAACTACAGTTAACAATGTGTGGTATATCTGAAAATTTCAAGAGTGGATCTTAAATGTTCTCACCACATACCCACAAACACATGTGCACGCCCGCAAGGATAACTATGTGAGATGATAGGTATGTTAATTAGCCTCATGTGGTAACCATTTCACAATGCACACATTTATCAAAACATTATGCTTTATACAGTAAATATACACATCTTTTATTCATCAACTATACCTCAATAAATCTGGGGGTGGGGAGAGAAAACTGAGAAAAATAAAGACTGGATAATTGGGTGTGTGTCAGAGTGGGAAAGGAGACTATATTCTAATTGAATTCATTCTTCTCTGAAAGAAAACCAACAAAAATCAGAAGTATTATCTGGTATATGTCACCTGCATCAGAGCATGGTCTGAAGAGGTTGCATAAAAGCATCGATGCACAGAGTCATTAGGATTCTAAAATGTTTCTTGGTTATTTTGCTCTAGCACCAAGAATAGTGTTAAATTATTCAAGTGGATGGGAAATTTCCATTAGGTAATCAATCATTCCCCTGACAAGCAGATTCTTTAAGAGCACCTCCAACGTGTGAATCCCAGGAAATCTCATGGAATTCACTGACACCATGGACCTCAGACAGCAGTGTCCACTTTTGCTGAGCAGCAGGTGGATAGCAACCCTGTCCATCAACCTCTGGGAAGATAGTGGAAATTAATTCCTATTAATGGGCAATAATTCCTATTTGATAAAGACGACGAGTGAAGATGATAATATCACAAATGCACACAAAGGTAAATTTTAGCTTGGAATATAATTGCCATGCACCTACAAATTTACCTACCTGTAAAGAAGTATTCATCCATGGTGGGAGAATAATGGTTTATTTTAATTGTATTATGATATTTCCTAGGGGTCAAGTAATTTCTCACCAGCAACTATGCTTTTCCATTTAAAAATTAGCTCAGTTTCTTTACTTAGAAATTAGTCATATAAAAACTTATGGACAGAAGATTTAAAATAAGTAAATAAGTAAGAACATAAGGGAGACAAGCTATGAGAAAAGGTGGAGGCAGAATTTTTTTTGCAGTAGAAAAATTCCACAAACTTGCATAGAAATTTTTTAGGATTTAATTTTCCCACTATATTTTTGTCTTTTGGACAGAGCTGCCAGTGGTTTCAAATGCTACAATGATGATGGAAAACTCACCAGCTGAAGCCAAAAGTCACATTAACAAAACTCAAACTCAGACGTTAAATCATCATGGAAGAGAGATGCTGAATTGTAATCTTCAAGTTAATTAAGTTGAAATATTTGGTCAGATTTACAAATGTCACAGAGAAAAGAGTGACCAATGTAATTTCAAGAATTACATAATGGTTTAAATGTTTCAGAAATGTAATTTTAAATGTTATTTTAAACTGTAAAACATTTCAGATGGACTTTGAGACTCTTCCATTATCAAATAAATGACTGTGTTTTTCTTCTAAAAAATAAAACTGAGTTTGGGGATTATGATTAAAATGTGTATGTGTATGTTTATGTGTGTATTTGTGTGTGTGTGCTGAAATCAATGACTTGCAATGGTATACTGGCCTGAATAGTTGTCCATTTTAAAAATAAATATATGGCAAATAATATGTATACAAGTTACATGAAAGATCAGTTTAGAAAAGTTATTTTTTTAAAAAAAAAATCACAATGCTGAGATCATTGTGCCTGGATTAGAGGCTATAATAATGCTTGTTTTTTTTTTTTAAGTTGTTGATGGACCTTTATTTTATTCATTTATTTATATGTGGTGCTGAGAATTGAACCCAGTGCCTCACACATGCTAGGCAAGCACTCTACCACTGAGCTACTATAATACCAACTCTACCACCCAGCCCTATGATAGTGTTTATAATAATAATAATCTTTACCAAGTTAGTTTTAAAATTTTACAAATTTTCATCTATTCCTGTGCCAGGTTCTGCCCTATAATTAATATCTGAAAGTGGTTCCCAAAAAGGACAAAAATTCACATTACCATGAACTAGTAACTACTGGAAAACCACACCTTCTCTATTGATTGTTTTAAAGCAATACCATTTTTGTGCGGAACTTGCACACATTTTATTTTAAATAACACCCAAAACAGCTTAAAGCAGACCAGTCTTCCATGGTGGCATATGGTTCTGTGAAGAGATGAGATGCCTGGCTTTCTGTGAAGCTCACGGACCAGACCGTCTGGCTTGCTTAGTAGGAGGGCCATCAGCAGGGTTTGCCGTGTGAGTGACCAGAGCTCCGAGAGCACATGTTCTGGGGTTTTCTCCTTCTTGCTACCCCTGCTGCTCACACCACCATGCTCAGAACATCTGCTGCAGGTTTAAACAACTTCAAGTGGGGATGGTCCGGCATTTGCATTTTAAAAACTGTTTTGGAAATCATAACTACAGAAATTAAAACCATGACTTTGCAAGTGAAATAGTGCAAAGAAGAATTTTAACCTCCCTCTCCACAGAAAGAAGTACCGGGCCAACAGTACTTATCCTTAGCTCCAAATCAGAGGCTCTTGGGTGGGCTCCTCACATCACCTGGGCAGCTCAAAAATGCACACTTTCTTCACATCTTCAAAGAGCCTCACCTGGTTCTTTGGGGCTATGATGTGCCACACACAGGTGACTCCTGCAGGGTAATCTCGGTCTGGCCAGTTAGGGGTTTTAAAAGAGCCAGAAGGTCTTTCAAGCCGTCCTCCACAGTATTGGTCTCCTGAAGTTATTAAACATGGAAAAAAAAAAGCAAAACACAAGTTTATATTCTATGGTAGATTACAGCAATACAGCCAAGAGGAGATGAGGAATGTGGGGTATCAGGTGACAATACAGTAACCAAGGCAATGGCAGAAGCTCTACAACTTTCTCTTGAAGAAAAAGGTTACAGAGATGATCTGCTGCACACACAGACACACGAGCTGAATAATTTGTGACCTGACAGATCAGCACGAGACGGGGAAGGGATGGAAGCATTTGGTTTTTTTTTTTTTTTTTTTTGGATGAATGAAGAGAAAACATTTGGGCATGTGTACTCATTCAGAAAGCTTCTAGCTCTGGTCTGGGGCTGGGGCTCAGTGGTAGGCACTTGCCTAGCACACAGGAGGCAATGGATTTGATCCTCAGCACCACATAAAAAATAAATAAAATAAAGGTATTGTGTCCATATACAATTAAAAATATTAAAAAGAAATAAAGAAAGCTTCTAGCTCAAAAACTCTCCTGAATTCTAAGAACCTTCAAGGTATGGGTTATTTATTAAATGCCCATGGACAAAATTTTAATTAGTTGATATACACAACTATCATTACTAGAAAACTATATGTGCCATATGTGTGTATACATATATATCTTTAATAATCTTTAAGAATAGTTTTTATTTGTAAAATAAAAAAATATAAACACTCAGCAATGCAGAGAAAGTAAAAAATTACCCCAAATCCTACCACCTGAACTAACCACAATTATTACTCACAATCATTATTTCAAACATCTGATATATGTAATGTACATGTACAGATAGGTTGGCAGAAACAATTTTAGAAAGTTATTTCAATACAAAATTTAAATTTAATTTCACTTGAATTTAATTAGCACATTAAAACTGAATTGAATCTAAAAGAATTTACATACTTTAATAAAATTTTTTTGACACATATAATCATTCTTTTTTTTTTTCCTTGGTGGGATTGAGGATTAAATCTAGGTCCTTGCACATGTTTTGGCACATGCTCTTCCAGCGAGCTCTGTCTCCAACCTGACACAACACAGATACGCATTCTTAAAACAAATATCTAAATTTAAGAAAACATATTATAAAATTCAGTTTGGAATGATTCCTAAGGCTTTTAATTACTGGGAAATTTTAAGCATATACAAAATGAATAGTTAATGTAATGAGCTCCCACACATCCGTCACCTAAATTCAACAACTGTCATTCTTCCACTGTTCCATCTGTATTGATACCCAATCTCCACCACCTGCTTCCCTGTCTCTATTACTGTCACTTCACAAGTTTGGGGAGGTAAATTCACATACTTTGAAATGTAGGAATCTTAGTTATACATGTTTGGAAAATAGATGTATTTTTGTAAGCCACACTCCTACGATAATATAGAATTCATTTCTCACAAAAGTTTGGTATCCCCTCCCAACCTGTCAATTCCTCACAACACTTTACTGAAAATTTTTACCTTAATTTTATCAGAGCCCCATATTCATGGAGTCAGGTAGGGTGCGCTCTTCCAGCCGGCCTTCTCCTGCTTATCATAATTCACTGCTCGATGCTACATTAGTGGTTTGTTCCTTTACATTCTTGAGTGTACTCCATTGTAATGGAAACACGACAATTTGTTCACCCATTTTTCTGTTGATGCTCATTTGGGTTACTTCCAGTTAGGCTACTATAAATGAGGCCACTAAGATTATCTTTGTGGACATGTATTTTCATTTGTCTTGCATAAATACCTAGCAATGCAGCTGCTGGGCCAGGAATAAATATAGATGTTTAGCTTCATAAAAAACTACCAACCCTTCCCCCAGGGGTCTATATCACTTTACACCTCTTCAGGTGAAACACTCTGATTGTTTCACCCACAGGACAGGTAGGTGATGGTATCTCTCTAATTTGCATTTTCCTGATGACTAATGATACAAAGCAATTTTTCAGGTACCTATGGGCCATTTCTACTTCCTTTTGTGAAATGTATGTCCAAGTGTTTTACCCACTTTTATATTTGAGATCTTTATCCTTTTTATTATTGAGTTGTATGAGTTCTTTATATTATTCTGTAGAATGTCTATTCACATTTGTAACTGTCTTTCTATAGAAGATTATGTTTAATTTGGGGGGGGGGGTACCAGGGATTGAATTCAGAGGCCTTGACCATCCCTAGCACTATTTTGTATTTTATAATAGACAGGGTCTCACTGAGTTGCTTAGTGCCTTGGTAAATTTCGAGGTTGGCTTTGAACTAGTGATCATCCTGCCTCCACCTCCCAAGCCACTGGGATTACAGGCGTGTGCCACTGCAACCAGCCTAATTTTAATTTTAATGAAGCTTGCATAATATCTTTTCATCCCTTTACTTTCAATCTATTTGGGTTTTGTATTTTAAGTGCTTTCTCATAGACAACATAGAGTTGGGTCTTGCTTTTGAAACCATTCTAACAACTGGCTGTCTTCTAACTAGAGTATTTAATCCTTTATATTTAATGTCCTGATCATTGTGCTTGGATTAAGCGTGCCACTTCCTATTTGTCTCACCCTCTTTCATTCCAACTGTTCTTCCTTCAGATTTATTTAAGTTATAATAACTTTAGTATTCTATTTTAATCTTTTGGCTTTTAGCTATAACTCTTGCATCTTTAATGGGCATCCTAGAGATTACGATATGCATATTTAATTTACAACAATAATAATAGTACTGTACTTCTTCATGTACTGTGTGTGTGAGTATATAAGCATAGCTCTGTTTTTCTCTCCATCCTTTAGTTGCAAACATATAACATTATATGTTATATATTCCATAATACAGTATTAATTTTTTTTTGTTTTGAACACATACACATGAAGAAATGAAAAGAAAAGAATGCACAGCCTTTTAAATGAATCATTTCCAAGGACCTTCATGCCTTCCATTACCTTCAGGTTACTCTGTGGGGTCATTTCTCTAACCTGGAGAACTCCCTTCACTATTTCTCATGACATGAGTATGAAATGTCTTTCAGATATTTATCGTGTTTATCTACAAACGCTTCTGTTTCACTTTCATTGTTGAAGACGAGCCATTGAATCTGGGTTGACAGTTTTATTCCAGCCCTTCAGGAATGTGGTGACACTGCTTTCTGGACTCCTTTGTTTCTGACTAGGAGAAAGCCTAGGTGCAGCAGCACACACCTGTAATCCCAGAGATTTAGGAGGCTAAGGCAGGAGGTCCACAAGTTCAAAGCCACCCTGGGCAATTTAGCAAGGCTGGGCCTCAGAAGAAAGAGAGCCACCATTTGCACAGTTGTTTTTGTATATCTTTTGGCTTTCTATGATTGAGATTTTATATTTAGATTTCTGCAATTTAAATATGATGTGACTAGGTGTGGCTTCATTTTCATTGATCCCATGCCATTTAGGCTTTGTTGACCTTCTTGGCTCTATAAATTGTTGTTCTTTGCTAAATTTAGTTAGAAAGAAATCATTATTTCTTCAGCTTTTTTCTGCAGTATGATCACTTCTCCTGGGACAAAAATAACAGATATTTTGGACACTTGATATGGTCTTTGAGACTTTTTCTTCTATCTTTTTCCTCCTGGTGCCTCAGCATAGATATCTTCATTTAAACTCACTGACTCTTTTTCTGCCATTTCTAACCTACTTGTTGGCCCATCAGGTAAAATTTAGAATGACAGATTCTGTATCTTCTAGCTCTAGAGTTATCACTTTATTCTTTTTTTTTTATAATTTCTGTTTCTGTTTATTTATTCTACATATGTTTCCCTTTAAGTCCTGAAACAAATTTATAATAGCTCTTTCAAGTGCTTATCTGAGTCATCTTGGGTCCTTTTATTGACTGATCTTTTTTTCCCTGAAACTGCACACACTTTTCTTAATTCATTACATGATTAGGTGCTGGACATTATCAATGATATATTACAATCAAGATTCTGTGCTGTTTCTATGAAAAGCAGTTTTTGCTGCAGCAAGTATTTAACTTGGCTGGAGACAAACTCAGGTCTGTCTTCCTGACAGCAGAAGGCAGCAGTGATCTCTGTTCAGCTCTTGTCTTCCACTTCCGTGCAAGGCCAACCAGGTTCTCTCCTACATGGGAGAGCTGAGCTGTCAATTATTTGGGTGGATTTTACACATATATTTTGTATCTCCTGCGGCACCCTTTTAGGATCTCCTCCCCGGAGTTCTGACTGCTGTGAGCCCTTGATCTGACCCTCTGACACTCAAGTCCATGCTGTCGCACTGCAGTTCAAACTTAGAGCAGACCCAGGAGTGCCCTCAAGTGAAAGGCTGAAAATTTATTAAAGCTTACCTGCCACAGGTACCTTCAGGATTTTACCCTTGGAAATTCCACACGTACTGACATGAAAATATCCCAAGACACAAAATTAAGTAAAATAATACGAATAGATGATCTCCCTATATTCTTAAAGGCTGTTGTAAAAGGACACAAACATAAACACATGGAAAGAGATAGAAACCACTGGCAGGGCTCCTTCTAGAAGGGGCTACGTGGGGGTCAAGGAGTGTGTTTGTGCCTCTGTATGTGAACAGAGAGGTCAGCTTCATGTTTTACTCCACGAATTTCTATACTGGAATTTTTACAAGAATGTATTCAGACTTTTAAGAAGATTTTTTAAAAATGCCATCTTGATGGTTTAGTGGCATTCCCTAGCTCTCTTGTTTGAGCTGCTCTTAAGCTTTAGATAAAGAATAAACATTTATGAAGTGCCAAGAACGGCGCCTGGCCCACGCAGCATGCAGTCAAGGTGAGCTGCCCTTACTGTCGTCATGGCCACGGAGTAGAAACCGTACCTCTTTCATTTGGTTCAGCAGCAGAGAACATGGCCATGAAGCCATTGCCGGCGGTGTTGGCATCAGAGATCATCTGCACCATCATCTTGTTGCCGCTGGACACCAGGGCTCCAGGTCGGAAGGTGCCGCAGAAGCGCCCGATGCGCTGGCCGTTGGCGTGGCCATTGTACACGTCCACGAAGTCATAGCGGCACAGGTTGTCACTCTCGAGGTCTATGAATCGGAAATTAAGGACGACGACTTTTCCCTCTGGAACCTGCGGAGAAGAAGGGCCAAATGGAAAACTGTCATGAAAAAAGAGTCTGAGGCCTTGGCAAGTACCCAAGCCCAGAGTGGACAGATAGCAGCATAATTCCAGGCTGCGATGCCACACAGTGGCAGGGTACCTGCCCTGCATGCCCACTGAAGTCCCCAAGAAGATGCTTTTTCTTCTCTCAAATCTGAAGTAAGCCAGGGAAAATTTTCTAGCATACAGCATTCTTAATAAAACATGAGTACTTTATTTTTTGGCAATTTCAATATTTACCAGGGTGTACAATCTTATACTTTTAACAATTTGTTTCCACAAAGCTGCAAATTACTGGCTCAGTCTTATTGATAAGTCATTGCTTACAAAGAATATTCCTTCTAATGGACCCCAGTAGGTACTGAAATATTCTAGAATACCATGGCACCCAGACAGTCTGCTTGGCAAAGAAGCATCTGAAACAGCACTTCTTACAAATATGACAAAGGGATAATCTCAAAATCTGGACCAACATTTGTACAGATTGAATTAACTGAGTAATAACAGAATCATCCCTTCTTCAAGTGAGTTTTATGAAATTTTATTTATTTTCCAGGTGAAAATTTTACACACAAGGCAGACTTAAAATACAATGCACTAGTGACTAAAAAGATAACCTCTCACTTTCTCATCAGCTTTTCTTCACTATAATGACCCCCACAAAATTCTTGTGATACATCCTTCTTCATTCTCTAAGTAGAAAAAGAAGACTACAAAAAGACTATAAATAGGGGCTGGGGATGTGGCTCAAGCGGCAGCACGCTGGCCTGGCATGCGTGGGGCGCTGGGTTCGATCCTCAGCACCGCCTAAAAATAAAATAAAGATGTTGTGTTCACCCAAAACTAAAAAATAAATATTAAAAAATTCTCTCTCTCTCTCTAAAAAAAAAAGCTATAAATAAATAAATACATACCAAAATAAATAGCTACAGAAGCATTTGGTAGGATTCTCAAGTTATGGAAGTCCCATCCCTTCCCAGATCACACCATTTTGTAATGTCTTCCTTCCCCTTGCTCAATTATAAAGTCTTGATCACATTTGTTTGACCCTTTCAATTAGATGACGTCTCCACTGGATAGTGTTAAGATTTTGGTTCTGTAGAAACTTCCTTATGACACAACAAAGAGCAGCAGCTAAACACACACACACACACACACAAAACCCAAACTGATTGATTTATATTCATCTAAAGTAACTGAGACTTAAGGGTAAAGAGATACTGTTAACATTAGCACAGCTTCCTTATGTCCCCGAGTTCAGTGCCAGGAATTTGTTTTTTTCTAAATAACAGGAAGTGTTTCCAGCACTATTTGCTTTCTCTCTTTCTCTCACACACACTTACACATACACATACACACAAACACACACACACCATGGTGCAAACTGTATCTGAGTAATAAAATGCTTTGCCATGATTTATTTTAATAGCTAAAAGCTTATCTTAATGATGCAAATATCAGAAGCTCCAAAGCTACCACCTAGAAGCTGACAGCAGAAAAGCACCTGATTTGTATACAGAGCTCCCTGCTGCAGGTCCTAGTTTGCTGTTGCTGTTGTTTTGCGTGTAACCTCTACCCGGTGACCAGAAATCTATCAAAAGGTGATGCCACATCTAAAAGCTTAAATATCAGAAAGTTCCCTAGGCATCACTGAAAAAAAAAATCCCAGCCATGAAAAAAAAATTCCAATCTGTTTCATTGTTGCATGAATAAGAGTAGTGGTGTAGATGTAGGGAGGGCAGCTGGCAGCTAGGGAGCATGGAGAAATCTCCCCAGTGAATGGACATAGGAAAGGGAAGAGGGCAAGGAATAGGTAGAGCCTGGGGACACTGTAGAGTCCTCAGCTCTGTGAGATGAGGCAGAGCCACATCAGAGACTGAGCCCCAGAGGGTGCTACCTGCGCTGCAGAAATGCCCGCCCAGCTCGGGAGGCAGAAAGGGTGGCCTGAGGCTGGGCTGAGTGGGGAGGAAGGTGAACACCCAGGAAGACCAGAGGGCTCAGTGCCCCGGGGGGTTAGCAACCAGAGGTGGCTGCTGACTCTCAGAGGCTGCTTGGGTGTCATGGAAGGGATGAAGCCTGATAAGAGAAGGACTGAGAGAAGGGCAGGGTGGGGGGATCTGCGATGATGAAGATGGACAACCTTTCAAGGGGTTTTGCTGTCTCGAAGAACACAGAGACAGGAGGGAAGGGGGAAGGAGAGGTGGGACAGGTTCACGGGGACCTGCAGTGGGACGAGCTCAGGAAAGCTCATTGGCACGATGATGGGAGTGAGAGGAACTCAGAAGCCAGAGGGGAGGACGCTGGGAGACTCTGGAGCAGGCTCAGGACGGGAGGAGTGGCAGGGGCAGAAGCAGGGTCGGCTGGGCCCCCAGGCCTGGACGGGGAAGCAGGCAGGCAGGGTGGTGGGTGACAGGGCGAGAGCATATGGTTTTTGTTTTTTATTTTTTTTTCCTGACTGCTTTTGTTTTCTTGGTGAAAAGGAAAATAAGGTCATCAGCAGCAAGTACAGATGGCAGACAGCCTGCGGGAGTTTGGGACCAGAGGAGAAGGCATGGGAAAGAAAGGCAGCAAAAATAAAATAAAAACGGGCTGGGATGTGGCTCAGTGGTTAAGTGCCCCTGAGTTCAATCCCTGGTACATAAAAAAAAAAAAAAAAAGGAAGAGGAGGAGGAGGGGGAAGGGGAGGAGAAAGGGGAGAAAGAAGGGAGAGGGGGAGGGGAGGGAAGGGAGAGGGGAGAGGGAAAGAAGGGAGGGGCAGGAGGGTAGTGGATGTAGCCAAGGAGTGACCATCAAAGCAGACTGTGGAATCTGTTAGGCGCAGAAAAGAACCTAGACTGTTGGGAGGTGAGGATAAAATGGCAGTGTAAGTGGGAGGCTGAGGAGAGACGGAGGGAGGGGGACCCAAGAGGATCACCCACAGACACTGAAATCACAACCAACTACAAAAGGAAGAGTGTGGAAGGCAGTGACTGTAAACCAGGAGCTGACGTTGGCAAGAATGAGGAGGACTGTCCCTGGGCCTTTAGAAGGGCACCGAAGGGTCTGTTCCACTGGTAAGTTCTCCATTTTTACATGGTGCTCAGGTGTTTTAGTCAGCTTTTGCTTCGCTGTGACCAACAATGTACTGGAGGAAAAGTTTATTTGGGGCTCACAGTTTCAGAGACTCAGTCCATGGTCAGTTGGGTTAGTTGCTCTGGGTTCAGGTGGGGCAGAACATCATGACAGAAGGACACGGCAGAGAAGATGATAGCCCGGAAGAGAGGGAGAGAGCTCCACTCACCAAACCCCAAAGGCACACCCCCAGTGACCCACCTCCTCCAGCAACACACTGTCTACAGTTACCATCCAATTAATCCATATTAGTGGATTAACCCACCGATTAGGTGATAGCTCTTATAATCCTTTCACTTTTTAATGTTCTTGCATTGACCCACTCATGAACTTTTGGGGCACACCTCATATCTAAATCATAACATCTGGGAACACTGCTCATTCTGTCTTGTGGTCAGGTGCTGAAAAGGACAACAGGCCTTTCTTCCAACAGGATGAATTACTCATTCCCAAAGTTCTTTATGTGCTCTCATTTCAATGAAGAGTTGAGGTTTCTCTAGAAATGAGGCACAGATATGTTCAGCAATAGAAAATGGGTTACCTCACTGCAATTCTGTGCACCTGTTGATCCCAACAATCCTGACAAACGTTCCTCTGTAACAGCCTCAGTGATCCGCACCACTATGGGTCTATAGTAACCAGAGATGTCATCGTGGATTGAAGGCCAAAGAGAAATTTTATTATAAATGGAAAGACATGCTGCTGTGAACCTTTTCAATATAATACAATGTCTGCTCTTCATTTTCTATATGAGCAGTGAAGGTTCATTTTTATAGAAGCATCAAACTGCATCTCAAATCCTGTTGGCAAACTTTGATGAGAGTTCCTGATTGCCATTTGAAAGGACTCTGGAAAGCTTGTTCTTGAAGACAAACCTTCCACTTGACAAAGTTAATCTATATTCTTGATTTTTTTTTGATAAGGATATTTTTAAAATACAGGAAGATACATTAAATAATGTTCACAAGTACCCAAATACCAACCATCCAGAATTGACTTCTGTTAAATTTTTGTCAACTCATTTTTCATCTCCTTTAATAAAAATAAATAAAACATTTAGGATAAAAATGACGTGTCCTCATCCCAGGCCTCATTTCTTCCTCCTTTCTCAGAGCAACCACTGTCCCCAACTCACTGGGTGTCCTTCCCTGCCATTCAAAACATCCGATACACATGGATATGTGTAGATGCAAAATATACAGTTGTGTTTTTCAATGTTTTAAAAATTAATGAAAATAGCTGTCCACAGTGTTCTACAACCTGAGCATCTTTGAATTTTCTGGATGAGAAAGAAGAGAAAAGGGGAAAGATAAAAATCAAACTTAAAAGACACAGGACTTTCACAAGCTCTTCCTTTGACCAGGAACATGTGCCTACTTCTGCCCTTCTCTCACTCATGCTTAGGGTCTCAGGTCCAGGATCATGCCTTCCTGGAGACATTCCCACATGCCCCCCAAGGATGGGCTCTGCCCAGTTGGCAGCCCATCCGCCAGGCCTCTGAGCCTGGGAAGGCTCAGCCCACTTACTCACTGTGAAGATGGAGCCCCAGGAGGCAAAGACCTCTCCTGCCTCACTCAATGTGACAGCCCCAGCCCTAGCAGAGCTCATGGTCCCAAGAAGATTCAACATCAGAAGCACTTGTTAAACAAATGACTCCACCAGGTACTAAGTGAAACATAGCTTCTTTGTACAAATCATAGACAGGTCCCTCCCCAACAACTCCCTGCTCCCTCTTTACATTTCCTGCCCTGCCTGTGGCACAGCGCCAGGAGACCACTCTCCTTTCTAAGTCAGTCTTCACAAAACCAAGACACCTATCTTTTTTGAAACTTTATATTTCAAATCTTCTGTAACTGCTAACACTCAACACAAAAACTCAGTGAGCACGCTTTTTTGATGGCAATTAGATGAAGCTACTATTTAGGGAGTTTGTATTGACCAGGGGATTCATTATCTGCCTGTAGGAAAACAACCCTCTGTCCTGTGCTTTTTCCTATCAGCAGCTGGCTCATGTAGGCTAAAGCCTAGGGCTGCAGCCATGACCTCAGCTCACCTGCAGCTCCTGGGACGTCCTTTCGGTCACAGGCGAAGGTGCCAAGTCTGTCCATGCTGGGGTTCCTGCCAGCAAATGCGGGAACTGCATTTTAAGCTGATGGTTTGCATTTCCAGGACACTAAGAGCTAAATGCAAGTATGAGTCTAGCTTCATTTTGTGGAGGAGTCCATTGCTGCAGAAATGAGAGGGTTCCATGTATCTGTAGCTTTTCTTCTCCCCAATGTGTTAGTTACTACTTTGAGCAAAAAGATCTGTTTTTGCAGCATATCTCATTTTTTTAAAATCATTGTTTTTATCTTCTAAGATCTACCTTTTCTACAAACAGACCTTTGCTAACTGATGTTCTAAAATGCAGAACATTTTAGTTTATTTGCAAAAAGCCCAAGAGGCACCCAAGCTCAGGGTCACCTTGCACACATCGCCCCAAAGGTAAGCCAGAAAAATTTATGTGAAAATTATGTATAAATATTTGGCTCTCTTCCAAGAGGAGGATAACTCAGAAGCTTACAAGGCCTTATTTATGTGGGCATTTCAATACTACCCTTTTTAAGAGAAAGTCTGTACATGTTTAGAAAACAAAACATGTAATTAGTGGAAATAACACGTGATATTATGAGCCAGGTGTGGGGGTGCACACCTGTAATCCCAGCAACTTGGAAGGCTGAGACAGGAGGATTTCAAGTTCGGGCCAGCCTCAGCAACTTAGCAAGACCCTGTCATTCATAGATAGATAGATAGATCTGGGAAGGTACCTCAGTGGTAAACTGCCCCTGGGTTCAATCCCCAGCACCAAAAAAGAAAAATGAAAAAAAAAAATGATGTTATAAGCATTTTCTTTGGTTGTCAGGAATTTCACCCAAAAATTTTTTTACTAGCTTGATGTCAAGAAGGAGGAAGGGAACCCCATCCACATCAAGTTCAGGCCACATGCCACCGTGAAGATTCAGTCACTGCCCTGCTGAAAACCACCCAAGACTCTCCCACTACACTTGGAACAAGATTCCCATCTTAATTATAATGCTTACACTTGGCAAGATGTGTCTCAGATGCCAGGTATTTTTCTAAGTATTGGACACATAATACTTCATATAACCCATTTCAGCAATCTTATGCAAGTGATATTATTATCCGCCCAGAAACTGAGGTACAGAGAGGTAAAGACCCTGCATGACATGATCCCTATCTCTCATCTTTCCCCTTCATACAGTCTGGTCCCTATGCTTGATACTCCCTTCTCCCTCATATTC
The DNA here is from genome assembly GCF_964194105.1 of Spermophilus citellus. Taxonomy (NCBI): domain Eukaryota; kingdom Metazoa; phylum Chordata; class Mammalia; order Rodentia; family Sciuridae; genus Spermophilus; species Spermophilus citellus. The sequence goes on from NC_138188.1 coordinate 39,701,129, forward strand.
AAGTGTCTGACTCCACCTCACTGTTGAAATCTCAGCTCAAGGGTTACCTCTTCAAAGGTGCCTATTCTGAGCCACTCACTTATCACACACATCACATAGCCGAGACATTTCTTTCTGATTATTTATCATTCATCTCATCACTGGAATGTAAGCTGCAGAGAGCAGAGTTTTTCCACATCTGGTCCAGTGCTAGACTGTTACAGATGCTCAAAAAATATTCATTGACTGGATCCTTATAATCTTAAAAAAAAAAGTGGTACAGGCCACACCACCTGCTGCTAGCACATACATTTATATAAGAATGTAAAATCAAATGGGCAGGACAAGCATCATCAGCACCCTTCTAGGAAGAAGAAACGGCTCAGAGCAGCCACAATGATTTGCCCACAGCCACCCAGTGAGTTAGTGGCAGAGATCAGGACTTGCACCTGCCTGTGTTTTCTGTGACCTGGCTCTGGCTGAGCCCAAGGAAATGCTCCCAAACCTCATTTCATCTCCTGGCCACACAGAAGCCAGCATTTCCTGGCCTCCTTTGCAGTTAGGCTGAGGCCAGGTGACTGGGTTCTGGCCAGTGGAATGTAGAAGGGAGTGATGTCCCAGCTCCAGGCACAGCCCAAGGAACACCCTGAACATCCTCTGGAGGTCTTTCTTGCTCTAAGGAGAGGAGCTGGTTGAGGAGCAGGAGGGTCCAGGAAACTGCAGACTCCACACAGGGAAGGAGTTTATGATTGAAGGACAGCCCGAAATTGCACAGGACTGTGAAGAAATAGGCATTCACTGTCCTGGCCCCTGAGATTTAGGGGCTTGTCTGTTCGAGAAGCTTTGCACTCTGTTAATTACCCAGACAGTGACATTCCCCCGTTATTCTTACACAGTGTCTCTGAGACAGACAGCTGTCGTCTTTGTTGTTTTTGGTGCTACAAGTTCTATATGAATCAGTGTGATATACCATCACATCAGTCATGGAGGTGACAACTTTGCCTGACTGTTGACAGCTTGGAGTACACTTGGCAAGATGAATTCAGTTCAAGGCACCTATCTTTGGAGTGGACCGGGACAATTTGGAGCAATCACAAAAGTGAGAAAATTTCAGAATCATCAAGATACATGGTGTTTGTCAGTTTTCCCATCACTGTGACAAAGTACCTGAGACAGTTCACTAATAAAGGAGGAAAGGTTATTTGGGCTCTTGTTTTCAGAGGTTTCAGTCCATTGTTGGTTGGCTCTACTGCTTTGGGACCTGTGATGACACATTACATCATGGTGGACAGCACGCGGCAGAGCAAAGCTGGACACCTCAAGGCAACCAGGACACAAAAGATAGAGGAAGGGGGTAGGGTCTCGACATCCCCTTCAAGGGCACATTCCCAATGACCTAACTTCAATAGGCCCCATTTCCTAGAGGTTCCAAGACCTCCAGTGGTGACATGGGCTGGGGTCCAAGCCTTCAGCACATGGGCCTTTGGGAGACATTCAAGATCCAAACTCTAACATACATGGTGTACTTTCAATGTCCCTGCCAAGACATTCATCCCTATGCCATCACCATGACCACCCGTGACTCTGCTATCTGAGCCTGGTGAGCTGGCCGAGAGGTACCCAGTAGCCATAGTGCTTCTTAAACTGAGAAGAGAGATGGGTCTTGACTTGGCTGTGAAATCAACAGAGATAGGCTTCATATAACGCCTCTGCTACAAATGCTTTCCAAGGGTGAAGGGAAAAAAATGTCCTGGAGGAGATAATAGCAGTGGTCCTGCCTTATGGGGCTGCAAGGCCGACTAAACTCAAGTTTGCCAAGAGAAATAGAGGAGCAAAGCAGAACCAGAGTAACAGGAACTCTAAGTGCCGACAGGTAGGATGGGGACATGGGCAACCATGGAAGGGACTACAGCTTAGGTTCTGGAGCATTAAATAAGGGGCATTCCTTTTCACAGGGGCTTCTCTTGTCACTGTCACTAGGACCCCAGGGTGGATATAAGTGATAGCTTTGAGTAAGTTGAGCACTCATCATGCACTTTCTTGAGAACTGGAAATTCACTGTCTAAACCGTTAAACGTGATCTTTATTTTTAGCTGTTTGCTCCTGCAAAGGTTTCCTGCAAAATAAAAGCATGACCAAAGAATCAAACAAAGAGCTGTAGATTTATAACGAGCAATCAATTAAAAAAAAAAAAAAAAAACGCTCCAGCGAGAGCTTTCAGGTTCTCTGTTCTCCGGCAGGACAGCCTCCTTTTCCCAGCATGCACTGCATCTACACCAAAGCTGTGCTGTCCCAAGATTCCCACCAAACCAGCCAAGCATACCCTGGTGGCTTCATGTGTTTCACCAACCATGACTCCCACCGTGGCACTGGTACCTCAAGTGGCAGACAGGAGCAGCAGCATTAATTACAGTCCCTCTGCTACCCAAGACTGGCTGCCCCTTGCAGCTAAGCCTAGGATGTCAGGAAAGGGTGGGGAGAGACTCCATGCTTGCTTATCTTTTGCATTTAACCCCACGTTGGAAAGAGCACTCAGCACTGCGCATCTGTGCCTGACACGTCTACACGAGACCACCACAGAAGACAGAAGTACAAGATGAAGCTCTACCAAATGCATCCTGGATTATTCTAAATCAAGTATTAAAGAGTAATGTTTCTCCTGGGCGCAGTGGCACACACCTATAATCTCAGCGGCTCAGGGGGCTAAGGCAGGAGGATCACAAGTTCAAAGCCAGCCTCAGCAAAAGTGAGGTGCTAAGCAACTCAGTGAGATCCTGTCCCTAAATAAAATACAAAATAGGGCTGGGGATGTGGCTCAGTGGTTGAGTTGACCTAAGCAACTTAGCGAGACTCTGTCTCAAAATAAAAAATAAAAAGGGCTGGGGATGTGGCTCAGTGGTTAAGCATCCCTGGTACCAAAAAAAAAAAAAAAAAAAAATGCTTGCTCATATGCCAGTCCCTCAATCCATGTATACAGGATCATACTTATTTTTTTAAGTTGTAGGTGGGCACAATACCTTTATTTTATTTATTTATATGTTGTACTGAGGATCGAACCCAGGGCCTTACATGTGCTAGGTGAGTGCTCTGCCACTGAGCCACAACCCCAGCCCAGGATTATAATTTTTTTAAAGTAAGGATACTAATTTCTTTTAGTTGCGTTTCATGACTGCAGATAGGTCATAAAAATCAAAATTAGTCAATTTCTCCACATCTTCCAAAAAAAAAATGGAACAAAGTCCTTAAGTCACTTTAGGACATTCTTTCAATTCTCCAAAAGTTGTCAACATGAGTTAATCCAAAACAGGATAAACATGACTTGTAGAGATTTCCAGAGGAAAAAGTGTCCCCACCCTCAACTACTAGTCCCTGTTGTCTGACAGCGATCTTAAGGGCAACAGATATAACAGCCAGAGGAGCCCTGTGCTAGTGAGAGCCATTTTGTCACGTGCAGCACTTGTGTCTTCTTAATGACGTGTCTAGTTTTTTTTCCAAAAACTTTTTTTTAAATAAGATACAGCTGATTTCTGTTCAATGGCTTAAAGAAAAAAAAAAAAAACTAAAATTGGCATTCTTAAGAAAAGATTTCTGTAATCTGGAATTTCATCAAGATAAATCTGTAATGAATCGGGAGCACAAAACTATACTGATATTTTACTAAGAATGAAACAAGAAGCCTGTCCCTTCTGGGATGAGAGAAATCAGTCAGGTAATAAACACATATATAACAGAACAGAGGCACATGGGAGCCCAGAGGTCCTCTTGAACAGAGAGGAAGGACTTACACAGCAGCATCTGGTTGCCACAAGAGAGAACTAAATCTGCTTCAAAATCCAATTTATATATAAAAAGTTAATGTCCACAGTTTATGATCTAAAATAGCACCACAAGGCCTTACTAGGAAATAACTGGCCTTGCCCTCTTTCCACCCCCAATATCCACTCCTCAAAGACAACCAATTTAACTCTTCAGCGTTTTTTTCTTTCTAAATAATTTTTTTGTTTCTTAATAATAAGCTGCGCTGCTGTTTCTTGATTTATCCTTTTTAACTTTTATCTTTATCTTTCCTATTATTCCCCCTTTTCCTCCATTAAAGGTCTAGTTAAATCAATATTTAGAACTTCCCTTACTATAACCACATAAATATTATTCACTGTTGAGCTGAACTGTGACATTTCTTGCATTTTTTTCTCATTATTTAGTTGGGATTTCCTAGATAGATCCTCTAATTTTCTTACCCTTTCTCTTCAGTATTCTACCTCTTCTTTTTTCTACTTTCTATCCTTTCCAAGTTTACCTTCTAGTCCTTCTATTGACTTCTTGTTGCTACTGTCAAGTCATGAATTTCCACGAGTGTGTACTACGTTGCTGCTTCTCTCTTCAGCATCCTGGTTCTACTTTATATGCATCGGACCTTTTAAAAATATCCCTGAGGATAAGAAGGACAGTTGTTTGACATTTTCTTCTGCTCTGTACGGTGTCTCTTTGGAATTTTTCTGTCTGTTCAGGTCTCTGCTTTTCATGTAACAGGCTTTCCTTGAAGGTTTAGGAATTGTCAACTGCCTGTTCCTATTCAGAAGTGAGAGAAGGATAATGGAATCTTGGGGCAGGGTTTGTCCCCAGTGTGATGGAGACAAAAGGCCTCCCAAATGTCGGTACCTGGATGGAGGCCCTTTCTCTGGGGTGGATCATCTTCTCTAAGATCTTTTGATGCTTTGTCTGCAGGGTAAAGACCTTCCTTCAGCTTTCAAGGGGAGACAGAGAGAAAGGGGAATACGTCTCTCACCCTCCAGTACACAGACGTTAGTGCTGCACCTTGGCCTGGCCTCTTCCGGTACACTTGGCAGTTGCCAAGTCCAGAGCCCTCTGATTCCCAGAGTAAAAGCATAACCTTTTATGACAGAGGGAGAAGAGAGGGGAAGTGAGAGGGAGGCTCTTCCTTGCTGGCCGGGGTAGAGGAGGGACCCTGGGAGGGTGTCTGTTCCTACAAAGGCATTCAAACATAACTCCAGTTCTTAACCTCACGGGCAACTGTTGGTTCTTATGGTAAATGTTTAACTTTAAAAGAAACTTTTCCAACGTGTCTGCACCATTTTACATTCCTACGAGCAGTGTACAAGAATTTCGATTTCTCCACATAGTTAACAACCAACACTTGCTATTATCTATCTTCTGATTATAGTCATTCTAGTGGGTGTGAAATGGTACCAAACGGTGGTTTTTGTTTGTGTTTCTCTTAAGGACTAACGATGCTAGACATCTCTTTATGCACTTACTCCCCACTCACCTATCATTTTGGTGAAATGTCTATTCAAATCTTGAGACATTTTTATGTTGGGGTTAATCCTGTAAAAACTTTTCCAATACAAATCGAAAAGCATCAAAACTTAGCTTGTGATAAAGATGAGCATCTGAGCTGCACTGCAAATCTGGTTTTAGGCAGCCATATTATGCCCAAGAACAAGAGGCCAGGCACCCCAAACAGTGCAGTGACGCTGCCCTACATCTAACAACAGATGCTCCTGACAGCATCTCCTGGAGATTGCACTAGCCAGGGACAATCATAATTGATTTGTCAATTTTCGGATCAATCATAATTTCTACAGAGATTTTAAAAAAAAGCAACACCCTGATAAGGAGAGAGGGCTTCTCACTGCTTTTCAGAGGACAACATGAAAAAGCAAAAAATTAAACTACATGGAGGTGTAGCCCAGTGGTCGAGTATATATTTAGAATGCATGAGGCCCTGGGTTCAATCTCCCCTGTGAAAAAACAAAACTGAACAAACCACCACCAACAACAAAAATATATGGGGAAGTTGTAGAAATAACTGCAAAAACAGATATTATGTAGTCAATATGTTAACTTGTATAAATATACCAGCAAAATCAAAGTAAGTACAGAGAGCTTTGAATAATTGATGTGACTGGGTAGGAAGAAAGGAAATGTAGATACACTCAGGCCTTTTAATCTACAGCTTAATTTTTCCCTTTTAAAGAATATGATTCACTTAATTTGTTCATCGGTATCATTATAATAACGATGTCCAAAAGACTCCCTGCAAGCAACAGAAAAACAGTCAGGATAAGCGATTAGATCAATGGAATATAATAGTCCAAACGCAGGCCCACACTGATATGGTCAATTAATTTTTGGCTAAAGTATCAAAGCACTTCGATGAGTCTGATGGTTCAGTTTATGTGTCAGCTTGATGGTGCTGAGGGATTCCCACATGGGCTGGAAAAACATTATTTTGGGGTGTGACTGTTAGGGCAGTTCTGGAAAAGATGAGCATTTGAGTCAGTAGAAGGAGTTCAGAAGATCCACCCTCACCCACGAAGGCTGGCATCCACCACCCCAGCAAGGACACAAACAGAACAGAAAGGAGCAAGAAGGGCACAGACATTCATTTTCTCCTGCACTCAGACACTGGAGCCCCTGGCCCTCTACTGGGACTCCGGACCTTATACCAACAGCCCCTTGGTTCTCAGGCCTGAGGCTCAGACCGACTTATGCCACAAGGTTTTCCAGCTTGCAGACAGCAAATGATGGGACTTCTCAGCCTACACAATTGTGTGAGCCAGGTCCCATGATCAATCAATCCATTAATAAATAAAATCTCCTATTACGACAATAGGTGAAAGGACAATCTTCCAAAAAGTGTTAAAAAAAAACTGGAAACCCCCATAGAAAAATATGAATTGTGATGCTCTACCTCATACCATACAAAAATCAATGTGGGATGGGTCACAGACATAATGTAAAAGCTGAAATTATAAATATTTTAGAAAAGGATCATAGAAGAATATCTTTGCAATCCTGGATGGCAAGAAAGCACTAATTGCAAAAGTAAAAACTGGTAAATTTGATGTTGAAATTTTTTAAATTTCACTGGGAATGGTGGTGCACACCTGTAATCACAGTGACTAGACTGAGAAGCTGAGGCAGGAGCATCGCAAGTTCAAGATCAGCCTGGGCAATATAGTGAGACCTTGTCTCAAAATAAAAATAAAAAAAATGTAAAGAACTGGGGATGTACCTCAGTGGTAAAGTGACCCAGGGTTCAATCCCCCCCCCTTTTTTTTTTCAATTTTTGCTAATCAAAAGACATGATGGAGAAACGAATAGCTAAACCACTCATGGGAAGAAAATATTTGCTATACATGTTTCTGACAAGGAACTTGTATTCAGAATAAATGAATTACAATTTGATGATAAAGGACAAATAATCCAATAAAAACAAGGGCAAAAGAACAAACACTTCACAAAGAGTGAAAATCTCTAACATCAGGGAAATGCAAACTAAGATCACAATTCAATATTACCAACACCCATTAGAACAGCTAAAATTTAAAAGCCTGATGATTAAGGTCAGGGGAGCTATGCAGTGGTAGAAGGCTTGCCTAGTATGCACAAGGTCCTAGGTTCCATCCCCACCACTGGGAACAAACAAAAATGTCCAGAATGTGGAGCAAATAGAAATTCCACACATTACTGGTGGGGGTGTAAAATGGGCAACCCATTTGGAATCCGGAGGAGCAGTTTCTCAAAAAGTTAAAACGTACTAATCCCATGACTCAGAAACTCCTAGAGAAAAAGAAGCACGAATGAATAAAAATACATTTTGAAAAAAAAAATGTTCATAGCAGCCCAAATCTGGAGAAAACACAAATGCCTATCAATAGGAGAAAGCACAAACCAGCTGTGGCACAGCCATACCATGGAATCATACTCAGCAACAGAAGAAGCAAATCACTGGCACCTGCAACCACACAGATAAACCAAAAAAAGCATTCTAGTGCATAAAAATGATCAAGAAATAAAGAAGCACATACTTTTCTGGAGTACCTCAATTTTATGAAGTTCTAGAACAGGAAAAATTAATCTATGCTGTCTGCCCCTCGCGGGAAGGGATGAATGGGCTGGGAAGGAACAAAAAGAATTCTTCTGCTCTGGAAATGCTTGCCATGGTTGGGGTTACACAGGTGCATGCATTCATCAGTCTCAGGGAATTGCAAATTTAGGTCTGTGCATGTCACTGTATGTAAGATATGCCTAAAATAAAACAGAGAAACAACAGTGCCGGGCAGGAGGTGCGAACATACAGCTAGCAATCCACTGAGTTCAGAGCAATGCTGGCCACTTAATTAATGCTCAGTGACTGTTGGTTAAAATTATTATTATCTATCACAGCAAAGCTACCACTTAAGTGCCATTCACGACTGCAAACTTGAAACCTGTCAGAAGTTTGAAAATGATATGCATCTGCATAACAAATTGTAAAAAATTCTAGTTATATCCTTTCATCCTGTTATCTATCATAAGAACCCAGTTATTTATTACATGCCACATCTAATGTATCCTGTTTTATTAATTTTACCAACTGCATCCATAATCAACAGCCACTCCATGTATAAATAACTCATGTGGTTGGGCTGGGGATATAGCTCAGTGTAGAGGACTTGCCTAGCATGTACAAGACCCTGGGTGTGATCCCCATCAACAAATGAAAGGAGGAAGGAGGGAGGGAAGGAAGGAAGGAAGGAAAGAAGGTAGGTAGGTGGGAAGGAAGAAAAGAAGGTAGGTAGGTGGGAAGGAAGAAAGAAAAGAAGGTGGGAAGGAGGGAAGGAAGAAAGAAGGAAGAATTGACCAATAGTTAATCCAACAGTTTCACAAAGGATCAAAAGCAGAACTGTCATAGAGGATTGTGACGTTTTATGTGTGCAGTGCTGGGGAACTCTGGGCCTGTGTAGATAAACATGGACTGCATCATTGAACTATAGCTCTAGCCCAACTTGTGGTTCTTGTTTTCATCTGAGAAAAGTACTCGATGTGGTGGTGCACACCCCAAATTTCAGCTATTAGGGAGGCTGAGGTAAGAGGATAGCAAGTTTGAGAGAAGCCTCTGCAACTTAGCAAGAGCCTGTCTCAACATAAAATAGGAAGGACTGGAGATGTAGCTCAGTGGTAGAGCCTCTGGGTTCAGTCCTAGTACCTCAAAAAAGAAAAAAAGAAAAGTACCTGAGATGTCTGAGAAAACTGAAGGATTTAAAATTGAGAAATGGGCGCTGGGGTTGTGGCTCAACAGTAGAGTGTGCGCCTAGCATGTGCAAGGCCCTGGGTTCAATCCTCGGCACCACATAAAAATAAATAAATAAAATAAAGGTATTGTGTCCAACTAAAAGATAAATATTTTAAAAATAATAAAATTGAGTAATAAAACAGCTGGCTGTAAACTCTTCTCAAAGGAATGTGAGTCCCTTGAGGGGAGGGCAGGGGACAGAAGAGAAGATGGTAGTCTCTCATTTCTCCCATGAAGGCTATCCAGTTTTTTTCCATAAGATAATAAAATATTTATTAAGTACTGTATCCACTATGTGTCAGGTCACATGCTGGGCTCTAAGGAAAGGACAAAGGCTGAGTAGGGCTTCTTCCCTTTACAACACCATCATCTAAGATGGTGTTTCTGAAACTTTCGGCCTCCAAGGACCACTTAGTGGATATTGATATATACACAGTCCATCAGTGTTAGGCTCCGTTTTTAAAACCTCATCAAATTCATACCACTGTCTTAAAATTAACACAGTACTACGGTCACATGAGCAAGAGGAGTACTTCTAACATAGGTTAATCCATTTGGTAATAGTCTCAAAGGTGATCAAGCAGGGCACAGTGGCACATGCCTATAATCCCAGGGGCTTGCGAGGCTAAGGCAGGAGGATCTCGAGTTTAAAGCCAGCTTCAGCAACAGCAAGGCACCAAACAACTCAGTGAGACCCTGTCTCTAAATAAAATACAAAATAGGGCTGGGGATGTGGCTCAGTGGTTGAGTGTCCCTGAGTTCAATTCCCAGTACCAAAAAAAAAAAAAAAAAGGCAATCAGTTTTATCTTTTACTCTCTTCCTCTACAAACTAGAAAATTCTAACCCACAGTAATAAGAAGTCGAGAATGACAGCAGTGGGCTGGGGCTGGGGCTCAGTGGCACTACTTGCCTAGCATATGTGACACTGGGTTCAATTTCAGCACTGCATATAAATGAATAAAATAAAAATCTATCAAAATTTTTTTAAAAATTATTTTAAAAACTAAATAGAATAAAGGCATGCTGTTCATTTACAACTACAAAAAGAAAACTAAAAACAAAACAAATCAAAAAGAATGGAAGCAGTGTTTGCCAGCTTCCTTAGACGGTTCTGGAGAGTCAAATCAAATAAGGACCCGCAAGTGATGGGTCATTTTTTCCTCATGAACTCAACCTTCTGTAAAATGTCAGGTTGGTGGACAGAATCACGCTTGAGATCTTAAAAGGTGAGTTTCAACTTGGGCAAGAACAGCATTTGGATTCCTGATTCTGTCTCCGATACGATTTATCTCTAGGAAGCATTTTTCACATTTTGCTGCAACATCTGGGTGTGGTGTGAAGATATGCCCCATCATGTTATCGACTGAATTCTCTGGAGAGTGAAGGAAAACATCAAGTGCTGGAAACACTCCAAACTCCCCACACCAAGCCCTTTCTGCCACAGTCCCACCTCCAAAAAACCCAAGACCTTGTTTTCAAAGTAAAGTAGTGACATCTGGGCTCTGAACCAGGCTGGGCAAGATATGGCATTTCCTGCTGTGACACACTCCACAGGCATTTGAAGCAGAAGAAACATCTTCATTAACATAACCTGTGCACGGAGCAATTTTTTTCCCACAATCTACCATTCTCCACTTCAAAGCTTGTGAGAACCTTTCTGTTTAGCAGCCAGCAGACCTAGCACAGTGGAGTACAGCCACTCAGATCTTGAACTGCATACTTTAGGGACAGGGACTCCCCAACTGCCAATGGGTCACCTTTCTAATTTTCATATGATTTCCTAAAGCGCTGGTTCAAGAAAAGGAAGCAAACTATTACCTGCGGCCTCTTTCCTCTATATAAGCATTTACATGACATTCTGCAGCGACATCACCACTTAGGGGCCAATGCACAGCTCAGGTTAACAATCAAAACCAGACCCCTGACCTCCCCTGGCACAGCCGACGACAGGCAGGACCATCCTTCCAGTCAGCTCAGGCCCAAGCTCTGCCCTGACACCTCGATTCTCCCACTTCACATTTTGCTCATCAAAAATTTTTATTGGCTCTATTTAAAATATATATCCAGCAACTGGCCGTCCCTCACTTTCATGGCTCCCACAATGGTCCAGCTACCACCTCTTAAGTGACAGCAACAGCCTCCTAACACCCCATGATCTATTCTCAACACAGCATCCAGGGTGATCCTTTTAAAACATAAGCCACATTATGTCACCCCTCTGCTTAAAACCCTGCTTTGCGAAGGTTAGTTTGAAGTGTGAACGTGGCTGGACTGTGGTTCCTAGTTAATCAATCACTAATCTAAGTTCTGTTGTGAAGGTATATTGTGGAGGTGTTTGACATCTATAGTCAGCTGACTCTATTTTATTTTTGGAACTAGTGATTGAACCCAGGGGTGCTTTACCACTGAGCTACATCCCCAGTCCTTTTTATTCTTAATTTTGAGACAGGGTCATGCCAAGTTGCTGAGGCTGGACTTGAATCTAAGATCCTCCTGTCTCAGCTTCCCAAGTTCCTGCGACCACAGGCATGTGCCACTGTACCCAGCAATCAGTTGACCTTAAATAAAGGAGATCATCCTCAATAATGTGGGTGGGCCTCGTCCAATCAGTTGGAAGGGAATTCAGAGGGACAAGTGGAACAAACCTGAGGTTTCCCTGAGGAAGAAAGCAGCATCACTTCTCACTGAGTGTCCCCTGCCTGCCCCATGCATTTCAGATCCCAGCCTCCACAATACCACAATCACATAAACTAATTTCTTTAAATAAAGGTCTTTATATATGTACATATGTGTGCATATTAAATATGCGTGCGTGTGCGTATTTATAAATGTGTGATATATACACATGTGTATGTATCTACTATTGATTCTACTTCTCTGGAGAACGCTGATACAACCTCCTTGTGCCCTCTACATTCCATTTGTCCCTCTGGACCCCTCTCTCCCCATCTCCATCCTACTGCCTTCCCGGGATTGACCTCCAGGAATAAACACACACATCAACATCTGTCTTCTGGTTGCTTCTGGCCTTGAAAGCACCAGTAGGACATTGAAAACAGAGAGTCAGGCCAAGGCTCTTTCCCTATGAGGTCATCTTGTGCTGACTCCTGGGTTCTAGTAACAGCTCCCTCATCTCCCTTGGGAGCCAGAAGTGCTGACAGCTTGGCTGCAATTAGTCCCATGTCACCACATAATCATTTGTGGCCTCCTGCCCTGTCAGAGAGTTCCTCTGCAGATTAACCCCTTGAATCACTGTATTTTGAGTGTGCTGTTTCCTACTGGGGCTCCGACGGATAGACTTCCTATTGCACTCAAAATGGCCCACAAGGCCCTACAAGATCTGCCTGACTCTTCCCTCAATGGCCTCCGCTTCTCCTACCTTCCCCTTGTTGGCTCCTCTTTGTTGTTCAGAGTACAAGCCAGGTACGTGCAGCCCGTCCAGGGTAAGAGACAGCCGGGATCCCTGATGTATTCTATGTGCCCAGAAGAGCTGTGCTTGGTAAATACTGCATCATCTCCAAGTTCTATCAGTCTCCATGCCAACGTTCTTTCGGTGCATCCACAATAAATGTGGTACCCTCTTCCTACCCATAGCTTACAAAAGAACCCCAAAGTAGGAAAAAAAAATCTTGCCTCTTGATGCAGGGCTCCACAACCCAAAACAACCACATCCATCTCCTTCACTTTCACCCCATGATCACTGAAATCTTGGGCAAATGTGGAAAAATCACAAATCAGAGCCCACTATCATCATCAACAGGATGACGAATGTTATTGTTAATTCATCTTCACAAGATGTAAAAAATTCTCCTCATAAAAATACTTTCCCCAAAAAGTTTTATGACCCACATGGAATGAAATATCTAAAACAAATGCAATACTAAAGGTGGCTGAGTGATATATGCTAGCTCAACAATTCTGCAAATGTCAAAATTATGATATGATCTATCATTCAGCAGCATTTTCATTAGCCTTTGTTAACTCTAAAGGAAAAATCACATTTTTCCTAAAGTTAACTAGCTAAACAGAATATATTCTTTTGGTTCATGTTAACTGTTAATTTACTTCACTGTTTAACTGCTTGCAAGCTCAACCCCAGATGGTTTTATACATAAAACCAACATGCTTCAAAGTCAACATTAATACTGCTTCACAGTACTCTTGCACAGACTAGGAGTATAATATACAGTTATAGCTCAACTGAGTAACAGGATGTAAACATGGAAAGCATATAAGCATTTCACCTCAGGATGTTCCGGAATGTTCACCTCTATACACTAGAAAGTGAACATCCAGACACCAATACTAAATCTGAATGCAGTTCTGCTTTCACATGTCACTGTTAGAGGGACCTAGACAACTATATGCCCAGAATATAAAACAGGGCCTGATGCATAAAAAATGTTCAGTAAGTATTTCATGAATATTTCATGACCAGATAATAATGATTTTTTGAGTATTTACTGATCTTAATACCATTTATGTGATAACGAATATAACACCTAACACAATCCTAGAAGGTAGGGAGTAGACTTACCCACATTTCATAGATGAGAAAACTGAGGAACCAAGAAGTTAAGTAAAAAGTCCAAGGTAATACTGCTAGGCAGGAACTGATTTGGTAATCTGTTGCATAACATAACACCTCAATACAAGAGGCTTCAAACAATGATGTGCTCTTATTTTTTTATGGTTCTGTGGGTTCACTGGCTTCAGCTGGAGAGTTCTTGACTTCTCATGCAACAATTCTCAAGTTAGCAGCTAGGATATTGTCATCTGAAGGCCTAACCACAAGAGAACTCCAATGACTCCCTCCCTCATGGGGCTGCAAGTCAGCTGAGAAGATTAAAACTGATGGGGGCTGCCTGGGTATCTCTCTCCATGAAGCTTGAGCTTCATCACAGAATGGTGGTCCTTCTAAGGCAGCTGGCTTCCTCCCGAGTGTAATTTGAAGAAACTAAGGCAGGGGCTGGAGGTGTAGTACAAGGACCTGGATTTGATCCCCAGCAGTGCAAAAAAAAAAAAAAAAGAGAGAGAGAGAGAGAGAGAGAGAGAGAGAGAGAGAAAAGAGAAACAAAGACAGAAGCTGAAAGCCTTCTTATGCCCTAGCCCCAGAAGTCAAGCATTGTCATTTTTGCTTTATTCTGTCTGTTTCACAGGCCATCCCAGATTCAACGATGGGGGACGCTAGAAAACCAGCAGGTGTGGCACCTCAAGTGTCATCTTTGGAGACTCACCACCACCACAGTGGAGCTGGCATTTGGATCTAGGCAGGACAATTCCAGAAACTGAACTCACGCTTAACCACCACGCCACATGTCTCTACCAGGAATGAATGAATAAAGTCTTTAGTTTGTGTTTCTAGAGGGGACCATTCTGGTAATTTGGGACTCCAAAGGTGAATTAAAATCTCCATCTCTAAAGATACAAGGTTATTTGCAATGTTTATTTCTTTTCTTACTTTTTCTATGCTGAGGATTGAACCCATGTCCTCCTGAGTGCTCTGAGCTACACCCCCAGCCTAATTTGTAATTTTTAACTGACAATCTTTTCTCCGCTTCCAAACTCCCTGGTTCCAAAAGCCAAGAGGCACCCGCTGTAGGTGCTGGGGTAGAGGAGGCTGGGCAAAACAGGGAGGGTTTGGAAGCTCTTTTGCGGGCACAGTTTTATGAAAGCTCATGTTTAAATGAAGAAAGGGCACAGTGATCAGCAGCAGGTATTTTCAATGGGAATTCGCCATGCCCCAAAGGGATTACCATCCGGCTTGAAAAATCTGGCCTGTAGACAAGTCCTACACAAATGCCACACTTTCATTCCTCATTACAGCTCTGGAAAAGAGGTTTAAAAAAATAATCACCACCACCACCATTTATTGAGCGCCTGACTCCACCAAGCGCTGTGCAGAGGCCTTGTCTCCTACTTACTTCAATCCTCACATCAACCTCACAGGGCAGGTTGGACCATGATATCCAGGATACCAACTTCAGAAAGTTCCAGAAACTTCATCACTTAGTAAGTAAGCGGCCAGAGATTAAAACCTCTGTTACTGTGACTCTCCAAAGCCCATTCTGCTAAGCACTGAGGAATGCCACGCATATGACCCTCCACCAAGATCCCTGTCACCGTGTGGCCACTGTTAGTCATTTCTGACTACTGAGTGCCTCCTTCCTCACCGCCCCCATTCATTCGGGGCTGTGATGTTTCCAATCACTGCTATTTCTGGGTTCAATCCAGCACCTGATCTTAGGTAGGTACTTTCCAGTTTTAGTGAATTAATAAATTATGATTTCTTCAGAGGAAGTTGACAGTAACCCAGGGGTTTTAGGTCAGTGTCTAGCAATCAAACCCCTATCAACCATGGCTAGGAGCACTCAGCAGTAAAACGGCCACTGGCTTCCACCGTCCCATCTCTGCCTAACTGATCTCCCCTCCCTTCACGTTTTTGGAAAACACTGTTTGATTATGTGCAGTGCCCGGGAGTGCCTTGCGGGGAGGCGGTGAAAGCAAGGCAGGGCTAGTGCTCTGAGCAGTTTTCATTCCGGCTCCCCACCTCTCTGCGGGTGTTCCATTTATTT
Source organism: Spermophilus citellus (assembly GCF_964194105.1). Lineage (NCBI taxonomy): Eukaryota > Metazoa > Chordata > Mammalia > Rodentia > Sciuridae > Spermophilus > Spermophilus citellus. Next base: position 39,716,766 of record NC_138188.1, read on the forward strand.
TTGGATGTTTATTCTGGTTCTCCAGGACCTGCCACACCGACTCTCATGAGCTAACAAATAATGTATTTGAAGAAAACCCTTCTTTTCTCCCAAGTTCCTAGAGTTAGAAATTCAAGGGGACCCCAAAGCACTACGGCCACTATTGATAAAGCTACAACTGTGTGAGGAGAGGGTAATGATTCCCCTTTCCATGGGATCAAAGGACAATAACTCACACATAAAACACTTCTCTGTGCAAGGAACCCGGGACAGCAGCTGTCCACAGTGCACCTTCCTAACTAAGCAGGACAATGTGGGGGGAAAAAACCCCACAAAACCTAGCCTTGGAACTAGGACCCCTCTAAATACTTCTCTGGTCTTCAACAAAAAGCAACCGACAAGTGAGGACACCATCTTTTTAAACTGAACATTTGTAAGAAATTTGCAAATGTATGGAACAATTCAAATTTGCTCAGTGAATTGAACTCTGGAGGGAGGCAAGGAATGGTATTCATAAATATTATATATTCATAAAATATCATAAATACATTCGTAAAATATATATTCATAAAATATCAAAAAATTTCGTTCTAGTGCTTTACCTCTATGGTTGCCTTCTCCACTTAAACTGCCTTTTAAAAATGTGTCTCCTTGACACATTTTTAAATTGACAGTGGTGTTTCAGGAAGGAGAGGGTTTTTGCTTCTGAATAATTGTCAAAGAGAATCTCTTGTAGAAAGAAAAAACCCAATGGAAGACTCCATTTTTATGTTTTCTTCTCTATTAGTTTCCTCTGCCTGAATGCAGCACTAAAAATATAAGCAGTACAAATAAACATATTTACAGAGCATCAGGTTTTCAATCAATAAAAACATACTTGGTTTCCATGTGAAGAATCAAGAGGAGAACAAAATGGAAACAAGGACCAGAGGCCTCAAAAGCAAGCAGAAGAGTAAACAATCAGTAAAAGGGGGACAGAGGCCCCAGTGGGAAAATGTCACCTGCTGGATCACTGATAGAGGCTGCATCTGGCCCTGCCTCCCAGAGGAGTCAGGGTGGCAGGGACACTTCCAGCTTCCAGTGTCTTCTCCACCAAAGCCTAACTGGGTTACTGATGTGTCCTAAGGGTCATAAGTTTCCAGATAAGCACTTTTGATAAAAACAAACAAACAACAACAACAACAACAACAACAACAAAAAAACAGCTGTAGGCTCTACTCCCATTCATACAGTTCTCAAGCTTTGATATGCAAACATTTTCTGTTAATTATATTCATTGTCACTTTCCTTAAGTGTCAATGAATTAACACAGCATCTTAAATTACTATTCAGGCAGTTGAAATAACTATGCTTAGTAAAACAGATATATACGTTCATTAAAAAAAACAGTTAAGATTGGAATTTCAATCTCTATATAATTCTAAATCCTATGTATAGTTTAAAGCCAGGAAATATGTGTTTAAGGCCAAAATTCCATTCCCCTATCTATCCTGCTGTGGTTACACCAGACAAATCATAGTTACAGTAATTTTAGAACCCTTTGCTGCACCCTCAGGTATAATTAAGTGACTTAAACGTTGAGTTCCTGCCTCAATTCACTATTTGTTTTCTCAAATTATATACCTGGCACTGACTGACCAGAGCATCGCTCTATGTTTGAATTTTGACACAAACCCATGCCCACCCCTGCTAGCTTTCTTCTCACGAAGCCATTCAAGTTATTGCAAAGACATAAATCCCACTCATATTTTTAATTTATGAGTTCTTTCCATTAAATGTGAATGCTGTTTAAGTTTAATCAGCCAGTTTAAATGTAATCAGCCTTCTGGGGGATGGATTCCTATGATGACTTTAACACAACAAAGTCACAAAATTACCCTCAGGGCAAGGGTACAGAAATACTTTTATATAATTGCTTTTTTTTGGGGGGGGGTGTTGTTTTTTGTTGTGTTTTGGTTTTGGTACTGGGGATTGAACCCAGGGGCACTTAACCAATGAGCCACATCCCACCCCTTTTCATTCTGAGATAGCTGCTCAGGGCCTCGGTAAATTGCTGAGGCTGGTGCTGAACTTGTCATCCTCTTAACCAAGCTGCTGGTATCACAGGTGTGAACCACCCCGCCTGGCTTATATAATTGTTTATTAGGTATACTCAGAAATATCAAGACCTGTGTGAAGTCAAATAAAGCTTTTACAAAGGTCTACTCCAAATTGTCAACACATAAAACTACTTACGGTGAGCACCAACATAACTCACACACACAACTGTTACTGGTTCTCTTGTCTACTCCCTAGAACACTGATTACAGGCTCACTGAGGGCAGAAACTACGCCCTGTCTTTTTGCTCCCAGGGCCCATCACAATGCCTATTCCATAGCTGGCACTCAATAAATTTTGGTGAATGTTTATTTATTTGATAAATAAGTGTATGAGCGTAATTGTATTACTGAGTCAGAATATATTGTGCTAAGTCTTTTCATACCATTTACAAACATGATGATATTATGCAAGATACAAAATCATTAGGCCTCAGTTTCCCTAAATGTGACATGGGCACATTAATGCTTATCTTCCATACAACCTCAGATAATTGCCTGCAAATGAAATTAAATGATTCAACATTAATTGAACTCAAAAACATACATTATTATTTTAGTACTCTGATCTATATAAACAAGTATGTTAAATTCTGGCAGGATAGAAAAACAAGTAGTTATCAAATTATACTATATGCATTAGGTAGGAAATTTGAAGTTCTTTCTATTCCAGTTTATGCTTTTCATCTTCTGCCTGAAGTAGCTAAATGAGGAGAAATTCACATACTTTTGGCCTAAACAGGACAGACTGTATTGCCAAATTTTCTTCTTAACTCTGACTAATAAGATTTTCTGATCCTCCCACATTATTTACTTCAGAGTCAAAGGGATGAAAGGTTGTTTTCTAGGTGGGGCCTGAAGACTAAATTTGAAATTGCTCAAGTATTTGCTGATTTTTCTCAAGTCAGATTTATGCTAAAAATAATAATTAAAATCTTAATTAACTGGCTAACTTCAGTACTTTTAAGATATTTTTGGAAATATGGGAGGGATTATAAATAACAAATATAAACCTTGTAATTTCAATAATGATTTAAGACAACAGGACTATATACATGGCTTACCTCATTTTAAAAACTGATTTTTAAAATATGCTCAGTTTTAAATCTAAGAACGAAATTATTTACACCAATCTCTATATGCCAACTGCTGCTTTGGTGAGATAATAACAGCTACTGCCTTGCACATTTACTGTTCTATTTGGTTTTAAGTTCAGAAACCAATTTTAAAGAACAATTCCTATACACCAGATTCAGATTAAGGAGAGTTCTTAGAAAGCTCTGGGCTTTAAATTTCCTCTGAATTTGCAGTTGCTGTAAATAAAAGTTTGGTCAATCCCACTTAAACATCCATACCAAATAGAGCTCAAGTCAGACTCGGAATAGAGTTGCTTTTGCAAGATATTTTAGTGTTAATGTCTATTTTTCCCTAAAAGAACATATTTGGTTTGGATCAAATCATTAATATGTATCTCTGACTCTACTATGGGGATTATAAAATGAAGAAGTCATAGGCGAAAATACCAAGAAACAGAGGCGTGGTTAGTTGCCAAGGGTGCTGTGAATCCATAATGAGTCTATATGAACTGGTGGTCTTCACACCCAGGGCTATGGAGCTGGGAATGCAAGGTGCCTGCTGGATTTTGTCTCACTGCCCACTCCGTCTGGCTCCCCCTCTAGCAGGCAGCACCCCATCTCACACTGCCTGTACAGTCACCTGTGTGTCTCCGGCACTGTGTCTGGCAACTCCTGAAAAGCATTCTTGCCCACGTTGCAGTGAGCCCAAAGGCACCAGCCATGTTCTGACTGATGGTGGCCCAATTCCTTTAAGGGTCTAGAGATCTCTTACTGCCCTCTGCACACAATCCTGGCCTGCAGGAGAACACTGCCGCAGGAGGTCCCGGTGGTAGTCGTTCATGTTTGGAGTTCCCTGTCTTGCTGCAGGACTTGGCACAGGCCGGTCTTATCCTTAAGTCAGTTAGGGTGACTTTTCCAAGCTTTCTTAGAAGGCTGGATCCTCAAGTTCCACAGGACCTTGGCTGTCAATTCACCCTCCTTTCCTGCCCACTCCCTCATATATAAAGGACAAATGTATGAAATGCCCCTTGGATTACAATCCCCAAAGACAGCTCCTACAGGAAACTAAGAAAATGTCACTCTCATGATGGATTACAAAATGCTTAGCTATTTCTTAACTCTTAAATTTTCTGATTTAATGTCAAGTGGTGCGTTTTTAAGAACACAGTCAGCAAAATTAATTAGTAAAACTTTAGGGTAACTGAGGCCATTGAGAGTTTATTACCAGAAAGATAGCTGAGTCAACAGGTTTAAGTTACAATCACAACGTCAACAAGCACAAAGGGCAAATATCAGCTTCCCCATTTGAAAAGCAGAAGTGCAACTGACTGGCATGGAGCAACTTCATGCTCAACATGTTTATGTGAGTAAAATTAACCTCAAAATCCTCTTGAACTGTCCTAAGGGACTTCTAGTGATAATGGAAATACTCACATACTGTCCAGTATGGCGGCCACTATCCACATGTGGCTGTTGAGCACTTGAAGTGTGGTGAGTCTGATTGAGGAGATGAACTTTTATGTAATTAAACACCCAATGTTGGTAGTGCAACCGTCCAAGAAATTGCTATAAAAATGTCAAAGTCCTATTCTAGGGGCTGGAAATGCACCGCACTGACAGCATGTGCTTTGCAGGTGTAAGGCCCTGGGTTCAATCCCCAGTAGTGGGCAAAGTAAAAATAAGAGCAAATCTAAATTTCTAATCTGCAGGCTAAACTTCCATACCAGAAAGTCCTACACGAGTGGCTAGAAAGTCTGGCTGTGACAACTAGTATTCACCTTTCTCAAAGTATAGACACTAAAACCAGACTGTCCACATTCTCCACTGATAGCTTAGTTTAACGAAAGCCACTTGGTGGTGAAGGCCACCTTGCTGGAACACATGTCCAGTTCAGAAGAATGAAATAGGACGCAGATGAGTTTAAAAAGCATATGTCTTTCCCTCTTCAGGGAAATGAAGTTTTGATTATGTGTGTGTGTGTGTGTGTGTGTGTGTTTTTTTCCGGTACCAGGGATTGAACCCAGGGGCACTCTACCACCAAGCTATCTGCAGCCCTTCTACTTTTTGAGACAGAGTCTTGCTATTGCCCAGGCTGGGCTTGAACTCTCAATCCTTCTGCCCCAGCCTCCTCAGTAGCTGGGATTACAGGTGTGCACCACTGCATGCCACAAAGTTCAAAGGCCACTTCGAGATTTTCCCATCTTTGTGATGGAAAAAAACATCTTAGAAATGTGTCAGAGAAAAAGGTGGCTGTGATGTTTTGACAAAAGTGATATTGAATCACACAGTGGGGACCCTATTCTTGGTTTACTGACTGAGGTTTGGGAAAATGGACTGGACCAACAAGCTTCAGGAAGACTTTAGAGACTGGATTGGAGAAGGCCCCAGCAGAGCCTAGCCCTGTCCAGAACAGCAGCCATACTAGGGGCCAGGACCAGTGCATCTGCCCTCAGCGGGTGCCTGGACACTCTGACAGCACTCCGATCTGCTGAGAAAACACTGAGGCAAAGGTCTCCACATTTCTTCATTTTCTCTGTTGCCCTCCTATTTCCTCCACCATCTCCTCCTGGATACCTGGTCACCTTCCTAATCCATCTCTCTCTATTCTTAACCCCTTGTAATCCAACCTCCACACAGCAGCCAGAATGATCTTTTAAAATCAGACTCATTCCTCTGCTTAAAATCCTCCCTTGGTTCTTACCCAAAACAAAATCCAAACTCCTCACTCTGGCCTCCAAGGCTCTACTTCCTTTTTTTTTTTTTTTTTTTGCTTCTTCTCATCCCATTGTTCCCCTTCTTTGTTCTGTTCCAACTGACCACCTCCTCCACATGTTCCTGGGGTAAATCAAACTTCTTCCCCCTCAGGTTCTGAGTTTCAGGGATTTAGATGCACTATCTCATTTTGTCTTTACATACCCAGCCTGTAATCCCAGTGGCCTGGGAGGCTGAGGCAGGAGGATCCCGATTCAAAGCCAGCCTCAGCAAAAAGGGAGGTGCTAAGCAACTCAGTGAGACCCTGTCTCTAAATAAAATACAAAAATAAGGACTGGGATGTGGCTTAGTGGTTGAGTGCCCCTGAGTTCAATCCCCAGTACCCGCCCCCCCACCAAAAAAATGATTTTGTCTTTACAATAAACCTGAGATTTAAAGATCCATCCTGGGAGGGTTGGGAGGAGAATTTGAAATCAGAGAGGTCTGCTGAGGTTGTAACACAGCTTCCTTTAAAGTTGGGCCCTTCGGAGAGTCCTGACCGACTCCACTTTGCTCTGTGGCCTGTTCTTTCTGAATCTTTTCTCCTTGGCTTAGCCCAGGTTCCAATAAGAGCCAGCCTCATAGGCAGACCACCTCTGATGGAACAAAATTGCTCCCTCAAGCAATAAAGATTTCCCTGGTGCCACAGAACCTCAAAGAACCAGACCTGAGATAAGGATCCACCAGGCCACAGTCTGACCAATCTGTTTTACAAGGCATGTTCCCTCCCTTCCCCTTTCCTCCCCTATGGCCACACTGACTACATTCCTTTCCTACTTTACCATCACTTATCTCTCCAGTTGAACTCTCCAGGTGGCTTGTGGCTGTATCTGGTTTGTTGGGATCCCCAGGGTCAGACCTCTGGGACTCCAGGAACAGGCTCATAGCTTTCACCTCGGCATTGCATTCAAATGAAGCAACATACACCTCCTTTGTCTCCACACAGAAGAATGAGGCCACAGGCCTCTCCAGAGGCAAATCCCTCCTTTGTCAAGGAAAATCTTGCCTGGACATCCCCCTCCCCAGTCCCCAGTCAATGTTTCAGGCCACACCAACACTGTCCTGCAAAACACCTGGCAATCTGTGGGTGGCGCTGCCTGACTAAAGGAAGCTCTCAGGGAACCAATGTTTTCAATTACCAAACAACTTCCCAACAACAACAAAAATAAAGATAGCAATCGCTGACTACAAAGATAACACAATCCAGCTGACTCTAAATACCCTTTTTTAAAACACTAGTTGTTTCAAGATCCAGCTTCTGATCTTGACTCAGCATAATCTAGTATTGTTATCCAGTCCCCTGCCCCAATTATTATTATTCTCTATTCTTAGATTGCTTTTAGTGGTGGCTTCCATCCAGGGACATAAAGTGTTGTGTGTGTGTGTGTGTGTGTGTGTGTGTTTGCCTCCTCTCTCTATTTTATTTTCCTAGTGGGTATGAAGTTGTCATAGCAATATCTTTGATCTTTTATTTCCCACCGGGAATTTATGCAGCCATGAGGAATAACTAACTTCCAGAGGTCATTAGACAGACCTTTGACTGAAAATAGCCTTCATCAGGCATCCATAAAATTCAACTGAGTCAGGCTAGGTTCTCAGAAACACATCTGCTTTAAGAATTTATTCCTTCAAGCATTATCTTGAGCCCTTTCTAATCGCTAATGCAGGACACCACTAGATCTCTTAATAAAAATCTCCCAAATAGTTGAAGTAAATCCAACATTTCATTTATTCAGGCATTTGCCTCTAACCCAAATCCTCACACCAGAGAGAAAAAGCAACTGCCTTACTCTGCTTCCAATGCCCACTTTCAAGAGGATACCTTTTTAAAAAATGCTTACTGTGATTTTCCAAGTACATTTGCTATTTGGAGGGTACACTCCAGGAAAACCTTCACTGCCAATAAATCCAGACTCTCCAGTAAGAATGCCACCACATGTGAAAACAGGTCTGTGAAAATAAAAGAGGAAAGAATACTTAATTTGAAACATGGTTTAACAATCTAATGTCACCCTCAGAAAGATGTACTGAAATGGATGAGAGTTAATACGGTTTAATACTTGCTTGCACCAGATCATGGATCTGAAAGCTGCTAGCTCTCAGAATATTTAAATTACAGCCTGATCAAGCGCTCAGACCAGATGTCATCTGTCTCCATCATAATCGCCTAGGAATACATTTACCTAGGAATATATATACATTTATAAAACCTGGTCCTCCAGGGTACATTCAAGTTTGTAGGAAAAAATGGTTAGTGGATCAGCTTAACTGGAGAGAGGGGGTGAAGTGGTGAGAGCCAGGCTGAGTGAGGCTCAAGGTTTTAAGGATAGCCAGCAATTAGTTAATATTAAAGTTTTGAAGTTCCCAGATTTGGAGCCATGCCTAGGTCTCCTCCCCTCTTCTGAAAATCCTTGGCCATTGGTGGCGCCTCCCATTGAAAAGGAAGGCTGATGTTGATGGAGGTACTGGAAGAGGAGGTGCCAAGACTGGCCCTGGGTTGGTTCTCTCAGCCCAGATCCTGGAGCCGTCCAAAGGGTGGCAAAGAGTTAACTTTTTGGAGCAGCTCTCTGGGTTCCCCTGGGTTTTCATCCCTGGGCAAAGCCTCTGGAGCAAAAACAGCAATCAAAGCAGAGGCCACAGATGTGGGCCCTGGTACTTCCCTCTGCTCCCTTAAATACTCCGGGAGAGGAGAGGCAGGTCAGTTAACCCCGCCACGTGGTGGCCGGGCCAGCTGCTGAGCCCGGGCGCGGGTCCACGCGGAGCCCACTCGGCATAGGGGCGAGCGCAGGGCGGTCCGGGCGCTCCGAAGCGCGTGGAGAGGGGCGACACGCGAGGCTGCAGGGGAGCGGGAGGGCGGGGGTCGTGTTACCTCTCCGGGGGCTGCAGCCGGGACGGCCGAGCGGCGGCCAGCAGCAGGCAGAGCGGGGCCCAGGCGCCGGCGCCCCTCATGGCCGGTGTGGACGCGCGGGCTCCACCCCGCCGGCGCGCACCCCGCTTTGCACCCGCCGGGGCTCACACCCCCGCTGGCATCGACCCTGGCGCGCTCCCCGGCTTCGCTGCGGCCCGGGAGCCCTCACTCTCCGCGCTCGCTCGCTCGCCGCCGCGGGCAGCCAGGTACCCCGAGTGCGCAGCGGCCGGCGGGGCGGGGGCGCTTTTATAGGCGATCACGGTGCCGTCTGACGACGCTCCATTTCCCCTGAGGAGTTGCTCTGGCAGCCACAGGCCACTGCTGAATATCCCGTTTGTTCTCCGGCGGCAGGAGGGGCGGCTCCCAGACCAGAGCCGCCTCCTCCCCTGGGGCGGGCGGGCGTCTCCTCCGTGCGCCCCGGGACCCACCGCGGGGACTACGGGGAGAAGGATGGGGACCGAGTGGTACCCAGGCGGGCTTGGCTCCGCCATCCATGGATCATCCATGGTGAGCGTCTTGGTTTGCTTTGGAGAGTGCCCCCCCCCCGTAGTTGCTTTACAAAGTATCATTTTTATACTTAGCTGATTGCTGCAAAACCTGGGGTTCCCTGTTTTGTCACCTTCGAACATCCAGATCCAAGAGGAAAGCAAAGACATTCTATCATATTTTAACTCCGGGTCTTATTCTTTTACCTTAGACATACACAATCTCAGTACATTCTTCTGTTTTTCCTGTTCTTGAAAATAAGGAGGGAGATACTTTTTGTGGGGGGATTCAAATCAACCATCTCAAGCCAGCGATTTTTGAGTGAATTCTCATTAAATGTCAAATAATCAGGGCGGAAGCCGAATCACCTAATCTCACCAGCCCATGTTATGTTCTGGAAATGGTGTTTCTCTGCTGGCATTTCTCTGTTTTTAGAAGAGTTTATCCAACAGCTGGGAAAGAAGCTTTCCAATTTCTTTCTTTAGTATTGATGAGTTAAGCTGTACAGAGAAGTTGTTTTTCCAAGAAGAACAATTCTAGCCTTGTGGAATCGAGTCTTTCCTTTATTTGATTACATGAAAATAATTTTAAACCTTTATATTTGGTAAATTCTTTCCAATAACAGGGATTAATAAAAAAAATAACAAAAATAGAATGGATGAATTGAGATTTTCAATACCCATACTACCCATGGGAGCTACAACTTAATTTCATGCCTGATTTCTGCTGTTCCCTCTAAATATTTTCACCTTTTTAAGAAAAAATATAAGCATTAAAGTAAAACTTGTCAAGAATTCATTTCTAGTGATGTGCTTGTAATGTTAAGAATATAAACACTTGGGACAAAGAAATAGGTAAAACTGGTTACAGAAAGTAACCTGACTTTTTAGTAATGGAAAACCCAAGAGTCTATACTAGTAATCAGAACTTCCCTGCAACTTTCAGATTATCTTAGCATTTTTAAAAAGTGAAGGAAAAAAATAACACATAAACTACAACTTTTGAAGAGTTCCCTAAAGGCACCACACCCTGTATTACATTTTTTTAAACAAGGGATTACAGAATTTGGCAAGCTGCATTATATCCTGAAACTTACACCCTCAACTCAATAAAAAATGTCTTTAGAACGACAAAGAGGAAAATAAGCGATTGTTTATTTTGCACACATTTCAAGAATAAGCTACCCAATAGCATAAGTGTTTTAGATGATAGTTTATTAAAAAGTTCATAGTTTGAAATTACAAAGTGAAAATATTGTGCAATTCAGTTTGGGTAATGGTTTGGAGTCCTCATAGCCAGAAAATACTTCATTCTTAGGACTAAACTAAGTTTTTGAAATTCAAAATAAAAAGCACAAAATATTAAGCATGCCTAAATAGATAGAAAACGATTTGAACAAAAATATGCAGTGGTGTTTTCTTTTCCTGATTTATAGCATGAGAATGAGTTCCTATCCTTGCTGAAGAGTTGGGTTTCTAACACTGATCATTATGTTGTGTTGAGACTCATAAGAAAGACATTGATCTCACCATGTGATTTTAAAAGTTTATTAAGACTCATATTATTTGCTTTTAAAAACACATATTTGACTTGGAACTACAGTTCTAACCAAAATTATAAACCTTACTTGTCCTAAGAAGTTTAATGTGTTAAATTTGAGGCAGACCCAAGGGGACTCTGAAGATGTGTGTATATGGTTCATCTCTCTGAGACCAGGTTCTAGATTTCTGCAATGCAAAAGTAGTATAATGGCCAGGGAGCCACAGAGCTCCAGGCAGTGGGAAAGGGGAGAGGTGACGATGACGAAAGCTATAGGGTAGATTCTCAAAATGTAAAGTGATCCTTGTTATCCCGAATGTGTACTATCCAGTCTCTGCAGTTAGCAGGCGCAGAATCAAAGTCATGGGAATATGGAAATATTCACCAATGAACTGACCACTTGTAAATTAGACCCCACTCAAGCTTTCCTTGCTGCATAGTATAAGCATTTAGCTGTGTCTAGTATGTCTAGCTGATTGGCCTCTGATTAGTTCACCAACCCTATAAATATCTGAAAATGCAATGTAAATCTAATGCACATTTATATCACAATGCAGTATTGATTTTGTAAAAGATCCAGAGTTTCATAAAATGAATGCAAGCTATGTTAAAATAAAGGGGAGAATAATGAGCTTTTTTGGAGAAATGAAGACCTGGATGAGTTGCTTCAGTAACAAAACAGAACGAAAGAAACTGAAGAAGTTTCCCAGCCAAAAAACCCCTTCAAAAAAGAATGACTTTGTGTGTATGTATGTGTGTGTGTGTGTGTATGTGTGTGTGTGTGTGAGTGCAGGAACTCAACTTATGCCAAGCCCGTGCTCAATCATGGAGCTATACCCCTAGCCCCCAAATGAATGATTTTTTTAATATTTATTTTTTAGTTGTAGATGGACACAATATCTTTATTTTATTTATTTATTTTTATGTGGTGCTCAGGATCGAACCCAGGGAGAGGCGAGCACTCTAACACTGAACCATAACCCCAGCCCCAAAATGAATGATTTTTAATAACAAGGCATCAAAGACAAACCTGTGAGAAAAATGCAGGAGCCCCCACAATATTTTTCCAAAAGTGACTGTGCTAGCTTTCTGTTTCTATAAAATATACCTGAGCTAATCACATTAGAAAGAGAAAAGGTTGGTTGGGGCTCACAGTTTCAGAGCTTTCAGTCAATAACTGGTTGGCACCATAGCTTTGGGCCTGTAGATGGCACATCAGTGAGGGAGTGCAAAGTAGAGTGAAACCACTCACTTCTTGCTGGCAGGTAAAGAAAAAGAAAAAGGAAGAGGCTGGAGGCCCTACCTCCCCTCTGAAGCCACACCCCCAATGACCTGAAGACCTCCCACTAGGCCCCGCCTCTTAAATGTTCTTCTATTTCCCAATTGCACCACCAGCTGAGGTGGAAGCCTTTAACAGATGGGCCTTGGGGGAACATTAGAACTGTAGCAGTGATCTCCTATACACTGCACTGTGAGAGTCAGAGGTAAAAGAGGAGATGTTTGTATTTGCTCTGTAGTTTTGTCAGGAAAACTGTCTACAAAGTTCACCTTGATTCATTCTTTGTTCATGAAGAGAATTAGCACATAGTTTCAAATATAACTGAAATTTGATGAACACAAAATAAATTTAACTTTTTAATTTTCAGTTTCATTTTAAAGATAAAATCCTAAGCAACTTTTCAATACCTACCATAAAAGCTTGGTACCTATTTTATGAAAATAAGTGGACTTTTCATGTACAATTGCCCTCTGATATGGAGAATCCCCAATTATCTTGAAAGGTGCCTGAGCACCCAGTCTAGGAACCCTCTTTCTGAGGGGAAGAGGGTGGAGGGGAGAAAATGGGGAGTGGCTGGATCTCCCTTTCCACTATCCTGAGTCACATCCGGAGCACAAGTGTGTCTTGTGCTTCCTTGAAGGTGACATTGCTCCATCCAAACCATGTGGGGCTCTAGATTTGTAAGTGCTGCAAATCTATAGAAGAAATGAAAAGTATCTGAAAAGCAATTCGTGTGGAAATTCTTTTGTGCAGCCCAAGTTAGTGATGATACATGTTCCTGATGCTTCCATAATATCTGTGGTTTTTCAAAATTATCAAATGGGATTTTTTTTCATGTTCTTTTATCTAGGAAACTATGATAGTGCAGAGTTATAATATTAATACTATAGTGATGTAAGTGCCTTTCCTAAATCCATTTTGGTGCTGAGGGCCTTGTACTTGCTGGACAAGCAGTCTCCCACTAAGCTACATCCTCAATCCCTGAATTCAGCATGTTAAATACTATCAACATTTAGAAACTCTCTGTAATCTTTGAGTTCTGTGCACAGACCCAATTAGTAGACATACTTGTGTCCTTTAAATTTTAGAATTAAAAATTAGTTCAATATTTTTTATATTTGTGAACATACATTAGGAAGAAAACTAGTTTCCCTTCATCCCCTCCCACCACTGCCCCCATCAAAAAAAGACAATGCTAGAGAGGAAATGAATTGGTTAGGCTTCTTAGTAACAAACAAACAAGTCCACTTAGTGTTGCATTTAAAAACAGCAATAGGTCCTGTTACCATTAAGACAATTGGGGAACCAGTCTCAAAGCTAATTTCCCTGGAACAATGGCCAAAACCCTGCCTCAGAAGAGGCCCAGTGAGAAATCTATTGTCATTGCTGCCACCAAGACTGAGCACTAAATGCAGATCCTGGAAACTCCTGCAGTAGACACTTCAATGTGCACCTCAGGGCATTCCTAACCCTTGCAACATTCCTGCCCCAAAGGCCAGTCGCCCCTCCTGCCCTCACAGAATGAAAGCTTATCACAGATCCCCCTGTGTCCACGTTGATCTCTTTTGATCAAAGTCTTATGCAGATGCATCTGATTAGTACTGTGCATGCTACATGTCATCTCAGCCGCAAGGGAGTCTGAGGGATGAGGATCACATAATGTAGAAATGTCCCCAAGTATTAAAAGCCTTCTCAAAAAATAATATGAAGGCACAAACATGACTGATGTTCACAATAGGGATCTACCCATTTCAGTTCGCCTGTCTCCTTGCACCCCTTTGCTGAAGAAAAACCGGAAAGGAGGTCTTTGTACATGAAGGTAATAATGTGTCTAGTGAAACCAGTTCCACTCTCCTGGACCCAATGGACTGAGTCAGGGTTTCCTCTGGGTCAAAGCAACCTCATGAAAGCTGGCCAGTCCGAACATGCAGGAGTTGGCTGCTTCTTGCTGCTTTGCAATAAAACCACCTCTCCATGAATGTACCATCACTGTCATCATTGCGGTCGCTGCTGACATTATCTCTGACTCTGAGCACTTACTATGTCCCAGGAACATAGTGCTAAGTGCTGTTCAATAATATTTCATTTAATTCTCTTATGAACCCTGTGAGGTAAGAATGCTTATTATCATTTTACAGGTGAAGATTCCGACGTTTCTAGAAGTTATCCATTAATTCAGAACCTTCCACGTGGAAACAAAAACCTGGGATTTGAATCTACCCTGACTGGGAAACTCAACTCTTAATCAATACTGCATACCAATCCATCAGATCCTCTCTTGGGACACACAAATGCTCAAAGCACATGGAGATGGTCGGTGTCGTGGACTGGCATGTGCTGCTTGTCTATCCAGAATCCCCTCCTTGGGAAACCACCATCCTTTGTGCTTTGTGCTTCTGTGGACACTGATTCCATTCACTGTTCCTCAAGCCTCCTGGTGGAAGATGTGACCAAGAACTGACTCAGAAGTCTCCAGAGATTTTCCTTAGGAAAGAGATCCCCCCTCTTTCTTTCTCTAGAAGCACCAGGTTGTGAGATATTGAAAAGGACAAACCCCAAAACAGTGTGGCCTGGGAAGAAGGAGTGAGGACAAAGGCGACACTTTGATAACATTGATCCTTTCCCAATACATCCTTTCCCAGTGACAGTACAATGGGACCCTGAAGGGACAGAGATAAGCACTGTACCCAGACCTTCCATTCTTCTCCATGTGAAAACATTGCCCAGTAAAAAAAAAAAAAAAAAAAAAAAAAAAAAAAAAAAAAATTTCAAATTCTCACAACCTATTTCCTGAGTGTCCAAACTGACATGCTCTGTCAAGAATTAAGTCACCTCTCAATGTAACATATGTAAGCACAGATTTCTCATTTGGCCAGTGGCTCGTTTTTCAACAGGAAAGTGGGTCCACCAGACGAATCACTCCACTGCTGAATAAAGGCTCTGCTGATCCGTGAAGCTTGCACCCAGTTTGGTCATTATATGCTAACACAGGTAAGCAGATATTTTCTCAGGAAAGGCGGACACAGCCTGAGGTGAATGTTCCAGAACAATAGCTGCCCACCTTCCAAATGGAGGTGGAGCTCTAAGAATTTCCAAAAGACTTTGTTGAAAATTCAGAATTCTACCATGCAATAGAAATAAGGCTTAGATTTAAGATATAAAGACAAGTGTCAACAAAAAAACTATCTTGATTCTAAAAAAAAAAAACCTCAAAAGCTCAGAAAGTGGGTCACTGATGGTAATGAAGATCATGAAGTAAGAAGTATAATTAACAACACCAAAGCAAACAAAAATGCCTCAGAATTGTTCCATTCTGTTGACTTAGAGGGACGCACCTTTGCCTATAAAAGTGATCAGCATCATTTGTAAGTAATAAATATCTTTTTATTTGATAGAGATACTCACCACCTTTAAGTGACTTTATTCGGTAGATTGACATATTAAGCCAGCTGAGTGTTCTGTAGCTAACTCATGCGGCTGTCTCACCAGGATTCACTGTTACTCATCATCATGAGACATGCCAAGCTAGCGATTGTCTGCCAAGAAAGCAGTGCCACATGGCCACCTGAGAGAAGGGCCAAGACCCCAAGGATGGGCCACCAAGACTGACTGGTTATGAGAGTCTGGAGCAAGAAACAGCTACCTGAGGGCCATCCATCCAGATGCCTTTCCCCTCTGATGACTTTGGGGTCCCTGTGCCCTCTTCACTCACCCATCCTAGAAACATGGGGCAAGAGCTTGGTGTCAGCCCCTGAACCCTATCCACACCAAGGGCTGAAAACAGAGACTCTCCTTTAAGACGTGTGGGCTTCCATCTTCAGTAACTACAGATTGATTTGTTTTAAAAGCAGAAATGTTCCAGAGTATAAAGGAAATGGGTGCTCATTACATAAAGTCTGGAAAATATTAAAAAAGAAAAGAAAATCACCCTTAACTTTACCACTTAAAGACAACAGTGGTCCCACGTTAGTTAGCTCCCTTCCTTTCCAATGTCTCTTCTAGGAGAAAATTTTATCTAGGGATTTGAAGAGTTTGTTTTCATTCCAAGTCTTTCTGGTTCTTTGCTTTTGGAAAAGTTACCAATAAAGAAGATCAAAGACCATGATTTTAGTGTCCACATCACTGTAATAAGATACTGACTTAAGATGATGATCACACACACACACACACACACACACACACACACACACGAGGAAGAATACTGAATCTTTTTCTATTTTAATACCATTCACAAGTAACTTCCTGTTTACCTATCTGTCTTCTAGGGCACAGTGAATAATCTGCCTCAATTCACATCTCTCTGTATTTGTTACTCAAGGAAAAGATTAATATTCATTGCTCATTAAACTTCTGGAGTAAGCATTTAATTTCCCATTTGAGTCTGATTTGTTATGTGTTATTTGATCGCTTAAAGGGTTTTTGTCTACGAAAAAGTAAGAACTACCTAAAAGGAATTATGCAAATAAGTGTTACATGCAAACAGAAGGATTAGAACTTTGAGACACAGCCATTAAGAGATCCTATGGAATTCTGAGTTTAAAACAGAACTACAAATTTTACAAATATATGTACACACATATTTATACATATATGAAATTGTGGTTATGAACGCAGTCATAAATCCATAATATTACTCCATAATAGTAGTAAAACAAGTTTAAAGCATGTGGCCTGAATTTTTTGCTCTCAGACACGGAAAGCATTTTACAGTACTAGAAAAGCTTTTGAAATAATCTCAACAAAAACTTTATTTTTCCTAAGGAACAAGCGGAATTCTGTCTATACTTTTTTTTTTTTCCTGCCAAGATCACTGCGAAAGTATCTTCATGTGGGAAAGCATCATTCTCTGTAAATTCTAAATAAAGCCAAAATGCCTGAGCATCAACATATATTTATTATGGGTATTAAATGGTTATTAATTTAAAAAATCAGCATGAGACTTACTGCTGTTGGATTGAATTTAATAGGATTACAGCTCTTGATTGAATCCAGAGCCTTTTCTTAGGGACACTGCAACTGATGCTTTTTTACTGGGGGATATTGGCCAGACACTAATGACAGGAGCATTCTGGCCCGCTGTGTAGGACTAATTGTGCAAATGGGAAGTCTTAGCAACAGAAGCACCGTCATGGGCCTGGAGCTGCCAATTGTCTCTGTTTTCTCAACTGCTAATATTTCCATTGGCAGTATTTAGAGAATTTTTTTGGTTGTTTCATTTCCCTTTTATTTTTGTATTATATTTATTTATGTTTGTAGATATTGGGTATTCTGAGAAAAATGCTAGGCATAAAAATATGTGTAAAATATGCACATGATTTCCTGCCTTTTATCATTTGTGCATATGTAGATATGGACACATGTATGGAATATGCGTGCAAGAAGATGCTGGAGACATGTTGTGTTAGGCAGCTTCTCGTCTCTCCACTTAGAAGACAAGAAATTTATTTTGGTTCACAGTTTCAGAGGCTCAGTCCATGGTAGGCCCAGTTCATCTGGGCCCAAGAGGAGGCAGAACATCATGGTTGGAAGGGTATAGCAGAGGAGTGGTGCTTCATGCATGGCTGGCCAGGAAGTAGAGCAAGAAGCAAAAAAGACTGCAGGGCAGATGCACCCTTCCTGACACATCTCCAGGGACCCACCTGCTCCAGCCATGCCCCAACTGCCTGCAGTTACTACCCAGTCGGTCCATTCACAGTAGGATAAACTGATTAGATTACAGCTCTCATAATTCAATCATTTCACCTCCGAACATCCCTGTATTAACACAGGTGCTTTTGGGGGACACCTCATATCCAAACCGTAAGACATGTTAACAAATTTTTACACTTTGGCGCTCCCTTTTTGAAATTCCAATTCTATAGCTTTTTTCTTTTTCTTTTTTAATTCACTAAGGCTAATAAGATTTTCTATCCCAGCTAATCCAATCCCTTGCTCCTCTCCTTTCAACCCTCCTTTCTTCCACAGGTTATGGAGACCCTACTCTATACCAAGTGCTGCACTAGGCCCTGGAGGTACAGTGCTGGGTGGAACAGACCTGTTTCCAGTCCTCTGTGTAGAGAATGTCCTTTAAAGTTATTTCTTCAAATAATTAGTCTCTTCATTTTTGTGTCAGGTGGGTTTGAGTCCTCTGAGAGGCAGATACTGATGCAGACTTAGACATGCAAGGGATACATCAGGAGGAATGCCAAGGAGAGTCAAGGGCAGAGCAACCATGAGTAGGTGGGAGCTACTGAAGCAGGTCGATGCCTGGGAGAGGAGTTAGGGAAAGAGGAGAGAGGGCTGGAAGAGCTTCAGACTGTAGCGCAGCCCTGAACAAAACCTTGGCGAAGGCAATGAGGAGCTCCAGAGGAAGGCCTGATAGAAGAGACTGTTGGGTAGCGACAGACTGGCTCTGGTCCCCTGCCTTGTCTGTGTTTGGCTGAAAGCAACCAGGATAGAGTGCAGCGTTGGCATGTTTGAATTGTGCATTTTGGTCCCAAATGTGCAGCCAACGGAGGCTGCCATGACTGACTTTATTACCAGTTTTCTCCTGGAGGGAGACCTACATGATGCACTCTCATGGCAGCCGTTTTTGGCACCTGGGAATGAACCCAGGGGCACTTAACCACTGAGCCACCTCCCAATTTTTTATTTTGAGACAGGATCTTGCTAAGTTGCTTAGGGCCTTGCTAAATGGCTGAGGCTGACTTAGAATTTGCAATGCTTCTGCCTTAGCCTCCTGAGGCCCTGTCATATATGAATTTTGAGTAGATATAAATTATTTAGACCAAAACACGGAGTACTAAAAACACATTTGAAAAGAAAAAACTACAAAGTCATGTCATTATCTCCAAAATAATGATAAAACCCAGCTGCATTTGATTGAACCCTTCTCTGGGTTGCCAGCTCGTCAAAGAGCTTTAGCAGATCCCAAAATGAAGGCAACTAGAGAAATAGGAGAACCTTTCTACTTGGCTTCCAGAAAAGAACACATGAGAACAGGAGCCACAGTGAGTAGCCAAGAAGGTGCTCAAGGCCTCTTTAGTTGTCACTGCTTCTCTAATTTTCCTGAGGTTGGATCTCTGCCCCTTCAAAATATTAGCTCCATGATGTCATTACCTTTGAAGTGTAACTATGATTACTTTGATATTAGACTGAAAAATAGTAAATTAGAACATTGGGTGTAATTTAGCTATTTGTCTAGATCTGTGCTGCCCAATACAGTAGCCACTAGACAGATGACTATTTAATTTAAATTAAATTTGTATTAATTATTGAGGCCAAGGTTGAGGCTCAGTGGCAGAGCGCTTGCCTAGCATGTATGAGGCACAGGGGCTTTGGAACAATGGAAATGTTCTGAATCTTCTCTGCAGTGGTGGCTACCTGGGTTTACGCTTTGGCCAAAGCCCTTTGAACTATGCACCTAAAATACTTACATTTTACTGTATGTAATTTATATCTCAATAGGGACAATTTAAAATATTCATTATCTGCAGTTTGGGGCCTCAGCCAAAGAATTTAGATTTTTCTATTATAAGTAGCAGAAAATGAAGGAAAGTTTGGTTCTTCATTGAAATTGTGCTTTATTGGCCTTATTTTCTATTATAAAACAAGACCTGTTCATTAGAGAAAATAAATTAATTAAATGGAATTAATTACTTTTAAATATAATTAGCTAATCAATTCTGCAAACTATAGAAAAATGTAAAGAAGGAAATATAAATCCTCCTGTCAATGGTTACCTTAGGAGAGTGACTTTTAAATTGTGACACGGCTTTGTAGCTTTTATTGAAACGTTTAAAAACATATACATTTGTTATTTAAATACTAATAGTTCATAAACACATTGAAACAAAACATATATACATATTTATGATTTGTGTATTTATATATATATATATATATATATATATATATATATATATATATATCCCTGCCTCTTATCTGTACAGCAAAGGCTGCGAAGATATAGTAACAGTGGATAAGTCAGAGAGTTCTTGAAAAAGAAGAACCTGTATCAGAACACGTCTTGGTTTTGAGGGTGACATCCTCAGGTATAAAGAGGGTCCCTGAGTGCAGGAGTGGCCCGCTGAACAAGCCAAAGCTTGGCTCCTGGGAGATGCAGCCTGTAGCTGCTTCCACGATGAGATTCCAATAATGTATTACAAAAGTTAGAAACTGCAGTGGTGTACCTGTGGGCTGGCCTTGGTGGACCCAGGGACAGAGCAGGAGGAGCTGGAGGGAGAAGAGGAGAGGAGATAAGGGAGGGACCACACATGGTTAGGCCAGGGCTCCCCAGGGGCCATGGAGCCCCTTAGACCACAGGTGTCCCCAGGCTCCCTCCAGAGTCTGGTGCTCCCCTGTGGGAGGGCTCTGGGGAAACTGGCTGTTCCAGGCAGGAGGGGCAGAAATTGGTGCTTCTGGAGAAACCGATGGGCTGCTCCTCACTGCAGCTATGTGGTGTGAACTCCAGATTTCTGGTCACAGCAGTTCCAGTGCTGAAACGGAGGTTCGTGGTCAACCCTCCTTTTGGTAAGAACAGTGTGCAGATTGTCCTTCCAGACCCTGAGCCCAGGTTGTCCTGTGAGGACAGTTCCACCGCAGTGTCCCGGGACACAATCAGAGCTTCACCCTGCTAGCCCTGGTGACTTCTTCATCTGATTGCTGCCTACCCAGAGCCACTAGGGGCCACTGGCGTTTTCTGAGAAGAGTGTCATGTGGTAGTGCTGTTTCCTCCAGAGTCCAAAGCTGAGAGGAAGTAAGATTGGATCTGTTGTCACTATCTTGTTACCATCAGAGCCGTTTCATCTGCCCGGAAGACAGCTCTTGGGTTCTGAATCTATCCATGCCTAACAATGTACATTGTTATATGCTTATACCTGTACATTTTTTTTTTCTCACTTAGTTCTGCAACAAATTCGCTTTCTACTTAATTCAGCTGGGATCAGGTTTTCTGTCACATGCAAGCCACAGTGACAAGCTTGTGCGGTTTCCTCCGCTTGCAGTTCCCCTATCTAACCATACTTTCACCCACTAGCAAATTTTTTCTCTTAATCCAAATCACAGTACTACAACAAAATACCTGAGGCAATTAACTTATAAAGAAAAAAAAGGCTTATGTAGCTCACAGATCTGGAGGTTCTAGTCCAAGATCAGGTGGTATTGATTGCTTTGCGGCCTCTGGCCAGGACAGCTCATCACGGTGGGAACATATGGTAGAGCAAACTGCTTATATCATGTGCCAGGAAGCAGAGGAGACTGACAGGCTGGGGTACCACAGTCGTCTTCAAGTGCACACCCCCAGTGACCTGAAGACCTGCCACTAGACTCTGCAGCTTAAAGCTTCTGCCACCTCTAACAGCGCTATTCTGGGACTAAGCTTTTAACATATGACCAATCTTACCATCTTTTTCATTTTAAATTTTAAAATTTTGATGGATTCAAATATAATATTTATACATATTTATAACATAAAATGTGTTTTTTCACTCACATGTACATTGGGTAGTGATCAATCCGGGTTAATCAGCATATCTATCACCTCTTACTTGTATTATTTCTTTATGGTGAAACATTCAAATTCCTCTCTTCTATCTATTTTGAGGTGTACAGTGCATCTTGGTTAATGACATTCGCCTGACTGTGGTATAGGGCGTCAGAACCTCTTCCTCCTATTGAGCAATGACAATGTACTATTGACTGACTCCCTCTCCTCGCCCCTCCCTCCTGTTTTTTTCCAGTGCCTGGTCACCACTATTCTGCTCTCAACTTCTATAAAATCATTTTTACATTCCACTTATAAGTGGGCATGGTGGTTCATACCTGTGATCGCAGCCAGATCACTGGAGCCCAGAAGATCAGTGTCTGCCTGGGGTGCAGAAGACCCATCTCAAAGAAAGGAAGGAAGGAAGGAAGGAAGGAAGGAAGGAAGGAAGGAAGGAAGGAAGGAAGAAAATCCCTCTTATGAGTGAGATCATGTAGCATTTGTCTTTCTTCACTTATTTCACTTAACAGAGTATCTTCTATATCCATCCGATTTCTCAAATGACAGCATTTCATGCTCTTAGTGGCAAACAGTATTCACTTATGTATAGACACCATATTTTCTTCCTTTTAAAATATATATATGTAGTTATCAATGGACCTTTATTTTATTTATTTTTATGTGGTGCCGAGAATCAAACCCAGTGCCTTACACATGCTAGGCAAGTGCTCTATCACTGAGCTACAGCCCTGACCCAGAACCAGATTTTCTTTGTCTCTTTATCTCTAGGTTGATTCCAGACCCTGGCTATAGTGGGGAGTCCTGCAATAAACACAGTAATGTATGTAACAAAGCATGGTGTCTTTTAAGGTTCACCCTAAGCACTGGTCATCTATGATCTTTCTCTGACCCCCGCCTCAGGGAGAGCAGGCCTCTCCTTTGTTCTCCTGCTCTGTGCTCCATACACAGGTTCATCACAGCACGCCCTGCTTTACAGCCCCTGTTCTTATGGGTGTGAGTCTTTCTCTAGAAGTTCATAAATCAGCCGAGGGCAGGAGCTGAGTATTTGAGGGTTTTTTTTTTATCCTTTGAGTCTAGGCCAATGTCTGACATGAGTCTAGGCTCATGATAAGCATTTGTTGCATGAATGAATGAGGCCAGAGTCTGTCCCCAACTACAGATATTTGCATCTCAGCAGGTAGACAGAGTGAGGCAATGGAGAATGTGGAAGGAATGGAAGGAATTAATCTATCAGTCAGTCGTCTGTCTGTCTAAATGTCCTTGGGCATCATTCAACACTGAGACTTCCAGACCAACAGAGTGACTCAGACACAGGAGCAGCCCCAG
Organism: Spermophilus citellus; assembly: GCF_964194105.1. Classification (NCBI taxonomy): domain Eukaryota; kingdom Metazoa; phylum Chordata; class Mammalia; order Rodentia; family Sciuridae; genus Spermophilus; species Spermophilus citellus. The sequence continues at coordinate 39,739,691 of NC_138188.1, forward strand.
GGCAGTTTAAATGCTACCTGCACTCAGCATTGATTTTTGTAGCGACTATTGCCAAACTGTACTCTCTGAGGTAGGGTACTCGTAGGGCAGCTCTGGAGAACCAGAGCCACATAGCTGAGGAAATGAAGTGGGAGAGGATGGAGCAGTTCTCAGGATTTTCAAAAATTCTTATTGACCAATTGAATTTTCTTACAGGAATTTTTCCTCTCCATTGATATGAGAAGCTGTATGGGGTTGTTAATATGATCAATAGCAGAATCAAATTCCATTAATAGATATAAAAAGAACATTTGAAGCACCAAATTACTTTCTAAAATCATTCTCAAGACAATCCCAGGTAATAATCCTGGCTAAGCATCATGTTCAATAGGTTGGCCTTGCTGAAGGTAGCCAACTCCAAGCTCTGTCACCTGTTAGCTGGAAAACCTTGGGTAAGTCTTTCAATGAAACAAGGGTGAAATTTCATCACCTCTTCATTGGGACGATAAAGCCATCACCCCTACTTACATCTCATATCTGTAATGAGGATTAAGTGGACGGAAACTAAAATTAGATTACACCGTTTATGCTCAGTCTTATGCTGCTTCTCTGAATGGCTCCTCAGCCATTAGTTAGTCTTCTTCCTGCAAGGTGAATTCCCTTACAGATCTCTTATTCTTTCTCCCCATCTGCCTGTGATCAGGGCCACATTGTGTTTACTTCTGAGCCACAAGGTGGTCCACTTCCTCCATATACATGCCTCACTCCCCATTCCTTTTGCATTTCCCCAGAAACCACTGAGCACTACAGATTGAACATGTTGGAGCAGGGGAGGAATGTTGGTAGGGGAAGACATAATATCTACTCACAGAGACAGCATCTTGTTATTTTCAGCAGAGGGGTTGGGAAGTCAGGTAAACCCTGCTTTCTTTCTTAGTCATTTATAAAAACAGGCACACTTCATTAATTTTTAAATAAAGTAATGCATGTACAATTCTTGGTATTGTGCCTGGCAGGGAGTGCGTACTCAGTAAAGGCCATTTGTGTCAGGAACTAGGTTTCTGTCTCTCAGTTCCAAACTCACCATGCTGAACTCTGCTCTGTGACCCTGGGGCTGGGTCTCTGCAGAACACATTTCTCCTCACCAGCTCCCTGTTGGGCTTTGCCATGGGGAAATCCAAAGGTGACTGCCAGGCTGGAGGAAGGAAAGCAATCTTATGCTTCCCCTGCAGGCTTGGGTCTTCTTCCTATTCCCATGAGCATCCCATCAACCATACTTATTCATCTCTCGCTGGGGCCACAGTGGACTCCAATTTGCAGCTCTCCCTTCAAGTGAAGGACCAGCCTCCTCTGCACCCCCTCAGAGACAGTGCCAGCCCTCTGCTGCCCCATCCTTGGAGGGCCTCACTCTCCCTCTGACTTCTTCCCCTTTCCTCACTTCTAGAGATGCAGGCTGCAGTTGCTACTGCTGTGATTCCAAAGTATTCCCTTTTGACCTCACTAGTTACCTAGTTCACTCTATACCTAGTTAGCAGGGTTTTTTTTTTTTATATTTAATTCTCACTGATCAGATAACTGGTACAGTCTGTCTCCTGATGGGACCCTGATAGATACAGCATTGTTTTTCCAATTTATAAATGAGAAAACAGACACTCATGTTGGTTCGGGAGCGCTGCATTGTCACAGAGCTGGTAGCTGGGTGTTTGAGGTTTGCATTCAGGTCTGCCTGATGTCACAACTGGTGTCTTTAATACTGGGTAACGGAGTTCAGATGAACCAGGTTGCTCCCACTGCTGGGCCCTCTCCCCTTTCATGCCTGCCCCAGCCTCACCCTGTCTCACCCACCACCCTAGGGCCAGCTGCGGCCAGTTGAAAATGTGACTCTGAGTGCCTCTGAATTTTAGGGTCTTCTCTCAGAGCCTCCCTCTGAGAAAATCATTCAGGCCAACTTCTGAATTTTTCTCTTAAAGTAAAAAGAATAAGTCATAAATCGGTTATAAAAGTCTCAGATTCTCATGAATCTAAAAAGATTCACTAAGGGGTATAAAAGTATCTTCACAGAAACTAATTATCTAGGGCTGACCCAAAATTCTGAGAGGGGAAAAACCTCAGAACACAGCTATTTTCATGTCACTTTTATTTTTAAGAAGTTTCATGGAGGGCTTTATGATGGAAGGCAGGTGGTCAAAGAGAAGAAAAGGAGTCAGGTCAAGAGAGACTTTTCCCCATCCAACAAGAATGGACTGTTCATCTTTTTCAAAATGAGAAGCCCCCATTCTAATAGACTATTTGGGGAAGAGGCACGATGATATTACTGGGAAGCCAGCCAAAGTAGGGACTATAACTGGATGTTTCTGACTTTGTTCAGAATTTTCCTGGAACTTAATTTCTTTATAATACCATAGAGATAAAATTTTTTTTCCTGATTTGAAGAATATACCACCGTCCTTTAGCAGAAATTGAGCTATATTTTGATTTTATTGTCATGGATATCTAATTAGAAATGGTATCTCACAGAAAAACAAGTGAGTTACTAAATAATCACTGTCAAGAAACAATGAGTAATGTCATCCGATGAATGGAGAAAGGCCTACCACAACATGTTTGTGAAAACAGAAAATATCCTGCCCAATTCCCAGATCATTACCTAGGAATGAGGGCAGGGTTCTCGTTCCAGGGTGTTATAAGTTGCTATTCTTGATGTTTCTCTTTAGGAGGAAAACCAAAATCATGTAAGCAAAAAAGTCATTTTTATAAATTTGAAGAACTAAGGCTACCTAATTTTTGTGTCATCAAGAAAGAATGTTCCTAGGGGGAAAAAAAACACTGGCAAATAAAAATTTTACAAGAAATCAATTCTTGGAATCATGCCAGGTGCTTGAACACTCAGGTTTTTTAAAAAATATCAGATGTCGCCCAATAAAAGCCAAGTGTTATAGTTTAGATATGAGATGTCCCCCAAAAACTCATATGTGAGTCAATGCCAGAATGTTCAGAGATGACATTATTAGATTATGAGAGTTGTACCTAATCAGTGGGTTAATCCACTGATATGGATTAACTGTGAGGTAACTGCAGGTAGGAAGTGTAGGGTGTGGCTGGGGGGAGTAGGTCATGGCAGGGCATGTCATTGGGGTTTATATTTTGTCCCTGGGGAATGCAGTTCTCATTCTGCTTCCTGTTTGCCTTGTCCTGAACTGCTTTCCTCCACCACACCCTTCCACCATGATGTTCTACCTCACCTCTGGCCCAGAGCGTTGGAGTGGGCTGACCATGGACTGAACTTCTGAAACCATGACTCAAAATAAACTTTTTCTCCTTTAAGTTGTTCTTGTCAGGTCTATTGGTCATAGCAATGCACAGCTGACTAAAACACCAGGAAAAGTGAATCTTTCTCTTATCTAAATGCTTCTCTTCTTTCTAGTATCCCAACATGTTTCTTTTTTATTGACTGAATGCTTCCTGCCTATTTCCCCGAGTTTCCTATTATTTATGTTGTTTACTTTTTACTGAATTTTAAAGAAGAAAAAACCAGAATCCACTGGTCTTTCTACCAATCTGAGAGCTTCCTAAAGTGTACATTTCATAATCTCTTGCATCAATATTACTGAGAGTACTTACTGTTAGAATATTTTTAATTTTTACATTGCTGGGGATGGAACCCAGGGCCTTGCATATGATAGGCAAGCACTTTAGTTCTGAGCTCTACCTCCTGACCCTACTATTAGAGTATTTTCTAAAATATTTTCTTCTCCACTCTTAAAATCAATAACAAAAGCAGAAAGAAGCCAGCAATAGCAGTATGGTGTACTAGGTAAGATCATGGGCTGCAAGAGCCAATAGACCTCTGTTTGGAGTCTTGGGTTAGCCATTCACTAGCTATGTGACCTTGGGAAGGTTACCTGTCCTCTCTGCCTTAGTTTACTCATCTATAAAATGGAGTGATGATAGTTGCCATATCACATGATGGAAGAGTGAATCAGATTATTTACTTGGAACACAGTGTGTGTGTGTGTGTGTGTGTGTGTGTGTGTGTGTGTTCTGGGAGAGTTGCTATTTAATGAGAACGTAGGGCCCCAGAAAAGGATGGAGGTAAGGGTTGCCTCTTGCCAGGGCATCAACTGTGTACTCTAATGAAACACTTCCATGTTCTTTAGTACTCTTTTAACAAAGGCTTGTATTTTTTTTAAATATTAAATACCTTTATTTAAAGTTTCTGGAAAACAGCTCATTTGTAAACTGGCATTCAGGCTCGTAAAGAAAAAAAATCAACTGCTAGACAAGTAAACTGGTTACTAGGAATGAACTTGTTCTGGTAATATAGTGGGCAGCATGCATCTTTGCAGACCATCACATTTCCTCCCATAAGAAAACTTTCCCCATTGCCATCTAATGTTTATATATTCTAGTGATTTAGTACCATTGTGTCCTTTAAATCCCCGCCCCTTTGGGGGGGGGTACTGGGGATTGAACTCAGGGATACTCTACTACTGATCTACATCCCCAGCCCTATTTTCTATTTTCTTTAGAGACAGGGTCTCACTGAGTTGCTTAGTGCCTCGATTTTGCTGAGGCTGGCTTTGAACTTGTGATCCTCCTGCCTCAGCCTCCGAGCCACCAGGATTACAAATGTGTACCACCATGCCCAGCTTAAATCCCCTTTTGTACTTCATCATGGTATGTACCATCAGAAACACCTAACATGATGACATATGCTGCCTTTGTTGGAAACTAGGTTTAATGCAATTGAATACTATTCAGAGCTTATATTTTCAACAGCTCTTTTGTGGCCCTTTCCCCCACAAAACTGGCACAATCTCTTTAAATGTTTTTTTAACTGTTTTAGTGGAACATCAAATCTCAAGGGATCTTGTTAGTTACACAGCCACAGTTACAAATGCGAGGTGCTTTGTTCAGAGTCACTCATTTGACAAGTTCCCACCTAACCCATTTTTCCATCTGTAAAATGGGAGAACAGTACCTACCTCAGTTGAGAAAATTAAGTGAAAGGGGTACATGAAGCAGCTGCCGCATTGTCCTGCTACCATAGCACAGTCTCACGGCTGTTAACTCCTGGGGCAGGGCAGATACAGATACAGGGCATGTGAGATAGAGGCACTTTCCTATCCTAACTGTAGAGTAGTTGGTGTTGTCAGTTAATCAGTTGAAATGCCAGCATCCAAGCATCCCAGCCTCAATGGCTTGTACTTCTGTTTTGGACCTCTTTAAAAGCCCCATTCCTGATGCCTGGCAGAATCACAGCCTCTGGGACAAGAGGGTTTCTCCTTTGCTAGCAAAGTAATCTTTTCCTTTTTCTCAAAACTGTGTCCTCATCATTGGATTGGCACCCTGGACAAGGACTGAGCTTTCGGCAACAAAAGTCCAAGAATTTTATTCTTAAAAATTTGGCAAAGTGGGGAATTTAGTTGAAAGGACATTAGCAAAACCCACAGACCACACCACACGCTGGCATCTCACACAAGAGATTTGTTGTCAGTAGCATGGAGCAAACTGACAAGGCTGTCCCTCCGAGGAGAGCAGCAGCGTGTGGCACTCACAGAGGGCTTTATAGCCTGCTGGAGGAATTTCACATGCATGCTTAGGAGTCGAGACATGGGCTGGGATGGGGTTGACCTTTTAGCAGTTACATGTTTTACGGGAAGCTGAGCAGCATTTGCCTCAGAATCAAAACTTAGGAGTTCCTAGATAAAATGGCAGGTCTGATGCCAATATCCCTCCCTTTTTGTTTTTATAGATACTGGGGGTGAGGACGATGGTCTTTCTTCTGTAGCTTTTTCCTGCTGGTTAGGGGCAAAGAGTCTTATTCTTGTAAAGGGAGTCAGGGAAGGTTTTAGGTGGGGGCAGAGTCTCAGGAGTCGGAGGATTTGACAATGAGTCCTAGGTCTCGGTCTTGGGTGTCAGGGGCTGGTAGTCTTGAAGGAGAAGTGGTTGATTGACAGACTGGTTGGTCTTGCAGGATCTTCTGCAGGCAATCTAACAGGCATGGTCCTGTGCTTTAGAACTGAGATGGCTCCTTTGAGATGTCAGAGACAATGTCCCGGGGCCCAAGTTCAGCCCAGGTTGGGGTTCTTGCAGTGAAAGCCTTGCCCTTGACTCCTGACAAAGTAACAGCAGATCAGCTGACCAACTCCGTGGATCCAAAAACAACAAAGCTTTGTATTTCATTCCAACATGATGTTTTAATATACATGTACATAGTGAAATTGTTATTATAGTCAAGCAGATTAACAGAGTTATCCATTTTTTTGTGTGTGGCAAGATCACCTAAAATCCACTCTTTCAGCAAAAATCCCAAACTCAACACAACATTACTACTCTCCTCATGGTGTATATTAAGATCTCTAGATTTGCTTATCCACGTATCTGCTACTTCACATCTTTTGACCTACGACTCCCCATTTCCTGCTTTCTTCACCCCCAGCTTCTAGTAATTGCTGTTTTATTCTCTATTTCCGTATGTTCAACTTCTTTTAAAAAATAAATTTTATCATATTAATTTTTCATAGATATTTTGTTCACTCATCTCTTCATGCATTTTAATTGAAATCTTAGCGCAGAAGAAGAGCTTACAAAATGTTAAGCAAGCTACAACCCATGCCCTCAAGGAATTTCCAGTGAAGTAGGGGTATCCTAAGTGACATCTATATAATTTATAGATACTCAAGATAAGCAGGGTCAGAGATTGGGGACATACCATGAGCTCTGGAGATTCTCAGTATGAAGGGTTGTGGGGTTCCGAAAAGCTGAAGGTGGCCAGTGCAGGTGATACCAATGCTGTACCAGAGGTACGTGGCAAGGCATTTCAGCTACTGGAAACCACATAGACTAGGAAACAAGGTTGGTGAACTACGGAGCTTATTTGGAGGACAACGACTCACCTGTTTGAAGCACAGTGTGGCAGTGGAGAAGAGTGGGAAATTGTCTTAGTTCTTTTTTGCTGATGTAACAAAATATCATAAATATCAGAATTTTATCCCTATGGTTCTAGAGGCGAGGATGTCTAAGTTCAAGACATTGGCAGACTTGGTGTCTGGTGAGGGCTCACTTATTGGGACACAGCTATCTTTTTGCTGTGTCCTCACATAGTGGAAAGATGCTGAGGGCCATTACCAAGTAGAAATGACGCATCGAAATTGCCTTGCCAGCGTACCCCATGTTAATTTCGCTGTTGACCTTGCATGTGTGTTTGAGAAAGGTGACCCTGCTCAACGACCAGGGTGGATCCAGGATTAGGGTGTGTCCTGCAGTTTGAGGAAGTATAGTATCCCGCTCCTTGGGTTAAGGGCGTTCCCAGTTTAAGACCTTGGATTTTAGGGAAGTTCGATGTTGAGGATTATTGCTGCTGGAATTAGGGCATTCCTGCTGCCTGAGCTCCCATTGAGCTCTCGTGAGATTCAGAGAGCATTTTGGGAAAGAAAGCCTCGTGGAGTAGGTGAATTGGGTGGCAGCAGAACTGGGATTGCCCGAGAACGTGTGTGGAGGCCGGTGTGAGTTCGGGAATAAAGAATTGCTGTTTGAATCTACAAAGCTGTGTGGTGGCTCGTGATTCTGTGCCCAGCCGAGACTGCGGCGGAAAGGCAAGGTGTCTCTCTGTGTTTTCTTTCATAAGGGCACTAATCCCCTTGATGAGGGTTCCACTCTCTTGACCTAATGACTTCCCAAAGTCCCCACCTCCTCCTACCATCATCTTGGTGGTAAAGATTTCAACATACGTATGTCAGAGACACAAACATTCAGACCATAGTAGAGATAAAGGTGGTTGGAGCCAAGCTTTGGAGGAGCCCAAATAGTAATAGACAGGAGAATTTTTTTGGTTGTATTTTTTTTAATTTATTTTTTTTAAAGAGGGGGGAGAGAGAGAGAGAGAGAATTTCTTTTTAATATTTATTTTTTAGTTCTTGGCGGACACAACATCTTTGTTGGTATGTGGTGCTGAGGATCGAACCCGGGCCGCACGCATGCCAGGCGAGCGCGCTACCGCTTGAGCCACATCCCCAGCCCCTGTATTTTGTTTTTAAATTGGTGGTACTAGGGAGCCACTGTAGCATTCAAATGGGCTCCAATCTCTTGCTTTCTTTTACCCTTTCAGTTGGGCCCTATCTTTCTCTTCTCTCTTTCAGCCATGACTCCTGAGCATCTTGCCGAGTTATGTTGGAATTCAGATACTTCTTAACTCACTGCGGCCAGGTTCCTGTTTGGCCATCTTACTTGGAACCACCTTATCAAGCATCCCAGTGACATTCTCATTACCACTTTGGAATCTCCATCACACTGTCTTCTCGGCTTCTTTCACCCAATATCTCGGGCTGTTCCTTCTCATCTCCTTTGCAGGCTCCTCTCCTCTGTCCATCCCTGTCAGCATGTCCCAGGGATCGGGTGGCATTCCTCACTTCTCATCTCTCCCCAGGATGTCATGGATGCTCTTCCACCTTGTGTCCCTTAACACTTCCAAGATTGTTTCATGGCTTCCCCTGTCTCCATGACAGAGCCAAGTCTAGGGCCCACAAGACTCTTCATCATCCAACTCAACCCAAGGTGCTCACTCCTCACCCATGTGCACTTTGACTTCCAGGCATCCTGAATCTCTTCCAGGTCCTGGGAAGCACACTGCCTCCTCTGTCCCCAGTCCATTTGCACCTCCTGCTTCCTCTACATGTACTATTTGTTTTCCCATCTGCACTCAGCATGTCGTATTTATTTTTCATTTTTCACTAGACTTAAAAATCATTTTAGGGCAGTGTTAGGTTCACAGAAAACTAGAGCAGAGGGTATAGAGACATCCCGTGTATCCCTGACCACACACAGGCATAGCCTCCCTAGTTAACAACATCTCTACACAAGAGTGGTACTTGTTATATAACTGACAACTGATGAACCTAGTTCACTGTCACCCCGATGCTGAAGTGTATGTTAGGCTCACTCTTAGTGCTCTACGTTCTGTGGGTTTATGTAGACTTACGATGACAGGTATCTATCATTAGAGCATCATGCTGAGCAATTTCACTGCCCTAAAACTCCTCTGTGCTCTGCATATTCATTCCTTCTTTCTCTATCCCCCTGATACCCTTGGCAACCTCTGATCTTTTTACTGTTTCCATAGCTTTGCTTTTTCTAGAATGTCATACAGTTGGAACCACACAATATCACAATATATAGCCTTTTCAGATTGGTTCCTTTCACTTAGCAATATGTATTTAAGGTTTGCCCATATCTCTTTGTGGCTTGATAGCTATTTCTTTTTGGTGCTAAACCATGTTTCATTTTCTGAATGGCCCATTTGTATCTCTCTGATGACATTTATTTAATTTCTTGGTCCATTCACCCACTGAAGGAAATCTTGATAGCTTCCAAGTTTTAGCAATTATGCATAACATTTCTAAAAATATTTGCATACAAGTTTTTGGGAGACAATAAGTTTTCAACTCCTTTCAGTAAATACCAAGGAGTGTGAGTTCTGGATTGAACAGTCTGGTTTTGTAAGAAGCTGCCAACTGGTCTTCCAATGTGGCTGTACCATTTCGCATTCCCACCAACAAGGAATGAGAATTCCCATTGCTCCACATCCCTGATAGTATTTGCTATCCTTAGTGTTCTGAATTTTGGCCACTCTAAAGTGTATATAGATGTATCTTGTTTTAATTTGCATCTCTCTGATGACATAATGGGGATATGCTAATTTTTTACCTGCATGTCTTCTTTGGTGAAGTGTGTGTCTTTGGCCCATTTTTAAGTTGGGTTTAAAGTTTTCTTTTTGTTGAGTTTTTAAGAGCTCTTCATGTAATTTGGGTTACAGACCTTCATCAGATATGTCCTTTGCAGATATCTGCTCCTATTGTGTCACTTGTCTTCTCATTCTCGTGACAGTGTGCTTTGCAAAGCAGAAAATTTTTATTTTAATTAAATTTAGTTTATCTGTTGTTTCTTTCATGGTTCATAGCCTTTGTGGCATATTTAAAAAGTCATTGCCAAACCCAAAGACATCTAGATTTTCTCTTATCTTCTAGGACTTTTTATAGCTTTGCATTTTACATTTAAGTCTGAGATCCATTTTAAGATGTTTTTTTTTTTTTTTTGTGAAAGGTATAAAGTCAAGGTCTAAAGCCATTTTATTTTTCCCATGTGGATGTGCAGTTGTTTCGGCAATATTTGTTTTTCTAAAAAGGCTGTCTTTCCTCCATTGTACTGCCTTTGTTCTTTGTCAGAAGTCAGATGACTGTATTGATGGGGATCTATTTCTGCTCTCCATTCTGCTCCATCGACCTATTTATCTATTCGTAAAATAGACTCTCTATATATATCGTTAGATTTATACCTAAGTATTTTATATTTGGGAACATTAATATAAGTGGTATTTTGTTTCTACTTTCAAATTCCACTTATTCATTGCTGTTATATAGGAAAATGATTGATTTCATAGATTAACCCCATTATTCTGAAACCTAAGAGGTTTGTGTTATTGTTTTGTTCTTTTGTTAATTTTTCAAAATTTTTTTCTACTTAAGATTATCATGTATTCTGCCAATAAACATGGTTTTATGTCTCCTTCCCAATCTGTATTTCTTTTGAATCTTTTTTCCTATTATGACATTAGTTAGTACTTCTGGTGCAATGTCAGAAGCAGTGGTAAAGAGGGACATACCTGCCTTTTCCTGATTGTAGTGGGGAAGTACTGAGTTTCTGACCATTAAGTATGGTTGCTGTGTATTTTTGTAGATATTATTTATCAAGTTGAGGAAGTTCCTTCGATAACCCTGGTTTCCTCAGAGTTTTTATCATGAATGGGTGATGGGTTTTGTTAAGTGCTTTTTCTGTACCTATTGACATTACTGAGTAATTTTTTTTTCTTTTCTGGCTTATTAGTATGATGAATCACATTGATTTGCTTTTTAAAATCATTATTTAAAAATATTTTATTTGATATATAGTAATTTTACATATTATAGGATGCAATTTGACATTTCAATGCATGCATACAATGTGTAGTGATCCTATCAGGGTAACTGGCAGGTCCACTTCAGACATATATCATTTCTTTGTGTTGGGAAAATGCAAAATCCTCTCGACATTATTTTGAAATATTCAATTAATTGTTATCCAACAGTAATTGATTTTTAAATGTGGATCAGCCTGGCATACCTGAGATAAATCCCATTTGATTGTGGTATGAAATTCTTTTTATCCCTTGTTGGATTTGATTTGCTAATGTTTTTTTAAAATATTTTTAGTTGTAGATGGACACAATACTTTTATTTTTTATTTCAATGTCATCCTGAGGATTGAACCCAGTGCCTCACAAATGCTAGTCAAGTGCTCTACCACTGAGCTTCATATTTAGGATTTTGCATCTATGTTCATGAGAGATATTGGTCTGTGCTTTTCTTTTCCTATACCATCTTTGTCTGTTTTGGTATTAGGGTAATGCTAGCTACATGGAATGAGTTTAGGAATATTTCCTCTGCTGACCTATTCTGAAGGAGATTGCAGAGAATCGGTATGAATTGTTCTTTAAATGTTTGCAGAGTTGGTGAACTCATCTGGGCTTACTGCTTTCTGTTTTGAAAGGTTAATTGTTGATTCAATTTTTTAATCAACTTCTTAATGTCTATGAGCCTATTTGCATCCTTTATTTCTTCCTGTGGGTTTTGTTAAGTGCTTTTTCTGTACCTATTGAGTTTTTACAGAGTGAATTTGTAAGAGAATTGTTCTGTTTCATCAATGTTATCAAATTTGTGAGTATAAAGTGGTTCATAGTATTTTTTATTGTCTTTTTAATGCCTGTGGGACCTCTAGTCATTTTCCTCCTTTCATTTCTGATATTAGTAATTTGTGCTCTCTCTCTTTTTATCTTAGCCTGGCTAGAGGCTCATCAATTTTTTTTTATCTTTTCAGAGAACGGGCTTTTGATTTTATTGATTTTTTTCCTTACTGATTTCCTGTTTTCAATTTCATTGATTTCTTCTTTGATTTTTTTTCTTCTTCTGCTTACTTTGGATTTAATTTGCTATTCTTTTTTCTAGTTTCTAAAATAGAAATTTAGTTGATTGATTTTTAAATTTTTTAGTTGTAGATGAACACACAGTATCTTTATTTATTTTTATGTGGTGCTGAGGATTGAACTCAGTGCCTCACACATACAAGACAAGCACTTTTACCACTGAGCTATAGCCCCAGTCCTAGTTGATTGATTTTTAAATCTTTCATATTTTCTAACATACATGTTATGGTTTGGATCTTTTCTGTTATTTCTTTCCACAATTTTTTTTAGTGCATTATAGTTGTACGTAATGAGGGGTTCACTTTTACATATATGCATACAACATAGCAATATAGTTGTATGCATATACATAGTTCTTCAGTATTTCCCCTTTCCCTTTTCTCCTCCTTGTATCTGGTCCCTTTCCTCTACTCTACTGATCCTCTTTCTTCAATTTTCATGAGATTCTACACATACACACCTTCCCGCCCCGTCCCCCCCCCACCCTTTTTCTTCTCTAGCTTTTGCATATATGAGAAAACATGACCCTTGACTTTCTGAGATTGGCTTATTTTGCTTAATATAATGCTCTTTAATTCCATACATTTTCCTGCAAATGACATGATTTCATTTTTTTCCTTATGACTGAGAAGCAGTACTCCTACTGCTTAAATCCCAAGCCAAAGAGCGAATGGAAATGCAGCCAGCCTTCTTCTTATCCGCCATCTTGAGTCTCTCCTGATTTGGATCTTTAATGTCCCCCAAAGTCTCATGTGTTGAGAACTTTGTCCCCAGCTGATGGTGCTCTTAATATGAGGTGGCAACTTTGGGAGGTGGAGCCTAATACAAGGAAGTTAGGTCATTGGGGGTGTGTCCTTGAAGGGGATATTGGGATCCTAGCCCCTTACCTTTCTATCTCTGCTTCCCAGCCACCATAAGGTGAACAGCTCTGCTCTTCCTCATGCTCATTCTGTGATGTACGGTGCTACCACAGGCCCAAGGCCATAGGGCCATGTGATCATATAGTGAAACCTCTGAAACCATGATCCAAAACAAATCTTTCCTCCTCGTAAGTTGATTTTTTTTCAGGTATTTTGTCATAGTGATATAAAGCTAACACAATATGCATTGGGTGCTATGAATTTCCCTGTAAGCAATACATTTGCAACATCCCGAGAATTGTGATGTTTTCATTTAGTTCAAAACATTTTTAAATGCTCATAGTATGTCTTCTTTGATCCATGTGTTATTTAGAAGTATATTGTTTAATTTGCAACTATTTTGAGATTTTATAGACCTTTTTCTGTTCTTGATTCTTAGGTTAATTCCATTGTGATCTGAAAGCCTACACTGGATGATACCTATTCTTTTAAATTTGTTATGGTGTGTTTAATGGCCAGGAATGTGGTCTATCTTGGAGTTTGCTCCATGGGAGCTTGAGAAGATTGTATTCCACTGTTGTTAGATGAAGTACTCCCTACATGTCCATTGTATCTGGTTGATCGATGATGTTATTGAATCCAATAATGTCCTTGCTGTGCTCCCATAATCCCTTTTGTTTCCCATAGCTCTGATCCATCTATATTGTGACTGCCACTTTACTTGTGACTTCCCCTTTCGATGGTTAGCTCTGTGTGGAAGAACAGTCTATCTTATTCATTGCTACATTCACATGCACCAGTTCTCAGCATACGGTAAGTGTTCAACAACGATGTATTGGGTGAGTGAATGAATGAACGAAACAGGCTAACTATTCACATAACCTGTAGTTATAAATAAATTAGGAACAACTGTCAAATCATGTAACAATCAGCTCAATCTCTATTTACCAAGGACCTACCAGCACCATGGATTGGGTTAATAAACTAATTATAAAAAAGCTATGGGCTGGGCCTGTGGCTCAGTGGTAGCGCACTTGCCTGACATGTGTGAGACACTGGGTTTGATTCTCGGCACTGTATATAAAGAAATAAAATAAAAGTCTATCAACAACGAAAAAAATATTAAAAAAGAAAGAAAAAGCTACAGAAGTATAGGAACATGTTTATAACGTAATATAATGACAAAAGGGAACTAAAAACAGGGTAGGAAATGTACGACGTGATTACAACTCCAAGAAATCTGTAGGATGCAGCTTGGTGTCACACAGTGGATTTAGGATTTCCTATTTTTAGATAAAGGCTCTTTCTTTCAGTGAAATCTTAGATGCCTAAAATATAAAACAGAAAAAAAAAGCAGAGATGTCCTGCCTTACTTAGGGGTGGGGCCAGAGCCTGCCCACCCTTCTCTTGGCCGTTCTCCTCCCTGTCTTCTGCACCACTCCACACTCCCAAGCTTCAAGGCCAACCACTGTGGCGTCTCACAGGATTATTTGAAAATCCCCAAAATAGACTTCTGGTTAAACCCTGCAGCTTAAAAACATGTATTTTCCTTTGGTCTCTCTCAAAGTACACTAAAATAACAGCACAGAAGCCAGAAGGCTTAAGTCCACAGGACAAAGAGGATGGATGGGTAAGGAGTCCATTCATCTCATTTTTTGGAAGATAGAATAGACAGGGGCTGGATGAGTGGGGACTAACCCAGCAAAACTGAGGAGGTGGACACCCACCCGAGCATCTGCAGCCAGGGAGCTGGTTCATGGCACAGCATCCTGGAGAGGCACCAGATTATTCTGAAAGGGAAGGCGAGAGGCAGGGCTGGAAATGAGAGGTTTATGGAAAGCCTTGTGAAGAAGTAGTTGGACCCGGATTCCTTCCTCATTTCTCAGAGACCTCTCTCTGGTCCCAGTAGAAGCCAGGTTGTCTCTAGATAAAGGAAATCACAAGAGGCAGACTCAGGCACACAGGCCAGCCAAGGGTGGTGGGGACACCCCACTGGAAGAGGAGAATTAACTTTTTGATTGGCTTAAAGTGCTGCACCAAAGGACCAAGCTAATAATCAAAATGGAGTCATGTAAGCTGAAGTTCCTGTCACCAAGTTTATCTGACCTTAGGAGAGAGGATTAGAGAGATAATAACTAAGTTTCTGAAATAGATCAGTTTCAGTTGGCAGGATAATGAAATCCCCTCTTCCTTAATCCTTACCCCAAAGAAGTGACCTGAAATAATCTACTATTAGCTAATCAATTATTTTCTTTTTGTTCTGTCTTCTGTCCTCATCTTACAAGAAAAGTAAATTGAAATGACCAATCCGCTTTTTTCAGCCTCTCTGATAACAAAACAGACATCTTCTGCAGGGCTCATTGGAACACTATATATTTTTTTTTCTTTTTCATATCACTATTTTACTTTTCATTTAGGCCAACTATGTTGTTGGTTAAAAAATTATTTAGACAAGTGCATGTATGAATATGTAGCAACAAATCCCATCATTATATACAACTATAATGCACCAATAAAAACTGTGGAAAAAAACTTATAAAGAAGTTTAGACAAGATACATAAGCAATACTTTACACTTTAATACAAACTTTAGGACACAGAGTATAACCATGTTCTCTATTTTGCTTTTCAAATTCACATTTTTATTTGAAATATATCTATGAAACAAAACAGATCTTGCAACAAAAGCAACATTATTAGGAGAGCTTTTTTTTTTAAATGGTTTTAGTGAAGTCAATTTTCCTCATTAAGTAGTTATAGGGAGGAATTTAGCACACTTTTATGGTTTTTGCAGACAACCAAGAATGTGGGATTGATAAAGAAATGTTATAGATAAATCCCACTAAACATTCAAGATAAAAGGACTGACTTTTGATTTAAACCTAAACAAAAAATAAATGTTGAAAATATATTTTGAAATCCCTTCCAGCCATTATGAACACATTTCTTTATGCTTTCACAAAAGCAAGTCCCAGTGCTCTGTGCTTCCATAGATCTGCCTATTGGGACAGACATTCATCACCGTCTTTCTTAACACAAGTCTTTGCATGAACCCAGCCATTGGCCTGGCCAAGTACCTCTCTCTAGCTGATACCACAGTTTCCTCACTGTTCTGCTTGCAAACTTGCTCACTGCCTCGGTGGTCTCCCTTGTTCTTGGCCTTGCCCTTGCTTTTCCTCTGTGAGTCTGTATTATGTCCCCAGTGATGTTTTAGGGTTAGAGGATTTCTCCTGGTTTCTTTTTTTATCCTCTTCCATGTTTCTTGTTTTGCTGGATCTTTCCTGGTCAAGAAACTCATTTCTTGTCCTAGAATTTGGGCTGCCTTCCTTCCTGTCTTGATTTCTTTCTGAAGATGGAGGGCTTATTTCTTCTTTTTCCTTATCTCTGTACTTATCATTTCTGTATCTTCCTCACTTTTATGTATTCTTTTTTGTTTTGCTTTTCTCTTCTTTCTCAAGGTACCATTAGATTG
Organism: Spermophilus citellus; assembly: GCF_964194105.1. Lineage (NCBI taxonomy): Eukaryota > Metazoa > Chordata > Mammalia > Rodentia > Sciuridae > Spermophilus > Spermophilus citellus. The sequence goes on from NC_138188.1 coordinate 39,756,018, forward strand.
CCTACCTCTTTCTTGTTCTCCAGAGGAATATTCCTCCCAGTCTTTCTCCCCTTTCCATTCTCTGTTGCTTCTTTCTCTCTGCCCTCTTCTCTTCAATATATCTTCTTGTTCATGCCTCTTCCCATGGGAATCTCTATGACTGGCCTCTCTAGGCCAGAGAGAATCCTTTTCTATTTGGTGGTCACAGTTAATGGAATAATTCTCCTGGTTAACCAGGAGCAATAGGTACTTGGCTAGGCCTACTACAGGTGAGCAGACCTGTAATTCTAGTGGTTGGGGAGCCTGAGGCGAGTTCAAATCCAACCTTAGCCACTTAGCCAGGCCCTAAGCAACTCAGGGAGACCCTGTTTCTAATAAAATAGAAAAAAAAACGCTGGGGATGTGGCTCAGTGCGTAAGTGCCCCTGGGTTCAATCCCTGGTACCAAAATACTACTACTACTATTATTATTACTGCTGCTACTACTACTACCAATAATAATAATTTCCCTGGCCTACAGATTGCTTCTCTCGGCATGGATTTGCCCTTTTCTATGTCCTCTTGACTTGGAACTTTTGGTGTGGTTTTTGGTACCATGTCCTCTTTCTTCACTAGATGACCATGAATGAGCTTAATTCCTGTGATGCCTGGGGTAATTCTTAGAGGTCTCTGTGACCTTCTCTCTTCTGCATTTCATTTTATTTTCTCCTGTCTCATCATCCTCGCTGCTCATAACATCATGGTCACTGTCTACATCGGGTTTTCCTCCTCCTTCCACCGGTTTGGATGATGCATTTCTGTTCTCTGAATTCACTTCATTGGATTAATCTCTTGATTTCTTGCCCCTTATCCCACACCTAGCTTCGCAAAAGCTGCAGTTAGTACTTCCTCTTCCCCAACTGCTTGATTTAGTAGATGCCTCTCACATTCACCGAGCTCTTTCCACTTGGCTACATCTGATGTGCAGCAACTCTCTTTCTAAATAAGATGTCACAAATGCCTCTCGATCATGAAATTCTCCCCTTTCCATTTCTCCTTCCCTCTGTATTTTATTTTCCATTCTTCCTTCTCATTCCCTTTTTCTGATCTCCATTGTAAATATACTTGGGCTTCCAGTCTTTTCCTAAAAGCAATTTAGAATTACTTTCCTTATTTTTTCCTTCTGCATTTCATTGTAAATACTGTCACAGCAGAATCTCCTGCAGCCTCTGGATGAAGGGAAAGGAAGGAATGAGAGACGGGTAAGTAAGAAATGAAAGACAGAGGCCAGGCAGAGATACACACGAGAGTTTATTTGTCAGAGCTGACAAATAAAGGCCATCTCTCTATAGAGAGGAGAGAGGACCCCAAATGTTCGGGTGTTCAGCTTTAGCGAGGCAGGGGTTTGGAGTTGTAGCTGTGATGCTTTGGGCTAGACTGGGGGTGCTTGTGTCAGAGCTAGGCGGGTGGGAATAGCATGGTTTTGGCTTAGGTTAATGGTACCATGGGGCTTTCCCGAGTCAAGGGGTCATGTCCTTCTGGTATTGGCTTAGGGTTACCATGGGGTAGGTCACTAATGGGGGTGGGAGGTGTTGGGGTAAGAGGAAGTTCAGGAAAGGGAAATTTATCTCATAAGATGGCAGTTAAAATTTAATTGTTGATGTACTTTTTTTTTTTTTAATGTGGTGCTGAGGATCGAACCCAGTGCCTCACACATATGAGGCAAGCGCTCTGCCACTGAGCCCCAGCCCCAGCCTGTTAAGGTTTAAGATGGCTGCTCAGATGTTAAATCTTAAGACCCTATACTGGAATTCCCAGCGTGGTCTGTTTCCTGGCCTGCTCCTCATCAGCTCTGAAGGGCCTCCCTCACTAGGTGGCCTGCCCAGAGTCGCCATCTTGCTGATGTGAAGCTGCCATTTAACTCCACCTATAGAATGAAGTGTTGCCTGATTCTGGAACTGAAAATAAAGTAATTAAGATTGTGAAGCTAAATTGCTGTACTTTTGTCCTTTCACAGATCCCATGCTTTCTCCTCCATTGTAAAGAAAGTCCCTCTCAAATAACAATGAAGTGAACCCTAAGAGGAGAGAGGAGAGAGGAGAGGGGAGAGATCAGTTGTATGTCCTGGGGGTGTTGAGGCCCAGGTCCTCCTTCAAGTTCCTGGCTCTGGTTCTGCAAATGGCTAACGTTTCCGTTAACTCTGTGAACTCTCCAGTCTCCTTCCGCCTTAGCCTTCTCAGTCTGGGTGGTGTAGATAGCCATCTACTTCCTCATGGTGTTGGGGGCTGGGAGGCTGAGTGAGGTCCCAGTGGGTAGCTTTGGTTCCACTCTGAGGCCTCTCCCTGGCTGTCTCTCTGTCAACCAAGGCCTTCCCTGGTTTGTGCCTGGGTCCTAACCCACCTCCTAATCAAGACACCAGTCAGATTGGACCAGGGCCCCCCTGATGACTTGTTTACCTTAATGACTTCTTTAAATGCCCTGTCTCCAAATATACTCATATTCTGAGGTGTTGGGGAGTAGAACAACAGATAAATTCATCAGAGCAGGGAAGTGGGGCACAATTCAACCCATAACATTTTCTGTAAGGGGGCAGCAAATAGCTTATTAAAATAACTTCAGCTATTTCAAATTTAGTTTCTGGCACTGATTTACCAATCACTTGGAGCTTGTACATTGCCTCGAGGACATTCTGGTTTTTCTTAGTTGTGACTTAAATCTTCACTGCTATGCACCTTTTCTAATGTATGTTCCTTAAGATGAAAAGTAGATTCCAGTTGGCACAGCCTACAGAGCCACATGGATGGGCAGGTTGGTAGAGTTCTACTTACCTGCCTGGCCTGGGGTAAGTCCACAACTTCCTTAACTGTAAAATGGGGATGATGGTAAGAGCGATATTCATTCATTGGGTTGTCTTGAAGGTTACACGTGTTGATGAATATAAAGCACTTAGAACAGAGTATGGTGTATGGTGAGCATTATGGAAAGTATGTGCTATTATTAATTCACTCAATGGTTTCTGAGGGGAATAACTATGTGCCTGGTAGATTCTTAGAAAATATTTATTAGTTTTTTTTATTGGTTGTTCACAACATTACAAAGCTCTTGACATATCATATTTCATACATTAGAATCAAGTGGGTTGTGAACTCCCATTTTTACCCCAAATACAGATTGCAGAATCACATCGGTTACACATCACATTTTTACATACTGCCATATTAGTGACTGTTGTATTCTGCTACCTTTCCTATCCTCTACTATCCCCCCTCCCCTCCCCGCCCATCTTCTCTCTCTACCCCATCTACTGTAATTCATTTCCCTCCATGTTTGTTATCCCATTCCCCTCATAACCTCTTATATGTAATTTTATATAACAATGAGGGTCTCCCTCCATTTCCATGTGATTTCCCTTTTTTTCCCCCTTTCCCTCCCACCTCATGTCTCTGTTTAATGTTAATCTTTTCTTCCTGCTCTTCCTCCCTGTTCTGTTCTTGGTTGCTCTCATTATATCAAAGAAGACATTTTGTATTTGTTTTTTAGGGATTGGCTAGCTTCACTAAGCATAATATGCTCCAGTGCCATCCATTTCCCTGCAAATTCCGTGATTTTGTCATTTTTTAGTGCTGCGTAATACTCCATGGTGTATAAATGCCACATTTTTTTTATCCATTCATCTATTGAAGGGCATCTGGGTTGATTCCACAGTCTAGCAATTGTGAATTGTGCTGCTATGAACATCGATGTGGCAGTATCCCTGTAGGTCTTCAGGAAATAGTCCGAGAAGGGCAATAGCTGGGTCAAATGGTGGTTCCATTCCCAGCTTTCCCAGGAATCTCCATACTGCTTTCCAAATTGGCCGCACCCGTTTGCAGTCCCACCAGCAGTGTACAAGAGTACCCTTTTCCCCACATCCTTGCCAGCACTCATTGTTGTTTGACTTCATCATGGCTGCCAATCTTACTGGGGTGAGGTGGTATCTTAGGGTGGTTTTGATTTGCATTTCCTTGACTGCTAGAGATGGTGAGCATTTTTTCATGTACTTGTTGATTGATTGTATATCCTCCTCTGTGAAGTGTTTGTTCATGTCCTTGGCCCATTTGTTGATTGGGTTATTTGTTGTCTTATTGTCTAATTTTTTGAGTTCTTTGTATAGTCTGGATATTAGGGCTCTATCTGAAGTGTGAGGAGTAAAAATTTGTTCCCAGGATGTAGACTCCCTATTTACCTCTCTTATTGTTTCTCTTGCTGAGAAAAAACTTTTCAGTTTAAGAAAGTCCCATTTGTTGATTCTTGTTATTAACTCTTGTGCTATGGGTGTCCTATTAAGGAATTTTGAGCCCGACCCCACAATCTGTAGATCGGAGCCAACTTTTTCTTCTATCAGACACAGAGTCTCTAATTTGATATCTAGCTCCTTGATCCACTTTGAGTTGACTTTTGTGCATGGCGAGTGGAGGGGATTCAGTTTCATTTTGTTGCATATGGATTTCCAGTTTTCCCAACACCATTTGTTGAAGAAGCTATCCTTTATCCATTGCATGTTTTTAGCTCCTTTATCAAATATAAGATAGTTGTAGCTTTGTGGATTAGTCTCTGTGTCCTCTATTCTGTACCATTGGTCCACCCGCCTGTTCCGGTACCAGTACCATGCTGTTTTTGTCACTATTGCTCTGTAATATAGTTTGAAATCTGGTATCGCTATACCACCTGATTCACACTTCCTGCTTAGAATTGTTTTTGCTATTCTGGGTCTTTTATTTTTCCATATGAATTTCATGATTGCTTTATCTATTTCTACAAGAAATGCCATTGGGATTTTGATTGGCATTGCATTAAACCTATAGAGAACTTTTGGTAATATCGCCATTTTGATGATGTTAGTTCTGCCTATCCATGAACAAGGTATATTTTTCCATCTTCTAAGATCCTCTTCTATTTCTCTCTTTAGGGTTCTGTAGTTTTCATTGTATAGGTCTTTCACCTCTTTTGTTAGGTTGATTCCCAAGTATTTTATTTTTTTTTTGAGGATATTGTGAATGGAGTGTTTTTCCTCATTTCCGTTTCAGAAGTTTTGTCGCTGATATACAGAAATGCCTTTGATTTATGTGTGTTGATTTTATATCCTGCCACTTTGCTGAATTCATTTATTAGTTCTAGTAGTTTCTTTGTAGACCCTTTTGTGTCTTCTAGGTATAGAATCATGTCATCCACAAATAGTGATAATTTAAGTTCTTCTTTTCCTATTTTTATGCCTTTAATTTCTTTCGTCTGTCTAATTGCTCTGGCCAGTGTTTCGAGAACTATATTGAATAGAAGTGGTGATAGGGGGCATCCCTGTCTTGTTCCAGATTTTAGAGGGAATGCCTTCAATTTTTGTCCATTCAGAATGATGCTAGCCTGAGGCTTAGCATAGACAGCTTTTACAATGTCAAGGTAAGTTCCTGTTATCCCTAGTTTTTCTAATGTTTTGAACATAAAGGGATGCTGTACTTTCTCAAATGCTTTCTCTGTGTCTATCGAGATGATCATATGGTTCTTATCTTTAAGTCTATTGATGTGGTGAATAACATTTATTGATTTCCGTATATTGAACCATCCTTGCATCCCAGGGATGAATCCTACTTGATCATGGTGCACAATTTTTTTTGATGTGTTTTTGTATTCGATTCACCAGAATTTTATTGAGGATTTTTGCATCTAGGTTCATCAGAGATATTGGTCTGTAGTTTTCTTTCTTTGAGGTGTCTTTGTCTGGTTTCGGAATCAGGGTGATGTTGGCCTCATAGAATGAATTTGGCAGAGCTCCCTCTTTTTCTGTTTCCTGAAATAACTTGAAAAGTATTGGTATTAATTCTTCTTTAAAGGTTTTGTAAAACTCCGCTTTATACCCATCCGGTCCTGGGCTTTTCTTGGTTGGAAGTCTTTTGATTGCTTCTTCAATTTCATCTATTGATATTGGTCTGTTTAAGTTGTGAGTATCCTCCTGACTCAGTCTGGGCAAATCATATGACTTAAGGAATTTATCGATGTCTTCACTATCTTCTATTTTATTGGAATATAGGTTTTCAAAATAATTTCTAATTGTCTTCGGTATTTCTGAAGCGTCTGTTGTAATATTGCCTTTTTCATCCTGTATGTTAGTAATTTGAGTTCTCTCTCTTCTTCTCTTCGTTAGTATGGCTAGGGGTCTGTCGATCTTATTTATTTTTTCAAAGAACCAACGTTTTGTTTTGTTAATTTTTTCAATAGTTTCTTTTGTTTCAATTTCATTGATTTCTGCTCTGATTTTAATTAATTCTTGCCTTCTGCTACATTTGCTGTTGTTTTGCTCTTCCTTTTCTAGGACTTTGAGATGAAGTGTGAGCTCATTTATTTCTTGGTTTTTCCTTTTTTTGAGGAATTACCTCCAGGCGATGAATTTCCCTCTTAAAACTGCTTTCATTGTGTCCCATAGATTCTGATATGTTGTGTCTGTATTTTAATTTATCTCTAAGAATTTTTTGATTTCCTCCTTTATGTCTTCTATAACCCATTGATCATTCAGTAACGTATTGTTCATTTTCCATGTGATGTAGGATTTTTCCTTCCTTCTTTTATCATTTATTTCCAGTTTCATTCCATTATGATCAGATAAAATGCATGGTATTATCTCCACCCCTTTATATTTACTGAGGGTTGCCATATGGCATAATATATGGTCTATTTTTGAGAAGGATCCATGTGCTGCTGAGAAAAAAGTATATCCACTTGATGATGGTTGATATATTCTATATATGTCAGTTAAGTCTAGATTATTGATTGTGATATTGAGGTCAATAGTTTCTTTATTCAACTTTTGTTTGGAGGATCTGTCCAATGGTGAGAGAGGTGTGTTGAAGTCACCCATGATTATTGTGTTGTGGTCTATTTGATTCTTGAACTTGAGGAGAGTTTGTTTTATGAACATCGCAGCGCCATTATTTGGTGCATAAATATTGATAATTGTTATGTCTTGTTGGTGAATGGTTCCTTTTAACAGTATATAATGTCCTTCCTTATACCTTTTGATTAACTTAGTCTTGAAGTCGATTTTATTCGATATGAGAATGGCCACCCCTGCTTGCTTACGAGTACCGTGTGCGTGGTATATTTTTTCCCAACCTTTTACCTTGAGCCTGTGTATGTGTTTTCCAATCAGATGTGTCTCCTGGAGGCAGAATATTGTTGGATTTGTTTTTTTAATCCATGTTACCAGCCTATGTCGCTTTATTGGAGAGTTTAAGCCATTAACGTTTAGAGTTACTATTGATATATGGTTTGTACTTCCTGCCATGTTTGATTATTTATCTCTTTTTTTTTTCTAATTTAGTTTGTTTCTCCATGATTATCTTTCCCCCCGTCCTCTGTCTTTACCGAGGCACTTCCCACTGATGGTTTTGGTTATTGTTTTTCATTTCTTCCTCGTGTAGAGTTTTGCTCAAGACGCTTTGCATCGCTGGTTTTCTGGCTACAAATTCTTTTAGCTTTTGTTTATCATGAAAGATTTTTATTTCGTTGTCGTATCTGAAGCTTAATTTTGCTGGATACAGAATTCTTGGTTGGCATCCATTGTCTTTCAGTGTTTGAAATACGTTGTTCCAGGATCTTCTTGCTTTCAGTTTCTGTGATGAAAAATCCGTTGTTAACCTTATTGGTTTACCCCTGAATGTAATCTGTCTCCTTTCTCTTGTAGCTTTTAATATTTTCTCTTTGTTCTGTATATTGTATATCTTCATAACAATGTGTCTTGGCGTTGGTCTACTGTGATTTTGTGTGCTCGGTGTCCTGTATGCATCTTCAATTTGTATATCTGTTTCCTTTTTTATTTCTGGAAAGTTTTCTGTAATTATTTCATTCAGCAAGTTACTCATTCCCTTGGCATGAATCTCTGTGCCTTCCTCTATCCCAATGACTCGTAAGTTTGGTTTTTTTATGTTATCCCAAATCTCTTGGATGTTTTTCTCGTGATTTTTTACCAGCCTATCTGAGTTGGGTAGACTCTTTTCAAGATGATATATTTTGTCTTCATTATCTGATGTTCTGGCTTCTACTTGTTCCACTCTGTTAGTGATACTCTCATTGAGTTTTTAATTTGGTTTATCGTTTCCTTCATTTCTAGAATTATTGTTTGATTATTTTTTATAATCTCTATCTCCTGATAAAGATGCTTAACTTCTTCTTTTATCTGTTTATGTAGTTCATTTTCAATGTGATCTTTAAGGTTCCATTCCATCTGTCTAAGGTATTCCTTGAGTTCTTTATATGGCCATTTTTCTGATGACTCCAGGTCCTCCTGAATATTTAGGCTGTCCTTCATTGTTTGTACTCCTTTTCTTCCTTGCTCTTTTATGCTCATGATACTTCTTGTTCTGTTTGACTGCTGAGTTACTGTCTACTCTTATAAATTTATTTGATGCTTGGGAGGAGAGGTATTAGAAGGGAAGGGAAGAAGTCACTAAAGAGAGTGAGTGTAGGCAGGTAGAATTAAAGAAAGGGGGAATAAGAAAATTGAAACGAAATGAAAAGACAAAAGAAAAAAAGTGGAAAGAAAGAAAGAAAAAATGAAAAAATAAATATTTAAAACCAAAAAAATTATAATGATAATAAACAAATGGAAATTAAAGTTTAAAAAATAATAGTAATAATAATAGAATAAAAAGAATTAAAAAATTGAAACCATTAATAAGAAAGTTGAAGAGCAACAACAACATCAACAACAAAACGTGAAAATAAAATTTTAAAAAATACCAATAATAATCATTAAAAATAATAATAATAATAATAATAATAATAATAATAATAATAATAATAAATGCAGTCATAGAGCTCAATTAACTTCTCTTCCTGTAGGTGGGAACTGGGCCAGGCTTCTCTTCTTGATGGGTGGGAACCAATCACTGTTCCTCAGCTCTTCTTCCCAGACTGTGCGGGTCTCCAATCCTGAGTGCCTAGGGCCTTCTCTTGTGGTTCCTCAAGCCAGGCCCCGCTCTGCTGAGGGCCATTGCCAAGTAGGAATGATGCATCGAAATTTCCTTGCCAGCGTACCCCATGTTAAATGGATTTCACTGTTGACATTGCATGTAAGGTGACCTTGCTCAAGGACCAAGGCGGATCCGGGTTTAGAGCTGATCAGGTTTGAGGAAGTATCCGGGTCCTTGGGTTTAAGGCGTTCCCGGTTTAATACAATAGGGGTTTTAGGGAAGTTGGAGGTTGAAGATTATTGCTGCTGGGATTAGGGTGTTCCTGCTGCTTGTTCCCGTTGAGTTCTCATGAGATTCAAATGGGATTTTGGATAAAAGCCTCGTGGAGTAGGTGAATTGGGCGGCGGCAGAACGGGATTGCCCCAAAGCGTGTGTGGAGACCGGTGTGAGTTCGGGAATAAAGAATTGCTGTTTGAATCTACAAAGCTGTGTGGTGGCTCGTGATTCTGTGCCCAGCCAAGACTGTGGCACTGCTCACCTGTGAAGCTCGCCACAATACTGGCTACACGCCGGGTCTGCTGCTCCTGGGAGCCCTGTTTCCATGGATGCCTGGGCACACCCTTTCTGTTTGCCTCCCTCAGACCCTAAGTTTGTAGGGCTTGGGGCTGAAGACCCCCAGCGAATTTGTTTGCCCTCAGGTAGCAACTCCCCTGGTAACTGGTGCAAGGGACCTCTGTTGTCAGCAGAGGGATACCCTGGGTCTGACTATCGTGCTCAGTTGGCTTTTACCTCTGTGAGTTCAGGTGGGCCGACTAGTTATTTCAGCGGGATCATTAGTGCTGAGTCACGAGAAGCAGGCGAACCAGAACTAGAATGCAGCCCAATCCGGGCTCGGTGTGTTCTGAGAGGGGCAGACTGTTCGCCCGGGGTCCCCTTCAGCTCAACAGTGCCTAGTGGTCCTGAGCGAACAGTATTTTGACAGTTTACTTCTCCCTATGCTCGCACAGCTGAAGGGGTTAGAGACTTGATCTCTCCGCGTCCACCGCCATGTTGGATCACTTAGATTTTAAATTGTCACTCATCTTATCAGCTGTTCCATTTTGCTCGGCAGCTCACTCGCGCGGTGAAGAGTCTGCTCCATGGTGCTCTGCGGGAAGCAGCGGCGGCGGCGGCGGCGGCGGCGTGGTGGCGGCCCAGCTGTGGCCTTCGGGACCCCCGGGGAGGGGGTGCAGGTTGGGGGAGGGGAGGCAGCGTCTCGGGGCCATGCGGGCCGGGTACCGGACACGCGAGAGAGTGGGCGGGGTGGGGGAAAGAAATTGAGATCTAGATTTAGGGACTGAGCGTGGGAGGAGAGACAGCGGGGGAGAAGCAAAGCGGAAAGGCGGAGAGGAGAAGGAGAAGGGGCCGAGGGAGCCGGGCAGCTCGGGCTACAGCCTTATTGCTTGCGCTGAAGTCGTGATGGACTCACTCCACCTAGGCCCCTTTCTTGACACGATGCTGAGTCTTTGTCGACAGATCTCCTTTAATGATCTTTACTTCATCTTTTAAGATGCGGCAACATACTCTGCGGGTGCGGCAGCGCGGAGCACGGAGCGGCTTACTCACTTCCCGCCGCCATCTTTATTATTAGTTTTTTTTTAAGATTTATTTTTTAGTTGTAGTTGGATACAATACGTTTATTTATTTATTTATTTTTTTGTGTGGTGCTGAGGATCGAACCCTGGGCCTCACAGGTGCTAGGCGAGCACTCTACTGCTGAGCCACAACCCCAGCCCTTATTAATTTTCTTATGCATAGATATGTTGTAATAAGTAATTCTTCAAGTTTTCCTCAAGGTGTTATTAATTGGTATATTGTTATCTGCCTATGTAATGATATCTTTATAATATTCTTTCCCATTGTTTAGCCAATGGCCATTAATAAACAGATGTGGCTCTGAAGCTCTTACATACTTTCAGCAATTTGATATGATAAGCACATATAGAGTCATTTTCTTGTACATTGTGATAAGAACAAAATTCTTATCTGAGATGCCTTAAATTTAATTACAAGAGAAGATAGAGGGGAGGATAGATTAATCATCTAACAGCTAAAATCCAACCAATAAGACTGTTTCACATTCTGATTGTAGGTTGAAATTTTGACTTAAATTCCGTCACAGTGACCACCAGGTGCCACTGCATCCTGTTTATAGAGATGCTTTCCGGACTGTTCACGCCCAACCAATCCAGAAGCAACAAGTACTTCTTATAGATTGTTCTTCAATTTAAATTTCACTGCTTTGCATTATCTCAACCCCTTTTGTCTTATAGCCAATGAGAGTTCAGTGTTAACTAATAATGTTTATTTCTGTTGTGGTGGTGGGGATGGAACTAGGGCCTTGCAGAGGCCAGGCAAGCGCTCCACCACTGAGCTACAGCCCTAGCCCGTTTTACTTTATTTTGAGATAGAGTCTTGTTAACTTGCCCAGGCTGGTCTTGAACTTACGATCCACCTGCCTCAGACTTCCAAGTTTCTGGGATTACAGGTGTGGACCACGACATCCATGCAATGTAAACTAGTTATGTTTTCCTTCTCCAAATTTTAACTACAAAAATGCTTTTGGCCCTTGGATATGGCAGACATGCTTCCAGCTACCATCTAGCCTTGCTGCCCCAAGTTCTCGTAAGTGGGAACTTGTCCCACAACCTGTTTTTTTTTTTCTGGCTGGCATTTATGGCTCCATAAATCCTTTTATTCCAGAGAACTCTCAGCTTCAAGAGTTTGGTTGAATAATCTGTTCTTTAGGACGAATGTGGAGGTGGAAACCAGGATTGCAGGCTTCTGATCCTTGTGGTACCCTTATACTATGAGACCTTGGACAAAAGTCTTATGCTTTCTGGGTTCTGGCTTCTTTATTTACAAACTGAGATGAATTGGCATGAACATACTGAATATACAAAAATATGAAAGATTGTACTCTATATGTGTAATGCATTCCACTGTCGTGTGTTTAAAAAAATAAAATCAATAATATAAAAAAAATTGAGGCTGGACTGTGTAATTTTTAGGATCTTTAACAATCTATTCTACCTATCTTTGAAAGAATATCTTATGTGAGCAGCCCCAAAGCTCTAACAGTTACATTTTCCCTCCTTTCTTACCTCGAGTGTAATGGTGACTTTGGTGTTTGGAAATTCTGAAACATATTAGATGCATTCCTAGGCATCAGTTATATTGAATGGAAAGAAAATTATTAAAATTTGGTGAAGGTTGATATCAGTATATTTTTAATTAGTATCTTTTTAATAAGTTAAGATTTTGTTTTCTAGTGCTAGGGATCAAATTTTGGCCTTACACTTGCTAGGCAAATGCTCTACCACTGAATTGCATCCCCCGTCTAAGCATTTTAAGTAACCGCTCTCTGTCCCACTATCCTCTTAAAAAAACAAAACTAAGATGATAGGAAAAAAATTTTAAATGCTTTTTATAAAATTTTAACTCCTTGGCCATTCTAATACTTCAAAATAGTGTTTTGAGATCTGATCTTGTAAATCAATTTGTTTGTCAATCTGTAACCGTAGTCTCTGACATTGGGGAGATCAGTGGTGGGGAGAATGAAAAAAAAAAATTTAAGATCTATGATCTGCTCTTGGTAAGACTCTTATTTTGTGCTGTGAACATATGCACAAAACATGCAGAAATATTAACACATATTCTCCAAAATGTATGGTTGAACACCCACATTCCTTCTTCCATTCAACAAAACGTGTCAATTACCCACTCTCTTCCTGGGGATCTGTGTGAACAGGACAAAGTTCTAATCCTTGTGGAGCTGACATTTTAGTTAAATATGTGTCTCAGAATAAAAGAATAGGATTTAGGGAGAGTGTTAATCCATCAGTCCTGTGAGCAAATTCATATCCAGCAGCAGGGGGCAGTGTCTCCAGGCAAGGAGCTCTCCAGGGTGAGTCTGCAGTGCAGCCTGAGGGGTCTAGGCTGCAGGGTGTACCCTGCGTATCTGCACATGGAGCAGATCGATTTTTTTAACATTTATTTTATTTATTTATTCTTGTGTTGAGGATCAAACCCAGAGCCTCACATGTGCAAGGCAAATGCTCTACCACTGAGTTACAACCCCAACCCAGCAAGTCAATTTTAACACCACCTCCTTACATTATTTTTAATTAATCATGGAATGAAAGGGATCATAATAATGGACTGAAAAGAAACATGGTGAGATTTTTAACTGAAATTTGTATATACAATCATGCCCATAAAATAAATTAATACACTATCAAAAAGAGGTGAAAGTGATGGATCAGTACTTCTTAATTACATTACAGCTGTTCAAAAGAAAGAAAAATCATATACCTTCATATTAATCTGCTACAGAAATGAATAATAACACTACAGTTTAATGTTATTTTTAAGAGAGAAAAAGTAATTAAAAGAAGTCAGTTCAGTTCCTAAAGATAGTATTTAAATGCAGCAAAATATTTCTTGCATGAATTAAAATTTGCACTTATTTAACAAAAATATTACACCTTGTACTTTATTATTATTATTATGCAGTGCTAGGGACTGAACCCAGGGCCTATTAGGAACTTTCACTATTTTAAATTTTAATAATAAAAAATCCAAGTGTGCTTTTATGAGAAAATTAAATTGAAAGAGAAAGGATTGAACTTGCTCAAGTTCTGCCACAACCACTGTACTCCACTATTTCTGTCAAACGTAGTACTTCAATGCACAAGCAGAGGGTTCTGCGGGGTTGAAGAGGTGAAGCACACCCAAAGCGAGCTCAAATTTGAGTGATTTTGGACCATTAGGAACTTAGCTCTTAAATAAGGCATGTAATTAAATCTGGTTATGTTAGGGTTTCTCTGAATTAACTTGCATGTAGAGAATAATGTTTATTAAAGGATAAGCAGTATGATATGTTAATTGTATTTGTTACAAAATTAAATAGTAACCACAGACATTTTTTAGAGCTTAGGCCAAAAAAAAAAAAATTGGGAGGAGAACAGTATTTGGCATTACACAGAATTGCATATAGTATAAATATAGCAAAATCAGACAAACTTTTAGTCTGTTTTATTGTTGTCTTAAAAATCTCTACAGACATCGTGTTTCCCTATGCCCTGGGACCGTGCTTATCACTACTCTTGGTATATACCGATACCACAGAAAAGGAGGGAAAATCACATTGGAACTAACTTGAAGCCATGTGTGTTTAGCCCTGGTAGTCACAGCTTTGCATGGGAACCTTAGGAAGCCCCAAGGGACACTCTGGGTCTTGCAGCATGGTAAAGAGTCTGCCCAATGCTGCTTTGCATGGATTCTGAAACAACAGCAAAAGCCATTTGTCTAGTGGATGAATGCAAAATAAGCGCTGTGATGCACATGCGCCCGTGTGTGCCTGGGGTGAGTGTGGGGGAGAACTGCAAAGAGCATTAAGAATAGATCACGTGGGGCTGGGGCTGGGGCTCAGCCGTAGAGCGCTTGCCTACTATGTGTGAGGCACTGGGTTCAATCTTCAACACCACATAAAAATAAATAAATAGGAACTTTAAGGCAAGATTGCAACATGGCGGCGGGCGCAGAGAGATCAAGTCTCTGACCTCTTCAGCTGTGCGGGCATAGGGAGTCGTAAAAAATCTAAATTCTGTTTGCTCAGGACCACTAGGCAATGCTGAACTGACGTGGATCTGGGGCGATCAGTCTGGGCCTTTCAGAACACACACTGAGCCCGGATCGGCTGAATTCAAGCTCCTGTTCGCCTGCTTCCCGCAGACAAACAGCTGTGACTCAGCACTAATCCATCCGGCTGAAACAACTGTTCGGCCCTTCTGTTCCTACGGAGGTAAATGCCAACCGAGCCTTCATAGGTAGTGGCCACAGGTTTGAAACGGGGCTTGGGAGAGACAGTAAGGACCCACCCATTGCATTGGTCACCCGGCAAAGGGAAACGAACTGTCGCCATTTGCAAGAGATACCACCATGGCAGAGAACTGACGTCATCAGACTGTGGTGGAGGAGATAACTTCATTGAAACCTGCGGTTACAGGTGTGTAATTCCCTAGCCTTCCCTCTCCACACATCGGGGAAACCTTAAGGGCCCCTCCCAGCTCTCCTGTGAGCGCGATAGCCAGACCGAGGGAATCAGACGTGGTGCGAGACCGTGGCTCGGAACTCCCGGCTACTGCTCTCACCAGTGCTGACAACTGAGGTCTCTTGTACCAGTTACTGGGGGCGTGGCTACCGGAGGGCAAGTAAAATTCGCTGAGGATTCTCAGCCCCAAGCTCTAAAAACTTAGGGTCTGAGGGAATGGCAAACAGGGAGAGTGTGTCCAGTCGTCCATGAAAACAGGGCTCCCGGGAGCAGCAGACCTGGTGTGTAGCCAGTATTGTGGTGAGCGGCACCTGTGAGAGGGGCCTGGCTAGAGGAAAAGTGGGGAAGTGACTAGACACAAGAGGAGGCCCTAGGCACTCAGGATTGGAGACTCGCCCAGTCTGGGAGGAGGAGCTGCTGCACAGTGATTGGTTCCCGCGTATTGACAGGAGAAACTTGGCCTGGTGGGTACAGCGCCACCTACTGGAAGAGAAGTTAATCAAACTCTAAGACTGCATTTATTAGTTTTTTTTTCTCTTTTTTTTGATTTGGGTTTTTTCTTTCATTTTCATTTTTCTTGTTGTTTTTTAAATTTTTTTTTACAATTTTGAAAAATTTTTTTTTACAATTTTTAAAAATTTTTTTCTTCTAATATTAATGTTAATTTTATTATTTTTTTTCAATTTTTTTTTAAATTTTTTTTCTTTTTTTATTTCCTATTATTTTTTCTTCTTTTGTCTTTTCATTTATTTTCAATTTTCTTATTCCCCCTTCCTTGAATTCTACCTGCTTACTCTCATTCTCTTTAGTGACTTCTTCCCTTCCCTTCTAATAACTTTCCTCCCAAGCATCAAATTAATTTATAGGAGTAAACAGTAACTCAGCAGTCAAACAGAACAAGAAGTAACATGAGCAACTTGAGAAAGCAAGGAAGAAAAGGAGTACAAACAATGCAGGACAGCCTAAATATTCAGGAGGACCTAGAGTCATCAGAAAAATGGTCATATAAAGAACTCAAGGAACACCTTAGACAGATGGAATGGAACCTTAAAGAGGATACGAGACAGTGAATTCAAGCAGCAAAAGAACACATTGAGAATTAATTACATAAACAGATAAAAGAAGAAGTTAAGCATCTTTATCAGGAGATAGAGATTATAAAAAATAATCAAACAATAATTCTAGAAAAGAAGGAAACTATAAACCAAATTAAAAACTCAATTGAGAGTATCACTAACAGAGTGGAGCAAGTAGAAGCCAGAACATCAGATAATGAAGACAAAATATATCATCTTGAAAAGAGTCTACCCAACTCAGAAAGGCTGGTAAAAAATCACAAGAAAAACATCCAAGAGTTATGGGATAACATAAAAAAACCAACTTACGAGTCATCGGGATAGAAGAAGGTACAGAGATTCAAACCAAGGGAATGAGTAACCTGCTGAATGAAATAATTACAGAAAACTTTCCAGAAATAAAAAAGGAAACAGATATACAAATTGAAGATGCATACAGGACACCGAGCACACAAAATCACAGTAGACCAACGCCAAGACACATTGTTATGAAGATATCCAATATACAGAATAAAGAGAAAATATTAAAAGCTACAAGAGAAAGGAGGCAGATTACATTCAGGGGTAAACCAATAAGGTTAACAATGGATTTTTCATCACAGACGCTGAAAGTGAGAAGATCCTGGAACAACGTATTTCAAACACTGAAAGACAATGGATGCCAACCCAGAATTCTGTACCCAGCAAAATTAAGCTTCAGGTATGACAACGAAATAAAAATCTTTCATGATAAACAAAAGTTAAAGAATTTGCAGCCAGAAAACCAGCATTGCAAAGCATTTTGAGCAAAACACTACACGAGGAAGAAATGAAAAACAATAACCAAAACCATCAGTGGGAAGTGCCTCGGTAAAGACAGAGGGTGAGGGGAAAGATAATCATGGAAAAACAAACTAAATTTTTTTAAAAAAGGATAAATAATCAAACATGGCTGGAAGTACAAACCATATATCAATAGTAACTCTGAATGTTAATGGCTTAAACTCTCCAATAAAGCTACATAGGCTGGTATCATGGATTAAAAAAACAAATCCAACAATATGCTGCCTCCAGGAGACACATCTGATTGGAAAAGACATACACAGGCTGAAGGTGAAAGGATGGGAAAAAATATACCACACACACAGTCCTCGTAAGCAAGCAGGGGTGGCCATCCTCATATCAAATAAAATCGACTTCAAGACTCAGTTAATGAAAAGGGATAAGGAAGGACATTATATACTGTTAAAAGGAACCATTCACCAACAAGACATAACAATTATCAATATTTATGCACCAAATAATGGTGCTGCAACATTCATAAAACAAATTCTCCTCAAGTTCAAGAATCAAATAGACCACAACACAATAATCATGGGTGACTTCAACACACCTCTCTCACCATTGGACAGATCCTCCAAACAAAAGTTGAATAAAGAAACTATAGAACTCAATACCACAATCAATAATCTAGACTTAACTGACATATATAGAATATATCAACCATCATCAAGTGGATATACTTTTTTCTCAGCAGCACATGGCATGGATCCTTCTCAAAAATAGACCATATATTATGCCATAGGGCAACCCTCAGTAAATATAAAGGGGTGGAGATAATACCATGCATTTTATCTGATCATAATGGAATGAAACTGGAAATCAATGATACAAGAAGGAAGGAAAAATCCTACATCACATGGAAAATGAACAATATGTTACTGAATGATCAATGGGTTATAGAAGACATAAAGGAGGAAATCAAAAAATTCTTAGAGATAAATGAAAATACAGACACAACATGTCGGAATCTATGGGACACAATGAAAGCAGTTTTAAGAGGGAAATTCATCGCCTGGTGGTCATTCCTCAAAAAAAGAAAAAACCAACAAATAAATGAGCTCACACTTCATCTCAAAGCCCTAGAAAAGGAAGAGCAAAACAACAGCAAATGTAGCAGAAGGCAAGAAATAATTAAAATCAGAGCGGAAATCAATGAAATTGAAACAAAAGAAACTATTGAAAAAATTAACAAAACTAAAAGTTGGTTCTTTGAAAAAATAAATAAGATCGACAGACCCCTAGCCATACTAACGAAGAGAAGAAGAGAGACAATTCAAATTACTAACATACGGGATGAAAAAGGCAATATCACAACAGATGCTACAGAAATACAGAAGACAATTAGAAATTATTTTGAAAACCTATATTCCAATAAAATAGAATATAGTGAAGTCATTTATAAATTTCTTAAGTCATATGATTTGCCCAGACTGAGTCAGGAGGATACACACAATTTGAACAGACCAATATCAATGGATGAAATTGAAGAAGCAATCAAAAGACTACCAACCAAGAAAAGCCCAGGACCGGATGGGTATACAGCGGAGTTTTACAAAACCTTTAAAGAAGAATTAATACCAATACTTTTCAAGTTATTTCAGGAAATAGAAAAAGAGGGAGCTCTGCCAAATTCATTCTATGAGGCCAACATCACCCTGATTCCGAAACCAGACAAAGACACCTCAAAGAAAGAAAACTACAGACCAATATCTCTGATGAACCTAGATGCAAAAATCCTCAATAAAATTCTGGCGAATCGGATACAAAGACACATCAAAAAAATTGTGCACCATGATCAAGTAGGATTCATCCCTGGGATGCAAGGATGGTTGAATATACGGAAATCAATAAATGTTATTCACCACATCAATAGACTTAAAGATAAGAACCATATGATCATCTCGATAGACGCAGAGAAAGCATTTGACAAAGTACAGCATCCCTTTATGTTCAAAACATTAGAAAAACTAGGGATAACAGGAACTTACCTTGACATTGTAAAAGCTATCTATGCTAAGCCTCAGGCTAGCATCATTCTGAACAGACAAAAGTTGAAGGCATTCCCTCTAAAATCTGGAACAAGACAGGGATGCCCTCTCTCACCACTTCTATTTAATTTAGTCCTTGAAATACTAGCCAGAGCAATTAGACAGACAAAAGAAATTAAAGGCATAAAAATAGGAAAAGAAGAACTTAAATTATCACTATTTGCGGACGACATGATCCTATACCTAGAAGACACAAAAGGATCTACAAAGAAACTACTAGAACTAATAAATGAATTCAGCAAAGTGGCAGGATATAAAATCAACATGCATAAATCAAAGGCATTTCTGTATATCAGCGACAAAACTTCTGAAACGGAAATGAGGAAAAACACTCCATTCACAATATCCTCAAAAAAAAAATAAAATACTTGGGAATCAACCTAACAAAAGAGGTGAAAGACTTATACAATGAAAACTACAGAACCCTAAAAAGAGAAGTAGAAGAAGATCTTAGAAGATGGAAAAATATACCCCGTTCATGGATAGGCAGAACTAACATTATCAAAATGGCGATATTACCAAAAGTTCTCTATAGGTTTAATGGGATACCAATCAAAATCCCAACAGTATTTCTTGTAGAAATAGATAAAGCAATCATGAAATTCATATGGAAAAATAAAAGACCCAGAATAGCAAAAGCAATTCTAAGCAGGAAGTGTGAATCAGGTGGTATAGCGATACCAGATTTCAAACTATATTACAGAGCAATAGTGACAAAAACAGCATGGTACTGGTACCAAAACAGGCGGGTGGACCAATGGTATAGAATAGAGGACACAGAGACTAATCCACAAAGTTACAACTATCTTATATTTGATAAAGGGGCTAAAAGCATGCAATGGAGGAAGGATAGCATCTTCAACAAATGGTGTTTAGAAAACTGGAAATTCATATGCAACAAAATGAAACTGAATCCCTTTCTCTCGCCATGCACAAAAATTAACTCAAAATGGATCAAGGAGCTGGATATTAAATCAGAGACTCTGCGTCTGATAGAATAAAAAGTTGGCTCCGATGTACATATTGTGGCGTCGGGCTCCAAATTCCTTAATAGGACACCCATAGCACAAGAGTTAATAACAAGAATCAACAAATGGGACTTTCTTAAACTGAAAAGTTTTTTCTCAGCAAGAGAAACAATAAGAGAGGTAAATAGGGAGCCTACATCCTGGGAACAAATTTTTACTCCTCATACTTCAGATAGAGTCCTAATATCCAGAGTATACAAAGAACTCAAAAAATTAGACAATAAGATAACAAATAACCCAATCAACAAATGGGCCAAGGACCTGAACAGACACTTCTCAGAGGAGGACATACAATCAATCAACAAGTACATGAAAAAATGCTCACCATCTCTAGCAGTCAGAGAAATGCAAATCAAAACCACCCTAAGATACCATCTCACTCCAGTAAGATTGGCAGCCACTATGAAGTCAAACAACAACAAGTGCTGGCGAGGATGTGGAGAAAAGGGTACACTTGTACATTGTTGGCGGGACTGCAAATTGGTGCGGCCAATTTGGAAAGCAGTATGGAGATTCCTGGGAAAGCTGGGAATGGAACCACCATTTGACCCTGCTATTGCCCTTCTCGGACTATTCCCTGAAGACCTTAAAAGAGCATGCTACAGGGATACTGCCACATCAATGTTCATAGCAGCACAATTCACAATAGCTAGACTGTGGAACCAACCCAGATGCCCTTCAATAGATGAATGGGTAAAAAAAATGTGGCATCTATACACAATGGAGTACTATGCAGCAATAAAAAATGACAAAATCATAGAATTTGCAGGGAAATGGATGGCACTAGAGCATATTATGCTTAGTGAAGCTAGCCAATCCCTAAAAAACAAATACCAAATGTCTTCTTTGATATAATGAGAGCAACTATGAACAGAGTAGGGAGGAAGATCAGGAAGAAAAGATTAACTTTAAACAGAGACATGAGATGGGAGGGAAAGAGAGAGAAAAGGGAAATTGCATGGAAATGAAGGGAGACCCTCATTGCTATACAAAATTACATATAAGAGGTTGTGAGGGGAATGGGAAAATTAACAAGGAGAGAAATGAATTACAGTAGATGGGGTAGAGAGAGAAGATGTGAGGGAAGGGGAGGAGGGATAGTAGGGGATAGGAAAGGTAGCAGAATACAACAGTCACTAATATGGCAGTATGTAAAAATGTGGATGTGTAACCGACGTGATTCTGCAATCTGCATTTGGGGTAAAATTGGGAGTTCATAACCCACTTCAATCTAATGTATGAAATATGATATGTCAAGAGCTTTGTAATGTTGTGAACAACCAATAAAAATAAATAAATAAATAAATAAATAGAATTAAAAGTTATTAAAAAAATAAATGAATGTGGATTCAAATAGCTTCTCTTTTCAAATTCCAATACCTCATAGGTAGTTTTTAATGCTTACTTTTGGTTTTCCTGTGAGTTTAGCAAGAGATGTCTATTCCAATTTAATAAGAAGAGAATTATGATAGGGATATTTGGTGAATTGTTTCTCTGAAAATTTATGGATCCATAGATGAGTTTTAGACATATCTTATATGAAAAGGAAAGAATCAGACCAAGTAATTAACAAGTGACTCTTGGAAGTTTATTTATTTATTATTTTCTGAGGCAGGGTCTCTGCTAGGCTCAGGTGATCCTCCTGCCTAAGCCTCCCAAGTAGCTGGGTCTACAGGCACATGCCACCACACCTGACTTTAAAGCTGCTATTTAGGACTGCAATCTGACAATATTTGGTAAAGTTGAAGAGGGACCTTCCTACGACCCTGCCATTGCATGCACTTCTAGGGTCCGCACAGTGAGAAGGCTGTGTGTGCACTAGGAGACCCACGTGAGTATGTTCTGACAGTTTGAGCTTTTGGTCCTCAGCCATGGCTCTCTATTCAAGGCTATGATGACCCTGCAGGAAGATCACCTTCTTCTAAGAAGAGGACATGTGGTTTTGGTCGTTGCTGTAGAGAAGCTCTTGGGACGCCATCACTACAGAACCCTTGCTGTTGCAATGTTCTCCAGGCTCAGGCAGCTGGGCCCATTGCCAGCTGCTCCTGGCACAGCTCAAGGTCACACTGCCTCATGCCTCACACTGCTAGCCTCTTCCATCCCTCCCTGGGCCTTCTCTGTCACCAGGTACTTGACACAGTGAGACTGCTGGGGGCACCCTGGCTTGCTAGGGCCTAGGAGTTGCAGGCTGCAAGCAGAAAGGGAATGTCCCCGGCTTGTGCCTGCACACTCACCATGTGTTCTGAGGTTCACCATGGGCAGATGCAACTGCCGTTTCCCTGGTGGCTGCCCAGTGGGGTCAAGCGACAAAGCCAGAATTTCAGAAGCTAATCTCCAGTGAAGCAGACTTTACTGATGGAGAGGCAGAAGGTGAGAGAGAACCCATGGATAAATTCTTCCTTCCCCCAAAGGACTCTTCTGAGAAATGTTTCATGTAGCTTTTCTGGAAATTCTACATGATCCAGTAACCAATGGTGCTTTCTAGTGAAGCAGAGGCCAGTATTAAAGCACCTTCTCTTTGCATTTCTATACTACACTTTTCATTGTATTTATTTATTTATTTATTTATTTATGAGGCTGGAGATCATGCTAGGGACTTATACATGATAAGCATGCTCTTCAGTACTGAGTCATAGCCCCACCCCTTATCATTATTTTAGTCTTTTTCTACTTACAAAAAAAAAAAAAAAAGTTCAAGGCCAGCAGCATCCTCATGCATCACACACCTCATGTTACCACGACTTGATTGTGTCAAGGAGCCACTTTGAGTGCCTGGCCTATATCACCTATGTTACCCTCATTGTCCTCATTACCCCCTTGCAGCCTTGATTTTGCACTCTTCCAGGAGAGCTTTCGATTGTAAGTTCTGCCTCAGACTATAATTTCCAGGGAACCCAGACTCAGATAAAGAATGTTTACTGCAGCAAAATTTTCAGAATGCTCAGATGTTGTTTTATAGTCACAAGAAGCAATTAGACCATTAGTGCAAAGAGAAAGAAAAACTAGAGGAAAAAAACAAGGGCAAAGCTGGAAACTAGAATTACAACAAACATAGAATCAGTGCCAAGACAGACCATGACCTCAAAGGCTTCACTTTTACTGCTCATTTGCAAATTGGTTGGTAAACATATTTTAAATGGCTACAATACTGTGAAAAGCTTTGAGCTCCTTACAAAAAGGTTTCAGTGCAGCCCTGCATTGCTCAGTGATGGGGACATGGTCTGGGAAATGCATTGTTAGCAGATTTCATTGTGTGAACATCACAGTGTCCTGATGCACACCTTGGTGGTATAGGCCAGTCACTCAATGTGGCCCCTTGACGCAATCAAGTCATGGTAACATGAGATGCGTGATGTGTGAGGATGCTGCTGGCCTTGAACTATTTTTTTTTTGGTAAGTAGAAGAAGAATACTGCCGCAGTCTTGGCTGGGCACAGAATCATGAGCCACTCAAGCAGGAACAAGACTTTATTTTGAAAAAGCCGCCAATACTCTGTAGGCGCTGGCAAGCCAAACCCGGTCCTCCCACGCGGGCCTCCACCGGAACCCCGCGTCCCCGGAACCGGGGGTCCCCCGGACCTCCCCCGGAATTCCCTCCTACTATCCTTCCCCAACCAATGGGAACTCTCCATGAGTCCCGTAACATGAATCCGGTAGCAGGCCAAGGTGAACAGCGGGAGTCCAATTTCCATATGAATGTAAATCTTAACATAATCATCTCAGTGGCTAGCTGGCGTCACTTTACAACCAAAGGTGCCATACATTGTATATTTGCTTGTGGCTCCTAGCAGAATACTAAAATAATGATAACGGGGTGGGGCTATAACTCAGTAGTGAAGAGCATGCCTATCATGCACAAGTCCCTAGCATGATCTCCAGCCTCATAAATAAATAAATAAATAAATACAATGAAAAGTGTAGCATAGAAATGCACAAAGAAATAATATAGTATTTATTCCCATTATCAAGTATTATGTGCTGTACATAATTGTGTATACTATGCTTTTATGTGACTGACAGCACAGTAGGTTTGGTCACACCAGTGTCACCATGAATACATGGGAAATGATGTTTGTTCATCACGTGGTAGAATGCTTCAGCCCTGTGTAATCTTTTTTTTAAATATATTTTTTAGTTGTCCATGAATCTTTATTTTATTTATTTATATGCAGTGCAGAGGATCCAACCCAGTGTCTCACATATGTTAGGCAAGTGCTCTACTCCTGAGCTACAAGCAACCCCAGCCCTGTATAATCTTACGGAATCATTGTGGCCTATGTGGTCCTCCATTGACTGATAAATCAATATGCGCTACATGACTGCATATGGATTAGTTGGGAAAAGAAAAAAGGAAAACAATATTCGGAAGAGCAGTAGTTGTTTCAGGTCAAACTTTAATACCCTTTATTTTGTAAAACTTGATACTTTCAGAAGTTCAAGCGTTCTGGGGTCAGGTGAAAACCCATCATTTAAAAGTTTCTGAACCTCTTTAGCTTCAGTTTTCTCTTGTTTTAGATGAGGATAAAATCATGCATAAGTCATAGGCTTGTTGTGGAGTTTAAATGAGATAATTCAGTGTCTGGCACATGGTGCTCGATAAACATTATTATATAATAGTCCCAGTGAGGAAAATCAATTCTTTGTGAGCAAAAATTGATGCTGAAAAAAGCTACATTTATGCATGCTATTTTGGGAAAGATGCATTCTAGTTGGAGCTTTTGCCATAAAAAAGAAAATTCCATTTTTTTTCTGTTAGTTTAGGCGTGTTATTGTGCAGATGTGTATGTGCATGCATGTGTGTGTGTGTGCAAGCACACCCTAATTCCACCCATTCTATGTGGCATCTTAGATCTGACATTTTTCTGGGCCTGAGAACAAGATGGAAATCAAGATAGACTAGATCCCTCGCCTCAAGGATTTTCTGCTCACGAAAAACAGTTGTTGCTTTTCGATGGTTTTCTGTTTCAGAAGGAGCCCTTCTCTGCTTCGCAATACAGAGAAGATAACACCTCAGGACAGAGTGAAAACCTGGGGTTTGTACCTTTAATGTACCAAGTGCTCTTTTGAGGGAAACCAAGAACTGGCTGGGTCTCTGGATTGTTGGGGAAGGGGGAAGCAGAAGGAAAGCAGTTCCAGACGCCAGAGGGTACAGGTGGAAAGGGGTCCCAGCGAAGACCCCAGCGCTCAGCAGGACCACAGCATGCACCGTGGGCATCTGAAGCTCTGCTCGGTGGTCTCCCACTGCTGTCCAGCCTCCTGCAGGGAGGACCCAGTGTCCCCAGCCTGGACACGCTGAAGTCGCTGCCTCCCCAGGACTGGGAATTGGCTCCCTCAACCCTGTGGGAGCCAAGTTTAGGTCTGCCGTTGTCGGGTTGCCTGGAGCTCACACCTCACTTCTGTGTCACCAGCCAGGTCACCATCAGACCAGAGAGGACTTCTCCTCTCCTTGGAAACTGTCAACTCCCTGAAACCAGTGAGCCTAAACTGTATGTGTGGCCTTAGCACATGAGGGAAGGCTTCCCCAGATTATTATTATTATTATTTTAAATTAAAGTTCATCTCCATGCATACAATGCTCCAAACACACCTCTATTTTTCTTGTTCCTTCAATATGCCATGTTTTGGTTTAGAGTCTTAGCACATGCTGTTCCTTATACCTCATGTGGCTGGGTACATATTGTTAGCACTTCGGCCTGTGTGTTACCTCTTCAGAGGGGCTGCCCATTTAAACCCCATTTAATGTTCTTCACCCACCTATCTAGTAAGTGGCCATCCCTTCCCGTTCCCCTTCCATTCTTCCTCTATTTTCTTATACCTCACATAAAAAGTACTATAAGCCAATCACATGCCTCGGGTCATGGTATACAATTATTACCTTTTTTTCCCCCACAGATACTTTCCCCATTCATTCCTGGTTTTCATTTGTATTTCCCTTTGCATATCCATCCACCATAAGGTATAGCTATTAATCCTTACACACATGTAATTTCAACGTAAGGTGGTGTTTTGTTTGTTGAATGTTTTAGGTTTTCCTAAGTGGCCCTTATTCTCGTTATTAGGTGCTACATTCCACGGTGAGCCTTAAAGATCTGCTACATTTGCTGTGTATGTACATTTGGTCCATTGCTTCTAATTGATCGCTGGTATTCTGTAGTGTGCATTCATTTTCCCTGCCCTTGGAATGCATTCAATGCCCAAATTCCCCAGCTCTGCAGTGAGTATCCTTCATGTTGTGTCTTTATGGACCTGTGAGAATGGATTTGGATGGTAATTGGCTACATCTATAGACATATATGGTCTAAGTGCTTTACATATATGAGTTCCGTGTTCTCAAATAACCTACAAGGTAGGTGCTATTATTGTCCTAATTTTACATACAGGTGGAGAAACTGAGACACGGAGTGGGTTAATGACTTGCCCAATGTCTTTAGTAAGTGGCAGAGGCGGGCTTTCAACTTGCAGGTGAGTACCTCCTGGTGAGTATGAGAAGAGCTTACAGTGCCACATCCTGGGATTCCTACCCCTGTCCCACCCCTGCATGTCCCTCAGGGAGCCCTACCCAGTCCTGCCTTTTACCTAGTCAGCAATCCCTAGCATTCCAGATGGAAGGGATGGAAATGGAATTGCTTGGATCCAAATACCCCCGTTGCTAGCCATTCCTCACCCTGCCCAGGCACTACCTTCACAGTATCCTGCCATCTCTCTCTAGCAGATATTTTGCCTCAAGGTGATACCAGGCAATGATCTGCCAATGACCCAGGGGTCGGAGACAGAAAACAGCTTGCAACTCTGTCCTGCCATGACCCAACAGTGACTTCCTCTGCTTTGCCTATCATTTGCCCACAGAGGTCATAGCCACCCCCTCTCTCTCCCCAGAGAGTCTTTTTTGTGGTTTTGACCTAGATTTGCATTGTTCTGCAGATTTGTGAACTTTATCCTCCTTCTGAGGCAACATCAGGGCTGGGTTTTGTGGGGGTGCTTATAGTCTTGAGAATGCTATTCACTACCTGAAATGAGCATCTGTATTTGTGCATTTGCTTATTTCTTGTGGGTCTCCCTTGTTGTAAGGTTGTAAATGCCCCATGAGCAAGGACCTTGTTTGTCTTATGTATCTTTGTCCTAAACTTCCATCTTGTGCCAGAGCACATTGGTTAAGAGTGATGTAAGAAACAGCCATGTTTTCTACAGAAACACAACTCATTGTGTTCCTTGGTTTTCTTTACTTAAGGATTAGAAAAAAATCAGTTCAGCTTTTGTGGATGTAATAAGTGACACTGTGGGTAATGTTCTTTGTGCCTCATGGGTAGTGGCCCAGATGTGAAAGACACAATTGCCTGATACAGGAGAATATAGACAAAGCTTATTTGATACTTTACACCAGCATTTCTCAAAAGTGTGCTCTAGAGGTCTCTGGGAGTGCCCAAGATCCTTTCAGGGGGCTCATGGGGTCATAATCATGCATACACAAAAGATCTGTTCACAGTGCAGATAAATGGATTTTAATGTAATAGTTACAAATGGCAACCAGTATGTTTTTAGCTTCTGTATTGCAACTATTTTTTTATTTTTATTTTTTGGTACTAGGGATTGAACTCAGGGACACTTGACCACTGAATCACATCTTTTTTGTATTTTATTTAGAGACAGGGTCTCACTGAGTGGCTTCGCGCCTCACTTTTGCTGAGGCTGGCTTTGAACTTGTGATCCTCAGCCTTCCCAGCCCCTGGGATTATAGGCTTGCAACTAATCTTTTAAGAAACTATCACTTGTGAAATTTAGGCGTTGTATCACCAGAGAATTTCTTCAATTACTCAAAAAGCCCACTTTAGTACTCTTCTATTTTCCTACTTTTCCAGATGTTTTTCATATGCTTCAACTAAGAAAATACATTGCAGAAAATTTAAGCTATAAGCAAATGTATGAGTTCATCTGTGTTTTACTGGACCAGACATTAAGGAAATTTATAAAAATGTATGACAGTGCTGCCTTCTTATTACATATTATTTTGTTCTAGAAAATGTAGTTATTTTTCTTAAAATATGTGTTGTTTATACTAACTGTAATAGGTATATGACTAGTTTAAATGAATTGATAAAAGAATATTTTTCAATTTGTTTTAATTTCTAATATTGTGAATATCAACAGATGTAATCTACCAAAAAAAAGGCTCTTTGGGGTTCTCAATGATTTTTTGTTTTTGCTGTTGCTTTGTTTTTTGGGGATTCTGGGACAGAAAACATGTAATAACTTTTTATTTAATTATATTGCAGAAAGATGAGTCACAAGCCTAAAAACTGGCTCTGGAGAGTCTAGAATCTCAGGATCTGGAGTCTTGATTTTTGTGAGCAATATCATTTATTTATTTACTTACTTATTTATGAGAATATCTTTATTTTGCCTTCACTTGCCTCCAGCTTTATTGAAGTATAATTGACAAAATCATGTATATTTTTGGTGTGATACTTTGATATATGTATGCATCAAGAAGAGTAATCAAAAGAATTAACATATTCATTCCCTTATGTGTGATGAGAACACTAGTACCTACTCTCTTGGAAAATTTCAAGTATATTATATATTACTGTTAACTGTAACTATATTGAACATTGGGTCACTATAAATCTTTTGTTTTTGTTTTTTTGTACCAGGGATTGAGCCCAGGGGTGTTTTACCACTAAGCCACATCCCTGGTGGTTTTAATTTTTCATTTTGAGACATAATCTTGCTAAGTTGCTTAGGGCCTCACTAAGTTACTGAGGCTGGCCTTAAACTTATGATCAATCTTCCTGCCTCAGCCTCTGGAGTTGCAAGATTACGGGTGTGCACCACTGTGCCCAGCTCATTCATCTTTTAATCAGAAATTTGATTAACATCTCCCTCTTTTCCCCACCCATTGACCCTTAATAGCCACTTTTCTACTCTGTTTCTATGAATTCTGTTCTTTTAATTCTATTTGGAAGTGTGGTTATGCAGGATTTGTCTTTCTGTGTCTGGTTTATTTCACTTGGCATAACATATTCCACGTTTATTCATGTTGTCAAAAATAGCAATATTTCCTTCTTTTTACAGGTTGAATAATATTCCTCTCTCTCTCTCTCTCTCTCTCTCTCTCTCTGTGTGTGTGTGTGTGTGTGTGTGTGTGTGGTGTATTTATCAAATTTCATTTATCCTTTCATCTGAGAGAGGATGCTTTGGTTGTTTCCATATATTGGCTATGCAAATAATTCCGTGATGGACAACAGAGGATAGATATCCCTTTGAGATACTGGTTTTGCTGCCTTTGAATTTATACCCAAAAGAGGGATAGCTAGATCACATGATAAGTCTATTTTTAATTTCTTGAGGAGCTTCCGTTCTGTTTCCCACCATTGCCTTCAAGGCACTCCAGTGACCAAAGACCTCCCACAGGACCTGCCACTTCAAGTCTCCCCCACCTCTCATTAGAGCCAAGCTGGGGACTTAGCCTTTAGCCCACGGGCCTTGGGGTCATTCCACATCCAAAGTATAGCCCCATCCTAACATGTGTTAACATATCTCTTTGTGGTGCCCTTGTTCATGGGTAGCTGTCAAAATTGATGATCCTACAATGAGATAACAGTAGACTGCCTGTCAACATTCTGACATCTTGATGATCTTCCAATTGTTATTTCTTAAGTTAAATAAATTCATCCCCATAAGAACTAATTCAAGTAATTTTAAAATAAGATGGTGGTATCAGTTAATTTTTTTTTTTTAATGAATAAGCATCCACGAGATCTCGGGTGCATGACAACAGATCATTGTCTTCCAGCAACTTGGGGTTGAGCATCAAGACTTCTGTAGCCTGGGCCCAGAACTGGCACATCTGTCCTCCTCTCTTGTGCTGATGGTCAAAGCAAGTTACATGGCTAAACCCAATGCTAAAGGACTCACTGAGGAAAGAGAAGTGCAAGGTCACAACACAAAGACGGTGGGGGCAGGAAGTGAAGGTGCACACTCTACCACACCAACAGAGGAAAACCATGGTGGTAAGCCCAAATTCCAAATTCCTAGTTACTGTTGCTTAGCACTGGAGGCACAGAAAATTCTTTCCTTTTTCTTTTTTGTTGCAGTGCTGGAATTGAACCCAAGGCCTTACACATGCTAGGCAAGTCCTCTACCACTGGGCCATATCCCAGCCCAAAAATTCTTTCTTAGATTCTCAGAAGATTAGGGAGAAGGCCTCATAAACTAGTTGTCAATGGATCTTTAATTAATTAATTTATTTATTATGTGGTGCTGAGGATCAAACTCAGGACCTCACACATGCCAGGCAAGTACTCTACCACTGATCCACAACTCTAGCCCTTGTCATTGCTTTTTGAATATTCCATAAACTTCTTAATGTAAATGGACTCTCAATCCATAAAACCATGCTTTTGCCAAATTTCCACATTAGTTATTTAAACCAGTTACTGGTTTACCAATATTAAAATATATATATATATATTAAAAAAATGTTCAAAACCCCCCAAACCAAATTCTTTGTAATGCTTACCTGCAAATGATGAGGGATTTACATAAATTTGGTCTCTAAAGTGGTTTCTTTTTTTTTAAAATTTATTTTTTAGGTGTAAATGGACACAACACAATGCCTTTATTTTTATGTGGTGCTGAGGATTGAACCCGGGTCCCGCCTGTGCTAGGTGAGCATTCTACCACTGAGCCACAATCCCAGCCCTAAAGTGGTTTCGTAAAGTGAGATTTACTGAATAGTTAATAGAGTAAGAATAGTAATTATAAAGTGTATTATTATATCATTTTACCCAAAGGGAATTTGTTTCAGCATTAAACAGGGCAAAGCACACTTTTGAAGTGTCTTTTCTAATGAACAATTGTATTAATTGTACTGTAGATTGGAATAGAAAGGGAGAAAAAGGATAAATAAATTATTTTCAAACGTAAACCCAAAAGCAACACAATAGATATACACTCCATAAACAAGACACTTTGGGATAATTTTAAGCCTCTAAGAGAAATAAGATCAATTCTTTTATTTATTGAAGCTTATTCCCCCAAGTAATTTAAAACCCTTTAAAAGGAATCTCTGTGGTCCTTATCATGTGAAAGAGAAATATTTTATTCTCATTTTGTGCATAAATCTAATGAGTTTCTGTGAAAAACTAAAGCAACTGATGAAAAGTGGTCAATTATTTGACCCACTTTAATGGTGTTGATTAATTGATCACTTTTAATGGAACAATCTTTGATTTATTATTAGTTATTGAGTGCCCGTAATATCTTAAGTACTATGAGAGTTCTGTAGTAAATCTAGTCCTTGCTTCCATGGATCATGTAGTCTATTTGAGAAGGTAATTAGCGGGTATGTTTAAAAAAAAAAAAACTAATGAGAAGGTATTAAAATCTAAGTTCTAAAATACCAGTGAGAGTAGTCAGGAGGAGGCCATGTTTTCTCCCCAGCATTCATCAAGCATCAACTCATTTTGAAAAAGTCATGTTATTGATATGGGATTATAGGGATTGCCCCTAACCCAGCTCTAGCAATGATCCTCACGGGCCTAAATCAATCAGAGTAATCCCAACCTCTGGGCTGAAATGAGGGGTCAGCAACTCATGGAATTCCCATGGTACAGGGACTAGATGTGGAAACCCAGAGGAAGCTTGGGACTTTCATGGGATTTTGAGGACTCAGATGCCTCTCTCCTGAATGCTGTGAGATGTGATGTGAGACCTGGACCTCCTGCTGAGCACCTGGCCAAGTTTGGGGCTCTCCTACCACATGCATATCACTGGGGGGAGAGTGATGTCTTGCAGGGTAGAAACAGTCAGGGCCAGACAGTCACACGCGAGGCAGCTTCCCTACAAGGGCACAGACATTCCTTCTGTACCCGGCCATCAAACATCCAAGGTCCAGTGATCCCATGCTAGTGGCATGAGGTAGCCAAAACACTGGGGAATTTGTTGTGGTATGGGCAGCTATAGGGGCAGTGCAAGGTTCTGTGGCAACAGTTTGAGGAGCGGCCCTTGATACCCTGCATCCAGGGACAGGTGCGTCCAGGGACAAGTAGTGGTCCTCTCTGCCCAGGCTTTGGGCTACCCTGTATCCTTTCAACAGATTTGTTTTGACCTGCATCAGCACCAATTTTCAGCACTTAAACTTAGAACCCTCCTCCGTTGAACTATTCATCAAAACATCTTTTGTTTTCTGAGCCCATCTGAGTTTGACTTTCTGTTGCTAAACACAGAAGCACCCCCGCTGGCGCGGGAGGACCAGCAGTAGGAGCAGGACGTGTGCATAACTGAACCTTGCCCAGCGCCTGCCCTCCTGGCTAGGCGGTTGTGGCAGAGGTAGTCACATGGTGACTGCAGAATGACAGGGAGCACTGCAGGGCTGAGTCAGCAACCTGTCTCCTCCTGGAGTGCAGGGTGAGAGCCTCGCGCCCTTTCTACCTCCTTATTTGCAAGTAGGAAGAAAGATTAGCTTACCCTCAGTTCACTCCCCAGTACCCCAAAACCAAAAACAAAACCCCAAAGAAGATAAATACACAAACACAATTTATATGCAATAGGTTATATCAGCTTGGAGTAGAAGCTTGGAGGATTCCAGTAGATTGTTAAGATGACAAATGTGGTGTCACTGACATAAAAACAGACACACAGACCAATGAAACAGAACAGATGACACAGAGGCAAGCCACACAGATAGTCATCTGACCCTTGACAAAGGCACTAAAAACATACATTGGAGAAATGACAGTCTTTTTAACAAAAGGTGCTGAGAAAACTGGTTGTCCAAATGTAGAAGAATGAGACTAGATCCTTCTTTCTCACCCTGCACAAAGGTCAACTCAAAAATGGATCACAGACCTAGGAATTAGACCAGAAATTTTGTAACACTAGAAGAAAATATAGCGCCAACGTTCCAATATACCGGTGCAGGTACCTGAAGCTCAGGGAATACTATAAGAATCAACAAAGAGGATGTTACAAATAGAATGCAGATCACGGAGACCCCATGGGTGTGGTCCTCCTGTTCCTGTCCGCCTTCTGCTGGGTGGTAGCGCAGGCCTGTAATCCCAGTGGCTTGGGAGGCTGAGGCAGGAGAAGCACAAGTTCAAAGCCAGCCTCAGCAAAATCGAGGCACTAAGCAACTCAGTGAGACCCTGTCTCTAAATAAAATACAAAATAGGGCTGGGATGTGGCTCAGTGGTTCAATGCCCCTGAGCTCAATTCCCGGTACCGCCCCCGCCCAAATACACTCCCTCTTGATTATAAATGAGAGGACTGAAGGCAGGGGCGCTGATTTGGAAATCCCACTACTTGTAATAAAAGAAGAGGAAATGTCCTGGCATCATTGCCTCAAGGTCATTGATTTCAAGGTCATTGTGAAGGGAAACGAGGCAGTGAAAGAAAGTTCTTTGTATTAGGACAGACATCATTGCTTTACATTTATTAATCTTTCTGGGTGCTTTTATACCTCTTAACAAAAATATTAAAATAGAAAAATAAATAGGATGGTTTCGAATTAAAAAGCTCTGCACAGCAAAGTAAATGAGAGTGTGGAGCAAGAATCTGTAGAATAGGAGACCTTGGCCAGCTAGTCTTCTGACAAAAGGATTAACATCCAGAATACATCAGGAACTCAAAAAAGTTAACACACACACACAAAAACAATAACTCAGGGGCTGAGGCTGTAACTCAGTGACAGAGCACTTGCCTAGCATGTGTGAGACACTGCATTCAATTCTCAGCACCACATAAGAAATAAATAAATAAAATAAAGGTCCATCGACAACTAAAAAATATTTAAGAAAACCCCAAATAACTTAATCAATAAATAGGCAAAATGAATGAAACAGACACCTCTCAAAAGAAGAAATACATGTGACCAACACATAGATGAAAAAATGCTCAACATCTTCAGCAATTAGGGAAATGTATCTCAAAATCACACTGAGATTTAAGTCACCTCCATTTAGAATGACAGCTCTCAAGAATACAAATAGCAAATGCTGGAGAGGATTTGGGGGAAAAGGAATTTTAATACATTGTTGGTGTAACTGTAAATTAGTACAAATACTAGGAAATCAGCAAGGAGTTTCCTCAAAAGCCTGGGCATGGAACTACCATATGCCCAGCTATCCCACTCCTCAGTATTTATCCTAAAGAATGAAAGCCATCATAGTGTAGTGATATATGCATATTCATATTTATAACAGCATAATACACAGAGCCAAATTAAGGAACCAGCCTGGGCATCTGTCAATGGATGAGTGGATAAAGAAAACCTGTTATATATAAACAATGGAAGTTTATTCAGCCATAAAGAAGAATGAAATTATGTCATTTGCAGGAAAATGGATGGAACTTGGGAACATAAGCAAAACAAGCCAAACTTGTATTTACAGTTGCAATTATTTATTAACATGATTTTTTTTTCCTCCCCTGCTGGAGGTTGGGGAACAAAGAGAGCTGTGGGGACACTGAGACAGAGAGGGGGAAAGAAACTGCCAAATCTCACAGTCCATTTCAAACCTGTGGAAGGTCATTTACCTTCTCTCACAAGCCTTTTACTCGCTTGAGAGATGGGTTAGCGAAAGATAAAGCCCCTGTGAATTGGTAACCTGGCTTTGGGAGAAGACTTACACAGTTACTAAGGTGTTGGATAAACAGACGCTAAGCATTTATTTACAAAGAAGCCTCACAGCTGTGATTGCTATATCCACCGTTTCTTCCAGGAAGACGATCAGTTTCAACAGAATTAAGAGTTGGAAACTATTTCCTTGAATTTGGGCATATCAGATTATTAGATTGTTCTGTTTTTGCAAATCCAGTGTCCATACCTAGAGGTATAAAAGACCATGTCTATCAGCAATGTTTAAGAAAATGGGTATTTTTAGAGGTGTGGGTTTTGTGATGTATCATATGTTAATATTGTCCGCTAAATCCTTCAAAAAGAAAATTTTGGACAAGTGGTAATGAATGAAATAAACAAGGCACTCTGAAAAAGCATGATAATATATAATTTTATCTTATAAAATCCAACCCATAAGAGAGACATAATTGATTTTATTGATTTACAGTACAGCTGACTTTCTTCTAATGTAAAATTTAGTAGGTAGCTTAGACATTAAATTTTAAAGTCAGGATCATCATCAATCTTTTATTTAGATCTGATAAGCTTCTGGAGTTACTCCAACCATGGAATCCTCATTTGGTTCTCCCATATGGAGCGATTCACTGTGGAATATTGTGTGTGTGTGTTTGTTTTACAAATCAAAAAACAAATGAATTACTTATTTTAATAGAAATAATATATAACTAATTTTTTCCCTTTGCACTGGAATAAGGATTACCTTGCTTTGCATACCAGCTTATGTTTTTTTTTTCCTCAGCTTTATTGACTCCAGCCAAGTCCTTAATTTTCATGAATAGAATTGCAAATGCTGTTCTTTTAATCTTCTGAGTTGAATTCTGGGTCATGCAAAGATTAGGTGAAGTGACTTCAAACCTAAAATCCTATAATTACAGAATGTCTGTTTACATTGGGACTTGGTCTTCTTTTCCCTACTGGTAAATTGAGAAAGGAGTTTTCTGGACTGCAAATTAGGAAAGCTTTGGTTTGTTCTTCTGTGGCAAAGCAAACAGATTTGAAGAGGCCATCTATTTAGCTACCATTTGTTTTGTTTAATCTGAGATTAGGTCTAGGTTCACAAAGGAAATCTGCTAAATTTAGAATGGACAGGATTTTTGAGACAGAGTTATTTGACAGCTCTTCTGAAGGGTCTGCAATTGGGGAGAAAGAATAAATTGAACAATTTGAGGATGAAATTTTGGAAGAAACAAAAGTATTTACAAATTGATCAAACGACTTCCTTGCTGGTTTCTAAGTGGTGGCCTGTGTTCCTTAACCGATTTTTTAAAGGATGCTTTTAATAATTCCTGTAAAGAGCCACTGGCTGTGTTTTTCTTGCTGGCCATCACTAAGGAAGACCATGTGACTCATTATGATAATGGCCTGAGTAAGGAAGGCCCCAGGGGAGGGATGACTTAGAACTGAAGTACTACTTCATTTCTAATTGGACTGTTGTGAAAAAAGAGACCAGTCACAGCTGGAACAAGGGGCCAGGAGGATTGGTCACCTGTCTGGAGTAACCTTCAGGCAGAAAACTTTGCATCCACCTAAAAGGAGACGGTTTTTGCAGCTAGCTGGTTGGGGGAAGGTTTGTGTGAAGTCTCAAAGGGACCTAATACTGGACATTTCCTAAATTCAAAATTTGACACTTATTGGGGCTGGGGATATAGCTCAGTCGGTTGAGTACTTGCCTCGCATGCACAAGGCCCTGGGTTCAATCCCCAGCAATATACAAACAAACAAAAAAAGTTGACACTTAACCAGGTGTGGTGGTGCACGCCTGTAATTCCAGCAGCTCGGGAGGCTGAGGTAGGAGGATACTGAGTTCAAAGCCAGCCTCAGTGAAGAGAGTTGCTAAGCAACTCAGTGACACCCTGTCTCTAAATAAAATACAAAATGATCAAGTGCCCCTGAATTCAATCCCCAGTACCAGAAAAAAAAATGACACTTTAGAGACTGCAATGGGCAATGTGTCCATCTGCCTTCAAGACAGTATTAATTATTGAAGGACATAACTTCAGTTTTATTGTTATAACGCTGATAAACGTAAGAAGTGTGTTGGTGGTCCTTGACATGGGGAAGACATATTTGTGAAGCTGTGTCTCTCTGCAGGCTGCTGCCTCTACTTGGAGAGCCCGCCTGGAGCAGGATGGTGAGCTGGAGTAAGGATCAGGGTCCAGGCAGATGGACAGACAGACCTACATTCACATTTCAGCATTTTACATTCATGAATCCAGCAGCTCATTGGTTCACGGTTGCTGTTTGGCTGACCGTGAACATGGAACTCAGTCTCTTTCCTCAATGAAGTGGAATCAATAATAATTATCTAGAGGGGAGGCCGAGATGGTGAAGTGATGTGTACAAAGTGCCTGGTACATAGCCGATGCTCCCAAATTTCTCCCTCCTTCCTTGTTCCCTTCTGTCTAGTAAATCATCCTTCAAGGGATGCCACTCTTCTCTAACCCTCCAGCTCTTAAACTCTTTCTCTATGAACACGGGAAAGTTGAACTAATGTTGGGATCTTATTCCCAGGTGGGCTTTGGAACCCAGGAAACTGGGCTCCTTCAGAAGAGAACAAATTGGCTTCAAATAGCCAGAATTCCAGCAGCAGCTGGAGGAGCGGACCACGTGGGTCTTCAAAGCTGCAGGCCCCTGCGTCAGTTAAGGAAGATTCTCATTCTCTTTTGTGCAGTCCAATCATGAGCGCTGCCGAGTCAGCTGACTAATAAAAAAAAGTGTCTGCCTTTATCCTAGACCTCCCAACCTAATGATATTTTCACTGACTTATCTTCCCAGTGGATTTTGTTCTTTAATCTAGTTTTCCACCTGCTGTTTGCCTGATTAGGAAATCTGCTCCATGTACAGAAACTGAACAGTCAGCATTCACAGGAACCCAGGTACCACGTGGACAGTTGTCTTTGACAGACTTTCTTGCTTGCCACTTTTCTGAGGTCCCGGCCCTTCAGAATGACCCTCGAAGGAAGCTCTGCATGTTTTTGTCATTCATCTATGAAGAGAGACAGCTAAATCAATATTTTTCATCTGCTTTGCTGCCAGAATTCGATGATCTGTCACAGTTCTTGCCCAAAACATCCAATCATTATTGTTAAAATGTTTTTAAACATTGTTTGTAGAATTGCTTTAACGGATTTACCAATCCATCTCTGAAAGATGGACTTTGATATGTAACTTTAGCAACATTTTACTACACTTTTTTTAAAAACCCAGAGAGCAACCCTATTTTTATGCTTATGGTTGATCTAATTGCATATTTTCTTTTTGCAACTGTCCTCCAAGATTTTTCTTATGGTTTCTACTTGGAAGTTTTTTACTACTAATAATCCTATCCTGTATATTCCACAAACCCTCCGTCTTCCATCCTACAGGCTAAGCACAGCCTGCTCTAAGGGCTCTTGAATAAGACGCTATGGTCCTATCAGATCTTTTGCTATTCCTGTATGAATTTAATGGCTTGTAGATTTTCATAAAATAAACCTCTCTCTTCTGCAATTGGGAGTGTTGGTAAGTTGTTTATGTTAAATGATTATTCTGCCCTGCTTGTCACATTAAAAAAGCAAACCCTTTAAAAATCAATTTTCTGTTGTGTCTATGACACTGTCATTGGATAGCACAAGTCAGGACTCCATAAACTTTTTCTGAAAAGGGCCAGACAGTAAATTTGTGGGTGCCACATCTCTGTTGCAATAGTTTGACTCAGCAGCCACAGGCAATAGACAGTTGTAGCGAGCTAATATACCTTTATTTATGGACATTGAAATTTGAATTTTATGTAACTTTTGTATGTCAAGAAGAATTATTCTTTTGATTTTTGCCACCATTTAAATTTGAAAAAAAATTCTTCTTAATTTGTAAGCCAGACAAAAAAAAAAAAAAAAAAGCTGGGGGGGGGGGGCAGAGTGCGGGATTTACCCTAGGGCTAGAGTCTTCTCACTAAGGTCCAGTTTCTGAGCAGAAGCAGACCCCAGTTTTGTGAGGACTGTTTCCTTTACAACTAGGGGAAACTTCTTTTAGAAAAGGAATATGAATTACAACTACAAAATCATATACTGTGCCTTGCAAGAGACCCATGCAAATGAGAATCCCTGAACACTGAGCCTCTTTGGTTAATCTTGGAAAATTCTGCTACAGAGGTTCCCAGACTGGGCTGATCAGTGGAGTCACCAAGAGAGATTATGAATTGCAGGTTCCAAAGCCCTGGCAGATTGCCTGAATTCTCTGAGGAGAAGACCTGGGAATCAGTGGTCTTGTAAAGATTTCTAGGTAATTCTACTCTGCAGATAGGTTTGGAAACTGCTATTTTATCAATCATTTTATAATAGCGAATGAATCTATTATAACAGGTGCTGCAAATACATGTAATCACACTGCTTGTCCAGAAATAGGCCTTAATGATGTTATCGACTCCTAGGCCAAATGTTCAGTTTTATTGAGAACGCAGTACTGTGAAATGATTCAACCGAATATACACACACTCCCAAGCTCACCTATCTTTGTCTCTTTCTTATTAGTGGGAGTTAACCCATGTGTGGTAAGCTGGCTCTTCACCATTTGGACTCAGCTTCATATTTGATATATTAAAACTTTATTCTTAAAACTATTAATTTTTTTTAAATCTTAAAACTTTTGAGTTGGCTTACATTTATAATTTATAAAGTAAATAAGATGTTAAAGAAAATCTGACATTTCTGTCATAACAGTGGGGAGAGTGAGTTAATAAACCAGGCATGGAGATATCACTGAGTTGCTTGTTATTGCCTGATTAACCATCCAATTTATAGAAGAATTTTCATCCTCTGATTGTTCAAATATATGATTACTGTTCCCACAATCCCCAGACATCGCCTTGGCCACCACTGGGTAGTTCTGTGTGGAGAATAGGTGGCTGTGCTACTGTGCTGTTCTATTTTTGGCTTGATAGGAACTGACATTAATTTCAGAAAACAAATGCCTTATCATTGCCGGTAAAACAACACGTGTGTCAACTGGAAGTTTCATTTTAAGGTCTGAGAAAATCTGTCCCTGCTTTTCACATTACCCTTATTAACAGGGACTTAAGAATTTAATGTCCCAGAAAACAGGCAAACACTAGTGCCGCTAATTTTATTCACCTGCCAGAAAGCAAGGCCATTTATTTCCCTCACTTAGAAGCATGTACAGAAAGGAAAGCAGACTTTGATGCATGGGTTTTAGCTGTTACTGGGGTAGCACGACATAAATAGAAACTAAAGCTTCCTTTTCCTCCTTGTTAAATGTTTTCGGTTTTAGAAGTGAAGACTCCATGAAGTCAAACTAGTTTCCTCCAACATGGACCAGCACATCTTGTCATTTGCATGTGTCCGTTTGTTAATTCATGCGTCCATCAAGTGTTGGAGGAGTGCCTACGATGTGCCAGTACTGTACTGGGTGCTGGAGATCCCACCTCGTGGTCTCAGGACCTAGGTTTCAAGGGTGGGAGAGAAACAATGAACAGGGGAATTTCACATGGTGCATAGAAATTAAATGGTGAAGTCGTGGTGAACTGTGGTGGATGGACAGAGGGGTGACTACTCCAGGTGGTCAAAGATCCAGATGGTGAAAAGCAGTCTTCATACATAGATCCAAGCAAGAGGAACCTGGTGCTGGGTGGTCCAGCACATGGGTGGTCTGGTCAAGCACTTGAACGTTGGCATCGAGCCACAGGTTAAAGTGACAATATTTTGGTTATACGGGGTTAAATAAAATATATTAGCAATGTTGATTGACTTGATTTTATTTACCCTTTTAATGAGGCTGCTATAAAATTCCAAGTTACATGTACAGTTTGCATTATTCTATTTCTACTGGACAGCACTGATCTAAAAAGAAAGTCTTAATTGCGGTTCTTTTTTCTCCCTGAGTCCACATAGGACTCAGGGATCCTCATGGATTGGGTGAGGTAAGGGATTTAAGAGCCTGAGCTAGTGCAATTAGTTCTTGCTAAAATATACTGAACTGCTACCCACGGCATCCACTCATTGAATTCTTATGTTACCGTGTAGTTAATATGTCCAGCCTACTTTATGCCTAAGGAAATGGAGGTCCAGAGAGGCAAAAGTACGTTGTCTAAGAGGACAAGGCTATGCAGTAATGGTGTGAGAGTCGCACTCAGTCCAAGTCTGCAGATGCAAGAGGCAAGAGGCAAGGAGACTCTTCCTAGGAGAAAGAAGGAAGCAGGACTTGGCACTTCCATGAGACCCCAGCAGTACCAAGGACTCCAGGTCACATCCCCTGGGTCCCACTACCAGGTCCAACAGTCGACACTGGCCCCTGGTGTGCTCTCTGACCCTGCTTCCCTCTGCATGGGCCCTTAGATTTGCCTGGCAGGTATTGCTGCCCCCTCCCCGACAGGCGCCTATCCCCTGTCCCCTGCAATCTCTCA
Organism: Spermophilus citellus; assembly: GCF_964194105.1. Taxonomy (NCBI): domain Eukaryota; kingdom Metazoa; phylum Chordata; class Mammalia; order Rodentia; family Sciuridae; genus Spermophilus; species Spermophilus citellus. The sequence continues at coordinate 39,797,013 of NC_138188.1, forward strand.
TGCCTGGAAAACACCCCTGTGCCCCTGGCTGTTCAGAATGTATTAATGAGCCCTGCTCCGGCCCTACAGGCTTCCAGTGAGCACCATTTCCCTGGCTACACCCTCCCCAGCTGCTGCACACTTCCTCTCTGCTCTCTCTCATATGATTTTGAAGATGATCTTTCTGCAAAACTTTACAGTTTGGACATCCTCTTGCAGGGACAGGGGTATTTTTGAGCTTGGTGTGTGTGTGACCCATGGAGGGCAAGAATCTCCCACTCCCAACTTGGGGTCCAGTTTTTTTCTTCCCTGTTGTAAGGATCCTCAGGCTGCCTCTCTACAAAGGTGACAATGAGCCTGTCAGAGGACTGTGCTGGTGGACCCTACGCTGCCCCAAACGCCTGGGAAACTATTGTTGGTAGGCCTCCTGTTTTCCAGGACAACACCTGTTCCCTCTTCAGGAAATTTCAGGAGAACCATGAACTGTCATCTGTACTGGTGTGTGTGTGTGGGGGGGGGGGCAGGTGACACTGTGGCTTGATGGATGTATTTGTCAAAACCATTTACAGGACCAGATGGGGAGAAAAGGGGTTATGATATAAAGATATCCTGATACTTACACAATGAGCCCCACTTCATTATGCCCAAGAAGAAAGGAAGGACCCGGGCCTTGCCACATTTCAGTCTGAATCACAGGGACAGTGTCCTCTGCCACACCACAGGACGAGTGTAGGCCCCATGGGCCAAAATGATTCTGTGAAACTGTAGGATGTGGAGAAGGCCACCGATGCTCAGAAGATGCCCTGACTTTCCTTCCCACTGGTTCTCTGTGACTTTGTTCTACCCAGACGCTGTAATGAGGCACCATGACCTATACCACTTGCCCTGGATCCCTTTATGCGTTTACACAATAATTTGGCACCTAAATATTAACAAGCTTGCGTTTGGTACCATGTAAATAGGCTAGAGATTTATGATAATAATTTTTACCCTCCATCTTTTATATTTGATTTTTCCAGTAGGAGATAAAATGGGCAAAGAGGAAACCCCCAAAATCAAAAGTAAAAAAAAAAAAAAAATCAGACCAAAACATCGACAGCAACAACAGGAGAAAAGGAGGGCATGACCACGCCCTTCTCACAGGGGATGTGCTATATACGTAAGTCTGTAGAAAACATTTGTTTCTTTAGACCCGTTTTTTCTTGTACTGTGTGGCATTTTCTTGTGTGAACTAAAATAAGAAACTGAAAGAACTCTGATATTTATAGGTCACCACCAAAACAGATGTACGGTGGGACGAAGATGAACTAATTCAGTCAACCACTGAATTAAGAAGGGCTGGAGTCAAAACCCACTCAGGTCCTCTTGATATAATAATGTCGCCCTTGCAGAATTACATTTTGTACTAATAAATGTTCCCATAACTTCTCTCCACCTCTCACTTTTCCATATTTTTATAGCTGTAGAGGATCAAGATAGGAAGGGCGGGAATTAGGCAAGCAGGCAGGATGCGGAATCTTCTATTAATTCTATGGTTTAAAAGTTGCTTATAAATTATTTATAAATTTATAAATTTACAAAGGTAATCAGATTCCTTAAGTCTCCACGTTCTTTTTTCATTTTCTCCTCCTTCACTTTTTAGGGAAAAAAAGTTATTGGAGGTCAGAAACTGATAGTGGACTTCTGAGACAGTTGAGAGGGAAAAAAAATCATTTATAAGTGATTTGCAAGTCACGTCTGGTCTATGTGTAAAATTTCATTCCCTTTCAAGCTGTAAACTTGGTGCGTGTTGGTTGATAGTCTTCGGCTTCCTTCTCTTTGTTCTCCTTTCCGTGTTCCCCTTATGCCTATATCACACCTTTTGTGATTGTTCCATAGTTCTTGGGTATTCTTTTCTGGCATTTTCTTTTCTCTCAGCCTTTTTTTTTTCCTCTCTGTTTTCCAATTTTGAAAATGTGTGCTTGTATTTGGATCTGAAGCTTCCCTAAAATTCCCTTCTCTCTTGTATTAGCAATCTGTTCTTGCCTATTGCCTACTTTTCCTATCGGAATTCTTGGCATAACTGTTTTAAATCCCTAGTCTGAACCTGCCCTATCTGAGCCAGGTTCTGTGGCTTGCTCTGTCTTTTCTTTTTTTTCTTTTTTTTTCTTTTTTTAAAATTTTTTTCTCTAATTACACATGGACACAATATCTTTGTTTATTTATTTTTATGTGGTGCTGAGGATCAAACCCAGTGCCCCACATGTGGGGGGGCAAGCGCTCTGCCACTGAGCCACAACCCCAGCCCTTGCTCTGTCTTTTCAAACTGTGTTTTGCCTTTTATTATTGTTTCCAGGTATCAAGATAGTTTGTATGATATTCATGCCAAGATTCAGTTCTGAATAGCCAAAAATCCATTAAATTAAAAAGTATACAAAATTCTAACATTGGATAGGAATTCTATGAGTCTTTGATCTAAAACCTTAACCGTTTTATTTGTATTTTTTTAATTGAAAATAAAACATGTGTCCTGGGTGAAACAAAAACAAACAAACAAACAACAAACTCTGTAATGGTTCCTGCAGAGATTTTTTGTCATAGGTCCCTGCTCTGGTGGGCTGTGATTCTCTATCCACCTGTGTCTCTAATTTGGGGGGCAGCCGTGTGATCTGCCACCTTATCTACCTTATCTAGGAAGGGTTACTGATTTTTCAGTTTGGCTTGTTTCTTCTTGTTAGCCTTTTACTTGTTACCCAGAGTGACTAGAAGTCCTCAGTTAATATGTTTTAATCACAGGAAATGAAAAGCTTCTGGCTAACTTAAGAGGGGTGAAGAGAACAACAATGAGAGAGAAAGAGACAGACAGACAAAGAGACAGAGACAGAGAGAATAAATGAGTGATTGAATTGGAAAGCTATGGGTTAACTCCCAGACTCGCATGAAGTCCTGTGCAGGTAGATAAGGGACCATATAGGACTCAGCATGCAGGCCTACCTTGGGTCAGACACCAGCCCATGGCCTGGGAGAGCAGATCCATTCTCCAGGGAAATCCAGGGTATGCTGGTAGAAGTAGGAGATGCATTATAGATAAAAACACCTTTATCCTGGGAAAGCCGAATTCGAGCAGCTTCCAAAAGCCTGCCTCACTTCTGGCTGCTTCCCCTGGGCCGGAGGACCACACAGTTATGGTTTTAGATCAAAGACTCATAGAATTCCTATCCAGTGTGAGAATTTTGTATACTTTTTAATTTAATGGGTTTTTGGTTATTCAGAACTGAATCTTGGCATGAATATCATACAAACTATCTTGATACCTGGAAACAATACTTACAGATTATGGGATTTGTTGTTTCAGATTTCTTTCATTTGACATGTATTTCAGGTTTTCGTGTTGTGTGTCTCTCTTATTTTAGGTCATTATGAAGGGGATAAAATTTCCCAGGTAATTATCTTCCCAATGTTCCCTTTTTCTTTCAAGTAGAACCAAACTCTCTGAGGAGGCCCAACGGCCTTCTTACCAGTGGTTTGGGGAAAGAAGAGCTTCAGGTACCCATTTCCAGCATTCCTGATGCTCCTGCTTAGTTGATGAACCCATTTGAGCTCATTGCAGACAACAGCATCCGCTCAAGTTGGCTGGGTTGAAGAGGGTTTAAAAGTAGGCATGGGTTGGCTTAAAAACTCACTGGAAGAATTGGAGGAGCAAGTGCAAGGTTGAGCTTCCTGAATCAGAACTACAGCATGTCTGCCATGAATAGGAAGGCTGAGAGCAAGCCGCCCAATCAGAAAGCTGGTGACCAATTGCTCAAACTAACTTGGCCAGTGGGTGCTCAAACTCTGAGAAAACTGACTGCAGGATGACTGGGGGTGCGGGGTGGAGTGGAGGGAGAGCCATTAAAGGAGACTAGATAAGAGTGGCACAGAGACACAGAGACCAAGGAAAGAGTGTTCCAAGGAGAAGGGAGTCCCAGAAATATCTCTCAGTCCACAAGGAGGTTGTTAGACATTTTAGTGAATCATTCTGGGGAGATTAATCAAGCCAGGATGCTGTGGCGGAGGGAGTGAGAGGAAGCTAAGAAAGTAGACAGTGTTCCCCACTCTTTTTCAGAAAGCCTGGCTATAAAGAAGAGGGAGAGGGTGATTTTTAGCAGTGACACAGTGGGGAGAGGGTGACATTAGAAGATGGAAGCAACAAGTAGTACATGCTTATGTGCTCACAGGAGGACTCTGTTGAGTAGAAGTGGTTGCAAACATACAGAAGAACGCTGTTTAATGGCTGGAGAGAGGCTTCTTAAGAGGGAGGAAGTAATACAAGTGGTAGGGAAGTTCAGTTCTACACTGGAGAACAGGAGAGAAAGTGCTTCTGGCATTGCAGAGGGGTGGTAGTGAGTACTAACACAGAAAATCTGTACTTAAAAATGAAAGCACGGTCAATATCTAGTTAGCATGCAGGTCCTGAAATGTGGGACTCTCTTTGTCATGGTGGGCTAGGAGCTATGCAAATCCTATTATACAGGACTGGGAGATAAACAAATCTTACAGATCAATTTAATCATCTGCTTACAAAGGGTAAATACAACTTTAACAGACTCTTAAAACAAAAGGAATTTATTGGCTTACGTACGAAAAGCATCCAAAGGTGGGCAGGCTTCAGGCACAGATTGATCAAGGTTTCCTTAATGGTTTACTTTACTTGACCCACTCCATATGCTGGCTTTATTCTTATTTTGCCTTCCCTCAGGGTGATATAGTGACTGCCAACAAGAAGCAGGAAAATACTGGAAGAATAGGGAGAGAAGGAGAAAAACACTTATCATGGGTTTCCTTCCTTCCAATCCAATCTTCCACCAGTACTTTCATTGGCAGGAACTAACAAAAAGCCAGAGTGCAAGGGAACCTAGAATCAGCTCCTAAACAGGTAAGAGTTGTATTTCACTAAAGGAAGCAGGTGTGGAAAGGTTACCTCCTCTGTAACCAGATGCTCTGGAGCTTCAGCAGGGACATTGATAGACATTTGGCTTGACATAGCACTCGCAGTCCCAAACTCTTGTCTCCTCACACTCCCTGAGAGTGGCAATTAGTGTTAGGGCTGTGTACCAGACAGCCACGGGGCTGGAGCAAGAGGCTGTGTTGCTCTCATCTGCCATGGTCCCTTCCTGGGGGGTGGGGGGGAACTCACCTCCACCCTCCTGTGGATCCCCAAGGGCTCAAGTAACAAGCAGTTGTACCCTGACTCCAGAAGATTCCATGCAACCTAAGATAGCCTTCAGGTACTCCTTCCCAGGAATCTGTCCCAGGGACAGACGTGACAGGGCCAGGAAGCAGTCAGAGATGGCTCCTCTGGTAGCAGAGCTCCGGGGAGCTGCCTTGGAGAGAGGCAGCAGTCTCTGGCCCTGTCTGGCTCCCTGTCCTTCCAGAGACATGTGTGGTCAGTACCGTGCCTTCTGTGAACACTTCAGTGTGCCTCCTATGAACCTTTTCTGGCTTCATTGAGCGTTTAAAAGTCAACATGGTGTAGCCTAAGTAACGGCCACAGAGAATAAGAACTGAAGGTACAGCAGGGCGCCATGGCGCACACCTGTAATCCCTGTTGCTGGGGAGGCTGAGACAGGAGGATCGCAAGTTCAAAGCCAGCCTCAGCAATAGCAAGGTGCTGAGCAACTCAGTGAGACCCAGCCTCTACATAAAATACAAAATTGGGCTGGGGATGAGGCTCGGTGGAGGCGCCCCTGAGTTCAATCCCTGGCACCCCCCAACCCCCCAAAAAAGAACAGAAGGTGGGTCCTCCTTGCTAAGATTATTTGGGACAAAGACACTGTAAATTCATATTCCTCACCAGGAGTCTGGGACAGGCAGTATTGCCCAGAAGCTCATAAACCACAGATATTTGAGTTGAGTTGCTGAGGCTGGCTTTGAACTTGCAATCCTCCTGCCTCAGCCTCCTCAGCACTGGGATTATAGGAGTGTACCACGGAACTTATCACAAATGTCCTTGAAAAACAGGGAGGTACAAGGGAGATTTCATTGTCTGCATATACATTTTTTAAAGAAGATGTAGCATTGAAATAACTAATAAATTTTATTTTTCATCTGACTAATACTATAAAAAGTAATACTCTCAGGGTTCTTCTTTGGGACAAACTTACACCCTTCCCTTCTGCCTGCTGGTTTTTATATAAAAAGAGTATTTTTTTTTTCTTATCACGTTTACTAGTGTTCCACACATTTTATTGGTAATGTAGGACGACTGTGTTTGCTAAAGGCTATCTCTCAGACAGGCACACAAAGGCAATCCTGAAGGCTGTGCTTACAAATGTTTTATTCTTATTTCATCCATTTGTGTTTTTTTTTCAGCAAAAAAAAATGAATAGTTATATTATTTATACAGACTTTCATATTCAAAACTGCAGGGAACAAATGTCTCAGAAAGCTGAAATCATGGCAAACTGTACGACAAACAGGAGTCACAATATGTTCAGTTACATGCACAGAATTGACCGAAATGGTATCTATTTCTAAAGACTATTTTGGCTGATTTATCAGGAAATCTGGAATTACGATAAAGCAATGCTCTTCTGTCAGAACACACTATTGACCTGAAACCACCTCATAGTCCAGGTAGAGAAGTTCCCATGTCCTGAGGAGGCCTCTTCAGCCAACTAAATATAGGTCTTTAGGATGCAGAGACCCAGGTCAGGGTAGTCTGAGAAGAATTAATTTAACAAGCAGTGGGAAGAATAATTATTTTTTTATGCCTAAGTTATTCTTTACTCCTTTCTTTTTCCATTATCACCATTAAGTGAATTTAAAAAAACAAAACAAAAAATAAAAACAGAACAAGACAACAACAAAAAAAAGATTCAAGGTTTCTATTGGATCACTGCTAAATCTTCCCTCTGCCTCTGATCTGAGGGAGAATATGCATATGGCCCTTCAAGGAATGCCCTTTACTGCAGAGGGGACCTGCTAGTTGTACCTTTTTGGAAATCCCAGTACAATCGTGGCATTTAAATTCCTCATTAGAAATGGAAGCACCTCCTAAGGCAGATGGTCAGAGAAGGCTAAGGACTCCTTTTAGGAACCTCTGTCTTCAAGGCTGGATTCCTGAAAAGCCAAGGCTTCAAGGTGGCAGAGGTGGCCTGGGGGAGGCTGAAAGGAAGAAAGTTCTGAGCTGCCACGGGCTGCAGTGCAGGGGAAAGGCAGCCACGGAATCCTGCCTGTGCCTGAAATGCAAGAAGCTTTTCCTGTACCAGGTAGCAATGACCTGGGGCTGATTCTTCTTCCCACTTCAAAGACACAAGGGACAGAGTTTCCAGGGCTATGCTTCTTACTGGCTCTGTAGTCACCTCCTTAGTGTCTGGGTACTCAGTTGCTTTGCTCACCACCTCCAGAAACCAAGAACCTGCCTGGCAGAAAAGTAGACCTTCCTAGCTAGGTCTTCCTGGGAGAGGAAATTTTTTAAAAAGTTTCTAACCAGAATTTTAAAAGACTTTAAATTTAACCTTGTTACACACATAGAACTTATCGGACATATTTTCTTCTTAAAAAAAAAAAATCCTTTTGTCTTTAAGCTCTACAGTATTTACATTTTTAAAGACCTGAGAGGTCTTTTTCATTTGGATAAGAACTCAAGGTGATTAAACTCCTAGGACAAAGATGAGGCTTTCCAAAAAGCACGGGTTCTCCTCCAGGTGCTAAGGCCTGTTTTATTAACAAACAAATGGCTATTACAAATTTTGCAATATAAAATTAAAATACTCCTTCAAAATTGTTTCCCATGAATTTTGCTTTTTTGCATCCAGTGTATTAAAAACAGGTTGTGCTAACTAGAAATAAGTCTAAGAGAAAGAATGAAATGAAAGTTAACTGGTCCCTGTACTTCATCTACAAATGGGCTTATTTACATGGTGTCCTCTCTCCATGTGGTAAACAGTGGGAGGCAGGGTCATCCTTATGACATCTTTATGGCCTAAATAACCAACTGAAGGACACCCCCTCCCAGCCTGGGGTGCTTATTGTGTATTTGGGTGGAGCTGTAAGGCGTGAGCAAGGTAGTCTGCCACTTTTACACACTGGAGAATAATTTTGCACATTCAAGAACATTTTCCTTGAGAAATGCCAGGTTTGGACTAGCTTTCAGAGGTTGGGAACAAAAAGCTGGAAAGCTCCTGTATTGCATTTAGAAGCAAAAGACACTAGGAATATTTTCAGAAGCTCAAGGAAAAGTCTGCTTTCCCAAACGAGTTAAACAGTAAATGAGTGCATATTGTTGCACATAGGTGTACATTAAATTTCAGAGCTTTCAAAAGTCACATCCTGCCACAATTAGCAGCTCAGTGAGTATTCTTGGCCTCTGACCTATAAATAAACACTCTAATTCTGCAACATGCCCACAGATTCTTAAGCGGCTCTAAAATAAATAAATAAAGCAAAAGAAAAAAAAACCAGGACTACAAACTGGTTAGAAATCTACAACCCAGAGTGTAATGTTTGTCCTTTTTTTTTAAAAAAAAAAAGGACAGCAGAAATTTATATTAGCTTTTTGGAATAGTGACCAAGAAGAACTGACATGCATTTTCATAACTGAGAAATAATTATTCATAATGCTGAAGAAGTCAGATCTTCAAGAGGAAAGCATGTGGTCTTTTGCAAAGAAATAGTGTGCTAAGCTTCAGCCACTGGATGCTTCCTTTTTCAGAGTATCTGGGCTTGTTCACTGTCAGGCAATGTATGTCAGGATATTGGCAATCCTTCAAGGAAATCATTCAAAGGATGATTTACAATTGGCTGGTGCTATCCCCCAGAGCCCTTTTTCACTTACGTCCTATTGTACGGAAACAAATTAAGGACATTAAGCCAGAGGATAAATGTACCACTCAAAATACACACAGGTACTCCATGCTCAAGTCAAAAGCCACAGGAGGTGTCAAATAGAATTCCTTGCCTAACTCTTTAAATACTAACACCCTGAGAGTTCACATGATTTTATCGGTACAAAATTTAAAACATGGGCAAAAGTGTCCATATTGGAACTTGCCTCATTCTGGATACTGGAATCCAATCCTCCTCGGTCTCCTTTTCCCATGTCCTCTTCCTATTTTATTAAATTAAGTCAGATCCTTTAAAAAAAAGGATCCTAAAAAAAAAAAAAAAATTTCCAGGCATGGTGGCACACATCTGTAATCCCAGCAACTCCAGAGGCTGAGGCAGGAGGATCACAAGCCCGATCAGGGCCAGTCTTGGCAATTTTTCAAGGCCCTCAGCAATTTATCGAGAACCTGTCTCAAAATAGAAAATAAAAAGGACAGAGGATGTGGCTCAGTGGTTGAGCTCCCCTAAGTTCAATCCCCAGTACATAAAAAAAAAAAAAACCCAAACCAAACCAAATTCCCCCACAGGTAGTTTTTCTAAAAGATGCTCTATAAGTTACAACACAGACCTTGAAAGAGGGCAAAGGCTGAAACATTCGTCTCAGTTTTAATTTGGGATATTTAAGAACTTGAACTCATATGTGTATTTTTTTTAAAACTTTATTACACTCTCTATGAAATTCACTTAATGACATCATAATTTAGGCACTTTGAATGAATCACACTTCAGAATGATATGAATACTATAAACCTTCCAATCGTTATTATTAGTAGTATCTTTATTAATTAATAGTGGTGATAAATTTTTCAGTTCTGCACGTGGGTACACTATCCCTTTACCTGGATTGTACATTAAATTTTCAAGTCATTCTTAACCAAAGGCTTAGAAGCAGACAGGAAAAACAATTGGATGCAGGCAAATTAGCACGTTAATTGAAATATGATCCTATGTATTGCCCTTATGCTAATGGAAAGGAGAGAAGACCCAAACTTCTAATTCTCTTCCAACAAGGGGAAAAAAAAAAGTAATGGCTGTGACAATATGGATCTTTGCCCAATAGATTACATATAGTAGGTGGTCAATGATCACTCAGGGATTACATGAATGAAGGCATAAACAGCAACCAAAGACACTGACAAAGTCACAAATACAAACCTCGACTGTTGGCATTTTGTTGGATTAAGTAATCTGATTTCAAAAATGATAATTTCTTATTTTGCTCTATTTAAAAATTGCAATCAATTAAAGGAACATAGAGACCCATATATTATAGGTAATACATGCAGTTAGGGTCTCTGTGCTTGGGCAGGTATCAAAGTTGTGCAGGCTAGAAAACACGACGGAATGCATAACTGTCCCCACATCCTACAATCAGTTTGAAAACACAATTCCGTCCCCTTGGACCCATGGTAAAACCTTGAAGATAACTTCTATCAAACCTGTCTCTTGCTTGTGCAGACTAACTAAAGTTGTGAGATTCAAAGATTTAAAAATCCCGATTTATTATTGCTGCTAGCCTTCAGATTCAGCACCATACCAGAAAAATATAAAAAATCACCTCCGTCTTCAAATTCTACATTCTTAGAAATGGTTCCCAGGAAGTGGCAATGATGAATGAGGCTTAACGGTTTTCTGACTGCAAGCACTTACAGGATTTATGAATGGAAACATGTGAAGGCCACTCTGGCCAGCTCTGTAGCCCCACACTTTCTCCCTGGGTTATTTATAGAAAGCGTATGGCCAGTGGAAAAGATCACATTTATTTTTACAAGTCATGACAAGACCAAAGAGTTCCACTTCCTCTCCCTGGGAAGGTCACCCTTTTCACCTGAGCTGCAAGAAGGGCAGAGAAGAAAGGAAACCTTTTAAACCACTGAGTCAGCCTGAGTCAGCCCCAGGGACCAACCCACCGGTGACAGGCACAGAAGTCAAACATCCTCTTCTCCCAAGAATGACTCTATGGTGCGGCTCCTTGAGATGTCATCTAGATCATGACTAACAAGTAAAAATAAAATGCATTACATAATATGCTGCAAAATTCTACTGCCAGAGTAGATTGTGCAAAGATAATGGAGTGAATTCTTATTTATAATTTGTCCTGTATTTTAAACAACTGAGCATAATAAAGTGAAACTGAATTTTAATAGATGTGGCAAAATAAGAGTGTGAAAAAAATGTTTTTAAAGATGTTTTATTCTGATTGCCACGTTACCCTTGAAATGTGCAATATACATGGATAGTTCCATGCAAATGTGGAGACTCAGTAAACATTTGCTTCTAAAATAGAATTGTCTCTCCTAACAGAAATCTGATGTCATTTAGCAAATAACACAGATAAACAAATTGTTCCTGATCTTAGCATATGTGGTACCTGTTTGCAAACATGACATGAAGTCCAATCACTGTTTTCAACTAGAATGTCCTCCTTTACTGGTACGTGTGGTATATAACATCTAAAGTGGAAGGGGAAGGGAAGGACATGGGGGAAGGAAGAGGCAAAGGAAAGAGGAAAAGGAGTCCTGGTTCTCTCTGGAACAGACCGGGCAGTTTAACCTTCCCAGGGAAAAGTGTGTCATCTCACTGGCTCATGCATCATAATCACTTGAAAATGATAGGGGTATAATTTTATCCTTAAGTGACCCCTGCTTAAGGACAAAGACACAGGGCAAGAAGAGAATTCTGTTTGTGGATCCAGAAAATCTCCAACAAAAAATTTAAAATGACAAATGCCAGGATTGTTCTTATTCTCAAATCCAACGATCCTTTTCAGAAGTCTCCCTCCTTCTGAAAGGGAGGTCCCACTTGACAGGGGAGCTGCAAGATACTCTTCAACCTGTTTCTCTAGTTTCCAAATCAACATTCTTTGGGGCTCTAGAGGAGATGACAATACCATGCAAATAAGTTTGCATGTGGAAATATCCTGATTTCCACAGCTGTCCTTGAACACGTGTATAGAATTAAGTTACAGCTGAGGAATAACATCTGTGCTGAGAACAAATTACCAGCCTTCCTAACCTAACAGGCACTCTTCTTGCACTTTGCAAAGGGGTAGACACTGACACTCCTCTGGAACTGTGCAAAGTGTATCGAAGAGCCCATTAAGAGGTCCTAAATCAAATATAGACCTACATAATTTTGACTTCTGTGTGCAAATTAACACATTCAAGGATACTGGTTCCTCCAGGGAATTGTGCTGAGCTTCTCTGTTTACAATTCTAGTGGCTATTAAAAACACAAACAAAAACAGCAATCTTTCTAGGAGCACCATCCTACCAGTGCTGAGGTAAGTGTTCATCTATTTTCTGTGCTTTCTAAATTATGCCATGAGGTCAAGACTCTCTATTCACAGACTTATTTGGCTCTTAACCAAACGACTTACCAAGAGTGTTAAGTATATAAATAAGCTACCTCAGTGGTTTCTTTTAATCGAGTTTGAATAACACAGGCCAACCAGATCATTAGAAAGCATCTCGGGTGTGTTCATTAATTTTTCAATGATTTAGGGTGACTGCCAATCATTTCCATACCCCTGGACCCGGATGACGCTTTAGTGTTTAACTGGGCAAGTGTAATCTCATTTAACTCAGAAGTTGCAGTTACTACTCTAGTAATATGCTCCTGTTTTCATAACATAAGTGCATTTATTCCTGAATATTACAGTTTTAATTTTAAACAGAGATGGGCAGTGTCAGTGGCCTCTCACCCTCCCCCACATCTGAATTAGGAACTGTGGTCACATTAGTGGGTTGGCTTCTTCTCTCAGTAGAGAAGCCAAATGCTCTGCATGCCCATGTAAGCCACTTCTGATTCTACCAAACACTCAAAACCAACACCATCTTCCTTCCCTCCTGGGTGGAATGTTAAACCCTGATTTGCAATAAAGTAAGAAAAGCTTATTCCTGCTGCTTTCCTGTTGCAAGAAACTGTGTCTGAGGACCAGTCATTTGGGCATTGCTTTAAAAGGCACATTTATTCCAGTGGCAATTTAAACAAATAGAGAAGAAAAGAATAAAATTAAAAATAAAACAAACAAACAAACAAAAAAAAAGCCAGGATGAGTTTTGTGGAATACATTAAAGTAAATAGGAATCTGGGATCTCTACAACCACTTGAGCGCCTCACCAATAGTCTAACCAGAGTCCCTAAGGTAGTCATTCACAGTTGTATCTTGACACTCCTAGGCCTTCAGAAAATACTGTTTAAAAAAGTAATCGAGTACTCTCAACCAGCTTGCCCTGATGTCCAGTTCAAGTGTGCAATGCAAAAGGCTACAAAATTCAAAACTATGTGACAAAGAAAATTCAGTGCATATCACAGGCTTTGATAAATTATGCAAAATCATCATATATATTATTATTTAAATAACATCTGAGAAACGTATTCAAATAATTAACTTGTGTTCACATTCCATGCATTTTCTAGCAGGTTAAGCCCTGGGTTTGTGTCTTTGTGCCCGTTTCCTACAAAGCTCCATTCTTTGACAAATCCAAGCATTCCTCAGACTGAAATGGAAGTACCCAGGGATTCTGTCTATTTATCCTCCTTATTGCATACTTGACCTCACAAGGGCTTCTTGTTATCACCACTGACACAGAAGACAACTGGAAAAGCAAACTGGGGTTTTATTTGGGATTTTATTCTCTGTCTTTGCAAAATCTCCAGATGTCAAAGACACCACCTGACTTTTTTTCCAAGGGCAAGAACTATTGTGGCCCTCTGCCTCCTATTTGATCCCTCTCTCTTCCTCTTCCTCAGCCCCAAGTGGGCTAGGATCCCCTAGCAGCAGTGGACCTTTCCCTTGTGGTTTTGCAGCACCCTCCTTGAGCAAAGAAGGAAACACAAGAAAACTTGAAAACAAACCAACAACAGCAACAACATAAATTCCAAACAAACAGGCGGGCAAACCAGTAGCCTCCTCCATGGCGGAGGCTCACTTTTTACTGTAGAATTCGGGGTTGTTTAGGAACTTCCTGATGACCAACCCTAAGCAAACCACCAACAGCAGCATGTAGCCAACGGTGCCCGAGAAGGTGGGCGCAGCAGGTGGGGCCTGGAGGAACTGGCGCAGGCCCTCCTCCACGTAGTACACCTGGTCATAGATACTGAGGAAGGTGAAGATGTGGAAGAGCTGGTGGCTGTGGCCGATGATGTCGAAGAGGCCTGGCTGGATGCGCTCGGGGATCTTGCTCACATTGAAGAAGGCGGCCACCACCAGCCAGAAGTAGCGACGGTAGAAGTGCACGAAGAGCGTTGGGTTCTCGCCACGCAGGTCGAAGAGCCAGCTCTCCAGCATAATGGGGCAGGCCATGCTGAGAGGCATGATGAAGACGAAGGTGCGCAAGGCGAACGGATAGGCGCACCAGTCGGTGCGGCTTTTGCAGCAGGCCACCGTGCATGCGACAGCCAGCACGAAGGCCACCGGCAGCACCAGCGCACGGTAGACGGCAATGAGGCGTGTGCAGTCCACGTGCCAGCCGAGGCGCTGTTGTACATACGGGGTCATGACTCTGGCGTCCAGCAAGCTCAGGCCTGGCAGCAGATAGTAGTAGTAGGCCACTGTACTGCCGAAACCATAGTAGCTGATGGATGCGTAGTCCAGGTAGAAGAAGGCGGCGCGCAGGCGCAGCGACAGGCAGCTGAACACGTGCGCCGTGCAGCTCATGGCGAAGGTCAGCAGAACACCCGACGCATAGCACCACAGGGGCAGCAGCCACGGGTGGTGGAAGGGTACATCGCGGCCGCTCAGGAAGAATAGGCGACAGAACTTGCTCAAGAACAGCAGCAGCGGGATAAAGTGCGTCCAGAAGTTGAGCGTCTCATTGGTAGGCTTCAGCACCGAGGCCAGACACTCCTGCGCCGTGCATGGCAGGCGCCGGTAGCCCGACAGGATGAAGCACTCCACGAAGTCGTCGGGGACCTCGTCCCAACGCAGTAATTGCTTGGCAGACGCTGGGAGGTCCCCGGAGGCTGCGGGATGAGAGTGCCGGTTGGCCCCCGAAGCTGCGGCAGCCGGGGCGGGAGGGCCCTTTGTGACCCGGGGCTGCAGGCGCCGCGGCATGGTACTCGGGGCTCCACTAGGGCGCACGCGGGCGATCTCTGGCGCCGGCTCCCGCGCGCTAGGCAGCCCCGGCCGGTCGCCGTCGGAGCCTTTGTGCCCACTCCGGGGGCGTCGCTGAAGGTTCAAGACCAGTCCCGACCCTCCGAGTAGCTGCTCCTAAATAAAAAATAAAATAAAATCATAAAACAATCAGTAGGCAGCGCGGCGACCGGCAGGAGCGCGCGAGGCTCGGCGGCCCCCTTGTCGAGCTCCTTGCTACCCGCGCGCGGCCGCCCGCGCTGCGGCAGCGGCGGCGGCGACGGCGGCGCGGCGGACTGCGGCGGCGGCGCTGCTGCGGTGACTGGGCATCGCGCGGTGCGGGCGCTTCTGCCGCCGCCCCCGGAGCGAGAGGCGGGGATGTGAGAGCCGAGGCGCGGGAGGGAGGGAGGGAAGGAGGGAGGGCGCACTGAGGAAGGGCGGGGGCCTCCCCGGCTAGGGTTTCGCGGCCGCCGCGGGGGATAGAGTTGTCCCCAGTCTCGAGTTCCGTACCATCCCCCTTCTCGGGCCTCCGCAGCCCAGGCGGACCCGTTAATGATTGATGCGAGGGGAAAGGCTGGCCGGCGGCTCAGCCGCTCCGGCCGAGGGTGAGGGTCGGCTCTGGGATTCGAAACCCGACAGCCACGCGGGCGTTCTAGAGGACACTGGGGAGCCGCGTTCTCAGGGGGCGGGGAGCTGCGGCCGCGGGGGAGGGGAGGGACGGCGCGCCCGGGCCCGCGCGGGGCGGAGAGATGCGCTGACAGTCATCTCCCGAGGTGGCCCGCGAGGGGACACTGCGGAGATCGGGGACGCGGGGCGGGGGCTCTGCTACCGGGTCCGGATCCGAGCCTTGCCATTGTCAGATACCTGGTGCTGCTTCTCTCTCCCAGCCCCTCGCTCATCCTTGTGTGCATGCGTGTCGGCCTTTCACTCCAAGCACTACACCGAGATCTTATATTTATCCCCTTTCCCCTAGCGGACTTATTCAGGTGCGTCATTATCCTCCTATTTCCCTCACCCTTGTCCTGTCCAGAGGAACCGTCCCCAAACTACCCTCCGCTTGTGCTCACCAGCCATTGGAGCCACAGCTCACCCATCTTCTTGCGTCTGTTACTAGGATTCTTGTTTGGAGCCCCGAGTCCGGCAGCTCGGAACCGGTTGCTGGAACCTCCGCATTTTAGTGAAAAACTTCACATGACGACCTGGCGATTCAGAAAACGTCTTAGGATCCGAGGAATTTATTAAGAAGGGATTCCCAAGCAGAGCTGCGCCTGAGTCAAGGGAGGGCGTGGATGAAAGAAGACCTCAGGGAGCAGGTACATTCTAGCACGAATTGAAGAGAGAAAGCAAGATCATTTCCTAGAGACATGGCAGGCTTGGGTAAAACTTATGCATAATTAACCAGGAGTACCTGGCAGGATAGGTTGGATGGCTGGAGGCAAGAACAAAAGATTCGAAGACTCCAAGTGATTTGGAAAGGTGCCTTGACCCTTGAAGAAAGAGGGGCTCAAAAACCTGTGTGTTCTAAAAAGTTCTCTCAGTGATACCCTGGGGGTATGGCTGAGTTTAACTGATCTCTAACCTGTGGTACAGGCGACAATAAGCACTAAGCACCTTATAGTTTTCAAATCTTTTAGGCATCATGCATCCCATTTTACAGAAGAGGAAATGGAGGCACCCTTGACCATAAAGAACAGGCCTAAGTGGTAGAAGGGGAACCTGAACCCAGGTATGCTGTCTCTAGATTTCATGTATTTCATCTGGAACATCCAGCAATTCCTTTTACTCAAAGGAAACAGTAGGGAAGAAAGGAATGATTTAGAAAAAGCTTTCAATTTTCATTTTTAAGTTCATTTCAAGAATAAAAGGCTACCTTCCTAACTACAGCAAATTCTGTAAGTAAATTAAGGAAGATTTACTTAGGAGAGGCTCAAGGTGGCTTTAAGATATGGATAAAAATTATTTATAACTGGGATATCATTCTGTATTGAAAATGTCTAGAATTACTTAACAGTCTCTTTAGAAGTGTTGGCCTTCTCTCTGAAATATTTTCCACCAGTAAATGATTTAGCAAACTCTTACACAATTAGGCCAAAGGCAAACTCTGGTCTTGTGTCTGACCTAGCACATATTCCTGATTAATGGATTTTAATAAATAAGGTTTGCTGCATTTATTTAACCAGTATTTTGTTTTAGTGTTCTCTGGTTTCCCACTCTCTGTTTTAAAGTGAAATCTAATTTCCTTTCACATCTGGACGGAGGGCCCATGCTAACTTGCTAACTTGTGAAAGGGGTTAAGATTCAGGCACTTAATTCAACCCTAGGAATGATAAACCTGAATCCAGGGCAGACAGGGAAAAAAATTTTTCTTTTCATGTTCTCTTTGTCACTCCACAAACAGCCTAAGCTGTAGCCTGTAAAAAATGTTGATCTTATAATAATTCCCACATTTAGCAACCTCTTTGTTGCATGATCAGCTCACTTACATAATAGGAAAAAATATAATAAAGAGTTCATGTCAAGCAAAATAATGGAATTGGCTGTAAATGAGTGTGCACCATCTCTAGCTAGACAAGATAACATTTATCATTGCATCTAAGAATGGCAGAATGGACTCTTAATAAAATATAGTGTTCTTTTAATAAGTCGTTATTTTATAAAGTCAAACAATCAGCACCCTGTCACAACATTCTTGTAAGTGATCACAAATCCTTCATGGTCTCTGCCTTTCTCCTTTCTCATATATCCTTGTCCCATGGGAGGTGCAAAGTCAAGTACAGCCACGCAGTGAGAGGTGTTCATGAACATTCACTGGTGCAGAGCCCAGACAGCTAACCTTGCTGTATCTTGACAAAGCTAAGTAAAAAGGAATAAAGGAAACAGCAAAAGTGTTCTAATTATAAAAGGTTTTCATTATAAAATAGCAATGTGATTGTTCCTGAATTAGTACCCATCTATAGGGTTAATGTCTTGTCTCTTAATTTTAAAAATTGTGATATAAAAATGTGTTCCCCACCTCCCACCAAAGCTGGGTTTTGTAGTTTGTTTTAATTCCAGTAAACTGTCTACCTCTTGTCAGTGAGAACCAGGCTTACGTTGCTGGGTTTGGCTGAACAGATAGAAGCAATGTGCTGGTTGCCACCTCCCGCCCCTCAAGGTGTGTGTGTGTGGAAAGCCAGTGCTGGAGTCTGGACACAGAAACCAGCTCGTGTTCTCGATGGAAAGCTTGCCAAATGGAGGCTGCAAACGTGGTTTTGGTAGTTCTGTAGAAATTTTGTACATCAGCGTCCTGTGGGGCTCTGGCTGCAAAATGCAATCATATGTTGGCTGTGTGGCAAACTTGGATAAACGCTTTTTCTAATCTGATTTGCTTTAGTAACTTTCTTCTAGACCAGCTATCGGTGTCTTTGTGGTTCTCTCTAATGAAATGAAGCATATATAAAATTTCACAGTAAATGTGATGTTTTCTAATAAGGAAAATTAGTGACCTGTAAAATCTGAGGAAAAACATGCCAGTTGCTAATAAGACACCTATTTTCCAGAGGAAATAACTTTTTAGTCTCACGTTAGCCAGAAAACAATGAGCCAAGCAAGTAAACAATAAACCACAATGGACCTAGGAGTTAATTGCACGCAAGAATCTTTAGAAAGAGAACTCAGGGGTTCAATCCCTGTCTTCAGAATATACAGTCTCAACAAAATGCTTCTCTTTTCTCCAAGTTGAAAGTAGCCATGATAGTGTCCACCAAACTCTACCAGGTCAGACAGGGTCACAGCCAAACAACAGGGCATGAGCTCCCTAGTGGTAGAAAATCTTATGGCATCAGAAGTGACTGTGACAATCTTTAGGGACAAGTGTGATTGGAAAGTCAGAGAGGGGGGCTGGAAACTGGAGAGAAAGCGCTATTCCTGCCTGTTCCCTGACCGTTTCTCTCTTGAAGAAATGCTAAGGAAGACTTGTTGAGGATGTTTTTTTACTTTGAAGTAATGTGCTCCACAGACACCTGCCATCTGACAAATGAACCAGGCAAAACTAAGCGTCACGAGACATCCACACATTTGTCTTTGGGAAAGCCATCAATCCTGGAGGATGGTCTGCCTGTCCCTTAGCGCCCATCTCATATTCACTGATTTCTCCTTTGTACTAACAGTGTCCTTGCTCGCTTACTTGTAATTAGCAAATGGGGGTGGATTCTGGACAGTGGATCTTTCTTTCATTTCTTCTTTAAATTGCACGGATGGCCAACTCCTGCATTCAGCAGGCTTCCTGATTATAGTAACCTGATTTAATTTGGTGTATGTTGGGAGGGAAGGAGAGTGGGAATGGATGGCTCTGTGGGCCACAGTTCCATCCCATACTCCCAGCTCCAGAGTACGTTGAAATCTTCAGTTAGCATTTCTAACAGGGTCCTCAGTAATGAGCATGCTTTATAACTGTGGACATCAAATTCAACCCCCACTTAGCGGAGACCAACTAACACAGGTCTGCCAGATGCAAACACAACATAATACTTTGTTTTCTCAAATTCTTTTTAAAAAATTTTAACATTAAATCATTGGATATGGAGTTGTCAAGACGTTCGTCAGACATTTTAAACAATTCAGAAATAAGGCAGAGAAGAAAAGCCTTTCATAAAGATAGGGATTTCTTATGAACAAAGGAATGATGAAAATGTGTTTTAGTTGGATTTTTTAACTTAAAAAAATATTAAGTATCAGTTATTTGTGCTGGGCTGTCTTGACTTGGCTGCATATAACACATTGCTCAGAGAAGACCAGCAAGAGTACAAATAAAGTAAGGGTTAGAAAGGGGGTGGAGGGGGTTTCCCTGTATGAGACAGGCATGGGAAGAGCCAGCCTCAAGTCTCCATGTTGGAATGTTCCTGTCACTAGGGTTGATGTGATTTTAAAATTCTACAGCAGCCTCATAGTTGGTGGCAGAAAACCGTCCCTCTATTGGGGGATGGGAGGGGGAACCCCGTGGAGGGACTGACTTGACATTTGTCCTTCACGGTTGGTGGTGCTTAGTTATGGTAAGAAAAGGATTATTTTTTAAGACTGTGATTGCTCATTACTGCTCTCCCTCATTCTGACCTCTCCTCTGACAGCACCAGCCTTCCTGAGGTTCTGCTAAGTCCCAAGCATGTGCCGCTAGGAAAGGCTCCCAGTGGCTGTGCACAGGCTGGCCTCTCACAGTGGCCCAGCTGAGGGCAGAGGGGCCTGGTCAGTAGCCCATGCTCTGTCAGCCATGCTCACAGCCCAGACGTGTGTTCTTTTCCCTGAAGAATAAGCACCTCTTCCTGCTTCATTGGTGGGCTGACAGCTGCCCCATGGCCCTTGCACTCTCTGTTTCTCTTTGCCTCCCTCTGCCTCAACTCCTTTTCTTTCTGACATTCTCCCTTTATTTAGTCCTCTGCTCAACATTGCCACCTCCCAGAGACCGTGCTGTTCACCCTGACATGATAGTGATGGGGTCCCTCTCACTCTGCCTCCTCACCCTGCTTTATATTTCTCATAGTTGCATTATCTGACATTATATAATATGTGATGTATTATATATTTCTTTCTTTCTCTTCTCCTGAAATGTAAGCTCACGGCCTATCCACAGCTCCCATCAGAGTGCCTGACACTTAGGAAACATTCATGGAGTAATTAAAAAGACTATCCCTAAAAGCTAAGCCCAGAGTTAGGCTCAGCTCAGAATATGTGTATTGATGCTGCTCGGGCAGAAGCATCTCTAATGAACTGACCTCCACGACCCAGAAGTACTGACCCAGAAATAGAAAACACAGAAGCTGTGAATCTCTTGTAACGAGGGCAGTGGCTTCTGCACTAAGATCAATCACTAGGGGACCTTCAAAACATAACATCATCAAAAAAGGGTGCTGGCCACATCCTCCACCCCTGCCTGGCTGAGCCTTTTGGAGCAGGTGCATGGAATTGCAGGACTAGCATTTATCTGGAAGGAAACCACCTATAACATGGCCGTGAGGGTGAGAAGGAGTAGCAGTGTTTGATTTGAATTTTAAAGGTCAATTCTAACAAAGTCGTTTGTATCAAAGAGAATTCCTCAAATCTCTTCTATTAATAGCCTCATTTAGCACCCCTGGCAGCTCGGCAGCTCTGTTTAGGATTCTGTCTCACCATGTTTTCACCTTTACTGAAATAGAGAAGCAAATGTCAAGGCAGATACGGTAGTGCCACAGAGGTATAAAAATATTACGCTCCGGGCCTATGGCCTGAGCTTTGGGCACTTAGCAGATTCTCCTCCTGAAAGGCTGTTTTAAGATGCTTGGAGTGTTGCAAGTGCCCTAAGAGCCTTGGAGACCACCACATCCTGGTTTTTTGACCCATTAGTGAGAGCATAGCTGAGCAGGTAGCTGCTATAACGGTGGTTTACACAGAAGCCACTAGCAGTCAGGTGGCACATTTCACAGGGACACACAGCTCTAGAGCAAGCACCATTCTACAGGAAGAGTTGGGGGACAGTGGCCTCGGTGTATCCAGCACCTTCTCTTTGTGCCCTCTCTGGGACACAGCAGCTCCTGCAGGTGCCATGTGACCTGACAGCCTCCCAGAGAACTGTCCGAAGGCAGAATCCAGCCCAGCACCACCTGCAGAGGCTCAGGAAGGAAAAGATCTCTGGGAAACTTGGGTGTGGGAGGATGGAGGAAGATTTGAGTTCGGCCTCCATTGCCCTTGGGCGGAATCTGAACATTAGATGGCTTCTAGCTTGATTGAGGTTGGATTTCGCTTCACCTAATGTGCTCAATAAGAAACTCAGGGAAGTGTGGTCTTGCATTTTTAAAAGCGGTGGTTACGTGTCTGTGTGCGGTGACACAGGAAGGTTGCAGATGGGGTGGTTCCTGGAAAAAGAACAACTTATGCCTAATTGTCTGACCTTTTCTGGGGGTGGTTATTCCAACTACAATTCTTCCTCTAGTTTGCATTCTGCAGGTTTCTTTGGTGACAGAGTCTGTGATGATATGATTTAGCTCTGAGTGCAAAAAAATAGAGCCAGATGCATCTCCTCCACCACTCCGTTTTGCACCTTCAGATCTCACTTCCCTGAGTCCTGTCCCAAGAGGACCTCCTTACTGCCAGTCAATCCTGCACCCAGGGTGGTGGCCAGTAATGGTTCTACCTGACTTTCCCCAGCAGAGAGCTGTCTGTCAGAAAGGATTCTCTTTCCTGTACCTGGGGCATCCTGTGCTTGTTTCGTCGTGTGACAGATAGAAAATTCGGCTGTGTGGCCCTTTCTCCTCTTCTCCCCTGGGAAGAGGTAATTGCCTGGAATTGTGTCACGCAAGGACCTATGATGGCCTCTAAGGGGTCTGTAAGTGCAGTGGAGGCCCGTTTTGTCCATTTCCCTGGCACCTTCTATTCCTTCCTACTGTGCAGCTTTTTAAGTTCAACTACTTCATTTTACAGATGAGGGAGACCAAAGCCCAGAGAAATGAAGATGTCAGGGACACTCTGCTGTGTCTATGACTCTCAGTCTGTGCCTTCTCTGAGACTGCAGAGGGTAGGTACACAGTGAGAGGTGGGTGAAAGAGCCCTGGCTTTCAAGTCATATTTGGCCAGGTTTGAAGTCTGACCTCGTCATGTACCAGCTGTGTGACCTCGGGTGAGCTGTTGAGCCTCTCTGAGCTGCAAAAGAAAACCACATGGCTCTCCTCCAAGATTGTTGTGAAGACTGATGTCTAAAAAATGCCAGCCACAAAAAGGTACCAATAAACGTAATCATTTCTGTTATTCCTATGTCCCCTTATGTGAGGTGCATCAAACTCAATGGAAATATCATGAAACACTAACTTAAAATGGTATAATTCTCAAGTGTGTTTAACTTTTTTTTTTCCTTTTACTGTGGTGCTGGGGATTGAACCCAGGGCTTTGTGCATGTGAGGTAAGCACTGTACCAACTGAGCTATACCCCCAGCCCATGTTCAACTTGTAATAGGGATTCCTAAAAACAAGAAGCCATTGAGATATAAGGAGGTGAACTTTTGGAATGGGTTGAACGTCTGGGCATTTAGTTAAGTGCAGGGGAAGGAAGGGTCAAGTGCAGGCCAGCTCCACCTGAAGGTACTGGGAGGAAGCCCCTGTAGGAGGTGAACTCAAAAGCCAGCAGTCAGCCTTGGGTGGAGAGATGGCCATGCACGGCAGGCCCCATCCAGATCTGCTGGAAAAGGATGCAGAACAGTGACCAGAATCCCAGAGGAGCTGAGAAGCATGCGTGGACTGAACAGGTGACATCAATGTGATCTGTCAGGAGGGGATGGGGCTGCAGAATCCCGTCCACTTCTCAGGACTTGGAGCTGGACTTGGGGACAGGCTGACAAATCCCAACATGCAGGCAATTGCTTCTGCTCTTCTCTTGTAAGTCTGTCAAGAATAGCTCTGGTACTTCGAAATGTCAGTTGCCATTTGTTCCAATTTGCATAAAAGTTGTTTTTTTTTTTTTTAAGTGAAGAATTTCTAGGGAAAAAAGAAAAACCCTAGTTACATTCCAAACCATTGGCAATATTCTAACTTCTAATCTTTTAAAATATACCTACAGACGTTTAATGTAATTACAATCCACGTGTGAATTTCATGTTCTATTTTTAATGTTGATATTTTAATGTGGATATTTCCCTGAAATAGAATAGTATACATCCTTTTTTATTTTAAATACCTCTGATGGTTCATCCTGATCTCTACTGGAAGTGTTTTGAGATGCTAAGAATTTATCCCTGTTACCAATTGTACTATTATGTACTATTACATTTTTTTTTCTTTTAAGTTGTTTCCTTGCTGTTCCCAAAATAGAATGAGGAGACCAAATATGTGAACAGTTCAGTGAATCCTGCTTGGTCGCCCTACCCTGCCCACCTAGAAATCATGTAAGTCTTTCTCTCTGTATTCCGGCAGGGATCCACCAGACGCTGCTCCCCGCTGCTGACCTGGCCCAGAGACACTTGCGGTAGGTGTTCCATGGGAGCTGTAGCGGGGCCAGCCTCTGCAGAGGGGATCCATGCTGGGGAGCTGACTCATGCTGGCTTCAGCCCAAGGCTGACCTCAGCCCCAGAGAGAAGGCAGAGAGGAAATGCGGCTTCCCTCTCTACTTAGAAAAACCTGTGCCTGATGCAGCAGAGGGAGCAGGATGCAAAGTCAGACTGGAAATAGGAATTTCTTATATGTAGCATTAGCAATTACTGAGTATACTGTTATTTAAATATGTTTGTAATTTTTTAAAAATAACCTATTTCTTCAATGAGACACGGAGATAATCAGTTCTTCATTCACCAATTGCACTTCATTTTGTTATTCATGAAGGAAAGCAGTGGAGTTGGTCACACTTTCTGTGCATTCGAAGCCACTAGTGTGTAAGCTCCTGAGGGCAGCGGCCTGCCCTGATGTGTTATTCCTCCGTCCCAGCACCTGGTACATTGTGTCCTGTGCAAGAAATAGGGCTTAAATTAATAAATTAATGCATGTGTTCCTAGAAATAGGAAACTTCCAATGAAAAAGACAACCCCGTTTCTTTCTTTTTGAACTTGGTACTGCTTACATGTTTATTTAAATTTATATTTGCATGTGTGTTTTGTAGGATTCTAAATTTCACAAAGGAATTTCTGTAGCACCAAACATAGACTTGCTATGCACACATTTGATAATTTAAGCTTTTGTGTCAAAGTTAGTTTCATTCATTTATTCAACAAACATTTACTGAGTGTATACTCAAGGGCCAACATTGTTCTTCATGGTTGCAGGGTTAGTGCACCAACTGCCTCCTTTATTTATTTAAATTTTTATTTGTTTTAATTGGTTATTCATGACAGTAGAATGCATTTATGCACTTTGATATATCATACATAGATGGGATATAATTTCTCATGTTCCCGAGTGTACATGTTGTAGAATCACCTTGGTCATGCAGTCATATATATACATGAAGTAATAATGTCTGTTTCGTTCTACTATCCTTCCTATCCCCACATCCCCTTCCCTCCCCTCTCTTCCCTCTACCTAATCTAAGGTAAAGATATTCTTCTCTAGTGCTCCCCTCTTATTGTGAATCAGCATCCACATATTAGAGAAAACATTCAGCCTTTGGTTTTGGGGGGATTAGCTTATTTTGCTTAGCATGATATTCTCCAACTCCATCCATTTACTGGCAAATGCCATAATTTCATTCTTCTTTAAAGCTGAGTAGTATTCCACTGAATATATATATACCACATTTCTGTTTCTTTCTTTACAGGGGACTTTCTATCCAAGCTACATGTATAGCTTTTTAGAAAATAGTTGACAGTGACAGCCCAATATTTAACAGACTTTTAAAATGAACATCAGTCCTGTGCTTTGATGCAGAGACCAAACAATGGGAATTAACTCCGGGAATTCTCTCATGAAGCAAAATTTAATCAGTAATTTCTTGGGAAACTACAGGATCGTTTTGAATGGGGCCCTTGTACTTGTCCCAGCTGAGGGAAGGAAGACCCAGTGAGCCAACCCTGGGTCCCCAGCTCTATCGCTATGTGGTCTCCTGTGAATTAATCATTAGATAGCACACAGCACTCCACCCATGTTTATCTCCATTTTTCAAAATTATGTTTAACAAATTCCTAAAGAACACTCAAGTCATTTTTCTTCAAAAATTCTACTAAATGTATAACTATGATATGAATAGTACTTTTTTCCCATACCCAGTCCTAACTGCTGTTTATGTATAGCTACTGCCTTTTGACATATAATGTATATCTAGCTGGTTTTTTTTTTTTTTTTTTAGTTCTTTTACTCTGGTATTTTTTTGGTTGACTAGTTTAGGTTTCCTATATACTGCCATATCTTTTTCTACCATTCCTTTAACATACTGCTGAATTTGATAATGTTTTATCTAGAAGTGTTTATTTTTTATTAGTGCATAATAGTTATACATAATAGTGGGGTTCATTTTGACATATTCATAAATGCATAAAACATAGTTTCCTCATTTCAGTCCCCCGAATTTCCTTATTCCCTCCCCCCATCCCCTTCCTCTTGATTTTTCTTCTTTTTACTTATTTATCTTTTTTAAAAAAATATTTTTAGTTATAGATGGATACATACTTTTATTTATTTATTTCTATGCGGTGCTGAGGATCAAACCCAATGCTTTACGTGTGTGAGGCCAGGGCTCTACCACTGAGCCACAATCCCAGCCTCCTTATTTATCTTTTAATGAAAATGCATTGTGATATATTCATACATGCACATCTATTTGCAGGGGTACAATTATTCTTTCATTTTTTTCCATCTGGTATGCTTTTATTTATTCATTTATTTAATTTTTAAAAATGTATTTGCTCTAATCTATTTGTTCTAGAAATTTATTTGTTCTAATACACGACAGTAGAAAGCTCTTTGATACATTGAACACAAATGGAGCACAATTTTTCACTTCTCTGGTTGTACAAGAAGTAGGGTCACACCATTCATGCAATCATACATGTACCTAGAGTAATGATGTCCCATAAGTCTTAGTCATTAAGGATATGGTAATATTAAACAGTGAACCAAATAACTTCTTATCTTTTCCCAAAAGGTTTGGAATGGTTTGAGATGGTAGAAATGACCAAGTGGTACCTATTCCAGAATTATAGTATTTTGTAACATTAAAAAATATAACAATAATCTGGACTATTACTAACAAGTTAAAAATAGAAATTAAGATTATGGTAGTAGGGCTGGGTTTGTGGCTCAGTGGTAGAGCGCTTGCCTAGCATGTGTGAGGCCCTGGGTTCGATTCTTAGCATCACATATAAATAAAATAAAGGTCCATTGACAACTTAAAAAAAAATAAAAAAAGATTATGTAGTAGACAAAAATGAATAAAGTTAAGTAGATTTTCTAATAAAATAAATTACAAGTTTAATAGGAAAAGAAGGAAACTATCTTAGCATAGTGAAGACTGAGTTACAGTCACCAACATCATATATTGAGTGCAAAGTTAAAGCTACTGCCATTATAATCAAGGCAAAACGGAGGTATCCACGTTCACTGCTAGTGCTCAGTATTTTGAAGATTTTAACTTATGTAATAAGATCCCCTGTTCATAAATTTAGCAACTGGTATCAATATTGGAAAAGAGAATAAACGTTTGACAGCATACCTAGAAAATGCAAAACCAACAAACTTCATTTAAAAACAGTTAGAATAACTACTTTAGCTCAATTGCTGAATATGATACATATCCCAAATAATTACCTTTTCTTCTATAATTACCTATTATATGGGGAAAATATTCTATTCACAAAAATAACAAAAATCATAAAATAAGTCATGAATGAGTACAAGAATCATATTAAAAGGAAACTCTAACATTTTATCAAAGGATCAAAATAAATGGAATATTATATCATTATGCATAGGGAGATGAATATGTAAATATATAAATGTAAATTCTTAACAAATTAAAACTCACATTTAATGTAGTCCAAGTCAAAACATGCAAATATGTACTTTTTTGGAACTGGACAAATGTTTTAAATGTTTATATGGAATAAAATGTGCAAATTTTATTGGGTAGGTTGAGAAAAGTAGTGAGAGAATACTTGCCTTACCAGAGAGAGAACAAAACCTACTACAAAACTACTAAAATCAAAACAGTTTAGTTGTGACACAATGGCAGTGGAATCCAGAGGACCTTATTTGAGAATTTGTATCATGAAATTTGTATTTTGGTTCAACGGAAAAGGATGTATACTCAATGGGGTTGCAGAATTAACTGTTCATCTGGATATTTAGGAGAAGAAGATCCAGAGTAAAAATTTCTTGAGTTTAAATCTCAGTCTTACTTTAGTAGCTGAGTGAAATTGCCTGATTCCTTAATCTCTTTGATCCTTTTTGTTCTTATCTATGTGAAATATATAAAGTATTTGTAGAGTCTCCAGGGTATAGAAGTCTTTCAGTAAATGGTAGCTAATTTATTGTTACTTCTTATTATTTCTTCACACTACAGAAAAAAATATTCTAGACAGATTGAAGATCTAAATTTTAAACAGAAAACACAATAAAAATAACAGAAGAAAATATCGGGGCATATTTGTGAAATCTCAGTTTGGGAGAGACTTGAAAGATACAATGAGAAAAAAAAACTCCTCAGCCATGAAGAAAAAATAATGATGTATCTGACAACAAAAAACTAGAAATTTCCTCCAGGCAAGAAATAATAAAGTCTATATAGGACAGACAAGAAATTAATATCTTCACATTATGAAGAACTCATCATCTCTTGAAGAAAACAGGAAAACGGGGAAAAAAAATGGGCACACGATGTGAATAATGCTTACAAATGAACTTCAAATAGCTAATAAATGTAAGAAAAGATGCTCAATTCTGTTAGAGAAATGCAAATCACAGTAGAAGTAAGCTATTGTTTTAAAATCCATCATATTGACAAAATATTAAAATCTGCTGATTTATAAGACTACTCCCATGGTGGGTGGTGGGCAGGGGGGAGGAGGGAACCAAAATGAAAATAATCCAGAAGTTTCTCAAATGAGGAAATGGATGAACAAGTCACAGAATATTACAGAGTTCTACCAAAAAATAAATGACCTGTGTATGTATTGGCATCGAGTGGCAAAGGCAATTTCCAGACTCATGTGATAGTTAGCATTTATGGAACACTTACACCTTGTACTATGGTCAGGATGTGGTTTGTCCCCTAAGGGTTCATGGGCCAGAAGTTTGGTCTTCAGAGTGGTACTTTTGAGAGGCGTTTGACCTTTAAAAAAGGTGGGAACTATTGGGGAGTTCTTAGGTCAGAAGGGGTGCTGCTCTCAGAGGCATTAAGGTGGTTATTGTGGGACCCCGGTCAGTTCCCACAGAGGGAGCTGCTATAGAAGCATAAGCTGGACCCCCTCATTGCTGTCTGGCTTCCTGTGACACTGAATTCTCTTGCTTGGGTGCTGCCATCACCTAACCTGTGAGACCACCAAAGGCGCCCTCTTCAGAGGCTGGCCTTTCAGCCTCCCAAACTGTGAGCTAAATAAGCCTCTTATTTATAAGTAATTCAGATATTTTATTGTAACCACAGAAAATAGATTAATATACTGTAGTAGTGGGTGTGATGTCCTTGTTAAACTTTGTTGGGGGGAGTCTCTCAACTTTCCCTGTATTCTTCATCCTGGTGGGTTCTGGGTTTTGGCTTTCTCTGCTTTGTTTATTTGTCTTCCAGAAATGTACAGTCCTTTAGTGGCTTCCTCTCCTCGTCTCTTTAATTTTGAAATTTTTATCCCTGTCCCTTAAAAAAATACCCACACAGTGATGGTCTCTGGAACAGCAGGAGGCAGATGTGCATGTGAAGCTCCTCTCTCCAATGAGAAGCCTTTAATTTCATGTTATTAAATAAGAAATAGGGAGAAAATACGCCTGCCTACGTGGGCATTGATTTGTAGGAGGGCAGAGGAAGAGACGCAGGAGTTTACAGTTGATCTGACACGTAGGCAGTCTATTGTCCTTGACTGGACAGCCCTGATGATTTTGTAATAACATGATTTCACTTTACGACTGTGTATGTGACCTGAATCAACCAGGCACTGAATCTATTATCATCGTACAACTGTGTCAGTGTTATTTACTCAAAAAGAAGGCAAAACTCCATCCCTGCTAAAACAGATCATATTAATTAAGGCCTCTCCAAGTCAGATGGAGCCTTTTAAAATCTGAATAATAGCTAGGAATAAATCATATTGTTTAAGGATTTAAGAGTTCCATTGTATTAGTCAGCTAGGGCTGCTATAACAAAATATCATAGACCAGGTGGCTTAAACCACAGAATTTTGTTTTCTCAGTTTTGGGAGGTCTGGTAGGGTCAGTCTCTGGTGAGGCCTCTGTTTCTGGCTTCCAACAGCTGCCACCTTCTCACATAGCAAAGAGAGAGCTCAGGTGTCTCTTCTTGTCCTTATAAGGACACTCGCTCTATTGCACTAGAGACCACCATCTTCAAATACAGCCACATTTGGGGATTAGGGTGTTAGCATGTGACTTTGGGGAGAAACCCAATTCAGCCCAAAGCACCTGTTCCTTAGATTTCTATGTTACATTAAAAAAAAAATCTATAGAGAAAATGGTAAGAATAGGAAAAGGAAATTACATTTAAATGCACCTTTGTGACATGCTGAGATCATAAGGAGATTTGAAAACTCCCTTAGTCTCCTTAATATGTGTTTGCAAAATTATTTCCTTTGCTTTCTGGTAGGTGGTGGGGTAAGCTCATTAAAAGTCAGGGGAGCAGCGGGTTCCATTATCAGTGCACTAAACCACAGGATTAACAAATATTCTAGCAAAAGCAATCACATTTATTCATGTCCCCATAGGGCTGTGGTCTAAAACAATAAACTTAACCATAATAATTTTATATTCATTAATCAAATAAATTAATTCCTCCATCTACCTTTTCTAGTATATGGCAAAATCACTGATAATAAAAGGGGACAGGGGAGGAAAAGAAGGATTTTATTTTGAAAAAAAAAAGGATAATGTTAGAAAAAGAAGAAACCTGAAGGTGTACGAGCAATTAACTTACATTACTTGGCAGCTCATGATCCTGGCAGACTGCAGGCAAAGAGTTAATGAACGTGGTTTACTCCGTTGTTAACCACACTCCAGATTGGGAGGGGGTGGCAGGAATTTAGAACCAAAATACTGGAAAGGCCAGCAGGGACACCAGAAGACAGATGGCAGAGAGAGGGGAAAGTTTTTTTCCCATTCATTCACCAATATAATTAAGTACCTTTTTTTTTTTTTTTTTTTAAACCGGTGCTGGGTACACAACCTGCTAAGGATTTCTTCATTTCACTTCAGCCTGGTCTCTGATGCCTGGTCTCATGTACATCGTTGCCTGCTCTCCTGCTTCCCTGAGTTCCCTCGAAGCCATTCTCCATGAAGCAGCCCAGTGATTACTGATTGATTTCTTTTTTCTTTTTCTTTTTTTTTTGGTACTGGGGATTACATCCAGGGGCACTTAACCACTGAGCCACATCCCCAGCCCCCCACCTTTTTTTTTGTATTTTATTTAGAGACAGGGTCTCACTAAGTTGCTGAGCCTGGCTTTGAACTCACCATCCTCCTGTCTCAGCCTCCCAAGCTGCTGGAATTACAAGGGTAAACCACCATGCCCAGTGCCCAGTGATCCTTTAAAATGTAATTCGGATAATCTTGATCTTAGAATAAAATCCCAAACCTTGCTGTGGCCTCTGAGCCCTACATCTGCCCTGAGGTCCCAGGTTCCTCTCCTGCTTTGTTCCTTGGCCCCAGCCACAGGGCCTTCTCTCTGTCCTTCCTCACTCTGAGCTCCATTCTGTCTTCCACGCTTTGCCCAGCTGCTTTCTCTGCTCTTTGTTTTCTTTAATTATCCTAGAGAAATACATGCACAAGGAAGTACACATACAGATGTTTGTTGTAGCGTTGTTTGTGATATAACAATTGAAAACAACCTCATGACCTGAATCAATTGGAGGGGCCCAGATGCTGCAGTTTATGCCCTGTGTACTTCAGAACGTCAGGCAGCAGTTAGGAAGACTGAGCTCTGCAATACAGAGTGTAAATTCATGTAGCGCCTGCAGAAGGCAATTTGGCACTGCCTATCAAAATGATCTATGCAATTACACTTTGTGCACTTTCCCCTTTTACATACTTGCGTGCACGAAAAGGGACATGGGTACGAGTCTCCTCATTGTGGAACTGATGGTAATAGTGGTAAACACTGAAGGCAGCTCAAGACCTTAGCAGCAGGGGCTTGGTGAAGACATGGAGCACTCAGTCCTAAGGAAGGTGCTGCTGCTGTGGAAGGAACAAAGGTAGATTCTCCAATGGATACGGAAAGGCAGTTCCAGGCGCAGAGCGGGTCATGAAATACCCATTTGAGGTTTATAACATGGGAGGAAATAAGAATTCAGATTCCTCTTCCTATTCAGTTGAAATGCTCGAGGAATAATTAGTTCTTGTAAAAACAACAAACAACAGTGGCTACCTATGGAACTGAAGTGGGGTCTGTGGAGATGAGGGACAAGGAAAACTTCACTGTTGGTATTTTAATACTTTCTGATTTTTTTTTTAATTTTATTTTTTCTGTGCTGGGGATGAAACACTTATACCATTTTTTTGTGTGTGTGGTACTGGGGATTGAACCCAGGGCACTCGACCCTGAGCCACATCCCCAGCCCTATTTTGTTCTTTATTTAGAAACAGAGTCTCACTGAGTTGCTTAGCATCTCACTTTTGCTGAGGCTCACTTTGAACTTGTGATCCTCCTGCCTCAGCCTCCTGAGCCGCTGGGATTACAGGTTTACGCCACTACGCCTGGCCTGGCTCTTCTTCTAAAGGAAACCTGATGGGGGGAGAGAATGGAAAGGTCCCTAAGACTGACACCAGTCTGGAGATGTCTAGGCAGTTTATGGTGCCTGGTCAATCTCAGAATGCTCAGGCTGACGGGGTCTTCACTATCTAATCAATAGATAGTACTGGCTAAATTATAGGTTTCTTGAAATATTGTCTCTTTCTTTATTTAATGGATGTATTGGGGGTTTAGTTAATAGAGCACTGGTAGATTTTCAGGAATTTGGAAGTAACTGCCTGGGAGAGAGACAGGTTTAGGGAGTGACAGGCCTGGAAAATAATTTGGAGCTTTTGAATTAAAATCTTATTTTCTTGTCCTTCTTGTATGTCTCCTTTCTACCTGTCTCCTATTTCTTCCATCCCACCTCAGGACTTTCCCTTTAGCTCTATGGTTCAACCTTGTTTTCAAGGAGAATGTAATGTAATGTCATGGTGGTTATCTTGCTTGCTTGTTATCCCAGCAGCTCAGGAAGCTGAGGCAGGAGAATCGCTAATTCAAAGCCAGCCTCAGCAACTTAGTGAGGCTCTAAGCAACTAAGGGAGACCCTATCTCTAAATTAAAAAAATATATTAAAGAATGGAGGGTTGGAGATGTGCTCAATGGTTCAGTCCCCAGTACCAAAAAGAAAAGAAAAGATAAAAGAAAGTATGTAGTGTGTCTTATTTGTTAGTTAATTGTAACTGAAGGAATACGGATTGCTGGGATTGTTAGCACAAAAAGCCTGGGCAAACTTCATGGATCATTTCAGCCTTTTATTCAGGAACAGGATTACACCTGGGAATGGCCCCACTCTCCTGATGGAAAATGAGCCTCTGGCCACAGGAAGAGTTTGCGCTTATAGAGGTTGTACTTAGAGGTGGTTTAGTGACATGTCAGTTTGGGCACTCAGGAATTTGGGTTTGGGGGTTGGGGGTCTGTGGCCAGCACCTGGAGAGGATTTATCTTGGAAGAGATTAGTGTTTCCCAGAGAAGATGATTCTAGGTTTGCTGAAACACCTTCTCCCCACCAGTGGCCAGCATCTGAAAAGGATTTATCTTGAAAGAGATGAAAGCTATCAATGTGTGGGTTTCTTTTTCACTCCCTTTTCCCAGGCTACACTATTTTGGGGTTTTTCATTTTCCATATCCAACAGGGACGGCTGATTGATGACCACATCAAACGTCAGGTACGGGGAGGGAGAGAGTGTTGGTCTAATCATGCGCCACTATTGAGACCTTGAAACATAGGCTGGTCTGAACTGAGATCTACACCACGTGTGAATACATACACTCAATTACTAAGATTTGGTTCAAAAAGAATAATATAAAATGCCTCATCGATAATCTCTAATAGTGACTATGTGTTGAAATCATTTGGATATATTGTGTTAAATAAAATGATTATCAGAGATCTGGGGTTGTGGCTCAGTGGTAGAGCATTCACCTAGCATGCAGGAGGCACTAGGTTCAATCCTCGGCACCATATTGCCACAGTCTGGCTGGGCACAAATCATGAGCCACTGAAGCAGGAACAAACTTTATTTCTGAACTCCACCAGCACACTCCACATACGCTCCCCGGGAACTCTCCTGAACGCCACCCGCGCTGCTCCTCCAGGAACCACCAACCGGAAATCCCTCCTCCGGCACTTCCCCAACCAATGGGAACTCTCTGGGAATCCCTGCGAGAACTCCAAAGTAGCAGGCTGAGGTGGGCAGCAGGGGTCTAATACACACAGCATAACATAACCATTATCATCTCAATGGTTTGCTGGCATCACCTCTCAACCACTCCGTTCTGGCAAAAATACCATGCGTCATTCGGACTCGGCTATGGCTCTCAGCACCATATAAATGTAAAATGAAGATATTGTGTCCACCTAAAACTCAAGAATAAATATTAAAAAAATATGATTATTGAAAGTATTTACAAGTACTTCTACTTTTTAAAATGTAGCTACTAGACAACATTAAATTACATGAAAGACTTGTGTTTTATTTCTGTGGACAGAGTTAATCTAAAAGCTCAGGGGAAAGGCCTGGGGCCCAGGGAAGGGCTGAGGATTATAGGGATGGGAGGCATTTTGGAATTTATGACTTCACTTTGGTGGCATTTGACTTCATCATACCTTGGTGGGGAGAGCTAGGGTTCCAGCATACAAAAGAATAGTGTGGGTCTTCACAGAAAGAGGGGTGAAGAGTCTCTTTCCCTCTTAAAAATATAGTTGTTCCTCTTGGTTACTAATACCTTAATATCTTAACCCTTTATGCAGGAGTTTGCCTTGATTAAGACTAGTCTTTCTCTTAAACACATAAAAAGATGCTCAACTCATTTATAATAAGAAAAACACAAAATAAAATACCAGGAGATACCATTGTTCATCTAGCAGATTGACTAAGATAAAAAATAAAGTGCAAACCTTGTGAACCAGGTGCAGGAAAACAGGGTGGTGGGAATTTGATTGGCAGCATTGGAATTTTTTTTTTTTTTTTTTTTTTTTTTTTAGCTGATGATTGAACTCAGGGCCTTGAGCCTGCTAGGCAAGCACTCTACCACTGAGCCACATCCCGACCCCCATTAGAATTTTAATTGTGCATACTCTTTAACTTAGCCCCAGTATTTATCCTATAGACAAATAGGTGCAAAATGACATATGTAAAACTTCTTTTTTCTTTTTCTTTTCAGGGACAACTTAAGTGTCTACAAGTATAGGCTGATTATATAAATCATGGGTATAATTTTAATAGAATTACAAAATAATGTAACCTAGTGAATAATGTGACTTCAATGGCAGGCAGCTCTAAATAATCAGATGGACGTCTGGGTTCAGCTATAGAAAGATCTGTAAGATATATTGTTAAGTTAAAAAAAAAAGTGAGAGGGGCTGGGATTGTGGCTCAGTGGTAAAGTGCTCGCCTAGCATGCATGAGGCATTGGGTTTGATCCTCAGCACCATATAAATGTAAAAATAAAGATATTGTGTCCACCTAAAACTAAAAAAAATAAAAATTATTAAAAAAAACCCGTGAGAACAGTATATTAGCACACTGCCATTTCTGTAGGGGGAAATTCAGTATATTTGCTAGGCTAAATGTCCATAAATCTATAAATTTTCTGAAGGATATATAAGACATGAATCACAGTGGTGGCTTTGAAGGAGGGAGACTATGCTGTAGGGAGAACAGGGCATAAGGGAAACTATCTTTCGCTGTGTACCATTGTGTAGTTAAATTTTATGATATACATATATTGCCAATCAAAGACTAAAGACAAAATGTGGGTGCTTCTCTGTAAGAAGGAAATTCCCTCTTTGCATACTCCACACAGCTTCCTTTGCCTTTGTGTCACAACCTGGCTCTGACCCTTTTGTGGTGTTGTTCTTGTTAGGAACACATGATAGTAGAGTATGTATTTTGACATATTATACATACATGGAGTATGTATACTTGTGGACAACTTAAGTGTCCACAAGTATAGGATCCCATTATTTTGATTGTACATGACCGTGACTCTTTATTTTCAAGCAAGTCAGAGTTTCCTCTCCTCAATTAGTAACTGAAGAGAAATTTTTATGCATTTATTTAATTGTGAAGGACTATCTGGATTTAGCAGGATTTAGATTTCAAAGATTTCGATTCCCCACCTGTATTTTGGCCCTTCCTTAAGATTTAAACATTTGTCACTAAAATAATGAAAAATTTTTTCCTCACTTACATAAAATGAGGTAGCTGTTGGGGCTGGGGCTGGGGCTCAGTAGTAGAGCGCTCGCCTAGCACATGCGGAGCCCTGGGTTCGATCCTCGGCACCACATAAAAATAAATAAAAGGATTGTGTCCAGCTACAACTAAAAAATTAAGACACATTTTGATTAAAACAGAACTGAAAAAGAAAATCCAACTGCAATGCGCCCTCTAGTGGTTAAAGGAAACACTCCCAAACTATTAGAGGAGTCCCTCATTCTCAAAACTGGACTAACTATTCTAAAAATCGGAGTGAAAACTCTAAAGATCTAAAGCAAAAATAACACTAACAATCAACAAATCAATCAAGAGTAAAAAATCAAAACACACACACACACACAAAACATGAGAGGGGCTGGGGATATAGGGTTAGGGTTAGGGTTAGGGTTAGGGTTAGGGTTAGGGTTAGGGTTAGGGAAGAGTGCTTATCTCACATGCACAAGGCTCTGGGTTTAATCCCCCCCCCCCAAAAGTAAACATAAACATAGCAGATGGCATTTCTTAAATTAGAATCAAATAGTAACTAAGGAAGAAAATGTTAAAAAGTGTATTTAATTGGTTTTACCAGCCACCTTTCTAGAGCCAAACAAACAGATCCCATGTGATTTTTCCATCTATATTCAGATATCTAGATGGAATCTATCTAGTTATGTAAATAACTTAACTGACTGGAAATGGAAAACAAAATGAACCACAACTTCAATTTGCCCATGACAGCAACAAAGGGCACATCCTAAAGTAAAGAGTCACTGGAATTGGTGAACAAAGAACACCTCCTTTTGGTAAGTGATCTGAGAATAGAATTCATAGAAAACTTCCTCAAATGTGTCATTTGTGAAGAGGAGTCCTTGTGCCTGGTCATGGTAAGTAAACCAAGATCCTTTGAAGAGGTCGGAAGCCTATGGAGAATCTGGGTGTGGCCTTCTGAGAATACCTTTGTCAATTAGATCTTTCATTCCAATAGAGACCATTCCACTAGTTTGGGAAGTAAAATGGTGTTTTACACCACTGTCCTGTGATCTGATCTTGGTGTATGGTGATGGATGGGGACTGGCTTTTTTCCCCCTCTTTCTAATAAGCCTGTTTCCCAACACCATCTGATGAGAAGTTCATTTTTTCCTCCACTGATTCGAGGCGACATCTTTAGTTCCCTTGTGTGAATGGGTCTGTGTTAGAGATCTTGTTTTCTACCCCAGTGATCCTGTGCTATTACAACACTGTTTGCTTTTGTTTTGTTTCTGCTGTGAGGGGAGGTCGGGCATTTTACTCTTGTATTCCTGGTATTGTGCTGTGTGATTTCATTCCAGATTCTCAAGTCCTTTCAGAAATTATTATTAGTATCTCTTTTACGTATAAGGAAACAGAGGCTCGGGACATTGAAATTCATTGCCTGAGGTCCCCATGCTGTTGATGGTGTTCCTGTGCCACACATGCAAGTCTCGTCTGCACGGGGCCTGGTTGTTCTTCCCACTCACTGAAGGATCCCGACCAGCTGGGCAAGGTGGGCAAATCCATCGTCTCCATCTCTTCTCAAACTCTGGTATAGCTACAGTTTTGCTGCCTGTTCTTCTCACTCAGGCCCCACTGGATCTTTCCCAGATAACAAAACGGGTACTACCAGCGCTCCAAGTTTTATCATCCATGTTCTGTGCTGGATTCTGGTCAATTGTATGACAATTTAAGAAACATATCTCTTAGGGTAGCAGGAGTAATGTAGTATTTGCTAATTATAATATACGAATGTGGCTGAATGTTTAAAAAAGTGTAAAAAGTCAGTGAGCCTCAGTAAGAGTTGGTTGCTGCCCATTTTCTTCCTCTTCTCAGCAAAATCGAGAATTTTTCCTGTGGCTATTCTTGTTGCAGGGCTAGAGGTAGAAACCAGGGCCTTGAGCCTGCCAGGCACGTCATCTACCACTGAGCTACATCCCAGCCCCAGAGTCAGATTTTATTCAGACAGTGCACTTCCTGCTCAGCTACCTGTCCCTTGTAATCCACTCACAACCATCTTATTCCTCTTGCCATCAACTGGTTTAGCAGAGGCATCTGCGCATATCTGGCCAATGAGACATGAAGAAAAAGTCTGCTGAGAGTGTCTAGGAAATTTTTCCTGCTCAGTCTTAAATAAACAAAGACGCTTTCAGGAAAAAAAGAACACTTATTCCCTTTGGGGTGATGTTGGGAGCGGTGGCAGCCATTTTGTAACTATAAAGAGATTAGAGCTGAGGAGAAGACTGGCAGAGCAGAGACATGGATGAGGCTGAGCTTCTGAATCCACAAATCCTACACCAGTCTTCGCTCTGAATGTCTCATGGGTGAAGGAATAAAATTTCTCTCTAGTTTAAGCCACACAAGTAAGGAGGCTTCTGTCAATTGCAAATGAAGTTTGCCTGCCTGTGCGTTTTAAGGTGCACATGTGTAAAGCTCACACGTCTCTTATGAACTCATGTCAAGGAGGTAAGCAGCCGCTGGGTGGCCCACACATATCCACTGCCTCTGTTCTGGTAGAATCTTCCACTGGGAATGGGAAAGTGGGGAGTTCATGCTGCTCCGGGGTCTCCACCTCCCTTTCTCTACCCCTTCCCTTCTCATCTCCAGGGAGGTCACCGTCCAGTAAGGAAGAGAGAAAAGGTGACCGTACGGTAGGTGAAAACCTGCTGCAGCTCAGAACAGAATACAGGGGTAGCCCAAAGGAGCCAGGGGCCAGGATCGTGGGATGAGGATGCGATGGTTGGGCAGGAGGGGACTGAGGGGGTCAGGACAGTCTGCAGCTGGGCCTGCATTGGGCAGAGGGTCAGTCAGGAGAGGGGCCTGGGAGGAAGAGCACCTCAGGCCAAGGGAAGGTGTGAGACATGAACGGAGGCAGAAAGCCCATGGGGGAGCTGGACCCCAGGGGTGGCCCAGGAGAGCCAGGCCCGCCATAGCAGAGGATGGACCCAGAAGGATGGCATTTTCCTCCTCCCCCAGAGAGGTGGAGGGGACCATTTATGTGAAAAGATGCGACGCGTGTCCAAGTTAAAGAAAGCATGAACAAACTTCTTTGTGAATCACGATCAATAAATATAGACCAAATTATATCAATACCTGTGTGCGCCTATGAATACGTAGCAACAAATCCCACCATATGTACTTCTTTAATGCACCTACAGAAACAGGGAGAAAATGCAAAAAAAGTAAGTGAATATAGAAAAATGTATATGAGAGTTTCAGAAATGGGTCTTGGGAATTATTGGAGGATATTAAAAATATTCTTAAGAACTGTGAATGGTGGTGGGAATACAGATATAGGAGGGAGATAAATAGAGTGCAAGGTGACCACTGATGGATCAGTGCGTGTCCACACACAGAAATGCTGGTCACATTCCCGTTGTGCCCTCCTCAGTCAGGCTGCCAGCTAGTGCTGCAGTCCCTGTGTAGCTCTGCTCCAGCCTTGTCACAGGGTCCTGTGATTATTTATTTAAATGTGCCTTTTGTCCTCTTACAAAATTGTGACATATCAAAAAAATTGGTCATCTTATAAGATCCTTTTTTATATTTGCAAAAACAAAAAATTAGCTACTCATATTTTTATTGAATAAAAAAAAATTTCACCCTGATCCCCCAAGAATCATACTTTCTCTTTGTCATGGCAAGCACAGAGGCCAGTTTTTAAGAAATATATTATTATGCATGAAAAAACAAATAAATATAGATGTGGCATTACATGAGGTCATTTGTTACACAACAAAACTTTTTGGCTCATCAACTCACAATAGCTGAGCTGTGGGAACAACCTAAGTGTCCTTCAAGAGATGAATGGGTAAAGAAAATGTGGTATATATACACTGTGGAATATTACTCAGCCATAAAGAAGAATGAAATAATGGAATTAATTTATTTAATTATATTATTAAATATAAAATATCCTCCAATATTGCATACTGAGTGAAATAAGCCAATCCTGAAAAACCAAAGACCAAATGTTGTCTCTTATTTGTGGATGCTAACCCCAAACAAGGGAGGTTGGGGAGGGGAATTATAGAAATCCATTGAATTAGACAAAAGGAAACAGAAGAAGAGGTTCAGGGAGAGGAATAGGAAAGACAGTAGAATTAATCGGATATAACTTTCCTAGTCTTATATTTGAATATGTGACCAGAGTAACTCCGCATCATGTACAAACACAAGAATGGGATCATAAATAGAATAAGTTACACTTTATGCATGTATAACTTGCCAAAATACATTCTACTGTCATGTATAACTAAAAAGAACAAATTAAAAAATTGAAGACATTCACCATGACAAAATCATCATAAAGAAAATCAAAATTCAAGCAATAAGTTGAAGGAAAGCCCATAGCACTTATCATTCATAAAGATTTTGTTTTCCTGTTATGTAAAGAGCTCCTAAAAATCAATAAGAAAAGTATCACCAACAGAAAAATGAGAAAAAGATGTGAAGTGCAGAAGGAAAACACGAAGGCTCTTAAATGTGAAAAGATCTCAATTTCATGCACAGAAAATGAAAAAGAACTATAAAGAAGAAACATTTTATGTCTCTTCAGTAAATCTCAGAAGTTCACTAACACACTGCATAGCTGAAAGGGGGAAATAAACAGGATCATCCACATGGAACAGAGTGTAAACTGGCACAAAGATGAGGAAGATAACTTGGCAATATCTGTCAACATTATGGATATCAATGTGCTGTTACCCAGAAATTGTTACTTCATGTAACTTTTGGGGGAGTGGTATTGGGAATTGAACCCAGAGGTACTTAACCACTGAGCCACATTCCCAGTGTGCCCCTCTCTCTCTCTCTCTCTCTCTCTCTCTCTCTCTCTATCTATATATAAAATATGTATTATATATAAATATGTATTTGGAGACAGGGTCTTGCTGCGCTGCTTAGGTGCTCGCTAAGTTGCTGAGACTGCCTTTGAACTCACGATCCTCCTGCTAGGATTGCAGCGTGTGCCGCTGTGCCCAGCAACAACGAACACACATGGTCCCATGTTCTCTGTGGTCTGGTGCCGAGGACTGAGCTGGCCCTAAGGCTGGAGTCGGGCTGCCAGCTGGTGCTGCAGTCCCCAGGTAGCTGTGCTCCAGCCTTGTCACAGGGTCCTGTTCCTCACAGGTGGTGGAACTCAAGCCTCATCTTGTGACTGGCTTTTGATCGGAGGCTTCCCTCAGTTTCCTGCCTGGTGGATCCCTCCACAGGGCATCTCACAGCACACCAACACGAGGAAAGAGGAGTGAAGACCATGGAGGCAAGCCAAAGGTCTTTTTTTTTAATATTTAATTTTTAGTTGTAGTTGGACACAATACTTTTATTTATTTGTTTTTATGTGGTGACGAGGATTGAACCCAGGGCCTCCCAGGTGCTAGGCAAGCGCTTGACCGCTGAGCCACAACCCCAGCCCAGCCAAAGGTCTTTTTAACCTGATCCCAGAAGAACATCCTGTCATTTTTTTTCTTTTTCTGATACTGATGCATTCTCTCTGTTAGAAGCAATTCACTGGATCGAACCCACCCTCAAGGGCAGGGAATTACATAAGGGCATGGTTCAGGGGTTGGAGATTGTTGGTTGCATCATAGAAACTGTCTACCACACATGTGTACTATACGTATAGCTACAAATACCTTTTCTTTAAACACACACACACACACACACACACACACACACACACCTATCTTGCCTTTGCAGTAGTGTATCCACGTTGTAAAGAAAGTATCCCTGGGCTGGGGATGTGGCTCAAGGTGTAGCGCACTGGCATGCGCGGGGCGCTGGGTTCGATCCTCAGCACCACCTAAAAATAAAATAAAGATGTTGTGTCCACCGAAAACTAAAAAATAAATATTTAAAAAATTCTCTCTCTTTCTCTCTCTCTCTCTCTTTAAAAAAAAAAAGAAAATAAATAAAGAAAATATCCTTCATTCTTACAGTGGCATAGAATTTCAGGCCACCCCCTGCCCTCACAGCATTTTTTAGATGTGCCACACCTCACTCCAAGTCCCATATTGGTAGGTGTTGGGGATGTTTTTGGTCATGTGTTGTAGTGGCTTTTGCTGCACATGTTCTTCACCTGTGTGACAGTGCACCTGGCCGGTAAATTCCTACAGGTGGGACTGTTGGGTCAAAGGGTATGTGCACTTCACATTTTGATGGCCATGGCCAAATTGCCATCCAAGGGAGGTCATTCCAATTTATTTTCCAACCTCAGAGTCTCAGAATGGTCTACTGGGCTTCTTCAGGCATTTCTTCCCCCCACAAATTTTAGTGAAAAAGGAAAAGAGAAAAACTCAATGAAGAGAAATTACTATCAAAGTCCACTAAACTAGACAAACTGGAGTCATTAATTTTTATTAATTAGCAACAGAACAAGGCTCTGTTTAATTTGATCTGGATTTACCAGGGTGTTTTCCTAGTCTAAT
Source organism: Spermophilus citellus (assembly GCF_964194105.1). Taxonomy (NCBI): domain Eukaryota; kingdom Metazoa; phylum Chordata; class Mammalia; order Rodentia; family Sciuridae; genus Spermophilus; species Spermophilus citellus. The sequence continues at coordinate 39,839,412 of NC_138188.1, forward strand.
ACACAAGTGAGAGCTGGGACCTCTGAGTTGGTACCCCAGTGTACCTGGTGATCTGTCCTGGCTCAGGTCACTATATTAGATGATATTTCCCTCTCTTTCTTTTTAAGGATTAGCTAGTCAGATTCCAACTTCACCTGGGGAATGAGACACTGGGAGATATTTAAACGAAATTTACACTGAATAGTTACTGGCTTTGGAAATTCTTAGGTCATTTCTGTTTTCTCCTGATGTTTCAGGCATGAGAAAGACAGAGATGTTGGCGTAACAGAAGTCGCAGATCCTCCGCGCTCCTTCAGTTCTGGAATCAGCTTCCGTGTGTGAGTTCTCACGGACGACACCCATTTCACCCAGGTTGACTGTTCGTGTGTTAAACCCTTTCAGAGGTTAACAAATTCTTCAGTACATTGAGTTGAAATCAGGTCTCAGTGACTCTGTGCCTCTATCCAAAGCTTTCTTGCCTGCCTTAGGGGGTGACAAGGAAAAGTCTTTGTTCCTTGGAAACAGTTGCCACAGCTTTCTTGACTGTGCTCTTCTCCAGGAAGATGGTTTTAATTTGCATCATTCTTGTTTCCCAGGAATTGGTCTTCAAGGGCACCACAGCATGATTCTCCCAACACACTCCTGTTTTAAGATTCAAAGAGATGTCAACCTGAGGACCTCCATCATGAATTCTTTCTGCTAATCCCCACAGGATAGTAAGTGTCTGTAAGATCAGGCAAAGGTGGGCAGTGACCAAAGGAGGCAGATCTAAAAAGGCCGCCAAAGGAGGCTTTATTGAGACTCACTCCCAGGCAGAACTAGATCAGACCAATAGAGTGGACAGGAGAAGGGTCTGAGGAGAAACCGCGTGGAAGTTTGACCGGACTGGACTTTTATGGGGCTTACAGAGAAAGGTGTTTTTAGGGAAGGGCTTGGGACAGGAAAAGGTGTTTTTAGAGTCCTTTGTCCCATTGGAGTTGGTTAGGGGAGCTGGCTGAACTCCAGGATTGCCCAGGGGGTTCTGCTGATTGACAGGCGTTTCTGTTGATGCCTGATTGATGTTTCTTTCCCATGCGGGTTGCTTTGTCCTAAGTCACTGCCACCCCACCGACCTGACAGTGTCCTTTTAGGATCTGAGAGTCTGCATAAAGACAAAGTTGTCATACGTTGGAGAATGCTACAACAATGGACATAATTCATAACAGCCAAAAGCTAGAGACAACTCAAGTGCCCAATGGGAGATGAATGGGTAAACACACTGTGTATAGACAAAATATGGAACCTTATTCAGCCTTAAGAAGGAAGGGGGGAGGGGCGGAAAAGAAACAAAAACAGACTAAAAAGAAAGAAGGTAGAGCCCTTGCCCAGCCTGTAGATGCTCTGGGTTTGCCCTCCAGCACCATGAAAAGAAAAAAAAAAAAAAAAAAAGGAAGGAAGGAAAATCTGACACATGGTACAGAAGGTACAGGGTGGTTGCCATTGTCTGAGGGGCGGGGAAGGGAGTGTTTTGTTTGTTTATGTTTTTGAAACCTGTCTTGTTATTTTGCCCAGCTGGTCTCAGACTCCAGGACTCAAGTGATCCTCCTGGCTCTGCCTTGGACAACAGCCACACACCACAGCACCTGACTAAAGTTACTATTTAATGAGTACAGAGTTTCAGTTTGGGAAACAAAACCAAAAGTTCTGGATGCTTGCACAGTACTGTGAATGTACTTAAAGCCACTTAAAAATGGCTAAAATGGTCAATTTTATGTTATGTACACTTATCCTAATAAAAATCTTGTCTTATCACTTGCAGCACCATCTCCAAGACATCTGAAAAATAGTTGCCTATGTATCTGAGACCCTGTATTCACACAATCCATAATTAGCTTTGGTTCTCCACCCCACCTTCTGAACTCTCCATTCATTCCCTGGGAGCCTCTGGTACACTGACTAGACCAACAAATGGCATCTAACTAGAGCTGCGATACCCTGGACCTCATGCCCCATAACGTAGAATCTGATTGCAGGAACTTTTTGTTATTCTCTGTGTAGGGGCAACAATGAGATGGCGTGGTTGAGCGCTATAAGGCCGTCTTCCTCTTCAGGTTCATTTATTATTTATTCAACCAATACTTATCTTTAGCCTCCTCTGCCAGGCTCTTTGCTATGTGCTGGAGTTCAGCCATGCCCCTGCCCTCCAGGAGAAGCAAAGCCAGCTCAATCGCAGAGAGGTGACCTCTGATGTCTCTTCTCATGGTTTTGTCATCTCTGATAATTTCCAAACTGTCCTCCCCTAAACGCACAGCAGCATGACACGGTGTTATCACATTTAACTTTCCTCTAAGAAGGCATCATTCTTTTCAGCACAGTTTGAAACACCAGGACAAGCACAACTGCCCAATGAAAACCTGATTGACAATGACAGGATATTAGAAAGATGTGGAGTTGTAACAAGTGTGTCAACATTGAGCACCAGGATCACTCAGGGAAAACCTACCAGGGACCTTGGTTCTCTGTTCACTGGCCGCAGCAGCGCCGCCATGTGGCAAAACAGTAAATGACGACGGTGGTTCTTGGAGTTTGCCAAACTGCAGAAGAAAACAAAATTAAATTGAGAGAAATTTTGCGTTCTTTATACAAGGGAGATGTTTGTCTCCTCCACACCTTCCAATACCTTTGACAGCAGGTGCTGGTCTCATGTTATCCCTTCTTCACCAGAACTAATCTTCTACCTATTGATTCCCCAGGAATTATTTCAGAACCCAAATGATTGGAGAGGAATATAATCATTAGGGCCATTTCCATGTCAATTCTCTGGTGGGGGCAAGAGCTGTGCCCTGCCAGCCAGGGACAAAATACAGAAACAGAAAGTTCATGATACATCCTGGAGTAGGCTGGACAACGACCCTTCAAAGGTGTCCACGTCCTCATCTCTAGAATGTGTAAGTGTTCTCTTCAAGGCCAAGGCCCTTTCTGGATGTGACAGATTGAGGCTTTTGCAAAGGAATATGATCCTGGATTGTCATAGTGAGCCTCGTGGAGTCACAGGATCGATAGGAGGAGTGAGGGAGTAGAGTCAGAATCTGAGAAGATGTAGGGTGGAGGCAGATGTCACAGAGAAGACACAGCCCTGCTGGTTTTGAAGTGGGGGTTGGGAACTCCAGAAGCTGGAAGAGGAGGAAAGGATTCACCTAGCAAGTGTCCAAAATGGAGACATGCCTGCCAGCCCAGTCTAGATTTCTGACCTCCAAGATGGTAAGAGAACACATTTCTCTTGCTATAAGCCGTGAACTTTATGGTAATATTTTACAGCAGCAATAAAAACTAAACCAGTTTCTACCTGTCCTCATCCACCTGCCACACTGCCTCTTGTCCCTGGTGCACAGAGCAGGAATCTCTCCCTTGTTTTCTTATCTTCTCAAGACATGGAGATGTCCTGATTTGTCTTGTGTTTCCCTAACACGGTGGCCTGGTCATCAGCATTCTTTGGTGTATCCTCATAGTCCCTGAGTTTTTTTTTTTAATGTGAACTTCAAATTCTATATTTTCCATTCCATAGTTTGCTTAAAAAAATGTATAACTGATTGTACAGCCCAGGATCCTCAGATGTTGCTGTATGCAGTTCTCATGATCTGCCAGGGGCACCTTGAATCTCCTTGAGTCTCTCAAGTCCTCATCCTCATCCTCATGAGAATACTAAGAGCAGTCTCCGGCTGTGGCTGTGGCTCAGTGGTAGAGCACTTTCTTGCATGTATGAGGCACTGGGTTTGATCCTCAGCACCACATAAAAATAAATAAAGATATTGTATGTCTATCTACAACTAGAAAAATATTTTTAAAAAAGCAGTCTCACCAAGGCCAGGAACAAGGCAAGGATGTTGATTAGCATCATTCTTCCTAATATTATTCTGTACATATTGGCTCATATAATTACCCAATGGGGAAAAATAAGATTAAAAAATAAGTGGGGACAGGGTAAGCTTGAAATTATTTGCAATTGATCTGATTTTATGCCTGAAAGCACAAGAGAATAAACTGATAAGTTGTACAGATAATAAAATAATTCAATAAACACATCACACAACATTAATGTATAGTAATCAGTGGATTAACAGTCACTTAGGACATTAACAAAAGATAACTTTTTCTATTTATAGCACTAACAGGAAAGAGAATTAACCTGACAGGAAATATGCAAAGTTAACATGAAGGAAACGGAACAAAACTTGTAAACGAAGAAAAGCAGGCTATGTCCCTTGACAGAAAGACGTACCACATCAGCAATGTCAAAGTGAAGCCTTGGCTTTTTAGCGGTGTTGCATCTGGACTTGTATCACAAGCAATCTGGACTTGTATCACAAGCAATCAGATGGAATTGATAAGGGACATAGTCTTGTTTTCATTTTTCTCTTCATAACTTCATTCTCCACCTAGCCTGGTCTTGTCTCAAGAGTTTCAGTCACATGGAGATATGTAGGCTACCCACTGGCTAAAGGCAGGTTGCAGGCTAAGTGAGCCTTATGAAGTGGTCGTAGCCAAGTCCCCCTTTGGACAGTCAGGCTATGACCAAAGAGGGCTCCCCAGATGCTAGTTCTCCTGATCTGCCAGGGGCACCTTGAGTCCTTCTTCCTCTATTTCTCTCTCTCTCTCTCTCTCTCTCTCTCTCTCTCTCTCTCACACACACACACACACACACACACACACACACACACTCCTTTTCTCCCTTAGAAACAACTATTTCCATAATATTCCATTTGGACCACCTGAAGTTTTATTAATCTTGTTGATACAATAATTGCTACACAAATATTCTTCCTATCAGGATCATAGTTAAAATAGCAATTCATGGCATCTTCCAGCATGTCACCAGTCCATTCTTGGATTATGTGCTTTTCGACACCATTTTTACCTATCTCTTACCTCTCAGGCATTTGTGGCTTTAAAAAAATCCCACTGTTGCTGTTGTCCAAGGAATTCCATTTATAACCAATAAATGAGTAAGGTAATTTTGGGGTGAGGTAAGGGGGGTTAAGGGGAGAAGCTGCTGTTGCCACTGAAACCCCACTTGGAAGACTAGTAATGCGGGGTGGGCGTGGGACAGGTGATCAAGTTCATCAGGAAGAGTGGAAATTCCACACAGATGGCTTTCCCTTGAAGACTGTTCCCTGACTGTTCCTAAAAGCAGCTGGGATCTCTCCTAGCAACAGAGGTAAAAGTCTGATCTTTGGCTGCTGTCTTTTCCTTTATCTTCTTTCTTTGTCTTTTATACACTAGAAAATGAAGCCATGGGTGGGACTGTGCTTTCATCAACCTCTGTCCTAAGGCCTAGAGAGCAGGGAGAAACTGCTTTAAAATTCTCTAGAAGGGAAGTGACATCAATTGAGAGCAGTCTGTTGGAATAACTTGGGAGATTTTGGCTTTGAACACTCATTTTTAAGGTCTCTGTGTTAGTCAGTTTTTCATTGTTTTGATCAAAATACCTGACGTGAACAACTTAAAGGAGGAAAAGTTTATTTTGGCTCAGGGTTTCAGAGGTTTCAGTCCATGGTCAGCTAACTCTTTGCACTGGGCCTGACGCAAAGCAGAACATCATGACAAAAGGGTGTGACTGAGAAAAGCTGCTCATCTCATAGCAGCCAGGAAAGAGAGAGTGAGAGAGCCAGGGACAGGATATATAGTCCCCAAGGGCATGATTCCAGTGACCTACTTCCTCCAACCATGCCCTGCCAACTTACAGTTACCACCTGGTAGTCCAATCAAGTTACCGATAACAGAGTCCTTTTGGTCCAATCATTTCCTAAAAGCTCTACCATGAATGTTGATGAATTTCTTGTAGAGCTTTTTTGAATTTCTTGTAGAGCTTTGGAATCCAAATCCTAACCCTGTCTTTCAATGTGCGAAGTTTCAACAGCCATCCATACTGTGAAATGCTCTGTCCACTCCACTTGTCCTTGAAAACACTCTGGGGGACCTCCACAAGTACTGTGGACTTCTGGCAGTTGAGTGAGCTTTTTGTTCTGCCTAGTTGGTAAGTTGGTTCTGGATGGTGCCTTTTTATTGTTCTGATAATCACCCCTGGCTAAGACTGACACTGTGTGTCAGATGCAGAAGACCAAAATGTCTACAAGCAGGCGGGGTATGAAGAATTTGTGCACCACGTGAGAGCTTGGCCAACTGGGGTTCACGGTCCACTTCCTCAGAGGTTGCTATAGCAACCTGGATTGTACCCCACTGTTGCCCAATTTTCCCATATTTCAACAAAAGGCGAACTTTATGTAAAACCTTCCAATTTTAAAGTGCTAGCTCAAATTTTAAAGAGAAAAACCCCCCTGGCTGTGCCAAACAAAACACCTCTATGGACTGTATCTAGGATGACCTTGAAAGTTGTGCTGAACAGAGTCGCTTAGGAAAAACTCTTAAAAAAACAAACGGCAGCAGTGGGGAATACAGTAGCATCAGAGAGAGAAAAATGGTGTACTTTGAGTGTGATTGTAAAAAGGTAATGCTAACTGAGGTCAATTGATTGTATAGTTCTTACTATTTATGTGAGGTCCCTTGTTAATAATAATTATGAACATAATTAAATTCTTCCGATTCTGTAAAATTCCTTTTGGATTATTTTTATCCCATGTTTGTAGTTGAGTGATAGGGCTTAGATTTCATAATTTAAATGTATAAATAACTCTGCTTCAAATCATGGTTTTGAATTTTGTTGTTTTTGTACCAGGGATTGAACCTAGGGGTGCTTAACCAGAGTCACATTCCCAACCATTTTATTATTTTTATTTTGAGGCAGGGTCTCACTAATTGCTTAGGGCCTCACTAAGTTGTTGAGGCTGGCCTCAAACTTGTGATCCTCCTGCCTCAGCCTCCTGAATTGCTGTGATTACAGGCAGGTACCACCACACCTGGCAATTTGGTTTTGAATTTTTTCAAGTGTACTTAATTGGTCACATTTGTTGGACTTGATTTGGGGCTTATCATATAAAAAAGGAGAAAGGGAGGAAAGCCTATATTCCTTTATTTTTACTCTTTCCTAGCAAATATTTAGTAAAAAATATTTTTAAAGTAGGATTTTGGGGATTTGACTGAAAAGCTGCATATGTTCACTTGATGATGACAAAGTCAGCCTGTGCCATTGCAGGAACACCACTAGGCACACTCCATCCCACTCCTGTTCCCTCCAACTCAGCTGATGATTTCACTTTCTAATCCTAGGCTAAACAACCAACTAAGATCCAGTGTGATAAGCTCCCAAGTGGGAAAGAACAGGTTCCCATGGAAACAGAGCAGGGAATCTAGCCTAGGCTCTGCCAAGGAGATAGGTCTGTGAGGCTGCTGGAAGGAAGTGGCATCTTCAGGAAGAGTAAAAAAACTGATTAGACTTTAATTAGAGGCCAGGGTGAGAGCGAGGGCAAAAGCTCAGAACTGGAGAAAGTGTGGCAGGATCTGAGATTGGAGGGTACAAAGCATCAATCTGTTTTATTTCATGTACAGGAATTGTCACTTTCTGATCATTTCTTGTTTGATTGTTTATTGTCTCTTCTTCCACCTCCATTGCCTCACAGGAAACAGGAGGATTGCCTGCTGATTCCTCAGTACCTGGTGCATATGACCATTGACCTCTCTGGAGGGCCAGTCATGTAGAAGATCCTGTTCTAAGGGTTCCCCCACCACCCAAGACAAAGTTCTACTTCTTCAGAGATGGCTCACATGCTTTCTCTTCTGTGAACCCTCCCCCATCTCTTCATCCATTCCTACTCTCAGAATTAACTACTTCTTTCAGAGTTCCTTGGGCTATTGATCCTTCTTTGAAGCATCAACTAAATTATGTATAGTGTTTGTTAGTTTGTAGTTTCCTTGTCTCCCCCATTCCTCTCTAAGTTTTACATCACATAAGGACCAGTCTTTATTTATCTGTCTCTGAAAGCCTTATAACACCAGGGGTAGACTTTTATACACAAAACAGGGCTCAGAAGTATTTTTGAATAAACGCATTAGGGACAGAAGGTCATGAACACTCCCCCATCCCCAGAACATTTTAAAACAAATATTTGACCACATCAAAGCTCTAAATTAATACTGTTGATGGACACTCTTCATCCTCAGAATAGAATTCCAACTCTTAACTACACTGGTTACCTCTGCCCTGTGTGAATTTGCTCCCATCCACCTCTCCAGTCACGCCCCTCCCACATCTGGTCGAATAAAACTTGACAGGAGTCCTTATTGCACAATGCACGGGCTGTCCTGACTCATGCCACAAGGCTTTCCCTTCAGCTCCTCCTCTGACCGGTATGCCCTTTCCACTTTCCTTGCCTGGCTCCGTTCAGGCAATGACCTTCTCAAGCAAGCTTCCCCTCTTTGAATCCAGATCCTGATAAAGAACCCCAAAAAAGTACCAAGTAGAAAAGCTTATGGCGCTTCCCCCATTTATGTGATTAAAGATGAAAACAATACCGGAGCGTGAAATGTAATTTAAAAAACGGCACACGATTGCATGTACACTCGATTTAGAAGTCGGTCTATATTTAACGATTTTCTTTCTTTCACCGTCTTCGCATGCATACATTTGCGCACGCCCCAGTTTCTATCAGATCACCCTCAGGTTGGGTCAAACGCTTCTCTTCTGGGCTTTGCAGACACAACTCTATCTCGACATTCATCATCTGAGAAAGCTGCAAAATTGCTTTCCTATGTGGAGGTGAGCTCCCGAGGTGGCGCTTACAGTATCTTTTCTCGATCAGACCCATTTTCTGAATTGAAGGGAACGCTCCTCCCCAGACCGCCAGCGCATTTCTTAACGAGCGGCAGGTTCTCTTCCCGCCCAGGAAATACAAAAACTGGCCTGCATCTATCAAGAATCGGCTCTGGGAAAACAGACTGAAATATCAGCCGGCCCTGAAAGTCAGGAAAAGGAAATGCTTTAAATTCCCAGGCCCAATGACAGGCCCAGGAACCGCGACAGCCAGAAGACCCATAGAGGAGGCGGGCCCAGGGAAGTGAATGGCACCGGAAGTCACGTGCGCGACTAGGCCTAAATCCACAATCCCGGCGGTCGATTGCTTAGCCTTACGGGCCGCTGGCGGGCTGCGCTGAGATCCAATCGTTCGGTGCTCGACTCGCTCGTGCTGCTGCTGCCGCCGCCGAAGGAGGGGCAAAGCTCAAGATGGCGGACAAAACGCCAGGCGGATCTCAGAAGGCCAGTTCAAAGGTAATTTCTTAGAGGTCTTCATGAGTCAGTGGGTCTATGGCTGTCATCCAGGGTCTACGGACGCTTCCGGCTGGCGAGGGGTTGCTGGGGTGGGGGTCTCCGTTCTGGTCGCAACAGCAGGCCTGGGCGCCGCCGCACCGTGGGGCGCAGGTTTAGAGGCCTGGTGTCCCCCTTCGGTCCCAGCCTGGATTCGGCTCGAGACCGGCGTGCCCAGGGGCTGGTGGCGTGTGTAGCTTGCCCCTTGCTTGGCACTGGAGTGAAGTCAGGGATTCAGGAGGAGACCTGAAGTCCTGAAAACGCGCCCTTGTGTCCCAGTCGGCAGGGCTCCGAGGCCGCGGTCTAGCGCCCGGGAGAGGCGGGAATCGCCTCCCGGTGTTTGGGTGTCGGTTTCTTTTTGTCTTGGTTCTTTGGCTTTCGTGTCTTACCTGCTGTGGCCATCTTCGGTGTCCTCCTTGCCCTCCAAGGAGTACTTGGTTTCCGGGTGGCAGGTTTGTGGAGGGAGGACGGAGAGCGAGGGGACGCGGGGTGGGAAGTAGCTAGGCGGGAGCGGCCACCCTTGGCAGGGTTGCGTGGCCAAGGTTAACGCTGCGCTCTACACGTGGCTTTCACCTCCGTGGAGAGGAAGTGAAAAATGAACCCTCTTTCGGGAGGGTCGCCGAGTCGGGGTCCCTCTCTCCGTGTGGTGTGTTCCACCGAAGGAAGAACTTCCGTGGACTTGGAAAATACCCAGTAAATTCCGCTTGAGTTTACAGGGAACGGAGCGCACATCTTGTGAAACCAGGGAGCTGTGGAAATAGTTTAGCGTCAATAAGGTTTTGATATCAGGTCTTAGTTGCCATCTTGGGCGGGTCATTTCATCGTTTTTAATTTTTTTTTAAATGGTTTGTTTTGCGTTGAGTTTCTCATCTGGAATTTAATATTAGAATATTGCTACTGCCATGAAGTAGTCAGTTGGTGAGCATTGAGATGCTGATGAAAGAAGTTGTGTAACACTAAAAGGTTCTAGGGACTTACAGACTATGATTTTTAAGTCAGATACTAGGAAGTTTAGGTAGAAGAGGAGAGCCTCGCCTTTGCTCTTTGATCTGCGAGACATCACAATCTATTTTATTTTTGCTTTCTCAGTTTCTAATAAACGTGTCTTAATGCCATTTTTGGTAAATGATGTTCACCAAATTATTTAGTTTGTAATTGTTAATGTCCTTATCAGACATCCTCTAGTTAGGTGAAAGTATGGTAGGTGGACAGTTTGGGGTGCTTTACATCAAACCTTTGCTCCATATCATTTCCATCCCTCCCCAGTAGATTTTTTTTTTCCTTCTCCCCTTCCTTGAGAGAGAGAGAGAGAGAGGTGGCTTAAATTCAGTAGTACCTGACTCTATCCACTCTGCTATTCAATAGATTTGTGATGAAAATAGCTCCACGTGCTGTTAGGGAACTGTTGGGAAAGCTTGCTACGTTTATGATAATTCACAATTTTTGTTTCTTCTCAAAGTATGAAGTATCCCGTCTTGGAGACCTTGGATACATTGAAAACATTTCAATGTGCTTGTTTAGTCTTCCTTCTAAAATAGTACTGATGGTTGTGAATGTGTGACTGACTGTTCCTTCTAAGTAAATTATTGGGTTTTCTGTTAATGAGTCTTACCATTTATACTCTTTTAGATTATCATCTGTTGATGCTTTCAACAGATTTCTTATCCATGTCTGTTAAAAGGAATCAGAACCCACTCAAATCGTGTATTGGCGTGATTTCTCTGTTATTAGGGAAACTCCATGATGTAATAGAAAGGTTATGAATTTTGATAACAAAAGATTTCCATTCAAATCCTGACTTGGTAGTTCATTATATTTGCAGTAATATTAGGAAAATTGCTTAAACTCTTAAATTGCAATTTTCTCATTTGTGTTGTAGATACATTCCCTGTTTTACAAGGTTGATATAAAGATTCGGTGAGTCAGTGTCTATAAAATGCATAACAAATCTGGGTCTTCCTCTCTTCTGTTCCTAAAGGAAATAAAAAGTAATTGTTTTTTCAAAATGTCAGGATACATTGTGATCCAGAGAATTTGAATCTAAGTTATCAGCTGTTATAATGACTTCCCAGATTGCCGCTTTTTACTTCTAATGCAACTCCAGAATTTATTATAGAGATTATATGATCATTTTGGCTAGTATTACAGTATTTGGTATTTCTGGTCATTGATCTATGGTTTTATTTCCCTCTTCTGGAAAGAGCAGATAAATGGCTTATATTCCACAGTACAGAAAGGGTGAACAGATACTTCTTTTTTATGCTCATTCTTCTTTGGTAGTTTAAATTTCCATTGATATAGGTAGGGATGATTATTAATTATATTTCTTGACATTTAGGAAAACATTAATTTTAAAGAAGTACGTAGCAAGCGTAAGGCCCACACAGTTCAGTCCCAGTACCACAAAACAAAAAAATAACATGCAGGATTTTTGCCATTGACAATAGCAAAATCGTTAACATCTCTTTAATTATAGGTAACTGCTACAGTTTCTTCTAGCTAGCTTCAAAATTACATTTTTACAAATGTGTGTCAAGTGACTTACCTGTAGTTGTCTATAATGAAAAGACCTCCAGGCTCTTATTTTCTGTGTAATTTTATTTCTTTTTTTCTTTTTTGTAGCATGGATTGAATCCAGGGGCACTTAACCACTAAACTACATCCCCAGCCCTTTTTATTTTTTATTTTGAGAGAGGGTCTCACTAAGTTGCTTATTAGGGCCTCGATAAATTGCAAGGCTGGCTTTGAACTTGTGATTCTCCTGCTTTGGCCTCCTGAGCTGCTGGGATTGCAGGCATGCTATCATGCCTGCTTAGTATATTTCATTTTAAAGCCTGGCAGATTTGGACATTCAGTAAATGTTTTGGAAATGAACTAATTAAGAACTGCTGGAATTTCAGAAAACCATCAGTTCAGTCTAGTAAGAACTTTAAAAAACCATATCAACAGTCATAACAAATACATAAGGATCACAAGTCTAGAAAGATCCTCGTTTTACCTTTTTTTTTTTCTCTAGGTGATTTTTTTTGTTAATCAGCAAAGGCAGACAATAGTTCAAAGCATTTCAGTATTCTATGTCCAAGGAAGCCAGTAGTGGCTTCCTTGCATTTATTTCTGTTTAGACTAAACAGGATAGACTAAACCTAATATTAATTGGGTAAGACAGGAGTTTAGTGCCATATTAGAGCTTTGATTTTGAAAGGGGAGGGGGAGAGACATGCCCCGGGAGGGGTTTCTGAAAGCACTCCCTCTTATCATTGTGAGCTTATAAAATTGTTAAACATATTTCTTTAGAATTTAGTTTATAAAAATTAATTTAACATTTTGAATTTCAGTTTTATTGTTTGTATGCTCAGCCAAAGGAGGCTATAAAGAGAATCTGGTATTTCCTTTTTCTTCTGTATCTCCTGTGCTGGTAATATTGATAATATAATGGAATTGTGTGCCCTGTTATTTCACTCTGATGGTACCTGTTTTTTTTTTTTTTTTGGTCATATTATAATAAATTGGGTTAAAGAGGTAAATGGATAAAATAGGAAACACTACTGGCTTCCTTGGACATAGAGTACTGAAATGCTTTGAACTATTGTCTGCCTTTGCTGATTAACAAAAAAATCACCTAGAGAAAAGAAAAAAAGGTAAAACGAGGATCTTTTCTAGACTTGTGATCCTTATGTATTTGTTATGACTATTGATATGGTTTTTTAAAGTTCTTACTAGACTGAATTAATGGTTTTCTGAAATTCCAGCATTTGTTTTTTTTTGGTTGTTGTTTCTGAAACTTTTTTTTCTTGAAGAGTAAGCCTAAGAAAGAGAGCCATTTGCCTTGGTGGCAAATGAGAGAGTTCATTTGGCATACATGTTAAAGACTCCTGCACCTTTGTACAATGAGCAGCACTTTTGAAAGAAAAATAAAACTTGGTGCAGAACTTTCAAATAACAATAATATTACAAAAATTCGCCTTATATAGTTTTAACATTCGTTGCATACCAGCCATGTACTGGATATTTTGCTGAAATGACTTTTTTTTTTTTTTTTTTATTCTGTAGATCAAATCCCAGGACCTTGCATACGCTAAGCATGCCTCTACCACTGAAGTGCACTGGCAGCCTTGAAACAGCTTTTCAGATACATTTGCCAGTAACACTTGAGGCTGTTGTATTCCTTGAGAAGTTAACCACCTCTCTTAATACTGTAGGACAAAGTGTACTTAAAGCTTTTTATATATTGGTATATTGGTAGTGTTTTGGATGTAATTTTAAAAAATCATGTTAGATTGTTATGTAACTATATTACATATAGTGCAAATCTTAATGCTCTTACAAAGTTTGTTTTTTTTTTTTTTTTTTTTTGAGAGGTAAAACCTTGGTTTGGCTTGAGTAGTGGTATTAAGCCAGGTAGCTGCTATTTGTTAATGAGTAGACAACATAGTGTGTTGACAGTGTGGGATATAATTTTGTTTGGTAGGTACTTGTTTAGATAGGTTAAGTCAACAAGTGTATTGAGGCTTTCTCATTTGTCAGATACTGTGCTTGCTGTTAAGGTAAAAAAAAAAATTTAAAAAAACGACAACAAAAAAGGACATTAAATTAGTCTGTTCCTACTCCTGGGGAGCATGCTTTCTAGTAGGAGAGAGCTAACTCACATAATAGTACAAGGCAGTGCTCTCAGAAGTGTCTAAAAGTAGGGAGATGACACATTAGAGCTTGGGGAGAAGGCAGCTTCAAGAGTATCGTGGAATTTGGGTCCTTTGAGCAGTGAGGAGAGTCTCAAGGGTATAGATAGGAGCATTAAAAGGAGAGGGATGAGGTGAAGAAAATAAATAGGTAGGAAATAGATTGAGAAGTGCTCTGATTTAATCGGCATAGGGCACTTACTTGGGTATAAAATGGGTTAAAGACTGGAAAGATAAGTTTGGGTTTAACTGTGGAGGACTTTGAATGCTAGGGAATAAAATTAGAGATCTGGGAGAAATTTTAGGCAGGGAAGTCCTTTAGGAGAGCTCTTCTGAAGTCATAGTTTAGGAAGGATTTAAGGGTTAGGACCGATTTGGAGGTTATTACAGTGGTGTTGGCACATTTTGAAGATTGCTTAAAAAAAAAAAAATCACACCTCAAGATCCTGTCCCAGGAAGCTTTCCCTGACAATCCTCATTTCCCTACCCAATTAAGATTTGCCTGCCTTCTGTGCTCTTGTGACAACATAGCCACATTGTTTTACTTGGTTTTTAAATCCATTCCTAAGTACAGGAGCTGTATCTTATTTTACTTTGCAAGGCACAGTACCAGCCTAGGAAGTATTCAGTAAGTGATTAATTGAAGGGAAGATCTAAATCAAACAAAAGGTCTCTATGCAAGATCTATGTTAAGTCTCACAATTTCACTCAGCTGATTAGGAAGGTGTCCAGGATGACTCTGTTAGAATGCTGCTGCTGCTGGTTAACACTGAGCAATTATTAAGTTAACATTTTTCTAAGAGCTTCACCTGTATTTGCATTTCACAACAATCTAGAGATGGTGCTATTCAGTTTCACATATGAAGAAACTAAGGAGAAGCTAGTTTAGGAGGAATTTTAGACATGTGAGATTTGAGAACCTTGCAGACACATAGGTGAAGACATCCAGGAGACGGTTTGAGAATAGATTGAAATCCACGAGATGACCAAAATTGAAGATCAAGAACTGGAAATCATTTTTGTATAATAAAGGTGCTGATGTATTTCCTTTGGGAGAAATTGTTCAACTTTGGATGAAAATTTTGATGCTTTTAGAGGGCAAGGCATTTAGGAGATGGAATGGTGAGCTGGACAGGCAGGAGTGGTGGTGAGGAACATTGCTGTGCATAGCCTGCTAATTTGAAAACTTAGGTGTGGGGCTTTCATTTGAAGTAAAGTAGGAGCAGCAAGATAAAATGCTATTTTTTATTCTTGGCCAATAAGATACAGGGCCATAAGTATCGTATAGTTGGCTTTACATTTATCACCTTAGCAACCAATAAAATGATTGATCTTTTTGAATTTTCTTATTTTTGCTGTCCTAAGATAAAGTTCTTACATCTGCTTCTTTTTTTGCCTTAAGCTTTCCTTATTTGCCCTTCAATTTCTTGCATTTGAGTCTTTTCATCTGGATGAGGAATTGTGTTATAAACTTCAGAAGATATTTAAGCATCATTGATTTGTGTTCTTCAGTTGAGGAAAAACAACCGAAGACAATACAGTTCAGGTGTAGGTTAAGAAGAGGGAGAGGCTCGTCGTCTGTGGTGGTACATTTACTGTTGACTTCAACCACTAGTTTTTGAAATTGGTCATCCTTTTAAAAACCTTATTAACAGCTGCTTGCATCTCTCTGTTAATCTTAGTTTTTTTTTTTTGTTTGTTTTTGTTCTAAAAACGTTCCATTGAATGCTGTGTAGTTATGGCTGCATATCAGTGGTAAATGTCTGGTTTGCAGTAAATATAACCATGACTTTTTAGGTTAATTGAAATTGGCTGATTCATTATTCTAAGCCATGCTGTTACTGCTTTGTTTGCAAATTCATAGTGCTACTTTTGAACAGATTACTTTCAGAGATCATTCACCAATTTGGTGGAAGGTTATTCATGTGATATTCTTGATTAGATTATGACTACTGGACTTGGAGTCATGAAAGAGTTAACTCTGTGGAAATAGGTGGAGAGTCCAGGTTCTTGTGACTCAGTTTTAAATCCTAGAAATTGATGATTTGGATGCAGCACCAGTAGAATAAAGGCTGTTCGTTTCTTAGCTACTCTCTTGCATGCTTCTTATTCTTGTGTTAGAGCTATTTTCCAATTCCTTTACCCCCTTGCAAAGATTTCCCTTTGGAATTTTGAGCTCTTGAATGAAATTGTATTAAAATATATAAATAAATGTGAGTATCATTCACATAGTTTTTTAATATTGTCTTTTTCCATACAGGAATATTAGTCTTCAAAAAGTGACTTGGATTTCTTAAAGTGGTTTTTGCATGTTTTATGTTTTTTGTTCCTGTCATTACAATATTGTGTTTGTTACCTAGCAGGTTAATACTGGTGTTTAGGAAGGCTTTTTTTTTTTTTTTTTTTTTTTTTTAAGTTCATTCAGCCTCTTCACTTAATTTGTGTTCCTTTTATTATCTTGGATTTTCTAATTTTTAGATGTCTGTAAATAGGTGTATTTCAAATTGTATTTCAAAGAATGTTTCCCAAAGTTGAAATGTAAAAATGCTTATTCTTTTATACTATCTTGATTATTAAGAAAGGTCAGCTGGGAGAAGAAAATGAATGGGGAAGGCACAGTAAAGTTGAGGACAGGAAAATGATGGACAGAAAGAATGAAGATGGGTGATATCTCAATGCATGCCTGTTTTGGGCTAGTTTTTGCCTAGGGCTCAATACAGTGGAGTTCTGGGAGTAAATTGAGTTAGAAAATCAGATCAGCTGCTTTTAGTCTTATGTTGGGACAATGTAAATAAAGCAGTACTTCATGAACTCATGAATCTTCCTGTATTTGCTCTTTTCTAAAACGTAAACATAACATAAAATGTTTAATTTGCATTAGAAAATTAGTGTGTATTTTATTTGAAATCTAGAACTGGGAGCTAGGGTCAGGTGAGATATTTGTGATTTTAAGATTCTTGATTTCACTTTTAACACTGAAAGAAAATCTCACTTTAACACGGAAGTAAAATCTTACCATGCAGTATCTTCAAAAATAATAATAATAAAAAAACATTAGTGACAAAGTTAAATTCTTAGTCTCCATGTAAAACTTTCAGAAAGGTACCATGTATTATTCAGCTAATAGCCTTGCAGCCTGGTTTTTTTGTCCCTAGATGTTTTTTTTT
Source organism: Spermophilus citellus (assembly GCF_964194105.1). NCBI lineage: Eukaryota > Metazoa > Chordata > Mammalia > Rodentia > Sciuridae > Spermophilus > Spermophilus citellus. The sequence continues at coordinate 39,856,469 of NC_138188.1, forward strand.
TTTTTTTTGAAAACAACAACAAATTATTTTGCGCCATGTGTAGTCTGAGATGTAAATCAGTTAAGAAAAAAAAGATGAAATTTTAATGGTCACCATTGTTGGAAAGTGCCATTATCTGAGGATTTAACCCTATAGGCGCAGGGATCTCTACAGTCAGTCCTTGACATGATGAATTAGAAGCAGGTCTCTTAAAACAAGTTGCAAATGGTGACCTATTGGGGATTTGGTATTATAATTTTCCCTTTTTTAATAGTAGACTTTGTACCTTTTTTTCTAGATAGCAATGGTTTTATATATGGATTTTCTTGCTGTTAGAGTCTCTTCATGTGGCTTTCAGTTGTTGGCAAAAGGGAATTTTTTTTGTTTTGTTTTGGGTTTTTTTTTTTTTTTTTTTTTGGCTGTGGATCAAGATGTTGCTGCTTAGGCAGTGTTGGAGCAATAGTCTGTCTTATGACTTGGGAAGAGCTTTTGCACCAAAATCCTTTGTAAAAATGATGGGTACGTTTCTAGTCTATACTATATAAAGGTAAGTATTCCTCAGATATAGTCCATTAACATTTATATCACATTTTTGGAAATATGATTTCTGAATTTTAAAGAATTGATTTGCACATTTATCTTGAATCTCAACCTTTTCATAAGTCAGAGATTTCCCTTGTTCAATTTTATTAGCTGAGAAGGAATTGCTAAAAGTTAGGGAAGATTAAATCCATATCACTTAAGAAACTATTAGTTTAACAAGACTTTTTTTTATCTTTTAAATATTGACTTTTTAAAATTTTTTTTTAATATTTGTAGACCAGATCATCAGATGTTCATTCATCTGGCTCTTCAGATGCACATGTGAGTATAAAAGACAGTCTTTTGTCTTTTTCCTTTAAAAAGTAAATATAATTTTTCTTTGTGTATATATCTCCATGCCTATGACTTTATATGGTAAGTAAATACATTTACACTGTATGCACATTTTTTTCTTTTTCCCTCTTATTTTGTGTTCTTCTTGTATAAGTTAGCCGCCTTACACCATCTTAGAAACTCAATATGTATGTTTCCTTATTTTTTTATTGTGCTTATAAAGTTTTGTGCACATATAAATGTGTGTACTTAGATACTGTGGGATTGCAAAATTAGGACACTTTTTTTTCAGTGTACATTATACCTGTTGAAATTTTCTGTATGGCAGCTGGCATGCTCTGATCTGTTCTTTCTAATGGCATCATAATGTTGGAGAAGTACAATTATTAAGCTATTTTGGTGTTGGTAGACACATAAACTTTTTGTTTAAAGCTTTTTGACATTTTTTTAAAAATGATTTTATTTATTTATTTTTATGTGGTGCTGAGGATTGAACCCAGTGCCTCACACATGCTAGGCAAGTGCTCTACCACTGAGCTACAGCCATAGCCTGCTTTTTGACATTTTGAATGTTGCAATAAATAATTCTTTATGTATGTATGTTATTACAGCAGTTTTCACAGTGTGCTTTGTAGACCTCTAGGGGTTGTTAAGAATCTCTTCTGGGGTCTTTGAGTTCAAAACTAAAGCATTAGTTACTTTTCTCACTGTTTTGATATTTGCACTGATGATGCAAAAGCAGTTGGTGGGTAAACTATTGGCTTTTTACAGTTAAAGAATCAGGGAAGCGGTGCCAAAACTGCTAGTCATTTTGTTCCTTCCCACCAGGCACAATGAAAAATGCTAGTTTCACTTAAGAATGTTTTTAGTGAACCAATAAAATTAGTAGTATTATTATTAAGTCTTGAATTGTATGTGGGTCTTTTTAATAGTGTGTGATGAAACGAGTATAACACTTATCCTTACCAAGGTGTGATGTTTGTCCTGTGGAAATTACTTGTGTGAGATTGAGTTGGGGAATGAAGCTAGCTGCTTTTTGCACGCAATACCATTTTCACTTGAAGAAACAACTGATACATAAACTATGGTTAGTCAGACCTGGGTATTTGGTAGACATTTTCTTAAAAATGAAGAAAAGAATCTGTTTTTTAAAGAATAACAATTGATTTTTACCACTATATTTGTGCTTTCAAGTGGGAGTTAGAATTATTGAAAACTTGGCCCTGTTCTTAAGGATTTTGCTAATGATATCAAGGGTGATTGCAGCAGTATAAGGAACATGGTTTTTGGTAATCTATAATAAAATTTGTCATGACTTTCAGATCATTTCTAGTTTTCAGTATTATATACATGATTTAAAAAGAATTTTTTTTTTAACTTTCCTGAAGATGGATGCATCTGGACCCTCAGATAGTGATATGCCAAGTCGGACGCGGCCTAAGAGTCCAAGAAAACATAATTATAGGAATGAAAGTGCCCGTGAGAGCCTTTGTGATTCTCCTCATCAGAATCTCTCAAGAGTGAGTATTGGTAGATAGGAAAGGATAGTTAATGATTTTAATTTATCCTTGATTGAATTTGATGATGAAATATTTGGTTTTTTACTTGTTTCATCTTGTCATGTTAGAAAATAACATTTTTTGTTAATAATAAACTCAAGTTCATATAAGAATTTTTTTTAGTTTATATGAGATGTTTCATTTACAATGCTTAATGATATTTTAAAAACAAAGCATTTTAGATGTATAGTGGCTACTGTCAAATTTATCTTTACCCCCTTGTTCATTGAACCAAGTGCCAAATACCAGTCACTGGAAATATATAGATGATTAAAACTTAGTCCTCATTCTTAGAGAGCTTATGGTCTTACCCTGGGAAGCAAGTAGGAGCAGGTGCTGTCTGTTGGTAAGTGTAATGCCTGGGGCATTCAGGAATAGAGAGAGGGAACATATTTTCTCCTGCATCTGCAAAATACTCTTGGGCTTTTTTAGTTTTTAATTTATTTAACATAACTTTTTTTCTGATTAAATTCAGAAAATATAATAATATAATCATCACCAGCTAGTCTAAAGCATCAGTGACACGTTTTTTTCTTGTTTAATATTTCTAAGCATAAATATTTCTGAGATCCATTTTACAGCAACACGTCTTTAAAATATCCTGTTTTCAATCTAATGTTTTTTTTCTTTTCAGTAAAACTCTGTAAACAAACTTTTCAGTGGATGACTGTTATTCCTTTGAGTAAACACTCTTTGATTTCCTTAGCTATTTCTCTCTTGCATGTCTAAATGTAGCTCTTCAGATATAAATAAAGCTTGAGCGCAGAAATTTTGTTTTGTTAAATTATGGTTTTCATCGAATTTAAATGTAATTTTATCATTCATTTAAACTTTTGAAGATGATTCCAGAAACACTGAATGATAGCAAAATATTTTTCTTTCCACTTTGAGGGGGAAAAATTATTTTAAATCTGTTTCTGAAACCCAGCATTGACTTTCAACTTATAAAAACTGCTTTCTTTTTCTCAAGGGGACTTTATTTTTAATTAAAATATATATATTTTGGTATTGTCAGGGGCGTTTAACCACTGAGCCACATCCTCAACCCCTTTTATATTTTATTAAGAGATAGGGTCTTGCTAAGTTGCTTAGGACCTCACTAAGTTGCTAAGGCCGGCTTTGAAGTTGCAATCCTTTTGCTTCAGCCTCTGGATCTGCTGGGATTACAGGCCTGTGCCACTGCGCCTGGCTATTTGAAAAAATTGTTTTTGTGGTGCCAGATATTGAACCCAGGCCTCATTCATGCCAGGCAGTGCCTTACCCCTTAGCTATATCTTCAGTCCCAGAAACTTTCAAATTTCAATATTTTACGTTGTGTTTAATAAAGAGTTCTATCTTTTTAAGTTTATGAATCAAATGAGTAACTGATTGAGCAACTAGAAGTCTGTAGACAATATATTTACGCCTATTTTAGAAAGAAATTCCATCTAAGTTACATATATGAAGACTTCATTAAAATGTTATTTTCTTATGTATATTGAGTGTCCCTTATCTGAAGTGTTATGCATTTTGAGTTTTTTCAGATTTTGGAATATTTGCATATACATAATGCATTACCCTTGGGGATGGGACCCAAGTCGTAAACAAGAAATTTATTTAGGGCTGGGGTTGTAGCTTGGTGGTAGAATACTCACCTAGCTTGTGTGAGGCACTGGGTTCGATCCTCAGCTTCACATAAAATAAATAAATAAAATAAAGGTATTTGTGTCCATCTATAACTAAAAAAAATTTAAAAAGAAATTCATTTATGTTTTATATAAATTTTATACTTAGAGCCTGAAGATAATTTTGTTTAATCCTTTTATTGTACCTAGGTTTTGACCATGACTAGTCACACGAGATCAGGTGTGGAATTTTCCACTTATGGCATCATATTGATGCTCAGAAAGTTTCCACTTTGGTATGCTCAATGTGTATTCAAATTAATTGATGCAATTTTACTTGAGATGAAATGTAAAATTGATATGTCTCCAGCAAAGAAAAATAAGATTATTATGTTCATAAATACATTACTGTTGAAGAATGAGGTAACTTACTAAATTATAAAAGGACATGATATATTTATAGTATCTTGAAATGGAGGGCTATAGATGGTTAATTCCTGAACCATAGAAAAATGTATCCCTTCCTCTGTATTTGAGGATCTGTTTTTTTTTTTTTTTTTAATCATTGCTACTTTTGCCCAGAGACTTACATTTTCCCTCTTCAGGTGCTTTTATTCTTGTCCTATACGTCTGTTTGTTCTGTTTTTACCTTAAAGAGGAACAAAAAGGCCTTGAGATGCTATTGACCTTGAGCTAGCAAATAAACCATTCTTTAATGAATAGGTACTTATATCAGAGTCAAGTCCAAGGCAGGCACCTAATACTAGAGTAATCCTAACTTTTCTTTACGGTTAAAAAAAAAAAAAATAGCCTGTCTCAGAGACTTGGTTATCAGTTGAGGTGTATTAACTTTAAAGATAGCATTAAGAATGTGTATGTAAAGACATGCTCTTTATTTCTTCTCGTAGCCTCTTCTAGAAAACAAACTTAAAGCATTCAGCATTGGAAAAATGAGCACAGCTAAGCGAACTTTAAGTAAGAAGGAACAAGAGGAATTAAAGAAAAAGGTAATGTTTAAAATATATCTTGAATTATCCTTCAAAATGTGAGTGTGTCTTGGCAGCACAGCAATGTTTCCCAAAGATTTTTGACTTCAGGGGTGTTCTCAGTTCATCCCCAAGACAAAGTCTGTCCCAGGAAGGTGTATTAGAGGTATATTCACTTTCCATCCCTGTCCCTTTTGACCTATTTCCTCCCTTGTATGTAACAATTTTTTTTTTCTGATCTTTCTGTATAGGGAAGTGTGTTGTGTGTATAAGTTGTACTCCTCTTAGAGGAATGACAGCAAGCTATATATATAGAATACTGCATGTTGCTTTTTGAAAAGTTTATATCATAAATATTATTATGGAAATATTTATTATCCTTTTTAAACAGCTAGCAGATATGCAGTTGTTTATTCACATAAAAAATTACTGAGGGCATTTGTGTTTTGGTCTCTTGCCATTACACGTAATGCTGTGCTATTATGGATAGTGTTATGCATGTGTTTTTTTGTTTTGTTTTGTTTTGCTAGTGTATCTTTGGGATATATTCCTAGGATGAAAACGACTAGGCTGAATAATAAATGCATAAATGTAGTTCTGCTATGATTGTCATATTGTCAAAATCTCTATAGGGTGGGGGGTGTTTTGATTCCTATGAGTACATGTGAGTGGTTGTTTCCCAACGGCTTTGCAAGTAGATGACATTAAAGATACTTTGTCAGTCTCCTAGGTGAAAATAATTTCTTGGTATAGTTTCAAGTTTGCATTTCTCTTATGATAAACTTGACCCATTTTCCTTTCTTTTCAACTGTCTGCTAATATCTGAACTATAAGTTTCTACTAACACTTTGTTTATGATTTAACTTGCAGTGGTTTTTATCCCCTAGTTTTTTGATTCTTTTAAAAATTTCCTTCTGTAATTGTAATATAATCAATCTTTCCCTATGATTTCTGATTTTTCAGTTGTTTTCTCCATTCCTAGCTTATAAAAGAATTTCCTCATGTTTTCTTCTAGTACTTCTATATTTAATTTTAAGAAAATCAAATTGATTCATCTGCAGTTTATCTGGTAACATCGTGTAAAAAGTTGATTGATTTTTATCTTTTTCAAATGGTTGTCCAGTTATCCTAACATCATTTATTGAAAAAAGTTCATGTATTTCTCACTGTCCTTTTGACCTGTTTTCTCCCTTGTATGTAACAATTTTGAGATATTCCTCTTATAAATAGTAAATTTTTACATGCTGTTAATTAAATTTACCTATTTTCTGTCCTGTTTTCTTTTTATTCATACATGCTTTGGGAACATTTAAAATATCTATAATTGAAAATGTCAAGGTTCATTTTTTCTTCAGTGCTATGTGTCTGGAATAGATTGTTGCTTTTACTTCATATATTATATCTTCATTAGTTTGAAAAGGAAATCTTTATATTCACTGAATTAAGTCATCATGCCTTGGAAACTTTGTAAATGTTGGTTGTATTACATGCAGTCAGTTGTTTTATGGTTTGGCCCTTGGATTGTCCCTAAGCAAATTTACTTGCTGGTCTATATGTAATGGGTTCTTTTCTGTTCTACCAATTGCTACTAAAGGAGCAGAGCTTCTTTTAGTTTTAGTATTACTTAATATCTAATATCTATTAAGACTTAAATATCACAACTATAAATATTTAACTTGAAAAGGGAAGTGTTTTATCTTCATTATTCCTTGATGAGTTTAATCACATATACAATAATACTTTTATAATATGTTATTAATATTTTGTTACGTATTTAGGAGGATGAAAAGGCAGCTGCAGAGATTTATGAGGAATTTCTTGCTGCTTTTGAAGGAAGTGATGGTAATAAAGTGAAAACATTTGTGCGAGGGGGTGTTGTTAATGCAGCTAAAGGTGAGTGTCAGTATTTTAGTCCTTGAGCAAATCCTGTCTTGGTTGAATGACTACAGGTAGATAATTATGGAAGAAGCCTGACTGTTTGACTTTCCCATTTCCTTTCTATTAGCACCCTCTAGTGGTTATATTAATTAGCAAAATCAATGGCCAGATGTGACTTAGTAAGGTGATATTAAAGCCAGATAATTAAAAGAAATTAATATGTTTCAAGATTTAAGATAGCCAAGCACTTTGCAAAAATTTTAATGTATTTAATAGTTTACTGTAAAGTGAGTATATATTTTGGGGGGTATGGTGGTATTTCAATTTAATTACATGTTAACAGTGATAAATATTAGTACTAATACTGTTAATTTTTGTTTATTTTTAAATAAGAATAGTAAAGAAAATCAAATAGTATAAAATTAGTTTTGAAACAGCATTTTACATTTCAGAAGAACATGAAACAGATGAAAAAAGAGGTAAAATCTATAAGCCATCTTCAAGATTTGCAGATCAAAAAAATCCTCCAAATCAGTCGTCCAATGAAAGACCACCATCTCTTCTTGTAATAGAAACCAAAAAACCTGTAAGTCATCCTTAAATAATTTAGGTTCAAAGATGACACTCCCAGTGATACTTTCAGTACTACCGCTGTAAGCAGTTTGTTTTTAATTTTGGGGGGTAGATGTTGAGTTCTCATGTTTTCTAACCCAGTAATTTATGTAGATGAGAGATTATAAGAGTAGGCCACATAGATGAACATTGTTTGTTGTACTTACACATTATATATATTGCAAGTCAAAAGTTGTCTGCATTTGGGGTATAAATGTAAAATAAAGAAGTTAGCTTTAGAATAAATTCTGAACTGAGGTATTTAAATTATTAACAGTGTGTAGTGTATGTTTTCCAAGGCATTTTTGAACTTTTTTGTGGAATTGCTATCAGAATTAGTGACACTGTATCTTAAATATTCTTAGTGTTTATAAAAATTTGTATTCTTTGATGGTGGGGTTTTTATGGGGAATAGTAGATAGGTAGATGTGGGTAATGTCATTTGAAGCCATATTTGGTGAGTAAGTATGATTAAATTGAACAGTGAGATTGATTTTTTTCCAGTTTTTATTTTTGTTTCCATATTTTTTGTTGGTACATTACAATTATATATAATAGGTTTATGACGTTCATACATGTATACTATTTGACAGTATAGTTAACGTCAGTATCATTCCTGAGTTTTTCCCCTTTCTTTCTTCTCCCCCCCTCTACCTGGTACATTTCCTTTACTTTTTGGTCTCCTGTTTTTATGAGACTTCTATACCCTACCATTTGTTTTTTCTATTTTCCCTATCTTTCACATATGAGAGAAAACATGATCCTTGACTTTCTGAGTTTAGCTTATTTTGTTTAACATAATGCTCTCAAGTTCTATCCATTTTCTTGCAAATGACATAATTTCTTTCTTCTTTATGGCTAAATAAAACTTGTATATATATATATCACATTTTCTTTACCCAATCATTCATTGATGGGCACATAGGATGGTTCCACAGTTTGTCTGTTGTGATTGTGCTACAATAGACATGAGTATTTGTGTGTTGTATTGTTACTTTAATTCTTTAGTATAAATACTAAGGAGTGGTATACCTGGGTCATATGGTAGTTCCATTCCTAGACTTTTGGAGGAACTTCCAACTTGATTTCCACAGTGTTGTACTAATTTACAATTCCACCAAAAGTGTAAAGGTTGCTTTTTCTACACATCCTTTCCTGCATTATTATTGGGTGTATTCTTTTTTTTTTTTTTTTTAATATATTTTTTTAGTTGTAGATGGACACAATACCTTTATTTTTATGTGGTTCTGAGGATTGAACTCAGTGCCTTCCCACATTCAAGGAAAGCACTCTTACCACTGAGCTACAACTCCAGTCGCCTTGTGTGTATTCTCTTTTTAAAAAAAATGTTTATTTTTTAGTTGTAGTTGGACACAATACCTTTATTTATTTATTTATATGTGGTGCAGAGGATTAAAGCCAGGGCCTCGCATGTGCTAGGCGAGTGTTCTACTGCTGAGCCACAACCCCAGACCCCTTGTGTGTATTCTTGATGGATGCCATCCTAAGTGGAATGAGATGAAATCTCAGTGTAGTTTTGATATACATTTCCCTAATTGCTAATGATGAACATTTTTTCATATTTACTGTCCATTTGTATTTATTATTTCTTTTGAGAAGTATCTGTTTCATTCATTTACCCATTTATTAATTGGGTTATTATTATTTTTTTTAGTTCTTTATTCTGATATTAATCCTCTGTCAGAAGAGTAGCTTGCAAAGATTTTAAGGAGTCCTATTGAGAGGGTTGTTGTGTGCACCTAGATGTTAGAGTGTTGACCCTGTGTTTTCTTCTAGGAATTGCATAGTTTCTGGTCTAATTTCTAGGTCTTTGATCTATTTTGAGTTGACTTTTGTGTAAGGGGCGAGAGAGAAGGATCTAGTCTCGTTCTTCTACATGCGGATAGCTAGTTCTCAGCACCATTTGTTTAAAAGGCTCTCTTCTCCAATGTATATTTTTGGCATCTTTGTCAAGGATCAGATGACTGTATGTGTGTGGGTTTGACTTCGTGTCTTATATTCTGTTCCATTGGTCTATGTGTCTGCTTTTATGCCAGTACCATGCAGTTTTTGTTACCATGGCTCTGTAGTATAATTGGAAGGCAGGTATTATGCTTCCAGCATTGCTTTTTTTTTTTTGGCTTAGAAGTGCTTTGGCTTGTCTGGGTCTTTTATTCTTCCAAATGACTTTTAGGGCTATTTTTTTCTAGTTTTGTAAAGAATGTCATTAGTATTTTGATGAGGATTGCATTGAATGTGTTAATTGCTTTTGGTAATATGGCCCTTTTATTAACGTTGATTTTACACTTCTATCTTCTAGTGTCTTTTAAAATTTTCTTTCATCACTTTTCTATACTTTTCATTGTCAAAGTCTTTCTCTTCCTTGGTTAGGTTTATTCCTACATATTTTATTTTTTGAGGCCATTGTGAATGGAATTATTTTTCCTATTTCTTTCTCAACAGATTCATTGGTGATGTATGAGAAAGCTATTGATTTTTGTATGTTGATTTTGTATCCTGTGAGGCTGAGTTTTCTTGTAGTGTTTCAAGATACTCCAAAGTATTTAAAATATAATTATTGACAAAATCTGTCCTTTTAAGGTGTACAATTAGGTGGTTTTTTAATATATTCATGGTTGTTCAATGGTCCCCTCTCTCCAATTTCAGAACATTTTTATCACTCGCCAAAGAAATTCTGTGCCCAGAGTTAGTTGTCCCCATTTCCCTCATACTCTCAGCTCTTAGCAAGCACTGATCTACTTTCTATCTTTGGATTTCCCTATTCTGAGCAGTTCGTACAGATGGGATCATCAACATGGTATTTTGGGTGTGGCTTCTATTCTCAGCATGTTTCAAGGTTCATCTTTCTTGTGGCATGTATTAATATTTCAGTCCTTTTTTGTGGTCAAACAGTATTCCACTCTATGATATACCACATATTGTTTATCCATGTGGTACTTAGTGGGTTCGTTACTTGATGGGTTGTACCCCTTAACAGGTGTTACTATTAAAAAAAAAGAGTAATAATGGCTGTAAATATTTATATATGGCTTTTTGTGTGGGTGTAGGTTTTTAGTTCTTGTTAAATTCCACATATGGAATTACTGGGTCACATAGTGACTCTCTGACCTTTTGAGACACTGCCAAACTGTTTTCCAAAGTTTTGTAATCTTGCCTGTAATGTATGATGGTTCTAATTTCCCCGTATCTTAACCAGCACTTGTTAAAATTATTTCTGTCGTCTTTGTGAAGTTGTACCTCATTTTTATTGTGAGACACATTTACCTAATGATGTTAAGCAGCTATCTTTTCATGTGTTTATTGTCCATAATCTTTGAAGAAATAGCTATTGAAATCCTTGGCCCATATTTTAATTGGATTGTCTTTTTATTTTTGAGTTTTTAGAGTATTTTGTATTTTCAGGAATCAAGTTTCTTACTGGCTCCATGGTTTGTAAATGATTTCTGTTCTGTGGCTTGGCTTTGCCCTTTTTCAGCGGGTGGGGGTGATGAACACTGGAAATTGAACCCTGAGGTACTTTACCACCGAGCCTCACCCCCAGCCCTTTTTATTTTGGGGCAGGATCTCGCTAAGTTACTTAGGGCCTCACTAAGTGAGACTGGTCTTGAATTTGTGATCCTCCTACCTCAGACTCCTGAGCTGCTGGGATTACAGGCATGTGCTGCTCTACCCGGCTACTCTTCTTGATTGAAACATGAAATTGGAAAATTTTAATTAAATGTTGTCATTTGTGCTTTTGATATCATATATCTAAAAAAATCATTGCCTAATTCAGTGTCATAAAGATGACATTATTCCTGTTTTCCTCTAAAAATTTTGTGGGTTTTGCTCTTACATTTAGGTCTATTTGCTATTTTGAAATAATTTTGCATATAATGTGAAGTAGGGGTATATCTTCATTCTTCTGCATGTAGGTAATTTATTCTCCTAGCACCATTTGTCGAAAAGACTATTCTTCCCCATTGAATTATCTTGGTAGTAGATTTTACTCATTGTTTCAGTAATTTATATCCTCCAAAAGTGATTGCTTTGAATTGCTCATATTTTCAGCAGTTATTTTACATGGCAGTTCATTTCATTTACTTACTGTTCTTGAATTCCATGCCCCACATACTTTTTTCAGGACTACTTATTAGTAGCTTTTTTATTCACTAAGACTACTACTTGTTGTTTTAACTAATCATTTTAATAATTTAATTATTTACTTGTTGATTTGGGGGAACAGGAAGAATATAGGGAATATTCAATAACAGAAGTATTCTCCCTTTTGAATTTAAATAACTAGAATATGTAATGAAACTGAAGTAAAAATGATTTAAATATGATTTCGTACAACAGTTTTTTTGAAATCTTACTTTGTTTGAATTGTCATTGTCATAGCCACTGAAGAAAGGGGAGAAAGAAAAGAAAAAAAGCAACTTGGAACTTTTCAAAGAAGAATTAAAACAGTAAGTTTTATAATAAGAAGAACTATCATAGGTATATTGAACTGATACTTAGAAATGCAGGTATGAGGAATATAGTTATTATTAACAGCTTGCTATGAGGTTATTTTAGATATCATAAAGATATTTGATGGGGCATATTTGAAATGAATTAGCATTTAGTCCAGTGTCAAGGTTGCTTGGATTATGTGGATGCAGTTTTTTTTTATTTAATGACTGGAGTTCTATTTGCAGTAGAAGCAGTGAACTCACTGGTGTAGGAGTGAGGGGTGGTTAAGCATAACAAGAAACAACAAATTCAGTGGTTTTAATGTTCAATTTCCTCTTTACCTTAAAAGTGGGCTTTGTTTTCCATCGCTGGAATGATAGAAATAGGGACTGTCTAATCTTGGTTATCATTACAATATTTGAGTTAAATACAATATTTCAGGCTATTTGAAGGTGACACTTGGATAGACTCTATTATTAAATGTGAATGAGCGAATTGTGGCTCATTTTTATTGGTTGTAAATATTTTTAACAGAATTCAAGAAGAGCGTGATGAGAGGCATAAAACAAAAGGCAGGTTAAGTCGATTTGAGCCGCCTCAGTCAGATTCTGATGGTCAGCGTCGTTCTAGTAAGTGACATTTATTTTATTGTGTGTATTTGTATTTAATTATACTGACAATTAAGAATTATTTTCTTTCCTTTATTTTAAGTGGACGCGCCTTCCAGGAGAAATCGATCATCTGGTGGTAATACCGTTTTTTTGCTTTTTTAATTAATAAGAAATTATCCAAGCTTTGTGTTTTGGAAGTTATAATTTTTTTTTTCTTTTTTGCCCTAGTTCTTGATGATTATGCACCAGGCTCACATGATGTAGGCGATCCAAGTACTACTAATTTATACCTTGGAAACATTAATCCACAGGTAATATTAGTTAAATAATATTGCTTTATGCTTAGGAAGAAAATTGCTTTCTTAGTCAATACAAAAATAAAATCAAGACTGGCATAGTGGTGGATGCCTTTAATCCCAGCAGTTTGGGAGGCTGAGACAGGAGGATTGTGAATTCAAAGCCAGCCTCAGCAACTTAGCAAGGCACTAAGCAACTCAGTGAGACCCTGTCTCTAAATAAAATACAAAGTAGGGCTGGGGATGTGGCTCAGTGGTTGAGTGCCCCTGAGTTCAATTCCAGTACCCCCAACCCCCACCTCCAAAAAAAAAAAAAAAAATCAAGATTCTGAAATTTGCAAATCTGATGGAACTAGAGAGGTTCTAAAATTATCTTGTAGATTTAGGACTTATTAGTATGGCCCAAATTGTTTGCTGCAAATTCTTGAGGGCTTGTCTCCTCTTCCAGTAACTGGGACTATACTCTGAATATGAAATGTTTTGCTAGGTGCCAGTTTTATTATTTATCAAATCAGACTATGACCGGTGATGTCCATATTTTTATAATACCTAATACATAGCTTACTTTTCTTTTTTGCTTCTAATAGCAAACTAGTATTTGTGATTTTATCTTTAATATTTAATTATTTTCCTGCTTCGATGTTGTTATTTATGTTATGGGACTTATAGTGGTATTATACAGAATATTCTTTTGAAAAATTACAATTGGGCATAGTGGCACTTGCCTGTAATCCCAGCAGCTCAGGAGGCTGAAGCATGCAGATTGCACTTTCAGAGTCAGCCTCAGCAACCTAGCAAGGACTTAAGCAATTTTGCAAGATCCTGTCTCAAAGTAAAAAAGGCCTGGATGTTGCTCAGTGGTAAAGCACCTCTGGTTTCAATTCCCAGTACCAAAACAAATAGACAAAATTTACAGATACTTTTGAGCTGGGCGTGATGGTCTACATCTGTAATTCCAGTGACTCATGAGGCTTGAGTCAGAAGGTTTGCAAATTTGAGGACAGCAATTTAGCAAGATCTGTCTCAAAAAAGTAAAAGGGGTGAAGATGTGTTTTGATGGTAGAACAGCCCTGGGTTCAATCCCCAGTAACACACACACCAACCCCCCCCCCCAAAAAAAAAAAAACCCAAAAAACAAAGGGAAACAAAACACCTATTAGAATATTTGACCTTATTATATATTCACTGATTTGTTTCCCTGCTCTTGGATTATACTAGTGAGAAGTAGTTTGATGTTGGAAGGTGGTTTTTTCTTTCATCATCAACAAATATTTCCTTTTAAATGTGCTAACTATTCCTGCCTGAAAAATGCTGCTAAATGCCTAGACATAGAAACCATCATTGTAGAACAGGTTACTTAGATTCTAAAATATTAAAACAGAAAGAAGGGAGTTAAATATGCTTTTTGTTCTCTTCAGCCACTCAGCCTTCCTACCCTGGCATCTTATTTAAGTGAAATAGAACGTTTATGATTTGAAAATAAGTGTGAGTGCCCTAGGAGTGCAGGATTTTACCTGTGTAGATTTTCTGGTGTGTGAAGGGAGAATTGTTGCATTAATATGTTGATTTTCATTTTTGCAAAATTTACTTTGCTTTCTATTGGCATAGAATTGTCTTTTTTTTTTTTTTTCAAACCAAAAAACTCTTAATGCCTTTTCATAGATGAATGAAGAAATGCTGTGCCAAGAATTTGGAAGATTTGGACCATTAGCTAGTGTGAAAATTATGTGGCCTAGAACTGATGAAGAAAGAGCAAGAGAAAGAAATTGTGGCTTTGTGGCCTTTATGAATAGAAGAGATGCTGAAAGAGCTTTAAAAAATTTAAATGGTAAGAAAGTTTTATAATTATTCACTTAATAGAATTTAGACATTTCTTTGGTTTGTAAAAGTAGTTATGTAAACTCCATTGAGGAATGAAGAGGTTAAAAATGAAATATAATTCAAATAACCAAATATACTTTATTTTCTTTAGAGACTTAGGAGAGTGACCTTTCTTTTCTTCCTTTGTAGGAAAAATGATTATGTCTTTTGAAATGAAGTTAGGTTGGGGTAAAGCTGTACCTATTCCTCCACATCCAATATACATTCCGCCTTCTATGATGGAACATACACTTCCCCCACCTCCATCCGGACTGCCTTTTAATGCGCAGCCTAGAGAACGGTTAAAAAACCCCAATGCTCCCATGTTACCACCACCTAAAAACAAGGAGGATTTTGAGAAGGTAATTTAAAAAATGTACATAGGGCCGCATCTAATTTGTAAATACTAAATCTGTGGTAGTGTTTCTTTTCAACAATTTTATAGAAAATGTGTGTGTAATTCTGTTTGGCAACTTCTTAAAGAAATAAATAGATGTGTTCCCTGCCTTAGCCCATGGAAACCCTGTATTGAAATACTAGGTCACATTTTTATTTGTGCCTACCATTCCTTTTTTGACCACTTGTTAAGTTTTTTTCTCCCCCTTTGTCCAGTGTTGTATCCAGGTTTGCTTAAGTGCAGTATCTAAATTTATTTTGTTCTGAGAAAGTGATAGTTTTTATTTGGTTAAGTGACTTATCAATTAGAAAGATCACCTAAATAGTTAAATTGTTTGGATGGCAGCTAGCTAACTCTCAAGGTTTGAGGTATTAGAATATTTGAGATTATATGTGGTATTTTAAAAAAGTTAATCTAGTAAAAAGCAAAGGGTGAGTATTTCTCTTTATTATACATAAAACCAACTGAATTTCAAGTTATAAGAATCTGTTGGTTCTGTTGTGACTTAATTACACTTAAAATGACAGGGCTGGTTTTAAAGGCTTGGGAACAAAGTAGCAAACTGTATGATCAGAGGCAAACAGCTAATTATTTCACAAATTAAAATCTTTATCTGATAATTCTCAGTGTAGTACCTATTTCAGTGCATTGATGTGCATTCTGGCAGGAATGTTCTGATTCTTTGCATTTGGTGAACATTTATTGTTCACTGAACACATCCATTTGCATTTATGTAATTGCTTAGTGTATAATTACTTCAAATGCAGTGATTGCCTGCAAAACTTGTGATTAGATGTGTAGTATTTTCAATGCATATGTATATTTTTGCTTGTTACTTGTTAACAATACTCACATATTCTATGTTTATTATCTGATGTGACTTCATATACAGACTCTGTCGCAAGCCATAGTCAAAGTGGTTATCCCAACAGAAAGGTACATGTTTTTCTTTATTATTACTGATCTAAATATAGACAATATCCCCTTCTGAATTTAAAAAAAAATGGTGTTGAGGAAAAGGTAATATCTTGACTGAGCAATGGTTCCTTCCCAGTACTTTTTTGGGGGGGATGTATGAAATGTAATTAACTTTAGTATGCTTTGCAATTTTATGTCATTATCTTTTGTTTTTATTGTTATTAATGTAGAGAATTTTTATAGCTTTAGAGTTAGAAAATGTTTAATAGATTTAATGTGGAGTTGTTCTAATGTTAGAGTATTATAATGGGAAAATAGGTGTTTTAAATAAAACATCTTAAATTTTAGATAATGTTATAATTTGACCCAATCTTTTTTTTTTTTTTTCCTTCTTCTTCTTTGATTTCTGAATTAGCCACATTTAATATACAACTTTGGTTTGCATTCTCCTTACTGAGGGCATAGTTTTATTTATTTTTTCCTAATTAATTTTAAGAAGAAATTCCTAATATTTTTGTGAACACTGTATTTACTAGATAGTCTTTTTTCCATGGTAATATAGGTGTTTGGAATTCTTTTATTTTTCTTTCTTCCTTTTTTTCCTTTCTCAATATATTATATCAATGCAGAAGAATTCATACTCTAGGTATGCTCTTGCTCAGTCAAGCTAAGCCTTTTCCCAAACACAGGAACACAACACTGGTTGAATAATAAATGAACACAAAAGAATACCAAATTCTCTTTGACATTGGCCTTGGTGAGCAACACCAGCTGAACTGTCTGCGGCAGCGGGGGACCAGGAAAACATCATGGGATGGATTGGGAAAGTATACAGTTTTTGACCAGACATTGGTACGATCGACTCCAATAAATGTGGTTTTATTATAACTGAGAGACAATTTTTTTGTTTTTTGTTTTTTTTGTTGTGGTTTCCCAGAATAAGATAATTACCATTTTAAAATAAAATAATGCACTTTAAAATATATTATCTTTTTGTACTACACTGTTTTATCCTGATAGAAAGTCAACATTTTTTTAAAAATAAGGAAATTACAAAATTCTTAAGGAAAAAAGTGTGATTACAATTCTTTAATAATAATCTTGAATTCAAGTTAGCAACAACTAATTGTCAGATTTTGATTTTAAATAATCATGAAACATTTAAAAACTTTTAATTTTGTAAAAATAGATTTTACCAGTTACAAGCCTGTTTAAAACTATAGTGGGTTTTTTTTTTCCACTAATAAAGTATTCACAGGAAAGTATTTTTTGTAATATTCAAAAAACATATATCCCATAGTAGCTTTACTTGTGGCTCAGCTTATTTCTAAACAAAATTTTGAGTATACATTTTACTTAAAAGTCTTGACTCACCATTAGAGTGAACCCTTTGGTTTTAAACTTGCTAAACCATTTTTCATCTATCTTTAATACTGAAGTCAAGTTGCTTTTGACTTAATTTATACAAGTTTCTGGGTGTATTGTGTTTGTCCACCTAGTAAATGGTCTTATATATTATGATATATAAAATTTCCCTTTACTTTAATTTGGCTCACAGCAGTGGGAATTTTGGAATGAATCATAATTTTACAGTATCTCCCTTTCTTCAAAGTAATGTCATTAATTTTATAGATGCTGAGAATACATTCTCATTTGGATATCAACTGCATATTTGCAGAACTATTAATACTTCTATGAAGGAAAATAATTTTTAAATTTAAAATTCAGTGATTTTTGTTTTTAGTTTTAACAATTTATGGTTGAATTAATAGTTTAAAATATATAGTTGCCCCTTTGTTAAGATTTACACCTGCATATAATTTTTTACCTCCTTTAGAATTAAATTTTTTTTTTTTACTATGTAGAGATTTTAGCATCCACTTAAGTAGGTTTGTTTGAAAACTGTGAGAAAATAATTATAGTCAACATAAGATAGGTTATTTTACTGTCCATGTACTCTGAAACAGGGAGTTATATACAGCCAAAAAAAAAATCCGTCTTGTTCTATAACTATATTTATATTCTAGCAGTTATATGAACTTAATTTGAGCTGGGAATGCTAAAGATGTAACTTTAAATGTGTGCCTTATACCAAGAGCCAATATCCTTTTGCTTTTCCCAATTGTTATTTGCCAGCTCTGTATGCTGGGCAGCTGGTGAAATGAGAAATTAAAAGCAGCTTATAAGTAAGCTGAGTCATTTACCTGATACTATCATCAATGTCTGAAATTGTGTTTGGAGTCTTTTATTAGACATTTTAGCTTCAGATTAAAAAAAAAAATCAGTAAAGGCCTTCTAAAAATTCAGAGAATAAATGACTGTAGGAAAAAGTTATGTATATTTATTTTGGCTTAAATATTTGAACATCATGGTTATGAAGAATGGGAAGGGCATCTCACCATGTGCCCCAGTTTGGAAAGAGTAGGACTCCATTCACTTAAGGCTTTGGCAATATAATTTCTTCATTGATTCTTAACATGTAGGCAGAGTTGTACATGCCATGAATTGTGAACTAGTTTGAAGTGTGCTTCAAAGGGATGTTGCCTCATTAAAGGTCAGATTTAATAAAAACTCCATCTAGTATAATGTGTACCAGAAAAGCACAGGAATTGGATGGATTTTTCATTAAATCAGGCCTTAAATTTGAAATGTAGTTTTGCATTTTCATAAATTATAGTCATGGTTATAACATTTCAATACAACTACGAAAGTGCTTGGATTAGGAATATTTTCTTTTAAAACAGATAGTATGTAAATTTTAGTGGTTATAATATGCAAGTTATAAGTTACTGGTTTTATATATTTACAGCTTTCCAATTAGTTGTGATTCAGGATTTAATGTCTTGCATTTGAAAAATAAAATTAAGTGACATTTAGAAAATTAAACTTCTATTACTATGAGGCTATGTTGTGGTTTCCCACCCTCCCTTCACCTTTCCTACCTTCCCGCTCCCCTACCCCCACTGTCCCACTCCCTCTTAATGCACAAGGCATTATCGTATGCTCCAGGTTGCTTTTTTGGTATTAAATTCTGTTTTAGTCAGCAGAATGATCTTTTTCTGCTCAATTGTAGTAATTTAGGTCAAGTATAGTTTTATATAGTGGTAGGTCTGAATCCATTTTCTTTAACTGTGTTGTTGTTGTAGGAATTTGCTCGCCCTGATACATCGAATGATAGAGTTTGTTGTACGTGAAGGGCCAATGTTTGAAGCTATGATTATGAACAGAGAAATCAACAATCCTATGTTCAGGTGTGTAGTGTTTAAATTGTGGTACTATAACATAAAACTTCCCATTATAATCGTTTTTAAGTGTATAGTTTAGTGCCTTTTAAATCCATTCACATTGTTGTGTAACCATGACCATTATCCCTCTCCAAAATTTTTTTCATCTTCCAAACCTGAAATCCTGTACCCGTTAAATAATAACTCTCCATCTCCCCAGCTCTGTATCCTCACAACCATTGTTCTACTTTATATATCTATGAATTTGGCTTTGGGTATCTCATATAAGTGAAATTGTATGATATTTTCAGGTGTGTATTTTTAAACTTCTTTTAGGAATTAAGAATAAAATTTTAGAGTACAAGATTATTTTTGCAAAAGGATAAGTCAGTTGTTGATTAGAATGCTTAGATCAGTTTTTTTTTCTATCACATTTTGATTTAGTTAAATAGCATTGTTTTTAGCATTGTCTAGGAGAAAAATACTTTTCATTATGTTTTCAATGAAAGACACTTTCATAAACTATAGTTAACCGAGTTTGAAAGGAAATTGTTTCTGAATTGCTATGGTATCTAAGACATTAATTTAACACTCTTTAAGTAGTGTAAAATCACTACTTTTGAAATTACATGTTGAGAAAAATCTCTCCATTGCCTGACACAGCGTCTGACCTATAAGTGTTCCATATAAATCATTGTAAGACCCAGCAAGAAACATGCCTTTTAAGTATTGAACTCGATCATTAATGTGGTCTGGAGTTGGGACAGCAGGGAAGGGGTAAGGAACGGATGGCAAAATATAAGGAATTTTGGGGGGTCTCTTGATTGTAGTTGTTTTTTAGAACTAAATGGGCAAATAATATTTATCATTTGTTTATATTTAGTTGAAGGTAGTCCTTTCTAAAAGGATATGATGTCTATAATGATTTTGTTTTGTTTTGTTTTAGGTTCTTATTTGAAAACCAGACACCTGCCCATGTTTACTACAGGTGGAAGCTTTATTCCATTCTGCAGGCAAGTAGAATTAATTGCTTTGTTAATTTCACTCTTGAGTTATTAGACCTTTCTAATAACTTCCTGGAAATTTTTAGGGAGATTCTCCAACTAAATGGCGGACAGAAGATTTTCGTATGTTCAAAAATGGATCTTTTTGGAGGCCACCACCATTAAATCCATACCTTCATGGAATGTCAGAAGAACAAGAAACAGAAGCTTTTGTAGAGGAACCTAGTAAGAAGGGAGCACTCAAGGAAGAGTAAGATGCTTTTTCTTTCTGTTATATATTCAGAAAAGTCACTTTGCTTTAATTAATAGTTTTATTGGTATAACCCTAAAATACAATGGTTTTCTACTTGTGAATATTTAAAATATTAACATCTTTCATCATATGCTTTATAATTTTAAACATTATGGCAAATATATATGTCTGTCCTACTGACCGTGTCCTCTGACTGGTGATAAAACTATTGATGATCTCTTAAACATGATTGATTTCTTTCTCTGGCATTAGAATACTTCAAACTCTTACAGGAATTATCTAGGGACCCTTAGAATTTTTGCCTCTTTGAGTGCAACATAAAGAGGAAAAATTACTGTATGGTTAGGAGGGGGTCAGATGTTGACTATGCAAAGTCTTTCATAGAGCTTACAGTGTGTGAGCTGTGAGATGGCTGCCATGCAAACATGTTATTAGTGCTCACTCAGCCCTGGTAAATGCAATTAGCCTGGTTTAAAAAGCAGAAACATATTTATCTATTAAATATTTGGAGGATGCTCTATATATCTCATAGGGAAAAGTTAGCTAAAAGAATTTTTAGCATTTAAAGTTAGACTTCATTGTATAGTCTATTAATCTCTTTTTTTAATATTTATTTTTTAGTAGTTGTTGAACACAATACTTTCATTTTATTTATTTATTTTTATGTGGTGCTGAGGTTGGAACCCAGGGCCCCGCATGTGCTAGGCGAGCACTGTACCGCTGAGCCACAACCTTAGCCCCTTCTATTATCTTAATACATGTTGCTTTGATGCACTGTCTGTGAGAGCATTTGCTAATGGTGTGTTACATATCTGAGTGTATTTGTTTCTGTAGGGATGGGTCCATTATTACTTTGGTCCAGGAGTCTGCAGGCAGTTCAAAGCCTAAATCTGACTGCCTCCTGTTTTTGTAAATACTGTTTTATTGGAATATGCCCATGCCCATTTCTTTACATGTTGTCTGTGGTTGCTTTGGTGCTATAGTAGTAGAATGACTGACAGAGACCATATGGCTTGCAAAACCTAAAATATTTGTGATCTTATTTATTACAGAAAAAGTTAGCCTGTCCTAATCCCATGCCAAAGTGCTAAAGTAATAAGACTTCCTTCAAGAAAGGAGAGTAAAGAACAAGAAGGTTTTTCAGTATGATGAGATAATCTTAAAGATTTGGAAATATACCCATAATATTAAATTTACTTAATTTGTAAGCTAAAAAAGTCATTGAATACTTTTAGTTTCAGGAGAAGTATTCTTCTGTAAATAAGTTCTTAAAAAAATGATAATGAGGGTCTGGGGTTGTGACTCAGCAGTAGAATGCTTGCCTAGAGTATGCAAGGCCCTGGGTTCGATCCTCAACACAACATAAAAATAAGTAAAGGTATTGTGTTCAAATAAAAAAAAATTAAAATGATAACGAGTTTGGGGTACTTAATACATTCTTCAGATCTATTTTATCTGAGTGGACTTTAAAGAGATTAGTTTGTGAGCAAAAACTATAATGGCATTTGAAACTTATATCTGTAAATATTTATAATTTTAAAAATTTGTTTTCAGACAGAGGGACAAATTAGAAGAAATCTTACGGGGATTAACTCCAAGAAAAAATGATATTGGAGATGCAATGGTCTTCTGTCTTAATAATGCTGAAGCTGCTGAAGAAATAGTGGATTGCATTACTGAATCATTGTCTATCTTAAAGACACCTCTTCCTAAAAAGGTATGGGAATGGTTTCTTTTTCTGAATGTTTAATTAAGTAAATAGGAGATAATAGTTGACTTCTTTTTGAATTGGAATTGGTTTTCTTTTTGCATGAAGAACTTTGACAAAATCTTTCCCATGTAGTTTTATTTTCCTCTGCCTGGGAAACTTTTGTCATCGACATATAAGTAACTAACAACTCGAACTATAGATGAGTTAACAGATTTTATCCCTGCTAGTGTCATTTCCATGATGTTGAATTTCATATAACTTTTCTAATTTGGGAGTGATTATTAAATTATAGCTGAACATTAGACTTATGCCCCTGATTCCAAGAAATGACAATAGAGTTTTTTTCTAGATATATTATTGGCTAATGGTTTTTATTTTTAATCCATTTGTGTTATCTTTTGGCATTATAGATTGCCAGATTATATTTGGTTTCTGATGTTTTGTACAACTCTTCAGCCAAAGTTGCCAATGCTTCATATTATAGAAAATTGTAAGTATAATGATATAAGCTGATATTCCCAAAATAAAATAATTAAGGGTAAGGAGTTTAGAAAAGAGGATCAATTGTTAACATCGCCCACGAAGAAGAAATAATTTGAATTTATTTATGGTTAGAGAATTCTCTTTTAAATTGGCCTGGATTTATTGAACTAAATGCCTGTAATCTGAATTATCAGTTTTTGGGGAAGTTTTAATTTTTATATCAGTTTTTAAATATCAGAAGAATCTGTGTTGACAAAATAACAAGATAGGTGAAGTTAAAAAAATAACATCTTATTTAGCTGTTGTTTAATAAGCAGTGTACATAACAGCAGACATAAAGGAGTAGAGCAAAGATACAACATTAACTATAACATCTCCATTTTCTTCTGTTCATCATTGTATGATTTTCATTGTTAACGTTTTTTGAGGCATTAAGAAATTATACTGCTGTTCTATAATTAAGCTGTCTCTTCTTCAGTTTATTAGAGTTCCTCTTCTGTGTTTATTTTATAAATTAGGCCCAGGAACAAAACTTGTCTCTGAAAGGAAATTTAGAAATAGATCCTACTCTGCTTTTGCTATGGTCAAGTCACTTAATTTTTTATAAGTTTCCTATTCATAAAACAGAAGTTGAAATAGATGGTTCAACTGTGTCCTAATGTAAAGTACCTTGTTTGTGAAGGGAACTAGTACTTACGACTCTTAGGGGTCTTTACTGAAGAAAATGTAAAATAGAAGTCAAAGCACCTTGATCTTAATTTTAAGTCCAAGAGGGGTTTTCATTGATTAGCATTTTGAAGAGGAGGTGCAATTTCAAACAGATTTTATTTTAAAGAATATATTATTTAAATTTCAGTTTTGAAACAAAGTTATGTCAGATATTTTCAGACCTCAATGCTACCTATCGTACAATTCAAGGCCATTTGCAGTCTGAAAACTTTAAGGTATGTATATTGTTTTCTGTTTTTGCCTTAAGTGTTCTAGATAGGTGGAGGAGGAGGGCATTGGAGGGCTAGAAAAGCATATTAGAAGTTATTGTTTTAAAATTCTACTGCTGGGCTGGGGATGTGGCTCAATCGGTAGCGCCCTCGCCTGGCATGCGTGCGGTCCCGGTTCGATCCTCAGCACCACACCACATACAAACAAAGATGTTGTGTCCGCCGAGAACTAAAAAATAAATATTAAAATTCTCTCTCTCTCCCCTCACTCTCTCTTTAAAAAAAAAAATAATAAAATAAAATTTTACTGCTGCCTTCATTATTTAAAAGTATAAGAAAATTTAAAATACATCACTTTTTGTTTTATCAGATTAGTTCTAAGTGTTAATTATTTAAATATTTTAGATATTAGGTTCCTCCCCTCCCACAGAGCACATTCAGAAGTTAAACTGTTTTGTAATGGTACATACAGTGTGGCTGGATTAGGGAATGTACATTTTTGTTATTTATATTTAGAAAGCATATTCAGCTACTAATTTTTTATAGCCTCATAAGCAATAAACTGGTATTAAGAAAAGCCAAAAAATAACTTATAATTGAATAAGTAAATATACTTTCATGGGAAGAAAACTTTGTTAAGAAAATTTTTTAACTTGGAAAGATAGCCAGTGATCCCATCATCTAGAGGATTTAGACAAATTATTTTTTAAATATTTTTTTCTGAAATATTTACCCTAAGTTAGAACTGACAGTTTTGGGAAGGGCAGAGGAAAATGTTAGCCAGATATTTGAAGTATTTTATTGGGCCACAGGGGATTCAGGTTAAAACTTGGCTACTTTGATTTTCAACTTTCCTAAATTTCTGTTAAGTCTACCCCAGAATATGACTCATGTTTAGTACTGATATTGAAATTGACCTTATGTGATGAAAAGCAAACAATTGTGGTTGTCCTGCTCCCCTTCAATTTGAAGGTGACACTGATTTTTTTTTTAAATATGAAATATTTGCTTTTTGAAAATTTTATGAAGAGTGTCAGTTTAAAGGAAAATCCAGCAAATCCTGATAGTTGTTTCTTAGGAACTGAACTTTGAGACACTGCCCACAATAGTAACTCATTGTCTATTTCCTATTTATTTAGCAACGGGTAATGACCTGCTTCAGAGCATGGGAAGATTGGGCAATTTATCCAGAACCATTTTTGATCAAACTACAGAATATTTTCTTAGGACTTGTAAATATTATTGAAGAAAAGGAAACCGAGGTAGGCATTCTATATTTGTATGATTATTTTTGAAATTTGTTTTTGGACTGCAGTGTGGTATGTTACATATGTGAATAGTATTTCTTTTCTGTTTTTTTTTAATTTTTTATTTATATATGACAGTGGAATGCATTACAATTCTTATTATATATACAGAGCACAATTTTTCATATCTCTGATTGTATACACAATATATTCACACCAATTCATGTCTTCATACCTGTACTTTGGATAATAATGATCATCACATTCCACCTCATTAATAACCCCATGCCCCCTTCCCTTCCCCTCCAACTCCTCTGTCCTATCTAGAGTTCATCTATTCCTCCCATGCTCCCCCTCCCTACCCCACTATGAATCAGCCCCCTTATATCAGAGGAAACATTTGGCATTTGGTTTGGGGGGATTGGCTAACTTCACTTAGCATTATCTTCTATAATGCCATCCATTTACCTGCAAGTGCCATGGTTTTATTCTCTTTTATTGCTGGGTAATATTCCATTGTGTATATATGCCACATTTTTTTTAATCCATTCATCTATTGAACCTAGGTTGGTTCCATAGTTTAGCTGTTGTGAATTATAAACATTGACGTGGCTGTGTTCCTGTAGTATGCTGTTTTTAAGTCCTTTGAGTATAGACCAAGGAAAGGGATAGCTGGGTCAAATCAAGAATAAATAAATGGGATGGACTCGAACTAAAAAGTCTTCTCAGCAAAAGAAACAATTTGTGAGGTGATTAGAGAGCCTACATCTTAGAAGCAAATCTTTACCCTTCACACATCAGATAAGCACTAATCTCTAGGGTATATAAAGAACTCAAAAAGTTAGACACCAAAAAAAAAAAAAAAAAAACCCACAAATAACCCAGTCAATAAATGGGTCAAGGACCTAAAGAAACACTTCTCAGAAGATGATTTACAGTCAGTTGTCAAACCCATGAAAAAATGTTTATCATCACTAGCAATTAGAGAAATGTAAATCAAAACCACTCTTAAGATTTCATCTCACTCCAGTCAGAATGGCAGGTATTATGCATACAAACAACAAGTGTAGCTGAGGATGTGAGGGGAAAAGGTTCACTTATACACTGCTGTTGGGACTGCAAATTGTTGCAGCCAATATGGAAAGCAGTATGGAGATTTCTTGGAAAATTGGGGATAGCATTTCTTTGTTTAAAAAAAAAAAATCTATTGTTTAACACTAAATAATGATTTTTTTTTATTGCTAAAATTACCAGAGTCCTAGATTAAAAGTTATATGTAGTGGGAATTTTCTGTGTTCTGTCTTTATGTAAAAATTAGTGGCCTTTTTTTTTTTTGATGACATGAAAGATTTATGATACATTAGAGAACAAGCCATATATAGATATTCCATGACTTATGATAAGGTCCCATTAATCCATTGTAAGTTGATTGTATCATAAATTGAAAAAACATTTAATGCAGCTAATCTATGGAATGTCATAGCTACCTTCCTATACCTTAAACATGCTCAGGACACTCAAATTACCTAACACAAAGCCTAGTTTTAAATTAAGTATTGAATATCTCATGTAACTTGCTAAATATCTGTATCCAAAAAATGGTGATAACTCAGATAACTCAGTACATATCCATGTGAGCATGCACCTGACTGGGAGCTGTGGCTTGCTGCTGTTGCCCGGCATCACAGGAATATCATGACATATTGTTGTCCTAGGAAAAGATCAAAATTCAAAATTTGAAGTACGATTAACCTCTGAACGTGTATCACTTTTTTTTTGCACCATTATAAATTCGAAAAATAATTGTAAGTAAGTTGGGAACCATCTGTATTTAGCATGACTTCATTTTATTGAAGAACTATATAAGTAAATACGTATATGAAAAGGTATAGCACATGATAGCAGATTCTATTCACCTCCATTCTGTTGCTTTTTACCTCAGTAGTTCTTGAGTCTTTCATCTTTAATAGTCAAGCTGTACATTTTCACTCATGCAGTATCCTTCCAGATCCTCCCTACTCATGGGTTTTGTTTCAGTTTCTTAAGTGGAGATAGTGTTTTCTCTTCCAAAGTGAAACTTCCTTATTAATCATTCTAATAGGATGGTGATATACCTCATTATTGTAACAGTTATTTGTATGATGTTGTGATTATCTGATTTCCTGACAACAATAACAACAAAAGAAACCTTTCGTAAATTTTATGATTTGCTCATCATTGACTCACATGGGACTTGGCACTTGGTAAATATTATATAAAGAAAGGTACCAGTTCCTGTTTCATTGGCAGACTGCACAATAAAATATTATTGTCTTACGTTGTACCCGGGAGTGTGGGTATCCAACCAATCTTACTTGTACTGGATTAGGTTTATAGCAGTGAGACTTTAACAAGCAAAGAAAATGTTACAGTTAGTTGTATGTGGTTCTGCAGGATGTACCAGATGATCTCGATGGTGCTCCCATTGAAGAAGAGCTTGATGGTGCACCTCTAGAAGATGTGGATGGAATTCCCATTGATGCTACTCCCATTGATGATCTTGATGGAGTTCCTATAAAAAGTCTTGATGATGATCTGGATGGAGTGCCTTGTAAGTTCAGATTTCAAGCATTAAATGTAGTTAATAAGTTTAGTTACCAAAACTAATTTCTATTCATGCTAATATGGAAAGATTATTTCTATTTAATATTTTAATAAAATGTTAAGGTGTCAAATTTTTCTGACTTTTCAAAATTCAAATATCCTTGAGTATGTTTATACCAAGGTAATGTTTATACCAAGGAAAAGACTTTATTTTTAAAATATTTTTTTAGTTGTAGTTGGACACAATACTTTATTATATTTATTTATTTTTATGTGGGGCTAAGGATCATACCCAGTGCCTCGCATGTGCTAGGTGAATGCTCTACTGCTGAGCCACAACCCTAGCCCCAAGGAAAAGACTAAATTTTTTATGGTCACCTTTCTTTGTTGAGATAGTTGGCCTCCTATAATATTAGTAACTTCCTTTTTGTCTTGTCAGGAAATTATAAATCAAATCTTGTTCACAATTATATTCACAATGCCATGTACCTGGTCTTACCAGTTCTGTTTTTATTATTACATTTTCCAGTCTACAGATTCAGTTTTCTTAGCTGCCTAAAATTATGTTAAAATATTAAACAAATTAGGGATTTGATATTTTAGACAACAGTTAGGTAAAGGTGTTCAAGATATATTTATTTTTCTTCTGTGTTTCTTCATTTGCTTAAAATATTACTAACCAAGGTTTTCTAAGTTGATATGTACAGTAGATTCCCCTTATTTGCCACTTCACTTTCAGTTTCAGTTACCTGCTGTTAACCGTGGTCCAAAAATATTATATGGAAAATTCCAAAAATAAATAATTCCTAAGGTTTACTTGTATCACAGTATAGTGTTTTGATTATTCTACTGTATGATTGTTTTTGTTACTCTTTTACTGTGCCTAATTTGTAAATTGAACTTTATTATAAATATGTATATATGGAGAAGTACAGTGTATAAGGAGTTTAGTGCCCTGTCTGGTTTCAGGTATCCACTAGGGGTCTTGGAGTGTGTCCCTCATAGATGGGGATGGGGTGGGGTTCTGTATAATGTTAAAAACTTGGACCTCAGAAGCATCCTTGTTCTTGATACTATCAATATTTTTCTATGTGTGGCCTTGTTTTACTTTGTTTTTTAATAATTGAGTAAATATTCCTGAGTGCAGTAGCTTGGATCATCCCCTAGTAGTGAGAATTAATAGTTCTTCTTTCTCCATTAGTGGATGCAACTGAAGACTCGAAGAAGAATGAGCCTATATTTAAAGTTGCCCCGTCAAAATGGGAAGCTGTAGATGAATCTGAATTGGAAGCACAAGGTGAGTAAAGGTATAGCAAATATCAAGCTTCAAAAAAATGAGTTCTTGGGCTGAGGTTGTGGCACAGTGGTAGAGCATTTGACTCGCATGTGCTCTGGGTTCGATCCGCAGTACCACATAAAAATAAATAAATAAATAAAATAAAGGTATTGTGTCCAACTACAACTAAAAAAAATTTAAAAATTGAGTTCTTATAAATTAATCATTGATATGTTTGTATGTGTGTAGTTTCCTTTTATGTTTTATAACATGATTCATTCTAAAGATCCAGTGTTAACCACATTTTATGTATAGTGTGAGCTTTTATTGTGGTTGCTGTTACTCTAGTAGTAATTTCTTAGATTCTTAGATTCTTCAGTTGGGAGGCGTTGAGAGTAATCAGAAATACCAAAAACTTTTAAGGTTAAGGCATTTCAGTAGAAAGTGTAGATGGGAAGCTATCTGTTTGAGAGGTCAATTTCAGAAAAATCATAATGCTTATTATTAGATGCAGTTTGGACCTAGCACTTAATTGATAGATGTTACCATCTAGCACAGAAAGAAGAATGACAAATTTTTTATCAGTTTTGAGTTTGAGTAAAATTGTACGTGTTAGGGAAGAGATTTTACATAGAATTGGCTGTTCAAAGAATACATAAACAGATTAAAAACTTCTGTAGTATAAACATTCAGTTCTTAGGCAGCAGCTGAAAAAATGCTAATTTACCTTGTGATATTATATACTCTTTACTTTTTGTTTAGCTGTAACAACTTCTAAGTGGGAGTTATTTGACCAGCATGAAGAATCAGAAGAAGAAGAAAATCAAAAGTAAGAATCTAAGTTTCAAATATACTGTTTCCAGTGCATTTACACTCCTTTTTTTTCCTTAATGATTGAAGTAATAGTGAAGAGGAAAACTTCACTCTTAAAAGCACCTGTGAGAGGGTTGTTTTTAGTTGTTCATAGTTTTTCTATTGAATAAAGAGATTTGGTTTCTGTTCATGTATCTTGTTTCACTTTGCTTTTGAGTTTATTTTCTGTGATAGATTGTACATTCTCACTTGGTAATTACTAAATGACTGACTACATTTGTTTCAAATCTTTGTTACCAAATCTACAAAAAAGTGTTTTTTTTATTTTTTGTGAAAACCCACAAAAATGATTTTAAAAATGTGAGTGGGAGCTTCTTTTCTGTTATTTAAATGTAACACTTCAGCTGAACTAAGAATGAATAAAAGAAGTACAACCTTTTCTTCGAAGCATAGAGAAATTATATTCTTGATTTTGTTTTTTGGTAATTACTCCAAAATTGTTTTTGCATTTGACAATATGTGAGTATAGGAATCTCTGTTCCCAGATTTTCCTGCAAGATTGTATTTGTACTTTGTAGGGGGTGTTGGACATTTAAAAAAAATCATTGCAAAGGAAATAGATTTTTAAGTAGGAAGAGGTGGCATTAAGAATGTAAAACAGAGGCTTTTATTTTAAAAAACATCTCTGTAATTTTTTTATTATTCCCAAATGGAAGAAGGAACGGGAAAATTCCTTTTTGTCCTAGCATAACACAGAAATTTATGTGGATTTCATAAATGGGTCTTTAGATTGTTAAGGAAGTATGAGCACTCAGTTGTAGAAACACAGATTGATATGATGAGGAAAACTTGTCACAGTGATGTCTTTCCAGAAATGGTGTGATCAGAATAGGTCAGCAATGATTATGATAAAGTATTTACAAAATAGAGATGTGGCTTGCTAATGGAAATAGCTGTCTGAGGTTGAGGAGTTTAGAAGTCTGGTTTAATTCAGTTTGCTTTAAAACAGTGATTATCTTTAACTCTTTAATGTCCATGATCCTATCATTAGTCACATCTCATGAACTTGAAGTCACTGCTTTAAAATGTGTATTGTACTCAAAATAATTAATTTAGAAGGCAGGAAAGATAGGAAAGCCATCAGAGAACTCAAAGAATTTGAATATATTGTTTTATTTCTAAAGGTATTGGGAATTTTTTCTTTCTTGACATAAAGTTGTTATTTGTGTTAATGTTTGGAATATGACTGTCTTTTAGTATTGATGTTGAAATAATTCACTGATAGCATGAATAAGAATAATTTATACTTTTGATTTTTTTTAGGAACTCCAAATAAATCTTGATAATATAAAAATAACTATGAAAGTGAGGGGGAAAAAATCACATAAAGAACTTTCTGATTCTTGAAATTCTCTTATGCCTCACTACTACTCTCTAGTGGCTGAATCCAAAATGCCTTTTAACTTAGAGCTGTTTTTTGAAGCTAGTGATTATTGCATTTGTGGGAGAAATGTGATTTTAACAAAAATATAGCCTATTAAGACTTGGAAGAAGAATTCCTAAAAGAATTTCATTTGTAATGAATTCTACATTTTAATTTTGAACTTCCCTTTTCTTTAAAAGAAGTGCAAAAGAAGCTGTGATGAGAACTGAACCTGGAACTATTAACTGAGGGCTAAGGCCAAAATCAATTAAAACAACTGCTCAGGCCTTGAAAAATTATATTAGCAACTTGAAAATATGTATATATTTAAAGTTATCCAAGTAGCATAGCTCTTGGGTTTTTTTTTTTTTTTCCTCTCTCTTTTTTTCTTTTTATAGTACTGGGGATTGAACTGGGGCCTCACAAATGCTAGATAAGTACTGAGTTACATTCCCAGCCCTTTGTATATTTTTAAATTTATATTTAAATGTTATATTAACTATTGCAAAGAAAATTTTTTGCAGAATGAAAGGCACACAGATGTCATTAACATAAGCAAAATTTATTAAAAGTGTCATGTTGAAGCTCAAACTTTTTCTGTGGAGAAAATGAGTTTTACAAAATTGTCTGTAAAATATTATTTACTCAGATATTTTACAAGAAATGTTTTAGGGATGAATTGTCCTCATATATTTTGCTAATGTTATTTAGGCTCTATGACAGTGAAAAATAAAATTTCCAGTCTGTAAAATGTAACCTTTTTTTGGTGTCTTGACGTACCATGTATTCTACTTATTTCCAAAGTCAAGAAGAAGAAAGTGAAGATGAAGATGATACCCAAAGTTCCAAATCTGAAGAGCATCACTTGTACTCTAATCCAATCAAAGAAGAAATGACCGAGTCCAAATTCTCTAAATACTCTGAAATGAGTGAGGAAAAACGAGCTAAGCTTCGTGAGATTGAGGTTAGTATGGCAGTGACACTGAAGCTATACTCCATTGGCTTTTCACCTTCTCCGTCAGGTTCAACTCTCTCTTGACAGCATATGTGGGTACATACCATTTCCCCTCTCTGCTTAGAAGCCTCCATTTTTTTTTGAGCCTCTCAGGTCTCTTAGTTTAAGCATCCCTTCCCTCATAATAGCCTTTTCTAATTTTTTAAAATTAATATTTTAGTTGTAGATGGACACAGCACCCTTATTCATTTATTTATTTATTTTAATATGGTGCTGGAGGATCGAACCCAGTGCCTCACATGTGCTAAGCAAGCACTCTGTCACTGAACCACAACCCCAGCCCTGTTCCTTTTGTTTATCTCTGTATAATTTTACATGTGTTGTGGGGTGTGCATGTATTTTGTTTGCTGCCTTACTTCATTGATTAATGTCTTTCCTTTTTGTTCTATCTCTAGAATATGGCAGGCACATAAGAGAGCCTCTGAAGAAATAAATTCTAATTAATAGATTATATTTAATCATGTAGGAAATTCATTACATTTTGAATGTATGCGGTATGTAACTAGGGAATGATAAAATATTTTCTGGCACACTCAAGTGATATTTACATTTTATTATAGGGGACTAAAATATGTCTACTTTTAATGACTGGACAAAAAGTAGACATTGAGTGGGTCATAACATTAAGAGGAGAAAGACATATAGGAGAGCCCAGACCATTTCATGGACTTCCCCTCTATTCTTCAATCTCCTTTTTTTTTTAAAATGTCCTTTTAAAATCAAAGCTATTCAGACATGTCAGAGAAAGAAAGATTTTTTTTAACGCGTCAAGGTAATGAAACATTCCTAGCAAATAACAGCAGTGGTCAGTCTAGAACATAAGAAGAGTGTTAAGTCCATTCACTTAACAGTTTTTTGAATATTTACTTCATGCCAGCCTTATTCCTCTTACTAATAATTTAATTTTTTAGAAATAAACAATGTATATCAGTGAATAAACATAGGTTGGACCTTTTTCTTTTTTAAAAAAGTATATAGAATTATTTATAAGACGATAAGCAGTTAAGTACCACTGGGTGGTATAGGTTTAAAAAAGTTAAAAATAAGTCGTTAGTGGAAAGCATTAAATTATTCACATGTTAAACTTGGTGCTAACAGCAAATTCAAACACAGCTAACACTGAGTATCATTAAATACTGTGCTGATTGCTGCACAATCAATCTCTGCAAAAACCTTATGAGGGAAATACTGTTATCTTTATTTGGCAAGTGAGTAAATGGAGATAGATTTTAAATAACTTGTCTAAACCACCCATGTAATAGTGGCACAATATGTATTGGAGTCTAGATGATCAAAAACTAGAGACAGACTAATATAAGCTCCAAGCCACAAAGCAACTCAGACATCATTTAGCCCAGTTTCAATGTTTCACAGTTAGGGGTTGGACCTTTTTTGATGAGCACATGCCCCTTCCTAACTCTCAGTCCTTCTTCTATTTTACTGAGAGGCTTTGCCTAACTGATATAATAAAACTGTTAAAATACAAGTAAAGATTGAGTTCAGTAAAATAGATTTTCTTGATAATTTAAGTTACCCCTTATAAATGCCAAAATAGACTATTTAAAATTAGTTTAAAATGTTCTATTTGCTTCTTAACATAGAGAAGAAAGCTGTATAATTTAGCTTTTTCTTAACTTGGCTGGATTTTATGAACATTATTATTTCTACATTATATGCATATATACGTGTGGAATATACATGTGTGCATGCACACACCCATGTACATACTTAAGAGTATACATTTCCATGCTTTGTGTGTTCTGTTGTAGTCTGTCTTCTCCCTTTGTTAAATATTCAGTGGATGTTTTTCCTGCTCTCATGGTATCTACCTTTCACAATTGACTCATGGGATTTTGATTTGGAACCAAGTCCTTAGCATTATCTAATTATCTTATTCTTCTCCCTTGTTTGCTAGTACTGAGATTTAGTCACATGCAATAAAGATTTAATCACATGGAATAAAGTTTCACCTTGGTGGATATGATATTGTAGTGTTGACCAGGAACAGATTCTTAATTTTTCAGATACCATAGAGTAGTACCTAAGTAGCATTGCCTTTTCCTATTCCGCTGTCCCTACTTCTGCCAGAGGAGTTGGAAAAGAATAGTGGACTGGGAGCCGAGTGAAGGATCTTCTGTATTATTGAAGGAGAAAGATCACTTTCTAACCTGGTCCCTAAGGAAAGAATGAGTAGTTGAGTAGGAAGGTGATACCTGGTCATTATCCCAAGGCAACAAGCCATTGTGTGGGCTACTTTCTTTTACATTTACGTTTTTTTCTGGGTACCTTGGACTTTTGATTAAGCCAGAGGTAGACTGTATCAGCAGAAACCTAAGTTGGAATTTTTTTTTAAATATTTTTTTTTTAAGTTGTAGATGGACACAATACCTTTGTTTATTTTTATGTGGTACTGAGGATCGAACCCAGCACCTCACATGTAAGAAGCAAGTGCTCCACTGCTGAGCCACAACTCCAGCCGCTAAATTGGAATTTTATAATGATATTTTTAAAAGATTATCTAGGAAGTCCTCCTTTCCCATAAATGACACTCAGTCTGGTTTTTTGCCCTTTGGATACTTAATTCTGATTTGCAAAACATATTTTGATTTATTCTGGTCAAGGCTGCATACAGTGATGAGATCAGCCATTTATATTGCTGTGCACCCCCATCTTACAATCTAAACTTATATCTTACTGGGGGTGGAAAGCCTAAAACTGTCTTTTAAGATGTAATAATCATTAAAACATGAAAAAAGTGCAAAGAATTGTAAGATTTTAAAAGGAAGAGGAGAGGACTCCAATTATAAAACCCTTACTTACTATGTACAAAAGTGAAATTAGGTAGTAAAAGGGAAAAAATTAGAGAACTTATTAAAAACATTCATCAAGTTCAAAAATCATGAAAATACCACTTTAATTTTGGACTGGGAAGAAATTATAGCTTGTTTCCATTTTATTGGAAAGTCTTATTTGTAATGACGAGTGGGGGTAGAAAGCCTAAAACAAATGAGACCTTGTTTTTCCAATATAAATAAAATGTGTGGCAGCACATAGCCCATTTAAAAGACATATTAGTGTCTAAATAAAGCAGGCTTAGAGATGTTAACCTTTGGTAATTCCATTAGACAAGAATGCATTCCCCATCTCATTGAGTAAAACTAGATTGGACAGGTTTGGGACTTTACAGGGTGGATTCATCTAGGATCCGTGTACTTCCCACCTCAACTTCCCACAATTGCAAAGTCCTCATGATCTTTACCTTATTTGCTCTCCATTAGTCCAAGAATAAAGTATCTGTCCTTGGAAATTTCTTGGATGATTTAAGCTCCTTTAAGCCTCCAGATAGTTTTTATTTTAGCTGTTTTGTGAAATCTTCAAGTTCAAAATACATGATGAGTTTATTCATTTTAGTATTTTTTTATGTAGTAGTAAAAAATATTAAAATACTTAAATCTGTAAAATAAAATGAAATTAATCTCACCTATTCCATTCTTTTTCTCCCTGTAACTGATTTTACCAGTTTTTTGTATATGTTCTCTGGTTACTATTGCAGATTTTTTTGTGTATTTGTGTATAGTTAGCCAGAAATCTCTATCTGAACATGTAGGTGATTTAGTTTTATAAATAGTGTTGCAGTGAATATTCTTGTATAAATAGGTTTTATGTGGACATTCTAAAGGATAAGTTATAAGATATGGAATTAAAACATTTTCTGATTTTTTAAAAAAATCAGTATTGTCTTAAAAAGTACATTCTAAATATGACGTTAATATTTTCTTTGTACGTTGATATTCAGTGATTATATTGTACTAGAAATAGAGTAAATCTTCAGACTGTGCAGCTCTGTGTTTGGTCTAACACCAACTTTAACCAGAATACTGCCTTTGTGTGTGTGTGTGTGTGTGTGTGTGTGTGTGTGTTTTAATCTATTTTCTGTTGACACATATCTTCCTGGCAGTATGCTTTCCTCCAGTTTCCTTGCCTTTCTAATTTGGGGAACCAGATCCCAATTCATAATTGTGTTGAGAGAATAAGTTCTTAAGGGTATGAAGCATGTGGTTTTTTGAGTAATCTCATGGCTGTGTAGAGAGCATGTGACCTGATGTCTGATTACTTGGATTCTGTGTGGATGGGCTTGTCTGACAAGTGGCCTTCAGATAAAACAGTTTTATGTTTAGGTTATATTTTGACTGATTGCTAATCAGATATCACTTTGCTGTAGAGGAGAGCAAAATGGTTCTTAAGAAACTATAAGTAATTGAAAATACTTATTTTAAAAATGTTTTATTTCACAGCTCAAAGTTATGAAGTTTCAGGATGAATTAGAGTCTGGAAAAAGACCTAAAAAACCAGGCCAAAGTTTCCAAGAGCAAGTAGAACACTACAGAGATAAACTTCTTCAACGAGTAAGGAATAAATATGTTTAATAATATATGATTTCCAAAATTACTTATTTGATGTCTTAGAATATTAGTATATTGGTATACGTAAGGAAAGTATATTTCCATTTATATCCTTTGATGTATAAATGTTGTATACTGGTGGACAGTTAGAAGCATGTGAGTTTCAGTATTTTAAAACCGTTTCAACTTGGAAAAGAGGTCTTAAGGCAACAGCATACTATTTTATTCAGGGTACAACCTGTGGACTACAAGATTAATCCTAGTAAGAGCATGCTTTCAAAACTGAAAGAACCCTACAGGAAGAAGTTTATGACAGTGAGACAACCGCTACCCTGAAAACTGGCACCGAGATACAGATGGAAACAGGGTTTGAGAAATTCTAGTGTCGGAAAGCTGTTTTAGGACTTCCGTAAATGGTAGAGAATGGCTCATCAGTGAATTCCATGTTTTTAAATGGACCTTTATTTTATTCATTTATTTATATGCAGTGCTAAGAATTGAACCCAGTGCCTCACACATGCTAGGCAAGTGCTCTACCACTGAGCCACAACTCCAACCCCAACCCCAGAATTCCAAGTCTTTGAGGGACTTTGTATTTTTGCATATAAAAAAATATGTAGGAATAGGCAGAGAATTCTAGAAGTAGCAGTCCCACATGGTAATTGTTGAAGAAACTCAGGAATTTTGGTGGAGGTGCTATTTTAGCCTATAGGAAAAAGTTATAGAAGGGCACTTGAAATGATTCATTTGCAGAACCAACAATGGGGAGCAGTCCAGAAAAGGGACTGAGGTGCTGCACAGACCTGTGGAATCCTAGTGCCACTCTCTGATGTGCACCTGGCTTTTCTGTGAAACTGGGGTGATGTTTCCAATTCTGCAAGATTGTTAGATGATAGCTACTATTATTATGCTTTATTATTGAATTAGAATTTGTGAAACATTGTAAGTAGTTTAACTGTAGTATGGTTTCCATATAGTAGGCATTTCAATCACGAGAATATTTCCTAAAGATCTCCTCAGCACCACTTGTAAAATTTGTACTTTGTATGTTGTATTTGTAAAAATATGAATGTGATTTTTTTTTTAAAAGATGCTAGTAATCTTTACCCTCTGAGTTCCTTTGGAATGGTGATAGATTATTTATCTGCAAAGAAACCTTCTGGTCCTCACTAATCCTAATGGTAGCAAGTTTAAAATGAGTAATATATGTATGACCACTTTAGTCCCCTTACATTCCATGACTGTAGTTGTAGACAAGCTTGTGTTTTGTGAAGGCATGTGCTGAGGATCAGTAGACTATGCCTGATTTTGTAGGTTGAATTTTATTAGAACACTGCCATGCCCATTCACTGTGTATTGTTTATGGTGGCTTTTATGCTGCAGTGACAAGAGTTGAGCACTTGTGACAAAGACTGTATGTGGCCCACAAAAACAAAATATTTACTATCTGACATTACGCAAAAATTTTTCCAACATCTGGTATAGGCTTCTATAACTTCTTAAAAATTGGAATTGTCAGCCATCAAATAGCATTTTTGATACATATCATAGAGGAATTCTTGTTGAAGAACCAAGTTGTCTGGATTTTTTGTCTGTAACCACTCATTTGTTTATACTGTTATCAATACAAATCAGAATTTCAAGTGACATGAGCAAAGAAACTATTTTCTGGTGTACATAATTGTATCATTATGTAGTCAGTTTATTTTTATAAATTAGCACTTAAAGTTTCTATTATAGCTGGTATTTGTTTCTCATAAATAAAATTTTGGTGGAAGATTATTAGGAATAGCCATTTTCCTCTTTTCAGTTTATCCTTTAGTAAGAACTCCTTGATTAAATCAACTTGCTGTGCAGTTAGAAGAATTACTTTTTACTAATTGTAATCTGTGATGGAAAGTTTAGTGCATTGCTAGCTTTTTCTGATTTTTTTTTTTTTTTTTTTGAGTTGGGTGGTGGGTACGTGGGATTAGGACGTAGGACAAGATCTGACTGTAAAGCTTGAACTAAAATCCTGACTTGACCATTCAGTGTGACTATAGACATTGTACTTGATCTTTCCAAGTCTCAGTTTTCATCTCTAGACTGATGGTGATATTACTGATCCTAGGGGTCTTGGATTACATGAAATGGTATATGGAAAAATGTTTAGTACATGACTTGGGCTATGGTAAGCACTAAGTAAATATGTAGCTGCTATTATTATTATCATTATAATGTCATTATTGTTATAATGATAATTATTATTCAGTACAAGAACTAGTTTTCCTGGAATGGTAGATTTTTTTGAAAATGATATTGTATCGTAAGTAATGATGTTAAAAAATGTTTCCTAAATGAGAAAATATTGTTACATAAAAGTGATTAACCTTGATTAATTTTTTTAAGCAACTAAATATTTTCTTTATAAAAACAAAACAGGAGAAAGAGAAAGAATTAGAAAGAGAACGAGAAAGAGATAAGAAGGATAAAGAAAAGTTGGAATCTAGATCCAAAGACAAGAAGGAAAAAGATGAGTGTACTCCAACAAGGAAAGAAAGGTATAACATCCTGATGTGTACACTGGTTTTGCAATAGTTTTTGATTTTATAATATTCTCATTATTGATACCAACAAACTGGAAGTGTGTTTTACAATAAACTTGTTGACTCCTGCCTGCAGGAGGCAGAGTTAGCTGAAAAAATGGAGTAGACAATTGCTGCTTGGTTTTAACTAAGTAGGGCATCTTCCCTTTACATGTATCTTATGGTAGCCTTAGCCTTAGTTGAGTGCAAGTATTCAGTTACAGTATTAGGTATCAAACATGAAGCTTAAATAACAGAATAGCTTGCTAGATATTCCTTTTTACCTCCGCTATAAGAATTTTTTTCTGGTTTCTGTGCTGAGGCTGCTACCTGTAAACCTGTCTCAGTCTTACTTTGAAAGGAGATTGTGTACATAGGCCACAGGGACTTGCTTCTTGCTTTAAGTCTTCATTCTAAGCATTTCTCTTTCAGTTTTTATTTCTTACTATCATAGTTCCTAAGTCTCTTAGGAAGGAACATTGCTTTAGTTGACAGAATTGAGGTTTTTCAAATAAAAAAAAAAAACAAACAAATAATTGCAAATAAATTCTGGCTCACCCATTCTAGAGTTACTTCAGGTAACGCTAATTGTTTTGGTAACAAAAATCTGTCACTTTTTGTGATATTATTTGACATAATTTTAGATTTACAGTAGTTGAAAGAATAAAGAATTTCTAGGTTCCCTTCTACATCCCCCAAATGTTAAAATATTTCTACTTCTGCTTTATTTTTCTTTTTCCACTCTTGATTCCAATCATTTAAGAATAATTGGACAATAGGATTCGATGTTATCTTAACCATATTCATTTAACCTCAATAAAAGTATCAGATCAGAAAAATAACGTTAAAAGAAAACCTTATTGTTATCTAATCCAGAAACTTAATTAATTTTGTTGATTGTCTCAGTAATCTGTCTTAGAGCAAAAGAAAATTTAGTTTAGCTGAATTTAGTTTTCTCTCGATCAATCTATTTTAAGACTTGATTGTTCTAGTTACAAAGAACTTTTGAGTGTTATGGAAAATAATATTAACAGTGGTATAAACTGGTAGGAATTAATTTGTCAATCTAATAAAAGAAAAACACATACCTAATCCTTTGCTTACTCATGAAATGTTTTGGGGCTTTGTTCCATAGGAAAAGGCGACATAGTACATCCCCCAGCCCATCTCGCAGTAGCAGTGGTAGACGAGTGAAATCCCCATCACCAAAATCGGAGCGGTCAGAACGTTCAGAAAGATCTCATAAAGAAAGCTCCCGGTCCAGGTCATCTCACAAAGATTCTCCTAGGGATGTTAGCAAAAAAGCCAAAAGGTAAATATGCAAGCCATTTTTTACAATATTTTAAATACCAGTATCCTTATTATTCTACCAGCTTTTGAACATAATTTGGTTGGCAGAGTTTTAAAAGAGAGATAACAGTTTCATTTTAGGTTGTTATTCCCCACATCCCTACCCCAGGCTCTCATGACTAAAGTACAAGAAGGCTCCCAACAAGTTAAAGACCAGCTGAGAATTTTTGATGTATCCAATGCTTCCTGTGGCATGGGGGTAGTTGCTTTACTTTTCATTTTGCTCTTTAGCTTCTGTAGAATATTCTCAGATTATGTCAAAGCTGAAAGAAAAATGCACCCCCCATAGGAATATTTTTAAGAAGTTTGTGGGTAGAGATTTGTGGAAATAAATACCATTTATACCATTTCTTCAGTATGTAATTTAGTATTTTATATTCTTTATTCCTTTTACTTCATAGAACTAAAAGTGGTTCAGAAATTTTATTTATTTGGTATTATAGATTTTTTTCCGAGAGCTAAAACTGCTTTATATACTAACATTTTATTATTGTAACTATTAGTAAAATCTTTCAATAGGGTTCTCTTACAGTATGTATATATGTGTGCTTGTGTATTTCTTCATTTTGAAAATCTTCATAAACAACACTTAACAAAATTATGCTCTCAGATGATGCCCTTGAACCATATTGTAGTAATTTGAAGTTTTTTCCCTCAAGATGATAGTTTGCAAAGCTGCTGTGTTTTGTGACTAATCTTAGGTGCCATTTTGAAAGTTACCTTGTAGATTAGAGGTTTAAATTTTGAGAACATTGGTTAACGGTGAGCTTGTTAAAAATGCAAATTCAGTCCCTGCCTCTAGAGATTTAGATTCAGTAGAGCAGGGGTAGGGAACATAGAAATCTTTCTTTACAAATAGGTGCTTAACTGATGATCATTGATGAATTGCATAGTAACTACAAAATTGTGTGTGTGTGTGTGTGTGTGTGTGTGTTGCCTATACACACACTGGGCAAAATATAAACTTGAGAAGTTCACAGTCTTATTTTAGTGACTTTCATTGTGCTCTCTTAAAGATCATTTTAAACAATTTATGGATAAGCAGTTTTGATCACATGATAAATTGTGGTTTTTTTGTTGTTGTTTTGTTTTTTTGTTTTTGTTTTTGTTTTTTTTGTTTCCTTAGATCACCATCTGGGTCAAGGACACCTAAAAGGTCTAGGCGATCACGATCTAGATCCCCTAAAAAATCAGGAAAGAAATCCAGATCCCAGTCCCGATCTCCACACAGGTCTCATAAAAAGTCAAAGAAAAACAAACACTGACATATGTTTTTAAGATGCTGTCACTTATTGGAAATGCGATTTTGTTTTGTGCCTGAATGGTCTGTTTTTTAAAAAAACAAAACAAAAAAAATCAAATGAAAGAGCATTCCTGGGGTTTTTTTTGTTTGTTTGTGAATGCATGTGTAAACTCATGAGTAACTGCATCTGTAGACCTGTCATTGTTTTATATTGTATAAATTACTTTCATTGTGGCTGTTTCTGAAGATGAAATTTTTATTGTGCTAATGAATTTCATCAGAAATGTGTATAATGGATCTGCTGGCAGTAGTAGTATTTTGTTTTAGGATGTTGTGACTTAGCAAAAATAATACAGATGTCTTCCCCCCTTTTGTAGCTTTGACAATTTGAATTAGATTTCAAATAAAATCTGAACAGAAAACTATAATGTTGTTTTTTTGCCCAGTTGGTGATATCAAGTCCCTTGAATTCCTACAAAGTGAATTTGGCATTAATGTTGTGTTTCTTATACCCTTTAATGCACTTTACAAGTTCCAGTGTTCAAGTAGCTGAAGTTTTATATTTACTAAGATGAATATCAAAATTAAGGGACCTGAAACTACTATTGGTAGGTTTGCTGACTAGTTTTCTTCAGTAAGGTTTTCTTGGATAATTCCAATACCCAGAGAATGGAATGCTTGACTTAAACATTTTTCTTTTTTCAAAGAAGCAATATTATTTCAATACACTCAACCCATGTCTTGAGCAACTACTTATTTTTAGGAGAAAATGAAATCTCTTGATTTTTGTCTTCTATCATGGAAAAAGTTTATTTATAAAAGAAATTTTCTAACAAGATTTGACCATAGAATTCTTTCGTATGATAGTTGCCCTTTTATAATTTTCTGTGAGCTGTCTTTCAAACACCGGTATCAGAATATTTCTATAAATTTATGTTTAAAACATCTTAATTTTTAAAAAGAAAGTTTGGCATTAGGTGTAGTTCTAAGTAAAATTTAAAAATACAATGGTTTTCAGGAAATTTAACATCCAATGGTTTGTAAATTCGAGGTGCAAAAACCATTCTCAGAGTTAAAATCTATTATAAATGAGAATAAAATCCCTGTAGTCTGAGAAGAAAAAAACTTGTGTAGTGTTGACCATAATGTTACTATAAATATAATGTAATAAAGGGTTACATAGACTTGAACTGACACTATTATTTGTCAATCTTGCTTTCAGTTTTTCATTTAGGCATTTTACATAGTGGTTTGATGTTTTTTTCTCTTTAGCAGAGAAAGTAGAAAGCTATTATAATAATGGATTGTTTTGATTTCCCTTGCTTATAAAAAAAAAAAATCTTTTCAACTTTGTGCTTAGTCTTGCCTTGTCAAAAAATAAGATACTTTGTGTCCATGTTTTGGGAAGAAACTTGTTAGTTGAGCAGTGAGGCATACTATGTCCAAACTGGGCAAATCTACAAGAGCTTTGGAAATGAGCCAATCTATCAGGTTATTTTATATACCGGTCTTAGCATGCAAGTATTACTTGGAAGTTATTTCCTTATTGTTCACTCTTTTTTGTTTATCCATTTTGTTAGGAAACGTTAATTTCTAAAAGTTGTTCAGAATAATTAATGTGAACATTTGGTGCTGGTATTTAAAAACCTATA
Source organism: Spermophilus citellus (assembly GCF_964194105.1). Lineage (NCBI taxonomy): Eukaryota > Metazoa > Chordata > Mammalia > Rodentia > Sciuridae > Spermophilus > Spermophilus citellus. The sequence goes on from NC_138188.1 coordinate 39,899,682, forward strand.
AATGTCATTATTTTAAAGTAACCATTTATTCCCCCAATCGTTGCCTGGAAGAATGTAATTTTTATATAATCTACCTTTCTTTGCAAAAACATTACTAGTGTTGAATTGCTGGTGATTTTGGCATTCCCCATTCACTGTTATCTTGTATAGGCTTAGAAATGGTCATGATATCATATTTTCAGTTAAGTTGCAAGGGATGCTTATTTTTCTCTTGCTCTAAAAGCAAAAACAAAAACAAAACAAACCCTGGAGAAGGAGGAGTGAGTAGTGGTTTGGGGTGCTTATTGGTAATTTTTCCTACTGCAAAGGAATTCAGCAGTTTTCTTTATATACATCTCGATAAAACTATTGTAGTTTGTCTTTGCAGTGGATAAAACTGGCTTACTTTTGGTTAAGGGGGATTGCTTAGGCCTAGTAGAATATATTTGGTGAAATTTGTTAATGTGTTTATTGGATTTTGTTTTCTTAAATTGCAAATAGTAAGATAGGTTAGTTGCAATTTTACTTTATAAAGAAATATCTAGAGTAAGCTTGTTAAATTCCCTGTAAATTCTGTGAAAGTTGAATAGGATCAGAAGTTGGTGAATTGTGGGAGGAAGATATCCTACCATATTTTTATAATATCAGTTTGGAACTACAGAACATTAGTGCATAGCCAAATGTCTCTAGGTTGACTGAAGTGTGCATAGACACTTTCTTCTAGTTGTAGGAAAGACCATGTTCCAGCTATGTAACAGTCACTGTCCTCTACCACAACTACACACAAGAGGAAATCCTCTATTGTCTATCTTTACAAAGGGCATCATTTAAATTCTTTACCCTCAAATCTACCATTTATACACAGTGATTTCTTACCAGGTTAACACCATGTAACTCTCCTCTCTTCTCCCAGGTGAAAGAAAGGAAATAAGTGTTGGTCTCTCTCTTTCTGGAAAGAGACCAGTGATTGAAAAGGATCATGTTGGTGAATCTTTTCTTGACATTGTTTGTATTCCTTGTTATATTAGTAAACATGGGAATTTATGAACTTTAACATCTTGAAAAGTTAGAGACTAAAGAATTAACATAACAAAAATGCTCTTTATTTGGCTCAGAATAGTCTTGGCCTTTTTGCTAAAGTTTGCAGAAATTACTTTACACTGACCCAATTTTTCTTTACTATAGACCATTCCTAGGAACTTACCCAGAATCTTTTATCCCAATTAATGAATCTTGGGGGAAATGTTGTGACTTATGTGTGAAACTTTAATAATATTCTTGATCACTTGAAAATATTTTGAAGAAATTTTGATCAAATTTAGGTTTATTAGAAATATTTTGTATACATTTACCTTCTTGGTGATATAAGTTCTGAAAAATTACATGATCATGATAATAGTTTTATCATTATTAAAAATAAGAGCAAATAAATATATTGCCAAAGTGACTTAAACTAGTCTGATGACCACAACAGTGTGATTTCTTTAGCAAAGTTGTTTTTAAAAATATAGTACCACGTTTCTGAGATTGTGTATTTAAAAAAAACAAAACTTTTTTTTTCTCTTCAGTGACATTTTAATGGAAAAGTTAATTATGAAATTCAGTGCAGATACTAGTGAAGACACTAAATTTAAAGGAAAATATTCCTGTAAAAACTCAAATTTTACAAAGTTCTTGGTCTCTTTTCACATGCATGTTTTGGAATAGATTTTAGAGAGTGTTTCTCATCCTTTTGACTCTTCTTGTCTTTTATCATCTACTTGTTCGGATTTAAGTAATACACAAGTAAAACCCCCAGGGGCAGTGTGGTGGTGACAGACGGAAGGGTTGGGAGTGTACTGCTGTGCAGAGTGAGCCTGCTCCACTGTTGAGAATCAGTGCCTCCGTGTTCCTCCAGTACCACCTCATGGAACCTCAGTAAATGGATTATGTGTATAGTTGGTCATTTGTATAGTTTTTCAGATCTATAGATTCAATATCCTCCATTGTTTTTACATGTAATTGTGCTTGGAGTATTTGTGTTTTATCCTTTCACTTTAACAGGCTCTTGAATGTTATGTATCTGGTGATTTGAAATAATAGAAAAGACAGTTTTTCAGAAATAAGCATAATATAGTTGAAGTCAGCTCTGCTGAAATATTATTCTACAGCAACTGAGTTTGGTTACCCTTGACTTAAGGGTTAGGATTGCTGTGGCACTGCTTTCCAGATCAGACTGTCACTTTATAGTTTTTCTACATAAAGATTATATAGTTGCTAACAAAGGTTGTGAAATTTCCCTTTTGTTGTTGTTTTCTGGATTTTAATTATTTTAATAAAATACGTTGTTTTCATAGTAAATTTAGACTGTTCATGTAATTTTCTCCATACAGTTGTTCTAATGAAAGCCTGGTAAACCATGTCTAGTTTTAGCAGCTCTGTCCCAAGTGAAAAAGTGAGGTGTCACATTTATCAGTTAAAACTAAAATGTTACATTTTATAAATCTAAACTCTAATCACATATTTTCATGATATATGATTCTGTTGTTTGGGTAATTTCATTTCCTTGTTCTCCTTGTTAAAAAAAGTTATTTTGTTCTGCTTATTTTATTTCAGTGAAGAAAATTTAAAATGCATACAAAAGTAGGCTACTACAACAAATATCCATATATCTATCAATTTGTTAGTTTGTATCTCTGTTTTGTTTTTAAAACATAAACCACAGCATCATTATCACATTAAAAAATAATTTAATGGTTCCTCTTTATTTTTAATTGCGGTAAAATGCTATTAACAAAATTCACCATCTTAACCGTTTTAAGTGAGTTTAGTGGAGTTAGGTGTATTCCCATTGATATGCAGCCAATCTCCAGAATATTCTTCATTTTGGCAATATTGAAACTCTACCCATTAAACAACTCCCCATATTCTCTTCCTCTCCCACCCCTCATACCTCATAACCTCATTCTGTTTGATTACTCTAGAAAGTAAGATCACACAGCACACCACTGAATTAAAAATTCTTTACCATTTTCCCAGCCTTTTGTACTTTGTGTTCTCTTATGGTTATATATGATGTAGTTTCACATTAACACTTCATAGCATGGGGTGCAAAATACACTTTCAGTGCAAACCAATTTTGAAAGTGTAGTGGATTAATATTAATGACCATACTTAAATGCTTTCCTGATTTTTTTTTAATTGCCTCATGAGAAAGGAAATTTTTGACATGTAGGAAGCTTAGTTTTTTTTTTTTTTTTATTAGATATTCATTTTGCCACAAAGAAAACTTTTCTTATTTTTTAAAAGTTATTTTCCTTTGTCTTAGAAAACAGTATCATTCTGTTTTAGAACAATTTGTTTTTTGATACTTCAGTGTGTTGTGGCATGGCATAGTAGTAGAGGAAGAAGAAAAGTCTGATACCTGTGTTTGGATTTGAACACCAGCCTTTCTCCTCTACTAGGTGTGTTGTGTTTTTTTGGAATTTCATCATCTTCCTACAAGACAAAGATAATAATCTGTGTGGTTATTCAAAGTAAGAAATCATGTAAATCACTGGCATATGGTTGTCATAGGGGTACTTAAACATTTAGTATTCCTGAAAATGAGTGATGAGAACATCTTGTAACTAAAATGAGATAAAGTAGCACTGAAATTTGAGAATTTTTAAACACTTGATTTGTATTGGTTAACATTTTATAAATTTGGTGATAATATTAGCACATTTATTGCATATTAAATACTTATAATCTCCTATTCCAGTCTTTTATATGATATTCTTAATCTCCTTTGAGAAAAAAACATTTTTATTAAGTAGATTTTTAAAAATACTTTTTCATCAGTTGTCATTTATGACTCTGGAATTCCACCAAAAAAAGTTTCTGAAATGTGGAATCCCAGAAAGGAAAATCAATGTAAGTAGCTGAAAAGGGGTGCATGTGAGAATAGACTAGAGAACAGTATTAAATTTGGTGAAGCACCGGATTCTTTGTCAAAGTTCAATGTGAAACACATGCACCCCAGTTACCAGAGCTGAGCAACAAACTGAGTGGGTATAGAGCAATATCCTGAGAGAGAACGAAAAAGAATTAAGCACTGGGAGTGTAATTAAACTAGGTAGCATTTAGTTAATGTGAACTTAAACCCTGTGAATTTCAAGATGAAATATTGTGTAGCTTATGAATTTCATAGGATGTTCATCCTCAACCTCTGACACATCCTATCTTTTAAAAAGCTTTTTGGAGTTCTCTGAGCTATAAAACATGAATCTGGAGGAGCATAACATGTTAAAACACTGGGGTCCTTCATAGAGGTGAAACATTAAATTTGGAAAACACCTCACTATAGCTTGGTTACCTGAGCAGCTGAATATTCCTATTAATGAAGTGATGTTAGATGATTTTTCTTGTTTCAGCATGTTTTGTTTTATGCACTATGCAATAGCTACTGGGTATAAACAGTTTATTAAGATCATTTAGGAAAATGCTTTTCAGTTGTTTTTTGGTTATGCTGACATTTTAACAAGGATCTGTTGTATCACTAACTTTTGGGAAGGTAAACAGTCTGGGCTAATGTAGGTCTCTCGCACAGGATATAATTAGGTATCAGGATCCAGAAAGTAGGTAACTTTAGATTCTCTAGTTTCAGTAGCATTTATTTAATGTGAACTTAAACCCTGTGAATTTCAAGATTACATACCATGTGTAGCAAGCGTATGTATTTCATAGAATGCTCATCCTCATTCTAACACATCATTACTTTAAGAATGTGTTCTCCCCCCAAAATCTGCAGCATGTCCAACTTTGTGCCAGATACTATATAAGTAACACAAAACAGAAATACCACTCTTCAAGGATTTCCCAAGAGACAGCTACGTCTAGAAATACTAGTTTCATTCTGAATGGATTATCCTGAAAACGTGCTTGATTTGATTTAAATAGTATAAGAGGAAGGCTTTAAGGCAAGGACTGATCATTTTAATTGACTAATGTGAAACTTATTAAAACTTCTCAGAACGTTCTTCTTTTCCTTTTTTTTTTTTTTTTTTTTTCTCGGTACTGGGGATGGAACCCAGGGACACTTAACTACTAAGTTATCTTCCTAGCTCTTTTTATTTTTTAATTTTGAGACAGGGTCTTACTAAATTGCTAAGGCTGGCCTCAAACTTATGATCCTCCTGTCTTAGCCTCCTGAGTTTCTGGAATTAACAGGTGTGTGTTCCTGTGCCTAGCCTCAGAATATTCTTTATTTGCATATATTTTATAATCTAGTGTGTATTTTGTCATTATTATATGGTAAGACTATGACTAACAGTATATGAAGAATGAAAGAAATTTTGTGTTAAAAATAGTCTGCCTACTGTGTATTTCAGAGCCTTTCATAAGTTGCAGAATTCAACTATCTGGAACACCGTATCTTTAAAATATTCTTCATGATTAGCAGCTATAGCACAGATCCTAATACTGTCCTAGCCAGTGAAGGATCGAGATGATTCTTTCCAAGTGCCAGAGTTCACAGTGGAATTCAAGAGTTCTTTAGGTACACAGGCCTCACTTCAGCTTTCCCAGGACCTCATAACTCCTTATTTAACTCATTATAAGAAGAAAACCTTCAAGCTGTTTTTAGTGTCTGACCCCACATTTTGACCCTTTGTCAGTTTATCATAATGTGTCCTTACATAGTACCCACTGGGGATCTAGAGATCCTTGAGGGCCTTGTAACGCTCCTATGACTGTGGAAGGTGACTTACCTCTGTTGAAAAACCCTTTTGGTGAAATAGAAGAAATGTGATGAACTTTGGGAGGAAATGGAAGACTTGTCCTGCCTTCCTTACCTCCCCTGATTGCCTTGTAGTGCCTCTTTCCACTGTCTTTGCAGCTTTTAGTTCTTTGCTTGCAGGATTACATACTAATCAGAAGAGCCAGACTAAAAATTGAATGGGATCATCTCAGATGGTTAAATGAGTGAGCTGGAGCATGTTTGAAGAGGGGAATGGTGTTGGTGACATTGAGAAATGGGAGACAGTGTGGCCCAATTGCAGTGAGGAAAGGAGGGTATGCCATGAGGTGGGGTTAGGTAGAGCTTGTCGGTTTTAAGCAGGGGTGTACCCTGATGTCGTTTTTGAAAGATCACTGTGGCCACTGTATAGACAGATTGGGATGGGGCCAGAGAAGAAGCAGGGGAACCAGAAAGGAGGCTCTTAGCCATAGAGATGAAATGGGATTTTATAGCACTGTCCCAAGCATTGGGCAGCTCCCTAGTGAAGGAGTTGGCCTCTCTGCATTTTCTCCAATGCTGTTGATTCCTTCCCTCAACAGAGGCTAGGTATTCATTGTAAGATTGACTTCACTTGACCTCTCGTTCAGAACTCCCAACAGGCAGCTGATCAGGACATAGTGCTCCTGTTACTCTCGGCTGGTTATATGAAGAAATGATAAATTGTGTAGACTCCCGTCTACAATACTACTGCTGTCCACTGCTACAACCACCTACTGCACTGCAGACTGTTGGTAGGTATTATTTGTGAATGGAGTTGCGTGGGTAACTGAGCTGGGAAGACCTGGCCCTTCAGGCTTCTTTACAGCAGCACTTACCTGGACCTTGAGGATGTGCCACAGATCCTCAGGCAGGGGACTGTGTGTTTCTGAAACCTGATTTCAGAGGGCTTAACGTTCCACTGAACATACTTTGGAAAACACTTTGGAATTGTGATTAGGCAACTTTATTTTTCAGAGGGTCCTTTGGTAAAAACAACAGAGACCTAGTTAAATTAAGAAAAAAGGAATTAGTGGAAACCTATGAATGCACCGAGGATTGACTGCACCTGGAAAAAGCCCGACATGGGAATCTGCAGGATGGGAGCAGCAGGCTAAGGAAGCCAGATTCCCAGGGGAGCCGTCTGGCCAGGACCCCTCTGGGAAGGATCGAAGTGCCAACCTTCTTCAGCCTGTCTTTTTGCTGAAGGTTCAACGTCCATGAAGAGCTCTCCTGGTGGATTTATCTTTTGTTACCAACTTTAAGAAAACATAACTTTAATTGTTATATTTGTTGTAGTTTACTTTGTCAGTACCCTGTTATCAACTTGAATTGTTTCCACTTTTTTCTCTTCTAAATAATGCTGTAGTGAACATTACTATGCCTAACATTTTTTATTTCATACATTTAAAAAATTTTGAGTTATTTTCAGTTATGGAATTACTGGGTCAAAGATATAAACATTTTACAGTTCATATAATGCATCTTGTTAACTTTCTTTCCAAATATAATACCATTTTGGACCTCTTGTGTTGGGGAATAGGTATTTGACCCCAACTTTGTCAGCCCTAGGAATTTATGACATGATTTTAAAAAGTAATTTAAATTGGGTGAAATGACTTGCTCCAGCTGGGGAGATTTCTGGAATCTATAAAACAGAAGGAGATTTTGGCAGGCTCTCTAGATGAGTGAAGTAACTGGTTTAGTCATCTGGAGAAATCTGTGGGTCTAAAGCAGTCCCACTTGCATAAGCCATGCTGAGTGGCAACCATGTCCTCGGGTCCACCCTGATTTCCTCTGACAGCTGAGGCAAAAAGCCAAAGACTCTCAGTATGAATCTATTGTAACCCATCCCCCGTCCCCAACCACAATATTATTTTTAGAAGAGAGAAAATGTATAATTTAAATGTAAGCCTTTAGATGACTTCATTGGTTTTCAGTTTTTATGTATAATTTTGCCAGGTTTTGTGTGTGTGTGTGTGTGTGTGTGTGTGTGTGTGAGAGAGAGAGAGAGAGAGAGAGAGAAGTTTATGAATGTAGATGTGTGCTATGGGATGAAGACTAGGGAAGATAGGAGGGAAAATATTTCTGATAAAGTTTTAAGAATCAAGCCAAACAATGCAGACAAGGGACCACCCAGGTGGGTTTCCATTTTTTTTACTCTGTCCTGTGTGTGGTGGAGTTAACCTCCCAAATGACCCTTGGGGCTGAAATGCCATGCTTCTGTACTGTGAGTTAATCAGAAACTGGACCTAAAGTTCTTGTGCTTAATTATTAAAGGATATCACTATTGAAAGTCAAATGCAGCAATGCGGAAGAGGAAACCAGTCTTCCCATAAGCTTTCCACTCCATCAGGGATGATGTGACACCCCAGCTCCTGGGCCAGAGAGGGTCAGTGCTTTTGGTGTAGGTTTGCCCCTTTCAGTTTAGGAGTGATGCCTCCATCACCAAACGTCAAGAAGAGGTCCTCACATTGAATGGGAGTCAGAAGAAAACCAGACGCTCCACCATCCCCCTCACCTTTTTCTGTCACAACTTATAACCCCTTCTATCATTACATTCCTATAATTCATCAAGACTGAATTGGTTCAGTCCTTTATCTCAGGGTTTGGCAGTTACTGCAAGAAACCCAGACTCGGGTCACTCCTCACCTCCAACATTCTAATACTCCTAAGACTGGATAACCCTCTATTCTGTTCAGGATTCATAATCTAGCATCAGCAAAATCATCAATCTCAAGAGGTGGTGTTTAATGATTAAAGAGTAGCAATATTGACTGTGGGTGGCTTAAGAACCTCACAAGAGGTTGAGGATAGGGGCTTTATTGCTAAAGCTGGATTCCCAACCACGGAGGACAACTGGAGAAGGTTGGTGACCTCCATTTATAATCTCATTTGAAAATAACATTCATGGTTTTGAGTTTGAGTTGCTATGCATAGGTGTAACCCAAAAGACCCCTTCCCTTTCCATAATAGACACTGAGGTGCTCACGGACAGTTTGTCCAATGGTACTAAGGTTTTAGGGGTAATGAATGAGCCTAGACAACTCCGAGGGCACCTTCTAGACATGTATTTAAAGGGGTCAAAGCATCGTGCTACCTAAGAAGAAAGAATAATAAAGTGCTAGTACATCTGTCCATGACCTGGGAAATAACCCTGGTTCAGTCAGGCAACTTTGTTTCTTCCATGGACTGGCTTTGTGAGCTTGGACAGGAAGGTTTCCATCCTTATGCCTCAGTTTCCGTGAGTCAAGTCACTTTCCCAGATACTTGTCCACAGACCACCTCTGTGCAAGGGGTGTTTTAAGAGCTGATTCCAGAGTCCTACCTCTGAAATTCTCATTCAGCAAGTCTTGGGTGGACCTAAGATCTGATATTTATCTATTTGCTTTTTTAAGATATTTTTTAGTTGTAGTTGGACACAATACCTTTTTTTTTTAAATTTTTATATGGTGCTGAGGATCGAACTCGGGCCCTTTCATGTGCTAGGCAAGTGCTCTACCGTTGAGCCACAATCCCAGCCCTATCTATTTGCTTTTAATCATGGAGAATTCAAATTTGCAAAAGTGGGAATAATAATATAATGGATCCCATTCATTCGCAGCCACTTTGGTCTGTATAAATTCCTGATGTATTATTTTAATTGTACGTATTTTAGTATGTTTCTCTTACAAGTAAAGACTTTAAAAATACCCACACTATTCATCATACACCAGAAGAAAAACTAGTAGTGGCTTCTTAATATTGTCAGAAATCCTGTCAGTGTCCACAAATCCTTAATTGTGTTGTAAAAAGGTTTCCTTTTGTTTTTATTTTTGGAAAAGTTTTAAATCAGGCCCTTGCATTATGATTGGCTAGTTTATCTCTTCAGTCATTTTGAATACATTCGTGTCCTCAGCTTTATATTTTTTCCTTTAATATTTTTGTTGCAGAAATGACATTGTCTTTCAGACTTTTCCACAGTCTGGGTTTTGCTGACTGTAACTCCATCCACCCACCCACCATGTATATTTACTGAAAATTAATAATTTGATTTAGAGGTTTGATCAGACAGGTTCAGACATTTTGGCAAAGACCATATAGGAGGTACAGGGCAGACAACGTGTGCTCTTTCTTTTTGTGCATTAACAGCCATTGATGGTCACTGCCTGAATGCACTAATTCATTGGGGTTGCAATTGATGATAGCCCCAATTTATCTTTACCTTTTCATTTGTTAGCAGGGACAATACAGAGAAACTTCCCCTCAGCTACTGTCTGCCTACTCCACGGTACAGTTCACACAGAAAAGGCTGAAGCGCTTGAATCTTTTCTTTTAGTTTCCAGATTTCAAAGTCACTTTGATGCTGGGTTTTCACTGTCATCCTCCAAAGTGACCACTGAAGTTTTATTATAATTTTTAGTATCATTATAACCTCATAGGTTTTAACGTATTTGATGTGCTTTAATCTATCACAATTCTTATCCTTAGAATTCCTCTTTTTGGTCAGTGGGAGCCTCTTCAAGTTGGCTTGTGAGTCCTTTTAACAGATGACAGTGTTCTTTCACAGCTTCCTAGTTTTCTGAAATAACAAATACTCCAGACCCATCTTGTACATTTTTACTCCCAGCCCCCTAAAACAACCATTTCTTCAAGAGCTTCACTGGACATCTCATTATTCAAAACTTTCTCAGATAATTCCAATATGCATACAAGTTTAAAAAAATGCTGGGTTAGATCTGAGGTTCCTTCCAACTCCAAAATCCTGTTTTTTCCCCCTTCCTGTTAAGTTTGCAAATATTCATTTGAAACATATAGGAAATAAATATTTCAATGGCTGATATTCTTTGCTTATTGCACTGTAAATTGGTACAACCTTTTAAGATGCTATTTGGCCAAATGTATCATATCCTAAATATCTCTATATACTTTAACCCAGAAATTGCACTTTTTCTGATCTAAGGAAATAATAATTTTAAAAATGTATGCATCAGAGCTTTATTGGCACCTATAAAGAATTAGATGTAATTCAAACATCCAAATATAGGGGAACTGTTGGGTAGATTGCCAAGAATTTACTGGACAGAATCTTATGGGGCCATTAAATGAGGCTGGAGGACTCTGCAGCCAGATGCAAAATTATATTTATGAACACATTAAAATACGCATATGAAAAAGGTTAAAATGGAATATATCAAAATAATAGCAATAGGTTAATAGCCTTATAGATGATTTCTCTCTACCCTGCCTCCTTTTCTAATGTTTCCCCAAATTTCTTAAACATATATTTTAAAATCCTGTAAGTCTGTGATAGTATGTGATTAACTGATTTGCAGTCTTTGTAATTGGGGAAGAACAGGGCTTAAGGATCACAGAGCATAAGCACAGATGGAAGCTAACTGGGGAATAAATAAGTGGGGTGGGGCCAGTGAGAGTGGCCCTCCTGTGCCTCCCCTTAGGAGCTACAAAACACTTGGGTTACCAGCGTGGGCGTGGAGTCTCCAATTCCCTGAGCCTCCCTGTTGCCCTCTCAGCATTTCATCACTGAGGAGTGCTGTGGATCTGTTCTTGCACCAAGGACAATGATCCATGTGGATTGGTGGTAGGGACAATCGTCCAGCCCGAGTGTTGCACACTAAGGAATTTGGTATCCAAGGAAATCTGAAAATTTGGGTTCTTTTAGTGATTTAGACCCAACCCAAGCTCTTTGTGTTGGTTGGTATCTCCTGGCGTTATGAGGCATCTTTTATCAAACTTCTCCTCTGGACACCCCATCCCCGCCAGCTTTCTCTGTCATGACAGGAGGTGGTACCTGAGACATAGCCTGGGGTGGGGGGAGAAGCCCCACCCCAATGTCAGCACCTCCCCCCGTCCCTTGTATCAGCCCTCATGGCATCTACTCAGGGTCATGTAGGTCATATAGTGTTGTGCTCTCTTGGGAGAGACGACACATGCCAGATAAGAGCATGAAGGCAATAGGAACAGATACACAGAGGGCTTGGAGCAGCAGGCTGAGAATTTCAGTTTTTTTTCCTAGAGGATCCACAGGGGTTTCTGAGCAAGAGAGTGATGTGATGTCACCTGTCACTGAGGAGAACCTTGTGGAGTATGTTGACTCTGAGGTGTCTAATGGGTATCCTGTTTCATATCCAAAGTTCAGACATTAAAGCAAGAATATGTTTTATTTACTCAGAGGAAGCAACAGCAACAAGGAAACAATAGATCTAAAAGAAATTCCATAAATCCTTTATATATTCGTATTAGGTTTCCATGGGAGCTCATTTCTGAGGGCGGGGGTAATTGAATGCGTTGAGATGCAGCAAATCCACCTGTAGTCAGGCTGATGTGCTACCTGAGAGGCTGAATTGGGCTGAGCCATGTCCCAGTGTTAAAGGAGAAGAGCTAGAAAGAGCAGGACCAAGACCAGGGATTGGGGAGCAGCCCTGGAGAGTGGTCAAGGGTTCTGGATGAAAACTGTTTTGGTGAAAAGTAATAGGAAAGTTTAAAATTTAGGGTGTATACATTGTTAAGTGAAAATTCTTGGGGGTCATGACTAACAATTTGTTGTTAGGTTTCCTGAATTCCTTCCTCTTCATGTTGACAGGCACTCAAGTTGTTTCCATTTTATTTTATCACAAACATACCAATGAATGGGTTTTGAGCACTGTGAGACCACTTCAAGGAATAAAGGGATAAATCCCTTGGAGTAGAATTGCTGTATCAAAGTGTAAGAACACTACAGTTTTGAGAGGTATTTAAATTTCCCTCCCCAGATGGGCTGATACTCCTTTTTTGAGAGACAAAACTTGTGGAGTCAAGGAGGTGGGAGGTGGGATGAACTCTTCCATGAAGACTTCAGGGCGACAGGAGGATGGGGCAGAGAAAGAATCAGGGTTTTGGGTCTGAACTTCAAGTCCCAGGGACCAAGCCCTGGGGAAAAGGACACATGCTTGGTTTTAATGCTCTATTGTTGCTGTATTGAAATTTTTAATTTTTGAACAGTTAGGCCTCCAGATTTTCATTTTGCATTGGGCCTGAACAATTATGTAATCCATTCTGGCAGGCCCCAAAACAGGAGTAGAAGCAAGCAGGAGGGAACAGCTGCATTGATAACACTGGCCTGCTTGGGCCTGAGTCCTATCTAGGGAAAGTTGGACTTCCAAAGGCCAGGGACCCAAGGACTATTTGACCCCCTTAGGGTGTCCTAAAACACTGACCCAACCTGGAACCCATGTGGTTCTGCAGCAAAGTCTCCAGACCAGCTGCAGCAGCCTCCTTGGGAAGTGTTTAGAAATGAAGATTCCTGAGCCCCATCGCATGCCTACAGAACCAGAGATTCTGGCAGGGCCCAGCTATTTGTTTCATCAACAAGCAAGCCGTCCTGTGGTTCTGAGAAGCACCCATGTTTAAGAGCCACTGTCTAGACAAACCCAGAATTTGGAGGGGACTTCTCAGAGTTGATTTACAATATTCTAACTTCTCAAGGGCAGAAGGGACTCAAGAGCCTGGTTTTTCTCTTGCCCAGGTGGACACTTCACCCTCTTTCTTTGGCCTGAAAGAAAAGCTTTGGACCATTACAAGACTCCTGGGGATGTTAACTTGCTTTTTCTCCCTCTCTATCATGAACATAATCTATTGGGCTAATAAACTGCCACACAGGCCTCATTCTGTGGGTCCCCTGGTGGATCCAAGATATAGTCTATAATAAGTCCTCCCTGCATAGGGGAATAAAGGAGAGCTCTGCAAAGAAGAATATCTTAAAAGACTTATTAACGATGTGAATTCTGCTTTGGAGAAGATAAAAGCCACCATGTTAGCTAATAATAGCTTTATGATCATATTTTAGACTCTTGGAAGTTACATATATCTAAGGTAAATATCTTTGTCAGGAAAGGGGCCTCTGGGGATGCACAGAATATGAGAATATTAGAATTGAAAAGGGCAGCTTGAGATGGTAATAAAGTTGTGTCTCATCTAGGAATAATATTGAAAAATGCTAACGCAAATTATTGAAACTCTCTGAGGAGTTAGCTCTCTGGGCTTTGGCTGGTAGAATGTGTTGTGGAGGCCCTGCAGAAATGGAAATTTCAGAGACATATTGGGCATATTGGGTGAGTCCAGGTCTGCCGGCTTCCTGGCTGTCACCACCGGCTAGGGAAAAGGGAATGCATTTGAACTTGCAGTGGCTGAAGCTCAGGGGTCTGCACACGTCTTGAAATCATGTCCATCTCTGATTGGGTGGAGATCTTTCCTGGGAAAGGGGCACAGAAGGCTGAGGACAATCTGGGATGCTCAACCTCCTCAAAACTGGGAGTTGGGACACCCCAGGCCCCTGCACATGCCTGAGGCTGACCTGTGGGAGCCACTCCAGATTGGACCCTTCTGTACTGTGGGAGAGAGGTCAGGAGCTGAACCCTGTCCACTGCTTGTCTTCTATCCTGGCAGTTCTACAAGTGCTCTGTGAGCTCTGCTGTGTTGGGCCATCCCTTTAAGACAAAAGCAGACTGCAGAGCTGGAGGACAGGCGCCCTTTCCCTGCTCTCTGGTCCACGGGAGAGGTGCCTGCTTCATGGAGAGGGTAGAGGGTCACAGGTCTCTCTCATGTGGGCCTGCCTTGAAACTTTTCTTGGTAGCACCTTCTCCTAAAAGGAATCAGTGGGTTATCCTGAGGCCAGTTGGCCCTGGCCACATCTATGCCGGTTAGAGATATGCCAAGGGGAGGTGGGTGACAGACTGCGTCACAGAATTTTCTCCAACCTGCAGGTATGCAAGAGAGATGGTCCTACCAAAGGCTGCAGAATATAAGTGACTTTCCAAGTCATTGACCCCAGTGGGCAGGAATTTAACTTGGTCTGAGTAACTTATCTTGGTCTCATGGCCGAGAGCCTCTGGGGACTCCTTTCCTTGCCTGTGGTGACAATCTAGGGGCAAGCTCTCTTGTTCATCTACTTTAACCCATTTGTAGTGGAAGTACCTGATGCTTGGATGGATTTGTAGGTGAACGGTGTGTGATAGTCTCTAATGGTTGCGGGCATCTTGGCCTTGTAAGATTGAGAAGGGATATTCTTTCTTTCTTTTTTTTTTTTTTTAAATTTCCATCTTCTTAAAAGTGACCTTTTCTTCCCAGATGGGCCTCTGACCTTCAGGGTTTCCTGGTGTTTGCAGCTTCTCCTCCTTCCGGGCTCATTCTCTGAGACATGATTACAGTGTCCCTAGCTACGGCCCCACATGCTGTGATTGGAGGTTGCAGCTGGTGAGAAAAAAACAACTCACAAGATGAATTCTTAAGAGACCATAGTCATGTATTTATCTCAGTAGCATAAAAAAGGTATAGGGCAAGAAAATTTGTAGAAGCTGTGAAACCCAGGGAGAAGTATGGCTGAATGAAATGCTTTTCAGAGCTCTAGCTGGCTTGTTGGATCTGTGAAAATGCCCTTCTCTTCTCCTAGGTGGCTCCATAAATTCTGAAACCCAAGCAGGGTGCTGTGTGGGCTGGATTCCCATTTACTGCCTGAAGGAACATTCTAGAACATGGCTTTGGGACAGCCTTTCTTTATAGAATCTTTTCTCTGACTCCAAAATTTTCATTCCTTGTAGTAAAATAAGCTCTTCTGGAAACATACACAGACTTGTTTTGTCCACATAATTCCAAAGAATTTTTGCATTTCATAAGTGGTTTTTAAAAATCTGGTGGAAAAGAGCTAGTGTGAGGTGGGTTACTCAGCCTTTGGTTGCTGTGATCAGAATACCTAACAAGAACAACTCAGAGGAGGAAAGCTTTATTTTAGTTCATGGTTTCAGAGGATTGAGTCTATGGTCAGACGGCTGTGTCTGTGTAGCCCTGAGGTAAGGTAGAACACCATGGTAGAAGGGCATGGTGGAAGAAAGCAGATCTGCTCATGGCAGCCAGGAAGGTGGCAGGGTGGTGGTGGTGGTGGTGGTGGAGAGAAAGAGAAACAGGACATGCCCCTGGTGGCCTATTTCCTCCAACTATACCACACCTACCCATAATTCTCACCACCTCCCAGTAAATTCATTCAAATGATCAATCAGGAAAAGGATTAGTCCACTGATGAGGTCAACAACCTCCTGAGCCTATGGACTTGCCTCTGAACATGCTGCATTATTTTGCCCTTGGGCTTCTGGGGCACATTCCAGATTCAAATCAAAAGAGCAGGTCTATATTTTGGGTGGGAAACAGGCAAACATTTGAGACTTGGCATTTTATCCAAGCACAGTGTCATTGTACGCATCTGTGCTCTTAGCAGATGTAACAGTAACTGACTTGTGCTGACTGAGGAAAAAAGTTCTTGGGCATCCCCTGATCACCAGGAAGGTAGACAAGCCAGGCTGGGACAGTGGCAGACTCTGAGGCATTCACAGCACAGATGGCCACTGGCAGACTGGATTCTTACTGATTGCTTCCTCTGTGCGACTGACTAGCCAGGCTGAGGTCACAGCTGGGCCCTAGAGCCAAAGGAGTCTGGCAATGGGAATCTCAGTCAGTCCCTTTTGATTTTCCAGTGGGTGTGGACTCTGCTCTCATGCTTGGTAAATCTTCTGACTATGAAAAGGGGATATGGTTTCTAGGGAAGTGTCTGTTCAAATCTTTTGCCCATTACTTTCTTGTGTTAACTCATTATTATTATTCTTTTCTTTCTGGAAAGACTTTCTTCAACCTCTATCTTTGGAAATTTCTGGAAAATAATGAGCAGCTTAAGAAGATGAGAGCCAGTTTATTGCCAAACCATAAATTTAACATAAACTATATTTATTTCTGAGACTAAAATATTTATTGTTGGCAGTATGCTATATAGGGATATTTGGAAGTGTTTTGTGTGTAAAATTAATAAGGAACCCTGGTGTGCTTTGAGCTCTCTCTCTCCTCTCTCTCTTTAGCTATCAGGCATAATCCCAGAAATGAATGAAAAATAATTAAACAATTGGTGAAGAAAAGAACCTCATTTGCTGCATTTTGATTTTCAGAAAAGATAATGTTCTGAAGTCATAACCTCAGAAAACCAAGAAATAGTTTCTTATTTTGAATCCATTATTTGATCTGTGAGTTTCTCTGTAATTATAATAAAAACATTCAACTTAGAATGTTTTGATCTGCTAGAATTTCATCCCACTTGCTTTAACCTGCACAACCCATTCTTCCTACCACATCTGTTAAAATGTATTGAACACTTACTGCAACCTGTCATTAAGAAGATGTAGAAAGACCCAAACTTGAAGCATTTTCCAATTAGGTGAAGTACGCTTGTTCCCCATTAAGAACTCTACTCTTGGTCCCATAGAGAAAAGCAGGGCTGTTTAACCACCTTGGCTATGGAGAAGTCAGGCAAGGACCTCACAGCTAGATTTCTGATTTGATAATCTGGTCGAGATATATCCCAGGCTCTCTGCAGACATACATCTTGGAATTTCCCAGCCACCTGGGCCCTCTGTCTGTGTTCTCTTTTTCTCCCTCTTCATTCTCCTTGGAGTCTGCACGTATCTATCTGAAAGCCATGGGGCTGTGGCCTCTGCCAACATATTTTATGAGAAAGGGGAAACAGTTCTTCAGTTCTTAGAGCATCAAAAGAACAGTACTGGCCAAAGGCAGAATGAAAGGAAACTTGGGAAGTTCCAAGATGAAAAAAAAAATCCAAAGATCCCTAGGGTGCATCTGGGCTTCAGGGTGGAGTGGCATTTCACTAGATTTAGAATGACTCTAGGTCCAACCACAGAAAGGTCTCCCATTTAACAGTGATGGTTTTCTTGTGAAAATCACGAAAACTTGCACCTAGGGCCCTGGAATGAATGCTATGTGCAAAATTCAATCCTGTGATCTCAAGGCTGTGTGTTTTTGGAACTGGTGTGTTGAAAGAATAAGAATCCTGAGGACTCAGAAGAAATCAGATGTTTCCTCCTTTAGCTCCATGAGCTCTTACAAAAACTCTCCTGCTTCCTACTTCTCTCCAAGAAAGGAAGGAGAGGAAAAATTTCCCATCTCAATAATAGTGTTCTCTGTGACCTCTCAGTGTCTGCAGCCTAACTCTTCAGACTCCAGGTGGTATTGGACTCAGAACTTCTCTTTTGACCCATCTTTTGCAAATCTAGTATGAGTGATCTAGTACCAATGCATAAAATGTGGAAGTATGTGCTGCCTATTGATTTGTTCTTGGCCCTAATGACAGGGAACAGACAAATGTGAGTAGTGGGAACACTGGGCTCAGGGAATAATTCTACGAACTGGGTACACTGTGCTGACCCCCACATGGTTTCTTTTCTAAAAAGCAATTTACCAGCAGCCCTGCCAGCTTAAGTGGGCAAGACGTTACATTTCTCAGCAAACAACCTGTTATCTGCAGGAGAAATGCAGGCCTGAAATGCTGATAAGAAGAACCCAAGTTACCCTGAAGGGGGTGATGTTTGTGACCCTTATACAGACCAGATCCCAGAACTCAAGGACATAAGGATAATTCCCTCTAACCATAAAATCTGTAAGAACAGGTTCAAATAGAATCCGTCAGTATGGGTCAATGTGATCTACTAGAGTTGTTATGCATAAAGGAGACTTGAAAGCCTAATGTCACCCTGCTGTCAGTCAGAAGTCAAGTGGTGGACCTGGGTGGGAATCTCTGGAAACTTTCCTGGGATTTCTTATAAAACTGGAGGGCAGGAGGAGCAGGCCAGTGTCCTGTGACATTATGGGAGCTCCGACCAAAACTGAGATTAAAGGTGGTTCATTTTAACAACGTGAGTGCGCACGCGCACACACGTGCACAAATCACCATCATCTACATCTCCTGGTTTGTTATATGTAAGGTAGCCTTCAAAAAAGAGTAGGTAGAGCTTTGTAAGGAATGTATCTAGTTTCTTTTCTTTCTTTCCCCCATTCTGGGGATCAAACCCAGGGCCTCATGCATGCTAGGCAAGTGTTCTAAATGTGGTTAAAAGCCACAGGGTTACTATCAATGGGCCAAAATCTGGCTCTGGGCTTTCTAGTTGAACCAGGAGGAGCTTAGCTGGTTCTAGGACATGTGCTAGAAGGAACTTCTTTCTTTTCTTTTCTTTTCTTTTTTTTTTTTAGTTGTATATGGACACAATATCTTTATTTATTTTGGTGTGGTGCTGAGGATTGAACCCAGTGCCTCATGCATGCTAGGCAAGTGCTCTACCACTGAGCCCCAACCCAGCCCCAAGAAGGAATTTCTTTTGGGCCCAGGAAATCCATAGGTGGTGAGGAAAAAAGTACTTCTCACCTATTTAAATTGGATTTATTTTCTAAAGCTAGACAGTCCTAATGCTACTAGTGTCCTCTATTGCCCACCCTTTCTTCTAAAAATCTCCAACATAAAATAAAAAAGGATAAAAATCCCCTTAAAGAACTGGATATTGCCAAAAAGATACAGACTTATTTCCAGCTTTCATGGGCAGTTGGTGAAATATTCTGTCCATGAACACTGTTGAAGAGGCAGCTTTCACGGTCAAGAAGGGGACAAGAATTCTCTCATCATGGGCAGTGCTTTCTGCTGTGTGATATCCATTCTATAAAGACACTTGGGCCAGTACAGCTCAGGGTGGGCAGTGGACCCAAGCAGCCTGGGAGGAATTCCCACTCTGGAATTTGAATCACTGAGTGATATGAAGATAGACATTGCCGACATTCATTCCAGCTCCTGTTCTCTGGATGGGGTTGGGACACAGCCCCTGTGGCCCCTGCACCCCTGGCCACACCTACTGGCCCTGTGCTTTGCAAGCTTGGATCTTCTGCTTTCCTCTCTATTCTGTGAGACTACCCTGTCTCCCACAGCCTTCTAACAAAAGTCTCTTTTTACTTATGGTAATCAGACTCAGTTCCTATTTTTTGCAACACAACTATTCAGACTGATACGCTCTCGATAGGGTTTCAGAGTGAAATACAGTCAGTGGGATGGTTTTAAGTGGCACACAAGGAACATTTACATTTTTCAGTTATGTAATTATTGTAATGCACATTGAGAAAAACTATAAACAGCACATCAAACCCACAGTGTCATGGGTATTATTGCTTAGAATGACTTAAAGCCATTTATTTAAGTCAAAAATGAGTCATTTTAAAGAAAAACATTAAAATGATAGTACAGGTGTCTATGATAATGGAGCAAAGGATCTCAAATGTGATGTGCACGTGGTTGGTGGAGGCCGTGGTGGTGGTGGGGCAATGTCACATTGTCACAGGAAAGAGGGCACCACTAGATTTGAGTTTTGGAGAGTTCTGTCTGTTCCATCATGGGAGAAGGTTAGAAAGAAGAGAGTTTGGAGGTGTCCAGAACTGGGGAGGATGATCCTGCCATGGCCCAGGGAGAGAAGACAAGGTGTATAGCATGCCAGGCACACACTGGAGAGGAGGGACAAACTGCTCTGGGGCCCTCAGATGATCCTTCCTCTTCCCTTTTCTTGATCTGTGTGTTAGAATAGTCAACTGAGGCATGGCAGAGAGAGGTGCTTTTGGGAGCCCTCTTGGGTTTCTTCTGCTCTCTCACTTCCAGTCCTTCCCTTGTCACTCAGTGTCCCTAGCCACCTTCACCCAGTTCAGCCCTGTCTGACTTTGCTGCCTGAGCAGCCCAGCGTGGTGGCTGTGGCAGGTGTGTGACTTTGAGGTTACCTTGCCTCCAACAAGGGGACAAATGTGGAGTGTAACCCACACTCTGCAGCCTGGCATCTGAAGCTCAGGTCACCAGGAGGGGCCTGCAGGGGCTTTGTCTAAGCACAGGGTGGAAGACCTCTCTAAGCTTCTGTAGGCAGGCCCTTCCCTTCACCTGTCACCCCCCGCACCCGCAGGTGCTGATCTCGAGGTCTCTTGGGTACTTTATCAAGTCAGAGAAGGGGGAGGGTCTGCCTACAGAAGACACTGTGGCCTGCAGCTGGAACCCTCCCTACACCCACTGGCTCTGGTCCCTGAGCCAGCTTCCTCTCCCTCTAGCTCACAGTGCATGAAAACCCCACAGCACTTAGGGCTTCTTGAGCCTAGGCCTTGTTCTGTCTATGGCAAGATCCAGGTCAGAAGGCAAGCCAGAGTGGCTCCATCTTAATCCTGCCACTGAGGACCTGGTTTCTCAGCTGTAAAATGAGTGTGCTGTGCTATGTGATCTCTGTATCAGTCACTATGGCTGCTAACCAGCCCCCCCGACACACACACCTTGGTGGCCTACAAGGATGATGACCTATGATTTCACAGTTGAAGGTTACTGAAGTGCTATTTGCTTGTCTTACCCCTGTGCCCTCAATGGGAAGGTCAGCCAGGTCTGGGCTCATCTGAGACAATTGGTTGTTTTCTCCTTCCATGTGATTGTTCATCTGGGCTTCCTGATACCTTGGTGGCCACAGGAAATTGCAAGAGGGTGAAGTTGGAAGATGCACAGCCTTGTAAGGCCTAAACTCGGAGCCTGCTTAACTTCTCTCCACTGTATTCTCTTGGCTAAAGCAACAGACAAGGTCAGTACAGATACCTATGCTGAGGATGAACTCCACCTTTTGATAGATGTGTCAAATTCATATTGCTGAGGAGCAAGGATGCCAGGGTACAAATCATGTAGAGAGGCTGGACATTCAATCTACCTAGTCTCTAAAATCCCTGCTGGTATAAACTATGATTCTTAAAACCAAATCATACCTAAAAACATTGAGGAGGATGAAAACATCACTTTGAGAAGAAACAGCTTGAAAGGGGTAAACAACTACCTGGGTCCAAATCTCAATTCCATCTCTTTAGCTGTGTAACTGCAGGTAAGTTACTTTCTTCTCTGTGTCTCAGTTACCTGGTTATGGTTTAGATATGAGGTGTCTCCCAGAAGCTCACGTGTGTGGCAGTGCAAGAATTTTTAGAGGTGCAATGATTAGGTTTTTAGAGTTGTAACCTAATCAGTGGATTAATTCCCTGATATGAATTAGCTGGGTGGTAACTGTAGGTAGGTAAGGTGTTGCTGCAGGAGGCAGGTCACTGAAGGTGTTCCTTTAGGGTTTATAGTTTGTCCCAAGACAGAGAGGCACTCTCTGTCTCTGTCTGTCTCTCTCTCTCTCCTTCTTGATTACTGTGATCAGCTTTCCTTCTCTTCAACCTTCTGCCATGATGTTCTGCCTCACCTCGGGCCCAGGGCAGTGGAGTTAGTCATCAATAGAATGAGACCTCTGAAACTGTGAGTACCAAATAAACATTTTTCCTCCTCTATTTTGTTCTTGTCAGGTCTTTTGGTCATAGTGATGAAAAAGCTGACTAAAACATACCTTAATGTGGGGACACTAATAATGATACCTACTCCCTAAGGCCATGGTAAATTCTGAGTGACATATAGACACGGAGAACATCTGGAACAGCGGTTGGTGCAGAGTGAGTTGTGTCATCAGGGTGAGGTGTCCTCATGAACATTTCCAGTGTTCCTTTGGGTTTTAGACACCAACCACCAATGGGACCGTGCTTTGTCTTACAGCATCTGCAGAGGACACTCACATGCTTTCCCTCATTCCCAAGTAAAAGACAAAACCTTGTTTTTCTAATGGTGATTCTAACACTGGATTGATGCTGTCTGCTCTCTCTCCCTCCCTCCCTCCTGCACTCTCTCTCTCTGTGTCTCTTTCTCTCTCTCTCCCTCTCTCTCTCTCTCTCTCACACACACACACACACACACACACCATCAAGGGGGTTGTTGGAACGATTTAGATTTTTTGGCTGATTTTCTGAACCACCTGACCCCTCTGGTCTCCATAGAGGTCTTCAGCTTTCAGAACAGGAATTAGATTCCAGAGCCCAGATTTTAAATGCTGTCAAGCAGCTGACTCCAGGAGGGAGTCTTGCTGGTGCTAGTGATGTGTTTTCTTCTCAGTTGTTTCTGAGGTCTCTCTGGGGAGCAGCTGTGAACTCTGGTCCTCTCCTGGCAGGGCTCCCAAGGAGTGAGCCAGGGGTATTTTCATGGATGTATCTTCACTCTGGTGGATGGCCTCACCTTAGCTGTCCAACGTGAGCAGGTATCTCTTTGCAGAAAACTTGTTCTTGCTGCCAGTCGCCCTTGTGGTTCTCGTATGACGGGTCCAGTTTACTTCTCCCAACCCTACTCAGGCTCTAAGAGGGCCCCGGCCAGGAAGAAGGTTAGGCCCAGGTGTATGGGTCAGGTGAGACACAGAGCAGGCAATGTCATAAAACTCATGAAACAGCAGAAGCCGTGGATTCTTGTAGATTCCAGAGAGAGAGGGCAGCAGACCTCTCAAGACCAGTGGGAAGAGGGAGCTGTCTGGGCCATGGGTGCTTAGCCAGTGAGCAACAAGAGAAAGAATGAGGCATCTGTGGGCCAGAGCCTTCTCTGGTGTCCTGGGCAAACCTAGGAACTTCCCCTCAGGAAGTTCTAATGGGTGGGCTCAGCAGAGAGGAACAAGTTCCATGGAATCACACTGTGACTGAGGAGGTCACTGAGCCATATCTGTGCTGTGCATGTGGGGTATGAGGATCTGTGGGGAGAGTGGAGAAGGAGATATCTAGCTGTCCCATGGGACCTGGTAAGTAGGAAGTAGTTGTGTGGGGCAGATACCTGAGCAGACCACATTGAGGAACTGGTTGGCAGAGAACTGTAAACTGTCAAGGGCAGCTAAGCTCTGACTTTGATATGAGAGAGTTAAAGCTACTAAGGCCACATAATGTTACAGGAATTCTCTACAAATAGTAAGATAGTACATTTTTATTGCTACTCAATAAAGATGCCACAGTTATAGTGGAGAGATTGAGAAAGAATTTGCAATTATTTCACCCAAAGAAACGTGGGTAGGCCACTATAGGCTTCTGGTATTGTTTGCTAAGATCCCAGAGGCCACAGAGTTTGGTATTTCCTTAGGGTTTCTCTCTGCACTCCAGCCTCTCATCCAGCCCCAGTATATGAAATCATCTTCACCATCCGTTATCACAACTGCCATCATAACAACCATTACCATCATCATTACAACCACTACCACCATCTCCAGGACTACCACCACACACCATCACCACCACCATCATTACCATGACCATCACTATCACCATCATCATCACCATTACCATCATCATCACCACATTACCACCACCGACATCACTATCACCATCATCATCACCATCACCATAACCACAACTACCATCATCACCACCACCATTGAGCTTCTGATAAGCTTACCTGAATTCAGAAAGAGACAAAGTATATAGCATTGCCCATTTTCCCTTAATGTTTGTATGAAATATAGGGGTGACAGTAATAGTTTCATAGTCTGATGATTATATACTTAATCTAAAAGTGTGTATAATTGTGTATGTTTTTTAGAGTTCTCACACAAACAAGCAACTCATTTTTTTCTTCAAGAGGAAAAAAGAGAAAAAAAAATTCTGAGACGGCATTTTGATTTCTATCCTCCAGCTAAATAAAGTTCTTTCAAGATAAGTGTTTTTTGCAGTCTAGTAAAGGCCATGAAGCTAGTCAGTTCAGTGTGTTCCTATCAACTTCATTTAAAAAACACTGTTGAAGACTACCATGCTAAATAAATGCAAAAATTCTTTTTTTAATTTAAAAATTCCATAAGACTTGGACACATGGTGCATGCCTGTAATCCCAGCAGTTCGTGATGCTGAGGCAGGAGGATCACAAGTTCAAAGCCAGCCTTAGAAACTTAGTGAGGCCCTAAGCAATTTAGAGAGACCTTGTCTCAAAATTCAAATAAAAAAATCCATAAGAAAGATATACCTATGGTATAATACTAAATTTTAAACATATAAAACAGTAAAACATGGAAACTAACCTCTGCCAGTAGTTTTTGTCCTCAATTGTTCTAGCACTTACAATCATAAGTTGAAGTAATAGGCTTGTACTTCTATTTCTTGATTTTTTTTAAACTTCAAATGGAAACTTTCTATTTCCCTTTATCTAGAAAGAAGACTGCTTTGCTGCTTGTTGTTTTGCCTAGTTCTTCTAGAGACCGCCATCAGCTGAGGACACTGTAGTAGACCACTTCCTCTTCCTTTCCTCTCCTCCTCCTCCTCCTCCTCTCTCACCTCCACCTCTCAGTTACGCTTGGTACACTTACAATGTTATGGTTTGCTGCACTATTCTGCTCATATATTACAATGAAAGCTTTCATCCTGTCTTTAGTTTAATTCTAAAAATTGAAAACCCATTAACTCATTTACAGTAATGTTATTATGTGGGTATTGGTCATTGTAGGACCATCTATGATTTGAACCATATAGAAGAAGATACAATTCTAACAAACTAACAAACAAAACCTTGTAGAGTCGGGTATAGCTCAATGGTATAATTGGGCCTAGTGTGTGTGAGACCCTCGGTTTTATCCCCTGCAACATAAAAACCAATAAAAAACATGTATTAGCAACACAAACAAAACAACGACAGCAGTGTATAATAGCAACAAAAACTTTGCTCATTGAAGGGACTTTTTCCAAATGTCTCAGATTAGCGGGTTTCCCCTTAAATTCCCCTAGTCTCTTTCTTATCTACAAGATCATATTCCATGGTCACTCATGACATTAAATGGAATTTGTTTTATTTCATTTAATTTCACTTGCTTAGTTCTTTCATTTAAGATATGTAGGTGATAAATCTTTTTTTAAAAAATATTTTTCTTTAGTTGTAGTTAGATAGAATGACTTTATTTTATTTGTTTATTTTCATTTGGTGCCGAGGATCGAACCAAGAACCTCACATGTGCAAGGCAAGCGTTCTACCACTGAGTTGCAACCTCAAGCCCATGATAAGTCTTTTGGGACTCATTTGGGAATCTCTTTTGAACTCTAATATTTGACTCAATATTTGCCAGGAGACAAAATTCTCAGGTAGAAAATAATGTTTTTATTAGACTATTGAGTTTAATGCATAATTGCCTTCTATAGTCTAGTGCTGCTTAAGAAAAGCTTGGCTTTTGCTCCATTTTAGTAATCTGACTTTTTTTCTGGAAATTTTTAGAATTAAAAAAAAACATTTTAGTTGTAGATGGACACAATATCTTTATTTATTTATTTTTATGTGGTGCTAAGGATTGAACCCAGTGCCGCATACCTGAGAGGCAAGCGCTCTACCACTGAGCCACATCCCCAGCCCCTAGCATTTTTTTTTTTTTTTTAATCCTTGAAGTCAGGGCATGTTAGCAGGGTGTGTCTAGATAAAGGTCTTTTCTTCAGTCTTGTCTGGAACTTGGTGAACCTTTCAACCTGAAAATTCATGTCTATCTTCACAAAAAAGCTCAGGGCATCTTCTCCTATTATCATTTTGATTGTTTCCTCTCTTCAGGTATGACTGGACACTTTTACTGGAATTACTATTTGATAGATGTCAAATTTCTTGAATATATATTCTACATTTCTACTTTTCTGCCAAAGATACACACACACACACACACACATACACACACACACGCACGCAGAGCTGTGTATATATGTGTATATCTGTGTGTGTGTGTGTGTATGTGTGTGTGTGTGTGTGTCTATTCTGGAAGATTTTTGGTTCTGCCTTAAAATTAACAACTTGGTCATCAATCCTCTTCACCATTCTTTCTTTTTAAAATTTTGATGGTGATGTATATATGTATTTATATGTGTGTGTGTGTGTGTGTGTGTGTGTATGTGTGTATATTTTAAATTTTTTTAGGCAGGGTCTTGCTCTGTTGCCCAGGCTGACCTCGAATTCTGGATGCTCCTTCCTCAGGCTCCTGGATAGCTGGGACTACAGGCCTGGGCCACTGCTCCCGATTTGGTCATATGTTTTACTGTCTGAGATCTCTTTTCTTTTTTCTGATTGACCTCTTTCCACAGCACCCAGAAGCTGGCACACGTCTCCTCTCTAGATGCGTAGGTCTGGGCTTTTTTGAAACCCAGCCTTGTGCTTCTGCCTAAGTGGGTGAGGGATGCAGAAAAGCTGGCCTTATAGGTGACCAGAGGAGTCAGCTGTCAACTTCAGGAGGGTTTCATTCTGGAGGAGGGCCAGTGTCCTGCTTGCCGTTGTCCCAGGCGAGCCAGCACCTCCAGGGTCCTGACCATCCTGGGGGCCATCAGATAGTTTGCTCCAGGACAGCTCTTTGTCCCTGGCGGAACTTGCTGCTGCTCCAGATACCTGCATGTCATCTGCCGCTGCTCTTTTCTAGTCAAGGCATTCCTGGTGGCTGGGGAAGGGAAAAGAGATAGGCAGGTGTTCCCAGTCTGTCCATCATTGGGAACTGGAAGGCTGGGAAGGTTTTATCTTGTTTTGTTCAGAATTTGGATGTAAAATGCACCCTCATGAAACCCCTTCCCCCGAAGATTCTATGGAGTTTACCGGATGCTGAATTCCTAAGGTGGCTGATGTGGAGTCTCCATGCCAATTAACAGGAAGGAGATGCAGGTTCTGCACATTCTTTGGTTAATTAGATCTGCTATGAAGTCATTCATTTGATGACCACCCTAATGAAGCTAATAAAAGCCTCTTTTGAAGCAGTCTATTCTTTGAAACTTAAGGACTGTACCTCGCTCAGCCACGCTGGCACCAGAGCTAACAGACTCATTATCTTCTAAATTCTGATGTCTATTTTCACGCTCTGTTGGTTTCATTAGATACAAAATAAAATCACTACCTATTAAAATTGCATTAAAGCACTAACTTAAACTGACAAAAGCCGAGAAACTTAGTGCCCGAGCTGTCGTTTGGCCTCTGTGTATGTGAACTTCCTGCCTTTTGCAAACTCCAGTGAATCAGGCCCAACCTGGACTTTACAGCCTAAGCATTCTGCATAGCTCTCAGCCGGCTGGGGAGCCTGCGGTGCCAGCCAGCTGCCAAGGAGATGCTGGGCTTCTCATCAGTGATTCAACAGTATTTAAGGGTTCAGTGAATATTTTCTGATTTCCAGAATCCACTGAGGCAAATTATAAGGATAGAAAGAGACAGTTTTCTTTCTTCCTTCCTTCTTTTCTCCTTCCTGCACCCCTCTCTCTTTCTTTCCTTCTTTCTCTTTTCTTCTTCCCCTCCCTACCCCCCTCCCTCCCTCCCTCCCTCCCTCTTTCTCTCAGTACAGGTGATTAAACCCACCAAGAGCATTTCTACCTCTGAGTAACATTTAATTTTTTTTTTTTACTTGTCAATGGACCTTTATTAATTTCTATGTGGTGCTGAGATTTGAACCCAGTGCCTCACATATGCTACGTAAGTGCTCTACCACTGAGCTACAACCCCAGCCCACTCTGAGTTACATTTTATTTTGAGAGAGGGTCTGGTTACATTGCTCAGGTGGCCTCAACTTTTGATCCTCCTGCCTCAGACTTCCAAGTTACTATGCCTAGCAAGAGAGACGTTTTCACATGGCCGCTGCAATGCCATCAAAGAGACCACTCTTGGAGATATTTGCACTGCTGATGGCTCAAGGCTGCTTACAAACAGGCCAGCTGAATGGCTATACTTCTAGCATCATGCAAAATCAGTATTACCAGAGATTTAAATAACAATGAACAACCAACAAACATATAAAATGACCTTGGCTTTTATAAAAAAATAGGAATAGGTTAAGTGGTCAAAACCAACAGTGACTCCATTGTGTCCAGGGAGTGAGGCATGTTTAAGATGTACGCGAGGCTGGCGGTTACAAGACAAAGTAGAGGTTGAGAAAATCATTCCAGGCCCACATCTGGGTTAACTTGGGATTGTCAGCCAGTCACTCTGTGGACTTTGCTTCCTCAGTCTATAAAATGGGCTGATTGTGCCATATGAGACTATCACTCTCAAAGCCGAGTCAGTGTGTGCTTGTGCATGCCTCTGTGTGTGTGCGTGTGTGTGTGGGGGTATGTGTGTGTATGTGACTTTTAAAAAGCTGCCCTTCAAAGAAATTGTCCCTTTCTAAATTGAATACCACCATTTTCTTTCTTTTTTTTAATATTTATTTTTTTAGTTTTAGGTGGGAACAATGTCTTTATTTTTATTTTTATGTGGTGCTGAGGATGGAACCCAGGGCCTCATGCATACTAGGTGAGCACTCCACCACTGAGCCACAACCCCAGCCCCTTAGTACCACCATTTTCTGGCATATCATCTTGCAAGAACAGAAATTCAATGATGATGTTTTGATGCAATCCAGAAATTTTTGAATTTTTTATATGAAGTCTCCTGATTTTGCAATTTAGACAACTGCATTAGGCAAGACAAAGCTGCTGTAATAAATGTGCCTCAACACATGGTGACTTTAACTCTTCCAAGGTGACACCATGGTCTTTGAGGGACCAAGGCTCTTGTTTGTTGCTCATCCCACAGGGCATGGCCCTCATTGTGGTCAAAGTCGGGTGGCAGCTTGTCTATGCTTCAGTAACCCTCTGTAGCTAAGGCCAACGCTGAAGTAACTGACGGCCACAGGGGACTGCCAATCTGGCTCCCTGCAGCTGGGCAGCAAGTCCTACTCAGCATGGGCATTCGGCAGCACATCTTGGTGTCTACCACCCTAAATGATCCATCTTGTTAGCAAATATATCTCTATAATATCATTTGTAATGGTTGCACAGTCTTTGGTCACATGATTATACTTATTTGCTTCCTTATTTTTGAACTTTTAGATTACACGATTGCATTAGACGATATTGTAAGTGACAGTCTTAGTTGAAACTTCAGACACATCCTCATAGATTCTCTAGTGAATATACCTATGAGTAGGATTGCTGGGTCAGGGAGTGTGAAAACTTTTTTTGAGTTTGCTAGAAAATACCAGAACCTTTCTTCCAAGCTAGCAATAATTTAACATTTCCACCAGGAGTGGAACACAAATTTCTGAAGTATAATATGCATCAGACTATTGATCATTCCACTTCCAATATATTTTATTTTCTCCCTTCGCTCTTTCATCCCTTTCCTTCTTTTAGCCCTCTCCTTATTTCTCTCACTCCTTTTTTCTTCCATCTCTCCTTCTTTACTTCTTTCTTTGTTTTTCTTCTCCTTTTATTTTTCTTTTATATTATAAAATCTGTGACACATAAGAAAAGTACCCCAAAATGTACAGTTAATACTGATAATTGTGTACCACCATCTAAGTTAACAAATATAACATTTTGAGTCCCTTCCAAAAACCTCTGTCTTTATCAAGCACACCTCGGTTTCTTCTCCACACAGGAAACCACTATCTAATTTTTGTGGAAAAGCATTTTCTTACTGTTTAAAAATATAATTTGTCACTTATGGATGCATTTCAAAAGAATATAGTTTAATTTCAGCTATAGAATTTTCTATGAATGGGTCAACACTTCTTGCTCTTTTTACTCAACATTGTTCTTTCATGTTTGTGTTTATACTTTAGTTTGTTCCTTTTCATTTCGCATTCCATTTCATTTATCTACTTTGGTGTTTGGGTTTTATAAACAGGATCGCTTTGAAGATGTCTGTCTCCTGGTAGGCACATCCATAGATTCTCTAGTGAATATATTTTATGAGTAGAATTTCTGAGTCATAGAGTGTGAAAACGTTTGAGTTTGCTAGAAAGTACCAGAACCTCTCTTCCAAGCTAGCAATAATTTAACGTTTCCACCAGGAGAGATTGGTTCCCATCCTCACCAACAGTTGGCGCTGCCAGTCATTTTCTATTTGCCGCCCTTTGCTGCTATTAGTATCTCATTGTGGTTTTTAATTGCACCTTCCTGATTACTAATGAAATGGAGAAACTTTTTGTTCACTGGCAAGGCTGTCTTTTTTTCCAAAGAGTCTGTTCAAATGTTTTGCATTTTTCCCCATTAGGCAAATTGCCTCTTATTGATCTGCAAAGCTCTTAATATCGTGTGGATAGAAGTCCTCTGTCACTTGCACGTTACAATATCTTCTCCCATTCTATGCTTGGTCTTTTCACTACTTCTTCACAGTATTTTTTGATGAAAAGCAGCTCTCATGTAGACACGCACGCACACACACACACACACACACACACTCTTCATAATAAGTGACTTTGTATATTGTTTCCGCTATTTAGACAATTAAGCTATTCTGCTGTAATATTGTCTAAAATCATTATGTTTTTGTTCACATTCAGATTTATCTTTTGGCTGGAATTGAGTTTTATGTACAAGGTACATGTCCAATGTCATTCTTTCCCATATGAATGCTCAACTGTCCAAGCATTGTTTGTGAAAGATCGTCTCTTTCCTTTTGCAGTGCCACACATGCATGAGTCTGTGACAGAGCTATCTGGTCTATGGTCTGTTCTTCTGTCTCTGTACCAATCTCATATTGTGTGAAGTATGGGGTTACACTAAGATCTGCTATCTGAAAGAGCAAGTTTTCTTACCTTTTTCTCCAGATGTCCTTTTGGCTGTTCTTGTTCTTTTACATAAGATTCAAACTAAAAATCTTCTTCTTAGCAAAAGAAACAATCAATGAGGTGGAGAGAAAGCCTACATTTGGGGAGCAAATTTTTGCCACATGCACGTCAGATAGAACACTAATCTCCAGGATGTATAAAGAACTCAAAAAACTCAACACCAAAAAAATAAATAACCCAATCAATAAATGGGCTAAGGAGTTGAAGAGACACTTCTCAGAAGAAGAAATACAATCAATCAACAAATATATGAAAAAATGTTCAACATCTCTAGGAATTAGAGAAATGCAAATCAAAACTACTCTAAGATTCCAACTCACTCCAGTCAGAATGACAGTTATCAATAATACAAGCAACAATAAGTGTTGATGAGGATGTGGGAGAAAAGGTACACTTGTACATTGCTGTTGGGACTGCAAATTGGTGCAATCAATCTGGAAAGCAGTATGGAGATTCCATAGAAAACTTGGAATGGAACCACTATTTGACCCAGCTATCCCACTCCTCAGTCTATTCCCTAAAGATTTAAAAACAGCAAACTACAGTAATGCAGCCACTTCAATGTTAATAGAAGCACAATTCACAATTGCTAAACTGTGGAAGCAAGCTAGATGACCTTCAATAGATGAGTGGATGAAGAAACTGGTACATATACACAACAGAGTATTACTCAGCATTAAAATAGAATAAAATCATGGCATTTGCAGGTAAATGGATAGAACTGGAGAATATCATACTAAGTGAAGTAAACCAATCTCAAAAAACCAAAGGCCAAATGTTCTCTCTGATAAGTGGATGCTGATTCATAATGGGGATGGGGGTGTGGGGAGAATGGAGGAAATTTGGGCAAAGGGGAGGGATGGTAAGGAAGGGGTGTGGGGACAGGAATGATGATGAAATGAGATGGACATCATTACTCTAGATACATGTATGACTGTACATGTGATATGACTCTATATTGTGTACAACCAGAGAAACGAAAATGCTCCATTTATGTACAATGAATCAAAATGCATTCTACTATCATGTATAACTAATTAGAACAACAACAAAAAAGATATTCAACATCTTTTTGTAGTTAAAACTGAATAAGCAGGTTTGTCAGTAGTCACACTGGAATTTTCTGAGTCAAACATTTTTAAGGATTTTGGCATGTCCCAGCAAATGGTCTTCCGGAAGAGGTGATAGCAGTATGCACTCCCATGAGCCAGTTGTAACAAGGTTAGAAATGGAAAAGGACTATAGATGCACTAGTTTTTTTGGTGTGTGATTTAATTTAGAAATATGCCTTTAGTAGCTCCTCAAATAAAAACATATGCTGAATATATGAGTCATACTAGATTTTGGCTGTTGGGTAAGTAAAAATGCAAGCCTAATGGGAAGCAGAAAGTATTTTCCCGTATTATTATAACTGTGTGTGTGGGACCTGTTGCCCCCAGAGCTGTGCCCCCCTTCAGTTCATGTGTTAAACACTAACCTCCAATGTGTTGGTATTTGGACTCTTTGGGAAGTAATTAGGGTTAGATGAGATCATGAGGGTGGGCCTCGTGATGTGATTAGTGGCTTTGTAAGAAGAAGAGAGCTCTCTCTTTGCCACCTGAGGACAGCAAGGTGCCAGCCTGGAAGAGGACCCTCATCTGACACTAAACTGGTCAGTAGCTTGACCTTGGACTTCCCAGCTTTCAGAACTATGAGAAATAAATGCCTGTTGTTTAAGCCATCCAGCCTATGGTATTTTGTTATAACAGTTTCAACAGATTAATTTGCCATGTGGCTCAGAATTTGTGAAAAAATTGATTATGAACTATTTTGGAAGAAAGATTTAGATACCCTTAAAAGCAAAGCAAAGCACATGTTTTTAAAAAAATTCTTTTTAAACTAGAAACCTTAACAACAAAAGCAAACTGTGCATACAAGTTGTTTACACAGCCGTCTCAAAAGAACTCTCTTATTTTTGGGTACATGAAGTTTGCTAGCATTTTTGCAATGCTCATGAGTCAGAAATGAAACTGTTTACCATTAAATTAATAAGAAAATAGCATGAAGCATTTGCTCAGTGAGCTGGAGCCAGGCCTTCAGGTTGAGAGCAACTGCTTTAGGTTTCACAGCAGTAAACACAACCCTCAGGTACAGAGATGCTAGTGACTGAGGGATTAATATTAGATACACAGCCCTAAACTGAAACCCAAACGTAAAACCAACTAGTGGCTCGAACAAACCATGTGGCTCATGACCGTGCATAAATGAAAAAGGTAATTTAATTTGGCATACAAAGTGGAAAGTGTAAAAAATAAACAAAAAATACCACTTCACCCTCCATGAATGACCAGACTGACTTGCAACCCAATCACATGCAAATCAGGTGCTGTCTACTTGAACTGGATAATTGGAACACAGCACCCAGGAGGAGGAATTCAGAGGGCAGAATTTGTATTGTAATAGGGAAACACGGAACTGAATGGACCACTGGAGGTTAATGGAGCAGTTAAACTGAGAAAAGGTACCAAATCAATTTTTACAACGGGGATGTTTGTACATTCCTTCATTCCCCAACAAATATTTGTTCTGTGAACTCTGTAGGCAAAGCACTCGTGCTAAGTTCTGAAGCAGTTTTAAAGGTGTAAATGGCGGTACTAGGAAATATTTAGGTTGAGTTCTTTTGTCTGCCTTTGAATTGATGTATCTTCCATCAAATACAGTCTTTGTGAAATTTCACATCTGCAGCAATTTTTCATAAAGAATAGGAACCTACTACTTATGGTATGTGTGATAGTTTTGAAATGATTTTCAATTTCAGTCTGGGATGGTCTGTCTTTAACAGTATTTGATAGTTAATGTCCACTTCTTTTAAAAAACAGAACAAAATAGAAAACCTGTCTAAGGCTTTTAGAGGCCATAATCAAACCAGAATTTAATAACTTTCTTTTTCGTTCCTTATGTTTTGGTTATTTATTTTTATTTTTTTGGTACTGGGGATCGAACCCAAGGGCACTTAACCACTGAGCCACATCCCTAGCCCTTTTTTATATTTTACTTAGAGACAGGGATTTGCTAAGTTGCTCAGGGACTTGTCAAGTTGCTGAGGCTGGCTTTGAACTTGTGATCCTCCTGCCTCAGTCTCCTGAGCTGCTGGGATTAAAGGTGTGTGCCACCACACCTGGCTTGTTTTGGTTACTTTTTATTTCTGGAACATGATACTGGTTTTCCATTTATGGTGATGATATATAATTGCTTTTTGAATTAACATAGGTTAGGTCTTAAACAGTGAATTAGATGAAAGAAAATATTGAGCAACAGGAAAAGTAGTATCTCATGCAACAAAAAAGAAGGAAAGTGGTAGGGGAATGGATGAAGATGAGGAAAGCCCATGCCAGGGAAAACAAGAAGTGCGGGCATCTCCACTGTGTAAGCTTACGTAGTGGTTCAAACATGAGCCACCGAAGGCGCTGTGGGCATTGGCTGCCTCTTTTTCCTATAAATTCTGAAAGGCTCCCTGGAGGAGGCTTTCAATGGATAGAGACTGGCATTGGAGGAAGGGGGGCTTCCAAATGGGCCAAGTGTTGAGGCCTGTGCTGCATTTGACCATGGTCCCCAACCTCAGTGTGCATCAGAATCAGCTGGAAGACTTTCTAGCAGGCTGATTTCCAAGACCCACACTTGGAGTCATGGTTTCAGTGGTTGGGGAAGGGATGTGTTCTAACCTCACCTTTGCAAGGCCTTTGGACCATTTGAGAGAAACTGTGAATCTAGGGGATTAACACAGAGCTGGAGGGCAGAAGACAGGTGCAGGATGTGGGGGCCACCCTCCTTCATGATAGCCATCAGCTTGCAAAACAAGTGGAATGCTTCTGGTTTCCTCCACTCTCAGCTGCAGTCAATGGCCAGCTCAGTGTCAGCACTTTTCTGGATCTCTCATGTCCCCGGGAGGCTCACCTGCCTATTTGCTCCAGTTAGGCAGCACTTCTGTGGGAGAGATTGGGAGGAGAATGCTTGGGCGTAGGAGGTTTTGATTTCTTCCTGCCCTATTCAGCCTTTCTAGACAAGCCTAATACATGGTTAGGCATCCACTGGTCCTTGGACGACACCGTGAAATAAGGATGCTCAAATTCTGCTGGACCAAGCTATTCATGGGCAAAATTAGTACTAACATTCCCAGCCTTCTTGAAATTTCCATCCTTCTCTGGTGGGAGATTATAAGCACTAGCACCCCTAAATTGCTTTGAAAGTCATCCGTGGTCGTGCAAGTAGATGACATCATCTGCCTTCTACTAGCAGCAAGAATCAGTGATGTGGGGGTCTGTAAATAAAGATTTTTTCCCCAATCAGGAGGAACCATGGGATTAAACTGAGTGTGAGCCCCAAATACACACAGTGCATATTCAGCACTTTGCCTTAAACGACCAGATGGATAATATTCTGTTAGGGGATTACAGTGTGGGTTATTTCAAATGATGCAAAGATTGCTGACCCAGGCTGGGACAGTGGGAAAGCTGTGGGCACATCTGCAGCTATTGAGCACATATTTCTAAGGGTTTCCAGCCGAACATAAGTAAGCAATTGCCTGCCTGAGTGATATGGGAGTTTCATAAGGGCCATAAACACCCAAGCTGATGGCTAGCATGGCTGGCCAAATCCAGTGGTTTACAGAAACAATGTTCTTTAGCCCAATGTTACCAAATGGCACCATCTCTCCTGGGTTCCTCTGTACCATGCACTCTGAGAGGAAGGACCACATTTGAGAAGTGGATATCCAAGAGTGACCTGGTGACTCCAGCAAAAATGCTCCATATAAGTGAAGAGGTGGTGTCCTCCACATCATTATGGACAGAACTAAACAAGCCAGGGATCCAAAAGCTTCCGGGGCTGTGTCATGCATATGAGTTGCAGAGAATTAATTTCCACCAGGAGGAGAGGGCTTCCGTCTGTCGCTAGTGACTGCTAACCCCACTTTTTGTCAGGCACGACGCCACATGTTATGATGTTGTTATGTCAAATCTGCATTCTCTGGGCACAGAGCCCAGCAATGCCACTGGTAGGACATTTGCATGGTTGTCCGTAACTGAAATGACAGGTCTAAGGTCCACCACTCTCTTGTGTTCCAGACAGAGAATACAGGAGGAAGAAAGAAACAAATATCCACCCATAAAGGAATAATGAAAAAGTCAATCTGCAGGAACACAGGTACTTGTCATAAAAATCGAAACAGATATCTCAGTACCAGAAATTCTCAGTTTCTTATATTGTACTGAAATTTCATCAAGCCAATTAGATTCTAAAATAAATGACAGAAGGGGAATTTGCTGGAGATGAAGAAAGCAATATATTTTTATAGGAAGGCTACAGGTTCAGATATTTGTTGAACTGGAATTTGACCTGTGGCATTAAGATGCAGATTTTTTTTTCCCTCAAAAAACTGTAAGCGGGGCACAGATTTGCAGAAGAGACTTTTCTGCATAAGTTGTATCCTAACAATGAAATCTTGCATACAAATAGACAGCTAACAAGGCAAAGGGAAAGAAACAGCTCCCCAATCAACAAAACGTTTCATGCTCTAGAAATAGATGTGGCAGGAACTACACTTGAGCCGAAAGGTTGCTCCTTTGAAGTGAGTACAGCCATGTGTAATGTCATGACTGAAAAAAAGAAATGTGTAGAAGGACTAGGACACCTCGTCGGAAAACTAATAATAAGATGTTACATTTGGAGTCAAAATCGCATCCAACTTTTCAGCATGTCACTAGACAATATCTGAGCCAAAGTAGTAAGAGTTGACATAAAGCTTGGGGAATTCAGAACTCAGACACTGTTATGAAAGATGAAGGGGGAGGGGACACTATCCATAAAGCTGAGGAGAGGTGGAATGAAGCTGTCTAGGTTGAGAGCTACTTTCTCTCTCCCCTCTTGGATTTTCTATCCTGTGGTGCCAACATAGTGTATGTATGAAATCTGACATTCCACTTCATTCACCAATACACCATAGAAATTGAACTCAGAGGCCATCTATGGAAAATCATAGGTCACTGAATAATGTTTTATCTGTAAGTTCCAAGAGTACAGAGAACATGGCTGAGAATGCCACGTGTACTGTGAGGTTCATGATGTGCCCAGAGCATTCACTTTTCTTCAAGAAACCAATAATGCTGCTATAATTTCCTTTTCTTTCTGTTTAATGCAAGCAAAGCAGTTGTTTCTATTGCTGTTGGAAAATATGGAAGTTGAGCATGATGGGCTGATTCTGGGAATTGGGAAACACTATTTTATCTATTTTCATACTGAGGCTCTCAGACAGATGTGCAGGTTGGATCCTGCACAGAGGCTCCAGCTGGGGGAGCTGAGTGGCTCTGATAAGTAGCATGCATCTCTCTGTGGCTTTGCACCCTGACACGGAGCTGTGCTGGGTATAACATGTCTCTTTCTAACTTACTCAAGTGCATGGCATGGATTAGCAGCTGCTCTAGAAACCTCTCTACTGGCCACCTGCCAAACTTATGCAACAGAAAAGCTCAGGGAGAGAAGTCAGTCCACCCACATGTCCAACCTGGTGTTATTTATTGAGGTGTTCACTCATCATTAAATGCTCAAGTGGCTGCTACCATGATTCCAGATCTCTCATGTGCATACCAGTTACTCAGGATCTTGTTAACGTGCAGGTTCTAACCGAGGAGGTCTCAGCCCAAGAGTGTTTCTAACAAGCTCCCAGGGGATTCTGATCTGGCTGACCCACTGACCACACACAGTGAGTGGTGAGGTTTGTGGATGTCAAGGACCATAAAACTCTTAGCAAACTCTGGCCATGCTTGGGTCCCTTCTATTTGCTGACCACAGAACTCTCCTCTCCATCTTTCTGTCCCTATAAACCTTGACCACAACCCTCTGTACCCCTCTTATAAACCATCACTGAACCAAATCCCTAATGTCCCTACCAAGAAAGGCAAAGAATCCTGCTTCTTATAGATTCTGAGTTCTTTCTTTTTCTTGTTGGAAAAGACTACCTTCACCCGGGCTTTTCTTGGGGCTGGGGAAAGAATTATTATTTATGAACCACTCCTGGGCATGCCTGTGCTCGACTCATCTTTCCCTAGCCATTCTGTGAGATGACTATTATTACTGCTGTATTATAGGCAGGGAAACTGAGGCCCACTAAGATACCTCATTCCAAGTAGCCTGGATCTTGTAGGTTAACTTGTAGGGAATTAAATCTAAGGTTGATTCCAAATTCTGCACATGAGCCTCTACGTCTTGTTTTTTAATTTCCAGAAACTTAATTCTTTCTGTCAATAAGAGGTTTTCCAACTGACAACCATTCCTCAGGTACTGTAGTACCTGATGCAGAAGTGACATTGAAGGCATGGGGGCATTGCTGTAGATGTCCCTTTATTTGTTTTAAACAGAATTCTATTACTGTAGAGCCCAATGGATGTCTCATGGAGTTTTTACTAATATGACATTATCTCTGCTTCCTGTTACAGTTGATTTTGGTGACTGGTTATTTATTTTTAAAACATTTCTGATCATGGACAAAAACCTCAGTGCCAAAGTTGCTCTAGGCTTTCAAACATTGTGCTTTGGAATCCAGCAGTGACAGTCATTTCTCCTGGGTGAGTGGACTAGGTGGGAGACTGTCTAGAGTGTTGACAGTGCCGGGGGATGGGCATCTTTGTGAGCAGGTTCCAGGAATCCTGGCCTGAAAACACCCCGAAGTCAGCGGCACGTTCCTGTGGAAAGAACAGATTGGCTTCAGGAAGGAATTCCTGTGACTGAGGCTCTGAATGGCAGTGAGGGGCAGTGGTCAGAGCAAGAGATGCTGCCCAATCCCAACATGGCCCCCTTTTGGTGGGTTCATGACTCATGAATAGCAGGGAATTGAGGAGGAAATCCCTGGAGGAAATGAGATTATTTTGAAAATGCTTCAAGGCCACTTTTCAGCCAAGGATCATGGAAGACAGCTTGTGCTGCTGTTGGAGATGTTTGGCACTTGGAGCTGTGGGGGCAGGTGACAGAGCTGAGGCTCTTGTTTCCAGGCAGTAGTTTCTCCAAGAAGCCTTTTCCTAGAAGTTAGTCATCCCTGCCCACCTTGATGCGATAAACAGCTTTGCAAAACATGCTGATGTGAGCCAGGAGGCCGGACCAGCAAGGGGGTGTATGTGGCCCACATGAAATTGCCTCAAGTGAGCTAAGGCCATTAGCTTGCATTGATTTGGTTCATAAGAGCCAGCACCTTTCTCCCTGACTCTAAAATTATTTTTATTGTAGAGTCATACTTAATGACATAGTCTACTTTCTACACTGCAGAATTCTTTATATAAGGACCCGCAGTAAGTCCATCAATACTTATTGAACACTTACATGCCAGACACCGACATTGCCTTTAATGGGAACTAAGCAGCGAATACAGGTCCCAGAATGAAGCCCAGGTTGGTGTTGAAGGGGAAGGTTTTCTTGGGTCTCTATGTCAGGCAAAGCTGTCAGTCTCCTAAGTGGGTTTCCTTCTTTACTATAGCTACTAGGAAACTCAGAGCCAAGCACTTTGATTTACTGAGAGCCACTGCCCAGGATCTCATGGAATGAATTGGTTCATGGACTGTACCCCTGGTTTCATGTTATTTTCCTTTCGATCAATTTTCTTGTTTTTATCTTTGTGGGCCACTTAATATCTCTACTCTTTAATAGGGTGCTATAATTAAAAAATAATAAAAAGTTCTACAAGTCCCTGGGACAGAGGTAAGACAGTAATGATAAACTATGGCTTCCAGCAATAAGTCTGTCAGGAAAGGTATACCAGCCAGTGTGAAGCAGCCCTGGCTGTCGGGGGCCTCCAGTGAGCAGTCCAACCAGCATGGGCAAGAAACAAGTCATGTGGGACTGGGATGGAGTTCCTTAGGATGCCTGGCTGGCTAGATGCTAGAATCTAAGGGTGGAGACTCAAGGGAGAGCACCACTTAAGGTCGTGTGGACAACAAGACAACAGAGACAAGAGCATGAAGGAAACCGAGTCTGCATTAAGTAGGAAGCCCCGGTCAGTTAGGGAGTTTTGATGGTAAGCAACAGAAACAGACTCTGACAAACTTTATGGGGAGACGGAAGGGATTTGTGGAAGCATTTGGGGTAGCTTACAGAATTTAAAGAAAAAAGCAGCCTAAGAAGAGATAGGATCCCTTCTGAGAGAAGAATGGGTCATCTCTCTACCAGCTCCACAGCTGGGACGAGAGGGCAGCAGCCATGTCCCATCTCTTCATCTCTCTGCTGAAGATTCGGATTGCTTGGCACATGACAAGAGCATGATACACATGGGATGAGTGAGCGAGCAAATGAATGAAGACAGAATGTCTAACTGGCTGAGCTTGGGAAGATACCTGTTCCATGGGAGGACAGTGAAGGACTGAATTGGCTGAAGGTCCTACCAAAGTGACAATGCAGTGGGGTGTTTCAAACATGGAGGTGGGGCAGGTGGACCCCAGGAGAATGTGCACCTCAGGCAGCAGAGTGATGGCTGGTGGACTATAGAAGGTGGTGGCTCTCGCTATGTGTGGCAGGGCAACTTCTGCTCAGTTAGCTTAGCCCCTGTCCTCTGGTATCTCGGGGAAAGAAACAACCTGCAGGAAGGCTTTATTGCCAACCCTCAGGGCTGGGGAGAGACCCAGGAAATATACAGCTGGGCTCAGTCAAAAAGGGAAGGATCAGAAAGGTTGAGCAAATCCAGGTGGGTTCTGGGGAGAAGGGAGTGGAACCCAAACCAGGGCAATCCCAGAGTGACTCATTTGGAAATGAACCTGAGTGTACTTCTCCCATAACATCTTTTTTTTGTACTTCTTAACAAATTGCATTTTAAAGTTAACATGAAGGAACAACCCACCTGGGTATTGCAAGCCAGGTATGCCCCGTCGTGGGTCACCAGGGTCTCAGTTGCTGGGCTCCAGCCCTACTGGATTCCTGCTGCCTTTAAACAAGCTAATCTCATTCCTGCTCAGGGACTCTGCTCTCATTGTCTCACATACTTTCTGTCTCAGTTTTCACCTGGCTGCCTCATTATTCCTCACAAGGGTCAACTTCCCTTTGCAAAGATCATCTCCCCAATTTAAAATAGTTGCATCCAGTCACTCTCTGTCACATTGACCTATTTTATTTCCTCCACAGCACTTACAAATCTCTAAAATAATCTTATTTGTGTAAATGCATATGGATGGAATATCTCCCACTTGGGAGTGTAAATTCCGTGAGGATGGGGACCAGGTCTCTCTCTTACACCGATATCCTGCAGAGCTAGACCAGCCCCTGGCACTGGGTAGGTGCTTAGTAAGTACTAATCATCACCCTTTTGTTCCTGGGACAAACTCAAATTGGTGGTAGTGTATTGTCTCTCACCCTAACCCCATCCATACTTGATTAGATCTATTTTTCTGATATTTTAAGAGTCTTATGTATACATTGATCAGTGAATTGGACTGATTTCCTTCTCTGAAATCCCTCTTCTAGTCAACATCCCCTCAGGAGGAGCTGGAGAAATACTGCCCCCTTTTCTATTCCATGGAAGGGTTTGTCTAAGGAACTATCTAGACCTGGAAGTTGGGTAGAATCCTTCTTTAAATCCTTCTGAGCCCGTTGTTTTTCTTGGGGGAAGATTTAAAATGGCTACTTCAGTTCCTTGGTAATCCCAGGACTATCTGGGCTATTCCTTCTTGAGATTATTAAGGCAAGTGTTTATTAAAATTTCCCTTGCAATTTGACCATTACATCTAAGCTAAATTAAGTAGAGTGGTGATCTCTGGAGGTTCCTGGGCTGTGTAATGGGTCCATACATAATTATCACAGTGAACATAGAAAATAAAAAAGAGAGAGATCCTTGCACTAAAGAGGACAGCACATATTAAGTCAGGGATTTTAAATCCAATTCCGTATACTCAAATCCCACTGAAAATTCAGATCTGCTGAAAACACAAACTGGTGGATGACTCTGTCTTGGTGCCCAGGGACAAACATTTTCCAGTGACATAGGCAGGCCTGGATATGAATGGTCCAGGTAACCTGGTCTCTCTTAGTTTAGTCAGTCCCCCCCCCCCCACAGTGACCAAAGTTGATTTGGGGCTCACAGTTTCAGAGGTCTCAGTCCTAGAAGGCCAACTCCATTCCTTGGAGCCTGAGGTGAGGCAGAACATCATGGCAGAAGAGTGTGGAGGACTTCAGCTCAGGACATCACCACAAGGAAGCTGAGAGAAACTAAGCTGGGCTCATCAGGGACAAAATATATACCCCAGAGGCACGTCATATGCTGTCTGCCTATAGCTATCACCCAGCTAACCCATTCAAGTGGAATAATGCAGTGAGTAGGTTTAGGCTCTCAGAACCCAATAATTTCACCTCTGAACTTTCTAGCATTGTCTCTCACATGATCTTGAGGACACCTCACATCTAAACCATAATACTCCCTTTAGACTCTGGAAGAAGGTCCTTGAAAAATCTCTCTGCCATTTTTCCCCAGGCTGGGTACTTGGCCTAAGGCACCCCAGAACATTAGAGTGCCCAAGATAAGATAGCAGCCATAGCAAGTTTCCAACAGATGTCTCCTTCCCATGCCACAGGCAGCAGAGACTGAACGTACATCCTGGAAAAGATAGAATCAAACACTAAGCTGAAATTGAGGACAGCCCTGTGGCATGACTGGATCTTCTGTGAATGACATTGTTATGAAACTTATTGTAGGTCTGGGTCATTACTATGCTAAAAGGACAAGTAGATTAAAATAAAAGAAATTTCAGAACAAATGCAGGAAGGTGTCATCAAGTTTTTGTATGCCATTAGCTGTCAGAAAGTTCACAATTAATCATGATATCGTGCAAAACGTTAAAATACTTGCTGGAGAGGGCGGAGATGCTAGAACCTATAAATTTATGCCAGCTGAGCACTGGCTGTGGGGGCGTCTGACAAATGCATTTACTATTTTGCCAACTCCAGTAAAGTGTTACAAAATTGCAACAAAATTGTTTTCTATGCAAACAGTTGTTTTTAAAAGGGTCCTTATAATAGCAATTCAATGCTTTCAGGGTATGCACATACCTAGATATTTAAACAAAAAATATTAGAAATTATTTTTCTTAATGTCAGACTTTTCATGCGGGGAGTGGGGGAGAGGAGAGAAGAAGGGACAGGAACATTTGAACAGCACTGGAAGGGAGGTAGGGTGGCCCTGTAAAAGAAAGATGGGAAGCCACTAATTAAAGTTTACCAGTCTCTGAATAGGGACAAAAACTTCCGGTGTCCTCACCAATTCCCAAAAGTAATGCTATGCTACTTGAGAAAGCTATATATAAAATTTGAATTCTATCTCCTCCCAGCCCCGTTTTGGCAAAATCTGTCCTAGAAACACCTCATCTGTGACCTTTGTCAGAACCCAGGGGGGAAAATTAGCTCAACTCTATCGTGACATTATGGATGTTTCCTGGAAAATGACACTAAATCAAATTTTTTGAACATATATTTTTCAACCGTGAAACTAAATCCCTAAAAAGCGAGTTACAAACCCACGGGAAGCGAGTTAAGCAGCTTTCCAAGAGTTCTTGTACCAGAAAATTCTGCAAGACACTGAAGAACAATGGCGCCAATGGCAGCACTTTAAATTTATAAGGTCCTCCCCTGAAAGAGGCAGCTACGAATCCTATAAAGCGTTTAAAGCAACTTTGTCCAAAGAATCCCATCCGGACAAGAGACTATACAACGCCGGTTTACCCTAGGTCGCTGACCTGCAGGACCCAGAGTCTTTTGGGCCGGAACTGGGGTCTTATTGTCCACGTGCCCAACCTTAAGTCCAATCACCGCTCAATCGCCTGAGGCTATTAGATTTGTCCCCATTTAACAGAAGAAGTTGAAGCTTCGAGAGGAGGGCGGGGCGGGGGGAGGGGAGAGACAGACAGACTAGACACTAGAGGGGCGAGGAAGAGGAGCTTTTCCTCAAGACCTTAAAAACTACTTAAATCAATCTAAACTAACTGAACAACGACTTTCAAGTTCCAACATCTGTGTTTCTTTGGAGTAAAGTTCTTTAATCTCATTTCTAAAGCTAAGAATCTGGACAAGCTTTTTTTTTTTTTTTTTTTTTTTTTTCCCTTTCCCTGTAAATGAGAACAAAGAATCGCCCCTTCCCCCTTCACCCCAATTCAGGAGGACGTCAATCACAGTGGACACAGCAGAAAGAGCCAGAGCATCTGCTGGGAGCGTAATAAAAACGAAATCGCTCCCTGTCTATACTGTCCAGAGCGAGGAGAAGGCTCCCCACCAACACCCAAAACTGAAATCTTCTCTGACCCTGGGGTCAAAAAGATTTATTACTTCCTCCTTATGGGAGAAACCACAGAACAGCTGGAAAGGACCAGCAGGGTGTCAGAAGCCTGAGAGTGCCGCTCCTGGCTCTCTAAGCGCTCCCGGGAGCGGTGTGTTTTGGGCTACGCGAGAAGCCGCCGCCGGTGTCTACCCAGAGGGAAGGCGGAGACAGCGAACCGCCGCCGGGGGATTTCT
Source organism: Spermophilus citellus (assembly GCF_964194105.1). Lineage (NCBI taxonomy): Eukaryota > Metazoa > Chordata > Mammalia > Rodentia > Sciuridae > Spermophilus > Spermophilus citellus. The sequence continues at coordinate 39,944,181 of NC_138188.1, forward strand.
GCCCAAACTTTATCACCAACTCTCTTCGAGAGTAGCACAGGGCCGAGTCCTGCAGCCACGCAGAATCTAAGCCTCCGGTAGCTCCCAGCCCCAGAGGCTGCGAATCACGCGCCCGCGCCCCGGCGCTTTGCGCACAGAGAACTACGTCTTTCCAATCGCGGATGGCGGCCCAAGCAGCGCGGATGTAAACCGGGTCGCATCTCCAGCCCCCAAGGAGGCGGCGGCGGGAGTCAGGCGCTGCGAGGAGGGCGGGCGTGGGACAGGCGGAGGAGGAGGGCAGCTCGGCGAAGGGGAGGAGCCCCGGCGACAGACGGCGGCGCGCGCCAACCCGCGCCGGCTGGCAGAAGCCGCGCAGAGGCTGGCCCGAGCGCGTTGCAGGCGCTCGGCGTAGGGGGAGTCGGGTAGCAGCATCCTCCCAGGCGCCGCTTTCTCGCGGCAGCGGCAGCGGCGGCGGGGGCTTTCTCTGCCTGGATACCTCGATGGCCAGAAGCGGCTCGTGCCGGGGGCGGGGCAGGCAAGAAAGCGCTGCGGACCCGGGCTCCTTTGCTTAGAGCTGTGTATGCAGGGTCCTTCCGGGCCAATCTGAAGCTATGGAGCGACGGGGCTTGCTTGCGCTGCCCGCCCGGGCATCCTCCCGGTGATGGAAGAAGCAGCCGCCGCCACTGCGGGGTCGCGCTGCACCCCATCCGCCGCAGCCAGAGAGATGGGAAGATTGGCTGTGCAGAGGCCGAGGGCGAGACAGCGACAGCCGCTTTGCCCGGAGCTGGGTCGCGTATAAGCCACCCTTACCGTCGCCTCTAGCCCGCTTCGCCCCCTAGAGCGAGGAAGGAAGCTGCGGTCCCTAGAGAGAGGAGGAGACGTCGCTGGAGCCGGGACGCGCCGGGTTCAACGGAGCGCGCAGCAGGGCTCCGGGCCCGGTGAAAGTTTCCCTTTCTGAGCTGCAGGGCGCCGGCTGCCAGGAAACTCTGTCCAGGGCTAGGGCTGCAGAGTCTCGCGGCTCCCTCGAAGGCGCAGGGACCCCCAGCAGAAAAGAGCAGAAGAGAATTCGAGGAAGGAGTGACAGCCGGACAGTCCTCCCGTGCGATCCGGGGCCGCTCTGGGGCGCGCCCGCAGCTCCAGGTGAGTGGGGGAGCCGGCAGACTTGTGGGTGGGCGTTACTTAGGCGGAGGAGGTAGCTGGGAGGGAGATTGGGGCGCACCCACTCACTCCGCTTCCCCTCACAGGTCATCTCCGAGCCGCTGCCATGGGAGAGCCAGCCTTGGGCGCCAGGGACCAGCCGCCACTGCCGCCGCGCCCGCCTCGGAGCCGCGGCCCCAGTCCCGGCGCCCGCAGCTGGCCCGCTGCGTCCCCTTCTCGGGCTGCAGGGCCGCCTCCGCCGCTTTGCCGGCCGGAGCTGTGCCTGTGATGAGCCGCAGCTCTCCGCGAGCTCTGCCCCCGGGCGCGCTGCCCCGGCTGCTCCCGGCTGTGCCTGCCGCCGCGCCACGCGCCCTGCTCCCGCCGTGGCCCCGGCGCCCAGGACGCCGCTGGCCCGCGTCCCCGCTCGGAATGAAGGTGTTCCGCAGGAAGGCGCTGGTGCTGTGTGCGGGCTATGCACTGCTGCTGGTGCTTACCATGCTCAACCTCCTGGACTACAAATGGCACAAGGAGCCGCTGCAGCAGTGCAACCCCGACGGGCCGCTGGGTGCCGCGGCAGGGGCAGCTGGGGGCAGCTGGGGGCGCCCGGGGCCGCCTCCAGCGGCTCCACCCCGCTCTCACACCCGTTTGGACCCCCGCACTCCGTACCGCCCTCCCGCTGCCGCCGTCGGGGCAGCTCCTGCGGCAGCCTTGGGAGTGGTGGGGGCCGCGGCCCCTCCAGGCAATGGCACTCGGGGCACCAGGGACGGCGGGGACAAGCGGCAGCTGGTATATGTGTTTACCACGTGGCGCTCGGGCTCGTCCTTCTTCGGCGAGCTTTTCAACCAGAACCCCGAGGTGTTCTTCCTCTACGAACCAGTATGGCACGTGTGGCAAAAACTGTACCCCGGGGACGCCGTTTCCCTGCAGGGGGCAGCGCGGGACATGCTGAGCGCTCTCTATCGCTGCGATCTCTCCGTTTTCCAGTTGTATAGTCCGGCGGGCAGTGGGGGGCGCAACCTTACTACTCTGGGCATCTTTGGGGCAGCCACCAACAAAGTGGTGTGCTCCTCGCCACTGTGCCCCGCCTACCGTAAGGAGGTCGTGGGACTGGTGGACGACCGGGTGTGCAAGAAGTGCCCTCCTCAGCGCCTGGCACGCTTTGAGGAGGAGTGCCGCAAGTACCGCACACTGGTCATCAAGGGCGTGCGCGTCTTCGACGTGGCAGTATTGGCGCCACTGCTTCGAGATCCCGCCCTGGACCTCAAGGTCATCCACCTGGTGCGTGATCCCCGTGCGGTTGCCAGCTCACGCATCCGCTCGCGCCACGGCCTCATCCGTGAGAGCCTACAAGTGGTGCGCAGCCGGGATCCACGAGCCCATCGAATGCCCTTCCTGGAGGCCGCCGGCCACAAGCTGGGTGCCAAGAAGGAGGGTATGGGCGGCCCCGCAGACTACCATGCGCTGGGCGCTATGGAGGTCATCTGCAACAGCATGGCCAAGACGCTGCAGACAGCCCTGCAGCCCCCCGACTGGCTGCAGGGTCACTACCTGGTGGTGCGGTACGAGGACCTGGTGGGAGACCCCATTAAGACGCTACGGAGGGTGTACGACTTTGTGGGGCTGCTGGTGAGTCCAGAAATGGAGCAGTTTGCCCTGAACATGACCAGTGGCTCAGGATCCTCCTCCAAGCCATTCGTGGTATCAGCTCGCAATGCCACGCAGGCCGCCAATGCCTGGCGGACGGCACTCACCTTCCAGCAGATCAAGCAGGTGGAGGAGTTTTGCTACCAGCCCATGGCTGTGTTGGGTTATGAGCGGGTCAACAGCCCCGAGGAGGTCAAAGACCTCAGCAAGACCCTGCTTCGGAAGCCCAGGCTCTGAGAGAGTTTCCCAGGAGATCCGACACTCTGTGGAGACGCCCACAAAGATAACTGTGATGTGTTTAAACAAACAGCCCAGACCCAAACTGAGGTAGCCCACATATTCTATTATAGATATATAATATAAATAACCACACAGGCACTAGCTGTCGATGTTTTGAGTCAGTGAATTTCAAGGAACAGAAAACACACACACACACACACACACACACACACACACCTCAGAAAAGTTAAGACTTGAAAGTTCTGAACAGTGGTCCCTCCTCTCTTGTCCCCTGTCTCTTTCCCCTTCCCCTTTCTCCTATTTCTCACCCTCTCTCCCACCTGCCTTCCATTTTGAAGTGGAATGTTGATGAAATCTAGTTCCAGTAACCCAAATCTTGTTTACAAAGTTTTCGTGGTATCTGTGAACATGTAAGAGTAATCTGGATGTGGGTGGGGGGTGGGGCGGACAAAGGGGAAGTGGTCCAGGAAAAAAAAAAAGCCCCACTGGGCCTGATAATAAACTAAGGAGGCATTCCTCTAAAGTAGACTTTTGTGTGAAAAAGCAAAGGTTACATGTGAGTATTGATAAAGAAGATAATAAATAATATTCTTTTTTAAAAAAAAATATATTTGCCTCCCTTGCTTTGGATTTACCTGTGTTACTTGTCCTACAGAGCTTCAGATAGAATCTGCTTCCCTTCCGCCTTCCCTTGTTTCTAGCCCTCTCCTGAAGGACAGCTAACCAGGGAGAAGCTTCTGGCTCCTTGATAATAACCCCGGAATTGTTTTCTCACATGTAAATCACGGCCTGCCAGGTGTTCAGGAATGGAAGGAATCTTCAAATTCTACAGGCACAACCAAGACGGGCAGTGGAAGAAAATGCACAAACTACTCTCCTGTTGAACTCCAAGTACAGAAAGGAAGAAGTGAGCCCTTGAGGATTTGAATGCATTTACTTTTGATTTCTACTGTATTGAGTTAAGACAGGGAACCTTGAAGCTGAGACTAATGTTTTTTGTCATGAGTTTGGCTCTGGGAAAAGTCTTTTTAAAAAGTATGTAATTTTAGAAAATTCTGATGATTAGAACACAAGCCTCAAAAATGAATGTGAACATATTGTTGGCGATGGTAGCAACTTCTTCAGTTAGCAAAGTGACACAAGTATCTGTCTGGGGTGTTTTTCTGCCTCTGACACAGTACCCAGGCTTAGAAAAGCAGAGAAGTTTTATCTTCCCTTTTTGGAGTAAGGGCACTTATGGGCTCTTCCTCTTCTTCCTCGCTTACCATCCAAATTAGTGAGAAAGAGAATATGAATTTATAATGGTTTACTTGGGATGCCTAGGGGATATGTTGCTTTCTTTATCATGTTTCCTAAAAGGAAATTTGCAAAGAAAACACATGCTGCAGACAGTGTAAGGCTTCAGCCAAGAGCTTCTTTTAGATTTGAAAATGAATTATGGCGAAGAGAAAATAAAAATGGATTAGTGTGTAGGATTTTGAGATTTGGTACTTTCCCAGGGAGAAAACCATTTTATTTTCCTGCAATGGATATGATATTGCTGTGTCCTGAACCCATATTGTACTGAAGCGTTCTGCAGAATGTTGTATTAGGATAAGAAATTCTGAAGCCCAAATGGGAACAAGAGACAGTGTGGTTGTATATTGCATTAAATACGGTACAAGTTCAATATCATCATGGCTTTATTTTACTATAATTTGTAATGAGGTTTCTGAAAGTTGTTATGTATAAATTCTGAAGATTTTATTTTAGGGAAAAGACAATGAAAAATAATACATACATTGAAAATATTTGAACTCAAAGTGATTCTTAAGTATGACTATCATTGGGTTGGGGCTTAGCTCAGTTGGTATGTGCTTGCCTTGCATGTACAAGGCCCTGAGTTCAATCCCCAACACTACACCAAAAAAAAAAAAAGTATAATTATCATTATAGTGTGAGATCTAACTACATTGGTAAAGATTCCAAGATGAAGAAGTGTATAGGTTTTTTTTTTTAAAGGTATATATGGCAGTGGATTTTATAACATGTTCTAGAATGCTTGTTTCTTAATATACTAAAATAGTTTCTAATGTTGTGCTTATTAAGTTATATTACAGTTATGACACAGTGATCATATTGTTCATGATTTTTTTTGTGGTAGTGCCTATGCTGAATTATCTTCAGCAACATTTGTAAGAGCTTTAATTTAAGAATACTTTAAAACTAAATGAACAAAATAAATATTAATGTTGGATGACTATAGATGAAAAAGGGTTTAGTGGGAAATTAAGATAGCATCATTAAAAAGCAACCACTCTGAATAAAATAACCATTTAAAAACAAATTTCATGTGGCATTAGAATCAGCTCTTAACCACCACAGTGAAATTTATGCCTGGTTCTTGAGCGAAGGATTTTTAAGCAGTTGAATTCGTTCTTCTCCCAGTATATCCAGTGACTTGGATTGTGCTCAAGTAGGATGATGATGTTTTTGGATCTTGTATTAAAAAAAAAAAATTAGATGCTATGCAGAGCCTTAGCAGTCTCCAGAACATTCCTGGCCTCTGCTCAGATGAAATATTAAGCTCACACCAACCGTTCCCCTTCACTCTGTTTGCACAGGTTTTTTTGCCTGTAATTTCCTTGTTTTGTGGCAGCTTTATCCTCTCCACTCTGCCACTCTTGGACTCTGTAATTTGAAAGGTGAATTGTTCCTGGAGATTTGCACCTAGCTGCCTTCCAGGAAAGTGAGAAGAGGGTTGTTCCTCCTAACAGCCGAGATAGTCATATCAGTGACATTCAGCTTCTGTAGGTTTGAGGAGAGGAGCCTTTTTGGCGTTAACAAGCTCCTGTCAGCCCCTGGTGCAAACAGGCCTGGGCCACAACAAATTGTAACAGAGCCTATGACAGTTTTGGAGGCAGCACACATGAAAGAGATCCTTTCACATTTCCCAGCCTGGCAAGATGTCCATCAGCAGGAGGAAACATTCTCCCGAGCACGTTATTAGAGTTGATTTGTATTTTAAGCCCTGCTCAACTAATAGCACTCCTGACTTGCACTTTTGACTTTGGAATGTCTGTGTTAATTGGAAAGTTCTATGTAGAAAATAAATCCCATGCCGTGCCTTTAGTCAACAAATATGGTTTTAGAACAAGGCAGAGGCACAGTGTGGGTGCTTGAGTTTCAGGAAGCTCAGAGCCACTGAAAGGCCTCATTCAGACTGACCCATGGGGACCTTGTGGGCCGGGGCTGGAGCAAACCTGTACCCTTCGGTGTTTGCCACACAGTGAGTGCTGGATATATATTTATCAAAGAAGTGAAGGAACTATGTAGCTATCTAATTTTGAAAATGCTCAGAGGGCAAGAGTTGAAGAATGTGTTATCTGTCTGGGGACAGATCCAGGCTATTCACTGTGGTTTGCTGAAGGAAGTGGGCCCTATTTAGATGCAGGCAGTAAGCAATATCTTTAAGATGCTCATGGAAACTTGTGTATAGACCAGTATTTCCCACTGATGAGTTAGAAACTGAAAGGCAGAATTTATGAATGTGAAGGAGTGAAAGTTTCCAAATAAGGATCTAACTTTTTAATATTTATTTTCCCAACTCTATGAACAATGTGCAGGCAGGGATCGGAACATACCTGCAGAACAAATGTGCCCAGGTGCCTAGGAGAGGCTGTAACATGATTCATTTTTGTAGAAGCCATGTGAGAACTTATTGTTTCTGTGCTGTGAATGTGCAGACAAGTGCTCTGGTGTAAATTTAACCCAAGAATGGTTACTTCAGGGAGTTTGTTCTATTGTGGATGCTGAATGAGACAACGGCTGTCTATTCCATGCATCCCTGCCTGGCTGCAGCCAGTCCTGGGCAGGGTTTCTATTACACACAGTAGAGTTGTGGCTGGATGATGGCGATGGTTTTGAAATTAATGTGAATTCGGTTGAGGCTATTACATTAATATTCCCTAGACACTGAGCAATGAAATAAAGATCATGTTTGAATCCCAGTCTCTAGACATGACTTCAGGAAGAGCAAGAGGGAAATTAAACAGGCGTGTCTCTTCTATAGACATGGTAAATAAGGGTGAGATGTCACTTTACCACCCTTCTCCAACTTTCTTCCTTCTGTACACAACACACACCCACACCCACACACACCATATTGAGTTCCTGCATTGTCTTGAAGGAGTCTGGACAAGAATATTTAATTTTTTTCTGTTTTGGGGCTGGGTATGGAACCCATGTTCTCATGTATACCAGGTGAGTTCTGTACTCCAGAGCTATATTCCCAGCCTCAGAGAATGTTTCAATACCAGCTAATGGGTAGGTGGTGAGCTCACTTTTGATCTCAGGCTTCTGGAGAGTGAATGGCCAATTATTGTATCAGAACCTGTGACAGTTCTGTATCAGGATCCAATGTGGACAGGTACAAAATGACAATCACAATTTGAGGGATGGCTAAAGGTATGTGATGGGATATTCCCAGGTAAGTGCATAGTTTATATACCTCTTTTGTCACTCACCTTGAGAAGAGCCCTTTCAAGCCTGTCACAGCTAAGAAAATAATTTGTTGAAATACTTTTCCTTCTTTCTGGACCTCCAGCTGCTACTTTTGCAGTTCAAAAATACAAGCCAATGAACTACTCGGGTACAGGCCTTGGTACAAGTGTTTAATAATTGCAATCATAAGGCTTGACTTTTATTATATCTGAGGCAATTCTGCACACCCTTAATCAAATTATTTTAAAGGAAATGTTAGATTCTGCATAACACATCAAGTTTGTAGAATGGGAAACTTTCTGAACCAGTGTTTGAGGGGTGTTGTTGTTTATAAAATTAAAGGAGTTTTGAAGGAGCAGGAGCCTGTCTGTACGCTTGGTAACATGATGATAAAGGGTGGTCAAGGCCAGAGCTTAACTTTTGGTTGAATTAGTTGTCTGTAAGGAAATGTCAAAAGTATTTTGGGGCTGATTGACCTTTGAGGTTTGTGATGGTCACCCTACCAAGTGAGTGATGGTAAAAATAACCCCTGTAATCCAAAGCTATACTCAGAAACGTTTTGCAGTGGTTTCCATACCAGGTATATAGACGGGGCTAGAAATTCACCTTGAAGTGCTTAGTTTTCTGGACAGGACCAGCTACATAATTTGCAGGGCTCAGAGCAAAACAAAACTGCAAGGCCCTTGTTTAAAAAAATCAGGCTTTTGAGATGACAGTTACACCAAGCACGGCGGCCCCCTTTAAGCAGGGGGGCAAGAGTGCAGGTTGTATGTCCCTGAAGCTGATACTGTCTCCAGATGCAAGGAATTAAATGTCTAGCTACAGGAGAGAACGAATAATGGTGCAAATGAAAAATGGGTGCAAAAACCTGTGTGATTGTGTATAACTACAATAAGGCTTGTTGAGCACACTGCGATCCATTTTAAAGTGGAGTATGCACAATGTACTTCCTGGTGTTTGCAGCCAGTGATTGACAATGCTCTCTTAACCATTGGTTGAGTACAATAACATTTGGGATGGTCCTATTGAAGATGGAGGGAGCCTGTGCTGCTCCTGGGATCCTTATAAGAACAGGTCAGGACAGACATCTTGCATGAGGACGGAGAACATGACCTCCTTGTCCTCTGGAATGTGAATGCTGACAGGTTCCTCTAATAATATTTCCTTCCTTCTGGAACTTTTGTGGGGCTCTCCTCATTTTTGTGGGGCTTCTCCTTTTCTTAGTATGTAATAGAGACAGAAAGTCCATGGAAAAGCAAAAGGTTGAGTCACAATAAGCTCAAGGAATAAAGGGACAAGACGTACTAAGCCAACTGGCATTCCTCTTTATTGTGTTAAGTCAAATTGGTGCAGATGATTTGTATTTTGGTTTTGAAATGTCGCATTTTCCTCTGGGTCTCAGTTCTTCACTTTGTCTCTCTCTTTCTGCCTGCCTGCCTCCCTTTTCTTTTTTTAACTTGTGAATTTCTACTCCTTATTGAAGGTTCTGGATCTTTGTGCCAGTCCTGCTCCAAGATGCAGAAATGTTTTTCTGTTCCCTATTCTACTATAATGCTGCGTACTTAGATCTATCAGTGTTATCACTGCAGATTGGAATCAGGCTAATAGGCGTATTTCCCCCTCCTGGGCTAGATCCTTCCCTAGAAGGGATTGGATCTTATTTGTGTGTGTGTGTGTGTGTTTCCCCTGTACCAAGACAGCTTCTTGTACTTAGGTCTTTAATAAGTGGGAGCTAAATAACAAATGTTGCCCAAGAAGCCGGAGCAGAAGAGACGGAGGCACAGATGCTTTGTCAATAGGTTTTAGAGTTAGCACTGCTGTATTCCACTTTCATTTATATGTGTGTCAGATGAGAAGCTGAAAAAAGAAGACAAATTAATACAGATGAAAGTGGAGGCTTGAAAGAAAGTTAACAAGTGAATTACCATCAAGGAAAAGTTATATATAATGAAAATTCTAAGGTCCAAGCAGGAAAATGTATTCTTGCAATGTAGTCTGAGACCATTATTTGTTTTTGACATGTAGAGTTCACCCCCAGTTTGATCATCTTCTAATCATTTCAGAGACTGGAAAATTTTCAAGAAACAACATCGATGTCTAAATATTACCTTTCCATTTTCAGATGTCCCAGTTACTCTGGCCAACTCTTGGTCTCTCTAGGATTGAACCAGTTCCTGGGAGGAATTCAAATATTTCATGTTCTCCTATTGGTGCCCAGGTATCTTTATATGAAGGATGGCATTACATTACTTTTTGAAAGAAAAATAGGAATGGAAACACATCTTCATTCACTATCTATATCTATAGTTTTTTTTCCCTGTTATTTAACCAGACCTACTTCCTGGTGAGACCGGTATTCTCCCAAGGACGCGAGTTCCGAAATCCCATTATTTAGGTTAAATCTTCGCTGCACGTAGTTTTTCATTTATATTTTCATATTTCCCAAGTGGCTTCTTCATGTGCTCTGCTCTTTATAACTTTCAATCATCATTTTCATTTCACTTTCAAATGCCCTAAATAGCAAGACAATGCTGGGTTAGTCTCTGCAAAGTGCTTTATTAAGTCTGATTCCATTTGATTCCCATGCAATCAGCATTAAGACGACCCCCGTTGTACAGAAGGGCATATCAGTTTGGATGGGTAGTTTTCCCAAGCCACATGGCTAATGAATGGCACAGTCTTTCTTTTTGCCACGTACATCAGAGATCACACTGTTTCCTTTGAAGAGATACCTACAAAATAGCAAACCTTTTTTTGGTTCCAGTCCAATGCTTTTTGAGAAATGCATCCTGAATGCCTACATTGGGCCTCCAACTGGGGAACAGGTGTATCTTTAGAGATGCATTTTTGTGCAATATAAGGAAAAAGTAATTGTTATTTTAAGTGCAAATTCCTCTTACAATGACTTCCTTCCTCCCTCCCTTCCTTCCTTCCTTCCTTCCTTCCTTCCTTCCTTCCTTCCCTCCTTCCCTCCTTCCCTCCCTCCCTTCCTTCCTTCCTTCTTTCCTTCCTTCCTTCCCTCCTTCCCTCCTTTCCTCCTTCCCTCCTTCCTTCCCCCTTCCTCCCTCTTCCTCTCTGTCTTCCTCCTTTTCTCTCTTTCTCTATCCCACCATCCCCAGGCTGGCCTCCAGATTGAGTATAGAAGTGGTGCCTCTATCCTGTTGTTTAGCAAAACACAGTAAAAGGCCATTTTGGTGGTGGAAAGAAGCTCTATAAAAAAACTGAATAGGAAATTTGGGGATTGGAAAAAAGAAGAAATAATAGGGGCCAAATGGCTGAATACTAGAGTCCAAGTAGGGAGACTAGAGAGATGCTTCCTGGAAGGGAAGACAATGGCCAGCCACAGGAAGAGAGTGGTCAGATTGGAGCTGTTTGCCCCACTGAGCCTGATATAGCCATGGAGTTGCCCAGAACCTCTGGTAAAGCTTCAAGCCTTGAGTGGGTGGTGCTTTGCAGGTTGAAGGGTCAGGGCAGTGGCACCTGGATTGACAATGGGACACATCCCGACCAGTTCCCACAGGCAGAGAACTATGGAGAGGTATTTCTGGTAGTTTGGTTCAGGAAGTGCTGGCTCACCCCAGGACATGATTGGGAGGGAGGAGGAAGTTTCCTTCCCCATGGTGAGGTGGAGATTCAAGGCCATGGTATTTAAGTTGTAAAGGGCAAGGTGGCCTCAAGAAGCAGGGGATATGCTGCCACATGACTTGTAACCCTGAAGGCCACACAGAACTCAGCAGGCAGGTGGAGACATAGCAAGGTAGGAAACGTTGGCCTGTTGTAAACTCCCAGGTGATTCTCCAGAGCTACCAGTGTGGAAACCGGGCATAGAGACATGGATGGAGACCCATTCCTAGTTAGAGGGAAAGCATAAACTAGAAGAGCTTTTTTGTATTTCCTTGGTTCTGACTAGCCTTTCCATGATTCCAGAATTATCTGTGTCCTTATGTAATGTTGGGGGACCAGGGAGGAAGTGCCCTTGGGATTCTGGTCATGTTTTGGGAGGAAATGAGGTTGAAACCCAAGCAGACAGCTGGGGTGGGTGGTCTGAGAGTGTCGGTCCAGGTTCTTCAGTTACAAAAGTGACCCAACTAGATGGAGCAGAACAGGGAATCGACTGGGAAAGATGGCATCGGTCACAGGTGAAGCAGTGCTGAAGAGCCAGGCTGGGTACTTTAGTTTCTTTTCCTCCTTTCTTCTCTCTCTCTCTCTTTCTTCTTCTTCATCATCTTCTTCTTTTTAATCACCCTTCCTCTCTCTTGCTCTTTCTTTTTTTTTGCTTTGCACATTTAGAAGTCCTGGATGAGAGAGCTGGGCTGGTGATGTTGGGTCAGATGTCTGTTCCTTGGCACCGGAGCAGGGCACCTTGGCTGATCCACCAATCCACACACAATGCAAAGTCATTTCTCAGAGAAAATCAGGTCATAATGATTGAAAGTAGAGACAACAGATCCCAGGTGGTCTCAAACCAATACACATCTTCTATATTCATTTGTACACTTTTATTATTTTCCTGCTACCTTGAATAATCAGAGGCTATTTTCATTGGAAGCCACTACACACAAGGCTGTGCACTTTGCCTCGCTATGTTAGGATGTGGGCCAGCCATGAACCTCGCTAGTTAGTTGGGCTGCCATGCTTGCTGGACATAAATAAGAACATTCATTTATTTAGTCTTAAGTGATGCAGAGAAATGGGATGTGAGATGGAAATCATAAGATGAAATCCTTGTAGATACTATATTTTGAGATGTGCTTTCCTCCAGGTGTTAACAATCCTTCCTTACTTCCCTTCCTCCCTCCTTCCCTCCTTTCTTCCTTCCTTCACTCCCTCCCCCTTCCTTCCTTCCTTCCTTCCTTCCTTCCTTCCTTCCTTCCTTCCTTCCTTCCTTCCCTCTTTTCTTCCCCCCTTCCTCCCTCTTCCTCTCTGTCCTCCTCCTTTTCTCTCTTTCTCCACCCCACCATCCCCAGGCTGGCCTCCAGATTGAGTATAGAAGTGGGGCCTCTATCCTGTGAGTGACAGGCAGCCATGATGGTAAAAGCTGCTTTAGAGAAGCAGTGGAGCCAGGGACATGGATGACATCCTAAAGCCACGGCACCAGCCAAGGACCACGGGCCTCCAGAATACCTGCAATGTGGGGAGAGCACATGCCTGTTTGCTTGAGCTGTTGCTGCCGACTTTCTGTTCCTTATAGCCAAACACCATCCTAACGAATGCACCACATAGTCTCGTAATAGTTTATCGGGTCACTTGAAACTTGCAACCACTAGGTAGAAGTATGATTATGATCCTTCTTTTATAGAAGAGACGGAGACTCAGAGAGGTCAACAGTCTTGTCCATATTCTCAAATGTATTGTCAAGATCAGCTTTGACACCCAGTGTGGTGCTAAGCCAGTAGTTCTGAGTGGACATGGGACTGTCTCTGGAATCAGTCTGGTTGGGGAGGGGAACAACTGGAGGGGTAGCCTCTGGATTATTTTCTTTGGTTATGACCAGGAAATGTGTTGAGCAGTGTTGAATGTTCCGCCATTCTTCAGCCAGTTCCTCAAAATGAAGAACTGTCCTGCTCCAAAGGCACACTGTGGCTCCTTTGAGAAACTGAGCTAAATTAAGTGAAAGCAAGTCTCATACTCAGTGACTCAGAACCAGAATAGGCTGCCCCATGATCACAGTCAATAAATGTTAATAACTGATATCACCAACACTGTCATCTTCATCATCATTACTATTTTGGACATTTGTGACTGTCATAAATTTAAAAATCGCTTTTCCCCCAGTTACATTCCTAGTTATATTATGTTAAGTTTGCAGAAGATGGATAACTGGTTAATGGATAGTGGAAAACTAGGAGGGCTAGAGGGATAGCAGGCTGGAACTTTACAAGATCAGATATGTATGATACAGAATATAGAACACAGTGGGGTCAGGAATTCCTAAAACCTACACTTCTGAGGTGATAGTTGAAGATGTTACTGGTCAAGGGCTCAGGTAGACATATTGGATTGGCAGTGAAGATGATAAGAAACCAAAGAGCTAGAATGTCAAGTCTGAAGTCATGGATGGTAATGGTAGAAAGGATTCATTGATCTGGGCACCCCAAGACTTTGCAGTTGTCTTTGTTTTCAAAGATGGCCTTGTTCCCTCTTGGAACTTGTTTGGTCTTGTCATGTCCCAGTGCACAAGCCAGCTCATTATGCCTGTGGACACTTCTCTTCCAGTCCACACTGATATCTCCTTTCTCTGGGCACAAATGAGCACTGGGCTGCGTAGTCTTTTGTACTGACTTCAAATGATTCGGTGCGTGTCAATCTGCTCTATATTTCAACTTAACCTTAATCTCCTTGGGAGCAATTAAACCACACTTTTTACTTCTATCATCTGCACAGACAGTAGTGAATGAAGTAGTTCTGGAGCGACTGATATTCTTTTGGGAGTCCACGTCTCCTGCTGTCGTGATGCATGTGATTCTGCTGAACTCTAGGGTCTGCTGTGCTGGAAGTTTGACTTTCCCAGGACCGCAGTGATTGGTTAAGAATGGAGACTTGACCCAGTTAGAACCAATGGAGATTTTGCTGCGATTCCTGGGATAGGTAGGCATTCTTAATAAAAGGAAAAGTCAAGAGGATTGGTATACAGTGCAGACTTAACCCAGAGTGTTTTAAGCTGCTTCTCCTATTACATGACAAGCTCCTCTAAGGCCAAACTCTTGTCTTATCTGTGTCCTCTAGCAGAAGTCCCAGTGCCTGGCACCTGGGGTACCTCCAGCCCATGTTTATTTAATTGTAAATGGAATGATCTCATGTTACAACATTGCTACTCAAAGTGGGGTCTTCAGGCCAGCAGCAATGGTCCCTCCCCAGGCTGCCAGATCAGAATCTGCATTTTAATGAGATCTTCAGGTGATTCATGTGCTTTGGGGAAGGACTGCACTACAGGCCTGTAGTCAACTTCGTTTTGCAAGCGTCTAGCCTGGAGAGTTGAGCTGCCACAAGCAGCACCATCTCAGTTCAGTAATTCTGGTTGCATTTCACGACTCCGTCAGAGGGCATTTTGCCCGTGGGTTTCACAAACACGTAGATAAAGATGATCTGGAAGCCAGGTGTGGCATATGCAGCTGGTCCAGTCCCACAGAGTGGGGGAGGTGAAAGACCCCCGTGGCTTCACCTCGGATGCTTGGATCCTCCCTGGCACTGGGTACTGGCAGCCCGCCAAAGAACAGAGCTCTTGCTTGCTTATGAATATGTTAACAACCCACTGGGTTCCTCTTGGTTTTGGGAGCCTGGAGAAGGCTAATTGAAACCTGAATTCTGTCACAGTCTGGGGAATACAACCCGTTCAAATGAATTCTTGGCTTCCATCTTGTAGGCTCTTAGCCATGTGGCTCACTCCGGAATTTGATTTTTTAGAATCCTTTTGAGTGTGTACTATTGGGAGGGCTAAAGGCAAACAAGTATTGTATAAGTAGCAGAAAAATAACAAATATTCTTATTTCTGAGCTTGTTTTCAAGTGATGAGAACATTTGATGGGTCAGGCTCTCTGAGATTTTATGTTAGCTATAAATGACAATAGGTATCTTGTTCTTTTTTTTTTTTTCTTTTTCTGATTTCTGCTCACCCCATTCAGTGAGAATATGATTCTGTCCTAGGAGTCTTACAATCCAAACATCACACATGAATTTTGAGTAAATTTGTAAAGACAGGGTCTATCTAGGGATCATCTATGCATGCTCCTGTACATATATACATGGGCCATAAATGATTTATTCAACTTTTGAATAATGCAGGGCAGAAAGAATGAGTCATCTCTTTTTCATAGCTTAAGGATTTGCTTAAAAACGTTAGCAGACTTCAAGCCGGGGGCAGGAGAGGCAGGCACTTGTGTCCCTGGAGCTGCGGTCTGCCCTCCTGGAAGTGGGGGCGGTGACTGACTCAGCACTGTGCCCGTGGGAATGGAGTCCTGGCATTCCCATTGGCAGTCGCTCTTCCAGGCTTTTCAGGCCACCTGAAATAACTAAGAACCTCTGGCCATCAGACTTCCCAGCCTGCAAACAGCAGAGCATGAGTCAGTTCTCTCGGTTGCAAAAATGTCATGGTCCCTCCAACATCAGAGGATTTCTGCAAGTTCCTAATTGCTTATAGATTGTTATATCACCATTTTGATGAAAATATTCCAGTTGTGCTAACTTGGACTTTAGTATCCAGTGGGCAACTCTGTTTCTTGCAGCAGGTTGAGTGCCTTCATTTATACCGTTTGTGTCAGCCAACACGGTTTGCAATTCCCAATGTATGGCAGAGAGAAAGGCCACTGGATTCTAAATAAGACACACTCTAGAGCACACTCATCTCAGGGAAGCCTGGGAGCATTTATTGGGCTAGAGTATTCTGTGAAGGTGGCCACATTGGCTCTGCCACTGAAAGACGGTCCTCAGAATGTGGGGGAAAAGTCAACAGAGCATGGAAATAGGTGGTTGTATCTATCTGTCTATTTTCCAGGCAGCAATTCCAAAGACAAATAGCATTTGAACATACCAGAGTTGTGCAGGGTGGGGCTAAATGGGGCTTGCGTGCATCTCATGGCCAGGAGGTAGAGATAAATTCCTTCTTCCTCTAGAAAAGGTACCAGCCCTTTTAGATTCGTTCTATTTGCAATGAAAGGGAGAGAAAAGATTCTCTTTCTTTTGGCATCCAAAGAGCCACTGCTGAATCATCCTCTCAGGTGCCACTCCTCACGTCCCTGTCTTCAGATGAGGTTCAGAGAGGAATAGTGAATTGCCCAAGGTCACCCAGCTAGTAATTGGTAGAGCCAGCCTGTTTCATCACCTTGACCCTCAACTTCAAGGTCAGAGTTCAAGTTCTTACCATTCAGCTTTATCTCCCAGTTAATCTTTGTAGTTCTCATTTTAGACCAACATAGCTATACTACCTACTGTCAAATTTAAAAAAAAAAAAAGGAATAGACCTGGTCATTCAATAAGAAGGTAAAAACATCACACAACTCCTTCGTCATGTGTGGACCATTACTTAAAGATCCTTATTTTTCTCTTTTCAGGTTTTTCAAAGATTACTTCAAGTTATCTAATCCAAATAATCAATTGAGATCTAATTTCTGGTTTCAATCGCCATCAGGTATCATCTGTATTTTGAATCAGATTAGCAATTTTAATGGAAATGCCCTTACAGGGAAAGTATTATTCCTGTTTTGGAGCAACATAGAGTGACTAGAGAAGACTTATTTCTTAATCAGAAGTGCCATGGTTAATAAAGATGCACATTTAGAACTTAGTCACACACAGGTATTGTTTTTCCCAGATCAGGTCTTCGTGGTATTAAGACATCCTGTGATGTTCAGAGTAGGATGAAAAAACAAAAACAACACTGTCAGCCTGTCATCTTCCACAGTTTTATGTACTTAACAACAAGAGTAAAGATATTGCCTTGTGACTGTGACAACGATTCCTGTTCCATGCCACAGCACTGCGCTCAGTGACAGAGGAGACAGCCACAGAACACAGATCCGGCTATGCTTCCTCCAGAAAAGACCTGTCAGTCACAGGGGCCTGTTGAACAACCACTAAGCACTAAGAAACCAGAGGGCCATTGACTAATAGCTGTGCTATCACCTGGTGACATCCCAGATCAGTATGGGCCAAGGACCCAGAGTGATCTATGGGCTTAGGAACTTCTGTATGGAAGAGTTCTGGGTGACTCTTAACTTCACCTGAGTTTTCAGAGAAAAAAATAACTATACAGCTGGCTTCTCTTTCCAGGTGGTGGTTTCTGATGAGAAGACACTGTCATTCGCCAGCCAAGGACCATTCCAAACCCTGTTTTGTAACTGACTTTATGTAGTTGCAAGAAATTAAATGCAATGAAACTCCTAGGGTAGCTGAACACTCAGAATGCTTGATGGGCTAATATTGAGAGAAGTCCTCCCTCAGCAAACAGGAGTCCACAACAATTCTGCTTTGGAAATGAGGAAAATGGGGACTAAGCAAGGAAAAGAGGGTAAGACAGGATTTCTAAACCCAGGGGTTGTATTAGGATGTGTCCTCTGACAGATCATCTTTAGCAAATGATAACCTCTCTTTATTCTTCTGTCTGGGCTCCATAGTTTTTTTTTTTTTCTCTTCCCTTTTGTTAAAACATGGGCAAGGAAAACAACCCCAAACCATACCCTTCACTCTTTTTCATCAAACAAACAAAAATGAACCCCGAATCCACATGCATGTATTTAAGACTTTGATTTGGAATTAAAGGAAATGGTATTAAGTAAGGAAATACAGTATTTTGGTTGAAACGCTCTTTCTCCTTGGCTTATACGGTATTGCCTACAGCTCACAGGGCACCAAAGGAGAAATTAATCTGGAAAAAAAAATCAAAGGCTTTTAACATTAAACAGGCTTTTCATGTTCGTAGGGCCATCTGTGCTGTGACTTCCACCAGCGGAGTCCGAGGCTGCCACGTGAACTCTGCTTGCTCAGGAAGCACCATGTGCTTCCAGAGTCCAGAGGCCACCACACACTCAGCCGATTTCCTTCAGGGAGGTGTTGGGTGACAGGTCTCTGTTGCCCTCCTGCTCAGCCAGGCATAAATGTAAGCTAGGAGCAGGAAGAGCCTTCCCAGGATCCTGCGGGGCCTGAAGCATCTGGATTCCTTTCTTTCATAAGCAATGGGTCTGATTTCCCTGGTACATTCTCTACTTCCTGCCTGGATCTGGGACACGGTGGTCGTATTTATGCCAAGAATATTTTTCCACTGGGCAAAGCCACAGTAGCTAGAAAATTCAAATATAAGTTCTTGAAAGTATGTAATTAATAATTCAGAAATTTAAAGAGCTGTAATGTGCAAGGGACACACAGACATATTATTTTCTCTGCCCTCTTGGAGTTTCCATTGTGGCAGACTCATGAATGGTTCAGGTACAGCGTGGCAAGTGCCACTGTAGGACAGGATCAGGGAGTGCAGAAGACCTGCATGAAGGGGGGTGTCGCCTGTCCCTGCTGGGTGGTGATGGGGTGCTCTAGAAGACTTGGCAGAGAAAGTACCATCTTTTCCAGGGCCTGGATGGTGAAATTCTCGAAAGTGCTGGGCCTATGGCTGGGTTAGGGTAGCAGGCAGAAGAAGCAAGGAGTGCAAAGGTTTGGGAGAAGTCAGCAGGGAGGTTGTCCAGAACGAGGGCCAGGAATTGACATCCACAGGATTGCTGGTGGCTTCTGAGTAGCATTCTCACTTCATCCATAGTGATGGAACTACTGAGTTTTAGCAAGGCCTATGGCTGCCGGAATAAAGGGTGCATTCTGCAGTCTCCCTCGCAACTGGGTGTGGCTGTGTCCAAGCCCTGGTCAATGAGGAGAAATCAGAAGCGATGTGTATACATCCTCATGGCTGAGCCCTTTAAGGGCGGGTCCTTCCTCCTGGAGCTTTTCCGCTTCCTGCTGGCTGGAATGTGGATGAGGTCAGGAGGTTCTGGGAACAGCCCCGCCCTGAGAGAGGAGCTGGGTGCTGATCCTGGTGGCATCTTATGGTCATGGACTACTCACATCAGATGCTTATGTGAGAGTTAAACAAACTTCTGCCTTGCTTAAGTTACTGTCAATTTAGATCTGTGATAGCCATTGGTTTATGTCCTTAATCATTTAAGAAGTCAGCTGTGAGAAGTGCTGGGGTGACAGTGGTGACCGAGATGGACACAGCGCCCACTCTCAGGGAGCTAGAGTCTGGTGAGGCAGTTGGGAGGGCTTTGTAAGCCCAAGAATAATGACGATGAAGAAGAGGATGAGCAGCGTGGCCAACGTTTATTGAGAACTTTCTCCAAACCAGGGAAATTCTTTCTATGTTATTTCACATAATCCTCACAGCGGCCCTGTGACTGAGCTTCTATTACTGGCCCCATTTTACAAGTGAATAAGGAATAGGTTAAGTAACCTGTCCAAAGCCCCATTAAGAAGTTTGTCCTCTATTTTGAGGGAGTTATAAACAGGGCAGGGCTTAAGGCATCTGTGGGTATAAATAGATTAAGTATGGCCAAAGGTCTAGTTTAAGATTGCCAGGTGAATGCAGGGGTTTGGCAGATTATCTGAATCCTAGCTTCTTCAGGTTGCTGCTGCCCATGTTGGTGACCCCTGGGTCAGCTCTCTGGCAGACCACAGAGACTGGTCTCTTCAAGGCTGGCTTGACTTGGCACTTCCACCTGCTGTGGTGTGGACATGAAGCACATCTCCCAGGAGGTCATGATTGAAGGTTGATCTCCAATGCAGCCATGTTCACAGGTGGGCCTTTGGGAAGTGCCTGGGTTATGAGAGCTCTGACTTCATCTGTGGATCAAATCACTGTTGGATTAAGAGTTTGATGGCATTATGGGAGGTAGTGGAAATTTGAGGAGAAGGGGCCTAGTTGGAGGAAGTGCGTCCCTGGAGGCATGACCTGAAAGGGGATTTCTTGTCTCTGTGACCCACCCCCCATGCTCTCTGAGAGCAGCCACTTGGGAGTATCATTTCTTCATCCAGAGCTTCCTCCACAGCTTCCTGTGCCATGTTCTTCTGCCATGATGTTCCGCATCACCTCGGTCCCCAATCTATGGGGCAGGCTGACCATGGATTGAAACCTCTGAAGCCCCGAGCCCAAAGAAACCTCTCTTCCTCCAAGTTGTTTGTGTCAGTCCCAGTGACAAAAGCTGGCACATCAACCAGCTCTAGCAGAACCTTTAACAACTTTTAAAAAATTCTTTTATTGTTTCATTTTGAAATAATTTCAGACTTATGAAAGTTTCAAGAACAGCATAAAGAATCCCCATATACCCTTCACCCAGATTTTCCAAATGTTAGTGACCCATATAACTACAGCAAAGTGATAAAATAAGAATATTAACATTGTATAATCTAGAGACCTTATTCACATTTCTCTAATTGTCCCAAAATGTTCTTTTTCTGGTCCTCAATCTTTTACAGGATAACATGGTGCATTTAGATGGTGTATCTTCTTAGTTTTCCTTAATCAGTGACCACTTGCCGCTCAGTCTATCTTTCATGACCTTGACACTTTTGGAGAGCACTGCCAGTTATTTTGTGGGAGATCCCTTAATTAGGGTTTGTCAAACGTTTTATGATGACTAGATTCAGGCTAGGCATTTGTTTCTTCTTTACTGAGGTTTGGGAACGCAGGGGAGCTCTACTACTGAGCTACATCCTCAGTACTTTTTATTATTTTATTTTGAGACAGAGTCTCACTAAATTGCTCAGACTATCCTTGAACTTGCCATCCCCCTGTCTCAGCTTCTGGAGTCCCTGGGATTGCAGGCATGTGCCACCATGCTTGGCCAGGTTATACATTTTTGATACACATACCACTGAAGCAATGCTGTGTCCTTCTTTGTGCAATGTATCAGGAGGCACAAGGTTGGTTGATTGAATAACTGGTGACAGTAACTCTAAAAACTTGCAAGGTGAGGTCTCACAGTTGTCTCCATTGGCAAGTTGCTATTTTCCTCTTTGTAATTAGTAAGTATTTTATTGGAAGATACTTTGAGTCCATTTTCATATCTTGTTTCTCATACTCATGCCCATTAATTTTAGCACCCACTGATAATTCCTGCCTGCGACAATCATGACTGTGATATTCGCCAAATAATAACTTACCTCCATCATTCCTTCTACATTTATTAGTTAGAAGTTGACTTCAAGGAATTCTACTGCTAGAGCTTTCCTTTCTCTCATTTGTCTATTCAATTATGCATATCACTATGGAATTTCTTTTATTCTATGGGAAATCATCTACTCCTATCATAAGTTTATTGCTGAACCTGTACCCACATTGGCCAATCGGCCAATTTTGATACAACCCTGTCATTTTGAAGACTTGTTACTTTTTGGTAGCATGAGATGTTTCAGGCTTATCTTTTACTTTCCTTCCTGTGACCCTAAATCAGTCATTTCTCCATGGAGCGTTGATTCCTTTTTACTGGAGAATGGTATTCAGAAATTAAGATCTGTGTGCTCTATTTTGTCATTTGACCAGAATAATTTGAAGCCTCAGTACAGGTGGTATTTGTTGGGTTTTTGCCATTTTTCATTCCTTTCTTCTCAGTAAAAATTGTTTTGGTACCAGGGATTGAACCCAAGGATACTTTTATCACTGAGCCTCATCCCCAGTCCTTTTCTGTTTTTATTTTGAGGCAGGGTCTCATTAAGTTGCTTTGTGCCTCACTAAATTGCTGAGGCTGGATTCAAACTTGCAATCCTCCTGCCTCAGCCTCCTGAGCTACTGGGATTACAGGCATATGCCACTCAATACATTTTTTATTATCAGTTTATTTGGTATAGCCTGCAAGTTTTCAGGACATAAGCTACTATTCTAAAAGTTACAGGATAATGGTGTATACATTTATTTCATTTACTGTGTCTAAGCAAATATTCATTGAATAGTTACTGTTTTGACAATTCATCAGGTTGCCCCCATGAGCAGCACAGTTTATTGCTTCTGTAGCTGAAAAGAGAAGAGATTATGGATAATCTCTGATTATATACTTGCATGTTTTGGTGTGTGTCGACTATGTATACTTATTTCCGCATTGCTATAGTTTGGATCTGAAACTTCCCCTAAAGCTTCTGTGTTAGAGGCATGGTCTCCAGATTGGCACTAGTGGGTGGTGGTAGAAATCAGGTGGGTCTGGGGGGAGCTCTTTAGGTCTTTGGGACATGCCCTTGAAAGATATTGTGGGACACTGGTATTTCCCTTTCCTTTCTTCTACTTCCTGGCCATGAGATGAACAGTTTAGCTTGCCACAGACCCAAAGCAGTAGGGGCAGCTGGTCATGGACTAGGAACTTAGCTGTGCATAAAAATAAACCTTTTACTTTATAAGTTGATTGTCTTGGGTATTTGTTATAGTGATGTAAAACTGACTAACACACTTATTAACTGGTGAACTCAGTCCATTTGCACAAGCTACAGGTCAGTTTAGTAGAGGAATAATTAGGTTGGCTAGTTGTTTGACTGCTAGATCCTAATTAAGTATATACTTCATTTTTTTTCTACAATTGTGTTGGTGTGTACCTACACTTTAGTTAAAAAATCCAATTTCCCAGTCGGTAATGCATCTGCCAAGATGGTTGAATCATATGAAATCTCTGCATAGCTGATATTCTGAAACACCCATTTCCCCGAGGGATATCAGAGTTATATACATAGTCAGCAGGTAATATATGAACTCCAAGGCCAACTCTCTCAGTGCAAAAGCCAATCTGTTCTGTTTTGGTGAAGGATGTCTCAATTCCATTTTCTATGGATTCCTCATCAAAATCACTCTTATATATCAAACAGAAGTGCAGTGAGAAACCCTAGGAATACAATTCAATCATGTTGATTTAGCCAACAATTTCCCACATGGGTAATGCAGTTGAGCAATCATATAAATCAAAACATCTAATGCTTCTTATCTAGAAAGTCAAAGACTTTCCACATTGTGGTTGATGCATTTTATAGTCGAAGAAGGAAAAAATACAAGATTAGAAGTTGGAAGGAATTCTATATATTCTTACAAAATGAATTTTGGGGCATTGCCTAGAGTCTCTCAAGAGATGAGCTATTCCTGAAATACTCAAACCTGGGTTGTAATCATTAATGTTGTTAGTGTTCAAGAGATCCATCTGAACAGGAATGGACACTAGACTTCACAAAGGGTCCTTCCAAAGAGAAGGACATCTCCAATGGCCTCGGAGAGGGCACCCAGGTACTTCTATCACTTCCTCTGGGCTCCATGTGACTATGTCAACAGAGGGCTGCATTTCATCAGTGGTTCTGCTCTTAGGATTTTATGTTCGGAAAAAAATAAGATCCGTTCAAGTCTTCCGTTTTCATCTCTCAAGATACAGCATGGTGCCATTTTGAAGCCACGTGGGGGTGTCATTTCTTCATCCAGAGCTCCTGATGTGGAGGAAGTCCACTTCTCCCACGTGTATGGACTCGTCTTCCCGTTGGCTCTTGTGGTCCACACTGATGGTCTTCAGCTCCATTTCTAGCTTGGATCTGGAATCTCCCTCAAAGGCCCGTGTGTTCACGGCATGGTCCTCTTGTGATCCCTTTAACAGGGCAGCTACTGTTGCCCTGATAAATATGGGGCAGAGGAAAACTCATGACCAACCCAGGTCTGTTGACATGGGAGCAAGGTGTGTGACCCCTCATTGTTTGTTGGAAATAGAACAAATTGCCTGGTGTCTGCCACACTTTCTCAGACCACCCTCCTTCTTCTCACCTGTGATTTCATGTGTTGCTGCTTGCCGGTAACTGTCCAGGAGAGACCTGACCTTGTACTTCGAAAGCAGCATTTATATTTCCTACTCTCTTGGCATTCCGTGTCCTTATGATCCCTAGCCCTGCTTTCACTCCTTCAGTGAGGTAGCCATTTTTGATATAAGAAACATGCCCAGTTTTCTACCCTGAGAGCTAGGCCACTTGTTCAAGAAATGCTGCAGTAAGAAGATCTGCCTTGCATGGTCTTGTGTGGATCCCGAGGGAAAGGGAATGTTACCTCAGGGCCTTTGCACTTCCTGTGTTCTCTGCCTGGTATACTTGTTCCTGAGACCTCTGCATGGCTGTTCCCCTCTTGCCATTCAGGTCTCAGCATACCTACCCCTTCCTCCTGACCACATGAGCGCTCCCTTTGCCAATTTTATTTTCTTCATCCTATTAGCCTGATATTTTGTTGGGATATTTATTTGACATTGGGAGTCCTTGGAGAGCAGGGACCTTGCCTGTTCTTGTCACAAGTGTGTCTTCAGGGTTTGCAAGAGGAATGGAGATTCTGCCTTAGAATAAATTGGCCACGCCTGTGCCAGTTAGTGCACAGAGCTAGCTAGACAGACAAGCGTGTCTGTCTCCTCTGTTTTGCATGCAGTGGTCTCAGGTACATCTCCAAACGGTAAACCTGCACTCCCCTGCTGCTGTCTTTTTGAATGTCACTATTCTGATCACTTTGTAGAAGTGCTAAGCATTACATCAATTAAGCAGTTGCCACATCCAGGGCAGCAAGCTGTCAGCTGCCTACGGTGGCACATCACACTGTGGTCACTCCATGGTGTGGGGTGCAGGTAGGCTTTGCTGTACTCTGAAATCCCGTGGCTGGCTGCTGCTTCAGAGGTGCTGAGGGACTTCTGTGCCACTCGGCTGCCTCACCATGGGAGCCGAACTGAGGCCTGCTATTTGACATCTCTCCCTACCCCAATTAATATCACGAAAGGGCAATGTTTATGCCAAATCACACACCGAGAGGCCTTTTACTCCTAATTTAAACTATTAAAATGCCATTAAGAATCGCACAGCACATTTTGGCACTGTTTTCCTTCATTATTTCTTGTTGAAGAACAACCATGTGGAAAGGAACGCGCTTGGTTTCTGTGAAAAGTGGGGCTTGTTTTTCAGGACAGTTCATGGCGTCCTTTGGAGGGATCTATGGTCCCCAGACCCAACCCCCCTACCCAGAGATGGAGTTAGCAGACACGATTTCTGTCAACGAAAATAAGTACGATCAATACAAACATACCAGGGCATTTATTTTAAACATTTGGTTGAATAAATCATCACGGCCACCACGCTGGGGACAACCTTCTTTTCCACCACGGAGCGCTTGGCCTGTGATATTTCTATTCCTTTTGCTCGCTCCTTTTCAATAAAGCATGAGCATTTACTGTACCGTGGCTGATAGCTCATCGGGGGTTACATCTGGTGCATGGATGCAAGGCTGGTGATGCGGACACAGGTTGGTATGTCACAGGAAACTTTTCATGAACATATAGTCTACTCGCCTGGCTTGTTACTTTTGAAGTTTGGGCCAATTTACATGTTTTTTTAAATTTTTTTTGAGATTAAAACACACACACAGTTTGATCTCGGCTTTGACCTTTTAAATTGCTACCAGTTAATCTTTGGCTAAAAGCATGGAGAGCGAGAATAATTATATTTTGCGAAAGAAGCAGGTTATGGGCACAGAGGGTGATGGCAGTAATGGTAATGTGTCTCTTAGCCAGTGTTTGGATGCTAGAAATGGTATAAACAAAGAAAAACAGTATTTTGTGCATTTTTTTGGTGGAACAAGTGGACTTAGATGTGGGAAAGCTCCTGGGTATTTTCTTTGCCTTGTTCTCCTCTGGGTGAGCGATGGGACTGTCAGGCCAATACTGCCCACGGGCGGCTGTGGCAGGATCAAGGAGAGTTCTCAGCTCATGTGCTCTGCGGTCATTTAGGCAGCCAGTGAGGTCAGGTCTGAAGTCACGGTCCCCTTAGGCAGTGTCTCTTGACCTTTGAAGGAAGAGCCATTTTGGCTCCTTTGCCCTGTAAACTCCCCACCTCGGGGGAAGAGTGGCTCCTGCCGGTCCCTCCACTGAAGGGCAGAAGTCATCTTGGCGCCTGCTCAGAAAGACCACTGGGCTGGGCTTTCATCCACCAGCTCCTGGGTGCAGCCTGCATGTCTGCCTTCAAGCAATGGACCAGTTACCCTGATTATTGGTGGGCACCAACTGGTGGGTAGCAGAGTCTGGGGCTGTCTGGCTCTGCCATTGTGACAGCCAGCTTGTCATTTAAGGGACCTGGAAGATCCTTCATTCCCACCCTCTTCTTGACTGAGGAAATGAGCAGAAATTCTCAAAGTCCCTAATGTCCGGGGAATACCTTCTATCGAGGAAGTCTGAGGATGTTTTCTGTCTGGGATAAGCATCGTCACAGCACCACGTAGTGAAATCGCATGAGTTGTGACGGAGACGTGGAGTAACTGCTATTGAACGTGTGTCACTGTAGCTTCCCCCAAAGCCAAACCTGAGCAGGGCGGGCTTATCCTAGTGATGCTGCCGATGCCGCCACACAGCTGCACTTCCTGCTTCTCCTTGGCTTCTACACCCTGTGCTGGACTGTGAAGCTTCCTCTAGAAATGGAGAAAAGGACGCAGGGTGGTGTCATCAGGTGAGGGGTCAAAACTGCCCCAAGTGCTGTTTTACTTTCTCTTTTGTGGATGGGGGATGAGCATAACTTTGCCATCATCTGCAGTGCTGGGCCCATTCTTGTCCTTTCATGGTGGGTGTGATTTTCCTGGACTAGGGCTCAGAAACCCTTTGCAGAAAGGATCTGAGAAAGCTGGGCGTGGTGACACAAGCCTGTAATCCCAGTGACTTGGGAGGCTGAGGCAGGAGGATCACAAGTGCAGAGCCAGCCTCAGCAACTTAGCAAGGCCCTAAGCAACTTAGTGAGGCTCTGTTTCTAAATAAAAAAATAATAAAAAAAAAAGGCTGGGAATGTGGCTCAGTGGTTAAGTGTCCTTGGATTCAATCTCTGGTACCAAAAAAAAAAAAAAAAAAAGTTTGCTGAGAATAAGATGTGATAGACGCAGGAATCTGTCTGCAAGATGCTGGGCAGAGAAGACATGACTACCTCGACTACTGACTCTAGACGCTCCCTTCCTCTGTGATTTCTGAACTGTTTCTGCTACAGTTTCAGAAACGATTTCCTCTTTGGCAAGTGATGGGAAGAAGTGGAGCACTTTCTCTCATTGGATGGAAAAGTTCTGTTAGTTAAAGTCTCATATGGGTCATGGGATGCCTTCTAGATCTTTATTTCATTTGAGAACATGGTTGAATGTTTATTATTTGTTAAGTTTCCTTCATGAGGACCTCGGGCCTGGATTGGCACTTAATTTTTTTTTTTCACAAAACTCACCTCCCCTTATTCCTTTTGACATGACCTAAGATGATTCATTGAAATTCTCCATGCTTCTGTTTCTCAATTCAAAAATGGGAAAATGTTCTGGGCACCGTGGTTCACACCTATAATCCTAGAGGTTTGGAAGGCTAAGGCAGGAGGTCACAAATTCAAGGGCAGTCTCAGCAACTTAGCAAGACCCTGTCTTAAAATAAAAATTAAAAAGGGTTGAAGGGCGGGCATAGTGGTGCCTCCCTGTAATTCCAGCAGCCTGAGAGGCTGAAGCAGGAGGATTGTGAGTTCAGTCAGCCTCAGCAATGGTGAGGTACTAAGCAACTCAGTGAGACCCTGTTAAATAAAATATGAAATAAGGCTGGGGATGTGGCTCAGTGGCTGAGTGCCCCTGAGTTCAATTCCCAGTACCCATGCACCCCCCACCCCCCAAAAAAAATCAAAAAGGGCTGGGGATGTGGCTCAGTGATTAATCATCTCTGGGTTCAATCCCCAGTATCAAAAAAAAAAAAAAAAAAAAAAAAGAAAGAGAAAAATTTTAGCTTCTTTAAAGATTGTTGAAGGAAAGGATTAGAGATAATATATGAAAAGCATATAGCACATTGCGGGTACTTAATAAAGAGATAAAGCAGGTACTTAAAATAAAGAGATATAGCAAAATTATATCTGCCATCATTGAAGTTCTTTGATCAAAAAGGTTAACCATTCTCACAGTTGACTTTAAAATGTATATTATTTTGAACAAACTGACTCTCACATAATCAGAGATTTTAATCAACTAAAAATTTTTGTTGATGCACAATTATATGCCATAATGGGATTCATCAACATATTCACACATGCACATAACACAATGTGGTCAGTTTCATTCCGGGTACCACCCCTAGGCTCCCCCTCCCTGGCCTCCCTTCTCTCTGGCCTCCCTTCGGCTCTCAGGAGATCCCTTTTCCTCCTGACTTTCACATATGAGGGAAAATACGTGACCCCTGACTGTCTGAGTCTGGCTTATTGTGCTTAACGTCATGTTCATGTTTACCAGGGCCTATCTTGTGCCTAACGAACGAAGAAGTATCGAGAGGGATCTGGGGTCATGTGAATGGTGGGGAAGTGAGGTCTGAGAAAGGAGAAGAAGATTAAGAAGGGAGGATGATTGTGAAACTGAACAAGAACCGGATCCCAATTCAACATGGAAGGAACAGTGGACGGCTACCATCCACGTGCTGTGTGGCAGAAACTCCCACAATACCGAGGCAGAGCCGCACAATGGCTAAAAGCCTGGCTCTGGAGTCACTGTCTGGATTCGGATCCTAGCAATGCCATTTATTGGGCAACCTCGACCTCTCTGAGCCTCAGTTTTCTTAACCGAAAAATGGGATGACAGGTTTTTCTACATAAGGTGGCTATCAAGTTAATGCCTTGATATGTTTGAAACATTTTGAACCATGCCTAGTAATAATTCAGTGGATGTTTGCTTAGAAGTCATTGGATCCACATTTATTGGACATCTGCAGTGGCAGAGTCCCTGCAACCACTGAGCATTTTTGCAATACATGTACAGAAATTCTAGAAAGGGAAACAGGACAAGGAGACATCCAATGTGGGAGGGAAGGAGATCAGGGATGGCTTCTCTGAGGAAGGGGCACTTGCCATGACTTATGATACATGCAGGCTGATTTTAGAGCCTACATCAAAGGGTGGAGGTAGAGAAAGATGAACTTCTAACAGGGATTCAGACCCATGACATAGTCCTGTGGTCAGGCCCTCCAGAGTTATATCGTTCCATAGCCATTTCTTTTAATGAAACTGGAAACTGGGTAACTATAAGAAAAATAATCACAAATGTTAGGTGATATGCAGCAGAGGAGAAAACTCAATTAAATGCATGTTCCACATTTTTAGGAGAGCTAATTCCCCCTTCCCCCACCGGAGAATCCCCAACTCTGCTTACACCCATTTCATAGACTTGGACAACTAAACTATTTACAAGACTAACTCATATTCCAAGTTGTCAGCATTATACATTTGTATATCAGCACAAAATGCCAGTGTTCCTCAGACAAATGTCCCAACTCAGCAGACCACAACATTTACACTGAATGACAGAGAAGCTAATTGTCTGGGTGCTGCTTGTGGCTGAGTGTGGTGTGGTCAGCTCAGCTGTCTGTGTGGTCCTGCTGGTTGCCTATCCAATATACAATTTCACTTCAGTCAGAATGGCATTTTGGG
Organism: Spermophilus citellus; assembly: GCF_964194105.1. Taxonomy (NCBI): domain Eukaryota; kingdom Metazoa; phylum Chordata; class Mammalia; order Rodentia; family Sciuridae; genus Spermophilus; species Spermophilus citellus. The sequence continues at coordinate 39,973,578 of NC_138188.1, forward strand.
TGGGATTGGCAGTATGTCCAGCTCAAACATAAACACCTCTCAGACTCCCTAGCAGCTGATGACCATGCGATACCATTCTGGTGACTGTGTTGTAAGTACCATGCTTCTGAGGGAATTGTGGAAAAGAATTTGCTTTCTGTATACAAACGTTACCCCTTTCTGTTCCTTTCTCTTCTTCCTTCCTGGAATGTAGATGTGATGAATGAAAGTGCAGCAGCTACTTTGAAACCTTGAAGCAAAAAAACACAAAGCCGATGTCCTGATATGGAAGTCCTGTGGAGCAGAAAGAAAAACTAGAATCCTGGGGCCAGTGTTGAGACTGAGCTACTGCTACACGGCTGACCCCCTCCTTGCAGATGGCTTCTAGTATAGGGCCAATAAATCCTCATCCATTTCAGTCCCTGGCCATCAGGTATTCTGTTACTTGTAGCTGGATACATTTCTAACTGATACAAATGACTTCTATCACAATGGGCTAGCAGACACATATAGATTTCCTTTTTTGAAATGGGCACTAGATTTCATGTGAAAACAGAGAGTGTACGAGTGGATAATGAAAACAATATACAGTCTATTTCTCTGCAGGAGAATTGGCCTTTCTAGCCACTGCTTTGTCTTAAATTATGGCATCTGGCCTCCTATGTCTTTTGTTTCTTAAAAAAAAATTAAATTGAAGCACTCCATTGTGCGGAAGCAGATGGGCCACTTATGTCTCTGGATCTGGCTGGGCTTCATGCGCTTCTTATTCAGCAGACTTGCTTATCCTGGCTCTTTTTCCTTTTGGGTCACATCCCTCAGCTTCTTCCTGGAGGGATACAAACCCTGCTCTCTCTGTAGCTGTGATTTCAAGAGGCACCTCTGGTCCCATCATTTTAGCCAGGAGTGACTTGATTTAAAGTCAGACAGGTCAGTTAGCATCCTATTTGCTTTTCTTCTCTCTTTAAGAAAAACAATTCAACAACCAACGCATCCCCAGGTAATTGCATTTTCCCTCCTCAACCCTCCTCCCTTGCTTCAGCCCCTGGCTTTATGTGAGAGGAAGAGGGACTGGGCTTCAGGCAGCTGCAGGTGGAGTCTGACCCGATGTGGCTGGGGGAGCATCGTCTTCAGCCTCTTCCAGCCTTCAGCCAACTGGGACTCCGAGTCCACCGCGGTGTGACTGAGCCTTCTGGTCCCCCTTTGCTGCGTCCACAGGAAAGAAATTCAGATATTTCTTCTCCCAAAGCGATGAGGACAGAGTGGAGGGCGCACAGATGAGATGCAGAGGTGAATACAGTATTTACGAACTACTCTTGCACATGGGAAATAATCTCCCTCCGAGTCCTTCCTTTTCCCAATAAACATATAATTACATCCTAAATCAAAAAGTGCCAATACCACCCACCTGCAAATGCCAAAAGTGGTTAAAAAAAATTGAAATGAAATGGGCCTCCCCAAAGACATTCTGCTATCCCATGTGCTTTGGCAACCTCCGCTGGCTGCAGGAAACAGCCTCATCTAAACTCCTTGTGAAAAGAGATTTTTTTTTCCTAGTCTCCAATTTCATTTTCTTCACCTCTTTGTCCTTGTGTTATTTATGGGACAAGGCTCAGGAGTGAGTTGCTGAGGCACCTTCCAGCATATGCTTCATAAGTTTTATGAACCTCAATTGAATTTGCTTTTTTGTCTCCCTGGTCCGGGCTGAAAAACTCCTTGCTGGATTATAACCCATCAGCCTGCTGAAGGCAGCCAATACAAACCCCCAGCCCTCCTTTCTGACCAGCCTAGACTTTCTCCAAATCTTTTGCTTCATTTCCTCATGCTATGGGGTACCTGAAATGGGGCACATTGCTCCAGCCGATGCTTCTGGGCTGGGGCTGTCGCCTCCTCTGCTTCTGAGCTCAATAAATACTCATCTTATGAACACAACTGCTGACTCCCTCTTTAGAAGTGAGGCTGCTTCTTCTCTGGGGAGCTTCCACTGCTTATGTGCTTCATAAAGTGCAAGAAAACTTGAAGTGTTCAAAAATCAGAAGCAAATGATTTTGCTAGACCTAGACCAGTGGACAGGCAGTTTGGAGCATCTGTTTAATAACCAGGCAAAATATGTATTTGAATTACCCAAGCAGGGTTAACATTTATCACTGCTGGCCTCCTCAGCATCAGAGCACTTTTATTTGAGACAAATCTCTCCTTATGGAGGCTTAGGGAGGGAAAGGCCCCAGATACTCACAATAGACCAAAGAGGAGGTGGATGCCCTTTAACACTTGTCTTAGATTAACACTTGACCAAAATACCTAAAAAGAGCAACTGATCCTCATGGTTTCCAAGGATCAGTCTGTGGACAGGTGGCTCCATGGCTCTGGGCCTGAGGTGAGATAGCATCATGGCAGAAGGGTGTGGCAGAGGGAGGCTGCTCTGCTCATGGTAACTAGAAGGGAGGGAAGAGAGGGGGGTGGGGTAGGTGTCAGAGGGACAGGATATAATCCCCAACGTCTGGTCCTAGAGACCTACTTCTCCAGCCATGCCCCACCTGCCTCTGTTTACCTCCCAGTGCAGTAGTCTTTCAAATTATAAATCCATCAAGTGGATCAATCCACTTCTTAGCTTAGAGCTCGCAGAACCCAGTCATTTCTCCTCTGAACATTCCTGTGTTATCTAACACACGAGCTTTTCAGGAGACACCTTATATCCAAGCCATAAAATTCCTAACTTGTTTGATAACGAGATGTATCTGCTAGGGTTTGGAACTATCAGGGAGTGGTGCAAGGGTTCAGAGTCCCTTAGGGAGAGGCTGTGGAAGGCAAGGCTGAGTGGCATTGGACCTGCGATGGACCAGACCTCAGCCTGCCTGGGTGGGAACTTGTCTGTCTTCCTGGCTGCCAGCCTCCCTTTTCCTTCCAGTCTAGATCTTCAGTCTTTTAATCCACTTAGAGGGTGTCACCTCCTTTCAACATGTCCCTTGTGATACCACTTACAACTCTAATACACTAGAGAAAAATGAACCCCCTCCCCACTCGAGATGCTTTGTCCTCCAATCCACTTTGACAAAACCACAAGGCACGGTCCTGGTCTTCACATCAGCTCTCACTTTGACCTGAGTTGGACAACATCTAATTTTGTGTGTGACCGGATGGTTGCTACACCCCCCCCCCCCAACGTGGTCTGATTTGAATGAAGTGCAGGCTCATTTTCTTCAGTGCATGTCACATAGGAGTTTGGAGAAGGTGACCTAATTACTGATGTTTTTACAAGCCATACATGAACGTATTCTCCTCGTGAGAGAATCCAACAGAGCAGGAACGTTCAGAGGATCACCTGGCAGCCTCCTCCTCCTCAGCATAATGTACCATGCTTTACTTAACTTTTTATTTAGAAATATCTAATTTGTCATTAGTAGAAAAATAGTCCCATGAATAGTTCCATGCATGTTCATCTTTGTGTTCATAAGTGAAGGTTTTTTCCTAGATAGATTTTTCTAGAATTGAATTTTTTTTCCTATAATGGATCAAAGATTATATACATTTACAGTTTTGATGGACATCATCCAATTGCTTTCCCAGAAGGCTCCATCAGTTCACAATCCCCCTAATCCTCTGTTGTAATAGAATAGCCTGGAGTTCAGTCCCCCAGCCCTTTCAATGATTTTATAGGCATCTAATGCTCTCCAGCTAAAATTGTCAGAGTGCTTTGGATTTCTTGCAACAGAATTTGGCCTGAAACACATGCTATGATCGCATGGCTCCTTTGTTTAAAAACACTTCTGTGGTTAAGTACAAACTAAAACATTACATGCCTCCCTTGAGCCTCACCTTTACTCGGGGACAAACCACAGCTTCTTTTGCCTCTGGTGTCAAGAATGACTCAGCCTGAATCCTGCCCTACTTGCACTCAGTCTGTTTTCCCCACTGCCTCCCATTCATCTTGTGCTCCAAGCAAGTGCATCTACCCCCTAGTGGTCTCCTGTCTCTGCAAAGTGCCTCAATTGGCACCCACCCAGATATGATCCTGTCTCCCTGCAGGTCTTCACTTTCTTCCTTCTCAGGCTCAACCATCCCACCCAACCCCATCCTTTCCTCATCTGTGCACACCAAGCTCAGGACAGTCCCACCCTCTCAAAGATGGCACCAGCAATGGCAGCCCACTTTCCTCTCATCTCTGCTCCTTGTGTGGTGCTGTGCTCTGAGGTACACTGTCCAGCTTTCTAATGAACTCAGCGCTGGATGACATCAACGTAAAGCTGTTATTTGGTAATTATTTCACATGTGTACATTTTGTCCCAGTCAAGGTGTAAGGTCCTAATGTAAAAGGTGCCATATCTTGTTTTTCTTTTGTATTATAAAATGTTTTTTAAAAAAGAGAAAAAAGCAAAAAGGATAGTCATTGAATACCTACTACGGATTTAAATGCTTTCTTAAATAGGATCTCATTTCATATTCACTACAATCCTGGAATGATATTTTTATATTATGGATATAGGGAACAACTTTCCCCCAAGAATTTCCCCAAATTCAGACTCAGATGTGCCTAAGAAGGTACCACAGGCTCCCTAAGTATGCTGACTGAACAGTGGCCCTCAAGGCCCTTCTGTTGCAGAGTGGGCAGAAGTGGTGTATGCCCACTATGAATAGTTAATTCATAAAGAGTAAAAATGTGCCTTATTTTCTTAGAAAAATTTCAGGGCCCCAAAGTATTTTCTATGTGCATTTTTATCCCTTCCAGATATTTAAAAAATCTGTTTTATATTGAGATCATTTTAGACTTAGAGAAGTTAAAAAAGTAGTGCAGAGTTCCCATAGACCCTTTACCAAGCTTCCCTCATGTTAAATCTTGCACAACTACAGTGTATTATGACAACTAAGAATTAAAATGGGTATGATTTTATTCAATAACCACAGTCTATTATTAGAGTTTTCTCAGTTTTTCTACTAATACCATTTTGTATTGCAGAATTCCATCCACCATACTCAATGGGAGAAAAATGTTAGTGTTTCCTCCACAATGAGGAACAAGACAAGGAGGCCCACTTATCACTGTTCCTCCACATAGAATTGGAAGTCTTAGACAAAGCAATTTGGCAAGAAAAAGAGATAAAAGGTATCAAAATTGGAAAGGAAGAAGTGAAATTATCTCTGTCCACAGGTAACATAAACTTACATGTGGAAAACTGGATATAAACATGCAAAAGAATGAAATTGAACCCCAACCTTATACCACATACAGAATTAACTCAAATTAGACAAAAACCCCTCCTTCACACAAGAGCTAAAATCTTAGACTCTTTAAAGAAAACAGGGGAAATGACTCATGGAATAAAATCTGGCAATTTCTTGGCTATTACACAAAAATGCCTAGGGATTGCAAGAAAAACTAGATAAATTGAGCTTCATCAAAATTATTTCCTTTTTGGCGGAGATCAAAGGATACTATTAAGAGAAAGACAACCCATAGAATGAGAGAAAAATTTTTGCAAGTTATATATCTGGTAAAGAATTAATATCCATAACATAAATAACTCCTAAACCTCAACAACAGCAGCAGCAGCACAACCCAATATAAAATTGGGCAAAGGACTCAAGTATACATTTTTCAAAGGAGATATCAAATAGCTCATAAGCACATGAAGATATTCAACATTAGTAATCATTAGGGAAATGAAAATCAAAACCTTAACAAGATACCACATCACACTAGTAGGATGGCTGGTATCCAGAAAATTGAAAATATCAAGTGTTTTTGAGGACTTGGAGAAATTGCAACCCTTGTATAACACTCTAGGGACTGTAAAATGGTGTATTCACTGTGGAAGATAGTATGGCGATTCCTCAAAAAAAAAAAAAAATCACACATAAAATGACCATATAACCCAGCATTTACACTTCTATGTATATATACCAAGAATTAAGCAGTGCCTTACATATTTTTTGTGGCTTAAATATGTTCACAGCAGCGTTATTCACAATAGCCCAAAGTTGGAGAATTCTCACACGTTCATTAGTGGATGAATGAATAAACAAGGGGCATATACACACAGTGGAATATTATTCAGTCTTAAGGAATAAAATTCCTATACATGCTACAATATGAGTGTCCTTCAAAAATATTATGCAGAATAAAATCAGCCAGACTCATCAGGACAAATGTTATAAGATCTCACCGACATGAAGTAACTAGAAAGGTCAAGTTCACAGAGAAGGAAAGTAGAACAGTGTTAGTGCAGGCTGAAGGGAGAGGGCAAAGTGGAGCTCCTGTCCAGTGGTATGGTGCTACCAGCCTGGTCAAACTAGCGTGTTCTGGCAAGGGGTGATGGGAGATTGGAAAAAATGAAGAGTCACACACACAGATCTTGAAGATAAAGCTGGGATCAGGTGGAGCGCTGCTCTCTGATGGAGAAGCAAGTCTAAAGAATTAAACTACCAATATTTATTATATATGTCTCATTCATCAGATTAAAGACTATGCAAGCATTATTTTTTTGCATTCATGAAAGCTACAGAGTTAGCAAGAATGTGCAGCTATTTCCTCAGTTACATTCTACAGTTGCAGTGTGCAATGTTAGGAGCATTGTGCAGCTTTCAAGAAAGTCCAAAGTTTAAAGTAACTAATTCTGGAGCAGTGGAGCTGGGGAAACACTGTGGTTATCTTAGCAAGGAGTTCCTTCATTCCCAGGAGCTGCTGTGCCTGAGAATAAGGTCAAGGCCGATAAGACTCTTGCAACAGAGTCTCCCCATGACTAGCATTGCCATAGCAATTGGGCATCCTACACCTTTGCATATAAACTTTCCCAGTCACCAAGCATGGCACAGCCATGAAGTCATCAGGGACCCAAGTCTCAGACACTGGTCTTCCAATCACTGTCACCACTCTCCACAGTTTGAAGCTCAGTTCAGAAAGGTGGGAGAGTTCTGGAGGTGGAAGTTGGTGACAGCTGCAGAATAATGTGAAGGATATGATGTGAATGTGCTGAATTGCACCCCTAAAAATTTCTGGTTTAGGTCGTAAGCTTTACATTATGTCTATTTTACCACAATAACAAAAATAGCCATAAGTCCTTACTGCTGCCTCTGGCTTCAATCCGAAACCACAGGATTGATTCCAACCTCTACCTTTCTTTATTTGTAATTTCTTTCTTGAACAGTGAGAAACCTGGTTCTCCTTCTCCACACTTTATCTACTTTTATGTCCAACACTGGTATACGTATAAAGTGGTTTCATAATTCCTAATCCCAAATCCCTGTGAGAAACAGGTTTACCAGGTAGAGTTCACTGTTCGATACATTCTTTTGATTCTAGCCTTATAATATCCAGTTGAGATTCTGTTTTTCAAAAATTACATAGCTTTGTTCCTTCTTTTCTCACCTTCTTCAGTGTGGCTATGTCATTCATGTGTAATACAGTCAAATCCATTTGTTACAAGGTCCTACTTGATGACCAATGAGATAATGCATGTGATGTGTCTAATGCACTACCTGGCATGGAGCGGGGTCCTAAGAAATATGGTCTGAGTCTGAATTTGTGACACTGATTAGTGTTGCCCATCAGCTGCCTGGCTCCAGCCCCATGAAATGTCAAAAGAGCCCTGACTTGGTGTGCAGTGACATTCGTGTCTGTGATTGTCAGCTTAGGTCATGGGCCCACAAAGGTCAATCAGGAGTGCTGCTCTCATTAACATCATGGTCTAGACAGTGAAATACTTTTCAAAGGACAATAAATCTGTGTGTTTCAATGAAGAGTGACATTGAAAGGTGTGAGTTGTGCAAGGGACAGAGGATTTCAGGGGTGTAAAACTGTGTGGATACCCAACAAAATGGGAGCTTTCCCCTCATCTCCTTGTCTCTTGAAACAGGCTACATTTCTCCACTTGTTAGCACTCACCTCTTGGTCTCTGCTGAGGATCCAGAAGCCCAGTTCACAGGGTCTAATGCACCTTGAGGTCTTGGTCAGCCTGAGAGACAGGGAGGTTTTTTTTTTTTTTTTTCCAGTTGTAAGCAGTAGAAGCCAATCCTAGCTAACCTGAGCAGAAAGAGAACGTGCTGGAGGAATAGAAGGGAAAGCCATTGGACCAGAGGTAGCAGTGTGAACTTAGGGTGCAGAACAGAAGGGAAAGCCGTTGGACCACATTTCTGAACAACAGGGACTGGAGAAGCCCTGGGAAACTCTGCAGCAGGAACTTTTGTCACGGTGACCAGGGCATAGTGGCTGGGTGAATCAACCCCAGGAACCCCTCTTTGCCTCTTTCCCCTCAAGACTCACTTTCTGGGAGTGTCCACTTGGGTCTAGCCTGAGTCCCATGCCCACACAGGACGAGGAAAGGAGGAGAACCTCGGACAGAGACCACTCATGGGAAAGGATGGTAACCCCCCCAGCTGTGGATGTCCCCAACATTCTGATGTGCTCATCTTCCTTCCTTCTAGTGTGGGCTCTAGATTAACTTACCAATAAAAGAAAACAAAGCAATAGACTTTCTTTCCTACATTCCCTATAAATATTAACTTTAGATCCTAACCACCATTGCCAGGGCAGGTGTGAGGGAGATGGCATTATGGGGCCTGGCTCTCTAGGCCACCTTCAGAGCTGTATGGAGGCCGTGGTTAGGATGGGTCACTTGGACATCTGCCCAGATTCTTATGAGTAGCCCCTCATCATGGGACTTGGGTGTTGGTTTGAGGCCCTGGGATTCCTGTGACCAAAACAAACAAACAAACAAACAACAAGAACACTTAGAGTAGGAAAGATTTATTAGATTTATTTGGTTCATGGTTTTGGAGATCTCAGTCCATAATAAGATGGCCAACTTCACAGTTCTGCGCCTGAGGTGAGGCAGAGCATCACGGCAGAAGGCATGACAGAGGACAGCAGCTCAGGACATGGCAACAGAAAGTAGAGAACTCTGCTCACCAGGGACAAAATACAAACCCCAAAGGCATACCCCCAGTGACGTGCCCTCTCCAGCCACTCCCCACTTACAGTTACCACCCTTTTAATCCATATCAGGGGATTAATGCACTGGTTAGGTCAAGACTCTCACAACCCAACCATGTCACCTCTAGACTTTCTTGCATTGTCCTACACAAGAGCCTTTGGGGGACACCTCATATCTTAACCATAAGAAAATCCAAACAGAAATTTGGCTGAGCGTGAGAGTTAATTTAACACCATATCTTAAGAGCATTAGAATGATTGGAGCACAAATCCTGACCACTTCTCACCAGCTGCATGTTCCTTGATGATAGGGCCCAGTTCTCTCATCTGTGTCCTATGGAAGGGTCTAGTAGCCTTAAGGTGCTGGTACTTGGGTATATGATCATGGGCAGGTTATTTAGTGTCTTTAGAGCATTTTTGTAAAATGGAATAATATGCTTTCTAAGGCTAGATCTGAGAACTAAATGAAATTTTGGAACTTGCCAATGTTATTATCACTGTGTTCTCTGGAGGATTAAATGAGCCCCACTCTGTGAGGTGCTTGGCTTGGTTTACCATGGCCCATTCCTTGGTAAATGGTGGCTGGTGATTTTATAGGGCTTCATAGCTGATTGTAAATTTTCTGGGCCTCCTACTTTGTGTGTGTAATTGAGTTCCTGTGCATGTACATATATTTCCAGCAAATTTCTTTGGATCCGGGGACAGTCTCCCTGTTGCTGTTATTTTCTTCAGAGAATTCTACAAGATCACAAAGACCTTCAGAGACTTTGAGATAAACGTCTATAAACCAATTTTGACAGAACGGTGTTACTTCCTCTTGAGTTGACTGAACTGGTGAGACCCATTGCTGATTGCAAAAGTCTATGTTTTTCAAAGGTAGAGCTGAGAAGGTATTCTAATAATTTAGATGAAGGAAATGATCAGCGGGGTCCTTTTTAGAGTTTGAATGATTTGTCCCTCGTTTCCCCACGGATTTGCCAAATTTCTCTGTGGAACTCAGCTTGTGAAATTGGAATGCTTGAGATATTCTGTTAGGAGGGGTGGCCCACAGCCTCTTGAGCCGGATTTAGAAGTTCACCTTCTCCACGGTTACTATGTAGCAAGTGTTTTCTCTTCATGTGACCTGGATGTCATATCTATGTCATAGGCTCTACCTTTCAGCTTCTAAATTCCTTCTGAGTGACTGGACACTGCTCTCTGTCTCGGTGATTTGTCGCCCTGTGCTGAGTCTCTAAAGGTGGATGGCCTCCCCTCTCTCCTGGGGCCCTCAGCCTTTCTTGCAGCAACCCCAGGATTTTCTGCTGACGGTGCCCTTGGGATGGGGATTGCTGCATCAATCCCTCCCAGGGACAAGGCATCCTGAAGAATTCATTTAACTTCACAGTCACCGCATTACTTCCTCTGAGAGCCCGAGGCCTGTGGCTTTTCAGAGTTCTGGACATGCCTGCCTTCCAAGGTCGCTGCTTCTTAGTTGCGTTTTTTGGTTCCCCTGTGGTGTGGGCCTCCCTGTGGGAAGCTCTGCTCCATAACCTCCCATCTTCTGATGAGATTGGCCTTTTTAATTCCTCAGAATGACTTCTTTGGGACTCCTCAGAGGGCTCCTCATCTGAGCGTGCCTCATGATTGGGTTCTCAGTCTCTCTTGTAGTTCCTTCGTGTCTAGTAGGGTCATGCATGATTCCTATTCACGACAAGGCTAGAGTTTCCTGGACCTTTCAGTTTACAAAGCAGCTCATGCATCCCGTCTCCATAAGACAGGTGTGAAGTAGGCCAAATGAAGCTGTTGGGGTTACCCAGGGGTTCAGAGTCCACACAGAGTTCATAAGGCTAAAGTGGCCTGTGGCCAGGATCACCTCAAAACATCCTTCCATCATCTAGGAAGTGCCACATGCATGGTTGGGGCCCATGACTCCGTGTGGCCATGCATACAGATAGTTATTGTGAGATAAAACAGGTAATGAAAGCACATAGTGCGGAATATAAGTCTAGAGCGTTTTAATTTTTACAAGTGTTCATTGTTCTTGTTTAACCCAGTAGTTGGAATTACCTGAGAGGGGCAGGATCTGCCTCTCCCAGAAGTATGACCCTGGGCAGTGGCTGGGTTGGGGCTCAGCATGCAGCTCTGTGTGTGAGGCTGGGCCTCAGACTCTTGTCTTCTGACTCTTTTGTTTTCTGACTCTGGCTCTTATTCTTTGTGTCTCCTCTTGCTCCCTCATGGTGTTTGAAGGAGATTTAACTATTGCTTTCAAATTTTCACTTTTCTAATGGTTCAGTGTCTGTTTCCGTAATTTCCAAGTTTTACATAGGGGAGCGCTCCCCTATAATTCTGTAAACTTTGCACAGTGAGCCCAGTGTTGGACTTCTGTCCTGAATCTCTGCAATGGTCAACTGTCAGTAGGACTGGGAGCTGCTGCATTGTGGGGAGAGGAGTCACTGTATTCATGAAGTTATAGCTAACCCTCATTTTGCTCATTTGGCAAATTAAAAATCCCTGGAAATGAAGTTCTTTTGTTTCAAAAATTCACTAGTTTTCTGCTCATCTCTAGCACCAACTGGTTATGCAAACAGAGAGAGGAAGAAACTAACTGGAGACTTGGGAGTTGTCACCTTTGGAAGCCTTCTTTTGTGGCTCTGTGAGAGAGAGTGCCAACATTGTTCACTCGGGGGGGCGGGGGGAACTGAGATAGGATCTGGTAAGATCTAATGTAATTCAGAACACCTCGGATAGGGAAAGAGGGCACGGACTCATTGATTACATGAACACGTATTATCCATTCAGAGAGAGAGTTGATGAGGCACCGATTGTGCTTGATGGTATAGAAACACAAATTGAAGTTAAGACCTGGCTAACTTCAAATCAGTATTTTTAGAAGGGGAAGAAAATAATTTTACTAGTTAACAAGGTATCAATTGGAAAATGATGCAAATTGATATAAGAACATTCATCACTGACTACATGCTAAGTCTGGGTGCAGCTGGAATTTAGGAAAGTGAGACAGGAAGAACAGACAACATTGGTGAAATCTTCTCAGGGAGCAAGGGTTTGAGTGGGTCTTTGAAGGAAGGAAGCTACAAAGGGTGATGTATTTATAGGTGGTGAGTCTTGGAGATGTATTCCTTGTCTCACCCCAGGGGTGGTGACACTGGGTGAATCACTCCATCTTACTGAGCTTTGGTTTCATAATATATAAAGGAGGGAATATATATCACAGGATTTTTATAAAGACTAAACAAGATGACATAGTGATTTGACCAAAGTTCTAAGTTATTTTAGAGAAAGAAAAGCAAGCCTTTTCAACAAATGGTGCTGGAACAATGGATTATTCATATGGGGTGAATGACCCTTGACTCCCATGTCAATCCATATATAAAAGTTAGTGTGAGGACTGGGGATATAGCTCAGTTGGTAGAGTGCGTACCTTGCATGCACAAGGCCCTGGGTTCGTTCCCCAGCACTACAAAAAAAAAAGTTAGTGTGAAATGAATTATATATGTAGTATATAAAATCAGGACCATTAACCGTTGGAGGGGCAGCAATTGTGGCTCAGTGGCAGAGCCCTTGCCTAGAATGTGTAAGGCATTCAGTTCAATCCTCAGCACCACGTAAAAAAATAAATAAAATAAAGTTATTACTAAAGAAAAAAGAGCCATAAATCTCTGGAAAGGAAATAAAAGAGAATATCTTAGCAATCTTGGAGTGGGCAAAGAATTCTTGGTCAGGATATGAAAAGCATTAACCATAATAAGATTGAGAAATGGGGCTAGGTGACATCAAGAGTAAACATTTCTGGCCATCAAAACATACTGTTACAATAAGAAATCAAGAAGGTAATCTCATTTACAGATCAGACAAAAAGAAGACTTAACCAATGAGTCAAAAGACCTTTATATGAAAAATATAAAACATTGATGAAACTGACAGCACAAATAAATAGATTGACATGCTGTGTCCATAAACTGGGAGACCATATTGCTAAATGTCCACACTACCCAAAGCAACCTACAGATTCTGTGCAATTACTATCAAAGTTCCAATGACTCTGTTCATAAAAATGAAAGAAACAATCCTGAAATCTGAATGGAATCACAAAAGACGGCAAGCAACAAGTACAATCCTAAGCAAACTGACTTCCAAATATATGGCAGAGCTCTGGTAGTCAAAACAGCCTGGTGCCGGCAGCAAAACGGACATGGAGAAGAGTGGAACAGCACAGAGAGCCCAGAATAAACTCACCCAGGTATGGTTGATTTTCAGTAAAGGTTCCAAGGTCACACAATGGGGAACAGGAGAGTCTCTTCAATAAGTGATGCAGGGATGACTGATATCCACATGCAGAAGAATGAAACTGAACCCTATCTCACACCATGACAAAAACCAACTCAAAATGGATTGAAGATTTAAACAAAAGACCTAAAATTGTAAAACTATTAGAAAAAAACACAATAGGGAGAGAAGACTCCACCACCTTGGCATTGGCAATGCTTTCTGTGGGTCTGAATTCAAAAGCACAGGCAACAGAAACAAAAACAGACAACTGGGGTAGCATCCAACTAAAAAGCTTCTGCACGGCTGAGGGAGCCATCAACACAGCGGAAGGAGGAACCACGGAATGAGAGGACATATTCGCAAGCCGCGCATCCGACAAGGGGTAAATATCCAAAGCATGTCAGGACTCCAAACAGCTCCGTAAATAGAAACAAATAACAAGATAAAATAAATAACCCAGCTGAAAAATGGGCCAGGAAACTGAACAGACATTTCTCGAATGGCTGACGGGTCTGTGAGAAGCTGTTCAAAATCACTCATCGTCGGGGGAAATGAAAATTCAAACCACAGCCAGGTACCCATGCACACCTTGAGAATGACCATATCACAAAGACAAAGGAAAGAGGCGGGTGGGAATGACATAGAGCAAAGGGGATACCAAGGGGCAATGTGCATGGTCTAGGGACCCGGGGTGACACAGGGTACTCGATGGTCAAAAGTTATGGATTGGAATAGTTCAGATCTTTACATTTTTCTATAAGTGATTGATTTATTCCTAAAAATTTTAAAAAGGACAGCATGGGAAGTGTGTGGTGCATGGTGGCTTCTTGGTAATGGTGATCATGGGCAGCATAGGTGGGGCCACCAAACCAAGGATTTTAGTTCTGTCCTGTGGTCTCATTATGGCAGTACCTCCCTTGACCATGTCTTGCCTGGCAGCACCCTGTGGGGGCTCTGGTGGAATTCTTTCTAGATGTTACGATGTCCTCATTCTATTTCTCCTAATGACAGACTTTGCCCGGACAATATTTTACACTTAATTTTTTTTATTTATTTAGTTTTGCCTGGATGGTTTTTATGAAGAACTCCAGAATCCAATCTGTCTCTCTCAAACATACATACAATCGTGGATGGACTTCCTGAATCCCTCCTTCTTTTCCTTCCTTCCCCTTTTTAATCTTTATTCCCACCACATTCCAAAGCCAATTTAATGTGGCCTACAAAAATTCCATGTCAGCCACTGGGTAAGGAAATGTACAACCCAAGTCACAAAGAAATGCGCTCTGTTTGGTCCCGACCTTGCTGGGGCAGGTCTAGACTCCACTCTGAGCTTCCCAGCCTCAGCTGACAAACAGGGAAACTCGGTCAGTTACTAAACAGGTCACAGCAGATTTGCTTTATTCCCAGGCAGCGTCTTGAGCTGAGATCTGTTATCAGGGCCCCAGGTTTCCAATTTGTTTGCCTGAGTGGTAGACTAGTGGCAAGGAGAGAAGGAACTGGAGATTTTTCTGTTCTTGGCTCGGTTTTGCTGGCAGGGAGACAATGAAGGTTTCCTTCTGGAAGTGAATGGCTCTGGGCTCTCTCTCTCCAGCCGCGGTGGCATTATTTGTATTCTGAGCCTTGTTGTCATCCGCTGTGTGGATCAGCTGCCCCACGGCACGGTTCATCCTCACGCTGATTTTCTGCGATCTCGGTTCTGATGTTGACACCTTTTCCTGAGTTATAGTCTTGGCAAGATTCGCTTGTCGCTGAATGGCCAATCCCAGCAGAGGTCTCTTTCATTCTTCTCGGCTGTTTTTCTTTGATTATGGTGGACTTACCTTTTTTTTTTTTCTTCCCCATTCTCAGAGTTATTTTAGACTTTAAAGCCTCCTCTTAGGTTTTGAGCTGGAGCTGTCAAGCACATGCATGCAGGATTTCAATTCCAAAGGCGGTTGTGTAGGTCAAACAAGGGCTTTGAAAATGCTAGTGCTTTATAAGTTCTTGAGGAAGAGGAGAAGAAGAAAATCTGTTTCATAAAATTGATCACCGGCATTGACTTCACACGTTGTATTTAGCACATTGGTGGGGGACACAGAGCTAGGAGAGCTAATTCCTTTCTGAGGAATTTCAGACAGAGATTGAAGGGTATAAAACGCAAAACATTTATTCTTTAAGCCCATCTGGGGTCTTATCCTACTTTTTTTTCCTGAATATTTGGGTCTCTGATTGTTTCTTTAGTCTATCTCTAAATTTTAACTTTCTTTGTGCTGACATTGATATCCAGGCATTATAAAAATCTCTCTCCTCTTACCTCCCTTGAATGGGGTGTTTCAGATTAAAAAAAAGTCATGTTTCCCTTTTTGCTTTGGCTACCAGCAACCTCAGAGATATCATCATTGCTTTGTTCACATAATCATGATAATTCCTAGGTGCTTGAAGATTTTCCTTTTTACATCTTTTTCCTACAGATGTCTTTTTTTCTTTAGCCTTATTGAATGTATCTCTTTTGGTGTGAGTTGTTTCAGATCACTTTTTGGAAGTATAAGTTAATTCACAAGTATAAAAAATGCCAATGCATCATAAACACTCTTCTATGGGAAAATGAGTTCTAATTCAGCATCACTCCGATGGCTTCAGTGTATGCATAGAGGGCTCTCTTGAATTCTAAAGTAGCTGTAGCAATGAATGTTTCTCACTGAAGGAACTGGGTGCCAGGTGGGAGGCACCAGCCAGATGACAATCCTCTAGGTTTGCAGAGGAGAAGGATATGATTTGGGCTGCTTCCTCCGTATTAGCTCAGAACGGGTTTCCTGGTCTCCATTGGTACAAATGTGTATGGCTCATGCTTGGCACTTAGACCGGTGCTTTGAAGACTTGAAAATGCACATGAGTCAGTTTAGGATCTTGTTAGAATACAGATTCTGGGGCTGGGGATGTGGCTCAAGTGGTAGCGCGCTCGCCTGGCATGCGGGTGGCCCGGGTTCCATCCTCAGCACCACATACCAACAAAGATGTTGTGTCCGCCGATAACTGAAAAATAAATATTAAAAAATTCTCTCTCTCTCTCTCACTCTCTCTTAAAAAAAATAAGAAGAAGGGTACAGATTCTGTTCTGTTCTTGGGGTAGGACCTGAGAACCTGCATACATGACCGATTCCCAGGTGCTGCCGACGCTGCTTCTCCGTGGACCATGCTTTCAGTGGCAGGGACCCAAGCTGTTGGATGGAAGAATCTGGATTGTTCATGAGTCATTCTTACTTTCTTTCCAGAACTGACTGTATCACTAGATCTGCCTTTTATTACAATAGCCATGATTCGTGATCCCTAATTTCCATCTTCCAAGCGTCTTCTAGACATTTCTCATTTCTTCTCTCTCTTGATGAACTCCCTTCCATCTGTCCTTCCCTCCTGACACACTTCCTGAAATCCATCCCAAAGAGAATATGCTGTGAGCTGTTATGTCATCCGATAAGTCTGCTCTTAAACTTAGAGGTTGGCTGGTTTTTATTTTTCTGTAGACCTGGGAGTCCCCACAGGGTCCTGAGCCTGGTGGGTTCTTCTTGGATGTTTGTTAACTGATCGACAGGCGTCTGATTCTAAAGATTTTAGATAACTGAGAAGACTCTAGGAAGTTGACAAAAATTAGTGACCCTCCATGAACCTCTCTGTTGGCAAAAACAGGGGCTAATGCATATGGCGGGTGTCCCAGATTTAATTTAAGAATTAAATCCCTAATCTGCAGGAGACCAATATGTGAAGATGTGTGGTTGTATCCAAGAACCGGGGAATTTGGGGCAGGCTTTTGGGCAGTAGCCATGATGCTGATCCCCACACATTCGGCCAGAGACCAAAGGTATTCTCAACTCAAGAACTATAACTGGAAGATACTACAAAGTGCGCTGTGGGTTGTACGATTGAAGCTGCTCTCACACCTCCAAGCCAAAAATTCTGTGCGGTCTTCTTCTGTTTCATCCATCACTTTCCTTCCTTCCTGTGTGGACTTAGAATTGAGGACTTGGTTCCCAGCTGATGGCACTTTTGGGAGGTGGAGGAAATGCTAGGAGGTAGGGTCTTGTTAGAGGAAGTAGAGCACAGGGGGCCTGCCTTTGAAGAGCACAGGGGGCATGCCTTAATTTATTCCCAGCCCCCTCCTCTCTCTTTCTCTCTCTTTTTGGCTGCCGTGAGGTGATCAGCTTTCCTTTGCTGTGTCCTTCTGCAATGGATGTTCTGCCTTATGCAGACTCAGAGCAATGGAACCTGCTGACCATGAACTGAGGCCTCCGAAACCACCAGACAAAATAAATCTTTCCTCCTCTAAGATGTTTTTCTCAAGTACGTATCATAGTGATAATAAAGTCAACACACTGCTTTTCTTAGGGAGGAGAATCAGGGATGCCAGGTGCAATTAGCTAGGATTTCTCACCTGCCCACATGATATGTGATTATAATACAAAGTGATACTTACCACTGACATCTTAGAACTCATGTGTCCACATGAATGGACCTCTCTCTATTGAGTTTCTCTTCTTTGGCATAAGATTATACTTACCCAAGTAAAAGAAGGGCTCCGTCGATGTAGCAAGACATCAGTTCCGATGTGTTAAAAGAAACTTGTCATTAATCATGCTTAAGGTATCCAAGTTCGCTAATAATATATTTTTGAAATAGATTAGGTCAGATCCAGGGGTTCCTGTATAATAATTTCATTTCATTAATTTGCATTTGATGTGATTTCGTGAATAAAGGGGAATTTACCATGAGTGAGTGGTAACTTGTGTGTACATCAGATGTTGAATAACACCTCTGCTGCCTTGAAACATTCATCCTAAGGGCCAAAGCCAACAATTATGGGATCATAAGTTCCTAGGGAGGTGCTGCTAGACCTGCCCTGAAATACCTGAGAGATGGAGGAACCAGTGAAGATCTAGTACCTATAACGAAAAGAAGACTAGAAGAGTAGAAGATTCTTCCTCCCCTGAGTGAGGGCATCCCCAGGGTATTAAGTGGGGTCATAAAAACACCAGCCAGGTAGCCTGTATGCCAAACTTTGAACCTTCACCCCTTTTCCTGTTCCAACTTTGAAACATAGAAGGACAAAATGGAGACAACTGTGACAGGGCAGTGGAAATACAGACTCTGTCCACACCCCAGGTGGGTCAGGGCTAAGCTGAATGGGAAGAGCTCAGGTTGCCAAGAGAAAGGAGACTGAGCATTGAAGTGTGAGGGATTGATGTTTAAGATTTTTTTTAATAGTTGGACACACTCCCTTTATTTTTATTTATGTATTTTTATGTGGTGCTAAGGATTGAACCCAGTGCCTCGTGCATGCTAGGCAAATGTGACATTTTAATTGAGACTGGACCAGGCCTGAGAGGAGTCCTGATTACCAAAAGGAACCTTATTTGTAGAACTGACACTGACTGTAAATTTTTGAAGATCTATCAAGTTTGTGGACCAGAGACAGAGAAGGGAGACCCGACAGAGCAAATCTGAAGGCAGTGAATGGAGGTAAATCAATTTTCCCATTTGAATGTTTCCAATCAGACCATTTGATGAGCTGGTTGCCCATGTAGCCTTGAGCCCAGCTGTGGGAGAACATGCTGTCAGTGACCCTCATAGGTTTTCTGTGTCTCAGGAGAAAAAGGGTAGGGAACATTTGGGCTGTCCGCTCTTTATAGCTCAGCCATGGGCATTGGGGAATATCAGCTTGGTGTTCAAGAGGTGCACCGAGGAGCATCTGGGAGACCTTGTTCTCCCAGACGGCATCTCATTTCATACCTCCTTCTGTAGATTAGCAAACACTTTAATTTGCCTTTAGGAAGTTTTTAGTTGAATTATAAATATTTTCAGGAGGGCAATGCCTTAGGCCATATCAGTCAGCAGTTTGGGGGGATTATCTGATAGGACCCAGCCTCCATCAGATATCTTTCTAACTCCCCGGGCTGGCATAATTCAGTGTGAACAACCTGGCCTGGCGAACAGGGCCCTCCAGGAGCTGGTCCACCATTACTCTTCTGGACCAGACTCCTCCTAAATTCTCTCTTCCTACCCCATAAGTGGACATCACAGCTCTCTGGAGCCCATGGTCTCTGGAACATGCTGCTCACTTTCCCCACCTATTCCCATGGTGTTCTTCTCCCCTGTACCACCTTAAAAAGTCTGCCCCTTGGGCTGGGATTGTGGCTCAGCGGAAGAGCGCTTGCTTAGCACGGGCGGGACCCAGGTTCATTTCTCAGCACCACATAAAAATAAAAAGGCATTGTGTTGTGTCCATCTACAAAAAAGATTCTCTCTCTCTCTCTCTCTCTTTCTCTCTCCTTTAAAAAAAAAAAAGTCTGCCCCTTGGGAGCTGGGTATTGTGGTATGTACCTGTATTCCCAGCTACTCCAGAGGCTGAGGTAGGAGAGTCCCGAGTTCAAGGCCAGACTGGACAACATAGTGATTCCCTGCCTCAAAAAAAAAAAAAAAAAGCCCATATATTGGGCTGGCTTCTCATGCTACCTCCTACATCAAGTTTTCCTTGAGCTCCCAGTTGGTTTCTCTTTTCCTTGGTGATCCTTAATGCAGAAACTAGCTCCTTCAAGATGACATTGCACCTGAGCAATTAGAGAAAGAGAGGTAAAATTTTAGCAAGTTGACAACTCATGAAAGTTTTACTGGACAAACTAGGATTTCTTTCAAGTGTATATTATCAACACCCCCATTTTTTTTTAACAGATCAAGGGTTTATCTTTTCATATCAAGTATAATGACACCTCTTCTCCCCTTTCTGAGTGTCACAGGGTCCCCCTTGCTGATTGCAAGGCAGTTGTTCTCAGAGGGGCTCTCTGGTACTTTCAAGGGTTGAGAAACTGGCCTTCTGAGCACTTCCCTCCTCTCTTCCTGAAACACAGATCTTGGTAAACCACAAAAAAAAAATTCCACTGAATGTAGACCTCATGTTTACCCCATCCTGTCGCTGTCTGTGCACAATTCTATCACGTGGTCCTGACTGGCAGTATTAAGAGTTTTTCGTTTGGGAGAATGGCAATCTACGAGATCTGAACCTACAGAGAAAATAAAACTCCTGAGAGAAGCTAACTGAATGTGAAAGGTGGGCTGCTGGGAGATTTGTAGAACTTGGTGCTCCATGAGCAGCTTCCATCCTGCCACCATTTTGCCCTGAGATTGGCCTGGCATGAGACGGCAGCATCCTTACTCACATAGGCCACAGGCATCCAACCTGCAGGGAAAGAAATTGTCCTTGTTCTGTCTCCTTATACATGCGTGTGTGTGTGTGTGTGTGTGTGTGTGTGTGTGTGTGTGTGTAAAATGGGGGCAGGCAGCACAAATGAATGAACAAGTACGATTTGTTTTAAACTGCTGAACTACTAAGAGTATATGCTACCGGGTGCTGGTTTTTAGGGGTATAGGAAAATACTTTGGGAGCATCATCTCCTAAGATGAAATGTGCAAATTTAATTTAAGAGTCTGCCTCTCCTAGTAGTCTCAAAGACTTGAAGCAGAGTTTTTAAGAAATAAACCACAAATAGCAGAAAAAACACAAAAGTTCAAATCATATCCGGTGTACCCCTCTGAGGGAATTTCTGCAGCAGAAGGAAGTCTGTTATTCTTGACCTGAACTATAGTATTCGGCAATACTGAGTGGGCTGCAAAAATGCTTCTAATCTCACTAATGAACTCTATTCTCATCCATAAATCATATCTGAAATGAGGGGGACCTATCCACTGATAGTGGAGAAAAAAGTTTCCCCAGCTGCCCTATACAGACTGCGTACATATATGCATATATATTTAAGTTAAAAATACTTAAGTTAATATTGTGGAAACTTCATCTGAGTTTTAAAAGAGGTTTCTTCCTTATTTGATGTGCATTATTTTAAAAAACCCAGTACAGACGCAGCCTTGAAACTCCCCCGCCCCCAGTGCCTCTGGCATTATTCATACTGAAGCTTTCAAGCAGGGGACTTGGAAAGGCTTCTTAACTACAGCTCACATCATTAGTGTTTCTGCTGTCGAAGCAGAAAAAATTGGGATGCAGCTTAGCAAAAAAGCTTCAGGAAAACATAAAATACGAAGGCTAATAGATCTATTTCTCTTAACGGTTTTCCCGTGTAATGAGCATCCTAATTTTTTTTTCAATTAAAATATTTTCACCTATCTCACAATGAGTAACCCAGGAATGTCCTATTGGGATGATCTGCCTTACGGAGACGTGAACTTGGGAGTCCCCTCTCTACGGTTCTTGTCCTGGTGCCTTTATCGTGTACCTCATTCTCTCCTTCACCCTGACAAATTGGTGCTGGCTCCTGGTCTTATATCTGGGCTCCAGACTGGACTTCCCAGCTCCTGAGAGACCTTTTGGAACTCTCCACTGATGTTTCTAACTGGACAAGCCTCGTGGTGCTTTCCACATGCCACACCAGCCTGGACACCACTGCCATATCCTCTGGACCCTGGAGAAAACGTTGACTTTACTTGTTTGTTTCCTACAGTCAATGACTGCTAAGTCCTGTTGATTCTAACCTTGGAACGTCTAGAGAATGCTCTCTCGGGTTTCTTTGCCTATTTCTGTTGCCATAGCTTAGGTCACCACCTGGCTTGCTTAACTGGATCATGACAACAAACAGCCGTCTAGTTGGTCTCAGGGGCTAGAATTGATTTCCCTTCAAGAGCACCCTTCATTGCCCCCAGGGCACTCTTTCTACAGGGAGCCTTGGACCAGGCCCTTCTTTCCCACTTAAAAAACCTGTGGTGGGGCCCACCTGCATCTTCCTGCTGTCTCCCTACATGCAATCCCAAGAGACCACTCACCATTTCTCAACAAGAGGTCCAGCTTTACCTCTCTGTGCCTTTAGTTGGGTTTTCAGTTCTTGACCTTCTAGTAAGACCACTCATGAATGTTCTGAAGCTTCCCTGTGCCCACTCACCCCGGCCTGCTCCAAGCGTCACACTTCATTTGAGATTTAAAAAAAACCTCTCAAAACCCTTCTTGTCAGTCTTTATGAAGACTGTTGGTATTTCTGTCTCTCTTGCACGTCGAATTTGAGTTCCTAGAGGGCAGGGATGATGTCATGTAGTCTTTGGTCTTCTTTGTCTTTCATTTTTCTTTACTATTTTAAATTATTTTTAAAATTTATATATAACAGTGGAATGCATTATAATTCTTATTACGCATATAGAGCACAATTTTTCATATCTCTGATTGTATACAAAGTATATTCACACCAATTTGTGTCTTCATACCTGTATTTTGGATAATAATGTCCATCACATTCAATCATCATTAATAACCCCATCATTAATAGCCCCCTCCCTCCTCCTCCCAACCCTCTGCCCTATCTAGAGTTCCTCTATGCCTCCCAAGCTCCCTCTCCCTACCCCACTATGAATCAGCTTCCTTATACCAGAGAAAACATTCAACATTTGGTTTTTTGGGATTGGCTAACTTCACTCAGCATTATCTTCTCTAACTCCACCCATTTACTTGCAAATGCCATGATTTTATTCTCTTTTATTGCTGAGTAATATTCCATTGTGTATATATGCCACATTTTTTTATTCATTCATCTACTGAAGGGCATCTAGGTTGGTTCTTCAGTTTAGTTATTGTTAATTGTGTTGCTATGAACATGGATGTGGCTGTGTCCCTGTAGTATGCTAATTTTAAGTCCTTTGGATATAGACTGAGGAGAGGGATAGCTAAGTCAAATGGTGGTTCCATTCCCAATTTTCCAAGAAATCTCCATACTGCTTTCCATATTGGCTGCATGGTTTTCTTAAGGTTGAACGTAATAATCGTCAAATACCAAGTGCTCAATGGATTCTTCTTGATGAATAAATGAATTGTTATCTTATTATGATTCTTTGTCTGATTTTCTTAGGTAAAATGTTTATTTTCACCTTTAGGTAACTATAACATTTTGTCTTTGTATTTTTTTTTCCTGTAGTATATGTTGGTGTGTTATTTTCCTCTGTATTTATCCTTGTGGGGTTGGAGGTGAAATTGTTTTTTTTTTTTTTTTTTGGTTTGGTGATACTGGGGGTGAGCCCAGCCACTCTACCCTGAGCTACATCTCCAGCCCTTTTTACTTTTTACTTTGAGACAGGGTCTGGCTAAGTTGCTAAAGCTGGCCTTGAACTTATGATCCTTCTGCCTCAGCCTCCTGAGCCACTGGGATTACAAGTGTGCACCCTGGTGCCTAGATTGAGGAACTTCTTGAATCTATAGACTGATGTCTTTCATCAGTTCCGGAAAATTCTTGGTCATTTCTTTTCACATATCTCTCTGCTCCTTTCTTTCCCTCCTCCTGTTTTGACTCTCTGATTTCATCTATGTTAGATTGTTCTGCTGGGTTCCCTATGCCTCCTGCTTCCTTTTCCATCTTTCCCCTCCAGTTTCCATTTACCTATTTTCCATATTTCTCGTCCCTTTCCCAGGTATGTCTAATCTTCTTTTAAATCGATTTACTTAATTTCTAATATCAACTTGGAATTTCCTTTTGATTCTTTTTTTGCAGATCTAATTCTCCTTTTATAGACCTTGCCATCTGTTTTCATTAACTTATCAATCCTAGGTGTTTTCCAGTATTTAAGTAACTCCTTTGATCTTGGAAGGTCTCTTTCTATTGTCTTTTTTTTGTAATGTCTCTGGATGGATCTGTTAACATTATATGGAATCTCAAATATGTGTGTAAAAAAATTAAAGAAATTATGAATGATGCTTTCTCCAGAGGGAAGGTTTGAAAATTTTCACCAAGTAATGCTGGGGATGACCCTGCCCAGCTTCTCCCAGCACCATCTGCCTGTCTCCACTTTATTCTTATGAGTCAGTAAATGCCTCAAGGGAAAAATTTTGTCCAAGTTGCTGGGCTGAGTCCTGCCTGCTTCCTTTCTGCCCTAGATCTTGGCCTTCTCAGTTCTGTTGTGCTGACTGTGGACTCCAAGATTTTGACTCTCCATCTTTGCAAGAAACTGAAAACGGCTCAGCCTCCCTCCACCCCTCAGCTGCTAGTTCTGCTTGGCTTCTCAGCCCTTCCACGCTGGGGCATGTGGATCAGAAAATGGTCCAAGGACATAGGGGAACGCTGGGCTCTTACTTTGGTCTCCCGGTCCTGCAAATCCTGGCTTCCTTGAATGTTTCCAAAGTCTTCACGTGAATTTTATTTTTTCACCTCTTATCAGACCTTTGTAGTTTGTTCATTTGGGCAATTGTTCTGCCCTAAGATGGCCATCGCTGCAAGTGGGATTCTGTGTGTTCTATCACAGAACTCTTTTCTACTACTAGTTTCCATGTGCTTTTTTCTTGCACTTATGAGTTTTTTGAGAACAAGCACTGTGTTTTATTACAGTTTCTTCTTATAAAATGTCAGTTCATTTATTAATTCATCCAACATTATTTTACTTTTTCATTTGTTCTTTTTGATATATATGACAGTAGAGTGTATTTTGACATATCATTCTTACATAGGATATAACTTCCTATTCTTGTGGTTGTACATAATGTGGAGTCACACTGGTCATGTTTTCATATATGAACATAGGAAAGTTATGATTGATTCATTCTACTGTCTTTCCTAATCCCATCCCCCTTTCCCTCCATTCTCCTTTGTCTAATCCAATGAACTTCTATTCTCCCCCACTCCCTTATTGTGTGTTAACATCCACATA
This sequence comes from Spermophilus citellus, assembly GCF_964194105.1. Classification (NCBI taxonomy): domain Eukaryota; kingdom Metazoa; phylum Chordata; class Mammalia; order Rodentia; family Sciuridae; genus Spermophilus; species Spermophilus citellus. Next base: position 39,998,398 of record NC_138188.1, read on the forward strand.
TCCGAGAGAACATTTGACCTTTGTTTTTTTTGGTGATTGACTTATTTCACTTAGCATGATAGTCTCCAGTTCCATCCATATACTAGCAAATGCCACAATTTCATTCTTCTTTATGGCTGAGTAATATTTCATTGTGTGCATGTACCACATTTTCTTTATCCAGTCATCTATTGAAGGGCACCTAGATTAGTTCCATAACTTAGTTATTATGACATTCAACAAGATTTTTTGAATACCTACTGTGGGCCATGTGATGAAGACATAGCAGTGAATAAGATAGATAATGTCTCAGCTGTTATGAAGCTATGTCTCAGCAAGGGAGAAGGCAAACAAATGCACAGAAAAGTGTCAGATGCAGAAGGTGTCACACACAGGGTTAAATTAAGAAGGTTGGGTGGAAGGTGGTTGGCTACTTGAAGCCCTCTCTAAGTGACAAGTGAAGCCCTCTCTAAGCGATCTAAATGACAAGAAAAGTTCAGTCACAAAGAGATCTAGGGAACTCTAGGTAGAGGGAAGAGCAGGAGCAGGGACCCCAAGAGGTTTGTTAAAGTGGATTCTGGGAAGATGGCGGCGAAGGGAGTGCATCACCCCCGTGTGCCACGTCACTGTGCGGGAGAAAGACGAGGTGAAACAGCTGAAGGCTGTCTTGTTGGGAAATTCCAGCGAAATTGAGGTGCTCCAGAATCTAGTAGAGGGATTTCCATCGCGCGAGGTTCGGCTGCGGGGGCTCGGACACGGTCGATTTCTCCGCACGGAGGGTCGCATTGCCTGATTGGCGGATCGCCCCTCAGGTGGAGTCTGCGGCGCGCGCTGGGAAGTGGCGAGGTGCCGGAGCGGGGTGCAGCGATGCGGATTCTGGGGGCTCCTGCCAGCGGCGCAATGGCCGTGCTTAGTGCTGAGTTCTGGCTTTGAGACAGAGGAGAGAAGCGGTCCAGTTCGGTTCTCGACACCGGTGGGACCACGGAGGAGGACAGCGGCCGCCATCTTGGAGAGCTGATGGAATCATCCCTGTTTTCTACTGATCTCAGCTCATTCAGCTATGGAACAGGTGATTTCAGGCTGGCATTTGCCTGCGTCTTGCAGACAGATCGCTCAGGCTCAGGGCTAGAGAACCTGTGGAGAATACTCCTTGGGGCTCGCTCCTAGCAAAGCGTGCACCGAGCTCTGAGCGGCCAGGTTCTGGTTCCCGCAGCTGCTTTGGCCCAGGGCTGGGGAACCCGCGGAGACTGCGTATTGAAGCCAGCTCCTAGTGGAGTGTGCATCGAGCTTGAAGCGGCTGGGTTCTGACCCCCGGAACAGTTTTGGCCCAGGGCTGGGGAACATGCGGGGACTGCGTCTTTGAGCCTGCTCCCAGAAGAGCGTGCACCGATCTCGGAGAGCTTGGAGCGGCCGGGCTCTGGCTCCCGGAGCTGCTTTGGCCTAGGGCTGGGGAACCCACGGAGATCGCTCCTTGGAGCCTGCTCCTAGCGGAGCGTGCACCAGGCTCAGAGAGGCCAGGTTCTGGCTCCCGGAGCGGCTTTAGCCCAGGGACAGGGACCCCGCGGTAACTGCTTCTCGGTCCGGGTCCTGCTGGGTGCAGTGGGGGCCAGAGGGGCAGAGGGGAGCTGCCGCCTGCGCCCAGAACAGGCCAAGTGACCCGCCGGCGTGGTATCACAATACCCCAACTGCAGCTGGGGCGGAAGAGAGTAGCCGCCTACGCCTGGAACAGGACCAGCGACCCGATGGCGCGGTAGCCAAGTCACCCCATTTGGAGTAGGGGCTGTGCAGAGTCGCCGTCTGAGCCTGCAAGGTAGGCAGACCTGCGACCCACTGGCAGGACAGGCCCGGTAGCCTGCCAGCGTGGTGGACACGTAGCACCGAGGCAGTCACGTCACACTGGTTGGAGTGGGGGTTGAGCAGAGCTGCCGCCAGTGTCCGGAAAAGGCCCAGCGACCCGTTGGAGAGGCAGTCAGGTAGCCCCATTTGGAGTGGGGGCTGAGCAGAACTGCTGCCCGAGCCCGCAAGGTAGGCAGACCTGCGACCCACCGGCGGAACAGGCCTAGAGGCCTGCCAGCGTGGTAGACACGTCACACCAGTTGGAGTAGGGGCTGAGCAGAGCCGCCGCCCACATACGGATCAGGACCAACGACCCGAGGGCGTGGTAGTTACGTCACCACAATTGGAGTGGGGGCAGAGCAGAGCCGCCACCCGTGCCCGCAGGGTGGGCAGACCTGCAACCGACCAGCGTGGTAGACAGATCACCCTAATTAGAGGAGGAGCACAGCCACTACCCGCCCTGCAAGGGAGATTTTCCAACTATACAAGAGCAATATAAGTAAATAGGGGGAAAATTTCAAAAACACAACAGTTTCACCAAGCAGAAAGAAATGCGAGCAGTATGAAAAGACAAGGAAAGAAAGGACCACAAGCAATGCAGGTCAACTCAACTTTAGAAGAGGTAATAGCTGCAACAGATGGAATGTCAGAAAAAGAGTTCAGGATATACATGCTTCAGATGATCTGGAGTCTCAAGGAAGACATGAGACAGCAAAATCAGACAATGAAAGATCACTTTGACAAGGAACTACATAAACAAATCCAGGAAGCAAAAGATCAATTACACAGGGAGATAGAGGTAATAAAAAACAAACAAATAGAAATCCTAGAAATGCAGGAAGCAATAAACCAACTTAAAAACTCAATTGAGAATACTACCAGCAGAGTAGATCACTTAGAAGATAGAACATCAGACAATGAAGACAAAGTATTTCAACTTGAAAAGAACATAGACAGCTCAGCAAGACTGCTAAGAAACCATGAACAGAACATTCAAGAAATATGGGATAACATTAAAAGACCAAACTTAAGAGTCATTGGGATAAAGGAAGGCACAGAGCTCCAAACCAAAGGAATAAACAATCTATTCAATGAAATAATATGAGAAAACTTCCCAGACTTGAAGAATGAGACAGAATCCCAAATCCTAGAAGCCTACAGGACGCCGAATGTGCAAAATCATAAGAGATCCACACCTAGACACATTATAATGAAGATGCCCAACATACAGAATAAGGAGAGAATTTTAAAAGCTACAAGAGAAAGGAAGCAGATTACATTTAGGGGTAAACCAGTCAGGATAACAGCTGATCTCTCAACACAGACTCTGAAAGCTAGAAGATCCTGGAATAACATATTTCAAACACTGAAAGAAAATGGGTTCCAACCAAGAATCATGTATCTGGCGAAATTAAGCTTCAGGATGGAAGATGAAATTAAAACCTTCCACGATAAACAAAAGTTAAAAGAATTTGCAGCTAGAAAACCATCTCTTCAAAAAATCCTTGGCAAAACATTACAGGAAGAGGAAATGGAAAATAACAATGAAAACCAACAGTGGGAGGTAGGACAGTAAAGGGGGGAAAGTAATCAAAGAGGAAAACAAATCAGGTTAAGTAACATTAATAAACAAATATGGCTGGAAGAACAAACTATATCTCAATAATAACCCTAAATGTTAATGGCTTAAACTCACCAATTAAGAGACACAGGCTAGTTGAATGGATCACAAAACAAGACCCAACAATATGCTGCCTACAGGAGATGCATTTGATAGGAAAAGATATACATAGACTGAAGGTGAAAGGTTGGGAAAAATCATATCACTCATATGGACTGCGGAAACAAGCAGGAGTGTCCATACTCATATCTAATAAAATAGATTTCAAGCCAAAGTTAATCAAAAGGGATAAAGAGGGACACTACATACTGCTCAAGGGAACCATATACCAACAAGACATAACAATCATAAATATATATGCCCCAAACAATGGTTCATCAAGCAAACTCTTCTCAAGTTCAAGAGTCTAATAGACCACCATACAATAATCATGGGAGACTTCAACACACCTCTCTCACCACTGGACAGATCTTCCAAACAAAAGTTAAATAAGGAAACTATAGAACTCAATAACACAATTAATAACCTAGACTTAATTGACATATATAGAATATACCACCCAACATCAAGCAGTTACACTTTTTTCTCAGCAGCACATGGATCCTTCTCAAAAATAGATCATATATTATGTCACAGGGCAACTCTTAGAAAATATAAAGGAGTAGAGATAATACCATGTATCTTATCTGATCATAATGGAATGAAACTGAAAATCAACGATAAAAGAAGGAAGGAAAAATCATGCATCACTTGGAGAATGAACAATAGGTTACTGAATGATCAATGGGTTTTAGAAGACATCAAGGAGGAAATTAAAAACTTCTTAGAGTTAAATGAAAACACAGACACAACATATCGGAATCTATGGGACACAATGAAAGCAGTTCTAAGAGGAAAATTCATTGCTTGGAGTTCATTCCTTAAAAAAAGAAAAAAAAACAACAAATAAATTATCTCATACTTCATCTCAAAATCCTAGAAAAAGAAGAGCAAAACAACAGCAAAAGAAGTAGAAGGCAAGAAATAATTAAAATCAGAGCTGAAATTAATGAAATCGAAACAAAAGAAACAATTGAAAAAATTGACAAAACCAAAAGTTGGTTCTTTGAAAAAATAAATAAAATCGACAGACCCGTAGCCATGCTAACGAAGAGAAGAAGAGAGAGAACACAAATTACTAGCATACGGGATGAAAAAGGCAATATCACAACAGACACTTCAGAAATACAGAAGATAATCAGAAATTATTTTGAATCCTTATACTCCAATAAAATAGAAGATAGTGAAGGCATAGATAAATTTCTTAAGTCATATGATCTGCCCAGATTGAGTCAGGAGGATATAGACAACCTAAACAGACCAATATCAATTGAAGAAATAGAAGAAACCATCAAAAGACTACCAACTAAGAAAAGCCCAGGACCGGATGGGTATACAGCAGAGTTTTACAAAACCTTTAAAGAGGAACTAACACCAATACTTTTCAAGCTATTTCAGGAAATAGAAAAAGAGGGAGAACTTCCAAATACATTCTATGAGGCCAACCTCACCCTGATTCCTAAACCAGACAAAGACACTTCAAAGAAAGAAAACTACAGACCAATATCTCTAATGAACCTAGATGCAAAAATCCTCAATAAAATTCTGTCGAATCGGATTCAAAAATATATCAAAAAAATTATACACCATGATCAAGTAGGATTCATCCCTGGGATGCAAGGCTGGTTCAATATATGGAAATCAATAAATGTTATTCACCACATCAATAGACTTAAAAATAAGAACCATATGATCATCTCGATAGATGCAGAAAAAGCATTCGACAAAGTACAGCAACCGTTTATGTTCAAAACTCTAGAAAAACTAGGGATAACAGGATCATACCTCAACATTGTAAAAGCAATCTATGATAAGTCACAGGCCAGCATCATTCTGAATGGAGAAAAATTGAAGGCATTCCCTCTAAAATCTGGAACAAGACAGGGATGCCCTCTCTCACCACTTCTGTTCAACATAGTTCTAGAAACACTGGCCAGAGAAATTAGACAGACGAAAGAAATTAAAGGCATAAAAATAGGAAAAGAAGAACTTAAATTATCACTGTTTGCAGATGACATGATTTTATACCTAGCAGACCCAAAAGAGTCTACAAAGAAACTATTAGAGCTAATAAATGAATTCAGCAAAGTGGCAGGATATAAAATCAACACGCATAAATCAAATGCATTCCTGTATATCAGCGACAAATCCTCTGAAACGGAAATGAGGACAACTACTCCATTCACAATATCCCCCCAAAAGATAAAATACTTGGGAATCAACCTAACAAAAGAGGTGAAAGACTTATACAGTGAAAACTACAGAACCCTAAAGAGAGATACAGAAGAAGACCTTAGAAGATGGAAAAATATACCCTGTTCATGGATAGGCAGAACTAACATCATCAAAATGGCGATATTACCAAAAGTTCTCTATAAGTTCAATGCAATGCCAATCAAAATCCCAACAGCATTTCTTGTAGAAATAGATAAAACAATCATGAAATTTATATGGAATAATAAAAGACTCAGAATAGCAAAAACAATGCTAAGCAGGAAGTGTGAATCAGGCGGTATAGTGATACCAGACTTCAAACTATACTACAGAGCAATAGTAACAAAAAAAGCATGGTACTGGTACCAAAACAGGCGGGTGGACCAATGGTACAGAATAGAGGACACAGTAACCAATCCACAAAACTACAACTATCTTATATTTGATAAAGGGGCTAAAAGTATGCAATGGAGGAAGGGTAGCATCTTCAACAAATGGTGCTGGGAAAATTGGAAATCTATTTGCATCAAAATGAAACTGAATCCCTTTCTCTCGCCATGCACAAAAGTTAACTCAAAATGGATCAAGGAGCTTGATATTAAATCAGAGACACGGTGTCTGATAGAAGAAAAAGTTGGCTATGATCTACATACTGTGGGGTCGGGCTCCAAATTCCTCAATAGGACACCCATAGCGCAAGAGTTAACAACTAGAATCAACAAATGGGACTTACTCAAACTAAAAAGTTTTTTCTCAGCAAAAGAAACAATAAGAGAGGTAAACAGGGAGCCTACATCCTGGGAACAAATCTTTACTCCACACACTTCAGATAGAGCCCTAATATCCAGAGTATACAAAGAACTCAAAAAATTAGACAATAAGATAACAAATAACCCAATCAACAAATGGGCCAAGGACCTGAACAGACACTTCTCAGCGGAGGACATACAATCAATCAATAAGTACATGAAAAAATGCTCACCATCGCTAGCAGTCAGAGAAATGCAAATCAAAACCACCCTAAGATACCATCTCACTCCAGTAAGATTGGCAGCCATTATGAAGTCCAACAACAACAAGTGCTGGAGAGGATGCGGGGAAAAGGGTACACTTGTTCATTGTTGGTGGGACTGCCAATTGGTGCAGCCAATTTGGAAAGCAGTATGGAGATTTCTTGGAAAGCTGGGAATGGAACCACCATTTGACCCAGCTATTCCCCTTCTTGGTCTATTCCCTAAAGACCTAATAAGAGCATGCTACAGGGACACTACTACATCGATGTTCATAGCAGCACAATTCACGATAGCAAGATTGTGGAACCAACCTAGATGCCCTTCAATAGATGAATGGATAAAAAATGTGGCATTTATACACAATGGAGTATTACACAGCATTAAAAATGACAAAATTATAGAATTTGGAGGGAAATGGATGGCATTAGAGCAGATTATGCTAAGTGAAGCTAGCCAATCCTTAAAAAACAAATGCTAAATGACTTCTTTGATATAAGGGGAGTAACCAAGGACAGGGTAGGGACGAAGAGCTTGAGAAGAAGATCAACATTAAACAGGGATGAGAGGTGGGAGGGAAAGGGAGAGAGAAGGGAAATTGCATGGAAATGGAAGGTGATCCTCAGGGTTATACAAAATTACATATAAGAGGAAATGAGGGGTAAGAGAAGAATAATACAAGTGGAAGAAATGACTTACAGTAGAGGGGGTAGAGAGAGAAGAGGGGAGGGGAGGGGAGGGGAGGGGGGATAGTAGAGAATAGGATAGACAGCAGAATACATCAGACACTAGAATGGCAATATGTAAATCAATGGAAGTGTAACTGATGTGATATAGCAATCTGTATACGGGGTAAAAATGGGAGTTCATAACCCACTTGAATCAAACTGTGAAATATGATATATTACGAACTATGTAATGTTTTGAACAACCAACAATAAAAAAAATAAAGTGGATTCTGAATTAAAACTTTCAACATAAGCTTTCTTTCCTTTTTTTTTTTAAGAAAGAGAACATTGCTTTATATACTTCAAAACATTTCTAGTCTCTTCTAAGTAATTATCTCTGGGTCTAAGTGGGTCCTACAGATGAAGCACTTTAACTCACTTAGGAATTCTGAATATTACTTAAACTCCTGAAAAATTAAGATGTCTGCAGTAGGCATGTTTTTCTGTAAAAAAAATCACCTGGATGGTGGTAAGTCTGAGAAGGAACAACTGTGTTTTTTTTCCTTACCTTTGAGACTATATGTTTATGCAAATAAGCTATTTTATTTACAAATAACATTAATAATTGAATTGCATAAAGTTATTTCTTACTAGGCCTCTTTTATTGGACAAGATCTTAGCAAAAAAAAAAAAAAAATAAATAATCCAATTCACATAATTCAAGAGGCTGCCAAAAAGGGGCTGTGGGTAGGGGGGTGGAGAGGATTAAGGGAACAGGCAAGGAGAGTGGGTTCCCAGAGGCTGGTAACAATGGAGGCCATCTCCTGACCAGGCCTGAAGGGACAAGGAACATTGCAAGGTGCTTTGCTTCCGCCCAGTGGGAGCTGGAGTCCAGAAGGGATGCCAGAAAACATGGCTCAGGACAGGGAGAGAGCAGGAAAGAGAGGTCCCATGCTCTCTTTCCTCCTGCCTCACCTGAGGTTCCTCCCAGGGCCAAACCCAACTGAGAGCCAGTTGACAGGAGCCAGGTTGACGCTGTCCATTGGAGTCAGTGTCTAGGGCTCAGCGCGGTACAGAATGGGCCTGGGGACAGGGCAACCAACAGCAAACAGGTACACACGTGTCTTTAAAATAATAGGTGACAATTAATTTATAGAGACTCCGCTGGATTTTTGGCTCTGGCCTCAGTAGGATTTATGCAATGTAAGGTGCCTTTCCCACGCTAAGAACAGAGAGTCCGAAGGGGAGTCCTTCAGTCACTCATTATGTCTGTAAGGACAGAAAATTAATTTGAGGAATCTTGAGGTTAACTTGAAAGGATGTGAAGACAGGAGAAGATGCAGTTTTTAAAAAAGTGTTTACAGGTAGAGTCTGGTGTTTGTGCTGGTGAGAGAAAGAGGCAGACAGAGAGAGACTGGGGACAAAGAGAGAGGTCCGAAAAGAGGCTTCAAGAGGGACATGGGATTCTCAGTGTAGGATCAGGATCCTCAAGAGACTCTTCTAAGTCTAGTCATACACCAAGACATCTGTCTGTTAACAGAGGATTCACGGCATGGATATAAAGGTGGTGTTATGACATAGAAATCACTATTTTTTCAATTCAGCAAATTTAAAACAGCAAAATCTCGAAATTTTGTTGCTCAGTTTATACAAAAGTCCCCATCAATATTTGTCTGAATCCCCATTACAAAAAAATGTTAATATCTCCCTAGACCCTGAGACATTTTGTAAGTAGGCTAAATTGCAATTTAGTCCGGATCTGATATTTTTCTATAAAAATATCCCAAACTGAACAATCTCTTTTTTTTCCATCAAAATATTATATAAGTTTCTCATCTCGTCTTTTTGTTAATGTCTAACTTAAATTTCCATAGTTTCTTTTTCTTTTCCATGCCCTTCTTAGAGGGAGAAGGGCAATGGAATAAATCTTATGGTTCAAAGGATCTGTGCACCATTTGCTCCTGAGAGCTTGAAATGATTTATGACACATGCGAAAGCTTCGTTAGTGTTGACTGTTTCAAACTCTGTGTACATTTTAACTTATTAAATCTCACAGCAACAACTGAGTACTGTGATTATTATCATTGTTCTCATTATGTGCACGGAGCTGTGGGCTGTGCACAGAGGAGGGAAGTGATCAGTCCAAGGCCACACAGTTAAAAAATGAAGGGAGCCAGGATTCAACCCGGAGGTCTGACTGCAGAGTCTGTGGGCTGTGACCACTGGGCCAGCCACTGGTAACCAGTGGAGACTTGAGCTTATGATCTCTGGGGCTCATATTTCCATAATATAAGTTGAAGGGTTTATGATGCATTTCAACCAGCATTTTCAAATTGTTCAGGATATAACAGTAATGAAAATTGTTGTTTAGAATCGCATCACAAGAAAATCTATTATCTTTTCTTTAGGTCAGGAAAAGAGAAAGATGTAATCTAGCATTTCTCTAAATGTGTCCGCTGCAGGATTGGCCTTGTGGGCTGTCCCTACAAGTGTGGAAGACATCCCAGGCTATGTGTGCGAGTCACAGCACACGGATGAAAAGCACAGAAAAGTCTTTCAGTAAAAGACACGGGTTTAACTCTTTTCAACTTAGGTTTTATCAAGTTAAATTGACCCAAGAATTATTATTTTTTCACAAAACACTTAACTCCCCGTAGACCAGTGTCATCCAGGTTGGAACTGGTTCCTTAAAAAAATCAAAGCTCAGGTTCTGAGATTTCTGGGAAGCAAATAAAAAGTGGAGAGGGGATGACAGAAGCCACTGAGATGGACAAGGATTTGTACAGACGGCCATCTTTTTTGCCTACGCTGACTGAAGCCACCTTTAAAGCTTGATGACAGTTGGCTCAATGGCTATTTCATGCACTGTCTTTGTTGCCATTCCTTCTGCTCTTAGGCAGCTCGAAGAGTTAAGTTTGGAAGTAAATGGTGACCCTCACTTGCTCTGGCAGCATGTGCTGTGGGCATGGGGATATCTCCTCACGCAGCGTGGCTTTGTTTGACATTTTCCAGGGATTTCTGAATGCTCCCAAAAGGGCAGATTCTAAATCCAGACCTGGTAAGAAATGCTGTTACTTCTCTGAGAAGAACAGCCACGGGGAGGGCACACATGTGTGAGAAGGAGGTCATTTAAAACAAAGAAATGCCAGGGAGGGAAGGGGTGGGGGAGGTGGAAGGTTGATGTGGGGGGATGATAGTTTTTGAAGGTTCTTTGGTCATCAACATCGCCCCCTGTGCCTCTTGCCTCTCTCTCTCTCTCTCTCTCTCTCTCTCTCTCTTTCATCTCCAACACCAATCAGGCGTAGGTTTATTGTGGCTCTGGTTGTCATTGGGTTTTTCCTCCTTTTTCTACCACTTCCCAATGGTGGCCATTCCCTCCTCTTCTGGTCCCTTCTGGGCAAGTTAATAGTCCCGAGTTGCCACTGTGGGGAACACACTGGGTTTCCCTGCCCGCGACTGCTCCTGTTTCCCTCCCTCTCCGGCTGCCGAGGCCCAGGACTCAGAGGAACCAGTGTTGCGTGGAGCCCCAGTGCTGGGCTTCAGGGTTCCATTAGACATGGGCCTGCTCTAGCAGGGAGGAAGCTGCTCTCTGGAAGTAAACTTGTGACCTGTGCAAAATGAATTCACTCCTCCATGGCACCGGAGGATCATTTAGTAAATTACTTTCATTGCACAGAATACCACCCTGGTGTCCTGCATGATGGAATTGGTGTCACCCGGGTAAGCTATTTTCTCCCTGAGAGAAAGTGTACTTACACAAAGGGCTCTGAGTGTGGTGGATGGACCCAGGGATGTTTGGCCAAGGGACCTGCCTGCCTGAGATATTCTACTCAGACTGGGACTGTATTTGGTCCTTGAAGGTTCTAGAAGGATGAGGAGGATATCTTTCGACTGCAATATATATTCCTGACTGCAATTTGTTGCAATAACACAGATTAAGGACAACAACAGCAAAAACAACAAAAATAACTGTTTATTTAGCTTCTACGATAATTCTGGAAAAATGGAAGACACTTCCACATATGTTACTTAATGTAGCATTGGAAGTATGAGGCAGGTTTTTAAATATTATCATTTGATCAGTGAAAAAATGAGACTTTAGAGAGATTAGACCTCCTACTTAAGGTCACGTGCATAGATGATTACTATGGATTGAATGTTTGTATTCCTCCCAAATTCTCTATGTTGAAATCTTAACCACCGATGTGATGGTATTAGGAGGTGCAGCCCTTGGAAGGAAGTTAAGTCACAAGGGTAGCGTCCTTATGAATGGGGCTGGTGCCCTTACAAGAAGAGATATGAGAGCCTGCTCTCTTTCTCTGCTCTCTGAGGACACAGCAAGAAGGCAGCCATCTGCAAACCAGGAAGCAGGTATTTACCAGGTATTGTCTGCTGGAGACTTCAACTTGAACCTGTGGCCTCTTCTTGTGAGAAATGGGTACTCAGTCTGTTATGCTGTGACAGAAGCCTTAACTGACTGAGACAAACATGATGGAATGAAGGTTAAAATTCATTTTTCAACAGAGATTTATGTTCTAGGTCCACATCCCAGAGATGGGGCCACAATAGCTCTAAGAGTCCTGTGGTGTGGTGTGAGGGTGCCTGTTACAGTCAAGGACAGCAGGAGACGAGTGTGACTGGAACAGACTGAGAGCAAAGGGGAAAGAGATGAGGTCAGACAGGTGGCCAGGCCAGGTGAGGCCTTATAGGGAACTGTAAGGACTTTGGTACTTACTCTGAGTGATATGGAAGGCACTGAAGAGTTCTTGCAGAAGCATGTCATCGATTTATCTTATACTTTAAAGAGCGGGTGTGTTGATCACAGACTGTAAGGGGCCAAAAGCAAAAGCTAAAAGACCTCTTATGAAACTATCACAATAATCCAAGCAAGTGATGATGTCAGGTGAAGACTAGGGTGGTGACATTGGATGTGAGAAGAGTTTGAAGGCAGAAGCTTTTGGATTTGCTTACGGATTAGATAAGGAATGAGGAATGGAGGAGTCCAGCATGAAGCCAAGGTGTTTGGTCTGAGAAACCAAAAGGATGCCACTGTCAGCTGTTGGTGTTGGGAAGACTGTAAAGGGGCAGGTTTCTGGGGGGTGGTATGGATGGGTGATTGGGATCTTGGTTTTGAACAAAATAAGCTGGTGATGGCTATCAGATGCCCAAGTGGTGAGGCTGAGTAGGAGGTGCATGGCTGAGCTTGGAGTTCAGAGCAGAGATCTGGGATGGAGATAACAGATTTAGGATCTTCGTTGTGTTTTAAACCATGAACCAGATGAGGTCACAAAGGAATGTGGAAACAGAAAAAAAAAAAGAGGTCTGAGATATGAGTTCCAAGTTAGGGACATGAGACTTATGGATATGAACACAAGAGACAGAAAAGAGCAGCCAGGAGGAGAAGAACCAAGGTTGAGTGTGTCTTGGAAATAGAGAACAAAGGTGTATTGAGGCGGGTATCACCTGCTGTAGGAAATGCTGCTGAGTGGTCCAGACAGAGGAGGACAGGAAACTGACGTTGGGATTTATTCATTCAAAAACTTTTGGGTAAATTGATAGAATTGCTTTGGTTAAGTAATGGGATTGAAAGCCAGACAGAGTAGGCTCAAGAGAGGCGGAACCAAGAGAAATTGAAGATAGCGTGTATAAAAACTTCTTTGAGAAGAAGTTTGGTGGTGGGACATAATACAGGGTAGTAACTAGAGTGGGGACTGGGATTAAAGGATTTAGTTTTTAAAAATGGTTGCTATTAAGACTAGTTTGTATGCTGGTATGAAAGTTCTAGTAAAGAAAGAGAAAATGGTGCAGAAAAGATGGAGTAAATTCTGGATTGATATCCTTGAGTAGGCAGGAAGGGAGGACATAATCGTTTGTACTAGGAGATAACTCTGTCTTAGGAGTGTGGATGGTTAATCCACTGCAGGAGAAGGATGGCAGAAAACACAGAGGCAGGTGGGGGTACTGGAAGATAGGGTGGTAGAAAGGTATGGAATGTCACGTCGGATTAATTCTACTTACTCAGGGAGGTTGGAAGTCAGGTCATTAACTGAGAGGGAGGGTGAGAAAAGGGGGGAGAAATCTAGGAAGGGGGAAAGGAAGTAAGACTCAGAAAAACAAACAGTAGGAGTAATGGCAGCACAAAAAATTGTAAAAAGAGGTCTCGACTTTGGAGTGAGACCCGTCAGCATGGTTGTCTGTGTCCTGCTAGAATGTGCAGATGTGGGTCAGGGTGAGTGCTGGATTTGCTAGAGCTATGGGTTTTTTTCTAGATAGGTAGGGAGAAAAGAGGAAAGGGTAAAGCAATGATTACAGGGATGAGCCACAGTCTCTAAGCTGTATAAGGTGGAAAGTAAGAGAATGAACAACAAAAGTGGACGGATCAATAGATTTTATCCTGGTGGCATCAAAGAGGTGTTGTGGTTGGGGCACTAGCTGGAGAAATGAAGAACTAGTAATTGGCGGATGGACGGTGGGAAAATTTAAACCGAGATAATAACATGATTATTGGTTGTGATAAAGTTAAAAATATGACCATGTGACTGCATAGTTGAGGTCAGTGTGGGAGAAGGGGAGGAGGAAGAAATCTCTGGAAGGGAGACCTCTTATACATTCAGTCAATCCAAAGACCAGCAGTTAATTTGGCCCATTGGAGGATCAGTATTGGAAGTTTCATCCATGTTGGCATTGAAATCAACAAATGTCAAGACAGGCATGTGCTTGTATGTAAATTAGAAGCTAAAAGCAACAAACAACGAGAGACTGTGACCTAGGGTCTGGAGGTGATTGCAATGAGGACAAGTGGTGGATGGGATAGCCTGGACGGCATGTCATTCAAAGATGGAGGGGTTTAGGAAGAAGTGAGATGTGACTGAGGAGCCAATAAGCTCCCAACCCACCTCCAGGCAAGGTGGTATGATGCTTGTGTGAGAGAAAAAAGCCCACCACTGTGAGGGCTGAAGGGAACTGGTGTCTTTGGAAGATAGGCCGTTCCAGTTGGAGCAAAGAGGTGATAGGAATGTTCTGGAAAGATATTGAGATTTTGAATTTTGTTGATGTGCAGTGAGTTTCAGAGGACACAAGAGGGAGAGTTTCAGGAGCTGGATGAGGGGTTGGAAAGCAAGTCATACCCCAGAAGAAGTCTGGGATGAGAGGTGGGATGACCTGGAGTCACGTGTCTTATGAATACTGACAGACTGGAGTGAGAGTCATGATGAATTAATCCAGATAGACTCCAAGGCAGATAATGATGTTGAATCTATGAATGTTGGGGTGGTAGAGGGGTATGGGGGATCTTTCCTGGAGCACACAGAGCTGTGTGTGCACAGGTTCCTGGAGAACCCATTTTATCTCTAGCAAATGAAGTTGCAGAGAAGAGGGATAGGTGGTTGTACCCAGAACACTCAAAGCTGTTATTGGTCTTCTTTCTCATTCCAGACAGAGATGAAGTAGGTGCAGGATTTCTTCTTTGCTCCATAACTACATCTTGGGGTATGTGGATTCCTGCCCAACTCCACGGAGAGACTGGGCTGTCATATGTGGGTATCCTGAGCATGATAAATATATCACCTGACTACTGTCTATACATTTCTTGACACTGATTCTCTCGAAGTTGTCATTTTCAGGCACATTCTATGTCATAGTAAAGGTAGTTCTTGCAACTGCAGACTTAGATCTATTTACATAATTATGCCCTAAGAAAGAAACCTATTACTCAGTGATTCTCCAGAAAGATAACTTTGGCTCTTTTCTCTGGCATGGCTTGCTTTATGCACTCATTGCTAATGTAATTACTGCAGGCAAGAAGAGGTGGAACTGTAATTTTCCAGGTGGATCCTCATTTATGGAGCTGGTTTATGGGTGGGAGGGTGGATACCTAAAGAAAAATAATTAAATGTTTTATACTACATTTATTTGGAGGAAATCTGAGTGAGGAGTTTAAGGACTACAGGGACATTGGGGTCAGCCTTCCTGTGTTATCCTATGCAATTTAGCCTTGGGTCTAAGTCTTTCATATATATTCAGTCACCAGCATTTAATCAGGTCCATCCATCTTAGAAGGCAATTCAGCTTTCATCCATTATTATTCAACTTTTTACCCACATCAGTCATCATCAGTCAGGATAGTTGAGGTTTTGCTGTAGTAACAAATCAACACCAAAACCTTTATAGCTCAAGTTTATTTATTGCTGATAACCAAGTTCATTATGGGTCCAGGTAGCTACCTATGTGGTGACTCAGGAATACGTGATGCTTTATTTTTGTGGTTCTACTATCTCAACATGAGGCCTCTCTCAGGAATATTGTATTAGGATAAGAGGATACTGGATGGAGAATTGTGGAGGGGCTTTTCACTACCTCTGCTCAGAAGTCACATACTTTACTTCTTTTATCTTATTGACTGAAACCTGTTGCATGTGTGACGGGTGATCAGCAGGAACTCCTCTATGCTCCCATGGTTTTCTCTGTATGCTTTCTGTACTCTGTCATGGAACCTACATTGTAATGTGGGAATCTACATTTGTCTTCCAAAAGACTGTGTGTTTCCAAGTCAACTTTGTGTTTTTGGTGCACAGCAAAAATCCCAGACATGTAATAACATGAGCACATGCATGAACCGAAGGAGTCCAGCCTACTCATTTAATATGTGAATGTAATTGAAATCCCCCAAAAGATGAATGAGCTCCGAGAAGGGAAGTGATTGTTCAGGGCAACACACTTAGAACCAACACAAGAACTGAGGGAAGATGAGTTTCATCATATCCAGCCAGTGCTATGCTGTGCATGATAAGGGCACACCTGATGGGGCCTACCTCCATGTTGGTATGCTTGCTATGGGAAAGTAGAGAAAGCAACACAATGTGTTGGTTGAGCCATGCACCTGGGCAGCTGCACTTGTCAGGAGGAGTGTCTTTTCCTGATTTGCACTAAGGCACTGTAAAGGCTGATACCGGTCCTTCCTTTTGCCAGGGAAGATGTTAAGCACCTGGGACTCATTAATTATGCAGAATCAGGTGGCTCAGCCTCTACAGTCATTTTGAGTTTGCATGAATGGATCACAGATGGATACTCCCGTTCTTAACCTTAGGGATAGGTGGGTAGATACCTTCCACCTTACCACCACCTCCCAGGTACCTTTTAAAAGTTGCAAAGGAAGTGAGTTGCCCAGAAGAACAGCCCTGAAGAGCCCTTGTCTATTCCTCAGATATTGAGCCATAAGAATGGATAGCTGGGCTGGGGATGTGGCTCAAGCAGTAGCGCGTTTACCTGGCATGTGTGCGACCTGGGTTCGAGCCTCAGCACCACATACAAACAAAGATGTTGTGTCTGCCGAAAACTAAAAACAAACAAACAAACAAAAAAACAACAACAAAAAAGAATTAAAAAAAAAGAATGGATAGCTGGTTCTAGATCCTTCCACATTTCCCCTTGGGAGGCTTTCTGGACCAATGCCATGTGGGTCATGAATACTTCAGCCTTGACCCTGAACTCCGCCAGAGAGCCCATCACTGCACGCCTTGTCTTCGTGCCCCTCTGCACATCCTAAAGTCTGACTCTTCTCCTGCTCCTCCTCATGTGACTGAACCTCCCACTGTCCCTTTGCAGCTCATGGCCTGTCACCAGCCAACATAAGTTCCCATCTCCTTCTCTGAATGATCCCTTTACCCCGTCACTTTGACAGGATCTGGCTGTCCCTCAGGACTCTGCTTTTCCCGCAGCCCTCTCAAGGAGACACTTTTGATTTCCTACCTCATAGACCTTAAAGCCTGAGAAAAGAGTCCGTGTCTTCTTTACTCTCCTTCCTGCTTTTAATTAATCATTTCTTTGGCTTTCAACTTCAAAGACTTCAGGCCCTTTGAAGCACATCATCAGATGGCACCACCTGCCACCCCACCTTGTTGCTGTCATTCGCTGACCTTAGTCCTGGCTGCCTCTAGCATCTGCTTGCTGCCTTTATCATCAGAACGATGATAATGAGAGCCAGCACCTCCCGAGCGCTCTCTCTTTCCTTGAACTCTCGGAGCACCCTGAAGGCGTTATTTTATTTAATTCTTATAATCCTATGAGTCACCTGCTATTACCATCCTAGTTTTCTAGCTGAGATAATATACTTTGCCTAATGTCACCCAGCGCTAGTGACACAGTCAGTGTTGGAAGTGTAATCTGGTCTCAGAGAACATGCACTTAAATGTGGTATTAGGTCATTTCTTTCTCCCTGTGACTGGCAACTTTAACATCTGTGCAGGCGACCCTTTGCACATGCTGCCTCTCTGTTGCTTGACCTCGTTGGTTCCTCAGAACTGCCACTGCCACTTAATCCGGTGATCATAACCATCACATTTTCATCAGTTACAACAGCATCATCTCTTAGTGTTCATTTCAGTTTTTCTACTCTCTGTCATCACTTCCTGTCTTTCCAGCTCTCCAATGGTAGTGATGGTTATGAGTTGGATCTGAAATGTCCCCAGAAAAACTCATTTTTTGAAAGAAGGATCCCCAATACAGCAGGGTTCTGGTGTGGGTGGGAGGGTGTCAGGCAATGGTTAATCCACTGACCTCTTCATGAATATATTTGCTGGATTAATCCATTAATAGTTAGGTGGACTAATGAGTGGTAACTATACGCAGGTGGGCATGGCTGGAGGAAGTCCGTCACTTGGGCTTGGACTCTGTCTGTTCCTGACTCCTTTCTCTCTCTCTGCTTCCTGCCAGCCATGAGCTGAGCAGCTTTCCTTTACCATGCCCTTCCGCCATGATGATCTGCCTTGCCTTAGCCCCAAGAGCAATGGAGTCGGCCAACTGTGGACTGAGCCTCTGAAACTGTGAGCCCCAAATAAACTTTTACTCCTCTGAGTTGTTCTTGTCAGGAATTTTGTTCACAGCGACAAAAAGATGACTAACACAAAACTCCTGCTTCAGAAATGCCTCAGTCTCCTGGAAACCTCAACTCTATCCATTTCCTTGACCTTTGCACTGTTTCTTTATATCCAACTCCAGAATGCCTCATTATCTTTCAGTAGCTGATAGCAATTAGGCTGAGGAGTATCTCTTCTTTCACTTATTGATGCCGTGTAACAAATCACCCTGAAGCTTAGTGGTCCAAAATAACTATTTTCTTTGTCTACCATTCTGTGTACTGGAAAATCGAGCAGGTCTTACTTGATGGTTTTTCTTGTCCACAGGGCACAAGGAGGGCCTCTTACAAGGCTGGTGGTGAATGAAATTAGAGAGGACGGCTTCACTTACTGCAGCCTTGGTGGTGAGGACTGGGATCTGTTTGTCCATCTCTCTCATCTGACAGGGCTGCCTGCAGGTGTCTACCCTAGTCTTCCTTCCAGGCAGGGCAGCTGGAGTTCAAGCATTAATTAGCAAAGGTAGAAGCTGCAGGTTTCTTAATACCTTACTCCAGAAGTTCCATAGTATTATTGCTGTTGCATTTTATTAGTCAAAACAAGGCACATCGTGAGCCGGATCTGAAGGGAGAGAAAATGCTCTACCTCAGGATCTCACTGTGAAAGAGCATGGAGGTGAGGGTGGGCGTCTTACTGTAGCCATCTTTGGAAACACAGCCGAATCAGGACACAGCTAGGATTTTTGCTTTGCAAGCACTGTGCCTCCCACGTCCTCTACCCTAAACTGCTGCTCCTCGCATTCTTACTTGAGCAAAGGGCATCACCATCCTCTCCATTTCTCCTGAAAAAGACTGAGCAGTCTCAGTGGGTTCCTTGTTTTCCTCACACCACCACCATCTACCCCCCAGGTCTTATTCTTTTTTCAAATTGTTGGGAGTAGGCTGCTCCAAAGACTAACTTCCCCATCCCCCAGAAGAGCCCTCCAATGGTGAGCCCTGCTGGCTCACATGATCCTTACCCACCAATCACACTAGCCCTGCTGACTCACATGATCCTTACCCACCAATCAGACTAGCCCTGCTGGCTCACATGATCCTTACCCACCAATCAGAAAGCACCCCGTGCCAACTGTCAAACTGTTCAACCATTAAACTGTCATAACTGTCAAGCCACCCCCAGCTCTATAAATATGCAGAGCTGTTTCTCAACAAAGGGGCATTTTCTCCAATGAGCCTTGTTCGGTCTTTCACAAATGCATTCTGAATTTGACTGTTCTACCATCTCCTCTGCTATCACCCTACTCCAAACCACCGCAGCCCCCCTTGCCCACCCTGTGCTCACTTCTGTTGCTTCTCACTTACTCTATAGCTGGTTGGAAAGTGGTTAAAACCATATCTTATATAATCCTAGTGCCTGATTCAAGGGACAAACTTCTTAAAGTGAGAGTCAACTCAGATCACATCACTTTTTTTTTTTTTTTACTTAAATTCCTCTAATAACTTGTAACTTTTTTTCATTTGGAAAAAGAAAAACAACAACAAATGATTAATCATGACCTAAAAAATCCACTAAAATCTGGCTCCGCCAAATCTCCTGAACTCACCTCCTGTTATCGCTCCCTTACACCCTCTGTTTCAAACAATCAGCTGGGTCTAGCCTGGGAATCTGCCAAGCTTCTTCGAGTCTCAGGCCTTTGAAAGCAATGCTTCCCCCAATCCTTTCATGGTTGCCTTCTCTTCGTTTGTTCATTCATTGTTCACATCTCAATTCCAATGTCCCCTCCTCCCACCCCTCCCAGAGACTTTTATTTTTTTTCCCCAGTGCTGGGGTTTGAACCCAGAACCTTGTGCACACAGTGCAAGCATCCTCTCGCTGGGCCCTCGATTCTTTTTGATCTTTCCAGGTAAAGCAGATTCCCCGTGTCCTCCTGCAGGCCCTCCCCATCACATTTCCCAACTCCTTCCGCAGCAGCTATCGTTTGATATTAGCTTAATTATCAGATCATTTCCATATTTACTGTTGGTCTCCCTAACCAGAATGTCAGCTTTCCAAGGGAGAGGATTTTATGTTGTTAACTCCTCAGAACTTAGAGAAGGCCTGGAGCATAGGAGGCACTCTATAAATATTTATTGACCAACTAGACCAGCGCTTTTCACGTTACTGAATAATATAAGTAATACAGATGCATAAGAAAAAAATCCAAAAAGCATCTGGGCGTAAGAGAAAAAGGAAAATTATCCTCTGGCCTGCTTTCAGGACATCACCCACCCTGTGCTGCCAGGTCCTATTTTCAGGAAGTAAGTTGGCTTTGGAAGTTAAAGAATTTAGAGCATTACCATCACTCTTCCCCTGCTTGTCTGCCATTTTTAAAAGCTATATTATTTTAAATGTATTTTTGGGCTTCACTTAGAACCATAAACTGCATCCCAGAAGTAGGGTTTCTAGGATAGTCATTATGTAAAAAAAAAAAAAGACGTTCTACCCCTACGCTTCCTTCCCTTCTTCTCCAGCCCCTCTCGTCTCGGCTTTGATCATTACTTTTACATGATCAAGGTTTATTACATTTATATTCGGATCTGTGACTATAATTAAGTCTTCTGTGCTTTGACGATAGGTTAGTTTCTTAAAATCGAATACCATTAAATGGCAATTGGAAATTATGATTATGTAAATATTATTCAGTGGAGAACCAAGTAGTTTGATTAGACTTTTAGAGAAGGAAAAATAATCCTAAATCACCAAACCCGTGGCACTCAAAGGCAAAAACTCCAATCTTCAAGGTCAAGTGAATTTTGTTTTGAGCTTCATATTACTTCACGTGTTCAAAATCGTACTGCATTTTAATTTGATTTGACACATGACACTTCTTGACAGCTTTGTTTTGTGTTTTGCAAAGTCTCCAGCTGCCCATTTTCTTCATTCAAAAAGTATAATAAAATAAGAAGTAATGAGGGACAGGGGCTAGATATTTTGTGGGCACTATTTCATTTGATACTCACCAAAACCCTATGAAGGAATTCTTTTTATATTCATCTTTCAGATAAGGAGATTAAGCCTCAGAAAATATAAGTAATCACCATCCAATGTCATACACACAGCTTGTGATTTGAACCAGGTAATCTGATTCTGGAGACTAAGATTTTAACCACATGAGAATGGCTTTACACAATTAGCTTATCAAATTTCTTAATTACACTCTTATTAAATTATTTATTTATTGGTACTGGGGATTGAACTCAGGGGCACTTCACCACGGAGCCATATCCCCAGCCTTTTTTTTTGTTGTTGTTCTATTTAGAGACAGGGTCTTGCTGAGTTGCTTAGGGCCTTGCTGTTGCTGAGGCTGGCTTTGAACTCTTGAGCCTCCTGCCTCAGCCTCCCACACTACTGGGATTATAGGTATACCACCACAAATGGCTAATTTATTTTTACAAATAAAGACATTTTGGGGGGAAGATCTCTGACTTTGTGTTTAATTTTGTATTTGTAGTTTTGAAATTGCTGCATGGCTATCATCTTAAGATTCTATTTATTATTTTATTTGTCATACTTCTGGTTTGGCCCAGGTCTTCATCTTTTGTATAGTTCATTTAAATTTTTGCTGAATACCATGACAATTAAGTTTTTCAGGAAAAGTAACTGTGAGGTAAAATTTGTAAATCTATATATGTTTAAAAAGTCATTATCTCACCCTTGCACTTGATTGATAATTTGGTTAGCTATAGAATTTAGGTAGGAGATAATTTATCAGAATTTATCCAGCCTTGCTCCTGTATCTTCTAGCATATAGTATGATTGATGAGAAGTCTGATGCTAGTTCTTTTGCAGATATTTTTTTCTTTTTGGCTTTGGAAGTTTTACCTTCTTTTTATCTTTGATGTGTCAGAATTTCATAAGAGTATATGTGTGGGCCACTTTGCTCAGCCATTGAAACTTTGCTTCTACTTTAGGAAAATTTCTTCTGTGATTGATTTAATTTTTTCCTTCTCTCCAATACTCTCTTTCTTTTTGGAAATTCTGTTGGGTTGGTTTTAGAATTCTTGGGTTGAGAGCTCATTAAGAATAGTGGAGTAGAGGAAATCTGCATTCCTACTTGATCTGTGGCTTGGGATTCAAACAGCAGGAACCCTGCTTCTCAGTGAGGTAGGTGAAAGAGGGATTTCACTAAAACTCAATTATCAGAGTGTCTAAGAGACTCAGAAACTTGGGCATATTCAACCAAGAAGAAAGACCACATTGGAATTGAGCTGGTTGCGGTAGCAGCAGTAGCAGAGCTGGTTTAGTGCTGAGGGAGGAAGAACTAAGAAAGAAACACAGATTTGGTATGGAAAAGCCAAAGATCAGAAAAGCAGCTGGGATTTAGCTGACCCAGAGGCTACACTGTGCTCTGGTGCTTGAGAAGTGCTCTCCGTTTCCCAATTGGCCACAGAGAGCCAAGGCGGAGCCATCTTGAGGTGGCCACACTGCCACTGCTGCTGCAGAGCTGGGAGGTCACAGCAGACATAGCTACAGCTACACCATCCCTAGAAGCACCTACCATGTGGGTTATGTTGTACTAGCAGAATCTGAGTGAAATAGGCACAGAGAAGATTGTATTCAAGGGGATTCAAATCAGAAAGAAGGGGAGCCCAACTTGTTTCTTTGAGTCTGATATGGCAGCTCACATGACAGGCTGAGGCAGGACAGGAATCTGAATGCAAACATACTCAGGGACTAAGTCTTGGAAGGCTGTGCTCATGAGCAGCAGAGTGTGGGGAGGATTGGCTCCCCTGTCCCACGAGCAGAACTCCAGGGCAGACCCACCAATCTGATCCATGCGGACAAAGCTCCAGCTGATGGTACTTCCCATCCCATCCAGCTCCATACTGATGAGAAGGGAAGCTGAGACTTATTTGAACCAGCCTCAGTTTTGGGCCACTCCAACTGGCAGCTTAGAGAGTAACATAAAAAAGTAAAGGGTTAACAACCTCCAGCTTTGCTCTAGCTTTCAGCACATAGCTCAAGAAGAAATGGAAAGACAGGCATAGACAGATATCATCCATTCTTGTTGACTGTTTTGACCAATCCAGTAGAAAGGATTCCTTCATTTTTCATTAAGAATCAATCAATCAATTTCTTTCTTTCTTTCTTTCTTTCTTTCTTTCTTTCTTTCTTTCTTTCTTTCTTTCTTTCTCTCTCTCTCTCTCTCTCTCTCTCTCTCTCTCTCCCTCCCTCCCTCCCTCCCTCCCTCTCTCTCTTTCTTTCTTTCTTTCTCTCTTCCTTCCTTCTTTCCTTTCTTTCATGTCTTGCTGTGCTGATTGGTTCATGAACATATATACATATATGTATTTGGTTCTTTTCCTCCCTATTTTTAGCATTTTAAAAAATGTAGTTATTTTTCCTTGCCTTGCCTTTTGAGGATTAGGGGTTTGTTTGTATATTTTGGTTTTGTTTTGTATTGTTTTCATTTGTTTGTTTCTCATGTTTCTATTTCTCTGTTTTCTTTTCCTGCTAATAGCCATATTCTATTGCTCTCTCCTTTTCTTTCTTCTTTTTCTCCTCCTTCCTTATAGCCAGCACCTGCTACATCTCTTCTTAATTTTCTCTGTGAGTTTTTGAAATTGTGAACTCTTTTCTACCTTCCTATCACATTTTATTTTCTTTTAATTAACTGTGGTTCTACCAGTTTTTAGAAATAACTGGTTTATATAGTTTCTGCCCTGCCATTAATGCTTTTGCAATTATTACTCCTGTGGATGACATAGCTGACACCTATTGTCTGCTTTAATGCCAGATCTAGTTTATGGTTACTTATTGTTTTTGCTCTTGGCAATTGCTGACCCCACCACCTCTGTTTTTTTTTTTGTGTGTGTGTGTGTGGCAATTAATTAATTGTAGATGTCATAGGAGGAAGAAGGCATTTATTTTAATGCTGTATGTTGTTTGCATCAGTTGTTGCTATTATTTTTCTTTCCCTACTCTGTGGAACATATGGGGACACTACAAATTCACAGGGTAGAGATTCTGCTGCTGAACTCAGCTCTATCAAAAGACAGTGCACCTTGCTCCACACACAATGACACCTAATCTTCAGCAATATTTCAATACAAAGAATAGAAAAGACAAAAACCCAAACTAATGACCAGACCTCAAGTAGAAACATCTAGGGTTGGCCCCTAGGTCCCACATATGAATGTGCATTGCTACTGCAAAAACTGAGAGAATGAACACAAAGCCTGCAGTTACCTCAGCTATGAGAGGGATTCTCAATCTAGACCATGCCTGGATACCTTGGCAAGTAAAGACTGTGCCCTAATAAGGCCTGCTCATAAGAGTGGAAAAGAAATCCCTCTCAATAGATACATAAACCCCAACACAGGAATACAGGAAACATGAAAAGGTAACATGACACCTCCTAAAGCTCATAATTCACAACCAACTGACCCCAAAGGTATCAAAATGGATGAAATGCCAGATAAAGAATTCAAAAGAATCACTATAAAAATAATCAATGAATTCCAAGAGAACACAGAGAAACAACTGAATGAATTAAGCACAGGATATGAATGAGAAAGTCAATAAGTAGTTAGAAATATTGAAAAAGAATCAAACAGAAATATTGGAGATGAAAGACACAATAAATCAAACAAAATGTTTAGTTAAAAGTCTCTAATAGACTAGACCATGCTGAAGACAGAATCACAGAAATGGAAGACAAACTGGCCAGTCTTTGAATATATAGATAGCATTAAATAAAAGAAAATAAGTAACCATGATCAGAATATACAAGAAATCTGGGACTATTAAGAGACCAAATATAGGAATCATTGGAATCAAGGAAGGTTGTGAGATGCAGACTAATGAAGTAGTAACCTTTTTGGTGAAGTAATAACAGAAAAACTTCCAAACCTCTAGAATGAGATGGACATCCAGATACAGGAAACATTCAGAACCCCAAATAGACAAGATCAAAAAAGAAATCTCTCCATAACACATTATAATTAAAATGCATAACATACAGAACAAGTATAGACTTTTAAAAGCACCAAAAGAAAAAGTCAGGTCACATTTAGAGGCAAGCTAATCAAATAACTTCTGAATTCTCAGTCCAAACTCTACATAAGTAGAATTAAGGATAAAAATTACTTGGTCATCTTAATAGATGTAGAAAGAACTTTAAACAAAATTCAGCATGCATTCATGATAAAAACACTGAAGTAACTAGGGACAGAAGGAACCTACCTCAGCATCATAAAGGCTATGTATGAAAAATCCAGATCAAACCTTGTAGTAAATGGGGAAAATAATGAAAGCATTTCTTCTAAAATCTGGGACAAGACAAAGATGTCTACTTTCACCACTCCTATTTAATATACTGCTAGAAATTCTAGGCAGAGCAATTAGGCAAGAGAAGGAAATAAAAGGGATGACACAGGAAGAAGTCAAATTATCACTGTTTGCAGATGATGTATGATCCTATACCTGGAAGAGCCAAAAAAATCCACCAAAAGATTGCGAGAAATAATAAACAAATTTGGCAAAGTAGCAGTTTATGAAACCAATAGCTTTTCTATATACCATCAATAAATCTACTGAGAAGGAAATAAGGAAAACAATTCCATTTTCAATAGCCTCAAAACAAACAAATAAACACAGAGGAGGTAAAAGACCTCTACAATAAAAAACTATAAAAGATTGAAGAAACAAATTGAAGAAGATCTCGGAAGATGGAAAAGCTTCCCATGTTCATGGATAGGTAGAATTAATATTGTTTAAATAGTTATACTACCAAGAGCAATATACAGAGTGCAATCCCCATCAAAATACCAATGACATTCTTCACAGAACTAGAAAAAAACAGTCCTAAAATTCATTTGGAGAACTAAAAGACCCAGAATAGCCCAAACAATTATAGTCAAGAAAGCAATGCTGGAGCATCACAATACCTGATTTTCAATTATACTACAGAGCTCTAGTACTGGCAAAAAAACAGACACATAAACCAATGTACAGAATAAAAAACATAGAGACATACCCCACATCTGCAGTCAACTGATCCTTGACAAAGATGCCAAAAACATACATTGGAGAAAAGACAGTCTTTTAAACAAACAGTGCTGGGAAAATTGTTTATCCATACATACAAGAAAGAAACTAGACCCATATCTCTTACCCTGTACAAAAATAAACTCAAAATGGATCAAAGACCAAAGGATTAGAACAGAGAATAGGCAACTCATAGAAGAAAATGTAGTCAGCTCTCTAGCATATAGATACAGGCAAAGACTTTTCAACAGGACCCCTAAAGCTCAGGAAATAATTCCCCAAGAGTTAATAAATGGGACAGCATCAAATTAAAAATAAATCTTCTGCCCAGCAAAGGAAACAACTGGGAATGTGAAGAGAGAACCTTCTACTCTTCTGACAGAGGATTAATATCTAGAATATATAAACTCAAAAACTGCACAAAAATAAAATAATCCAATTAATGAATGAGCAAATGAATTAAACAGATGTTTCTCAAAAACAAAATACAAATGGCCCACAAATACAAATGGCATACAAATGAAAAAAATGTCCAACATCATTAGAAGTTAAGAAAATGCAAATCAAAACTACACTGAGGTTTTTTGTGTCACACCGGTCAGAATGGCAATCATTAAGAATACAAAAATAATAAATACTGGAGAGGATGTGGAGAAAAAGGAACACTTTTACACTGTTGGTAGGGTTGTAAATTAGTACAACTACTTTGGAAATCAGTATTGAGGTTCTGAAAGTCAATTGAGGTTCTGAAAGTCATATGGTGTGAAACCACCATATGACTCAGCTATACCACTCCTTGGTATTTATCCAGAAGAATCACAGTCATCTCACTATAGCGATACATGCATACTCATGTTTATAGCAGCACAATTCTCAAACAGGCAAACTACAGAAACAGTCTAGGTGTCCATCAGTGGATGAATGGATAAAGAGAATGTGGTACACATACACAATGGAGTTTTGTTCAGCCATAAAGAAAGAGTGAAAGTATATCATTTTCAGGAAAATGGATGAAACTAGAGACCATCAAGTGAATTAAGTCAAACTCATAATATCAAATGCCATATGTTTTTTGTCATATGCTGACACTAGAGAGAAAAAAGGAAGCAAAAGAAAGGTGGTGGTGGATCTCCTAAAAATCAAAGGGAGAGCAGTAGAGGGAATGGGCCAATTAGTTAGAAGTGGGGAGGGAGGGGGAAATGCTGGGAGATGATATTGGCCAAATTATGTTTTAATATTTTGTACGTGTACAAATATGTGATAACAAATCCAGTTATTATGTACTATAAGCCACCAATAAAAAATGTAGAAAAAAATATGACCTTGCTTCTCCTCAAAGGAAAAACAAATTTTCTTGGATTGAAGTTAGATTTACCATACCACACTTCTACTCTTCTTTTTCCAGTTTTACTTCTTCCTTTTTAATTATTATTCCTACTCTATAATTTTTCTTTGACTTTGTTTCCTAGTTTTATATTGATTTTTATTTTGATAACGATGTATTTTTTTAAAAAAATTCAAAATGCTATATTTGTTCTCTGCACCACATTCAAGTATCCTATTTTAAGGTATGCAGATCTTTCAAAATCTGTACATGCATCCTCGGTAATGAGTTATTCTGTTTACCCTAGTGATTTTCTTGCATGTTGTTGAGTTCCCTCAGATATTCATTGAGCCTTGATTGCTTATTTGTAATAAAAGGATTAGATCACGAATATAGACCACTAAGGTAGAGCTCTTCTGTAGCTGAGCGGATCTGTTTTCATAGTAGATCTCATTATCCTTTCATTTTTTAAAAAATTTCAAAATAAAATAGGATTACCATGGAACACCACCATCCAACTTCTCTAGGTGCTGTGGTTTGAGTTTTGACCCTCCAAAATTCTTGTTGAAATTAAATCACCAAAGCAAAAGTTTTGGTAGGTGGGACCTATGGCATTAGATAGCTTTATAAAACGGCTTGATGCGGGTAGTTTGAATCCTCTTGCCCTTCCAACTTCTGCCATGTGAAGACCCCGGATTTGTCACCTCTGTAGGATATAGAGTTCAAGGTGTCGTTTTGGAAGCAGAGAATGAATCCTTGGGGGACGCTGTTATAGTTTGGATATGAAGGATCTCCCCAAAGCTCCTGCATGAACACAGGAATTCAGAGGTGAAATGATTGTGAGAGCTGTAACCTTATCAGTCCATCCTAGTTTGAATGGATGTTTGGGTGGGCATGGCTGGAGGTGGGTCACAGGGGCCAGGTCCTAGAAGGGTGGCCCCTTCCCCCTTCACAGCTGACCCCACCATGAGCTGATCAGCTTTCCTCTGCCGGGTCCTTCCCCCATGTGCTGCTTCATCTTGAGCCCAGAGCAATGGAGTTGGCCAGCTATGGACTGAGACCTCTGAAATAGTGGGTGATCTCCACTCTTGTTGGGTATTTTGGTCATAGTGACACAAAAGCTGACTGAAACACTTGGCAAGAGCTCTACCCCTGGGCTGCATCCCCAACCTCTAGATAAAGTTTTGCTCCGTGAACCTTTCCATTCTGAGCTTGGGGAATTCTCTGTTTCTCCTCCAGGAAGAATAGTTCCAGCTTCTGCGTGAGCCTTGTTAAGTTCCTTCGCATTCTGAGGTTGTTTCCCAGGTAGTGGTTCACTTCCCAACAGAATAACATCTACTTTTGTCCTCTACAAATTCACCTGACTTATATGAATTCTCTGGGCTATTGGTACCCTGGGGACAGCTGCAACTGCTTGCTCTTCATTGACATCCCTATTTATTGTCTTCCAAGTGAAATCAGAATACAATGAGCATTATAGGAAACCTTTAGGGAAAAAGACATTCGTATCTTTCTTAACCACAAAAGCCCAACTGTGTCTAAAGGGGCAGGTGTGAAGAGGGGAGTCTGTCTTATGGCTGGTGCTTCTACCATGGGTTAGTGTTTAATGGGACTGACTATACTTGAGGGAATCCTTAATGGTGGTGAACTTTACTCTCTCCTTCAACACCCGAAGCCGGAACCACCTCCTCCAGCCCCTGAGTACCTCACAGGGTCATTGCCCAGCCATAACCATGAGCAGCATAGTGGATACTCAAGACTCAAGTATGGAGCAATTGTTTAAATCAACACCGTCTAGAGTAAGAGTGGGGCATGCTGCTGTTGAACCAGCCTGGGCCCCTTGCTAGTGAGGTGTTCTGTGCTCATCTTACTAATAACATTTTCTTTTCTCTTGTAAACATAAGGTTGTTATAAAAATTTGAAAAATTCATAACAGTTAAAAATATAAACTATCACTCAATATTCTGACTCTCAGTAAAAAGGGTTAACATTTCAGCATATGCTTTCCCAATTTTTTGAGAGAAATACGTAGCATACACTAAATAGTTTTCACTTGCTTTTTTTTTTTTAAAAATAGTAATTCTTGTCTTTCTATATTTTAAAAAAACACGATCTCTGATGGTTACATGATATCTTTCACGTGGCTATATTACATTTTATTTAACCATTTTCTACATTTGATGTTTGGGTTACTCCCAATGTTTTTAAAAAAATTTTTTCAGCTATGAATATGTTATGAGGAAATCCTTAGTTATAAAGCTTTTTTTTTGGTATATTTCTTGGTTCTTTGGATTAATATGTAGAATGGCAGTTAATAGGTTGAAATGTTTCAGAACATTTTAAAGTTTTTGATATGTGCTGGTAAAACTGACCATCTGTGGAGGTACACTTCTGGTTAGTGTGCACAAATCCCCTTCTACTGAACTTACATCTAGTCTGGACATTATTATTATTATTATTATTTAAAGAGATATGGCAGGGGCTGGGGCTGTGGCTCAGTGGTAGTGCATTTGCCTGGCCTGTGTGAGGCACTGGGTTCTATTCTCAGCACCACATATAAATAAAATAAAGGTCTATCAACAACTAAAAAAAAATAATTAACAAAAGAGACATAGGAAAAGATTTTCTATCATAATGATTGAAAAATAATTGTTGGTGTTTTGACCATGCCTTATTTATTCTTTTTTTCCCCATGCTTATTCTTAACCAGATTAAACATCTGTCTGTCTGTCCATCGGTCTATTCCATTTATATTTGTTCTTTATGTCTTTTCCTCTTCAGATATATCACTCACTTTTCTGTTGGCTTGCCTCTCTTTTATCAGCTTATTTATAATACTTTTATAGATTAATAATATGTACTGACTTTCACAAATATAGATAGACATACACATATTGATAAATGTAAAATAAAATAAAGTTTTGAGTCACTTTGGACATTTGTATCTTCAAGCCATGCAGTAGAATAGGTCACTAAAGCTTCTCACTTCAGTCTAATTCTGAAACTTTGTACGTTTTGATCAACCTCTTCCTATTCCCCACGTCCTCCCTTCCTCTGAGGATAATTTAGGGATTCTACACATAAGTGAGATCATACAGTATTTGTCTTTTTGTGTCTGGCTTAAAGTCCTCCAGTCCCACCCATCTATTACAAGTGTCAAGATTTCCTTCTTTTAAAAGATATGAAGTATCCTGTGCATATTTGTTTATTTATCTTCAATATAGTTTATATGTTATGTTACCTATGCATATATATTACTTATACATATGTGATGTGCAATATTTTCTTTTTCCCTTCATCTATTGTTGGACACTTACGTGGATTCCACATCTGGCTATTGTGACTAATGCTTCTATGAACCTGGGACTGCAGGTGTCTCTGTGACTTACTGACTTCAGCCTCTTTGGATATTTACCCAGAAGTGGGACCGCTGGATCTATGATAATTCTACTTATAGTTTTTTGAGGAACCTCCATACTATTTACCAGAATGACTGTACTAACTTCTCACCCAAAGTCCCTTTTTCTTCACATCCTCAATAAAACTTGTTAAAACTTATCCTTTTGATAACTGATAATAGCCATTTCATCAAGCATGAGGTGATATCTCATTGTGGTTTTGGTTTGTATTTCTCTGATGAATACAGATGTTGAGCACGGAGACCACAATCAATGATAACATATTGTATAATTCAAAATTGTTAAAATAGAAATTTCAAGTTCTCACCACAAAAACAGATCAACTGGCAAGGTGATAGACTGTTCATTAGCTGGATTGACTCTTTCTATAGTGTATACATAGATCTCAACATGACATTGTTTTCTATAAATAATATACAATTTTTATTTGTCAATAAAAACAAATTTAAAAATATTAAAAATCTTTAAACTATCTGGAATTAACTTTTGTGTAAATGTGATATAGAAATTTAACTTTATTGGGCTGGGGTTGTGGCTCAGTGGTAGAGCGCTCACCTAGCACATTCAAGGCCCTGGGTTCGATCATCAGCACCACATAAAAATAAATAAAATAAAGGTATTGTGTCCAAATTCAACTAAAAAATAAATATTAAAAAAATAAATTTAACTTTATTGTTTTCCTTAACAGATGGCCAATTGTACCAATGCCATTTACTAAATAATATTTTATTTGACCACCAAGTTAAAATGTTATTTTTGAAATACATTTAAGTCTCAATAGGCATTTAGGCATTAGAATATCAATATTTTCTAAATATGTATATGCATAGTTCAAAGTCTAATCATTGGATTTTTGTTGTTGCTTTTGTTGCTAGCGACTGAGCCCAGGAACATTCTATCACGGAGCTACATACCCAGGCCCCCTTCCGCTTTTAAAATTTTGACACAGGGTCTCACTGAAGTTTCCCAGGCTGACCTTGAACTTGCAATCCTTCTGCCTCAGCCTTTCAAGTTTCACCACCACACCTGGCTAATTGTTGGATTTTTATAATGCATTCTCATATGTGATAATAAAAATTCAAATGGCTTGTCCTTTCTGAAAACTTAAAAACAATTCTTGACTACTTACTCTTTTATATAAACTGCAGAATAATTTATACATACTCTTTGTATCCTCAAGCTACGGATTCTACTGAGTTAATTAATTTGAAGAAAACTAACATCATACAACCCAGGCTTCTCTTTCTAATAAGATCTATGTTTTCACTTAATCAGATAGCTAACTTAATTTTATGTAATCAATAAATTACCTGGAATACAGTATTTTGAACAAATTCATAAAATCATGCAGAATCTGCTGGACTTGAAAGCCCGAGTCCTTGCCCCAACTCTGCCACCATTGACTTTGACAGTGAGCAACTTTGAGCACTGGGGCTTTTTAACCTATAAAATGAGGAAGACTTAGAACAACAGTAGTCTGGATTCTATTAGTCACAATGGAAAATTTGTTCATGATGCCCAGCAAGTGGTCCCCAACAGGAGGAGGTCACTCTAGCTAGCTGTGACTTGGTGTCAGGCATTCCCAGAAAACCTTGACTGGACACATCCACCTTCTGCTCCTCAGTTGGAACTGGGGATTCTATGGGATTAATTCCATTCAATGTATTTTCTAGCTTTGAACACTGTGAATCAAACAAATTAAAAACTACCTTACAATACCTGAGACCTGAGCAGGGCTGAGACCTGAGCCCTCAAAGGGATGAGGTGGTCTCTTGTGGAAGGCAGGAGCACTGGGCCCCGTTACCATTTTGCAAAGCTCCAGGGAAGCCAAACAAAAGAAACACCTACTGTGAAGGTCCCTGCCAAACTCTTCTTAAAAGCAAGGATTAGGAGGAAAATGAAACTTCTAAGAGCATGATGATCAAACATTTAATCCCCCTCAGAGCCCACAAAACAAAAATACAATCATCTTCATCTCATGATTTAAAAAGAAAACATGATGGACAGTGGCTTTACTTGATCTCTTTAATTGGATTACAAAGCTTAGATGGAAATTCTTTTGCAACAAAGTGTCCAGAGCTTTATGGCCAAGACAGAATAACTCAAAGCAGAGCATTCGGTCCACCCAAGACTTTTCATTTCCAGATGAATGGGGCTTAATTTCTACATCATAAATGGTTTTAATCTGCACAACTTTTCCTCCTTCTCTTTGAAACAATTTAATTTCTAGAACAATAGAAGCTTGAACTCACTTTGGTGGTAGCCATTAATAGCTCTCATTTGGATGAAAAATTTTGAAAGCCTCCCCACCCCCCCACCCCCCCCCCCCGTCACAAAAATACGAACTGTCAATGCATTAGCAAGTACTAAAAGAAAAGTTTAATATATTGGCAGATAACACAGCACACACTGAAGGAATGTATTATGGACGTAAGCCATAAAAATGTTTCCAATTTCTTTGGGTGTTAAGATAGAGCGTAAGAAACTAGTCAATTTCTGGAAAGTTACTTGAGGCAATTTGCATATAGAATGTTTATTGCAGGACGGCAGATGTGACTCTGAATAAGTGGATCCAGTTCTTGTGAATTTTGCCTTCCTTCTCTGCCCAGGCTCCCAGCATCCGGAGGATGTGGCTGTACCACATTCAGAAAATGGTTCAAGGGCTTCAGAGACAGTATTAGGTTTTTTCCCACAGAGTTTATATGATTTTCACTTAATTTGTAGCTAATCGACAGCACTGCTAGAGGTTTTGTAAGATGAGTCCTCTTGAGGAAGTCTTTCAACATCAAGAGAAATGTTTGTTTTTTCTCCCTGCCCCAGAAACCTTATTTATTTATTTATTTTAAGTTGGCATAACATAAATTCACCTTGTGTACACATTGAGATCCTTTCCCATTTTGTTGTGGAAGGTGGCTTACTGCAAAGCCTTATTGACAGCTGGATTCTTGGGAAGCATTTAATTATAGGTCAAGGGATGGAGTGGGCGCTTATGTGGGTAAAAGATGGCAAAGAGTCTGTGAAAGACAACAAGGAACGAAAGAGAATAACAGGCCACGTTACAAAAACCAACCAGACAATTTTCTTTGACTTCACTCCAGACCTAAGAGAGAGCTAGTGGGAACCAACCATCTTCCAAACAGAACAAGTATCCCCTCAGGGACCCTGGGAAAGGGAGGGAGGGGCAGAGAGAGCCCACAGGTTGCAGCTCAGCATGCATTTCTCATTCCAAATGCAGTGAACAAACGAGGTCCACTTTCTTTTCTGGTCCCCTTGGGGACTAGGTCCCGGTGTTGTGCATACACATGGATGAGCCTCTGCTGGGCTGGCTTCTTTTCCAGCCACCTTTTACAGATTACTAGTGTTTCTCAGGAGCAAATGTCACCTCCTCAGTGAGGTCTTCCATGATCTGCCCATAGAAATTACGCCTTCTAGTTACACACATTCACCGCAGCCACTGGGTTTCTTTTCTAGCGGCCACAGTGATCTGTCAATGCACATACATTCCTGCACTTCCCTGGTTGCTCTGACTGATCTGCATCCCTGGCAGGGCTCACTGATGCTTCCCGACACCTGGGACAGGCCTGGCATAGAGATCTTGCCCAGTTAACCCTTGTTGACATATGATTGAACTTTGTGGTTTTCCAAGGAAGACTCGTCTGCACTCCCCTGCCTTGTCCAGGAAGATTTCTCCAGCAGCTTGATCTCCATCGGTCTCCTTTCGACTTTGCCTTTCTCCTTCCCTCCTTTCCTCTGTTTGTGTGTAACAACTTTATTGGTTTCTTTGCTTTTTTTCTCCCATGTCGCTCTAGAGGGAAACAGATGGGTAGAGGATTTCAGAGGAATACTGAATAGCACATCCCCATTGATGAGATCATTTCAGAATTTTCTAAAATTATTCTTCACGGTTACATGGCCAGGGAGAAAATATCTCTGGGTTTTTTAGAGTTGGGATGCTTCTGCCTAGCTTAAATCATTATGAAAGACACAAAGACTCACTAGGATAAAGCTGCCAGAAAGTTTTTCTCCAGCCGTAGAAGATATTCAATAAATCGTCCTCACCTGGAGGGAGCAAGAGCTCCTTCTTTTGTGAATGTGTGTAATTACTTGTCACTGTATCTAAATGTCATATCTGGAGAGCTTATATTTCTTTAGACTTTACAATAGTATCTACGGTGGGGCTGTCAACAGGAGATGACTCGGCCGTGGAAGGAATCTTTTTAATGGTACAATATTAATAGCATGAGATTTGTCTCTCCTCTTTAAAAAAAAAATGTGGGCAAATGTGTCAGAAGGGCGACGTCAGGCTTTGAGCGTGTGGAAGGTGTCCCAGGTATTATTATTTGCTTGCCATGTTTGGTTACCTCATTCTGTACTCTTTGGACAGTAAAGCACATATGGTCTTTTTTAAAATATTTCTTTATTTATTTATTTTGGTTTTTGGTGGACACAACATCTTTGTTGGTATGTGGTGCTGAGGATCGAACCTGGGCCCCACGCATGCCAGGCGAGCGCGCTACCGCTTGAGCCACATCCCCAGCCCCCAGCACATATGGTCTTGACTCATTTAGTGAAGCGATCTGAACTTTGCCAGGGTCAAGCCCTGCTGTTGGTTAGCATTGATAAATGAGGTTGATTTGTGGAATTCCAAGAGCAAACAAACACAGCCGTAGTACCTGGAAGCTAAACACCCTCTTTTCACAGTGATGCCCACAGCAGTTTGACTCTAGGCCAACCCTCTCTTCCACCTCCTCCTCAGCCCAGGAAAGGCTGCCCGGGTGCAAAGCAGCAGCGAGTCTGCACATCTCAGAGCAGGCAGGGAGGTCTGTCAGTAACCTAGCAACAGGGCAACAGAAGCATCCTCATGCTGTTTAGGTTTTCAAATAACGAAATGATAGTCACAACATTTTGCATTTAAACAGCACTGTCTCCAAGGACCTTAAAGTCTGTTGTGAATACAGAAAAGGAATGTCAGGCACCTCCTCCTCCAGGGGACGGCTACCTCCATTTTACAGATGGCTAAACTAGAGCAAACGAGGCTCAAAGGTCCAGGTCGTAAGAGTGGTGGAACCTGTGAGGAAGGACTGAGAGAACTTGTAACCAAGGAGAAAAACTAAAGAAAATTCACTGTAAACCAGCCCATTCTTTCTCATTGAACTTTACAACTCCTGGTGTTTCTCAAGTATTTTGAAAAGTACTAACCTTACTGATGGGTAAATTATAGATGAAATTGAAGGGTAGGTTGTCTGTCTTGCAGCCTCATGGTTAAACAGGGAATTGGCTATGGGAAAAACTTGCGAGATGTTTTCTGGAAGTGTGATTATTAAGAAATAGCTCAATTTTTTGATACCCCTTCCACCAAGGAATAGAGTGTATATACTCTCCCCTTGAGTCTTAGGAGGGATTCCACCAACAGAGGATGATGGGAAGTTGCAGTGTGGGACTTCCTAGGCTGAATCCCAAAGGAAATGCCCTGGAACACCGGAGGTTGTTTGTGGAAACACTCACATTTGAAGCCCTGGGAAGTTAGAAGTCTGACTCCCATGAGGCCATCTTGCTAGGGGGAAGCCCAAGCCACATGGTGGGGCAGGTGGAGGTACTCTGGTTAACTTCCTGCCTGAGCTTTGCCTTTGGGTCATTTCGCCCAGGTACCACACAGGTGAGTAAAGAAGACTCCAGATAATTATCTAGTCCCCCAATCATTTAATCCCCCCAACGGAAGCCTTAAATGTCATCAAAGAGATACTAACCATCCCTGCCATCTTTTCCAAATGATCTCTAAGCACAATTAAACCATTGCTATTTTATGCCACCAAGTTTAAGGATGTTTCTTAAGCAATAATAACAACTGCAACATGAACAGAATTCCAGTTGTTCACTATTCTCTGTGTTTATGTCCTGAAGGAGCGACTGTGGGTGGCCCTTTCTCAACTCATGAGGGTGAATATTTATCTGTCTAAGGCAATATGGTCCCCTAATTTCCCTTATTATTTATTTAGGCTGGGTATGGTCAGGAGACACGATTCTGGCCAAAAAGATGACAGGGGAAGTTTGCTGGGGCTGCTTTTGGGAAATGTTCCTCTGTTCTCAATAAGATTTGCAGGGAAGGAGGGTCTCAGTGCCACTTTTGGAGGTTATCATTTGCATAAGATGCTTAACACCAAGGTACCCAACCTGAGATGGCCAGGTGACAAGGCACACACTGAAGGTGATGGGATAAAAAGAAGGATAGAGAAGTTGTGTCCTTGGTGTTGGCCAATCTTGAACTGCCTCTATCAGCCACCACTTCCCAAGTCACCATTGATGTTTCGGAGCCTCAGTGCTATACCTAAAGATCTAGGTTCAAATCTTGGTTCTGCAACTTACTAGCTGCAGAATTTTGAGTTGCTCTGACTCAGTTTTTTCATTGCTAAAATTAGGACGAGAATGTTTTCATTGCTGGATTCTCAAGAAGGTGAAATCATTCACATAATAAGGTCTTACTGAGTGCCTGCTCTGCGCCTGGTACCGTTCTCAGCAATGGGGAAATGGTTTTGAGTGAGACAGATGAGCTTCCCACCCAAGAGGCCTACATGTGTGAGAAGAACAAGGAGATGACAAGATCATCATAGAGAGTGGCCTGTTATAGAGATGGAAGGAGATAAGGTATGTGAAATGCTTAGCCCTGGGCCCCGCACACAGTGAACAAAGAAGAGTGTGACTTGGTTTGGGCTGCCATGATGTATACCATCGACTGGGAGGCTAAACAACAAACGTTTATTCTCATGGTTCTGGAGGCTGTGAAACCCAACACCAAGACACTACAAGGTTGGGATCTGGTGAGGGCCCTTTTCCAGGATCATAGATGGCTGTCTTTGTTCTGTGCCCTCACTCAGTGGAAAAAGAGCGCGAGAGCTTCTTGGGGTCTTTATACACACACACACACACACACACACACACACACACACACACACACATTTTTAACCAGAGATTGAACCCAGGGATGCTTAACCAGTGAACCACATCCCCAGCCCTTACTATTTTTTTTAAATTTTATTTTTTTGGACACAGGTTCTCTATAAGTTGCTTAAGTCCTCACTTAATTGCTGAAGTTGACTTTGAACTTGCCATTCTCCTGCCACAGGCTTCCAAGTTGTTGAGATTACAGGCATTTGCCATCACACCTGGATGAACCAGGCACTTGAGGACAATAATACCATTCATGAGGGCTTTACCCTCATGATCGAATCACGTCTCAAAGACCCTACCTCCTAATATTATCACATAGTAAGTTAGTATTTCAAAAAATTGGTGGGGCGAGGGGTCCAAAAATTCAAGCTGTAGCATTCTACTCCAAATCCCCAAATTCATGTCATTTTTGCATGCAAAATGTATTCATCCCATCCCAATAGCTCCAAAAGTCTTAACTAATTTTAACATCAATTCTAAATGCTAAAGTCCAAAGTCTCAAATAAATATCATCTAATTCAGATATAGATGAGATTCAAGGTAAGATTCATCCAGAGGCAAAATCCTTTTCCAGTTGTAAGCATGTGAAACCAAATGAGGTATGTGCTTCCCAGATACAGTTGAGGTACTGCACGGGACAGACCTTCTCTTCCACAAGGGAAAAAGGGAACAAACAGCAGAAAGGGCAATAGGTCCCACGTAAGTCCAAAACCTAACAGTGTAAACAACATTAAACCTCAGGCTTGAGGAAATCCTCTTTGCTCCCGGATTGACCATTACCGAGGACACAGCTTCTCCATCCTTCTCTTTATTCTGTCACTTTCAGTATGTGGCTTGTCACCTTAGGCTGTTGGCTCCCCTAAGAGTTCCATGATGGGCACCTTGGTTACAAGTGGGTCCTTTGGACCCACCAGGACCATGATCCTGCCTCCAAACCTCCCCCACATTGGGTGTGGAGTACTTGCCTCTGGCTAGCCAAACCTGGGGTCTCAAGATAAAAATGGCATCCCTTTTTACAAACTTAGAGTTACCAGGATTCAAATCACCATCAGGGGAAGTGCGTGACAAAGAGAACTCTGAGAGAAATTTGGTTTTGCTCTGAGGGTTGTTGAGAAACGAAGGATGTTCTCTGTAGGATTAGGATTGGGCAGTTGAGGCCCACACTGCAGCACACAGGGATGAATCTTCACTGCTTGGGATCATGGCATAGGCTCTTAGCTCTGCCCCACACAGGATGAGCTGGCGAGGGGTACAGTGACAGCATCACATGGGGCAGGGCCAAGCGGGAAGCTCACTCAGGATCCTGAGCTAGCCAGGGCTTGTCTTGTCGTGGGGCTCGTTTGCTCTCCTAGCAGCAGTTCTAGTTATTATATTCCAAATACCTAGGAATTGGAGAGCAATGGTGAAAATCACTTGGTGCAAATCTTTGTAGGTAGGCTTGAACCAGGCATTTATAAAGTATCTTTAAATGGTAACGATGTTCCGGAGAGGTGGCTGTGTGAAGCGTTCTGACTCTTAGCTCAAAGTGGCAGAGAAAATTCTTCGGTAAGGGTGTCTGGATCTAATCCACATTATTGACAGGGCCTGCACCACCCCTTTTTACTTTTTTCTCTATTAAGGGGTCCCACGACTCTTTCCTTGTATACCTTTCCCTAATATCCAGAGCTTGCCAATGATCAATGTCACTACCGCCGTGTGCCACCAGCTGGAAACAGAGTTGAGAGGGTTCCTTGCCCCAGCGTTTCAAGGGATTGCTTGTGCCATGGGCCGCCCTGACCTTATTTATGCTGATGAATGGCTCCTTCTTAGGTTTCAGCTCTCTGTCTGGGTTGGAATTCGATCTGGCTGGCTTGCCTTTAGACCTGGCCAAGGTCTTTGGGTCGCTGCTATCAAGCCAAAAGACAAGAAAAGCAAATAATATCTGCCCAACCCTAGCTGCCAGGCTCTGGAGAATTGCAGCTGTGTGGCCCTTGTGTCGTGAGTGATAAGCTGTGATCACTCAGCTGTGCGGACTCTCACCTCCCAAGTGCACATGCGACCCTTTTGTGTGAGTTTGCACAGCTGCTGTGCACCCAAGCGTTCCCTGGAGCTCAGGAGGGCACATTTTGAAAGGGGATTGCCCATTGCTAGTGCTCCTGCAGCCTTGTGAAGGAAACCAGCTGACTCACCAGGGTGGCCAAGGACTGTGGCCAGAGCTGACATTTGATGGTGGTTCTGATGGAGGAAGCCACCCACAGTTCAAGAGTTATGTCCATTGAGAAGGGATGAGTGGGTTTAGGAAGAAGAGCTGTAGTAAGTAGTTGTCTTCTGGGACCTTAGCTCTCATCTGCCTCTATCTATCATTCCCCTTTTTGGTTTTCAAGGAAATACATGGGCTCATGAATTCTCCCAACTTAAGCTCCAAAGCTAAATTTGCCACTGAGACACAATTTGACCTTGGATAAGTGTCTTTACTTCTCTGAGTCAGTCTTTCTTTCTTTTCTTTTTCTTTTTTCTTTCTTTTTTTTTTTGAGAGAGAGAGAGAGAGAGAGAGAGAGAGAGAGAGAGAATTATTTTTTAGTTTTCGGCAGACACAACATCTTTGTTGGTATGTGGTGCTGAGGATGGAACCTGGGGCACACGCATGCCAGGTGAGTGCGCTACCACTTGAGCCACATCCCCAGCCCCAAGTCTGTCTTTCTTTCTCTCTCTCTCTCTTTCTTTCTTTCTTTCTTTCTTTCTTTCTTTCTTTCTTTCTTTCTTTCTTTCTTTCTTTCTTTCTTCTTTCTTTCTGCCTAAAGAAATGAAATAAAGTTTTTCTTGGAGGGTTGCTGGAGGATTAGATGAACTCAATGCATGGCACTGTGCTCAATAAATGTCGCACTTTAGATGATCTCTTTGAACATCCAAGGGTCATATCAAGGATTCCCATAATGCAGTGTGTGCTTATCACTGACACTCCCTGGCTTAGTTCACTGGGGTCCTTATAACCAAATACCATCTACTGGGTGGCTTATAAACACTATGAATTTATT
The DNA here is from genome assembly GCF_964194105.1 of Spermophilus citellus. Taxonomy (NCBI): domain Eukaryota; kingdom Metazoa; phylum Chordata; class Mammalia; order Rodentia; family Sciuridae; genus Spermophilus; species Spermophilus citellus. The sequence goes on from NC_138188.1 coordinate 40,039,402, forward strand.
TCTCACAGTTCTGGCAGCTGCAAGTGCAAGATTAGGGTGTCAGCATGGCTGGGCTCTGGTGAGGGTCGTCTTCCAGACTGCAGAGTGCAGACTGCTTGCTGTGTCCTGACATGGTGGAATGAGCAAGGAACCTCTTTGGAGCCTTTAATAAGGGCAGGCATCTTACTCATGAGAGCTCTTTCCTCCCGACCTAATAGCTTCCTAAAGTGGCTACCTCCTAAACTTGGTTGTTAAGATTTCAACACATGAATTTTGGGGGGTGCAAACATTTAGACCATAGCCCTTCTTTGCCAGCTATTAATAATTATGTCAAGGACTGGCAGAAATTAAGTAGAGAGGGTGAGGGGGGAGATATAGCATCTTGTGGGATCATTACACCAAATGGGTGATAGCACTAAAAACATTGGCTTTGTCACTTCACAGCCTTCCCTGGTATCAGGGACCTTAGTGGAAATTACTGTCTACATATAGAAAATTGCTCCAAGTGACACTTTTTAAAATTTATTACCATTGAATTTATTTATCAATTTATGGCATTCCTAATTAAATTGGCAAATGGCATTTGAAGTAAGAATGCTTCTTAGAATTGATGCCGGCTTGGTTTTCATGAAGATAGTAACACTTTTTTTTTTTTTTAATGGACAATCGTAGTTTTAGGCGCTTGGGACCTCCATTGGGGATCTTTTATTTTTTTAAGTACTGGGAATGGAGCCCAGTTATGCTCTACCACTGAGCTACACCCTCAGTCCTTTTTATTTTTTTTTAATTTTGATGTGTGTGGGGGCATCTGGGATTGAACCCCAAGGCACTTAACCACTGAGAAACCTCCCTTGCTCTTTTTCAATTTTTTTCTCTTGAGACAGGGTCTGGCTAAGTTGCTTAGGGCTTTGTTCAATTGCTGAGGCTGGCCTTGAACTTGAAATCCTCCTGCCTTAGTCTCCAGAGTCTTTGGGATTACAGGTGTACACCACTGCACCCAGCTCTTTTTATTTTTTTATTTTGAGACAGGGTCTCATTAAGTTGCTAGGGGTCTCACAGAGTTGCTGAGGCTGTCCTTGAACTTGTGATCTTCCTGTCTCAGCCCCCTGAGTGGCTGGGATTATAGCTGAGTGCCATGGTGGCTGGCCATTGGGATGTTTAGAACTGCACTGCCTGGTAGAGTCACCACTAGTCAAATTTGGGTTTTGAAGCACTTGAAATGAGTTAAACTATACTATGCTGTAGGTCAAAATACTCACTGGATTCTGAGTAGTTAGTATGGGATAAAATAATCTTTATCTACCTCATTAATATTTTCAAAATTGATCACACATTAATAACATTTTGCATGTATTGGGTTAAATAAACTCAAGTATGTGCAGCTCACATTACATTTCTCCTGAACGGTACAGCCTTAGAATACAGACCTCAGAGATTATCTGCTGTGTACTCTGGGCAAATTGGAAGGAGCCCCTCTTCAATGAGGTTCAGATGCTGAGACTCATCATGCCACATGCATATCAATAGGGGACATAAAGGTTTGTCATTTACAGAATGGGACTTTCTGGAGAGAGCAGGGTACATTCCAAGGAGGACCAAAAATGGCTCAAGAGCAGGGGAAGGAGACTAGTTTGGGTTTTTGGGGTGGTTGGGGATGGGGCCAGGGCAAGATTCCTGCATGCTAAAGGGACCTGTGTGGTTTGAGACTTCACTGAGGGAGCACCAGGCTTTTCTTATCAACTTCCCAGATGTGAGAGAGACGGGGAAGTGTGTGAGGGGGTATGGGGTACCAGTTCCAAGTGCTGATAATAACTGAGTCAGACTTCTTAACTATAGTATCTAATCTGGTGCCTCCATTTATCCATGAGGACTCAAAGAGAGAGGATGTGACTTGCTCAAGGTCACACAGCTATCTAGTAGCAGCATTGGCACCGGAATCCAGGCCTCTGGAAACCAGAGACTGTTTCCTGCCTCTACAGCACCTTAGGGAAAGCCATCCCAGAGGACAAGAGGATTCCTTCTCCAGGGGATGGTTACCATGTTTAGTGGATCTGCAGGGAAGAAATGCCGAAGGACATGGCCAGGCATGGTGTCAGACAACAGGACCTTTCTTGCTAGGACAGCTCCAGCCAACGAGGCTGATATTTGCTGAGAAGGTGACCCAGGAAATTGACTTAAAACTTAAATACAAACTCAATATGAAATAAAAAGGAATTGTCTGAAAAAAACAAAACCAAAACAAACCTGTGAAAACAGATTAGGTATCTTATTTATTTATTTGTTTTTAAATTTTACTTGTTCTTTTTAGATTTATGTGACAGTAGAGTGTATTTTGACATTGTGTGTGTGTGTATACATCGAGGGTAAATTCCCATTCTTGTGGTTGCACATGGAGTTACACTGTTCACGTATTCAAATATGAGCATAGGAAAATTATGTCCGGTTCATTCTACTGTCTTTCCTAATCCCATTCCTACTTCCTTCCCTTCATTCCCCTTTGTCTAATCCAATGAACTTCTATGATCTTCTCCCTCTTATTATGTGTTATCACTTGGCTTTGGTTTCTTTGGGATTGGCTTACTTCACTTAGCATGACAGTTCCATCCATTTACCAGCAAATACCCTAACTTCATTCTTCTTTATAGATGAGTATTCCATGTGTATATGTACTGCAGTTTTCTTATCTATTCACGTGTCGAAGGGCACCTAGGTCAGTTACAATAGATTAGCTATTGTGAATTGACCTTCTATAAATATTCATGTGGCTGTGTCACTATAGTTTGCTGATTTTAAGGCCTTTGGGTATAAACCAAGGAGTGGGATAACTGAGTCAAATGGTGGTTTCATTTCAAGTTTTCCAAGGAATCTTCATACTGCTTTCCAGAGTGGTTGCACCAATTTGCAATTTCCCCCAGCAATGTCTGAGTATATCTTTTCCTCCATCTCCTTGTCAACATTTATTGTTACTTATATTCTTGATAACTGCCATTCTGATGGAGTGAGACGGAATCTCAGCGTAGTTTTAATTTGCATTTTTTAATTGTTAGAGATGTTGAACATTTTTTCATATATTTGTTGACCATTCAGATTTCTTCTTCTGTGAAGTGCCTGTTCAGTTCTTTTTCCCATTTATTGATTAGGTTATTTGTCTTTTTGGTGTTAAGTTTTTTGAGTTCTTTATAAATTCCAGAGATGAATGCTCTATCTGAGGTGCAGGTGGCAAAGATTTTCTCTTGTTCCGTAGGCTTTCTCTTCACATTCTTCCCAATAGTTTCCTTTGTTGTGAGGAAGCTTTTTAGTTTGATACCATCCCATTTATTAATTTTTAAGTTTACATCTTGTGCTTTAGGAGTCTTGTTAAAGAATGGTTCCTAAGCCAGCATGATGGAGATTTGGGTCTACTTTTTCTTCTTTTTGTAGGCACAGGGTCTCTATACATATTAGAAAAGAAGAGCTCAAACCATTCCAATTTGCTGTCAACATGATTCTATATCTAGAAGACCCAAAAAACTCCACTAGAAAGCTTCTATAATTCATAAACAAATTCAGCAAAGTATCAGGATACAAAATTAACATCCATAAATCAGTTGCATTCCTATATACCAATGACGAATCAGCTGAAAGAGAAATCAGGAAAACTATCCCTTTCACAATAGCCAAAAAAACAAAAACAAAAAAACAAAACAAAACAAAATCAAAATCAAAACAAAACAAAACAAAAAAACCCCTTAGGAATCCATCTAACAAAAGAGGTGAAAGACCTCTACAATGAAAACTACAGAACACTAAAGAAAGCAATTGAAGAAGACCTTAGAAGATGGAAAGATCTACCATGTTCTTAGATAGGCAGAATTAATATTGTCAAAATGGCCATACTAGGCTGTGGTTGTAGCTCAGGGGCAGAGCACTTGCCTAGCATGTGTGAAGCCCCGAGTTCATTCCTCAGCATAATATAAAGAATAAACAAATAAAATAAAGGTATTGTGTTCATGTATAACTAAAAACATATTTAAAAAATGGCCATACTACCCAAAGTGCTATGCAGATTTAATGCAATTCCTATTAAGATTCCAATAGTCATTCTTTATAGAAATAGAAAAAGCAGTCATGAAATTCATTTGGAAAAATAAGAGGTCCAGAATGGCCGAAGCAATTAGCCAGAAGAGTGAAGCAGGAGCCAGGTGTGGTGGTGCATGCCTGTAATCCCAGCAGCTCAGGAGGCTGAGTTGCAAGATCACGAATTCAAAGTCAGCCTCAACAACAGTAAGGCACTAAGCAACTCAGTGAGACCCTGCCTATAAATAAAATACAAAATAGGGCTGGGGATGTGGCTCAGCGGTTGGGTGTCCCTGAGTTCAATCCCTAGTACCCCACCACCAAAAAAAAAAAAAAAAGATAAAAAGAAAAGTGAAGCAGGAGGTAGCATAATATCAGACTTAAATTATACTAAAGATCTATAGTAACAAAAATGGCATGGTATTGGCACCAAAACAGACATGAAGACCAATGCAACAGAATAGAAGACACAGAGACAAACGCACATAAGTACAGTTACCTCATATTAGATGAAAGTGCCATAAGCATACATTGAAGAAGAGATAGCCTCTTCAACAAATGGTGCTGGAAAACTGGAAATCCATACTAATAAAATGAAATTAAACCCTTATCGCTCATCCTTCATGAAACTCAACTCAAATCCCATCAAGGACCAGAGCAGGCATCTTATGGTGTCTTTTTTGGACATGAAAGTTGCTTTGGTGGGAGTTGTGTTTGTCCTGTTAACCTTTCTCTTATGGAAGGAGGAAGCTCATGCATCTTATTCGACTTGAGGATTAAAAGCTTCCAAGAGAGGTTATTAGCCCAGGGACAGAGGTCTCCCATCTCAGGAGCAGAGCTCAAATACATTAGGAAGAAAAGGAAATAAACCCATTGGAGTTTGTTTTAACGCTCCCTGGAGAGTCATTTTAAATGTACAACGTGCATTTTAGAAGCTCTGAATACTTAAAAACACACGTGAGAAGGGATTCGTTCTAAAACCCGAATCCTTGTCTGGCTCCTGACTCCTCTGAAGCACCAGTAGGTTAGTAATTTCTGTTTATGATACCACCCTGGAAATAAATCTAAATTTGTTTTGATTTTTCTGATTTTCTTCAACCTGGGAACTTGAGCTGGCTTCTTGGTGGAAATGACTTTGGATAAAATCTCAAATAATTCATTGCTAGCTTCAGCTGGTAGTCACTGAGACCCTGGAACATATGCTGCCTTTCAGAGAATGAAATGAGTTGTTTAATAATCAGATGAAGAGCTCTGTGGGTAACTAAGGAAATCTCAGCACTATTTGCATGGAGAGGCAATTATCTGGGAAATGTTTCATAATGGACATAGAACTTTAAAAGTCATAGGTGACAACCAAGTACATGTACTTATCACACCTTGCTAGGTGTGTGGCCAGTACTTTCTCCACACTCCAAAAGCAATGTGTTTGCAGCACATTGGCCTCATCTGCTAGGGTTCTTTCCAAAGAGTTAAATCCCGTATCCTGTAAGAGTTTTCTCATATCAACAAGCTCTTCTCTAACCAACTCACTCCATCTGGCATTCCATTCATATTCTTCCAACTCTGGCTGCCACATGTTAGCAAGAGGGTAGCTTTACTGGGTCAGTTGTCATCAGCCTGTCTCTGTCATCAGTCACCTCAGTGCTGATACCTTGGGTACCTCCACAAAGAGTAAGTTGCCTTGGTTGCTGAGATGGGAGCTGAACATGAGCACACTTTCAGGGGGTCCCACTTACCATGACTGGTATATTTACCGTCACCGCTGGAAGTCCAGTTTGATAGCAATGGAGACCAACACTAAGTCCCAATACAACACTATGACTTGATGGAAAGTTGACCACCTGCTGCCACTCTAGAAAAGGTGGAAGTGATTCATCTTGATTGGAATCGACACATTTTCTGAGTGTAGGTTTGCCTTTCCCACAGGGCTCAGCCAGAATCCTAGCTATCCAAGGGCTTACATAGTGTTTTATTCACCGAGGTGAGGTTTGCTAGAACATTCATTGGACAAAAGAACCCACTCTACCTCAAGAGAAGTATGACAGTGGATATGTGACCATGGGATCCACTAGTCCTCTATACTGCACCCTCAGAAACTTCTAGCTTGAAAGAGAAATAAAATAGCCTTTCGAAAGTGCAGTTGAGATGCCATCTTAGAGTTGACCAAAATGAAACGGCATCATCCTGGGGGACAGAGTATCTCCCCTAAACTAACTTGCACCTTGTTAGTACATGAGTCTGGGAAATACAGGTGCAAGTATGAATGGCTCAGTTTGTAGTCACTCCCAGTTGTTGAGGGCCACAGCCCAGTCGGGATGACGCATGGTATTTTTGCCAGAAGTAGTGGTTGAGAGGTGACGCTAGCAAGCCATTAAAATGATGACTTTTGAGTTCTGGCGGAGTTCCCGTTGAGTTCCGCTTGAGCTCTCACGGGGATTCCTGGAGAGTTCCCATTGGTTGGGGAAGTGCTGGAGGAAGGATTTTTCTGGTTGCTGGTTCCTGGAGGAGCCACGTGGCGTTTGGGAGAGTTCCCGGGGAGCGTGTGTGGAGTGTGCTAGTGGAGTTCAGAAATAAAGTTTGTTCCTGCTTCAGTGGCTTGTGATTTGTGCCCAGCCAGACTGCGGCACCCAGTGGGCCCTTGGGGAATTTTTGCTTTAGTCTTCCATCTGTGGGTCTATAGGCCCTACATACGTCCACTGGGGAATGCTGTATGAGTACCACTAAACTTTAAGGTATGGATCCCGACTAGTCACTTTGGAATCCTTGTACCAAGAGACCAGCAATCAAGGAAAAAGTCACCATTTTGGAAGAGTTAGTTGACCATGATAATCAGAAAATGGGACTGATATTTTGCAGAATAAGGCAGGAAAGACCATGTTTGGCACATTGGGTCAGGTGACTCTCATCAGACTAATTTTTAGGGAAAATGATCAGGTGTTGCACCAGGGCCTAAGAAGAGCATGACTAGGAATAGACTTGGCAGGGAATGGGGAGCTCTAGGTTGGCAGGGTTGGTAGCTGATGGGTGAAACATCTAGAAAAAGTAGCCGAGAAGGCAGGTGTAGTGTATTGGCTGCTGCCAAGGTACCCAGTCACTCATCCCAGTTTGCCCTGAGTTGTCCTGGTCCTACCACTGAAAACCTCACACCCAGTACACCTGTACACCCAGGAGAGATGGGGCAACTGGAAACCTGCAGCTGTAGTGGGAGTTGTGTTTGTCCTGTTAACCTTTCCCTTGTGGGGTTTCCCTAGGAGGAGAAACCAGCTGGAATCCTGGAGGAGTTCTTTCTAAATGGGGAGGGCTTATAAATATGGAGCAAGTGGATTTGATGGTTCCAGGGGGTGGACTGCAGTGACTGTTACAGAGCACCAGAGCCTTCCCCAGTGTCAATGGCTCATCCCCTCTGAAATGATTCCTGCTAATGATTAGGTGTTGAGTCCTCCCCAGGACTCTAGGCAAAAAGAAGATGCCTTGCAGAAAGTTAGGTTCTAGGGAATAGCCAACCTAGCATTAGTGCAGGGGTGGGGAGTCTGGCCTCTTGTTTCAATTTGCATCCTTTGAAGGGCCATCCTAACTTCATGATCCCATGGGATGGCTAAGCCCTTTGTTGGAATGCATCTCATTTCAACTTCTTCCTATGTCCAATTTCTTTCACTTCCTATGGGAATTGTTCCCCAAGACCACTCCACAAGAAGCTACCTGCACTTCTGAGTACCTCAGCCTTTCCTGACCTTCAATGGGTGATTCATCATCTTGGTGCACAAGGTTGACTCTTGGGAATTGACTCTTGGTTCAATTCCCCACTTGCCTCTGGCCATCGACGCTGCTCTACCCTTCCTATTCTTGATCCAATTTCTAATTGTTTGTTGGCTTACTAACAACTTTTTTAAGTTCACTGTTTTCCTCCTACCCTGTGTGTCTGTCTTATAACCCCCAAACATATAACAGAAAACATTCTCAAAATAATACTTATTAAAATCCATAAAAATTAAGCATGATTTATCATTTTCATATTTCTTTTTCATTACAACTACCATTTTGAGTACTTTATGTTGCCATGTTTGAGTGTTACTGAGATTTTTGGGGGTGTTTTATCTACACGCAAGAAGTTATTTCAATCAATTATAAAGTGTGCTGTCAATCTGTGCTCAATGTTCACATCACCAGCTGTGATGTGAAAAAAAAAGTAAAAGTCCCTTTTACTTTTAATATGGATCCTAATTCTAAAACATCCTTACTTATTCCAGATTTTTCTTGAATTTTTCTCTTTACAAGAGATGCACTCTTATGCTCTCCAAGGATCCTGGTTCTTCTTGGAGATCAAGATTTGAGTGCTTAGAGCTGGTGATTGGCAGGATGCACTGTTGGGTCACTTTCAGAAATGATAGCATTCCAGAAAAAGCCATGACCTCAACCTGATATTTCCAATGAGATCTTTCATGCTGTTATACATTCTTTAGCCATGATTCAATCAATAAATCAATGAGCTGATCAGAGTTCCAGTGGCCACTAAAATTTCCTACCATACCAGCCTTATTTAATTTCTATGACAATTCTCTGAAATAGACATTGCTATTCTATTTGACGATGATCGAAAGGGAAGATCTTTAAATATCTTGTCTAAGGCCAGAGAAGCAAAAGACTGGACAGAACTGGATGCTAGCTTGTGAGTTTCCAAGTCATGCTGTGTCTACTTTCTTCTAGCAAACTCTAGAAGCAGGTGATGGATTCAAAACACTTATCATAAGACATGACTCCCTCTTTTGAAATGTACCGGATGGGTGGCGGAGTATATTAGGTTTCTCTGTTCCAACCAGCCTTCCTCTACACTGGATGTGAGAAATACCACACCTACACTCAACTTCCTTCTCATTTCCTGAGCTGGTTTTTGTCCTAGTTTACACCTTCCTAGGAGAAGGTAGGCCATTGTATTAGGGGTTGGAAGGACTTTCCTGAGAGTGGTATCTGAGTGTGCAGATAAAACTCCACACCTTCCTTCCTGTGAGCTGGGGCAGTGTTCAGATAATTGTAAAACAACAGTTGGCTTTTCCAGATCTATTGGATTAAATGCTAAGCCTTGCTACATATCGTTGACAAGAGCTGATATATCTGTTATGATGAATCCTTGGCTGTGCGACCTGAACCTTGAACCCAGAAAATAAGTCCAAAGATGGCCAGCATCATACAGAAATTTATATGTTATCCTTGTTTTATTAAGAGACCCAAAGTACTACTTTGTTCTGGTGTCTTCTCAGCTCACAATAACTCAACTTTCTTTGGGGACTATGCTTTTACACTCAGGGATGGAGTGTTGGAAGCTGGGCTTGCACTGTCAGGCTCTGTTTTTTGGGACAGAGTCTTGGGAGCTGACATGTTCACCCTCTGCCCACATGTGCACAGAGGAGCATCAAGAGCTGGCCTGCCGAGGGAAGAAGAGAAACAGCTTGCCAAGGAGTGCCCCTCTTTGGGATTCTGCTACTCCCTGATTCTACTTTCCCATTGCCTCCTAATATACTTCTGTACTGTCATTTAACTTACCCTTCACTTCTTTAAGTTGAGCTGTTTTTTTTGTTACTTAGAACCAAGGAGACCTAACTAAGACACAGATCTTTCTGCCTGGACCTATTTCTGGTGCTGAAGGTTGCTGCATGTCTTTTCCTTCTTCCTTCACACCTTCCCTCCCTCTTTCCTTTCTGCTCCCTCCCCCTTGCTCTCTCTTTCCCTCTCTCTGTACTTCCCTCTCTTTCTCTCTCTCCCTCCAGGACTGTATTAGGATGATGCATTCAGGTTACAGGTTACGGAGAATCCCTGTTCTAACCCAAAGCCATTGTCTTGCCAGGATCCCAGAGCTACAAACTCTCAGCTTTGAAGGAAAACTAAGCTGAAGGGTCAGACCTCCCAGATTATAGCCCATGATCTATTGTTGTCAGAAAATGAGCAAAGTTAGGCTGGGGTTGTGGCTCAGTGGTAGAGCGCTCACCTCGCACATGCAGGACCCTGGGTTGGATCCTCGGCACCACATAAAAATAAATAAGTGAAATAAAGGTATTGTGTCCAACTACAACTAAAAAATAAATATTAAATAAAGAAAAAAAATAAGCAAAGTCATTGTTCGTCCTTAGAGACAGCATCCTCTTACTTAAGTACCTCTGTCTAGTTCCATTTATGAAGCCTCAACAGTTTCTTTCATTGAAAAGGGAATCACAAATACTCAGAAGACAAGGGGGAACAAGTGGGTATTGTGGCCTTTTCTATGAGTTTCTTCATCTTTCTTCAAGACTCTTTAATATAGAAGAAGAGAGACTTAACAGTCCCTCCACCTGTCTGACAAGGAGAGTTAAAATGCACTGGATTCATTTGAATCTATTTGAAACGTCCCCACTCAAATTCCATACTCTTGCTTGTTGTGGCATAGAGGAAACAAAAACCTGAAAATAACCCCAATTTTCAGAAATCTGTGAACCATTGGGGAAACTATGATCTATTTACATCTTAGAAAGTTGAGTGCTTATTAAAACAAGTGATCTAGAGCAACATGTAAGAGCTTTAGCTGTGGCCAAGGCAACGGGTTACACTTCCCCTCTCCCCTGCTAAGCCTACTCTCTGCAGATGACATAGCTGCCAGGAAAAAGACTACATTTCCCAGTTTCCCTTGAGGCAAGATATAGCCATGTGACCAGGTCCTGGTTAATGAGATGAGGAGAGGTGAGCCAGCAACTTCTGTGTTGTGGTCTTAAGAGGTGGGTGAGTGGAGGGTGGGCAGGCCCATCTTTTCCTCCTCTTTACCTCCATCTTATTCCCTGGAATAACACTGTGATGGGAAACTGACTTAGACCATGGTGTTGAGTTCCAGAAGCTTCTAGGACCATCTACCCTGGGACTGTTAAATCAGATTAAAAAGAGTCTGTCATGTTAATTTGAGTATCTCTTATATGGAGCCAAGTTTATCACCTCATTAATGCCTGACCTAAGTAGAGAAGTTATAGAGTAATGTGTCCAGAATGGTATCATGTAAAAATATCTGGCAAAGAAAGAACTATTTTGTGCAAAAGCATATGTGCTTGGAATGTTCAAATGATCATGAAAAAAGGTGGAAAATACATAGCAAGCTTCTGTCTTGGATTCCCTAAGGAAGGAGGTGGGGAGAAGGTGTTCACATTTTTTTCTTTATTATATTTTTCTGTTGTTTCACTTATTATAACAACAAAACCTTTTTTTACACTGAGTGTAGTGGTGCAGCCTTGTAATTCTAGTGACTTAGGAGGCTGAGGCAGGACGATGGTGAGTTCTAGCCCAACCCAGGCAACTTAGTGAGACCCTGTCTCAAAATAAAAAAATAAAAAGGGCTGTGGATGTAGCACAGTGGTAAAGAACCCCTGGGTTCAATTCCCAGAACCAATTAAAAGAATGAATAAACAAACAAACAAACAAAAAACAACAACAAACAAAACCCTTTTTTAATTTATAGAAAAAAATCATTTCAAGTCTTCCTGAAATAGGAGCAGTTAATGTGAAGCTGCTTATTTGACCCTTGCAGTTTGGAGGGGGTTCAGGAACAGTGAATCAGCATGCTGTTCCGTGTGGCAGGAGCTCAATCTGCCTTAGAGATTTATGTCCGGGGTTCGTTATCACAAACGTCTTCCACGGCAGAGGTCCTGCTGTCTCTTTTATGAGGCTGGAGAAGTGCTATTGGGGAAGAATGCTTATTTTGTATTTAAAAAAACAGAAACTATTTTGTTTTTCATAAAATTTTCTCTAGATTTGCTTTCACCATAGAACATTCATGGGAAGAGGTGGATAGAAGAAATGAGGAAGTCATTGTGTGGTGGGAAGACATCTCCCTAGTGACTCCTGACCAGCTGACCATGTGGCCAAACCTCAGGGTGATAAGGGTATCAGATAGCCCTACATGTAGTACACACAGTGGATACAGCCACATCACCCACGGGATGCAGAGAGATTTATACACCTGTTGATATAGCCCCAGTTGGAAGTGAAAATTTGGAAACTATGGGCTTCTACAACATCAATTCACCGCAGCAAAAGCTTTCAAAAGCTTTTCCTGAGCATTTGTTCAGGATATCTATATAAGTATAGGTACATTTTTTCCAAAGGGAAGAGGTGAATATCAAGAGACTATAAGTTTGATAATGATTAACACGACCTTATTTGTTAAACATAGGAGCTAATTACTTTCTTTCCCGTTTTTTCTAAGGAAAGGGAAACCAATGGCTTCCCTTGGATTTCCTGTCCCTTGTGAGGTGGAAAACAAAACCAAGAGAAGGGAGGGTGTGGCTCAGTCGCATCTGGAAAGGCATCTCCAGGACCAGACAGAAGACTCCCCTAAACACATGAGACACAATTGAAACAAATCCTTAGATTGACATAGGAGGGGTGGTCTGGCATAGCAGGAAGAACTTAGATTTGGGGATGGAGTAGATTGGGGTTCACATACTTAATTTTCAGTTATTTAAGTAGTAAGGATGTTAACATGTCCCTCCCTGGTATGGGCCTGGGGACTATGCTATCAACCTCTATTACCAAGTAAGGACCCAGGTCACCATGCAGGATGCGCAGAGGAGGCTCGCTTAGAACCAGGTTGGGACCTGGTTATATTATATTATATTATATTATATTATATTATATTATATTATATTATATTATATTATATCCCTTAGCCATCAGGGTTATAAAAATGTTAAATAGAAATCAGAAAGTTTTGTTTGGAAAGCTGGGTATTTTTCTTTTACTTCATGTCCAGGAGAGGGGCACTAGTGAGCTTGCCATGTGAGACATCTGAGTCACATCTGGGTCATCACAGGGGGAAGAGACTATTGTTGCTTTTTTCCTCTGAGAGAAGACTGAAAAGATGTGGCCACCAAAGTGGTGGCTTTCGCTCCTCAGGCTCACTGGGGGAGGGATCCTGTTTGTTTTTGATCACATGCTGAGTGTGAGAAAACCGAAGGCAAGGGTCCTCAACATGACAATGAAGACAGGTAAGGGCAGGGAGAGCCCAGCAGTATTGCTGTTGGGTCCTGCTAAACCCTGTTTTTATGGGAGAGCCCCAGTGTTTTGTTGTGTCTCTGAAGAATCTACCAAAATGATCCTTAAAAAAAAAAATTCAGAAAATTCTAGAAAGTGTGACAAGAGTTCCACGGATGGTGGCAGTTGGGGCTGGTGGCTAGAGGAGAGTCTCAGCGTCCCACTGGACGATGCCTTCAGATCTACATTAACTGCAGGAAAGGATAGCATCAGTGTTAGAGCAAGAATGTGTGCCTCAGCTGAAGCTGTCTTCCAGCAAAGGGTCAGGAGAGAAGGGGTGCTTCCTCTGTAAGGCAGGGTGCACTTGCTGCCCCAGATCAGGAACCACGATGTGTTCACAGAAGATCCAGTAACGAGAGAGCCCTAAGTGGAGTTTTGGCCACTTGCTGGTCATATGAGTATTTTATTTTATTTATTTTTTTGCTATGTAACTAGCTCCTATGGCAAAGCTTTTTGGGGTCTCATCAAGACCAGGTTCAAATGATAAGTTTTAGTGTTATCAGTGAACATTGCTGACAGACTGGCAGAAAGCACACCAGAGCTCCCTGGACACCTGGTTATGAAGTGACGACTCTTAGGCATAACATCTCAGGCTATGCCAGGCCCGCTCCTCTTAACTCTCATAGTGTGCCCACTCATGATAATGTCTGTCTGCTAAGAATATTTCTGCTCCTTACTTCTCCCTGCTCTCTAAGCCAAGAGGAGGTGGGAGCCAACCAGGGAATGGAGAGGAGAATAGCTCAAGGTGGAGAAAGAATAAAAGAGTTGACCACCTCCGTTTCCTTCTTCAACCCATCTAACCTGGGGATGTGAAGATGAGATTCCAGATGAAGTTGAATCTTCTGTTACCCAGGACTGGATATTTTAATTACTGAACTAAAACTAATTTGGGGACCACAAGAGGCTGAAAATATTTTTAATTAGTGAGGAGTGACCACACAAATATGAGAATTGCTTTCAATTTCATCTAAGGCCAGGGGAAAAAATGAGCTCCACAGAATGGACTTGAATGGGGAGGAGGGGAAGATGGTCAAGACATTTGTTGATCATATCACCTGAGGAGTTTGGTTCTTTAAATATTGTCACACCTCTGTATTCACGGGGATGGACTGTATCCACTGACCACAGACTCCAAGGATGCTCAAGACCCTTATAGAAAATGGTGTAGTACAGTAATTGCTTGTAATCCATTTCCTATATATTTTATTTAATATCTAAATTACTAGTATTGCCCAATAAAATATGAATACCATGTAAATTCTAGACATATTGAATAGTTTAGGGGAAAATGATAGAAAAAAGTCTTTACAGGTTCAATACAGAAGCATCCACAGTGCCTCTAATCCCATAGCAGCAACACAACATTAAAAAAAAAAAAAGAAAATTTCAATCTGAGGTTTTTGGAATCCATGGATGGGAGTCCATGGGCACAGAGGGATGTATGTATATTGTTTATATACATAAGACACAAAGCTGAAATTGGACCACCACTTAGGAGTTTTCAAGCAAAATTAGAGAAGTTAAAACAAATTAAATAAGAAAGTAGATAGAAAGTCAAGCAAAATTCCCTTCCATATTCCCAAATCTAACTAGAAAGAAACACTGGAATCCATCTCCCCCCTCCCTTCTTTATAGAATTTTAAATTAAATCGGTTAATTGATTAATTTTAACTGATACATAAAACATAGGCATCGTATGTATTAATGAGACCTGATGTGATATGTACACACTGTGTAATATTTGAATCAGGTTAAATATATCTATCTCCTCCAACATTTATATTTCCTTATGGCAAAACATTCAGGAATCCCTTCATCTAGCTTTTTGAGATACATAGTCGATAACTGTTATGTGTAGTCATCCTTCTGTGAAACAGCACCAGGACTTTTTACTCCTAACTATAACCTTGAATCCTTTGATGGCTCTCCATCCTCCCCCACCCCTTTATTCTCTGGTAATGCCATTCTACTCTCAACTTACATGAGATCAACTTTTAAAGTATTCCATGAGTGAGATCATGTGGTGCTCATCTTTTTGTGCATGACTTACATCACTAACATAAATGATCTTAAGTCCCATCCATGATGTTGCAAGCGTTGAGACTTCATTAATTTTTATGGCAAAATATTATTCCATTGTATATAAGTACCACATTTTCTTTATTCATTCATCAGGTGAGGGACATTTCAGTTGTTTCCATATCTCAGTTATCACAAATAGCGCTGCAATGAACATAAAGCAAAGTGTTTTACATGCACCCTCTGGTTTTATGATGAAGGGCAAGGGATTAGGATATCAGTTTTGGCAGGACTCCTGACCACTCGCCCACGTAGGACCTCTGGCTGACACTCCTGTTGGATCCCCATCTACCAATGTGGGGCTTTCCCAGCAGCCTCCATCTGGGGACACAGCGACCACTGCCATAGTACCTACAGTAACCTGCACCTGGGGACACCGAGCAGTTCTGGAGACAGCCACCAGCCACAACACTGCACACCACAGAGCTGCACTCTGAACATACTGCCTAATGCCAGCACCCTGCCCCATCTGACCTGACACCCCATCTCTGAAAGCAGCTGCCTCCTTCTTGGGACAGCTTTGTCACCATCTTTAGTTGGGGCAACTCCCAGCCTGGGACACTGGCTAGGGCCTAGAAGCAATATCAAGGGGACTATGGAGTCCCCAACTCCTCCTTCCCCAGCAGCCACTAACCCGGCACAGGGATTGATTGCAGCTACGCGGCTGGTCTATAGCTTGCAAAGCCTGGCCTTGAACTGCCCAATACAAACAGCTCTCCATGACAGGTGCGCAGCTCCCAGAGCATAGCCCAAAAGATCTCTGGAGAGAGAGATTCCTGATTGTAAAGTAGAGAGGGAGGGGGTGAGATACAGTTTAGAGACTAAATTAGAGGCCAGGAAGTGTGAGGGCTACAGGTGATACAAGAAGATAAGAAGAGGTCCCACATCCCACAGCGGCCCCAAAGGAGATCCTTGGAGAGTGCAGTCTCCCATTGGGGACCAGCAAGTGCTTTTCTCCACACCTGACTACCCCTCCCACCCTAACAACCTTCATCATCCTGAGGGTGGAGATACCAGCACAACAGACAACCTCACCTATTGGATGAGAAGGGAAGCAGGAAAGATACTGATCTCCAACAAAAACAATCCTTGTATTTTCCTTTTTTTCTCTCTCTCTTATCCCACCTTCACATCCCCAAGATTAGTGAAACCAAGTACTCTTCATAAATTAGGTTGCAGAGGACTGGGATGTCTGAATAGTATATTACAGTTGTATTGTATAATCTTTTATCTCCTGTTTTTACATTTTTAATTTTTCTTAATTTTTTTGTTTCTTTGTTTTTTGTACTTTCTCTACTGTCTTCCCACTTATGGGTCTCCCCCAAATCACTTTTTCTCTTTTCTCTTGCTAGTAACCAACTTCTTTAGATTCCTCTTTCTTACTTCCTAAGATCTAATAACTCTATATCCTTACCTCCTACCTCCTAACATCACATCCTACACCCCACCCCTAGTTCTCTCTTTGCCCACTATCAGAAACTGTAGACTCTTTGCAAACCTACTGTTTATATTGTAGATAATAAGTGAGCTCACCATTTCTGTATATTGTGCAAAACCATAAACATCTTAAGAGCAGATATTTGGTTTAAAGCTGTATATTATTTGTATTGGGATCTGTTAATATTGTTCTCCCCTCTTAAAGGAGAGGTATTGGAACCCTGCAGGGACACTACAAGCCTATAGGGTAAAAACTGTAATGCCTCAGATCCACAGTGCTAGAAGGGAAGACACATGAAAAACATGAAAAAACAAGGGAAGAAAGTGCCCCAAACAAATCAAGATACAGTATTATTAGGATCCATGGCCAGCACAGCAGAAGAAATAGCAAAGAAGGAGTTCAGAATGTACATAATTAAAATATCCTGTGAATTAAAGGATAATATAAGAGAGCAAATATAGGCAGCAAAAGATCATTTCAATAAAGAGCTACACAAGCAAATACAGGAAGCAAAAGATTACTTCAATAAGGAGATAGAGGTTCTGAAATAAAAAACAAACAAACAAACTGAAATCCTTGAAATGAAGGAAACAATAAACCAAATTAAAAACTCAATAGAAAGTATCACCAACAGATTAGATCACTTGAAATACAGAACCTCAGACAATGAAGACAAAATATAAAAACTTGAAAATAAAGTTGACCACACAGGGAAGATGGTAAAAAACCATGAGCAGAACATTCAAGAATTATGGGATAACATGAAAAGACCAATTTTAAGCATTTTGGGATACAGGAAGGCATAGAGTTAAAAACCAAGAGAATGAACAATCTATTCAATGAAATAATACCAGAAAAATTTCCAAACATGAAAAATTAATTGGAAAATCAAATACAAGAGGCTTATAGGACACCAAATGTACAAAATCACAACAGATTCACACCAAGCCACATTATAATGAAAATAGCATACAGAATAAGGAGACAATTTTAAAAGCCACAAGAGAAAGGAATCAGATTACATATAGGGGGGAACCAATTAGGTAATCTGCAGATTTCTCAACCTGAAAGCTAGAAGATCCTGGAATAACATATACCAAGCTCTGAAATAAAATGGATGCCAACCAAGAATCTTATATCCAGCAAAATCGAGCTTTAGATTTGAAGACAAAATAAAAACCTTTCCCCCTTGGCCCCCGGCGGAGGGGCGGCTGGCGCGCGGGGACCGCAGCGAGCGGCCGGGGGGACCCGGCGTCCGGGGACGGGGATGGAGGCGGCCACGGCGGATGTCATTTGGTCATGGGCGGAGCAGGTTTGGGAAATGTTCTGAATATTATTTCATTGAAAAGATTGTGCATGGAGAAGAGGAAGATGGCGGCGGGAAGTGAGTAAGCCTCTCCGTGCCCCGTGCCCTGCACCACCGCGTCTGAAAAGCTGAGACAGACAGCTGCGACTCAGCATTAAGCCATCCGGCTGAGGCGGCTGGTCAGCCCTTCTCATCCTACGGAGGTGGATGCCTGCCGGGCCTTCGTGGGTAGTGGCCGCAGGGTCCAGGCGGGGCTTGGGAGAAACAGTGGGGACCCCCGTGGCGTTGGTTGCCCGGCAGGGGGAGGCGAACTGTCGCCGTTTGCAGGGGACACCACTGTGGCGGAGGGCTGGTGTCGCAGGGCTGCGGCGGAGGAGATAACTTCATTGAAGCCTGCTGCTACAGGTGTGTGGACACCTGGCTTTCCCTCTCCACGCATCGGGGAAACCTTAAGAGCCCCTCCCAGCTCTCCCGTGAGTGCTACAGCCAGCCCGAGGGAGTCAGAGGTGGTGCGGGACTGCCACTCCCGCCAGGGCTGACTGCTGAGGTCTCTTGCACCAGCTACGGGGGCGTGGCTACCGGAGGGCAAGTAAAATTCGCTGAGGATTCTCAGCCCCAAGCTCTACAATCTTAGGGTCTGAGGGAATGGCAATCTGGAGGAGTGAGCCCAGTCGTTCATGAAAACAGGGCTCCGGGGAGCAGCAGACCTGGCCTGTAGCCAGTATTGTGGTGAGAGGGGCCTGGCTAGAGGAAAAGTGGAAGTGATTGGACACAAGAGGAGGCCCTAGGCAATCAGGATTGGAGACTCGCCCAGTCTAGGAGGAGCTGCTGCACACTGATTGGTTCCTGCGTACTGACGGGAAAGACTTGACCTGGTGGTCACAGCGCCACCTAGTGGAAGAGAAGTTAATCAAACTCTAAGACGGCATTTATTAGGTTTTTTTTGTTTTGTTTTGTTTTTGTTTTTGTCTTTGTTTTTGTTTATGTTTTTGATTGGGGTTTTTCTTCCATCTTCATTTTTCTATCTTGTTTTTTTTCTTTTTTCCTTCTTCTTTCTCTTCTAACTCTAATTTTATTTTTTTTAATTATTATTATTATTTTTTAAAATTTTTGTTCTTTTTTAGTTCCTATTTCTTTCTTCTTTTGTCTTTTCATTTTTCTTATCCCCCCTTCCTTGAATTCTACCTGCCTACTCTCATTCTCCTTAGTGACTTCTTCCCTTCCCTTCTAATACCTTTCCTCACAAGCATCAAATAAATTTATACGAATAAACAGTAACTCAGCAGTCAAACAGAACAAGAAGCAACATGAGCAGCTTCAAGAAACAAGGAAGAAAAGGAGTACAAACAATGCAGGACAGCCTAAATATTCAGGAGGACCTAGAGTCATCAGAAAAATGGTCATATAAAGACCTCAAGGAACACCTTAGACAGATGGAATGGAACCTTAAAGAGGATACAAGACAGCAAATTCAAGCAGCGAAAGAACACATTGAGAATTAATTACATAAACAGCTAAAAGAAGAAGTTAAGCACCTTTATCAGGAGATAGAGATTATAAAAAATAATCAAACAATAATTCTAGAAATGAAGGAAACGATAAACCAAATTAAAAACTCAATTGAGAGTATCACTAACAGAGTGGAGCAAGTAGAAACTAGAACGTCAGATAATGAAGACAAAATATACCATCTTGAAAAGAGTCTAGCCAACTCAGAAAGGCTGGTAAAAATCATGAGAAAAATATCCAGGAGCTATGGGATAACATGAAGAAACCAAACTTACGAGTCATCGGGATAGAAGAAGGTACAGAGATTCAAACCAAGGGAATGAGAAACCTGCTGAATGAAATAATTACAGAAAACTTTCCAGAAATAAAAAAGGAAACAGATATACAAATTGAAGATGCATACAGGACACCGAGCACACAAAATCACAGTAGACCAACGCCAAGACACATTGTTATGAAGATATCCAATATACAGAACAAAGAGAAAATATTAAAAGCTACAAGAGAAAGGAGACAGATTACATTTAGGGGTAAACCAATACGGTTAACAACGGACTTTTCATCACAGACACTGAAAGCAAGAAGGTCATGGAACAATGTATTTCAAACACTGAAAGACAATGGATGCCAACCAAGAATTCTGTATCCAGCAAAATTAAGCTTCAGGTATGACAACGAAATAAAGATCTTTCATGATAAACAAAAGTTAAAAGAATTTGCAGCCAGAAAACCTGCATTGCAAAGCATTTTGAGCAAAACAGTACACGAGGAAGAAATGAAAAACAATAACCAAAACCATCAGTGGGAAGTGCCTCAGTAAAGACAGAGGGCGAGGGGAAAGATAATCACGGAGAAACAAACTAAATTTAAAAAAAAAAAAAAGGATAAACAATCAAACATGGATGGAAGTTCAAACCATATATCAATAGTAACTCTGAATGTTAATGGCCTAAACTCTCCAATAAAGCGACATAGGCTGGTATCATGGATTAAAAAAACAAATCCAACAATATGCTGCCTCCAGGAGACACATCTGATTGGAAAACACATACACAGGCTGAAGGTGAAAGGATGGGAAAAAATATACCACTCACACAGTTCTCGTAAACAAGCAGGAGTGGCCATCCTCATATCGAATAAAATCGACTTCAAGACTAAGTTAATCAAAAGGGATAAAGAAGGTCATTATATACTGTTAAAACGAACCATTCACCAACAAGACATAACAATTATCAATATTTATGCACCAAACAATGGTGCTGCGACATTCATAAAACAAATTCTCCTCAAGTTCAAGAATCAAATAGACCACAACACAATAATTATTGGTGACTTCAACACACCTCTTTCACCATTGGACAGATCCTCCAAACAAAAATTGAATAAAGAAACTATAGAACTCAATATCACAATCAATAACCTAGACTTAACTGACATATATAGAATATATCAACCATCATCAAATGGATATACTTTTTTCTCAGCAGCACATGGATCCTTCTCAAAAATAGACCATATATTATGCCATAGGGCAACCCTCAGTAAATATAAAGGGGTGGAGATAATACCATGCATTTTATCCGATCATAATGGAATGAAATTGGAAATCAATGATAAAAGAAGGAAGGAAAAATCCTACATCACATGGAAAATGAACAATATGTTACTGAATGATCAATGGGTTACAGAAGACATAAAGGAGGAAATCAAAAAATTCTTAGAGATAAATGAAAATACAGACACAACATATCGGAATCTATGGGACACAATGAAAGCAGTTTTAAGAGGAAAATTCATCGCCTGGTGGTCATTCCTCAAAAAAAGAAAAAACCAACAAATACATGAGCTTACACTTCATCTCAAAGCCCTAGAAAAGGAAGAGCGAAACAACAGCAAATGTAGCAGAAGGCTAGAAATAATTAAAATCAGAGCGGAAATCAATGAAATTGAAACAAATGAATCTATTGAAAAAATTAACAAAACTAAAAGTTGGTTCTTCGAAAAAATAAATAAGATCGACAGACCTTTAGCCATGCTAACGAAGAGAAGAAGAGAGAGAACTCAAATTACTAACATACGGGATGAAAAAGGCAATATCACAACAGATGCTACAGAAATACAGAAGACAATTAGAAATTATTTTGAAAACCTATATTCCAACAAAATAGAAGATAGTGAAGACATCGATAAATTTCTTAAGTCATATGATTTGCCCAGACTGAGTCAGGAGGATACACACAATTTGAACAGACCAATATCAATGGATGAAATTGAAGAAGCCATCAAAAGACTACCAACAAAGAAAAGCCCAGGACTGGATGGGTATACAGCGGAGTTTTACAAAACCTTTAAAGAAGAATTAAAACCAATACTTTTCAAGTTATTTCAGGAAATAGAAAAAGACGGAGCTCTTCCAAATTCATTCTACGAGGCCAACATCACCCTGATTCCGAAACCAGACAAAGACACCTCAAAGAAAGAAAACTACAGACCAATATCTCTAATGAACCTAGATGCAAAAATCCTCAATAAAATTCTGGCGAATCGAATACAAAAACACATCAAAAAAATTGTGCACCATGATCAAGTAGGATTCATCCCTGGGATGCAAGGATGGTTCAATATACGGAAATCAATAAATGTTATTCACCACATCAATAGACTTAAAAATAAGAACCATATCTCGATAGATGCAGAGAAAGCATTCGACAAAGTACAGCATCCCTTTATGTTCAAAACATTAGAAAAATTAGGGATAACAGGAACTTACCTTGACATTGTAAAAGCTATCTATGCTAAGCCTCAGGCTAGCATCATTCTGAATGGACAAAAGTTGAAGGCATTCCCTCTAAAATCCGGAACAAGACAGGGATGCCCTCTATCTCCACTTCTATTCAATATAGTTCTCGAAACACTGGCCAGAGCAATTAGACAGACGAAAGAAATTAAAGGCATAAAAATTGGAAAAGAAGAACTTAAATTATCACTATTTGCAGATGACATGATTCTATACCTAGAAGACCCAAAAGGGTCTACAAAGAAACTACTAGAGCTAATAAATGAATTCAGCAAAGTGGCAGGATATAAAATCAACACGCATAAATCAAAGGCATTTCTGTATATCAGCGACAAAACTTCTGAAACGGAAATGAGGAAAAACACTCCATTCACGATATCCTCAAAAAAAAAATAAAATACTTGGGAATTAACCTAACAAAAGAGGTGAAAGATTTATATAATGAAAACTACAGAACCCTAAAGAGAGAAGTTGATGAAGATCTTAGAAGATGGAAAAACATACCCTGTTCATGGATAGGCAGAACTAACATCATCAAAATGGCGATATTACCAAAAGTTCTCTATAGGTTTAATGCAATGCCAATCAAAATCCCAACGGCATATCTTGTAGAAATTGACAAAGCAATCATGAAATTCATATGGAAAAATAAAAGACCCAGAATAACAAAAACAATTCTAAACAGGAAGTGTGAATCAGGTGGTATAGCGATACCAGATTTCAAACTATATTACAAAGCAATAGTGACAAAAACAGCATGGTACTGGTACCAAAACAGGCGGGCGGACCAATGGTTTAGAATAGAGGACATAGAGACTAATCCACAAAGTTACAACTATCTTATATTTGATAAAGGGGCTAAAAGCATGCAATGGAGGAAGGTTAGCATCTTCAAACAAATGGTGTTGGGAAAACTGGAAATCCATACGCAACAAAATGAAACTGAATCCCTTTCTCTCGCCATGCACAAAAGTTAATTCAAAATGGATCAAGGAACTTGATATCAAACCAGAGACTCTGCATCTGATAGAAGAAAAAGTTGGCTCCGATCTACATACTGTGGGGTCGGGCTCCAAATTCCTCAATAGGACACCCATAGCACAAGAGTTAATAACTAGAATCAACAAATGGGATTTACTCAAACTAAAAAGTTTTTTTCTCAGCAAAAGAAACAATAAGAGAGGTAAACAGGGAGCCTACATCCTGGGAACAAATCTTTACTCCACACACTTCAGATAGAGCCCTAATATCCAGAGTATACAAAGAACTCAAAAAATTAGACAATAAGATAACAAATAACCCAATCAACAAATGGGCCAAGGACCTGAACAGACACTTCTCAGAGGAGGATATACAATCAATCAACAAGTACATGAAAAAATGCTCACCATCTCTAGCAGTCAGAGAAATGCAAATCAAAACCACCCTAAGATACCATCTCACTCCAGTAAGATTGGCAGCCACTATGAAGTCAAACAACAACAAGTGCTGGAGAGGTTGTGGAGAAAAGGGTACACTTGTACATTGCTGGTGGGACTGCAAATTGGTGCGGCCAATTTGGAAAGCAGTTTGGAGATTCCTGGGAAAGATGGGAATGGAACCACCATTTGACCCTGCTATTGCCCTTCTTGGACTATTCCCTGAAGACCTTAAAAGAGCATGCTACAGGGATACTGCCACATAGATGTTCATAGCAGCACAATTCACAATTGCTAGACTGTGGAACCAACCCAGATGCCCCTCAGTAGATGAATGGATAAAAAAATGTGGCATCTATACACAATGGAGTACTATGCAGCAATAAAAAATGACAAAATCATAGAATTTGCAGGGAAATGGACGGCACTAGAGCAGATTATGCTTAGTGAAGCTAGCCAATCCCTAAAAAACAAATGTCAAATGTCTTCTTTGATATAATGAGAGCAAATATGAACAGAGCAGGGAGGAAGAGTAGGAAGAAAAGAGTAACATTAATCAGTGACATGAGATGGGAGGGAAAGGGAGAGATGAGGAAAATTGCATGGAAATGAAGGGAGACCCTCATTGCTATACAAAATTACATATAAGAGGTTGGGAGGGGAATGGGAAAATAAACAAGGTGAGAAATGAATTACAGTAGATGGGGTAGAGAGAGAAGAAGGGAGGGGAGGGGAGGGGGGATAGTAGGGGATAGGAAAGGTAGCAGAATACAACAATTACTAATAGGGCATTATGTAAAATTGTGGATGTGTAACCGACATGATTCTGCAATCTGCATTTGGGGTAAAATTGGGGGTTCATAACCCACTTCAATCTAATGTATGAAGCATGATATGTCAAGAGCTTTGTAAAGTTGTGAACAACCAATAAAAAAAAATAAAATAAAAACCTTTCATAGTAAACAAAAATTGAATGAATTTACAACTTGCACTACAGAACATCCTCGGCAAAACATTCCATGAGGTAGAAATGAAAAACAACTACAAAAATCAGCAAAGGGAGGTAGTACACTAAAGGAAAAACCAACCAAAGAAGAAACCAAGTCAAATTAAATACCAAAAATAAACAAAACTGACCGGGAATACAAATCATGTCTCAATAATAACCCTGAATGTTAATGGCCTAAACTCACCAATCAAAAGACATAAATTGGCAGATTAGATTGAAAAAAAAAAAGACCCAACAATATGCTGCCTTCAAGAGATTTATCTCATAGGAAAAGACATCCACAGACCGAAGGTGAAAGGTTGGGAAAAACCATACCACTCACAGGGACTGTGGAATCAAATGGGGATTTCTATCCTCATATTGAATAAAGTAGACTTCAAGCCAAAGTTAATCAAAAGGGATAAAGAAAGACATATCATACTGCTTAGGGGAACCATATATCAATAAGACATAACAATTATAAATATACATGCCCCAAACAATGGAGTATCTACATTTATCAAACAACTCTTCTCAAGTTCAAGAGTCAAATAGACCTCAACACAATAATTCTAGGTGACTTTAACACACCTCTTTCACCACTGGAAAGATCTTCCAAACAAATCTAAACAAAGAAACTATAGAAGTCAATAATCCAACCAATAATTTAGACTTTATAGACATGTAGAATATTTCATCCTTCAACAAATGAATACACTTTCTTCTCATGAGCACATGTATAATGCTCTACAATACATCATATATTATGTCACAAAGCAACTCTTTGCAAATAAAAAAGTAGAGATACTACCTTGCATTCTATCAGATCATAATGAAATGAAATGAGAAATGAATGATAAAATAAAAAATACAAGCTATTCAAACACCTGGAGACTAAATAATATGCTATTGAATGAACAATGGATTGCAGAAGACATCAAAGAGGGGATTACAAAATTCTTAGAGGTAAATGAAAACACTGATACAACATATAAAATCTCTGGGACACTGTGAAGGCAGTAGTAAGAGGAAAGTTCATTGCATGGAGTTCATTCCTTAAAAGAAGAAAAAGTCAGCAAATAAATGACCTAACATTACATCTCAAAGCCCTAGAAAAGGAAGAATGAATCAACACCAAAAGTAGTAGAAGACAGGAAATAATTAAAATCAGAGCTAAAATCAATGAAATTGAAACAAACAATTGAAGAAATTGACAAAACAAAAAGTTGGTTCTTTGAAAAAATAAATAAAATTGATAAACCCTTAGCCATGCTAATAAAGAGAAGGAGAGAGAAAACTCAAATTACTAGCATATGTGATGAAAAATAAAATATCAAAATGGACACTACAGAAATACAGAAGATAATTAGAAATTATTTTGAAAATTTGTACTCCAATAAAATAGAAAATATCGAAGACATCGACAGATTTGTAGAGTCATATGATTTGCTCAAACTGAATCAGGATGATATACACAAGTTAAACAGATCAATTTCAAGCAACAAAATAGAGGATGCCATCAGAAGCCTACCAACCAAGAAAAGCCCCAGACCAGATGGATACACAGCTGAGCACTACAAGACCTTCAAAGAATAACTAATACCAATACTCCTCAAATTATTCCATAAAATAGAAAAAGAAGGAGCACTTTCAAATTCATTCTTTGAGGCCAATATCACCCCAATTCCAAGGATACATCAAAGAAAGAAAACTTTAGACCAATATCGCTAATGAACATAGATATAAAAATTCTCAATAAAATTATGGCAAATTGAATACAAAAACATATTGAAAAGATAGTGCACTATGATCAAGTGGGGTGAACTACCCCATTCATCCCAGGGATGCAAGATTGGTTCAACTAATGGAAATCAAGAAATGAAATACATCATATCAACAAACTCAAATATAAGAATCTTATGATCATCTCAATAGGTGCAGAAAAAGTATTCAGCAAAATACAGCACCCCTTCATGTTCAAGTCACTAGAAAAACTAGGGATAAAAGGAACATATCTCAACATTGTAAAAGCCATCTATGCTAAGCCTAAGGCCTACATCATTCTAAATGGAGGAAAAACTGAAAGCATTTCCTCTAAAAACTGGAACAAGACATGGATGCTCTCTTTCACCACTTCTATTTAACATAGTTCTTGAAACTCCAGCCAGAGCAATTAGATGAAGGAAATTAAAGGGATATGGATAGGAAAAGAAGAACTCAAACTATCACTATTTGCTGATGACATGATTCTATACTTAGAGGATCCAAAAAATTCCACCAGCAAATTTCTAGAATAAATGAATTCAGCAAAGTAGCAGGATACAAAATCAACACCCATAAATCAAAGACACTTCTGTACATCAGTGACAAATCCTCTGAAAGAGAAACTAGGAAAACTACCCCATTTACAATAGCTTAAAAAAATACTTGGGGATTGACTTAACGAAACAGGTGAAAGACCTCTACAATGGAAACTACAGAATGCTAAAGAAAGAAATTAAAGAAGACCTTAGAAGATGGAAAGATCTTCCTTGTTCTTGGATAGGCAGAATTAATATTGTCAAAATGACCATACTACCAAAGCCACTATACAGATTTAATGCAGTTCTAATCAAAATCCCATTGACACTCCTCATAGAAATAGAAAAAGCAATAATGAAATATTGGAAAATATGGAAAAATAAGAGACCCAGAATAGCCAAAGCAATCCTTAACAGGAAGAGTGAAGCAGGTGGCATCACTATACCAGACCTTAAACTATACTACAGAGCAATAGTAACAAAAACAGCATGGTATTGGGACCAAAATAGACTTGTAGACCAATGGTACAGAATAGAAGACACAGAGACAAACCCAAATAAATACAGTTATCTCATACTAGACAAAGGTGCCAAAAACATATTTTGGAGAAAAGATAGCCTCTTCAACAAATGGTGCTGTGAAAACTGGAAATCCATATACAGCAGAAAATGAAATTAAGCCCCAATCTCTCGCCATGCACAAAACTCAGTGGATCAAGGACCTAGGAATAAGACCAGAGAGCCTGCAACTAACAGAAGAAAAAGTTGGTCCAAATATCCATTATGTTGGATTAGGCACCAGCTTTCTTAATAAGACTCCTGTAGCGCAAGAAATAAAATCAATAATCAATAAACAGGGTAGATTCAAAGTGAAAAGCTTCTTCTCAGCAAAAGAGACAATCAGTGAGGTGAATAGAGAGCCTACAGAATGTAGCCAAATCTTTACAACATGCACATCAGATAGAGCATTAATCTCTAGGATATATAAAGAATTAAAAAATCTTAACACCAAAGAAACCTACAAATAACTCAATCATTAAATAGGTTAAGAAACAGACACTTATCAGAAGATGATATACAATCAATAAACAGATACATGAAAAAATGTTCAACATCTCTAGCAATTAGAGAAATACAAATCAAAACAACTATAAGATTTCACCTCACTCCAGTCAGAATGGCAGCTATTAAGAATACAAACAACAATAAGTGTTGGCGAGGATGTGGGGGAAAAGGCACACTCATACATTGCTGGTGGGACTGCAAATTGGTGCAACCAATATGGAAAGCAGTATGGAGATTCCTTGGAAAACTTGTAATGGAACCATCATTTGACCCAGCTATCCTACTCCTTGGTTTATACCCAAAGGACTTAAAAGCAGCATACTATAGTGACGCAGCCACATCTATACTTATAGCAGCACAATTTACAATAGCTAAATTGTGGAACCAAATTAGATGGCCTTCAATAGATGAATGGATAAAGAAACTGTGGCATATATACACAATGGAATATTATTCAGCATTAAAAGAGAATAAAATCATGACATTTGAAGGTAAATGGATGGAGATGGAAATTATAATGGTAAGTGAAGTAAGTCAATCCTCCCAAACTAAAGGCCTAATGTTTTCTCTGATATGTGGTTGCCAATGGAAGAACTTTAGATAGGGCAAAGGGGAGGGGAGGAGTATAGGGGTAAGAAAGATGGTGGAATGAGATGGGCATCATTACCCCAAGTACATGTATGAAGACACGAAATGTGTACTACTTTGTGTACTACCAGATACATGAAAAATTGTGCTCTATATGTGTACTACAAATTAAAATGCATTCTGCTGTCATATATAACCAATCAGAATAAACAAATGAATTTAAAAAAAATGTCAGTTTCATGAGTTTAAGAGCTGGTTTGCAGGACTAGGAGACATCTTGCACAGCTGAGAAGACTGCAGGGTTGAGATGCAATATGTGCTTCTCTAGGCCATTGAGGTTGGCCCCCCAGAAGCAGAATGGCAGCTGCCTTTCCCCAGCACCACCCAGTGAGTATGGGGCTTTGTGACTGGGTTCTGGCACTGGCTGAGGCTGAGGGGATGTTGACCACACACTGGCTCTTGGGGTTCTCATGGGTGCAACCTCGAATTTCCTCTTTTTTCTACCATCATGACCTTTAAAGGCCATGCTTTGTAGAGGGAATAGCTATGGGATGGGGCGGGGGGAGTTTTCCTGACCTATACAGGGCTTGGCAAGAGCAAATGAAGCCACAGAAATGTTGGGCTAAACTGTAGGCTAGAGTACTCTGTCTGGATCTCTAGGAAAAGAGCTCTGAAGGAAAGACGGAACAGGGACAGGAATCAGTTTCCCAAAGGTCTAAGGTGGGGTCAATATTTCTTTTAGATCAATGTGCCTTGGAGAGACTAGGGAACTCACAGAGAGAAGAAATGACGTGGAATAACCCAAACTTGTGGTCTCATTACACGCAACTTTAAAAAAGAAGAAAAAATATACCTGTTGAAATGTGCAAAAACCATAGAATGTTCACCCATGGAAGAGGTCAATGTAACCAGTTCATGAGTCAAAAAAAAAAAAAAAAATTAGAGCCTGTCACAATTGCGGAAGTTCACAATCCCACAGGAGCATCCACCCTTCCGACTTCTATGGCTGAAGGAGGACCTCTGCTTGACCACATGGTTAAGAGAGAACATCACTCCCAGCTCAGAAACTCAACTTCTTGGGAATTCTTAAAGTTTTCTAGTTTTTTAAAAATAATCAGTATAAATCCAATAAGGCAATTATCAAACTGATTTAAATTCTTGGCAAATTTTGTTTTGCTCTATTTCCTTTTCCCTGACTAAGTCTCATACATTTTTATACATTTATAACAATTTATAACTTTAGTTGTATATGTTTCCACTAAGGACATCTTTTTTCCTTTTATTTGGTGCTAGCACTTGACTTCTGTGTACTCTAAGCTCATACTCTGCCACTGACCTATGCTCTTGGCCCTACCTTATCACATTTTTTAAATGTAGAGATTTTATAAGGCTAATTGCATGGCATAATTCAATATATTAATAAGCAAGTACTGGGAAGTACCCCCAAATATTTCTTCCTAAAGAATAAGAACAAATGAATAACACTTGATAACAAGTGGGGATCAAATCTGAATTTGTAGTCTGTTTAAAAGCAGTGAGAACAATGCTTTATGTGAAAGTCTTAATAGTTACTGCAAAAGCCATTTTCACAGAAAAATTTATAGCCTTAAATATCTTTGTTAATATGGAAGAAAGACTAATACCGAAAATATTGTCTTAAAATAGCAAAAAAAATAAAATAACCCAAATAAGCAGGAAGTAAGGATTATCCTATTTCATCCAGACCCAGTTCATGTTTTATTTTGACATCTGTGAAATTAGGATCAGTCCTCAATTTCTGATGACCTCAAAAGGGTGTGACCTCATTGTTATTGCCTGTGCTGCAAGAACCTGACTGTTCTTTCTGGTGACATGATTAAAATCCCTTGGCATGTCAGTCAAAAAACCATTTAAGCATCATCTGAACAGGGGTGATCAGTGCCAAGTGAGGTCTGACGTATTTTGAATGACACTTCCGATAAGAGATAACTAGCATCAAAACTTGTAGAATGAGCATCAACAGCTTAAAAGAGAGTTCTGGAAACAGAGCAAAACACTCTTTTTAAAGAAACGCTGCTTCACCCGCACAGAGGATACTGCTATGTGGCAAAACCTCAACCCTGACAAGTGAGTCCATAGTGATTTAAAAGAGCCAAAGTCACTGGGCTAACATGCTTCAGAAATACTTTACACAATTTTATCTTTTCCTTTCATGGATGCATAAGAGAAATATGATTAAAATGTATGCCTAAAACACCTTAAAAAGCTTCCAAGAAGTAAAAACAAACAAACAAGCAAGCAAAAAACATTCTAAGTGATAAGAAGACCACTTTTTCTAGATTATGTGAAAGTGTTTTGTATTTCTAAGTGGTAACCAAAAGAGTGGTAAAATGAGGAAACACAGCCAAATACTACAGTTACAATGAAATAGAAAACTAAAATATTAGAAGTGTATGTACTTTTTTATAACAACTAGTTTTTGGAAAAAACTAATGTGTAATTTCTTGCATATTATATATTTATTACATAGGTAAATTCTTCGTGAGCCTGGTTAGGAAGAAAATACAACAGCAAAAATATACAAGATTAAGTGTGAAATGAGAAACAGCTACAGATAATGCAGAGGTTAAAACACTCTACTGTCATGTATATCTAAAAAAATGAAAGAATAAAAATGTAAAAAAAAGAACTACAAAGGAATATCGCATACAACAAACTCATTGGTAGGCTACTGGAAACTAAGAACATGGATTGACAAACTTTTTCTGTAGGAAATACTTTAGGTTTTTGGGCCAAGAGGTAAACTTGAGGTTATTACGCAAAAGCATTTAAATAGCCATTTAAAAGTTTAACCATTTGAAAATTAATAAATCATTTTTTAGCTCAATAGCTGTAGAAAAATAAATGGAGGGCCAGATCTGGCCCCTAGGCCACTGATTGCTGACTTGATCCAAAAAAAACAATCATTTCCCAGATAAATACAATTTCCAGAAATGACTCAAGAAGAGGTGGAAAACTTGAAAAATTACTGTGGAAAAATTAGAAAGTTACTTAAAGAAATAAGGCAGATTCAGAAAGTCAAGGGGCAGATATTATTTTCTTGTATGTGGAAGCTAGAGCAAAATTAGGGGAAAACAGGAGGGGACACCCCAAAATAGAAGGGAGATCAATGAAGTAGAGGAAGGGGATTGAAGGGAGGAAGGAGGAACAGTGGAATGACATTGAACAAATTATACTTTGTGCATATATGAATATACCACAGTGAATTCCACCCTCATGTGTACCTATGAAGCTTTCCTGTCCATCCCCCAAAGTCACTTCCAGGCCAGAGCTGCTGAGAGAAGTGGTGGGCGGGCAGAGGAGAGGAAGACTAGCTGGGCAGCAGGACCTGGGAGAGTCCTTCCCCTGCCCTTGGCCTTGCTGCAGCCATGGCTAACCCTCTGAAGGAAGAAGTGGGGAGGGCAGCGACGGGAGGCTGCCCAGATGCCAGGTAACCCTGCCCAGGCAGGGAGGCATAAGTGAGGACAGAGAAGAAGCTCATCTGAAACCTTCAAGGCCATTTCCCTGGGGTCCTGTGACAGGGCCGTGGGCAGGGCAGGGCTTATGTTCCTGGTTCCCGATGAAGACGCATGGCACTATGTTTTAGTCAGCTCTTTTGCTACTGTGACTATAAGACCTGACCAGCACAATTGTTGAGGAGGAAATGTTTATTTGGGGGCTCACACTTTCAGAGGTCTCAGCCCATGGACAGCAGGCTCCATTCCTTAGGGCTCGAGATGAAGCATGGTGTAAGAGTGTAATGGAGGGAAGCAGCTCACATGAGGATCAGGAAGCAGAGAGAGAGACTCCACTCACCAGATACAAATCTGTACCCTAAAGCCACGCCCCCAATACCCCACCTCCTCCAGCCATACCCCACCTGCCTTCAGTTACCACCCAATTAATCTCATCAGGTGATTAAGTCACTGACTGGGTTAAGGCTCTCATACTCAGTCCTTTCTTTTATGAACCTTCTTGCATTGTCTCACACGTGAGCTTTTGGGGACACCTCACATCCAGACCATGACACACTAACAGCACAGCCCATAGGACATCCTAAACATGGTGTGATCAGGGAGACTGCCCCCAGGAAGGGCGTGTGAGGTAGGGGCTGGTTTGAGGTCAAACAGAGATTTGAAGGAGTCCTAACTGGCTGCTCACTAACTAGTGTTCAGACTTGGGGGTCCTCTGAGACCCCCTCACCTTGTAAATATGAAAATGACACGACGTGGAAGAGCTCTCTGAATGATGCCCCAAGATCATGACTCGGCCGGCACTTGGCAGAGAACACGGCACAGAGTAGCACTTAGAGTGGATGTTTCTTGGTTGTGTCTGAGGCAGCACACACAGGTGGCCTTCCCAGAGCCCTTGAAGACTGTTTCCCTGTGGTGGGACTCACCTGACCCTGCTTCAGTGGGTGGGTGGGAAAAGCTGGTTCAAACTGCACATATGCTTCATTATCTGCTACTTTCTCTCTAACTTCTTTGCTATTCTATACCTTTACTTGGGATGGTGTCTGGCTTTCGGGCCCCACATCACATTATATATATATATATATGCATATATTTATTAACATACACACAAATCCTACATTAAAAATATATTTTACTATGAATCAAGAAAAAATATTTCTGTGGGACTCTTTAGAAATCATTGGCTACTGAAAACTTACTTAATTGGCAATTTGGTTGGGTTTCTTGGCAACCATTGTGTTTATTCAGGAGTTTTTGCAAGGTGAGCAAATGTAACTTACAAATAGTTTTCAGATGTAATGAAATTCTTATGAATACTAAGCTGAACAGTTAATGAGGTTAAAATAATATTGCATTTTGGCAGAGAACATCAATTAATTTGTATTTTGTTGTTTTTCTTTCTTTTTTTCACATTTGGGAGTCAATGTTATTTATCCTGGCCTCAAATATTTTTGTAGATCTCCAAAGAACTCATGGGGCCTGGGCACTGAGCCTAGAATGCGGTGGATAAAACAGTCTCAAAGGACTGTGGATTCAGCATGTTTGTAATTTATTCTTATCTAGAGTGGGCCTAGGTGCTATCTTGAAAACGAGAGAGGACATCTTGGGACACTGTTTTCTAGCTCTGGCATCCTCTGTGTTTAGCTCTGATTCTCCTTTTGGTGTCTTCCTCTCTCCTTATGTTTGGTTTTCAGCCTCTGCATGAGACCTGTCTATTACATCAAGGCCACAGTGCCTGGTTAACTGGACTCAATGATCTGCACTATTAAACTCTTGCAATGGTGGACAGAGTCATCCATTTTTGCATTCCTTGAAAAGGAAGGTTAACGGGTGGGGAAGGGTGGGTGAGTTGTTTGCATCAACTCAAAGGCATCCTCTGTTCTCAGGTCCCATAGTAATCCCCTGTCCCCTGGCCTCTGGTGAAGGTGCTTCCTGCTGGAAAGCTTGGGGTCCCTACTTCTCTTTCTGGCACTGGCCTCCAGGCTCTCCAGTTCAGAGAACAGACAGCAGGATGAGGTGGGGAAGGAAGGAATGAAGGTGCGTGAGATCTGTTTATCTAACTGCCTTGTTAGACCATGGCTATTCAGACTGTGGTCTTCTGAGGACAAGGAGCATCTCTGCCACCTGGAGGCTCATTAGAAATGCAGAATCTCAACTGGTGATGAGATTCTCAACTTAGTTTTCCAAGGAATCTCCATACTGCTTTCCATATTGGCTGCACCAATTTGCTGTCCCACCAGTAGTGTATGAGTATACCTTTTCCCCACATCCTCGCCAACACTTATTGTTGTTTGTATTCTTGATAACTGCCACTCTGACTGGAATGAGGTGAAATCTTAGAGTTGTTTTGATTTGCATTTCTCTAATTGCTAGAGATGTTGAACATTTTTTCATATATTTGTTGATGGATTGTATATCATCTTCAGAAGAAGTGTCTGTTTTTTAACCCATTTAATGATTGGGTTATTTGTTTTTTTTTTTTTTTTTTGGTGTTTAGCTTTTTGAGTTCCTTATATATCCTAGAGATTAGTGCTCTATCTAATGTGCATGTGGTAAAAATTTGCTCCCAAAATGTAGGCTCTATTTTCACCTCACTGATTGTTTCTTTTTTTTTTTTTTTTAAAGAGGGAGGGAGGGAGGGAGGGAGGGAGGGAGAGAGAGAGAGAGAGAGAGAGAGAGAGAGAGAGAGAGAGAATTTTTTAATATTTATTTTTCAGGTTTTGGTGGACACAACATCTTTACTTTTTTTTAATGTGGTGCTGAGGAATTGAACCCAGCGCCCCGCGCATGCCAGCTGAACGCGTTACTGCTTGAGCCACATCCCCAGCCCACTGATTGTTTCTTTTGCTGAGAAGCTTTTTAGTTTGAATCCATCCTGTTTATTGATTCTTCATTTTAATTCTTACGCTATAAGAGTCTCAGCTATCCCACTCCTCTGTCTATACCCAAAGGTCTTAAAATCAGCATACTACAGGGACACAGCCACATCAATGTTTATAGCAGCACAATTCACAATAGATAAACTGTGGAACCAACTTAGATGCCCTTCAGTTGATAAATGGATAAAAAAAATGTGGTATATATACACATTGGAATACTATTTAGCATTAAAAGAGAATAAAATCATGGCATTTGCAGGCAAATGGATGGAGTTGGAGAATGTAATGCTAAGTGAAGTTAGCCAATCCCCCAAAACCAAATGCCGAATGTTTTCTCTGATATAAGGAGGCTGATTCATAATGGGATTGTGGGGGAGGAGCATGGGTGGATTAGAAGAACTCTAGATACAGCAAAGGGGAGGGAGGGTACATGGGGGTAGGAAAGATGATGGAATGTGATGGTCATCATTACCCTAAGTACATGTATGAAGACAGGAATGGTGTTGTGTACAACCAGAGATATGAACATTTGTACTCTGTATGAATTGTAATGCACAACAAATTAGAATAAAACAGAAAAGGAAAAAAAAAAAGAAATGCAGAATCTCAGGCTTTACCCAGACTTGCCATGTCTAAAGAAGTAAAACATTTTAATAAGCTCTATGGATAATTTATGTGCACACCCAGCACCAAACAAAAACAAAAAACAGGACTTAAGAACTCTGGATAGGATATCGCTGCCTGGATACTCTCAATGTTCATTGGTTGGAATCTGGCCTCATCATCTGCTTCCACAACTGGTTCCTTTTCCTGAGGGTTTTATCCTCTCTTCTGGATATCCTCCTTTCTGGATATCCTCTCTTCTGGATATCTGGGGTACCTTAAACATAATTTCACATAGAACTTATTTATTGTATATTATGTTGTATTTTATCACTTTCTCCCAATTAGATTATAATCTTCTTAAAGACAGATTTCATGCCCATTCATTTGCTATCACAGACAGCTTGTATTAAGTCCCCAAATAGGTTTTTACTTTTTTAGATCTCAGTTTTCTTATCTAATTGTGGGGCCAGGGTTCATCTCAAAGGTTCCTCCTGATTTTAACATTCTGAGATTCTTTGATGCACTTAAAACAATCAGAACTTAGTTATCAAATTCAGGTTCCTCCACCTCATCTTGCTTCACAACCTGACCCTTTAGCCCCGCCCACATTAAATGATTGTTGAACTCAAGCTTGGGCATCTTTGGTGATAGAGAACTTAGTAACTCTGTAGTGAGTATATTCCATTTTCCAAAGGTTTGATGATTTTAGAAACTTGTTCTTATATGTGTAAAGCTCCATGATCAAACTTAAAGAGAATGAGAATTAGAATTAACATAATTTGTCACCAATACTATTGTGAGTTGGATAGATACTGAAGTGGCTCAGGACCCTTTCCTCCTGACATTCAGGCCTTTGTGTAGGTCAGTCCTCTTCCATGAATGTATGTAGGTCCTGTGACTTGCTTCTAACCAACAGAATATGACCAAGGAAATGGATTGTCCCTCTTGTTATTGTATTATGTGGTGTCATTTCTATAATTACATTAGATTGCATGAGATTCCCTGTCGCTAGCTGACTATCTTGCTCTCTTCAATGCTGGTTTTGAAGAAGCAAGCTCTCACAAATCCTATAACCACAGGGAATAAATTCTGCCATCTACTTGAGGGAGCTTACAAGTTGCCCCAGTGTATCCTCCAGATGAAAATTCATGTCTAGCCAACATTTTGATCGCAGCTTTGCAGAGCACCCAACTAAGCCATTCCTGACTTTTTTTTTTAAATAATTTTTTTTAGTTGTAGTTGGACACAATATATTTATTTTGTCTATTTATATGTGGTGCTGAGGATGGAACCCAGGGTCTTGCACGTGTGTGCTAGGCGAACATTTTACCGCTGAGCCACAACCCCAGCCCCATTCCTGACTTTTTGACCTACAGAAACTGTACAAGAGCAAATGTGACTTTTTAAAGTTACTATGTGTAGGTAAGTTGTTACACAACTTGGGAAACTAATACACTGCATGATTTTGGGAATGGTTCTGAATTTCACTGACTTTCTGTAACACAGAGATAATAATATTTACCATGTAAGAATTGAAGACAACTTGATGGTTGATGCTCAATAAATAGCAGTTTCACTTATTTCTGTTGTTATTGCTATTTTCTTCTTGCATCTCCTAAACCTCTTCATAGCCAACATCACTAAAGAGTGGTCTCCATAAGCCATCGCCACTTCCCCGCTGCTCATTCTCTGTTCAGCCTTCTCCCATCCAGTTTCCATCTAGAACATGCCATTGAAATGGCTCTTGCCAAGGTTACCAGCAACCTCTACTTCATAAATCCAATGTCTATTTTGTGCCATCATCAACTTCTGACCACTTTCTCCTTGAAACACAAGCTCAACTTCCGTAATAGCACACTCTTCTGGTTTTCTCTTTGCTGCTCTATCACTTTATTTATTTATTATTTATTTATTTATTCCTGTCCTTGGCTGACATATACTTCTACTCAGTCTCTCAGTTGCACAGGGCTAAGTGTTAAGTCCTCTTTTCCTTCATCTTCTTGCCTTATAAGTGTTCATCCAGATTTTAAATCTGCGGTGCTAAATACCACCCATAGGAAAATGGCTCCTAAATTTGTAGGTCCATCTCAGTAGACTCCTCCATTTGTCAATGTCATTTTTTGTGTGTGTGTCTGTGGTGCTGGGGATTGAACCCAGGGCCTTGTGCATACAAGGCAAGCACTCTACCAACTGAGCTATATCTCTGGCCTCAGATGTCATCTTGACTCCTCCATTTGGCTACTTCACAGTCTTCTTAAATTAACATATTCCAAACTTGAAAGAACGAACAAGGCTCATCATCGGAGAAAATGCCCGTTTATTGAGGAACAGCTCTGCATATTTATAGAGCTGGGGGTGGTTTGGCAGTTATGACAGTTTAATGGTTGAACAGTTTGACAGTTGGCACGGGATGCTTTCTGATTGGTGGGTAAGGATCATGTGAGCCAGCAGGACTAGTCTGATTGGTGGATAGGGATCATGTGAGCCAGCAGGGCTCACCATTGGATGGCAGGATCATGTGAGCCAGCAGGGCTTACCATTGGATGGCTTTTCTTGGGGATGGGGAACTTAGTCTTTGGAGCCGTAGAGACTCCCAACATAACTGAACTCTCCATTCCCCACACTCCTAGCCCTGCTCAGACAGCTCTCTTCCTGAGCTCCATAAATGGTACCAATGTCCACCAATTTGTCCCAACCCCAAATTAGAAAGTCACCTTGATTTCTTGCTTCCACTCATTTTCCCCGTCCCGTGGCTAAGTCCTATGTATTCTGATTTTAAAATGTCTTGGATGTATCCACCCCTCCCCATCTCATGGCCACTGATCCAGTCCAAGGCCCCATGGAGGGCCCTTGAATACAGACAAGGTCCTTCTAACATGATGGGCCACAGTCAGTCATATTTAGAAAGTTTAATTTTATCTGTGTCACTCTACTTTTTTAAAGACTTTCAATGGCCTGGGTTTCCTTTGTGTTTAAGATAAAGTTCTGACTTTCAGATGGCCAGATGCTCCCTACTGTGAGGCCTTCTCCTTCCTGTTCTCTCTCCTCCTCTCCCTTATTCACTCCAGATAGGCTGGCTGCCTTAGCATCCCCAAATGTCAATTGACACCCAAGCCTCTGTTTCTAGTTTTTTCCACATTGTTTGAATGCTGACAGATAGGGTCACATTTTGAGAACTTTTTAACCATCCAGAATGTCAACACACATCTTGCAACCACATGTTCGACTCAGTTGAAATTATGACAACACTAGCAGCCACGGCCACGTTTGTCACTCAGAGGCAAGACAATTTGCCTTGATTCTAAAGCATGGCTGGGCTTCAAAAATGTTGAAATATGAGGGGGAGAGTGTGTTTTAGAATGGATGAATTATGGTGCATCTGAAGGGCTCAGGAACCCGTGACTCGATCAAAGCCGTCGATGGCTCCATGTTACCTGCCAGGACCCAGGAAGCATGGCACTGCAGGTCACTCCACATGAGGGGGAGCAGGTCAGTGTGGCCTGAGTGACTCTAATTCGATCAGATGAGGAGCAAGGCTCTTTGCTGCGCGGGTTGTTCAACATGAGTGGTCACCTTCAGCGCTTGTAATTTTCTTATTGCTAATTGGACAATTGTTTGTGTCGTCTGTCACTTCCTGATTTTGCTTTCCGTTTGACTGCCTCTTCACCAACACAGAAGGAGTCTGCTAGAAAGAAAGGTGTGTGTGTTTGTGTGTGTGTGTGTGTGTGTGTGAGAGAGAGAGAGAGAGAGAGAGAGAGAGAGAGAGAGAGAGAGAGAGAGACAGAAAGAGAGGTGTCAGACTTGTGTTTAGTGAAGAAAAACACTCATCTTGTAAAAAACCGGTTCCGAAGATGATAAGATCCAGTCATCCATGTAAACTGAAGAAGGAGAACACGACCTTTCATGGGATGCTGTAGAAGAGTGCATGGATGGTACGGTTTCCCTCAAGGACCCCTCTTTGAGATGAGGTCAGGCTCCTGCTGAGCCACATCTGAACACTTCAAGTGTGGAAAGCAGAAGTAGGCTAAGTCCAGACCTTCCAGCTGAGATGCAGATTTCTGAGGGGTGGGTTTATGGGGTGGACAGGAAATGATGTGAGAACCTTCTTGTCTCATATTAAGGAATTGAAAAGGCACTGTCTTTGTAGATGGTTCATTGAAGAAAATAAGCTCTTTGGCAAAATTCCACCCTGCCTTAAGGTTTGTTGTTCTGTGGCATCTCGGGTCCTGGAGCACCCACCCAAACCATGTATGGTTTTTTTTTCTCATGTAGCATGAACTAAACTAAAATGTCAGCGTGTTTCAGATCTAGAAAAGATGAATCTCATGAGGTTTAACTGACAGTACTTCTCCACACCCCAACACAGGCAGGCTTGGCTGGGGCAGTTTCTGATGTGATCTTATTTCTTCTTCTCACCCCCAGATCATTAAATATCTTCTTCCAATGTTTGCATTTTAAAGTTTCACCTCTTTTCTTGACACACAGTGGGAGAGAAGAAAAGTTCTGTTTTGCAAATTGTGGTAATAGACCATCGCATATTGAATGAGCTTCAAAACTTGGTTCCTTTGCTTACTAGGTTGTTACCTGGGCCAGTTTGTCAACCTCCAAGAGCCTCCGATTGTTTACCTGAGAAACAAGGATAATAATGGAGGACATCCCCACCCCAACTGTTTGGATGGTGAAATGAGATCCTCAGGTGCACCACACGCTGCCCGGCCCCTGGTCAGTGTTCAGTACCTTGTAGCCACTCTGGGCTGTGGGAATGTTGGTTGGGGTTTCAGCTTCCTGATAGGCTGTGCGGAGTTCTCCACTGTCAGCCACGTGCTCCTGCAGCGAGGATTCTGGCCTTGGCCATGTACTCCTTTCCCAAAGGTACTTTCCTCCCTCCTGGGTCTTTTCTACTTGTACTGCTGGTCAAATCTCTCTTTCCAGGCTCAGATTTACAAATTCAACCGCTGACAGTGACCTGTTGCAGCTGTACTAAAGCTGAAGCCCTCACCCTCTCCCCAGACACCTTTCCTCCTGCAGGGAGATGTTTCCTCACCATTCATCGTCTTCTAGGAGATGCACTCATCCCAGGTCCTGTGCCCTTCATGTCCAGTGGGTCGCTGAGCCCTACCCTCCTTACTCCTATCTTCGGGATCCCTGTTTTTTCTAGTTCTACTCTACTGAGCTAGCTCCTAACTGACTTCTGCATTTCCTTTCTCTCCATTTTCTAATCCATCCTTCATTTAGCTGCTCTTGGCTATTTACTGTACCCTGCTTAAAGCCACCAGTGACTCCACATTAGCTTAGTGTCAAATCCAAACTCTGGAACAGCCAGCAGCAACCCTTCATGATTGGGTCTACCCCTCTTGTCCACCCCATCTCCCTCTCTTTCTCTTTAAATTCCTCACTCTCCAGCCCTATTTGGGATGCTTAAGATGCTCTTTCTGATTGGATGGACACCCCTTTGACTTTGCGTAAGTTCTTCCTTCCAAAATGAACTTTCCCCAATTTCTTCATTGGGTTCTTCATTTCTTCAATATTCAGCTCAGTTGACACTTTCAGAAAGCATCTTCTGACTCTACCCCTCAAATCTGGGCTAGGTTCCCTTCCCTTTCCACCCTGTGTCTTCTTTCATCCCAACTGTTCTCCACTCCTTGAATGAAGGCAATGCCTGTTGGTTACAGGCTCGTACAGTGTTAAGTCTGGCACAAATAGAATTGTAATATATGCTTCCTGAAAGAGTGAAGAAGAAGGAAGAAAGGAATAGCTAAGCTGCTAACCATTGTTTTAACAAATCTAGGAGGTTAACTGTCTCTAAGGAAGGATGTCTGAACATTGGTATTTGACTTTAAATTATGGAATGAATTGCCTGTTCTCCATCTCAGATAAATGCACACAGAGGACCTCAGTAGCTAACTGTCCTCTCCAGGATTAAGGGAGCATTGGTCCCTAGGGCTAGATGCACAGGCCTAGCAGGAACAAAGCAGCCACCTTTCAGGTTCTGTTCTTCTGATAATGGAGGTCACATGAAGTCACCTTCTCAGCTACTCATCTTAGGATATCTGGGGACTTAGGAAGAATGATGCCAAGATGCTTTGGTATGTCGGCCATGACTCCAGTCTTCCTCATTGGACATTTTAGTTTGGCTTTTAGGTACCAGTATGCATTATTAAGGGGCTTTGCGATGGTTAACACTATCGTGTCCGCCTCACTTCCTGTTATGATTTCCTGTTTCTCTGCAACAAAAAAGAACACTTTGACAACACGAGAAGAAAGCATCTGTAGATCTGGAATGGTTTTTGAAAGCTCGTGGGGTTTTACCTTTCTTCACAGTTGGGCAATCTCTAACTTCCCCGGAATGTATTTCTGTTCCGAGTACTTCTGATCAATTCACTTTTCTAAGCGTGTCTGCAGCACAGAAAGGGAGTTGTAACTTACTTTTCCCCTAGTCTGGTGCATTTCTGTCTCCTGCGTCTTTAAATAATAGGATGAAAGCCACGGAAGGGAGTGTTTATTAGGACAGGCTCCTCTGTCCCATTAACGACTTGAGCTGTTCTTTCATTCAGTTATTATAGATCGGCAGTTAATTTTAGATGATGGCTAAGGTCTTTTGTTTCTTTAAAGAATCTTTCAAATGCCAAGAAGGCCATACCATGCGTTAAGTGGGTAAACTTGGCAGGGGAGGATGGCAGATTTATCCCAGGGCACATAGCAAGTGAGCATCCATGAACAAGAACACCAGGACACGCTGTCACCCCGAGGTCTTGCCAACTGTGCCCAGTGGATCTGAACTTTTTTCTTTTTGGTGACAAACTTACTTTTTTTATATTTATATTTTAGTTATAGGTGGACACAATATCTTTATTTTATTTTTATGTGGTGCTGAGGATCCAACTCAGTGCCCCACACTTGGTCTACCTCTAAGCCACAACCCCAGCCCCAAACTTTCTTTATCAGTCATCAACCTCCTTTGTGACAGTTTCTTTTTCTCTCAGGAGATTTGACCTCCTTTAGAGTTGACCTCAGGATTCTTTAATTCATAAGATCATCATCCTTAGGTGCTCAAGAGACAATGAATGGGACATTCAGTTCTACAGACTTCTGAAGATGTCTCTTCCCAGATGACACAAACCTTCAGAGGAATTAGAAATGCTGACCTGGATCTAATGCCCTGAGAACCCCCACATCTCCCATGCAGTTATTCTCAACTCCACTGCACATTTAAAAGAAAATCCAGAACATGGGCACTTACCTTGGAGATTTATATTTAATTGGTTTAGGGTGAAGTTCAGGCATGGTTATTAAAAAAATATATATATCCTGAGTGATTTTTAACATGTGACCAGTTAAGCACCAACATTCTGGGCTATGTTGCCAATTTGGTTCGTAATCACCTCATCCTGAAAGCAGGTTTTGTACAGTCATGGGTGGGCATGTCTGAACTTTGCTTTTAATTTAAGCCACGTTGATCGTACTTTGCAGAGGCTGAAGAAAGGGCGATGGCTTCTTCTCGGGAGCTACAGAGAGAAGACAAAATTCCTCCTCCATTGTAAGGGGGATGAGTGAGGCAAACAGGAATCACTGGAGTCACCAGGATGGGAGGGCTTTGGATGGAACGAGGGGGCACGCCTGTGGAGCGGCACGCCTCTCGAACCTGTCACAAGTCCTTAAAAATAAAGCAGTGGATAAAAGAGACTGGAGGTTATAATTTATTTAGTCTTTCTAGAGGCCTTTGATAAAGTTTCTTATAAGAAGGGAAATCAGTAACCCCGTAGGAACTGCAGAGCTGCCAGGGATTAAGGATGGATGGGGATAAGATGCGTGGAGTCAGGAATATGTGGTCATTTTCAGTGTGGCCAGCATTTGGGCAA
Source organism: Spermophilus citellus (assembly GCF_964194105.1). Taxonomy (NCBI): domain Eukaryota; kingdom Metazoa; phylum Chordata; class Mammalia; order Rodentia; family Sciuridae; genus Spermophilus; species Spermophilus citellus. The sequence continues at coordinate 40,082,802 of NC_138188.1, forward strand.
AGACCCACACAATGATCCCATCAATAAATTGTGGATTTCAAGATTCTTTTCTCCCATCTCCAGGGCCTGCTGTCTTGGCCTGACAACCTCAAGTTGTCATCCCCTGTCGCTTAGGTTTTCTGGAAAATTTTTATTTCCCTAGTACCTACTTCTGCTTTTTCCAATTTCAGTACTGCAGTTTTTTCTTTGGCAAACTACTCCTCACCAAATCCCAATCTATGAGTTCAGGTGGGAGCTTTCTCTCAGTCCCTCTAACATACATACCCTCTGGCTCCCAGGGGGGCACATCCCCTAACCCTTGCCAGATGGATAGTCCAGCCCTCTTGCTCAGTGATGGGTATAAGATTGGTCACTTGGCCCAAGATGGGCCAGTGAATTCTGGCCCAGAGGTTTTGTTGGAACTATTGAGAAAGAGGCTCCTTCTGTCTGCTGAATTGGCTAAGCTGGAAGCCATACTCAGAGGTAATTACTTGAGAGAGTAAAAAAGAGTAGATGGAAGCAAAGGCAAGGGACACAGCATGGCACAAGTCTTGACAAGATCTTTTAAGTACCTAGATCCAGTCATATTCATCAGATATGCCTACTGGACATTGCTTTTGTATTAGTCAACAAAATCTCCACCTTAGATTTTTCCTCTTGAGCTTGTTAAAACTGTATTTCTGTTACAGGATCCTTTCATGAGCAGTTCAATATGGACATCTTCCTGCATACCTTTGTCCCAATCCATTGCCACTGGGTGCCCTGTCTCCTTAGGGACAGGCTCTGGGGGCAGTGGAGCATGGTGAGCTCATCTGAAAGATGTGTCTCTGCCTACAAGCTGATGGGAGAAGGACAGGGTGGGGTGGAGGAGCAGCTCAGGTCAAAGGTTATCTTTTGTCAGAAACTTTCTGGAGCTGATAATTCTTTCATAACTCAATGCATGATGTGGGGATTTAGTGAAGAGGGGATTGGGAATGAATCAGTACTGAGCATCTTCTATGTTCCATGTGCTGTGTCAGGTGGTTCCCCGCTTAATTTTTACAAAAGTTCTGTGTATGTCAGTATTCTTGTTTCACACATGAGGAAATCATATTGACAGCTATTTCTTGAATGGTATGCTTCCATATTTCCCTTCTATTTTATCTATTACAGTCATAACCTTCAAGGTACAGATTATATTTTATAAATGATAAAACCAAGGTTCACAAAAGGTAAGTAAACTGTTCATGGTCACACAGCTAAAAAGAGGACATGTCCGTATTCAGATAGGCCCTGGTTGGAAGCCAAGCTTGATATTAGATCTTGATATGAGATCTTTATTTACAGACTTATGGTAAAGTGGGCTGGGAGCCTTCTGGGCTAATGAGGGACTCTCAGCATGCCTGACATTGGAAGGAGAAGCATTGTCCACAGGGCTAAGTCAGGTTATGAGCCTAAGCTACCTATCCTAGACCATGGCACAGTGGCTACCAGCTTAAATTATACCCTCTGGTCAGTTACAAGCTTAATAAGATCTGAAGGAGGTATCTACCCAGGATTTTATAAAGGCCAAAAAAGAGGGGCAAGTCAGCATCATGTCGAATACAGTTGTCATCTAGTTTATATTTTGTGAAATAAAACCACAAAGATCCTAAACATACTCGATGAGCTTCTGGTATTAATTACCTGGTAAAATTTGGACCTGGCTGGGGTCAGGAGTGTTCATCAGCTCACTTAGTATGCTTTCCTTATGTTGTGCCAGTCCTGGGCATTGCATTAGTCCCTGCTATTATCCTGTAGTGACCTGTCCCACACTGATTCATGCCAGCCCGCTTTAAGCATGTGTCTTCTTTCCAAGTCAGAGCCCGTAGCCAAGGTGCCGAGAGCTCTCTGTGAGAATGCAGCCACTCAGACCGTCCGGTCCTTCAGGCTTATCACTTGTACTTCAATCACATCATTTATTCCTGTTCCCACCCAAGCTATGATATATGTATGGTAGGATAAATAATGATTCCCCAAAATGACCACACCTGAATTCCTGGAGCCTGTGAATGTGTTACCTTATAGGGTAGAAAAGCACTTTGGAGATGTGAATAGGGTTTTGAGATGGGAAGGTATGCTAGGATTTCCAGATAGGATCAGTGTAATTACAGTAATTACAGGATCAGTCAGAAGCAGGAAATGTGATGAAGGAAACCAGAAGTTAAAGTGAGGCTAGGCAGAGGCCACCATCTGAGGCATGCAGGCAGCCTCCAGCCATAGAAAATGGAAAGAGAATCTCCCTCAGAGCTTCCAGAAGAACCCATCTAGCTCACTTTAGGCCAGTGAGACTGATTTTGGACTTCTGACTACTGGCACTGTAACATAATAAATGTGTGTTGCTTTAAGCAACTGAATTTGAGATAATTTATTATAGTAACAATATGAAGCTAATAAAATGTTCCACACCAAAGCTTAGATTCTGGAGAGATTTTTTCCCCCATTTTGTAAATGCCTTCTGCAAACACCTGCTGTGTAATATTGCAGCTACATGTTTGTGGCAGTGTACAACCAACTTTTCCTGTTCTGTGGGGATGGGCTTCTTGGATCCCTCTGGCTTTAAGTGGGAAGAGAATAACTTCTGGTTTGTGTGCATCCTCAAAAACCCTCCCCCTTACTTGTAAGTTCTTTCTCTTCCTGTGTCACACTAGGAAGTGTTCGACCACAGCAGGTGCAGGTAAAAATTACCTGCTTGCTTGTCCCCTAGATATTCTGTGATAGAAGAGTTCTTGTGAGATAATGATTTCAAAGTTCACGAATTCATACTTCCAAGTTGTCACGTGAAGATAGCAGTAGAGAGCCAGTTGATGGGTCCCTGAGAAGCTTAAGAGTGGTCAACTCATTAGAGGGTCAGTCCTCAGCCGGACAGCAGGGTGACTTGACTTGGAATCTGACCTAGGAATTTACTGGAATCAGTTATGCTCAAAAGAGACTGATGATTACACTGGATTGTACACATCTGTCACTGGGCATATTTAATGATGGTGGCTGATATTTATATATATATGTCATTTGTGAGCCTTTTCTCTTTTAGTCAGGGAAGGAGAATTATCATCAGAAGGTTGCCTAGTAGCTGTGCAGTCATGGCAGAGAGAAATACAGGTATTTGAGAGAGTCTTTGGGGTATTTAACACAGGACAGCTGTGTTCCAGCAAAGGCAAATTTCTTTTAATGATATGTTCAGCAAAGATCAGAATGTGGTATTCATTAGGGGGCAGCTGCTCTGGGTGCTTCAGGGCTGGGAGTTCCAGAGCACAGCTGTTGAGTTCCTCCTCCTTGTCTGTGGTAGCCCTGGGGAGGTCTGAGGTGCCAGTCTTGCACCATGGCAGACAATACCTGCCTAGATATCTCTCCCATCAGGACACAGCTGGACAGGTACTGGCAGGTCTGTGGGCTGCCCTCTCCATGCTCCAGGTCAACCACTCTTTTTGTGTCCCGGAGTCTGTTCTTAAACTGGGTACAATACAATTTGATTAGGATTTCTTTTTTTCTCAATTACAATCACAGTTGAGTTTTGTTTCTTTGAAATTATACCCTGGTCCCCTTGATTGGAGTTTTGAATGTTCCCAATCTCTTCTGTCACACTGACAATCTTTTGGTTTATTTCTGCAGATGGCTGAACTCATGCATATGTATGGGTTGTACTGGTGGTGTCTCGGAGGGCAAATGTGTTTCTGAGGATTTTCTGTGTACCGCGATCACTCACTTACCTCTGCGTGAGGAAACCCACCCATTAGCATAGCAGGGGTGGGGCTGCTGCTGGTGGGGGCCAAGAAAGCGTGGTTTCTGGTTTCCCTCCAAATTCTTGAATGGGGAGGGAATTCAAAGTGTTGAAATCAAACTGCAAGGGTTCAAAGCCCATAAACTCAGCTTCAAAACCTTAGGAATCTCAGGTCACGGGTCTCTTTGTTCTGCAGTAGTGCAAAATCCCTGCAATTTTCACCGATCTAGAAGAGGGAAAACAAAGAAACAATTTGAACACTCCGGGTCAGCTCAACCGATAATGACATTTCAGTCCCCGTATCTCCATCCTCTCTGCGTCCATGCTAACTCAGCTTCGCTTGGCTCCGTTCCCATATCTCTTACTCTCCTTCAATCAATTACTATTTCAGTTGTGGCTGATTGTGACTTCATTCTCATAGTTGTGTTGCATGAAAAATAATGTTGAAACAATATTCCCCTCCCCACCCCCACATTGCCAATGTCCTTCAGGGACCCTGCATATAGTTTAGCTTCTGGTTTCTTTCTCTGCTCCCTCTTCCCTCTCACCACCACCAACTCTTCCTTCGCCTAATTCAGAATCCCTGTGAAATCTCTGTGAAAGGCTGAAAAGGTGTCATCTGTGTCCTAGGAGGAATAAATACGATGGCACACACTCGTCTGTGTGTACACCAACACTTTCGTCACATACCACGTGGCTCACACTGTCGCTCTGTCTCCCAGGGCTTGTTTTAGAGATCTTCAGGCCAAACCCTCTCCCCACAGAGGGTTTTCAGGCATCTTGGCAGCTGTGCTACCTGCCTTCAGCACTTGAACTTGACCTGCTAATGCTGCCCTTCCGAAGATCAGCCCAGTGGGGGAGATGCCTCCATAGGCTAATTACCTACAAGGGAGGAAAGTTTACCCCCTTGGAGCAAGAACTCTTTTGAGGTTAGGGCTAACCTTAAGTGCTTGTGAAATGCGGATGCCCAGAGAGAAAGAACTAGAAATTCCCCCCGCTGTTTCCAGGCCACCAGAGAAAGCCAAGTGCAGTGGGTGTTAGCGGGAGGAGCTGTCATGGTAACAAGTGTGATGACTAGAGGTCATCTTAATTGAGCTGCCAAATGGAGTTGTGTGTATTTTTCTCCTTTTAATGTGCAGGGTCACTGTTTTTATGGCTGTACTTGTTCCATCTTTCTCCTAACTCGCTTGGGCTTATTGGCACAGCTGGGTGTTACAGGCTGAAAATGATTAGGAATATATTTTTCTCCTTCAAATAGAAAGCCTCCGGTATTCCATCCCAGGCTATCTGTCAAAGGCACTTAGTATAGCCTGACTTGTGGTAAGTGAGGGGATGAATTGGATTCGCTTGCGGCTTCATGGCATGTGTTTCTCAAAATGTTAGCAATTTATGAGCTACCTAGCAGGCATTTGGTGTATTTGTGGGCTGCCATGTTCATGGAAAAAAGATTCAACACTATTTTTTTTCATAGTATAATTAAAACTGCATTCAAATAGAAACCACAATAATTTTATTCCAGTGGGAGACATGATAATGCAGCGTTTACGATCTTTCACCAAAGTATCCGCATCCTGTTTGGTGGTAGTGAGCCACAGGTGAATTTCACCATCCAGTTCATTGCTTTTCTTAGCTCATAATTCTCCTGAATTTGAAAGGCTTAACACATAATTACAAGTCTTTGGTAATGAAGGGATATATTGGGTGGCTATGTGTAGATATCTAAATAGAACGTGGCAGAGCACCCTCTCACTATGGTCTTGATGCCCATCAGCCTGAGATGGATTAGCTTGTTGTTTCTGTGGAAATCTGAAATCTGAATGTTTCAACAAGGAAGATGATAGTGCATGCATTTCTTATTTACTCTTTGGTTGTATTTGTAAATCTTCTAATTCTGTCATAACATTTAGACGTGGCTTTTAAACATGCCCATTAATAAACCATGTGTTTCTCTCTTTCAGAAGGGAATTGTCTTAGAAAATTTCGACTTCTAGGGATGGAGTTATCTGCAATTCGATTCTTAAAAATACGAATGTCTTATCCCCAACATTAAAAATGTGATATTTTAGCTTTTGAAGTGATAAGTTCAGGCTGTTTGGGACGCCGATCGTAAAACTTTGATATGTAACCCAAGCAACATAGTTGAAGTTATAAGTTATAAAAAATATTCTCTCCTGGTGTCCTGTGTCTTGCAGCAAAAAGAAAAAAATTCTATCTGTCTGTCTATCAATCATCTATCATCTCTTATTCACTAAAGAACACATCTGTGAGCCCTTGACCCCTTGAATTTCAGAGCATTTTGGTGATCAAGACACAAAAAAAACTCTCTGTCCCTTTATACATGGCCTGCTGAAAAATGCTATACTTGGTGGTCGCAATTCGATCTGGTATGAAACTTTAATCTTAAATCAAGATATAGCTTGAAATGCCATCTATAGTGCCAATGATGCCCATGAAAAAAAAAAAATCCAGGTCCAACCCAGAGGAGAATGGTAAGTGGAGGCCAGCCCTGGTGACACTGCCCCAGTGGCATCCAGCCTCCTTCATCAGACTTTTAAATGACAGATGCATGAACTAAATAAATCCTTCCTGTTCGTGTCAGTGAGGTTGTAGTTGTGACGTAGCGATAGCTGAACAGAATCCCTTATTCCTATCATCACCTCTCCAAAGTCTATTTCCACACAGCTGCCAGGTGATCCTTTCAGTTAGAATTCATGTGTTACTATTGCCCTTGTGATGGGCTGCAGTTGCCTTTCATTGCACTAAGAACAAAATCAAACGTTTTACAAGAACCACCCGAACTTCCTCTCCCCTGCTCATTTCCTCTCTGACTTTGTCTTCCATATTCCGTTTATCCACACTTTTTTCCTTGCTAGCCTTGAATGTTCCAGAAGAGCCTGGAAACTTCTGCCTGCAGACTTGCTTCACCGCTCACCTTTGCCCAGTCTTTGCTCAAACGCAGGCTTCTGTGGGCAAGGAGCTATGCCTAGCACAGTGTAGGTGCTCATTAAATATTTGTTGAATAAATAAAGGTCAAAGATATATTGGTGACCACCAAGTATCTCCTGCAAGATTATAATCACCAAGATTTATTTAGTTCAAGATTTCCCAGCTACTCCAACAGTGTTTCTTTCTTAGTATGATCTTTCTAGGTCTACCCCATTAGGCACAAAACAATTATTTTCAAAATGGAAAGTTTTTTTTGCAGGTTCCCCCCACCCCATTTTGGTACTGGACCTTTTTTTGAAACAATGGGTACTTTACCCCTAAGCTACATCACCAGTCCTTTGTATTTTTTCATTCGGAGACAAGGTCTTGCTAAGGTTGCTGAGGCTGGCCTTGAATTTGCCCTCTTCCTGTCTCAGTCTCCTGGGTGGCTGGGATTACAGGTGTGAATGATCACATCTGATTTATTACATTTCTCTTGCATAAACCAAGAACTGATTTATACCCTATCCTGTGATGGTCTTGCCCCACTGAAAAAACGAAATGCTAACTAACAAACACACATGATCAGAAAGGCTTTGCTCTTAATAATCATGTCCTAGACTTCATTCTTTTTAATTAAACTGGTTTAACCAACTATATTTTAATCAAAAATATAGCTTGACCCATTTTTTTTTCCTGTTAGGTACACATCTTTAAAAGGCATTCCTATGGTTTAGGACTGCTTCAACAATTGGCCAAACTTGTCAGTTTTGTCCTGGAAATTATTATCTTTTACCTGCTCTTGAAAAACTCAAGTGTCTCAGAGAAGGTAAGAGAAGTCCTTCTGTGCCCTGAAGATGAAGGCAGAGTTTTACTGACTTCATGTCCACCTCTGGCAAGCTCATCACAGATGAAGTCCTGCAGGGAGAGGGCTGAACTGTAATGCCCAGTTTCGGATCCTTTTCTCCTGTGGTTGCTGATCTGCAGTGGCAAGCTTTGCATTGATTGCCTGGCCACCAGAGGCTCAGCCTGTGTTCTTCTTAGAGACTCGTTTGCTACCTACGTGTCTGCCATTCTGAATTGCCATATCTACTACTATTCCCATCTCTACTTTAATGCTCCAGTGAATTGCACTTGAGTTTTTTAAAACACATTTTTTTAGCTGTAGATAGACACAATACCTTTATTTTATCTATTTATTTTTATATGGTATTGAGGATTGAACCCAGTGCCTTACACATGCTAGGCAAGTGCTCTACCACTGAGCTACAACCCGGCCCTACATTTGAGTTTTTGACCAATGTTTATGAATTGTGATGATGATTAATAAGCAATACTAACAAACAAAACACATATTGGATAAACAAAAAAAAATGATGCTCAAATAAGGTGAAAATACATTCACTGGGATAAGTGCTGCCCCCATTAACTGAAAGATTATACAGGGAGAACTAATATTTTCCTTACCATATACGCAGAGATTTTTTAAAAATAAAAGAAGTTCTCTGAAAAATCTCAGTTGACAACACAATTTTAAAAGAGTGACATGACTGTGAACAAGATTGCTTTGTGGTTTTAGCTCTGAAACTTCCCACCTACCTGCAGATCCTGATATCTGCCCCAGCCTGATAAAATGTTGCTCTGGCCTCTGACTGCTCTAAGTCATCCCTGGGAACTCTCTAGAGAGGCAGACCTCAGATGCCACCCACACTTTCTGAATCAGCATTTTAATAAGATCCTCAGGGATCCAAATGCACACTGAAGTTTTTGAAGCCCTGTTCTGAACATCACTTTCTGGCTGAGATGGATACAGGAGGCCCACCTTACTCTCTACAGAAAGAACAGTAGCAGGCCTCGAAGGAAGGATTTAACACCCACTTAGCTGGAAATCCAGAGTGAATCAATAACATCCCTCCACTTCTAGCTGGTGTAGACTGTGGGGTGAGGGTGGGGGGCAGGGTGTAGGGCGTGGCTTTTGGTCCAAATTTCACTAGTAAATCCATGGACTTAGAAGACTCATGGCCGAGGTGGACAGAGCCAGGGTTGAGCCAGATTCTGATGCCGTTCTCGTCTTTGGATCTGGTGTCAATGACAAGGAGACAATTTGAAGTGCTGTGGCGGATGCTGCTGCGTGGTCACGGGGGCTTGACGGGAGCAGTTATTTTTTTCTTCTTTTGTTCGTGCAGCAGCTGTGACTCCCTAAAATGATATACCAAATGTGTTGCATGCCAAGGATTTAGAACTTGATGATTCACAGGTTTTGTGAGTTGGTGCTTTTGTAGCCTGACAGTGGTCTCAGCAATGCATGTGCTTAAAGCCTGGGGGTTCAGAATTATTTATTATTTATTTATTTTTGGTTCCAGGGATTGAACTCAGGAGTGCTCAAACACTGAGCCACATCCTTGGCCCTTTTTATTTTTCATTTTGAGATAGAGTCTTGCTGAGTTGCTTACGGCCTTGATAAGTTGCTGAGGCTGGCTTTGAACTTGAGATCCTCCTGCCTCAGCCTCCCCAGCTGCTGGGATTATCGGCATGTGCTGTTGCACCCAACCTGAGGGTTTAGAATTAGAATAAAAATGTTAGCACCGTCCTTTTCACCTTGTAGTTACTTTTTAACTAATGTGATCCTCATTGCCCTAGAAAACATGACTACACCTCTGCTGGCCAGAGCTTAAATTCCACCCTTTCTCTGTACTGTTCTCCCTAGTTTTGAAATGGTATACAGCCCATCCCAACTACTGGTTCCTCTAGGAAGACTCTGATGATTTTCTTCAACACTATGACATCTCTCCTTCTGGGAAACTTCCTGGAATCCAGTGGTCCTCCATGTTGGTTGCACGTTGGAATCACCTCGGATGCAGGTTGACATCACACTCCAGACCAATTAAGTTGGAATCTCTGGGGCTGGGGCCCAGACATCAGTGTTTTTAAAGCTTCCAGGTGGGCCCAATGGAAACCAGGGTGGAGAACCAGTACCATGATACTTTTCCTATTAGGGCTCCTCTTAAGCCTAACTCTGCTATGAGTACAGAAGAGAAGAACATTTTTACTTTATTTCTATGCCCAGATTGGGAGCTCCTGAAGGCAGGGCAGTTTTATCCCCTCTGTGTCCCCATGTCATCCAGCACCTGGCCCCCTGCACTTGCACAGTTTCTCCCTCAACCATCGACACCTGTGGGGACCTGGGCCACCCCATCAGGCAGGTGTGGGTGCTGCTGTTTTCACTGCCAACCATCAACTCCATTTCTGTTTTCAGAATGAGGGGAAGAGGAAATTAGACATGGGTTAAGACCAGGGAAGCCAAAGCTCTGATCTTTTAGGGCCTTTATTATTAATCAAAGGATTCTGTTAGTAAAAGTGTGCCTAATGGTATGGATGTCTACTGACTTCTTTTGGCACATACAGGAACTCGTTACTGGAATTATCTATTGCTACATAATAAATTACCCCTAAATCTAGTGGCTTAAAACACAGCAGAGAATTTTTATTATCCCACACATTTTTTTTTTTTTTTTTGTGGATCAGGAATCCAGGGTTGTTTAATGGGGTGGCTCTGGCTCAGCATCTCCCATGAAGTCTCAGTCAAGCTGTCACCTGAGACTGTCAACTTCTGAAGGCCGAGGACCCACGTCCATGGTGGCTCACCCACATGGCTGATGGGTTGGTGCTGGACATTGGTACGAGGCCTCAATTCCCTATGGTCACATGAACTTCAGGTGGACATGGCTGCTTCAGTACCTTTACAACAGGATGACTGATTTCCCCCAGAGTGAAGAACTAAGAGAGGTGAGAGAGAAATTGAAATGATTTGTAACTATGAACCATCATCTCCACAACACTCTGTTGGCTACCCAGGTTAATTTGGAAGGAGACAACACAAAGGACTTAATTTTTGATCTCTGCAGGAGCTGTCAATTTAAAGTTCCTGCTCAAGTCTCCACAGGACAGGCATGTGACACAGGTTGACCAACCAATAACTCTGCCCTGGGGTGAATATGACTGGGGGCAGAGGTGGGCATGTGACTCAGGCTGGCCAATCATTTTATTCCTAGGATTTTACTAAAGCCATTGAGACAAGCTACGCTCATGGTTTGGGGGTTACTGGTTATAAGGATGAGGCAAGCCCAGGGGTGCTGATGGATCTCTTTGCCATTGTACTGGGCCTGCTGAGAATGAGGTTAAGGTGGAGGGGAGCAGAGAGGGCAGAGAAAGGCAGCATCTTGATGGCCTGGTTTGGGCCTTTAGCTGTATCAAAGCCAACTTCTGCTCATGTTATGCTAGAGAAAACTTCTCTTCTTCAGCTAGATTGGTATGGCTTTCAGCAGTTTAGTACCAGTTTAGTACCAAGAAGAGTGCGGGGGAGGGAAGCAGCTCAAGACTTCATACCAGGGAGCAGAGAGAGCTCCGCTCAACAAAGACACAATATATACCCCAAAGGCACACCCCCAGGGCCCACCTCCTCCAGCTACACCCTGTCTGCCTATAGTTACTACCCAGTTAATCCCCATCAGGATTAATTCATGGATTGGGTTAAGGCTGTCACACCCAATGATTTCACCTCTGAAAGTTCTTACATTGTCTCATACATGAGCTTTAGGGGGACACCTAATGTCTCAACCCTAACAGACACACTGTGCTAATTTATCTGGCAGCTTGGCATAGTTGGGGAAAACCGTGGTCCTTGTACTTCTACCATTGGTTCAGAACTCCCTTCCACTATTTACCAACTATAAGACTGTAGGCCACAGACTTACCCTCTGTCCCCGAGTCCATGTACATAAAGCCAGGCTTACCCCGTGATGTTTCTAGGGTAGCTGTGAGAATACCATGAGATCTTGTGTATGGAAAAGTGAGCCCATCTCAAAAGATCCACTAATAATTGCTTGTTTTTCCACTTTTTGCCATTTTTCCATTTTTTTTTTTTATCCCTGAAGAGAGAGTGTCAGGTACAATGGAACTCCACCTGGCCCAGGTTTAATTCGGTTCCATTCTGTTAAATCAGCATGTCTTGATGCTTGCCATCTGCTAGTTGGAGAGTGGGCAAAGGGATTGCAGGGAGGGTAAATCGGTCACTTCTGCTGCCTGTCGACCAAGCATGGGCTTGTGAGTTTCACAGGAGGCTTTTGTATTGTGTAAGGCTGTATTATGGAGTAGGGGGCATTTGAGTCTGATCCTTGCATTAGGCCCTCGCTCACGTGCTCTCGTGCTCTCCTCCCCCTGAGCAGCACCCAGTGGGGAGGTGGGGGTCTGGAGGAGGAGGCTCCTGTGCGGAGAAGCTGTCCTCTGCAGTACTGCAGTCAGATGGCCTGGGTACTCCTCTCCCTCCAGCTGGCTCATTGGAGCTCCTGTCTCCTCCCTGCTCATTGCTAAACTAATCAATCTGTGTGATGAGGTGAGGGACTGGACCGTCATGTCTCTGGATTAATGTACTTTCTGAATCCTATTATTGCTCCCTCTGTCCCATCTTTATTTACCCTGTTAATGATGCTGACATTGGCAATTCCTAACCTTGATTATCAGAGGTACATGGGAAGGGTTTAATAAATGTTTGTTGAACAGAATGAATGACAGGTTGATGGAAAATATTTGAGAGGCATATGAACCTTCTATATTAAATAGGTAAACAACTTGTACCCCAGAACTGCCCCCGCACGCACCTAGCCTAACAGCTGCCCTGCCATGAATAATGGATGCACTTGAACACTTCTTCGTTAGTCCTACAAGTACTTTAAGATCTTGCTTCAGGACCATCTGTATGAGCATCAGTTGCCCTTGAACTATGCTACAGAGAAGGGTGGGAGACGGGGGTCATCACCATGAATGAATCAGGATGTAGTTTGGAAATGTGTTTTTACAAAACAAATCCCTGAATTATTTCTTTAGAGAACACACTTGGATTCATCAAATAATCTACTGGCTTCATTTGTTTTTGTGAAAATTGTTCTTCCAGGCTTTGTCTTTTGATTCTAGTCTGGTGGGGAAGGAGGGAGAAAAAGAGTAAGGTATTTGTTGTGAAGAGTTGGTGGCTTATGTGACTGTGAGGGCTGGTAAGAGGGAGACCTGTGGGGAGGCCCTCAGACAGGAGGCTACACCTTGCTGGCATGAGCTGAAGATACTTTGTCCACAGATGGAATCTCTCCTTTCCTCCAGAAACCTCTGTTCTGTTCTTGAGGCCTTTCAACCCATGGAATCAGGAACACTCAGATTATCTAGCATAATCTTATTTAGTTAAAGTCAATTATTGATGAAAATTAATCTTATGTACAAAATATATCTTCACAGCAACAATGAGGTTAGTGTTGAATTAAATAGTGGACACCAACAAGTAGCCTAATTGACGCATAAAAATGCCCATGAGTGTCCATGCTTGTCCACTTGGCACCCATCCGGGTCTTCTTAAGTCAGTTGGTCTACAAATGGGGACAACAACAAAGTCTTACTTCCTCCAAATGCTGCCATTATCTTGCATACCACAGAAAACACATTAATCCTTTCCCTAGGAGAGAATGCACAATTCTTAACATCGTTTTTCCTTCTTCTACTTTGATTTTCTATAACTTGTTACTTATAATGTAAAGTTAACTATTATGAATATATCTTACATCAGACAATAATGTCCTAGAGAAAAGAAAAAAAAAACTTTGTTGAACGTCTTTACAATATTTTTTAACAAAGTAAGAAAATATTCGTAGTTTATTAAAGTCCTCATTTCTGTATATGGTCATGTTGTTGTAACTGGTATTTGCCAGTTACATTTGCCAGTTACAGTTACATATTATATTTACCACCATAGTTCCTTTGCTCTCAGCAAGCATGTTAGCTAACTGTGGTTCTTGAGCTTGAAGCGCATCCTAAAACTTCATTCCTGAAGGGTCTGGGCTGTCAGACGTTTTTCCTGAATTGGATTGTGTAGTTCCTCATTGACTTTAATCACAGGACATGGTAGGTGCTGGGGACAGGAAGAAAAAGTTTGACTAGTAGATTCCTAGGGTTAATACAAAGTGGTGCTAGAGTCATTTCTGTCTCTTGATTCCTGGACCTGTTCATCCTCGCTATGGGGGAAATATATTAGTTGCTGATTCAGAGCATCTGAAGCCTCCTAGAGGATATTGCCTTAGCCCAGCAAGCTTTTGCCACCTAGCCAGCACTGAGTTGTTCTATCAAGCTAGCAACTTCAAGAGCTTGGTAAGATCAGTGAATTCCATGAGCACAGGCCACTCTATTTCATTTGCTGTGAAGTGAGTTTCTTGATAAGAAGCAATGTGGTGTAGGGCACCATGATGATGGATAGGCATTCTGTAAGTTCATGGATGGTAGTTCCAGCAGAAACATTGCTTGCCGGGAAGGCAAACCAATGTCCACATATCCATTCTGGAAAGAACAGATGCTATCCTTTCCATTATGGAAGTGATCCAATGTCATCATCTGCAATCAGGTAGCTGGCTGATCACCTTGGTGAGTGGTGCCATATTGGTCTCTGCTGCTGGTAGATTGAACACTTAGCAGTGGTTGTGGCAAGGTTGGACTTGGTAAGTGAAAGTCTATGTTGCTAAGCCCATGCATAACTTCCATGCCAGCCACCATGGCCACATGGTTCATGAGACCATTGAGCAGACCAGTGACTGCAGAAAGAGTCTGACTGGTGTGCCCACAGTGGGTCATTCTTTTGATTATCGGTGACACAAATATCTTCCTATTCTTTCACATTCAGGGAGGTCTACCCTCACACCCCCTTTTCAGACTGCCTTGTCTCCCATATTCCAGTCATGTTCTTCCTAACTCCTGACCATCCAGCCCAACCACTGGCAACAGCCCATGAATTAGGATACAGTCTTATTTTTGGCTTTTCTCCTTCCAGATAAAATTAACAACCAGGGACACTGCTCACTGTGAGGGGTTGCCCCATCTCTACCCTTCAGAGATGTTCTGGAAAGGAACTGTGGTGCTGCAGTTTTCCACTTTTGAGTGGAGCCTGCAAATCATGCAGAACCATCTGTATACAGGCCTGCCTCAGGCAACTGTTCATATGGTGTTCCCTGTGAGGCTTAGGCACAGGTTGGGAGAGAGAAGGTGAAATAGTAGCAGAGGGAATTTGGACTTTGGGGCCACATCCTCATATAAATTAGAATGAGTCTTCATGGTCTGTCTGATCTTTTAGATAGCAATTCTGCTTAATAATGGAATGCTCCTGTGTGTACTCGCCATTATGTCTTGTTGGGTTAGATTACACCCTTTTCATGATGGGCAGCTGAGGTCACCTAGCAACTTGGTGGTCTGTGGTTAAATGTTTCTACTAAGGCCCAGTACCAGCTATGAGCTATTTCTTGATAGAAGAGTAGTTATCTGCAAAGGATGGCTGAGAATTTTCTCTGAAATCTTAAGGGTCCGTGCTGTGATTCACCTACAGGGACCTAGCAGAGACTCCAAACAGGATCTCTATCTACCATTTCCACCTCAAGCACCATCAGATCTACTTGATCATATGGTCCAAGTATCAGAGAAGTTTGCACTGCATCTTGGATCTGTTCCAGAACCTTCTCTTGTCCTGGGTCCAACTGACACTAGCAGCTTTTCAGGTTATTTGGTGTATTCATTTCCCAAGGATATTGTAACCAAGTACTGAAAGCTGGGTGGCTTAAAACAATTGAAATTCATTCTCACAGTTCCAGAGACGTCTGAAATCAAGGCATCGGCTCCTTCTGGGGGCTTTGAGGGAAGACTATTCCACGCCCCTCTCCTAGTTTTTGTAGCAATCCTTGGCATCCCATGGCTTATAGCTGCATCACTGTCATGTGGCCTTCTGCCCTGTGTGTCTCTCTCTCCTCCTAAGGATATCTGTCCTTAGAGCTAAGGCTCACTGTAATCCAGCACGACTCATCTTAACTTGATCACGTCTGCAAAGACTCTGTTTCCAAATAAAGTCACATTCTTCTGTCCCATATGTTTTTGGGAGGACAAAATTCAACCCTGGAAAATGAGTTGAAGTTGCAAATGAGGAATACGATTCCTCTAAAATCCAAAGCTAGTGTGACTTGCTTGGTTGTAGATGGGGTCAGATGCAACAGCTCGTCCTTCATTTTAGAAGTGATATCTCAAGGTGCCCCACACCACGGGACCTGGCCACTTCCCTGAGGCTGAAGGTCTCTACATTTTTTGTCAAATTTATTTCCAAAACTATGACAAGCAAGTGTCTAACCATTATGTCCGGAGTGATAGCTACTTCTTGATCACTAGGAACCCATGTCATCAATGTAGTAAATCAGCAAGATGTCTGAGAGCAGGGAAAGGTGATCAAGGTCCCTGAGGACTAAGGGATGACTCAGGGCTGGGGAGTTGACAAGCTGCTGAAGTAGGACAGTGAAGTTGTGTTGCTGGCTTTGCCAGCTGAAAGCAAACATGTCTGGTGGTTTTTCTAACAGGTATGATGGAAAAAACCATCTGCCACATCAATAGCTATATACCGGGTGCCGGGGAACATGATCATCTGCTCCAGCTGACCGTCACAGCCGGGGAGAGGTGGACAGGTGTGTAAGGCCACAGAGAAGTCAACAGTTCTCTGCATCTTCTCCCCTCTCCATGCAAATGCCAGGTCGCCTTGGATTCACAGGAAGGGATTTGCCAGGGGTTGTTTCCCAGGCTCATACTCTACTCAGTCCCTGAATTTAGCCCTTCTCAGTTCCCTGTCCCATGTCTTTTTGTCTTCTTGTCAGTGGTTCTCCGCAGGGTAGGAATTAAAACCACCTATAATGTCTTTGGAAGAAAAATATGCCTGTCTTCCTAGAGATTAGGATATAGCTTTCTTGCAGGGAGAGCATATCAAAATCTCTTGGCAGGAAAATGAGGAGGGCCATATGACACTTGAAAAGCTCTTCAGTGAACCTGTGCTGCCATTTATCCTTCCAGATCAACATCTCCAGCCTGAACCTTTTACTTAAACATTTATCATCATCATCATCACCAACACCATCATCACCATCATCATCACCATAATCACCATCATCATCATCATTATTATTTATGGTGCTGAAGAGTGAACCCAGGTCCTTCCACATTCGTGGCAAGAGCTCTAACACTGAGTTTCACTCCAGCCCCTCATTACACTTTAGATCATTTACTTGAGCAACACGTGGATATTTCCCTTCTGTTCTCTATAGGAATCCCAGGCTCAATGTGCTCAGAGTGGAGTTCATTGGCTTTTCCAGAAACCTGCTCCTCTCTTCAATCCTCTCAGTGGTTGAATTCCTCAAACAATCATCATCTGAGACTTAAATTTGGGGTTGTTCTGCTTCCCCTCTGGCCTCCTTACCTCATATCCAATCAGTTATCAACTTGGTCGATTCTGAAGCTCAGCTCAGACCTGACCCTCTTTGTGCTCCCTAACCCTGCCTTAGCTGTGTCTCTCTTCCTCTCTCTCCTGAGCTAGAAGTAGCACCCTACTCTGTACTGCCTCTATCATTACTTGAATTGCACCATCTCTCCATAACCCATGATATTATCTTCTCTGCATAAAATACCTCAATAGCTCCCCATTCTCACAGTCCAGTCTCCTTTGTTTATTCTACATTTCCAGCTCTGCCTCTTATCCTCCCATTTCTCAGCCTCAAACACACAAGCAATCCATATGGTAACCATGCAAGATAACTTGTAGCCCCCTCCCTCCTGTCCCTCCCATGTTCTTCCCTTCCACTGGGCCGCCTTGTAGCATGATAGTGACCCAGCCCCATCTCCTGCCCCCTGGGCCAGCACCACTCAGGTCTGCCTGGGAAAACCCTTTCATCTTGCAAGACTTTATTCAAATTTAGCCTCTTCATTGGACCATTGACCAGGCTCCTCTCCCCCATCTTGGAGTCACTCTCAGAATGGACCATGTTTTCTTATATGGCTCCTCCTTACTGAGATAGAATTCAACAATAGTACCTATGTTAATTTATTTACTTATATTTTTTCGTATCTTTAAATTTATTTGAATAAACAGGCAATCATGTTTAGAGTTTCATTATAAAGATTAACGAGAATGCAGACAGACCCAAAGGCTCTCTGGATCCGGTCTTCCTAATCCTGCCTGTTTTTGGTTATCAGTCTACTATCATTCTAGACTGTTCTTCACTAATCGTATATCTTGGAAATATTTCCATCTGAGTGCATGCATACAGACTCACCTCTATACAGGGTAATTGCTACAGAGTGTTTCCTGATTTGAGCATAGTTAACTCTTTGGCTATTGGTGGATAATTTTTCCTCTAATATTTGGCCATAAAAATACTTCCACAATGAACATCACTTTGTATACTTCCTTATGCATAAGTGCCAAGTATTCATTTCTGCAAATAGATAGCACACAGTGGCAATATAATATATAATATTTAATTCTCCATAGTTTTTGCACAATTTTAAATTTGGGAGCCTTTTTTCCTTTTCTCAAGCATTGGTAGGAGTTCTTTGTATTTTCTGAAGAATAATTCTTAGTCTAATACACATACACGTACAAAAAGTATATGCATGTGTTTTTCTCCCAGTTTATTTCTTGTGTTAAAATTTGTTTTGTTGTTGGGCTGAGGTTGTGGCTCAGTGGTAGAACACTTGCCTCACATGTGTGAGGCACTGGTTTGATTCTCAGCACTGCATATAAATAAGTGAATAAAATAAAAGTCCATCAACAACTAAAAAATATTTTTAAATATTTGTTTTGTTGTGTCTTTTATCATAAGAAATTTCATATTTTTAAGCAGTCTAATTTATCATCCTTTGCTTCTGTTTGTCCTTGTAGCCTGCCAAGCTTCTTTGCATATTTTAAATTATTCACTTATTTTTTGATATCCTATAGTTTTGTTTTTTATTGTTTAGCTATTTAAATTGCTTGGAAATTGGTATTAACATATCCAGAGGACATCATCTTATTTTCTTTTTCCAAATTAAAAGCATAATTACAAATTATAGTTAATTTATCCCCAATTTGAACAGAAATACCATTTTTTAAAAATATTTTTTTTAGTTGTAGTTGGACACTATATCTTTATTTATTTTTATGTGGTGCTGAGGATCAAACCCAGTGCCTCACACATGCACGGCGGGCACTCTACCACTGAGTTACAGCCCCAGCCCCAGAAATACCACTTTTTATGAACCAAATTTCTAAATGTATTCATGGTTCTTTTTCTATACCTAGTGTTAGATTTTCTTGATCTATTGCTTTTTTCTGGGATAATACCATTCCGTTTTAGTCGCTATTGCTTTATCATATGCTTTGATGTCTAATAAGATATTCTTTTTTTAAAGTTGACTTCAACTAGATATTTGATAGTGGAATTGAGTCACAGTTGATGAATTTCAAGACCTTTTACAGAGTTTGCATTCATGCACCTTAAATGATGTTATTAAGGAAAATCAGAAGCTATTGAGCTTCTTTGTATTCTCAAGGCCTCAAAAAACTTGTGATGAAAATTATCAACTTCTCTGGCTTATGCTCCATCTTCCCCTGTAACTCAGTTCTTGGAAGGAGTTATTTTGCAGGAATCACTATTTAATTTGGTTTTGAAGAAATAATGTATGTACAGTGTACATAGCTCAAAAGGGACAAAAGTGAAAGGTCACATCCCCTCCCAGTTGTTAAGGTGGGACCATTCTACTGCTTCTTCTTTAGCCTGCCAGGATGGAGGCACAGAACACACTCTGTTCTGCACCGTGTTGTTCTTATTTAACAACTCATCTTGCAAATCATTCCATATCAGCTCATATGATGCAGCTGGGCCAGGATGTACTTAACCAGGATGGCAATTTAATTGTTTTAATTACTATTTCCATAGGTATAATTTCTCACATATCTAGCATAAAAGTTCTGCATATAAAATTGTTGGCTTAAAGGGTATTTAAATTTTCAACTTTGATTTATATTGTTAAAATTGCTAAGAAGTTTCTAGAAACTCCATGATGAATCAAGACCCTGATGGCCTTTGCTCCCAGATTTCAGTCTTGCTCAGATAATGCCAAAGTATCATGGGGAACACCATAGAGGATTTAGCTGGTAACTTGCCAGTGAGTGGAACTCTTGTGTGTGTGTTTGGATGTGTGTGCATGTGTGCGTGTGTGTGTGTGTGTGTGTGTGTGTGTGCACGTGCACATAAGCACACCTCTGAATGTGCCTGTAATGCACATGGCAAGAAGTTCAAGTCAGATAATTAATTAGTCCTGTTTAAAGCTCTAATAATATTAGTGGGTTGAATAAAGCTCCTTTGCCTTTATTATTCATTAGAAACTGGCAGTAAATAATGGGTTTGAATTTCACAGTCCTGAGACTGTGGATCAAAGTACAGAGCATTGCTTGAGATCACAAATGGTTATCTTTCATAACAGGAGCATGACAGGGATTTGGTTCTGTGAATTGCTGAGTGGAACACCAGCCTCTCCAGGGTCTAGGACAGAGAAGAAGGCGGCTGGTAACCACCTCCTGAGACTGGAACGCCATCTTCTGCACTGGGTGGGGCACCATCAGAGGCAGGGCATTGCCTCTGCTGGGCTCAGCCTGTGCCCACTCCTAGCAGTGATTCATGTCTTTCAATTGGAAAGAGACTTGTTTCTTCACAGGAGGGGCTTTGTCTGGGAAGCAGAGGCCTGATTTGTTTTCCCTCTTTGAGCTGGTTTTAGACTGGGCACCCTCCTCTCCATTCCTCAACGTGTCTGTCCCACCTCTCCACTTGCATCCTCACCAATGTTTGACTTTTCTGGGGGAATCATCTCTTTCCTTGTTGTGTCTTTCTGCACTGGAAGCAAAGCAAACACTAAGCCCTCTTCACTTCTTTCAAGTGATGGGGGCAGAAATAAGATAAGCCCTTACCTCTTTCTTTCCTCCCTTCTTTAGCGTCTCTTACCCCTATTTTTGTAGCTCTTCTTACATTCTGGTTGTCCCCTGGGGGAAAAGAAGAAGCCCTGCCATTCTGCTCGACACAGTGTCGCTTCTCTGGGACATAATCTCAGCCCAACACTGCTTTCATTATTCCTTCAGTGGCTTCTTCCAGCCCCTCTGACTATTATACGCCCGAGGACCCTTGCATCTCCTTTAGATTCGCTTTCAGAACCTGCTTTACCTAGCACTCTGGGTACAAAAGAGAAGCTTAGAACTGCCAATTAGCCTGGACAGAGAAGGTGCGTTTAAATAAAGCATGAAGCTGGGTGTGGTGGCACATGTCTACAATTGCATCGGCTCAGGAGGTTGAGGCAAAAGGATCATGATTTCAAAGTCAGCCTCAGCAACTTAGCAAGGCCCTGAACAACTTAGTGAGATCCTGTCTCAAAATAAAAAATAAAAAGGGTTGGAGGTATATATCTCAATGGTTAAGCGCTCCTGGGTTCAATCCCCAGTATTGGAAGGCACCAAGATCTCCCCTGCCCCATTTTGAGGAATCTTATGTCTTCAAAGGCACAGGTCATGTGGCTGAATTAAAAGCCATCGTGGGGGCCGGGGTTGTGGCTCAGTGGTAGAGCCTAGTATGTGTGAGGCATTGGGTTCAATCCTTGGTACCATATAAAAAGGAAACAAATAAAATAAAGGTATTGTGCCAATCTACAAATCTATCTATCTATCTATCTATCTATCTATCTATCTATCTATCAACATAAAGCTATTGTGTTGGTCTCCAGAACACAGGCCATCAGCCATGCCTTGTAAGGGATGGGGGGAGGTTGGGTCCTGGTGCCTTACAAGGTCCTGGAAAATTAAAAACCAAAAATAACATTAGGCAACACAGTGGTCATTTACAATAAAAATTTATTAGGATGAAGTCAAATTAGAAAACTCCATGCTGCCCCACTTGCCCTATTTACCTGGAATGACAAGAATATACTTAGTGGAGTATAAATCAATTTGTGCCTCAGATTCTACTATTTGGAAAGCCAAATTTTTTTTTTTTAAATTAAAAAATCCATGTTCATAGCGGTGTACCCGACACCAGCATGGGTAACGTTTAAGGCTTAGCCAAGGGTCAGCAAAGCATACATTAGTTATAAGCTTTGAGCCTGAGGAAGACATCACCCCCACCATCCCCCAAAAGCAGACCCATCACATAGCCAGGACACCTGAGTCGGGAGCCTGCTCTTTGGAGAAATGGAGTCTAGTATTGACATCTGTATTTCAAGAGAAAAGCGAGCTTGAGGTATCTTATGGCTTCAAAGGCACAGGTCATGCAACTGAATTAAAAGCTATTGTGTTGGTCTCTGGAACACGGGCCATCAGCCATGCCTCGTAAGGGGGGTCCTGGTACCTTGTCCCGATCCTTGGTATGATCCACATGTCATCAGCCTGCTGTCATCAGTTGCTGCCCCCAGGTTGCTCATAGCTGTGAACTTGAGGGCAGGTTAGGGCTCCTGCACAGCTTCCTGCCTGGTGGAGAGCAACCCTATCACTCAGCATACAGAGGAGACCCGCCGCATAGCCAAGAAGTGGTTCAAATACAAGCGAGGAATGAAGGCCTGTTCTTCAGGCGAAGCATGAGTATTTGAAGAGAGATCAGCCTGGGAATGGGTCTTACCATGCTGGAAACTGGCCCTGCATTTGGCATCACCAGCCCCAGCAGTAAGCCACCAGCTTCAAAAGGATGTCAAGAAGAATAGTCGGTCCCCAACACCATGTGGGTTCTTTAAGGCCACCAACAGTGGGTGTTGAACACATATGACCCCGGGGTCATTTAGAACAAGTGGGTGTCAAGTCCTAAAAAATACAAAACTTACCACTTAATGAACAACTGGACATTCCCTTTGGCTTAGGCACAAAGTGTTTACTTTAAGAAGCTCTTTTTCTTATTTTTAAATTCTTCCCCATGAAGGAAATAACATTGGAAATCCAAGTGCAGGTCCCAGACATCTGCCTGTGGAGCAGCGGCACCCTACAGACCCAGCACCCCTATCTCACCACCCTGACCCAGCAGGACTCCCACCTCCCTGCCCCCATCCCACCCAACCCAGGAATAAACACGGCTGTGTCACAGAACTAAGTTCAGATGCATCATACAGAGGGCTGATAAGACTTCTCAGTTTTGGAGGTGCCAGAAGATACTTCTGGCAAGGTTTTGATTCTCTCCAATTTATGCTCTTCATGTGTTTTGCAGCTTCTGCCTTCTCTGTCTGGCTCCTTTTCCTCAGTCAGCCCAGCCTTACTAGTGATTATATCTGTGCTCCTCATGTCATTAATTCATTTGGGATTGGCCTGGAGTCTGCTCAAGCTTGAGTTCATAGCCTCCCAGGCCGAGGTCTCCCTCATAAATGTTTTCCTTGCTTGGTTTCTGGGGCGAAGCTTTCTGGTCCAGGCCTGGCCTTGCAGGAGGACGGCAGGACGAGGGGCTTTGCTCTTGGTAATTCATGGCCAGTTCGTCCTGGTTCACAATGCATTCTGCATCATCCTCCTTGAGCTCTTCCTGGTTTTGGAAAGACAATGAGAGAGACAGGTCAC
Organism: Spermophilus citellus; assembly: GCF_964194105.1. NCBI lineage: Eukaryota > Metazoa > Chordata > Mammalia > Rodentia > Sciuridae > Spermophilus > Spermophilus citellus. The sequence goes on from NC_138188.1 coordinate 40,105,883, forward strand.
TTTACGAGGAAGGCAGAAACCAGTCCACAAGTGTAGGACCATAGATGCTTATTTTCCCTTTTCCGAACTGCTCTGGCTTGCCAAAGCAGGTTTCTGCCATGGGTGTGGCTCAGCATTTCCCTGAATCAGCATTGAAAACTTGGCTGTAAACATAGCCCAAGCCCAAGCAGAGAGTTGTTAGACAACCCACGCCAATTAAGCACCACCTTGGTGCTCAAGGGAGTGAAAATGGAATTCAGACTTTCCTCATTGGCACCCAGTGACATTGGGAGGAATTAGGAGTTGGCACAAGCTAACCTGTTACCTCAGAGTAGGAAAGGTGTCTCATGTTGGTTTTTAAATGCTCCTGACTATCCTGAAGTTCTCAAAACACAAGTTTGGTTATACTTTAACCTTCAAAGGTTCTCTGCTCTGCAGGGTTTTGGGGATGAGGGTCACAAGACTAGACATGATAGGAAGTCACCACTGTGGAATGTCACAAGCTAACAATAATCTTCTTCATACAGAGATTCCCATGTAACAGCAGAGTTTCTGCTTCTATTGGGTTCTGGAAGGCCACACTAAATTACTTGTAGAGTGAATGATGGTTAGAACCCTGGTTCCCAGTTTGAACTGGCACCAGGTAGAGAGCCTGTTAAAACACAGATTTTGGGCTCCCAGCTCCAAGTTTCTGAGATGGTGCCTGAGCATGTTCATTTAGCAAGTTCTAAGTTATGCTGAGGCTGCTGGTCTGGAACATCTTGCAGATGTAGTTTTCTGTATTTATAAGGGGTGGCCAGCTGGACAACCTCTAAGGGTACTTCCAACTCGAAGGCTCTGCTCTGACACTCTGATTTGCTGGTAATGATTCTAATTGCTTCTCAGCAATTTTTTATTCCACTCCCTTGAGCTATAAAGCACGGGCCTAATAATCAAAAGCTCAGAACGCAGCAGTTTGTGAGGACACATGACCTCTTTTACATTTTCCAAGTTCATTTTATGATTAAAAATATTGGTAACAATAAAAAATTGCATTTTTTAAAAGAAGAATAAGCCAACATCAGCAACAACTGAAAAGAGAAGAGAAATGCTTTTTGGAGCAGTGAATTCAAAAAATGTTGCCTGCTAAAGCCGGCAAGGAACAGCTGAGGTTTCTGGGCTCATCAGTATTCACGAAGCTTGTCCACGAGAATCATTACTCACCCCATAGGCCTGGGGACTGGTGAGCAGCCTGGAAATCGGACCGCACCATTCAGGTAAGGTTGTGGTCAGTGGAGGGCCAGAGTGGGTTAAAACTGGTTTCAGGTATCTGAGAGGCCTGTTAAGGAACACTGGTCAAAAGGGAGTTAGGGTTTCGTTTCTCACGCAGCACAAACCTCTGCATGCTACCAAGGAGACATTTATGTTCACCTTTAAATCTCCTACGCCCTCATTCAGGAAGCAATTTGGGCTGCAAAAATTGCTGTTTATAATCTTTGCTCCGCACACTTTTCCAGCTCTCCTGATAGCCTTTCATCATGGAGAAATGGTAAATGGTCCACGCTGGGTTGGAGTGAGGTGCAAATATTCCTCTTCCCTCCCCCACTCCATGTCTCATCTGCTTAGAGGAATCATTCTTAAGAATTACCTTAAACAATAGCATGAAAGATGGTGTTTTCTTAAAACCGCATGCACAGGGCTTAAACCACCAGTCATTTTCACAAAGAAGCGAGAGGTATTTCATAAAATGTTCAGTTATTTCAGAGCTGGATAGTGAACACAGATTGTTTTCCAAGGTACTTTATTTTCACCATTTCAACACAGTCACTTTATCCTTTGTACATCAATGCGTTTCTATACAAAATTATGTAAATAAGCCGGTGCCAGGTTTATCCTATTGTCTAGCACCTGTCTTTCTCATCTCTTCATCCTAAAATGCTCAAACCAGTTAAAAGAAAAACCTGCTCATCTGAAGCCACTGTGTTTCCCTCCAATCTATCAATAATGAAATCCCCAGAGGCTGCCTCAGGTTGCCTTATTATTATTTTTTTCGTTCAAAGAAAAGTAGTGGAATTATTTCACCATTCCATCAGAAATGACTTTTAAGCTTTATATTATTTCCTCTACTGGAGAATATTTCACCTCATCAACTTTCCAAAAAGCTGTAATAAAAAGGAAAAGGGAAGAATGGAAAGCGGTTAACATTGGCTGGCTTGTGAAGATCCGCTTCACCCCAGGCGCTCAGGGTGCGAGCATATCTTGGAGATGACTACAGGAGATGACTCTACAGGAGCCTGTCCATAGCTGTAGGGAGCCACTTTGTCATCCCTGTGATGCCCTGAGCACGTGGGCACCGAGGGAGGATGCAGCCCAGAGGGGACCTGGAATCCGGTTGCCTCTGGTTACCAATCATTTGGCATCACGGCAGCAGCGAGACAGGGGACACCCATGCACACAGCCTGGTTGCAAGAAGAGCACAATGACCGCATAGATGACTCAGAGAGTTTGCAGATCCGACCAAAATGGAAAATTTGATTCCTGCTTTCAGACAGGCATCTGTTGAGCCCAGATAGGACCAAGGAAAGAAAATTAAAGTTCAGGGACTGACATTTGCTCTAACATCTTGGAACTACACCTACAAATCTTAAAAGCCCATGATGATCTTCCATTAATTTTCATTAGAGTGTTATTTCCTTCATTTTATGGATGAAGGAATGGAGGCCTAGAGGTGTTATGATTTTAAATAATCCAAAGATGCCTTTTGCTACTTTGAATCCACCTTCATCACCCAGAGAGGAAGATAATTTATTTATCAGGACAGAATCGTGTGGCCAGCTAGGTTCTCTACAGAGCCAAGCTTACAAAGCTCAGCCTGCTGGTGATCTGCAGCCCCTCACAGGCTGGGACACGTGAGGATGCGCCATCTTGTTAGGGTTTACAGAGGGCCCAGGTCAATGAAAATGTCTTTTAGGAAGGCGAGGAAGACAAGATATATGTACAACTGAAGTTCCGGCCAACTTTATTTCTAGATGGAAAAGTGTCAGCCAGTAAGCAACATTTTTAGAGATGTCATTTGAAAAAAAGTAAGAGGCTTGTCAAAGCTGTAAGAGTTTGAGAGAGGCCTGGGCAACTTCCACTGAGCTTCTCAGTATACTGAAAAAATCAAAATGCCAAAAGTTAGGATACTGTTACATAAGCAAAATGCAAATAGAGCACTGTGTAATGAACATTTTTCTTCTTTCAATCCTGAAGAGGTATCTCTTAAATTAGATTTAATGCTATTGGAGCTATCACTGAAAGGCTCTGGGATTTTGACTTAGAAGACCTGGACATAAATGCCAACTCTCCCATTTTACTGACCAAAGGAACTGTGGCCTATTTTTTTTTTTCCTGCTCAGCCTTGTTTTTTTTTTTTTAATGAATATTAACTGAAATAACATATGAAGAAGTAGTTTCAAGCTTTGATATACTATTCAAATGCTCTATTTACAAAAAAAAAAAAATTTTTCTCAGGCTGGGGTTTCGGCTCAGTGATAGAGTGCTTGCCTAGCATGTGTGAGGCTCTGGGTTTGATTCTCAGCACCACATATAAATAAATGAATAAAGTAAAGGTCTGTCAACAACCAAAAAAATATTTAAAATTTTGATTTTTCTGAGCAATGCTTTCTGGAGAAACGACTGTCCCTTTCACTGTTCAAATAATGGGAGGAACTTGATACTGAGGGTAGAGATTCCAGCTCGGCACTCTGGGCATTTGGGGGTAGCATTGGGATTCACAGGCCATTAAGTGGGTGGAAAATTTAAGCTGGTCCTATACTCAAAACAGCTATCTTGGTTAAATATTGTTGTTGGGGGTGGAGGGAGGGCAGCATGAAGTGGTTGGCAAGGAGAAGAGGGCAGAATTTGTTGGTGTTAGACTCCCTCCAGGGAGCACGGTGCCATTTTGGCAGTTCTGGTCCATCAATAGCTATGGGTGAGCGGGATGAGGCATGGCCTCTGTGGACACAGAGAGAAGTACACGGGATCAGCCACAGCCACAGAGGAGGAGGTGGGGCAGGTCCACACTTACTAGCATCTAGCTTGGCCCAGTTCTTGGTGCTTGATGGACGGCTGTTGAATTTTTGATAAAGGAAAATATTCAGAGGTGGGATGAGAGATGGAAGCTGATTCTGAGCAACTTCTAGAGCAGGACAAAAAAATGGGCAGATGATAGCCGCGAAATGAGATTTCTCTGAGGATTAAAGATGAAGAAGGGTCAAATCAAATTTGGACAACTTAGGCCCATGTTATAGACAAAGGAGACCCCAAAAGGGTGGTAGCATAAAATAAGGTGCCTGAAAATTACCTTTGTGTTTCATTTACTCATTTATTCCGTTATCACTCACCTGCTCTTGTTTTTATTTTATATGTCCAACGAGCAAGGGACAGACAAGGCACCCACACAAGAAAAGTATCCATTATATCATGAGATGGAAAACTTCCTTGTCTTCAGCCTGTGGCCTCCTCGAGAGCAGCGGTATCCACTTCCCCTGGACACAGAGCTTGGCACATTTTAGATGCTCAAAACAGTCGTTGAATTAACAGGGACAAGAAGATCAGAAAGGGCAGATAAATTACTCAGTGGAACCCAGCCAATTAATTTATGGCAGAAGCAGGCCTGAAACTAGAGACTCGTGTATCACGTCTAGCTGTCACCCTCCTGTCACAGGGACACTGAGTAACTGTGAAATCAGGGAATCAGTGACTTTCCGGGTTCTTCATTGTTAAGCAGTGTGTGGACAGTGGCTGTATCTCCAGGGTTACCTGAATTATTTAAAAGTCAGAAAAATCTTTGGATCTACAGAAAAAACCTCAACTGCATTTTTTTACAAAATGTATTATTTTTCTCATCAGTTTCTAGTATAAGTTTGGGGAAGGAGGTCCCCCCATTGGGTATTTCTGGTATGGTTAGTTTTTGCTTCTCTAATAAGCTAGAAATACATCGAGACAAAATGTTAAGCTCTTGGGGGGAAAAACAGTGACTTTTCTCATCTTTAAAGGGCATAAGTCTGGACATGGCAGTTTGGTTCAGGACGAGTAAAAGCTGCAACTCTAGTCAGGATCTAACGTGCGTGAAATAGGAAAGACAATCAGCAAATGAATGAGAAGCTCTGAGAAGGTCCAGAGCTAAATTTAGCGCTTAAGTGCATGAACATCTGAAATACCCGATAACGCTAATTTCTCTCTCTTTTGTTTGTTCTTTGGTTTTGGTTATTTTAAATCATCATGTTTTATTCATTGTAAGTGGCTAAAACCAACCACGGGTGCCCAGCTTGCTCAGGTTTCTGCTTCGTATCAAGTAGTTTTGCCTGGGTTGCAGAGAGGCAAAAACCCCAAGCAAAGATCCATCTCTATAAATGGACTATGTGCCCCCGTCCCCAATTCATGTGTTGAATGAAACTCTGGGCATCCCCTCCCTGCCCCACGACTGAGGTTGTTTGGAGGTGGGGCCTGTGGGAGGAAATTAGAATTTGAGGAGGTCATGAGTGTGGGGCCCTCGTGATGGGATTAGTGCCCTTATAATGCTGGAGAGCTTGCTCTTTCCACCTCAAACATCCTGTGCGGGGACATAGGGTGAAGGCTGCCATTGGTGAGCCAGGAAGAGAACCATCGTGGAAACCCAACCATGCTGGGCACCCTCTTCTTGGATTTCCAGGCTCTGCATCTGTGAGAGAAAATCAGTGTCCAATGTTGAGTCCCCTCGACTGTGGATTCTGCTATAACGGCCAAGATGACTCAGGGCATCCCTTTTCTCTGGGCCTCTTCAAAAGTCTGGTTTGAGAGTCCCATGAGCTACGTTCAGTCTTGTCTTCCCCTCAATCTGCCTCATGGTGAAGATCGTCTAGGCTGATCATCTTGGATGGGATCATGTAGGAAGTACAGATCTGAGACCTGTCCTGGAGATTCGGATTCAGAGATCTAGAATGTGCCCTGGGACTCTTTTTTATCAAGCAGCCCAGGTGACCCATGATCTGTTGGGAGCAGAGTGATCTATCTTTGGAGAACTGCCTCCACGGGGCACTCCAACTCTCAATGGAAAAATATGAGGATATGGTTCTTTACATCCATAAGGCCATAATTTTTAGGGTGAAGATGGGTATAAAAAAAAACCAACTCATTTATTTCTGAACCCAGGCCCATGTAATGGCCTTTGCCAATTGTTCCATTTTGCCTGAGGGATGGGACAGATATTTGGCTGGAGAAGATGAATCCCCTGGTGTTCCAGCTGGGAGTGGATTAATGGCACATCACGGCTCAGTTTGTGGAAGAAAACTGTACCTTTTGGGAGCACTGTGTGTGTCTGTAGGTGTAGGTAAGTGATTTTCATGTAAGGGAGAATGATTCTCAATGTACAGATGCACAAAGAAGGCAGGCACTTTTTCTCTGTGTAGGGTTTTCAGGATTACTCTCCATTCTGCATTCTCATTTATAAAGCATTTTCACTTGCCTTGTTTTCCTCTCACACCCAAGGTGAGTACGATAGTTCCATTTCACAGATGCATACATGTGTAAACAGAGTCTCTTCTAACCCACTCTTCCTTCCATTTCCAGACTGCTTTTTAGCTTCCAGGGCCAGCTTGCTACCAGAGATGGTCAGGGATGGATGCCAGGTGGGTGGAAAGGGTAAGTGCATCCTGGGGTGGGTGCCAATCTGGCTCTTCAGGCCTGAATGCTTCTGCAGAATAACTAGGTCCCACTTGCCCTTAACTTGCTGACTCCCTTTCCCACCATATTGTTATTTACAGCGCACGCACCCAGGAGCAGAGCTGGCAGAGGATACCCCCAAATTGTACATACCCCATTGCTCTTTTTCCAACATGCAAATCACACTCCTTCTGTTTGGTTCTCAGGAAATGTGGCCTAACGAATCATGTTCCTCCTCATCTCTTTGGAAGATTGTCTGATTCTGCAATTGTACATTCACTGTCTTGCCTTGTTGGTCAAGTGTGTGACCAGCCATTCTTTGGCTGGTGTTGGGGTTCAGGTGGGAGGGAAGTTTTTAAGAGTCCAACCAGAAGCCTTCTTCTGGAAGCTCTTTCACCCCTCTCTTCTCACTCCACTGGCTCAAGGAAGGAATCCCAGCTCGGCTCTGTGTGCTTGCAGGGACCATGGCAGGCTGTGGGAGTATTGTATCTGATTTTTTCTCTCTTCGTGTGATCTTAGCAGCCATTACACTGCCGTGGAATGCTCTCTTTCCTCAATGGAGATTGCAAATAGTGAAATTCTAATTGCCTTTAAAATAATTTTATTAGGAGGTATACTTTTATAAAGAGTCACTTATTTATCCAATTGGTATAGTCAGTGATACAGTTGATGTAGGAAAGGCTTGAGTCATTCCATGTATTTGTCCGTTTTCAAGATCCTGATTTATTCCCCTTCATTCTCTGAAGATGACTAATTCTTTGTTCGAATATCACTTTCAAGTAATGGATTTCAATGTGTTTGATGACTCATCTTTGGTCAGTGAGAGTATTTTCAAATTGGCTCCCGAGTCCTCCTGACATGACACCAGTGTTTTTGATAACTTCCTCATCACATGTGGAAGTGTCTGATTCTGCAATTGTACATTCACTGTCCTGCCTTGTTGGTTAAGTGTGTGACCAGTCGTTCTTTGGCTGGTGTTGGGGTTCAGGTGGGAGGGAAGCTTTTAAGAGTCCAATCAGAAGCCTTCTTCTGGAAGCTCTTTCACCCCTCTCTTGTTCTAGGCTTGTCTTGTACATGTCCTGTCTCAGACCTTGAGCTGAACATTTCTCTATATTTTTCTAGTTTTGGTGGAAAATGGTCTTTCAAAACCACAATCTGCAAAAGGATTTCTGCACACAGTGGAGTGCTGGTAAATATCTAACAATGTACTCTGTTGGAAAAGAAAGGCTGGATTCGTAGCGTTTTCCAATTTCCATGGTGTAAATACTCCATCGCAGCTGAATTTTAGGCTATTAATAGGAAGTCACTGAACTTAGAAAGGTGTGTACAATCTGTTTTCATCAGTTAACTGCTATTTATCTCTAGTTATGAATCTCAGAGACACACAGGATAACAGAATTATGATATTTCATAATCACCAACTGTTTTTCTTGTATTGTACACAGAGCAGTCTCAGAGTAACACTGATGTGACCATGATAATAATTACTTAAGATATTAAAACTTTTTTGTAGATTCTGAAACATTATTTGCATTAAAATATTTTTTCATTCTAAATTTCCATTTGCATGAAAACTATAATGTAACTATATACAGATATACTATATTTATATATCTGAACTATATCTGAACATGTAGCCAATACATATTGTACTCTCTCCCTCATTCAGTCTGGTCCTAAAAATTACTATGTATCGAATTCTCATCTCCAGGCCTTATCTGTCTGTCTAGTCATTTGATTTTCTGAAACTGGTTATTTAGTAAGTTTCTTAGGAAGGGCTCTTGGGGTCAGTATTCTCTGAGTTCTTGTCTACTGATAAGTTTGTGCTCATTATATTTTAAAAGTTAGTTTTGCTGGAAATAAAACCATTGGCTATTCTCTCTTGGAGAGAGTATAGATATATTATTAGATATATTATTCTATTTCAATTGCCATAAGGAATTGCTCCTGAAAAGTATAACAAAATATAATTTTCCTCTTATAAATCACATATTTTTTTCTAAATGTCCAAAGGATTTTATCTTGAGTTTATCAGTATCACTAAAATTGACCAGTGTCGCCTGTTCCAGGCTGGTAGGCACAGGAGTGCTCATTCAATGTGTAGCTCTACATGTGTTTTTATTTCAGGAAAGTTCTCTTGCATTAGAACTTGCTATTTCCTCATTTTGTTCTCTTTCTTCAGGGACTTCTATTTTCTGAATATTCATTTTTTTTTCACCTATCTTCAATGGTTGTCACTTTCTTCCAGATGCTTTATATTTTTTCTTTATTACTTTTTGATTTAAAAAATTTTTATCTGCTATGTCTCTTAAGGTATTACTTATTGTGTTTATTTGCTTTTGTATGCCTTTTCACTTAGTTTTGATTTCTGAAAAGATTTTTTTCCTTTTCTTTTCAATTATTTCCAGAATTTGATATTTTTCTAATTCTGGCTGATATTATTGTTTCATTCTTGTATCATTTTCTTAACGTCTTTTAATGTGTTTCATGATCCATTCTGTGGATTTATCTTTCTGTCATACTTTCCTTGCCTGTGGGGATGTTATTCTCCTCCTATCCACTCTTTCCCTCTTAATAACTGCATGAGATTTGGCCTCTATTATATATATATATTGGTGGTGCTGCTGGGGATTGAACCCAGAACCCAGGGCCTTGTGCATGCAAGGCAAGCACTCTACCCACTGAGCTATATCCCTAGCCCCCTGGCCTCTATTCTTTTCCATTCATTTTTATATGAAATTATTTCTTGAACTTATAGGATGATTCAGGGTTTAGGAAAGCTTTTCCAATTTCAGAGTCCCATTTTCTGTGATTTTTGTTCAGAACTGTGGCAGCTGCTTTCTGGTATTGTTGCCCTGTTTACCTGCCTGCTGCGCTGGACGGTATACCTTGTCTGTCCTTTGTCACCACTGTCTACACTATTCAGCTCTGATTCCATTCCATGCAGTTTATCCTCAGTGTGGGTCCTTCCCTGGCGGCTCCACCATGAGAGCTCAGGGGTCTTGATGGCTCTGGTCCTCCACTCTCCCTTAAGTGACTCCTGTAGGAGAAGGTGATACCACCCACTCCCTGCCGGACTCTGGTGTCAGTGACATTTTTCAAAAAACACCTGCCACATTCTCCAGGCAGTGATGTTGGCTCTCAGGGTCACTACTCTTCTTGGGGGCACCCCAGATACTGCCCAGTGGCTTCCTCTTTCCTGAACAGAGGCTTTGTGCTACTGAAAATAGAAGTCTCCACCCACTCATAACTTAGGGTTTGCGGGAAAACTTGCCCCTAGTGTAAATAGTGTAACACATTTGCTGTAGATGTGTTCAAGGGTCTTCAGTTTAATTATTTAAATATTCTACTTGAAACATTTAAAGACTGTGAAGTCAATGTCATGGCCATCTTCTCAGAATCCTCCGAGGACTGTATTATATTTGATCTATCCTGGGTGAGTGGTGAAATCAGGCTATGAGTCAAAAGAAACATGGCCTATTTTTATATTATCCTCTATGAGCTGCCTAAGCTGAGACCTGTCCCTGATCAAACAATGTAGCTTGGAATTATCACAATGAGCACAGAAGTCACAGCTAGGTGAGCCAGGTGAGTCAGACGATGCCTGGAGCCATAGTTCTTAACCTTCCCTGTCAGTGGCTTCTGTGAAAAAATACCAGCATGTTTCATCATTTGCATTTGATTTCACATGACATTTCAGAGAGTTCCCAGGTGCCTTGAAACCCATCTCTACTCCCATCCAGGCTTGAGTTAGGAAACTGGTCAGGAGTGATTATATATTAAGAAGGAAGGCAGATGAAGGGCTGATAAAGAGGTATGCTTCTTATCCTATTTGTTCTGGGAGTTGGTTGTAGCAGGGATATCTGGAGGATCTACCTATCACATGCTAAATAATTCTTCTTGGCTCCTCAGACCCAGACATTCCAGGGACAGAGGAAGGGCAGCAGGGTTTGTTGGACAGGTTAAAGGAAAAAGGGCAGTTCTAGGGCACCAAAGAAACCAGCATAAGTAGGGCAAATAGACCCAAGATAAACAGGGGACACAATAGAATTGTGAAGCTGCTGGAAACCGGAGAGTCCATTTGATCTGCATCTTGGGTCTTAATACGAAGAAAGACTAAACCCCAGGCTTCTCCAAGCTGCTCACCTGACTATGTCAGAATTTCCCATTGAGCTTATTAATATAAAGATTCCTGGGCCCTTGAGCCAGTTTCCAGGTGGGCTGGGAATATGCACTTCAACAGCCCCCTGAACCCACTGCAGCAGAGCAGAGTGGTGCCTGGTCTTTTGAAGGACTCAGGGTTTGGAGGTGCGGCATGTTTGGGCTGCATAGTGCAATGATAATAACAGCAATGATATTACTTTCGGTACTATTGCTTCTCTTTCTGCTTTGGGTCTTTAAAATTTTCCCTTTGGAGACACGATGGGACCAAGAGACTCCCAGGGATCTTTGCTGCCAACCAGATGTAGATGAAATCCATTCATGCCATATGGCCTGTAACATTTGGCTCATGTTGTTTAGAAAGAAAACAGTTTTGGAGAAAAATGTTGCTGCTACTCACATGGAGTGAGTCTTGGCTTTTGCGGATCTTCTGAGTGAAGGAGGTGCTGCCCAGCTAACAGACTCCCTATAAGCTCCCATGGGTTTTGAGAACAGGCCTGACGTGCCTTGGAGACTCAGACTCTGAGGCATCATCTGCTCCCAGGCTGGAATAGGGGGTGTCCCTAGTCCAATGTCACTGGTTTGCTTATAAGAAGATAGTGAGGTGAGGACATGGGAAAATAGGGAGAACACAATATGGACAGAAAGTAAAGATTGGAGTGATGCACCCACAAGCCAAGAGACATCAGGGGTCTCTGACCATTGCCCAGAGGTAGAAGAACTTCTGACATGGTTTGGAGGACATTTCCATTTGCTTCCTGTGCTCATCACTGATAGAACATGACCTTGTGGGAGGTGGAGTCTCAGCCAGCAGCCCCAGAAACCATATTTAAGGCAGAGGTGGTCAGCACGGCCCAAGCCCTCTCAGGCTCACACAGCACCCCCTCAATTTCCAGAATGGAGTGTGAGCCTGAGAGAGGACACGTCCTCTTGGTGGGCAGGGACAGGGATCCCACAGGGATGCACAACCATATCGTCCTTTGCCTCTGGGAAGATAGGAATATTCGCTTCTGTCCCCACAACTGCAGTGTAGGCTTCCCAGGTCAAGATTTCAGAGAATGAAGCTGAAGAGGAGACTTCACCAGCACTTTCAGGAGAAGGGGAACAGCCAATAGCAGGCACCAAATCCCACGGCCAGGACCTGGCTACTCGGACTGCTTCTCGATGTGGGCATGAGTCTCTAAATCCTTGTGTTTCAATTTCTCCTTACCAAGGAGACACATGGTGCTCTGAGATTGGGCAGAGACACTATTTAGAGATTGTGATTAACCTGTTGCTCATTTCCTGGGCTGCCATAACCAGGTGCCACATCCTGGGTGGATTGAAACAACAGAATTTACCACTGCCTCTTAGTTCTAAAGGCTGGAAGTCCAAGATCAAGGTGGTGGAAGTGTAGATTCTTCCTGGGGGCTCAGAGGGCAAATATGTTCCATGTCTGAAGTTCTTCTACCTTTGGGCAATGGTCAGAGACCCCTGGTGTCCCTTGGCTTGTGGGTGCATCACTCCAGTCTTTACTTTCTATCCATATTGTGTTCTCCCTATTTTCCTATGTCCTCACCTCAGTATCTTCTTATAAGCAAACCAGTGACATTGGTCTAGGGACACTCCCTATTCCAGGATGACCCCATCTCATCTTAACCAATTCCATCTGCAAACCAACTTATTTCCAAGTAAGGTTACCCTTTGTGGTTCCAGAGGTTAGGAATGTATCTTTCTTGGTGGAAACAATTCAGCCTATAACACTTTGCTGCTTCTGAATAAGCCCAAGAATTCTGTTTATTTATTTATAGTTTTTTTTTTGGTATTAGTTAAAAACACAGTGTAGGTTTGTGTGCCCTATTATTATTGTTATTATTATTATTTTGCAGTGCTGGGGACTAAATCCAGGACCTTGCATATGCTAGGTAAGTGCTCTACCACTGAGCTAAAATCCTTGCCCCCCGCCCCTCCATTGGCTTTATATCACTTCTCTGCTACTTATTATCTGAGTGCTCAAGTTTCCTGAGCTCTTTGAACCTTGTAAAATGGAAATAACTTAGTAGAGTAATGACCCCACAAAGGAGAGGATTGAATGAGATAAAAATAGATCTAAGTTTTAGCACCATTCTGGGCACATGCTTAGCACTCAGTAGATGTTAGCTAACATTATTTGTTCACTGTGTCCCTTGAGGAGTTCCAAGTATCAGAAATATATTTCAAACATTCTCAAGTTAGTTTACTAGTGTAACACTGACCACAGGCCCTGCAGGGTTCATAACACTTCTTTTGTGGCCTTTGGAGCCTGAGAAGGTCATTGCAGAGTTTCTCCCCAAGGCTCCCCTCTTTCCTTCTGGTCCACGTGGATGTCCCCAGGGAGGCACAGTCAGTGTCTGACTGATGTCATAGTTTCACAGCAAGATTTCAAGCAAGCACTCACATGACGAGGGTCCCCACTCAGGTGGGGAATGGCCGTGTCTCCACTGAGGTGAGATGTTTGCTTAGAAGGTAGGGTTCTTCACCAGGGCCTCAGGTGTTCAGTGTCATTTTAGAGCAGCCCTTTCTTACCATCACATTTGTTTCTCTGAGCCCTGGTTGTCCTTGAATCCCCTTCTAACTTGCCCACAGTCTATGGGTACATTCTCTTGCTGGCCATTTAGCAGATTGCTTAATAGGAAGCCTGCCTGCATCTCTTTGAGGAAGACAAAGGCCCCCACCCCCATCCACACACACAAACTCAGGCAACGTTGACTGTCACCCACTGAGTTTGTTAACGGGTGACATTGGGTTATTTTTGAGCTGAGGAATGAAAACCATTCAAGAGACATTAGAAACTCCATTTTCTTTGAGCAGACAAAGGAGACAAAGGACAGCTCTTGGCTGGTACAGGGTCACATGTCATAAATAATGTCCTTCTCTCCAGGTACATTTTCCCTCTCAGATGTAGTCACTTTCAAACTTTTTTCACCTCCAACCCCCTACCTAGAAAGACATTTTACAATTGCTACTCAGCACATGCTCTAATACCTGTTTGACCCTTCTCAAATAAAACTAGAATCATTCTTCAGGCTATGTGTACACGCATGAAAGAAATGAATTTCAGGTGGTGTAGTTGGAAATATTCTCCTTCTCATTCTAAGTTCTATTCTATTCTATTCTATTCCATCCCATCCATTCCACCCCCTCTTCCATTCTCCTCATACGAGACCCTGATAACCTAGTACTCACCCGTGTCTAGTTCTCCTCATTCTGGTATCTGAAGTAGGTGTGTTGGCACCCCTTGAGGTAGGAGAGGCCATATAACTAGTTCTAGCTGTTATGGTTTGGACATGAGGTGTCCCCCCTACCAAAGCTGATGATGGGCAGTACAGTAATATTCAGAGCTGAAATGATCAGATTATGAGAGCTGCAACCAAGTCAGTGGGTTAATCCATTTGATGGATTAATAATTTGAAAGTACTACTATCCTGGGTGGTAACTATTGGCAGGTGGGGTGTGGCTGGAGGAAGTAGGTCACTGGATGTGTGCTTTTGGGGTTTATATTTTGTCATTGACACCTTGTTCTCTCTCTTTCTCTCTCCCTCTCTTACTCCCCCTCTTTCTCTCTGCTTCAGGGTTGACGTGAGCTGAGCCAATTTTCCTCTGCCACTGCCCTTCCACCATGATGCTCTGCCTTACCTTGGGCCCAGAGCTATGGAGTTGGCTATTCATGGACTGAACCTTTGAAACTATGAACCCCAAATAAACTTTTTCTCCTCTAAATTGTTCTTGTCCAGTATTTTGGTCTCAGGAACAACAAAAAAAGATGACTAACACACTGGCCAATGTATTGTGGTCATGAGTGACTATCATCCCTGCTAGGTGAACATGAGAGGCCAGCAGGTGGTCCTCTGGTTGACAGCTTCTCTACAGCGAACTAAGCAGGCCTCAGGTTGAGACAGAGGAGCCACAGATGAGTGTCCAGGTCTCCAAGTCACCACGTGGAGGACAATTTCCCTAGAGAGTTGCTCATCTCTTAGCAGCCTTTAAGTCACAGAGAAATGAAACATTGCTTAATGAACCACTGAGATTTTGGACATGCTTATTATCATGGTTGGTCTACACAGCAGAGAATCCCTTATATGACATGCTTGGGACCAGAGTGTTTTGATTTCAGTGTTTTTCAGATTTTGGAATATTTATGTAAACATTACGTATAGAATGTATACATATACACATAAGGAGATATCACGGAGATGGGACCCCAGTGTGAACACAAAATTCATTTGTGCGTCACGTACAACCTATCGCAAGGGCTGAGGGTAACCTGCTGTGATGTTTTTAGTATGCCTGTGTTTTGACTGCAACTCCCACTGCACCTTGAACCAGAGCTGCTTCTCTTTAGCTTTTTCACTGTGTGGTTCCACATCAAATTTCACCCAAACCAAAGGTTCCTCTGGATAACAATGACCATGATGCATATGCCAAGATTAGAGAATCCACACACTTGGAAACAGGTTGATTTATCAAAGCTGATGTGGAAGGCCTTCCCAAGCTCCTCATCATTCCCCTATCCACCAAATTCTTAAGACTTATCTGACTTTGCGTGTTGTTTCGAATGGCCTTCCTCCCCCGCTTTGTCTTTCTGGGAAGGCCCAACGGTTCATTGAAGACAATTGGGTCCATTGTTACTTGCCCACCCAATATCTAATCCCCCTTTTCTTCTTACTGTAGAAGCACTAATCTGTTAAGATATTCTATTTCCCCAGCAGCTGGCTAGCGAAATGGAAGAAGATGCTAGATGAAATTTCTAGCTATCAATTTTTCCCCTTTCTGCCTAGGACTTGAATAAACTGTTTGGAGATTCAGCAACCATTCTGATTTCAAGAGGTAAACTTGACAATTGAAACTAACACTAAGGATGGCAGAGAAGAAAGGCAGGAGGAGTGTGGGAGTATTACCAGCCACAGATTATCTTCTATTTTGATTAATTCATTGCTATTTGGAATTTTTGCATCATACACAACCAATAATAATCCTAATAGATATATGACAGTATTTTTCCTTTGCCAGTATTCCTGGACCCGAACTAGGGGATTTCTTTGCTGTGGGCTCTGGTAAGCCCATTTCTAACTGTACTTATTATAAATCTACCAGAATAATTTGATGATTTGACGATATGTAGACTGTGAGCTCCTTGAGGGAGGGGCATTGTCTCACTTCTCCTTGTGTCCAGATGTAATGCCCAGAACTAATTCCTCTCAACTGGTGGTTGTTGAATTGCATTGAGACTGAAAAGGGACTTGGGGTTTTCAGTTCGCATGCAGATTCTTTGGGAAGAGGATTATCTGAAACCTGTACCTTATTTTGGATTTAGTGGGCAGTCACAAGGTCATGGGAAATGACCCCGGAGCGGGCCTTGGGGATGAGTGGGGACTGGGCCTGCCACTAGAGGAAAAGGTGCGAGAACAGCTGCTGTGGATTTCAGCCCTCTGGGGTGCCCCTGGGCAGTTCTTGTTTTTCTTTACATTTTCTGGTGTATAAAACCTCACAGTCCTGGAAAGTCCTGGAGGAAGGAGAGACTCAGAATGCCTTATGTTGCTCTGCCTCCCCCACAGGCAAAGCTCTTCTCCTGAGACCAGGTATCACAGATAACTGGCTCCTCGGGTACACCTTACATCTGTCCTGTAAGCCCCAACCCTGTCCCCTTGGTTGTCCCACACCACTTTGGAAGGCTCCTTTACTCTTGAGTTGCAAGATGAAATGAATGTGTGTTTGGATAAGATGCTTTTAGGCTCAAGATCAAAGTCTTCCGTGCTCCGGGTCTAGACCCCTTTCAGAGTGAGTGCAAAGCTTGCTTTCCCCTTGAGTGAATTGTGGGTGCTGAGAGAGAGGAAGTCCTGCCTATATCCACCCCACCCACATCTTGGGAGTAGAGCCTAGAAGGCTGTTTGGAAACTGGTGCGTTGAGAAGATGGGAAGATGCACTTTTATTAAAACCACTAAAAATTTTATTGGCATGAACAAATCTGAGCCTTTGGCTAAATAAAACCACCAGAGAGCAAATGAGACCGTGACTCATGATATGATTATCCTCTCCTTATAAAAATAATTAAAAAAATGTTTTGGTAGGTTCGCTTGTGGGTGTTTGTGTGTTCACTTTCATAAACAGTTCCAGGTCCTGCTCTTTCTTTTCTTTCTTATTTTTTGATAAGGTGCAGATCTGGACTTCAGCCAAGCCAGTGGCAGGAGCTGTCCCGCTTGCCTTGCCACAGAAAAGGAAGAGAAGGCACGGGGTCCTTATGCAATTCCATGCTCCTAAATCAAACCTCCCATTTGCCTCGATTATTTACCACTGCTTTGTAATTGTGAGCAGACAGCTGAGTTGAGCTGGAAGTCTATTCATCCTTTAAAGTGACATAAAGTGGCACTCGGAGTCCCAGACCATAATTGTTCTTTTCTCCTTGTTAATATCAAACTGCTGCTAGGAGTTCTGGGAAGGAAGATTCATTTGATGCCAGTTCCAGAAATTTCAAGGGGGCTCAGTGTTCAGCCCTTTTTTGAAACCCAGTTTGAAATCACTCTGAGGAATTGGAAAGGCGGAATGGACCGTGTCCTTCGGGTAGAAGGCCCCTCTCAGTGTTTCAGCAGGGCCAAGAATTTCCCTCGTCAAATCCCTCGACTACTCAGTTGTGGTCACGGGTGGAAGTAACTAGTTTCTCAGAGATGTGATTATATTGTAGATATCTCCAGCTTATCCTGAGTGTTAGGGAACTGGAATTTGGTAAGGAAAACTGGATCTTATGAACATTCCACCTCCACTTGGTAGGACCTTGGTGTGTGGATACTCTGCTATCCACTTAAAGTCCTTTTCAAAAACCAGAAGCTCATGGGAAACACTCTGCAAAGGTGGGAGGACCCTTCCCCTTCAGCCAGGCTCTCAGCACCAGTCCCCCAACCCCCACTGGGGGATCACTCATGGGTCACCCACCAAACCCAGCAAATCATCCTGCTGATAAGATGAGTGACCCTGAGAGTCATTTGCTCTGGATCCACATGAGGTTTCAAATATCTTCGAGATCCCTCTTGATTGGTCCAAACTAGGGCTTGGGGAGTGTAAATATGGGCTGATATCAATGGTCCTTTCCATGCTGCGGATGAGTCCCTGCTGTTTCTGTCCCCTGATTCTATGCAACACCGTTCAGTTTTTGATTTAAATTAGCATCAAAGGTGGCCAGCTCATACCTCCCGCACTTCTGACTCGGAATTGCAACATTGATGGTGTCCAGCATTTATTCAACATGAATTGGAAAGTACATTGGAAACTTTGTGCTAAGCATTTTACATGAAAAAAATCTCTGTTAATCGCAGGATGTAGTTTTATCTTTATTCTCATTTTATGGGTGAGGAAACAGGAGGCAGAGGCTGGTCCATGGCTATATAATAGGATGGGATGAGGCTGGGTGTCAATGCAGGCTCCTGTGTTGCAGGCTGCCCCCTTCTGGGGCTCTTACCTTGGAAAGAGTCCTCAGAGGGGCTTCTTAGAGAAGGCCTCCACTTTTCTGCCTTCTCTGAGGCTTATGTGGCATCCTTCACACCTGAAACTATCAACCTAACAGGAGAATGACACCTGGGAACTTTGTGACATGACTCATGGGCCTTGGGTTAGGAGCGGAATCAGCCAAAGTTTGGTATAATAATGTTTTCCAAGGGAAAGTTTACTGGAGACTTCCATGTGCAAAGACGGAAGCTTTAATATTTTTGCCTCATGTGTCCCTTATTCCTGGAGGACCAAAAAAGAGAAGGACAGGGCTCCGGAATCTCTTTTTCTCCCCTCACCCTTTCTTCCTATTAAACTTTTGAGCTTCTGTTCACAAACTGTGGTGTTTTTTGAGAATTTCAGGCATTAAACAGTTGAGAGAGTATGAGACGTGGCTTGGATATCAGGATGGGTGACACATCCAGAACTGAAAGATTCTCTTCTCTTTCAGACAGAAAAAGGGAGGTCAAGGTCATTCAAAAGTTGATGATTTTAGAAAATGCTGGGAAATTTTCATATCCTGCTCACCATCTGTTGACTTAATGTTAGTCGTTATCATTTTCTCCTAACTAGGTGGTTTTCTTTTTGTTACTGATTTTAAGAAGGTTTGAAAAGGATGCTATGTGTGTGGTTGGGAGGTGGCGGGGTGGGCAGGGATAGGGAGGGCTGGGTAGACCTTCCCAGGTCCTGCCAGAGAGCTGTGATGAGGCCCTGGGCAGGATGCCCTGAGCAGGGTACCCTGGGCGGGGTGCACATGGTGCTGATGGACACTGGGGTTCCATGACCTTTCTGAGCATTTGGAGGAGGCCACATAAGTAGTCCCTCCTAATGGCTTCTCCAGGGCCACAGGAACATGATACCATTCAGAGTCCATGGAGTAAATCTGATATTTTGAAGAGTCCAAGGATTCTCAGTACAGCTGGATCCCATGGTCCCCATAGTGTCCATGGCCTGGTGATGTCCTTTCTAGCTCCTAACTTTAAGTTCAGCTAAGGCTTCCTAGAGCATTCATGCTCAGGTGAGAGCTGCCATTGTTGGTGCTGTGTCGAGGTTCTTTTTCTTCCATTGGTTCTTCCCAGTTCCGGCTGCAGCTCTAAATGTATCTGGAATTTCGTCTCAGCAGACCTCAAGTGACCACATGGAACCATCAGCAGGTCATTCTCTGGTGTCTCCCCAGGAAGCAAAAACCTCAGCTTAATTCCAAACATATTAGAAGAATATGTCTCAGCGTCTGCCAGACGGTGGAACTGGTGCCAGGGCAGGTCACCTCTGAGAGATTAGAGGCGATGCGATTAGAGATCTTAAAGCAAAACGAGATCCCTCTATTTCTGGACATTATGAAGCTTGTGACAGCAGAATTGGCCCCATCTCAGGCCCCTCTCTGGCCTGGTACCTGGGACGGGAGATGATTGCTGGCCAGTGGGGAGACCCATGGACATCCAGCATGGCATCTCCAGGTGGTCAGTTGGCATGGGGAGGGGAAATGGTGAAGCTGGGGACATTTCCTTCTTTATGTTCCACCTTTGCTTGGCCAGTTCTTACCCTGGGCAAAGGTTTTGCTGTGCCAGTTTAGAAGCAGGCTAGTAAAGCAAACTGTGATTTATTGCATGACTCAAATTGTCACGTGGTCTGGGCAGACAGGAAAGGCTGATAGGACTTAGAAGAAAAAAAAAATCAAACTTCCTTTACCTCTTCCTTGTACTCTGGGAACTTCCCTTCCCGGGTTGGCCATACTGGGCTTCCCTTGTGATTTCGAGTCTCGTTTTTATGATTCACAGATTGCTGAAGTCCAAGGAAGAACCTGGAGCAGGCCCCCCATTGTTTGGTGTCACCCTTACAAATTCTTTCTCTCTTTGCTCACACAGAGAAGGAGCTGACTGCACAGCTATTCCCTGAGGACTTGGAAAGGTTCCTGAGACTGCTATTTATGCAACCCAATGCTGTCATTTTCCCATTTTCCGCTCAGCACCTCGTTCTTCATTGGTAATTATAGTGAGTGGGTTTATAAAATCACTGCACCTGTAGACCTTTGCACTTCAATTAGAAATGACCTGTATTAAGAGGGGCATTTATATAAAGTGGACTCCAAAGATTATTTTAAAGATGAATAATATTCCCAGAGATTAACTTTGATTTTTTTTTTCCAAGAAGGGCTCAAAATTACACCTACTTCTCTTTGAGTATAACTACAATGGTGTTCTTCAGTAGATTTTGGCCTGTATCTAAAAAGTTTTTCCAGGAAAAAAACCCCTTAGGCTTTTGATTGATTTGTTTTTATTCAGAAAAGCTGGAATGGAATTAATTTTATATGTAGAGAACTGGCCATTGCTTCTGTGGCTGACAGTACTACAATAGGCAAAAATGGAACATTTCCTTCTGAACGGAATTGTAGTGAATTGAGAACTAAAGAGCTTATGGAAAATAGCTTTCAAATGATTATTTTTGTTTGCTTAAATGCTTGATTATGATGATTGTAATTCCAGCTATACACAAAAAGAGCACAGGAAAAAAAAAAAAAAGCCTGGCCTTCCATTATAACAAAACCCAAGAACACATCATACTTTACAAAATCCAAATGTCCATAGGTTTCTTAGGACCGCTAAGTAAAAAATAAATATACAATTCAAGTTCTACTTGTTTGTATTTTCAGGGCGAAGAGTTCTTTCTAGGCTCTCTTTAGAAGATTTACCTTAGCCCTGGGTCACTAACAAGTTATGAAAGGCAACTTGAATTTTCTGGCTTCGTGTGCAAAGATTGGGCCTCTGCAACACAGGGAGCCCTCGGAGGATGAATAATAATACATCCTCAGGTGGCGTGGGGTTCTAGACATTGGACTCAAGCCTGTCACTGACGCAGCTGGTTTTAGATGAGATGATTTCACGATGGCTGCAAAGGAGACCTCCCGCATTACCAAGCAGATCCCTGTTGACAGTGACATTCCACATATAGTAATTTCTCTTGTTTTTTACTTGGCAAGAGGTAGGATCTCTACAGACATGTGGTCACTGTAATAGCTTACACCATGACCAAGATGAATAATATTAATAAACTATGACACTCAGAGCCAAAAATGATCAGTCTAGTAGAGGAATTCAAATCTTCCAATGACTTTGGAAGATCCATGGACCACTGTGGCAAATCAAACTCTGATCCTTTCTGGTGAAAAGAAAAGCAAACCCAGTTGTCCTGGCCTACTTCCAGCCTGTGCAATGGTGTCAGGGATGTTTGGGACACAAGGAAGTGGCAGCAAGGGAACGGATGCGACTGGTGGGTGGCATCTAGATCATCCACCATCAGGCTTTGGATCTCTCTCTGTCTGACGAGGGCCTGAGACCGCCTGACAACAGCTGGGCTGTCAGTGGTGGCAAAGGCTGGAAGCCTAGAGCTCTGTGCTCAGGGTGGGTGGAAGGGATACTTACAAGGCCCTTGTCTACACCCATTCTGTTGTGGGGCTAAACAGAGGAGCTTGGCATTGGAGGCTCAATTCACTGCCTCCGAAACAACAGCAGCCAGTGACTCTTTGTGCCAGTAACAAGGCTGCTCCAGTACCCGCTGACTTGGCTTTTTGTTTCATTGAGTTTCAAGAATGTTTTTGAATCATTTTTTTAAATGTCCTTTTGTCTTACCCTTTCAGCACTGAAATTCTGGAAAACGCCAAGGACTGAGATAGCAAGGGCACTTCACCTTTATCCTGACCAAAATTGAACTCGCTGTCTCCCCTCCCAGACCTGTTTCTCCTTCGGGGCTTCCCATCTTGTTGAAGGGGTCACTGTCCATTTTCATCCTGAAGCATGGGCCTGACCTTCAACTCTTTCTTCTCCACCATCTTAGTCAATCACAGTTCATCCTGTTCCGCCTTGCAAAGAGCTCCTTATCCAACCATCTGTCCATCCATCATCCATCCATCCATCCATCCATTTTTTCAGCCCACAGCTACTGCCCCCAATTAGGCTGCCAGCACCTCTCCTCAGGGTGACTGCAATAGTGTCCTCATTGGTCTTGGGGCTCTGATGACTGGCCCAGTTCAATAGTTCACCTCTAATTCCATTCATAGCCAAAGATCATGGGACCTCTCTGCTACAACCCCATCAAAGGCTTCTTGCATTCCTTAGAAGGAATCTCAACTCCTTAGCCTGATACAGCTGGAGACATAGACCTGTGTCCTTCAGGTAACTGCCTGTGCCAAGCCTTGTCTTGGCTCATCCTTTGGTTCACCTTTTACTTCTCTCACTTGAGTCAACCACTGTCCTTGGCTCCTCCTCCTTAGTTATTCAGAGCTAAACTCAAGCGTCAGGTCCTTTGAGAAGCTTTCTTCAGTCCTCCTTCCTTTCAACATCCACAGCCTGCACCTGTGATGAGCAGGAGACCATGTAATCTATTGTTGAAACTTGGGTGTCCCAGTTTCACATATGAGAGGAAAGGGGCACTTCTACCATTATACAGTGACAGCAGGTGTAAAGCTGGCCCTCCCTGGGAAAACAGGACTGTGGTCACCTTAATCATGCGATGGATCATACCTTGAATTGCAAGGAATTGTCCAGGCTTCTTCTCACTCCACTAGGAAGACTGCAAGTCTCTTGATGATGGAGAGGTTTAGTTTTTAATGCAGTTCCTTCCTTAGTAGGGGGTCAACACATACTTGTTAAACAGGTGAGCCAAGAAGTGAATGTGGCAGAAACCAGCAGGAACCTGGTCATGTAGTTCCAACCTCAGACTCTGATAGGAAGCCATCCCTCTCTGTACCCGGCCTGCAGGCCTCAATGAATAATGGTGCTAGATATTTTCTTGCTTCCCCTCTGATGAAGCCCTCAGCCACCCCACATAGCCTAGAAAAGGGAGGGACCAGGTCACCTGTGAACCCCTCCAGATTCTGAATTCCAGAGCACATCTGGCTGAAATTGGGTACCACCCAACATATGTGCCAACGAGGACAAACACCTTACGATAATGGATGTTATGTAATAGATGGCTCGGGGACCCTAAGAAGTCATGAAATCAAAGACCTTTCTAAACATGGTGACGTAAACAGTGTCTTTCAACTTTGAGAGCCACAGCACCTGACATTCCCCACCTCCCAGACATGGCGTTCCATACACTTATTTTGAGAATCAGTCAAATCACGTCACTTAGTCACCTCTAGGTAGTTGAAAGCTTTGAGTCCTTCAAAAGCAGAGTTGTGCTTTCTTTTCCTCTTTCCAGGCCCTAGCCCAGGACCTGGCCCTAGTTGGCACTCAAAAAATGTCTGTTGCCTATGGGCTAGAATGTTATTGGTTCAAAGGAGGGCAGAAGGGCTTGGGAGAAAGCCCTGTGACCAGGCCAGGCCAGCAGAGCAGGGAATGTTTTGACCTGCCTGAAAGCAGCACAGGGAACAGTGAGACTGGTGAAGCTTGTCCTTCACACCCTGTCAAAGTCTCCTGGAGCAGCCCCCCCACCAGGATCTTACCCCTCATTTTGTTCCCACTATCCCCAAATCCACTTTCCACAGGAGTCCCTGTCAGTTTCTGTTTACCAAAGTGCTAAGCTGATGGGACCTGGCTTCATCTAGTGGCATTTGTCTTAGATGCTGACAAAACCCTACTGGCCTCAAAGAGGAATGGCTGGCATGGCAGAAAGCCAGGTGGCAGGGCTCATTCTGAGCCAGAGCCTGCCCAGGGCTCCCGCACTTCAGCTCTGTTACTCAGCCCACGTGTGAAGTCGATCTTGATCATGTGTCCAAGCTACATATTCTCTCCAGGCACCCAAAGGAGACTGTCCCAGGGCCTCACAGGTCAGCATTCAGAAAAGAAGAGGGAAAGGTTGTTGGGCTGGAGATCTGATGAAAGGGAAGAATAAACCCGGCTTAAAACCACCCCGTCATGGAGGAAAAAGAAGATGGCAATTGGGAGTTAAATCCAGCTCCCATGGAGCAGATTTAATGTCTGTCTTGAAGAATTTTTGCCATGTCATGTAACCTTCTTCTTCTTCTGAGCTACCATGGATTCTGTCAGAGTAATTCTGTGTTGCAGAATGACAAGACGCCACTATGCTATAGCCGAGTCTCCTCCTTTTCCGATGTCCCTTTTCTAGTTTAAAGGGGAAAGGAAAAAAATCAGGGAAGAACCACAGTGAAATTTTGCAGCTGAATCAATGAGAGATGCAAGAGAGCCAGAGTTCTCCGTCTGACCTAGAAGCCCTTGCATGAACCTGGCCGTGGCACCTGGCTGTCACAGGATAGATAACCATGACAGTAACCATGACGTCTCACATCACTTCAGGTGAGGATTTCCCTCCAAGTAAGTTCAGATATGTTCAAATCTGCCACCAATGAATCACGAAACACTTCTGGTTTGCAGATGACAGCTTGTGGATTTACACTGTTAGATCCATTGTGCAGAGTAGGAAACCGAGGATCAGAGGAGCAGGGGAGTTGGGCTCCATTCATACATCTGAGATTTGCACCTGGCTTGGCCTAGTTCTAGAGTCCATATGCTTTTCTACCAGATCTTTATCTGGCTACCTCCCGGCCACACCAAGGTCCCTCTGGTTCCCTGTGACTGCTGAGTAGCCCCTGTGGTTGCGGAAATATCCCAGAAATGAAAAATAAGGTGTGTGGATTGGGTGATCCAAAGGACTCTTCTTGACCTCCTATTCTGTTTTTAAAACGTCGAAGATAGGTTCAGATCTGAGTGGACCCCTATGAAGAGAAATCTGCCTTTTAAGGACCTCTTCCAAAATACAAGACCCTTGTCTATAAGAGTAAGTGGCCTATGTGAGTTCCCTGATCCTGTTGTGCTTTGATGTCACTGTTCTGGCCACAAAGTGAGAGGTCTTAACTGAGACAGGAGCCTGGGGCTGGTTAACACAGGGGAACAAAAGAGAAGAAACTCGCTGAACAAGGTACCCGGACTCTGACTTCGGTTTTTTTTTTCAGGAGGGTGGGGGTGGGGAGGGCTTAAGTTCATAACTCACTCGAAGCTTATGTATGAAATATGATATGTCAAGAGCTTTGTAATGTTTTGAACAACCAATAAAAAAAATAGAAAATGTGTAGGTATAAATCTCTCTTCCCATCTATCTTTATTTTGGAGTGTGTTTAAGGACAGCACATTATATGCATTCCTCTCCCTATATATCTCTATGCTTATATCAATTCATAAATAAAATATAGCTGCTCGGCTAAAATGTATCACTTGTCTGCAAGATTCCTCCTGCAGGTTAATGTTTCCTGCCAGGGGAGCTGCCCTGGTTTGCATTGACTTTCAATGACCTACTTGTGTACATGGGTTCAGGCCCAGTTTAACAAGTGGCCTGGTGCGTATGTGCCTCTGCACGTATCCCTCATTCTTCTACGAGTTTGGTATTATTTGGCTTCCCTCTGCCAAAAGTCAATACTGTGTGCATAAAGTTAGCTTTGCAGTCACACCATTACATATGCAACCTGACATGAACAGATCTTTCTGGAAGTGGCTGGGGAGGGGTGGGGGACCAATGCCTATTGTTTATCATTCTACAGCTATTCTGTTATTGGCATAATTGGTGTTTTCCCCTGTAATGGCCCTTAGTATCCTCAGTGCTGATGAAAGACAAGATCTTCCAAGTGGAATCTACTACCCCAGGACTGAGAATCATTGCGCCAGTATGCTTTGTGTTGTTGCATCTAATCTGAGATTGATGTTGGTGACTGTGAATTTTAGTATGTTACTGTCAATAACAGGAGCTTATCCAAGTCTTATTTGGTCTGGAATTGGAAATTCTTGAATAATGTGACAGTCAAGCATAGGCTAGTCTTAAAGTCAGAGGGTGTTTTAATCATCATAATCAGATTTTAAAGCAAGATTGCTATAGTATTTACTCATGCTGAAGAATTCCATCTTTTAACAAAAGTCAATGTTTTGAACGGCTCTGGAACCCTTGCAGGAGGTATTTATTGTTAAAATGAAGCATTCGATTAGGAACTACAAAATGAAAAAAGGGAAGAGAAATTTTATAAATCTCTTTGCTTATAACGTTTCTGTAAAAACAAATAGAATACGACAAGATGATCAAGCATAAATTCATATAAGATGCTGTAGAACACACTCAGCTACGTCGAATGCTTGGTGCATTGAGAATAATTCTGTTTCTTGTAAACTAAATTGCAAAAAGTTGGATAAAAAATCAATGGACTATTATTTATGTTCCATTTAATCTAGGTGCTTTAATAATGTCTATCTGGCCAAATACTCTATTGATTTCTCATTGCTGTGGGATTCACTTAACCTCAAATAAAACTAAACAAAACTAAACCCAAATAGCCTCCTCTCTCTTGCAGCTGCTGATCTTTACAGTGGGGAAGAGCACACTAAATTCGGGCCACTGAGGCAGGAAGAAGAAGGGGTGTAGAAGCCTGGGTTTTCTGTGTGCTTTCAACTAACAAAACACTTATAGAAAGGCTAGCTTGAAAACTGATTGCATTTTCAAATCTCCACAAGCAAGGTACCCAATAAATGGGCCACAAGGTTGCAAAGAAATCTAGCAGAAGAACTTGCTTCAGATACAATTAAAAGTCCCAGTTTCTGATTTCTCCATTTAAATCTTATATCAACTGTAACTCACATGTAAGTGGAACAGTTTTGCAGATGAAGACATTGAGTGCTCAGCGAGGTTAAAGTACTTGCTGAAGGTCACAGAGCTCCCAATGAGCACAACTGGAATTCCTACCTTGGTGTGTCAACCTATATATTTTCTTTCTTGTTCTTTTGACACATGACCCATGCAATAAATAGAATCACTGTATGTCTAAAATACATTATTACGAGATAATTCATAATTTCTATTAATATTTGGGGCATAAATTTTTGTCTGTGAAATGAAGGAACTGATCCAGATTACCCACTATTTATTATACAATTTTATGGTTTGGTAGTATTGGTTTTGAAAAAGTTGAGGTTACCTCTCTCAATCCATGAGCTAAGTTTCATTTGAAGATGAATTTTATCTTTTGTGTTTGATATTTTAAGATTTTTTTTGAGTCAATGTTAAAACAAACAGCAGGAGAGTTTATATAAAAATCTGACTTTTAGTTTCTCTCAAAGACACAGCAGATCTGACAACAGGGTCTGTATTCCTAAAAGGTAACCACCAATTAGTTCTAAGTAGCAACTGTTCACTTCAGATGTTGCCTGCAACCCTCCTTTATCCTATAGTCCCTGCCAATCCCTACTGTCTTCTCCACACTGAAGCCGAATGTCCAGCTTATACCAATTTCTTCTTTCTCTTGCTCTCATGTCTAGAAGCTCCCCTAACTTGCACTGTTACCTTGTCCCCATGGGCATATTGAGGTGGCTTTCCTGATGCAGAGAGCAGTAAAAGGAGCTATTCCAGTGTCATTTCCCTAATGACATTAGTCAGCTCTGTGATGTTGGGCTAGCTTATTGATGACTGTGAACCTCAGTTTCCTCTTTTGTACTTGGGAAAGACGAATGGTTTGGGGAAGATGAAATAAAATAGTCCATGAGATCATACTCAGTAGATGTTACCCAACTCTAAAACACTCTTTAAAAATTTTTCTTAAGGAAGTATTGGCCCTACCACCATCCACAGAGGATGCTATAGTTAGCAATGAGCCTACTGCCTCTCGTATCCATCTCATAGTTAATCTTTTCCCATTGCTTATATCTTCTCCTAGCTTTCCTCTCTCTTTAGCCACGGGATTTTAAGTGTGCTTTCCAAACTTTTCCAATATTCCTTGTTTCCACAGCAACATAATACAACCTGGAGCATGTGAGCAGGAACCAGAAAAAGTTTATGCCCCCCCCCCATGCTGAGCTGCTCAGGGGGCCTCCCTCTCCCGCTGACAACAGAGGGCTCACCCTTTCTAGTCTTCTAGATCTTTCCATTATTAAGGCCATGCTGCTTCAAGATCCTGCAATAGTTAATAACATGGCATGGCCCATCAGAGCTGAATAACCTTTTCCTTGACTTAAGTAGCTAATTAATTATGGTAAAAACTCTGAACATGAGATCTATGCTCTTAACAATTTTCATAGCACGATAACAGTATGCTCATTATAAACACAGTATTGGACTGAGGACCCCCAAGAACTTACGCACCTCATGTAATTGAACCTTATACCATCTGAATGGCGACTTCCAGTTTCTCCCTCTCCCCAACCCCTAGAGAGCACCAGCTACTCCTTTCCAATGAGTTTGCTGCTTTTGAGACCTCGTGGAAGTGGAACTAAACTGTATTTGTCCTTGTGTGATTGGATGGTTCCACTTAGTGTAATATCCTCCTGCTCATCCCCGTGGGCTCCTAAGGCAAGCCTTCCAGAATTCTGGGCAAGGATGAACAGTACTCCTCCGGACGCGCCTACCACTTCTTCTCCATCCGTTCATTCATCAACGGACTTTTAGGCTGATTCTACATTTTGGCGATTGTGCATAATGCTGAACGTAGGTCTGCCAACACCCTTGGAGAGCTGGCTCTTGGTTTTTTGGATGGAGATGCAGAAGTGGGACAGCTGGATCACAGGATGGCTCTATTTTTAATTTTTTGAGGAATCTCCATGCTGTTTTCCATAGCAACTGCATTATTTTAGATTCCCACCCGAAGTGTACAAGTGTGTTCCAATTTTTCCATATCCTCACTAATACTCTCTCTCTCTCTCTATACACACACACACACACACACACACACACACACACATATAGATTTACACTTATATATTTATATGTCATATATATGCCCCAATAGCCACACTAACTGGTGTGAAGTGACATCTCATTGGGGTTTTGATTACAAGTGACTTGGAGCATTTTTTCACAGACCTTTTGTTTGTCTTCTTCGGAGAAATGTCGATTGAGATACCTGCCCATTTTCAAATCAGGTGGGGGTTTTGTCCGTTCGTTTTGGGGTTTTTGTTTTGCCCCTGGCCAGTGGGTGTTCCAAATGTGTCTGGATGTGAAGCCCTTGGTGGAGTCATGTTTGCACACATTTCCCCCAGCCTGCAGGCTGCCTGTTCACTCTCTCGCTGCCTTTCTGTGCAGAAGCTTTGAGTGTGACACCACCCTTGTTTATTTTTGCTTTTGTTGTTTGTGCTTTTGGTGTCATGTCTAATAACTCATCGCCTAGACAAATGTCATGGAAACTCCCTTCTTGAGTTTTCTTCTAGGACTTTTGCAATTTCAGGTCTTAAATGTTTAAATCTTGAATCCATTTGGAGGTGATTTTCCTGAGTGGAGGAGACAGGGTCCAACTTCATTGTTTTGAATATGGATGTCGAGTTTCCCAGCACTGTTTGTTGTAAGTAACTCTTGTGTCCTTGTCACCTTTGTCAAAGAGGAGTTGACTGTGTAGGTGTAACTATGGCCCGGAGCACGTAGACCAAGAGGCCAGAAGCTCTCCATTCTCCTTCATTAGCCTATCTATTTCTATACTGTTTTACTCTAATTTTGTAGTCTATTTTGAAATCAGGTAATAGGAAGCCTCCAAATTTGTTCTTTTTTTTTTATCCTCAAGAATTGCTTTAGCTTTTCTTGGTCTTTTGTGATTTTTACAAATTTTAGGACTGTCCTTTCCATTTCTATAAAAATACAATTGGAATTTGGATAGGATTGCTTTGCTTCTGTGGCTCACTTTGGGTTGTGTGAATACAGAATGTCTCTGTTTTTCTGTGTGCCTACTTTAATTTCTTTTACCAGTGTTTTGTTATTTTTAGTGTACAAGTGTGTCACTTCCTTGGTTAAGTTCATTCCTAAGTATTTTGTTCTTTCGGATGCTACTGCAACGGGGTTGTTTTTTTCTTTTCTTTTTTGGATAGTTTGTTGTAGTGCAGAGAAACGACTGGTTTTTTAATGTTGATTTTTTTATCCTGCAACTTGACCGAATTCATTCTTCAGTTTAATCTAAGAGTCAGCCACGGAGTGTTCCATGTACCCAGATAAGGGAGTGGGACTGGCATTTGGAATCCCAGCCATGACAAGTGAATGGCACTCCTGGGACTGGGGGCAGGTCCACAAGGAATCTCAGGCCTGTCCAACCTCCAACAAAAAGCAGAAAATGACCCTTACAGAAACAACTGACCCGCATCTTGACAAAAGTATATAATTCAAACAAAATTACTCAGAGCAGAGAGTGGTCTTTCCTTGCATGAATGAAATAGGCTAAGGCAATTTTGTTTGTTTGTTTGTTTTGCCTGTGAGTTCTGTGGTATTGGTTTTAGCCACTTGGGCCATGTGGTGGATGTCCGTGTGTCCATCTTGATGTCCGTGTGTCCGTGCTGTGAGGGAACATGGGATTGGCCATTGGGTGTTCAGAGGTTGTGCTGGTGCCAACAGCAGGAAAGGAAGCCTGTACACATCCACGTGCCACCCACACAGACCTTGCTGCATCTGTGATCAGGTCAGCCAGTGCCCTTTGTGTTGAATCATAGCTCAAAGCACTGATGCAATTACTGGCATAAACAGGAGCTCTTCCTGGGAAGGTGGCGGGTGGGGGGAAAGTGGCTAACTACCACTCTCATGAGTTCTTTTCCCTCGGGATTCCGTTTCCCAGGTCCTAGGTGTGGTGCAGAGATCCTCAGGTCTTCTGAAGAGCAAGGCTCCAGGCTGCTCAGCAGGGCACCTGCTGCCTGGGAACAGATGCTGCCGGGTAAGAATAGACTTGTCAGTGGCGCAGGATGCTCAGGCACAGCTGAGCTGCTTGACTCTTCATGGCTGACGTGATTTTCAGCTTTGAGAGCAGCTTCCACGGTGCAGCAAGAACACAGAACACAGCCGCTCAAGCCTATCCCAAGACCCAGGAAGGGAGTATTGAGTTAGGCATCCCTGGGGCTCAGAGTAGGGAGATCTGTGATGGGAGCTTTTTCTGGGATTTCTGGAATCCAATTATTCCAGGTACGGGGGTGATTAAACTCTTTCCTGCTGGAGGGCAAAGAATACAGGCAGCGGAACAAGCCCCAAGGCCACCGCCGCTTTGTGATCTTACCTAAGTCACTTCATCTTTCTGTTTCCTCATGCCTCAGACAGGGATCACTGGATTTAATGAGATGATGGGTGGGCCAAGTAGCCATGCCTGTACCTCTGTATGCATACAGAAGGTGCTCAAGAAATGCCAGTTATCCTCTCCCTTTTTGATGTCCCAGTGTTTACTGCCCAACCGGAAAGTGGGTTAAAAGCATGGGAAAGAGCATTTAATATTTTATCTGCTAGCCATCATTTGCTTTCTCCTTTCTAAAACATTATAGCTCTTTCCTAAAAGGTAAAGAAGGGCCTAAGAAGATTAAATCAGCATGTAAATTTCAGCTTAGTTTAAAGCTAAGCCCCTTAAGGAACCTCTATTTGCAGAGAAGCTCCAGCCTGTGCTGGGGGCCCCAGCACCAATGCTCTGAGCCGAAGCTCAGGCAGGGTCCTCGGGGGCCACCTGCTGCAGCGAGCGTTCTGCTTCTCAAACTACAGAACACCAGAACCATCTTGAAGGGGCTTGTTAAAAAGCTTGTTTGTGGGGTTGGTGGTAGGGAGACCTATAGTCTGTATTTCTTACAAGGTCCCAGATGTTAGGATGTTCCTGGTCGGGAGCTCCCACTTTGACAACCTCTGCTGGGCAGGAGGAGGCATGAGGCAGTTGGGACACTTGGGGTTGGAGCCTGTCCTGGTCTTTAGGAGTTAGGTCATGTCAGACGATCCACTAAAATCTTAGGAGACCAAAAGTTCCTCCTTCAATGATGGGCAAAAAGGATGATTTTTCAAAAGTATAATTGAGAGCAGTGCTTCCTAATCCTTTTTTTTTTCTATAGCAACTGGCCATCCCAGCCCCTGTTAAACCTGACAGAGGGTTGAGGGGTCAGTATCTGGACACATCTGTATCCCACTCAGGATGTTTGGCACACAGATTGGGCAAGACTGACTAGGCAAAAGCTTATGATTTCATTATCAAGGATACAAATAATAAATGTTAGAGAGGATGTGGGGAGAAGATACACTTATACATTGTTGGTGGGACTACAAGTTAGTTTAACCACTATGAAAAGGTCGTATGGATATTCCTCAAGAAAGTAGAAATGAAACCCCCATATGACCCAGCTATCCCACTCCTTGGTATATATCTGCAAGATCTAAAATGAGCAGAGTGTAGGATGCAGCAGCCACATCAATGTTTATAGCAGCACAATTCACAATAACCAAGCCACGGAACCAGCCTAGGTGTTCGTCAACAGATGAACGGATAAAGAAAATGTGGTGTATATATACACAATTGAATCTTACTCAGCCATAAAGAAGAATGAAATTATGTCCCTTGCTGGGAAATGGATGGAACTGGGGAACATCATGTGAAAGGAAATAAGCCAGACCCAGAAAGTCAAGGGTCAAATGTTTTCTCTCATATGAGAAAGCTGAACCAAAGTCAGAGTAAAAAAGCCCGGGAGGGGACTCCATGAAAATAGAAAAAAGATGGGTGAAGTAGAGGAAGGGTATTGAGGGGGAGGAAGGAGGGACCAGAGAAGGGAAAACAGTGGAATGAATATGCCTGACGTTCCTATGTACATACGTGAACATAGAATAATGCATTTCATCTCTACATATGGCCATAATGCTCTAAAAAAACTATAAATCAATAGAAGAAAGATCAGTGAAGAAAAAAGGGAACAGGGAGAGGGAGGAGAAAAGGGAAAGGAGAAGTCAAAATGAACACCAAAATATGTATAACTAAAATGAACTAACTTTAAAAAAGCATGTGCTTTCAAGTACTGTAAGCCTGAGGGTCAAATTCTGACTTTGCCTATCTGTGTGGTTTTTTAGCAGTTCATCTGGGTCTGAGCCTCAATTTGCTCATCTGTGAAATGGGTACAGTATTTATACCTGTGTCAAAGAGTGGTGGTAAATATCTAGTAATGCCTGTAGAGGCCTTGGCATGCCTATGATTTCTTATTATTAGCTGTTTTTAGTTCCATTCTAAAATTCTGTGATTTGCCATCATGCTATACTGCGCCTGATTGAAAGAAGGAAATAAACTTCAGTGTTTGGCAATGCAAAAACTTATAATTATTTGCTTTCTAGGAGTGGGGACCTCTCTAAAAGGGTGCTTCTCAATCTTTACTATGCATTTGAATCACCTGGGGATCCTGCTAAAAGGCAGATTCTGATATAACCGGTGGGGGATGGGAGCCTGAGATTCTGCCTTTCTAAGTAGCTTGGTGGTGCTACGCAGGCTCCTGACCCTCAGAGCTATGCTTTGAGAACACTGCAGTGGTGCCTGGACTCAGTTTCCATTGGAATCCCTTGGGGAATCTTTTAGCAACCCAGGCCATACTCAGTATGTCAAAGTGAGTTTAAACCCATCTAGGTAAATCACAGTCTTGGGGTGTGGGTGGGGTGGCATGCAAGCCTCACAGTTGAAGCTCCTAAATGTTCCTAACATACACACAATTTGAGTAGCTACTCTATATCACTGGTTTTCAAAGTTGGCTTGCATATTGGAATTAAATAGTGATGCTTATGTCTGACCTCCAAAGACTCTGATTTGGTCCAAGGTGAGGTCTGAGCATCAATGTTTTTTTTTAATGTTTTTCCTTCCCCAAAGTTTGGAACCATTCTCTAGCTTCTAAAGGACTCTTTTGTAAGCATGGGGAGAAGTCAAATTGATTCATGTTCTGGGAGCTTGAAGCAATTAATTTCCCTTCAGATGGATCCTTTTTTCCTTGGGAGATTTTCTGAAATATGGCCAAAATAAGAACTTGTTTTATTTTTATTTTTTTACCCTTACTTTAAAGGCAGTAGTCTGTTTAACACCTGCACTGGGGAAGCTGTGTTGTTCTGTAGCTCAGAAACAGGCCTAGGATAAAGAGCACTGAGCTCCTAATCCTCCCCACTGCTGCCTTCAGTGTGACCTTGGGACATCTTTGCATGTTTATGTTTTTATATTTTCTCATTTGGGAAACTTGGCTAATCCTCCAAAGTGACCACAGACCTGGTGCTTGGTCAGATGTAGCTTCAAAAACACCCCCGCGGCACGTCTCCCAGGCTCTTCTGATTTGCTGACTAAATCTTGACAGCTATGCAAAATGCAGACTTCGTGAGTCTTGAAAATCAGTCACATGTCAAACTGCAGTCTTCTATCTCTCTCCTTCTTTTAATGGAACCAATTGCTTCCTGTTCTGTTCACACAAAATTTGGGCTTAACACACCCCAGAGAGGCAGAGAATCAGCAAGAGGGAGAAATGATTTTTTTTTTTTTTTTAAGTGGTGGCAGGAAGACTGGCAGGATTAGGCTGTGTCTTGGCCCTTGGCTGGAAAAGTCCATCTGCAGTTGGGGCTGGAGGTCATGGGGACAAGGAGGTTTTGGAAGTTGGTTTGGACGCCATCAGGGCAATCCCACTCCTGGGGCAGTAGTTTTCATTCCTGGGAGTGTGTCAGGATCAGCTGGGAGAGTGCACAGAGCCTCGGGCCACCGAGGCAGGATGGGGCCTGGCCCCTGTGTTTGTGCCTGGTTCCTTTGGTGATTCTGGGATTGCCCAGAGGTTGAGGACCACTGCCTAGAATATTGGCCTTTCCTTGGTGTTTTCAGTCAACATCTTCTTAAACACATTCTTAAAGCTGCCCCAAAGCTGAAAAGGCATCTTTCTCATGTGCAAAAGGCTCAGAGTCTCTGTTTTCACCCCATTCATACTCCTGGTGGAGGTGTTCTTATAGAGCCTAAAGACGGCCCTCAGAGGTTGGCAGAGTGGGAATCCAAGAGAGGTTCCGGGTCCTCCTTGTCTTGAATTGCCCTCCCTCACCCCGGAAAGAGGGAACAGAAAGAGAGAAAGAATGGCCATCTGTTCACCTGGCTTACTCTGGTGAGTCAGAGCAGTGGGCAGAGGCAGGGAAGGCTGGGTCCTCATCCTTTTGATCCTTGAGAGGATGGAAATGCCATCAGCTCCCCACCCAGCCGTCCTACCCCAGCCTTGAGCACAGTGTCATGAGCCTCTAACTAACTTTTGGCATAGCTGGTCAGGAGCCCCTTGAGACTCTAGGTAGTGACATTGAGGATCAGGAGCTTTAAAGATAATGGAGGTGGGAGTAGGGATGAAGACGAGGGCCAATGGAAGCGGCCAGCTTCTTTGGATGATCGCCTATACCTTAGCTTTGCAAAATGGACTCAGACATCCTTCTGGTTTGGAATGTGAGGTGTCCTCCACAAACTCCTGTTCATTCAGGAATGGTCATGGATGAAATGATTGGATCGTGAGAGATGTATCTTAATCAGTCCATCTTAGTGTGAATGTCTGGACTAACTGGGTGGTCACTATGCAAGTGGGATGTGGTTGGAGAGGTGGATGCTTGGTGACATATCTGAGGGATGATGTATTTTGTCCCTGTATTTTGTCCTCCTCCCCTGCTTTCTCTCTGCTTTCCGGCAGCCATAAGCTGAGCAGCTTTCCTCCACCATGTCCTTCTGCCATGACATTCCAATATTATTCAGGCCCAGAGCAAGCGGGACACACCCCCAATGACCTCACTTCCTTCCACTTACGATCACACCACCACCCAATAGGACCACAGGCTGGTGGCCAAGCCTTGAGTGCATCACCTTTGGGAGAACTTTAAGGTCCAAACCATGATAGTGACTTAGGCCCGGGGAAGGAAAAGCAAGACCTGTACCACTGAAGTGGGTCACTGTCAGGAATCAGCACGCTTTCTGGAACTGGATGTTTTCAAATTGCATAATCCTCCTTATTCTCAATTATCCTCCTCAAGACAGAAGAGTCCCTCCCACATCACAAATCCACCGGCTAAGCCCTAGACATCCCTATATAACTCCCTGGCAGCCTACCCTGCCCTCCCCTTCCCCACACCACATCCTGCCCGCCCCCCCCCTCCCCTCAGAGGCCGATGGCTCTCCAGGCATTTCCTTTCCCAACTTCCAGAGTGACATGTGACACTCGGCTTCCAGCCTCCTTCCTGTCCCCACAGACAGACCCTTGCTCCTCCAGGACCCCTGCTGGTCTCTTCACAGCCTTTGAGCAAATTAGACAAAGGAGCCCATCTGGATCCTGGGCAGATGAGTTAGAGAAAGGTGCAGGTGAGAAAAGAAGCCAGAGCCGGGTGGTGCCGGAGGTGAGCAGTGAGGAGCCAGGGAGGCCTTTGCAGGGAAAGAGGCGTGCGAGTTTCCAAGGAGGAGCAAGGATTTCCCTTGTTCCAGGAGAGAGTTACTGAGGGCAGGAGGGGGCGAGGGACAACTCCTTCGATGTGAGGAGTGCTGGTCTGAGAGGTAGGGGGAGGGCAGAGGCAGGGACAGCGACAGGATAGGTAGGGAGGGCCAGACACCCAGTGTTCAACAGACAAGGCACAGTGAGGCCTGCATGTGAGGATGATTACTTTGGACAGGTATTATTATTATTTGCTGCTTCTTCTTCTTCTTATTATTATTATTATTAATATTATTTTACAGACCACCAAACGAGGCTTCAAAGAGGTATTTATAAATGCCCTGTTCTGTATGGCACCATGAAGGGCAGAACCAGAACTTGATTCCACGTTGTCCTGCTAACCCTGGGTCTCTTTGCCCACGTCTCAGGGCTGAAGGCCCTGTGTGAGATTTCCCTTATAGAACTTGCTGGGCCCTTCTCACCACCTCATAGGCCAAGAAGGACTTAATTTAGGTCAGCACAGATATTGCCCTTGGTCCCCTAAAGAGGTGGTTTAAACATCTGCTTCCTCCATTTTTTGACAGAGGACTTTATTCATTCCAGGTTAGTCTTTAGGAAGCTAAACCAAAATGCTCCACTGGGCGTTTATTGGCATCG
Organism: Spermophilus citellus; assembly: GCF_964194105.1. Taxonomy (NCBI): domain Eukaryota; kingdom Metazoa; phylum Chordata; class Mammalia; order Rodentia; family Sciuridae; genus Spermophilus; species Spermophilus citellus. Next base: position 40,142,924 of record NC_138188.1, read on the forward strand.
ATTTCCAGAAAAACATTTACAGTGGATGTCGGCTGGCTGGGGGGAGGAGGATGAAGGGCCCTCCCAGGCCTTTGTGGGAAGCGGCAATTATAGTCAATTCTTAGTCACCCACCGGAATGGTGGTTGAGTAAGCCAAGCTACTGGTTTGGTTCTGTCTGGTCTGTTCCTTCCACATAACTAGACCAGGTCGGCTTATGATAACAAAATAAAATGTCTTCAATGTTTTTTTTTTCCTTTCTCTCATACATAGGTGAGGTTACCACTGGAAAGATGGCCTTGGGGAGAACAAAGGTGGGAACGAGGCTTGAAAATCCAAACTGTGGGAATATGTTCTGTATCACTGGCTGGGCATCAGGAAACACCCCTTCTTTGAGGGCTGAGCTTGGGAGCTTTGCAAAGGAGGCACGTTGGGATAAGGGGATGTTTATGCCTTGTTTAGTCTTGGCTTCTTCTCCTTGAGTGGAGAACTTGGTTTCAAGTGGACAGACTCAAAGTCCAGTCAAGGCTGGCTCATAAATGAGGCACCCAAGATCTATCTTCAGAGAAGCCAATAAATTACAGTTTATCATTGCTGATAAAACCTAGCCTTTCTGAAGTTTCTCTCTCCAGAGATAATGTGAATAATAATGACTGTTTCCAGAATGTTCTCTCAGACATTCAAAATCTCTCTTTTTTAAAAGGTTGGTTTAACATACCCCTTTAGTCTAGAATATTCTTTGTAAAATTTAGGTTCTGTGGCTTTAGGACTTAGTTTAAACACACAGATCATTCCAAGGGTTGAGAATTTACCTGCAAGCCAGGTGGAAAGCACCCTTGGCTCTCAAGCCCAGCACCCCACGCTCCTTGGCAGTCTAGCTCCTCCTGCTGGTGATAGTTCTTACTGCAAATACCTTTACAACTCAAGCCAACCAATTGATGTGGGTCTATGGATAATAACTTTACAGAACACTTACATTTTCATATTTGATCCTGGACCAGATATTCAAAATTATTCTTACTTTCTGAGGTTAGGAAAAAGATTCCCATTTATTTTACTCACATAGCCCATGAGTGGTGGAAATCAGGTCCCGTGGCTCTGAACTGGGTCTGTCCGACCTTAAAGTCCTCAAGGCAATATTTCACCTTCATAAAAATTCACCACCACTCTGGTTTCAATGTCTTTGTGACAGAAATGCTGAGGGGTGGTGAGCTGGTAGGCAGAGAAAGCCTGGCAGGAGGCTACCTACAAAATATAAATGCTCTAGTGTGCAAGGGTCTTGAGGAAATCTTTTGACACATTTGATGGATCCAGTTAGTGGAAGTCAATTCTATTTAAAGGCTCTGATCAAAACTAACTGCCCATCACCTTGTAAAAAAAGAAATGACCGAAGATAACAAAAAGTGTGTCACTGGTCAGAGTGTCTGGCTGAAAATGTGGCTTGCGTCAAAGAATGGTATCCTCGGCTTCTTTCTTGGCTTATCTCCATTTCTCAGCTGTCAAGTAGTGGAGGAGGCTCACTCTTTGCCAAATTTATGCTTATTTCATGATGGACAAAATAGTCTATGAAAATGTTCCTTTGTGGCCTAGTCTAATTGGAAATTTAATCAGATTTGGTTTTTCTCTTTGTATGATCTGAAAAAAATCATAAAAATGGAAATCCTTAAAAATATTCTAAAATGTGAAATTCTGACAAATACAGATACCATTCTCTTTATTATTCCAATGTAGACTGACTTCTTCCTAACACTCTCAAAACCATTTTTTTTTTCCAGTGCTGGGGATTGAACCCAGGGTCTTTTGCATGCTAAAAAAGCACCTTACCCCTGAGCCACATACTCTGCTCTCCACTAAAACTCTACTGCTCCTTATGAGCACTGTTGGGAGGCGGTGAAGAGCCAGGGAAGGGCCACTGCACAGGAAGATGGGTGGTGAAGGCGATCCCCCACTCACTGTCTTGACAGGGTCACAGTGAGAAAAAGTGTTGGCAAAGCCGCTCTCCCACTGTCTTGACAGGGTCACAGTGAGGATGAATGCTGGCAAAGCCACACTGGTTGGTGGGTAGCCGAAACCATGAGACCCTTTTTTATGTAATTGGGACTTTGCATTTTCATGCTTATGTTTCTCACAGGAGGCATGAGTATGTTAAATGCCAAACAATTAAATTTCAGATGGCTAGAACAGAACAGGTAGTTCATGCCTTGGAAGCTGTTCTGCTACCCATCCCTCAGCATATCAAGGACAAAATAAAAGGCTATTCTTCTATCTTAGTACATTGTGGACAAACCTAATAACAGACAACAATCATCCTCTGAAAAACAAACTCTTTGAAAACTAGTACACCTTAACTGAGAAACAAACTCTTTGAGAACTAGTGTACCTTGACTGAGAAACAAATTCTTTGAGAACTAGTGTACCTTGACTGAGAAACAAAAGAAACTCTCTGAGAAAGCAGCTCAACCAGTTTTATGAGAATAAATTTAGGAATTAATTAAAATAGCTTTATAAGACACAGTTTTAGAATAATGTTAAAAATATTATTTAGATTCTTAAGTTTAGAAATTATTAAGTCTTTAGTTATATAAGTTTCTGATATGCTTTAAGGATGATTCATAAACTTTAGGACATTTTAAATATAAGATTTAAAGGGACTTTTTTAGATGGGAATTTTAGATTAAAAATAAAGTGCAGGTGTACTTTAGGTTAATGATTAATTAGGAGACTTAGAGTCTGGTTACGTAGTTTGACATTAGTTAATAAGGAAATAACATCTTGGGAAAAATAGTAAATCTTGGGAAAATCTGAAGGATGTAAATTGGTGACATGTTTTATTGATGAATCTGTACTTTGATGATTGTATGGCTGGGGGTCATATCCTGGAAGAATGTAGATTGGTGTGCTCTCAATCATGGTTAAGGAAATGTCATGTCTTGGCAAAGTTTTAAGTTATATAATCAATGACGTATTGTGAATCTATAATGATGAGAAAAATTGTAATAAAAAGGGGACCCAGAGAAAAGCTGCTTTAGCTCTCTCTCTGAAGATTGCTCAAAGGGAACGACTCCTGTCTCATCATTTCGCCGATGCCACTCCTCCTTCGGGACTCCCTGGACCCCGCCGGGGCTGGCCCCCGGCAGATGGGGGCTTGTTGGTAGAAGGCCAGGGGTTCTGCAGAGGTCCTGGCTTACTTCACCCCTCGGTCCAGCATCCACACACCTCGGGCCCACAAGTTCACAGCTGGTGACTCAGGTGCCTAGATAGTGACCGTGCCTGCTTCCAGTTTTCCACCTAATCTCACAAAGGTAACCTCCAAATCTGTCCCCTATCTCCGTGTGAGACAATGTAGGCCAAGTGGTAAGTACTGGGCCTGGCTTGCAGTAGACACCCAAGAGTTAACTATTATTCCATTTTTTAAAACCTTTTTCAACTTGCCTGTAAGTTTCATGAAGGCTAAGGCAGTTCTCTTTGATGGATCACCAGCGCCCAAAACGGTGATAGATACATGGCACAAGCTCAATAAATATCTGTTAAACAAATACAGTCAGCTCTCCACACCCACAGGATATCTATGGATTCAACCAACCATGGATTGGAAATATTTGCAAATCTATCTATCTATCTATCTATCTATCTATCTATCTATCTATCTTCTGTAATGCACATGTACAGATATTTTTCTAGTCATTATTCCCTAAACAATACAATATAACAACTATTTACCAATCGTTTACATTGTTTTAAGTATTCTAAGTAATCTAGAGATGATTTCAAGAAAGTGGGAGGATTTGTATAGGTTATATGCAAATATTACACCATTTTATATAAAGGACTGGAACATCTGTGGATTATTATCCCCTGGGGTTCTGGAACCACTCTCCCATGGATCCAAGGAATGACTCTATAAAACATGACCAGACTGAGAAAACCAAGAGTCGAATGTTTTCTCTCATATGCAGAAGCTAGTCCAAAGTGAGGGACCAAAAGTGGGGGTCAAATCTCAGAAAAATAGAAGGGAGATAAGTGGAGATTGAGGGGGAGGGACAGGGACAGAAAAAAGGGGGAAAATGTGGAATGAATTTCAGAGAATTATGCTATGTGCATTTATAAATATATCTTAGCAAATGCCACCTTTATGTATATCTATAAGTACCAATTAAAAGCATAGTTAGTAAATAAAAGGGAAATCAGCAGAGTAGAGATCGGGGAGTGGGGAGAGAGAAGGAGAGGGAAAGAGGAAGTACTGGGGACTGAAATGGAGCTAATTAAATTCCATGCATGTATGATTATATCAAAATGATGCCACTGTTACGTTTAACTATAATGCACTAATAAAAGCACTTATAAAAACAAAACCTGGCCCAGGCCCTAGCATCTTCCACCATGGCCCAGTCTCCCTACTCAACATCTTGTCCTTCGGCTCATTCTCCGCATGTCCACCAGGGTGATGGCTCTAACCCGTAAGCACAGTGCCCGAGGCTTCTTAGCATAAACCCAACTTGAACATGGCAAACTTGGCTGCTGTACTCTCTGGTCTCTGCTCCTCCATAGCTGTGGCTTTCCCTGTTCCAGGTCTTTCTCAGACTACTTCTCTCTTCTCTTCCCTCCTGGCCTGCACACTCCTCTTATGTCTGTGCCTCCTTCAAGTCTCAGGAGAAGTCTCGGGTCCTGAGGGAGGCCTTCTGCACTCTCCTTCGAAGTCCTATTGATCCGTTTTCCTTCTCTGTGGTTCACAGTCTGCCTCTCTAAGTGAGGGGCAGCTCGGTGATGAGCAGATGTAGCATCCCTAGAGCAGAAGTGGACAGCTCTCCCCAGTGCTACACTGGTAGACTGATGTTAGCCACGGAGGATTATTTACACCATAGACATTGGCCTAGGTTACGAAGCTGATTTTACTTTTCTCCAGAGAGCTGATTAAGTGTTTATGAGCACACTGTTGGTTAGTCCCACAGGAGTGGGGGATATCCTAGTCTGTTCCACAAAACCTGGCTCTTAATAGATTTCTATAAATATTTAAAGAATTAAATAAATAAAAATTGAAACTTTCAGGGTGACCACACTGAATGAATGCATTGGGGTATATATGACCTTTGAACCTGACATTTAGCTCATGAGGTTAGTATTGCTTTCCTTATTTTTCAAATGAGGAAATTTAGGCTCAGCAAAGTGACTTGCCTGGGTCACAGAATTAGTAAGCTAAAGGTCCCTTGAGCCTGCATGCTAGGGCTTCTGCTCTGGCAACATGACAGAATTTCCTGCAGTCCAGGGAAAACTGGGATGGTTGATACTCTATGTGCCACATGACCCCAAGGCACCAGGACCTGAGGCCATCAGAAGAAGTAAAATTCCAAAGATCTCTGAAGTCACAGGAACCACTCCCTTAGGTGAGCAGAGTGTCTGCGTCCTACCTTTACCTCCTGATCACACCATGTTTGTATCCCCATCCTTGGTGGCTGATCCAGACCAAGGGTAAGCAATTTATTTTATCTAAGCCTATGTTGACACATCTACCAAAAAGAGATCATGAGGACCAGCTACATTATTTGTGGGGTTCAGTGCAAAAAGAAAGAAGCGGGGTGGGGGGGATCTTATTTAAAAATTTTTGAGGATTTCAAGATGGCAGCTGAGAGCATTAATCCAAGTACAGGGACCTTCTGAATGGGTGTCTCTATGTGACAGGTCGCAACCCGTGGAGCTGGCCTGGAGATAATAACACCCATCATGCACAGTGTGGGGGCTCCATGGCCCCAAATATTAACAGAATTGAGCACAGTGCCTGGCCCAGGGAAAACATTTGGTAGACAGTGGTGATTATTATATGAGATAATGGCCTAGCTTCCCCTGGTGTGCGTGGTCTCTCCCAGGACAGATACCCGAATTTTACCTCGATACTGGCATATATTGGGTGATCTTTTGTAAGTCCCTTTAGCTTCTCTAGGCTAAGTTTCCCCCTCTATAAAACAGAGGGATTGCAGGGAAATCTCCAAAGAGCTTACAGGCTCTAAATCTGTTTTGGCCAACTCCGTGACATTTATACATATGAGCAAGGTCTTAATGTTCTTTTGAAAGCAGTTTCTCCCTCTTTGGGCTTGTTGTGCCGATTCTATTTGGACTTCAAGTTCCATTCACATTGAAGAGTCTCTGCCTCCAACCCTGAATACATAAATCAAGGGTTCTTAGATTATTTCTAAATCTCCTTTAATTCAAAGGTCAACCCATTTTACTCATGAGTCGTCTGAGGCTTGGGAAGGCTGACTGACTCACCCTGGGGCCAGATAATGAGATAGGGGGATAATGAGGAAGGGGGATATAGGAATACAGTGTTATAATCTTGCGTTTCTGGCTATGGGAACACCAGGGGCTACCTTTATGATTGTACTTTGCAATTATTCTTTCTTCAATAAAAAAGTTATTTTTTTACTGGGCTTACTAGATGATTTTTTCCCCCAAGTATACCCCCATTTTGCTCAAACTCTGGGCCTCTTGACTACTTAGGGCTTCATGATTTCTCAGTAGTTTTTATTAGGTAAGGATAAAGGCTTCCTCTCCTCCCAGTGGAGGGTAGGATTTCCAGATCCTCTTTCTCACGTTTCTGGAACTCGGGTAAATAAGCAGATGTTCCTTTAAAGGAGCATTTTCTTAACCTTTTGTTTCCTTCCATCTTGAGTGGTCTTTTGGGGATATCTAGTCATCCCTTAAAAGAAAGGTTGGAAAGAGGGAAGGAATGTTCTCAGCCCTGGGTTTGGTCCACGTGAATTCCCAGGAGGCCTCTCCAGGGGGCATCTGGTCATGTGCCTGATGGTTGGAAATTTTTGAACTTTTCCCAAGAGGGTGAGTAAAAAGGGGAAAAGTTTCTGTCAGTGGAAGTCCTGCTGCTCCCTAAAATCCTGCCTGGCCTCATCTGTGCTGGTCCTTTCATGGCTGAGTCCTGGCTGGGTAATGGATCTGCCTTAGTTTTTAAGCAATTTTTTTAAATATATTTAAGATTGCCCTTTTAACACGAACTGGCGCAGGCCCAGCCGAAACACGCATTGCTTATTGGGAATGATGGTGCTTGTATTGTTTGAGGGCTTGCTCTTTTCTTAGTTTAATCCAACCTCTTCCTGCAGCAGGGCGGCTGAGTGACAGCCTTCGGAGTCAACTGGTGCCACTTTTGACCTTCAGAGACAACTCAGGGGACCTCCCCTTTTCTCCATTTTTCAAGCAACCCAAAGGCTCAAATTCTAAGGAACCATGATTTGACCACCAGCTAGAGTCCGTCTGCCAGTGAGGTCTGCAAACTCAGAACAGCTTCCGGTGGCCACTCTCCTCCTTTCCCACAGGACTGTGTAACCACCTCTCTAGAAGACAGTCACGTGAATCTGGGGCTGCTATGAATTTACAACTGGTTTCGGGCCAGCATGAGAGCTGCGATGCTTGGAGTGAAAGGCGGGGGTGGTGTGGCCTTTTACAAAACAAAACCAGAAAGTCCTACACTTTTTTTTTCCCCTTAAAATCCCAATTTAGAATCTAAGTTTTCACCAATGTCAGAAATGGATACTTTCTGCTTCCTGCCCACTCTCTTGACGCAAGGGATGCATCTACTTGTAGAGTGCTCGTGCAGTTGTAGAAAGGGAGATGGGGGCCTGTGTGTGAGGGCCTAAGAAAAGTCCTGCACTTACCCCATGTGTGCAGAGAGGGCAGTGACGAGAACTGGGGCATCCAGGGGCACATGAGTCTTGGGGCCCCTCACATGCTCCCAAGACTGCATGTGCACCCATTAGCACAGGTAGTTATTATTTTCATAAACAGAAAATCAGAAGGGATGTTTAAGTTCTACAAAAATATTCTGGGCCTCACATCTCTCAGTTATGAATGTCCTTGAGTCTATCTGGGTTGTTTATCTGGGAGGATGTCGGATGTCCTCAGGCCTCTCATTTTAGAGATCAGGAAACGGGCGCCCAGAAAGGTCAAGCAAGTTGCCCAAGGTTGTAAAAGGGAAGAACTCTGTGTAAACAACGTGATTTCCAAGGGATCTTTTCCCATCCAGCTCAGCCAGGACTAGAACTGGTTTTTACCACACATGGTCAGTGGGAGGTAGGGGTCTTTTTTTTTTTTTTTTTAAGAGCAAGTCCACTGTGCACTAATTGGCTCTCGGTCAGCTCTCTTTTCTCCAGTGGTGAGACCCCCTCTTAGCTGCCCAGCATCTCTCTCTCTCTCTCTGGTTTATACTTCAACAATGAAGAAAAGGATATCTCAGAAAGCAGAAAACCCAGGAGAAGGCCCTGACAGAAAACAAAAATAAACATGACTCGATCATCTAGATTTTGATAATTTTTTGTCTACTAAAGCAAAACAGAAAGCTTACATGACCGGCGAAGAGAAGTGGCCTATTATTTTGGCCTGGGATCAGACGTATTCTTCATTAAAACATTGATGTGCTTGCTTGCTCTGTTGGTCATGACCCCCCCTCTCTGGCTAGTTGGGAAATTAAGTGGAATAAAGACACTCAAATGTCACATTATCATCATGCATTTGCATGGGACTTGTGAGAACTTTCACACACGGCATCCCAGCTGTCCCAGCACACGTTTGGTGAGGCGTGTGCCTCCATCTTTACAGATGAGGATAGGAGAAGCATGGGGGAAAATGCTCTGTTGCTGCCGAGCATGTGATGAAGTGGCCATCTGTCGTGGGGCTTGAACCTGGGACTTCTTATTCTAATTCAGAATTCTCTTTCTGCCTCATGATAATTCAGCTTTGCTAGGTTGTGAGAAATTTTGCTCTAGGAGCCAGAGGAAGCAGCCTTCCTCCAGGGCAGGCTGGGTGCTTCTGCCATCAGTACCTACACCTCTGACCTGGAGGAGAGCAAAGCCATCGTAATGGGGAAAATTAGGACTAAGTAGTTGTATTAAAGGCAGGAGAAATATCAAGCATTATTACATAAAATAAGAACTTTGAGAAAAACCCTCCTCTATTTATGGCACATTTTCTTCAGATATATGTCTGATTATGCTGCCAACAGTGGGAGAAGAAACATGTCCCAAATGACCTCGTCCCCACCTATTGCTTGGTCCGACCCCTCCAGTGTGTACTGAGTATCAACCCTAAGCAACATAAACAGGAAGAGCGAGGACTGCCATTCCATTTTACTTTCTCTGATAAATTCCTAAAGCCTGCCTTAGAAAATATTTTGAAAATATAGCCCCACTCTATTAGGGAACATTTTGATATGAGTTCATCCTTTGGAGAGAGAAAAGCATACTATTTGTGTAGTGGAAGGTGAAAGCAAACATTAAGCTCTGCTTTTCATGGAGGAACAAAGTCTGCATGATGACAGTAGTATCTGTTAAATCTTTTTTAAGTTTTAGGGAATTGAAACATTTCAGGAAAATAATCGATTGGCCTCTCACAATGCCAGAGGATTTGGTACATAACCTATTTCTGTCATTTACTGAGGGAGAACTGGTGTGTGCTGGGTGCTGGTGGTAGATGGTTTAAGATGTGTTGCCACAAGGCCCAATCCAATGGCAAGTCAAAAGGAGCAGAAATAAACTTTGGAGCAAAAACAAAAGTGATTTTTTTAAACAGCCGACCTTCAACTGCAATGTCACAGCAGCTCCTCTTTAGAAGGTGGCCTTGCTGTTTTTGGAAGTATGAGCATTTGTATGGAAATAGGACATTCCCAGATCTTTGCTCAAACCTTGGTCCTGACCATCTCTGGGTCTGTCCCACAGGATAGAAGCAGGGGGAGCTGCTCAATGTCACACACCAGAGCAGTAAGAGTAAATGGCCTTTCAAAACTGAACACTGGCTCACCAGGCCTGAGGACAAGAGGGGACCCAGGGAGTCCGCGGTTCCATGGCCTGGCCTTTCTGTCCAGTAGATGAAAACTTACCCTGCTTGACACAGCTAACTGAGAAGTAATTTTCTACACCTTCCTTCAGGCAACTAATCCTTGGGGTGGCAACTGCACTGCCTGGAAGGTCTCCTCATTATCGAAGCCAAGTCCCTCATGTGGCATTGTTTGGCCACCACTTTATCTTCCTTCGGTACAGCTGATCACTATTTTCCATTAACACCAGACATTCGAGGACTGAAGTCATCCCCAGGCGTTTTCCTCTCACACCTCTGATCATTGCTCAGACCAAGATGGCAGCCCTGGCTCCATGATAACCCCAGAGTTCCCCAGAGAACAAGCTTTTCTTTAGCTACACACCTTCTCTTTTTTCAACTATCTTCCCTCGGGTCACTGTCTGGGTAAGAGAGCTAACTAATTCCTCTCAGGAGATTTTGTTGAAGCTATAGTATCACACAAGAAACAGAATAGAGGCTGAGGAGGTTTAGATGATGACAACCACAGAATCCTGGCATTGACTGATTTTCTGCTGTGGATGAAGTCCCATAACCAGGGTTTCCACAGGGGACCCACAGTTAACCCTCATGGGAGTCCTTCAAAGGGGATTTGGCTATTGCTATTTTTGAGGAAATGGAGCCTGAGTTCTAGTGTAAGTCAAAGGACTGACTTGGTGTCTTGGTGATTCCAAGACTCTACTCAGCCCTAAGGCTACTCAGGGAGGGCAGGGACCAGTGATGTGGTGAGTTCCATCCCACACTTCTGTTCTTGCATTTTCTTTGTCTGTTCCTCCTCTGTAGCCTCAAGAACATACCTCCACAGGTGACTCACAAAACACACCCAGGGCTCAGTTGGTTTGGGGACTGGCAATCACCTAAGCTATAGCTCTGCTCTTCCCAGAAACAATATCCAGAAACATTGGTGTCCCTACTCCACTTCCTTTTTGGTTAGATGATTTCTTCATGCTCCCTGGCTAGGACATTAATGGTTCTATTTTCTCCTCAAATCTTCCCCAAATATTCCAAGTGTTATTCCCATTCGACAGATAGAGATACCTTGTCCTGAGGGCCCTGGGTGTGGGGGTCAATCTCCACATCTTTGGACATCTTGCCTTCCTGCTCCTGCCATTCAGTATAGAGGTGAGGCTGCACAACTCTTTTGTAGCCATCCAGAGAATGGGTCCTGGCAGGGATGCAGACTTTGGAAGTGCTTCTGTCATATATGAGAAGGGCTACAGCACAGAGCTGGGAGGCAGACAGGGTTGCAGCCTACCTTGATCCCACACTGGGCCGAGCCCATCTCCTGGAGTGGCCACGTCAGGCCCAGGCATGAAGCTGATCAGGCCACCATCCCTTCTGTCTGTGGGGTGGCACTGGTGGGAGGGAGATGGAGCAGGCAGCCCTCCTCTGAGCCCCCACTTACCATGTGCTCACCTCAACCTTTACATTTAATTCTATGACATTAAAAAAAAAGTCCTCTCTTCCCCATTGGCCCATATCTCCTTGAGCACTGGGTCTGCAGTTTTTCATCTTCACCCTTAGCAGGGAGCTTTGGCTAGCATATATCAACCATTCAATAGGTGTGTGTTGGTCCAATGGAAAGAGAAACATTTATGACCCGCATAGATCATGCTTCTCCCTGCAGATATGACAAACTGTTACCTTTCATCAGATGTTAGGATTTGAGGTCGCTTCCTGCTCATGCATGACCCCTGCACTGTGCTGATCCTTTCTCCCTCTGACCTGCCCTCATAGAGGGGCGACCCTAGGCACCAGCAGTAAGGAACCCAGCTGACAGAACCATACAAAGGAGCTTTCTCAGTAGGCTCGAGGGTGGGGAGAGGATGGTTTGAATTATGGTTTTCCAGGGTTTGAAGAGGGACTGTGGGAGTGACACAGAGCAGCTGTTTCCACTTAAAATTGATTAGCAAGTATCACTACAAATGAACTCAGAATTTAAAACAAAACTCCATGGAAACGAGTCATTCTAAATCATTCTAAAGTAGTGGAAGGAAAGAAGTTTCCCGAGCTGATGGCCAAAAAAGATCTCCTTTAGCCCTGCTTCTCCCTCCTGACCAGTCCTTCTCAAGGAGACCTGATAGGGATGAAACGAAGCCATTCTTCCTGTGGACTGCTTGTCACAAGAATGTCACCTGGCTTCAGTAATGCGTTGTCTGCAAAGCTGGGGGCAAAGTGACATGCAGCCCAGCTGGCCTGCTCCACTTTGGCAAGACTCACACTTGGAGATTAACCTCAGAACCGCCCAGGGAATCCTAGAACTGGTCCCTCGCTGTCTCCACAGTGAGGCGCCCACTGGCTGCTGGGCAGCGCCTCAGCCCTTCCATACCCTGCATACCAAACCAAATACTGTGTGGTTTTAAAAAATGTTCCCATTAGAGTTAAGAGTCTAATTTGTAGAAAGGAACAACCCCAAGGTGTGACACTCAAGGAAATTTTGGAGTCCTGTAGTTGATGGCCATACAGTTGGGCAGTCTCAGTAGAGGGCCTGATGGGGGAAGTAAATCAAATAAAGAAAATTTTTGAGAATAAATTAAATTTAAAGTGCGTCAGCTCTAGGTCCCGGCAAAGCATAGACAGGCTGTAGTACATCTTCTGGTCATCTAACTAATGGAAGTCACACTTTATTCCTATTACACTAGGCACACATTACCAAGCTCTGATCTCTCTAAAATTAGATTTTTGCAAAGACAGAGTTGGCTCATCCTGACGGGGCTGGTGGGTGGTGAAGGCCTCTAACAGCCACAGGCTGCGTCAGGCGATTCTGTTCAGCTTGGCTCTGTCAAGCACTCTCTGCTGTGCTGTGTGGCACGTTGGAGCAAAACTCAGTGGTCCTCTGCTGCTTTGCACAAAGAGTAAGTACTTGGCTTAACACCTAACAGATATTCATCACCCCAACACTGAAAGATGCCACTTTATCACTTTCTCTAAATTCAAAATAACGTGTTAGGATCCTGGGTCAGGAATCACAAGGTCATAAAGACCCAGGGGTTTGCTTGCCCTTTGGTCAGAGAGATTTAAATGATACTTATGCTCTGTACCAATTTTAGGTTTTACAGTAGCTCCTTTAATTGGAAGAGTTCCCTCTTGGGCACAGTTAAAATAGACCCCATGTTTAATGTTGCCCTGGGGTAATGCTAAAACCTGTGCTAATTGCATAATGGTACAGGGAACAGGATCCCAGGGTCCTCTGCTGTGAGGGAAGGAGAGAAAAGGGAGATGGAAACTGATCTGGATGGAGAAGAGAGGCATCCAAATGGCAGCCAGGCAACTGAGGAGAAAGCAGGAGGCAGAGAGGGAAGATGGCAGCACATATGTCCCCTGGGGAGTGGCAGTTATTATAAACTTGGTGCCAAGAGGACCTCTGTTATGTTACTGTGTTTCCCAGAAGAGCTGGTTACAGCAGAGCGACAAGCTTGAGGATGTGCCTGTAGGATGGTGCTGCCATCGATATGTCACATTAATATTAAGAAAATACCTTTTTGTCCCATGTCAGGTATGTGAATGGGAAGTACTACACTGTGGGTATTTGATAAACCCTGACCATCTGACATGGACCCCATACAAAAAGTAGTGGTGAAAATTGGCCCTGCTGGGATACAGCGGACACACTAGGAAAGGTGTTGAGAAGGATGAGATAGACAATGTTAAGGACAAATTCATATTGAACACTGAAAACAATTTATCATATTGCTGCTGCATTGAATAACAATAAGCCATTGAGGACGGAACAATCATTATTTTCATTTCCAGATGAGTGAACCGAGGCTCAGAGAGGTCAGTACAGTTGTTTCCTCATGATCACACAGGTGCTGAGTCGGGGGCACAGGACTCAACCTCAGTCTTACCCTGAGGGTTGCTCAGAGGATTAAATACTTTCACACTTGCACTGTGCTAGGAACAGGGCCTGAAACCCAGTCAGCATTGGATAATTGTTAACATCATTACCTACACAGACAAGTCTCCTGCAGACCTTTTCCCAGAGAAAAATTAATGATACCCCCTCAAATAACCAGCCTAACTCAGACCCCTTCAGAATTAAAGGCACTAATTATCTGCTTCGAAAGGAGAAAAGAAATGAGGCAAGAACTTGTCCAGCCAGGCATCAGGCTGGCTGAGAAATGAGAACCCAGTAAGTCTGACCACACCAGCCCTCCTCAGACCTGCTTCTACCCCAGGAGCCCTCTCCTGCAGAGCTGGTGACTGCTGTCTCAGGAGCCTCAGGCAAGGAACACTCCTGCTTCCCTGCTTTTCTCTCAGGCTGAATGTCTCAGTGTTGCTGAGATTAAAGACGTTCCTAGGTCACAATCCTCCTGATCCACCCACATCAGAGGGGTTTAAGATGAGACCTGGTGAAGCAAACTTTCCACCAGTGTTTCCAAGGTGCCTGCCTTCGGCCTACTGGGGTAGGCAGACATCTTTTAAAGAAAGCAGAGCCTATAAATCTCATGATTTCTAAGTTTTGCAATGTTCTATGCTCCATTTTCTTCCATATGTTCCTGTCCCAATCCCTTTATAGGCTTTTGCCACCCAATAGGATTTCTAGAAGTTTGTTACAATCACCAGCAGTGGGCTGAATGTTTGATAGACAGACTTCTTTTTTATTTTTCCTATTTTTTTCTTAGAAAATCTGCTTTCAAAACCTACACCTAAGATTGTTTTACCACAGATTAATCAATGCCCTTGAATCTTTTTACCCTTCTTTGAGCAGATCAAGACTGGGACTTTTCCAAAGGAAAATGAGAAATTAAAATACATTCGGAAGAATCTGTCATTCGTGAAGTCTTTAAGAGAGATAAGCAGATATTTTGTGTCCCCTCTTTGAGGAACTCGAAGTAACATTCAGTTAACTCTGGGAAGTGAATATGAGGGAAATGTCATTAGGAGCATTTTTCTCCTGGGAGACCAACTCTAAGAGGAACAGTGACTTGCTTGTTGGGAACAACAAGCAGAACTCCCTACTATATACAGACCTCTCAATTAGCCACTCAATGTAATCGCCAACCATCCAGATGCCTGTATTGACTCAAATAAAACAAAGCAGCCTATCAGTCACAAATGGCTGCCTTTTATGGGACACAAGTTTTCCGGCTTGCCATTCTTCGCCTCCTCTCCCTGACATGGGGTGGGGGTCTCCCTTGTCATTCCTGGGTTTTCTTTTACCTGCCATGCTCAGTTTGATACCTACCTGGAAATAAGGTACAAGCCCCTCATCTATACAAATGTAGGTGTTGCTTGGGTCCCCAACACTAATGCAGGGACAGAGGCAGGGCCAAAGGAGCTAGAGGCAGAGGGGCTGGTGGGCATTGCAGGCCTCCTGGGAGAGATGGAATTGAAGGTGGCCTTGTAAGGGGAGGATTGGAGACATGGAGAGTGGGAAGGTGAAGGAGAAGACAAAGATTGTGACGATACTAAATAAAGGGGTCATAGAGTCAGGTTGGATCTGGGGTGTCGTCTGGTTTTGCAGGTCACTAACCCTAGATCTTCAGACAAGTCTCTTATCCTGACTTTAATGTTTTATAATAAATAATGTTGACATCTTATAATAAATAGCCGTTGAACAGAAAAACTTAAGTAAATCAATAGCCACCCATTTCCCTCCATGTTTGTTATCCCATTCCCCCCATAACCTCTTATATGTAATTTTGTATAACAATGAGGGGCTCCCTCCATTTCCATGTGATTTCCCTTTTTTTCTCCCTTTCCCTCCCACCTCATGACTCTGTTTAATGTTAGTCTTTTCTTCCTGCTCTTCCTCCCTGTTCTGTTCTTAGTTGCTCTCATTATATCAAAGAAGACATTTGAAGATGGGAGGGGAGGGGAAGGGGGATAGTAGAGGATAGGAAAGGTAGCAGAATACAACAGTCACTAATATGGCAGTATGTAAAAATGTGATGTGTAACCGATGTGATTCTGCAATCTGTATTTGGGGTAAAAATGGGAGTTCATAACCCACTTGATTCTAATGTATGAAATATGATATGTCAAGAGCTTTGTAATGTTGTGAACAACCAATAAAAAAAATAAATAAATAAAATTAAAAAAAAAGAAAAAAGAAAAAAAATAGCCACCCATTATGTAAGGATAATGGACACTGCCACACACCTGGCCTCTCAAAGTCGTGTGTAATAAAACAGGACCTCATTCCCCTCAGGCCCTGTCACTGGCTGAGCGGGAGCCCCTGTGACTTGAACTGACATCTTCAATAGCAGCTTGAGAAGGAATGCAAAGCAGTGACTGGGTGGTCAAGGCCGGCCCGGGCTGCCCAGATTCTGTCCTTGGCAACAGAATTTTGTTGATTTCTCTCTGACCTTGGGGACACCACCATGTTGTCTCACCTTTCCTGACTACAATGAGTCCACACCTCTCTGGACTAATTAGTTAATGGTTGCTAAGGGCTTGGAAGACCAGCGCTCTGAGTCAATTCTCTTCGAGAGCAAGCCCTCCTTGCCAGGGCAGCCACTGCCCTCCCTCTGATGGGATAAGATCTTCCCCACGTTTCCATCTGTCAGAAGAAAGGGGTTTGTTTAATTAGCAGGCAATGTTTTTCTAGAAATGGGCCTCTGTGAATTCGTCAAGAGCTGCAGCTCCCAGAGTATTATTATCATTTGTCTCTTCCTTTGGTTGACATTTGCAGTCTGTTGCAAGATACGAATTCCTAAAGGAAGATGGGCTGGGGTGGGGGGAGCGCCGTGGGGAAGGTGACAAGTCACTCAGGATTTCTGCTGAAACTGAAATCGAGTACCTCACAAGAAACATCGGTAAGATTATGAGGGCAAAGTGGTGGCAGAGCGAGTGGGAGGAAAATGCCTTCCCATTTTGTGTTTCTGTTTTCCTGACTCTGAAATGGGGATGATAGTTCTCGGTGGTCTCTTTGCTCTTCTGAAACATTCACTGGGCGGGGCCATCACTGTGCCGTAACTTTGTGATCTTTGCCTGTCCTATATACACGAGTTGCTCATCCAGTGGAGATAACCCAGTTCTCTGCTACCTGGATGGAGACGTCTCCTTGGCGTGACAGCGAGGACAGTGTTTATTTCCAATTTGTTTTGTTCCAAGTCTGTCTCTCTGTGGCACTGTGAGCTCTCTGCAAGGGCAGGCAGCTCAGCCCTCCTATCCACTGTGGTCCCCTCAGTGCCTGCAACTGGCCTGGGGGCAGAGTGGCTGATCAACAAATATGGAGTGAATTACTACTGCCTGCACTCTGGAGCATCAAGACTTCAGAGACAACAAACATCTAGAAGAGGAGGAAATTTCTGAATCTGCAGTATTGTGGGTTTAATAACGGTCCTAACCCTGGCACCTGTGAATGTGACCTTATTTAGAAATAGGGTCTTTTCAGATGTAATCAAGTTGAGGTTATACTGGATTAAGGTGCACCCTAAATCCCACATGACTGGTGCCTTTATATGAAGAAGGAAATCTTCTGTGCACCTAGAGATAGATGCGCCCCAGGCAGAATGCTATTCGAAGACAAGGGCAGAGATTGGAGTGTTTCATCTATAAGCCAGGTTTTTTGTCACTGTGACAAGAACAACTTAGGGGAGGAAAAGTTTATCTCGGACTCATGGTCTCAGAGGTCTTAGGCTATGGTCAGCCTAAGAACTGACCTTTGTTCGGGGCTGGGAAACAGAGAGAAAGGGGGGGGGGGAGAGAGAGAGAGAGAGAGAGAGAGAGAGAGAGAGAGAGAGAGAGAAAGAGAGAGAGAGAAAGGGACCATGTACAGATATAGTTCAGGCCATGCTCCCAGTGACCTACTTCCTCCAACCACACCCCACCTGCCTACAGTTACCACCCAGTGTCCCATTCAAATCAATAATCCATCAAATGGAGCCATCCACTGATGAGGTTATAGCTCTCATAATCTAATCATCTAACCTCTGAACATTCCCACACTGCCTAACATGAGCTTTTAAAGGGATATTAAAGATCTAGACCACAACCACCAAGGAATGCCTAGGATTGCCAGCAACCATCAAAAGCTAGAGGAGGCAAGGAAAGATTCTTCCCTAGGGCCATGGAGGGAGGACGGCCCTGACACCTTCACTTCAAAACAGTGAGAGAATAAACTTCTGTTCTCTTAAGCCACACTTTCTGTGGCACTCTGCTGCAGCACCCCTAGAACTCTGATACCTGAAAGTTATTACTCAATAGGAAGAGAAACTCTGGGGATTTTTAATCATAGACTTGCTAGAGTGGTAACAGATATGAACAAGAAGGGAGTGAGGTGTGTGGAATTGACCAAGACCTGCCCTCTGTGCCTGCTCATCACTGATCCTGGCTGGTGCGTCTGGTCTTCAAGTATGTCTACCTGAAGTTCTGCATGTTCTGAGAGGCCAAGCTTGGCAGGGTCACTGCTCTGGATACACCTGCTATTCATTGGCTGCCTTCATTTAAGTGGTTACTTGTGTTGTTCATATTCTGTCTCCAGTGAGACCAAGCTCTCTTCTCTGGGCAATGTGGTCTGTGTGCCAGCTCTGTGTTATGATTTCCCTTCAAACTTAATGACTATATGATCAGTAAGACTCAAAGAATCAGTCAAAATAGTAGAGCCATTGCTCTAAAGTCTATTTCTTCTTGTAAATAAGGAAAACTTGAATTTAATTCAAATATAGATGGTGTATCAGTGGTTCTTGGTTCTGAATTTTAGTCCCTTATGGAAGATTCGGTGCACTCCAGAGCAGTGATTCCTAATCTTGTGTAAGGTAGAGACCTGTTGAGAGTCTGATGATATTATGGTGACTCTCCCAGGGAGGGTGTCACCTGCACATCAGAGTGATGCTTTAGGGCTCTGGCTTCTGCATTAGGAACCCTTGCACTGCCCTAGTGGATCATCTTCTCCCTCATCCCAGCCGGTCAAGGGGGAAGTTGCTCAACCCGTCCAGTGACTTCCCAGGAGAGGGGAACTGTGGTACGTCCCCAGCCTTTGGTTTATGGGAAGACAGTTGAGAAATCCTGACATTTCAGTACATCTCTTCTGACTCTTCCCTTTCCTAAGACAATTCTGCCAGTGTGAAAATTAAGTTTATGTGTCAACTTAACTGGGTCCCAGAGTGCCTAAATGTCTACTCCAACATTAGTCTAGGTGTATCTGTGAAGGTTTTCCTGGAAGACACTAACATTTGAACAAGTAGACTAAGTGAGGCAGAGGGCCCTCCCGAATGCAGGTGGGTCTCATAGAACTTACATAGAACAAAAGACCAAATGAGAGAGAACAGAATTTCTCTACCTGTGTTTGAATTGGACATAAGTCTTCTTCTGTCTTTGGCCTCAGACTGGAATTTACATGATCAGCCTCTTGGGTCTCCAGCTTGCTGAGTGAAGACTTTTGGAACTTGTCAGCCTCCATAATTACTGTATGAGCCAATTCCTTATAATTAATGTCTACATAAATAGGTAAACATCCATCCATCTATCCATCCATCCATCCATCCATCCACCCATTCACCCACTCACTACTGACCTTCCTATGTTATTGGTTCAGTTTCTCTGAGGAATCTTGAATAATACAACCAGAAAGAGAAAAAGATGCATCTATACCTCTTTCTGTGAACTAGTTTCCCCTTAGTGGTTCTAAGTATTTGTGTGTGTGTGTGTGTGTATGCTCAAACCAGAAATTCCAAGGTCAATTTTTAGGGTATTAACAAGTACCTAAATAGGATGCCTACAGATTAAAAAACCTAAAGGTCTGTCAGACCAGAGTGCTCATCATGGTCTTCACACAATTGTAATCATTAAAGATAGTGATATTTTGTTTTTTTCCAACATACAGTTTCATTTATAATACATATGTGCCCTGAGGATATTGATATTTTAAAAATGGATTCTCGAAGCAGGCTTATGTTGGGCTTTATCAGCCTAAGAAAATGATTATGTAATCTCCCAATTATTTAGTTGGCCCTGTATACTGGGTCCCAATGTATCCGTCATCCTTTGCACTCTGTTTGTCAGCAAGCTCTTGGTCGTGGGATGATAATGCAGGGGAAGTTGCTTCCCTCTAAGAACAGGAAGCTGCTGTTTGCTGTTATCACCTCTTTCCTGGTGGGACCTTAAGAGTCTGCTCTACTGGGCGGGGGCATGGGGAGAACCGCACCAGCCCTCCTAGAATGAGACCCTCTGAACGAGAGGAGCAATGTGGGGGTCTCTGCAATGGGGGAGCCTGGTCTCAGCCCAGAACCCTCTCCCTCTCCATTCCCACAGCTGGCACACAGCCCTGAGGCTCCAACAACATGGTCTTATGGGAAAGCAGCTCTGGTTCTGAGCAGCCAGGATTCAGTGGTAGCCAGGGACCTTCCTCTTCCTAGCGTGTGACCACAGGCACGTTCCTCTGCCTCTGGAAGCAAAATGTGCCTATTAGGACTAAGTGAGAGGAGAGTAAATGGAAGATCCAGGGCAGTGGCAGCTCATGTGGAGGCTCAGCCAGCTCTGGCTGCTTCCCTATTCATCTGCATTAAGACTCATGGCAGCCGCTAAAGGGCCTCCTTTCTCTTCTGCTTATCCCGCCTCATAGGCTACTCTCAGATTAATCTTCTTAAAATAACGTCACTTCTCTGATCAAAACCTTCCATGGGGAGCTGGGGGTGCAGCCCAGTGGTACACCACTTCCCAGCATGCACATGGCCCTGGGCTCCATCCCCGGCACTGAAAAAGGAAAAAAAAAAAAGCCTGGAGAGATGGCCCATGACTGATGATTTCTTCTTTATTTCTGTGTTTTCTCACTGATCAGAGAAAAATGTCAACATGAAACCTCTAACATGTCTTTTTCCACAGGAGTGAGGAGAGTTCTGAGCTAAGTGTTCAGCGGCCCTGGTTGGATTTGCTCTTTCTGCTCTTGCTGGCTACGTCACCACGGCACTTAATTTCCCCTGAACCCCAGATTCTCCACACCTGTAAAACAGGGCTCATGCACACCCTGCCTGGGAGCCCGCGGGTAAAACAGTCGGCTCTGAGCTGAAGCAGTGGTGGGGGCTTGGAGTTCCAGGGAGGGCCTGCAACATTGGCTGAGGTAGGCATTTGTTAATAGATCTTTGGAACATGGTCAATGACTCCTCTCTCACATCCTCATTTCCAAACCTCACCCTTTGCTACGGTTCAGATAGCTCTGTCAGGTTGGGGATTGCTATGACAGGCCAGCCTGGCTGTCCTGTTGGTGTTTTCCTCTGTCTGTGACCTCAGGCTCCCAAGGCCCCAGTGCTTTCTCCCACACGATGTGTACAAGTCATGGTGCCAAGGCTTCCTTAACTTTGCTAAGGACATATGGGCAGGGGCACCTGAGCATCAGAGACACTCCTGAAGGCCTTGGCCAGTTCCAGAGAACACGTCTCCTTGGACTCAGTGGATTTTTAAATCTTTGGACGTAGGGATGGTGAGTACTATCAGCTGCAGCTTCAAAAGGGACAGTCATGCATTCCTGCCTTGTCAGTAACTATTTAATGCAAGCCCTGCAGACCCAGTCTTTGCCTATATGACCAGCTCAGGACAGACACAGAGGAATATGTCAGACTCATGCGTGTTCTAGAATGCTGTCATGGTTTAGATATAAAGCATTCCCCAAAAGCTCACGTGGGAGACATACAAGAATGTTCAAATGCAAGAAATAATTAGGTTATTAACCTTATCAGTGGGGTCAATCCACTTTTTGGATTAATTGGGAGATAACTAAGGCTGAAGGTGGACAGTCACTGGGGAACATGCCTTTGGGGTTTACAGTTTGTCCCTAGTGAGTGGACTCTCTGCTTCCTGGTTTGCATGTCCTGAGCTGCCTTCCTCTACCATGTCCTGCCATGAAGTTCTGCCTCACCTTAGGCCCAGAGCTATGGAGTCAGCTGACCACGGACTCTGAAATTGTGAGCCAAAATAAACTTTTCCTCCTCTTAATCATTCTTATGAGGTCTTTTGGTCACAGCAATGAAAAGTCATCTAAGATAAATGACTTAAAAAATACGTAGGCATCATAATGTATCCTGGCTTAAAATATTGTCTTAGGAAGTTTGTGTCTGTTTTCTTCTGATTGAAGCTCTGACACCAATACTGGGTATTGGTTTTCTCTTCATGTATCCAACTGCTCTGTGAGCACTTTATGTATTCAGTCGAATGTGACTGTTCAAGAAAGTTCAACAAAAAGTTGTTACCAATAAAGGGGAGAAAAAAAATTTACAAATCTTTGGTGAGCAGTTGAAGAATTTTTGGACTTCATTTGGACTCATATTGGAGAAATGAATACCTTGAAATGGGTGGGAAAGAACAAAATGAAGTTGAATAAAATGAAGCTGTTCCCTACATCTATCTCACCCTCTGTTGACATTTACTAGGCATCCCCTATTCCCAGGCACCCATGTAGTGCTTAGTTTCATTTCACAGAGCTTCTGGTCCTGGGAGGCATTTCTGAAGCTGCTAGGTATTGGCACCTGTACAGGGACACATGTTCTGGCAAATCAAATGTCTTCCTCTGGAGGCAGCAAGATCCTTTCCTCCTTTCTGGAGGAAAATAATCCACTGAGTTGGGTGATCTCATCCATGGCTTTAAAGAGCATTTATAGGTAAACAAATCATATATTCTTATCTATTCTAAGCACTGAACTCATATATCCAACTGGCTGCTCATGACCTCCATTGGCTAATCTCAGACTGAACTGAATTCTCAAGTCCTCCCTGGCCCCATCCAGTCTTCCCTTTTCTCTGCAAATGGCGCCACCATCCACATGGCTGCCTGTTGGAAGCTTGGGAATTAGCCCTGATTTCCCTCACTACTCAGTGTGTTGCAAGTCCTGTGATTCCACCTCTAGACTAGATCTTAGACATCACTATTCCTGCATCCGGCCACCACGATCTCTTGCCTGCATTAGTCCAACAGCCTCCCAACCAGCCTTCTGGATGCCACCATTCTCTTTCCTACAATCCTCCACAGAGCAACCATAGTGATGGGTGAAAAAGTCAACCAGACCACATTATCACTCTGCTCAAACCCTTTGATGGATGCCTGGATGACTTGGAACGCAATCTCTACTCCTCAGCCTGGCCTGCAGGCCTCCAACACCCCTCCTCACTCGCTTTCTCTTACTATTCTTAAGCCACACCGGTCTTCTTTCTGTTTCTTGTATGTATTTGACTCTTCCCATCTCCTCCCTTCTGCCTGGAAAGCTCAGGGGACTGGATATCCTTCATTTTAAGTTTCAGACAGCTCTTTCCTGGCTCCATCTTTAATGTAGCGCCTTGCCTCTCCTGTTATTCTCCATTATGGCAGCTACTGATCACATTGTGTAGTTACTGCACTTTCTTAGTTGGCTCTTTGCCTCCCCCAGGCACTGTTAGATTGTATACTTCACACAGGGGCCGTCTCTTTCATCACCAGCACCCAGTACAGTGCCTGGCAGTTAGTAGGCACTACATAAATACTTGTTTAATCAATGGGGTATTATATCATAGGAGGAGTGAAAGAAAAATAATCTTTCTTCTTACACTTAAAATCAATGGTTACGTAAGTCTGTCAGCCAGATCCCATTTTCTCTTGTCTCCTGTTCATGATTAATGCAAATAGGAGTAGAGGCCACATGCAGGGTGAAGTAAAAGTAATTTTTAAAATAAAAGTAATGATCTCCTTGGATCTGTCAGCAGACAGGATGCACACATTCAATAAAGTGTCTTCTTAGGATAATTCCAGAAGCTCACAAATGGGTCCTTGCAGGCATTCTGAGAGCACAGAGGGGAGATGGGAATATTCCAGTAGAATTTTAACCCACTTGTAGAGGTCCTTCCAAACAGGACAGAATGAGGAGGGAAGCAAATTCTCCCCAAATGGCAAATGATAAATCCTAAGGAGGGCTAAACTTCCTCTCTAAAAAGTCAGTACCTCCTACAATTGAAGAAAAGAAAGAAAACAAAAGAAAAAAAATAGACAGTGTGGGTGGGGGTCCATAGGAGGAGTGAAAGAAAAATAATCTTTCCTCTTACATGGGGGAGGGGAGGGGAAACTCAGTTTGGACCCCGGAAAAGACAGTGTACGACATACTTTACAGAATAAGATGAATTTTTAATGCAAGAGGAAAGGGGGCATCAGTTTTATCAGTTCTTCTTTTTCCCATCTCCTCTTATTGCTACTAGTAGATTGATTTCGTTTCTTGTGCCCTGAGGCCTTTCCTGTTTCCTATAATTTGAACTTTCCCGGTCCCTCTCCCTACCCCTCTCCCTTTTGCTATTCTTGGTTCTTCCACAAACATCTTCCATCTCTGGCCACCTACTGGATGTATAGAAATATCCCTCAGTATCTCTTGTTCAGTGTACTTGGGGGTACTAGTCTGTGTGTGATCAGGATTAACAGGATTTTCTGAACTCAAAGACTTGAGCATGTTCTCATGCTGCCAGTTCCTTATAATTGGGATAGAAGCTGAAGGTTTTTCCAGGCTATTGAGAGGAGAATCAAGCACATGCAGTAATTTTTATGAGCAGCAGTGCCAGTTCTCAAGCACATTCTCAATTCTTGGAACTCTCACTTGTCCAACCCCCAAATTTGGTGTTCCTTTAGAAGTCATAAATGTGGGCGAGATTTGGATAAGTTGTAAACTTGGATAAGTCTAAGAAAGCCGTGAAAGGCTTCTGCCTTCCTGCTTGAAATGCATACTAACAGGGTGGGTTTTTCTGTTTATTTATTTATTTTTTGCACAAGTACTATGTTTGCCCTGCTTACTTGTGTTTTTAAAAAAAATTTTTAAAAAATATCTTGGTTTATTTTTAGTGGTGCTGAGGATTGATCCTAGTGCCCTACACATGTGAGACAAGCACTTCACCACTGAGCTATAGCCCCAACCCACTTCCTTGTGTTTTAATCCAGACTAGATAAAGAGAAATCAGAATGTCTGCTTCCTTTACAAAATGATTACATATGATATTATAATAGTGGATACATCGTATTATGTATGTGTCAAGATCCATAGAATGTTCCACAGAGAATGAACTCCAATGTAAACTATAGACTTTAGTTAATGACAATGTGTCAGTTTTGACTCATCAACTATAACAAGTTAATTGCACTAATGTCAGATGTTAATAACAGGAAACTGTCCAGGGGATGATATGGCAATTCTGTATTTTCTGTAAGCCTAAAACTGCTCTAAAAAGCAAAGTCTATTAGTTAAAAAATTACAAAATAGTTTATAATCCTTTTGGCTTTAAGATCTTTGGTGACATCAAACATTGTTTCTCTGAACTATTGTGAACTGCATGAAAAAGTACCAATGACAAAGCAGAAAGAGGTTGTACTGGGGTGTTAAGGGAACAGTCTGGCTGCCCCCAATCAAGTTGGATATGTTCTCCCTTCCCCTTCTCCTTGATTCAAAACCTGTGTAGTATGCAAAGCCCAGTTCAATGCAATCTGCCTCCTCAGAACTTCCAGCTCTCCACCTGGAAGTCATTTCTGTCAATCTTGAACCCTGGTAACAATACGCTTGAACTTTCCCAGGCTCCACATGCTGTACACAGGCCTCTCCTGTTTCTTTAGCTGCTGGAAGATATTTGGGTTGCTCTCTCTGATTAGCATGATCCACCTCAGTATCCTCTTTGTTACGGGCCCCTGGGACCATTACAACAGTACCTGAGGTTTTCCTTTCTGGTGAAGCTGTTCTTGCCTGTCTCAAGACAGGATTTTCTGAACTCAAAGACTTGAGCATGTGTTTTTGTGTTGTTTAATATTCTGCTTCAATCTTGCTTGGCCATGTTCTACCTAGTTAAGGACCTTGCCAAAGAGCCCTGCAAACGTAACTTAGTGCTTGTGTGGACCTTGATTTTTCCACTCAAATTGACCTTTCTGAGTGGTACTTGCTCGAAAAGATCATACAATGTTCAACTTTCAAGAATCCAACCACTTAAGCTGTTTCCCATCCCCACACAGTGGGAACCCAAACAACACTTGCTTCCTTACACAATAAATCCTGTGTGCAGTAAAAGGGGTGTTTCCTATTAAGGGCAGCCTTTCAGACCTGGTCATTTATTGTCCCTTAGAGGAGAATGAGCCTGTGTGTTTGGGCTAGAGGTGGCAGTTGGGGAGTTGATGGGTTAGTTCAGAAAAAGGATGAGAACCTGAGACCTGAGGGGAGAACAGGGTACTCAGGATTGCCACAAGAAACAAAATAGGAAATGTGTCTGCATTGCTACCATCCCCTCTGTATTGACATGAACTTTGCAATCACTGATGAGAAAACCAATTTAAATTTCCCATCAAGTTCTTGTTGGGGTGAAGCTGAGTTCACCCCGACTCTACCATCCTCACAACGCAGGCATGCCGGATGCCCCTGCTCCAGCACCCAGCGTGCTTTCTAGGGGAACAAGCTAACCACCAGCCAGCTTTGGGGTCCCTTGCTTTTTGGGGCTGATGGAGAGGTGCTCGTCTTTCTGATGGAGAGAGCTTTCTTCCCGTTGCATTCATCATCCTGGCAGCTGGGCAGCTGCCACTTTGAGACGTAGCCTGGGTTAGGGGCTGTAGCTCCTGGTGGCAGGACATGGACCCCACAAGAGCCTCCTGCCCCAGCGTGCAGCGGGGTGTCAAGCGCTGGCTTCCTCCAGCACCTTTCTTCCCTGTAGAGCTGTCTCTGGGCTGCTATCTTGACCCCTGTTTTTTTTTTAAATTCATGATATAAGAGGGAGGGTAATTAGGAGGAAATCCTGAGAAAGAGCCTTCGAAGTAATGGGAAAAAAAAAACCCAAAATGCTGATGGGGGCAGTTCGTGGAAAGCACAATTTGGCCTGATAGTGACCTCTCACTCCAGGCTTTGACTCTGGGTGGGGACAGATGGTGAAGGTAAGGACAGTGTGCAACCTGATCATCCGCATGGCCAGCAGGATCAGCAGGAGCAGAGACCCCAGTGAGGCCCATCTTAAAACAAAGGTGAACTTTAGGGTGGGAGAGTAAAAGGATCAAGCTTTATGAATCGGAAGTCAGGATGTTTGTGAATGCTATGAGTCAGTCTTTTATTTTAAATTCAGTGCCAAGAGGGCGGGAGTGGACTCCATAAGTTTCAAATCTCAAGAACACTGGGGACAGCTAGGTCATCAGAAAGGGCACCTTTCTGAGGCCTAAGCTTAGCAGTCGGATAGGAACTGTGGAACGCAGAGTTCCCCCAAATATCTCTAGCTCATTAATCTTCATTTAAAAGTAGACAGTTAAGCTGTTTAGATATTATTTTGGGAGTGTCTCCTTAGCTTCCCTCTCCCAATTTATTATTAATGGCAAATGTTTTAGGGCTGCATTTTCCTGGGTTTCAAACACATGCTGTTTCCTGAAAATTAAAAACAAAACAAAACAAAAAAACCCCCAAAACCAAAAACACCCCCCTTCTGTTCCCCACAGGTCCACGGGAGTGACAAATCCCACTGTTTTGTTTCCAAGATGCTTAACTGTGTTATAGTAAATGTCAATAGTGAATTAACTATCCCTTCGAACGTTTCAAGTATGACTTTTAATTAAGTGTATTAACCTGATGTATCACCATTTGAGCAGCAACTAAAATAAGATTATATGCATTTTAAACTTTTGGATGCCCGCGGAACATGAAAAGCACTTTATGAAGCTTGCATTAATGCATATTTCATTATAATGTAATTCTATATTACATATTCCACTTATGCGTGGATCCAAAATAGTTTCTGCTCTTGGTAACGATGCCGATTTAAATGAGTAAATCACAAGGAATCGAGAAAACTTAACTCTTCATGAATCTCAGCATTGTTGTGGCTTAGAAAAGAATTGGTTTTGGCCAGAATCTCACCTGTAGTAAAGAGAGTATAGCATCTGTGTTTCAGAGAGGATGGAGTGAGGAAAAAAAAAAAAGGATGCAACATTTTTCTCTGCACATCAGTTACAAATTAGGGATAATCCTGGCCGATTTTCCTTTACTCCTCACATAGCAGATGATTGGCTTTGCCACAGTGAATAGGCAGTAAGGCTGAATGGCACAGGAGAGGGTGATGTGGGGCTGGTGGGTCGTCCTGACACTTGGGTAAGAGCAGCTGTAACATCATCGAATAAAGAAACCCTGGGAGCTAGATGCCTTGCTCTGCAGGGCTGCCTTAAAGCATCCTGTGCAATATTACTAATAGACCTTTTACAGTTTTTATAGCTTCCCAAGTTATTTTTGAGTCACTGCTAGCATTCAATAATTTCCTGTTGAATAAGGAACAAAACAGGCCTAAAGACTGAAAGGAAAAGCTGCTGTGGGGAGTGGGCTCTCCAGATGGATGCGTTCTGGCAGATTGTGATTTGTGACTCAGAATGAGCCCAGATTATTGTGCCATATGGGTGGCAGCAGAGACTGGAGACACGGCTTCAGTCACTCAGCAGATTTTTCCCGCACTCCTACTATGTGTTGGTTTCTTGCTTGACCACTGGGAA
This sequence comes from Spermophilus citellus, assembly GCF_964194105.1. Lineage (NCBI taxonomy): Eukaryota > Metazoa > Chordata > Mammalia > Rodentia > Sciuridae > Spermophilus > Spermophilus citellus. The sequence goes on from NC_138188.1 coordinate 40,171,129, forward strand.
ACAAGGATGCGTGTGTGATTGCATCTGCAGCCAAGGAATCCATTCGTTTGTTCGTTCAGTCATTCGTCAACTGGTACCCAGCGTCAATGATGTGCATTGTGTATTGGAGGGTTGAGCATGTAAACATAGAGTAAATTGCCATCTGGTGTGACAAAATCAGTTATAAAGACAGGGGAGAAGTACATTGCAGCTTAGATGTGGAAAAGAGAGACTAATTATATCTGGGCAGTCAGAAATCATCACAGAAAGGGTGACATTCAATCTAAATCTTAAAGTTAGATTAGGAAGGAGATGATCGGGAGGAAAAAAGAGCAAGTCCATTCCGGACAAAGGGAACGGCATGAGCAAAGCCATGAAGTTCAAGTTTCACACTTGGGAGGAAAACTGAGAAAATCTGAAGTTGATTGTGGATGTAGCTTTTGACTCATAGGCAGTTAATACGGCTAGAGGAATAACCTGTGCAGGATCTTCTGTGTCATGTTAGAGCTTTGGCTTTATTCTATAGGCTGGGAATGGAAAATCCCAGAGCTCCCGTCTTCCTGTCCGTGTGGCAGATGTCCCCAGTCTGGCATGAAATTGTGTGCTTTCCTGCCAAGCCCAGGCTAACTCTTGGAATTCTCTACCCACACAGGGTCTTAAGAAGCCTTAACTGACTTACCAGAGTTGGCACGTAGGAAAAGTCGGTGCGCCATCTTTGCTCCAGGCAAAGGAAGCTGAGGTCTTTAAATAGGCAGTGACAAGGTCAGATTTGATCATTGGGAAAACTATTGAACCCGTACCTAGAGAGTAAACTGGAGTAGGGAGAACCATGAATCAGGAAAACAAGTAGGATATTGTTTAAGAGTTTAAGTCATTAGTTCTCAGGATGGGTGCAACACCAAAACACCTGGGGTGCTGGCTAAAAAATACCTGTTATACTTAAGCTCCAACCCAGACCAATTATCCAGAATTAAAACAAAATAAAGCCAAAACAAAGTGATTCTCATGTGCTCAAGGGGTGAGATCCATTTGCTGGGCATCTGATTAGGAAAACATTTATTCGTTTACTAAACAGGTTTTATTGCCTTGAGATGAACCTGGAGAGGACAATGACCTGGGGAAGATGGGAGGAGACTTGTTATTATTAAGCCTGAGTCTTGTAGTACTACTAGCCATGTCTGCCTGCTTGACAGCCATCCATACATTTGCTGACTTATCTAGAGATAAATCATTTCATTTCATCTCCACATTAACTCTCTGAATTACAGATAAGGAAACCAAGTTCCAGAGATCTTCAGTAACTTGCTTAAGGTCAGAGGGCACCTAACGCCAATTACAACGGTCCATACACCCGCCTGATGGGAAGCCTGATGGGAAACGGAGTGTTCTTTTCAGGTTAGGACTTTCATTAGGACCAGTGCTCTCGCTTTGTGTTCTCCCAGGTGCATGTCACACCATAGCCCTAACTAGGTCTGTTTTCTTGGTTGTGATTCCTGTATGCAGTACAAAGAAAACTTGCAAACCCAGAGACACATGGGCTCACCTTAAAATCCTTTCACAAATGCCTGTGAAATTTGGATATCTTTTCCCAGTTGCTATTTAGCCACCAAATCATGCTTCATGGCTCTCTAATTATCCGGATTGTTTCAGAAGTAGCAAACAGGAATTGGTAGGGGCAGTATTATTCACATTAAACACTAGGTTCTTACTATGTTTGAAATTTCTAGAATCGCTCTACACAACAGAAGCAGCTATAATAGCTGGTACCTATGCTGTGTACTTAGCTGGGCAACCTGGATCTCATCTATAATAAGCCAGCAGGCTGTTCCCAACCTGACTATAAAGGCTGGGCTTTGGGAGGGGCATGCTTCTACAGTCTAGGGAGCCTCATGGAGGTCAGAAGTGGAATGCAAAACAGAATTTCTAGTTCTGCATCTAATGCTTCAATGATCAGATTGCAGTAATTCCTAGCAATGCAACCAGGGAAGGGTATGTTATTTGCTCCTGTTTACTCTCTTGGCAAAATCTTATCCATTATGTTAATAGCTGCTTGTCTTTTTAAAAAAAAATTTAAACTCATTATTGGAAAGAGAACCTAGAATTTTGGATTTCCATGTGTTCTTTCCAGGATGCCTCAGAGGGTGAGGGGGACCTCAGTGGATTTCTGGGTGAAGAGAAGTAAGTTTAACTTTAGGGTCTAGGATTTCCATCCCCTCTTCAAATGAGTAGTTTTGCTTTTATTTGTTTTATATTTGAAAAAAGAATCTGGTACAGTGGTGTGAAGAGCATCACTCTAGACATGAGAAATCTCTGGGCAAAATATTCACATATGTCAATCAATTAAATTTCTTGTTAAGTTTAATTATCTGGAAATTCAATTGGATCTTGTACATGTCTTGAAGAAGTGGCATGAACACAGAAGATTTGTCAGAAATCCCATGAACTTGTCTCTCAGGAGAGGTCTGGGCCCATCTGCAGGCCATGACCAGTGGATTTAAAATGGGATTAAAGATTTAACAATCCTGGTCTCCAGATTTCAAGAGGCTGCATATATTAGCAAAGGGCTGTTGAAAGGTGACAAACTGACAAGTAACAGATGCCCCAGACCACTGCACTGGAGGGACTTTCTCACAGTGAGCAGGAGTGTGGATTCTAGTTCATGAATTGGTTCATGACCCAATTTCCCCTTTACTTGCTTCATGACTTTGAGTCTCAGTCTTCTCTTCTATATAATGGCCAGAGTAGCAATACCTACCTCAAAATGTTACTGTGTGGATTAAATGGAATCATCTTGTAAGGCACTTAAATAAAAGGCTCAGTAATAATAGCTGATTTGAATTGACCCAAGTCTTTTTTTTTTTTTTTTTTTGGTAGAAACCAAAACTTCTCAAAGAGCATAAGAAAATTATAACTAACTAATTCTCAATAACAATTCAAATCACAAAGATCTGTCAAGCTGTGGATAATAACAGAAAACTATATATATTGGAAAAATTTACAATAAATTCATGTTTAAGCTAAAGACAAGCTTTCAGGAAGAAGGCAAACATTCTTACTACTTTCATTCATGCTAGTAATGAAAATTCCAGCCAGATCAGCCAAGTAACAAAAGAACTAAAAAGCACCCATATTGAAAAGGAAGAAGCAAAATTATTTCTGTTTATAGATGGCATGATCTTATATATGGAAAATCCTGAAATCCCACAAAAAAATGATAAGAACTAAGGAATTCAGTATAGTTGTAACATACAAAACCATCACACAAAAATCTTTTCTATACACTAACAAAGACCAAGCCAGAAGGGAAATTAAGAAATCAACCCCTGCTTATAGTATTGTCAAAAAGAATAAAATAATTAGGAATAAATTTAAGGTGATGAAATATTTGTACACTAAAATCTATAAAATATTGATGAGAGAAATTGAAATAGAAGCAAATAACTGGAAAGATATCCTGTGTTTGTGATTGGAATTGGTATTATGAAAATGTCTATACTATACAGAAAGGGATCTACATATTCAATATTAACCTCATCAAAGTTTCAATGCCTTTTTTTTTATAGAAAAAGAAGATTTCTTTAAATTTATATGGAATCTCAGTGACCTCCAATAGCCAAAACATTCCTGGAAAAGAACAAAATTGAAAGCTTCACATGTCCTGATTTCAAAGCATATTACAAAGTCATAGTGACCAAAACAGTATGGTACTGGCATAATGACAGACATGTAGACCAATGGAGCAGAATAAAGAGCCTAGAAATACAGCCTTGTGCATATGTCCAGATGATCTTCCACAAGGGTCCAGGGTCACAGAATGGGGGAAGGACAGTCTCTTCGACAAATGATATTTGGGAAAGTACACATCTACCTGCAAAAAATGGAGTTAGACCCTTACTTTATACCATACAGAAAAAAATCTCAAAATGGATCAAAGACTTGAGCTATGAGACTCTTAGAAGAAAAACACAGGGGAAAGGCTTCCTGACAGTGGACTTGGCAACCACTTCTTAGATATGGTGCCCAAAAGAATAAGAGTAAAACCAGACAAATTGTCCTACATCAAACTTAAAAACTTCTTTGCATCAAAGGAAATGATCAACAGAGAGGGAAGGCAACCTATAGCTTGGGGGATAGTATTTGCAAATCATTGACAAGGGGTTAATATTCAGAATTCACAAAGGACCCCACGGATGGGCAATGGAACTAAACCAACCGATTTAAAAATGGGCAAAGGACTTGACTAGATATTTATTTAAGGCTATGCCAATGACTAACAAGCATATGAAAGAATGCTCACTATCACTAATCATTAGAGAAGTGCGAATTTAAGCTACCATGGGACATCACCTCACACCTGTTACAAAGGCCACCAGCAAAACGACACTCTTGCCTGTTAACGAATCCTCTACATGAGCCAGCCTCCACATGATTGTGGCTGGGAAGCTTCTTTACAGGCCCTTAGACTTTTCCAGAGCTTTCCAGTCCCCATGCTCTAGCAGAATTCCTAGGACACTGGTTAAACACACAGATTCTGTCCTTGTCCCCAGATTGCCAACCTTTAGTATTAGGTAGGACCAAGGAATCGAACTCTAAAGAGGTGTCCCGAGGGATTCTCACCTGCTAGTCAGCTAGTCAGCTAGGTTTGATCATTCCTTCCTGATTAACTCCTTCCCCACTAAACTGCACATACAGATGTTGATGTACATGTACAACCTTTAGAAACCTTTAAGGGCAACTCTGACGAAGTTTCCTGAGGAACAGAAAAATGGGAAAGGAAATCCCCAGTCCATGATGACCTTGGCCTTGTACCCACCTCCCTTTATTTCTAGCCCCGTGTCTTCTCTGTTGGCCTAGGAGCATCTACCTGGGTTCTCTGAAAGTCAGACTGACAATTGCTTCTTTTCAGGGCCAGAGTGGACCCAGCCATGGCCCCCTGGTGGGGAACCACAGACATTCTGTTCTAGGAAAATGATAAGAAAGGAGGAATCTTTAAATGCTAATTAAGTCACTTTTATATAAGACTAATCTGGCTATCCCTTTAAATTAAAAAAAATCCTGTTAAGACATATACTCATATATAATTGAACAGTTACAAAATGTGGATTTCAGGCTAAAAAGCGGCTCCCTTATCGTAGTGGTCTTGGAGAGTTTCTAGAAAGAAAAGAGCTCTCGTCTTGATTACAATGTCAAAGTGTTATGGTTGTCAGCCCAGTAATGCCTAAGTACATTTTGAGAGGCTTCATTGTAAGTAAAACTAAATTCTGCTTTCTGTAATATTTCAGTTTGCATAAAGAATGTGGCAAAGAGAAGGGCATTGTAAACATTTTGGGCCCGATTGGGTCTTTATGTTTTTCTGTGTCAGACTGAAAACACTGACAGGCAGACAGGACAGTGTTCTATTTAACAAACACCTTTGTGAAACCCAGAGAACCAGGGAAGCAGAGAGCCGGGGAGAGGGAGGAGGCGAGACAGCTAGTCAGCGAGGTTTGATCATTCCTTCCTGATTAACTCCTTCCCAACAAAACTGCACATGCAGATGTTGAGATAGGCTTGCATATATTTGAAACAACGCTCTGAAAATAATGACGCATCTGATTCCACTCCAGGGGCCTTGGATGGGTTTTTCAGTTAAAGCAGCTACTGGGTAGAGGCAAAAATCAAAATGGTCCTGGGCCAATCCATCCTCTTTATATTGAAAACCCAACGAAGCAGCCTGAGGATTGCATACAAGGCTACGGGTTGCTAAAATCACAACCACTCTCTTCCATTTTTAAAAATCAGAAAACAGAGATTTAAAAACATGGCTTCTCCAGGTCAGTCAGTTATTAGTAAAAGAGCCCCGGGGGGTTTGAACCCATGGGTTTGGAATACATGCTCCACAACATCACACCACTCCAGACCCACAACCTGAAAGAACGTTCTGTGAGTGAAGCATTCTCCATTTCTGTTCTCTGTTAAGCTTTGTGGGCTCATTAGAGAATGATAGTCAAGGAGTGGTCGAGAAAGCTGGGCCCCTTCAGATGCCATAACTTAAACTTTATTGATGCCACCTAGGTGTGCCACTGTGTGACTGACAGTCCGAGGGACGGGATTTGGGTTTCCCTATGCCACTACCTGCCACCAATGGCGTCCCTCTCAATCATCATCAGTAATTCTTTGTGAGTCCCCTGGAATTCTGCCTTGCTCTGTCTCACAATCTTCTCATTAGAGCTCCCTCCTTGTGTGGAGGTTCACCATGTGACATCTTGGACGGGGAGAGGGGGGCACTCATCTTCTTCTATTGTAATTAATTGCAATTTGCACAGCTTCCTCTGAGGTGGGTGGTCTGAGGGGAGACACACGGCTTGCTGTTCTCTGGCTCACCTGTGCAGCTCGGGCCTGGCTGAGGATTTTCTCTGCTTGAGTCATATTCCGCCTGGTTTCTCACTCCATGATGAGAAGTTCTTACATGTCACCCCCCCCCCCGCCCCAAACTTCTACATTAACAAACTATTTGGTTTCTGAACATGAATAAATCACTGGGATGATCTTGAGGCCTCCCATCTCCTTCTACTGCCATATCATTTAAAAATGTGGTAGCACCTGGGGACCAATAGTTGCTTCTAAAAGAGCAGATTGCTGATGTGGACCGGGGTGCTTGGTCATCACAGATACTGTGATGATTTTCTTTCCTGCTCCAAAAGCTGAGCTTGGCTGAATTCACTTCTGATCATTAGGTTCATGTTAACAACAGTTGCTCAATTCACTGTTTCCTTATAGTTATTAATGCAACTCTGGGAGTGACAAGTGTTTCTGTAAAATAACACTGCTGTCTGAATTATGGGGTGCACGACATACAATTATAACTTCTAAAAAAGTCGCAAGTGACGTGGAAAATAAAAGCAACTGAGTTGAACTCAGGCATAGGAGAGATCTCAAAAGCATGGAGGATGCAGCAGGCAAACTTTTTGCATCATGGCATTGTAAACAAAATAATAAGTGACTTGGAATCACGGTTGATTAAATTCATGTTAGAATCCCTGGGTACTGTTATGCCATGCTTGGTCTCCTGGGCTCCCTTGGGCACTGTCTTCAGCCAACAAACTATAATTTCATGCTTGACTGGCCTAATACAGTTGTAGGTTCCAGATTCTGTGCTCAACCATGCCAGGCCACAGAAGTTAAATGAAAAGCAAATGAATAAATGAAACAATGGGTGGAGGTCAAGAGACGATGCCCGTCAGCAACCTGCAACGGAGTAAGTCTCTCACTGTGAATCGTTAGTGTTTTTAGTGACAGTTAGCTGGAGAGTTGTTCCATTCCCTGCTGATTCAACACTATCTTGACATTTACTAGAGCACCTGTGAGTTGCCAACACAGTGGTGGGCCTGGAGGCTGGAATGGGGAGCAAAAGGGTACTAATGAGTGGTTGGAATTTCTCAATGGAAAACCAGGTGGTTCTCCATTGCAACCACTCTGTAGCTGATGGAGTCTCTGAAGAGACTCTCTCAAAGAGGTTTCATTCCAGGTGTTTGGCAGCTTTCCCAGGGCTCTCTGTTTGTACCTTCTTCAAGAAGATTCTGCTGGAGACGGGGATTGACTCCCTCCTCCTTCGCAGATGCCGTTCTCGACTGACTTCCCTACCAAACTCACCAAGTCTAAATTACAGAAGAGACTCAGAAGGGGTCTTCTGCTCAGGTCTTATTTGCACTGAGTCAAGATTCTCTTAAGGTCCATAAACTTCACCAGAAACCCTTTCCTTTATTCTAAGATGATGATGTAAGTGGGTTGACATGAGGAATGTAAAGAAGAGAGACTGGGAATATACAGAAATTTGTTAGTCATCAGCTCGAGTGACTTTGTTCCTTCATGCATATTTTGTATAGTTAGGGTCAGCCAAAATTAAACACTTTTGCTGGTAGCAGAATCGAAATTAAAACTGAAAAAGGGCACTTATTTCTAAGAAAATTCTGGAAGAAATTCTTCACAAAATTTTTCAGACTCTCTCTCCATTATCCTTTAGGCTGAAAAGTCTGTCCAAATGCCTTTGGGCACTTACATTGAAGATAATAAATTCTTTTCTGTGGATCTCAGGGTAGCATTAATTTGGTATGACTGGGAGGCAATTTTCTTTAATTAGGATCTTTTTCAGGGTTCTTTCATGCTTCTGTTGTGCAGGCTTTTTGGAGCAGTGGGCTTAAGGGTGCTTAGCTCCCATGAACTTGTAGTCTTGGGAATGTACACTTGAGATGGGACCAGTTTGGGAGACTCCATGCCTGTGGTCTGGGGATTTTATGGAAATAATAATCAATTCATGGCTGGATTGAGCTGCAATTCCAGGACATGGTTGTGCAATGTACATGTAGAAGAATGAAGGCTGTTGAAGGGCACCCCACACCTGCCATTATCGTCCATCTGGGAACTTATACACACTCTTCAGAATGCAACACTTGGCTTGCCAGGGTGTCAGACATAGGGGAAGCTGTGCAGAGTGGTTGGGGAGAGATGTGGAGAGGAAAACATTGGCTTCAGATGCCAAATCGAAAATTAAACTTCCTGAGGAAGTTCTGAACCCTGCTCAAGTAAACCGAACATTTATTTGTTCACCAAAACTATTGCAATAAGGAAATGCAGAAAATGGTTCAGTATGGGCGGTAGGGATTGAAATCATGTGATCTATTTATTTGTAATAAATAATGTATTTATTTGCAATAATACTATAAAACCACAAATTTATCTTATTTGCCTTATTATGTTTACTCACATGGACAGAAGTATATTCAGATTTTGCAGAGCCTGCAGGTTACCCAAAATTTGTATGTGGGGAGTGTCACAAAAGGAATATAAACTTGAATATAAAATAAGTACAGGCCCCCTTAAAAGAGGCCCATCAACCAAAGGCCCCTGAACATTGTTTTTCATTGGTTCCTGGGGAATCCTCTGGATTTGGGGTGTGTTATAGGAACACCCTGTCACAAGCAGGACCTATCTCTCCTGTCAGCCGGCAGGAGGCTAATGTCAAGGTGGGAGCACTATAGTACTCAGGTTCATACGTCACACATCTGAGCACTTTGCTGACCATCTTTGGATCTGCTTGTCAGATCCTTTAGGAAGAAACCTCTCAGAAACCAACAGAGAACAGAGACCTTGTGCTTCTTTATGATCGGTAGGCTCTGGTCCAGCATTTACTGAGGGGGAAGATTCCTTATGAGGTTGTAAATCTCTCGCCAACATATTGCAGTTTATTATTGGATTGGCTTAGATTTAAAGCGGTCCACTCAGTGCCGCCATCTATGTAGCAACTAGAGCATCATCCACAAATAAAATAACCTTCAAGGCCAAAGAGCTGCCAAGAACCAGATTTTTCAAGATTAACTTGAACAAGTTGTTCAAATCAGGTGATACGGATACCGTAAAACATCACCTTATTTCAAAAGACGAGCAAACTGGGCTGGGGATGTGGCTCAAGCGGTAGCGCGCTCGCCTGGCATGCGTGCGGCCCGGGTTCGATCCCCAGCACCACATACAAACAAAGATGTTGTGTCCGCCAAGAACTAAAAAATAAATATTAAAAATTCTCTCTCTCTCTCTCTCTCTCTCTCTCTCTCTCTCTCTCTCTCTCTCCTCTCTCACTCTCTCTTAAAAAAAAAAAAAAAGACGAGCAAACTGAAAATGAGCTGAAAAAAATCCCTACTGAGGATGTATGTAATCATTTGGGTTGGGCCTGTTGTACCTGGAGGATGTTCAATCTCAGACATACACAGTGGGCATGGAAGTACACTCACAGTCATGTGCACACACATACACGTAGAGATGTCTCTCTCCCTGACACGATTATTCCTTCTTTCTACTTTATCTATGAACAAATTGTCAAAGCAACCTTCAAATGCTGGGTAATATAATCCTCAAATGCTAGTAATATAAAAACGACTCTAATTATACAAGTGATATCATTGCAATCTCTGGCACCTGAACTTTTACTGTTTCACAAATCTGCAACTATCCTGTTTTCTAGTCTTCCTCCCCTTATTCACCAAAAATGACTGCTACAGGCAGTTTAGACACCCAGAGGAGAAGATAATGGCTTTGACCTTAATAGATGGTTTGAAGGCACAATGTATCCCATTGACTAAACACCAAAAGGGGCTACGGATGTGTTTTTCTCCTGTTTCTTTTCCTCTTTATTGTTAAGGAGACTAATTGTGTGTGCTCATGAGCATGTGTGTGAGAGGAAATGTTAAATTCCTTTCGATTTTTCTTTTTGTGGTGGTAAGAGCAGGAAGGCATTCTTTTAAACTTCTTTTTCTAAGCAAAGTGTGGGAATGAAGGGCGACAGTCAGTCAATTCTCAGAATAAGATACTCTACCAAGATGCAAAGAGACAGGGTGGGAGGAGAAATTTTCAACAGCTGGGAGAAAACTGCCACAAGTGGTTGTCGATTGAATCAATGACATGGCTTCGTAATGTGGCCTCAGATGGAGCAGGAAAATACTGCAGAGAGAAAGCCGGAGGAGTTCCTATTGCGTCCCCTCAGAGTGTAGTAAGGGGTCTGCTGGAACTCAGGGGGCCTCTGAAGGTGGTATGTCTACTGCCAATTCGTCTGATAGTGCCAAAGATGATTTACACTTTTGTGAAATGAAAGCTCTCTTGTCTGCTATTCATGCATTTAAAATAACAGAGAACATAAGTTTTCACCTAGGATAATTGCCCGTGCTTCAGCCTTTCAGAGTATGGCTCTAGGTTGCGTGAGTTACCATATAAAGACTATGGCTGTGATCTGAGACTTGAACAAGACACTGGGCCAACTACCTGAGCAATATTCTACCTAAACCAACAGTCAGATGTACTGGTCAGTGGTCAGAACAGCTGAAAGAATGGCATACCCATCCAACCCACGTAACACCCAGAATCATGATGAGTCCAGCTTTGGGGCTAGAAATTATTTAAATGAAAGATTACTTACAAAGGGAACAGCAGGGAGCAGAACCATGTAAATTAGATTCACAAAATGGACAGATTCACTCACAGTTCATTTTGGGATAATTTATGCCAGTTTTCTCTGATGTCATCTGTTGTTTAGATTAATAATTACTCATGCCAATTATTAACTGATGGAGGTTGCTTTGTATATTGGCAGAGGGAGGCCTATTATTTGGGAAAGTGCCCATGAATATTGAGCTTTCAATATAGGTACAAGAGTTTATTTGCAAAAGTGTAATTTTTATTTTCCCAAACAATTCAATATCCTAATGAATTTATATCTGCATTCTCAGGAGGTTTTGCAGAAGAATACATTTCTCTATACTAATGTACACATGGTCAAGACCAAAAGAGGATCAAAATGTTTATTCTAACTATGATCTCTGCTTAGAACTAAAGATAATATTTTTAAATATATTAAGAGATGTTTCTTTTACAGACCAAGGTACAGGCCTTTGAGAAATACAAAATGAAGATGTTCATTTACAAGACATGCTGATCAAAATATTAACTATAAAATTCTTTTATAACTCCATCAAATATGAGAAAGGAATGCATCTAAGAGGGTAAGACATTCATCCATTTAGACCTTTTGAAATCCTTGATGCAGTTTGGAGTCCTTCATGTGTCTCAGTTCTGTGTAATTTAGTGACTCTGACCTTGGGGAGGTGACAAGAATGGTGCCTCTATTAATGTTGTTTCTCTCTGAAAAAACAAAATATTTCCTGGAATGCAATTGTTTTTTTCAAAAAATACTTGACCTTGTGCAGTGTTTTACACTTACGTCATTTCCCCATGTATAATCCTTTCTTGTTTTAGTGTGTTGCAGGGGAGAAAAAGTGTTATGCAGTTCTTGTTTTAAAAATAAAAACCAAAGAATATCAGCAATCATGACATTCTGAAGTATTTGTGTTGAATGTAAATTTTGAGGGCATTAGAAGTGGTAAAGTATGATGTACAGCTTGATGAAGAAGAAAGAGGGAGAGGGAGAAGGAAAGAAAGAGAGAAGAAAACTCAGAGCTTCTTGCTTGAATAATGGGATGGAGGGAACATGGGATATGGGGTAGGTGGGAGGAGGACTCCCGATGACTGGGATGTGTCTTCAGTCATGTGAGTGCAGAGATCAGGTAAGTAGCATGTAGGTGTCCAAGGTTTGTCTGAGGTATAAATTTATACTCAGCTTTGTGTGCATGTTATTGTAATCTGAGATTATCAGGGAATCATCTAGGGGAAGAGTATTTTTAAAAATTTATGTATGACAGCGGAATGCATTCCAATTCTTATTACACGTATAGAGCATAATTTTTTTTTTTAAAGAGAGAGTGAGAGAGGGAGAGTGAGAGAGGGGAAGAGAGAGAGAGAGAGAGAGAGAGAGAGAGAATTTTTTAATATTTATTTTTTTAGTTCTCGGCGGACACAACATCTTTGTTGGTATGTGGTGCTGAGGATCGAACCCGGGCCACACGCATGCCAGGCGAGCGCGCTACCACTTGAGCCACATCCCCAGCCCCTAGAGCATAGTTTTTCATATCTCTGGTTGTATACATTGTATTTTCACACCAATCTGTGTCTTCATATCTGTACTTTGGATAATAATGATGATCACATTCCACCATCATTAATTATAGGGGTAAAGTATTGAGTGAAAAGAAAAGAAGGTCCTGAGCAGAACCTTCACGAACCTCTAGCATTCAATGGATAGAGGAAGAGGAGTCTAACAAAGGCTGTTGAGGGAATTAGGAGGAGACTAAAACCATAACTGGGTTATGGAAAACAAGGAGGAGAGTGTTCAGAGAAGGAGGAAGCAATTCCTAGTATCACATGCTGCCAAGAAGATGTGTCAGGAGAGGACTGAAGAATACCTATCTGGTTTAATGACTTTGACCTTATCAAACTGCTTTAGTAAGACGGCTCAAGAAGGACCAGGGAGGTGGGCTGAGGAGTGGGTGGAGGAGAGCACTGAGACCATCAGTGTGATCAGTTTTCCTGAGAAGTTCGTCTCTGAGGGAAGGACAGAGGAGAGGGTACGCGAGGAGTCGCGAAGTCACTGGAAGCTTTCATTGACACGAACGTTGTCACATGGTGAAGACTTACACATGTTTACAAGTTATTTTGAAGGATTTGGGTGAGAAAGAATGGTTGACTAGATAGAAAAAGAGAAAGATAAGGTAGAAACAGACTTTAATGTTTGATTGATTGATGGGAAGAGTTCCCATTTACTAAGTTTTAGACTCTGTGAATCAGGAGGTGAGATGGATGGTTGAGAGGACGAGGAAAGTCAGAGGGCTGGGGATTTCAGGAAAGGAGAGGTGGGTTTGGAACAGCCATGGGAGAAAAAAAAAAGATGAGCGGTGTGAAGTAGGATGTTGGCTGGAAGGGGTTCATGTGAGGCTGATGATCCGAGGTTCAAAGGAAACCTTCATCTGTGAGTCACTCTCTCCCACAGGGCCCGTCCACTCTACTGTGGTTCCCCTCCAAACAAAGTATTGGGTTAATTACTGCTTGGGACTTTTCCAGTAACGGCTGTTTTTGTTTGGGTGTAACACAAAAGATAATGGAATCTGGAGTGTTTGCAAGGGTGATATTATTGTAATGATGGAGCATGGGATTCACACCTGGATAAAGAGGATAGTGGGGAAAGGATGGGTTTTAGTGACTGGGGTCCCTATTGGCTTGAAGAAGGGCCACCCTTAATACCGCTTGTCTATAGAAGGAGGAAAATGTCTGGCTTTTTCTAAGTTATAAGACTTAATAGCTACAGAATTAAAAGGATTTCTTTTTGATGAAGCCACAAAGCACAAGAGTCCAATTTTAACAACTTCCTCTCACCTCAAATTTGTAGGAGGGACCAACCACAGGCAAAACAAATTCCAGACAAGCCTGGGCTTATATATATTCTTATCTGAATATAGATTTCTCCCTATATGCCAGTAGAACCTCTCTCAGCATAATAAACCCGTGGAAAAATATTCTCTCCTTTTCATTTGGCTAGGGGAGGAAGATGATTGTATACACAGAATTGCAGTCCAGAGGAGGAAATATAGAGATGGAGGAGATGAAAAACATAATTTTACTCAAATGGATCCTCATTTAATTTTTCCATTATTCTCAGGGAAATGAAAGCTCAGCTACCTGCCAGAGAAAACTGATTCTTCTTCTTAAAATATTTATTTTATTTTTTTTAGCCATAGGTGGACACAATGTCTTTATTTTACTTTATGGGGTGTTGACGATTGAACCTAGTGCCTCGCGCATACTAGGCAAGGGCTCTACCTTGAGCCATAACCCCAGCCCCAAACGGATTCTTGATATTGCCAATCAATCAATCAATCAATCAATCTTAATAATTCTAAAGTATCATTTCTTTTTCTGTACAAATGTGATCTTTTTGTATTATATTATTTTTATTAAAACCTTTGGATAAAATGAAAAGGGAAAGAAAGAAAACACTAGGTCAAACATAAAAGAAAAAAGGGTAAGGAAAAATTTACAGTCAGGGCTGGGGATGTGGCTCAAGCGGTAACGCACTCACCTGGCATGCGCGGGGCGCTGGGTTCGATCCTCAGCACCACATAAAAATAAAATAAACGTGTCCACCGAAAACTGAAAAATAAATATTAAAAAATTCTCTCTCTCTTCTTCTCTCTCTTTCTAAAAAAATGTATCGTCAAACTTTTCAAAACATTTCAGATGATTTGTTAATTTTCTTCACTATATAATAAGAAATATCACAGTTTAGGGCAAAAATTAATGTTTCTCTTCTCATTTCTTTTTTTTTTCAGAAAGAAAAATGATTAGTTATTCCACAGAAGCAAATAGAGGGAAATGAAATTTTGTGTTACCCACTAAACTGTGGATAATTGAAATAATCTAGCAATACAATGACCTGAACTTGGACCTGGGAGGAGACATCAACTGAAAGGGCAGCTGGAACCCCAGAATGTCCCCACTGTGAGATGATGGATCAAAATTTTTCTGGCCAGCAACATGGAGCTAGATTTCACCACTGTGTTGGCTGTGGGGTTGGCTCAGTGGTTTTCTCAAGCTTGGGGACCAATCCCTTAGGGTTGCCATGGAAAAGGGGCTTTCGGTACCACTTAATCAGATGGTGGTTGTGGGGAAGGAGCGGGCATAGTCTTATTTGTTTGCATTAACAAATGGAGTGGTGAGAAAGATCAAAGGGAAACCGAGAAGATTACTCAAAGGAAACAGTTAAGTGGAGAAATAAAGAATGAAATTTAACTTCTCCCCCAAAGAGAATTAGTCATAAGAAAATGCAGGCATTTTTGGCTAAACTAGAAATCAAATAGAAACCACCTCCATTTTGAGGTCCAGAGTTACCCAGCACAGGATGGGGAAAAGGCCCTGGATAGGCAGGCCTCTCTGCACCAGGTTGAGTCCTGGCTTTCTGAGCCTCAGTTTCCTCCCCTGTAAGGAGACAGAACAATGCCCCTGCTGCATGCGATGACAGAAGGTGACTAGCAAAGTCCCCCTCCC
This sequence comes from Spermophilus citellus, assembly GCF_964194105.1. Classification (NCBI taxonomy): domain Eukaryota; kingdom Metazoa; phylum Chordata; class Mammalia; order Rodentia; family Sciuridae; genus Spermophilus; species Spermophilus citellus. The sequence continues at coordinate 40,186,564 of NC_138188.1, forward strand.
CCCTCATCTACAGCCACCCTCTGTGACTTGGGATAGATGGCTTTTCGACCTTATCTTCCAAATACTTGAGATGCATCTTGTAGCTAACTCCCGTGAGTGAGCAGCAATTTCTAACTCTATCTTGAAAGAATTATTCCAAAACCAAGAAGATGAAGGGGAGGCAGTTAGGAAAAAACTATTTGTGAGAGGACAATCGGTTTAAGGTGCCTCATAAAAAAGATGAGTTCCTAGCTTGTCAGGAGCCAGGTTAAGATTGCTTCTTTGTTTCTATCAGAAAGAAGGTAAAGACGGGTCATGCTGGGCTGGACAGGAGGTTAAGCAATGCGGAGGGCAGCATGTTGGAGTGGGCCCCATTTCTTTCTCTCCTTTTCATGTATGCATCCTGTGACTAAATCCCAGGAAGTTAATAGGTCAATTATTTACTTCCTGGGAACCTAAGCAAGCACCCTGAGCACCTTCATTTACTATATGTCATCGAATAGAGCTATTCCATTTTGTTGAATTTGTGAAGATAAAAAACAAGACACATGAGCCATATTTCTGGAAAATAGATTCTAGTGTGTAACAGAGACCCGAGAATCATTTTCCTTTCTTCAGATAAAAGCAAAAGAGAATATATACTCCTTTCTATAAAAGTAGCTTTTGTTCGGCCCATGAGAGGCCAAATTCTCACAGAGTACATTGGTAGAAGCACTTCTGCTGTGGCATACATTTTTAGTTGAATAGATTGAAAAATGTCCAAGCCTACCAAAGACCCGGGGAGAGTCATGTTAGAATCATGGGTTCTCTGTCGGTTGGTTTGGGTGCTGGGGATGGAAGCTCTGGGGACTCTGCACATGCTAAGCAAGGGCTCTGCCACTGAGCTCCATCCCCAGCCCAAGAGAATTATGGGATCTCAAGACCTGGGGGTTTCCTGGGCTTGAGTGTGGGTGGCTTTGGATCAGGGAAGTTCCTCATGGGGGAGCATCCAGGGAGGACCATTCCTCTCCCTTTACAGTTAAGGAAACTGGACCTTGGAGGGAGGGATTATCCAGCTCAGCTCGTGTGGCCAGCGAAGCCTGGGCTCAAACCAGGACTTGTGACTCCTAATTGTGCTGCTGTGACCTCGGGGCCCAGCTACAGGTTCTTAGACTATGATTTTTGGTTTAGTTGGAAAATACCTGACTTTTCTCCCAATGAATACTCCATTCACTTACATAATAGAGGCTTGTATATAATGCTAACAGGTGCATTTTGTGATGAAAGAAATAGGCAGTTTCTTTTCATGACCAGATGGAATTCCCAGTATTCTCCTGATCATCATCAGGAGAAAGCCAGCTGCCCCCAGCCTCTGCTGACTGCAGCCAACATGGGGACCCACTTTTTCCTCACCCACCCGTCAACACTCTGCCTCAGCTGCTGTGAGTCAGGAGTCACCGTGTGGAAGTCCCACCTCTGTCTAGTCTCAGTAAGGGATATCTTGGTATTTTCAGACCATGCTGAGCAGGAACAAAATTATTTTGCCTAAAGAGTCTGTAACTAGGCTTAAAGGTTGGGGAGGGCTGGTGGAAACATTTTGTTCCTGTAGGAGCAGGTCCTGCCAGGCTGGCCCTGGGGAGTACCTCTCCTTAGGCAGAACCAAGCTTAGCCTTTCCCCCTGGAACTAGGGAAAGGCTGCTGTGTTTGGCTATAAAGTGGGGGGTGGGGTGAGCATGTTCATTCGTACTTTTGAGTAATAACAAGAAGACCAGCCCTTTATGGAGGTCCTAGTTTTCCTAGGTATGCTAAATCTCACCACAATCCTTCAAAATAGGTTTTATCATCATTGTCATTATCCCTGTTTTACAGATTAGGATAGCAAAGTTCAGAGAGTTCAAGTTATTTTCCCTGCGTCACACAGCTAATAATGACAAAGATGTGAATTAAGCTATTTGACTCATGCTCTGGGCTGCTCTAGGCTAATGAGTCTGAACTTGACTTGGTGGTCCAGCAGGGTTGTATTCATTACACAAGTTAGCCAGGAGGTTAATTTAAGTGACATCTATCGACAGAAGACAAGTTGATGAGACTCAATTAGCACAAAAATACTGAAATACATGTTCAGCCTCTTTTGGAGTAGGATATTAATTGTAGACCATTCCTCTACGAGAAAGCAGCTCAAAGAGAAATAACAAGTTCACTCAGAAGTCTCGAGACCTCCTTCTGTGAGGGAAAGTGACTTCTTATTTATCCCAAAGAAGAACAGATTCAGCAAGAAAATGGAGCAGGAGGCCTGAACAGAATTCTATCAGAGAGGAAGTCCACCTCCCATCTTCCCCCGGTGTGTGTGGCCTCCGGCTTCCCTGTTTCTCTGACTGCCATTAGCAGTCTGAGGGCTGGAACCACACAGTCACACAGATCCCTGCTTGCACCCACCTGGCCCCTACCTGGCCCTTCCTCTCTGCAGCCCCCAACCCCCCAGGGATACTGCATCATGGTCTATGGACTGGGTTCCAGAGTTTTCCAGCCTTTGTCCCTTTCTTTTCTATTCCCATTACAACTACCATAATTTAGGACCCTGCAACTTCTCCCTAATCGATGCTGTAGGATCAATCTTTGTAAAACAAGACTCTGTCACGCCTGTGTCTGCAAACCATCCGATTCCTCATTATCCACCCAATCAAATCCAGACACCTTCACCCAATACCCAAAAATCTTTACAGATTTTCCTAAGCAGAGCTTTTTTTTTTTTTTTTTTTGACTCTCTGTCCATCACAGCTGACCTGAAGGGCTCAAGTTGCAATCCGCACTTTATCCTGAGAGCCTATGTCACTTGCCACCTCCTCACCTCTACTGGTGACCTTTGCTTTGCCTAGAAAAATTAATGAGCCTATCTCATGTGTGGTTGGCCCTTGCTAACTTTCAGTGTTTCCATCTGCCTTATTCCATTTCAACATCGCAGTTTCTCTGCAAGGAAGATATGCTTATACTTGTTTAAAAATCAGAAAATAATGGCTCAGGAACCTGAGGTTCCAATAGCTGGGGTCAGGGATGAGGTGAGGCAAGGAGTCAGACTTCAAACCCATTGCTGTGCCCATAGCTTGGATACTTTTCTCCCTCTCCTCATCCAGCCTTTCTCAGGGTCCCTCCAGTTTCTACTTTTCAAATTCTACCTTGTTCTCAAAGTCTGGCTGAAATCCACCAATTCTGCACCTCCCCAAAACCAACCTAGAATTGCAAGCTCTCCCTTCTCTGAGCTCTCACAGCTCCTTGTACAACTTGCAGGGCACTTAAAGCAATTAGGAGAACAGGCCTGAGTGTGCAGAAGGAATTGATGCCAGCACAGACCAAGATCTTAAAACCTTTTTGATCATGACCCTATTAAGAAATGTATTTTATGTCACCACTGAGTAGAAATACGTACCCACACGCACACCCCTTGAAATGAGTGTCACCAAACAACAATTACTTCTAATTCTGCCATGCACTTTCATTTACTAAAAAAGTTCTGGTTAGGAACCCACTGAACTGATCCTGAGAAACGCTAATGAGTTCTGAAGAGCACTTTGAAAAACTCTGATTTCCATCTTATCTGTCTCTTCTAAATGGCCTGACAACATTGTTAAAGGTTTGTAAAAAGACTGGGCTAGCAAGAGAGGTGCGTTCACCAGGGATTTAATCTCTAGTTCTGAACAGGAACACAAACACTTCTTACAAGGCTAAGCCAGGAAGGAAGGACCTCGGCTGGAAAGCATCAGCTCCGACTTGCAGGAAGGTCATAGGCAGGGATTCTTAGTGAGCTAATTCATGGGGAGGGGAGCGTCCATTCCATAGCAGGAGATCTACAAAAGGGAGATTTTAGGCCCTGCAGACATGCGGGGTGAGAAGACTTCTCAATAAGTCATGTCTACAGATTGAGAAGAGACTTATGTGCTCATCATAATCTTGAGTATGGCCGGAAATCAGTTAGAATTTAAAAATAATAAAAATGTAATAAAGTTCTTTGTTTATATCTGTATAGTGAGTCTGAGGGCCTTCAGGCCTATAAACCTGTCAGTGAATTTAGTATCATTTCAACTTTATGAAGCACTTGATGTTTGCAAAGTGCTTGTACAATTACCAATTACCATAATGTTCATCTTCTGAACATTTTGGTTCAGAGAAGGCCTGAGGACTTCAGACTAAACACAAAATGAAAAAAAAGTTTAAAAAAAATTGGCCAAGCTAGTTAAAGACCAGCCTTCTGAGCTTGTACTGCTGGAGCTGTTTGGGGTGTGGGGTATGGGCTGCCGATGCTCTTGGGAGCCCAGAGCCTACAGTGTGTATAGCCAGCCTTGGTCACCCACCTCTTGTGGATAATGCTGGTGTGCTGCCCTTGGGGGTGCTCAGCAAGGTTCTTGGTTTCCATGAGGCAGGGGAAGAAAAGGCAAAGGGTTGGGCACCTGTAACCCAAGCCGTCAAGGTCATGGTAAGGAGTCCGGGAAGAGGTGTTTGCAGGCACTAGGGGAATAAGTAGCCAGCAAAGGGACAAAGCTGCTACCATCTTTCCTGTTCTTGCTCTGGAGCACACATTAGAGGGTTAGGAGTAGATCTGCTTGGCATCCTGTCTGAGCTAGAAATCAGTTCTGGCCATGTTTACTGGCAGCAGGTCAGTGGAACCCAACACATGGGTGGATTTCAAGGAATTCCAAGGAAATGGCTTCAAGGGATGTCAAAGGCAGAGGTTTCAGGATGTGTCTGTTTCCTCTGGGAAGAGGTCAGCTCTCCTGTGTTTCTTCCCCTACATTTAAAAGCCCACAGCGCCAGCTCCTCTTGGCAGGAGGCTGCCTCTTGAGGGCTGGTGAGATCTAGTTTACCAGTTGGAGAGCAAAACACAGCCTTTTCTTTGAAAGTGAATTTTAATTCAAACATTTTCTGTTATATTAGTTAAAACCTCTGTCAGAAACACTCCAGTTTCTGACTGTGGATGGCTAACGAAATACCAGAAGGTAAGCTGAGAGGCGGATGGGAAGCGTCCTGGTAGACCCCGACCCTAATAATTATGCCACTGGATTCTTTTCATTGGTGGAAATGTAAGAAGACTCAACCTCTAAATGGAGTGATACTTTTACATTTTAACGCATTTATATTTGGGGACACATGTTGAATGGGTCCAAAATATCCTTCAAAGTAGAATGAGAATGTTCCAGTCGGTGTTTTCAGGAGCAACTGTCTGTCCTGGATGGTTTTCAGTTCACTGTTCTCTCTGTCACATCACTGTCTGCCCAATCGCTGGGCCTCTTCATTATAACTAACCACACTGAGTGACTCTGTGCCTACAGCCCTGCATTGGTCTCCTGCTGTCAAGAACAGAATCTATCCTCTGGGCCTTGACAGGTGGGACCATGACAGTTGTGACAATCTGCTCGTATGAAAACTCCCCAGTTTCACTTTCCACCAGTTGCAATGAATCTCTGGCCATTTTCCAAATGTCCCTCATCCTGCTTGTGCTTAAAAGTCCAGGGCACTGTCACCCCAGCCCTTAGGGATTCTGACTCTGTTGCTCAGTTCCAAATTCTGGATGGTCCCCTTGATCCCCTAGAGCTGCTTAGTTGTCTGTACCCCTCTCTGGCTTCCATCACTCTTGCTGTGGTCTGAATGACTCCCCCAAATTCAAATGTTGGAATCTAACCTCCAGGGTGATGGCACTAAGTGGGGGCTGCTGGGAGGTGATTGGGTTTGGAGGACTTGTGCCTCATGAATGGGATTAGTACCCTCGTGAAAGGGGCCGAAGGGAACTGGTTTGCTCCTTCTGCTGCATGAGGATTCAGCAAGAAGGTGTTTCTGTGAACCAGGGGAATCAGGATCTTACCAGACACCATACTTGTTGGCACCTGGATCTTGGGCTTCCCAGCCTTCAGAACTGTGTAAAACAAATTTCTGCTGAAGTATTCTGTGGCATCCGCATGAATGGGCTGACAGTCCTCTTTGCTTAGAACTGTACTGAATGAAGCTCACAGTGCATTGGTGGCTGGTGTGGCTACCTTACCAGGATGCTAGCTAGCATCTTGGGGGCAGATAACATTTCTTATTTACCTCTCTGGCTTCAGAAGGAGGTAGAAGACATAAGTTTTTCTAGGGAAAAAGTTTTACAACCGAGTTCATTTAAAACAACCGAATAAAATGTGAACAAAAGATTATTGTGTTTTTTTTTTTTTTTTTTTTTTTTTACTGAGGGAGATTAAAACTAAACCCAATTTTGGAATTATGTCATATATAGTGCCTGATAAGTGACTGTCACAGGGATGAATCAGACTTGTGACAGAAAGGGAACTTTAAATGACACTTGAGCCCGTGACACACCCTTCTATCTTTAGCACGCAACAAAAATATGGAATTAATACCAACAGGAGAGAATTCCGATGATGTCAGGTGGTTGGGAATAAGAGCTTCCTGCTTTGTTTTGAGGGCTTCTCCACGGTCCCGAGAGAGCCCCCTCTCTTCTCTTTCTTGCAATTCTGTACCTTTCAGGCAGATTTATTCAGGTGCTCTGTCATCCATTCAAGCCACACTTATCACAGGAACTTCCCCCATGTTCTTCCCTCTGCTCAGAATGCTCTTCCTCCCTTCTCATTATTGAATTTCATGTTAGGAAGTCCCAATCCCTCCATGGGCCTTTTCCCACTTGACTGCAAGAAGACTATTTCTGCAGCTAGCTCTTCTTCCACAACCATCATTGTGCTTATCTCTTTGCCCGCTCTTATTTATGAGGTGGTTGGACACACATTGAGAATATATCATCACCATCTTCTCTGCGAAGGAAACCTTAATTAAGGCAGGGCCATGCCTGCCCAGGGCGCTTTGTGTGTTGTCAACCACAGCTTCACATGCAGACAAGCGCTGAGGAGATGCAGTCCCCAGAAAGACCCAGGACCCTGTCTCACTGTCAGGTGATAATACATGAAGCCGCAGCCACGGTCCATGTTGATAATGTGCTCCTAGGTGCTCATGAATTGGTTGGCAGCCTGAAAATACCTTGGTTGCTACAGTTGGGAAGTGACTATGTAACAATTAAAGAAAATTTATGCTAAATACTCTCTTTTCCCATGTGGAAGAAATATTAAAACTAAATCCAATACAGGCAACATGAAGGCAGCATGCACATTTTTGCAAGTCTTGACATTTTTCCCCCTCTCATTTTTTTTCCTAATAAAATGATTCATTACTGACCTCGAAATCTCCAATGTAACATCACATCGCTAATGACAAAACACCACAGCTTCACCTGGAAGGTACAATTGAAAGATTTCCTTTATCGCAAGAAGGCAGAAGAGGAATAATTATCATCAAAGGATTGTGTTGCTTCCATTGTGGAACAGAAAAATTGCTGCTCTTCTCTATCAAGCCCAAATTGCTATCTTTGGTGTAATTTTCAGAAAAATAACTATGGGATGATGGACTCTAACTTAGAAAAATCATAAACGAAACAACTGTATGTGCAGGACAAAGGACACAAAAAGTCCAGCTTAACTTAACTACAGCCATTTGCTGGAGATCAAATAAGAAGAATAGAGTCTGACCCAGAGCCAGCATGAGGCCTTTTGCTTATGGAGACTGAAGATGTTTTGATGGTATTAAAATCCAGTGGCTGCAACGAAAAATTAATTCCAGAATGTACCAAAATGGAAAGTGGGATCGCTCACAGGTAATAAAAAATGATGAATGATTACATGGTGATTACATGGTGCCTCTCTTGAGGATATGTGGCTGTCAATAGGTCTTAATAGTGACCTGACTTAACATTTATTGAGCTTTGAGTAGATTCATTGAATCATCAAAAGAGTCCACTGAGGTAGGAACTTCTACTATCCCCATTTTTCAAATGGAAGATTGAGGAACAGGGAAGTTAAATAATTTTCTTAAAATTACACAACCAGTACTGGACAGGTCACATTAACCAATCAGTAACAACTGACCCCTAAGCCACACACTTTCTTCCATTTGATAAAAATCAACAGTGGAATGTCTAAGTGATTCTCTATTCCATAGCCTTGTTCCTGAAAAGACATGTGTAAATCAGAAATTCAGAGCCAGAATCATAATGAAAGGCAAGATCTTTAGAAATTGGCCCATGACTGTATTACCCCTGGTGCCCAGGATGGTGACCCACACATGTGAGAGGTTTCAATAAGCACATGGTCAATCCATGCACAAATCATCGAGTGAGTTAAGAAAGTGTAGTATAGTGTTTTACACAGAGAAAGTACTCAGGGTTTTGGGAATTTGACTTAAAGGAATTCATTCAGTGAATCCGTTTGCTACAAGGGGAGGAGTTACTTTCTGATTTCTTGTTTGTATAAATCTCAAGTTTTCATTTTGTTTCCTGAAAGTGAAGGTGAAATGAGAGCACGTTCTCATGTAAGAGGAACATCATTAAAATTTTTACAAGGAGAGGGCAAAATAATGCAGGGAAGCTAAACCTCATGCAGGATCCTAGAATCATTGCAGAAAACTCAGCATCCTGGTACCCACCATGTTTTACTATCACAGTGCGGGGGGTCCATCTTGCTTAGGCAGCAGCCCACACAATCCCACTTGCATTCCCTCTTGGGTCTCCAGGAGAGTTTTATTCTAACTATCAAGTATCACAATGTATTTAAGCCACAGGATCTTGAGAAAACTGCACTCCTTGGGTGTTTCAATGAATGAGTTAGCATCAGTAGGAAGCCATCATAATAAGTAGTCAATTTTTTGGATGGACTCAGCCCAAGCAGAGGATAGTATGGATTATTCCCATTATATGGGAGAAGAAACCATGGGAGATCCAAGAACAAAAGATAGCCCATGTTACCAGGTACTGTTCAAATTCCTTTCTGTTGCTTCCCACCAAAAGAGCATGAGAACTAGGAGGCTGGTGTTTACGTTCGGGGAGTTTTAATTTCACTTCACTTTGGTGCTAAGTCAAGAGCTGTCTGCCAGATCATTCAACAGCAGCACCTGTGAAGATGAGGATGACCAAGACCAGCCTTAGTCCCCAGTGATAATCAAGTGAACTGCAGTCCCAGACACGAGGGGCCTGTGACCAGGCTGTGGGTGTACTCTAGTGGGGGTACCATCTGGGGATATATTTAGAGAGAACCTTTAGAAAGCTGATTTCTTTTGTTTGTCTCAAATATTTTGAAATTTTGGTGCTCTCTAAAACCACATGGCAGTTATCTGGTTATGTTTTGCAAGTGAGGGCTACGGTTGACATTAATGTACTGCTCCCGTCAAGAATCTGTCAGTGAATGTGCATGTATGAATATATCACCATGCATTCCAATTTTGCCTATGACCACAATGCACCAATTAAAAAATAGACAAGCAGAAGGAAGACCAATGGAGTAGAGAAAGGGGACCCTGAGGAGGGAGGAGGAATATAGTATGTTATTTGCATTTATGTGTATGTCAAGATGAACCCCACTATTGTGTCTAATGCACTAAAAAAGGATCTGTCTCCCATTTAGTTCTGGTGATGTCAGAGTCTTCCTTTCCTGTGACTTCAGAGGGCTCTGGGGCCATAACTCCTTTTAATGAGGCAGAAAGCAAGACTTCATGAGGGTGAGCATGCCTACTGTGTCTGCTGTTGGGTCTTAGGACCTATTGTGTTGCCTGGCACATAGTAGCCACTTATTAAAGTATCTATCAAAAAAAGGATTCCTTATATCCTCTGCTGCCTCTCCTGCTGACTGATGAAAGAAAAACACACCTCATTCCCAGATTGGTGAAGCTTTTGGTGAGTGACAGAAGAAGCTATAGTTTAAAGCTGCTAATTGCATGCCAGGCACACTTGCAGCCACAGCATCACATACCTACCAATGCTGCTGGAACTTGTGGGCAGACCACAGGAACCAGGGTGGGACTGGGATGCTGGGATTCCTCAGGTGGGTGTGGCCTGGTCTAATGTTGATGATGAATGCTGCCTCCAAGTTCATCCTCAGATTCATCTTTTCCCTCCTTGGGGCTCCTTGCCTCATTTATAAAACAGGGATCACAGAACTAACATTCTACGTTCCTCCAAGAGATCTCTGTGAGGTAAACTCAAGTCACTCACAAGGCTGTGGTGCCACCCCAATAAATAATTCATGGACGCTTCAACTTGTCAGGATATGGAAAAACTGCAACTCAGGGATCATCATTTAAAATGGAAACTGCTGCTTACAGTATTCATACCTACAATTTAACACCAGTGTAACTGTGTGGCATATAAGGAATTCTGTCAAGTTTTAGGAGGAGAAGGCTTTTTTAAAAAAAATGTTTTTGTTTCTTTGGTTAAAATTATAAAATGCCATCACATTTAAATACATTAAATACATGGTTCCACATCCTATTCTGAATGATCCTGAGATTCCTGCTAACTTTTCCTGGAGTGCAACTGCCACCTGTCACTATAGGAGGGGGTCTGGTGCCTACTACTTTTCCTGCCAAAATGATATATGCAAGAGCCCAGGCACCCATATATCTTGCCAAGGGCCCTCACTCTGTGGAATGAAGACTTCACTGGGATCCTCATTCCAAACAAGTGACGGGAGGAGGTCTCCATCCTCCCTGCTTCACACAGCCATCACTGCGTCGACATGCCAATCTATTGTTATCTCTGAGCAATCTTTACACTTGGGTAACATGTTGGCAATCACCTAAATTTTTATTGCTGGCACAGAGGAAGTGCTAAAAATGATTTTAGGCTGCGTTTTTTATTTTGGAAAATGTCATTTTTATCCTGGGCCGTTCACTCTTGCAGCACTAGTATACATACACACTTATGATCAGAGATGATAAATGATAGAATAGAAAGAGACTCCAGGAGGCAGACCATATGGTGGGATCACAGTCACCTGTGAATAAGGTGACATGAGATTCTCATACCTATTGCAGCAGGAGGAACCTACACAAAATAACTTTATCTTAAAATATGAATAAGGAGCCATCACTTTTAGCTTCTAAGCTCCTCATTATATGAAATTATGAGTGGGGAGGATAGGACAGGGGACTCTAAAGTTTTGAGTTTGGTGCTGATAAAATCAACACATGATTGGTGAGAGGAGCTAAATTCAAAGTTACCCACACAGAGGAGTAGCTTCTCATCCACAGCCAGGTTTGAATGTACCAGATCATTGCACTAATGACACCTAAGTTACTAGGACTAACGTTTTGGCCATTTCTGTTTTCATTTAAGAGGTCAGACTGCTTTGTGCCTTCTTAAAAAAATTCATTTATATGAAGTCAGTAATGATAGTACTTTAATTGGAAACCTAGCCTTGAAATGGTGAACACCTGGGAGCATTGTTAATCAAGCTTACTACTGAATTAAATCTACAGAATTCTCATGGATGTATTAAGAAGATTGATGAAAATAAACATTTCCTTTCCCCTCTAGCATGAACGTACAGAGGAAGGAGGTCAGTTGAAGCAACTGGGACCAAGTCTGCTGAGAGGGACCGTCCCTGTCTAAGGAGAGAGATACTGAGGCTGGGCCATGCGTGGGTGTGCGCTCGGGGCAGCTTGAATGGGAACACTCAGATTATCCACACTTGGCCTTGCTCTGCCTTCAGATTCATTTAGTAACCTTTGGATAATGAATTGGCATTTCTGCTCCATCAATATCTGAAATGAAGGGGGCCCTGGATAGAAAATATCGTTCATTTTCTTGCTCGCCTGATCGATTCATTCTTTCATTCAACAGATATTTATTGAGTATTCACTCCTTGCCAGGTACCCTGAGGACAAAAATAGACCCAAATCTCTGCCCCCCAGAAAGCATATATCCTAAATAGGTGCTTAGAGAAGACGTTTGAAACTGAATCCATTCTGTGTCAGGTGGCGATAAGTGGAAAAAAATAAAATAAAATTAAGCAGGGAAGTACTGAGAGAGTGCTCTTGGTAAGACTGCTGATTTAAATATGGAGCCAGGAGGGTCTCAGGGACAAGCTGAAGGAAAGAGGGGAAAGACAGAGGAACTGAATATCTGAAGGAAGAGTCAGTGCTAAGGCCCGGAAGCAGATTCAGCACCTGCTGTGTCTGTGGAAGGACAGGGCAGCCGGAGCTGAGTGAGCCAGGAGCAAGAGCAGGCGAGGGGGGACCTGAGGGACCAGTTGTAACTTGAGTCTTTTCATTGCTGGAAAAGGATATTTCTCCTCCTGGGGGATGTGATGAATTAAAAACTTGGTGTCTGGTTTATACCGTTGCCTCCTTTGAGCTTGGTTAGCTTGAGTTCATCTCTTAGGAAACAGAACCACACTTAGATTCTTTCTCGTACATTTTTGCCCCTGAGAAGTGGAGGACTCGGGGACTCCTTCATGAGGGTGCCTGCTGGGTGGCCAGCAAAGACCCCTAACCTTATTTTCACCCCATACATTGCCAACCAATGTTTGAAAAGTGAGCGCTGCACAACAGAATAGAAGAAATCATAATTATTCATGGAGTTTTCATGAACATATTGAGATATGAAGATTTACAGTTAGAGTAGGAGATACCGTGGACACAGAGTTGTGAACAGTGAAGTTCATTTTAGTATACTCAGGGACTTTGGAGTGACACAGGCCTGGACTTGGACTATGGAAATGAAATCTCATTCACTGTGGAAAGTTCAGAAAGTTCATTAAGTTATCTGGGAGTTTAGTTTTTCTACCAAGAAGAGGATAGCTGAAGAATGAAATAAAGCAAAAAGAATGGTTATAGAGATGACACAGACCTGTGTGCCTGGTGACATGTTTTCCTTCTCCTCCCCCACCTCTTGATTTCTTCTTTGCACCGCCATATTCAGAACTGCTGCCCACAATGAATCATTATGCGATCTTAATTAATCATCCATTTTGGCACCGTAGGTTTCCAACCAGGCTCTTAAACAGGGAAGCCCAGATTTGCACAGAGACCAATCTATCTAATCAGCGGGCCATTTGTGCTGCCTTATACCCTCCCAACTCTCCCAACCTCCTGCCTTGCTGAGAGGTGAGATCAAACTCCAAATGCAAAGGCACTCAACCAGTGCTTGACCGTTGCTCATTCTTAGTGAATATTAATTTGTATGATTTTTTTCCCCTGTAGTTTTTGGAAAAATTTTATATTAATATGTGAATTACTCATGCTATAAAAAATAAGACAAAAACTGAGTGAGCCCCAATGGTTTGTTTTATTGATAATAATGATATAATTAAGAAGGTATTTTTATCCTTGGGTCTGAAATATTGGGCACCTACTGAATGTGCATTGGGTGCTGTGAGGACTAGTATTATATGTCAGCTTGATTAGAGTTCTCAGTTACACATAAACCCCAATTTATGTGTGCTGCTGAAGACATTTTGGAGATGTGCAGAACATTTGCAGTCACTTGGTTCTAAGTAAAGGAGATTGTCTTCAACAATGTGCACGGGCTTATGCCATCAGCCACAGAGTCTTAAGAGCAACACTGCTTTCCCTAGGAAGGAAGAATTCCTCCTCAAGATTGCAATATCGGCTCCTGCCTGAGCTTCTGGATCAAGAGCCTTCAACTTTTGCAGCTGTTAGCTGCCACAACTGTATCAGCCAATTCCTTGAAATAAATCTATATGTATATACATGCATATGTACATTATTTTTCCTGTTTCCATTTCTCTGGAGAACCCTGGCTGATACAGGTGTGTTTGAAACCCTATTTCTTCTTCTTTTTTTTCTTTGGTCAATACTTCTTTATGCCGTATTGGCATGAAATGATTTTACTAAAATAAAGCCTGAGTAGCTCTAAAGTGCATAGTCCATTGCTTTCAGCTTCCTGAAAATTCCTATTTGGTCCATCTGGGCAACCTGACCCTGGGATGAGGGATCACCCCTCTACTGACAATGGCTGGCATGGCCTGAGGTTCATGGGGCACATCGCTTGGGTTCTAGGTGAACCTAGAATGAACATTAAATGTCAAGTGGACATTTAAAAACACATTCATCAAGAGATTGGTGGAGTTGAGACTGGTTGATTTGCTGTTCTCTATGTAGACACTCAGAGGATAAGTAGGACACAAAAACTCTGCTGTCTAAGTGAAAATACATTTGCGTGGTGATGGCAGTAACTGCAATTTCTAGAATGAATGCCCGGGAAGACAAATTGCCACACGAAGAGGTATTACAGGGAGTATAAATCTGCTTTCATTTCTGCTAGTCTGTCCATAATTGTATGGAAATAAACCCCTGTTGAAAAGTGAGACTCAAAACTATGATATCATCTGAATTTAGTGTCACTGCTCTGAGCTAAAGATTTGGGTAGGTTCCAACTTTCATTTTCTGTCTCCAAGTTAATTTTTTTCTGCTTTATTCCTTTTCTTCATTCTAAAGCTTTCCTTGAGGCACTTTCAGAGTTTGGAAGAAAAAATCTTTTAGCACATTTCCAATGCACCATTTTCATATTGTATATCTCATTATGTGTACTCTTCAGTCGAAGAATGTAAGAATAGCTTCCTACAAATTTGGCTATCAGATACTTATAAGAAATGGCAGGGGCAAATCCCACTTCTAGAAAATAAATCAACCCAAGACCATAAGCTAGCAATAACCTACTAAGAACTAGCTTTCCTTGGGGAGACCAGAAAGGCTTCCGGTAGGTAATGAGACCAGAACTTGCAAGAGCTAGTTGATGGCCAACCTGCACTGCTTCTTAGATGGTGGTAACTCACCCTGGCCACAAAAGCTTCAGACTGAGCGAGATGAGATATCTGGCCCGGGACAACAGAGCTGTCACCTCAAAAGCCCTCTCCCTCCACATCATCAATTTGTAATTCCTGGAACATTCTCTTTTGGCAGAGTCACTTTCTGATTCTCACATTGTTTTACTTTTGCTTATCCCTTCAAATGGCTTCTCTTCCCTTCTGTCTTAATTTTTTTTCTATTTTCTGCAGTTATTCCTTCTAACTTGCTTTTCTTTCAAATGTGAATTTCCTATATATTTTTTTGCCTTATTTCCCCTTTCCATTTTAACCTCTTGTTCTTCACTGGTTCTTTGTATTTCTTTTTTCCTGTTCTTAATTCTTCCTCTCCCACTGATTCCTTGTGGCTTTAATCATTGCTTAGGGGCTTAAAATCACCTAGTTACTGACATTTTTCTCACTGAAAGGAGAAGGACTTATGACCTTGGAAAACGAGCTACAAAGACTCAACACATTCAATTCACAGTGTAATTCTTTCCTTTCTTCCCTGTGCTTTTGCCTGGGATTAGAGATGGACGGCTTACTGCAACTCACAATGGCAAAGCACTTCAGGGCTGACTTCTCAGCCTTGAAACCACATGACAAGGTGTATCTGAGCTCCTATGTTTACACTGATTGCTAGAATTTTAAAATTGCCCTTTACCAGCAAAAGCTTACTCAAGTGAGCCTGGAGGAAAAATGCCATTTTGCACTATGATGAACCAACCCAGTCTCCTCGGTCCTACAGGGGCCTTCATTCTCACCCCACCCTCACTCCTATCCCTTCATTTTTTTACAGCGTGAAACAAAAGTTCACAAATGGGCTCCTCAAAGAGGGTGCAGGAAGAGCTCCAGGTCACCTGGGACACAGGCTGCTGAGACCACTCCTTACAATGCCATCCACCAAGCAGGTCCCCTTGGGTGACTTGATCAGAAGTAAGATCTTTACAAAGAACAGTAAAATAGATTCTTTAGGACCATACATATGACGTCATCATCTGGCATTAGAAAATATCAGATTGCCACCAAAACATCAAATACATGTGACTAAGAGATTTCACGTTAGCTCCATGTAAGACTTAGGTATGAACTATACTTTTAAAAAAAAATCATTCTTTTTTATAAGTTGGGCTGTGGATTTGCTTTACCTTTCGGTGTTTCTGGAGGAGCAGGAGCGCATACCTGGATGACAAGCACTCAGAGTCATCCCCTGCCATGAGGCAGGATCTGCTAGGTCCCCACTACTAAAGGATACTTGTGGTCGAAGCCATACCACATCCTGAAGAGCCGAGCGCTCTCCGTCTTTGTCACACTTTTATCCAAGTTATTTGCTCCCTGGAGAGAGAGAGAGAGAGACCATAGAAAAAGGCATTGGATAGTCAAATGCATTTTAATATAAAAATACATGTCCAACTAAATTAAATTTAACCATATTAAAAAAAAAAAACCTTTGTAAGTATAAGCATTTTTACTTAAATGGTGGAGACTCTGCCAAGCAAATTAGCTCATAGATCTTGCTGTGTGGATGAGACTTCTGGGATAATTCAACATTTACTTCTCTTAATAATCCTAATTTTATTAAAGAGCTAAGAAATGCCACTTTTTTTTGACTTCAATAAAAATGACATTTCTGTCAGATGGCCATTATGGGAATTCTGCTGTTTACTTTCATCAAATTTGGAACGAGTGGCATTTATTTATGGATTACTGAAAGGTCAAGGCTAAAGAAATGATAACAGTCTAATAATTGTTCCACAAGTTTCCACTCATTTTCCTTTTGACAGATCACTACCAAGGGCTGATATTTGATATCTTGCTGTTTAGGTGATGAAGAGTTTTCAAAGAGATAGTCCTGATGGGGTGGGGGGGGCAGGCCTGTGAGAACTGAATGTGTGTGTCCCTTCTCCCTTCCACAAGGGCTGTAAAGAAGGGAAGAGGAAAAGGGAATTTAACGATAAAAGAGAAAGAGAAAATGTGTGATGGTGTTCACATAAGCGTGGAAGGCGAAAATGTGAGAAAGTGGAAAGAAGGTGAAAAAATTCTGTGAACTTTAGAGAGAGAGAGAGATGATAAAAAAAATGAAGCCTGGGGAGAATGTTCAGTAGCATATTCAGAAAAGGGAATTCCCACAGATTTCAATTATAATGATCTCTGCTGTTAAAAGTCTTTGTATCTTCATGTGAACTTTTGCTTTTTATAGACCCCCAATTTTTATCCCCAAATCATACCATGAGTTAGCCCCGTCCCCAGGTGGCCATTCTTCTGAGGACTTGATACATGGAAGACAATGGAAGCCCACTGGCTGCACCAACGGCAGCCCTTCCACAAGCCACGCTGATTTGCTTTCATTTTATTTTACTTTATTTCATTTATTTTTTTTTTATTTTGGCTTTTTCCCAGCCAGTTCCAATATCAGTTGATGATAAATAGCTGAACATAAAGGGCTGTATTCTGTCCTCTGAAACATGTGTACCAGCAGATGCTGTGGTCCATCTCTCACAAATGAAATGGGAATATGAGAAAGTAAAGCGGGGTCTATTTTTAGCCGGCCATTTATCCTTTGTGTAAAATGGTTGCAGCAGAGACTCACAGAGAAATTAAAATTCCAACATTTCATTGCCCTTCTCATGGGTGAAGACCTCTGGTTCTTCAAATTTTGTTGTTTCCCAAATGGCGTTCCCTAGTATGCCACTCACTCTTCACGATACCGATGGAAACGCTGTGCCAATCACTCAGGGAAGGATGGGTTGGAGAGTGTTAAACAGCATTTTTAGACCCAGAACTTCTCAGAGTCTTTAATTGTTAAATGAGTATCATAAATTTTCAAGAGGGAAGTTTTTCTCAAACTTATTTAGACATGAAATCAATTCCATGTTTCCATTTCTCACTGTGGGACACCAATTATTAGTCTCATTATTTTTAAAAATTTTGATAGAGCTAAAATGTCATGCCTTCCTATCTAAAGTTAGAATGCATTCATATTCCGCCCCCCCCCCCCAAAAGGAAACCCCTGTGTCTGGATATCCCTTCCTCTTTCCCTGCACCTATCTCTATTTCTTTCCCACCAAAGGTGTCAAATTTGCAAAATGACTGCTGCACATAGATTTTCTTCATCATCTTGCAACATCTGTAACTTATTTCTGGGCCACCATCCCCCAACTGCTTGTTGAATTTCAGCCACTGGCAGAACAAATCTGCTCACAGTGAACCAAACTAGTTAGAAAAGCTCTGGGATGACAGTGGGAACTATTTCCCACCTCCCCTGCCCCCTGCCTATTTTTTCTTTTGTTTAAGACAAATAAGGACTTATAGAGTGTTGTTTATCAACAGGCAAGGGTGATTTTTGACAGCTGATAATGTCTACTGACGACAAGATTCAAGATTTGAATAAAACTGATAAAAAGGAGTGCCAGCAAATTTCCTTTTTGTTTGTTTTTCTGTAAGGGGGGTGCTGAGCAGTGAAGTCTCCTGGCAGTCAGGAGCCCCACATTCTAGCACCGCCCCCTGCAGTTCCTCAGTTGAGTGACATGGACAATAATGCAGTCTCCAGCTATGGAGCGCTCATCAACACCAGGCAGCGAGCTAGGGACATTATCCAGCCACCAATGTTTTTCATTCATTACTTTTCAGTTCTCACCACAACCTGTCAAGGTGGGGTGTGTTAGCACTATTTGCACAGGAGGAGCCTGAGAAGTCAGCTCCAAGTCATACGGGATAAAGATAACAGAGCTGGAATTGCAGTCTAGAACCGCTGGTGTCCAAAGACGATGTCTTTTCTGCAGCATCTCACTCAGGCTTTAAATGTCGGAAAGCACAGGCATTTTTAATCAGCTGACTAAACTCACAAGGCTGCAGTTTCCTTGTCCGTAAAATGAATTGAGAAAATTGGGTTGGTCTCTAACTTCCTAAAATCATATAGAAATACTATAAATATTTATATTTATATATATACACATAGTATATATATATATATATGTATGTGTGTGTGTGTGTGTGTGTGTGTGTGTGCGCTATATATAAAATATTATGTGTGTATGTTTGTGTGTGTATATATATTCTATATTCATTTATTTATAATTTTTTTTCTGGTACTGTGGATTGAACCTAGGGGTACTCTACCACCGAGCCATATACCAAGTTCCTTTTATTTTTTTAAATTTTGAGACAAGGTCTTGCTAAGTTGATCAGGCTGGCCTAGAATTTGCAATCATCCTGCCTTGGCCCCCTGAGTCTCTGGGATAACTGGTGTGGTGTGTACCACCGTGCTGGATGAGGTAACACTTCCTGAATACTTACCATTGGCCAGGTGGTATTCTTAGTGCTTTGGGTATGTTAACTCTTCAGATTCTTACGACAATATGGTAAAGGATGTTCTGTTATTATTCCTGTTTTACAGATGACCCAACCGAGGCAACTAGAGAGTGCAAAGTTTTCCAAGCAAACCTGTCATGCCTCTCAGCAACCAAGATTCCTCCCCTCTAAATGGAGCTCCAAGTGTCAGCGGGGCTCAAAGTGGGGCCAAAGTCTAAGTTCTCAGGAAGATGAGGTCAGGATAGTGCTGTGCTCCTGGAGACTGAGATGGAGCCACCATGTACCCTCACATCTTTACTTGGGTGACTGGAGAAGTCATTCATTTCACTACTTTGTAAAGAAATATACTGGGTTCCAATGATAAGAAAAGATGGAGAAAGAGCTTTTCTCAGGTGGGAGAAGTTCCACTGATGACCCAGTGTTGACTTTTCTGCTGATCTTAGTTAAAATTTTCAGTGTATGTCTTAAATATCTGTTGGCCCAGTTCTGGATCCATTCATTTATTTCTCTGAAGTTATTGATGACTTAATAACTTGGTTATGAAAGGCCATCAATAAATGAGTAGAAATAAATGAGTTAGTCTAGTGTGTACCCAGCTTGTGCACAGGGGGTTGAAGATAAATGTGCCAAAGGAAGGCCAGGCTTTGCAGCCCTGTGGACAAGGAAGTTATCTGATGAGGCAGCACAGAGCGCAGGTCCCCGGGAGGGTCCAGATGGGCAGAGGACAGCATGTGGCTTCAATCTATCTGGATTATTCTGAAGTAGAGATCAGCTCACACCTCAAGGACAATGGATGTGAGCAGTGATCAGAAGAATCTGGAACTTGGTGGTATTTTCCTTTATCACCAATATTTCTTCTCTGTGAGGTTCCTTTAGTCCAGAGGGAGAGTGATGTGCATGGTGGGGCAAACAGAAATCTGGAAACTTCCTTCCTCCATTTAGTAATAATAGTACACTTCCCAACTCTGTTTTGTAGCTGTAAATGGAAACTGGAGATAACAAGTGTGTTGAATCTCAACTTTTATTTGCCTTGATGTGTCTAAGAAGCAGAAGTTTTGATACATGTGGGATTTCTGGCTCTTTTATTATCCCCTATTTCTGGAAACATTTAAAAATGACTGGGCCATTGGATATCTTTCTTTATTTCCCCTTAAACCAGAGATTGGGACCAGCGATTGGGAAAATGACTGGGCACAGTAGAAAGGGGCTGATTTTCTTTTTAATGACCCACCTCATGCTTAGCAGCCCCCAGAGAAGGAAAATTATAATGGTACTCTTTATTTTGGACTTATTTGAACCCCTGAGAGTAAACTAAGGGCTCTTGCCAGAAGTTTGTGAAAACCAGACACTGAAGCAAGAAGGGATGGTTTGTTGCATTAATTTTAATGAGAAGAACTAAGCAAATGTAAATACATTCCTCTGTCAGTATTCAAATAGGGGGCCCTTGCTGAGTGAGCTGGATGAACCCTGCTCTAAGGTAATCACATGGAGTTTGCTCGTTACCTCAGGGGGTTACAAGGGATTATGGGCAAAAGGCAGGATTTTCCTTTATATTCCACCAGATTTCATATTTAATATTAATGTCGGTGAAAGTTGAGTCGAATGATAGCAAAGGCAAATGACTATCATAACAAACCCGCAGAGCTCCTTCTGGATTCCCAAGCACTTGGGTAGTATGTATGATGTGGGAATGGAGTCCTTAGTACTTTCACTTTATCATCTCCGTCCAATGTGGAGTGTATTTGTATAATAATTTCAAGTTCATTGCCATAATTTTCTAATTACCATGGAGAGTGCCAGATTCTGTGCCATTAAAGGGAAAAATTTCTGGATTCTGAAGAGGAACCATAGTATAATTGAAGGGCAAAGAGGAATTTCTTAAAAAGTCAAGTCATCAATTCTTAGTGTTCAACATAGAAAGCACTTTATACAAATATTTTAACCTTTCCTGTACCCAGATACATTCATAAATGTTCTCAAAAAGACAGAATCAGAAAATGCATGTGTAAGAAGGAAAACATAAAGAAGACAATCAGCCAAGCATATATAAAACTGTTAAGATGTCACAGGTATCTTTAGATATCCCACAGATAGTTCACACTACTAGGTGGGCTAAGCTCATGGTTAAACTACAAAGAGAGAGCCCGCTGTAGATGATTTGGTCTGTGTAGTAGATCTAAGATAATTCAAGGGAAAATGAATTGGTTTGGGAGAACATAATAGTATGGTGGTTTTAAAACATGTATCTACAAATCCTTTGATTCTTCTCTCTTTAAAAGATAGAGGGTAATTTTCCTCTATATGGAATGTGGGCTGAAATTAATGATTCATTTCTAGTGAATAAAATATGGCAGATGTAACAATATATCTTATCAAAACTTAGGTCACAAAAGTGTTGTGACTTTGCTGGTGGGACTGCAAATTGGTGCAACCACTATGGAAAGCAGTATGAGGATTCTTCAAAAAACTTGGAATGGAACCACCTTTTGACCCAGCTATCCCACTCGGTTTAAATCCAAAGAACTAAAAATCAGCATACTACAGTGATACAGCCACATCAATGTTTATAGAAGCACAATTCACAATAGTTAAGGTATGGAACCAACCTAGATGTCCTTCAAGAGATAAATGGATAAACAAAATATGGCATATATACACAATGGAATATTACTTAGCCTTAAAGAAGAATGAAATTATGGCATTTTCCGGTAAATGGATGGAGCTGGAGAACATCATGCTAAGTTAAATAAGCCAATACCAAAAAACCAAAGGCCAAATATTTTCTCTGATATGTGGATACTAATTCACAACAAGGGGGATGGGGTGCAGCTTGGGAAGAATAAAGGTACTTTGGATTAGAATGAATTGGACCTTATTACCCTATGTGTATATGTGACTATCTGATTAGTGTGATTCTACATCATGTGCAACCAGAAGAATGAGAAGTTATACTCCATCTATGTATGATGTGTCAACATACATTCTACTCTACTATAAAGCATTGTGACTTCCTCCTTGCTGTTTCTCTTGTATCACTTGCTCTGTGGGAATTTGGCTGCCATGTTGTGAGGACAGTCAAGCATCTCTGTGGCAACATCCATGCATTGCCACTGAGTCTGAGGCTTCCTGCCAACATGGAAGTGGGTTCTCCAGTCCAGTCATCTTCCAATGATGGTAACTCTAGCTTACATCTTGACTGCAACCATAAAGTGGACCCTGAGATTCTTATTCAAGGTGAATTTTCAGTTGGCTAAGTCATTTTCAAATTCCTGATCCATAAAAAATGTGAGATACAAATGTTCATTGTTTCAAGCCACTATATAACTATAGGAAACTTACAACTACATATTGGGATTATGAGCTCTACATATAGAAGGTAATGGAATAGGAATTTGGGAAAGGTAATAAAATGGTGATGCTTACATTTGTACAGTATTTTCACTAAGGAAATTGTTTGTGGTCTTCTGTGTTCCTCCTTGAAAGTATGTAAAAATTAATTCTGGGTCCAACATGCTGATGTTACAGACTGAAGATTGAAGATAAAGATAAAAAATCATGGAGTATAGACAAGAGAAGTTCCTACCATCTCACTGAACCTGCTTTGCAGTACTATTACCTAGTGCCTGATTTGCATCATGATTTAATAAGTGTGATAGTTCTCACATACACCTGCACACACACTAATGGAAAATGCACCTTGGGTCTCCAGGTGCCTGCCATCTCCTAATAACAGCTCCTAGAAACACAAACACCATAGTAAATAATAAATAAGAGTCTCACATTTAGTCTTGTATGCTATATGCATCAGAAAGCAAACCCAAACACAACAAATTCTTACCCTATAAAACCGCTTCAAAAATCACTTTCAAAATATACAGTGGCTGGCTATGGTAGACTAAGCGGCATCTTAAACATGGTAGGATTCAGGTATTGGATAGCAGGCAGCAAAAGATTGTGATCCTTGTGGAAAGGGGACAAATGAGTGACTCTATATTATCCTTTATTTTCTGCCTACAGGTTCTTTCCCAATTGAAGTGCAAGGAAGTAGGGTCCAAGCAGAGAAGAGCAGGGGTTTTTTTTGAGCTGAGGATCTAGAGATGGGAGTTTAGATGTTGCCCAAGTGGCTGTATTTTTAAGGCAGTGGCTCAGAGACAAGGGAACCTAGCAGACAGGGCACCAGACGTCTGTGTAGATGTTTCCCTCAGGTCCTTGGCTGAGGACCAACCTGTGCACAGGGTGAGGTCCACAAAAGCCTTGCAGAGAGCAGCTGTCGTGAAGTTGAGAAATAAACGGAGAGATTAAGATCACACTGTGCTGGAAGACATTGGAGGTTAGCCCAGCCAAAATAGAAAGTCAGGTATTTAGTTTGAGGCTTCAGAAGAAGTATGTTTTAGGAATAAGGACAATATTCTAGAAGAATGACCATGCCCTAAAACTAAGCAAAATGAAAATAGTCAAAACAAGTACAAAACCACAACTTATAAAACTAACTGCCTGACCAGATAACATCCAACACCCCTTATAGAACAATCTAGATTCCCAATAGTGTAAATTTCATAATGCTCAGCATATCACAAAACTACGAGACATGGGGGAGAGTGGGAAAGCATGAGCTACAGACAAAAAATCAAAGGCAATCTGTAGAAACAAAGCTTGAAATGACTCAGATATCAGAATAAACAGACAGAGGCTTTTAAAATAGCTATAAAATATACAAAGAGTTTAAAAAGAAAGATGGAAGCAATGAGCACACAGTTAAAGAGCTCAGAAACACGAGGACTATATATTTAAAAAAAAGAAAGAAAGAAAGAAAGAAATTCTAGAACCCCAAAGTGTACCATCTGGAAAGAGAAACCTACTTATATTGGTTTAAGGGCAGAACAAAGTGGTAACGAAGTTGAAAAGAGAACAATAAAAATTACAGTCTTTAATTTGTAGAACACAGAAAAATAAGGTGAAAAGAACAGAAAAACATGTCTAACTCATGTGAGAAATTAGCATAAAGTAGCCTAACGCAGACATAACTGGAACTCAAGGGGGACAGCAGAGAGACCATAGAAAACAAACGTGCTTAAGGAAACAACCCTAGAATAGTCCCCAAATCTGATTTAAATATCAATCTGGAGACCTGAGAAACTCAGTAAATCTGAGTTAGGAAAAATTCAAAGCAAAGCAAAGCTGACGTAGGAGTCAAACTTCTAAACCTAAAGATAAAGGGGAAAAATCTTAAAAAGAAATCAGATTAAAAACAGGTCATATTGTGTTCAGAGAAATAAAACAAAAATCCTACTGACTTTTCATCAGGGGAAAAAAAATGGAGACTAGAAAACAACAGAATACAATTTCTCAAGTGTTGAAAAAAACTTACCATCAAAACACGATTCTAAAACCTGTGAAAATGTTGCAGTAAATGAAGCAATATCTGACAGGACTAAATAGGAGAGATAGGAACACCTCATTACAGCTGGAAATGTTATCAATAAATGATAAATAAACTAAAGGGGCTGGGTTTGTGGTTTAGTGGTAGAGCACTTGCCTGGCATGTGTGAGCTACTGGGTTTAATTCTTAGCACCGCATATAAACAAAACAAACAAACAAACAAACAAATAAATAAAATAAAGGTCCATAAGCAACTATAAATAAATAAACTAAAAAGAAAAGAAAAGAATCCACTGGACACAATTGCACTTATTGAATATCACAACTATATTATGCAGTTGTTTGGGGCAGTATTCAAACTGTTGCCAGAATACATGTTTTTTCCAACTACATATAAAATGTTTACCAAGATAGACCAATTTGAATTGTCGGAAAAAACCTCAATCCATTTCAAAAGACTGAAATTTTACAGATTACTATAAGGTCCAAACTCTTTACCTTAGCCCACATGATCTATAGGGTAGATCAATTGCTTTAGAGGTCCCAATTTTTCATCTCTCCCTGTATCCCTGTTCTTTTCCTTGTCACTTGGCAGTGCTTTGGCCAAAAAGGAGTTGTCTATTTATATACCTGTTTTCTGGGATGGCCTTGTAACTTTCTTTGATCAATCGAGTGTAGCAGGAGTGCCAATGTATCAGTTTTGAGCCTCAAGAAACCTTGCTTGTTTTTGCTGACATTCTTGCCCTCTGTGTTTTCCAGGAAAAAGACATGCTCAGGGTTGCTCGTTCATCTCTAGAGGAGATGAGAATTATGTGAAACACAGCCCAGTCTCCTAACTCATCCCAGTTAAGGCTCTCCTGGACCAGCCAACAGCCATCCAACTCCAGATACGTGAGCAAGCCCAGCTAACACGGGTAGAGTTAACTAGCCAATCTTGGTTGACCATGACACATAAAATGAGTCCAAACTAGAGCAGCTGAATTCCACACACTTGTGGGATAAATATTGCTTATTGTTGCATGCCTCCTAGATTTTGTGTGTTTGTTATGCAGCACTGATGTGGCAACGGGTAACAGATACAATCTGGCTTCTGCCTACATCTCTGATTCATATGTTGTAATGCTCCCTGTGGCTTTCTCTCGCTATACTGGCATCTTTGCTGTTTGTCACACAGGTTGGGACTATTCCTTCCTGGGGGACTTTGCACTGTCTGAAATGTTCTTCCTTTAGATATCTACATGAACAAGAATTTTAGACTGGCTAGCTGCTCAGCCCTTGCTTGGAGGAAGTAGCAAGAAGAGGACCATGGAATTAGGATCCCTCCTACTGGGAGGCAACAGTCAGTTCCACTGTAAATGAAGCATGAACACACTGTTTTAGGTACATCCTAGACGATGGACTAATGCCCTCAACTGAGTAGAGGGTGAAAGGAAGGACTCCACATTGAGGTAATCAGAGTAGAGGACCAGGAATATGCTCCAGTCCATGGAGATGAGAATACTCTTGGTTTTCTCAGTAGGACTGGGAAGGTAGGCTGGCCAGGAGTAACAGGGAGAGTAAAAGGAAAAGTGATTACTTAAATGTTACCTTATTGGGAAGAGAGGTGTTAAGGTTGAGCTGTGACGTGTCCCCCAAAAGTTTGTGTGTGAGACAATGTAAGAATATTAGAGGTGAAACAATTGGATTATGAGAGCTTTAACCTAATCAGCACATTAATCCACTTGAATGGATTAACTGGGTGGTGACTATAGGCAGGTAGGGTGTGGCTGAAGGAGGTGGGCCACTGGGGTCATGCCTTTGGGGTATATATTTTGTCCCTGGTGAGTGGAACTCTGCCATGTCCTGAGCTGCTTTCTACCTCCAAGTCCTCTTGCCATGATTTTCTGTCTCACCTTGGGCCCAGAGCTATGGAATCAGCCATCTATGCACTGAGATCTATGAAATTGTGAGCCCTAAATAAACTTTTCCTCTCCTAAAATTGTTTTTGTCAGGTCTTTGGTCACAGTGATGTCAAAACTGACTGAAACAAGAAGAGATCAGCATTATGGACTGGACACTTGCCCATGGAGGGCATGTAACAAGGGATGGTGAGGGTGACTCAGCTTTGGCTTTTAGTCCTGGCTCCAAACATCAGTGATTTGTTATCTTTGGAAGGTTCCTCTTTTAAGCGTCAATTTCATCCTTTATAAAATAGGCTCCAGTAGTCTTGATTGGTCAAGGTAAAGATGAGGTGATTTTAATCTTATATGTAAAATATATAGAAAGGGTTCACTAAGGTGTAGCTGCCACCTTCCTTGATTTGCTCTTTTTCTTGCTTAGTCTTGCTTTCTAGAACATGGAATGGTAGAATCTACTGGTAAGATAAATGTATGGAATTTGGTTCTATATAGTGAAAAATTAGTAGGGGGGTGCTTTTGGATGTATAAGCCATAAATAAATATAGCAAAGGAAAATCCAAAGTATTTGCTCTGAAATACTCATTTTGGCTTTTATCAAAATACCACTAATTTCAATATTCTGATAATTGTTCAATGTGTGGCATGGATAAGTAAGCCGAATTATTCTTTTCTCTATAAATTTATTAGGACTTTTTAAAAAATGTTGGCAATGAAAAAGGAGATTTTACTTGATGGCCCAGCTGACCCCACCTTCTGGTAATGAATCTCTTCTTCTCCCGAACCTGCTTATATTTGTAGCCCTTGCACCTCTGGATGGCCCTGAGTAGGCACTGTTAGTTGTAGAGGAACAGATGCCTTTATCTGGCCTCTTTATCTGGCCTCCCAGTCTCAGAGGTAATCTAGGTGAAGGTTCTCTGGGGGTTGGCCAATCAACCCTTGCTTGCCTTATTCATCATATTTTGACAGATACTTCATTGTGTCCCTTTTGAGCCCTCATCTTTCTGGTGGAGAAATCCTGGTCCTTTAATCCCCATCCCTCTGGTAGCTGTACCCATGCTCTCAGAAATTTCGGTTTCCTTTCGCTGGACCTTTCTGAGCTCTGCTCTGACTTCCTTGAGCAGCAGTGACCAGAACTGATCCAAAAAGCTTACACACACACAAACACACACACACACACACACACACACACACACACGAAGGACAACCCAAGCCAGAATTTCAATGAAGGGATTATGGGAAACAAAAGAAAATTGGAAGTTAACATGAGGAAAAAATCACAGAGAAACAAGCACTGTGCTAAAAATGACATTATGTTAGAAATGATGAAAGTTAGCTTTATCGTAACAGTGGACAGTGAAGTGGGGAGGAAAAACAAAATTTTATAAAGGATTAGTTCTACCACTTTCAAGTTCTAAATTGCCAAGGGTGCCCACCACAGATAGAATAAAATCAGGCTCACCACCTTGACCCGGGAGCTGGCTCCTGTCCATCTCTCCCACTTCATCTCCATCTGCTCCCGCCATGCTTACTCAGTTCCAGCCTACTGGCCTTCTTGCTGCTCTTGGGCACACTAACCCATCGTGACCCCCGGGTCTCTGTCTGGGGCCCCAGATCTTACATGGCTTGCTTCTGCACATCATTCAGCTCTCTGATCAAATGCCACCTTCTCAGAGAGGCCCACCCTCCCTTGCCAATGGCCTCCCCTCCATTCTCCATCTCGACTGCTCTGTGTTGTCCTCCTCTGAACCTAAACTATATAGCTGTTTACCTTTCTCACCATGTCCCTCCTTAGAATAGAAGCTCTGCAAGGGAGAAGACTTTTGAAATGACAACTGCCAAATCCTGTTCATGCCCTGATTAGGACCTGACAGTGACTGGTGTCAGTAATTAGGGGCGGGAATGAATGATGTGCACTTGCTAAGAGTGGAAGTTCTGGAGCCAACTTGTCTGCTCAGACTTCACCTCTGCCTTCTGTGTGCCCTTGGTCAGGTCATTCTCTGTGCACAATCTCCTTATGTGTAAGATGAGGACAATAATGGCACCCACTTGGGGTTATCTTGGAAACCAAGTGAAGCAATACATGAAAGGTGCTTCGAACTATGTTAAAAATATTACAAGTTTAGATCCCAAAGGTTATTTATTTCACTTCCCACAAAGAACAAGAATAGGCACAGGTAATTATGTGTGTTTATTCTTGATCTTGAGCATACACAGTCAGTAATGGTCATAACTACTTGTGAAAGGTTTAGCTTTTGGTTAGTTAAGAATAGGACCTTGTATGTATGACATGTCAAAATACATTCTACTGCCATGTATAACTAAAAAGAACAACAACAAGAAGAGAATAGGATTTTTTTTTTTAAGAACAAAGAATAGCCTTTGATGAGTACAAAGATTAGTTTCCTGGTTAATGCAAACCTAGTTTAATAAATGCAAATCAAGTGGAAACATGCATTCTTAAGAATTAGGGTTATGTTCTGGGGTCCAACAGAACCAGTTGTGCTGATAATAAGTAAGTGACAGGCAAATGAGGGCAGATGGGGTCTGGACATACAATTTGGAAAAATAAAACCAGTCCTGGAGGGGATATTGGAAAAAGGTACACTCAGGCATGGTTTGTAGGCTGCAAATTGGTGCAACCACTTTGGGAAGCAGTATGGACATTCCTCAAAAGACTAGTAATGGAACAACCATATGACCCAGCTATCCCACTCTTTTGTATTTATCCAAAAGAACTGAAATCAGCATGCTCTAGTGATGCATGCATACCAATGTTTACAGAAACACAATTCAGCTAAGTTCTGGAACCAGCCCAGGTGCCTGTCAACAGGGGATTGGATAAGGAAAATGTAGTATATATACACAATGGAGTTTTCACTCAACCATAAATTAGAATAAAATTGTGTATGTCATTTTCTGATAAATGGGTGGAACTGGAGAAC
The DNA here is from genome assembly GCF_964194105.1 of Spermophilus citellus. Taxonomy (NCBI): domain Eukaryota; kingdom Metazoa; phylum Chordata; class Mammalia; order Rodentia; family Sciuridae; genus Spermophilus; species Spermophilus citellus. The sequence goes on from NC_138188.1 coordinate 40,215,719, forward strand.
ATCATGCTAAGTGAAATAAAAAAAAAGTCAAGGATCAAATGTTCACTCTCATATGCAGAAGCTAGAGAGAAATGGAAGTAAAAAAATAAAAAAAGAGAGAGGATCCTATGAAAATAGAAAGGAGAAGAGTGGAGTAGAAGAAAGGGATTGAGGGGAAGGAAGGTGAGGTGGGAGAGGGAACTGTGGAATGACATTGACCAAATTATGCTACATGCACATATGAATATATCACAGTGAATTCCACTTTTATGTGTATCTATAAAGCACCAATAAAAAATCAATAAATAAATGGAAGAAAGAGCAATAGAGTAGATGAAGGGAATCATGGGGAGACAAGAGGGGAGGGAAAAGTGGAAGTACTAATGATTGAAATGGAGCAAACTACACACACACACACACACACACACATACACACAACTAGTAATATGACTAGTATATGCTTATCCACTGGGATAACTGAGTCACATGGTGGTTCCATTACTAGTCTTTTGAAGAACATCTATACTTCTTTTCAAAGTGGTTGTACTAATTTGCAGTCTACCAACCATGCAGCGTACCTTTTTCCAATATCCTCTCCAGGACTGATTTTTTGTTTGTTTGTTTGTTTTCCCAAATTGTCTGTTCAGACCCCATATACTCTCATTTTCCTGTAGTCCATATATGTATAATGCACTAATAAAAATATTCAAAACCAACTCTGTCCAGGTTGATTGACAGCTGCATAAATACCGTTGTTTGTCACCCTTTCCTGTACTTGACACCGACCAGTTACCCCCACATGTGGACAAAACCTCTTTCTGAAACCTAATGACCTTGGCAGTGACACATTATGGTGAACACGGACACACAGAAGCTGCTTCTTAAAAGCAAAGTTGTTTGTAAGCAGCAGCAGTTCAGTGGGAACCTGGTAAATTATAATATCAGTTACTTCACACTGAGATAGTTCACGGTGTCCTTTGCCAGGGGCTCCAAGTGAGGAATGTCTTTGAAAACATAGTGTGACCTGTGAAGTTTGGTACCACTAGAAGAGGCAGTATGATTTTTTTCCCCTTTAATGATGAGAATTTAGTATGTTACTGATAATTTCTTTCCTGCCCTCTTTGGCTACCAGAAAGCTCACTTACAGATCCATGACAGCAAGGATATTGACCCTTCAATTTGCTTATTCCTGGTTCTCCTTACCCTCTCTGGGTTTGGTTTTCTTTATTAATCTTTCATTATTATTATTATTATCTGAATTCTAAAATTCCTTATAAATATGTTACTGTTACTTAATTATATGTAGTGGTATAAATTCCCTCAAATCTTTTATGAAATGAAATGGATTTAGCTTAATTAAATTGGGTAGTTTTCATAAACATAATTTCCCCTGATTGTTGTTATAGTCTGGAGAGGTGGGCATTGTTATCATTCACATTGCGGACAGGGAAACTGAGACTCAAACTTTAAAAAATTTGTCTAAGATGCAAATAACCCATAGTTTTCACGGTTCTAGATTCTATTGCCCTATTTCTCTAACAACAACAACGATAAAAGAATACCTTTCAATGCTGAAATATCTTCAGAGAAGAGTTATTACCGAATTAACAATGGTGAACTTTGTTTTTAAAGCATCACATGAATGAACTAAAATAAAATACTTCAAATTATAAAAGGATGGTGTTAGGCTAGCAGGAAATTTTTACCAATAATTATATGTGATTGCAAAGTTTGAGGCACTTAGAGGAAAACAAAGAATTTTCTTATTCTTTTAAAGAAAAAGGTGTATGAGAAAAACAAGATTTAGATGCAAGTTTTGTTTGAAGGCAGGGGAATAGATTATTTGACCTGTACAAGATGAAAATGTTTTTCAAAATTCAGCCACTACCGGACCTTACTTGCTGCCAGGCCTGAAGATGGGCTTTGATCTCCTTCCTAAGGTCACCAAACTGGCCCTAATCCCAGTGCTTTGGGCACCCCTGCTGGGCTCAGCCCTGCAGTTAGTTGTGTATCCTGGGCAATGAGATCTGAAAACAGCACAGCCCGGCCTTGTAACACAGGAGACAACAAAGTCCAAGCACTTCAGAGTCAGGTTCAGGGCAACTTATTTTCTCAGCCTTTTCTGCAGTGCATAGGCTCCTTCCTTCTTTCTACCTGTGTGAACCAGGAAAGCAGCTTCCTGCTCATAAACACCAAGGAGCTGTGCCTCATTAGCTGTATTGTGGGGAAACCCCCCCGTGAAAACAAAGCAAGGTAGCTTGTCCTCAAATTCACATATGATCATAACGTGATTCATTAGCAACATCACATACTGACAACATTATCCCAACAACATCTGCTTACTTCCAATTGCAGCAAAAGGTATAACATTTCCACACATTTGTTCATCTGTTTTAAGCATCCAGGTAAATATGGCTAATGCAACACTGACATTATCAGTTTCAAATCCAGAGTCTGGAGAATAACTTTTCTCTACTCGAGGGAATAGCACATGGTTCTGAACAATTTTCTGAAAGGATGTTTAGGTCTCTGTGGATAATAATCATTGCTCAGTTAAGTCAGGAATGGATCACCTAGATAGTTTTGCAGGCTCCTGCCTGTTTCAGTATTTCTGTAACTTAGACCTAATTAATGAGAAGCCATGTGGGAGGAACAGGTCTATTTGTTGTGTGCTCAACATGAACCAGATAGGTTTTGAGTAAATTCACTGAGATCACTAAGTTAGCAAGTTGCTGGGCAGGGATTTGAATCATGGGGTGCCTCATTTTAAGGGCCATGGTCTGGTTCCTACATTGTAGTTTTCAGGCTTCCTGCTGCCACAGAGAGGCTGTAAGTTCATGCTAGTGCTGAGTCTTGGCACGCTAAAAATGGTCAACACCCTGAATTCCTGTGCATTCTGTTGTCTTCGATTTGTTTTATCCACAGAGGCAGCCCTGTTTAGAATGAGCATCTTGGTTCCATGTTGGACAAACCTGGAACAGTTCAGGAAACAGAACATCTCATATCTCTAAATACTATACATTGGCTTGTTTAACTTGCCTGATATGAGGAGGGCTCCTCCTTCAGATTTTCATCCAGGTCCACACCAACTCTGTTAAAGAAAGCAGAAAACTGGTAAATGCCCTGCTACAGAAAGCACGAGATCACCTTGTGCATAAGATCACCTGACCCAAACATGATGCAAATCTAAAAAAAGACTTGGCAAAAAACCATCCTTCCTTCCCTCCATCAGAAGACCCTCAAATAGATTGATGTCAAATGAGAATGTGCATAGCTGGGCCTCAGCACAGCTGGAGAGATTGAGCATCAATGGCAATTTCTTGCTCCTGTCCTTCCCAATAAGAACAGAGACCCTGAGAGCCTGGGATGGGAGCCATTGGAACAAAAGAACTTGATAGCTCTGAAACAGGGATCCAGGAGGGGAGGCAACATGGTACCACAATTGAACCCACTGAACAAACTCTCCTGGGACTGTAGGTGCCCCATCTAGAGCAGGGTTTCTGAGACAGAAAATCGTATCTTTGTCCAGATGTTCAGTGAAGCTTCCCATAGGGAGGATCCAGGTTGTAGGGGCTGAGGCTTATACAAATGGGGGGCTTTCTTCAAGGAAAGGAATACAAAAATACAAATACAAATTGGAAACAAAAGTGACTTTTTAGAAAGAGAAAATAAATTACTGAAAAACTACACATTTAAAAAAAGCTGGTAAATGAAATAGGCATCTCAAAATTCAGAAAAAACACACACATAATGTTTTAATGAACGGTTTGACACACCTGTAAAGTAATCCCTCTGTAATATTTGCTTCTTTACTTTGATACTTTCTTCACATGATAACGATTTTATGTTAGGGCAAATAGAAAGGAAAGGTAGCCCTTCCTCTTGCAGTATGGATCAAAATTATTGATAGCAGGGAGACGTTAGAGCTTGCTTCCTCACCCTTAAGCACGCTTGCAGTGTGCATCGCTGTTAGGGTAATGCTCTAAAAGTGTGAGATTTCTGATCAATTTCATTTCGTGCACTTTCCATAAACAACCTGCAGCACACTTATCCCTCCACATCTCCCTTATTGAATGTATTTCTGGATTTCCATTTTGACAGGGCATCAATGAGAACTGAATTTTACACATCTCGTGACTGGAAGTATTCTCTGTCGCCTCTTCTGGCTCAGTGCGTTTCCAACCTTGTTTTTTCCTCCACTGCCCACAGACTTCTGATGCCAGGTGCCAAAGGACACATTCATATTTAATTCAGTTTTTGTGCACTATTTCTATAAACGTTTCCTACCCTGGGATGGCCAGCAGTGACTTATAGAAGGCCCATACAAATGTGTGCCATTCAATCCAAACAAAGTGCTGTCCCAGTCCAACTTCCCCTGAGTTGGAGCCCCTCAGGGCCCACAGCCCTCTAAGCAGAGGAAGATGAGGGAGGGGAGGCCATAATGGAAAGAAACAGCAGTTGAACTCCATGGTGTTTAAAATATGTTCCTTTTGCAAATATTAAAAAAAAAAAATAGGACCCTGGGAATGAAGTGCTGGGGCTCTTCCCAGGCCCCTGGAAGGACTAGAGCAAGAGAGGCCCCCTAAGCTTGAACTTCCTCTCCCCGGGAGAATGTGTCTCTGGGTGGGCGGAAGGCCCCAGCCGGGGAGCCAGGCCATGGGGCTGAGGTTCCCACAGAGTTCTTTCTCTGAAGCCACTTTGCTAGAACTTTAGTCTTTCCTTCAACCACTGTCCCTCAAGGAGATCTCAATCACCCTGGGTCTGCTGTCTGGGTGGGGAGGTAAAGGCAAGGTTGAAAGCCGCCACTCAGGCCCATGTGTGAACTCAAAGAGCCATCTCCTCCTCTCTGTCACCCTCGCCCTTTCAAAAGAGTGGTTTCAACTAATTCATTTAAGAAGGGGAAATGGAAGGGACAGGGAGAAGGAAGGGAGAGGCTGTCAGGGAGGAGGGTTAGAAGGAAGGGGGTGAGAGAGGGCCAGGAGATTTGGAAGGGGAAGGAGAGAGTGGAAGGGCGTGAGGATGAGGCCTTCCAGGGGAGTCCAGTCCAGGTAGTGGCCATGGGGTCTGAGTGGTCTTAGTCCAAGAGTGGGGCCCATGTGTGGAGGCTACTGGCCACCCTCCCTCATAGGACTGAACGGCCCTCAGGCTTGTCTGGAGATCTGAGCTCTCCGGCAGGTGCAGACAGTGGCCTCTGAAGCCCTCTCTATTACTGGAATAGGCCAGGTCTGCCTCTTCCAACAGCTACCTGGCACTCAGGCTGTGAATTGAACTGAGAGTCCTGAAGCTCCTCCTGCTGCACCTGTTCAGGGCCTGTCTGGAAAACTGGAGAGAACAGAAATCAAATTTCATAAGAAACCCCAATTAAAGTCTGAGGCAGTACCGAGGTTTTCCACTAAAATGTAAGCTTTCCTCTTCAGTAGCCATCAAAGCAGACATTTCTAGTTCTCATTATCTCAGCAGCCAGATGGAACCAAGGCTTGATGGTGGCAGATTAAGTTCTTGGGCTTCCCGTGTGTGAAGCATCCCGGAGGCCTGGCTGGGAACAAGCTCTAGTGTCCTCCCTCAGTCCACTTTCTGGCAGCCCAGGGCCTGTGTCGGGCCAGTCCTGTGGCTCCTCTTGGCCTAGCACAGAATGGACCCACATCTCAAGTGGTTTGAGGCAAGAGAAGCTCTGTGAAAATCACTTGCCTCGTGGGGCAGCCAGGGTGAGCAAAACAGACATGGTCCCAGCCCTCACACGCCTACAGGTTGGGAGTTTTAATGAGCATGTTATAAAAAAAATTATTATAGTTTAAGTGCTGTGAGGGAAAGGCACATGAAAACCCTGCCTTCTTTCACTTGAGTTTTGGCTCCTCTTGATAAAAATCTTGCTAAAATATATGGCTTGGCTCCCTGCCTCCTTAAACACAGTGCAATGGGGTGCTCTCATCTTAACCGGAGGTCTCAGCATGGCCACTGGTCCCATAAAGTCTAACATGCGCTGCATTGTAATGATTTCTGAGAGGTGTTTGAACCTCTTTATGACTGCATTAAATGATCCCTGGCTACTATTATTTTTCTTTTTTTTTTTTTAATTCTTGTATTTGCCTTGGGTTAGTTAGATTGCCTTGGGTTTTCTAGCTGCAACGATATGTTAGCATATTGTTCCTATGTCCCCCCCCCCCACCTCATGCCACTACTTCCTTTTAATTGAGCGTGGGACTAATAATGTGACAGTCAAATTTAATACATTTTTTTTAGACACACACACACACACACACACACACACATAACACAAAAGAATAGAATTCAATCATTGCAGAAGGGCATATAAAACACAGTGTTCTTTGCTTCACACCTGGACACCCCTGTTGCCTCCAAGGGCTATTTTCTGCCTTTTCTTGGTTACGAAATGTAATGGCTGATATTGACACGTCTGGCACATTCGCAAGGCATCCCCGGGGTTATGCAAACATACCGGCAGCATCTCTCTCTCTTATTCAATGGTTCAAGCAAGCAAGTCAGAGTGTGAAAGAGACCTATTTTAGGGTCACCTTGCATCCACTCATCTTTATATGTAAAAGATCACTTACACACTATGGGTTTTATTAGAAGGAAGACAGGTTGTCATGCAGCTTGTGATGCCACATGTCTATGTGTCACCACCCCAGCTGAGGTCACGGGTGTATGGGATGAAGTCTTCCCTGCTCAATGATATCCCAGTAGTCCCTTCTCCCTCACTGTAAAGCAACCTTCTGTCCATCTGTTCTGGATACAGTGTCCCAGGCCTGGTAACTGGACTTGTCCTTCTTTCTGAGCCCAGTACTCAATACTGTCCCTGAGCTCTGGATCTGCCAGTGCCTCTCCCAGGTCTGAGCTCCTTCCCTCCAAACTCCAGGCTGATGGTTTGGGCATCTGTGATGCCCCACCTCCTTTCTGGAATCTCCAAGCACTGTCTCTCCCCTTCTGATCACCACTTTGGCACCCCTTCCTCAGTCTTAGATTCCCCAATCACTTGAAATTTTCAGGCTCTTGGCCCAAAGTGGCTGCCCTGCCCCAACTCTGTTCTCTGCTCTGTCTGTGGCAACCCTGCCTATCCTTGGTTCACCTATCTGGTTATATGCAGCCATGCGGGCTAACCAGTACTCTTTATTCTATACAAGCGTTAGCTGGAATCTGAGACCTCAGGGCCACCCCGTGATTGCCAAGGGTCAGTGACACCCAGATGTGATCTGGAGAGACTACCTGGGTTGAGAAATGTGGCTCTGCCTCCCACTGGCTAAGTGACCTGGACCACTCAGTATGCCTTGGTCTCGGTTTCCTCCCCAGTACAAAGGGAACAACAAGGGAGCCAACTTCATGGGATGGTGGTAAGGATTAAGTGAGAAAATATTTGTGAAGCGTTTCTCTTAGGACCCAGTATGTAGAAAGCTCTTAAGAAAGGCTAGCAGCAACTGTTAGCATTATTATTTTTCTTATTGTCAGTGGTGCCCGAGCTCAGTCCTGCCATGCTCATTGCTTGTTAATTTCTGAGATAAACCCACCTTGTCCTGGGTCCTGCACTCAGTGGCCCTTGTGTTTATAACAACAGCCACCAGTGCGCCATAGGGAGTGTCCAGTGCACAGTCGGGATTTCTGCTTTCATAGTAAAACATGCCTATCAAAAAAGGGCCAGGCTTCCAGGATTGGGACTTATTTATAACCTATTAATAAGTTAATAGGATGAGAAGACAGTAAGAACAGAAAGGGAGATATCTAAAAGGCAAAGGGAAGGAAAGATGAAGATGGAGCTGAGCAGGAAGAAAGCAGAGGGATAGGAGGCAAAAAGGACATGTGAAAAAGAAAAAGGAAGGATTACGTCATAGTAAAGAATAGGTGCTCCTAGCTGGGTGCAGTGGTGCACGCCTGTAATCTCAGGGCTAACCAACATTCTTCATTCTATAACAGCGCCCCTTCCTCGGTCTTAGATTCCCCAATCACTTGAAATGTTCAGGCTCTTGGCCCAAGATCAGCCTCAGCAACTTAGTGAGGCCCTAAGCAACTCAGCGAGACCCCGTGTCTAAATAAAATACCCAAAAAAGGGTGGGGATGTGGCTCAGTGGTTAAGCACTCCTGGGTTCAATCCCATGTACCAAAATGAAACAAAAACAAACAAAACTAGTAGAGGATTATAAAGCAACTAAAAAGCCTGGTTAAAATTTTTTATGTATTTATTTTTTTTTAAATTTATTGTTGGTCGTTCAAAACATTACAAAGTTCTTAATATATCATATTTCACAATTTGATTCAAGTGGGTTATGAACTCCCATTTTTACCCCGTATGGTTAAAATTTGATATGATGTTTTGCATTCTTGATGCACCTTTTAATTTTAAGCAAGTACAGTGCTGCCTCTGTGGCATTCAAATGGAAATGAAAACAGTGTTCCCAGCTGTGCCCAGGAACATCTCGCTCCGGGTTCCTCATTTTCAGTGAGCATCCAGCTCCATTTTTGGAGTAAAACACATCTCTGGTGTACCATAATACACCTCCCTTCCTATTGTGCTTCCATTCTTTAGTGAATTGTATTAGATATATTAAAATCGCAGGATGCTCCCATGCCCAACCATGGCCAAAAAGAATGCTCTGGAGTTGAGATTTTTCTTGAAGGGAAAGCAAAGTAAGTAACACAAAAGGCTCACTTTTCCCATTAAAGTCCACAGCATCCATTCTGATTCTTATCACTTTGCACCTCCGGAAAAGCAGTGAAATATTACTAGGGCTTAGTTTCATTGTGTGAATTCCAATAGTCTTAGGTTTGGTTTTGATTCTTTTGAGCCCCCTGCTGACAGGGGATGGGTAGTGGGGGAGGAGAAATCATTTCCTCTAAGAACTGTATTTGATGGCAAAGTGTAAAAAAATGACATTTTCAGTAAAGGAAGAGTGACTGGATATTGGGCACATAAATACAGCTTGACAATGGAAGAGACTGAGAGACACTTGCTGAGGTTTGGGGACTATTGTTAGCCAAGAGAACATCAGATGACAGTCAAAATCTGGCAGTGAACTTGCCTTCTCCTCGTAGCCTTTTAATAAATTTACTGGAGCTTGTATATGACCAAAGTTAATCTAATTCAATTAATAATTCAAATATTTTTAAATTCATTTTGGGAAAACAGGTGCATAAACTAAAGTGAGTGGAAGAACTCACTTTAATTCATTGTGTTGATTTAGTGAGGCACAGTATGGAAGACTTTGGACCCTGGAGCCAGGCCATATGGGTTCAAATCCTTCTTCTACCATTGACTACGTTTTTAACTTTGAAACAAGTTTACTTAATCTCTCAAAATCATAGTTTTCTCAACTGAACATGGGTTATTACAAGTATGAAATAAGTTATTATGTATAAAGTGTATAACATATGGGCTGCCATCTTGGAAGCAGTCATGAAATATTAGTTGATGTTTTTATTGTTATTAATGCTATTATTATTAAGGAGAAATTGATGTATTCTAAGTTGAGTGATAAATATAAAATAGATTAAAGCCAAGATAAGATTTTCTATAAATAATAGATGCTGAGACATAGAGGCCAATGATAGGACTCCTGCCATCAATGACCCAGGATCTAATGGGGAAGGCAGACACTGGAAATAAAGAACTATGGTAAGGCCTGATGAGTATTGTACACAGATTATTGAACATGACAACATAGAGCCCAATGAAAGGGGGCTTTGGGGGAGTAGGAGGTTTTACAGGGGAACTGAATATTGAGAAGCAAGAATGAGTTTCATGGTAGGAGAAAGGGAGGCTGGGGGAGGGCAGAACAGGTTCAGCAGGAGCAAAGCCACAGTAGTTTAAAAGAACCAAGGTTGGAACATGGTGTATAGCTCTGTGTGTCCTCGAGGGCCTCGCATACTGAGGTGAGCAGCATAATGAAACTTGAGACCAAATTGTGAAGGATCTTGAGTACTATTCTTAGGAAAGCAATTCGTTCTGTTTCTCTGTAGGCAGTCGAGCATGAAATAATTAGATTGATATATTGGAAAGCTCACTGGAGGCATGTGATATTAAGACCCTGGAGGCATGAGGGTCATAGACTACTTCAATGGTCCAACAGAGAGAATTGATTAGGGTCTCAACATAGTGGTGGTGGATCAGAGGAGATAGCCTTTGGAGCTGTGTACCTCATGGGATGGTGGCAGGGTACAGGACTGATGGTGAGGAAGAGAGTGTTGAGGTGTTTCTGAGTTTCCACTTAGGACACCTGACTGGTTTTCCCTTGCCATTAACCATATTAAAGGAAGAGAAACATGTATGGGAATTTTCCAGAAAGGAACTCCTGTTCAAAAGATGAAACTGAAGCTCAGATCCCATAGGGTCTGAGTAATCTTACTGTGCATGAAGCAATAGCAGCTCTCCACACTGTTACCAAGTCAGGAAACACAGACCCTCCCCTTTAAGGGTTTTTGCTTGTCTGTAGAGGAGGTTCAGACCCAAAGGCAAAGCATAAGAAACAAAAGAGGAGTACTAGGTTCTTCAAGGCCAAGGTCGGAGGACTGGGAACATTCACAGAGGCTGGAGACAGGGGTGGCGGGCTCTGTATTTGAAGACAGAGGGACATCTCACTTAACAAGGACTATATGGCCAATGTGGGCTTAGTACCAAGAATAGGAACAACCCTAACCCCTGGTTCTGTGGTGCTATCAAGCAAAGAAAGTTTAACCACATTAGAGAGGTTGAGATACTGGTCCTGTGGTCAGGGACTGGGTAGATAATATAACATTTCCATTCAAAGACTGGTGTTAGAGCCCAAGGGTATATTCTGTAGCCTCTGACTCTGAATTTGAAGAGTGATATATATATGATGAGATCTGCCAATAAAGTGGAAGCAGAAAGGGAGATTCCATAATATGGAGACATGAAGCACATGGTACAATTGTGAACCTCCTATGGGAGAGAATAATATGAAAGCAGAACTGTCCTCTGGGACAAACTATTATCTGTGGGTCCTGTGTATGCTCTGTCAGGTTACACTTTCCCAGGCTTGGGACTTGTCTTATGATCACATTGAAAATGGCTGGATAAGGGTTTGTGTAGCATTCCTGACTTGGTGATCTGAGGCTGCCCTCAGGTATTGATGTTCTCCTAGAGAGTATGGAGCTGGAGCAGATTCCAATGAACACCCTCAGGCTGATTAGACTGAGAAGGGTCTGGCCTTTCCTGTCCTCTTTGCTGACAAAGTTTACTGAAAACTCAGCCTATCAGTTAACAAGAGACACATAGCCTTCAGGAGTTAGACCCTTGACCACATGGTCTCACCACCTACTATGTGACTACAGGACAAGAAGCTATTCCTCAGTTTCTTTTTATACAAATGGAGATATGGATAGTAACATCTCCTGGAGGTCTTGTGGATAATGCACATATGGGGTCCATCTTGGGGCTGGCAACCAAGGAAGGGTTTGGAAGTGGTGGCTGCTGTCCTTGGGGTGGTTGTTGATGTTGTCAACTTAGGTCTTCTGAAGAGACATTTAACTATAGGTACCTCCAACACAGCAGTTGTGTTTTCCCATTCCTCAGTTGGTCTTACAGTAGATTCTTTGGAACTTCTGACTCTAGTGGAGGCTTCTTGACAATGGGGGTTTGGGAGTGTAAAGACGGAGAAGAGTAGGTATGTTCTGGCTGTACAGATGAGCCATGTGGCCAGTGTTTACACAGGTCTGACAATTTAGGAGTACATTTGGGAACGTATAAGTATGCTGAAAACATTATGTTCTTTGAAAAATAAACATCAATAAACAAGTACACGTCATGGACACAAATAATGCAGCGCCACATCCTGTGCTTTACGTTTGGCAAAACTTCCCTTGAGTTTGGAGTGCTTAGTTCTGCCAAGATGTAAGCTAATTTCAGGCTACAGATGAGATCAATTAGAAACTGGTTTGAGGATGAATATGCAGACTAATTTCTTTTGACCTAAGCCACAAGCACACACTGACACCCTTTGGTGGGAAGACAGATGTGATAACTTATGAGGGCATCTGGCCTCTCTTCCCTGAGGATTCACTCTGGGTACCCTGCCTGGGCAATTAGGGATTTATCAGAGCCAAATGCACATCCTCAGAAAAACCATGCTTTCAAGTGGATCAGCTTGTTTAAATTCTTGTGTGTTACCAAGCAGGGTGTCTCCTCAATGTCAGACTGAACATGTTATATGGGAAGGGAAATGTTTTATCACTGAATATCAAGTAGTCATAGGAGGATACTTTCTACATTGGTATGGAACCAAAAGTGGTTAATAAAAAAAAAATCCCAGATGGTCAGGGAGCTTAGGATAATGGAAATCCTGCAACCTAAAAGTCACTGTGGTCACTTCACAGTCAAACAAATAGGATTATATGACAAGACTGAAAATGCATCTCCTTCCCTCACTCCAAGCCCCAACTACAGGGAACACCAGCTCTCCTTCTGGACCAAGCGTGGTGTGCAGTGTGGGCCTGGAGCAAGAGCTCAGAGCATCTTCCTGTTGCTGTTCCTGGGTATGTTCAGGTATTACTGGGAGGCTGATAAGGGAAGGAGCTAAGATGGGAATACGCTCTCTTGATGCAAGGAGCATATTATTCTTATAAAAGTCATCTACAGAAATTGAGATTTTGAAACCAGGCAAGTTGGCATATAGCTGTAATCTCAGCAACTCAGGAGGCTAAGGCAGGAAGATGGCAAGTTTGAGGCCAGTTTGGGCAACTTAGTGAGACCCTGTCTCAAAATGAAGAATAAAAAGGGCTAGAGATGTAGCTCAGTGGCAAAGCACTGAGTTCAATATCTGCTACCCCAAAGAAAAAATATATACATAGGAATGGATTTGAAAAAAATATATATATGTGTGTGTGTATATATATATATGGATTTGAATATATATATGGATTTGAATATATATATGGATTTGAATATATATATGGATTTGAATATATATATGGATTTGAATACATATATATGTATACATATATATGTATATATATAATAGAATATATATAGACAAAAATAGGGAAGTACATGAAGATATATTTAGAGAATACTAAAATTCAATGAAATAATCCTGGAGAAGAGTTGGCCCAGGCAAAGCAAATGATGAAGATGTTCTAATTTTGTGGAATGATGTTCTGGGAAGAATCCTTAGAGGTGAACAGCAGCACTTTCAAAACTGATGGATGTTTATCTACAACACAACTCATTTAAAGGTGAGATTCCAGTGGTTGGTTCTGATCATTTCATCCCAACTTGGCTTTACCCATAAGTTAGGCAGGTAGTCTACAAGCTGGATTGAGAAGGTGACCTCCCCAAATCATTACCTTCTCTAATTGCTAATGTCAGAACTTAGAATCAACTTAGAATGGGATAAAGCTCTCCATTCCCTATTGAAAACGAGACCTAAAGGGCCAGGATGTGGGAAAGGTAACATTTGGGCTTGTTTTATGCAAAATATAAATGACTCCATCAGACTTATTCCTGAGAGCAGCAAGTGGTGAGAACAAAAGCCCAAGGTCACCAAAGGTATTGAGAGAAGGCACGATTGGGTATGGAAGTGAGGGAGACACAGGTGGAAAGACAGCTAAAGACAATCTCATAATAGTAATAGCCCATACATAGGGTCTGCTTTAGATAATGTTCGTATGTTACATAAAATATGAAATTTGGGAAGAAGATCCAAAGTTATTGTAATACATGGTGTTACGTGTATTACATGTAACAAAAAAGAAAGATTTATAACCCATTTCTTGAAGTGAGCCATCAGAAAGCACTAGCAACTGGGTTCTACAGTAATTTTGTGCCAGTAAATCTGTTGCTTTTGGCTGACCATCAGAGCATCCTGCCGACCGTGTGGCATTACTACCCATGTGGACTTAAAACATAAAAGTAAAGCCAAAGAAGATGGCTCTACCAACAGTAATAAATCACTAAAACTGAAATTAAAACAACTTTGGGATAAATAATGGCTGCTGAAACCATTCTTTAAGCCCACAGTTGGAGGTAGATTGTGATCCATTATCTCAGCAAACTAACAATTGAAATCTTATTTTCCTTTGGGGTGGTTAAGACTTTTGTAATACCATATGATGCTATTAATAATTAATACGAAGATTTGTGATACACACATATTTAATATATAATGCATCTATATTTACTTTTTAAAATGAAAATGCTTTTTTCTCATTCCAGAAGAGTTAAGTCAGAATTAGTCTTAATAACGTATCATTTTTATTTTTGCTAAATGTGAATAAATAATTTAATTTTAAAAAGGAAATTGACAGGAAGAGATAATGGGTAAGCTAGGAAGCCCACTACTCCGTGACTCATCAAAAGAGAAGAAAATAATTTGAGTTTCTTGCTGAGAGGGATTAAAGTAAATCACTAGAAAAATAATGTTTTTCTCTGGCCAAACCAACTGGGGCCAAAGCACAGGCTTCATGCATGACTGTGCTAAAAGGAAATAATAAAATGTTCAAACTTTAAAAAGTTAAAGAATTCATGGTTAACGCTAGCCTTGCATTGCAAAAATGCACTTTGATTTTAGAATCAGTGGTTTAAAATCAGGAAAGTGAATCAAGAATTGATGAAAATGCTGTTAAGAAGAAGCTGTTTTAGAGCAGACGAGAAAGGAAAAATGGGAAAGAGTGGGTAAAAAATCTGCTGTCAAACAGGTTCTCAAATTATCATGAAGACCACAGAAAGTACACAGCATGGGAACAAAATTAGCATCAATTTGGTAGGAAATGAAATAACGAGAGTTAAGTGGATGCTCATGCAACTGCATTGTTCTGGCTTTGCAGCCTATAGTTCCAGAGGATCATGATAGCTCAAACAACCAGTGTATATGAACTGATCCTCTTCCTGATGCCTACTATCCACACTAAAAGCAACTATCATTTAGAACAGGTAGATTCTTTCATGCTTTCCTCCCTTCATTCATTCATTCATGAAATACTGGTTTGAAGATATATCAAGACCACTACTACATGTTAGATATCATGGGAGACAGGAAAAATGTATTAATTGTGAAACATCTACAAAGTACTTACACTGAATTTCACCAGACTTAAGATAATATCAACTATAAAATATCCTATCGCTCTATGTACCTCTAAGGAATAAAAAAATACTGCTATTCAGTTGGGACATCACTGATTGTAAGATACATCTTGACCTCAGAAATATTAAGATGTGGAAAAAGAGGCTCAGTTGGAATCAATGACATAAATCCACAAAATAATCAAAATCCAAGGTTAATAGCAATGCCTGGCTATTGTACATACTAGCCTCTGGGTATTTCATAAAATATTTCATATTTTATGTCTATTATTTGCTGGTCTTGGGGACAAAAAGTGAAAATAGATATTTGAAATCTTTTAACAAAATGTTCTGTTTATGTTTATGGATTAAAAGGTAATTCATTGCCTTTCTTAACTCTATAGTAAGCAACTCTAAGTAACTGGGTAAGAGAAGCCAGGTCTAGAGAAAAGCAGATGAGACATCCTCTCAGGCTCCTGCAAGTGCTGAACATTTGGGTGACCCTGAGAGTGACGGGATCTTGTCTGCCTTACCCTAATCCTGACCATGGGTGAAATACCTCATGGACATTTCTTCTGTATAACCCCTGGATCCTCTGGAACTGTGCTGACATTTTCCAATTTCCCCCTCTGTATCTGCTCCCTCTTCTTCAAACTATCCTGGCTCTAAGGGGTTAGCAGTGTGGGGGACAACAGCTGCAACCTCCTGCCCTTTGGTTTTAGATTGGTTTGGCCAATAGGAAGAACTGGCCAATTACCTTTTAGGATCTCTTGCTTCCAAGTCACCAATTATTGTCTGTGACCCTCTGTTAACACGTCAGCTTCTGTTAGGTGGCTCCCTCTGTACAGCTACCCTCTTTTATTTCTATAGATGTCTGCTTCCTTCCCTTTCAAGTATGGGTTAGTAGCTACTCTTCAATGATTCTACCCCTGAGGTCCTGCACTGTCCCTTATTGGTTTTCTTATGCAAGTCCACACATTTCTAAATAGTTCCTAAGTCTCTTTAAATTATTCAGTTTGAATATGACACTTTCTTGCTATCTGGACATAGACTTATATAGACAGTTATTTACATCTATAAGCACACAATTGCAGAAAGATCTCACTTGAACTGGAAACCAAGTTTGCAGGCACATGAAATTTCCTAAGGAACTCCTGAGTGTAATAAATCTTACATAAGCATACTTTTGTTTCCAACCTTGAAGTTAGAATTGTGTTTTTAACGGTTTCTCTAAAGTGCATGAATGTTCAAACCCAACTTGGCATACTAAACTGCTCTCAGCCCTAGACTGGATGGGGTTTTCATGGGTCAACTGTGGATCTTATGAGTGAAGATCTTACCACAGAACATGGTAGAAGCTTAACAGGAGGAATGAAAGTATTCCCAAGCAGTGTCCCCTGGTTATGACCAAAAGCAAAATATGCTTTATTCAATGCTGTAACTTAACTGAATTCCATACAGATATTGAATTCTGACAAGCCTTTCTAGAAGCTGAAAGTCGACCCTAGTGAGCAATCCAGATCTTGCTGGCTTTCCTAGTATGAGCTTCATAAAGAGAGTTCATTTTTGTGGGGAAAACACCAGGCTCACCACCCTCCATGGAAGGGACCTCAGATTGTCTCATTCTATAGTATTATTTAAAAATAAGTTCACCAAGATCTGTGGATCTTCTGGAGAGGTTATATGGAGAGTAGGTAATAAAACTAAGATCAACCAACTTTTAAATCTAGATTGCTTATTTTAATTTGATATGTTGCCTATCCTAAATGAAGGAGTAAAGATGAAGAAAATTAGAAAAAAAATTAAAACCTTTGGTAAGAATGGACTTCTATAGAAAGGAAAGATTAAATTCTCAAAATTAATGAAAGGTACTTACTGCTTGCAATGTCAGTATATAACAATGCAAACTTGAAATTTGAAAATAATATGGTTTTAGTATGGTATAATGTGGCATTTCTCAAACTCTGGCACTTAGCACTTCTGTAACTTTTTTTACATAACTGATTTGTTCTATTATTTAACTTTTTAAAACTTTCATGCTCTCAGTTTGTTTGCTGTTGATGTTTATTTTTAATTATTATAGCTTCCAAATGAATTGACCCTTCTATTATTTTAAAATGTCCCTGTGTATCTAATAACGTTTTTTGGTTTTTTTTTTGTTATAGAGTCTATTTGTCTGATACTCCATATTGCTATGGTTACCTCATGGTTTATTTTTTTTCCATCTTCCTTGCCTTCAGCATATGTGTATCTTTGTATTTAGTTTGTTCTGGTTTTTGTTGTTCTAAATCCAGTTCCTCAGTCTTTGCATTTTAATTACTTAGTTCACTCATGTTTATTATTATTATTAATAGAGTTGGATTTACTTCTGCCATTTAACTATTTGTTTTCTATATGTTTAATTCTGCTATTGATTTTCACCACCTTTTGGTTATTTGTTTTTGTAGTGACTGCTCTAGGGATTACAATATACACCTTAATTTATCAGACACTGCTTAGGATGTGTACTAACTTAATTCCAGTGAGATATAGAAGATTTAGTCCACTTTATTCCCTCTCCCCCTTGCATTAATTGTCATGTATCCCTCATATTTAAGACACATGTTATAAATATGCTTCAGTATTCTTATTATTGCTTTATATTATCTCACTTCTTAAGAAATGAGAAAAAAGCAGAGGCTGCATTGACAAGGTCTTCCTAATCCCCCTTCTTCCCCCATCCTGGAGCGCCTTTCCTCCTGTGGGTCTGAGTTACAGTCTCACGTCCTGCATTTGCTCCAATGTGGCTTTCTCCTCTCCCTCCTCCTTTAGGCTGTCATTGTCACATTGTCTATGTCCCACAGACTCCACCATTCAATCGAATAAATATTATTTTATGCTATTGTTTTTACATCAAGAGAAGAAAGGATAAGAGCTCTCTAGCTATGTTGTCAGTTATAGTTAAGACACAGTCACTTCTACCAGCACGTTTTGTTTTTCATGCAAATTCAAATTACAGTCTGGGGTCATTTTCTTTCATCTTGAAAAACTTCCTGTAGCTTTTTTTTTTTTTTTTTTTTTTTTTTTTTTGGTAAGGCAGGGATGCTAAAAACAATTTAGTCTCTATCCGGGAATATATTTTGTTCTCATTTCTGAAAGCTAGTTTTGCTGGCCATTGGGTTCTGCAGTTTTTTCTCAAGGCCCTTTAAAATCTGCCGTCCCACTGCCTTCTGGACTGCACTAGTTCTGATAGGGAGTCCTGCAGTCGATGGATGTCTTGGGGTTCTCTTGTGTGTGATGAATAGCCTTTCTCTTACTGCTTTTGAGATTTTCTCTGGGTCTTTGCCTTTCTGCGTTTGGGTATTGTGTGTAGCTATGACTTACCTTTTGTTCCCTCCTCTAGAGTTCACGGAGCCTCTTGAATGTGTAGAATTAATATTTTTCATCATATTTGGGAATTTTTAAGCTATTATGTCTGTGACTATTTTTTTCTGCCCTTTCTCTCCTTTTGTTCTTCTAGAACACCCATTACACACATGTTGGTGTGCTGGATTAAGTTTCAGGGGTCTCTGACTATCTGTTCATTTTTCTTCATCCATTTAAACTTCTTTTTTGTTGTTTGCATTATATACCTTCTAATTACATATCATCAAGTTCATGGATTATTATTTCTTCGAGTTTGAATTTATGATTGAGGCTCTTTAGTTAATTTTTTATTTTAGTTATTGTATTTTCCTTCACTTCTGCAATTTCTCATTTTTAGTATAATTTTTATCTTTTTACTGACATTTCTGTTTGGCAAGCTATGGTCATCTTAGTTTACTTTTTAAACATGGCCTCTGTTGTTCTCTAAATATGTTTCCAGTAGCTGCCTTAAAGTCTTTGTCTCCTCACTTGCACATCTGCGGCACTCGAAAGCAGATGCTGTCGCTGCTTCTGCTGCTGCTCCTTTCTTCCTCCTCTGCCTTCTAAGTTTTCTTCCTCGACATTCTAGACAATATACTGTGGCAATTCTGGATTTCAATCAGCCCTTTCCCCACCATCCTGAGTCTGTGGCTGTTGTGGGTTTTGTTTGGTGGTGGGCTTGTTGAATGGCTTGCCTGGACAAATTGTGCGAAGTCACCTTCCCTGCCTTTAGTCCTCTCTGATGAACCTGAGGTTTTCTTTCCCCTCTGTGTGTACTTTAAAGTCTGGCTTCCTAGACATTGTCCTTGGATCAGCATAGCTTAATGTTCTCAGTCAGTTATTTTGGTCCTAAGTTTTGCTTAAACTCCTCCAACCAGTAAGTCTTCCCCCATGGATGACAGGTCCATGTGTGATTGGGAATGCTTTCAGAATCGTTCCACTTATAGCCAGGGATTGGTAGCTCTCAAGTTACCTCTCTGCTTGCTCCTCTCTGGATGCATGTGTACAGCCTTCTGGTCACCTCGACATGCATGTCATACTAGAAGGATACTTTTTATCTGTCTCTCTCTCTCACTCTCTCTTTTATTTGTTGAACTCTGATTGGTCCGCCATTTTGTTTATTGCTACTTGTTTCATGGAACTATTAGTTCAACCAAACTAGCTGCCTGTCACTGAGTTCTTCAATGATTTTGATAAAGCTAAGGCATGAGTCCCTCCTTGCTCCATCCCAAGTAAGGCCAAGTCTCTCAGCAGAGCTGTGGAGCTGCTGACATCTCATTTTGCCTCTCCTGGAATGGCACATTTATCCTACAGGGGAGGAGTGAGGAGAGAGGATGATGGTCCTCATCTTCTTGGGCTGGTCCTCCTTTTATGGATCCTCCACTCTATGAGCAGAAGCTGAGGGGGGAGATTAGAATTCACATCCTTCTCAGTTTGTCCCTTGTGTCCCTTCTGTTCTGGCACCTCTGCCTGTCAGTGGAAGCTGAGGATGAGGTGATTGGACCCCCATATTCTTGGCCTGCTGCATATGGGTTACAGCCATTAAGGGAGGGAGAAAGGAGCACCATTTTTTTTAAAAAAAAAAATTGCGTTCACCTGGACTAGAGCTTCTACAATGTAGAGCTGGGGATGTGATGTGAAACGCCAGTGGTAAAACCACAGCCCTGGGATTGGACTCTTGAGGAGTCCCTGTATTCTTAACTACTTTAACCTGGAGTACAGGTTCTATAGCACTGAATGGGAAACAGCGGCATAAGAGCTCATTCTTGCACAAATGCCAGAGAGTTCTGTTCTTACTAAAATTGAATAGACTTTCTTGAATGAATGCTTCTGGATTGCCTGCATCCCTTTAGGTCGACTTCTAGGGACTTTAAATCATATGTTTTATAATTTTCATCAGTTAAATGGCTCTTTCATTGACCAGGGGGTCTGCCAAGTCCCTTGCAAAGGAATTTTGGAAGTCTTACTCAACTGATGTTTCACAAGCCTAGTTTTATCTTAATAATAATGTCTGTGAAATCATGGATTGATATGCTAGCTATATATTTTAATATCTCTTAACTCTCAGTGTCCATTGGACCTAATTTTAGTTGAGTTTCTTTTTTGAGAGTTCTATTTATAAGTATTAACATTTCATGACTTAAAATTCTTTCCTTTAAATCTTCCAGAGCACAAAGAGAACTCTTACTTATTTTTAAAAAATGATCATTTTGTCATGTAATTACTGCATAGGTCTTTTGGACCCTTTAAAAAAATCTAAGATCTATAATAAAATCTTAATGATCTTATTTTTACTACATCTTGAAAATTTTCTCATCATCCTAGAAATTATTTAATTATTACTTATTATTTTGAATGATGCTAAAATAGACCAAATTTATAAGAAAACAAAAAAGAGTAATGGTATATCTAGATACAATGGTGAAATGAGTCACCAATATTATCATCCTTTAGTTTTATTTTTATGTTGCTCAGTATTCCATCAACTGTCAGAAGGTATAAAAAGAAACGAGAAGTGCTTTACTTGTAGTCTGTTTAGCTTTCATTGAACACGATTGAAAATTCAGAATCTTTTCATTTCTCACCATTATGACAAGAAGAATAAAATTTGCAAAGGAATACATTTCACAATTACTGACAAATGAGAAGGCAAATGCAAAGAGACAGCAGAACTCTACACTCTAAGGATGTTGGTCAAATTGATTGTATAGTATTAGCAAAATCTTAGACTCTGTCTCTTCAGATGACAATGTTCTAGATGAATTTTTAAACTTAAGAATCTGTGAGTGAGCAATATAATTCCAAAAGAAGAAAGGAACTGTGGCATTCTCACTTAGTCATTTAATAGCTAGAACTTTATCTTTAATATTTTGCAACTTAGACCACCCTACATTTCTAAAAGCCTATATTGATGAGCTTCCCATATTATGTTTTTCTTTAATATTTATTTTTAAGTTTTTTTTTAAGGTGGACACAATATCTTTATTTTACACTTATGTGGTGCTGAGGATCGAACCCAGTGCCTTGTGCATGCTAGGCAAGCACTCTACCACTGAGCCACAACCCCAGCCCTCCATCTTATGTTTCTGTATCCAAATTATTTGATATGATTTGTAAGTGGGCAAATGCTGAATCAAGTATGTATACGAAAATTATGAAGATGGTCAGAAGAAAATTCAAATAATAGACTCATAATTTGAATTGTTGTTTGTAAACAAACATTAAAAATGTTTCCTAGATAGTCTTTTTCTCTTCAGCAATGTTTGGAATAAAGATTCCAAAAGTTATTTAAATTTTGTATTATGATGGTAGAAATACACAATGAAGAGCCAGGAGTAATGATAAGTAATGATAGCTAAAGTCTCTTGTTGAAATATTTTAAATCTGGAATAAGTATTTATAAAATGACTATGTCCCAGGTTCATACATGACAATTATAAGTAGTCAATTGCAGACAGACAGTGTTACTCATTTCATATCCATCTATCAATCTATCAAACCCAGGAAAATATAGAATAAAAATTGTGTTTGATTTATTTATATGCAAACATCATATATACTATTATTTTTGAATCATTAAAATTTTGAATAAATTTGCTTTTTACTATCCATTTATTCTTATTTCTGAAAATTATTTGTAAAATATCTTTAAAATATATAAAAAAGAATGCATTGGATATAGATGGTAAATGGTGGTGACTACTTTTATGAAGCTATTGGGGATTAAAAATAAGTGCATAACTTAAATATTTTTGGAAGTGCATCATTATATTGTTCAAACTACCTTCACTCAGTATTTTACCTTTGGGCAGAGAGATGTACTCGAACACCTTTGATGGTTTTGGAACCCAGGATGACTTGGGTTTGAATTTTGGCCCAGTGCCTTTTAACTGGACAAAAAAACTGCTCCTATGAATCCTAGTTTCTGCATCTGTGAAAGAGAGTGACAGAGCCTGCTCTGCAGACAGCAAGGAATCTAGAGGTGAAGGTAAGGCAATAGGCTTATTTATAGAAAGTAGTAGGTGCTCAATAAATGCTAGCTTTTGCCTCCTTTTCTCTTTGGTGTTGATATTTTGATGGATCAAGGTGCATGTCTAGATTATGACTAATGGGCACATAGGGTTTGCTCAAAAAATTCACAAATAGAGGATTAGCACTGTGTGTACATATGTGAGTGTGTGTGTGTGTGTGTGAGAGAGAGAGAGAGAGAGAGAGAGAGAGAGAGAGAGTGTGTGTGTGAGAGAGAGAGGGGGGGAGAGAGGGAGGGAGAGAGAGACATACAATTAAGTGAAAACAAATAAATTTTAGCAGAAAAACAAAACAAGGACTACTTATGCATGGATGAAAGAGAATTGGAAGGATTATTCTGGGAGCATTATACAAACCCCCAGGTCAGATAGAAGCTCTGATGTACTTTCTACAAATACAGAGAACACAGAGGAGGCAAGAGCTCTAATTCTGAGGTCTCCAGTGCTTCAGATATTTGTTGGAAATTTGGGGTTTAAAAACACAAGACATCTGATTATTTCTTGATTTTCCCTGTTGACAATTTCATTGCTTAGAGGAAAATGAAAGCAACAGGAAAAATTGCTATTCTGCTCTGCATACCAGCCAGGAATGCAGAACAGTGATGACAAAGAAGTGGGGACCTCAGGGAGGATTCACCGTGTCATCTTGGGCCTTATTAATGTGAGAGAAAGAAATAGTAAACTCAGTCAGGCACATCCTCTGGGTTGTCGGGAGGCCTATGTTATAACATTCAGGAAAACTAGAAAAATTATTCAGTGGCATAAGGAATCTCTCCAATTATCCTGGAGAATAATTAGGCAATCTGTAAGAGTCGTATGATGTTTTGTACCAAAAATCTATCCCTGGGAATTCTGAGATTAAACCACCTAATTGAAGTTGAAAATGAAACCCAAACTCTACACACAAACATGAGAACCACAGTTTATCACCCAGAGTCCCACACTCATCAGAGACAACCTGGTTTGCTTCACCTTCCTACCCCTTCTCTAGGACAGTGGGCAGTAAGCCTACCCTGTGAGAGACCAGGGGTAAGTCTCTCAGGCCGTACTCCATGGCAACTGCTCGACTCTGTGGTTGTAGCAATGAAACCCAACATCTAAATGGGGTGACTGTGTTCCAGTCATATTTTATGGACACTGAAATTTTAATTTTTCACCACTTTCACACGTGAAGAAATATAATTCTTTAAAATTGTTTTGTTTTTTCCAACCATTCTCGAGTATAAAAATCATTCCTTGGCATAACACATAAACAGGCGGTAAGCAGTTTTTATTTGGCTTGGAACTGCCATTGCTGACCCTTGACCTAGGATGTTCTCACCACGTGTGGTAGAGGAGAGAATTGGTGAGGGTAGGGCCTCTCTTCTTTCCCACTCTAGATCTAGTTCTTCTCAGGCACTAGCCCATAGTGATCAAATATTTCTTGCCCATTTGTCCCCTTTCAGATGTCAATTACTATGTGTAATATATTTTGAGCAAGACACACTTGGCTATTGATCATGATCTGGTAACATCCCGTCCCACCCAGTATTATTGATACCAAAGAGAAAGGAAGGAAGAAATAGGTCTTTACCGGTTACTATCTTAGTCTGTGCTACTATATAAAATTCCACAGACTTGGTAAGTTTTAAACAACAGATATTTACTTCTCACAGATCCAGAGGCTGAGAACACAGATCAAGGTGCCAGCAGGTTTGGTGTCTGACAAGGGCTTCTCTGTGCTTCTTGGGGGATGGCACCTTGCTGCTCCGTCCGCCAGTGGGGATGATGCTGTGTCCTCACATGGTAGAAGGAACAGAGGGGTGAACTTGCCCCCTCAAGCCCTTTTATAAGTCATCAATGCATTCATGAGGGTACAGCTTTCATGACCTACTTACCTTCTAAAAGCCCCACCTCTTTATACTGTAGCATTGGGATTAAGTTCCAGCATGAATTTTGGAGGGGACACAAATATGGAAACCATGATAATCACCTCTATAAATAGAAAAATATCCAAGGATTCTGAAAGATGTGGGTAAATGTTCCAAACAACATTTTTGTTTGGAACACAAACAATAATGCTAGCTCCCTCCTCTAGCCCCTGCAAACTTGATGGACTCCCAAGTAGACTGAGGGGCAGGCAGACACCACAGATAAAAAAAAAGTATGCCTGTAAATTTGGAGATCTCTGGTATAATTCAAAGAACTGTGCATTTAGCTCAATTCTGCACCATACGATTGCTAGTGACCTTCTTAGAGAGTCCTCCTGCAAAGAAAGTGCAACAGACGTATAGAGTTTCTCTAGGGTAACTCTTTACTCTTGGCAAGAGTCTGTGGGTTCTCTCCATTTCAGAGAATGGCAAATTGAGGCTGATATGGATCTTTAGAATTAAAAAGTCCATACCTAAGAATCCTAAGGCTCATTCCAAACTCCATTACAGTTCAAGGCTGAATTTGTATCCATGTGGAAATGATGGCCAGAAGAGGGAAGGAGTTTAAATATTGTCACAATCAAGGTTGACTAAAGCAGAGTGCTTCTAAAACTTCCATAAGCGCACTTATCTCCTAAGGATCCTGTTAGAGTAACTATTTTTGTTCACATGAATAGTAGGTGCATTAGTCAATTCAGGCTGCTATAACAAAATACCATAGACCGGATAGCTGAAACAATAGAAAATTATTTCCCACATTTCCAGGGGCTGGGAAGTCCAAGACCAAGATGCTGGCTGGTTCAGTTCCTGGGGAGGCCTCTCTTCCTGGCTGCCTTCTTTGTGTGCTCACATGATATTTTCTTTGTTGTGTGAGAGACAGAGACAGAAGCAGAGAGTAAGCATGTGCTCGATGGTGTCTTGTACAAGGACATTAATCCTATCAGATCAGGACTCACGCTTAAGCCCTCATTTAACCTCAATTACCTGCTTATAGGCCTTATCTCCACGTGTACGTTAACAGTTAGAGCTTTAACCTATGACTATTGAGGGGGATGCAACTCAGTCCATACTAGTACATGATGGGGCCTGAGATTCAGTATTTTAACAAGGTCTGAGCTGGTGGGGCTGCAGCTGGTCTTTGGAGCACATTTTTGGGTACGGGGAACTAAAGTCAACAGCCTCAGGTCCTATTTTAGGACAGAATGAAGTTGAACAATGATGAGTGGAAAAACATACTACTGATAATGTCCATAACCCCGTTCTGGGACCATGGTGGTGACAGTATCAGCACTGCATTGTATTTATGTGTAAGATGCCATAAAAAAAACCAAATAAATAAAAAGAAAAAGAAAAGAAAAGAAAAAACTTCTTCAAGAAATGATCCTATGTCACTTTGAGCAGAGAGTGAGATATTTTGACCTTTCCTAACCATGCGACATTCTCCAGAGCAGATCCATGCCTCCAAATCTGAAAGTATTACCAAAACAAAGGACTTTCTCTGGAACATTATTAAAAATTCACTTTCAGCTAATGCAAAGAGAAAAAAAAATACCAGTTCGCATATGAGAAGAACAGCATTCACTCATGCCTGGGCAAGAAGATCTTGCCTAAATGTCCAAATTGATGCAATTATGAAATCCACAGAGCTAGGAGTGGCTTAAGAAAAGAGATCACGAATCAGGCCACTTTGCCATTTTTATTTGGACAGCTAATGAGCATCATCAGCCAGGAGAAATGGAAACGGACTCTACAAAAGATCTGCATAAAAATAAAAAAAAAAAAAAGAAAGAAACCCAGCCCAGATGCATTTGGACAATTTCCTGGGAATGAGGCTATTTAATTCTAGGCTCAGGAATACCCTTTTCTCCAGTGATTATCTCAGTGGTTCTCAGAACTACATTGGATGCCTACAACTTGATTTTCCTTGAGCATGAATCGGGTTCAGTTGAATATGAGGTCGGGCCATAGGGCTCATGTGCGGTTACCACCAATGTATTAGCTCAAGGAGACTTCCATTGTAAATGGTGGGATGTCCTCTTTCTTTTTGGCTGAAAAGTGGCAAGGCATAAAAATAGTTATCTGACCTTCCATGGCTTGAACCTGGGAGAATTATTTTTTGGGAGAAAGCATGAGCATTCCCAGATACAGTTTCCGGGGTAGAAAAGATCCACCTGAGCTCACCACACCTTAAGCATCCCTGGGACTCGAGAATGATACATTAGCTTCTCAGAAGTCCTTTGTTCCATGGCCTTGAACAGGGTGGCAAGGTTTTATTATTTCAGCCACAGCTTAAACCTTACCACGGACTAAGTTAACTGGGTACAAATCAGTGGTAGAAGTTTGAGCAAACAGACTTTGCCAGAAGCCATCCTCCGCATCAAAGAGAAAATAAAGATGGCCTAAGTAGAGCTAGCACAGGACAGGAGAAATTCTTTGCTGCGTGTCTCCTGCTTGGCTCTTTGTTTCCAGGTGAATATTGTTATCGATCTGCTTCTTTTCCTAGAAGGAGTACGGGAACATTAACTTGGATGGAAGCCAGAACCTGTGTTGCTAGGTTTGTTTAAAAGGGTTATCTGAATATTAAGAGACCTTGACTAGTGATTCTTCTGATTCCCAAAGTCTAAATTTCTCCGTGATGTGTTGTTGGGACTCTGGGCTGAAGGGACAGGAGGAGAGCAAGGACAAAGAAAACATAAATTGAGCTGAAGTGCTCAAGCTGTATTTAATAGTCATTGAGCTACAACAGAGATTGTGTTTAAATACTTCAGGGACAAATCTCTTGAGAAGTTCACTGGTTTCCTAAGTAGGGCATTTGAGCTGAATAATGAAGAGGAAATGTTGACCTTGCTTGCCTCTGAGGCCCCACACCCCACCCTAGTCTCTGAGGTCAGTCTCTCTGAATTGTGGTCCAGGAAGGGTTGGAGAGAACAAGGACTTCTCTCTCACTCCAGAGCCTGCACTGGACTTTTCTGGTAACAGCCTATCTTAAACATGTGCATTTTTTTTTCTTATTTGTCACCTTGGGGTGGCAGCTACAGCCCTGGGCTAGCAGCACAGAGATCCTGGGTGAGCAGGGCACATTCAGATTTACGGTGGGTACCGTGCCTCCTGCAGTAAAGCACACACTGTTGGCATTTCCCACTCCCTAGAGTCAAAAGCAAAACTTGTCTTCTGCTTCAGTTTGGATCTGGGTGTTAAAGGCGTGGTCTCCAGCCTATGGTGCTACTGGGAGGTGGTAGAACCTTTAGGAGGTGGGGCCTAGTGGGAGGAAGTTAGGTTATTGGGGGGTGTGCCCTTAACAGGATGTTGGGATCTTGGCCCCTTCTCTCTTTTTGCTTCCCTGCTGTCATGAGGTGAGCAACTTCCTCTACCATGTAGGACCATAATGTACTGTGTCACCACAGTCCCAAAGCAACTGAGTAAAGCAACCATAAACAGACACTTCTGAAGCCCTGAGCCAAAATAAACCTTTCCTGCTTATAAATTGACTATTTTAGGTATTCTGTCACAGTGATGGAAAGCTGACAAACACATCCTCCTTCTCAACATATGTGTTTTTCCTCTATTTTCCGTTGTACTAAGAGTTACCTTTCACCTCATCACCGAAGGTCAAACTCTAGTTCCTTTTTGAGTCCTCTCATTTCCTCTCGGACACCATGATCATCCCACCTCCAGAACAGCTTCTGGATCTAGCTCTTTCTTTTGACTCTGCAGCATCTGTTTCTTCGGCCTTCATTGCTGTGCTGCAGAATTATATCCCCCCTTTCCCCCAAGGGCCTTGCTGTCAGTATAGTCTTCTTTTGTCCTTTGCCATTCTTTTTCTAACATCTTAAGTTGAATCCATAAGTTTTATTTATTTCCTGTTCTTTTTTTAGTTTCATTTAAATTTTTCTAATATCCTAAAAATATTTAAGGCAATACATTTCCCTTTGAGTACAATTAAACTGTGTCCTATATACTTAGGTATAAAATGTTTTCTTTTTTCTGTCTAGATAATGTTAAAATTTAGGTAAGTTTTGCCTATTGAATAAAAAATAACTTAAAAGAATGTTTTAATTAACAAGTAATTAAAAATTTTGGATAGTTATTTGCTGTTGATTTATACTATCACTGGATTATGACTAGAGGATAAAGCCTATAATATTACTCTTTTCTTTTGTCCTTCAGATGAATGATACTTGGGCTGGATGTATAACTTTAGAATTATAATCAGTTTTTATTAATAATCCTGTGTCAAGATAGGTATTATTTCAATATTCTCTGGATTTTAGGATTTCAGATGAGGAGTGAGCAAGCTATTCTTCCTGTCAGAAAGTCTGCAGTAGTTCTTTCTTACGATAGTTGGATGTTAAGTGTACCCCAAAGGCCCATGCGTTTGATGTTGGGTCCACCGAGTGGCAGTACTGGGAGGTGGTGATGGGGCCTTTAAGAGGCAGGTTCTAATGAGAGGTCTTTAGGTCATGGGGAGGGGGGGCGTGCCCTCCAAGGGAATTGTGGGACTTCTGTCCATTTCTCTTATTTTGACTTTTGCTTCCTGGCTATGAGGTCAGTGGCTCCCACTATGTGCTCCCCCATGATTTGCTGGCACAGGCCTAAAACCATGGGGCCAATGGATCATGGACTGAATGTTCTACAACTGAGCCAAGATATACCTTTTCTCTTTATGAGTGGATTGCCTCAGGTGTTATAGTGACAGACAGCTCATGGGCATACTTCCTATCCTTTGAAATATAACATTTTCACCAAAATATGTCTAAGGGTAGCCCTTCCCCTTAGTTCATCCTTTCTAAGACTCAGTGGACTTCTCAACTTGACAGAACAAGTATTTCTTCAGCTTAAGGAATATTTTCTTCTATTATCTTCTTATTACTTCCCATGCAGCTGTTACTTCACATCTTCTGGCTTTCCCGTTGTTAAGATGGCAGATGCTCTGGATTTATTCTCCAATTCTTTTTCTTTTTCCACATGATCTTTATTTTTGAAGGCTCATTTTCTGTGTCTTGAGATAGTTCTTTAAATCAATCTCCTAGAACATGAATTCTATTCTCAGCAGTGAGCATTCATTTTTTTTTCTTTTCAATTTGTCTACTGAATTTTAAAATTCCGGAAATATCATTTTTAGTTCCAGAATGCCTTTTCTGTGCTCTCGTTCTATCCTTGTTTTAATTATTTTTATTAATGTCTTCTCTCTCTTTTCATTAGTTCCACTATAAATGAGGCTGCCAGGTCTAGCAGTTCAGCCTCGTCTTTCTCCCTCTGGATACAGAGTCCCTTTAACTCAGTTGCGTTTTTCACTGGTTTTACATTTCCTAATCACTTTTCTGTGCTCCCTCAGGACCCATGTAGGTCAGATGCTGGGGTGTTCTCAGACAGGGCAGGGCCAGGCAGTGTGCCAGCGTCTATTCTGCAGGCCAGTGACCAGCAAGCCGCCAAACTATAGCCCTTCTGCAGAGGGGTGGATTGAACCCTTTTCAAGTGAATGGGACTGATATGGCTCATTAGGGAGGCCCCACTTAGGTATAAGAGAATCAGTGGGCAGTAGGCTTGGAGACCTCTTCAAATTCCATGAGAGACATAGCCCCTTTTCTAAGGGGACAGACAGATGGGCTCCTTCAGAGAGCCATAAAATCAAGGGTTTTTATTCTGAGGAAACATAAGCTCCTCCTTTGCCACCGGCCATAGGGTCTTGTGGGTACCATGGCACCCAAAGTCCCCAACCTGACTCCTCCTGGGTAAATCTTCTGGACTCTGTCTTTGATCTCGCTTTTGTTGACTCAAGTGAAGGAATTAAGGACAGGGGACGAGGGTCATGCTTTCTTTGTGACAGCCACTTCCTCAGAGGGCAGCTTGTCTTCTTTAAGTGCAGGTGCAATAGCTCCAACGCTCTCCATGGTCCCACTTTCCTACACACACAGTGTCCAGAGCCTTGTGAGCTGAGCCCCCTCAGCTGAAACCATCTGACCAGGCTTGCTCCTTCATGTTCCTGTCACATAGATCCCCACTTTCCCCAAAGCCATGCTGGGCATCCCCTCTTCTGTGGCTGAAGCCACACTATCCTCATCTGGAAGTCTTGTTAACTCTCTGTCAAGATAACTCTCATTCTCTAACTGAGGTGCCACCATTTACGGGAAGCCTCAGCTGGACTTCATTCCTCTCTCCTTGGGGACCTATGGCTCTGTTTGTTTCTCAGAGGCAGCACCTAACACAACCTGCCATTTCTTAGGTTATCTGTACACCCTTCTCCTCTCCTATTCCAAACCCTACATAGTATGAGGGCAGGTTCCACGTCTGGGTCATTTTGTCCCTTCCCATAATGCCCTGTATGAAATGGGTGCCCAACCTTTGCAGCATGAATTGACCCTGGAAAGCGATGACACGGGAAGGTTGGGGGCCAATCCTGAGTTTTCCTTTCTGTAGGAGGGAGAAGGCCCATGGGACTGCAGCTGGAATCTCATCAGAGGAACTGGTGTGCTCCTCATCCAAAAATGCATGGGCTTTCACCTCCAGAAGAGGCCTCTGAACACCACAGGAAGAATTTCCAATTATTTTCTCCCACCACCCCGTGGTCGCGTGATTATTGAGAGAGCAACTGGGTCTGGGTAACAGGGCTTTTGTGGTTGGTCACAGCATCTGGATTCACACAGAGGCTCCTCCCTAGCTACCTGGGGGCATGGAGGTTTGTTGTGAAGTAGAAGAGGCTGGCTTAACCAACACCCATCCAAGAAACTTGTAATTTTCAAGGGTTTGTCACAAATAGTGTTTTGAAAAGATGAATTCTGAGGGCAAATGCTCTGATGCCTTAGGAAGTTTGAAAGGATCCATTGTATTCAGAGATGCAGTCCTAAGGGAGGCCTGAGAGGAACTGAAATTGGCTTTTCAAAGGCGACTGGTTACAACGAAGCACCAGACTCATGCTGCTCATGAGTGCAGATTCCCGGCCTCAGAGAAGGAAGCTGGACACCTGGGCACAGGTAACACAGGGTGCAGGGGTGGGGTGGGGGCAGCAGGAGCCTGTGCAGGAGTGTAGAAGGGGAGGCCATGGGGGAAAAGAAGATCCTTTTTACCTGCTACCGAACCTCAGTGTGACTTTGGAGTGAGCAAAGAAAAGGCTATTGGCTGGGCCTGTCCTTGACCGAGTCTTAATGGTTTTCTGCTTGGGGGCTCCTTCAAGTTGTGGGTCCCACGGGACCATTTTCCTATTCTTGCTCTGGAAGCCAAATCGGAGGTACTAAAATACAGAGACTGTATTATTAACTGAACGTGTGTGCGTGCGTGTGCGTGTGCATGTGTGTGTATACAAAGGTGTGCTAGCTTGTTCCAAGCAGCATTTCCTGGGTGAAAAAAAATTATGGCTTTTCTTGGTACGAGGCCCATTGCTCCCCTGAAAAAGCCCATTAAGGCCCCTGTCTCTTAAAATGGACCTTTTAAAAGCAAGGGCCAGTGCCTCTCCCAGGGCCAGACATGGAGCAGGAACTTGAAAAATGGGTTGAGAGTTGAGCAGTCAGTATTCAGTGGAAAGGCAGAGACTCAGCCTGAGCTCTTTTATTCCAGCTTTCACATCATTTGTTTTCCCAATTGCAGTTCAATTTCTCATTTTCTTTTCACAACCCCTCTCAAGACTGTGGGTATGTGTGGCTTTCTGTGTACACATCTGTATTTTTGTTAGTATAGGTGGTGACATGCATCCCCCTGTGCATGCATACGGCTGTACATGTCAGGACCCCACTGCGGACTGCCAATCAAGCCAGCTCCCTGTGGGAGCTACCGTGAAAAGGGCCATCTTTCTTGAGTTTACTCTCTGAGTCTGGTAGCACTGGTGGAGAAGGATGGGGACGGGGTAAAGAAGAGATAGTTGTTTTAGTGGAACGGCATTTAGGGGAACACATTAGTGTGTTGACATCGGCCATCTGTCTCACGGGAGGTACTGGTGGTGCAGGAGAGAGGGGAGGGAGAGTGGAGGGAAGGAGGCTCTGGAGAAGAAGGGGACTCAGGATCTAGAGGCTGCCTCCCAGAGGGGAAGGGTGAGTCTTCTCCTGGGTTAGGAGGCTCTTTCCAAGCTGGGTGACCCTCTGTCACTGCTGCCAGGGGAGGTAGCATTGGAGTCATAGATGGAAATAACCCTTTCATGGGCCGAATTGTGCCCCTGCCCCCTGCCCCAGTTCATGAGCGGAAGTCCTAACTCCCAATGTGATTAACTGGAGATGGGATGTTTGGGAGGTAATGAAGAGCAAATGAGGTCACAGGGGTAGGGGCCTAATGCAAAAGGACAACAGCACTATAGTAAGAGTGGGGAGAGAAAGCAAGGTGGTGGTGGGGCGAACCCTCCCTCTTTCTTTGCACATACGGAGGGAAGCCCTTGTGAGGTTACACTGAGAAGGTGGCTGTCAGCCAGCAGGGAAGAGGCCCCTACCAGGAGCAGAATCTTGGTCTTCCCAGTCTCTAGAACCAAGAGAGGCTCAGTGTCTGTTATGATTCAGAGACGAGGTGTCCCCCAAAGCTCATGTGTGAGACAATGCAAGAAAGTTGACAGGTGAAAGGATTGGGTTATGAGAGTTTCAACCTAATCAATGCATTAATCCTCTGATTGGGCTAACTGGGTGGCAACTGTAGGCAAGTAAGGTGTGGCTGGGGGAGCTGGGCCACTAGGGGCATGGCCTTGGGGTTTTATTTTGTTCATAGTGAGAGAAACTCTCCTCTTCTTCCTCCTCTTCCTCCTCCTCCTCCTCTTCTTCTTCCTCCTCCTCCTCCTTCTCGTGCTCTCTGGTCTTCATTGTGAGGTTACTTGGGGTTAAGAATTCCATCTCTGGAACCAGATGCCCGTGTTCATTTCCTCCTCCTCCTCCTCCTCTTCCTCCTCCTCCTCTCTCTCCCCCCGCCCCTCCTTCCTTCCTGGTGTGATATCCTGAGCCACTTTCTTCCACCATACTCTTCTGCCATGCTTCACCTCAGGCCTAGAGCAAAGGAGTCGGCTACTTACAGACAGACCTCTGAAACTGTAAGAGCTCAATCAACTTATCAACTTTTCCTCTTTGAAAATTGTTCTGGTCATGTCTTTTGATTTCAGCAGCGAAAAAGCTGACTAAAACAAAGCCTGTGGTGGTCTAAGCCTCCCTGCCTATGGGGTTTGGACAGAGCAGCTTCAGTCGACTAAGATGCCCCTTCTCGACCTAACCCTCCTAGCCACTGATATAGGGTTTGGGGACATCAAATCTTGCTGGATCTGACAGTCAGAGAAGCTGGGACAATGGAGGAAGGGGCATCTGAGTTGCAGTGGTGATTGAAGACAGCCCCCCCCCATACACTCTGCTGC
Organism: Spermophilus citellus; assembly: GCF_964194105.1. Taxonomy (NCBI): domain Eukaryota; kingdom Metazoa; phylum Chordata; class Mammalia; order Rodentia; family Sciuridae; genus Spermophilus; species Spermophilus citellus. The sequence continues at coordinate 40,249,355 of NC_138188.1, forward strand.
CCTCGTTCTGATTCAGCTCCCTCAGGAAGGAAGCCAATTCAGCAGGCAGGTCCTTTCTGAGCAGTGAACAATTTACATAAAGATCGTGACTTCTTGTCCCTTCTTTCCACATGGGCTCTCTGGTCTTCATGGCAAGGTTACTTGGGGTTAAGAATTCCATCTCTGGAACCAGATGCCCGGGTTCATCACTTACTGGTGTTGTGGCCCGAGAACAGGTCACTTACACCCTCTGGTTCTCAGTTTTCTTGCCTGTAATGTGGGGTCCATAATATTACTGATCATGCAAGGTTTTAGTAGAAAGTCAAGAAAATCAAAATCTTAGCCGGTGGCACACAGATTTGTGGTCTCTCTTACTCAAGCTCATCATCAAGGAACAGAGACAGTTCCTGGAGCAGACAGAAGGACATCAGAACCTCTGAACATACTTCTAAAGGAAATTGCTTCTCGATTGTGTTGGGAGGAGACAGGCCGGCCACGCCAGGGTGGCAGGTCAGGTGGGGAAGGTGAGGGCTTTGTGCCTGCTGTGTGGCCTGAAAGGGTGACAGGAGGCCATCGGCTGATGGGGGCCACGGGAGGTTAGCGGAGGGTGGAGAAGAAATGAATTCCAAGTGGAGAGGGAGAAAATGAACCTTGGGAGAGAACCTGGCGAGACTGCTCTGCAGTATCGAGCGCCGGCTGGAGCCTGAGATCATGAATCTAAAATGAAAACAGCGGCTTGATTGTGTGAATTTCTTCCGACTTCCAGCAGCCTCCGTGCAGCGGGGAGGAGGCTCGGAGTCGCTTTCTGATCGATTGTCCTCTGGCAGGGACGAGTGTGCACTCTGCACTCAAGTCTGCTTCTACACATGGTGGTGGTGACTGGGCGGGTTTGGTTCATGACACTTATGCTAATGAAAAAGGGAAACGCTTCTGAGTTCTCTGTCATTTCCTCATCCCTCTCCTTTGAGACCACATGTGCCAATTACCAGTTTATGGTAATTTAATTTGTGGAATGCTTTGGACAAAGAACACATTTTCTTGGTTTTATATGGCTTTGGGTACTTTCTATTCTTTTCATTACTCTATTGGAGTCTTAATTTTTGCCAAAGCAAGAAAGCCGATACTGTACTTATGAAGCACTTACTGTATGCCAGGTACTGTGGAAGTGTGTTATGTTCATAAATGCATTCTTTTCTCACATTGACCCTATTTAACAGAGAGGGCACAGAGAGCTTAAGTAACTTACAAGAAGTCACCCAGTGAGTTAGTATCAGAGCTAGGATTCAACCTAGGCAGCCTTTCCGTGGTATGGTACACCTATACTTGCACCTCTGTGCTTCTCTAATACACCCATGACAATAAGCCATAGCATTTCTGTCACTCTAGAATATTTACCTTATGAAAAAAATTATGATTGTTCTTCTATCTGTGCCATCTCCTTCCTTTCCCATTGGCTGGTGTTCGTCTCTTCCCACACTTCTAAGGATGATGATTATTGGTGTCATCCATCCATCCTATCTGGTTAGTTAATCCGTATTAGGAAGGGCCTGCCCCGTTTTAGCACAGGTGAGACAAAGATGACCCAAATGCTTTCCCTGCAATCCTAGACCTCACAGTCCAGTCCAGCAAACAGGTAAAATACAAGCACACTCCGCAGGACCACGGCCCTGTGAAAAGCAAAGGAAAAGAACAATGAGACTGAATTGATGTCAGCCTCTGCAGGAGCCTCTTTGGCCCCCAGTGGATGCCAACTCATCCGGTTGTGTTACAGAACTACTTTTCAATTTCCCAAAATGGGGAGCATGGAATGCCAGGAACTGGGGGTAATGCCCTGAGCTCACCTTAAGCAATTTAAAATTTGTCTCTCTGCCCAAAGGCAACATGGCCAGAGTCCCACAGATAACCTGGATGGATCACGTCCTCCTGATGGGGAACATGCCCTTAACAGAAAGAAGGCCATCTCTGGAGCCCCGAGCCTGTCCATGTCCATCTGTGCCAGCCGCTTCCTGGCCGTGTGGCCTTGGGAGAGCTATTGAAACTTCCCAAACTGCAGTTTTCTACTATACGAAATGGACAAAGTAAGACCTTCCTTGCGGGGACACAGCAAGGATTAGCAACGCGTTTGTAGAGTTCTTAGTGGGACAGGCATCCTACCGGCTGAAGCCATCACTCTTTATTATTACACAGTGCGCATGACAGGTGAAAATCTACAGCAAATTGTCCTGAAGTAGAACCTCATTGCTGGGCCAGTCCTGTACCCCTCCCAATTCCACTCACCTTGGGAATATTCCAGAAGGGCGCGAATACCATAAAAATGCAACTTATTATACTCAATTGCCATCTTCAGAAGGTTACTACTGGATGGTACTTAAGAAATTACATGATCATTTTAAATTTTGTTGGCTGTCTATTACTCTATATAGGTGTAATTATGGCTATTATTATTATTTCACAGCGTGGCAAGAAGAAAGGTAAAGGGAATGCATATTTGATTGTCTATATCTACCAGGCACTAGTGCCTAGTAGTTTTGTATACACTGACATATTTCAACCTCCCTAGGAGCATTATTTGCATTTTAAAGACCAAGAAACAAGGCTCAGAGAAGTTGAGTCACTTGTTCAAGGTCACACAGCCAGAGCTTCAGAGCAGCCTGGCCTAGGCTTTGTGCTAACTCCTACCCTGTGTGTCCTGGTATAATGATCATAATACTAGATAAAAAATGGAAAACTCAGAGCAGTGTAAAACATGTTCAAGGTTGTAGAACTAGTGAAGAGACAGTCCACAATTGAACCCCCATTTTCTTGATGTTTAATCCAGTTTTCCTCCTTTTCCTTGAGCTCCCTGGTGAAAAACACAGGCTGTTAGTTTTCTCACTGTCAGAGAATAGAGCTCCAAATATGGAAAGGGAAAGGCTAGAATGGACCATCAGAATACACAGAGAGAGACTTAGAAATGAGCAATACATGGAATTTTCTTTGTGCGCACACACGAGTGCCCACATGTACACACAGCTCCTTGTTATTTCCACTGGTAGGACCAGCCTTGAAGCAGAAGTAAGCACACCCAACACCAGGACTGGGTTGCTAAGTACAGCTCTCCATGGAAGGAAACCAGGGATGCGTGGAGAACGTTGATTCTAGGGCTGAGCCTGGCAGGCGCAGGTTGAACCTGAAATCTCTCGTTGCTCCTATTAGTAAAACATTCTCTAGGATGAGAAGACCATGTCAAGGGCAGAGCAGACAGGTGGAAGGGGCTCCCGATGGAACTTCAAAATAAAGAGCAGCGGTGGCAAGTTGTATCCACGGAATAATCTAGAAAACCTTGAGCCTATGCCGATACAATGGACGCACCAGGACACATGTATACATAAGTCCCTTTCCACTAAATACTTATGAATTATGGGGAGGGGGAGGTAAAAGGGTCTCTTTACAGCAGAGGAACTGGGTGATGCTTCCTTCATCACAAGATCCCTATGAACCCCTCCAGTGATGGGCCATACCCCAGTTGTCGCTACCTGAAGGCACACAACGGGGAGTCAGTTTAGTGTCTGGGATCCTCCTGCTCACGGGGCAAAACCTGAACCTAATTATGAGGAAATACCAGAAATGCCCCCCAAAAGGGGCCACTAGAAACTACCTGGCCTGTAATCTTCAAAAATACAAAGGTTATGAAAGTTAACTAAAAAGGGGGGAGCTGTTCCAGATTAAAGTGGACCAAGGAGACGCTACAGGTCACACAGCACGTGACTCTGAACGGCAGCCTCTGCATTGAAAGGGCATTACTGGGTGTCCCGGGAAGACTCTGGTCCTGGTGGCCGTGTTGTGGTGAAGGAGGAGAATTCTGGTGTGTCCGAATCATACACGAGTATACTTGAAGGTGATGGAATAGCCGCTGAACAACTTAGAGTACTTCAGGGGGAAAAAAAGAACTTTGTATTGTACTTGCGACTCTAAAAGTCTGATTTTTTTAAAAAAATAAAAAGGCAACTCCCTCCAACAATGAGAAACTTGAAAACATTAAGAGTGAACACAGGTGCTTCGTGCAGTGGTGGGCAAAGCAGCTGGACCCACAGGCTGTGGGCTTGACCTCCAGCTTTGCCACCTACAAGTTGTGTGGATTCAGACGTCCCCAAGGATCTGAGTGGGAGCCCTTGGCATCGTAAGTTCTGTGAGTGTCCCATACTGTTTGTTATTATTTGGGAAACACCCTTCTGTGGGATCCATTTACCCCTCGGGGAATAGGCCAGGAAGCAAGGTCTGGTATGATCCTTCTGCCAAGTTCAGAAGAATACAATTCAGCTAAAAACATTTGCTAATATGTTCTAAACTCTTATTGAGGCCGATAGCTGTAGATTTTTTGGATGGAAGTTTAAAATAACCTAGATGTGTTTGTAATCTTTGGATATAAACTTACTTTTGATATGTTTATAGCCTTTGCTATAAACTTAGTTTTGATATACATTTGGGACCCAATAAGGCATTTTAAAAATTTTTCATTTTTCTCCCTCTATGATTATCATATCAGACTAAAATATTAGGTTAGGAAATATCTAGTCATCAGTATAAAGAAGTGATTATCTCATTGACAAGATACCTCTGAAGCAGTTTAAAAATATATAGGCATGTACTCCTACAAAGGACTGAAGTGTGTCCATGACCAAGGGTGGCTGATTCAATTAACAATGTAAAATTTTAAAGGGCATTTAAAGCAAAGGTAGACAGCATTTTGTAGCGGATTCCTTGCATTTATTCCTTTTCTATCCTGGGGTATTGAGTATGGAGCTGCAGCAAGACTACAGGAGGGGTTGCTTGAGTTGGGGATGGGGTGCAAGGCAACCATTCTGCAAGTCATCTCTCCACGGGTATTTTTTTAGTCCAACGCCACTAATCAAATTCAGTTTCAGGAACCCTGAGTTCTTTTCCAGTTAGCTTCAGTTGACATGAGAACAGATGGCCTCTGACAGAGCTTCTTTGCACCCTCATTTGACAGGCCTTTAAAACATCTTTAAAACATTTTACAGGGTTCACAATGACCGGTGCTAACCTGACAGAATGGGCTCCACCCCACCCCACAGAAAAGGGCAAAAATATTCTGGCTATGGTTGACTCCAACCTCGACCCCAGGGTATACCTCACTTGCATATGCCCCTATTCTAAATTGAAGAGCCACGTGGCTTCTTTTTTTCCACCAAAAGACAGAATTTTTGATGCACCTTCAAGATTCCATTTATATCAGTGACATAATGGTGTCAGCTCTTTGAAGGAAGAAAAAAGAACAGGCAGCAACTGGTATTATATCGTTAAGTGCCCAAGAATCAATTACATCCTCGCTGAGACAAGAGGCAATTTTCCCATTTAAACTTCACAGATGTACGGACTGGCAAATTATTGTTGGGTTGTTGCTTCTTTTATTATAATTAACAATTAAAAAAACCCATGTTATAATGTAATTAGCTGTTTACTAGCTCTTACTGGCACAGGTTGTAGCAGAGACTTTATTTTCAAGGATATGAACTACTAAAAAAGTATTTTAATCAACCTTTTTATATTCTGGCATAGTGTGGAACCATTTTGGCCCCTCACAATTAAGCCACTGGAAAATTCCAGGCTGATGCAGGTTTATAAGCAGTGTCATATGAAACCCATCAGTTTCCTTTCTTAAAACACCCAACTCAGGTTCATTGATTCTCTGTTTTCTTGGCTTCTTTCTCTCCCTTTGTTCCTGTTCATCCCTGAATAAATTCTTTTATCTCAACGTAGGCTCATGTTCTTAATATTTATCAAGTACGCACACGCATGCACAAGAAACTACCTTTTTTTTTTTTTTGCTCAAGATCAAGTAGAAATTTTGTGATCAACCAACTCCATCTTGGAAAAAGCCAATGGAAACAGGAATTACTAAGAGTACTAACAGATGACCATTCATAATGGTGAGTGCTATCAGAGTACTTACTGTTTTAAGTACCGTTTTTTTAAAGTACTATGTACATTGACCACATATAAACTCATTTCATCCTCACAACGACCTTCAATATACAATCCCCTGTCCCTGCAGCAATGGGGGCACTGGGTAGTTGTGCCACAGCTAGGAATCGTGCAAAGGGCAGAGAGAGCATCACACTCAGGGGCTGGCCCTGAGATCAGGCTTGCAGCTCTTACAGTCTCCTAATATCTAGGAGCACCATGGTGACTAGGAAAGCAAGTCACAATCGATTTTTGCTTATGTAAAAAAAAAAAATCCATGAAAATGAAGTAGAACAAATTTGAAGAGCAACTTCTTCAGACCCTGACCGACTATCAGCTAGGATGGGATTCCTGGGCAATGTTCCACTTGATTACTGAGTGCTAAAGATGACATGGGTTAAAGGCCCAGAAAACATCCACAGAAATGATGGCAAAACTCAGGCTTGCATAACACGCTCATGCATGTAAGAGATTACTGAAGCCACTCTGCAGCTTTATGTGGTCTCAGACTAAAACTAACAAGTGGTACCACTGTATTTTGCTATATAATTAAAACTATTGAGATAAACAGATAATTAAGCTATTTTTTTAGATATTTAAAAACAATTCCAGGGCTGGATACAATAGCATATGCCTGTAATCCCAGTGGCTCAGGAGGCTGAGGCAGGAGGATCACAAGTTCAAAGCCAGCCTCAGCAATTTAGCAAGGCTTTAAGCAACTCTGCAAGACCCTGTCTCTAAATAAAATATAAAAAACAGGCTGGAGATGTGGCTCAGTGGTTAAGCGCCCTTGGGTTCAATCACAGGTAACCAAACCAAACCAAACCAAACCAAACAAACCAATTCTGGGATCTTCTGCCTATAGCATCAAGGTCTCTTATGTTGAGGAGTAACTAATCTCTAGTAATTACCAAGCAACCTGCTTTTTACTCATATTCCATCTTTTACAAAATCAAAATTGAGGCAACTTATGATAAAAGACTTTGTATAGAACAAGTGTTAGGTGACAATAAAAAGGAAGATGAGACAAGGGACATACAGAAAATGGGGGTTTCAGAGAACTCAGGAGTGAACAGAAGTATTGTAGCAAGGCCTGGCAGTTCATAGGTAAAGGGCAGAACGTGATGTGGGATGTATTTTGGGCCCTGATACTTCATCTTTAATCCCTGTTCCTCACTCAGGTGCTGGCACTTAATGCTGATATTTCTCTTGAGCATGTCTCCTGGGAATCCTTCCCTCTGGGGTCCCTCAGGTGGCTGTCAGCTCAGCTCTTAGAAGCCACAACTTGGTAACTGCTTAAGAAACCACCCTTCCCGGGACAGAGCAGATGAGAGCCCTTGCAGCCTTGAAAAGGTGTTAATAACCTTTTATAATAATATAATAACTATTTTATATAATAATAATAACTATTCAGTGTTATTATTAATGGGATATTTAAAGTAGTAAGGGTTTTGAACTAGTAACAATCTAGTGGTATCCCAGGCAGCAATGGGAGGTTACAGGATGTGTCTGATGTTTAGGGTGAGGGTCCGACTTGCAACTCAACAGTATGAGTGCAGATTTTGCCTTCCGGTTGGATGGGGATAGGACTGGAGAAAGGACAGACAGAAGACATAGCCCCATTGAGTCTACTTGCAAGCAGAGAGAGAGAAGTCCATCCCTACTACCCTTCTCACCTGGTTGGGAAGTTCATCTTTATGAGCACTGAGTGCCTGCTATGTGCCAGCACCCTGTAGGATGCTTTGGAGAGAGGCTACCTCTTGGTGCCATCCATGAGACCATTGGCTTGGTCTGGGTCACCGAATAGAGCAGCGGAGCAGGGAGGGACTTAGAGGTTATCTCCTCACTTGTGTTATTCTGTAGATGAGGAAACCGAAGCCAGAACGATGCACTGATTGGCTGGGCAGTGAGGGGCGGAGCTTGGCACAGGAACGAGGTGCTCTGATGCCCTGTCCACGCCTCAGTCGGTTTCAGCCACAGAGGCTGAGCTAAAATAAGGACCTGCCCAGGGAAGGGGGCATTTTCAGTCTCATCAGTGAGTTACACAGGAGGGTTAGTGATTTCATTGGGACCTCCGGGAGAACAGATTTGGAAAGAGTGAGGACAGAGGGGTGGCCGGCACCTGGGATCATGGAATGTGGGTTGCAGCCACTAAAGTCAAGACTTTGCTGATTCATGACATGATTTATTAATGCCTAGCTGTGAGTTCCCCCCAACACGTGTGGCTTCATGCTTCATGACTTAGGACAGAAAACTCTGCTGACAAAACAGGAGTGCTGCTGTCTCAAAGAAATGCCGAGTGACACACATGCAAACAAGCGCGCGCGCGCACACACACACACACACACACCACATGCACACGTGCACACTTGCACACACACCTCTTTTCTCCAGGGAGGGCCACCGCAGCGCCTCTACCTTCCTGTGGAATCAGAGAAGCTGACGAACAGGCAGCAAGGACAGGGTTTGGAAGCCTTTCCCCTTGGAGTTCCTGGGGAGGGTTCAGGCAGTGCCAGCCAAGGTAGAGAGAATTCTTCTTGGCAAAAGTCCTGCCAGTGCCAGGCAGCCAGGCTGTCCTGGGAGGGCACTGTCTTCATTTGCACCAGATGGATTCAAGGACTTGTGGCAGCGCTGTTGGCTGACACCCAGTCTCCAGCTCCTTGTTCTGAGCCACCTTCCACATAGAAATGGCCATGTCACCCCGCTGTGCCAAACAGACCAAGCAGAAGTCTGTTGGTGGGGCCTCTGGGAGATCTGCTCTCCTGCCATGCTCTCTCCTCTCCTACCTGCCTCTCTTTTTTCCTTGCTTTCTTCCTTCCTTCCCATCCCCCATCCCCTTCATTTTTGTTGAATTCACAAGTCACAGCTGTTAACAGTTTAGATCTGGAATGTTCCCCAAAGGCTCACGTGTTGAAGGCTTGATCCCCAACGCAGCAATACTGAGTCAGAAGTGAGGCTTTTCGGAAGTAATTGGGTATGAGGGCTCTGACCTCATCAGTGGATTTTGTAATTTTAATGGATGGTTGGGAGGTGGTGAAAATGATAGGGGGTGGGACCAAGCTGAACCAACCTGACAGTAGACTGTAATCTCTGAAACTGTGGATCAAAATAGAGCCAATAAGTTGTGTTTTTTTTCCCAGGTATTTCTTTACATGATGAAAAACTGACTTATAACCCAACAGCCCTCAGAAGCCTTTCCTGGAAGAAATAGCTACACTCTCTGCTCTAGGCGCCATCTTTGTTTATGCTGTCACAACAGCACAGAGTAGTGGATCATTTGTTGATGTGCCCAGGTTGCTACGATGGACTCCCAGCCTCCACCTTTGCCTCCCTGCAGAATGGTATTTTAAAGGCTTTAGAATATTCTACAATCAGATCACATCGCTCTTCCTTACGCTTCCTATTCTTCTCAAGTAAAAGGCCAAATCCTTACAGTGTTCCATCAGGCCCCTGTGATCTCCCCATCTCCCCTACTTCTCAAACTCAGCTTCCACTGCTCTCTTGCTCACTGACTCCTCAGCCACCTGGCCCACTTGACATTCCTGCAACATGTCAGTGGTCATTTAATGGCTCTTTCCTCTGCTAAGATGCTCTTTGTCCTTCAAGAGTTTGTTCAAGACCCCATCGCTGAACCCTAGCTGAACTATCCTCATCCAAACTGCAATCCAAGCCCATCCCTGCATCCAGCCCTGAACTCTCCCTTATTCTCTGATCTACTATTTTCTATACCACTCAGGATTTAATATACTATGCAATTTACATACTTATCTACAAGGGCAGGCATTTCTGTCTCTTTTTCTTCATTAACTGATTTATATCAAGTGCCTAGAACAGTACATGGCACATAAATACTTGTTAAGTGTAGGCGTGGATTGTTTCATGTAAGACTACTAATGGTGCTGGGCACCTGCCATGCACTGAACCCTTGTAGCTCCTGGGAATGTAATGGGCCTAGAAAAGTCTGCAATCTGGTTTCATTGTTTACTCATCCCAGCTCCCGCAATGGGACTGGTCTCATTAAGAGGTGCAGGGTAAGTATTATCAAATGCAGGACAAATAGGAACTAAAAAAGGTATTTCTGGAGGGCTGCCACACTATGGTCACACCCAAAATTCATGCAGGAAGGGAAAGCCACGTGGTTCCAGGTTTGGAGGAACTTAGAAAGTTGTTGGTACAACAAGCAGGTTGCTCTGGGATCAGTTTGTGAGCAGTTCTTCCCCCCAGGGGTTGGCACCTGGCTGATCTTGCATTTTATCCCAACTGAAGCCACTTCTCATCCCTGGACTCAAGACACATTCTGATCAGACCAATAGCACCAGTCGGCCCTGGAGATTTGAATGGTGGCGGTTAATTTCCTTTCTTTGAACAATGAGAGGAAGGTTAACCTTGACGATGAAAAGTTATTTAAATATAGCTTTTGGGTTGACAGACTTGCTCATGCAAACCTATCTGGGATCAATCATAGGAATCACCATTGCTCCTGGTTTTATGGAAAGATGCCTAGTTCAGGTAACAATAGTAGATGTCTTTTTACTTCAGTTGTCAGGGCAATAAGAACTCCTCTTGACTTTAACTTTGTAGTTCTTTTCTTTTTATAGATGGTCCCTGGCTCCTTGAAAGTGTGTGTGTAGGGTTATCCCCCAAAGCAGCAAGGAGACTTATTTACTTTTATTCAAGAATGTTGTGATGAATGATTTTTATTGTTTTGACTCTGCTTATCTCTTTGATGGAAAAGTACTTTATAACCGATAGGCATTTCAGCAGATCAAGGAGATTCATTACCCTGGCAGTTTTTCATTTTCAGATAGAAATGAGTAGAAATTATCCAATTTCTCTTTTTATAATAATGTCCAATACATTTAGTGTCCAATTTCACACTGCCCCTTGATTTATGGCATTTGCCAGATTAATCGAGATCTGCTGATAATATAAAAAGTTGGGTGTCTCTTCACCCTTTAAGTGCCAGGAGGTGGGCGTGAGATGACACAGGGAATAAACCTGTTTGACTCTGGAAACTCTCCAGAAAGCAATTAATTTATATTCTGTCTATTCGTGTGTTTCCATCTGGTCCCACTCTGCCCCAAATCTTGAGGAAATATGCAGATTCTTGACAGCAGAATGATCTTTGCAGAAAATCTTATTAAGACCAATCAGAAAGTATAGTAAGTGGAGAGGTTCATATTGAACTTTTGGAATTTGGATATTTTTGAAGTTTATTTACATCACAGGCATGGTCTGTACCTTTGACAACTTTCATTGAGGACTCCCCACTTCCTTTCTCCCTCCCTAGGGGGCACTGTGCTACAGATGGGCTTTGGGTCTGGCTCGCCCCATTACCTCTTATCACCTGTCTGGCTTGGATAAGTAACCTTACTTCTCTGCACGTCTGTTTCTTTACCTTTAAAATGGGTATAATATTAAGGTAACCAGTCAAGTGTATAGCATCTAGTAGCACCAGCTAGTGACACTCCCCAACATACACACTTAGTTTCCCTGAATGTAAGCCATCTTTCAAGCTCAGGTCCCAGCATCTTTTCCACAAAGTAAAGAATATGATGTACTGTTGGTGTGCGGATGCAGTTCTGTCTACAAATGCATTGAGAGTCACTTGACCATGGGGCCTGGGTGGTGAATTGTTTCTTTGGTTTCCTGCATAATGTAGCTGCTTTATAAATATTCAGTGACTGATGACTTAAAAGCAAGAAAAGAGGAAGAAAGGAAAAAGAAAGAGAAGCCTCCCAGATTATCTTTCTTGCTTATTCGGAGGTCTCCTGTTTGACTTTCACTATGTTGGCATCTCCTGCAATTTCTCTGAGCAGAAGAACTCATGGAAGAATGTCCTGTAATTTTCCTTCCAGCCACTGTTTTGTGCTGTAATTTTCCTTTGCAGTGTTCTGTTGCAAATATTAATCACCTTAGCCTCTTGCTGGCCCCATTCAGTGAAGGCAGATTTGAAAGAAGATTCTTCCCCACCCCTTTCCCCCCACAATCTGCCTCTGAAACACTTCCTGTCCCTGCCTGTCCTCCCTATCCCATGGCTATTCCCCTGGGTCGGGTGCTCATCTTACCTCACCTGGGTTCAGTTCTATAAATCTTCGTCTCCCCCCACACTAAGTAATGCTAATGCTAACCTCTGCTGTTGGATCAGTCTGACTCAGGTATAACTCCCACAGTCTCAATGCCCCTGATTGCAGAAGCAGATCCCCCACCCCAGTCCCCTGTACCCTCCAAGACCTGTCCACACTCACCCTTCTTCCATTTCCTCATGTCTCTGTACTTCATGTCTCTGTACTATGCTCATGTGGTCCATCCTGGGGGCCCCTCTGACTGCTGTTCTTCCTCGGCTCAGTAAACCACCCTGTTCTGCAGCAGTTCTGGACTCTGTCTCCTTGCAGGATTGGCCTCAGTGTCCCTCTGTTCTCAAGTTTTCCCTTCCTGCACTGAGGGTACATACTTTCTACTGGTTTCCCTTGAACCTAATCAAGAGTCCTTTAAAAATAATTCTTTCATTTTTGTCTTACATGTTATAACATATTCTTATAATATTTTATTTTTATAAAAATTATATTTTTATATTATCTTTCCTGACTATGTTATGGGGGAATCTTGAGGACAAAACCCATGACTGACTGTCTTCTATTTGTCTTTTTTTAAAGTTTTGTTTTCTATCAAAAAACCCAAAGCACCTCATTCCCTGAGTTGGAGGAAAGGTGCTGGCGGATGAACAGTGAGAGTTTGGGTCCAGTAGTCTCATGTTTTCTTGGAGGAGGAGATGATAACAAAGTCAAGGTTATAAAGTAAGAGCTTTAAGAAGGATGAAATCATTCCTTTGCAGGAAAATGGATGCAACTGGAGAACATTATGTTAAACAAAAGAAGCCAAACTCAGAAAGTAAAGGGTTGTATGTTCTCTCATATGTGGAAGCTAGAGAGGGAAAAGGAAAAGGTGTGTGTGTGGGGGGGTATCTCATGAAAATCAGAGGGAGATCAGTAGAGAAGAGGAAAGGAATGGGGGAGGGGAAATACTGAAAATGATATCAGTCAAATCACATTGTTATATTGTGTGCATGTACAACTATGTAACAATAAATCCTACCATTATGAATAAGTGCATCTATAATAAATAAGAGCTTTAAAAAAGTGAGAACAATTGGTCTACTTTTCTAACACTATTTAAAATACATAGTTTACACATTTCCATTTCCAGGTATAATTCTGTGGCAAACTATACTATCCAAAATACTGTAGACTCATTACAGAAAACTTGGAAATAGATGTTAGAGCAAGGGAAAACGTTTTCATTTGGAATCTAACACATTGCCTGACATCTTGAACGAGCAAATCAGTGAAACCAAGCTTTTCAGGAGACAGGGGTTTTGGAAGGACAGGAACATCAGCCTGAGGTGGTGCAGTGGTGGGATCTAAGATATGGCAGGAGGCCAGGCCTACTGAGATCCTCAGGAGTCCCCAGCTTGGGTGCCACTCAATCCTAAAGGCACACGGGTGCTCTCCTCTCTATTCTGCTCAAATCCCTGAACACCTGGGGGTTAACACAGTGACACCCAAAACAGGATTGTCAGCTTCCTGGAAGGACAGACGAGCCCCTGGTAGGACCATGAGGAACAGCATAGAAAGGGAAGTCACAGACACCAACAGTCCTATAGGTCAGTCGGGCGGGTGTTTGTGCCTCTATTACCAACCAGCCCCCCACCCCAAGGCCATACCATGTTGCTCCTCACCCTCTGTTTTTGTCAGCTTTTTTTGCTGCTGTGACTAAAAGATCTGAGCAGAACAGTTTTAGGGAGGAAAAGTTTATTTGGGGGCTCACGGTTTCAGAGGTCTCGGTTCATGGACAGCAGGCTCCATTCCTCAGGGCTCAAGGTGAGGCAGAACATCATGACCAAAGTGTGTGGCAGAGGGAAGCAGCTCACACGATGATCAGGAAGCAGAAAGAGCCAACTCCACTCACCAGATACAAAATATATACCCCAAAGCCATGCCCCCAATTCCCACCTCCTCCAGCCACACCCTACCTGCCTTCAGTTCCCACTCAGTTAATCCCTAAGAGGGGATTCAATGGGTTAAGACTCTCACAACCCAATCATTCCTCCTCTGAACCTTCTTGCATTTTCTCAAATGTGAGCTTTTGGGAAAGCCTCATATCCAGACCATAACACCCTCCTCCTCTCATCTCAGGACTGGCTTTCCTGTTTTCCCCTAGTCCCTCTCTGCCCTTGACTGCTCTAAGTCCCCGTCAGCCCCCATAACACCTCTGCACACAGCAGGGTTGGTGGCTTCCACTTGTATGGGAGAAGTGGGAGCCTGCTGGAGGACTGGGAAGGGGCCTGGGCTTCAGTCCTCCTTCTGTCAGGGACAGCATAGGGCCCCTTCCTCAGCCAGCCCAGCTGGGATGGAGCCAGGCCCTCACCTGTGAATATTCATTAGGAGACTAAGCACGAGTCCCTGCTGCCCATCACTGCTCACAGAGCACTCTGGGGCCTTCAGCTGGAAAGTGCTATAAATGCAAAACAGCCTCTGCCAGCTCCTGCTCAGCCTGCCAGGAGCTGAGAGGTGAGTTACTGTCTTGTTCCAGTGAGTCCCTCCAATTCGGTTAGATGATTTGTGGAAATCAGTGGAAGGCGAGGCTACTTACTCCCTTGCCTTCCTCTCGTATGGTGGAAGAGGAAATGGCAAAAATGTGCCTGCTTTGGTCGTTGGTACAAAACAGCAAAATAAAACGTTTCCTCTCCGTGGACTGTAATTTGGTGGCTAATTAGGTGTAAGTACATTCCGGCTGACCGGCTCCCATCCAGAGGTCAGCTCGTGCATTTCCTAATGGACCAACAAGAGAGAAGGCAAATGCCCAGCCAGGGAAACAGGCATCCTCAGCTGGAGGAGTGGGGTGTCTTCCTTAGCACTGCCCCTGTCAGGGTGGACCTGCCTGAAGCCCTCTTCCTCCTAGCTAACTCCTCTTTATCTTAGGCATCCACTGAAAGCCTACTTTCTCCTGCAGGCCTTCCCCCCTCCTGGATGCTCTATAGGAGGCATTGCACGGTGTCTCCCTGGTTCAGACCACCCTACTGACATCTCATGTTTGCTTTTGTGAAGGCAGATTCCTCTTGCTTTGTCCACTCCCAAACTTTGTCGGAAGGCTATGTGCTTCTGCTCCCCACTACTGCCCTGGCCACGGTGGCTGTCACATAGCAGGTGCTCAGCAAAGTCTGAGGGAATCCATCACAGATCGTTAGCACTGGAATGGATGCCAAAGCCCCCAGATTGGATATGATATTCCTGTGGCCAATGGCGTTTTTCTGATTCCCAGTCCTTCATTTTTTCTCTGTTTACTCTCAAGCCCCCTCCTCTCAGAATGAAGCAGGGTGCTTCCAGAACCACCCTGATCCTACACCAGAGGGGCTCAGATTCCAAGATGGTAATCAGTGGCCGCCGGATGGCTGGAGGCAGGGGGCACCCAGCAAGGGCCCTGTCATATCCAGCTCCCTCAGTCTATGAATGCATCCTGCTTCCTTTGAGGCACTGGGACGCAGTATTGAGCTAAAAATCTAAGACTTTAACCCAAAAAACCGTTGATATCTACTAGAACGTTTGAGGCCCGAGGCAGCTCAACAGGCAGGAAAGTAGGTCAAATTAAAATCTTTCCACAGTGGGAGACCCATGGTTAAATGACGGCAGGGAGGCGTGATCCACTGCTAGGGTCTTGGGGAAGAATGATTCCCCACCCCCAGTCACCAAAGTGGCGGTGGAAACAATCAAAGGACTTTACTTACCAGAAACATTTATTCTGTTCAGGGAAGAAAATAGCTCTTCCGAGTGTTCGTGAAATAATTTCAATCAAGAGCAAGGCTATAAACATAACAGCGTGAATTGGTACGGAAAGATATAAAGAGCCAGGTGTACCGGGAACATGCTGTCTTTAAGTTAAATGGCTGGGCTCTCTCTTATGGTCACTAGAAAATTATAGAGGGGAGTTGTTAGCTTGGCATTTCCTTTTTCAATAGTAAATCAATGGATCCTTCATTTCCACTAAATTGTTTTCCTGCCTCCAGGGAAAATATGACACATGCCTCATGCAGATGTAGAAAGGAAAGGCCAGGTTGGGACAAAACATTTAATTAAATCCCCTTTTATAAAGCAACCTTCCTTCGGCTTGACAAATGGGTGAAGCAAAATGTGCTTAGACAGGCAAAACAATTGACCAGGCCTATCACGATTTATAAGTGGCATGGCTCAGTTGCAGGTGGCAATTTCTCCTGTGCTTATCACATGTGCGTGTGTTTTTGCATGTGCTGTGGAGGGGCGGAGGCCCAGTCTTCTCAGAGCACTGGCCTACTGGCCTCCACCCTTCCACCCCTCACAGAGCAGAGGTTTGCAGGGGAGTCCGCTGCACTGAAGTTTCTGGGGTTAAGGAACACGATGGAGATTTCTTTAGAGCAGCCCTCAGTGTGCATGCAAAGGGAGCTCCAGAGCATCTCTCTGCCTTCCAGACCGAGAAATCCAGTCCAGTCATTCCCAAACCCATGCCTGAGTTCCACAGTCACCTGCAGAGCTTTTTAAAAACATGGATTACCAGCCTCATCCCAGTGACATCAAGAGTCTGAACATTCTGCTTTGCAAACTCCCAGCCTGAGAGAGTGGCATGGTTTGGGGCCCTCTGGTCTGTCTAGCATCTGTTTTGACAGCTGAGGAAACCAAGTTTGGGGATCAAGCCACTTGGCTCTTGACGGGAACAGGACCTCTGTCTCCAGCCACCAGCCCAGGGTGCTTCAGCCCCCTCTGCTGCCACCAGAGCCATACCCTGCCCAACCAGGAAAATCAGTGCCCACAAAGACTCAGGGTCTTATTTGACTGGTGACAGTCATGCTACTGGCTAGACTCAGGAGTCTTGGCTCTGAGAGCCCAAGGCTTTTGCTGTTTCTTATGCCCATTCATTTGTTGATTTGTCATTTATTCAATTCTTCAATTTGTCCAACATTCAATTCTCGAGTGTTTGTCCTGCCTGTGCTGTGCCCAGCTGCAGTGGTGAGGATCCAAAGGAAAGGAACAGGTTCTGTGCCCTGGGGAGTCACCCAGCCTGCCGGGAGTGACAGCCTGTGAATGCATAATGGGTACAGGCATTTATCACAGGTGAGGCACCCTCTGAGCTAACCCAATTGATCTTCCATGAGGGCCCTGTGCCATAGATGCTCTTGCCCCCATTTTGAAGATGGTAAAGCAGAGATACAGAAAGAAGTGACACAGCTAAGAAGGACAGAACCCAGGATTAGTACTTCCATGCCCATCTTCTGAGCCAGGACCTTGCTCTGCCTCTGGCTGAGCTCACTACACTTGAGTCCAGGGGGACTGAGTTCAGAGTGTAAAGGCTCAGCTCGTGGTGGAATCAGGAAAGGCTCATGAAGTTACCACAACAGAGCAGGACGTAGAAGGGCGGGGAAGAAGTGGCGTGGGGGCAAGAAGAGCATCTTGAGCCATGAGCCTTTTGGAGCAAAGGTGTAGAGGGGCCTCACTATGGGTCACCCATCACACCTGTCTTCACAGGACTCACCCACATGCAATTGCCCTTCTACTCAGGGTCCAAAATCCGGGACCATGCATTTCTTCCCTGGACCCCCCACTCCCCTTTTCTCCACAGCACCTCATAAATACTAGCTGAATAGAAAGAAAGGGGGCAGCAGAGAACACAGGGACCTGGGCTTGGAGATGAGGCAGCTGGGCTGGTTGTTAAGGGCTCTGGGAGGTGGGAAGGAGGCTGTTCATGGAATATGTGACCATGGGGACAAAGGAGAATCCAGGAGATCTGGGGCAGAGGTGGGTCTTCTAAGGCTCTTTACCTCCCCCGGGTGCTAAAATTAAGTACATAGCAGCCCATGGCTTCAGGAGCTCAGAGGCCACCCTGGTGCCAAACCTAGCCTGTCCCTGACCTTGTGGACGTACCAAAGCCACAGAATGAGCTGACCCACGTCGCACTGCCTGCAAGCTCTCCCCAGCTGCATTCCAACTGTGCTGATGGCTACAAAGAGACAGCTAAGATGGAGTGAACCGTGCAGAAAACATGGCGAACCCTGGCTGATGTGGCTGAGAATGTATTTGACTTTCGTTTGCCACTTTCTTCTGCTGGGGAGACCAACCTACAGATTTTGCAAGTGCTGAGAACATAGCAATTTCAAAATCCTTCCGGTTGGAAATTAGAAAGTCCTTTAAGTCAGTCTAATGATATCTTTAATCACTCTGGGCTAATGCTGGGTGCGTGCTGGGAGGTTGCTCTTTTGTTTATAACCGGCAGAGTGGGGGACACACCCCACTGAGCATGTGAAGCTGTCTATGAAGCGAGCAGTAGAAATCTGGAGGAGCTGGAGGAGCTGGCCTGCCTCCCTGGTGCAGGGTTTTTACTGAACATCGTGTTATACTGGGATGAGAAATTCCAGAATGATCATGGCTTTGTGTGAAGTATGCTTATGGGGAACAGGCCTTAGAATAAGCCTGACATGACTTTTTCATCTTCTGACCTGACACCAGCTCTATTTGTGACTTCAGGAAGTTTGTGCTCATAGTCAGGCTCATCCTTCCCCAGGACCTTATGGTGTGATATTTTCTTGTTAATCTAGATTTTTTTACCCTTTATCTTTCTCATTTTTCCATCCTTCCTTCCTTCCATCAATACCCACTCATCCTAAATCCCATTTTCCTAGGACCCTACTTTTTGTTTGCTCAGATGGCAAACACTCACTGACAAATCTCCTAGGTTGTCATCAGTAAATGGGATGATCTATAACCTCTCTCAGTTCTTCCCCCAATTTCTTTCTCCACTTTGCAGTAGAATATGTGCTTAATAGGCACTTTTTAGAGCTTTAAAGGGTATTTTAGGTCATGTGAAATGGGTGTGCAGTTATACCAGGGAAGATGGGGGGCATGCCGGCTAATAAGGTGTGACCCTCACAGAAAGCCTCAGGTTTTAGCAGCTTGCTAATATTCCCTCTGTGTTGGATACCTTAACACAAATTCACAGCATTTCTGTGTTAGCCAGTGGCCTGTCCACTTTCATGGAGAAACCAAGGGTCCGTCAAAGGCATCTTGGCAGGTGCACATGTGCATCTCTCAGGCATTTAGAATAACCGAAGACTGCAATTGTTAGATTCATGTGAGCCAATATCTGTATATCTTTCCCCCAGAAAAATACCTTGTCAGCTTTCAATGTGGACTTATATCGAAGTGATGATTTTGTGCCCTGGATGGGCTGTGCTTTTTGTCTTTCTATGCCAATCTCTCTGTGGCCCTTCTTTAGAGTTCCCAACCTCAGCCCTGAACTCTCAATTTGGCCATATGTGGTGTACTCTTTTAAATATCCTCTAAGCAGCAGGTCAGCCACTCCCCTACACACTTGTCCATCCATTCACTCACTCATCCATCCACCTACCCACTCATCCATCCATCTACCCATCCATCTATCCACCTACTCTCCATCCATCCATCCATCTATCCACCAACTCTCCATCTATCCATCCATCTATCCACCTACTCTCCATCCATCCATCCATCTATCCACCAACTCTCCATCTATCCATCCATCTATCCACCCACTCTCCATCCATCCATCCATCCATCCATTCACCCACCCATCCACCCTACACTCTCCAGCCACTCACCCACCAGACAATCTTCATTTTATTGAATCAGGTCACTTGTTACTCCTTTGTTTAAAATCCTTCATCACATTTGTGCTAAAGCCAGCCCTTGGCCTGGCTAACAAGCTCTTGCACAATGGAGGCCCTGCCTGTCTTCCCTACAGCCCTGCATCTCCCTCATTCGATATTCTCATGCTCTCTTGTGTTCTTCAAAGGCCTTTCTGCTTGCTCCTTCTTCTGCTTGAAACCTTCCTTATTGATACTCTCCATTTGAGTTTCTGATAAAAAGTCACTTCACCCCCAAGATTTTGCTTCCTAAAAAAGACCTCTTCATATTGTCACCTTACCCTACTTCACCTTCTATCCCAACACTCACCTAAGATCCTTACCATATAAGATCACAGATTCTTGTTTACACTCTTACCACAGTATAAGCTCTAGGAAAATGAGATCATAGTTTGTTCTCTGCTGTATCCTTAGAGCCTAGAGAAACACCTAATCTTAGGCTCTCAGTATTTGTTGAATAAAGAATAAGCAAGTGAATGCCTGAGGGAGAATCATGGTCATCTCCATTTTACAGATGAGGTAATTGAGGCTCAGAAAGCAGTGGAACTAGGATCCAGATCCAACTCTACAGCCAAAGTCAATACTTTTTAACCCCTAAACTCAGCAACATACTACTGCCAGATGCCTTGCAGGGGTCCTCAAAACAAATGGGGCTTGCTTCGACAAGCCCAGAGGCTAACAGATGAAGTCAAAGGTAAATGAATAACTGCATTTAGGAGAAGTCGTTCCCTACACAAGACACAGAGACAGGAATGCTTAACGTCCTGTGAGTCTAGCTGGCATGGAGAATGTTTGCTAGCCAAAGTGAGCGGTCCTTTTAGGTAGGCAGAATGACAGGTGCAAGGTTTGCTTAGTTAGAAGGGGAGTGCATGGAGGGTGGGGGAGAGACGGGGCCAGAGTCAGGTGCCTGAAGAATGGAACTCTGCCCTTGAAGACTGATGTAGACCAAGGTGTACTTGAAGGAACAATTCAAACAAACAAGACAGGCTTCCTCCAGAACTTCTGAAAAGACTCCATATGTCCTTACGGAGTAGCATCTCAGTGAGCGATGTCCCCATTTCAATAAAACAATATATTTTCAGCTCCCCAGGACAGAACACTCACCAAGCCCTCTTATGCTTAAAAACTGGACAACCAAACTTTTATTGGCTTTTTGCAGATTGCTTGCTACCCACGCAAATTCTAGCCTGTTAAAGCCCCGCATCCCAAATCAGCTTTATTAACACTAGAAAGTCAAACAGGACTGGTGAAGTCAGTTAGTGGTGAACAACAGGCCCTTGCTCAGGCTTGCACCAGAATGGGAGCAGACACAGTGTCGTGGAGGGAACCTGTGCCAGTCTATGGGGCCCGATAGGGTGGGAACTGGGGATAGATGACAAGGATTTTCCTACTCAGTGGGAAGACTATTCTCTGAGGTTATGGTCTTTTGATTGTTCCAGTACTTAGGCATGATCAGGTGCCATTCAAGCCATGTAAAGTACGACAGAGGACTCTAGTTACAGCATCCAGGAAAGAAAGAGGCCTTTGAATCCCCTGTAACCCTTTCTGGCTAAAGAGACACATTAAGAGGCGTGATAAAACAAGCCACACCTACAGTAGGGCCGAGGTAGGGAGGGTTGGAAATAACATCTCAGAGGCCAGGTTTAAAATAGATCATAGCACCACAGTTACCATTTCTCAGAGCCATGACAGTGCCCATGTGGCTGCTCCATGGACCAGGTAAACTGTTTTCTTAAGGTTTTCAGCACAATGGTGTTTTAAGACATAGCCTCATTTGCTGCTCCTTTGATTGCTGCTCTGTAATGTTTTACCTATTTTAATTACTGTTTTAATGTGCTGCTTGTACCCTGAGGTGCTTCTGCAAAGGGTACCATTTTAAGAAATGAAGAACTAGATAAGCAAATAAACCCCCAGGTGAGGGATGGAGGTAGCCGACTCTATGTCTAAATGAGCATCTAAAAAATTCGCTTGGTATTGAGTGTTAATGAGCAATAGTCTCTCTTCTAAGTGTAAGGAAGAACCCAAGTGTGGTATTCAAGGTCAGACACGGAGCATGGGTAGCACTGGAAATGGAAGGCAATATTCCCAGTGGTTCTCTTAGTTTCCAAGAGTGAGAATTCATGCTCTCCTGTTTAAGTTTGATCCCACAGTCTCAACGAGGCTTGACAAGTAACAATAGCTAAGGCAAAAGAATATATTTTGCACTTCACTCCAGTAGCGATTGAGTTGTCGTTCTCTTGGCCAGAAAACAAATTCCACGGACCCCAGTTCTCAGTTACCCTTAGTCACACTCAGTTGCGTTCCTGGGCTTAATAAAGTAGGAAATGGAGCCCTGGCTGGAGTTTCCTGACTTGAAGTGGGTGGTGTCGCGGTTGAACGTGCCTCCACTCCGCTGTGGGCACACCAGGGCATTTATTTCCTTGTTTAAGCATAGGCGAGGCCAAAACAATAGATGAAATTTCATAAAACAGTCATAGCTATGCCTAAATGTTTTTACTGACTTCCTGAAGACACTTTGGAATCGGCTCCAACTGTGTTTATAAATGAAAGAGGAAATGGGCCTCAACACTCTAACTGCAAAATGCTTTGGTCCTGAATTGGCCAAAGGCCTAGATTTCCTGTACATAAATAGGGTCAAATGTGAGGCCGGCCAATGGTAAACGAAGGTTGTGGCCCCTGAGGTCTCATGGTCAAACATGTCAATGACGTCACCAGGTTTCCAAGAAATTGTGATCAACCTGGGAGTATTACGAGGCCCAGGCAGACGCAATCAGCCCAGGGAACAGCAGAGGGGCCTGGGGAACAGGGAGCACAGGGGGCTCATGGGATTGAAACAGAACTATACATACACCCGACCTACTTCTTCAGGCTCCCTCCATGAGATGGGATCCTGTGACTTTTTATTACTCTATGATAGTTTTTTTTTTTTTTTTTTAATGTCTTCTGGTCACTTGTAATCACAGAAATACTCTCAGTTCAGTAAAAGCTGTTTTCAGGTGTATGAAATAATAACAGCATCTGAATTTCACTGGAAGCAAGTCCCCTCCACCAACTGGGGCCTGCTGCTATGAGGGGTCTTTCTTTTTCTCTTCTAGCTCCTCCCTGCCCCACTCCTACTTGATAGCTGGGCTTCTCCAATGCTAGGGGACAAGGAAGGAGAAGTAGTAAGAAGGTGACAAAGTTTCTTTGACTGGGTGACTATGGTGTATTTCCCTTGGCTATGGTAGATACCAATGTTGGCTCCTATGGACACTCATGAGGGTCCTTCAGAAGTGCCCTACCCCTGGGTTGTTTAACCCTTGGTTCCCTAGACCCTGAACGTTTGACTGAACAGCCTCAGGTATGTTCTGCCCTGTTCTGCCATGATCTTGTCCCCCCAGGTGACATTCCAGGGTCAAGGACAACTCCACATAGGTTCCATTATATCACCAATGGGAAACACCCCTTCGATACATTCTTGGTAAGAAGATAGCAACTGCCCAAACTGTGCCTCTCCCTCTGCAGTTGGAGAGCAAAAGCTTTTAAAAAACTTTGGGTGTCTCCTTCCTTTTGTTCCCATCCTCTTTCAGGAGAGAACAGCACGCTGCCAATGGCACTGATCCCTTTCCCTAGGCACAGATGGCACAGAGCCCCAATGGAGTCCAGCAGAACTGAGACACAGATGAGCCCAGTGGTGTCAGGCAGACATATAGGTGGCCACAAGTCTTTTATAACTCCAGTAAGAAAAGTGTCTTTGTGATTGGAAACCATTGAGATATAAGGGCTAGTTGTTTCTGCAGCAAAAGTTGCCTTATACACTGGCCAAGAAGCAAACAGGGAGGCATTAAGAAAGCTAAGTGGAGTATGTCCCAGAATCCAAGTGAAGAGAATATTTCAAACAATGAGGATCGATTTTGTTTAATGTGGTTGATAGTCTAATAAAAATGAAAAGTGAGCTATTTCATTGGATTTATCACCATGGAGGGGAGTATAAAGACAAATAAGAACAGCTTGGGTGGAATGATGCACCATTGCCTGATAAGAATAGGTTCAAGATAAAGTGAGAAGAGATTTGTAGATATCTTTTGAGGGATTTTGCTATAAAGGATAAGAGACAACCAATGGGGGTGTGGCTACAGAAAGATGGGGGTGGGGGTGGGGGAAGGTTTTTTTTTTTAATTTCGTTAAGATGAAAGTAATTAAGCCAGGTTTTCAAATTAATGAAGAGGACAAAATGAGGATATAAGAGAGAAGACAGACAGATGTTGGACTGATGTGTTCCAGTAAGTGAGAGGCTGTGACTAACTCACTGATGGAAGGCTGGCCTTTACTGGGGCAAGGCCAGTCTGTCTACTGCAAGTCAGATGGAAGGTGGAGTTGAAGGGCACGGATGCAGGGAGCTACATATTCATAGGGGGCAGTGTGTGGAATCATTTTGATGGCTTCCATCCTCTTAGTGAATTGGGAAGATCACCAGCTTAAAGAGCAAACTGGGGAAGAAGAGATGAGCGCCCGAGGAGAGAAGAAGAGGTAGGATTTGTTGTCCGGTAGAGTGGGAGAGAGAATGGGCCTGGGAACGTCAGGATGATCCATGGACAGCCTCAAGAAGCTGAGTGCCTATTGCCTCCCAGGCCTGTGTGAAGAGCTGAGGCAAGAGGCCCAGCCCTTCCTTGGCCCTCAGTGGTCCCAGGGTCTCCAGTGGAGAGCTGCCATCCAGATGTACAAGTGTACCCTGAATTCTCTCTGGGGCCTGTGATCTGCGGGAAGGGAGGTGTCGGGGTGGGGGTGGGAGCACAAAGCAGGAAAAAACCTATTCTAGCTGGAGCACACGAGGATGCTTCTGAGAGAAGGGTTTTCAGAGGAGATATTTCACTCTTAGTTGGAGGCATGAAAGAGAAACAGGAGCCATCTAGGTAAGGAGAGGGGGAGCCTATACTGAGGAGAAGTGTGAAATGTCTGAACAGCATTTCAAGATGGCATGAGATGTCTGCATGGCACACTCGTGTGTGTGGACTCACATGCATGTGTCGTTGAAGGAGGGATGTTTGTGTGACCAAGTGAGTCCCAGAAACACATGTGTTGATGCCATGAGCAACAAAATTCTACCTTCCTGCTTGCCTAGGATGTGGGTCACCAACTACCTTCTTATGCTACTGAAGTCCCACCTCTTGGAAATAACACTTGGAGGAAGCCAGAATCATGTTATTTTTTATAGCATGAATTGGAAGCTATGGTTCACACTGTACAACCCAAATGAGAAATTTATGTGGAGATGTAAACACAGGCCAGATTTCCATTTCACCTTGGCTTCCAACTGAGTTAAATAGACTGAGGATTCGGCTCAGCAATGGAGGAAAAAATAAAAATCCTTGCTGAATATTTGTGTTGAGAATTGAAGGTAGAAATATTAAGTGAAACAAGTAAAAAATAAATAAAACTATACTATAGCATCATTAACTTTACAAAACAAATTTACTCCCATAGTTTTGTGTTTCTATTATTGCCAACAGAGAAATTCTCTCTCTGAAAATCATTGCCTCCAAGTTCACCTTGCAGGGAAAATTCCAGGGCAAATTGTGGTTTGCAAATTCTCTGTGTGACTTCTCTTCAAAATGGTTTCCAGTTAGCACCTCCTAATGGTGACTGCTAACTTCCTACTAAAATGTTTTTCAAGTCCCGAAAAGGCAAACAAGTCCAGTTAAACCCCAAATAACAAACAAGCTAGTGTTACAACCTCATAGGGATTTTCAAGAAGGCAGACAGGGCTGTTCTGAAGAAAGCAACCAGTGCTCGCTCCTATCTCCCTTCATGGGATGGAGCACCCTTGTCTGTCTGCAAGACAGCAGAGACACACTGTTCATATTCTCCATCTGCCCCAGTTTAGAGAACATATGCTCCTATCAATCAAAAAACCTGTGGCAAAGTCAGAGGGCAGAAACGGAAGTTGGGAGTTTGCATCAGCTACACAATGGTGGGATGTCTGTCTCTTCTTTCTTCTAGGCTCTATGTGCTGGCTGGCACAGAGTAGAAGTCCAATAAATATTTGTTGAATAAATATGAATGAAGAAAGGAAAGGATGAAGAGATGGAGGTTGACCTTTGCAATGACATGCTGTCCCAAAGCTGTGTGTGTCCCATCAGCAAACTGGTGGCCACAGGTGGAGAAGCCCGGAGTGGAGTGTGCCTCATTGGTCACAGGCCCCAGAAGCCAGGCAGGGAGAAAGCAGAAAGTCCTATGTGCCTGTGTTTTAAATGCTGCAAATGGAATTGCTCGCTATGGCTCCAGGACAGAGATGTGATGAACAGCCAGATGGGCGCTGAGGGGAGCTAGGGGCAATCCACACACCTGTCTGCTGGCAAATGCGGAGCCTGGAACACCTTCTCCATATTTAAGCCTTAGCAAAGACAGGACTAGCACAGAGACCAGCAAGAGGTTCTACTGAATGACAAAAAAAGAACATCTTTCTGCAGACCTGGGAGAAATGAGCTGGGGGTAAAGCGTTAAAAACAATGTTAGGCCTTGCAGAAACACACAGGCATACGAGGCCAATAAGAAGCAGTTTGGGAAATCGCCAAGGAAAGAACAGATTATGTGGCTGGTGGTTAAATTAACTCAACCTCATTGGAAAAGCAATTGTGGCAAAACGTATTTTTTAACTTTCAAAGTATGGTGTCCTTCGATTTGCCGATCCCACTTTTAGGAATCTCTCCTAAGAAAATAAACAGAGATTCCAAAACCTTTGTATAAAAATGTAATAATCACAATATCATTCATAATCGTCTAACATCATTCTAGCTTACTGTGTTTTAGCACCAATTTAAATAAGCAATTTAGGCACATTCATGTGTGTTTGTTATTCAGTCCTTGAAACATAATTTCAAGGGATAGCTAAATAAAACTGGAAAGCGATCATGCTATATTGTTCAGTAAAAAAACAGAATATCTGAATTTAGTAAAGAATGATTTGCCAAGAAAAAAAAAAAGGCTTTAGAAAAATGTACTAAAGTGCTGGCAGTAATTATCTCTGTGTGAAACAACTTCAGGTGAATTTTATTTCTTACAATGATTTTTTAGTTTTCTAATTTTAGGAAACAAGCTTTCATTATTTGAATACTCACAAAAATTAAACCCTTGCTCAAATGCCTGGTATTGGTTAATGAAACACACAATTAAGTTTCCTATTTCAAATGTATATACCTCCCCTCTGTGAGAATCCCACGGAAACGACAGAGGCCCCATACAAAAATGGACAGACTCATGGTGACAGTAAATTTAAAAAAGAAAAGGGTGGGATGATTTTGATCACTAGATAGGCATAAACCTCGAGGCACAAGGACACAGGCTGCAGCAGAGGCAGAACAGCCAGAGGACCCTCGAGGACCCCAGATTGGGCTGCCATGGCCCTCAGAGGGGGCGACCCAACCCATAGCTGGCATCGAAGCACTGGATTTCAAAAGAGGATAGTTTGCCTGGTAGAGACTCCTGTGTGGATACTGTGCCTGAGGAGGAGAGAGGGGACAGGATGTGACCCCTGATGTCTGAATTGAATTCCACAGAATTCAATTGCTTCCAGGGCCTTTGAGAAGCAAATGGTTAGACGTGAGTTTTGAATCATCTCTAAACACAGATGCAGCTTCATGACTGGCCACTCTAGACTGCAAATTTAGCACCGAGAAAGGGGTTTCAAAAAGAAGAGGACTGGGGATGTGGCTCAGGGGTAGGCACTTGTCTAGCTCTGAGTTCATCTTTAGTGAAAGAGAGAGAGGGAGAGAGAATGCTGATGTTCTTCTAAGTATTTCTTTTGCGTTTTTGCAAATCAGATATTTGCACTGAGTACAACAAAATCTATATTAAAGCATATCTTGCCTCTAATGGGCAGTTCCTTGTCTTAAGCAATTTCTTCAATATGATTCTGTGTGGCAGAACCCAACACTTAGTTTTAAAAGTTCCAGTTAAAATCCCATATTTTGGCCATGCAATTGATCTTTAAGGTAGATGCAAAATACATGTTTTATTATAGCTCCTTGGATTTTGCACAGTAATTTTTCTTAAACAGTTTCATGAAGGTTTAAAATGCAGAGTAGCAGGTAAAAGATTTTAACAGATTGAAAAATAAGACTTTATCTTCTGACAAGAGTTAGGAATTCCAGGGAATTATATGATATTGATTTAAATAGTGAAATTTATTTCAAGCAAAACTAGCTCATTGCTCATGAAAAAACAAAATAAAATAGAGGCAAAGAGAGGAAGTCCCCACTGCCTAGTGCTTATAAAAATGACTTTTTAATATTGCTTTCTCTCTTTATTTTAGGATTTCACATAACCAAGGCTAGAAGATAAAAGATGGACATGAATGTGTGCAGAAGATGCGATCATTTTAAATTTTATTTCTGGGATGAGTAAGACTTATCAAAGGCAAAGGTGAATTTGAAGATTTTTCTAATTGTGATGAAATGATCTACCACATAAACACGCCAGCCAAGTATACATATATATCATTATTAATAGTCATATATAATAATATGCTACATAAGTTCAAGACTTTGATAACAAAATTATAATGGGAAATTTAATGTTAATTCTTTCAGAATCTGACACATCTTGCAAAAATATAAAGATATAGAGAATTTGAGTATATAATCAAGAAACTCAATTTAATACATATGTGTAGAACTGTCTTCTTAAAAATAGCAAATAACACATTTATTCATGTCCGTGGGACATCTATCCACCCAAATTAGTTATCCTCTTGGTCACAAAGAAAATCTTATATTTGAAAAAGCAGAACGATCACAGGTTACATTCTGATAATTCAACAAATTGGAAAAAAATAATAAAAAGGTGGTTAACATTGTAATCATTTAGCAATTAAGAAACTCTTTAAAAGACTATCAGGGGGCTGGCGGTATGGCTCAAGTGGTAGTGTGCTCGCCTGGCATTCGTGAGGCACTGGGTTCGATCCTCAGCACCATATAAAAATAAAATAAAGGGGCTGGGGATGTGGCTCAAGCGGTAGTGCACTCGCCTGGCATGCGTGCATCCCGGGTTCGATCCTCAGCACCACATACCAACAAAGATGTTGTGTCCGCCGAGAACTAAAAAATAAATATTAAAAATTCTCTCTCTCTCTCCTCTCTCACTCTCTCTTAAAAAAAATAAAATAAATAAAATAAAGATATTGTGTCCACCTAAAACTAAAAAAAATTTTAAAAAAAGACTATCAGGGAGATATCAAAATGGAATAATCCCAAATGCAATAGTTGAATCAAGTGAGGATCATCAATGGCTGCTCAAACAGTGAGTAGAAGATTGTTGGACAAAGGATATTCTCTAGAGCTTGAATATCATCCCAAAGATTGAAAATAAATTACAAATGCAAAAATATATACCTTTACAGTGGAGCTGCCACTGTAACTGTGTGAATGGATAGTGGAGTACCCACAGTGGTACGTGGCCACTAGCAGGACAGCCCTCAGCATGTGCCTGCTCATATAAGATATAACCCCCAGCACCAAAATAAGCAAGCAACACAGGAAACACGCATTATTAAGCACAAAACACAATCAATAGAGTATTTTTGCTGAAAAAAGTTTCAACCTGAATTTTTTGTAGTAGCTAAGAAATTTGAATATGTATTTTTTAGGTATAGCGATGGTATCATAATAATGTTGTTTTAAATTTTTTTAGATATAGCAATGGCATTTTGATTTCTAAGAGAATGTCCTTATCCTTAGAAAATGTATGCTTCTGTATTTAGATAAGTCTGTTCTTATTCAAATGGCTTAATGAAAAAAAAAAAAAGAAAGAAATACAGGGCTGGTGGTATAGCTTAGTTGTAGAGTACTTGTCTAGCATGTATGTGCAAGGCTCTGGGTTTGATACCCAGCACTGCACGTCAACAATAGTACCAGCAGCAAAACAATCCCACAAATTTACATATAAATATAAATATATATAAAGTTTATGTATATATGTGTGTGTATACATTTGTATATCCCTATCTCTATGTCTATCTCTATCTATCTATCTATCTATCTATCTATCTATCTATCTATCTATCATCTATCTATCTGAAAGAGAGAGAAAGGTGAAAAGAACAAAATAGGCAAATTATTGACAATGGGTAAAACCAGAGGAAGGGTACGCGGATATTCATTTTACTATTAAGTTGAACCATATGAAATTGCCAACACGTGGCCATTCATGAGCTCCACAATGACACAATTTTATATCTAAATGTACCCCTTACTGTAGGAGACACTGGGAAGGTGATTGAAGACCTACATTAAAAATGAGGAGCTTAGGGTTTCAGCTGACTTCTATCAGCTTCTAAAGATCAGATCATTTCATGCTATGCTCTTTCAGACTGTGAAAAAATGGAAAAGTCTTTAATTCATGTTATGAATATAGCACAGCCTTAATAAAATCTAAACCCATGAAAGACAGTGCCCCCACCCCAAAAAAGAAGAGTACAGACTACTCTCAGCTATTGTTATTACAGACACAAAATTTTAGGGCAAAATAGCTAGCCTGAGAATGTAAGGATACTTCAATATCAAGACATCAATATATTTCATCATATTGACAAAGAGGAAAAACAATATGATTATCTCAGCATGTGCTAAAAGGTGATTAATAAGGTTCATCCAACATTTTAAAATAAAAACTATAAGTAAAATACAATTATATAATGAGTACTGGGCACTTCTCAAAGGATGTTAATATGTATTTTCTCATTTCATGTTTACATATTTAATTTTCAGTAATAGGTAGCATGGATTACCCTCATTTCATGGGTAAATGCTCAGGAAAGGGAAGGCTGAATCGTTTAGTAAGTTTTGTTATTATCCTTCTTTTTCTAAAATAAGCATTTAGAACTATAAATATCTTTCTGAACACTGATTTAACTGTATCACACAAATTTTGATATATTTTCATTTTCCATTACTTTGAAATATTTCCTAATTTCCCCTGAGATTTCATCATTGACTTTCAGGTTGTTTAGAACTGTGCTATTTAATTTCTAAATATTTGGAGATTCTCCAGTCATTTTTTATGATCTCTATTTGGAGTATAATTTCATTATGGTCAGAGAACACATACTCTACGCTATCAGTCCTCCTTAATTTGATAAAGTTTGTTGATGACTTACAATAGGACTTGTTCATGCTGCTCTTGGTAGAGTGTTCCACACATCAATTAAATCCAGTTGGTTATTAATGTTGCTTAGTTCCTCCGTGTCCCTCTGATTTTCTGTTTACTTGTTAGATTAATTATTCAGGTAGGAGTACTAAGTTCCCAACTGTAAGTGAGGATGTATCTATTTCTTTTTTTTGTTTGTGTTTTAAAGCTGTGTTGTTAAGTGCATTCCCATTTTATACAGTCATATCATTTTGGTAAATGGACTCTTTAATTACTATGCAATGTCCTCTTTATCTTTGGCAAATTTCTTGCTCTGAAGACTATTTTGTCTGAGTAATATGGCCATTCCAGCCTCAGGTGGACTAGTGTTTGCATGGTATAACTTTTCTCATTCTTTTACATTTAATCTACCTATATCATATATTTACACCATGTTTCTTATGGACAGCATGTAGTTGACTCTTATTTTTTATACTATTTGAATATCTCTTTCATTCAACTGTTATATTTATATGATTTAAATTTAATGTAATAAATGGTATGTTTTAATTTAGATCTACCATCTTATTACTTGTTTTATGTTTATTACCTGTTTTTTTTTCCTGGTTTACTGCCTTCTTGGGTTATAATTTGAATTTTTTTGTATTCCATATATATATTACATATATATGTATACATATATATTACATATATGTATATATGTACAATATGTATACATATATATAATATAAATTTGTTATAATTTGTATTTGTTTTGTATTCCATATAATATATATATCATATGTATATGCCAGACTTTTGAATACATCTCATTTTTATATTTTAGTGGTTAATCTAGAAATTACAATATAAATATGTAAATTTTCAGGTTATTTTGAGCTAATTTTTTACTACTTCAAGTAGAATGTATAAAATTTAATCACCTTTCAGGAAGGCCTCTTTACTCACTTCCCCATAATATAAACTTAAAAAATTTCTTTCAACAATCATATATGTTTTAAGAGTACTAAAAGGAGAAGAAGTGTTTATCATAGTAAATAGATATTTATACCTTTTCTGTTGCCTTTCCTTCATTTTTGTTGCTCCAACATCTTCTCTAATGTTATTTCCCTACCATATGAAGAAATTCCTTGGATATGTTTTTAAAGAACAACTTGATGGTTAAAAAAATAAAATCATAGGCTGGGGATGTGGCTCAAGCAGTAGCGCGCTCGCCTGGCATGCGCACGGCGCTGGGTTTGATCCTCAGCACCACATACAAATAAAATAAAGATGTTGTGTCCACCAAAAACTAAAAAATAAATATTAAAAAATTCTCTCTCTCTTTAAAAAATAAAATCATTCTACTATAATGCAGATTGGATAGTTTTTAAAAAATAGTCTATAAGTAAACTGAATCTTTCATCTGTCATATTTTATTTTGCTGTTAAGCTAATTCAGTGGTTATTCTATTTTTGTTATTGTGTTTTCAGATCTAAAATTTCCATTTCTTTCTTTTTTGTATTTCTCTGCTGATTTTTTCCCTGCTTATTTCTATTATATTTGCATAGACTTCTTGGGGCATGGCTATAATAGCTGCTTTAAAGGCTTGATCAGTAAATTCCAATATCTGTATATTATCTTGGAGTTGGCATTTGGTTAATTGTCTTTTTGCTTCAGAGATATTAAGATGTTCCTCGTTTGTCACATGCTGAATAGTTTTGCACATATCCTGGAAATTTTGAATATTTTGTTAAGTGACTGTGGATCTGGATATGTTAAGTGACATAGGGTTCTCCCATGGACAAATACAATTTTTGTTTGATCAGACATTCAAACACAGTAGGTCCTAGAAACAAGTTGTCACTTGCCTTCTGTTATCTGTGGTTCCAGTGTCAATTCAGTTTCAAAGTCTGTGCTATTCAGCTCTGTCCTGCCTATGTGCCTCGCAGTGTTCAGTCTGGGGCCTGAGCAATTCTCTGTCTTGAAATGCATTTCTCAAAGACTTGGGGTGCTGTTCAGGGTCACATACAGGCATACATAGCTTAGGAGTGAGCCCAAAAGTTAATGGCAACTTTATAGATAACTTCCTTAAACTCCTTTATCATTGCAATTGCCTCTACATTTGATAGCTTCCCAGTGCCTCCTTTTCTGGTCCTCTGGCTAAGGAGCAAGTCTTTGGTTTGCATTGCTATATATTTCCATGATTTCCCCAGGACACTGCACCTGCCTCCAAGGGTAATTAATAAGATGATTAATTCAGAAAAATCTGCAATGGGAATCGCAGCCCATGGTCTTGTACCACAGTTCCTTTGGTTGGCATTTTAGGTGTCCACCTAACTGTTGCTGCTGCTGTCACCGGCTGTCCCATGATTGCCTGGTATTGGAGTGAGACAGAATGAAAGATACAACAAGTAATCCAGGGAATTTTCCCACTCATCTGACCCATGAATTTCTTTTTTCCTCTTCCCGATACCAGAAACAGAATTTCTGTTCATGGCCTGGCCCCCCACTCACTCACTCCCTTCCTTCCTTCCTTCCTTCCTTCCTTCCTTCCTTCCTTCCTTCCTTCCTTCCTTCTCTCCTTCTCTCCTTCCCTTCTTCCCTCCTTCCTTCCTTGTTCTGTTCTTTGCAATCCAGGTCAAGAGATTCCAGAGAGAAGAAAATGTGGAAAACTCACTGCAGGTTCAACAGTACTCTGAATTCTGGTTCCAGCCACCCTTCCCCAATCTGTCTGCTACCATTTGCTTTTTAGAGTCCTAATGAACTGCTACATGTCTTTGGCCCAGGGCTTTTGGTTGAATTCAATGGAAAAGATGGGGATGACGTATGAATGTTCCATCCTGGCCAGAACTAGAACCCACTCTGCCACCCTTCTAATAACCTGCTCCATTTTCTGCAGTCAAAATCACTTTTCTTCCAGACTT
Organism: Spermophilus citellus; assembly: GCF_964194105.1. Taxonomy (NCBI): domain Eukaryota; kingdom Metazoa; phylum Chordata; class Mammalia; order Rodentia; family Sciuridae; genus Spermophilus; species Spermophilus citellus. Next base: position 40,283,027 of record NC_138188.1, read on the forward strand.
CATCTATATGTAAAGATACAGGGACTGGATTGTGGCTCAGTGATAGAGCATTTGCCTAGCACAGGTTGAAGCACTGGGTTTAATCCTTAGCACCACATAAAGATAAATAAATAAAGGTATTGTGTCCATCTATAAGTAAAAAATAATCATATTAAAAAATACAATGATTACTTGAAGGAAGGCAACTATATATTGGATTGTATTTTATGATTACAGGCTAATACATTCTCACCAATAGAACAGAATGACCATTGTCAACCATTGGTGACCAATGGGTAAAGTTTATTGATATTGTTGTTCACAGGAAAATGTTCAGAGAAGGTTAATAACAATAGAGCTCCTGGCAATTGTGGAGAGAAAGACTGTTATTTCTGGAGCTGAGAGGTTCTGTATCCAGAAAGAAGGCAGCTTAAAGAACCCAGATGGCACTGGGAGCTAATTTAGGAGCTGATAATTCACAAAACTTGTTATAAAGCCTTAATAATTTAGGACAACAAAAGTTTACTACAGTTAGCTAATATTACTAATGTAATATGTTAAATTAGATTGATTTGAATAATAAATATTTGGATTTATGAAACATCATAGAAGAAAATAAAGAAAAGAGAGCATAATTTTAAAGGGGAGTAGCAAGTATAATTCTACTTCAAATGAGTAAATCAGTTTTCCATGTTTCATTAGAGCATATTTCTCAGGTCTACCAATTGAAACAAAGTGACACAAAGTATATAAATTGGTACAAAATCAATACAAGTTATGAAAATCAATACAAAGTGATGAAATGATGCAAATTAAATGTCTGAAAAGTTCCAAAGCAAAGATTATTATGTGAAGAAGGAAAGAGAAGCATATTCTAGAAAGAATCATTTTAAGCTGCTGGATACATGCAATTCTTTTTGTGAGAATTTTTAAGAAGTTATTATTTTGAATGCAGAAGAAGTAGGAGTTGTCTATGAAATTGATGGACCTAGTTATTACACAAAAGGAATTAAATTCTCCAGAGACTATTTTTGTTTGGTTTTCTATGTAATTAATTAATACTTTATGTGTATGTATAAGTGACATAAGCAATAATAAGAATGTTTGGATCAGAAAGGGGTATATAAGAGTCTTTTGGCTATTATAGCAATATTTGTTGGGCATTTACTTTAAACTGTAAGTTCCTCATACCTTCAATAATTAATACTTATAAATTTTAAAGAGGTATTATTATTATTGTTATTATTATTATTACTCCAATTATATAAATAATAAAGTTGAGGCTTATAAAAGCTGGATTTACCATGTGCAGTTCCATAGGTAGTAAGAAACAGAGGTGGGTTGGAACTCACATATCCTAACTCCAGAATGTATGTACTTATTTACTACATTAATAAACTAATTTAAAATATTAAACATGCATGCAAATTTGGGTCCTAGAAAGGAACCCAAATAGAAGACAGCTATCAATGGAACTTGACTATATGTATCTCTCCATTATATTAAATTGATAGGTCCTTACCTCAGTAATAAAAGAAGTCTGCATATAAGCAAGTGTATTTAACTCTGCTACAAGATTCAAGAATATTACCAAGGAGAATTCTCTCTTTATCTTTGTGTACATTCCTAGGATGACTGTTATTTTAAAGCTTTGCAGCTAGTGGGTATAACTAATAAAGAAAGCATTCTAGGATGGCTTTTGGTCATAAACCAAAAATAGAATTTAAATATTTAACTAAAATATTGATACTGGAGGCACTGCACTATCTAGAAGTTTTTCAGTCTGCAATGGACACAGGCTGGAGTTCGCAAACTTTTTTAGGTTGATTTGGGAAAGAACCTGACAGCAGAAAGGCTTGGGATCTGCATGGGGTGGAGATGAAGGTGACAAGTTCCTGCAGTTCCTATAATTATAAATTCATATAATTAAGGAAGACAAATGTCCCCACTGTATCCTCTAGAGTTGGCTTCGTTTACCTTTAACAGTTCCAGGTCAAAGAGAAAGACAGTACTGAAGAATTTCTGCAAGCATGAGCAAGTCTGTCCAATCCTGATGATGGATGAAGATTTCCTGTGTTTGTTTTTAACAGGCCTGTCTTAGTTATAAAAGCACATGTATTTTTTCCCCTAGAAGATATGTTAATCAAGGCACATTGCAGGCTTCCAGGATAAGCTCATTTAGTCAGGGGGCAGAAGAGTGCACTATTCAGGGACACAGGCTCTGGGCTTGGACTGTCTGGGCTGGAGTCTGGCTCTGCAGCCCCACAGTGTGGCCACTTGCTAGGCCTCATCCACCCTGTGGGGTAGCTACTATTATTATTCCTGCTTTACAGAGCAGATGCAAGACAGCAGCCACTGTGCCTGGCACTTTGCTCTCTAGGATCCAAGACAGAATAGTGACTCTTGAATGCTGGCTACTTTTGTTTGATAGTTACTAGTGTTTGGAGGTCACAGTCTGGAGGCCATACAGTCATTAGTGGAGGCACATTGTGTTTAGGTATAATATAACTTAATATAATGGAGAGATACATATAGTCAAGTTCCATTGATAGCTGTCTTCTATTTGGGTTCCTTTCTAGGACCCAAATTTGCATGCATGTTTAATATATTTAATTAGTTTATTAATGTAGTAAATAAGTGCATACACTCTGGAGTTAGGATATGTGAGTTCCAACCCATCTCTGTTTCTTACTACCTATGGAACTGCACATATATATGAACTGGGTCCAACATCTTATCTAGGGGAGCCCAAAAGGGGTTTGCCTGTGGTATGGGCTCTGTTCTCATGGACTGTTTGCTGAAATCTTGTTAGCTCCACGAGGTGCCCTACCCCAAACCAAGCATGGCGTTACCATCCCAACCTTAATTATTTGGTGCCACTGCCAGAGAGGGCCACCTCCTTGGTCTTTGATGTTGATGTGTAAGCATGTGTGATAATTTGCTTGATAATTCTGTTGACTGAGCTCTGCGGGGAAAGCTTGCCACTTTGGATTGCTTTAGTTTCCTGCCTAACAGCAGAGCTGGTCCTTGGAGACTGTGAGTTGGGTTTTCCTCATGGCCAGTATTAATGTATTCCACACTCTAATCAAGTCACCACACTGATTTCCTCGACATGAAAACCTCCAAAATAATGCTGGAGAAGTGTTTTCTTTTTCTCTAGAATTTTGAGAAACAAAAATCTGACTTATTTCCAATACTGTACGAAAGAGAAAAATCAAGAGAAAATTTAAAATTTAAGAGAAATTTTAAATGAAAATTAAGTGGCTTCAAGACAAGAAACTTGACTGGTGCTTAATCAGGACCAGATTAATCATGGAGAATGTATTTCATATCTAAAGATCATTAAGAGTTTCTCTAAACACAGGATCATTGCTGTTTTTTAAAGTCATTCACATCAAAGTGCAATTTGTATTAATACCACCAATTTTTACCTTATATAAAACATTTTATTTGCATCCTACTGTGGTAGTTTGTGGCTGAATGGAAAATTTTATAGGGATGAAAAAAAAAAAAACAACTCAAGTACCTGCCTGATAATTTAAGAGAGAGAAGAAAAAAAAAAGTGTAGACTCAAGAACGGAAGGCCACGTAACGCATGCAAACAAATTGCCTTCCAAGCAAGGATGTTTGTTCTTATTCAATATCACATTTGCATTACCTCCCCCGTAAGCTTCCTGATTTCTGTTATTTTATTAAAATTGCGATCTACTTACATTCTGGCATTTTATGGAAAGAGACTGACATGAAAGTTGGTTAATGAGAGAGAGCTCAGTAAACAAGCGAAGCCTTGCTAAATGTAGTCAAATGATGGACAGCTGCAAATTTAAAGGCATATGGAACTGAGAATATCTTTGATAACATTACAAGCCAGAACAGGGAAGTGGAGCATAGATGGTATCACTAGAACACAGTAGGATCAAATTCATGTCATGCATATGTGTATGTGCTTGCTGAAGTCCTAACCTATGGTCCTGTTCCTTAATGTTTATTTGATTATGTCGTATTTCTCCCCATTCATCAATGCATAGTGACTCTTCCTCCTTGGAGAGCCTCTGCCTCCTTCTGTTTTAGGTGCACAGGCTCAGGGGTCCTGTGCAACCCTAGCCAAATCTGTCTGTATCTAATATCAGCTCCATCTCCACCAGGGATAGGAATTCTAAACCAGAAGTTCTCAAAGTGTGGGCTTGGGACCAGCAACACCAGCATTTCCTGGACTGTGGTAGAAATGCAAATTCTCAGACCTTGACTTAGATCTAGGGGATCAGAAACTTGAGTAGGGGCCAGCAATGTGAGTTTTAATGAGCCCTCTAGGTGCTTCTTGTGTTCATCCAAGTTTGAGAAGCCACTGGCCCTACTCTTGCTGCTTTGTATCCTATCTGCCTGAATTGACTTCCAGGGTTTCTCTGTATCAATGAACTTTAGTTTTCTCTCTTTGACGTCCTAGTAGATGGGTCTCTGGCCTTTCTGACTGGGTTTATGCCCTGATTTCAGATTTACACTTTATTTCTCAGCTGAGATTACCATCTTGTCCACTAGACTGGAGCCTTATTGACTTCTTTCCCTAATACATCCAGTCCCACCATTACCCTTCTCCCTTCCTGGATGGGGGTCAAATTAATCAAGTCTTTGGGAACCAATTCCCACTGGGGCATGTCCATGACCTGTAATCCCATGCTGTATCTCCACCAAGCCCAAATAATACTGGCCTAGGTTGAACTCCAGTTACATCACTATCCTTTATCAGAATCTGTCTTATAATCTGGATAGCTGTCTTGACATCTTGAAGGCCCTTATTATACTTCCCTTTCCCTGTGGAACCAGGCTCAAGAGACCATGTAAGTCACAATACCTATTGGAAATCTCCACTGAGGTCTTTGGAAGGTATAGAGAAGAGTCAGGTACATACTTTAGGATAAAACACATGACTGATTTGCAAATTCTATAGGGTAAAGACAGAAACAACAGAAAGCAAGTTGCATTTGAATACTTTAAGAAAACCTTGCCATTGCTACCTTGTGTTCTAGACATTCTAGATTTACCCGATGGGTAAGACTTTTATCTTGTGGGCACTGGCATCCTTTATCCTTTGCTTTCCACACCCTCATTTTCCATGCATGGATCCAGCCTACTGAATTTATTTCCTAGAAACCCAGCTCACCACTATCTAAGTAACAATTTCCAGGGGATCCAGGGCTGTAGAGTTTAATGTAATATGTGTACTCATCCATAGGCACCCACAGGTAACCACCACTGTGAAAGGAATTGCAGACCACATTTATATGACTAGAAAATAATTCAACAAGCCTTTCAAAACACTCTCTATTCACCTTTAGTCAAAGCCCTTTTATGTGTTTAGCAATATTCACAGTACTTTGAGAGGTCTTTTTTCCCCCTTGAATTTGGTTTAATGCATAGCTACTTGGCCTGATTTAAGCACAAGCTTTCTTCCTCTCAACGTGTGAGTCCTGCTTCTGCTTTCTCTTTGTCAAGTGGATAGAAAAGTTTACAGTAAATGCTTAACAACAGCATTTATGTTTGTGATTATACTCTTCTAATTTTTTCATCAATTACTTACTCAATCCTATTATATGTCAGGCAACTATAAGAGAGGACTCATCTGTAAGAATCTTCTTGAAAGTCCTTTTCCAGTTAGATGGACCTTTTCCTGTCGGATGTGGTAGACAGGAATTTGCCTTAGAGAATGGATGGAATCCAGGGAGGGACTGAATGACATTCAAGATGTAGGGTTTAGAGAAATTACATGTGATTTGCCTACACTACTTGACCTTCTAGGGAATGAAAATGAGGACCCAGGTCACAGAAACATTTACATAAAGACATGAACATCTTCTAATAGTTTTGCCCATTGTTCCAGCTATTCGTTTTTGTCTATGTGTCTGCCATCTGTATGCTTCAGGTTTCTAGAAATCAGCTTCCAGCCAGTGACTACTGCCTGGTTCCTGACTGCAAACTTGACCTCTTTTTCCTGTGAGAAAGTATCTGGCTTCTGTCTGTAGCACCCCTTTGGCTAAACATATGTCTCTCCAACCAAATATATTCAAGGGTTCCCATGTCCCTATTTCTATCTTAAGTGCCGTGAGGAATTAAAACAAGTTCATTTTCTCCTTGGTATCACTGATTTTTCTGTAATAATCCTACTAGACTATCTGGAAGACAAGACCCATGTCTTACTTTCTCTTTGGAAATTCCATCACATATCACATTGTACTCTAATACTGTGGAGTGGAAGAACTAGTAGATGAATAAGCCCATGCCTAGGAACATGTTGTAAGTAGACACCATTCTAGGATTTCTAGCACTCTTGGAAAAGTCAGTTTGGTTGGTGCTGGGTCACGCTGGTTCACCTTGAGAGTGAAGGTCAACTTGACTCTAGGGAGAGATCCAGGTCTACCACTGTCCATCATTCTGCAGTACCAGAAACTGAATAGCACGGCCATGGGGCAGGGTGGCCTCCTTGGCTAACAGTACCACTTACCTGATCTGAAGCCAGGTCAGCATGGGCGTCGTTCCTCCTCCAAACACCCAGACAGTGAAGAACACCAGGAGCAGCGTGGTGGTGAACATCATCTGTTTGGGCTGAGATTCCGTGTTCCTAATAGCTAAGGCAAACGCGATTGCTCCTCGCAAACCTATCAGGAAAACCCCAAAGAGAAAATAAGCACCTTGCTCGCTTCATTTTCTTTTCAATTGCTTTTATCTTTACAATTTACTAACACAATTACTTTTTGTTTTTTTAGCCAAATGCTTTATCTGGAGGTAATTCTAGATGCATATGGAGTTTTAAGAAATAACACCAAGCCGGGTGCTGTGGTGCACACTTGTAATCCCAGTGGCTTGGGAGGCTGAGACAGGAGGATCATGAGTTCAAAGTCAGCCTCAGCAATTTAGGGAGGCCCTAAGCAACTCAGTGAGACCCTGTCTCTAAATAAAATATATAAAAGGGCTGGGGATGTGGCTCAGTGTATAAGTGGACTTGAGTTTAATCCCCAGTACCAGAAAACAAAACAAAAACAACCCCCCCCCAAAAAAAAAAACCCAGAGAGTTCCTAAGTGCACTTTCTTCTCTTTCCCTATTGATAGCATCTTACAAAATTATTGCACCATATCTCAGCCAGAATATTGACATCTAAACAGTCAAGATACAGAACATTTCTATCACCTCCATGATCTTTCCTGCTGGACTTTTATGACCTTTCTTCCCTCATGTGTCCTCAACAACTGGCAGCAAGCCATCTGCTCTGGGTCCCTATGTTTTTGTTATTTGTCATCTTAGGGTTGTTATGTAAATAGAAGCATGAAGTCTATAACATTTTGGAATTGCCTTTCACCCACCCCCAACATAATTCCCTGGGTCTCCATGTTGCTGTATGTCTCAGTACTCTGTTTCTTTGTATAATTGAGTAGTATCACCTGGGGAGGATGTTTCATGGTTTATTTGACCACTCAACCTATTAAAGGACATTTAGACTGTTTCTAGTTGATGGCTATTATTATGAAGGCTGCTAAGATTGGCATATAGGTTTTTCTGTGAACATAAATTTTCATTTTTCTGAGATAAATGCCCAGGAGTGCAACCACTGAGTTTTGAATGAGATTTGCATGTTTAGTTTTTAAAGAGATTATCCAAGTTTTTTTCCAGAGAATCTCTGCCATTTCGCATTCCCACCAGCAATATTAAAATCGTCCAATTTTTCTGTATTCTTGTTGGGCTTGGGGGTGTCCTTATTTTTTAAACATTCTGATAGGTAGGAATGATAATTTATTGTGGTTTTAATTTCTATTTTCCTAACGGCTAAAGGAATTGAACCGTTTTTAAGGTGATAATTTGTTATCCATCCCCCCTCCCCTTATAAAATAGCCTTTCATATCTTCTTTACCTTTTAAAATTGGGATAATTAAATTAATTGTTGGATTTTTTTTTATTGCTGAGTTTTGAGAGCTTTAAAATTTTTTTTTGGTACAAGGGATTGAACCCAGGGGGCCTCAACCACTGATTCACATCCCCCAGATTCCTCTTTTTTTATGTTGTATTTTGAGACAGGGTCTCACTTAGTTCCTTAGGGTCTTACTAAGTTGCTACGGCTGGACTTGAACTTGAGAACCCCCTGCCTCAGCCTCCCAAGCTGCTGAGATTACAGGCATAAGCCACCACACCTGGAAAGAATTCTTTATGTGTTATAGATAATAATCCTTTGTGGGATATATGGTTTGGAAATATTTCCTTGCACTCTGTAGCTTGTCTTTTCATCTTCTGAAGAGTCTTTTTCGGAGTAAAATTTTTTAACTTTGATGAAATCTAATTTGTTGAGTTTTCCTTTTATGAATTGTGTTTTTGGAAGTCAAGTCTAAGAATCCTGCCTAAGCCCTAGATCTCAAAGAGTTTTTTTTTCTCCTAAAAGTTTTATAGTTTTACATTTAAGTCCATGATCATTTTGCTCTAGCATCTTTATGAAGTGAGAGGTTTATATTCAGGCTCATTTTTTCTCCTATGGATGCTTACTTGTCCCATTGAGTTAGGTTTTGTAAAAAAATAGTTAGGTATATTTATGTGACTCTGTTTCTGAGTTCTGTATTTTGTTCCATTGAGCTATATATCTATTTTTCTAATAGCAAACTGTCTTGATTATTATATCTATAGAGTGAACCTTAATATTGGGTAGAGTGATTCTTCTTACATGTTCTTTTTTTCCAAAATTGTTTTAATTATTCCAATTATTTTGTCTTTCTACAAAAACTTTGATTACTCTTGCACATATCTACAAAAAAAATATTCCTAGGAACAATTACTGTAAAAAAATGTATGAGAAAATAAGGAAAACCAAACTTATAGACTTAAAATTAGTAATTAGTTTAAAGACATTTTAAAAATATTCCAGACTGAATACATACTTTTACAATCTCTGTGACCCTTGCTAATCTATTAAAATCTGCTTTTTTCTTATTTTACCTTTTCTTCTTTAATACACTGTACTGATAGAGGTTTTTTTTGAATCCATATTAAATAAATTTACTATTTAATACATTTTCTATTTAATACACTTATTAAATAGTAAATTAAATAGTAAATGCTACAACTTCCAAGTGTGATGAGATTAATAAAAATAGAAATGTAGACTTTGGTGAAGAGTAATAAAAACACAGGTAGGAGCCAGGCTCAGTGGCACATGTCTGTAATCCCAGTGGCTCGGGAGGCTGAGGTAGGAGGATTGTGCATTCAAAGCCAGCTTTAGCAACTTAGAGAGAACCTAAGCAACTCACTGAAACCCTGTCTCAAAATAAAATACAAAAAAGGGCTGGGGATATGGCTCAGTGGTTAAGTGCCTGGGTTCAATACCTGGTACAAAAAAAACAGAAACAAAAACAAACAAACAAAAAAACAGGTAGGAAAGAAAAAAGATAAAGTAGAAGTTCCCTCTTGAGAAACCCAGGACTTGCAAGACCTTTTCTTGTTCCTATGTTGTGTAACAGGACAAATAAAGGTTTGTAATGATAGTGATATAAGTCAAAGAGTAGTGATTTTTTTTTTTTAAATCAGAAACATAAAATTTCAATGATCTGCTTTTTATAATATTTACTGTAGCACATGGCTTTCAAGTTTCCAAATCTTTTCTCAATTTTATAAACCAGATATGGGGGGGGGGGGATGAAGAAAACTCTAACCATCCTGGCTCTTATTCCATGTTCCCAACCTAGAGTACAATGCTCCTTTTTATCTCTACACTGAGAACATATAAGAGCCAAGTGGCATAACGCGATCTGGAGGATTAGACGAGACAGATTTAATACATTTTGCCTGAAACAAGGAAGTGTCAGGAAGAGAGAGGAGCGCACATTCCGATTATAAAATATCTTCCAGGAACAAAGTGTAATGGAGGAGGGAAATTATTCTAAATCTCCATGTAGACAAGGAAATGGCCTGAAGATAAGGAAGATAACATTTGAAGTAGATATTAATAAAAGAGTTTCTATACATCAGAAATTCTGAACACTTAAGAGGTCTGTAATGAAGAAGAAGAGTGTCCCCCATCACTGGGGATCACATAGACACACCCAGCTGGGGTCAGGCGGACTGGAGGATTGGTAGCCCTTAATAGTGGGAGCTATTTTAATGATATTCTCTCCAGGAAATACAAATGGTGTCCTTTGGGAATAACGACTCAAGGAACAGTTTTGCAACAGACTTCTGTATCTAAAGAAAGAATTTATAGGTCAACCTAAAGCTCCTAGCGGCATTCAATCACAGAGCAGGCCTCGAGATAGAAGGTGATCTTTTAATTTTCTCTAGTCCTCAAGCTGATATTGCTAGAAATGCCCAGAAAGCAACATTGACCTCCAAGTTGGTTGATACTAGAGGTATTAGGTGAAGAGACACCACTGTTTGCCTTTCTTACTATGAATATTTGGAGAATTTTTTTACTTCTGGTTTTGTGTGAGAAAGAAAAGAACACAAAAATAGAATACAAATTAAACTTGCTATGTCATGCTCACTGTAAACTCTTTCATGTTGAATATCAAGGGCAGGATATAAGGAATCGTTAATCTTCCTAAGTATGTTTAATAATGTATCATTACTATGTTAAACTAGCATAACTATGCCCTTAAATCTAAATTATCTGTATGCATGCAGTTCTTGGTTTAAATAAAAGACTCAGAGAGATCTATTAATCTGACTTCTAATACATATATATAATATATATATGTACATATATTATATATATTATTTGAAGTAGATATTAATAAAAGAATTTCTATACATCAGAAATTCTGAACACTTAAGAGGCCTGTAATGAAGAGAAAGAGAGTTCCCATCATTGGGGATCACATAGCCACACCCATATAATAATATTATATATATTATATATCATAAATTATAATATATAATATATAACATCATACATTATATTGTATATTTATATATTATATTATTAATATATTATATTATTATATGTTATATAATATATATTCTAGTACATATATATAATACTATATTATTACATATGTCTTACATATTAAAATCCCTATTTATGGGACATGCAATTTAGAGATTTCTGGGGGAAAAAAACTGACAAGTACTGCTATATCCTTGTGGCAGGCTGAGAAACACTGCTAATGGAGGGCCAAACTCCAAGCTGTTGACTTCTGAATATGATGGTCACCTTGAAAAACATGTAAAGATGATGGCCTCAGGGAAGAGATCATCCATCAATAGCCCTTGTTACATGTGGCATTTAAAATATTTCCACATGTGAGATGGCTGGCAATGCAGGAAGCTTGGGCTTGGGAACCGTAAGGCTGCCACGTGGACAAAGTGAAGCTAATTTCAAAGTTCAGCTAGAACAAACTATCGCCTCTGTCCCGCTCACCCTTTATGAGGATGCGTTTATGAGGTTTCTCATTATACTTGTGGAGCCGGGACGAATGTCAAATCAATAGCCATTCATTGTTTCATCTAATACATATGCATCGATTACCTCCTGTGTGGAGGCTGGGTGCACCTGATCTTACCTTCTTAACACCATGGATTTGGGCCATAGAGAATTTTAGAATTGAAACAAATTACTTAGGCTACCAGAAACATAGTAAGAAATGAAAAATTAATATTGACTTAGGGTGTGCTTCTCAGGGAAACATTTCCAAAGAACACATACTATTTTGCTTGGGAACGGGAAATTCAGAACTCATCAAAACATTTGTTTTATTTTGTATTCTGGGTACTTTGACCCGTTGGCTTACTTTTCCTTTCCTCTTTGTTTTTGGCCAACTGATGGAAATAATTCTATACTTTTAGGATTACTAGACTATAGCACTGCATTTTAAATGGGTTGACTTTGCAGGCATTTTGACATATTTCATATCCCCAGTTGGAAAGTTAGCATCATCCTGGGGAATAAAAGAATTACCTACAATTAAATGTGGTTGCATTTGAAATTGGCCTCCTAGGGATTCTTATGTTAATTATGTTCGTGTTCTATTCATAACAATAGAAGACTATTGAACCAAGGAAGACTTTCTAGCAAGGACCCCTGCTGCAGAGAGCTGTAGCTTCCTGTTTATCTTTACAGAGCAAAAGTGAAGCTTTTAATCAATTAAAAGTTTGCAAATGTGTTCTGAATGGATGGGGGTCACAGATGTATGTGTTTGTCTATGTACATATTTAGATCTCAGGAATATAAAGACCTCTTAGGGCATCCTTATTTAAAGTGCAAAACAATAAGGCAAAATGATAAACATTTTTTGAGTGTTCACTATGTGCTAAGCTCTGTCCAAGACAGAGAGGGAAGGAAATGATGAGGGAGGTTGGATCCTCTATTCTTGAGTTCAAGGTCGTACAAAAAAGACTCTCTTACAAGGTAAACTGTGACAAGGTATATGAGAGGTGCAAAAGAGATGTTTTGAAAGTTCAGACTGAAGAAAAAGGTAAGATTGCTTTGCTTCATCAGACCCTGTCAACAGATGTGCAGCATTTAAGGCACTGAAATGGATGGAGTGGTAAGAGTCTCTGTGTACACAGTTCTCCGCACTTGAGTTGTTTGTTTTCACCCAAGTTCTCTCCAGTTCCTTCTGTAGCTCTCTCTCTCAAACTTTGCCTAGTTACAACTGATCTGCAAAGCCTGGATTTTACTGCCTTGTATTGGTGGGACAACCATATTTGTCCTTAGGGCACTTACAGAGCATTTCAATCAACTCTGTCTTTTTGCTTGCAACATCTAGAGCAATCCCAGACACATAACAGATGCTCAATAAGTATTCACTGAATAAACAGATGAATCTTCTGATTCTTCCACATTCCAGATAAATATGGAAAAGTGATTGATACTTTCTAGTTGAATGTAATGGTTGAGTGATTATTTTTGCACGTCCAGTGTCTGCCTTTTTATTACATATTGAGACCCTTAAAGCCTATGGGAAGAGTCTTGAGTTCTGGTATCTGTTATATCATCTCTACATAGAGGTTTTAAGGCTAGAATTGTGGTCTTTAATGAGAAGTGCCCATCAAAATCATGTGGGACTTAAAGAACATACACAGTCATTCAGGCCAGTCACCTGACTCTTGAGAGTCCGATTCAGCAGAGAACCCATGCATCCTAGCTCAGGTGGGTGCCCCCACATCCCACTGTGCCACGTTGGCCCAAGGCCCATCACTTCATGCCCTGACTGTGCCCCTGTGACACGTTGGTTTGGGCCCCAGAGTTTCTCTTCTCTCCTCCTTCCACCCCACGACTCTCAGGAAGGTTTTCTCAAAACCTAGCTTCATGAGGTCATAATTCAGCTCAGCAACCATGAGTAGCTTCCCAACCAGAATCTCAGCCCACCTTCCCCATCAACTTATTTGTTGAGAGACTCCATAAGCAAGGCAAATCCTCTCTTCCCATAAACAACTGTTGTCCTTGCCTCAGAGCCAGGACCCCGCTATCAGCCCCTTGCCTCCTTTCTGGAATTCTGCCTTTCTTTGGAGCTTCTCCAAGCTTCACCATCAGAACCACCTTTCTAACCTCATCTCACTCCATGAAGTTTCCTGGAATATTCGAGTCCACATTGTTCTCTTTCTTAGAAATTCTATACAACCTCCCACTTGTGCCACTTGTACTGTTAAGTAATAGCTTGAGATGAATCTGTATTTAATGTGATCTGTTCTTTTCTGCAACTCTTAATTTCTTAGAATGTTGGAATGACATCTGCCTTCCAAATTTCCTGTATCTAGTTATTGTGATATCCAGAAGAAGAAACTCAGTAAGTGCTCTTAAATCAAACAATTGCAGGGATTTCAGGCCCTCCCGATAGGAGAAAGTACTATTCATGTATTCATGCATCTATTCAGGACCCAGACAGGGTTTATTAGCAAAATATTAGTAAAGATGCTTTCAGGTGAGTTATGTGAGATGTTATGAAGAAAACAAAGTAGGGTAAGAGGATAGAGAGAGTGCAGATGTGAGGGCTGGGATGTTAGGGTGGCTAGGGAAGCCTCTGTGGTTAGTTGATGTTTGAGCAGAGACCTTAAAAGAGGGAGAAGACAGGTGGGGATCTGTTCACCTTCAGGAATAGTCAGTACAAAGCTCTCAGGAAGATTATGCCTGTCACATCTGAGCAGCAGCAAGGAGGCTAAGTGGGATGAAGGGACAAGGGTGGGGGCCACTGGAAGGAGTTAATGTCAGAGAGGTGATAGAGCCAGATCATGCTGGGCTTTTGCACGGTGCAGAGTTGGGTTTTATTTTAAGTTGGCAAGCTTCAGGCAGGTCTTATACAAGATAGTGATATGATCTGTTCTATGCTTAAAAGAATAACTCTAGCTCTGATATGGAAAACAGATTTCTAGGTGGCTGGAGGTAGGTCACCAGGGAGGAGGCTGGCACTTTAGCTCAGATGAGAAGTGAATGCATTATGTTGAAGGTAGTAACTACTTGCTGCTGGGTCAGATGAGGGCTATGAGGAGAAGACTTCAAGAACTTAGGGTCTGAACAACTTGAAGAACTGGAGAAAGCTGTGGGAAGAGCATATTTGGGTGCTGGGTGATTAAAGATTGTACTGAAACCATCTTTGATCTCCAAGCAGAGGCTGAGGAGGTGGGTAGATGTGAGTTCAGAAGGTAGACTCTCTTTGCTATAAAGTGAGAATATGGGATGACAGTTTGGACCTTGAAGAGTGTAGCAAGGTGAAGTTTATTTTCGGCCATGCTTGTTCTTGTTTCAATGTCTTTCTACTTGCTGTTTCCTCTACCCACAGGACTCCTCCTAGATTGTCCCTTGATTGCCACTTATCATCTCAGGTCAGAAAGGTTGCCCTGACCATCCAACTAGGTGCCCCACCTAATTCACCCAGGTCTTTTTGGTCTGTCTTTCATGGAACTTATCACCCTCTGAAACAATCATGTTTGTTTTTCTTTATTATTCACCTAGAAAATGAACTTGGGGAGGGCAGATCCCTGGTTTGCCCATCCTCGGTGGCATCCACAGTTCCAGAACGGTGCCTCTCACAGAGTTAGCACTCCTAAGCCAACTTGCGATGAATGCATGCATGAATGGATAAAGGAAAGGTCATTTTTGCATTTGAAAGTACAACTGGAACCCAGAAGGAAATGAGCCATAGATGGACAGGGATGCAGAGATGTCCCCGAGAAACTGATTCGTCCTTTAGAAGAAATGCCTTTTCGATGAGTTATTTTGCTGCCTGTCTTTTCATTTGGAATATAATCCATTGTAATCCCTTTTTTCCTTTCATTTCGACTGCTATGAGGGAGTTGATTTCAAAGATTTAACACATACTTATCATTAGTCTGGTAAATCAAAGCCTGGTATGGGTCTAAAATTGAATTATGTATTGCTTTTACACTTGCTAGTCTCATGACCTTGCAAAGGGTAACTACATTCAGCAAAAATGTCAGTCTGGTTTCAAAATACATTTTCCAGAGCAGTGCAACCTTGGTACATGGTTCCCATTTCAACTCAACGTCATTTTATCACATGGAAGTGAAGCCAACAGATTGTTTTCAGTGGCAAAACCTGCATTCAAAAATAAATGAGTTCTCCTGGAAACTGAGTCTGTGTGAAACAAGCAGAACTTTTTTTTTTCCTTCATCTCTCTTCCTGAATTTGAATCATTTAAACATAAGGCTACTGAGCAAGGCTGAAACAGAACTTCAGTATATTTTTGTGTAAAACGAAGCCTGCTTTTGGAAGCCCTGGGCAGTCAGGAAGGGTAACTGTAAATAGGATTAGCTCTGTTGCAACTCAAAGTCAACATGCATGGATGCCTCTGGCTTAGGAAGTTTCTTTTCATGTAGGTACGATGGATATGGTAGTAAACTGTGGAATAATCCTTACTGCTAGCGGAAATCTGCAACAGAGGGTTTCAAGAGAAAGGCTAATAAAGATCAAAACAAAGTTAACATTCTGTGAGCCATGCTTAACTTATGGCCAGGTTGTGTTCCCAAGGTCAACTTTTAGTTTTCTATTTAGACTAGTGTCTTTCATCTGGGGCGATTTGCACGCCCTCCTCCCCACAAGGAATCTTTGGCAGTCTGGAAGGACTTTGAATTGTCTAGAAATAGGGAGAGGTGAGGTTGTTACTGTTATCTAGGGGTAAAGGCCAGAGATGTTGCTAAATATCCTACAATGTATGCAACATCTCCCAAGGTAAAGAATTATCTGGCCTCAAATACCAATATTTGCTGGGTTATCTAGGGTTGCTTTTTTCATAAGAGTAGAGTTATAAATGATAGCAATATTCCTACTGCACAGGGCTATTCTGGCAAAGATGGCTATTTTGTCCACTAAACCTTCATAGAGAGCTCATGGTGTACTGTGATAACTGCATTAACTATATTTTCTAGCATCTCTTGCATCTAGATATTACCATAGGACTCTTCTCATCAATGAACTGAGAGCAAAAGAGATACGTGTCACGTCTGGCTCAGGGTTTTAAAAAGCAATTTTTCCTATCCCCGGCTCTCTTTTCCCTCCCACCAGCTGGATATAAATCATGAAGTCATGAAGTGGTGCCCAAACTTTGGACACATCAGAATCACTGAGAGGACTTACTCAAGTTCAGATCCTCAGGTGCCGCTGGTGGAGCATCTGATTGATTCAGGGGGTCTGTGGCAGGCCTGAGCATGTGCATTTCTCACC
The DNA here is from genome assembly GCF_964194105.1 of Spermophilus citellus. NCBI lineage: Eukaryota > Metazoa > Chordata > Mammalia > Rodentia > Sciuridae > Spermophilus > Spermophilus citellus. The sequence continues at coordinate 40,299,649 of NC_138188.1, forward strand.
AGTTGCCAAGGCACACTTGGTCCATGGAATACCTCTAGAACACTTGTCTAAGGGGGCTAAAAAGTCCTAGGATGGAAGAAGCCTGATGATATCTGAGTCCCATCTGGAGAAGAGGCCTCCTTCATGTTAATATCAATCCTGGCCTGTGACATGAGCCAGAAAGGAATGACTACCATCACTAACTTGGGAGTCTTTGTGTCACAGCAGCTTAGACTGTCCTGAGGTTTTCTTCTGTGCTCCGTCTGTAGAACCACAGAATGATTTTTATTAGCAGAGGAAATTGGGGCTGGGAAAGATGAAATGTGTGGCCAAAATTCCACAGTGAAAGGTACAGCTAGCAATGAAAAAACTGTGTCTCACTCCCCACTGAACATTTGACCAATGACAAAGCTCAAAGATCATGGTTATAAATCATGGCATTTGCAGGTAAATGGGTGGAGTTGGAGACTATCATGCTAAGCGAAGCAAGCCAAACCCAAAAACCAAAGGCCAAATGTTCTCTCTGATAAGTGGATGTGGGTCCATAATGGGGGGGGGTGTATGTGTGGGGAGAATGGAGGAACTTTGATTGGATAAAGGGGAGGGTGGGGTAGGGAGAAGGTATGGGTGTAGGAAAGATGGTGGAATGAGATTGACATATTACCCTAGGTGCATGTATTACTGCACATGTGGTGCAACTCTGCATCGTGTACATCAAGAAATGAAAAGTCGTGCTCCATTTGTGTACGATGAATTGAAATGCATTCTGCTGTCATGTATAACTAATTAGAACAAATAGAAAAAAAATCATGGTTATTAGTAAGAGTTTGATTATTTTTAAGGAGCTTTGGGAAGAGACTTCCTGGCAGAGTCAGTGGGAGGCTACGAGATGGGGCTTGGGGTCTTGCTCACTCACAGGGGTTAGGTTGGTCTGTGAAGGACTTGGCTGACCAGCGTTTGAATCTCCTCTCTATGTTGAGTGAATGCTGAAAGTTCCCAAGTGGACTGTGGATATTTAGCACAAGGCCTTTTTAAGTGTAGCTGCTTTTTGCTCTTTTGCACATATAACTCATTTGAGGAAATCTTATTGCCTTCTTTTGAACTCTATCTATAGAACCTGAGGACAGAATTACAGGGATTTATGCCTGGCACAGATAGATTAATTTTTTGATGTTGGTTTGCTTATGTTGATAGTTTTCTAGGATTTTGCCTACTCCATGTTGAAATAAGCAAGCAGTTAGTAAATAAATTTAGGAAGAAAAAAAAAAAGAATTATGTAGTTCATTTGTTTACCTGAGTAGGCAGATTATTTGGTTATAACTATCAATCAGTTATTTATTCTTTCTGGACATCCTGAAAAATCTAAGTGTACATGGAAAGTTCCTGAATCAAGTGATAAAATTGTTTATTTTCCTGTTTCCTTCTGGGACCTTCTGAAACAGAGGGAGTGGCAATGGAGATTCTGGAACGTAGCCTTGGGTTACCTAGTGTGTCAGAAGCTGCCGTGGTCTCATTGGCAAAACACATGATGGTCTGGTCACCTCCAAAGTCTTGCCACTTTCTCACACTCAATAAATGTCAAAATATATTGTGACATTTTACACGTGTCCACTTGCTATGCGGGGGAGGGTACACACAACATATTTTTTTTTTTTTTTTGCAAACAACTGACACTCTGATTTAGGACACTTGGGTTCATGTGTCAATGCTGGGAGTCAGTCTCCGCTGGGATCAAAGGCAGAATCTCAACAACTGTCTCTCCAAGAGGGAGGAAGAGAGAGAAAGGGACCACCTCTGCCTCCACCTCAGCCTGTGTCCTTCCCAGGGATGTCCCAGTCAATCTCCTTGGGAATGAAGGCCTCAGTCTCTCAGAGGACATTTTTCTGTGAGTTTATCTGAGCCCTATCTCTGTAAGCACTAGGAGCTGTCTTGTCACCTGTGTGGCCATTCTCTATATTCTCTAGTTTGGTTTTCAGTGCTGTCTAAGATGAATACGATGATCTCTGTGGTTTGGAAAGGGGTTCATCCCAAGGGCTGAGCCTGCTTCAAAGCCCGAGTTCTTGCACTTTGTCAAAACAGGAGTTTCCATTTAAAAAAATTGTGTGGTGAGTCAAACAGCAAAACCTAATTTGTGGCGTAAAAATGCAAGAGCAAGTAATTCTTATTGTGAATTTATTTTGGAGCTAAGTGAAGAATGATAATGTTTTGATTTAGTAATGGGAAAAAAACAATGGCCGGGAGCTGGCCCTAGTTCTAAGTTATTTCTCAGATGTTCTTAATTCATCATCATCATATAACCACTTCTCAGCATTTGCAGCTCTGAGGACCTAATGGGAGCTGTGATTCACGTGGGCCTGCTGGGCTTGTCTGCTTTGTCGAGGCACTGCTGCCCCTGCTGATCCCTAATCCAAGAGGACTTTTCCATGATTTCTTTTTTTTGTGGGGGATGTGGGCTGCTGGGGATTGAACTCAGGGGCACTCGACCACTAAGCCACATCCCCAGCCCTATTTTGTATTTTGTTTAGAGACAGGGTCTCACTGAGTTGCTTAGCACCTTACTTTTGCTGAGACTGGCTTTGAACTCTCCATCCTCCTGCCTCAGCCTCCCAAGCTGCTAGGATTACAGGCATGTGCCACTGAGCGTGGCTTTCCGTGACTTCTTGACACACTTGTTAAAACATTTTTGTGGCTCATTTCCTGCATAAGCTGATTAACCCTGCTCCACTTAAACACCTCAAAAGGCGTATTTCAGTTCCTGATCACTGATGCCTGCCCCAAGCTGGGTGGTTGGCACCTGAGAGAGATGGGGGCGTGGAGGAGGTTCATATTCTCTACTGGAAAAACGTTCCAACTCTGTGCCCCATGAATTGGTTAGTGGCCTAATACTGGCCAGCTCAGTACTCTTCCCAATTAATCAGACCAATACATCCAGGGAAGGTAGGAGGTGTAGCTTGGGAGGGTGAGAGAACACCAAAATCTGAGCAAAAGGGTTGCCAAGAGAGAGGCTTGAGCAATACATTCTAGACCACAATGTGGTGTCACATGGGCAATATTTTTCTGGAATCAGGATCAAGGGGAAAAGAGAGGGAGAATCCATTTCTTGGGGTCAGATTCTCACATAACCTTTGCAATATGCATTTGAAGAAATATGCCTGGACCTAACAATGGTTTAGTCTGATTCTTGAGTTCAAATCATTTGAGATTTTTTAATAGGAAACCCCGAACCCAGAGCAAGAAAAGACCTGAAAAATATTCTCAAATCCACATGTTACTTTTAAGGACGTGTTACCAATGTTTCCTGTCATCAACTCACTTTCAGGGAAGAGTTTTGAGCCAGATGTGAGTAGATTTTATTTGTTGATCTCTTGTTTTAAAGTTAAGATTGCTTATCTCCCACCTGTGTGAACGGGTAAGCCTGGTCTTAGAACTGTCCCTAGGGGCAGTTCTGGAACGGGAAATTCCCAGGGCTAATAAAATAGGAATGGATGGATCTGAAGTGGCAATATGAGTGAAAAGTACAATTCTGATTGGTTAGTCAATGTTGTAGGCCATTTATTCATTCACCTATTAACCACCAAATATTTGCAGAAGGCTATTCAGTTTCAACTTGTGAGCTGGGGACTGAGACATTTTACAAAGCTCCCAGCCTAAAGGGATATAGCCAGGCAAACTAGAGATAATAGCAGAGCATGATGTCTACCAGGAGGGGAGAAGTAATGGGTGCCATGGAAACAGAGAAGAGGGACATCAGCTCAGACTTGAGGAGTTACAAAGCCTTCTAGTAGGAAGGCAGGTCTAAGCTGAGACCTGAATTACAGGAATTACTGACTCAGAGAATGAAGATGGGTGACTCAGTCATAAGGACAGCCTTGTATAAAGGGGGAAAGACCTCTCAGCAAGCTGGAGGAACTGGAAGAAATCCAATAACTGGTGCTATGCTGACCAGATGGTGAAGGGAAGAACAAGAGGCAAGATTGGCATCTAGGAGGGTCTGGGGCAGAACAGCGAGGTGGGAGGGAGGGATTGAAGAGACAGGCTCAGAACAGAAGTCATGAATTGTGATTATGTTCTGAGACATTCTTCTCCAACGTTCACATGCCCTTGAATTACCAGGGGATCTTGTTACAATGCAGATTTGAGTTCAGTATTTCTAATGAGCTCCCAAGGGTTCAGCCAGAGCTGCTGATCTGAGGACCTCACTCTTGGGTATCCAGGATCAAGAGGGCATGGAAGTGCCTCTTTTCCATGTCCAGTAATAGTTATGGGATAGTCCTCTTGGGTTAATGGAGTGCCAGTTGCCTGGGGTAAATCCTGGACACAGATTCTTGTTTCCAGTCACTGCTGAAAACAATGCCCTTCTTCCTTCTTCACTTTCATTTTTCTTTCTCCTCATTTTTATTTGTATTTTCTTCCTGGTTGTCACTGATGTCAGATCAAGACACTTTGGGGACGAAGTCTCCAGTTGGATTCTGATTATGGCTTGATGGGTGTCTCACCAAAATGACTCAGGGAAAGATGGTCTCCACCTTGGCAGTGGTTCTTAAGCCATCCTTCCAGAGAATGCTGGCATTCCATGAGCTGAAGAACATAATGTTCCACAGAACTTGAACAGAACTGGCCAACTTTTCACAATTGAGAGAGGAGACAATTAATGCGAAAGTGGAAAATTTTTCTTCCAGGTCTTTCTCTTAATCGTTTGGCGCTGACAGCTATTTGAGTGTTCATGAGGGCATGTGGACAATAGAATAAGTTATGAATAGTAGCAGCAAAGACTGGCAAAATGTGGTGCTCTTGTTTCTATGGCTATGTGAGCTTATGGGTGAGGTTCCATATAAATCCGTGTACTGTGCTTACATTTTCCTAGTTAGAGGATAAGACAGGGTTTCATGTCTTCTTTAAAATGCAGCAGAAATAGATGAGTTCAGGCAACAGTGTTCTTTGACATTTCTTCTAGCTCCTACACCTGCCCAGGTGGCTCCCTAGCCTCCCTCCTGGACTGAAGAGCAAAGCAGCCCTGCATGGTCTCTTCCTAGCCTGCTATTCCACAGTTCCCAGGTCACATGGTTTCAGGAGGGCTGCCAGGACTCAATTAGGCTTGGCATTTCCCCTCCTTCTAGCAACTCCTGGCTCTTATTTAGTTTTAAATTAAATAAAAATTGCAGCACATGGGTTTGAATTAAAACAAGAGGACTGATCTTTGTAATATGCGCCACATCAATAGGGAAGCTAATTTGTGTGAAGCACATCTCCTCCGTTAATTTAAACCACAGAGCTCTGCCTCTTTGGTTTCAAGGGAAATGAGAGCTGGGGCGGGGCTGCTCACTGCTAGCATTAACTAGGTCTGTGCTGGAGAGCAGCCGGAACAGTTTCAGGGGAGCTTAGCACTTCTCTTAAGCCCTTTGTGCTGGTGTCACACGATACACCACAGCAGTTACAGCCTCCTGGCCTTGAATTTAAAGAAGGTCTTAAAAGTGTCTCAGGGTAAACTTCCCTGATTGACTATGAATTACATCTAGGTTAGCAAGAACAGAACCTGCATTATTAAAATTTTTTCAAGACAGAAGGACAGACTTCTTAGCTGGGGACCCATTCATCATTTAATGTTCCAAGGCTTCCCATGCATAGATTACTAGGCTAAACAAAATAAGTGGGGTGGGGGGTATGCCAGGTGGGAAATTCAATCTCGGCCCTGACAGCTGCTTCATTCAGTCTGGTTGGGTCTGGAGAGGAAGACAGAGGTGGAGACAGAGGGTGGCAGAGGCTTCGGGTCCTCCATGAACAATGTGATCTTTACTTGAAAACATCACTGCACAGCAGTTGTCTACACAGCAAGCCCTTGTTTCAAAACTCGACAAAGGCCCTCTGTATATCAAGAAGTGAGTAAGAAACAATTGGATTCCTTCTCCAGAGGCATTTAGATTTGGTGGCAAATCCAGCTCAGGTTTTATGGGGCCTGATGCTTACCCATTTCGTGGCCCTTTTTAGGAAAAGAGAATATAAAAATGTGAGCATGCTCATTAGAACACCAGGACCTGTCCCAGGATCATGAAAAGGTGATGCAAACAGAAGCTTAAGTTCATTAAGCTCCCAAGTGATCTACCTTCGCTTCACAGCGCTTGTCTCCTGCCCAGTGTCAGAAAGGCATGCAAAAAGGGAGAGTGAAGATAATGGGAAAGGACTTATCAAATGGCAGGTGTCATTGAGTAAGACAGAAAGTTGAGGTTCTCATTTGACTGTCTCATTCTCTTACCGGGTCACCAAACACACTCTAAGCATGATTAACATTAGACTATATTTTGAAGTAAATATCCTTTAAGGTGTCAGCTGGTATTACGCTCACATGCACAGAAAAGGCTGAACAGTGTATTGTTTGATCTGCTTTGTTAACTCCACCTCTGGCTTAAGCTATCTTAAACTGACCCTTTAAATTCTTTGTTTCCTGGAAATTTACTTAAAACTGTAGGTCCTGGGTGAGGTACAGCTGTCAGAATTCATGCAGAAAATCAAGCTGAGTCTGCAGCATTCCCTTTTGAAGAAAAATACCACCCTGAATTTGGGGAACTCACCTGATAGTTCTGATGGGGTCAGTGGGACCCTCAGCCTAGGGCTGGGAGGTGAGTTAACCATGTGTTCAGTTTGTTATGGACTACATGGAGGTCAAGTTTGCATGAGGGACATGTTAGACATGCTGGGGTTGGCTTGGGCTAGGAAGGACATGGTTTTAATTTAACTTTTTTTCTCATGACCTTGAGGGTAAATCTTAGGTAGTATCATGTAGATGAAAAGGTCCTAAATTTGAAGCCAGGAAGACTGGGCTCAATTTACAATTTCATGTCTAATTGGTTAAGCTATTGTAAGCAAGGTATCCAATCTCTTCATGTCTCTCTCTCTCTTTACTCTTCAAAAAGGGACCAATAGTAATTCTGGGAAGATTGGTAGACTAGGAAGGGCCAGGAATCTGTCTCCCTGCCTAGACAACAGTTATGCTGGTAGAATTGCTTTTGTAACTCTTGGAACTCTGGTGTCTATTTAAGGTTTGCAACTTCAGCAGAAGGCTTGGACAGTAAATTGTGGTTAGTTAGATTCTACTCTTAGCACAGTGGCAGCTGCCCATCACAGGGGTATATGTATTCCTGAAGCTGCTTGCAAACACCCTGCAGGAGTCAAGGATGGCAAAAAGAACACTGTCCTGCAGGTATCAGGAATTTATGCTCTGATCACTGGTGCTGGTTCTGATCACAGAGTTGTTGACAAAGAGGTGAGGGGCTGTTGTTGTTGGACCTCCCCCATTGTTGCTGGCCCCTGGCTCACTAGTTGAAGTGGCTTCCAGGAGATTTAAAGGCCAGTGCTATTTTTATTCCTCATATGTTTGTTTTGCACTTTTCCCCATCTTGGAAGCCAGACATTAAAGATCATAACATTAAAAAATAATTGCATATAGAGAAAAAATAAAAAAGTCATGGAAAAGTCACAGACTCACGAAGACCTAAGAAGGCATTAAGTTCATACCTTAACATGCTTTATGTGATTTAAGAAATTATCCCTTGGGAAAAAAAAAGCTGGTGGCAGATATACTGAACAACAACTATAAAACAACTGTCTTAAATATGTTAAAGTAATGGAATGTGTGGAGAAAATCCATAAATTGATATTTAAGCAAGATATAAATATCAGCAGGGAGATTAAAAAAAAACCGAAAAGAAATCAAAATGTGACTCTGGAGCTGAAAAGTGCAATAAGTAAAATGAAAAATTAGCTAGAGGGGATCAAATATTGATTGGGGCAGGCAGAAGAAAGATCCAATAAACTTGAAGAGGAAATCATGGAAATTTTTGAGTCTGGGGAATAGGAAAAAAAAAAAGATAGAAAAAAATTAAACAGAGCCTAAGGAACCTATAGAATACCACCAAGTAGAAATGGTCAGAGAGCATATATGAAGAAATAATTGCTGAAAACTTCCCATTGATGTCTGATGAAAGACACGAATATAAACATCCAAGAAGGTCTGTGAAGTTAAATTAAGATGAACTCCAAGAGAGGCACAACAAACCACATCATAATTAACTTTTTTTTTGTACAGGGAATTGAACCAAGGAGTGCTTTACCATTGAACCACATCCCCAGTCCTTTTTATTTTTTTATTTTGAGACAGGTTCTTGCTAAATTGCTGAGACTGGCCTCAAACTTGTAATTCTTCTGCTTCAGTCTCCTGAGTAGCTGGGATTACAGGTGTGTGCCACCATGGCTATCTAGAAGTAGGATATTAATAAGGATAATGTACAATTTACAAGGTAGTATTATTACATGGTTTATAACATTGTCTTTTCAGTCTTTATGCGATTTAAGAGGTAAATACATTATAAAACAATGGTAAATCTAAAAGCCAGTATTATTGTAACTTTGATTTGTACATTTTCTACAAATTTAAGATACTAATACATGTGAAAGAATTATTAGTTTTATATTTTTAAGGAATACAGTGTAAAAATGGGTATTTTTGTGATATCAACAACCAAAAAGGGCAGTGATAGAGTAGTAAAGAGGCAGAATTTTTATGTTATTGATGTAGCTGGCATAAATCAAAATTAGAGTGTAATAAGTTTGAAATTTTAAATGCAATTTCCATAGTATCTATGGAGAAAAATAGCTATAGAATATACACAAAATGGAAGGAAGTAGTAGTAGTAGTAGTAAAAAAAAAATCAACTAAATGAAAAAGAGGAAAATAATGTGGAAAACAAGGTAGGAAAAGTTCTGACGCATCTGAAAAACATATACAAAAATGACAGAAGTCCTTTCTTATCAGTAATTACTTTAAATGCAACTATACTAAGGTTTAAAATCAAAATTGATAGAGTGGATAAAAAATATAATCCAATTCTAGGCTGTCTACAGGAGACTTTGGATCCAAAGACACTATTTGATTGAAAGTGAAAGTACAGAAAAATATATTCTATGCAAATGGTAACCAGAAGAGAGAAGTAGTGGCCATACTGATATCAGATAAAAATATATTTTAAATCAAACAAGTTTACAAGAGACAAAGAAGGACATCCCATATTAACAAAAAGTTCAATGCAAGAAGATAATAACAACCATAGGCATGTATGTACCTATTGACAGACCATAAAATATACAAAGCAAAGCCTGAAAGAATTGAAGGGGGAAATATAGTACCATAATAATAGAGATTGCAGTACCCTACTCCCAACAATGAATAGGACAGCCAGACAGGCAATAAAGAAAGAGAGGGCTTAACACTTTGAACTTACTAGATATAGCAGATGGACAGAGTACTCTACCTAAAAACAGCAGCATACATATTTTTCTCAAGACTATGCAGAACATTTTCCAGAATAAACCATATGTTAAACCACAAATTAAAACTCAATAGATTTAAAAATATATAGATCATACGAAGCATTTTTCCAATCACATTGGGATGAAGTTAGAAATCAATAACAACAGTAAAACTAAAAAATTCACGAATTCATAGAAATTTAATGTTACGCTTTTAAATAACAAATGGGTCAAAGACGAAGTAAGAAGGAAAATTAGAAAATGCCAAGAAATGAATGAAAATAAAAATTCAATGTAACAAAACTTTGGGGGCTTAGCAAAAATAGAGTAAAGGGGGAAGTTTATACTTATAAACATATTAAAAAGCAATAAATATCTCAAATTAACAACCTAACTTTATAATTTAAGGAATTGGAAAAAATTGGAGTAGAAATAAATGAAATTAAAAAAAAGAAAAATAATAGGGAAAAAACCAATGAAACTAAAAGACGGTTCTTTGAAAAAATCAACAAAATTGACAAACTTTTAGCTAGATGTACTAAGAAACCAAAGGAAAAAAAATCCAGATTACTAAAATAAGAAATGGAAATGGGAACATTATTACCCATTCTAGAAACATGAAAAACCATAGAAAAATTAGAAGACAGTTCTGTAAAGAATTCTATGCAACAAATTGGATAACAAATAAAATGGATAAATTTCTAGGAAAAAAAATTACTGAAACTAAAGCATGAAGAAATAGAAAATCTAAATAGACCTACAACTATTAAGAAGACTAAATCAGTAATAAAACATCTTTTTACAAAGAAAAATTCCAGGACTGATGGCTTCTTGGGTGAATTGTACCAAACATTCATTTTTTAATTTTTATTTAATTTTTTGGTACAGAGGGTTGAACCCAGGGGTGCTCTACCATTGAGCTGTAGCCCCAGTCCTTTTTCAAATGATTATTTTGGGACAGGGTCTCATTAAGTTGCCCAGGCTGGCCTCAAGCCCACAATCCTCCTGACTCAGCCTTCTGAGTTGCTGGGATTATGGTCGTGTGTCACTGCACCTGGCTTGTACCAAATATTTAAAAGAAGAACTAATATCTATCCTGCAAAAACTTGTCCAAAAATTGGAGAAGAGAAAACACGGAATTCTTTCTAAAAGGCCATAATTAACCCCACACCAAAGCCAAAGACACTATAAGAAAACTATGGACCAATATCCTTTATGACCATTGATACAAGAATCCTCAACAAAATAAAATAATAGCAAATCAAATTCAGCACAGATTAAAAGGATCATACATCATGCCCAAGTGAGATTTATTCCTGGAATGCAAAGATGGTTTGTTATACAAAAATCAATGTAACAAACTACGTTAACAGAATGAAGGAGGGAAAAATCCACATAATTTTTTCAGTTGACAAAATCCAATTATCTTTTTAAAAAAATTTTTTTTGTAGTGTAGATGGAAAGAATGCCTTTATTTTATTTGTATATGGGGCTAAGGATCAAACCCAGTACCTCACACATACTAGGCAAATGCTCTGCCACTGAGCCTCAGCCCAATCCAACTATCTTTTATGACTACCCTACTGCCAAAATGAAAGCTCAACAAACTATGACTAGAAGGAAACCATCTCACCATAATAAGAATCTTGTATGAAAAACTTATAGCAAATATCATATTCAATGGTGAAAAACTGAAGGCTTTTCCTATAAGACCAGGAATAGGTAAGGAAGTTCATTCTTATCAGTTCTCTTCAACATAGTACTCAAAATTCTGTTCTGAGTGATCAGGTAAAAAAAAAAAAAAAAAGAAAGAAAGGCATTCAAATTGCAAAGAAGTAAAACAGTCTCTATTCACAGATGATATGATTTTACATGCAGAGAACTGTATAGATTTCATACACACATTATAAACTATTAGAGGTAATAAATAAATTAGTAAAGTTGCAGGGTGCAGAGTTAACAGAAAAATCAGTAATACCAACCAAGAACAATGTGAAAAGAAAATTATAAAAGTATTTCCACTTACAAAAGCAAAACAATATAATACTTAGGAATTAACAAAGGAGTTGAAGATTGGGACAATGAAGACTCCAAAACACTGCTTACAGAAACTCCAGAAGACATAAATAAGTGGAAACACTTCCCATGTTCATGGATTATAAGATTTAATAGTATTAAGATGTCTGTATTACCCAGTACAACACCCATCAAAATACAAATGCTTTTTTTTTTCTTTTTGCAGTACTAGGGATTGAACCCAGGGGTTCTTTACCATTGAACTACATCCCAGTCCTTTTTATATTTTACTTTGAGACAGGGTCTTGCTAAGTTGACAAGGCTGGCCTCAAACTTATGTTCTTTCTGCCTCAATCTCCTTAGTCAGTGGATCAATGACTTAAGAAACATTTTTTAATTTAGCAAAAATAGAAAATTCACATAGACCTCAGATAAAGCATTAATCTCTAGGATATATAAAGAATTCAAAAAACTTATCACCAAAAAAACTGATAGCCCAATCAATAAATGGGCTAAGGAACTGAACAGACACTTCACAGAAGAAGAAATACAATCAGTCAACAAATATATGAAAAAGTGTTCAACATCTCTACCAACTAGAGATATGCAAATCAAAACTACACTAAGATTTCATCTCACTCCTGTCAGAATGGCAATCATCAAGAATTCAGGCAACAAAAAATGTTGACAAGATGTGGGGAAAAAGGTACACTCATATATTGCTGGTGGGACTGCAAATTGGTGCAACCACTATGGAAAGCAGTATGGAGATTCTTCAGAAAACTTGGAAAGGAACCACCATTTGATCCAGCTATCCCACTCCTCAATTTGTACCCAAATGACTTAAAATCAGCATACTACTGTGATGCAGCCATGTCAAAGTTACAGCAGCTCAATTCACAATAGCTAAACTATGGAACCAATCAAGGTGTCCTTCAACAGATGAATGGATAAAGAAAACGTGGTATATATATTTAATGGAATATTACTCAGCTTTAAAGAAGAACGAAATTATGGCATTTGCTGGTAAATGGATGGAGTCAGAGAATATCACGCAAGCAAAATAAGGCCGAATGTTTTCTCCAATATGTGGCTGCTAATTCACAATGGGTGTAGGAGCACTAGGGAAGAATATTATTACCTTAGATTAGGTAGAAGGGAGTGAAGGGAGGAGAAGGGAGGGGATATGGGCATAGGGAGGTTAGTAGAATGAAACATTATTACTTTATGTATATATATGACTGCAGACCAATGTGATTCTATAATATGTACAATCAAAAAAATGAGAAATTGTACCCCATCTATGTATGATATATCAAAGTGCATAAATGCATTCTACTTTCATGTAAACATTAAACAATTAAAACAAATTTAAAAATTTTAAAAAATAGAAAATTCATATAGAATCTCAAGGGATCTCCAGTAATCAAAACAATCTTGAAAAAGAAAGATGAACAGAGCTAGAGAACTCGGGTTTCAAACCTTGCTGCAAACCTACAGCAGTCAAACAGTGTGGCTCTGGCAGAAAGAGAGACACATAAATGACAAAGGCACTGGTGACGTGGAATAGAGTAGAGAGAACAGAAATAAATCCTCACATATATGGCAAAATAATTTTTGACAAGGTTGTCAAGACCAGTCATGAGGAAATGACAGTCTTTACAACAAATGATTCTGGAAAAACTGAACAACCACATGCAAACGAATCAAACTGGGGGCTGGGATTGTGGCTCCGAGGTAGAGTGCATGCCTAATATGCATGAGGCAGTGGGTTTGATCCTCAGCACTATGTAAAAAATAAAATAAAATAAAGATATTGTGTCCACCTATAACTAAAAATAAATTTTTAAAAAAGTGTCAAATTGGATCCCTACCTTACACCAAATATAAAACTCAACTCAAAATGAACTAAAGACCTTAGTAAAAGCTAAACTATACAATTTTTAGAAGAAGCATAGGGTAAAAAACATCACAACATTGGATTTTTTTTTAAACAGGTCCTCACTATGTTGCCCAGGCTGATCTTAAACTCCTGAACTGAAAGGATCCTCCTGCCTCAGCCTCTCTAGTGGTGGGATTAGAGGTCCGCACCCTGAATCTGGCCCACAGTATTGGATTTTGCAATAGTTTATTGAATATGACACCAAAGGCACAGGTAACAAAAGAAAGACACACAAATCAGACTTCATTAAAATTGTAAAACTGCTGTATATCAAAAGACAATACAAACACATAAAAACGGCAACAAATGGAACTGGGAGGCAATATTTGTAAGTGACCTTTCTGATAAAGGGTTAGTTTCCAGGCAACAGAGAAAGTCTAAAATTCAACATGAAAAGACAAAAGACATGATTTTAAAATGGACACAAAAAACTTGAATGACATTTCTCCAAAGAAGATATACAAATGGCCAAAACTCTCATGAAAAGCTGTTTAATATGACTAACAATTGAGGCAATGCAAATCGAAACAGCAAGCTATCATCTCATACCCACTACTATTAAAAAAGAAAAAAAATACCAGAAGATAAATGTTGGTGAGGATGTGGAGCCATTAGAATACCTGTGCGTGGTTGGTAGAAATGCCAAATGGTCCAGCCACCTTGGAACACAGTAGGAACAGATAGAATCACTACATGGCTCAGCAGTTCTATCTCTGGATATACATCAAAATGAACCAACAGCAAGTCTTAAAGAGGCATGTGTGCACTCACGTTCACTGCGACAGTTTTTAACAAGAGCTAAAATATGGAAGTCACCCTAGCATCTGTTGATGGATGAATGGACTGGCAGGGTATGTTAGATACATATGGAGGAATATTGGTCAGTCTCTAAAAGGAAAGAAACTCTATAATCTGGTACAACATAGATAACCTTTGAGGACATAATAATAAGCCTGTCACAAAAAGACAAATATTATAAGATTCCACTTAAATGAGGCAGCTAGCATAGTCAAAATCAGAGACGGAAAAGAGAAAGGTGGTTGCCAAGGAGTGAGAGGAGGGGGAGTGAAGAGTTATTGTTTAAGGGGTAATGAGCTTCCATTTTAGGAGAAGAAGAAAGTATGGAGATGGTGGTGGTGGTGGCCACACAACTGTATGAATGTATTGACACTAAACTGCGTACCTACAAATGGTTAAGATGGTAAATTTTGTTATGCTTGTTGTAACCACAATAAAAATTTTTTTGAAAGAGAGAAACAACACTAACACCCTCCTACTGTATACTGTTGAGCCTCAAACTGGTGTCCTTGTAAGCTCCTGGGAGGGTAAAATTGACTGTTGAGTTATAGCATCTCTGGTTCTATTACGTAACTAGCTAACATTGCAATGTCCTCCCATAAAAGCTAAGACAGCTGTTTAATGGAAATTCCAATGTTCTTTCTACCCTACCAAGGAATACTATCAATATTATTAACATATAATAAGATGACTGTTAAAAATCTGAAGAAACCAATCTCTTTGTTGTTCAGATTTATTTTAATGTGAAAAGTGTATACGCAAAAATCTAGTCAAATACATAGAAAGAGGCCCACTTTAACCCATGGGTGACTGCGACCCTTGCATTTAAGCTGATAAATTACTAACGGTGACTCAGTGTCTGGTGGATGACAAGGATGCTCAATGTGCAACACAATGGTGGTGTTCTCTGGACATCAATGTCACATGTAGGTAGGTGTCCTGAAAACTGGATATGCTGGTCTTTTTAATGTTCAGAATTAGCTGATTGGCATTCCCATAGATTAAACTAGTAAGGTCCACCCCATCCATGTGAGGGGGGTTATTGTTTTCCTTCTGGAGGGTGAGAATGCTTTAGAGTAGGGGCAGAGAGCAAATCGTTTAGGTTTTGCAAACCATGCAGTCTGTGGTGCAACTACTCAACTTTCCTCCTAAAATGCAAAAATAGTTTCAGGCACTATGTAAACAAAGGGGTGTAGCTAAACTACAACTTCATAAACAAAATAAGCATGGGCCGGATTGGGTCTCATAGTTTGCTAACCCCTGCTTTGAAATATCATAAAGCCCTCATTAAATTATGGGTCTCTTCTCACAACCCTTGGCTGTACTCACCATACTGCTGACTTCTATCCGTTTTTACTGAAGTTCTAATCCTACAGCTAAGCAAACTTAGAAGGTGCCAAAGCCCAGAGAAATGATCAAGCCAGGTGGCCATTTGAGCAGACACTTTGCCTCCCAACATGATCATCGAAAACTTCACATTATTCTCAAAACATCATTGTCAAAAAAAAAAGCAATGTTGAAAATAATATCCAAGTTTTGAAAATAAACTGCTGTGCTCCAGAGTAAAGCTATGGATATTTTGATGGGAAAAAAAAGATGAATGCTTTCCAGATCCTAGTAATGCTTTGCAAAAATGCAACCTGATCTTAGCCTCCTATTTGTTAACTGATCAAATTTACCTCTTGCTTTCCATAATAAAAGTCCACTCATGGCCAAAGTTCATTGTTGATTTAAGCCAAAGGTCACTTAGCAAACACATCACCTTCTTTATGCTTCTCTCTCTCACCCTACCATGTCTGGAAATATCAGGAAGTCCTGCCAGAAACCTCAGAGGGTGCTCTTCAACCTTGGATCTTCATTTGTCTGTACATGATTGAACAATTAACTCTCAATCTAGGAGTTGCTCCCTTTGACTGTGTGGAAGAGGCTAGAATAGACCTGAAGGTAAAATAAACCTTTTGTTCCTGGTACTACTTTTAAGAATGTGAATTTTTAGGTAGTTGGTAGGGTTAGAGGTGGGAGTCTCACAGATCTAGGTTCAGGAGTGCTTTTCTCCTTGACCAAGCTACTTGACCCCTTGGAGATCCTGAACCTCTGTTTTCTCATCAACTAAATGTATTAATATTTGTTTCGCAGGATTGATAACAGTGAGCAACAAATAGCAAATATTAGTGTTAGTTTCTCTCACTTTTTCCATATGCCCCTGGGTGCCCCCAATTCTATTTGTTTGTACTATTCTGATAGCAGTTTTCTTTTCTGGTTTTGTATATCCTCCAATAAACTGCTGCCGTGTGTGCTACAAGTGTACCTAGAACACATGTAGGGTCTAGGAACTATGTACCCAAAGAAGATTGATGGGTGGAAAACATATTGGATAGAAAAAGAAACCTCAATCTCCAGAGTTGTTCAGCAGTCAAAAGAGTCATCTTGTGCTCTTTTGGAAGGAGCCTTTGGGTGTGGTTTCAGTGATTACAATATAGCTCCTTGGGAGCAGAGATCTCGCCGGTTTATCAACCAGAGCCCGGAACTCCTGTTGGGCATCTGCCCAGTGCTTAGTTCACATCTATTTTCTCAACTCATAACAGAGCACACTTAGATCCAATTTGCTTTTGTGGTAACCACGAGAAGTTTCTGGACCCTGGCATGGGGAAGGAGCAGGGATTCTAAGAAGTAACTTTAACATTGGACGAGGATGACACTGGTCACTCACCACTTACCCTAATCATGCAGTTCCCAAAAAGATAATTCAATTTCCTCCGTGTGGAAGCTGATTTGAAACAGGTCAGGGGAAAGTGAAATAGCCACCTTTGGCCTATTTCTGACAAGATGCTATATATCAATGAGTTCTCTTCAATGGCATTTCCTGTTTGGAAAGGGAAATCCTGCTATCACCCTGAGGAAGTACCAGCAGGGTGCTGGGTACAGTGGGTCGCTTGGGCTCCTCGTGGTGTCCCCTGTTGTGTAATACTGTGTGAGCACAATGCAGTTCACATACCTGAAAACATCATCATGTGCTGAAAGTTCCAGGGGATCCTCTGCTTTCGGCCCAGATTGAGGAGGAAGGAGAGGGGATATATGTTGCAGGCTCTAGCAACAAAAATTGCAAACTGTAGACAAGCACAAGGACACGTTGAGGAAAATGTCACTGTGACGAGGGGTTGACTCTCAGCTTAAATATTGTGTCCTTAAGCTGCTCTATATTATGACCCAGAAAACAAAGATAAACATGTCAATGCCTACCTGTCCATCTTGCTTCTAGAAGTCATCTCTCAATGTCAATTCCTTTCCAGAAATCATAGAGAACTCTGCCTTTCTTTGAATACATACGTGATTTAAAATTGTTTGCCCCATACCATTTCAATCACTGTGAATTTTCTCGTCACATTTATGGTGCCAATGACTGGCTCCATCCTCAATTCTGCTGTGAAATGTGAGGCAGCGACTGTTCCTGGCATTATCTTCTCAAGCAGCTCTTTAGAAAGGACAAATGCACTTTTCTGCTCATGATTCGCATCTCACTTTCCATCAGTTTATACACTTGTATCTAGCCAGTTTTGCTTCCCTTTTTCTTTTTTAGTGGATTTAATTTTGAGAGGAATTGTCTGTCTAAATATGTGATTCAACTGCCGCTTTAAGAGGCATTTTATTAAAATCAAGGTTGTAGAAGTAAAAACATCTATGAAAATACTGGTGTATCCATCTCTTCTTTTTTTGCTGACTTTGACTCTGTTCCTGATGGTCTGTTGTGGTTTGTTCTCAATGGAGTAACATTATTTGGGAAGAGGGAACTTTCTCCTTAGATCCTGGTTTTGAATAAAATTTGAGAAATAAGACAGAGTAAGAATCTGATGAAATTAGCATGATAGGCTAATTTGAGAGTTCAGCTGAATGCTCAATGAAAGGAGGAGGAGATGGTAAGTGCAGGTGCTTAGTTAGGATAGCTTTAAAAGAAGGGTCAGCTCTCCTGGCTGTGAAGATGATCTACCAGTGCCACAAGAAGGTATCTTCTCATTTTCCACATAGGAAGAAGGACAACAGCTGCTAACCATGCCTGGGGACATTCCTGGTGGCTCAGTGTCCCTTTAGGCATATATCTGTTCCCATTGGGGATGCTTCCTGCCCCAGGCCTATGGATATGAAAGTCCTCTGCTTTGAAGGTGAAGTCTAGATTTTATCTGTCCTCTTAGGAAAGCAAAGATGCTTTCTTACTGAAACGATTTTACATGTGCACAATATTTATAATGTTGAGAGTATACCTATCATGCAAATTTCATCAGTTCCTCACTGTATGTTAGTTCCAAGGCCATCATTGAAAAAATAATTTTACCATCTTGCAATGAAAACATCTCCAAAGCTTAATAATCCTGCTTCCCTTTTGATGTACGAATTTCAATTAAATACATTTCCCATAAGAAATGTCTTGACATAATTTTTATGTAAATGATTTATAAATTTTTAGCTAAACATACTTGGAATACTTTAAAAATGTCACTCTCCTTTAGTGTTCCCTCTTATTTCCCTCAGTATTTTCCAAATGTCTTATCCTGAACTACAGTATCTAATGATGTCCCCAATTTGTCAGGATGTTTTTCTCTCCTGACTGGAAATGGCATTGTCTGCCTGAGTCTGAGCCTCACAGGGAAACCGAGGTCGTACATTTAAAAGTCACTAGTTGGCTCTCTTCTCTCATCACCCCATGTTTTGTATTTCAAAGGATACAAAGGCTCCAAGTATAAAAAGAGCATTAAAGATGTGGTTCTGGAAGGTGAACAGCGCCAGGCCCATGTAACAGAAGATGACGTTCTCGGCCAAAAAGTTCATGAATTCAAACAACTGAAAATAAAACAGAAACCAAAAATTAATTATCACTCAGGCTTCCGTCCACTGAAATTCTGGGAACTGTGTTTGATGAGCCGGTGGTTCTCCATCATCTGGAAAGCCATTCAATGTGATCAGCCTCTCTGGGGCCTGTGGTCCCCACCAATTCTGTCAGGTCAGTTGACTTACCTGGTTCTCTCTCTACCCGGTGACACAGGCCATAGGCATGGCCACATCCCCATTCTTTTCAACTGTGAGGCTACACGAGTTACCCCAGGTAGTACTAACCAGCATGATTCTACCATGCAGTGATTCTTACTAAGATGGCAAAATATTCCATTCAAGAAACATAAATCGAGTTGCAGTAAATGATGCAGGATGACTTAACCCCTTCCATGTATCATCCAGGAGATGTACATAAGTACCCAGGCCCCAAAGAACCAAATTAAAAAAAAAAAATCTTAGACTAAATTACCCTCTTCAGGCAGGCAGAAGAGACAAACTTGGAAAATTTGGAATAAGGATGAACTTTGATTATATTTTAGCATTAGAACGATCAGTTTATTTCGAGCCCCAGACAATGTCACTCATTAAATTGACTGATGTAGGCATATCCATTAAATGTCTACAATTTTTAGCTGGTAAAAAAGAAAATGATTAATCCCAGGGATCAGTTTATGCAGCAAGAACACAATAGATACATCAAATTCAGTCAGAAGAATGGAGTAATAGCATGCTGTGCCCAGGGATGCGCCTGAGAGTTATTCTTAGACCATTAACTAAACAATTTAACTTGAACATCAGAAACGTTCTCCAACTTCCATATTAAAAGTAAAAGGGAAATATGTCCAGGGGCAACAAAGGCAGATTTGGAAGAGACTTTATTTTATGTTGCAGACTTTTCATTTTGGAAGTTTCTGAAACTTCATTCCTGGACCTACATAAATCACGGTTAGGTAAACGTCTCTGGAGGCATTTCTCTTGACTTTTTAAGGACTCATTATTTTTTCATGTAATGTATTTACAACCCCACAAATAATTCCCAATACCTGTTCCCTGACAGATGACAGAAAGAAAAGCAGAATCTTGTCAGGAACGTTATTTAAAACCAGGAATAGAAAGAAAGGATTTAAAAAGACACAGCTTCTTCAGTCCAAGATGGTCCTTCTGCAGTGGCAGCCACCATCAAGTATCCTGAGCACTCATTTTATGTTTCTAGAGTAATATAAACAAACATGCTCCTCAAATAGGCACAGAAAACTTGAAAACATGGGCTCAGGGGCAACCTTTTTCTACCTCATTATATCCTTACTACCGCAGTCTGGCTGGGCACAAATCACGAGCCACTCAAGAGGAACAAACTTTATTTCTGAACTCCACCAGCACACTCCACACACGCTCCCCAGGAACTCTCCCAAACGCCATGCCACATGGCTCCTCCAGGAACCACCAACCAGAAATCCCTCCTCTGGCACCTCCCCAACCAATGGGAACTCTTCAGGAATCCCCCTAAGAGCTCAACTGGAACTCAACGGGAACTCTGTGAGAACTCAAAAGTCATCATCTCAATGGCTCGCTGGCGTCACCTCTCAACCACTACTTCTGGCAAAAATGCCATGCATCATCCCAACTCGGCTGTGGCCCTCAACACCTTACTTTGTCCAAAAGCCAGAGTTGAGTGATTAAAGTAACAGTTGTGTATTTCTCACAGTTCGGAGGACTGGGAAGTCCAAGATCAAGATGCCAGCTTCCATGCTGGCAAAGACCCTCTCCCTGGTTTGCAAATGGCCACCTACCTGCTTTGTCCTCACACAGATGAGAAATTATCTCTCTGTGTCTCTTCTAGACAATAAGGATGCTAATTCAATTCATGAGGTCTCCACCACCAAGATCTAACTACCTCCCCAAATTCTCACCTCCAGATGGCATCCCAGTGAGAATTAGGATTTAACACAAATTTGGGGGAGAGCACAAGTATTTAATCCTTAGCAGCAACCTGGTTTTTAACATTAACAGACAAAAACAAGTTTAAATTCATATAATTTCTCCTGGAATCTATTCAGGCTCTTCTTAAGTGATGACACCCCAGTATTCCTCTGGAGGGTCCCCCTTGTTCTCCATCATCTCCCTAGCTCAGATATGAAGCACGTAGCCTTATAACTAAATTACTCAAATCAATGCGTTTCTCTAGGAAATGTGTTTGGTTCCAAAGTGGGTGTGACATATTGAGAGCAAAAGAAATTCCATGAGGTCTTGGCAGGGAAAAGATCTTGCAGGACAAAGATTCCTGTGTTCTCACTGGATGAGAAATCAAAAGGTTTCACAAATGATGTCCAGGAAGCTTCTGCCATTCTTCTGATCGTAGGGGAAATGGTCGTGAGAGAAGCTGGGTCTTGGTTGCACTATTTAAGTACCTGTATTTGACCTCCACCAAAGCAAAATCTACCTGTGGACTTTTGAATTAAAGAGAAAAATCATTTTGGTTTGAAGTAGAGGTCTATCATTTAAATCAAAATTCCCCTCCACAGTTCTGCACTAGTTTTTTAAAGACATTTTCCACTCTATTAGAATATAAACAGAAGGGTATGAGGTCAACTTTTTACTTTTTCAGATAATAACAGTCTGTTATTGTTGCCCACGATTCCCCCAACCCCAATCTTAATATATTTATTACCCTAATGAGAAAGGAAAAGTACATGGAACAAATTAACTGTCCCTGCTAGTTATTGAGATCTGATGAGAATTTTTGCTATACACATTACATGGGGTTCTATGGTCTTAAAGATTTAGTTTAGAGATTGGCTTCCTTTGGATAACTCAGGGTTTTAATTTGACTTATTAACTCAGCTCATTGAAATCCAACACTGACAAACACTACAAGTTAACTGTGTATCTGCATGTAGTACACAAGTTCCATCAGCAGTTCTAATTGCTTCATCTTCTAGCCAACATTTGGTTTTGTTGTTTTTCAAATTCACACTTGTTCCTCTTGAAACTATCATTTTTAACTTAAAAATCATCCTGTTAATTTGCCCCAAAATTTCTTACTGGTATTTTAGATGGAATTGCATTGAATTTGTAGACACATTTGGACAAAATATACATCTTTCCAGTTTTAAAGCTCTAAATCCATGAACATTGTTCATGCTCATCACTATTTTGGTTTTCTTTAATTTCTCTTAGTAATTTCTATAGTAAGATTTTGTATAATTTATTTAGATTTATTTCTAAGTGTTTGATACCATTTATTATTATTATAAAAAATAAAATCTTTTTCCTATTTCATTTTATAATTGTTTGTTGCTATATTTACAAATATAATTTTTAATGGATCTTATATTTATAGCTTTATTAAATTTATTTAATAATTATCAGTTTATTGATTGATTCTTTTTTTTGGATTTTCACAATTTCTTTTTAAGAAACATGGCTATAAAATAAGATTGGGCTTTTTGTCTACCTTTTCAGTCTTTTAACACTTTGCATCTTTTTATATTTGTTGTTATTGTTTCATTACACTTGTTCAGACCTCTAGTATAGTGTAGAATGGAAGTGGTAATGAGTATTTTTATTTTATTCTCAATCTCAAAAAAAAAAAACCACTTCCAATGTTTCTCTATTAAGTTTATAGAAACCTCTTTAACAGATTACACAAGTTCTTTCTAAGTGTATTAGGAATAGTCATATGAAAAATAAGAATGTGTTGATTTTTGTCAAATACCTTTTCTTCACTTATTAGAATGATCATATGTTTTTTTTTTCATTCTTTCAAAGTAGTTAATTACTTTAGTTGATTTAAATGCTGAAACAATCTTGCATTCCTGCAATAAAACCTAACTGATCATGATGTATTATCCTTTTTCATATGCCACTGAATTTGAATTAGAGGATGAAGTTTATTTAGACTTACAGTTTCAGAGATTCAGTCCATGGTCAGCTAACTTCATATCTCTGGGTTCAATGTGAGGTAGAATATCATGGTGGAGGGCATGGTGAAAGAAAACAGCTCAGGATATGATACCCAAGAAACAGAGAAAGAGATAAAGCACTCTGCTCACCAGGAACAAAATATAAACTCCAAAGGCATCTCCCATTGACTTCCAGCCATGCCCTACCTGCCTACACTTACCACTCAGTTAATTTTCATAAGTGGATTAGTCCACTGATTAGGCTACACCTCCCATAATCTCATAATTTCACCTCTGAAAATTCTTGCATTGTCTCACATATGAAGTTTTGGGAGACACCTCATATTCAAATCATGAGATAGAATTAGTCAGATTATTTTGTATCATTTTATTAAATTGTGTTTTCAAGGAATTTGTCATTCATCTACATTTTCACATTTATTAGCATACAGCTGTTCATAATATCCTCCATGTTTTATTGCCTCTCGTTTTTCCTTTCACACCTGACACTGGTAATTTGGCTCTTTCCTTTTTCATTTCTGATAAATCTTTTTAGAGAGTTTCCAATTTAAAGAGTGTTTCCATAAAACAACTTGTGCTTTGTTGATTTTTCTGTATTGTACCCTTCCCCCATTTCATTAATTTCTTTTATCTTTATTTTTCCTGCCTACTTCATACTTTAGTTTTATTTGTTTTTATTCAGTAGCTGGCCTTTCAAATTCTGGCTATTCTGGTGCCCTCAAATTCTTCTGAATACCGCCTTTTCTGTGTACTACCCAGATTTTCTATTTGCCTTCCAAAGGAGAGTTGTCCTGATACCTGTAATCCTGCATCGATACATCAACTTGCATATATAATTTTCTAGGTGAAACTCATTTTTGCCAAGTCCCCTACTCCAGTCAGTTTTGTGGTATTTCATTTTATACCATAAATGTATATCAATTTAGAGAGAAATTACAATTTTATTATATAATTGGGAGAAAATAAATTATTTGCAAATATTACAATGTAAGTTGGCAAATTTGAGAAAAAAAATTAACAAATCTTGAAAAACTAAAGATGGACTCCTAATTCACATCTTACACCCAAATAAATTACAGAAGAATGAAAAATTTACATGAGAATACCAAACCTATCTATCAATTATTCAAGAATTCATCAGTTATTTTGTTTATGATTTTTAAATCAGGAAGTGGTATAGACATTGTTTTAGAAATAACTTGGAAACAAACATCCATAATGTAAGAAATGTTTAGATAATAGCAATTCAATTAAGAAATTGTGATATATATGTACACACACACACACACACACACACACACACACTATACACAAATTTGAGGAAAAAATAACAAATCCTGAAATACTAAAGATGGAATCCCCATTCTCAAAAAATCATGTTATATGCATATATAAATATGCCCCAGGGAATTTCACCTTTATGCATAAGTAAAAACAACCAATCAAATATAAATAAATAGGGGAGTGAAAGGAAGTGTGGTGGAGAAGATGAAGGAGAATGAGGGATGGGAGAGAGGATGGGTGGGAAAAGGGGGAGAGAAAAGGGAGGGATCAAGAAGTGCAATCAAATTCCATGCATGTATGATTTGTCAGGATGAACCCAACAACTAGGTATATCTATAATACTCTAATTTTTAAAAAAAGAATGATACCTTCATATAATGGTATATTTTTAGAGAATTCCATCATGTATTGATGATATAGGAGATATTCAACATCCATTATTAAACAAGAAAAGGTAAGTTGAAGAAATAAAAGATAGGTCTGCATATGTACAAATCCATCTGAGTGTGTTCATATACACATCCACAAAACTTTCACATCACTTTATCGAGGTTTACTATCATGATTTGGGTCTGGAATGTCCTTAAAAGCTCCTGTATGGAAAGCACTGTCACCAGTCCAGCAAGGTTCAGAGGTGGGTCTTTTAGGCAATGATTAGGACTCTGATCTCATCAGTGGATTAATAAATTTCCTATTTTAATACATTGATTACTGAATGGTGGGACATAGTTGGAGGAAAGACGTCATTTGGGGTGTGGCCTTGGACTGTGTCTCTCCTGCCCTCTTTCTCTCTCTCTGATTCCTGACTGCCATGAGCTGACAACTTTCCTCAGTCATACTCTTCCACCACGAAACTCTGCCTCACCTGGGCCCAGAGCCATGGAGTCAATCAAGCATGAACTGAACTTCTGAAACCATGAGCCCAAAATAAAATTTTCATCCTCTAAATTGTTCCTGTCAGGTATTTTAGTCACAGGGACACAGCATTGAAAGTTGACTAACACATTTACTTTTTTTTTTTTTTTTTATACCATGAAACTGTGCTGCTTTCATAGCTTTAAGAACTAGATTAAATTAGAACAAAAATCTTAAAATAGAATAAAAACCTTTGCTAATGTTTGCTTCCTCTAGCCTTGCTTAGCAGCAACTCTTCATCTTTTTATTTTTGGTAGGTTTCAGGCATTTCTACCTGTTTCTAGTGTTTTTCTTTAAAAGTTATTTGCAAGTGCAGAAAAAAGACAATAACAATAAGAAGAAAAAACAGCAATTTTCCTTTTGTAAGACATCTTTTTCAGCGCTCTCTCTGTTCATATAGCCGTAAGTATATAGTCATCATGCATAATAACATCAGATACATCTGGCTATATGTTTATATTGATAACTTTAATTAACTCAATAGTATTTGATAAGCCTCTTTCCATGAAAACAAAGTTGAATCTACTGTACAATTTTGAATGGCAGCACAAAATCCCTTTGTATCTTTCTACTAACCACATTTGGTTTCACTGTATGCATTCTTAGACACCTGTATTCAGATTTTTTTACTTAGAAACCATGTTGCTCTGAGCATCTTCACAGAGGCATCTCTCCCCATCTGTGTGATTAGGTAAAACTCCTGACGTGGGCTCCTCTGTCAAAGGCTATACATTAATTTTCCTTTTTAAGCAATCTTCCAGTCTGATCTTCAGAAAGAATGAACTGATTTGCATCTTTACTCATTTTGCAGAGGGTACTCTTTTCCCCACACTCTTGGCAACATTAATTTTTTATCAATTTTTAAAAACCTTTGACAATCTGATAGATTCACTTATTTTAAATTGTAGATGATCGTTAGCATTTTAAAAAAGGTTCCTTTAAAAGGAGGGCAGCCCAGCCATACTGATTAGCACTCCTTTGTCTAGTTATAGCATGTAAAAACATTCCTCTGAATGAACAGCCCTTATAATTTCCTTCTTGGTGCACTTAATGAAAATCTGCAGGCAAATTCAAGTTTGGTTTTACATGGAAAAATCTTCTGAAGACATTTCAAAAGGAGAATCTAAAGCAAGAGCCAGACCACATCAACAGACAACCAGTTTGACCATTTGACCTTACTTGATAGAATCTGGTCCCAGATAGTCAATCATTAAAGGAGTGAAAATACTGTCTAATTTTAGAGAAAATTAAAAGAAAAAAAAAAAAAAGAAGAAAAAGGCAAGAAAAATCCTGTGTCCCAAAGGCAGTAATTTAAAAAATAACAATAAAAACAATAAATCTCAAACAAGTCAACTCATAATTCATCGTAAATAACCTCCAATCTACTTCCTTCCCACGCAGGGTCAATGAAAAATAAACTTGATTCATCTTTCTATTGGTCAGTACAATAAACAACATTTATTTTGTTTCCGTTAATTCAGTTTGTGAGCTTTTGGAGAGAATCCAGATTAAAGTAATCTTTGTTCAGCAAAGCTTTTCTTTAGGAGGAAAAGAAAAGTTAATAGTGCTAAAGAAGACTAGGGAAATATTAAAACTGCAAAAGAGGACAATCTACCTTTAAAAACTCTGAAAGTTCAGGGCAACCATTCATATGTTAATTAAGCAATTTAATTTCGTCAGCAAGCCAAGTTTCTCTGAAGAACTTTTAGATACTATGCTCTTTAGCCTGAGTTATTTACTGTTCTTACTAAGAGTTTAAAAGATCATATCTATTTTATAAAATATGTTTATCACCAACTCTGATTGATTTTTTTCCTTCTAATTGCACAAAAGAATGAAATTTTTATCACATTATTATAGTTCATGCAGAAAAATTATACAGCAGTTCAGAATATCTGGCTAACTAACCAATGCTAATTAAATTCACATGAATTCCTCAACAGACCTTATATTATGCCTGGTACAATTTGACACAAGCTACTGAGTTTCACCTAATTTTTCAAGAAAGGCCTCAAAATTAATTTTAACTGGGATGATAAAGAACTTGCCAAACTGCAATAAAATTTTAAATGAAGAATTAATATGTTCTTTTTTTAGAATATTTATCTCCAGAATTAACTTTGGTTTGTATTTTTTTTTTCTTTTATTAAATTTGTCTTTGTTCCTAACTGGGATTTTTCTTTAGAGAACACCTCGGATTTCTATTTTTACATATTATCGAATACATCTGTACTATTTTGAGCAAGCTGTGGTATAAGTAAATAATTTTATTCCTGTATTGGGACCATTACAGTAAATTCTATTGAAAATATAAATTCTAGTTATTGTGATTTTAATATTTGTCTAGTCCTAAGTACTCAGAAAATTTGTTCAAAGTGAACCCAGTCGTTCCTAGGGGCTGTGGAGGCAGTGTAGGAGATGAATTGAATGGAAATCTTTGCCATCAGGATATTCTGAAGGCTGTGGTTTCCAGACTGAGCCTTCCTTTATGAAGCTGATTTATAGGAAAATGAAATTGTAAATTGTAATAATGTCAATATTATTACTTCTCAAACAGAATAATGCTGATGGGGCTCCTATTTTTTAGGACTTAAATTTTTCTAGGAAATATATGAAGCGGTTTCACTCTAAAACATTTTTTAAATGACCTGTGTTATAAAGGCAAGAAAACCCATGCATTGGTAACATTATTCCCATTTTGTAGTTGTGGAAATTGCACTTGAAGGCATCTGTGCAGTCACTCAAGTCACACACAGTCCAGGGACGACCTGAGTTGTCTTTGGTTCTGTCCAGGCCCCCACCACTCCTCCCAGAGCAAGCGGCTTCCCCAGGGCATGGGATTCAGGTTCAGAAGCAACAAGGTATCTGCTTGGAACTTCCAATGAACATTCGCAATACTTCACTGTTGGGGAAGCACTTGTTGTTACATATACATTTTTGTTTGCTCATCAGAACAGCTCTGGGGTTGGAAGGATGTCTGTGATCCCACATCTTTCAAATGAAGTGAAGCTTATTTTCAAGTGAAGAAATAAATTTACCCAAAAGGGAAATTCCTTTTTCTCAATTAGTGGAAGTTAATTGAGAAGTGGAAGTTAATTGAGAAGAAGTAGCTTCATATGGGACATCTTATCTTCTCTCTTTCAATTGACCCATCTGAGTTAATCTCCCATCCTCCCTACCCTGCAATCACTCAAGAGTAAAAACTGAGCTTTTGCCATGTATTTGCAATTTTAAGACAAACCTTCCAAATAACCCCCCCTTTATCACCCATTTCTCCCTTGGAGTAATTCTGGAGTTTCCACTGTGCTCCAGGGAAATAGGATAATGACTACATAGCTTTAATGTGTGTGTGTGTGTGTGTGTGTGTGTGTGTGTGTGTGTGTGTGTAGCAAGAAAGAGAGAGCGACGTTGTACATATGGATTACATATGTGCCTAAAATGAAATAAAGTTTGTCCAGTTTGAATATTCCATCTCTACCCGACCTGTAGGAGCTGGGCCCCAAATCCAAGATCAGATTCTTCAAGTTGGCAGGACTCTCCTGTCCTGTCCCCACAGTAGCAATGACTTGCCACTGCCATGCTTCTTTGAGGTGTTTCTCCCTGTTTGAGACACTGGGGCCCCTGCACACCCTGCCCGCTGCTCAGCCCTCTCTCATCTCTCGAATTTCATTGTCTTTTGTAAACCTAATTTTACTTTTTAAAACCATGAGAATTTCAAAAGCACAGCCTATAAAAACACAACAAAACACATTTTAGGAAGATGAATAGGCATCATTAAGTAAGTAAAGTTAATATAAGAAATAAATGTAGTTACAGCTGCAAGGAATTGAGCTTCATTAAACTGAATAAATACTGAGCAAATACTGTAGCCCGATTTTCTTGAAATCCTCAAGCTTCTAACTTAAAGGGAAGGCTATTTTCTCTGGATTTGCTAAATTACTTTAGCCAGTAAACACCATTTGAATTTTTCTTTTTTTAGTTCTTTTTTTTTTTTTTTTTTTTTTTTGCTACTAAAGCAGAAGTATGGGGTTTTGTAAGGTTGCATTTTTTTTGCTAATATACCATTAAGTTAATAATAGTTTCTTATGCAGTTTTGCAAAGTGTTTATTCCCAGGGTACTGATAAGCAATAAATATTGGTCCTGAAATAAGATTGGCTTTAGATCTATTTTATTGAAATTAAATATACACATGTGCTTGTGTGTACACACTCACACACTCACAAATGCAGAGTTTAGAATCACCAGACTTCAAGGGTAGAATCATTTTGTGTACAGTACAAGCATCTATCCAATTCTTAATTTCTCCAACACTCTGGTCAGTGGAGGGGCCGGCTACCTGCTCTGCCACTGAACACTGCCAAAAGCCAAAACTTCAATACCGCCTAAGGATGCAAATGGAGTTTCTGGACATTATGTGTTTCTGTAAGAAAATCTTTCATATGTTGAGCTGCAATTTAACTCTCTATCACTTTTAACCACCTCTCCTACTTTTATTTCTCTGGTTCATAACAAATAAGTTGCACAGGGTATCATATTATCTGGTACAACTTGGGTCTGGCATTTGGGGTGATTTCTATCAGAATTGTTGTAGTAGTAGGCAATTCTACCATTTAAACAGCAATTGCTCTTTTCATTCAACAGTCTTTTTAGTTTTTAAACAGTTTTCTGGGGGATTCACAGTTTAGACTGTGAGGCCTTTGCATCTGCCAAGGTTGGGGGTGGGGACTGTGCTATTAATACTAGGCAATGCTATTAAAATTTCACACATTATCAAATTTCTAAAAGGTTAATACTCCTCCTTTTTATTTAACTTTTTTCATTAGCTACTCAGTCTCCTTTCTTATTCATCTTGGGTGCAGTTTTTTTAAGACTGTCTTTCCAGAGCAGTTTTGAATTCATAGCAAAATTGAGGGGATAAGACATAGATACCTCTTATATAGCCTGATCAAACATGAATAACCCACATTATCAGTATGCCTCCTCAGAGTGGTCTATTTGTTATATGAATGCACAGTGAGATGATATTCTCACTCAAAGTTCACAGATGACATAAAGGGTAACTCTAGGTGTTGTACCTTACTTGTGTGTCTTTTATCTTTGTAATTAGTCTGTGCTAAATCTTGAGTGAGAGGATGAAGAATAGCCACATCTTAGCCCAGATCCAGTGTCTGACGCCACATTTCCAGGTTTGCAGATGGCAATCATCTCATGACATCCTCACATGATGGAGAGCACTGGGAGAGGAAGCAATTCTTTCCATTAAGAGGGGGGTCGACTCTCATTACATAATTACCTCCTAATTGGCCCCATCTCCAAATACCAATCACACTGGGGAACAGAATTTCAATATATTAATTGAAATTCTGGGGGGCATAGACTTGCATTCCATAACAATATATCAATAAAAAGTAAGATTTCTAATAATCTAGGATTCTTAGAACTTATGCATATGGATTAAATACTGATATCCCAGCCCTTGACAGTCACCTGGGTGACGATCACCCAAGACATGCATGAGGGTGTACCACCCCATCTACTATGAGAAACATGTGCTCTTTCTACATGCAAATTTACCACTGGCAACTAACAGAATATTGAGCCCCAGATATCATGAGCTATGTTTCATATCTCAGGACAGTCCCATTTCCTTGATTAAAGTATTGCAAACTGAAATATCTAAGTTTGAAGGTGCTATTAAGATTGTTTCATGATTGTCTGTTTCACAGTGAAATGCATCAGATTGTCAGGACTAACACAGAACACTAGAATCAATCTGTCTTGAATCAAACGGATTTCACCTCTAGTGTTTTAGAGTTAGAAGTTGAAGCACATGTCTGAAATAACAATTGTATAACCAGCTTAAAGATTTCAAGATATTATTTGCTTTATGTTATGTAGTCCTAATAAACTCCATTGTTTATATAAGTATATTAATCATATTTAAATTCCTTTGATAAGCCTTACACATCAGGTCATTTTTTAGACTTACTAATAGTACAAGAGGAATCAGAACTTTTTTTCAGAAGAAAAAAATTTACCATTCTTCCCTTATCCTTTATTTTTGAAGAAAAAGAATGGGGGAACTTACTAAACTGATTTTTTGTTTAACTTCATCAAAGAATCTATTAAACTTTTACTTTTGCTTTGGGGTCACTCTATAGAAATTATGTGTGGATAGATATGTCACAAATACAGAAGTAAAGAGGCACAGATATTTTATCTTGTCTTTCAATATAATTTTAAGTCTAATAAATTTATGTAATACTCAACCTTATAATAAATGTAAACAATAATATTTAAACTCTCTCTTTTTTTTTTTGGTACTGGGGATTGAACCTAGGGACACTTAACCACCGAGCCATATCCCCAGCTCCTTTTTTGTATTTTATTTAGTGACAGAATGTTGCTGAGTTGCTTAGGACCTCCCTAAATTGCTGAGGCTGGCTTTGAACTTGCGATCCTTCTGTCTCAGCCTCCCAAGCACTGGGATTACAGGCATGTGTGTACCCCCACGCTTGGCTTGATATTCAAAGTCTTATTTTTTGTTCTGCAGATAGTTATAGAATTTGACTGAAAGAGGACACAAAATGCAACAAAGGGTTAAAAATCATTTCCATAATACAGAGGATTTTGAGCTCAATTTTTGAACTCTGGCAGAATGGACTTTGGAAATGCATTTCAATAGAAGGCTTGAAGCTTAGAGTAGAACATTGATTCAGCTGGGCCTGATGAGAAATTGGAGAGTATGAAAGAGTCTTTATAAATCAGAGAAATCAATGCAAATGAAAGATAGAAAATATGACATTTGGGTAAAGCCATTCAATTGGAGAATGACTATCAAGTGATTTTTATGAAGGCATGGATATCAATAAATCAATAGTGGATGAAAATTAAGTTTGCTTGACTTGTTCCTTTGTGATAGACTGTTAAAATATAGCAACTGTGGATTGTCAGTGCTTATATTGAAATCCAGAAAATTCTTATTTTTGTACCGATTAACTTGGGTGAGCTTTCTTTTTCAGTGAGATTTATAAAGCTCCCCTCCATAAAGCCTCTGCATATTGAAGTTACTGCACATCCTTGATGATATAGGCAAAATGTCAAAAATTATGAATTATTATGGTACAAGAATGTATTTCTCTTTGTTTCCAATGAAGGCAGCTCTATTTTCACATAAAAACCTTGCATGCATGAATCAATTCTGAACAAGAACTTCAGCTTTGACTTATTTTGGTGGTCCAGTGGCCAATTATATATTTGCTCTAAACTTGTTTAGGTGCTTTTGTTGACCTGGATAGCCCCCTCAGAAAGTCCTCTTGGTCATATGTGTATTTGTGATGGTTTTCAAAAACTAATTTACATGCAAAACAAATCACATACATTAATAGAGGGAAAGGCTCTACTCTAGATAAGCCTTCATGAGCCTCTGCTCTGTGGATTAACACCCCCAATCCTTCTGTAGAACATACAGACTGATGGCAGTAGGCTATTTTCTAGTGAGCCCAAATAACTTGGGCTCTTGCCCCATGAATCTTACCCTTAGAAAGTCTATTATGCTGGCTCTAAAATCTGTTTATGCCAGTTTTAAATTGGTATTTGTAATTGTGTGCTTAACTATATAAATTTATTAAATCTGAGTATGCTAGTGTTGATGTTTTCCAAATAACTAAATTAAATATGTAAGAAGGCTTGATACAATGGGATTGCTTAGAAAATGCTACTAAATTAGTAGTGAGCAAAATAACTGTAAAACGTTGCAAAATATGTAATATAGAAGGAAGATTCTTAATTTATGTTGTTTGGATATTGTCTAACTTTTGGCACATAAGTTAAGAGACAGAAATAGTTTGAAACTAGAAATTCTAACCCATATATTGGAGTGTGCTAGAATTCTAGTATTCAAAACAAAAGCATTAGAAGAAAATGCATTACCTTTTGGTATAGCTTGGATCCTAAATGTCATCTAATAACCCATGTGTTAGAGATTGGTTCTCTAGAATGGCACTATTGGAAGGTGGTAGAAATTTTAAGAGATGGAGACTAGTGAAACAAATTAGCTCCTTGCAGCATGCCTTTGAAGGTAATCTTGGGAAATGGCTCTTCCTTTTTCTCTCTGCTTCTGGCTGCTGTGAAGTAAATAGCCCTCCTCCAGCCCTGTACTTCTGCCATGATGTACTTTTGCCACCACAGGCCCAAAGTAACCAGGCCCAGTGGTTTTTCGTGTGAACTGAAACTGTGAGGGAAAATAAACCTTTTCTCTCTATAAGTTGATTATTTTTAGTATTTTGTCACAGTAATGAAAAACTTAATAGAATTCCATTTTATCAAAAGTTTGGCAAATAAACATGTACTTATATAAGTAAATATATGAGGTATTTGTGTCATTTTAAAATGAGTGTTTGATTTATCTGACATTCATTAATGGACTGGTTCCAATTCTGTGTTGGACGAAAGTATATAGACACTCAGGTGTCTGTTTTTTTCTCTATGTTAATTTTAAAATGTTACCTGGGGTTGGTGGCATATGCTCGTAAGCCCATTGACTCAGGAGGCTAAAGCAGGAAGATCACAAATTTGAGGTTAGCCTGGGTAACTTACTGAGAGTGTCTCACAAATGAAAAAGAAAACAGTAGGGATTTAGCTCAATGGTAGAGCATCCCTAAGCTCAATCCTTAGAATGAAGAAAAAAAAATCCATTTGGTTCTTATATTGTACACTTGCTTCATATTACTAATATTCTCCTTTATCTCTTTAAGTGTACTAAATGTGCCTATTTTGAATTCTTTTTTGGGGGAGTGGGGTACCGGGGATTGAACTCAGGGGCACTCAACCACTAAGCGACATGCCCAGCCCTATTTTGTATTTTATTTAGAGACAGGGTCTCACTGAGTTGCTTAGCACCTTGATTTTGCTGAGGCTGGCTTTGAAATGGCCATCCTCCTGCCTCAGCCTCCTGAGCAGCTGGGATTACAAGTGTGTGCAACCACGTCTGGCTATTTTCAATTCTTGATCTGACCCTTCCAATAATTTTGTTTGGTTGGTTCACTTATCTTTTGGTCTATTTTATCGTGGTTTTACTCATAAGGCAGCTCACTTTTATGGGCTGTGAGGTTGTGGTTTCCTGGGCTGAGTCTTGTCTGGCAATGTGTCTGGGGAGAGGCCCCCTATCCTTCAGTGTTCTTTGGTGATTCTCAGGAGAGGGGAAAGAATGAACCCTTAGAACTACCCCCCAATTTTTGATACCCGACTTAGCAACTCTACTGTCAGAAATCCACTTAAATTCTTAGACGGAGACAATGATGGAAGAGACCATCTCTTCAGGTCATCTTCCAACTGCCCTGGGAATTGGATGTTCAAGAAATGCAGGAGAGGCTGCCCAACTGCAAGGCAACTGGTCAACTTGTACCTTCATCAGCTTCCCTCTCTGACACCACAGTGGGCGCCCTGGGCTGTGGCAGTGGGGTGAGTGATGATCACTCCCAAGAAGGGGGAGGGGCCAAGATAGAAATTAAAATCTCCACCAGACACGCTCTACCCTTCTGCTGCTGTCCTGCTGTGGCCATCCTCCTCCCACTCACTGCAAGACCACTCCAAGCTCTCTGTTCTTATAGATTTTGCTACTTGCTCAGCTTCAGTGAGGGAGTCTCTCCAGGTTTGACTGGGAGGAACTGGCTGAGGGTTTACTGTTGCATCAGCACTGAGTTTTGCATTCCTTTGTGAAGCTGGAGTTGATCCATGGTGATAAATGGTATGGAGGGAGGTCTCCTGCCTTGAATTTGCATCAAGTCACAATGCCCATCAGAAGTACTGTACTCAAGGCTCATCTGTAAGGCAGACCATTGTACCATACAACCCCAGCCGCTGTTCTAGGTAGAGCTGGGGGCTGAGGTGCCCTGGGGCCCACACCCTGAGCCTGATGAAACACATTACAGTTTGGATTTGTTGACTGACCTATTTTTAGAAACTTTGTTCTTTTGTGCCCATCTAAGTACAACTGTGCATTTCTGACACTTGCTCTATTTTTATTTAGGAAATAAATTTATGCTACCCAAATAAATCTCAATCCTGCTGGCCGCTTACATTTCAAGGGTTGAATACCCTAAAATCAAGCCTAACTGGTAAATCAATCTGGATGCTCAGAAAAGTGAGTAAAGTCATAAAACAGGCAACTTCTTAAAGAGTACAGAAAGAGAACCTCAGAACTAGTCTTGAAGCTCCACGAGGACACTGACTACATTGGATTCGTTTGTCACTGAACCACTTCCTAGCAGAGAGCTTAGCATATCATAATACTCAACAAACATCTGTTGAAAGAACAAAATGGATAAAATGAGAATTCTCAAGAAGTGCTTGGTGGCACTAAAACTGTATAATCATCCCACTTGGAAATTGAGAAATACATAATATGGATTTATAGGAAAGAAAACCTTGACCTGAGCAATTACACTTACTGGAATTTATCCTAAGGAAATAATATGACAAGCATACATAGATTTACATCCAGGACATTCACATTTAAAAGAAAAAGGATGGAAAACAACAAAAATATAGATAAAAGGTGGAATACTTAAACTATAGAAAAAGGATTACACTCCTAAAGCTTCACCACCATATTTTTTTTATTTTTTCATATGATTTTTATTAGATATTCTTGATCGGAGAAAGGAAATCTTTCCCTTTTATTCTTTGCTAAAAAAATTTTATAATCCATTTGTGTTGAAATATCTGTATTCAGTGCTTTTTCCGTATCTACTGAGATTGTATTTTCTCTTCATTGGTTAATGTGGTGGTAAATTACACTTACAATTTTCTAATATTAGAGTGTCCTTCTATTCCTAGGATAAACCCAGATTAGACATAATGTAATTTTTTTTTTAAACAATGATGAACTTGGCCTGCTAATTTTTTTGGTTCACATCTTTTGCCTCTGCGTTGGAACATACTTTTCATTTTTATTATTGACATGGGTTTTGATTTCAGGTTTTATTAGCCTTGTGATTTGGGGTGCATCCCTCCTTGCCTTTTCTCTTTAAAGGTTCATACAAAATTGAAAGTTAGAACTCACCTACAAAACAATGCAGGCCTTGTGTTTTGGGTGAAGAGATTTTTTTTTTTTTTTTTATCTACTGATTCAGTTTCTTTCATGGCTACAGGCCTCTTTAGTTTTTATTTTCTTCAGATAGTTTGGTAAGTTATATGTTTCTAGGAAATTGTCATTTTACCTAAGTTTTGAGATTGATTTGCATATATTATACATGTAGTTATTATCTTTTTGTCTCCACAGCACCTCTGGTTATGTTCTTCTTCTTCTTTTTTTTTTATAGCATTGCTCATTTTTGCTCTTTCCTGTTGACTAATCAAAATTGTCTATTTTATTAGTTTTGTCAAAGAAACAACTTTTGACTTTGTTGATCCTGTGTGTTGCAGCTTTATTTCCCATTTCCTTTATTTCTGCTTTTATCTTTATTTTTTTGCTGAGTTCTGCATTCTCTGGATGTGTTCTGAGTGCTCTTTTTCTAACCTCTCACACTGGCACCTTAACTCATTACACTTAGGTCTTTCATGGTTTTTGATATAATCATTAAAGGATATAAATGCTTTAATTTCAATTAAATGTTAAATTTCATTAGCTGTATTCAGCAAATTTTGCTCACAGCCTTTAGTTTGTTCCTTTAATAAAATCAATTTTAATTAAACAAATAATATATAAATATGCTTTTAAAAATTGGAATAGTACCAATGATGGAGTCCCATTTGGTTGCTTCTTTTGATCCTTCCCTCTTCACCCCACATAAATGTTACCATTTTTACATGTTTTGCAAACATAGTATCATATTGAGAATCTACTGAGGGATAGTTTGCTGGTCCTAGGTTTGCACATGGTTAGTTTTAATAGATACACAGAATTATCCTCCAAAGAAGCATCTCGTTTTCCCTTTCCATGGGTAGTATATTGGAGTACTTGGTTCCCTAAAATATTCTTAACATCTAATCCAATCAAATTTTACAATTTTTGCCAACCCCAGGATTATCATCCTACTATTGTTTTAATTTTGTAATTCCTGTTAAAGTTTGAGCCATTTCTCACATCTATTGGCCAATTGGAATTCCTGTTTAATGAATAGACTATCCACTTCTTTAACTTGTATTTCCTTTTCTTTATATTTTTGTTTAAAATCAGTTGTTGTACACTGGGTAGACATTATGTAATACTTATAATTGTGAAACATAAATATACACAATGTTTACATACTTCAGATACCATTAAGGTATGGCCTTTACATTTCAGAATTTCTCTGGGGTCCTCTGTGATCCCATCCCTTCCTATTTCTTTCTGTTGTGGTCACTGTACTAAATTTGAGTAATTTATTTCCTTACTTTCCATTATACTTTTATTGCATACATTAATATCTCAGATATACTATTTGGTATTAATGTTTTTTGAGTTCATATAAATGAAATCACACTTTATATAGTGTTCAGCATTTTGATTGCCTTAACAACTGATTCATCCATGTTCTTTTTTGTTGTAGTTAGGATTTGCTTATTTTCCATGCTAAGTGGTATAATAAGAAATGTGTTTGTCTATTCTGTTGATGGACAGTTCTTTACTATTACAAACAGTTGAACTTTGACTGTTCTTGCACCTGTCTCCTGAGGCATATATAAGGTGTTTAACTAGAGGGTGTCTATCAGGAGTGAAGTTTCTGGGTCATAAGGTATATCCACCTTTAGCTTTACTAGCTAATATCATATAATTTCCCCTAAGTTGTTCAAATTTATACTCTCATCAGCAATGTGAATCCAGTTGCTCCACATCCTTGCCCAAACTTGATGTTTGTTTTTCTATTCATTTACTTATTCATCCAACAAAAAGCTATTGAAGACCTACTATGTGCCAGTTATTGCCCTAGGTGCTGCAGAGGCAGTAGTGAACAAAACTGACAAAATGTCTACCTTTTAAACTTAAATTCTGTGAAGGAGATTTTTAAATAAGATAAACAAAGAGTATATTTGAGTGATCAGAGCTAAGGAAACAGTAAAGCAGGAAGAGAGAGAGAGACTATCAAGATGGGTGCTGAAATTTTAAACCATGTGCATACCTTCATTAAGGTATCACAGAGATGAGACTTTTAAGTAAAGACTTAAAGAGAATAGTAAGGGAGAAAATCAGCAGATACCTAGGAGAAGAAAATTCCAGTTAGAGTGAACGTCATCACAGAGACCCTGAAGAACAGCAAGGAACCTCACCAAGTTGAAGCAAAGAAGCAGAGTAGAAGGAGAGGAGACCAGAATGAGAACTAGGAGTGAGATGATCTAGCAGACTAAAGGACTTCAGGAGGACTGGCTTTTGACTTTTACCAGGGAAGATGGGAAGATATTAGAAGGTTTTGAGGAACAAATGGACATGCTCTGATTATGCTTTAATACCATCATTCCAGAGACCAATTGGGAATAGCCTGAAGGTAGAAAGACCAGTTAGAAGGTTAATGTAATGATGTATTCGGGAAGTGTCATTGTCCTGGACAAGAACGGTGGCAATGGAGCTGTGAGAAGAGAAAACAAATGGTATATATTTTGAAAATAGAGATGAGAGAATGTGCTGAAGGATCAAAGGGTACAAGAGAAATAAAGAAATCAAAGGTGAGATCAAAATTTTTGGCCTGGACACATGGAAGAGTGGAACTGCTCCTAATGAGGAAGTCAATGCTTGCATGAATTTTAGGGTGAGTGATAAGAGAGTGTAAGGGGATAACGGGAATCAATTTTAGACACATTAGGTTTTAGATTAATATTAGATATTCACATCAAAATGTCTAGAAGGCATATGAATATTTAAGAGTATAGATTGGGAGTCCAGGCTGCAGGTGTAAAGTAAATCCATTATTCTGAATAAGATTATCTAGGAAGTTAGGTTAGTGCAGATAGAATGCCAGAGGGCATTCCACAATGGTAATCATTAACATAGCTGTGGATGAATGTTTGTGTCTCCCCACAGATTCATATGTTAAAGTGCTAATATCTAATGTGATGGTATTTTTTGGTCATGAGGGGAGATAATTAGTTCTAAATGAGATCACAAGGGTGGGACCCCCATAATGGAATTAATGCCTTTACAAATAAGAACAGATGTGAGAGACATCTCTTGCTCTGTCTGCCATGTGAGAACACAGCAAGGAGACAGCCATCTGCAAATAGGAAGAGGGCCCTCAGCAGACAACACATCTGCCAGCACATTGACCTTGGATTTCCAGCCTAGAGAAATGTGAGAAATATATGCTGTTGAAAGCATCCAGTGTATGGTAACCCATTACAACAGCCAGAACTAAGATACACAATTAGCAAATGAACTCTCTAGGCATCTGGCCCTGTTCTGATGCTTCACACATAATAACTAATTTAATCATTGCAATAATTCCATGAGGTAGCACTGAGATTTGAATATGGTTTGACCTTTCCAAAACTCATGTTAAAACTTAATCCCCATTATGAGTTCCCAAGAGGTGGGCACTTTTCAGAGGTGATTAGGGTTTTGTTACAGATTAATCCATTCATTAACTAATGGTTTAATGGGTTAATAGGTCATCTCCAGAGCTGGTCTGTCTTAGAAGTCATTTTGGTTGGGTTTCTCTTGTGCTCCCATCTCTTGCCATGTGATGCCCTGCACTACCTCAGGACTCCATCAGCAAGAGGACCAGCACCAGATGTGGCCCCTCTGCTCTGAACCAGAACCATAAACCATAAGTAACTTTATAACTAACTTCTCTAGTCTGTGGTTCTCTGGTATTAGCAACAGAAAACAGACAAAGAAAGGTAGGAAGAATTACTAGTCTCCTATTATAGATGAGAAAACCAGTGCCCAAAGGATTGTGGTAATTTGCTAAAGGCACACAACTAGGATTCAGATCTGGTATTTGAATATACATAGTTTGACTCTAGAGTTTGTACTCTTAGATACTGTATTGTATATTTAATTTTTTTCCAATCTAGTAGTTATTTTAATTTGAGTTCTCCAAGTAGCTACAATGCTGAACATTTTTGTGATACACTGATTTCCATTGATATTTATTCTCCAATAAAATATATGTTGATCTATTTTGTTAATTTTTAAAATCATTAGGTAGGTTATCTCCTTCAGTGATTTATATAAATTCTTTATATATTATGGATAACTTATTCTTTCATAGTTTTCTGTCAAATTGCAAACATTTTCTCCCACCTATGAATAGACTTTCTACTGCCTTTATCATGTCTTTTGGTGAACAGAAGTTCTTTATTTTAATGTAGTCAATTTTTCCTTTATATAATTTTTGTACTTTGAAAACCTACACCGAAATGATAGTCTGCCTCCTGAAATTTTTATAATTTTCCCCCTCATGTTTACATCTTTAATCAAATTTGAATTAAAATCTCAAAACTAATCTATGTGGCTAGAGTCAAGATAGTTGCTCTTTGTGGGGTGAGCATTAGGGTGACTTAAAGGGGCACAAAGTGGGTTTCAGAGGTGCTGGTAATGTTATGTTTCATGATCTGAATGGTGATTACATAGGTGAGCTCTGTTTTTGAAAATTAAGCAAACTGCACAATTATATGCTTGTTTCTTTGTGTGTATTTTACTTCAGTGAAAAGTTTAAAAAGTCAAATTTGATAGTCTCTTCCTTTTTACTCATGAGTTTAGTTTGTTTACAATTTTTGTTTAATATGGATGAATTTGAATTTATTTCTATCATTTGCTTTCAAATTACCCTGCCTGATCCATACTTTGGGTTTATTGTTGCTTCTATTCCTGCCTTCTATTGTAATCATGGACTCATTTTTTTTTAATTTCTATTTTTCTCCTAGGTGGGAAGTTATGCATTCTACTGCAACACATTTATTTTACTTAAGTGAATTATTCCTTATATCCCCTTACAAGGACTCCCAAATCTGTTTTCTCCTTATTTTAATAAGTTTTCAAAATTATTGGTAATTTTATTGTAATAATTATTTTATTTTTGATAAAATTTTTAATAATTTTCCATCTCAAATTTTTGCTTTCATCTTTCATTTATTTAAGTCATTTTAAATATATACATTTTATAATCTTTATCTGATTATTCCATTATTAGGAAGTATAGGGTCTAATTCTGCTTTTGGCTATGTCTGCCATCTCTCATGGTGATTTGCTTCTTTGAACATTTTCATTTTGGATTGTAAGTTAATGTTGGTGGCTTTAGCAAAGGTGTCATTTTGTGGCCTTGGTTGAGAGTGTGATTTCCAAAGATGCTTTGTCTTTGTTTTCCCTTTGTTCCTAGAATATTCCAATCTAAGACCATGTTTTAAGTTGACTTCTCAGTTTTTGGTTTCTTGGATCTCACTGGCAATATAAA
The DNA here is from genome assembly GCF_964194105.1 of Spermophilus citellus. Lineage (NCBI taxonomy): Eukaryota > Metazoa > Chordata > Mammalia > Rodentia > Sciuridae > Spermophilus > Spermophilus citellus. Next base: position 40,341,001 of record NC_138188.1, read on the forward strand.
TTTAAACCACAAATACTCATAAAGTCAAATCTGAGGTGTGAATTTCTCAAGGGATATGTTTTTCTCCATGAAGAACACACCAGTGCTTTCTGAGATACTGTAGATAAGAGTTGCTCATAGTTAAGACCTATTTACTGGACAAATCTAGCCCACAAATCAGACATAAAAATAGTTTTAAGACCATTATTTACATCCCCTTAACCCAATTTCCATTTATTCCCAAATATTGGTTGACTATCTCCTTTGTGCCAACAAGATGCTAGCTACTGGGGACACAATAGGAAATACAACACAGTTCTTGTCTCCAAGGAGTTCATGGTCAAACAGAAGGACTTACATTCTCCATACACAAAAATGGTCAAAATCAAGTATGGGCATGACAACTTCTCCCTCCTCTGCCTGTGACAGGCATTTAATTGTCTCTAGCTCTATTTCCCAATGAGTTTAAAACAACTGTGGTGTCCACCTCCACAGTGCCATCATTCATCTGAATCATCACTTCTCACACCTTCTTGTCTTCCCTGACCTAGGAGAAAAGTCTGAAGCATCTAGTATTTCCATGAAGATAACCAACTTCTAAGATCAGAGAAGTCTGGGAACTTTTGGATGGCATAAAAACAATCAGACCTACTAAAGATGTGCCCAAGATTCTTTACACTGTCCCACATAGCTACCTACACTAAGATACAGCCTTGTCACTTCATGCCATTATAATCATGGTGTCAGAAACCTATAGGAATAAAAGGAAGCATAATAGAAGATAGAACTAAAATTCTAGTAAAACAGACCTAAAATATTACCCTGAAAAATAGAAAAAGGTTAACAAAAAGAAGAGACAGCGCCTGCTAAATCTCTCATTAGGCCCACAGCCTGCCTCTCATTACATGCACCTACTGATTCTCATTAGGCCTGCCCTGATTTCATTTGGGTCCCAGGTCATTGCTTATTTTCATTTGGGAATTATATAACAAGGTCTCTTCCAGTTTCAGAGATCTATGGGGAGCAAAAGGGAAAATGTCAATAATTAATGAGCTGTCAGAGAGACACAGCTTTAGTACTTTCTGAATCATATAAAAATTCCTAGTCCACAGGTGTTGGAAGTGGCCATCAAAAGTCCAACATTTTAACTTTTCTGAGTTCATTTTCATATTTCTTACAAAATAATGTTTATCTTTTGTTATGGTTTAGATATGAGGTATCCCCCAAAAGTTCATGCATGAGGCGATGCAAATAAGTTTAGAGGTATAATGACTAGGTGATGAGAGCCTTAACCTAATCAGTGAATTGGTCCCCTGTTGGGATTAACTAAATGTTAACTGAAGGCAGGTAGGGTGGCTGGAGGAGATAGGTCATTGGGCTGTGTCTTTGGGCTATGTGTTTTGTCCCCAGTGAGAGGAATTCTCTGCTTCCTGTTTGGCATGTCCTGTTTGGCACCACACTCTTCCACCATGATGTTCTGCCTCACCTCTGGCCTATAGCTACGGAGTCAGTCATCTATGGACTGAGACCTCTGAAACTGTGATCCCCAAAGAGACTTTTCCTCATCTAAAATTGTTTTTGTAAGGTCTTTGGTCACAGTGGAAAAAAAAATCTCTGTTTTCCAAGTGCATGAAAAGTGGATTTATTTGTTGCAATGAAAAATGTGAGGTAATTTCTTTTTAACTCTTTCAAAATCCTGACCTTTATATTTTCCTTAATTTTTTGAAAAGCAAATAAATAGATAGAAGTAACTATGGAATTATTTTTATCAAAACCGGAAGCTATTCCCAGTAGTTATTCTTCCTCAGAATTTGTACCTCTTAGGCTTCTTATACTTAGTGTGGGATCACATAAAGAAAGTATTGAGGTAGGAAACAGAGCTTGGATTCAGCTGTTTGCAGGCAGTGTTGCTGTGACCAACACAGCCAAAGTAGCAGGTTCCAGTGAGGGGTGATGGGAGTTTGGAAGAAATAAGACTCACGAACTCAGATTGTGAAATAAGCTGGGATGGGATGGCGCTGCTCTCTGATGGAGAAGCAGGTCTAAAGAATTACACCAGCATCTTTATTATATATGTTTCATTAATCAGATTAAAGACTAGGCAAGCATTATTCTTTGTATTCATGACAGTTACAGAGTTAGCAACATTATGCAGCTTATTCCCCAGTTACATTCTATAGTTGCTATGTGCAATGTTAGGAGCATTGTGTAGCTCTCAAGAAAGTTCATTGTTTAAAGTTATTCTTATGTGGGCAGGTTCAGGAGCTGCAGAGCTGGTGAAAAACTGTGGTTGTCTTAGCAAGAGAATTCCTTCATTCCCAGGAGCTGTGTAACTGAGAGCAAAGCTGAGGCTGATAAGACTCTAGTACAGAGCCTCCCTATGAAGGGCATTACCATAGCAACCCTGCATCCTGCACCTTTGTACAGAAACTTTCCCAGGCAGGCACCAAGCATGCCATACCATCAAGTCATCAGGGGCCCTAATCTCAGACACTGGTCTCCCAATCACTGTCACTGTTGTCCACACAGTGTGACCTGGAGAACTTGAAGTCTTGTCACAGTTCCACATAAAATTGGGGAATTTAATACTTACTGTGCAAGGCTGTTATGTAAACCTTCTGGCAAAAATGAAGGGTTCAATGAAGGGTAACTTATCAGGTTTTTCTGCAATCCCCTCAATGTCCAGCACATAGGGATTCTCAGTTACAACTGTTGGAAGACAATGCATCATGACAACCTTGTGCATATTATTTATATGTCAGGAGGTGGAGAATGTAATGAAATATTAAGGTATATACATTATTTATTTTTAATCCTGCCTATCTATAAAAAGGAAAGCTGATTTCACATGTCTTTTTTACTTAAGTCAAACAATGAAATTTTATGATAATGTTCCATTTTTTTAGCATGCTGAGAGAAGATGATTTGGGGGTCCTCTGTGAATGTAGACTTAAATGCCTTAGCAGAGCAGACAACTGAGAAGGGAGGAACAGGAGGAAGACTGGCTATCTCAGAGAAACCAACTAAAAAGGGTGCTCGATGGACGTATCTCATCTAAGGTGACAAATGAGGAGAACCAGCTGGGAGATGTCTGGGGGTCAAAGATGCAAGAGGGAGAAATGACAGCTGAAATCTCAGAGGAGGCCCACGTCCTGGCTGAATAAGGAGAGGGGTTCATGGAGGCTGAACTGAGATGGGGATGAGGCTGAGGGACTCCCACCCAGCCTGGCCTCAGTTGCTCAGTCAATCTGGGGTTGAGTCCATCAGTGAAGACAGGCAGGAGGGGCAGGAGTGGAGAATGAGCAGACAGAGAGGAAGGGATCAGCCTTAGAAGAGAACTTACACGGTGACCACATTGTTCCTGTGCATATCAATGGCTGTTTGAAAAGTCCTGACAGTATGAAAATCAGCTCATGTGTATTTATTTTTGAAAAAAAAAATTCCTAACTTTTTCTAGACCAATCCTTTGGACTTTCCAGAGCCCCCATCATTATGACACCGTAGTCAAATTGGATTTCTTAAAGAGTCTATAGCCAAAGTCTACCGAGATGAACAAAGCATATAGAATGCTATACAGATGTTGAAAGAAACTGTGTGGTAGGGAAAATATCACTACCTGTTTAAAAAATGCGAGACAAATGGGAATGCACTGAATTCAGAGCATAGTTCTCCTATTTTCAAGGTCTATGGAAAATATTATCTTTTTATTTTTATAAAGCAGTACTTAAATTGACCCATATTTGAAAGGGCCTCTTAGTGAACAACGAAGACAAAGCATGGATTATGGGCTAATAGTCACGCTGTGTGAGGATGCGTTTTGTAGATGAAGCGTTTGAGGCTTAGAGAGGTTAAGTGATGTATTCAGGATCACACAGCCAGTAAGTGGCAAGTGAAGAGTCATCTGGCTCAGTCAGTCTATTGACTGAGGCTTTCCCTGGAATGATGAGGCACTATATGAATCTCTTCCTCCAAACTGCCTCACAGGCTGCTCTGCGCTCTGTGAAGCTCCTGGGGGGTATTTCACCATTTCTGCGGGGAATTAGCATTCAAATGTCATCACAACCTTGGAGCATATTTCTAGGCCTGTGAGTTCCGAGGAACGTTCTATCCTTTTAAAACAGAGCACTTCACTTAGATAATGTCAGTGAATTTTTGTGGAATATGATTTAAAAGCATACATAAATAAGAAAAAATGAAATTATCAAAATCCAATTTAAATTGAGGCATAAATATGAAAGAATGAAATTATCAAAATTCACAGGTTGTAACACGAAGGTAGATGCTATCTAGATCAATTTATTTGACCAATAATGACGAAAGAAAGAAGTGGAATTAAAAATTGGAATGGAAGTGCTCAGGTTACAGTTGTCAAGTACATAGTACAATACACAAAATTGGACGTATGCGGTTTAGGCTTGACTAAATTAAAATTGACACAAAAAACTGGAAGGCAATAATGACAAAATATGAGCAGTTACAGAGGTTGCCTTGAGGGAGCAGGACTTTCTTTTAGTCTCATTATTCTGTTTTACATTTACCAGTTAGTGTTATAAGTAGGAAAAATAACAAAATCAATGTCACCCCTGAAACCTTTTGGCAGGAGGTTGAGATGTCTAGTTTTTTTTTTTTGTTTTTTTTTTTTGCTAGGGGGTTGTTACTGAGGATTGAACCCATGGCTGCTCAACCACTGAGCCACATCCCTAGCCCTTTTTAATATTTTATTTACAGACAGGGTCTTGCTGAGTTGCTAAGTGCCTAGCTAAGTTGCTGAGGCTGGCTTTGAACTTGTGATCCTCCTGCCTCAACCTCTGGAGCTGCTGGGGTTACAGAGCCATCATGCCCGATTCTGAGATGTTTGGATCTTTGGAATCAATTGTAGAAATGAAACCCTCAAGTCATAGAAATATCCTCTCGTTTGGGGCACAGAGTGGGCAAAGTCAAGGCCTAAAAGTCACAGAAGAAGTTTCTTGGGTTGGTTTTCTGGTTCCACAGAATGGCGCCATCTAGAGGGCTGCAAGGTAGGTGTCTGTACCCTGGGTCAAGGCATCAAGGACAGGACACCCCCCACACACTTCCCCACACCTTCTGGAATGCTTAGGAGCTGGCTGCTCAATGGGTATTTGGTAATAGAAGAAAAAGAGGCAATAATAACCCTGCAATTCCAGTTGTTGTTAATGTAACTCCAGGCTAATATGCTTACTTGCTGCATTTAGCTCCTACAGCAGGTTTCGAGAAACAGAGCTGTCAATAATGTAAGAGAACAGAGGCCTCCTCTCAGCCCTTGTGGTCCCCCAGAGCACAGCTGCCCCCTGCCTCCTCAGAGCCATGCTTACCTCCAGTAACCGATTCCATTTCTAAGGAGACAGAGAACAGTTTATTCAGCTTCAATTTGCTGAGAGGAAAAACCTCCTATTCTCTAATATTAATTCTTGAAGCAGATTCAAAAACAATTTTTGTTCCTTGCCAAGGTTTGGGGCTTTGAAAAATATTAATGTAGACAGTCTTTGAAATATTAGGAGTTGGCAGCCATTGTGAGGATCCTAAACTCAGCAAGGCATAAAAGGAAGCTCAGGACACAGTCTATGCTATCTTATGTGTTGAAATATATATTAAGCTTCCTGTGGAGTAAGGGGCGAAGGCACCCCAGGAAACCAGGGATGTGTACACAGATAGTGTTGCATTCATTTAAAGAAGATCTGACTTGGGGCTAGAGTTGTGGCTCAGTGGTAGAGCACTTGCCTGACATGTGTGAGGCCCTGGGTTCAATCCTCAGCACCACATATAAATACATAAATAAAATAAAAAGACAATTACAACTAAAAAAACAATTTAAAAAAATCTGACTTGTAATAAGGATCGGGGTTATTTGGGGAGCTCTTTCCTTATTTTAAAGTAGGATATTATATCTCCAGATCTGTCCCCTACTTCCACACACATGTAGACACAATTACTGGGATTCAAAAGCCGATAGAAAGTCATCGTGAGAAGATTCGATAGCACAGTTTGGTACCTTTCTTTCTCCTTCATAGATTTAGTACTTTTGTTTTTTCTTTTGACTTTTCTTATTTTTCACATACAGCACATAATGTGTTCCCCAAAGCTTTACAATCAGATTCATATACTTTAGGATTTTAACTAAATAGATTAGTACATCGGAAGCATTGTCGACTCCAAAGCTGCTGAAGTGTTTCATTGGCAGGTGTAATAGTTAGCTTTTTATTGCTGTGCCCGGTGACACCTGACATGAACATCTTAAAGGGAGAGAGATTTATTTGGGTTCAGGGTTTCAGAGGTTTCAGTCCAAGGTTGTCTGGCTCCACAGCTTTGGGCCTGAGGCAAGGCAGCAAGGCTTGGCAGAGGGGTGTGGTGGAGGGAAATTGCTCAGCTCATGGCAGCCAAGAAGCAGAGAGACAGAGGGGAAGGACCAGGGGCAAGATACAGTCCCCAAGGGCACATCTCCAAGGACCCACTCCCTTCAACTAGGTTTCACCTCATATAGTTTCTACCACCTTCCAGTAGTCCAGGAAGCTGTCAATGGATTAATCCACTAAGGAGGTCAGATACCCCATGATCTAATCACTTCCCCTGATACCTACCTCTTTGGTATTAGGGACCAAGCCTTCAACATGAGTTTATGGAGGACACTTCTTATCTAAACCATAACAACAGGTGACAAAGCTTACACTTTTTTAAATTATTAGAATTTTCCATTGGTTCAGGAGAGTAAGAATCAGGGAACAGTAGCACAAGGCTGAAGGAACTAGATTAAGTAGGGTTTTGTTTTTGTTCCATTTAATTGACTAGTTGCCTTGGTGTCTATGTGCTTAGCGGTATTACATCCAAATTTCTCAGTCTCATATAATGAAGATAATTCAATCATCCTGTAGATTCCTTGCTCCAGTCCATCTTCCATCTTACTTTCTAAAGCAGATGTGCTCATTGCCATTGTTTATAAATTTTGGATGGCTCCTTATAGTCCACTGAACAAAAGCCAAACTGCTCAGTATCACATCTAAGACTCAAAACTCTTCCAAATCTAGCAAGAGGCCTCCCTCCCTCCCAGCACTTAACCTCCTCCCCGAGACACTCAGCAGTGGAAGCAGAACCTAGAGGCTTCAGGGGTCACAGATGGAAATGCTTTTCAGAGAGCAGTGGTCCAGGCAGAGGTGATTCAATATGGTGGCCACCATCCATGGGTGGCCACGGAGATTTTCAAATGCAGCTGGCACAACTGAGGCACTGAGTGTTGATTTCTATTTAATTTTAATTAGTTCTAATGTATAACTCAGCTTAGGAAACAATAACCCAAGCAAGGTTTGAAAGGACTGGAATGAAAGTAACTTTGGGTCCTGCCTAGAACCAATCTGTCTAGAAGACAAATGATTGATCCACAGAGAAGAGAAAGGGAAGACGTGTGCACACATGCGCACACCCACATTAAGCCTACAGGCTTAGAAGGACAGGGAGCTGCACATGATACCAAGAGCTGTACAGTATGTACCTAGGAAAAAGTGGGAGGTGTCATCAGGCTGTGGCTCTGGCCCTACCAGGGCTGATTGGTTGTAACCAAAAGTAGATATTTGGTGCACAGAAATGGCCAAACAAAGGATACCAAAGCCAGAGAGGAGTAGAGAAAACATGACTGTTCTTTTCCTCCAGGAACCACTTCCACAGGCAGGAAGCACAGACAGTCACGGGATGGAGAAGGGATGGAGAAGTAGGCGCCCCCCCCCTTTGTGTACTAACTATGGACTCTTTGTTCAGCTCCCTGTTCCACCACTACAGGCTCTGTGACCTCAGTCAGGTTATTTTGGTTTTCTGTGTCTTTTTACCTGCTGGTAAAATGGAGATATGAATTATTGGAAAAACTGAGAATTAATTAGAATAATTAAGGATTATTGAAAGGATTAAGTAAATTAACTCAGCCATTTGTACACAGTGGGCCCTCAATAATCTTACCTACTAGAGTATTATAATGAGTTTGGACATTCTTTATTTATAATTTAGGAGATAAGAAAATGCAGAAATTTGGGCTGGGGATGTGGCTCAAGCGGTAGTGCGCTCGCCTGGCATGCACGCAGGCTGGGTTCGATCCTCAGCACCACATACAAAGATGTTGTGTCCGCCGAAAACTAAAAAATGAATATTAAAAAATTCTCTCTCTCTCTCTAAAAAAAAAAGAAAAAGAAAAAGAAAATGCAGAAATTTGACTGCAATGCAATGATCAGGGTGACCAGCTAGCTGCTCCTAGTTTGGGGCTGTGTTTCCCCATTTTAGCCCCAAAGTCCTACATCCTGATAGTATATCCTCTCAGTCCAGAGCAAACCAGGATGGTTGGTTAACTTGGTTATGAGGGTGGGGTTCATTACAACAGAACATTGAGCCACTCAGTTACCTTTTTGCAAGGCCTATGCCATCAGGGAATGAGTGAATTTCATCCAGGAAGAAGTCTAGGGGAACACACATTTTTGCACATTCATTTCCACCCAGGTATTTTTTCCCTCCACCTCAAAAGAAAGGAAGGGCCACAAACATGCTGTGAACCCTTCCTGTGTGCCCAGCTGCACACTAGCTGAGAGGTACAGTCTAGTATGGTTCCTTGGTTGGGGTTCTCCACCCACAGAGGTGAGCAACCAACACCACAAAAAGATGGACACAGGACACGAGCGAGGCCATAGACTCCAGAGGAAAGGAGAAAAGTCTGAAGGACAGCATGCACATTTAAAGACCAGGAGGAGCGGGTGCCACAGCATGTCACATGGTCACCGACTCCTCTCATCTGTGTCTCAAGGGCCAGAGACACAGCCATGGCTTTGGAACAGGTATAGCAGAAGCTGTGGTCAAGGTGGGAGAGGCCTTCTGGAAGGAGGCTGACACCTCGTGGCCTGTAGCACAATACTGGCATAGTTAGGAAAGACACAAATTCAAGTTTTTTATTAAAAAAAATTATAAAAGCATAGGAGAGAAAAAAAAGGACCTAGTTCATTTTGGCTTTTGGAAAAGACTCAGAGGATTTCTTAATTCATCTGAAATGATTTTAGTCCCATTTTTACTAAAACGTTTTTGTCTTTGATATGCAATTCCCACTAGGGTTTTGGATCAAACAAATGTATTATGAGTTCTACTCGGGGAAGTCATCCCATGAAAAGATCTGCAAGTGGCTGTTGGAAAGGCCCAACCCTGTTTTTTTGGTTGGTTTTATATATTGGGGGAATCAAGCATATCAAAGTAGGGACTTTTAATTTGTAAGACAACTTGAAGTAAAATTGAGCCAAGACCCTGAAAGTCATAATTTTCAATTTCAAGGACTTAGTGACCATGAATGGTTTATTTGCTTCTCAGGAGAGACTAAGAAACCAGAATATTTTAAAAAGCTTTCATAAGTATAGCAATTTATGTAGTATTTGTAAATTCGTTAATCTGTACATTAAAAAGGGACCAATTCACAAATGGAAGACTGGAACAATTGGGTACTGTATCTGATGCTGTATTTCTAGTCAATTTTGCAAAAAGAAAAGTCTGTCAAGGGAGTACCCTAAGTTGTCTCTGAATTTCAGATGAAAGAAAGGGACGCTACCCCCATGACCCCAGGAGGGAGGAATGAGAACAAGGAGCCTGGGGCCTTCCTGGAGTCTAATGCCCACATCATCTCCTAATACTAGGACCCCTGAGTGTGGTTTGATTATTGCAAACTGCATTTATTGAGTTTATAATATTCACTGGCCTGGAAGCAGCGGGTAAATACCTGTCTTCCAGAAACTTAGAGAACTGTGACTAATATGTAAGAAGTGGCTATAAGCACATGAATTGTGATGTAAAATATTCAGGGTATAATTGCTAGGTTGAAAGGAAAAACCTTAACCAGATGTCAAGGGGCACACGCATTTTCTTAATCCCACCAGAAACCTTGGAAACACCATTCCAATAGTGGTTTCGGTGACGAGGAAAGGAAGACAGGAATCAGACAGCTGTGCAGGGGCGAGTCCTGCCTCTTACAGTGCTATCAATGTTCCTATTCCTGCTACATGTTTTCTGATCTAACACAGCTTCAGGTTGGTAGCTGCTCTATCTGCTTTCATTGAAAAATTGCAATAATGTGGATTTGCCTTGTGTCAACCTCTCTCTTTTTTTTAGCATTCTAAGTTTTATTTCATGGAATAAAATGACCCCATTATAGATCAGAAGCTTGAACTGCAAGATGTAATTATGAGGCTAATTCTAGCACTTGGAAAAAAACAAAACAACCACAACAAAATCTAACATGCATATAGAGCTTGTTATGAACCACAAACACTCTGTAAAAACTAATGTGTGAAAACTAATTTAATCCTCCTAACAACCCTATTCATTCAACAACAGCTATTTGGTGAGTACAGATGGCTGTCTATATCTGTGGGTTCTAAATCCATAGATTCAACCAATGGTGGGTTGAAAATATTTGAAAAAAAAAATCAGTATTTTTGCATATGTATTGGACATGCACAGACTATTTTCTTGTCATTATTCCCTAAACAATAGAGTCTAACAGCAATTTACATTGTATGATGTATTATAAGTAATCTAGACATGATTTAAAGTCTACAGGAAGGTGCCAAGACTAAGATGTCTTTAGAGGGGACTGAAGATTCCACAGAGCTGTGTTTCTATGGGGGGTTCCAGAACCCATCTCTGAGGATGCTGAGGGATTCAGGTGAGAGAACAAAGGACTCAAGCCATGTGTGGGCTCAGTCATTTTTGCATCACCTGTCAGAAGTGGCATTGAATCAAACAGACATCAGGTGTGGGGGGCTTCTTTTAAAAATCTTCCAGAAAGAAGTGTTCTTTGCCACCTTCATCGTGGTTTACCTGACCTTCTCTTTATTCTCCAGAGGATACTATATGTGGATATAAATTAAGAAAAATAGCAATAAAAACAAGACCAAATGATCTAGGCAACTCAGCATCTATGATATGTCTCGTTTTCATGAAGTAGATTTATATCATAGCCCCCTCACCCCCCAAAAGCTTTAGAAGGTAAAAAGTAAAAAAGAAAAGAATTTATGTGCAGGGACAGCCCTCAGAGTACGTGAGTACAGGGTGGAGGTTTCTGGAGACTATAACTTGTGGTATCACAATAGATTGAGTGCAGTAGCAGATATGAGAATCCAGCTGCCTTCTACTAAATCAGACATCAAGAAGACTTGTAAAAATGTAAACAGAAAATGTTATTTATGTTAGCATGGAATGGGTTTATTATCATTCTTTTAAAATTAATTATTAAATATTTCTAAAATCCTCGTTTTAAATTTCTAACATAGTAAACATTGACCCACATAGTCAGTGGTGTCCTGGTAAACGTGGGACAAGTGGCTTTCTTGGGGGAGGACAGCCCTGCTCTGAGATGTTAGCTGATTCTATGGTTTAAATATTCCCACTGTGGCTGGTTCCAGGCTACCACTGAACTAGATCTGAGAGCTGGTTCCTTCTCGCTGTAGCACCCCACTGGATATAATTCACATAAACCAAGCTCTTTAGGGGCCTCAATAATTTATACAAGTATATAGAGGTCCTGTCATCAAGAAGACTTGAGAACTACCATTATATGGTTCAATCTCACTCGTGTTTAGGAATATAAGTGCAAAGAAAATTTCTTGAAGGATATACACCAACCTCTAGTAGCATTTACTTCCAGAATGGAGAAACTTAAATTTTACTTTGCAAACTTTTGTACTACTCAAATTTTTTTTTTTAAATAAAAAGCATGGAACTCAGACAGAAAAAGGAGGGAAATAAAAAAAAATTAATTTTAAGGTCCGGAATTTGCCAAGACATCTCTGGGCCTCTGTTTCCAAATAGGTCAAAGCTAACATGGATTGGTTGGAGTACCAGGATTCCCTCCAGCCCCCTACGTCTATGGTTCATGGGTACGTCCATTCATGTGGTCTTACATGTCACTCACATGTGGAGGGAGGCCGTTGCCTTTGAGGGAGGCCATTGCCTTTCCATCCCTCAGAGGAATTGATCTCTCTGGTGATGAGGCCTCTGCCTGCCTTGTTCCCTTTCTTTCCAGCACCTTTTGTCTGTTTGCTCCTACGTGTTCTTTAGGCCTCAGCTCAAGCATCCCTGCTCAGTTCTGAAGCCTGCTGAGTCAGGCCCCCTTGTTATGTACCAGGGGACCATGTTATTGTCTCTCACTTACTGCCTTGTGTAGCTTCCCTGAAAGCAGAGACTGTAGGATCGTCACTCTCTGCTCTCCAGTGTGGGCCTGACCCTTTGCAGAAGAGAACCCTTGGACTTATTTATTCACCCACGCGTGTCCAGTGAGCACCTGCCTGCCCTGGGCATGTTGCTGGGCACTGTGATACCAGTGTGCTCACAGGCACACATGCCACGGTTCACAGGGACCCAGGACCTTGCTGAGCATGAACAAAGCAAGACCAAGAAACCAGGTCTCCTCCATCCAGAGCATGTGCTCCCTCCATGTCTTCCTTCCTAGGTGCTGGGCTGTATGAAGACCACCCTCAAGACGCCCAGGAGAAGTCAGTAGTTGTATTCTGAGTTCTGGGAGGCATTGTTGTGCCAGTGTTCATGATTCTAAAACTCATGATTCAACCCAGGAGAAGATGCTTTGAAAAAAGATAAATACACACAGATGGGGAGGACAATGCAGAAACTGAGGCTAAAACGATTGAAGTAGTCAAATAGATAAGCATATGCAAAACACAGCAAAACTGACCTTGGCTGCATTAATGATGCATAATAAAAAAAAGACTCCTACATTTTAAATATCATATATCTTTGAATCATTTGGAAGTAGAGGGATTTTTTTTTTTTTAAGCGTCTGAGAGAGGGAGAAACAGAATTCCAATAGGCCATTGTTGTGAATGTACCTCTGTCAGGGAAAGGTCTTTGTAGCTAAAGTGAAATGGCATTTCTGTTAATGAGGTGAGCATTTATGAAGAGCTATTATGTATATTTTTCAAAAAATAATAATGTAGAACTCTTCTGTAATGCAATAAATGTCTGGGTTTAGTCCACCTAGACTATTGTCTGAAATATAATGCAATCTCTCACACAAGCACCTATGAATAAATTGAGTCGTATCTTGCGAGTTGGAATAATTCACAAAGCTATGGTAAATGCTTTTCTTATTAAAGATTTCATACAGTAAAAAGTGAGCATAATAACCACCTTGCCCAGATTTCACTTAAAAACCAGTTCTGTTGATGAGAAGAATGACTGCATTTCACACATGGAAATTAACTCAGTTTTATCAGATGATACTTTCCAACTCAAGTCCAGCTCATAGTAATTAAAACATGATGATGTTTCAGGAGTCAGGTACATCTGAAATCCAAAAGAATGAAAAAAACAAAACAAAATAAAACAAAAACCCCCAACAAGATACATTGGTGCTTTTGAAAATCTGGAATTGAATTCTAAAATGAGTTTAAGTGATGTGTAACTTCTGTTCAGCAGAGTCACAGGTCAAATCATCTCTCCATTCATCAAGGTCAAAGTCCAAAAGGTAGAGGGTGACTTTGTGAAGTTTGACTGGCAGTGAAATGTGAATATTTTATACAAGTTTCCTCAAAATGGCTGCCCTGAAGTGTGGGATTCCTGTAGTGTTTTTTCCCTGAGCACAGACTCTTCTAGATCCCTGGAGGAGCTGGTCCCCAGGGTCAAGCCCTGAGGATGCTTGGATAAAGATGGTGGAACGTCTCAGCAAGTATACCACTGGCTCCTATTAAATCTTGGGGCATTTTGGTCCACAGAGCTTGGGTTTGCTCCCTAGAGATGGCAATACAGCATGCCTTGGCACCCATCCAAGCCCTGTGTGCTGACCAGCAGGACAGATGTAAGGATTCCTTTATTGGCCCAAGTGGTTGCTACATTTAAAAACTATGTTCAATGAAGTAGAACAGGCAGTGGGAATCAGAAAAAATGTATTTGGGGTAAATATGCTTAGTTTGGCTTGAGGTTTTCTTTGAATCAAAGCCTTTACTGAAGTCAACCTTTACTAGGAAACAAATGGTACACCTGACATTTTGTTTTAAAAAAAACAAAACTTTAAAAAAGTCACTTTTTTGTGTGTGTTCTGCAGCATAGCTGAAACTTCTGATGCAATTTAAAATCAAGCACTTCCTTTTCAAATAGAATCCCTAGGTTGAGGTCTTTAAAAAAAAACTGATAGAAAAAGTAACTTTGATGGCATAAATCATCAGAATGTTCAGGAGAACCGTGGAAATGAAACCATCCTTTCTTTTAAAAGCAGATCTGATACCTGACTCCTGGAGGTTATCACTTAAATCAGAATCTTTGACCAAAGAAAACATTCGGAAGAATAATCAATCACTTAAAAGCACTTGAAGGTGCTGAGGAGGTGCTGCTTATATAAATATAAATATTCAAGGAGATGTAAAACCAAGCTACTGATGAACACACAGATTAGAAGAAGCCTTAACAGACAGCTTAAAAGTTTTTAGCGTTCTGCCCCAAAAATCAGGGTAGTTTTTATATCACAAAATCTGCTAGTACATATTGTTTCTCAGTTAAGACTGATGTGCAAATAGAAACTCAGAGTCAGGCTATGTCCCACACTGCTCATGCGACATCTGGGTGCTATATTTTCATGTCCAGTTAGAAATTATCAATTTTTATGTTTTTTTGTTCCTTTTTTTGTTTGCTTAACTATAGATAACATTGAGTGACTTGCTTGAAATTAAATATTAAATAAGCTTTTGGAAATAGAATTTATTTATCTTTTTTTTTTTTTTAAATGGGAATGGTGATTGGACCCAGGAGTGTTCTACCACTGAGCTGCAGCCCCAGTCTTTTTTTTTTTTAAAGAGAGAGTGAGAGAGGGGAGAGAGAGAGAGAGAGAGAGAGAGAGAGAGAGAGAGAGAGAGAGAGAGAGAGAATTCTTAGTATTTATTTTTTAGTTCTCGGCGGACACAACATCTTTGTTGGTATGTGGTGCTGAGGATCGAACCCGGGTCGCACGCATGTCAGGCGAGCGCGCTACTGCCTGAGCCACATCCCCAGCCCCCCCAGTCTTTTTTATTTTTTGAGAGAGTGTCACTAAGTTGATGAAGCTGGCCTCAAACTTATGATCCTCCTGCCTCAGCCTCCCAAGTTTCTGGGATTTCAGGCATGAACCTGGTTCTTTCTCTATAATCAAGTACTTAAATATGTCCCTTATGGTGCAATGGGACTCTAGAATACTTATGACTCATGATTCAAAGGTGCTCTTTGTAAGGGAGGGAGTTGCTGAGTAGAATAAGTTATTCTAAGATAGAAACTCTTGAGAATGTGAAAGGTTCTAAAATTCTTATCACAACATGAAGGATATTTGCACATAAATTTTAACTTTAAATACACATTTGATTTTTCTTTAAACACGTAAAATACACATTTGATTTTTCTTTAAACACTTACTCTATTATGTATAAAATGTTCTATTTTTGCCCAGTTCTGAAAAATTACCAACTCGTGCCTTAGTCAGCTTCTAAGAAATATTGTAAGGTTTCTCCTAACTCTATGTGGTAGAGAATGCTAATTAGAATCACTGTCGTTTAAGGAACACCTCTGTTGATGAAACTACAGACTTGATTTCTGTGTCTTAAGCCCCAAGACCGACTCTTAAGAAGATATTGCTGACTGGAGCTCCAGATAATTCAGGTGAAGAAGAAGAGGAAATTTTTTACTCTTTTCTAGATTATCTATAGTATAGGACAGGATAGATAAACCCAAAGTTCCTATCAATTATATACTTAGCAACTTTAAAAGCACATTCATGAAAAGCATCATATATATATATATATATATATATATATATATATATATATATATATTTCTATATCATATATTTCTATATGAACACATCCTATATTGCTATATGAACTTGAGACTGGGAAATGAGAGGCAAGCTGTGGGATACTTTGGATGCACTAACTAGAGATGGAAGACAGGTAGGTTGGTGAGGTGGAAAAAGAACTGGGCTTGGAATCTATTCCAATCTCATTTTCACCATGTGTCTAGACTTGTGTGGTTGCATGTAAATTGGTTATCTCTTATCTCAGCTTCCTCCTTGATAAAATAGGTGCTAATAATACCTATAGATCATGGGCTATTGACATGAGGATTAATATGCTAATTTTCATTAAAATGCCTTAGACAGTAGAGGACAAATATTCAGTAAATATTAATCAAATCTGTATTTTATCAAGTCAAAAATTAAACAAGTGAGAATAGATCCCCACTTTTAGTGTAGTGTTTACACTTTTATATGCTATGATTACTATAATGAATTTGTGAAGACATTGAACCTCTGTTTGTGTGCTGTGAGTACGTGAACCAGTCACTGTACAAAGACCGTGCCAAGTTTTGGTTTGGGCATGTGACTGTCTTCCCAGATTTAAGGATTTGGGTGATGTTTTGGAAACTACCCCCCCGCACCCGCCATGAAAATAAATGCCTTTCTACAAACTCAAATCTTGATGTTTCTGAGTCTCTACTTACTCACACAGAATATTAAATCCCTCGCAGAGCTTCCTTTTCTCTTGAATGTTTATAGAGATCCCAGAGGGGAACTTCATCAAGTGAGTTGAATGTCCCCCAGGTCAGTGATTCTCAAGTGTCGCTGCACATTAGAAGCACCTGGGGAACTCAACACAGTCCTGCTGCCAATAAAATCAGGATCTCTGGAGGATGAGCCTGATGTTGAGTTTTTTAAAGCTCTCGGTGATTCCACTGTGCAGTCTGGCTTGTTGTTCCCCCTTCAAATCACTTGGACATTCTGAATCTGATCAGCTGGATCTCAAACCTCTGCTAACTGGCAGGACCTCAGCATCTCCTTACCCAGTGTTCAGTGTTTTTTTAAAATTCTACCTCATTAGAATCAGGCAGAATCAAAAATATTGAAACCGCAGGCCCCACCTGAGATTTAAAAAACAAACAAACAAATAGAAATTGTGGGTCTGGAGACCAGGCATCTGGGATTTATTAAAAAAAAAATCTGATGTGTACCCAGAATTCTTGGTGGTGAATTACTGCTCTGGGAATTTTCAAGAGGAAGGGCCAGGGTGGCACACATCATCAGAGTGTAGAGTTGACCACCACCAAGTTCCGCCTAGTACTCTGCCTGGCCACGGGGAAGACCCTGCCTGCAGCAGCTTGCCCTGGCTTTGTTCCAGGCCGTTTCCTTGCCTCCCTGTCCCCTCACTGATGACTTGCCACCTGCAATTCTAGGACAGCTTTACTCCTCGGGGCACCTGCTATTTCTGCTGCTGGCACCTTAAGCTCCATATTTGCTTGTCTTCTGGTCTCTACCCCTTCTGTGTCTCTCTAACCAGTATAGGAAAACTTTCTTGTTTTCCAGTGTGTGTGTGTGTGTGTGTGTGTGTGTGTGTGTGTAGTTCTTTCAGGGATAATCCCTTAGAGTTTACTTGCACATCTGCTCAAAATCATTCAATTTTACTGCTCAGGATTCTGGGAAGAGGGGTGGGCTTCAGTAGAGTCACCCGTGTTCCCAAACAGTCCTGCCACCTTTTGCCTCAGCTTTGCCCATTAGTGCTCTCCTCCTCCTCCTGGTGCAGGCTGGCCATCTGATGAGTGGGCTGAGAGGGCCCACTTCATTCTCAGGATCCCAGGAGAAGGCGCTGACCCTCACACTGTGTCAGATCCCTCCCCATGCAAACAGAGTTTCCTCTTCAACAAAGTTTCATCTTTCTCACCTCTGGCTTCTTGCCTTACCCCGTTCTTCACACATGAATCCTTACGTTACTGTTACTGAATCCCAATTATGGATAAAGTTCAGATTCCTTCCCTTGCATTGCCAGGATTCTGGCTGCATACCTGTGTTAGTGCCTGTGAACATTCTGGAGGTTGAATCAGCCCGGGACATAAGGGACACCCTTAAAGAATATTCTTGCCTTGTTCTGTAGGACAGTATATCTGAGTCCTAGGAACAGCACAGCAACTACATGAAACATTTGGTACAGGCAATGAGAATGAAGTGTTGCCCTAAAATCACACACTTTTCCCTAGGTTAGATGGTCTCAAAGTCTTTTAGTCCCTAGAATACTTGAATGATTCACAAGTCCCTTATAGACCTCAACTTGATATGATAAAAGAAAGCCAAAAGCCCAACAGTAAATCAGCCCGAAGGGGAAAAAATGGGTGTGTTTTCCTAAGAGAGTACTGTGAATCATTGATTTATGCCAGAAATGAATACAGGCAGTGTGGCCAAAAGGAAGCACTGAGATACCAGCCTGCAGACCAGCATTGGAGAACTCCTGTATAAGGACATAAAATGGTAAGACCTAGTCACCCTCATGGCTCTGGGGAAGACCCTGCTCACAGAACTTGAACTATCCAGAAAGGTGTCAGAACTCCAAGTGCTAAAACTCTTCCCATTCCCATCCTCAGGGCTGGCTCTGAACCCCTTTCTGCCTGGCTGTGTTCAGTTGACCAAGACAGCTTGTGCCCTGGCCCTGTGTTGGAGGCCTGTGTGCTGTCATCCACACTTTCTGCATCTGCAGAAAGGTGACAGAGTCAGGAGCAGAGTATGAGGTCAACTTTTTGGAAATCCAAAGTAACACTTTCTCCAGATGGGAGTCTCAATGACCCTGTTTCCACAGATCTCTGGGGAAGAGAACTGTGTAAACTCAGGTGCCTATAAGGACTAAGAGAAGATGAGACATTCATTCCCAACAGAAGAATTCTCTTTGATCAAGTATCTTTTCCCTTCTTGTTTGTCCTTGAAATTTTAATTGAACCGAACAAGGCACAGTAAAAAAGGGAAAGGCATAGGTTTTTGTTGTTGTTGTTTACAGTTTGGAATCAAAGGGAAAAATAAATCAGAAATAGCTTGATACCTGGGTGCTCCCTATTGAAGCAGGGCCATTGTAACAGATATTCTCTTCTACCACAAGAACAGATTGGTCCCTCCTGCTTCCAATCAAGTTCATTTTCAATGGGACCCAGAATAGTTCCATCAAGTGACTTTCCTAAAACTAAACTTCTTCTCACTTATTAGATTTCCCTTTATTCAGAGTTCTATATCATCTCTCCACTGATGGGATTCTTTGGATTTTTTGAGCTGGGCCTCTCGAAATAATTCAATTTCTCTTCTGAAGAAACTGACCCAAGACTTGAAGTTTTATTAAAATACAAATGTCTAATCTTTCAAGACTGTCAAGGAAATGGCATCCTTAAGTTTGGCAACATTCTTTAAAAAAAAAACACACTCAGGCACACATATTCCACCTTTCTGCGGTGCGTTCATAAAATTTAATTAAAATGAGTAGAAAAATTACAGTAATTTCCATTTGTCATCCCCAAATGCCATTATGAGACTGGAGCCCTTCATACCTGCACCTATCAAGCAGGGCGATAAAACTGTAATGGGCTATTAAAGGGGGTTACGCCACCGCCATCCTTAGAAATTTTAAGGTAATAACGGATGGCCATCTGTCTTGAATGTCGGGCAACAGACTGGCTGATCTCTAAAGTCCATCCAGATAATATTTTTTTTGCATATTGTATTAAATCAGGCCAGACATAGAAGGTTATGGATCTCATATATTTATATGTTGATATCTAAGGATCGATGATATTTATTTTTATTTTCTATAAGTGAGAAAGAGCAAAGCAGCCATCTTTCCCTGTGAGTTTTATCTTTACAGCCCCACCTACCTTTGAACTTCTTTGATTTTTACGACTTAAAATTCCCAGCTGCAATTATATGCTATCATCAACAAACACAGATGTGTGATTAAGAAAGCAGGAGAGATTTACTTGAGCAGTCCAACGACAGTGTTGTCAGAGAACAAAATTTGACATGAAGAATCGTCCAGGGGAAGATAAAGAGTTTTCTACTTGTCTGTAGTGCTCACTAAGCCTGGGCTCTAGTACCCAGAACACAGAAGGTCCTCACTATTTAGGGAGCCAATTGTCATCTGTGGCCTCTGCAAGTTGGTTGTGGAGTACAGACTTCTGGATCAGGGGCTCAGACAATAATTCTTTCCGGGCACTGAAAGTACAGCCTGTTCTTGCCCTGATGTGGGAGCTCCGCTCTAATTAGCATTTAAAAGGGAACACTTATTAGCCAAACTACTAAATGTCCTTTATACAATATAATGAGTTTCATTGAAAAGAATCACCAGCTTAGCTAAGGAGAAATTTAAACACTTTGCCATCATTTATAAATTCAACCCTTCTAGAGATGGTATTTTTAAAGGTACTTTGAATGAAAGGAAGAAAAGTGGTAGGAATCTTGACAAAAGAAATGTAATTAGAGTGAAAAATAAAGGCAATTCTATGCTCTATGAAGATATCTTTGATCTTCTCAGAAGCCAGGAGGCAGGGGAACTGTTACCCAGGACATTCTCTCTCCACTGGGCTGCAGAACAGGTAACTAGGATGGAACGTGACTGCTTTTGTTAAGTGTCGCAGAAAAAAAAAATGGACAAAACCATAATCAAAAACCACTGTAATGTAAATCAATAAGGCAGAGACACACTGCAGGAAACTCACACGA
Source organism: Spermophilus citellus (assembly GCF_964194105.1). Lineage (NCBI taxonomy): Eukaryota > Metazoa > Chordata > Mammalia > Rodentia > Sciuridae > Spermophilus > Spermophilus citellus. Next base: position 40,361,501 of record NC_138188.1, read on the forward strand.
GCAATGGAATTGTGCTTGATTTTTCTTTCAATTTCTCAGGATTACCCTAGACACTTGCCTCGTGCCTCCAACTCATTAAATTTAAATGAATGCATGCTTTCAGAATTAAATAAAACCATTCATTGGAATACATTGTTTCACCTCTCTATTTTTTTAATCTCGGAATGTTAATGGTCATAATTCATTCGTTCATTAATTTATTTATTAATTCAGCAAAGAATTTATTGAGCCCCTAAGTCCGAGATAAAACCAAATGGTAAATTTCTGTAAACTTTATACATAGACCACAGCATCCTAAGAGATGAGATGGGACAGAAATATGTCTAGAGTCACAAAAGATTAAGGTAAACTTACAGGTGATATGTGTAAGTCATTTACTGGAGGGAACTGCAGGGAAGACAAGGACCACGTTTGCTTCCAAATAACTCTTAAAACCACCAATAGGGACAAGCATTCTTCTAATTCCAAAATGTCCTTTTTTCAGTCTTTCCTCAATGATGCTATGAAGGTTATTTGGGTCTTACAGGGTAGAGTTTTCCAAAATCCATTGAACTGAGACACCAAATGTTCCCCTTGAACTCACCTCTGCATTTGAATTCTCAGCTCTCTGCCACATGCCCTTTCCTGTCCTCAGCCTCTACCAGCCACCAACCCACCCCAACCTACTTCTCTTAGGCAACCCAGGTTGCAATGTCACCTCTTTGTTTCTGAGACTTGTCAAATTCTTTCTTAGCTTTGTGCTTTTGCATACCTTGTTCTTTCTGTTTTCAGGCCCCAAGAACTCTGCATATGTATCTTGGAATCATTCTTACACACAAACTCTAAAACCCCCAACCCTCCAGTTAGCTCACCATGAACACTTTGCCTCCAGAAAGCACTTCAGTCCTCTGGTTCCCATGACAGGCTGTGCTTCCTTCTCTGTTATCATCTGCTACTTAGGACTGTTGTTTGTGCATGTGAGTGTGTGCACGCATTTGCACAGGTTTTTTTTTTTTTGTGTGTGTGTGTGTGTGTGTGTGTGTGTGTGAGAGAGAGAGAGAGAGAGAGAGAGAGAGAGAGAGAGTATGTGTGTGTGTGTGTGTGTGTGTGTGTGTGTGTGTGTGTGTGGTCTCCTTCTATATTACAACCTCCTACGGGTCAGAATTCTGTCTGCTTTGCCTCTGTCCCCCTGGTTTCTGGCATGGTGCCTGCCATGCTGCCACTGCATGGGGCTTGGTATACTCTCAGCCCATGCTAGAATTGAAAATCTGGAAAGCCCTTCAGTCATACCCTGAGAGGCTGAGTGCGGGCAGTATGAGGTTTGTTCTCTCTACCCATGGAGCTGGCAATCTTAGAAAAAGCCATTGCAACCACTCACTCAGGAGCTGAAAATTTTTCCAAGAAGAACCATCCAGTTCCCAGCATGAAAATTTTCACCCCAGTATGAACCAAGGATTTGGATGTTTGAATCCCTCATCCTTAGATTTAATTTGACAACTTGTTAAATTGGTCTACCCAGTCATGTGGCTTCAAGATCAATAGCAAACCCTGGCCCTGTGTTGCATATCACTGCCCAGCCTTAGTCGAGGAAGAAGAACCGAATGTATGCTTTATGTTCACTTATAGGCTATTAGACCTAGAGAAAGATATTTAAAATCCAGTCCTTTGGTTCAATAAATCACTTTACAGATGATAAAAGTGAAGATCATGTGTGTTAAATTAATTATCCAACGCCCTGCCATTAATAGGAGAGGTGGGGGTGAGACTCTCTGCCAAGTGCTCTTTCTACCATGTCATCTCATCCCTCCCATTTTCCAAATTCTTTACTTGAGTTTTCTTACAAAGTTATGCACAGCACATCCAATTTGGCTCCCATTGTCTTATTTTTTTAATTGGAAATTTAAATTTGGACTTGCATTGCTGCTTTTCCTTTCAATGGTGATAAAAACTAAAAATATCATCTGGGGAGGAAAAGGAAATAAAATAAGCATCTGGAAAGAATGTTCTATAGTGAAGATGTCATTGTTTGCCCATAAATGCCAGATAAAGACTCTGGCTTTTCAAAAGCAAGTATATGGGAGCATCTATATCTAATCCAACTTGGATTTTAGATAAAAAATTAAAATGCACGGAAATTGGTAGATTTCCAAAGATGATGGGGTCAAATATGAGATAAATGAGTATCTGAATTAAGTGCAAATGTAATAAAGGTAGCCAAACATTCCTTCATTCACCCATCCATCCACTCAAGGCTCATTGAGGAAATGCAGTTGAGCTTCACAAATCACTACCACCCATCTACTAATCAAAGAGTATTTAATAAGAGGCAAAATTATCTGATCCACCAAATTATAAAATCTGAGTTTGAAGTCTGACCTTATGACATGGCAAACGCTCTAAGACGACATCTTTTCTTACTAAATCAACTGTATCAGCTCACAAAATCATTGTTATTTCTCCCACTTTAAAAATAAAAAGTCTTTCCTTTGACCCTACTTTTTTTTTCCTTTACAGAAAAATACCTTTGAAAGATTTGTCTATGCACAGTTTCCTACTTTACTCCAATTCTTTCTGAACCCACAATGATCAGGTTCCCCCTGCCATTCCACCAATATGGCTCTTACCAGTGATAACAATAGCTCATGTTCTTTGTCTTTCCTGATACTTGGCAGCATTTGGCATAATTCATCAAGCCCCTTCTTGAGACATACTCTTCCTTTAACTTCTAGGAAATCATACTTTTCTGGCTTTTCTTTCTCTTACTGGCCATGATTTCTCCTTTGCAGGTTTTTGGCCAGTTAATAGGTGAGTACCTCAGGGCTGGATTTTTGGACCTCTCCTATCACTCTCCTTGAGATCTTGCATTAGCCAGTTTTCTGTAACTATGACAAAACACTTGAAGTACTTGAGTTACAAAGTGAAAAAGTTTATTTTGGCTTTCAGTTTTGGAGGGTCCAGTTCATGATTGATTGGCCATGTAGCTTGGGACCTGGGGTGAGATAGCACATCATGGCGGGAGAGTACCTTATGGCCAGGAAGCAAAAGAGAAAGAGAAAGGGCCCAGGGTCCCACAGTGCTCTTTAAGGATATGTCCCTGGCCTAAGGAGCTCCCACTAGGCTCCACCTCTCAAAGGCTTCACCACCTCCCAATAGTGCCACTTTGGGGACCGTGCATTTAACATATGGGTCCTTGGGGACATTCAACATCTGAACTACAGCTGATCCCCTCTAGTCTTGTGTGTTCAGTGTCATTTCCATGCTATGACCAACAACATTGTATTTCTAGTCTAGACTTCTCCCCTGAACTGCAGAATTCGTGTCAACTGGCTGTCCCACAGCTGTGCTCCATGCCCGACAATGACACCTCCATTCTTTCAAAACTTAAATCCCATCTCGGGCATACCTGTTCTTGTTTCCAGTGTATTCCCATGTCATTTGTCACTGTTCTGATGTTGTCTCTGGTGCTCTCTCCTCTGGTTCACTCTGATCCAGACACATGGGTCCCCTTGCTTCTGTTGCCTTTGTTATCTGTTCTTCCCAATTTCTGGATGGTTCTGCTCCGAATATTCACATGACTCCCTCTTTCAGTTTCTGCACCTTCTCATTAAGGCCTTCCCTGGGCATCCTATCTAAAATTACAACCCCGACTCTCCATACCAACCATCTTGTCTTCACACTCTGCCTTGCTTTTGGCTTTTGCAACTTACGAGAAATATACTACATCTTTTGCTCATCTATTTCTATTCCTTTAAAAAAAGTTTCTAGCAGAAGACTCTATTTTGTTCACTGTTGCATACCCAGCATCTTGAGCAGTGGCTGGCACAAAGTAGGCTCTCAGAAAATATTAGTCCAATGAATGAAGGTAATTAGAGGTAATAAGAAGAGCTACCTCTTAGGTAGAAAGGTAGGAAGAAAGCAAATGAGATAAGTACTTTGTACATGTTAATGAACAATAACTGTTCGTTATTCACATTCATATCCTATACCCTTGTGGATCTGTTGGAAATAATTTTTAATCAGGAACTGAAAGAAGGGAAGGAGAATTTCTAGTTAAGAGGGATGGTGTAGAAGTATATGGTTTTGCATACCAGCCTCAGGCAAGGTAAAGACAGTTGCTGGAAACACTTGGAGTTTGGCTGAGGTAACCAGTTAGCACCCTGCCCTGGGGGGTGAGGAGAAGAGATGGGGTGAGAGGCAACTGGGACTTGTGTGAATGGGTCTGTTGGGTCTGCACACAATCTTCGGATGACTCAGTGTGAGACCTCCAGACTGCAGACTGCCATGTCTGAGGCCCACCTTGAGCATCCCTAGAAGCTTGCAGCTTCCAGGGCAAGAGGCAGGGCTTCCGGGATCTGTGTGTCCCAAGGACTGAATGTGCACACACTAAAGTAACAACCCCTCCAAGTCAGGGAGAGGGACTGCTGCACATGTTCACACCCTCTTTAATAGGATGCTTTGCCTCCAAAGTGCAGATTGTCATGGCAGGTAACAACCCCAGGATCTCCATTAGGCTCCCTGGTGTCACACACAGCAGTGTACAACGTTTTTTCAAGCAAAAAATTAGTTCACCTACATTCCCAGGATAATGATCATTTACAAAACATCTTAAGGTGAAAATGTAATTTTGTAAAAGGCCATCTAATTCTTGAAGCTATAAAGAACACACAATTCTCCAAAACCTTCCTATCCAGAGATAGTTATTTGATTAGCTGGTATAGACAAAGTTGATGAATAAAATTCCTTTGTAAATCATATCACCTTTGGATTTTATAACATAAAGTTGATTTCCATGGATTTTCCCTAGACTTCACTGAGTGACTTCCTATTCCTCTATTAAACAGTCCTGGGAAGAGAAGCAAAGAAGCTATGCTAACGCTCCTTCTAATGGCATGGGAAGATGCAGAGGGAGGTACTGTGTCCTGCACCCATGTGATGATGTCAGATAATCCTTCTAAACCTCCTCCAGTTTCAGATGGGGTATAGAGGTATCTCTATACCACATGCCTCACCATTTCTCCACAACTTGTAATTGGTTTCCCACATTGAGTTTGAACTTTGCTTGCTACCCGAGCGTGGATGTAGCCAAGGACCTCTGAGCTCATCTTGTTTAGAGTGGAGACCTTGGAGTCTCTATACTGGAGTGCAGGTTATCCCTGGGCATAGGTGTGCATAGATATGCATGTATATATAAATACATACATATGCTATATATGTGTGTATTATGAGAGAATAAATAAATAGAAGATGATGGATCCTGAAAGGAAAGAAGCAAGCAAAGGCATGAGAAGGGAGTGGGAAGGAATTAGCAGGTGTTAATTCCTAGGATGACCCAGACACCCAGCAAAGAAGGCAGTGTGGGGGACAGGACAGGGCTATGCAATTATCTAGATGTTAAAGAATGAACTTGTAACAGTCTCCCTCCTTGAAAGAGAGTGCTGTGAAACGAACCTGGAAGCCCATCAGGGAGCACTTGTCAAGGCATTCAGAGGGAAAACAGAGGATGGAGGGCACTGATTTGGGCTTTGTCTCCCCTAGGTGCTGGGCTGCTATCTTGCCATGAGTCGAGTTATCTCTGAAGTTCTGATGAGCGGTCTCCATAGCATGGCTTAAAAGTACAAGTCCCTACAGGAATCAGCTTCCCAGCATACAAATGCTCAGAGAATGAGAAGAGTCCAGGAAAAACCAACCCTTTAAGCCCTAGAGGATGCTAACAGTCTTCAAAATGATAAGGATCCTAGAAGACTATGCATTGGAGGTTCTTAGATTTGGTGTTTTTTTTTTTTTCCCTTTTGGTTGATTTCCTTTATTTTACTTAGGAGCCGTCCAAATTTCTGTAAATGCATTTTGTGGTTGCTCTGAACCATCTGAGGTGAGGGGCAGGGAGGAAGAGTGGTAGAGTGGTAGAGTCCCTGCGCGGGTATAGGCAGAATCAGGACCAACTGAGCTTGGGACGTGACAGATAGCAATGAGAAGAACCTCTAGGGAGAGCTTGAAAGCAAGCCCTCAGGAACTCCTGCTTAGGAAATCCTGGCCAATTACAGGTTTCTCTTGGATGTCCCTTTGCTTTCTCTACATCCCAAGTTTCAGTGTCATCAGGTTTATTAGAGCAGCTTCTCTGCCTTCATTTGCATTTGAGGAATAATTCAATCTAATTCTTCGCCAGCCCTTATGTGTTAGTAAGCTTTTCATTGCTGTAACCAAAATACCTGACCAGAACAACTTAGAGGAGGATAGGTTTATTGGGGATCACATTCTCAGAAGTCTCAGTTCACAGACAGCAGACTCTATTGCTTAAGGCCCAAGGTGAGGCAGGACATCATGGTGGAAGGGCATGGTGGGGAAGCACTGCTCGATTCATGGCAGCCAGGAAGCAAAGAAAGGAAGAGGGGACCACAGACCAGATGTACCCTTCCAGGGCACACTTCCAGTGACTCAGCTCCTCCAGCCATGCCCCATCTGCCTATAGTTACCACCCAGTCAGTCCATTCAAACTAGGCTGGACTGATTAGGTTACAGCTCTCAGAATCCAATCATTTCACCTCCAAACATTCCTGCATTAACACAGGATACCTAAATCCACACCATAGCATGCTATATCCCTACTCTATGCCACGTAACTTTTCAGTGCCCTTCCAGTGTGGACTGGGAATCTGCTTGGCCTCTTGACTTTGAACTTGGCCATATGATTTTCTTTGGCCAACAGGATATTTAAGAAATGTCATGTGGGCAAATGGTTGAAATGAACTTGCTTCAACAATGGGGCATATTCTTCAACCAGAAAAATGACAGGCACAAGACAAAGGTGCCTCAGTCAAGCTTACCCTAGAATAGAGCCTCTGACAAACCCACAGACATACAAAAAGCTCAGTTGATATAAGCAGAGCCACTAAGTCCAACCCTGGTCAAAATGTCTGAGTCTCGTGGGTGATAAATAAATGTTTAATGTTGGATGCCACTGATGTTTATGATTGTTTGTTACATGGCAAATGCTAACTGATACAAGTGCCTGTAATTCATGTTCCTCTTGTCTTCCAGAGTGATATGTCTAAAATGGAACTCCAGCTATCCTAAAATTATTCTGCCTAAGGACCTTTAAAAACTTCATGTTTGGTACTATTGCTCTATAATATGGTTTAAGGTCTGGTATAATGGTGTCACCTGCTTCACTCTTCCTGCTAAGGATTAAATTGTAATGCATTCCACTGTCATTTATTTAAAAAAAACCCTAATAATAATAATAAACAAAACAACAACAGCAACAACAAAAACCACATCATGTTTGGGCTGAATTGTGCTGCCCCCAAATTCACGACTTTCAGAACCTTGGAATGGGATCTTATTTGGAAGTAATTACAAATGTAATTAGTTCAGATGAAGTCGTATTGGAGCAGGGTGGGCCTGGGACCCAACATGACTGGTTAGGCACACAGGGAGAATGCTACATAAACATGAAGGTCAAAGTTAGGATGATGCATTTATAATCCAAGGAACATCAAAGGTGCCCCGAAAACCACCAGAAGCTAAGACAGAGATAGTCCAGATTTCCCCTCACATCCTTGGAGAGAACTAATTCTGCCAACACCTTCATTTTAGTCTTTTGGACTGGAGAAGTGTGAGACACAATACATTCTTATTAATTATGGTACTCCCCATTATCTGTAGGATAACATTCTTCCCAAAGTATGTGAGTCCTTTCATAAGTTGGTCTTGGCTCTATCTATGGTCTCTCCTTTCTGAATCCCCCTTGACTCAGCCTCACCCTAAGCACCAGCCACACTGAATCATTTTCAGAGCTTCAGTCAGAGACTTTGTCCCTGCTGATCCCTTGGCCTCAAGTGCCCTTCTTGCTACCTTTCGTCCCCTGCTGGACCCCAAATCTTTATATCAGTACTTTAGTTTGCTCAAGGTTGGGCATTGCCTCTGACAACTTTCTCCTGATTTTCCAGTCCCAACTGGAAGACGCCCTACTGAGTGTTCTCAAACACTCAACACAGATGTTTCGATCACAGTCCTTAACACAGGATTCTTGTTCATTACACACCTTCATCCTCATCAATAGACTTGAGGAACTTCTTGAAGGCAGTCATATACTGTCTTTGTATTCCTAGTACCCAGCAGAATGCTTGGCACAAAGTGGCTGTGTAAATAATGTTTATGGAAGGAACCTATGTACGCTCACATGCAAATAACCAAACAGATGTGTTCTCAGAATAAAGGAGATACATTCTGCTGGTGAGACAACTGGCAGTTGAATTTGCTTGGAAGCAGAAGCACTCATTTAAAGACCAAACATCATTTCCGTATTCTTCCTCTCCTTCTCTCTCTATAACTACTCAATCTCACATGCTTTACAATGCTTTTAGATGTAAGTGACTGTGAATTATCACTGACGGTAGGCCGAAATCTTTGAGACTGACAGTCTATGTTCCCCATCTCTCAGGAGGAAGAGACTATTATAACTATATTTTTTGCTTACCAAGAGAATTGTTAATGGTTATCCTGGAGGGGAAAAAAATCTATAAATATCCAACCCTTAATGAAGCCTTAAGCTTACTTTCTTCTTCACTAAGAAAATTCTTTCTGAATGCACAACCATTACACCGACAAAGAGACAAAGCCTGTAGTGAGTTTTTTCTTTTACCTGTTTAGTCCTCATTTTGGAATCTGATGACAGGTTGTTGTAGGTATAGTGTGCCTGTGTGACTCCACAGAAGAGAACAGCGACTATCCCTGAAATTCAAAAACAGACCAGTCAAAATTAATTTTCTTTCCCATCTAAGTCAGAAGGTAGGGTCCTCCCAGCTGAAAGATAGACTTTGGTGCCAGTAGAGTCAAAACTCTTAATAATGACCACGATAATGAGACCCAGGTCAATCTCACCACCTGCTTCAAACATGAGTCTTGCAGGCTTACACATGAAGGAAGGCACTATGAAGTATTCCTAACAAAAATGAAAAGCAGATTCCTCTTGGAGATAAAGGTCTCCCTGGTCATGAGTTGGAAAGTTATCTTGGAAACACATGAACAAAAGACACTGTAGTCACCTCTGGGCTTCTTGTAGCCAGTGCCAATTACTTTGCTGAATTTTATGTTAAATATTGATATCTTCTCTCAGACATTTGCTTTCTACTGTGTACCTTGGGGAGCCTGAAAAAGGTCCTATCATGCCATAATTTAATATTAAAAGCCATGAGTCACAAGCCTAAGTCAACAAGGGTTTTGTGGCTCCTGCCAATGCTCCTACTTGCCAAGCAAGAGAGAGAAGTCCTATGTGTTCCTTCGCCTTTTTGGCAAAGCTGGGTGCCCTGTCTTTCGGCAGCTGAGTATTCTCAGGCACACCCTTGTCCACCACCCCGCAAGACCCACACTCCTTGAAAGTAAGCTGGTTGTTTTTATGTGCTTCCCAGCAGCAGCGGGCCATCAGCTAGCTGTAGGGTTCATTTCTTAAATTGCATTCTACTCAGCTTTTAATACTGTAGAAGACAGTGTGCACTAGATGGTTCTTGGGTACACAGGGATAGCAGTGATGAGACAAAATGTGATTTGTCCCAGGAATTGTTACTCTCTCTGTTTTTTCCCCCTGGGCTGTATTGGGGAAGTGGTGGAAGCCATGTTCCCTTTTGGATTCAAGATTAGATTAATGGTGGGAAATTGGGCCTAGAAGAGGGCTTTGGAAAAGATGCAAGAAGCAAGTATTCCTCAACTCAGACCAAGGGGATTGGATTTAATTTTAAACAGAGGAATCTTGCCATCTAAAAACACTCATAAATTAAATGCTGATGATTCTTAAGAGCACAGAGATGTGTGAAGTGAATACTGACATTTCAAATGAATCTGCAATAAAGAATTTTCAAGAACTGAGCTTATCTTTTTTATTGTAAACTGTATGCATCTATTTACATGTTGGTTATTTTTCAAGTCAGCATTAGATAAAATATTGCTAAGACATATTTACATAATACAAACACATAGACATTTACATTACTTATTTGCTCCTAATACCATGCTTCCAAATTTTAGATAAAAGAATAAAAATAAGTAGGAAGTACATATTCAGTAAACATTTCTAGAGATTTCAGTTTCTTAGCATCTCTTCATAAATTCTAAGGAAAAAAATCTTATAAAATATTATATTTCCCTCTTCACAGAATTTCTATTAAAAAATACTGGGGAAACTTTGGGGGGTACTGAAGCACTTTAAATACTTTAAGGGACTAGGAGGATTACCATGTGCCTTGTTTTGATAGCAAATGTTTCCCTTTGTTTTAAAATGTAATTTATCTACCTCTGTCAAATGTGTTCAAAGTCTTCTAGATGTGGGTTGCTGACCTTCTCACTGCTGCGGAACTGTTTTGACTACATATTGATCTGTGAAGAGGTAGAGAATGCAAGGGCAGGTTTGCAGGGTGGTGAGTAACTTTGTTCTGAGATCTGAGAATAAGGATGAATGTTCTCTCTGATATGCAGATGCTGACTCACAATAGGTAGGGTTGTGGGGGTAGTGGAGGTTCACCAGATTGGACTGGGGCAGGGGAAGGGAGGAAGGATGGGGAATGGGAAAGACAGTAGAATGAATCAGACATCACTTTCCTGTGTTCATCTATGAATACACGACCAATATAACTCCACATCATGTACAACCACAAGAATGGGGAGTTATACTCCATGTATGTATAGTGTGTCAAAATGTGTTCCATTATTCTGTATAACTAAAGTGAACAAAATAAAAAACTTAAAAAAATGAAAGAAGAGATCACCAGAGTTGCAGAGGGAAGAGGAGGGCTGAATAGGTACTGTGGGCTGAACGGGGCTGGCTGCATTTACATCTTCCTTTTTCTTTTCTTTTTTTTTTTAGATACACATGACAGTAGGGTGTATTCTGACATATTATGCGTACATGGGGTGCAACCGATTCTAGTTAGGATCCCATTCTTGTGGTTGAACATGATGTGAGGTTACCCCTTCCCTTTATTCCCCTTTGTCTAATCCAATGAACTTCTAATCTTCCCCTGCCTTGTTGTGTGTCAGCATCAGAGAGAACATTTGACCTTTGGTTTTTAGGGACTGGCTTATTTCACTTAGCATGATATTCTCCAGTTCCGTCCATTTACCAGCCAGTGCCATAATCTCATCTTCTTAATCACTGCCTAACTTTATCATCTCACAACAGGTTTACCATGATCAACCAGCCCCTCCCACAACCTTGGGCACAGCCGTTCTCTTGCCGCTCAGGCCACAACTGTGGGACCACCCTTCACTTCTCCTCTCACAGTGAGTCAGCAATTTTGTTGGCCTGTCCTCTCACATTTACTCAGAGCTCAGCCACCTTTCATCACCTCAAACCCTTAACATCCTTTTCTAAGCCACCATCATTTTTGGCCTGGATTATGGAAATATCTTCTTAACTAGACTCCCCGCCTTCTCCAGTTGGTTCTATTCATCACCCAGAAATATTTGGATCATGTCAGTCCTTGGATCAAATCTTTGCCATGTTTTCCCAGGATGTGGGCAGGCACCATTCTCCCCTCTCTGTCATTCCCGGGCCCATCTCTTGCCACATTTCCAGCCTGGCACTATCTTCTCCAGCCTGTTCCACCACAGAGCTGCTGCTCTCCCAGGTCCCAGTGGGTGGAAGGCTGTCCTCCACAGAGTCCCCTTAGATGTTATGTTCTCAGGCAGGCTCCTCTATTCAAATGACTCCTCAGGTTCCCTAGTCATCTATCCTGCTGTTTCCCCATATTATTTACTGCTACCTAACATGCTCTCTATTTCTGTGTTTACTGTTTGCCTTCCTGCATTAAAATATATATCTCATTAAGGATAGAGGGATTCACTGGTCCCTAACCCTGAGAACAGTTCCAGGGATGTGGTAGGCGCTCCAGGAGTACCTGTCCGACACACAAATGAACATTTTCCTTTGCTCTTAAATGAGAAAGACACAGATGTAATCTACTCAAGGTCACCTTGGAAGTGGCAGAGCCAAGATTCAACGTTCCACAGACTCTCTGTGCTTTCCTGCCTATATTAGACCATCTGTGAAATTTCAAAGGCCATCCCGAGCCATCAGAAAAACATCATTTTGGATTTCCCGGGGATGGGGTCAAAGATCTGATGATGAAGATGACATATCAGCGCTGACCAGGCTTGTCATTTGGGGAGGTTTTCTCTCAGTTGCCACATTTGTTTTCCTTTCCTTAATTCCAGTAGAACAGTATCGAGCAATGTCCTGGCTAAACACTTCTGGGGTCTTATGTCTTATGTGTGCATCATGCGAACAACAAACCATGAGGAGTGAGCCCACTGTGACCAGAGGCTGAGTATCACAAGAAAAACAAAGCCACCAAGTGGGTCTGACCCTTAGGATTAGCATATGTAATCATAATTTTATAGCTTGGTAATTAATTAAATCACACAAATTACTGTAATTAGTATGACTTTCACAAGTGCAAACACATTTTGGAAATGTCTCATCTAAATACCCCTGTGACAGTGGTCCCTCCTTATCTGCAGTTCCACTTTCTGGGGTTTCAGTTACCCACAATCAACAGCAGCCTGGAAATACTAAATGGAAATTTCCAGAAATAACAACCCATAGGTGTTAAATCATTTCTAGTCTAATATATTGTTTGAATTCTACTGCTTTATTGTTATTGCTAATATCTTACTGTTTCTAATTTTTGAATTGGAATTTATCATATGAAAAGATGGATATACACAAAGTTTGGCACTATTCATGGTTTCAGGCATAGACTGGGGGTCTTGAGACAAACCTTCAGGGGACAAAGAGGACTACTGCATCTATAAAACTCTCTGCCACAGAAACAAATTGAAAGGTGACAGTATTCTGTCTTTGAGATGTTCTTTTTTGGGGGGTGATTGAACCCAGGGGTGCTTAACCACTAAGCCACATCCCCAATCCTTTTTATTTTTTTATTTCAAGACAAAGTCTGGCTAAGTTGCTGAGGCTAGCCTCAAACTTGTGATCCTCCTGCCTCAGCCTCTTGAGTCGCTGGGATTACAGGCATGCACCACTGCACCCGCTAGAATGTCACTTCCACTGTCGTTATGTTCTTACATACCCATGCCTAGTACTACTAGCGCTACTGTTATGTGGGCATCTGGATGACTCTCTTAAATGCCCTGGATCTCAGACAGTTACATATAAGAAAGAAAAGGAAGGGGCCAGGTGCTCTCTGTGCCAGTCATCTATTCAAGCTCTGAGCTCCAAACTCACCCTTCTTTTCTGGCTCTGACCCTGGCACTGGAGCTCTACAAACCACATTCTTCTTAGCCAGTGTGGCTGGGCTCTGCCATTGTGCAGCCCTGGATGGAGACTAGCACCCTGGAGCAGAGAAGGACTCACTTTGCCTCTGTGCCTGCTCTTTGTCAGCTGCACCTCAGCCATGGGTCTTCGCCATGGTGCTGACAGGCAGATCCAGCCTCTAATTTTTCTGATTTTGTTTTTGTATGTTCCTGCACGTCTAGTCCAGCCTTAATGGCACCCCTCAGAGAAAGCAGCCGCAGCCAGGCAGTGTCCTCAGAGGTCTGGATCCCAGCCTCACAGTTCCCTTTTAGGAGCTCCCCAGCTGGCTTTCCTTTGCCTCTCTAGTCCTGGGGCTTGGAACCTGCCTTGGAAGCTCAACTGTGGCCCAGCAATCTGTACCAGGCAAGAGAGATTTCTGAACTCTACCGGAACCGCCACAATGTCAGTGTATATCCAAATCACTAAGTCACCAAGTCACCTGGAGTCTCATTTAAAGGCAGATTCTGCTTTAGGAGATGGGGCAGAGCTCACATTTGTTCATGGGCACATTCTCAGGAGACATTCATGCTTCTGGTCCCTGGGCAGAACTTCACGGGGCACGTCTTTGACCAAATATAGTAATGAGTCTCAATTTACTCTTGCAGAGGCTGGGCCTTGACCTTGCATAGTCCTGAAAAGAGACTTTCACCTTATTTTTGTCTCCTTAGCATTTGGGGACAATTAGAGAACAGCTCCAAAGGAGAGACACAGTAATTGTTACCCCCTTTCCTTGTCAAATAAGTGTATTTTGATAACTTTAAAATGTTGGGCTGGGGCTGTAGCTCAGTGGTAGAGCACTCACTTAGCACTTGCAAGGCACTGGATTAATTTCTCAGTACCACATAAAAAATAAACAAATAAAAGAAAGGTATCATGTCCATCTATAACTAAAAATATATTTTAAAAATGTTTTAAAGTTATATCCTTGTGTTTTGTTCTGTATTCTTCTTTCTCTGGCTTTCCAGAATTGACATAGTTCTATGAAATAATTTTAGTTTCAGAGAACAATTATCATCCAGGACATTTAAAAGGCTTAAACTTTTTTCTTTCTTTTTCTTTTTCCTTTTTTATTTGATTTCTTTTTTCTTTACTTTTAAATTATTTCCTTTTGATCTCAGTCAGCAATACTAGAATGTGAAAGAAATTACTTGCATGGAATACAATTAATGATATATTTTGCCAACAAATAGTTCAAGAATTTTTCTCTTTCCAAAAACAAATTTTTTAAAAGCAAACAAATCACATCCTGTGATTGTGAGGTTATAAATTGTTTTTATCTTTTGATCAAAGTGTTATAAGATTAGAAATTAACAAAAAATAGCTAAATAAATGTATCCAATGGGCATTTTAAAATTAATTATTCTTAATACAGTCAGATTGAACAGGAAATCAAATTAGAAATTTTAATTTACTTAGAAATGAAAAATAATAAGCATACTACATACCCTAAAAAAATCAATGGGCTGAAAACCAAATGACTATTTAGAGAAAAATTTATACCTACATTTCATTAGAAAAAAGTTTGATAATAAATGAACTGTTTACCTCAAGAAGTTAGACAGTGACATAAAAATGAACCTGAAATAAATAGAATAAAAACATAATAGAAATGAATATTTAAATTTAACCCCTATCTCTCACCCTGCACAAAGTGGATCAAAGATCTAGAAATTAGGCCAGAAACCCTGAACAAACTAGAATATGTTGGAGGCCCAATGCCCCAACATTTCAGCTCAGGAACTGACTTTCTTAACAAGACTCCTAAAGTGTAAGAAATAAAATTAATAATCATTAAATGAGATGACATCAAACTAAAAAGCTTCTTCACAGCAAAGGAAACAATCAAGAATGTGAAGAGTGAGCCTACAGAATGGGAGGAAATCTTTGCTACCTGTACCTCAGATAGAGCATTAATGTTGAGAATATACAAGTAACTCAAAAAGCTTAACACCAAAACCAACCAACCAAACAAACCAAAAACCCAATCAGTAAATGGGCAAAGAAACTGAACAGACACTTCTCAGAAGAAGAAATATAAATGGTCAACAAATATATGAAAAAATGTTCAACATCTCTGGCAATTAGAGAAATGCAAATCAAAACTACTCTAAGATTTCATCTCACTCCAGTCATAATGGCAGTTAATAAGAACACAAGCAACAATAAATGTTGGCAAGGATGTGGGAGGGAAAGGCATACTCATACATTGCTGATGGGACTGCAAATTGGTGCAACCACTCTGGAAAGCAGTATGGAGATTCCTTAGAAAACTTGGAATGGAACCTACTGTTTGACCCAGTTACCCTACTCCTACTCCTTGGTCTATATCCTAGAGACTTAAAATTAGCATACTATAGTGACGCGGCCACACTCTATGGTTCACACTATGAACATTGGTTCATAGCACCTCAATTCACAACAGCTAAGCTATGGGATCAACTTAGATGCCCTTTAACAGATGAATGGATAAAGAAAACGTGGTATATATACACCATGAAATATTATTCAGCCATTTAGTAGAATGACTTTATGACATTTGCAAGTAAATGGATGGATCTGAAGACTCTCATGCTAAATGAAATAAGCCAATCCCCTAAAGCCAAAGTTGAATGTTTTCACTGATATGTGGAAGCTAATCAAGGGGAGCAGGGAAGAGTAAGCATTAAATAGATTAGACAAAGGTGAATGAAGGGAAGGGAGTGGGAATAGGAATAGGAAAGACAGTGGAATGAATCCAAAATAATTTTCCTATGTACTTATATGAGTATAACACAGTAAATCCTGCCATAGAGTACATCTATAAGAATGGGAGTATGAATTAGTATAAGGTGCATTCCATGCTTGTATAATTACATCAAAATGAATTTTACTCTCATGTATAACTAAAAAGAACCAATAAAAAAGAAAGTACGGCCTAAACACAGAGAGACACATGAAGAGAGAGATCATGCAGGATGGGGACTAGGTCCGTAAAACTAAGAGTTGTATCAGCGTGTTCCAGACCTCTCAGTCCCTAGGGCCTCTCCGGCCTCCATCCCTGCCAGCTCATTGTCTGGCGTGGACACTGCCATAAAATGGGTGGCATGGGCCAGTAGCTTTACCATTGAAGACTCAGAATTTTCATTTGGAGAGCAGCCACCTGTCTCATGGGTCTGTTCTGAGTATAAAGTAATACGATGTCTATTAAGTAAGTTAGTATAAGTATTGACCCTACATATCCTAAGTACATGAAAGAAGCATGAGAAGAAAGGATAATTTGGAGAAATTCATTTCAGGGATAAACACAATATTCTCTGGTCCATAAGTGGCTGGGGGAGAAATACTATAGCTTCCTACGTTTGATACCTTTAGGAATCTTTGGTTGCTTTCTCTTCCTTTTCAGTCCAATATCAAGGAAAGCAGGTGCAAACATACTCCTTACTCCCAGGAATCCAAACTTGAACAACTCTCAGTAGCCCTCAGTGGAAGGTACCAGATGGTCACGAGTTAGCCTGGCTACCCGTGAGTCACGCAGTTGATACTCATCTGTTGAGGTCTATATGAGCCAAGCATCAGTCATGCCCATGGGGAGTGCAAGCCTGAGTAAACCTAGTCCCAGGATCCAAGCAGTGCTCAGTCTCCTGACAGACAGCACATTACTCGAAGACATCTAATACTCACTAGATTGTACTGGGTGACACAAAAAAATAGGAACCCCAAGAGGGAGTGACTTCTTTCTGGGTTGGGAAGGTGGGGGAGGCATAGGGAAAAGTTTCCCTGAGGGACACAAAGGCATTTGAGTCTTGAAAGATGAGGGGAAAAAAATTGGGAATGCAGGTTCAGGAACAGGAAACCCAATATGAGAAAAGGGAGAGAGGTGGGGGACAGTGGTGAGTGTCTGGGAAACATGCTCTACTATCCCTCTTTGGATTTGAATCCATTATAGATGGGGAATAAATACATATCGAATCAATCAACTATAACATTTCTAAATACAAAACTTGGGAGAATCAGCTATGGTTAATTGTCAAACATTGTTATAAATTTCTAAAGTATCTTGCATGTTCTGTTAGTCCTAGTATTCATAAAAACTAGACACATGAAAAATCTACTCTGTCTATTCTCTACTGGCAAAACAGTTCTTCATGTTCTTTTTCAACAAAAATAAAATATGATTATTCTGTTTCCATCTCTGCTAGATAGACAAGCACCATTCAATGCAATTGGTACATTGCATGAGTAAGATCTTGGATTGAAGTTGTACTTATGGGGTCCTATGGCAGTAATGAATGGAGTCACGTACCTACATTCATGTTCACGTGGAGTAGGACATCCTAAAAAATCGGAACCTGAAATAAATAAGAGACTCTGAAAGAAATCAGAGAAAATAGGAGTATCTGACTCATGTTTGTACACAGACTGCCTTTTAGCATCTATCCAGTGAGGTTTTACTGATGGACAAGATCCCCAAAGGATTGGCTCCAAGCGCTCATTTCTGAAATTTTGAACAAAACTAGAACCAACACTTTTGACACTAGCTGAAAGAACTGTTTTGAGAAACCACAAAGAAGCACACAAATCAGCTTAAGTTAATTGGCAAGGAAAGAAATTTAGGAAATAGCATAAGGAGGTCTATAATTATTGGGGAAAAATAACGATCCTGTTGGTAAGTAAATTATTTTCAGAGACATCAATTTTCAGAGGACAATACAAGTTCTATTTTCACAATTTTCCATGATTCTTACTTCCTGACCCTCTCAGAGAGCATATTGTGTATATTTACTTGCTTATACAATCAAGGTTCAATGTGTGGTGGTAAATTATGTAAGAAAATAAATGTAACACATAAGGAGTCAGAAGAGCCAGGATCTAACTCATCATAGTTCAGATACTCAAATAAGTGTATGCCACATCTCATTTAAATCCATTGCCTGAACCAATGTTTTGTCCTGAGTTGAAAAAGTGGTTAGCAGTAATGGTCTTCAAATTGGGGCATGTGAGACAATCCACTGAAGGGTGGTAGAAAATATGAGAACTTGAGAGGGGGAAGATGGCGGCGAAGGGAGTGCATCACTCCCGTGTACCGCGTCACTGTTCGGAAGAATGATGAGTTAGAACAGCTAAAAACTATCTTGTTAGGAATTTCTAGCAAAACTGGGGTGCTCCAAAACCTAGTGGAAGGATTTTCATCGCACGAGGATCAGCTACAGGGGCTCAAACGCAAGCGATTCGTCCGCACGGAGGGTCACGCCGCTTATTCAGCAAATCGCCCCGTGGCTAGAATCTGCGGCACGCGCTGGGAAGCAAGAGATAGCAACGCAAAGATACAGCGTTGCGGATTCTGTGGGCTCCTGCCAGCTGTGCAATCACGGTACACAGTGCTGAATTCTGGGTTTGAGACGGGGGAAGGAAGTGGTCCAGTTCGGTTCTCCACCAGTCAGACCACAGAGGAAGCCAGCGGCCACCATCTTGGAGAGTTGACGTCATCATCCCTGTTTTCGACTGATCGCAGCTCATTCAACCATAGAACAGGTAATTTCAGGCTGCCATTCTCCTGCGTCTCGCAGACAAATTACTCAGGCGCAGTGCTAAAGAACCTGCGGAAACTGCTTCTTGGGGCCTGCTCCTACCAAAACATACACGGAGCCCAGGGCGGCCAAATTCTGGCTCCCGGAACTGCTCTGGCCCAGGGCTAAGGAGCCCGCGGAGGCTGCTTCTTGGAGCCTGCTCCTATCAGAGCATGCACGGAGCCCAGAGCGGCCGAGTTCTGGCTCCCGGAGCTGCTCTAACCCAGGGCTGAGGAACCCGCAGAGACTGCTTCTCGGTCCAGATCCTGCTGAGTGCTGTGGGGGCCAGAGGGGCAGAGCAGAGCTGCAGCCCGCGTCCGGAACAGCCCCAGCGACCCGCCGGCATGGTATCACTTCACCCCAACTGCGGTGGGGGCTGAGCAGAGTTGCCGCCCGAGCCCGCAAGGTAGGCAGACCACCGGCTGATCAGCGGACGGGCCCAGCGGCCTGCCAGCGTGGTAGACACGTCACACCAATGGGAGTGGGACACAGCAGGGCCGCCGCCCGCGCCCGGAGCGGGCCTAGTGACCCACCGGCGTGGTATCGCTTCACCCCAACGGCAGTGGGGGCCGAGCAGAGCTGCCGCCCGAGCCCGCAAGGTAGGCAGACCTGCGACCGACCGGCGGGACAGGCCCAGTGGCCTGCCGGCATGGTAGACACGTCACACCAATTGGAGTAGGGGCAGAGCAGAGCTGCCGCCCGTGCCCGGAACAGGCCTAGCGACCCACAGGCGTGGTATCACTTCATCCCAACTGCAGTAGGGGCCGAGCAGAGCCGCCGCCCGAGCCCGCAAAATAGGCAGACCTGCGACCGACCGGCGGGACAGGCCTAGCGGCCTGCCGGTGTGGTAGACACGTCACACCAATTGGAGAAAGGGCAGAGCAGAGCCGCTGCCCGCGCCCGGAACAGGCCTAGTGACCCACCAGCGTGGTATCACTTCACCCCAACTGCAGTAGGGGCCTAGCAGAGCCGCCGCCTGAGCCCGCAAGGTAGGCAGACCTGCAACTGACCGGCGGGACAGGTCCAGCGGCCTGCCGGCATGGTAGACACGTCACACCAATTGGAGTAGGGGCAGAGTAGAGCCGCCGCCCGCATCCAGAACAGACCAAATGACCCGCGGGCGTGGTAGTCACGTCACCCCAATTGGAGAAGGGGCAGAGCAAAGCCGCCACCCACGCCCGTAAGGTAGGCAGACCTGCGACCGACTGGCACAACAGGCCCAGCGGTCCGCAGGCGTGGTAGACACGTCACACCAATTGGAGGAGGGGCAGAGGAGAGCTGCCGCCCACGCCCAGGACAGGTCCAGAGGCCCGCCGGCGTGGTAGTCACGTCACCCCAATTGGAGTAGGGGCAGAGCAGAGCCGCTGCCCACACCCTGAACAGGCCCAATGGCCCGCTGGCGTGGTAGTTACGTCACACCAATTAGAGTAGGGGTAGAGCAGAGCCGCCGCCCACGCTCGGAACAGGCCCAGCGACCCGCCAGAGTGGTAGACACGTCACACCAATTGGAGTAGGGGCAGAGCAGAGCCGCCTCCCGTGCCCGGAACAGGCCCAGCAACCCCCCAGCGTGGTAGACACGTCACCCCAATTGGTGTAAGGGCAGAGCAGAGCCGCCCCCGCGCCTGCAAGGTAGGCAGACCTGCGACCGACCGGCAGAACAGCCACAGGGGGGTTCGTGGGCGTGGTAGACACGTCACACCAACTGGAGGAGGAGCACAGCAGCTGCCTGCCCTGCAAGGGAGACTTTTCAACTATACAAGAGTAATATAAATAAATAGGGGGAAAATTTCAAAAACACAACAGTTTCACCAAGCAGAAAGAAATGTGAGCAGTATGAAATGACAAGGAAAGAAAGGACCACAAGCAATGCAGGTCAACTCAACTTTAGAAGAGGTAATAGCTGCAGCAGATGGAATGTCAGATAAAGAATTCAGGATGTACACGCTTCAGATGATCTGGAGTCTCAAGGAAGACATTAGACAGCAAAATCAGTCAATGAAAGAACACCGGGCTCGGAGAGGCCAGGTTCTGGCTCCCGGAGCTGCTTTGGCCCAGGGCTGGGGAACCCGTGGAGACTGACTCTTGGAGCCTGCTCCTAGCAGAGCATGCACCGAGCTCAGAGCGGCTGGGTTCTGGCTCCCGGTGCCGCTTTGGCTCAGAAGTGGGGAACCCACAGAGACTGCTTCTGGGAACCTGCTCCTAGCAGAGCATGCACTGAGCTCGGAGCGGCTGGGTTCAGGTTCCCGGAGCTGCTTTGGCCCAGGGCTGGGGAACCCGCGGTAACTGCATCTAGGCCCGGGTCCTGCTGGGTGCTGTGGGGGCCAGAGGGGCAGAGGGGAGCTGCCGCCTGCGCCCAGAACAGGCGAAGTGACCCGCCTGCATGGTATCACGACACCCCAACTGCAGCTGGGGTGGAAGAGAGTAGCCGCCCACTCCTGGAACAGGACCAGCGACCCGACGGCGCGGTAGCCAAGTCACCCCATTTGGAGTAGGGGCTGTGCAGAACCGCTGTCTGAGCCTGCAAGGTAGGCAGACCTGCGACCCACTGGCAGGACAGGCCCGGTAGCCTGCCAGCGTGGTGGACACGTAGCACCGAGGCAGTCACGTCACACTGGTTGGAGTGGGGGTGGAGCAGAGCCGCCGCCCGTGTCCGGAAAAGGCCCAGCGACCCATTGGAGAGGCAGTCAGGTAGCCCCATTTGGAGTGGGGGCTGAGCAGAACTGCCGCCCGAGCCCGCAAGGTAGGCAGACCTGCGACCCACCGGTGGAACAGGCCTAGAGGCCTGCCAGCGTGGTAGACATGTCACACCAGTTGGAGTAGGGGCCGAGCAGAGCCACCGCCCACATCCGGATCAGGACCAACAACCCGAGGGCGTGGTAGTCACATCACCACAATTGGAGTGGGGGCAGAGCAGAGCTGCTACCCGCACCCGCAGGGTGGGCAGACCTGCGACCGACCAGCGTGGTAGACAGATCACCCAAATTAGAGGTGGAGCACAGCCACTACCCGCCCTGCAAGGGAGATTTTCCAACTACAAAAGAGCAATATAAATAAATAGGGGGAAAATTTCAAAAACACAACAGTTTCACCAAGCAGAAAGAAACGCGAGCAGTATGAAAAGACAAGGAAAGAAAGGACCACAAGCAATGCAGGTCAACTCAACTTTAGAAGAGGTAATAGCTGCAACAGATGGAATGTCAGATAAAGAGTTCAGGATATACATGCTTCAGATGATCTGGAGTCTCAAGGAAGACATGAGACAGCAAAATCAGACAATGAAAGATCACTTTGACAGGGAATTACATAAACAAATCCAGGAAGCAAAAGATCAATTACACAGGGAGATAGAGGTAATAAAAAACAAACAAATAGAAATCCTAGAAATGCAGGAAGCAATAAACCAACTTAAAAACTCAATTGAGAATACTACCAGCAGAGTAGATCACTTAGAAGATAGAACATCAGACAATAAAGACAAAGTATTTCAACTTGAAAAGAACATAGACAGCTCAGCAAGACTGCTAAGAAACCATGAGCAGAACATCCAAGAAATATGGGATAACATAAAGAGACCAAACTTAAGAGTCATTGGGATACAGGAAGGCACAGAGCTCCAAACCAAAGGAATAAAAAATCTATTCAATGAAATAATATGAGAAAACTTCCCAGACTTGAAGAATGAGACAGAATCCCAAATCCTAGAAGCCTACAGGATGCCAAATGTGCAA
Organism: Spermophilus citellus; assembly: GCF_964194105.1. Taxonomy (NCBI): domain Eukaryota; kingdom Metazoa; phylum Chordata; class Mammalia; order Rodentia; family Sciuridae; genus Spermophilus; species Spermophilus citellus. The sequence goes on from NC_138188.1 coordinate 40,384,057, forward strand.
AATCATAAGAGATCCACACCTTGACACATTATAATGATGATGCCCAACATACAGAATAAGGAGAGAATTTTAAAAGCTACAAGAGAAAGGAAGCAGATTAAATTTAGGGGTAAACCAATCAGGATAACAGCTGATCTCTCAACACAGACTCTGAAAGCTAGAAGATCCTGGAATAACATATTTCAAACACTGAATGAAAATGGGTTCCAACCAAGAATTGTGTATCCGGCGAAATTAAGCTTCAGGATGGATGATGAAATTAAAACCTTCCACGATAAACAAAAGTTAAAAGAATTTGCAGCTAGAAAACCATCTCTTCAAAAAATCCTTGGCAAAACATTACAGGAAGAGGAAATGGAAAATAACAATGAAAACCAACAGTGGGAGGTAGGACAGTAAAGGGGGGAAAATAATCAAAGAGGAAAATAAACCATGTTTAGTAACATAAATAAACAAATATGGCTGGAAGAACAAACCATATCTCAATAATAACCCTAAATGTTAATGGCTTAAACTCACCAATTAAGAGACACAGGCTAGTAGAATGGATCACAAAACAAGACCCAACAATATGCTGCCTACAGGAGACACATTTGATAGGAAAAATATACATAGACTGAAGGTGAAAGGTTGGGAAAAATCATATCACTCATATGGACTTCGGAAACAAGCAGGAGTGTCCATACTCATATCAAATAAAATAGATTTCAAGCCAAAGTTAATCAAAAGGGATAAAGAGGGACACTACATACTGCTTAAGGGAACCATACACCAACAAGACATAACAATCATAAATATATATGCCCCAAACAACGGTGCAGCTATGTTCATCAAGCAAACTCTTCTCAAGTTCAAGAGTCTAATAGACCACCATACAATAATCATGGGAGACTTCAACACACTTCTCTCACCACTGGACAGATCTTCCAAACAAAAGTTGAATAAGGAAACTATAGAACTCAATAACACAATTAATAACCTAGACTTAATTGACATATATAGAATATACCACCCAACATCGAGCAGTTACACTTTTTTCTCAGCAGCACATGGATCCTTCTCAAAAATAGATCATATATTATGTCACAGGGCAACTCTTAGACAATATAAAGGAGTAGAGATAATACCATGCATCTTATCTGATCATAATGGAATGAAACTGAAAATCAACGATAAAAGAAGGAAGGAAAAATCATGCATCACTTGGAGAATGAACAATAGGTTACTGAATGATCAATGGGTTATAGAAGACATCAAGGAGGAAATTAAAAAATTCTTAGAGATAAATGAAAACACAGACACAACATATCGGAATCTATGGAACACATTGAAAGCAGTTCTAAGAGGAAAATTCATTGCTTGGAGTTCATTCCTTAAAAAAAGAAAAAAACCAACAAATAAATGATCTCATACTTCATCTCAAAATCCTAGAAAAAGAAGAGCAAAACAATAGCAAAAGAAGTAGAAGGCAAGAAATAATTAAAATCAGAGCTGAAATTAATGAAATCGAAACAAAAGAAAAAATTGACAAAACTAAAAGTTGGTTCTTTGAAAAAATAAACAAAATCGAGAGACCCTTAGCCATGCTAACAAAGAGAAGAAGAGAGAGAACTCAAATTACTAGCATACGGGATGAAAAAGGCAATATCACAACAGACACGTCAGAAATACAGAAGAAAATCAGAAATTATTTTGAATCCTTATACTCCAATAAAATAGAAGATAGTGAAGGCATCGATAAATTTCTTAAGTCATATGATCTGCCCAGATTGAGTCAGGAGGATATAGATAACCTAAACAGACCAATATCAATTGAAGAAATAGAAGAAACCATCAAAAGACTACCAACTAAGAAAAGCCCAGGACCGGATGGGTATACAGCAGAGTTTTACAAAACCTTTAAAGAGGAACTAATACCAATAATTTTCAAGCTATTTCAGGAAATAGAAAAAGAGGGAGAACTTCCAAATACATTCTACGAGGCCCAACATCACCCTGATTCCTAAACCAGACAAAGACACTTCAAAGAAAGAAAACTACAGACCAATATCTCTAATGAACCTAGATGCAAAAATCCTCAATAAAATTCTGGCAAATCGGATTCAAAAACATATCAAAAAATTATACACCATGATCAAGTAGGATTCATCCCTGGGATGCAAGGCTGGTTCAATATACGGAAATCAATAAATGTTATTCACCACATCAATAGACTTAAAATTAAGAACCATATGATCATCTCGATAGATGCAGAAAAAGCGTTCGACAAAGTATAGCATCCCTTTATGTTCAAAACTCTAGAAAAACTAGGGATAACAGGAACATACCTCAACATTGTAAAAGCAATCTATGCTAAGCCTCAGGCTAGCATCATTCTGAATGGAGAAAAATTGAAGGCATTCCCTCTAAAATCTGGAACAAGACAGGGATGCCCTCTCTCACCACTTCTGTTCAACATAGTTCTCGAAACACTGGCCAGAGCAATTAGACAGACGAAAGAAATTAAAGGCATAAAAATAGGAAAAGAAGAACTTAAATTATCACTATTTGTAGATGACATAATTCTATACCTAGCAGACCCAAAAGGGTCTACAAAGAAACTATTAGAGCTAAAAAATGAATTCAGCAAAGTGGCAGGATATAAAATCAACACGCATAAATCAAAGGCACTCCTGTATATCAGCGACAAATCCTCTTAAATGGAAATGAGGAAAAACACTCCATTCACAATATCCTCAAAAAAAAATAAAATACTTGGGAATCAACCTAACAAAAGAGGTGAAAGACTTATACAATGAAAACTACAGAACCCTAAAGAGAGAAATAGAAGAAGATCTTAGAAGATGGAAAAATATACCCTGTTCATGGATAGGCAGAACTAACATCATCAAAATGGCGATATTACCAAAAGGTCTCTATAGGTTTAATGCAATGCCAATCAAAATCCCAACGGCATTTCTTGTAGAAATAGATAAAGCAATCGTGAAATTCATATGGAAAAACAAAAGACCCAGAATAGCAAAAACAATGCTAAGCAGGAAGTGTGAATCAGGCGGTATAGCAATACCAGACTTCAAACTATACTACAGAGCAATAGTAACAAAAACAGCATGGTACTGGTACCAGAACAGGCGGGTGGACCAATGGTACAGAATAGAGGACACAGAAACCAATCCACAAAACTACAACTATCTTATATTTGATAAAGGGGCTAAAAGCATGCAATGGAGGAAGGATAGAATCTTCAACAAATGGTGCTGGGAAAACTGGAAATCCATATGCATCAAAATGAAACTGAATCCCTTTCTCTTGCCATGCACAAAAGTTAACTCAAAATGGATCAAGGATCTTGATATCAAATCAGAGACACGGCGTCTGATAGAAGAAAAAGTTGGCTACGATCTACATACTGTGGGGTCGGGCCCCAAATTCCTCAATAGGACACCCATAGCACAAGAGTTAATAACTAGAATCAACAAATGGGACTTACTCAAACTAAAAAGTTTTTTCTCAGCAAAAGAAACAATAAGAGAGGTAAATAGGGAGCCTACATCATGGGAACAAATCTTTACTCCTCACACTTCAGATAGAGCCCTAATATCAGAGTATACAAAGAACTCAAAAAATTAGACAATAAGATAACAAATAACCCAATCAACAGATGGGCCAAGGACCTGAACAGACAATTCTCAGAGGAGGACATACTATCAATCAACAAGCACATGAAAAAATGCTCAGAATCACTAGCAGTCAGAGAAATTCAAATCAAAACCACACTAAGATACCATCTCACTCCAGTAAGATTGGCAGCCATAGGAAGTCAAACAACAACAAGTGCTGGAGAGGATGTGGGGAAAAGGGTACACTTTCTCATTGTTGGTGGGACTGCAAATTGGTGCAGCCAATTTGGAAAGCAGTATGGAGATTTCTTGTAAAGCTGGGAATGGAACCACCATTTGACCCAGCTATTCCCCTTCTCGGTCTATTCCCTAAAGACCTAAAAAGAGCATGCTACAGGGACACTGCTACATCGATGTTCATAGCAGCACAGTTCACAATAGCAAGACTGTGGAACCAACCTAGATGCCCTTCAATAGATGAATGGATAAAAAAATGTGGCATCTATACACAATGGAGTATTACTCTGCATTAAAAAATGACAAAATCATAGAATTTGGAGGGAAATGGATGGCATTAGAGCAGATTATGCTAAGTGAAGCCAGCCAATCCCTAAAAAACAAATGCCAAATGTCTTCTTTGATATAAGGAGAGTAACTAAAACAGAGTAGGGACGAAGAGCATGAGAAGAAGATTAACATTAAACAGGGATGAGAGGTGGGAGGGAAAGCGAGAGGGAAGGGAAATTGCATGGAAATGGAAGGAGACCCTCAGGGTTATACAAAATTACATACAAGAGGAAGTGAGGGGAAAGGGAAAAATAATACAAGGGGGAGAAATGAATTACAGTAGAGGGGGTAGAGAGAGAAGACGGGAGGGGAGGGGAGGGGGGATAGTAGAGGATAGGAAAGGCAGCAGAATACAACAGACACTAGTATGGCAATATGTAAATCAATGGAAATGTAACTGATGTGATTCTGCAATCTGTATACGGGGTAAAATGGGAGTTCATAACCCACTTGAATCATAATGTGAATTATGATATGTCAAGAACTATGTAATATTTTGAACAACCAACAATAAAAAAAATTAAAAAAAATAAAAAATAAAAAATACCTGAAAAAGAAAAAAAAGAAAATATGAGAACTTCACAATTTTAATCAGTACTTTTGCATATTCCAATATAATTATGCTTATGGTTAATAAATAAAAATAAATATATACGCTTATGGTGCATGATAAACCTATTTTATTTTTTTTCCAGTTAGTGTCAAGAAACTCTGGCGAACGCTGTGGTAGATAACTTCTAAGCACCTTCTAATTTTAAATGTCTATGATACTAGTGGTTTCATTTTTACACTGCATCAAGATCTGTATAAACAGATGAAAGAATTGCATGAGACCGCACAGATTCACACTGACTTTCTGTCATCTTGCCTACCCTGGGTCTCCCTCTTGACCAAATTTCCTCAAGGGAAAGTCCACAAACTTCCTTTTCCCACTTCCCCAACCTATAACAGTGCCCAGGAAACACCACCGGGTGATCATCTGCAGGCTTGTCAATGGAATTAATCTCTATTACAAGAAATGTTATTTGTTTTAAAAAGAGAATGGGGAGAGATTTGACTTGGATCCTCATATTCAAGTAGGCATCTATATGGATTGATTAGTGGCATGGCTATTTTCTTCTTCTATGCAAATGCTCTATTCAAAGACTATTCTCACCTGGGGTCTCTGCTGCTGATAACAACCCACAGTTCTTTTCTCATTAAAAGTTGATGAAGCCTTCAGATTCAGAAGCAGAAAAATAAATGTCTGTCACATGGAGCATGATTTTCTTTGACATTAAATGCAGACTTGAGGGGTTTCTAAGACTGGAGAATATTGCATTTTTGGACAGGAAATATTGATTATATCATCAGAACACAGAAAGAGAGTAAGAAAGAAAAAATGTGTCTTGCTCTCAGATAGTACTCAGAGGGGTTTTAAGGTTGATGGGTTATTTTTCCACGCCACACTTTTATTTATTCTTGATCTAGTAAAAAGAGACATTTCTGACATGTTTCCTACCACCACTGAAAGTGAACCTGGAACTGAGAAGTCAAAGATTTAACAAAATGGATAACTCCTTCAGGGAATATGAAAGAATCCAAGTTTCCAAAGAGCACAATTACTGTCTAGTGGGCCATGTTTGGCAACTCCATAGTTGGCAGATTAGACATGAGTCTGTGGAATATAAGAACATCAGTATAGGAAACAATAGGAAACCAGGGTCTTATTTCTGGTTTCTTCAGTGCTGAGCACACACATTCACTTAATTGTTAACTTCATGTCTATGCTGCAAGGTTTATTAATCTCCATCTAACGACAAAACAACAGCAACAAATTCCCTAGGTAATTCTTCCTAAGGTAGTAGTGAGTATTTATACAAATAAACTTGAGGTCTAGAGAAGAAGAAAAATCTTTTTTTGCTTAGGTCCCTGGCATTTCACCTCCAATTTTGATATCCATCAGGATTAGCCTCCTTGCCTTTCCATTTCTTTGGAACCAGCTAACACATTCGTACCAGTGTTGCCTAAATTTCTAACTAGCAATCTCATCCCAGATGTGCATATCCAATTGCCAGGTGGACAATCCACACTTGCATAGGATCCCCCTCCCAACACCCCCGTCAATTAACTCTTGCCTCTATGCATTCACTTGCCACCCCCATTTTGGTGAAGGAATCATTGATGTAATGGGTATGGGGAGCTAGGAATTATTTCTGACTTTGTTTTCTCCTTCACTTATATAAAGGTTATTTGTGTCATCTTTTCATAATTTTCTACATGCTTATAGATGGGTTCTTGAGAAAGAATGAATCTCCTCTTTATTCTTAACGCCTCCTGGCACCTGGAGGAGATGTTAAATCAAGACTGAACATATTTACAGTGATGAGAGCAGGGGTAAATTTGTCCACTACTTTCCTTGCATGTGCAGGTTGTTTGCATATTGAAATGAAGAGCAATTTGGTTCAATAAAGAGCAGGTGTGAGTTAAGGAGTTGTCAATAGGAGGAGTGGTACACTGTGTTTGTGCAGATGACATCCCAGCATGCTCAACGGTGGTTCCCTGTGCTGGATAACTAATCCCCTTGAGAATTTTGGGTGCCTATCTCCACAGCTTGAATGCCTATTATTTTGAGCCTCCAGGTTTTATTTTTGTCTCCGCAGACACTCACGGGGCTCCTCATTTGTTGGTGAGGTGTTGGTTAAGTTGCAATCACATGGTCCTTGCAATACAAAAGCAGGGGAAGTTTTAAGCTAAGAAATGCTGCCTAATGATACATACTTAGAAGCTGTTTTTGAGATAAGATCCAAGCCGAATCCTCTCCTGGAGATGTATTTACTGAGCTCCAGGAATATTGTTTCCACCCAGACATTTGATGCATCAGGGAACAGTCAAATGGAACACATCCCCCTCGGAGCTAAAAGCCTTCTTTAAGAGTTCCAAACCAATTTTTGCCCATCTGAGAGTCGATGGAGGTGAGATGTGAAGAACCAGTTTCTTGCTACAGGTCAAGTGGAGACACAGGGTGTCTGGTCATGGTCATTTCATTTAGAAATCTTTCCTTCTTGTTTATTATAAAAGAGAAAAATGTTCCCAAGTCCCCCTTCTCCTGACTGCTTACTCCACGGAAGCCTTCCACGGACTGAGCTGATGAACAGGTAAGTAGACCCGAGCTGCCAAGTGACAGCTGTTCCTTACCATGACAGTGGGAGGGGGTCCTTGTGCCAGCAGCGCAAGGGGAATATGCCCAGGTGAAGGGACTCCACTGATCTCACCCTTCATATTGAACTTCACACGTGTGTGTGATGTGCGTATTTCAGACATCCTGTCTGACTCCCTAGTGAATGGACCAGTGTAACTTATTTTTACATTTCTACATTTATAAAATTTTTTCAGTCTTCTACTCTCTAGATTCACTGAACACCATTACTTAGGAATCAGGACTTTTTTCTTCTTCTTCTTCTTCATATTTTTAAGCATTTATTTCCTTAGATGGAGGTCATTCTAAGCTCGGTAAATAGTGGGTTGCATTGTTTAACTTTGTGTATGAGAGAATAAGCCAAGCCAATGGCCCCCTCCCCCTCCTTTGCCTCTGGTGAACATAAAGTAGGCCCCAGGAAGCTAAAAATGGAAGCTGCCGTTATTCTAGCACTGCCTGGAAGCAGGGAAGTCATTAGACGTGGTGTCAGTGTTGCCATTAGAAATCATACTCTTCGGGTGTTTAATGACAGGCCCTGAAAGTCTGTTTCTTGAAAAAAAAAGAAACCTGACCCCCAAAGTCTCAGCTGGGAAACAGATTATAAAAATGAATTTTCTAACAACCTGTCCAGCTGTGCTTTTTGGTTATCTTTATAAACTGAAAAGCAGCTTCTATGACAGGATTCAATTCTATTAGAGATTATGCTGTACATAATACTGCTGAATTATTTTCAATATTCAATTTAAAATAATGGCTCAGTAACCTAATGACTTTTAGTAAATAGGCCTCTGGATAAGAAAATCAGAAATCGGGGAAGCAGGAGTGTGGGTACGTGATGGAGAGGAGAGCTGAGGGTCATGTATTTACTTAAAAGCCACATTCTGTATGGGCACAGTGTCCTTCCATTAGAAAATAGTAAAATCCTTTTACTTTAGTAGTGAAGAAAATGAGATACCAATTAATAGAATTACTTATTCCAGTCCCTGGGCAAGTCAGAAGAGCCAGAAACCAGACACATACCTCCATGGCTGATTTTTTTTTTTAAGTAGGGCAGACATATTCACATATATTCTTTCTTCCTAGGTTTTCCTGCTTGTAGAGACCCTGAAGTCCATTTCCACATGCACAATCTCTTAGAAAGACCTCTTGTTTGTATTTTATATTCTGTCCTGTCTTCCCAAGTAAAAAAATTTTTTTTCAAACCTCACTTGTATGTTTCCAAGAGCAGAAAATCAGACTTCTGGGTAATAGAAATACCAACCCTCATTTGCATGTCTAAAAGCCACTTGTTTCCACAAAACCAAGTTCTTCCATGTGGCTATTGAACATTTGCAGGTGCAATTTGCAAGAGACCCAGAGGAGGTGGCTGCAAATGTGGCCCTTGAAGTAAAAGATGATCAAAATAAATCAAATGATCATCATCAAATTAGTAGCAACTGGAAGTGAATGCAGGAGATGTGGTAATGAAGTGCTCGTGATAAGAAGCTGAAATGGCAGCCATAATGGCAGCATAATGAACCCCATGCAATCTGTCTTTAAAAGCTTGATTCCTTTTGTTTGTTGCTAAGTGTGCACCTGGCACAAGATGGTCCCAAGGATCCCAGCCTGGAGACTGTACTGCCTTTGAACCTCACTTCCTTTCTAAGGGTCCCCAAGTTATGCAGTTTCTTTGGTTAAAATAGCTTCTGGCTTATTCTTTTACTTGTACCATTTCAGTTTCTTTGTAAGCAATAAAAATGGACTCCACCTGCTGAAACCAGAATGGGATCAGTGGAAGGAGCCTGAGAGCTCTCTCTTGGTAGTTCTGGGGACCTGGTGGCAAGAATCAAGAGGAGGGCTCAGTAGGGCTCCGCTGCTGGAAAGAACAGATGTGGAGAGCTTTACATCCTCCTCGCATCTCCCTGCTAGATTTCACATTCCAGGGAAAGGGTGCCTGATTGACATAGCTTCAGAGGCCTCGTTCTTTTTAGCACAGGAGGGTGGGACATCTGGTTAAGGTTCATTCGCTAAGAGACATCAGGGTATGATTCCCAGGGAGAGTAAGATGGGGTGCCAAGTAGCCCAGCCTCACACCTGACCACCATGCCCCTCTTTACTGTGCTCTTCTCCTCAGGACTATGTAGCTTTATTTTTAAGTTGCTAGCTAGGAAAACAAAGTACAGATGAATACAATTTATGATAAATCATTTCCTTGATATATGGATCTCTTCAGGAATATCCTGGCCAGGGGACATAAAGAAGGTGCAGGAATGTCATCAAGCAGCCAAGCACTTATGACCTTATAAATCAATTACTAGTCTGTTATTCAGATTTAGGAAGTTTTCCCTTTAATTGAGTTAAAATCATTCATTTCATTGCTCAGAACGTATTTACTGAGTGCTAGGAGGCTTCAGTTAATGCTGTCGAGCTGACAGCCCATGGTAACTTCTGCCTGTTAATCCTAATCCAGCACATCAGCTCTAGATCTGAATTTCAGAGCTTCAAAGAGTCAATCAAATAGGGCAGATAAATCTAGATGCGCGTGCGCACACACGATAACCAGCTAGAAGCTTACAGTGGAAGAAGCTTCCATTCATTATAGCACCCCAAAATATAAGGTAGTTAAAAAGATACTTAACAAGAAATTTGTAGATCTAATGTGAAGACGACTATAAAAATTTACTGAGGATCATAAAATATGACTTAAATAAATGGATAGACATAACATATTCCTGTGTGGGAAGACTCAGGTTATAAAAACACCACTTCTCTTCAATTAATCTAAAAATATTATGCGCCCCCAGTTGGAATCCCAAAGTTATCTTCTATTTGGAAACTGAAGTTATTTTCAGGTCCATGTGGAATACTAAATATGTAGCTCAAGAACTTTTGAAAAATGGGGAATGGGTATGACAGATTGATTTACTAGATATTAAAACGAACCACAAAGCTGAAATAAATGAAATAGTATAAACATTCCAAATTTATAGAAAAAGGTTGATAGGATAAGTGATTAACTATCAAGAAAAAAAATTAAATTCCTATAGACCCCATGCCTCATATCAAAACAAATTCCATTTGGATTCCACTGTAAAAATAAAACCAGACACCTATTAGAAGAAAACATATATTATTGTTAGAGAAACACTTTGACTTTCTAAGGAGGAGATACAATTAACACACAAAACTTGAAAATGTGCATACTAACTACTTTCCCTGACCCAAACGAAATGTCACATGTTTTAAAAGGTACAAGTATAAATTGGAAAAATATTTCTAGCCTGAAAGAGAGTCAAAAGGTTAATTTTCTTAATAGGTAAAGAGCAATTAAAACACAATGTGACAAACCAAGATCAGCATTTCAACAGGAGAAAAGGAAAAAGGGGATAGACAAGTAGTTGGCTGAAGAAGAAATGCCAACAAATACAGACATGTACTTAAAATTCTGTTTTTAAATTAAATTGTTTATTTATTCTAATTTACTATACATGATGGCAGAATGCAATTCATGTCATATTACACATATAGAGCACAATTTTTCAAGTCACGGATTGTACACAAAGTATTTTCATACCATTTGAGTCTTCATACACGTACTTAGGGTCATGATGTCTAACTCATTCCACCATCATTCCTAACCCTTTGCCCTCTCCATTCCCCTCCCTCCCCTTTGCCCTATCTAAAGTTCCTCTATTTCTCTCATGTTTCCCCCTCCCCCATTGCCATTATGAGTCAGCATCCTCATATCAAAGAAAACATTTGGCCTTTATTTTTCAGGGATTGGCTTACTTCACTTAGCATTATATTTTCCAACTTCATCCATTTACCTGCAAATGCCATGATTTTATTCTCTTTTAATGCTGAATAATGTTCCACTGTGTATATATACCAAAATTTCCCTATCCATTTATCTACTAAAGGACATCTAGGTTGGTTCCATAATTTGGCTATTATGAATTGTGCTGCTATAAACTTTGATATTGTAGTATGCTGTTTTTAAGTCCTTTGAGTATAAAGCAAGGGGTGGGATAGCTGGGTCAAATGGTGGTTCCATTCCAAGTTTTCCAAGGAATCTCCATACTGCTTTACAGATTGGCTGCACCAATTTGCAGTCCTACCAGCAATGTAGGAGTGTGCCTTTTCCCCCACATCCTCGCCAACACTTATGGTTGTTTGTATTTTTGATAGCTGCCATTCTGACTGGAGTAAGATGAAATCTTAGTTTTGATTTGCATTTCTCTAATTGCTAGAGATGTTGAACATTTTTTCCATATGTTTGTAATTGATTGTATATCTTCTTCTGAGAAGTGTCTGTTCAGGTCCTTGGCTCATTTATTGACGGGGTTATTTGTTTTTTTGGCATTAAAGTTTTTGAGTGCTTTATATATCCTAGAGATCAGTGCTCTATCTGATGTGCTTGTGGTAAATATTTGCTCCCATTCTGTAGGCTCTCTATTCACCTCATTGATTGTTTCTTCTGTGGAGAAGAAGCTTTTTAGTTTGAATCCATCCCATTTATTGATTCTTGGTTTTAATTCTTGTGTTACAGGAGTCTTATTAGGAATATCAGGACCTAATCCAATGTGATGGAGATTTGGGCCTACTTTTTCTTCCATTAGGTGCAGGTCTCTGGTTTAATTCCTAGGTCCTTGATCCACTTTGAGTTGAGTTTTGTGCATGGTGAGAGACAGAGGTTTAATTTCATTTTGTTACATGTGGATTTCCAGTTTCCTCAACACCATTTGTTGAAGAGGATATCTTTCCTCCAATGTACGTTTTTAGTGCCTTTGTCTAATATAAGATAGCTGTAGTTATGTAGGTTAGACTCTGTGTCCTCTATTCTGTACCATTGGTCTACAGGTCTATTTTGGTGCCAATACCATGCTGTTTTTGTTACTATTGCTCTGCAGTATAGTTTTAGGTCTGGAAGAGTAATGCCTCCAGCTTCACTCTTCTTGCTAAAAGATTGCTTTGGCTATTCTGGGTCTCTTATTTTTTCTAGATGAATTTCATGATTGCTTTTTCTATTTCTATAAGGAATGCCATTGGGATTTTGATTGAGGTTGCATTGAATCTGTATAGTGGTTTTGGTAGTATGGTCATTTTGACAATATTAATTCTGCCTATCTAAGAACAAGGAAGGTCTTTCCATTTTCTAAGATATTTTTAATTTCTTTCTTTAGCATATTGTAGTTTTCATTGTAGAGGTCTTTCATCTCTTTTGTTAAATTTATTACCAAGCATTTTATTTTTAGTTTTTTGAGGCTATTGTAAATGGGGTGGTTTTACTAGTTTCTCTTTCAGTGGAGAAATGCCTTTGATTTATGGGTGTTGATTTTATATCCAGCTACTTTGCCGGATTCATTTATTAGTTCAGGAGATTCCTGGTGAAATGTTTTCGGTCTTCTAGGTATAGAATCATATCATTTACAATTGAGTTTTTCTTTTCCTGTCCATATCCCTTTAATTTCTTTTGTCAGTCTCATTGCTCCGGCTAGAGTTTCAAGAACTATGGTAAATAGAAATGGTGACAGAGGGCACCTCTGTCTTCTTCCAGTTTTTAGAGGGAATGCTTTCAATTTTTCTGCATTAAAATTATTTTCTTCAGCAAAAATGTAATGTCAACCAAAATGAAATGGAACGTGGTTAGCCATGGTTACTAAGTCTTAGGTTGGAGAAGGCATGGGTAAATAAAACCTCTTCCACACTGTTGGTAGGGTAGACAGGGACAAGAAATTTCCAGAGGACAATTTAGATAAACCTCTCCAAAACTTTAAAATTCTAGTCTTTGTATTAACTCAGAACTTTTATTCTTATGTGGTTATGTCAATAAAAATTAATACATCTGGCTGTAGGGATTATCATTACAATAATAATAGTAAAGACCACAAATAATCATGTAAAATAAATTATGGAGAGTTGATATACTACTTAATATCATGAAAAACTTCTACCATAAATGGTCCTGTAAAACGAGCAAATTACTTAATAAGTACAGGAATATAATTACATATATATATAATATATATACACATGCATATGTAATTTTATTTCTATACACACACACACACACACACACACACACACACATATATATATATATATACAGAAAGTTTGGGGGTTTTTTTGCAAATAAGTATGTCTATATTTGAGTGTGTATGTAAATGCATGTTAACACATAAACATATATATGTATATATGTACATATATTTCTAACTAAATAGACACAGACAAGTATTAGTAATAATTATTGATAGGAAATAAGAATATAAGTGATTCTAATTTTATGTCCTTTCATGAATCTACATTTTCTAAAATTTTCACAACAAACACATATTAACATAGGAGTAAGAAAACATGAAAAAAAAAACACTTTTACACTTTAAAACAGGTATGCTTTCCTTAAGGCAGCAGAAATCCCTTTTTCACATGAAATCTTATGTGAAAACCCAACTCACAGAAGCTAGGGTGGCAGGCCTAGAGTCCTGTTCACTTGGTGGATGTCCTTGAAGACCCACTTTGGAGGGTCAGGGCTAGAGGATTCTGTACCATGCACACTGCCACCCTCTCTAGGAGTAAAGTGCTTTTAGTGAGCCCTGACCATGTAAGCGAGGCCCGTGACTTCTGCCTGGTACGTAATAACTCATAAACTAACAGCCCATTCCATTTTGATTCACTGCATTCCATATTATATATTCATTTATTGAGCATTAAAATTTTTCCCCCAGATTTTAACTTTGCATCACATTAGTTTACCTATGGACTAGAACTAAAAGATTTTATCATTACATTGGGGGGAACTCGAAGGATTATACTTTATACCACCAGCCTCAGATTTCCTTGAAGGTCAATATGAGAAATGACCACAGGAAGAATGAATCTCCATCTTCTCTAAAAGTAGCATTAAATACATTTTTCCATTCTGATGTTCAAAGTTCCTTACATAAGGATGCATGTGACAAATTCTCCCAAAATTTTAGTACTGGAAAAAAAATTGCTATTTTTATAAATAAGTATGATTTCCTTTTATAATGCTGTTTTATTCCTATATATCTCCTCATGTTTCCTTTTTGACTTTATCTTCCATAAAGCTCAGAATCATGTTTATTGCCAAGTTATAGAAACAAACAGCTGCCCTATCTTGCAGAAAAACTCTCTCAGAACACTTTCGTATTTATCCTCAACTAAATGGTCCCATGATATGCATGGCTCATGTTATGTGATTTTGAGATAGATCATTTTCACACACAGAAATGCACTGTATGACTTTTAGGCAATAGTGTGTGTGTGTGTGTGTGTGTGTGTGTGTGTGAGAGAGAGAGAGAGAGAGAGAGAGAGAGAATGTGCATTCATTAAACTTCAACAGCAGACTAAAAGACATTCAGTGGGTTAAACATACTTCTTTACCTTTCAGGAAGGTACAATGTTTAATTCTTATTGTCAACTTTACTTAGATCATTTTACAACAAGTACTAAAGAGGGCACAGAATATGGGGGCAGGCCCTCAAGTTTGACAATGATATCAATAGTTTATCTATGTTATTTCATTTTAAGGGATGTGATTATTCTTTTAGTGTTGTTGTTTTTTCTGAGATGCATAATAACATGGCAATGTACTAACACAGTAGAATTTGCACTAAAAATAATTTGGGTACAAGGGCCTAATAGGGGCAGAATCTTGATCATTGGAATTGGGAGGCAGCTTTCTGTTCTAGCATTAGCACTGTTGAGGCTCTGCAGTAAGTTGGGTCAGTTGATGAGAGAAGAAGGCTGTCACTTCTAAAACAATTTGCCACAGCATTCACAAGAGCACCCAGACCAACCAGAAGCAAGCACACCAGTCAGGCCCCCAGGACTCTATCTTCCCACTCTTGGAGGTCTGCATAATAATCCACAGGTGAGCTTCCATCAAAGTAGTGATGCTTGGTATTCAAGAGTCCAGAATCTGGACTTCCATTTCCTAAATTTAAACCCTAGTTTACCACTCAATGTTGACTGAGTAAAATGGGGATAGTGTCTTATTTTGAGTCTTTCTGTAAATTAATGAGATCGTCAGTTAAAGGCAGCCAGCCAGAGCCTGGCTCATGGTCCATCTTCAATTTAGGTCAATTTTTATTGTTTTTTGTTATTTAGACTTAAAGCATCACCTACTAAAATGCAAGTACCCAGCGAAGCATGTCTCGTTATTGGTTAATACCTTAGCAGAGATTCTCACCATGTGACTGTCAGTTAAGATGCAGAAGGCAGCAGCAAGGGATTCAGGTTTGAAACCTGGGAGAAGCAGGGAATCAGCCTTTAGGAGAGAAATAGCTCTGACATTTGCTCGGAGCCTCAGTGATTCTTCTACATGGAAAAGCACCCAATCACTGCAGGTACTCAAGCGTAAACCCTCACAGTCACAGAAAGGCGACCTAATTGTGGAAGCCAGATCACAGGATCCATGGCCCTCGGGCCTTGGGACTGCCCCTCTATCAGCTGCCCCACCTCAGAGGACTCCCTACGTGGACTTTCTGTGCTAAGAGACATACAAGTGCAAAGCTGCCACGTTGAATCTGTGTTTTCTGACTTGCCAAGCGCACAGGCAGAGATCACAAACACTGGTGTGTGGGAGATGGCCATTCCCGGGGAGGCTGTCTACACTGGATCCTGTGCTGACGGCAGGTGGAAAGTCAAGGTCTTTCTCTATGGAACAATTATGTGTGTACCCTTTCCCACTAAGTGCAGACTTCCATTTGTAAAGTCATCCATCACCCCTATAAATCAGTCATCTCAACACCCTCTCCCATCCAGCAAGGAGAGAAGAGCATTTTGGAGACATTCTATGAAGCTATTATGTATAAAATGGATGGATTATTATTATGATTTCTCCCAAGGGTACCAAGGAGAGGCTGATTCTGAACAAATCATTCACATTCACTCCTTGAGAGAGACTTCATTTCACTTCCTGCTGGGTCAGGGAGGAGTACACACCTAGACACGTGCATACACACACACACACACACACACACACACACACACACACCCAGCTCCCTGTGCGGCATGAAGTACTGACCTGTTAGGCCGGCAGCCTCGGCGGACAGGAAGGCACTCCAGGACAGGAGGAAAAACAGGCCCGTTTCCAGCATTGGGAACTCACACAGTTTGGTAAATTTGGTCAAGTGATAAAATGTGTTAAGGGAAACACCAACTGGTTTGACAGCTACATCACCGTACTGGCTGAGAAAAGCTGATCTGGTAATGGTATTTCAGAGTGAAAGACTGATTTTCAGTGCCAATCTCAGTGGGCCCTTCTCGAAGACCAGAGCGAATTCCATGCTTTGCTGGGGGCTGAACATGCCCACGAAAATAATTCAAACCTGTGTTCAGACAGCGGAGGTGTCTAGGAAGAGTATAAACCCAGCAAATTGTGGGTGCAAAACCTCTGGAAGTTGGCCTCAGGCCATGCGTGGGGTGTGCCCTTAGGAGAGCTGTGGCAGGTACCCAGGAGCCCAGGAGAGTATGGCTAGAAGGAGGTCCCCAGGGAGCAGCCTGGTCTTCCACTGTCCTATGTGGGCTGGCAATAAAGACAGTGCCTGTTCCCACAGTGTGGAGAGTGGCATGAGGTGAAGTTGCTAAGAATGTTTTGAATGGTTTAGAAAGCACAGAGTGCCAGGAGGCAGGATGACCTCGGTGGGCTCGGAAACTGACTCCACATGGGTTTGTATTCACCATATCCACATTTCTTGACCCCTCTGGGCTTCTGATGTCCTTTCAAAAAGTGAAGGTAATACTACAGTCTACCTCATTGGCAGTTATACCAATTAGTACATGTTAAAAACTCAGAAAAGCACCCTGCAACAAAAGTGATATTATTTTTTTTCTGTTAGCGATATAAATTTTTTTTTAAAAAATCTTTGCTGAAAATAGAACTAGCAAGACCCCCAAAGCAACTCTATGGAGTGAAAAAGGGCTGCCCTTAGGCACCTTTCAAAACCCCTTTTGTGGCTTGGAGGAGGGAAGCCTTTGTTTCTAGAGGAATTCCTCAGAATTCCTCTTGTGATTTGTCTTAAAGAGGATGCTCTTAAAAAAAGAAATAAGTAAATATAAATGTATTCATAAATAAATTATATATATATATATAAAAAGAGGAGGCTCAGTCCAGGCTTAAGTAACAGGATCTCAAAGGGCTACAGGGCCTTATTTTTACTTAACCTCCTCTAGAAAGTAGCTGGGTTCTGAGTTAACCCCCAGGTGCAGAGCCTGGAGCTACAAGCCGAGGACACTCTGCCTCAGTCAGGAAGGGAGATCAGGGGATGCAGGTGGAGGGACAGCAGTGCACCTGCCTCCCTCAGGCCTGTTGGCCCTGCGAGTCCTAGCTGTGAAGCCTTAGCCAAGTTGTTTAACCTAAATTGTACTCCTTCAGCTGTAAACTTGAGATAATAACAGCACCTGCCTTTGGGCATCCTTGCAAAATCTGAGATAATCCATGCAAGATGCTCAGGGCAACTTCTGGCACATGGTACACCTCTCAATGAACATTAGATGATATTATTAGTGTCATGTTCATTGTTACTGGTGCATGACCCATCGTGAGCTCCTTGACCTCCTCATGCCTCAGTTTCCTCGTGTGCAAAGTGAGGATGATAATAACCTGTCCTACAAGGTTGATCCAAATGAGGTGGTGCATGGCCAGACATTGCCTAAGTGTTCCTGTCACCATTATTATTGCTCTGTTCTAAACCACACATGACCTTCAGGGCAACTCCAGCTAGTGATTAAGACGCAACAGGAAGAAGTGGTTTGGGAGTATGCATTTTCACTCTGGACTCACTTATTGATGACAGGGCTTTGGCCCATAGCTTATCCTTTCTAAGCTGTTGGTACCCAATAAATATAAGCACTGCTGATATGGTGGAGCCATGTGCAGCCCCAGTCAGTCCCACCTCCACCAGGGCAAATACTGGTCTTCCCTTCCTGGGGTACTTACTGCATAGCCCTGGCTTCCATCCTACCTATCTTCAAGGCCAAGCCCAGATCCCTCTCTGCATAAAAATACCACTTTTCAAATTATTTTTTGGAACAGTTGGCCAAGAGTCTCTTGGACTATTCCAGACACAGTCGTCTTTCTCTGAATTTTTACAGTCCCAATAGCTTGCATACAGCTTTGGCACTTTCTATCCAGTTCTCAGTGTGGAGCTTGTCTTCCCAAGCGTGCCATTCATTGTGGGCAGAGACCATATTTTATTCATCTTGACTCTTTGTAGACACCCTCATTAGAACGGAGCCTTTTAGCAGCTGTTCAGTGAATCTCAGGGCCAGTCCTCATGGAAAAAGACTCCAACAGTTTGCATTTCTTACCTTGGGCTCTGATCCCTTGTGGCCACATTCCTTTCTTCTCTTTCCTCTGGGATTTTTGGCCATCGTTTTTTTGTCTTTTTGTGTCTTCTCTCTGGCCTCAAGTCCTCAGAGTTGACATTGATCCTCTGGCTTTCTTCCCCAACTCTGACTCACTTTTGCCCCATCCAGCTATTCTGGGTGAAGAGCATACTAGAACAAGGACACTCCCACCCCACCCAGGATCCTTCAGGAACTCTACCCATCCTCCCTACTCCCTAACATCAAAGAAAGGATCTAAGGACACAGTGTCCCAGATATGGCAAATATATCATTTCTGCATTGTTTGCAGGTTCCCTTCGATGAAGTAGTTATGGATACTTTTTAAATCCATAGTGATATCTGGCTTGGCTTATCCTGTAGGCTAGTGACGGTCACAAGCATGAAAAGGAGGCAGAGCCCAGCCAGGTTATCACCCCCAGTTCATCCTATGTTCATGATGCTGGACCTTCAGTTCTTCCTCTCGACCCTAGGATAGCCAATCCTGATGTTCTCTGCCCACTACTTTCCCTACATTGCATTTTTTAAAAGGCTGTTGATAGTCTAAGATCAGACATGATCAAGAGCACTAGTATTGACCCTAGACAAGAAAGATCCTGGCCCCCTCTGCCATGGGTGCCAATCTGTGCCTCCTGGGGCAATCACTCAGAACCAAGATGGACTTAGCAGGGCTTTATCCAACTTGAACCATTTACTGGCCTGGAGGTTGTTCAGCCTCAGAAACATTCCACGGATACTGGGTGCTCTCAGAAGACCCCAGCTTTCCACAGACAGATAAAGGATATCAGTGCTGTGACAACAGCATATGCAGACCCCATTGCGAATGAGCCAGCGAAGATCCCCAGGAAATTCCCCACAGACTGGAAGAACGCTGCGGTGTCAAATGCATTTGGATTCTCCTTGGGACTGTAAATGGATATAGAACTGAAAAGACAAGAGGAAAGGCTAGTCAGTGACTTCCATCTTATGGCCCAGATAAGTAGTTCAACAGTCCCCACCCCCTTTGGGAGAGACACTCTGTCCTATAATTTGGGTGCTGCTTGGAAGGGTTGAGGGGGAAAGGATGAAGAGGAAAAAGAGGTAGAGAAAACAGAAAGCTCTCTCTTACCTTACAGCCCAATCCCATGGTATCCATATATTTCTGCCAGTCAATAAACATTTTTATATTGGAAGGGTCATAAAGAATATTGTTTCTGAGCAAACTAGGCATTAAAACATGGTAGGTGTATATGGAATCTGCTGAGAAGATAGATAACTGTGAATTATTTAGTGGCCATATGTCTTCAGTGCTGTTATATATTCACAAATGTTCCTGATAAAAAGTGCACTTTTATGGCCTGTGCACAAATGGGTGATACAAATCATGGCGTGCACAAAATATTCTGCGGTGATCTTGTCATAAACCACAAAGCCTTCCTCTCTCCAGCATAACCCTTCAGAAACAGAGCCCTGGTGGCATTCAGAACATCACAATATTAACCCCCAGGGAGAGACAAAACCCTCATCTTCCCACCATAACAAATGGCAGCAGCTGCCCAAGGTCATCTTTTATACCCCAATTCTGGTGGCTGCCAACAGATTTATTTCCATAGAGAAAAATCAATCCACCAATAAGCAGTCTGTTCACTTAAATATTTTTGAGAATATTGTACTTTTTTAAAAAAAAAAACAAACCAAGGCCTCAAACCCTAGAGTGTTAATATGAATAAAGAGGTGGGCCTTCTTTGGGGATATGTGAACTCCATATTATAGCATTAAAATGAAAAGATGCATGGGAACTAGCAACTTCAGGGAGACAAAAGAAGTAATATTTATTTATTTATTTATTGCAATTTTTCTTTTAACATGGGGTATTTAAAACTAATCGGGAAAAATCAAGAATTTGGCAGTGGATTCTGGAAAAGACTATGGCAGTATGGAGAGAAAATACACTAGATCCAATGACTAAGATGAAACTGGGATTTATAGAGCTGTAACTGGATCTTCTGTGCTCAGACGATTAGAACGTGTTAACTCTCTGACCTGACTTTTTCCATCTAGAGACTAGTTAAGGCAGTGCAGGGGGAACAGATTCCATTTCTCCTTCTGGAAGATACATGGCATAAAGAAGGTAGTTTTAAATGTTCTTAGTTTCCCCCTCAATGTCTTTAAACCCCCAAAGTAGGCCAAACACTTCTGCTTTGATCCTGTAATTGGATAAGGAAGATGAATGTGGATCTTGAATGGAGCTCTGAAATATATGCGAGAAAAGGATTGCCTTTGAAGTGATTTTCTTTTTTGTAAAGTGTTATGCTTTGCAGGAAAAAAAGGAAAAGCAAACCCATATTCAGGGCCTCTGTATTTGCCAGTCCTGGGGAAAGGTGTAACCCTCCCGTGGCCATCAGGAAACCTGGTGCCCAAGGCTGTGAAGTCTGAAGTGTTGGCCTTGACTTTCAGCAGATTTCCTCATTCTGGGGAAGAAACAATGGACAAGGAAACTGCTACACTTCTTTCTTCCTTTCAAACAAAGGTTTTTGCATGGTAATGTAGCTTTGTAAATAACTGAAATTCCCAGGGCTGCTTCCAGTAGATCTGAGCCACAGAAAGGATAAAGCCATCTCCACACCCCTAGAAGGGTTTTCTCTGTCTGGCAGCTTCTGGAACATACCACCATCACATCATTTGGCCATATTCTGTACCATTATTTATCTAATGTTTTACTTTAAATCAACTCATTTACATTCAAAAGTAAGAGATTTTATTAAAGAATATGTATGCTATCATAAGTTTGATGTGATAGATATATTTCTTCTTAATGAATGTAGGATAAGTAATTTGAAAAAAAAAAATTCCCCAGAGTGTTCCCTAAACTCATCTCCATAATCCCACTGATTTGGAGTCTGTGCTTGGGAAGGCCATCCAACAGGGTACAGCCTCTGTGTGTCCAATTGTATATCCTTCTCATGATTTTTGACTTAACTGAAGGAGAAGGCTTAACTCCCCTGGGCTATGCAGATGATCCATTGAATTTGCCATGCCTGGCTCCCCAGGACAGGCTCACTGGGTTTCTGCTATGTTCTAGGTGATGTACTAGGTACAGAGTGCTGGGGGCAGACAAGGAGGCACACAGAGAAGGGGAGCAGAATTCTATTCAACATTTTATTAACACTTGGTACATGCAAGTCACAACCAGGCAGAAAAGCCCAAGACACCAACACATATGGCTCTAGTCCCAGTGCTGAGTGTGAGGCTGAGAGAGATACACAAAATGTAATGGGACAGAAGAGGAAAGGGGCACTGTTTTAACATAAAGGAGGTAGTTATTTGAGCAAGGTTTCAAGTGGACACACAGTGATGGGGAGAGGGTCTTCCAGGCAGTGGGAAGAAAGTGAAGAAAGGCAGGGAGGAAGGCGAGTTCGGGGCACATTCTAGCTGTAGCTGCGTGATCAGGGCTGGAGCCCGAAGTGTATACCCAGGCCTATGGCGAAGGGGGTGTGGGAGGCGCCATCTTGAGCCCTTGACTCCGTGCTCGGAACACATAGGAACCCACGCAGGGATATAATGCTTAGTCCTCTTACGCCTACATTTAATTTGGTTCAATTCTATAACATTTCTGAGCGATGAATAGGGCCAGTATAGCAAACCCTCCCTCCCTCCTTTCTTCCTTTTTCCTTTTTATAAAATAGACTGAGGAAAAGAGAAATTAGGGTCACACAGCAACCATGTTCACAAAGTCAGTCTCTTATTTCTTCCTTTAAAAATGTCATCATTTTAGGAACCCACATGAACCCATATTGGGGTAGCTGAGTAGCGCTGACTGTCAACGTAGGCATCCTGAAGCAGAGCCCAGGAGCTTGGCCTGCATGGTCCTGCACGGTCCTGCACACAGGGATGAGTCAGCCCTGGGCCCCAGTAGGCATAGTCAGGGCTCCTCAAGGGAACCTGCTCATGTGCTTGCTGGGCCTGGGCCTTGTTCCTCTTCATATGCTCAGGACACGGTCTGGTATCAGTCATGTGGCAGGTTATATAAAGGTTGATGGAAGGAAGGTTGATGAATGGGAAGAAGAAGGGAGAAAGGAAGTCATGCGGGAAATAAGGAGGCTAGCGAAAGGAAGCATCTCTCAAAACGAGTCACCATTCACCAGATTTTAACTGGGCATTGACTATATGTAGTCATGTTGGGGGTACTTTGGGGGTTGTCAGTGCACCAATAAAACTGACACTAGTGTTTTTTCACTTGAGCCCAAAATTTGACACCTGTTGCCTGCCTGGTCTTGGAAAGGTACTTCATCCTATGGAGACTCAATTTCTTTCCATGTTAATGGAGATGACAGTAGTGTTTATCCTCTAGAAATGTGAGGATCAGAGACACATTTAAACTCACATTTGTACTTTGTAGATTTCAGAACCATTCACAGAGTGTGATTATTTTGTTTTCCTCAAAATAAATACCCAGTGAAAGGTTATTGTCACTAGACTTGTCATCCTGTTAAGGACTTTCCACAGGTCTCACGAAGACAGACAGCAGAGTTGTGGGTGCTAAACAGCGTCTCAATTCTGACTGTGAGCAGAAGGGTGGTGTTTGGCCTCCTGGGATGAGCTTTGAGGTCATTAGGAAGGAGCTAGTCACTTTGCACACGGACAGAAGTGGGTGTAGGGCAAGAATGGACCGACCAGACGGATGCCCCAGGAAAATGGCCATGGGAATGACAAAAAGTTATTTTAATTGCAGAGGAGTTGATTCAGGACCCCAGGGAGGGAAGAAGCATCTTCAGCAGGCTAAGCAAGGGTCGTCTCCAGAGACAAGAGCAAGCCAGGTGCCTCAGCTTGAGTTGTGCCTCAGTGAGTTTAGTGAGGGGTATTCTGCAGGCAAATGCCCTCTGTCTTCTGGTGAGAAATGAGGTAAGGTGGGCAGGGGTCTCACGGCCCAGGAAGGCTGCAGTTCTTGGGATTGCCAAGATTTTAGAAAGCTGTTCCTCTAGGCTCTTGCTCCTGGCAAGGGACATCTCTCTGGGTTCTGGTTTCTAGCAGCAACACTGGCCTCTGAATTTTGTATCAGCAGATGCAAGGGGTTAGAAACAGCATGGGGTTTGGGTAGCACATGTGGGGTTTTCCAACTTCAACCCAAGCGAAAGATGGTATTGTTCCAGCAATTTCCGCCCTTTGGACTAATCTCCTAATCCCCTGTGCCACAGGAGATGCTTGAACCAGTGGATCTTAATACTGGAGGGGGAGAAGAGAAAAGGAATTGGATTTTCTGTCCTGTGCAGGGGGAAACACTTCAAAAGCCCTGCTTAGAGCACAAGCTGGTGAAAGTGGATCCACGGTCTCCACATTTTTAGAAATGAAAGTTTGAGTCGGATGGCACTAGTATCTTTGAAAATGATATGGCCAGAAATACACAGGAGTGTTTAAATATTTAGCTCATAAATTGGAAATAAGTCCAGGTTATTGATCCAGTCTACTCAGGAACAGATTATTCAGCAAAAACTAGTTTGATAACAGTATATGTGGTATCCATACTCAGAAATAAGCCTGTGCAGCATCTTTTATTTGAAAATGAATGATATATCCCAAATTCCTTTATAGAAGCAAATTAATTAGCATCATTTTAATAAGGTAATAAGGATCATTTTTTTCAGTATACCACTTAAGATTAAACAGGCACAAACAAGTTTCTAGTGTTTCTCAACAACCTGTCTTTTTGTCTGTATGATGTTTCTGAAAGAATAGACTTTCCTGAAAGAATAAGAATATTTTAGGGAGCTTCAAGGATGTAGACCTGCATCTGAGAACTGGGTGTCAATCTCAACCATCTTACTGGCTGTGTGACTTTGAGCAAGTTACTTAAACTATCTTTACCTCCTCCCTTTCTACAAAATGGCAAGAGAACCTACCACAGAGGATTGCTATAAGAATTAAATGACTAATGTTTATGCAGAACTTGGAATGGCATCTGGTATATAGAAAAAAACTAAACAATCATTTCCTAAGTCAATCTACCTTCTTCAAATGACAAGTCTGGTTTTTTTTTCTGCCTTCATTTCTCTGTTTTTCTCTGTGTGTGTGTGCTTGGTTTAGTTCTAAAAGAAGTATTCAATCTCCATGTCCAATCAACACCTTGGTCTAAACAGAACTAAAGCTTTGTCACCTGTCTCTCACACTCTGACAGGTTCCCTGGGTCCAGATCTCTTGGAGGCAGGGATCATTTGATCACATAAATAATTTTGTAAAGAATGGTAAGTGGCACATAGTAACTGCTCAACAAATATGAGTGATGAAGAAGGAGGAAAAAGTAAGAGAAGGAGGAAGAAAAAAAGATGCTGAGGGTGAATATGAGATAACAGCTGAAAGTGTGATATCACCCATGCCACCATCAGTGCCCCCAATGCCATCTCCCCCTCTGTGATTCTGGCCACCTTTCCATTCTGGATCCTACTAAGTCATCACTGTCTTGATCATGACAGTCTTCCTCAAGGTCTTCCAGCATGGAACACCAACCAATCCTGTTCTTCTTCACTGCTCCTGTTTAAATACTTTGCTGCAGAGAAACTACCCAACAGAAACTGCCTACCCATCCGCAGACCTCAAGCTGCCAGGCAGCTGCACTTTCACCCCACGCCCTCTTCTGAGGGGTCCTCCTAATTCCCAGAATGCTCTTGCAATCCGTGGTGCCTCCTTAAAACAACTGTTTTCTCCTCCCCTCTGTACACTCTTCCCTCCTGTGTTAACATGAATGACATCCGAGATACTTGAAAGCTTATGAAAAGGAAATGCTAAGCAAACACATTGTGTCCCTTTCATAATTTCTATGAATTTAATCAGTAAAGAAAAAAGATGAGAAAATGATTATGAGAGCCAAGTAGATACTAAATTCCTTCCATTTCCTCTGCCAAATCTTTAATCCCTAACAAAAAAAAATTTTCTAACTATCGGCACCAGTTCATTGAAGAGTTCTTGATTAGTTGGGACATAAATATGAAATGGTTTATTTCTTTTCCAATTACTGCTTTCAGCTTTACTATATTGAATCCCTCTTCATGCTGGGTAAGTAGTTCCATTAATGATGTCTTGGTCAAATTCCATTATTTAGTTTCTTTTAGTGATTAAAACTTAGTGCAGTCCAGCTTAAAGCCTAAATCTTCAAAGCGGGATTCCTCATCTCCCTGCAGAATCTTCTAGGGCATCCACAGGATAACTTAGAAAGGAGGAGGGGCGGTACCAGTGTCCCCTGGTGTTGGAGGCTGGAGGAGGGATGCCTGGCCCAGTCAGTGATGAGTAGAGTGTCCAGTCTCTGGGTCCTGCTGGATGCCTCTCTTAGAGCCCTCTGCCAACTCGATGGTGCCACTATTTTTTGAGAATTTCCTCATGGGTCTCGCTCAATCTTCCATTTGCTTTACCAGCTACAGGCATTCCCAGCCCATCTCCATGGCCGGGATTAGTGGCCAAATGGGCAGCTCAGTGGCTCTCACTCTTCTCCTGATCTCCAACTTTCTTAATGTGAGGTTCCCTGGCACACCCTCCCCAGGCCAAAAACACTGGGTTGGATGGGGTCATTCCACCTGCTCCCCAAACATATCAACCCAGGGGACCTCCAGGTCCTGCTCCAGATGACTCCTACTTTCAGAGTTCTGCAGGCAGAAGAGGCATCAGTCGCTGTGTTCTGATTCAATCCTGTAGCTGAGGAGCCATAGCCAATATCTTTCTTCCCTTACTCTGCTTTGAAAGGGCCTCAGCCCTCCTGCACATTCCTCCTCACTGCGGAGTGAGCTAGCAGCCCATCTTTCTGGGCGATTCTGGTGAAGTCCCTTTTACATGGCTGAGGGGAAAGAATTGCCCCCATGGGGAGAGGTAGAAGCTTTATACCCCAAACACTGCCCTCTCTCTGGAGAATACCTGCCCCTATCCTTCCCTGGTCTTTAGGAATCAGGCTGCTTCCTTTCATTAAGCTAGTTAGGATGCATGTGGTCCTCACAGCTGGGAAGTCCTGCTGCTCTTTTTATGATGCAGCCAGACAATAACATTTTTATTATTGTTGTTTTCAGATACTGTCCCGGATCCCAATGTGTGAAGCTGGAAGACCCCCGGGATGAACCCATCTTGTGACTTGTGACATTCATGTCCCAGTGCTTCCAGTTCCTCTTCTCCCTGTCTAGACCTGCCTGGTCATTCTGCAATTCAAGACACATTTTAAGGAGCAACACAACCCGGAGGGGGCAATAAAAAACGTGTGAAAGCTATTCTGTTTTGTTGGGCTTTGGTGTCACAGGCAACACCAAGCAGAAGAAACAATAATTACAAAACTATTTTGCATTTAAAATTCTTTATGCCTAAAAGAAAGAAAGAGAAGAAAGAAGAAAAAGAAAAAGAAACAAGTGGGTCCTTATCTATTATTTATCTTTTAATAACTGTACCAACCTGCCCTTTCTCAGAGAAGTTGCTTAATTATGAATAAGGAATTGATTTTTATGGGGCCAAGAATTGTGTGTACACATCGGAATTCATTCTGGCATCTGCCTGCCCATTATTCTGGCTTATGTTCTGCCAAAGGCTGGTGAAGCTCTGTCAGAAGAACCTGCTGTAAAACATAATGACTTCAGGAATTGGGGGCGTTCCAGGCACCCTGGGAGGTTAGAAGAGCTGCCTCTTAATAATAAGAGGTCCTGGCCAGAAGTTCACTGAGCATGAGTTCGTTGCATGGGGTTTTGCCTTCCCAAGGACCAATGGCCCTGAAGAGTGGAGATCTGGACTTGGGAAGGCACATTAATTAACTCTTTCAGCTTCTGGAGGACCATTAATTGACTTCTCCCTAAGGACCCAAATTCAAACCCAGAGAGTGATTTTTCTAAATCTTTGACAAAATATTGTTTTGCTATTTTGATGTCAGGAGAACAAGAAGAGGGAATTTCTGGTGGGAAGAATAAGCTATTGTATCTGGGCTCTACCAAGAATAATGCAGTCTCAGGATGAAATGGTCCCCTTCATCAACAGATATTCATTGAGCCCGTACTGTGTACAGACTTTGTTCTAAGCACTGACGAGACGTCAGGGAAGGAACAGCTCCTGACCTCTTTACATTTCAGTGGAGAAGACAACATAATAAACAGGTGAGCAAGTAAATGTATGATTTAATGACAGCAATTGTGTATTAGGTTTCTGTCACTGTGACCAGAATACCTGACAAGAATAATTTCGAGGAAGAAAAGTTATTTGGGGCCCATGGTTTCAGAGAGGTTCAGTCCACGGTGGGTCAGCTCTATTGCTCTAGGCCTGAGGCAAAGCAAAGAATGATGGGAGAAGGACAGAGTCAAGGAAAGCTCAAAACAGCCAGGAAGCAGGGGTGGGGCAGGCCAGGGACAAGATGTAGTCCCCAAGGGCATGCCCCTGGTGACCTAGTTCCTCCAGCTATACCCCACCTGCCTGCAGTTCCCCCCAGTAGTCTATTCAAATTATTAATCCAGCATATTGGCCAAATTATATTGTTATACTGTGTATGTGCATAAATATGTAACAATGAATCCCACCATTATGCCTAATTATAGTGCACTAATAAAAATATGAAAAACTAAAGCCAATAGGTGAATTTTTTTTCCCCATCAGATGGGTTAATCCAATGATGAGGTGCGGCTCTCATATTCTAATCATTTCAAGCCTCTGATGAGTAGGGTGCCCAGTATCTGGGTCCTACTGGATACCTCTCCTAGAGCCTTCTGCCAACATGGTGGTGCCACTATTTTTTGAGAACATTCTTGCCTTGTCTAACACATGAACTGTAGGGGAGACACCTCGTACTCAACCAGAACAGATTGAAAGGAAAACAAAGCAGCGAGAGAAGATAGGACAGAGAGGGACAGGGCGCTGCTTCAGAAGGGCCATCTGAGGAGGAGGATCACATGGAGACCTGTGTGGAATGAGGTCGGGGGAGCCACAAGGAGGCCACAAGGAGCCACAATGAGGTTGGGGGAGCCACAAGGCTGCAGGGAAGTGAGCAAGGGGAGGGCTGGGAAGCAGGGCCTGAATTGGGGTCCCAGACAGCTCTGGTGCAGATTTGATAGTGTTTTCTTCTAGGAGTGAAAGGGCAGCCACTGGAGGGTGTCTGGTAGAGGGAAAATTCCAGGTGAAGTCTTTTAATACCAACAGAGAAACCTGGACAAGAGACTACCTGTTCCCACTGTGCTCTCCAAAGGCTGATGCACCATGCCTCTCCTGGGCACTATGGCTGTGGCCACCTGAAGAAGAGACCACAGGGGAAGACCACCGTGGCCAGGAGGAGGACAGGGTAAGTACAAGAGTTTAAAGGGGACAGATGGATTCATCAGAACAGAGGCAGTGAGCATCTGAAAGGTGGTCATGCAGAGGAAGGATTGGCCTCATTCTTTGTTTCCAGCAGGTGAGATGAAGTCCCAAAGTAAAACATCAGGGAGAGATGTTAGCTTTATATTCTATTTCAAAATTTCCTCATTCTTAGAGCTGAATGAAAATGAGATGGATTCTATAAAAGGATGGTGGGTTCTTTGTAGTTGGAGATGCTTAGCCATAGAATGGAAGACATACTTGCGGGAGCTATAGACAGTTGGATGATGTGGCCTCGGGGAACCTCTCACCCCAAGGGTCATGGACTGGCTATTTTCCAACTTCATCCATGTCTGAGACAGGGCACTTAGCTTTGCTGTGCTCACCCAAATCCTGACACTAAAAATGGTGGCGTATGTGGGCCAGTGAGGACACGTGCGTCCACAGCAATGCAATGAAGGTGCCTGTGATGACTTAGGTTGAAGCAGGTTGATAATGACATCAGGAACAGTTACAAATTCCTGCACAGAATAAAGCCTTTGACAGTTTCCTAAGTGGCTCTGCTCCATTAAGTTCTGACTCGGAGGTGACAAAGAGAACTCTGAATTTAAAATTGGTTAAAAGGGAAGAAGAGTTAAAGGACGTTTGTTATAAATTATGTGTGCATTTTCTTTAAAAGGAGGCCTTAAATTACTTTTCAATTTAGCCTGAAAACTCTTTGTCAGAATTGAATTCATCTGTGGGCTTCAAGAAATTTTCTTAGACCTAATATTGAAAGTGAACCTGGAGATAGTTCTCAAGATAAAAGTAACTTGCAAATACTCTTCTTCTTTGTTTTCCCTTCTGAAACAGAAACAGGAATTTGAATCCTATTTTACTGTGAGCCTTTTCATTTAAGAGAGAGAAAGAATAATTCACGTGGCCTAATGGGAATTTTCACCTTTTCTCCCACTTTTCAGTTCTTTTCATCCTCATTAATGAAATCTTAATTCCAAAGAGTACTGTGATACATGAAACTTTTAGTCATAATGGATATAAAAAGATAGGCAAAAGTAGGCTAATAGCCACTAAAGATGGAAATCTAGTTAAAATTAAAATATAATCACAAACAGGTGCAAGTAAGACCAAACATTAATCCCCAAGGTTAAAATAGAGAAGGGGGCCAGACTCTTCTCCCTTTGGGTCTCCTGAGCAATCAAAATACTTATTGTTCATTCCTGTGTCGTTCCTATACAGCATCTTCTACGTGTCAAGTACTATGTTAAACGTTTTTATATTTTATCTCATTCAGCCCTCAGAGTAACCCCATGAAGTAGGTATCATTATCATCTGCATGTTACAGATGAGGAAACTCTCTCTTAATGAGATTAACTAACTTTCCGTATTTCATCTCATTTAATCCTTCCAACAATGTAATGAAGAAAGTATTCTCCTTCTAGAGATAAACAGACCCAGGAAGGTTAAATCATAGGCCCCAATTAATTTGCTAGTAAATGGAACATCAGGTATTCCATTCAGGTCTCACTGATTGAAAGTCTGTGAACAATACAGACAAGGGAACAGAAACACCTGGATCCATCGCCTGAGCGTGCTCACGGAGACAATGATTCAACAAAACCTTCACCTTCATACGACTGAGGGAAAGACCACTCATGGAGGTTGAAGATTTTAGGACTCCTAGTCCCAATTGGCAAGAAAAAACATTGCATTATAATTGAGACATATCCTCTGTATTGTCATATGTGGTTATTCATCCTGTTCTTGTATAAGATAAGGCTCTTTATAGAAATAATTTGTTGCTTGGTATTTGAATCTGGAAAATGGTAATAATAACCATATCTCTTTGACGGAGCAGGGATTCAATGTGTGAACCCATATACAAAGCTTAGAATGACATCTAGGACCTACAAAGCACTCCATAGATGTTAGCTGTTGTAATTGTTGTTATTGCCATTTGTACTGACATTATTGTTGAAACGATTGCTATATCTTTCACCATTTCCTCCAACAAAATCAATAAAAACTAAGCTGTATTTCTAAGAACATGGAGGCATTGAAGAATTCCAATTAATGTGTCAGAACATTATAAGAATCTTCTGGGGTGGAATGAACAATATGCTCAGCTAGATCAAATATCAAATTCATCTCTTTCTTAATGAGGCCTGTAGAACACAGGGCTACTGGGAGAGTATCAGACAAGGGGATGCATGTACATTTTTTTTTTGAAACAATAACTAAGAACAAAAGATCCACAGTGGTCTTGCCAATGTAACACAGCTGGATTTCTAGCTGCCTTTCAGGGGAAGGGGACACTGAGGTAGACATTCTGCAGAAACCCTGTTGCTGTACCTGAAGGGAAATACATTTGTGAACAGAGAATCTGATAAGGTTTTGTAGAATTGTTGATTGGCACCCATCAGGGACAAAAGCATGGAACCAATGGAGTTTGCTTTCATGGTGACCACAATTCACAGCTTACTGCATGTTACATAGAGATAAAGAGGAGTCAGCGAATGGCACTGACTGGGGTTGGAGCCTGCAGTGTTTCATAGATGCTGTGTGCAGAGGACAGAGGATAGCGATGAGCAGCTGAAGGAAGTGCTGGTTTCCTCTGGCTGGGCCAAAGGACTTTTCATTGACAATGGGCCGCCTCCCTAATCTGAGGCCTTTTCATTCATGTACCAGACAAACCCTGGCTCCAATTATAAACAGCTGCCTGAGACCATTGATGGACTCAAGTTTTACCTGGTGACAAGCCAACTCCTGGAAAATACTTGCACTGATCAACTTATTTCCCCAGGCCCTTCTCCCTTCCACCCTCATTCTCCCCCTGGCATGGTTCTTCCATTTATTAGCAATTAAGTGAGCATCTGGGCCCCCAAATCACTGCTTAATTTAATTAAGAATCTGCATCCATCTTTTTAGAGTTGCAGATAATTTCACTTGAGTTCAAGTTATCTTTGGGAGCAGAGCACACAGTTATCTTCTTAAACAAATATATTCTTACCAGGAAGTTCCCTCACCCCTACAGATTTCAATGTTGTGTTTGAAACATGGGACCTACAGACCAACAAATCTTACCAAAAAGCATTTGTCTTCTACCTAAAGTTTAATTTAAATCATATGCTTCTAGAAGTTGCTAGGGAGTGATATGCTACAGAAGAGTCATCTCTGGCTCTGAATCTTCAGGACACAGCTTTGTTTAAGAACCCAGACCTTAAGGTATATTTAAATCTCAAACTGGCAAGAACTAAGAACTGATATATTCTGAACTCAAGCATTATAGATTCCTCCCATTCTGTGCAATCAAGACAGTTCCTAGAATTTGGAGTCAGAGGCTCAGCATGAGGATCAACACTTCATCGCTCAAGGTCACTGCTGAGCTATGGAGGGGCTGGAGCTATTGCTCAAACTAGGGCTCTGGGTGTTAAAGCAGCCTTGAAGGACCAGCAGGATGGTTTTCACATATATAGGCAGGCTTTAGCTCAGAGCCTGGGGAAATAAGTGTGTAGTTTGGAAGACTTGCTAGTAATTGAGTTGCAAGGAGATCAGTAGAAAGTTTAAGGTACAATGGGCTAAACAAGTCAGAATTAGTATGTAAACAACTTGCAAGGGGACCAGGAAATTGATGGATCTTAGAGTCCAGGTATGGATGTGAACCAAACATCTATAAAACATGCTTTTTTTTTTTGTAAAGATATTTCTTAATTTTCAAAAACCTTCATGTGGCTCATGACCCTCCACGTGGTTAAAAAAGGGATTTAAGCAGGGATTTCAAAAACTGGTGGCAGAGTAAAGAGAGAGTATTCCAAAGCGAGGCAAATGGAGATCTGCAGAAGGTGAGAGCTGGAGAGTTGGATAATCTGTGGAAGGTACATGGAACAGGAGCCCCTTGGCAAGGAGGAAAACCTGAGCCTTGAACCATGACCCTTCGATGCTTCCTGCCCCGATGGAATCCTACGTGGCTGCTTTGGGTGAGCAGGCGTGTAGGAGAGTGTAACTGAATAATGGCAGATCAGCATGTATATGAAGATGGAAAAGGGAGGTTTTGAGGGTTCCATCTGCATGGGGATGACTAAAAGTAGCATCAGGGTACCATCAGGAAGCTTCACTCAACTTATGGCCTGAATCAACACTGCTTTCTCTTCATGGCTTTGATAATGTTTCTGGTGTTATTTTAATTCATTCAGGGTCATGTGGCAGGAAACAATGAGGGTCAACAAAATTGTATGAGACACAGCAGCCCCCAGAACCTTATTTAGTTCACCCAAGACTAGCTCTTCAAAAGATCCACTGTCTTTGTTTACATGTCATGAGACCAAATGGGAGGGGAGAAATGCCCCAGGGGTCAAATTTTGAAATAATACTTTGATAATTAAAAACAAACAAACAAACATTTGGGATGCAGTTGACTTAGTTTGAAATTGATTAAAACTAGAGAATCGTTCATGTGGCTTCTAAGACAGGAAGCAGATGGTCAGAAGGAGGAGCTGGTTCAAGGTGCCCGAGATGAGCTCCTCCTATTGGTGGGGCAAGAGGCAGCAAGGGTTGTTTTTTGATAATTCTCCTCTGCTGACTCCTCCTGGGCCACGCCTGTAGATTTTACTTTTTGTATTCCCATCCTTCCACCTATTGGCTATGCCACCAGCGAGAGTGGTGCTTTACTTCTCAGGTGGGACTAAGGTTATATATAAACTGCAAATTCTTTGGGAGAAAGGATAGAATTCAATAATTACACCTCACTGTCTCCTCTGGATTAAGTGTATTCATTAGGCTTGCATTCAAACCTATTACCACCTTCTTAAAAAATTCAGTTTTAAAAAAAATGCCTCAGGGCCATTGTTAGAAAGCAGCAGAATAGAAACAGGCTGGCAGGTGATAGGAGAGGAGAACACCATTTAAATAAGATAAATAAAGGACTGCCGCACCTTTCAGATCCTGTGTGAGTGTGTGTGTGTGTGTGTGTGTGTGTGTGTGTGTGTGAGAGAGAGAGAGAGAGAGAGAGAGAGAGAGAGAGACTATTAAAAAATTACATGCTGAGAAATGACAGATTCCCTGTTTTGCTTATGAAAAGCCTCCTTTATCGCTTACTGCTAATGAGCATCATTCAGGGGAGGTTGGGGTACAATGAGAGATTATAGCACCTTGACTTCATATGAAATGTGATGGTAAAGGCCCAGGTAACTTTGCCCACAGAAAAATGTATGGTAATCCCCACAAGCTTAATGCCAGGATTTGGAGACGCTCAGGAAATAGTCTTGGAGAACTGGGCAGGGGCCCTTGACATTCTCTGCCTTGGATTTGCCTGGCAATCCTCAGTTCTGTCACCATCCGTTCTGTGTAGGTGGCAGTGGAGAGGAGGAGGGTATTGGTTCTGTCAAATGAGCTACAGTGAAAACATTCAGCCCTTAGTATTCTGGATTTTTTTTTTTAAAGAGTTTAATTGGGAAGATCCCAAAATGATAAGCAGGGGGTGGGGAGAGTAATTCCTGGCTTCTCAAATCATAATAGAATAAATTAGTGAGATATAAAAAGACAGTTTGTTAGTAAATTGAGTGATCCCCCTTGACAGTGCCAGCCTAATGTTGGTCTTAAATACCAAATTTGGAAAGCATACAGGGTCTGTTTTGGCAAAATGCTCAGTGTTGAAATTCTCTTGGACTTTTTTGCTTTCTACATTGCAATGTTAATAGCTGCAATTTATGGAGGGACATTTGTAAGCCAGAACTGTGATATGAATTTTGTATTCATTACTGTTGACTCTCATGATAACTCCATAGCAGAGATGGTATTATTTACACAAGGGGAAATTGAGGAGGAGCAGCCAGTGTGACCAAATTCATGTGGCAAGTTAAGTGGTAGGACTGGTGGTAGGATCTTACCCAACATTATCCAGTCTCCTGTGTTGCCATCTCTATCATAAGCACCCCCCCACTCACCCTGTGCATGGTTTAGCAAGTCAGCGCTTCAAGGAAAGGTTAGTTGTAGGTTGGTGGTCCCAAAGATAACTTCTACACTTAGGTAGTTTCGACTGATGAAGTTTTTAAACTATCTAGTTTAACTCCCATCTGCATATTTCTGTGATTGATTTTTATTTGTGCATTTATTTAGTAGCAAATAAGAAAAAAAATAAAAAATAAAAGTTGTGGCCCTAATAGTTATCCCAAGAAAGAAGACTCTTTGAACCAGAAGTAGAATGGGGTTAGCTTTTTTCCCAGACTTGGTCCCTAGGAGTAAAAAAATGCTTATGTTACAAAAGTGGGGATTTTTTTACTTTGTTATCTCATAGGAAGTTTGTATCTGTCCTACTAAATCTTATAGATAATTAAAATATTATCTTTCTATCAGAGTGGAATGTATTGCCAAATGGAGATGCATTTGGGGGCAAAATGATTTAAGCCTGTTACCAGAGCAAACTTGGGTACATCTAGATAGGATGTCACTAAGAAATAGGACCCGGGAGCCCTGTTCCTATAATGCACATTTTGTTCTTCAAAACACACCAGGGTGTGAGGCAGAGGCCCTTTGCAGCCCAAGCCCACCAGGAGAGGCACTAAGTGAAGCTGGTCAACCTGACCCTTCTTGCTCAACAGTGGGAGCTCTTCTCATAGAAACATATTCCTTTTGGCTTCAGAGTTAATTCAACAAAGCTGAGTACATTTATTAAATGAGTAATTATAGTAAAATGCAGTTCATGCCAGGGGTGATCCCTTCTCTACCAACAACCCTTGTCAAACATCTACCTGAAGCTACTCTATTCAGAAAAATTCACCTGCTTCTTCCCTGAAGAAGAGAATGATGGTCTTCCCTCTGTAATAGTGCATTACTCTCAATGTTCCTTTCCTGCATCAGGACTTAAGTTAACACATCCTTTACTCTTACTTAGTTTAGTGAAAATAAAATTGTTAGAATTACATTCTTCAAAGCCTCTCAAGTGAATTTTTATTTATTTATTTTTTTGGTGAGGAGGTTCAGGGGATTGAACTCAGGGGCACTCAGCCACTGAGCCACATCCCCAGCCCTATTTTGTATCTTATTTAGAGAGAGAGTCTCACTGAGTTGCTTAGCACCTCGCTTTTGCTGAGGCTGGCTTTGAACTTGTGATCCTCCTGCCTCAGCCTCCTGGATGACAGGCGCGCGCCACTGCACCCAGCTCAAGTTAGTTTTGATGCAGTGCCATGATTAAACTGACTAGGGTGGCATGACAGAAGTGTGGGCACCAGGGAACACTGCAGAGAACCCAGCAGTCTGGCAGAAGCTCGTACTGACGGACATTAACCCTGATTGCCAAGATCAATGACACATGGGATAAATATGGGCGAGGACACTGTAAGGAAGTTTCCCTGGATAGGCCCCATCGAGTGGGGTTCTGATCCCCAATTCTGGTGGTGCTTGGTGAATGTTTTCTTGGTTGGTTTGAATGGGGACAGGGCTGGGTGGCAGAAAGGAGGAAAGTGGAGCCCACTCCTTCCCGCCAGGTGGATTTCCATGTGCCGCCCCATCCTATAATAAAAATAAAACAATCCCTGGCTTAAAGGGGGGAAAGTATTTGGTTTTCCATTATTTTCTGGAATAGAACAAGATGAAGCCTTTTTGCGATAAGTTTTCTGTAGCCCAGGGCAAAACCTTTTTCTATAGGCTTTTTGCCTGCTCTGAGTGATGGAGGAAAATAAACCAGGGCACAAAATGGTGTAGTAAAGTTTGAATGAAATATAATTTCCATGGTAAAAAAATACCCCAATGCTTTAAGGCCCATAACTGAAAAATATAGACTGACTTTTAGTTAAGAGATTCACACTTTGGGGGAGATTAAGCAGATAAAGTAAGGCATAATCTCTTCTCAAGGCACATATACCTGCACTCAGACACAAGTAAGTACCCCCTCCACCCTGTAAACACACCTGAATGTTTCCTCAGGTGTAAGAGTTCTTTGGAGGTGGGTGAAGGATTTGGGTTTTGATGCTACACTCAGGTTTATTCCTCTGTAGTCTTGGAGACCAGTCTTTAGAGGTCCTATCTTTTCCACAGATCTCTTTTCTAATCCGTCACAATTAGACAGTTCCTGTTCAATTATCTGGCTGCTTCTACCAAAGGCAAGGTGTATGGGGTCATTAAAATGATATGACATCTAGCTGGGCATGGTGGCACACACCTGTAATCCCAGTGGCTCTGGAGGCTGAGGCAAGAGGATCATGAGTTCAAAGCCAGCATCAGCAAAAGTGAGGCGCTAAGCAACTCAGTGAGACCCTGTCTCTAAATAAAATACAAAATAGGGCTGGGGATGTGGCTCAATTGTTGAGTACCCCTGACTCAATTTCTGGCACTGCCCCCCCAATGATGTGGCATCAGGCTTAGGGAATATGAAACATTCAACATACAGACCCCTGTCTCCATGTGTGAATCCTTGAACACACCACACACATCTTTCTTTTCTAGCACTCCTCTGCATTCACTTTAATGTTCAGCAAAAAGAAAGTACCAGCACATTTGGCATGAGCCCATAAATGATGCTACCAATCTCAGAATTAAGAGAAAACTTAAGCTTATTCTTAAATTATTTTACACTCATCGACTGAGATGGGAGCAAATTGGTCTCTATGGTCTCAGATTTAGAGGTTCCACAAAGCTTTAAGGAACACAGGGTGCTAAAGGAAGCAGGAGACTGGTTTCAATTAACATTCTAATCGTCACTGTCATTGCTATTCAGTAATTCCGTTTAGAGAGACATAATAGGCATTGGGCTGTGCACTACCCTTGCTAGAAACATGGTATCGACAGCTCTTGTGAAACAGGTGGGTTTCAATTCAGATCTGCAGATAGAATCCTCCACTCCCACTTAACCAATTCCCAGAGCCCTCCAGTTTCTTGGTAATTTTCTTTTGAGCACATTCTTGTAACTTTTTCCTTTTTAAAATAAAAAATGTTAGTGTAAAAAAAAATCCCCTCTAGTGTAAGGTGTGCATATTCTGAGAGCATAGCTTTCCCCACAAATGTCAGTGTCACTTCCACTGCTCTGTAATAAGTGGCTGCAACTGTTGCCATGGCGATTTTCATTTTTTTTTTTTAAACTGTATCCACACAGACAGACAACACAGCTGTTTCCAGGAGGCATCAGAAAATAAGCCCAAAATTGTAATGGTGTTCTGTCTCCTACCAGGACAAGGGAGATGTGTCTCTAAGTCTGGACACAAGCAAAGGATGGACTGTGGCTGGACCTTGAGAAGGCCTTTTGCTTTTGTTTAAAGCTCCATATTTGAATTGATGGTAAATTAGAGCTAATGTGAGTTCAATTTCCATCCAGTTTTCTCAGGCAGATTATCAGCACCAGGTTATCGCTATTTACATGACTTCTTTCAAAAGCATTCTTTGAAAAAGACACCTTTTTCCCCTAACTCTGCATGTCTTGCCCCAGAATGTTATAGGAAGAAGCAGGGCTTACAGGACTCAGTACCTGGTTATCTCGGGTCCCACGTGGTTTTCTCTGTGTGTGGTCTGGTGGGCACCCACAGGACATAGAGATGCCCATATAAAGGGTGGTGTCTTCCTTGGGGAAGGAATTTTTTGTTTTTGTTTTGGGCTCTGCTTTGGTAGCCAAGCCAGATGCCGCAAATTACATGATTAAGTGAATAGAACTCCCTATCCTGAAACATCGGCCTCAGTTCCTCCTTCTAAGCAACAAAGGAGCTAACCCCCAGTGACCTTGGAGGCCATTTCTTGCTGTCACTTCGGTACAGAGTATCACCTGGACCAAGAGGAGGAGAGCCTGCTTGTGTGCCTCATGGGGGAAGTGTCTGAAAAGGGTATATTTTTTTCCTGTGACCTCTGCCTCATCTCATATTACCAATGAATGCTTAAAAAAAATAATTCTGTTTCTGAGTTTCACACTATTTTACTAAACTATTGATTATAGCTATTTTGTTGTTACTAAGAGTATTGAATTATAAACAGGATAAATCACCAAATGCCCAGGAATCCAAAAATAGAAGAATTTTTCTTGGGAAGCATAAGTGGTTCTTTTATTCTGTGAGGCGGATCTTTGTTTGCAAAGAAATATGGCCGTGCTTAACATCCGAATAATCAGCCATGTCTGCAGTGGGGGTTCTTATTAAATGTGAGGTGGAGAGGTGACCTGCAATAATCCATGGGAGCCATAGGTTTTATGAGCTAACTATTGTCTGTGTTCTGTCCTAACTTTCCTCGGGTGCTCTCTGTGACTTGCCCAATAGCACTTCGCTCCTTATTGATCCTGTGAAGAAAATGGCACTGCTGGTGGCCACAGACAAATGCTATGAGGAACAAGGAACCCAAGTTTCTTACAGGTATTAAATTGTCAACATTTCATACATAAACAGAATATGTAATAAATGGAAATCATTAAAATAAAGGAACAAAAATCTTATGGATCTCTCAAGACCTGGAAGAAACTGAAGTGTCCACAAATATTTCATCTGTTTTCATATCATCTTAATGGCTCTTTTCTGGTATTTTTTTTAACCCAGAAAACATGGAGCATAAAGTCACTTGTTCATGGTCTTACAACTAACTCAACTGTCCCCACTCCTGTTTTCTGACCTGTTATCTTCTAGCCTGGTGCTTCTTCCAGATGTTCAGCTGTCCGGAAAGGCAGCAAGAACTGAGAGAGCTTCTCTATGGGTGGATGAGAATTCTCTAAGTGTGTAAAAAATAAAATGGAAGTAGAACTCATTGGTGTAGCAGATTTAAACATTAACATTGATCTTGAGAGCTGATGTAGAAGACGTAGAGACTGATAATAGACCCTAGCCAAACTCTTTTCTCTAGAAACGCTTTGTCCTACTTCAAATTCTCTGTTTTCACTGTGTCAAGGCTGGGAGAAGAGACCACAGGGCCACCTCTATTGTTCCTGGCAGGGCTTGCTGGAGATCTGAAGGATTCAGATAGGGACAAAGTTCATTGTGATTTATTTTTAACTAAGCAAAACAAAATGGCAAGAGGGGCCACATCGGACTTGCTCAAACCTGGTCCTTTGAGCACATGTGTCATTTCTCTTAGACACGAGAAGCTGGCGGGAGAAGAAACCCCAATAATGACTGTGGGGGGAGCTAGTTTATTTTTATTTTGTTACTTTTTTGGGAAGGGAGAGCTAGTTTTCAAAATGTCTTCTCTTGGATGAAATTCTGATACGATTGTTTCTTTTGAAATTCATGTTTATTCATTCAATGACTATTTACTGAGTTCCTATTACTAAGCACCTGCCAGATTATAGGTACTGGGGATGTGAAGGTGAGATGACTAGTCTCTTGAGATGGGAAATGATTTTTGATACTTGCTACCCCCAAAAGATAATTCAGAATTACAAAATATTTAAAATAGTATCTCATCTGAGTTTCATGGTATCCAGTGAAGTAAGTTTTA
Organism: Spermophilus citellus; assembly: GCF_964194105.1. NCBI lineage: Eukaryota > Metazoa > Chordata > Mammalia > Rodentia > Sciuridae > Spermophilus > Spermophilus citellus. The sequence goes on from NC_138188.1 coordinate 40,424,440, forward strand.
CAGTGAGCTCCATTCTGTAGCTTTAGGGACTGATGTTCAGTGAAGTTGTGATTTAGCCAAATCTACTTCAACAATAAATGAGGAACCAAGGTTTATGTTCCTCAGAACCCCTGTTCTTTCACTGTATCATATCATCTCTATAGACTTTTAAAAAATCTGTACACTTAGGCATGGCTTCCAAATCTAGTATTTAAACAGCACTATAATTCATATAACCCTCCCACCCTTAATGCGAATTTATAGCACAACAGATTCCAAGTAGAACAGTGCTTTCCAAGTAAGTTTACCTCCAAGAAATCTATTGGAAGGCATTTTGAACAAAAAAGGAATTGAGAAAAACCAGAGTCAGTGAGTCCCAAAGCTGGGCTGGAATGGTAGACGTCTGGAAGATAAAATGTGACCCCTGTGTTTGAGATGTTTGTAATTTCAAAGAAGAAGCAAGGCATGGGAGTATTTTACAACATAAGTTTTGCAGATCCAAATAGGTCGAATACTTGTTTTAGGAATTCAGAGATGGGGGAGAAAAACGATGCCAGGTGTCCTGCTCATTCACCTGGCTCTGTGCCTTTTCTGTTACGGTGTATGCCTCACTGGGGAGGGTGGGAGAGCTGCATTCACACCCTCTGGCTTGACGAGTGAGTCTGCTACCACAAGAGGCAGCAGTTTCTTAAATGTGTTACTTGACCTCTCAAAGCACAATAATTTTCAGTGCTGATGTAAGAATGTAGTGGGATGATGGCAGGGCTTAGGACATGCGACATTATTGTTAGATGAGCCACCCTGGGGAGTTAGTTACTACTCATCTTTGCCTCTATTGGCTCCTCTGTGGAAAGGGAGCCACAATAGTGTCAGCCCTGTTATTATGTATCCGGATTGTAATGAGGATCCGGTTGCAAGATAGACGTGAATGGAGAAGGGCACTTATTGCTAAAGGAATCCTCTGAAACAGAGGCCTGTTGGATGGCACATCACAGACTAGATTTCTCATCATTCCTATTCACAAACAAGAACTCAGGTGTCCTGCTAGAGTTTCACTCAAGGTCAACACCATGGACTCCAGCTAACAAACCAGGTGCTCTCATTCTTAGGTTCTCATGCCCAGAGCCCCGGGAAGCATGCTGTGAGGGCATGATTTATCAAGCCCATTATCTGGCCACCAGGAAGCATCGACCCGAATGAGGTCCCCTAGTTCTGCACAGTTTTCTAAGCACCTACGTCATGTAGAAATTGTGTGAGCACTACCCCCTGCTGACTTTTCTGGAGGAAAAACCTTCACTCAGACCCCTCCTTTCCTCACTGCTCCTGCACCCCCTCATCCCTCTATGTCTGGCCCCACCCTGCAGGCCACCCTTACAACCCCTTGCATATTCTCCTCCATCCCCCACTGCATGCAGAGGCCTCTGGCTGCTCCTGGAGATCCGCTTTGAGGATTTCCAGCCTGAATCTAACAGTCCACTTTCTATTTGAAGTTCTTAGCCAGTGCTACTCTCCAATTTTCAAAAACAAATTACTCCTACAGGTTTTATTTGTCCTTAACAGTTAAAAAGTTAACTTTGCTGTTGTATTATTTGATGTTTCAAAACAGCCAGCCATGGGGGGAGGAAGCCCATTTAGCCATTTTTCTTTGGCAAGTCTCAGGCTTGCTCGCTATGGGACCAGCTGCACGTAGTCTTGGCTCGAGCAAAGGGCCCTCTTCCTGTGCATGCTCCTGGCCTAAGCTGAGGCTCTGGCTCAGCCCCAAGGACTCCAGGTCAACAACTTTCAAGATCTCAACATGAGATCTTAAAGTCTGCCTTTTAAGAAGTTCTCCCCATTGAGGGAGGCCAGCTGTATGAAGTCAGTTGCTCAAAACACTCACTTGCTGCCTTGAAAAGGACTTAGTTATTTTTGACACTTCTTTTATCTTCCAGAAAGTCTTATTGTCTAAGCACATTCTTTTAACACTACTTAATAATAGTTATGAAATTATTTTAAATTCCTTTAATTAATATTTCATTCACGATCCATGTTGTAATCATTCTTTTTAAATGGCTATTGGAAATATAGGCATGGGGTTGGGGGTGTGAATTTTACATGTAGTTTCAAGTGAAGAGGTTGTCTGTTTTCTCCTGGCTAAATATGATCTCTGATGCTTAGCTCTGAACACTGCGTAAGTTGCTTAATCCACCTGGACAGTGGGAATGGTAATCGTACCTGGCCTTTCCTGATAGAGCTTCTTTCCCTGTCCCTGAGGCCCTTTAAGACTAAGTCCTAGTTTTCTGAGGAATCTCTCCAGACTGCTTTCCAAAGTGGTTGTACCAATTTGCAGTCCCAACAGCAATGTATGAGTGTGTCTTTCCCTCCACATCCTTGCCAACATTTATTGTTTCCTGAATTCTTTTTTTTTTTAAATTTATTAGTTATTGATGGGCCTTTATTTATTTATTTGTTTATATGTAGTGCTGAGAATCAAACCCAGTGCCTCACACATGCTAGGCAACTCTCTACCACTGAGCCACAACTTCAGCCCCTGTTTCCTGTATTCTTGATGATTGCCCTTCTGACTGGGGTGAGATGAAATCTTAGTGTAGTTTTGATTTGCATTTCTCTAATTGCTAGAGATGATGAACACTTTTCATAAGTTTGTTGATTGATTGTATATCCTTTTCTGTAAAGTTTCTGTTCAGTTCCTTAGCCCATTTATTGATCGGGTTATTTGTGGGGGTTTTTTGGTATTAAGGTTTTTGAGTTCTTTATATATCCCAGAGATTAATGCTTTATCAGAGGTTCATGTGGTAAAGATTTTCTCCCAATCTGTAGGCTCTCTCCTCACAATTGTTTCCTTTGCTGAGAAGAAGCCTTTTAATTTGAATCCACCCCATGTATTTATTCATTATTTGACTTCTTGTGCTCCAGGTGTCTTGATAAGGAAGTCAGATCCTAGACCAACATGGTGAAGATTTGGGCCTATTTTTTCCTCTATTAGGCATAGGGTCTCTGTTCTAGTGCCTAAGTCTTTGATCCACTTTGTTGGGTTTTGTGCAAGGTCAGAGATAGAGGTTTAATTTCATTTGGCTGCACGTGGATTTCCAGTTTTGCTGGCACTATTTGTTGAACAGGCTATCTTTTCTCCAGTGAATGTTTTTGGCACCTTTGTCTAGTATGAGATAACTGTATTTGCATGGGTTTGTCTCTGTGTCTTCTATTCTGTACCACTGGTCTACGTGTCTATTGTGGTGGCAATACCATGCCATTTTTGTTACTATTGCTCTGTAGTATAGTTGAAGGCCTGGTATTGTGATGCCTCTACTTCACTTATCTTGCAAAGGTTAGCTTTGGCTATTCTGGGTTTCTTATTTTTCCAAATAAATTTCATGATTGATTTTTTATATTTCTGTGAAGAATGGGATTTTAATAGGAATTTTAATAGGAATTACGTTAAATCTGTATAATGCTTTTGTTAGTATGGCTATTTTGACAATATTAATTCTGCCTATCCAGGAGCATGGGAGATCTTTCCATCTTCTGAGATTTTCTTCAATTTCTTTCTTTAGTGTTCTGTAGTTTTCATTATAGAGGTCTTTCACCTATTTGTTAGATTGATTCCCCAGTTTTTTTTTTTTTTGAGGCTATTATGAATGAAGTAGTTTTCCTAATTTCTCTTTCAGTGGATTCATTGCTAATGTATAGGGATGTGTTTGATGTATGGGTGTTGATTTTATATTCTGCTACTTTGGTGAATTCATTTATTAGTTCTAGAAGTTTTCTTGTGGAATTTTTTTTTGATCTTCTAGATATAGAATCATATCATCAGCAAATAGTGATATTTTGAATTCTTTTTTACTTATTTGTATCCCTTTTTATTTCTTTCTTTTGTCTAATTTCTCTGGCTAGAATTTCGAGGATGATATTGAATAGAAGTGGTGAAAGAGAACATATTTGTCTTGTTCCAGGTTTTAGAGGGAATGCTTTCAATTTTTCTCCATTTAGAATGATGCTGGCCTTGGGTTTAACATATATAGCTTTTATGATGTTGAGGTAAGTTCCTACTATCCCTAGTTTTTCTAGTGTTTTGAATCTGAAGGTGTGTCGGCTTTTATCAAATGCTTTTTCTGCATGTATTGAGATGATCATATGATTCTTATTTTCAAGTCTATTAATATGATAATTACGTTTATTGACTTCTGAATCTTGAAACAACCCTGCATTCCTGGGATGAACTCCACTTGATGGTGGTGCACTATGTTTTTAATATGTTTTTGTATGCAATTTGCCAGAATTTTATTGAGAAGTTTTGTATTTATGTTTATCAGGGATATTAGTCTGAAGTTTTCTTTTCTTGATGTGTCTTTGCCTGGTTTGGGTATCAGGGTGATTTGGAACCACTATTTGACCCAGCTATCCCACTCCTTGGTTTATACCCAAAGGACTTAAAATCAGCATACTACAGTGATGTAGCCACATCAATGTTTATAGCAGCTAAATTCACAATAGCTAAGCTATGAAACTAACCTAGGTGTCCTTAAATAGATGAATGGATAAAGAAAATGTGGTATATATACTCAATGGAATGTTACTGAACTTTAAAGAAGAATGAAATTATGGCATTTGCCAGTTAATGGATGGAGTTGGAGAAGATCATGCTAAGCGAAATAAGCGAATTCCCCCAAACCAAAGACTGAATGTTTTCTCATATGCGGATGCTAATTCACAATAAGAATGGTGGGGCACTGGAGAAGAATATAGTCACCTTAGATTAGGTAGAGAAAAGTGAAGGGAGGGGATGGGATGAGATGTGGGGATAGGAAGGATAGGAAAATGAAACAGACATTATTACTGTGTGTGTATATATATATATATATATATATACACACACACATATATGACTGCATGACCAATGTGATTCAAGAACATGTACACACAGAAAAATGAGAAATTATATCCCATCTATGTATGATATATCAAAGTACATGAATGCATTCTACTGTTATGTATAACTAATTAAAACAAATAAAAAAAATTAAAAAATGACTAAGTCCTACTGAAAATCATGTACTTGAAATGGCATTTCCAAGACTTGTGGGTGGGAATCCTGCTGGTCACATGTGACCTAAAGCTTTTAAAGCCAACATTTCCTATTCCATAGTGTATATGCAAGAATCAGCAGTCTTTTAAATACTTGAGCATATTCAAGTTTCTTTTGAGAAAACTATTGATTTTATCAATGCCAAGATGGGAAAGAAATATGTAAATCAGATCTGCACATTTTCACACCATTTGGTCTCGGCTTGCCTCCTGTGATTGGAAGCATATACATTTATCACTGATTCATAGCGCAAGTATGAACTTCTAACCACAGAAATCAGTTTTGCATGGATTTCATCCAATACTGAAAAGTGCTCATACCTGGGCTTCCAGAAGGACCAACTATGAGAACCAAACCTTCTTCCAGATTCAAGATGGCATCAAGTGGTCCCTGCCACTTGGGATTCACACCCATGTCGTCCCCTCTCACATTGTACTAGGGTTGGTCTGTGTGATCAACATAGTGGAACAGATGTGATGGTGTATCACCTGAGATTGGAGGTAAAAAATCATGGCATGGGCTGAGGGAGTGGTTCAGTGGTACAGCACTTGCTTGGCATGGGCAAGGCAGTGAGTTTCATCCTCAGCATTACAGAGGAAAAAATGTCGCATCCATTTTGGTTGCCCCTCTCACACACTCTTAATATTCTCTGGAGTTATCCTCTCTGGGGGAAGCCATGTCTCCTACAGCTTTGACTAGAAAGGCTGTGTGGCAAGGAACTGGAGCTGTTGACCAATAGCAGAATGAACAAGCTTGGAATACATCCTCTTGTCCCACTGCATCTTTAGATACTGCAGCCCTAGCCAACAGCTTATCTGCAGCCCTGTGGGAGACACTGCTTCAGAACCACCTGGCCTAAGTTGAGCCTCAGAAATGTGACCTGATCGTATAAGCTTATCAAGCAGTAAAGGTGGATGATTTGTCACATGTAAGTGGATAGCTAATTGTCATTTAAAAATTTTTCACACTTGGTCAATGGGAAACTACTTTACAAAACTGTTATATATGCTACTAGCTTTCCTTAGTTAAGGACTGTTGCTTTACTTTTAGGTTTTATAGAGATGGATTTTAGAAGATCTAGTTTGAAGACTTCTTCTGCATCTTTCATAAGCAAAAACATTATCTCTGGTGTCACCCTATGCCTTATGTCTCATGGAGTTCAATAACAGAAAAAACATTAAACAAATCAAACAACAAACAGAAAGCACACAGTGCTAAAGATTTGTGCATTTTCTTTAGCTGAGCTGGACAGTCATGTAAACTGAGGTGCTTCCCTTTCTACTTTGTTGCCAGGGGGCTCTAAACAAAAGTTAGTTCTGAATTAAGGATCTAATTTGTACAAGATACCCATTTTAAAAAGAGACGTCTTTTTTTTTTTTTTTTTTTTTTTTACTTTCTTGTTTGGAATAAATATTCCTTAGTTCTATAAACCAACTCAAGTCCCTTGTGGATATAAGGGTACTGTGAATTTGTTGAGTGCCCATCATATGCTGTGCAGAGTGCTAGGCTCTGGAAATTGGAGATGAATCAGACAAGCAGGCCTTGCTCCTAAGAAGCTCAAAGCTGCATCTAGAACCCAACATAATGACAGGTGACACACTTGCTCTTTGCAGAGTGAGGAAAGCAGCGTGGGCACACTGATGAAAGCAATGACTTTCTTGAGCCTGTTGAGAAAGACAGGCTGGCATTTGAGTTTAGGGACAATAAGAATATCCAGGAGGTGGTGGGAAGTCGAGTGTGCCTCTTGTGAGGGCTGGAGTGGAGGTGGAAGTATATGGGGTGCAATTCAAAAACAATTAAAATGCCTCTGACTATTTGGGAACACAATTTATATGGAAGAGGTTATAACACAGTAAAGGCTAATTTTCCACATTAGTACCAAATTAATAAATCGCTAACCTACCAGGGAATAATACAGCTATTTCATAAGAGTCCACAGCACACCCACGTAGCTGTGATGATGTTGAATTCTTGCAAAGTTGAAAGAAGAAATACTTTGGAAAAGGAAACAGGTCCAATTCTTATTCATTAGCCACAGACCCTGGCAAGTTTCCGGGGAGAGCCCCACTGACTGAAACAAGCGTTAGAGTTCTGGAGACTCCGCTTCTGAAGAGACCATTGAACTTCCAAAAGGACAAATGTACCCATATGAAGTCTAAGGGAAAGCCACCCTGGTGTTTGTCTGAACCACTCTGAACCGTGGTGTTCAGACTAACTATACCTGGTCTGTATGGCATCTCTCTAGAACCTCAGGTTGCTCCCCAGAATAAATGCCCTTTCTTTGGAGCACCCTGTGGACCAGGCTCAGCATAGCCTCATCTCAGGGTGTTGAAGAGGCTGCTTGCTAAAACATTGGCTAACTAGATTAATCGACCTTTTACATATTTGTTACAATCTTAATGGTGATTTATTTATTTAGTGACACTCTGCAAATCTCTCTCATCTTTAGACCAGAAGTTGCAAACTCGGGTGCCTGTGAGGACCCACCTAGTAATGTAGGAATCAGCCACCTGTGGAAACCAAGGAGATGGACAGCAACCCCGAACACCAGAGCCAGCAGCTGCTCACACATACTGGCCTGGATCGCAGAGAGGGAACATACATTTTCTTTTTATATTTTGCTTGTTTGTTCGCTTTTAAAAAGGGAACCTGAACATCTAAACCATTATGAGAAATCTGCCAATTTTTAAAAAATACTGGCATCCCATAGAAAAGATTTAAACACTGTGTGGATGGAACAAAGTGTTTTTGCAGATGGGACCTGGCTGTGGACGACACGTTTGTCATTTCAGCTTGAGACAATCAAATTAGCAGTTGTTGTCTTTGGCACACGTTAAAGGAATTGTACAGAATTGTATGGTGACCTTACGGCACCTTTCAATGCTGGTGGGGGTAGCAGGCAGTGTAAGCAAGTTCTGTGTCCTCAGAGAGTCATTATGGGGGTTCCAGCAGCTGTAGTATTAAAGAGATGCAGGATTCCTACCTGCATTAGCATATGTAAATTTACAAATAACTTTTGATGTTTAAACACATAGCTGGACTCAAAAGAGAGAGAATTCCCAAGAGTAGGAACCAAAGGGAAAACTCACAGCTAGAACGATCAACTCTACCTGATGCTATTTAGAAACCTCCACTTGAGCACACACTCTCCTGCGAGATGAGTTTTTGTGTTTTCATTAAGAACCATGTAAACATCTTCTGTTTTCATTCTAGTTTTTTTCACAAAAATATTCAAAACATAAAAATAACATAAACAGAGTAATCATTGTGATGGATGGAACAGAAAACTAAAAAAAAAAGAGAGAACAATTTAAAAAGAAGGAATTAAGACCATAAAATACAGAAATAGCAACTCTGAAAACTCCTCGAAAATAGCCATATTTAAAATCATTTAAGATATCACAAAATTAAATACAACACGGAAGGAAAGAACATAACTCTATCCAATTTGAAACAGAAAAAAAAATTAGAAATGGTAGCCAATAAAATTAAAAACTCAGTGTAGCTCAGAAGACAATAAGGAAACAGGGTCTGAGGAGACCATCTAGACATGGGTGAAAAGGAGATAAAATATCAAAGAACTAATAGGCATGCAGAATAAACTGAAATGATCCAACATATATTTAACAGGAATTTCAGAACAAAGAAGAGGAATGAGAGAGAGAGATTGTCCTAACAGAATTTCCTCAGAATTTAAGAATAATGTCAAATCCTGAGTGGAATAATACAAACACACAGATTCACAGTTATAAAACTGTATAATTATAATCTATAAAGAGAAAAACATCAACTCTTAAAAAAAGACACATTATTAAAAAAATAACAATTGCAGAGAATTTTAAATCAATAACAAAAACATTTAAGATAAAATGTTCTTATATATCTAATGTGCAGAGGAAAAACATTTGTCAATGGTCAATTCTATACCCAAATAAGTCATGCTTCAAAAGTGGAGGACAAAATAGGTGTTTACACTCTATTGCTAAGTTACTAGTACTTCGATGACTTCCTGACCTTACATGCAACTTTAGTAAGAGAATCACTGAAGGAAACAGCTCAGAAAGAGGAGAACTGGAAGAGTTGGTGCATAAAGCAACATTAGGCAGGTAGAGACTAATGTGAACACTAAATATAAAAATAATAATGAGTGTTGAGTGGTTCAAAATGAGATGGAAACTAAAATACTAGACGATGATGTCAATGATGGAAGGGATGAAAGCAATTAAAGCATTTTAATTCCAGCATGATGCTAGAGGTATTTATTTCAGACAGTGTTGATTTTGCATGCTAAAAAATCTGAGGATAATGACTAAAATAGTGGGAGCAACCAGAATGAACCATTTCACAGCAGTAAAACTACAACCTCAAGAGATGTAGAGAACTCAGTCTAACAGAGGCAGGAAAAGAGAAACAAAAAGCAGAGAAAGATCATTTATATAGGAAGCATGCAACAAGCCAAGATGTATGCATACATATGAAATATACATGAATATTTTAATGTTTTACATGATTCATATGTTTTAAATATGTTATGTCCTATCACATATATTAAATTTATATAACTTTATGTGTAAAATTCTTACATGAGTACAAAGAGATATATACAAAGATATTCTCATGGCAATTATGTAAAAATAAGATAGCTGTTACTTAAAGCTCTATTAATAGAGAAATGCACAAATAAGTTATGACATATATGAATATATCACAAGGGAATATTATATAGCAGTTAACACAAATGAATTATAGCTAGAATTACCAGTTTTTCACATTCTAAAAAAAGACATAATTATGAATGGAAAAAGCAAATTGTAAGAGTATAACATGGCGGGCACCTTGACTGGCTACCTAAAACTCACTAAGAGCCTTCTCTTTTCCAATGACTTTTTCTACAGAATATTATAAGCTAAAATCAACATCTTGCCCTCTTTTACACCAAGGAGTGCATCAATTCTAGCAAATGAAGATCTCTGGGCACCTTTCTCTTCCAAAATAAAATGATAAAATTAACAAGGAGAAGGCTTTTTCCATTGCCTTTCATCTTTATCCTCCTCAAAATGTAAACTTCTGAAATAACCAATTTACAAACAGAGAAAAAGTCACACACAGGATGGTCAAAACCATCATGGTCATCTCTGATGACATCAATGGACCACTCCTGGACCATTTTCTCACAACGAGCCTTATTATACGAGATTAAATAATGCTCTTAATTATTTAATTATCCTATTATTTGTAGCTAAATGTAACATAACTGAAACAAATACAATATTATATCATTTATGTAAAATTTTAAAGATATAGAAAAGTGTTACATATTGTTCGTTTATGTAAAATTTTAAAGATATAGAAAAGTGTTACATATTGTTCGTTTATAGGTCTAGCTATGGTAGTCAGTCTGTATAGGGCAAATGAAAGGAAAACTGGCTGATGTTAGGCTGTAGTTACTAGCAGGGTAAAGGATGTTAGGGAAGGGAGACAATAGGAAGGAACAGGAATACAAAGTTTGCTGTATTTTATTCTTTTGAATCTTAAAATAATATTTGCTTTCTAAAACATCTGGGTGATTGTATTGTCTCTCTATAACTAACTTATTTGAAAAGTTTCCTCTGCAACAGAAGACATTTCAAATAGGTAAAGTCTCCGGTTCTCATGGTGGACATTGTTTGCTGAGCCTTTTGTAGGCGGTGCTCTGACACTCCCTTATCTGATCCATTTCCTCACTCCAGTGAGTGATGGCAGGGCTGAGGTAAGCCTGCCTTCTTCAGACTGTTCTAGTACAGATCTGCTGCCACCATAGCAGGTGACCCAAGAGAACAGAAACTGGAGAAACATTCATGTTACAACAGGCCAGTCCATAAAAATTCTGAAGGGATGCTCCAGAAACCACAGATGATGACCCAAAAGGAATGTAGGCTAGAAAGCATGGTGATTGACAGTAGGCATCCGGAGGACAAAGGTGTGGGATGACGACAAGCTTGAGGACATCCCAGCTCATGGACATGCTTGCTATAGGGCAGGCCAGCCTAGAATCAATGGCTTCCCAATTGTATTTATTTATTTATTTTTAAGAGAGAGAGAGAGAGAGAGAGAGAGAGAGAGAGAGAGAGAGAGAGAGTTTTTTAATGTTTATTTTTTAGTTCTCGGCGGACACAACATCTTTGTTTGTATGTGGTGCTGAGGATCGAACCCAGGCTGCACGCATGCCAGGCGAGCGTGCTACTGCTTGAGCCACCTCCCCAGCCCCCCAATTGTATTTAAAAACTATTTATATAATCTAGTATTAGGGCAGCAAGCTAGCAATGTTATTAATTTTTGACAAAATTTTATTTATATAATCTATGTATTCTCATGGGGGAAAAGTAAAAAAAGAAGTCAGAGTGCAGAAGGTGTAAAGTCAAAAGTAAAAGACTTCTCCAACCTCAAGTCTCACTCTCAGCAGTAAGCACTGTTAATATCCTTAGGCTTCTAGATGTTTTATGTCTAATTAGCAAATATATATGCTTTTCAAAGAATAACTATTAGATGATACCATATCTATTCAGTAAATTGCATATCTAATTAAGATATTAGATATCTTTCTAAATGAGTTCAATAGATATATCTCATTATTCTTAATAGCTACAAATTGTTGTATGCAGATATTACATCTATTAAACCAGTTCCTTGTTGATGGACTTTTAGGTTGATTTTAATTTTTTGCTATTATAAACAGTATTGCAATGAATACTTCAAATAACTCATCTTTCCCTTACAGATATTAAAACCACTTTTATTATATTCAAAATTTCCAAATGTATTTATTCTGTTTTTTTTTTCTTTTTCTTTTTTGACTACTCTTTCACAAATCTGCCAAGCTTTTCATTCACAAGCACCAGACTTTAATGGCTGAGCCTCACAATACATTTTCATATCTGGTAGAGCTCATTCCCTAGCACTGCTCAGAATATGTGGAATTTTCTTGCTATTCTTAAATGTTTATTTTTCCAGATGAACTTCAGCATCATTTTGTCATTTAAAATATCCAGACCATTTCTCTGAGCAGCCAGCCAATATCACAGATCTCACCTGGGAGGCTTTCTAGATTGGGGACAACCAAGCCGGGGGGAGAGGGGGATGCAGCCCTGATGAGGGGCGGGTGAAGCAGAGAATCAACTGTGAGGGGTCCCATATGTATGCAGGGCTAGTGGAACATGGGCCCTTGATTTACATCTGTGGTTAGAGGAATTTCCTGGAGAAACAGACCAGCTTGCAGATACTGCAATTTGGAGGCACTCTGAATAAAGGCCAGGTTTCTCAATCATCCTACAGTGAGGTGCACCAGATGGCCAGCCCAGACCTTGCCTCCCTCCAGCGATCTCGATCACCTAGGCTTTTCCCCTTCAATCTTAGGTGTGAATATTCAGCTTAGCCTCCCTGGGAAGGTGAGAGAAAAAGATAAGGAAACAAAAATACAAGGGGGTAAAAAAGAACTTGTAAGAAACAGTCCCCCAAATTGATTTAAGGCATCAATTTTTTTTTCCCTAAACTCTATTATCAATAGTCTCAGAGGCAAGAGAAGATATTACATTCATGGAAACAGCAATAGAAGAATAGAAAAAGAAACATTCGGGAAATGTCAAAGAGTTTTTAATAATCAAAAATACAGGGCTGAGATGACCATGTCAAAATTTGAACATTTATGTTAAGAAAATCTCTCATTAAGTATATTCACAGATAGACAGATGTTTAGGTTGACATAAAGAATTGATGAGAGAGAAAAAGATGAGAAAAGGAGATCACATCCATTGTTCTAATATCTTCATTAAATGGGTGTATAAAGAGAAGAAAGCAGGGCACAGTGGTATGTGACTATGATCTATGGAGGCTGAGGCAGGACAGTGGCAAGTTCAAGATCATCCTGGGAAACTTAGCAAGACCCTGTATGAAAATAAAATTTTGAAAGGGCTGAGGGTACACAGCTCAGTAGTAAATCCTTAGGTTTAATCCCCAGCACTTCAGGAAAAAGAAGAGGAGAGAAAAAAAAAGAGATGAATTTCTCAAGAAAATGGTATGAGAAAATTTCTCAGATTGAAGAATATGAGTTTCTAAATCAAAGACCCCATCCAATACTAACCATGATGAATGGGAAGGAGTATTATATCCAGGCACAGGGAGGTGGGATTTCAAAACAAAAGAGGTAAAAATAAGAATCTCGATGATTCTTGAGACACAGAAGATGGATCACAGAAGGCTGCAGGCACACGGCACTGGTGCCTGACATGCACTCATGGAAGCTGGGAGACAAGAAAAGACGTCTTGGGAATTTGAGGTAACTTGGTGTCTGACCTAGAATCCTTCAGCTCAGGTGTCATTCATGAGGGAGAATGAGACCTCGGTTACCAGGCACTCTCCCCAGATCCACTCAGCTTGACCTTCCCTTTGCAGAAAAGGACATGCCTCAAGAAAATGCTTCCCCAGATAGATAAGATGAAGAGGTTGGGCAAAAAAACAATGAGAACTGGCAAGTCATCAAAAGGAAGAAAGGCCAAGAGAGGAACAGCTGAGGAGATGTTTAAGGCTTGTTCCTTCTGGGATCAGGAGGAAGGAAGGGGTCCGGGACAGGCAGAGGGTGAGAGATGTCAGGTGAGTGCTGCAGAGAATGGAAGGAATCCCTCAAAGGTAGGTGGGAGTTTCAGAGAAGAAGGAAGCCCACATTCTCAGGAAAGGCAGTTTAAATCAATAAACCAAGTGAAGAACTGGTGTGGTGGAAGCCAGTTTACAGGGGTTCAGAAAGGATGTGGAAAGGACAGGAGCACAGCTCAGTGACTAGCTTTGGACATGGAGAATAAAACAACAGCAAAAGCAAACAATAGAGATGATAAAGTTGCTCAGACAGCCTCCAACTTGCTGTCCTCTTGCCTCAGCCTCCCAGATCACTGGGATTGTAGAAGGGGGACACATGGGCATATTTGAAAAAAAAAAGGAAAAAAAGAAATTATACCAGGAAAGAAATTCAAGATGAAAGAGGAAGGGATGATTTTAGAAACATCATTTTTTCCCTCCATTAAGATCTTTATTCTCCCTATTTTTTTTTTCAAAGAAACATTCTGAAAATGGATGTAAAGAGACAGGAATCCCAAGTGAAGACATTAGACATTCACTCTAACAGGATAGACAGATAATTTCTTTGAAAATGAGGAAAAACTTGGAAAGAAAAAGTTAAGAACAGTTACCAGATTAAGATCTGGTGGAGACTATAAATGTTAAGAGGTAACAGATATTTCTGAAAATTAGAGCCTAAGTCAATGCTAGAGGATAACTCAGAAGAAAGACAAAGGAATTGAGGTTTAAGGAGCAAGGAATAAATTTGAAACCTAGTACATGAATGGAACACCTAGGTTGGAGAGAGCCCCCTGTGAGCTCTAATAAAAACCAGACCTTTGCAGCAAAAATCTTTAATGGAACCCAGGAACAGGACTTGATAGCAGAAAAAAAAATAATTTACAAGAGATCTGTTGAATAAAATAACACCAAAGAATGGATTACTTAAAAACCATCAAACTTTTTATTGACCAGGTAATTTACATATGCTCTTAGTTTCTCTTATATTTTCTTTAAGATATTTTTGTGAGACTGGCGTGGTGTTGCCCACCTGTAATCCCAGCAACTCAGGAGGTTGAGGCAGGAGGATCGCAAGTTCAGAGCTGTAAGTGACTTATTGAGACACTACCTCAAAATAAAAAATAAAAAGGACTGGGGATGTGGCTCTGGTAAAGTGTCTCTGGGTTCAATCCCCAGTACAAAAAAAAATGATTTTTTTGTCAATCTCCACATTTTTTTCACTTTTCCTTCCTTACGTCATTTCTATTTTCTTAGTAATTATTACTGCATTTGTTTGTGATGGAAAGAATTCACCAAAAACACACAATAAAATAAAACTATATTCAACAGCAGATGACTGGTTAGATGTGCTTGAAGTTTAGTATGAGACAATTTTTGAATATGATATATATTTACACATTGTGAACATGTGTGTTCAAAAGAGTTATAAAATCATGATATAATGAAGGAAAACATTCTTATTTTTGGAAAATTTATTGTGGTGCCAGGTATTGAACCCTGGGCTGCTTTACTACTGAGCTACATCTCCAGCCCTTCTTATGTTTTAATTTGAGACAAGGTTTTGCTAGGTTGCTAAGGGTCTCATGAAGTTGCTCAGACTGGCCATGAACTTGCAGTCACTTGGATTATAGACTTCACTACCACACTCAACTGGGAAACATTCTTTATAATCAAGTGTTTGCCTTTAATCCATTTTAAAAATCCCAAATAATTATGGCAGGCACTATCTTCAACCAATGAATATTAAGAGTTTTTCAAATAAATAACCTTATCTAACATTGAGTCATTTGGTTCTGCCTGTATTCTGGGAGCAGGCGGCAAAAAAAATCAAACAGAGAAGTTCAAAGGAGAAAACAAAGTAGTATACAACTAATCTGTGGAACTTCAAAAATCACTGATACTTGGGGGGAAAAAAACCTCAAAGGAATATCCACTTATGGATATTCTAAAGTTGTTTTAAATTAGATCCTGTTCTGCAAGATGATTAGGAAGTGTTCTGTCACATGAAAGCATGAGTGGAAAAACACTGAGTGGGTTGATTCTGAGTTGATCATATGAAGATCAAGAGCCCAAGGAAAACGATGTCATAAAGACCAATGCGAAGTGCTGGGCGATGAAAGCAGGGGGTACCTTTAAGTGAACGCTTTGGGTCAATTATCAGTTTAGAATCATCTTAAATACAGACAGTCAGTGCTGGATGCTGCCAATGCATCATCCCAGCTTGTCCCCAGGTGGGCTGGTGGCTGCAGAGTTGCATTGGTCCTGGCCAGTGATTGTCCTTGTCAGTGTCAACTTGAGGGGAAAAATATATCACCGGAGCAGCACAGAATTAAACTTTGCATTTTCATCTTGTTTCAGTCTTAAACCTTGAATGCACATGAATTTGCACGAGTGCAACTAATTCAGAAGGAATATTGTCTGTCTGGACTCCATGCAGCCTTTTTGTCCTTAGACAGTCTCCCTCATCCTCGGGATCATCTGAGCCAAATAGGTGTAGTGCTGGCCTGGCTTGAAGTCACACTGATTCTCAGGGTGGTATCCTCCTTCTCCACTGTGTTTGCAAGAGACATCTGGGGATTAGAATGCCAGCCTGACAATGTGGATACTTGATTGAAAACACAGGTAAATAATTGCTTCTCTGAGGTTATTTCAAGGTTTTCCAACAGAAGGTGAGTATTTATCAAACCTCCATTTCGTAGGATCCCTTTGTTTACAGCAAAACAGACCAAAATACCTGCCAGTAGTCTGAGCCGATTTGAAATGACAGGGATGGGAATTCCCAGTTGATTTATACCAAGTCAGATTTTCATAGATCCCTGAGGGCAAATTCTGTGACACCTCTCACAGAAATGTTCCAGCCTGCCACATTGAGGGGACTACTGTGATTTCAATTTGAATGTTAAACATAAACAAAAAGAATTACCTCAAAAGCAACTTACTTAAAGAACTCCCTTAGAAACTTGAAGCTCTTTAAGAAAGCTAAATTGGACCAATATGGATTTTTCTTCCTAATGGTGGGGGGAAAAAAAGAGAAAAATAACACAGCAGGGGCTGAAATATGTGACAAACAATTTAGAAACAGCTGCGCTGATTGCAATAGTCTCCCAATAATATACAGCCTGTATTCTCTTCTCAGTTTGATTCCTTGACTCCAGGAAGTGCTAAAAAGATATAAACCATGATTTCATGCAAACCACTTTTAACATAACCAATGTCTTTCCTGGTGTAGGCCCTACTATGGCTAGAATCACATGATTAATGTCTAACTCAAGAGACTCCAAAGTGTTCTCTTTTTTTCTCCTTTGTCTCTTTTACAAAATCTTAGAATTGGAAAATGAGGAAAAGGAATCTCAAACATCAATAGCAAGTACTTAATTTTTTGGCAGCTTTAGACATTGACTTAGTGAAGAGAAAATTAAGTACAGAATCATGAAGAATTTGTGAAACCATCTGTAATTTTAATATATTTAAAATCCCTGGCAATAAGAGTCTTCAAAATGTTGAAACTTTTCAAATTTTGTGATCCAATCTTATGACCAAAATTTCTTCCCAAATACTGATCAAGGCTTACAAGTAGTATCAAGTAGTATCAAGTCAGGCATTTCTCATGATGTTATTTATATATTATTTTAACATTAAAAAATCATCTGAAATCTGTTTTCATGGAAGACTTGACAACAGTTATGACTTTGTTTTCTTTTTGTCACCTTTTTAATTGGGCACCTAAATTTCTCAACTTTACCTCTTTCCTCTTTTCTTGCTGAATTAGAATGCTACTTTTAAACCTGTAGCTCCAGTGCATGCATGTCCACAGACACACGTCTGTTTGTTTCTGGATTTTTGTTCATTTGACCTGTCTATCTGTATAGCATTATGACATTGCAATAATTATAATAATCTTATTATTCCATTATTTTTATTTTTCAGAATTGCTTCAGATACTGTAACTCACTTATTCTTTCATATGCAATTTAAATCATTTCATCCAATATTAGAAAATAAAATGTTATTTTTTTGGGGGGGGGGAAGTAGATTACATTTTTAAATTAACTTCAGGATGTTGTGGTTTGAATGTTTCCTCAAGTTCATGTGTTGGGAACCTGATCCACAGTGTGGGGCCTAATAAGAGGAGATCAGGTCATGAGGGTTCTGCCTTCATGACTGGACTAATGTCATTGTCACAGGATTGGGTCAACTATCACAAGTAGAATTGTCATAAAAGTGCCTAGCGTGGTGATGCATGCCTGTAATCTCAATGGCTCAGGAGGCTGAGGCAGGAGGATTGCATGTTCAAAGAAAGCTTCAGCAACTTAACAAGGCCCTAAACAACTTAACAAGAACCTGTCTCTAGATAAAAATTGGTAAGGGCTGGGGCTATGTCTCAGTGGTTAAGTGCACCTGGATTCAATCCCCAGTACCAAAAAAAAAAAAAAAAAAAAAAAAAAAAAAAAAAAAAAGTTTGGTCCTCTCTTGACCTTCCATCTTCTGCCTTGGGTTGATGCAGCACAGATACCCTCACCAGATGCCCGCAGCATGCTTCTGGAGTTCCCAGCCTCCAGAGCTGGGATCCAAATAAACCTCCATTCTTCATAAATTACCCAGCTGTGGTATTCTGTTATAGGAGCAGAAAATGGACCAAGGCAGCATTTTTAACATTGAGCATTCCTACCAAAGAACATAGCATACATCTCCTTTATTCAAATTTTATAATTGCCTTCCCAGGTTCTGCACATTAACTCTGCTTGTGTCTTTTGCTGCCTGCCCTGCTCTACAAGGCAACTGTTTACTTGAATGAGCTTCAGTCCTTTCCTAGTCTCCTCGGGGAGCCTTCATCAGGGCGAGTGATGGGGACAGCGTTTCAGGCTTGTGCTAGGAGCCACAAGCAAATAATATGATGCATGTCACTTTCGGTTGTAAGGTGACACCAGCTAGCCATTGAGATGATATGATTATGTTAAGATTTACATTCATATGGAAATTGGACTCCTGCTGTTCACCTTGGCCTGCTACGGGACTCATGTTATGGGACTCCTGGAGAGTTCCCATTGGTTGGGGAAGGATAGTAGGAAGGAATTCCAGGGGAGGTCCGGGCCCCCGGTT
This sequence comes from Spermophilus citellus, assembly GCF_964194105.1. Classification (NCBI taxonomy): domain Eukaryota; kingdom Metazoa; phylum Chordata; class Mammalia; order Rodentia; family Sciuridae; genus Spermophilus; species Spermophilus citellus. The sequence continues at coordinate 40,443,209 of NC_138188.1, forward strand.
CCGGTAGATGTGGCGTGGGTGGACCGGTTTTGGCTTGCCGGCCCGTACGGAGTATTGGCGGCTTTTACAAAAATAAAGTTTTGTTCCTGCTTGAGTGGCTCGTGATTCTGTGCCCAGCCAGACTGAGGCAATTGGTGGCCCGGACGGGGAACGCCTGAAACTTAGAGGTGAGTAAAATTGCTCGCCCCTGAGGGAAGGCGACAGAATGGGTGACCATTTCAAGAAACAATGTGTTCTTGTTTTGATTTATTTTGTTTTTATTTCAAGCTCCCTAGCCCTAGAATTTTATCAGGCGAACTGGGAAAAATGGTTGGCTCAAGGTTTGAAGTTATTCGGCCCTGAGAAAAAGAAAATTGATATAACCATTCTCTGCTCCGTTTTTGTTTCATTCTGCTTCGGCTTTGTTTTATCCTATCTTATTGGGTTACGTTACCTTTATAGTAGATTAAAATCTAGTAAAAAACAAACCGAAAAACTGTTAAGTAAATTGTTAGAGGTCCAAACTATGGTAGAAAAAACGCTAGGTCAAGCAAAAGAGAAGGTCTCTCAAGCTAGTCAGAGGAAAATTTAAAGAAAGAAAGCTTAGAGGAAAAACAGCCATCAGGTGGAGAATTACAACAGGAGGCTGCTACTAACTCCGTTCTATCACCAGAGGGCGTAATTCAACCAACAGCTCTATCTACAGCTGAGCGGCCCTCAACTCCCATAGTTGATGGACGGAATTCTGAGGCAGGACCCCAAAGATTAGCATGCCCTGTACTTGAGCAGGCAGGAGGGCAACGAATTCACCGTGCTTTAGATTTCAAAACAGTAAAGCAATTAAAGGAGGCTGTAACAACCTATGGGCCGCAAGCTCCCTTCACGGTAAGCATGGTCGAATCTGTTACCAACTTGGACATGACACCAGCAGATTGGGCTAACATGTGTCGATCTATGCTAAATGGAGGACAATATTTGTTATGGAAGGTTGCCAATGAGGAATTTTGCATGGAGACAGCTAGGCGAAATGCAGAAGCCGGTTACCCTCAAAGAAATCTAGATATGTTATTAGGAAAGGGACCTTATGAGGGTCAAAGACAGCAAATTGAATATGACCCTGGCGTATATGCACAAATTGCTATAGATGCAGTTAGGGCATGGAAAACTTTACAGGGGCATGGAGATTTACAAGGTCAATTATCTAAGGTAATACAAGGAACTAATGAACCTTACGCTGGATTTGTAGATAGGCTTATTCAGACAGCCTCTAGAATATTTGGAAATACAGAACAGGCAATGCCATTTATAAAACAACTGGCTTATGACCAAGCAAATCATTGCTGCAGAGAGGTCATTAGACCATGGAGACATGAAGATTTAAACACATATATTAAATTATATAGAGACATTAATGAACAAGGGCAAGTCTTAGCAGCAGTACAACAGGCTTTAGATGCTAGGCCAAAACATGCTATAATTGTAATCAAACAGGACATTTTAAAAGGAGTTGCCCCATAAGAGGAGGGTTTAACAAAACTAGGTATCAAAGGAATAGAATACCGGGTATTTGCCCACGATGCCATAGAGGGAAACATTGGGCTAATGAATGCCGTTCTCAAACCACCATAGAGGGTATTCTGTTATCAAAAAATGGACAAGGACCAAGTGTTTATCCACGATATCGTGGAGAAAGGTATCAGGCTCCATTGCCAAAAAACGGACTAGAGGGCCCAATGCCCCGGAGCCCAAAACCACAAATATACGGGGCAATGGAGGAACCCAGCAGCACCATCAAGGTAGTGCCCAGGACGCATTATCCATTAAATCCCTCATCAGACAAATTAGAGGGAGCACAGGGTTGGACATCTGCGCCTCTGCCAGAGCAGTACTAATTCCAGGGATGGGAGTTCAAATCATTCCCACAGGAATAAAAGGACCTCTTCCCCAGGGAACAGTAGGCTTATTATTGGGACGCAGTTCTTCTACACTAAAAGGACTTATGATAAGTCCTGGGTAATTGATCCTGATTATGAGGGTGAAATAAAAATTATAGCTAGTTCTCCAAGAGGTATATCAGTAATTTCACCAGGAGATAGAATAGCACATTTATTAATAATACCCAGCCTGCATGATAAATTTTCCAGTTGTAATGTAGAAAGAGGTTCCAAGGGATTAGGCTCCACAGGTGTAGATTGGGCTATGCTGTCTTTAAATTTAGATTCTCGCCCAATGCTAAAATTAAATATTCAAGGACATGACTTTAATGGGCTGCTGGACACAGGTGCTGACCTCAGCATCATATCTCGTCAAGAATGGCCAAAACATTGGCCATTACAACAAGCCACTCAAACGCTTCGAGGCCTAGGAGTGGCAACAAATCCCCATAGAAGTGCTATGGTATTAGATTGGAGGGATCCTGAAGGATGTGAAGGAACTATATAGCCCTATGTATTGGATCATCATCCCATAAATTTATGGGGACGAGATGTCCTAGATCAATTAGGATTGATATTAACAAATAACATCAATCCTAACGCGCCCAGTAATAGGGCTAAACAAGGCTTTAGGAAAGAAAAAAAGATTAAGAGAACAAGAACAAGGTATGACAGCACCTATTCAAATAGATCAAGAAATAAATAGACATGGATTGGGTTTTCAGAAAGGGCCACTGAGACAATCAAAATTACTTGGAAATCAGAAAGACCAGTGTGGGTTCCTCAGTGGCCCCTGACTAAAGAAAAGATACAAGTAGCCCATGACTTGGTCAGACAACAATTAGCGGAAGGACATATACAACCTTCTGTATCCCCCCACAATACTCCCATTTTTGTCATTAAAAAGAAATCTGGTAAATGGAGATTATTACAAGATTTAAGAGCCATTAATAATGAGATGGTTATTATGGGACCTGCTCAATCAGGGATTCCCCAATTGTCTGCTTTACCAAAAACCTGGCATGTTTTAGCTATAGATATTAAAGATTGTTTCTTTTCAATTCCAATTCATCCCAAGGATAGTCCACATTTTGCATTTACTATCCCTGCACTGAATCATGAAGGTCCTGATCAGAGATAAGAATGGAAAGTACTCCCTCAAGGGATGGCTAACAGCCCAACTATGTGTCAAATTTATGTTAATAAAGCAATCCAGCCACTTAGAAATCAAAATCCTGAACTACAAATATTTCACTATATGGATGATGTGTTATTGGCACATAAAGATAAAAACACATTGCTAGAATGTTATGCCACACTTACAAACTTATTGAAAAATTATAATCTAGAGATAGCAATAGATAAAGTACAATTAAATCTTCCAATTAATTATTTAGGAGTTCTATTATCCTCAACCATGGTCCGTCCACCAAAAATTCAAATACGAGTAGATCAACTCAAATCACTTAATGACTTTCAAAAGTTATTGGGAGACATAAATTGGATAAGGTCTTATCTAGGCATACCAACAGGAGAGTTGGGACCTTTATTTGATATTCTAAAAGGTCCATCAGATCCAAATTCACCCCGCATGTTAATGCCTGAAGCAAGAAAAGCATTAAAAATCATTGAAACATATATGGAAAATATGCATTTGGATAGAATTGATATAAGTTTGCCTTTATTATTTATTGTACTACCAACAAAAAATATTCCTACAGGAGTATTTTGCCAAGAAGGTCCATTATTGTGGATACATTTATCTTATTCTCCTAACACGATTCTTACTAGATATCCTGAGGCTGTAGGACAATTAATACTCAAAGGAATAAAAGCAGCAAAGGGAGTGTTTGGGATTTCTCCCAATAAAATTATTACTCCATATACTATGGATCAAATTGATGAGTTAGCTAATGAGTTACATACTTGGGCAATAATCATGTGTAAAACTAGTGTTTCATTTGATAATCACTTACCATCTAATCCTTTGTTGTCTTTTTGGTCTAAGCATCCTGTAGTTTTTCCAAAAATGACATGACAAGAAAAACCCCTATCATAAATGCTCCAAATATATTCACTGATGGGACAAACAATGGTACAGCAGCAGTAGTTACTCCTGATCAAACTTTTACATTTTTAGTACCCAAACAATCAGCTCAAAAGGTAGAGCTTAATGCAGTATTACAAGCTTTTATGATGTTTAAAGATTCTGTATTTAATTTATTTTCTGATAGTCAGTATGTAGTTAATGCTATAGTATCCCTTGAAGATGCTGGTAGGATTTCACCTTCTTCTACTGTTTTCTCTTTGTTTTCCGCTATACAAAGTCTAATCTGGGACAGAAAAGATCCATTCTTTATAGGACATATCAGGGCACATACAGGATTGCCTGGAGCCCTTAGTATGGGCAATGAACTAGCAGATAAATCTACACATGACATACATATTTTCTCCACAATAGAAGAAGCTATAAATTTTCATAAAAGGTTCCATGTCAATGCTAATACTTTACAAAAGCGTTTTAAAATAACTAAAGAACAAGCCAGACATATAATAAAACAATGTCAAAATTGTGTGACATTTTTACCACAAGTTAATCTTGGAGTCAATCCTAGAGGACTGATACCTAACCATATTTGGCAGATGGACGTCACAAACTTGCCAGAATTTGGAAAATTAAAATATTTACATGTTACAGTTGATACTTCTTCCGGATTTTTGATGGGCTCCCTTCATGCCGGAGAAAAAACTAAAGATGTTATAGCTCATTGCTTACAAAATTTTGCCACTGTGGGCGTTCCAAAACAGTTAAAAATGGACAATGGTCCTGGTTATACTTCCACCTCTCTTAAACAATTTTGCTCATCATTTGGCATTACTCACATAACAGGAATTCCATACAATCCACAAGGACAAGGCATAGTTGAAAGAGCTCATCAAACTATTAAAATGTACTTATTAAAACAAAAGGAGGGAATTGGAAAGGGGTATATATCCCCCAAAGATAAACTTAAAATAACCCTTTTTACTCTAAAATTTTTAAATTTGGATTCATCGGGACTTAGTGCTGCGGAAAGACATTTGTATCCAAAAAATGTACATAAGCCTAAGGTACTTTGGAAAGATATTCTAACAGGACAATGGAAAGGTCCGGATCCAGTGATAGTCTGGAATCGGGGCTCTGTCTGTGTTTTTCCACAGGAGGAACAGCAGCCGATTTGGATTCCAGAGATATTAACCAAAACAATTTCTACAGAAAAAGAAGATGATTTGACTCAAATCCATAACAGCTGATATCCAGAACTCCAGCTTGGCTATTCTTACATCTTCGACAGTGATCAACCAGAATGCTTTTTTCAATATCTATTTTATTATTGCTTTTCCCACATCATAAAGTTCCATTTTAATTTTGATCTCATACAGACATAAATTAATGTTTTTCTGATCAGTTTTAATTTTTGACTATGGAGTTTTTAAACATTGCAATGGAGATTTCACCTAGGTAATCTACAAGGCCTTTACTATTGTCTTATATGTTGTATGTTACGTGTGCACATTTCTGTTTTGTGTCGTATGTCTGTATGTGCGTATGTCCATATATCATATATGAGGAGCGCTCATAAAAATATGGATCCCAAATTTTTTTTTATTATTCACGTGATTTTAATGGTTTAATTTAATTTGGGTAAACAGCTGTTGAAGACTGTTTTAATATGTGTACAAATAAGCAGGTTAACAGATCTGTTTGTTTACTTTCACCTTTCCTTTTCATTATATTTAATAATTCTGTTCAGGATAATGTAAATTGTTCTAAAAATTGTTTTCTTAATACCTGTTGAAATGTTACATTTTTTTTTCTTCTCTTTTCTTAACATCATTGTCAATCCCTATTTTCATCCCAGTGCCGGTGAAGACAAAGATGAAACCAAACTACAACTTCTTCAATAATTATCACAACAAACTGTATAAACTGATGCACCAATGAATAATAACTCAACAAGTAATGCTCAATCACTGAGTCGATTTATTTTGGGAGGAAATGGACATATTGATAGATTCCTCCACTTTGAACTGCTTACAAAACTTGCCTGGACTATGTATCACTTGTATGCATTGTGCTCTGTTGATGCAGCGAATTATGGTAGTGCTGGCGTATCTTTGCTGTAGTGTCACCAGTGATGCAATTTTTCCTAAAGAGCTGTCTATTGACTTGATGTCGTGGCATTTCTGTATCCTCCTCCCTTCTACTAGTGATGGTCTAATTTTGGGAGCCAACTGAGGTGAGGCAAAGAACTTCACCCCCCCACTGGTGCATAGGCCTATCCACAGGTATGGCTATATACTGGACCGGTAGTCAGTGACGGGTATGATTCAGTTGCAGTGGTATCAACCTAAGACAGGAGGCTGACGCCTAGAGGTCAGTTTTCCCATGACGGGTAAGAACCATATGTTGAATTGGACATACCTAACAGGCACGGTCCCTAGCCACATTGCCTGTTGCTTAATTAAACAGAAGGGGGCATATGCTAGAAGCCACAAGCAAATAATATGATGCATGGCACTTTCGGTTGTAAGGTGACACCAGCTAGCCATTGAGATGATATGATTATGTTAAGATTTACATTCATATGGAAATTGGACTCCTGCTGTTCACCTTGGCCTGCTATGGGACTCATGTTATGGGACTCCTGGAGAGTTCCCATTGGTTGGGGAAGGATAGTAGGAGGGAATTCCGGGGGAGGTCCGGGCCCCCAGGTTCTGGTAGACGCGCGCGGTGGGTGGATGGTTTTTGGCTTGCCGGCCAGTAAGGAGTATTGGCGGCTTTTTCAAAAATAAAGTTTTGTTCCTGCTTGAGTGGCTCGTGATTCTGTGCCCAGCCAGACTGAGGCAGGCTTGGGACTAGTATTTGCTGGGCTGGATTCCTGCTCCTGCTCTGGCTAGCTCCTAACCAGGTGCTGTGCTCATTTGCGGTATGCCTTCATCACCTCCCGAGCCCTCTCCCCTCAGGTCCTTGCTGCGCTTCATTTGGCAGGGTGTATATTTGGCCCTGTGATTGGTCCTCTGGCTCTCCATCATTGCTGCCTGTCTTTTCTAATGAGCCACAAGCATATTCAGGGAAACCTCCAGTCCGGGGGAAAAATAGACTGTGCAGGGCTCCCGTCAGATTCCAGGCACTTTAATTCATAGTCCTCCAACAGACAATAAAGTACATCTCGCTGATTGCCTAATAAAAAGAGGAGAAATTGCTCTCTGAATGTGCTGTAATTGGATCATGTCTTTGCTCACATGGTGTTCAACAGGGATCCAGGATGATTTAATTTTTTTTTCCTCTTTATTTGTATGAGAAAGATAGAGACTGCAGTTAGGGTATGGGGCATCTCCCCCTGCCATGATGGGTGGTAGAACCATCGACCCACATTCCAGGCTCATGAGCACGTTTTACGTGTTGGATGGGCTGCTGGGTGTTCTCTCATATACGATCTGACTTGGCTTTTCAAAAGATAGCCAAGAGCTCAGAAAAATTGAAATAAAAAAAAAAAAGTCATGGAAGCCAGGTATTAAAATGAGCACAGGAGATATCTCTCATGTTCAGGGCTCCTGGGCCGTCTTCCAGACAGTCCCAACCCTGAAAAGAGGTAAGATATTCTCAGGAGAGGAGGGCTCACTGTGTCGCTGGCTGGAAGAGCTGGCCTCTTGGCATGTCTCCAGCTTCTTCTGAGAGGAGGGGCCTTGTCGTAGAAGACCTGGCATCCTGATGCTGCAGACCAAGAAGACTAAGGCAAAGCTTATTTACAGAAAGATGAGCTGCTGCTATCCATGGGGACTAGGAAGAAGATCCCCTAATAGACCCCTGGACTAATGCTGCTAGTTAGGTCACCAAATGGCCAGTGGACACATTGCTGCCCTCCTGTCCTCCTCTGCCCTTACAATTAGAGGGCGTGGCTTCTCAAAGGGTTGCCACCCCTGTGATATCTTCTGGGAGCTGCTGGCAGTAGCATCCCATGAGCCACAGCACACCCAAATCACCTGGGCTCACCTTTGAGCTGCATCTCTGTGCCTGGCAGACCCAGAAGCCTGTGAGCTGTGGATGATGATCCCTGGTGCGCTGGGTTACTGCGGGCTGGGCCACGGGCCTTGATAGTCATGAACATTGGATGCAAGTTGGGAAAGCAGCTGCCACGTGATCATCGGCTCAGATACAGCTTTCCCTTACAAAAGTAGCTTAAGCTCCCTTTACAAATAAAGAATTTGGTCACTGATTAATACAGATTTAAAAAAAAGTTGTGACCCTCCCCCCCATATTCTGAAAATGATCACCCTTGGACTCAGCTAGTTTTCTGACTCCTGATTGTATCTGGGAAATGCCACTAGCATGCTCTGGAGAGCCATCTTCCAAGAGCACTGCCAGCGAAAACTGCCTAAACATCTGATGGTTTCTATCACTCATCTTGGATGTGATTGGACCAGATGGGGAAAAAGCCCCTAACCATGTTGGTTAACTGGGACCACCCAAGAGTCACGAACAAGCCAATAGCTCAGAGCCAATAATAATTGTACACTAAACACAGTACTTGTCATTTTTGAGTCTTAATTATGAATTGTATCAGGTGCTATAAACAGTTTATGATCTTTGACTCTCATAACAACCACGAGGCATGAATAATTATCCTCCTTTTATAGATGATGAAAACAGGTACTCAAGGAGGTGAGGTACCTTCCCCAAGGCTGCACTCTGTGGGTGTCAAAGGAGGAATTAAACCTGCATCCAACCAACTTTAGATTTTGTGTTCATTTCGCAACACATGGCACTCTGCTTTTATTCACTTTTACCATCCACATAATTCAAAGACGTTTAGAGAATTCTGGTTAGCTGGTATTAAAATGTAAGATATTATATATAGCAAATCAGAGAGAGTTGAGATGCTGCTAGAAGTTAAAATAAAACAAAAAACTTGGAACTGATATTTAAGAAGGAGAAAAGAAAACTATTTTTAAAATATTACAAAAAAAAACAACAAAATCATCTATAAAACCCCCAAACAAATAATTTGGGCACATTGAGTAAAAAAGTAAAGAGTTATTTGTCTGTCAAGAATCTCTGAGGTTATCACTCAATTACAGCACTGAAAAGGGTTCTCTCGATGTGTTTAAAACATCGAGAACATTTCCCAGAGAAGTACAGGGATATAAGACACATTTAGGGATCATGTCAAGCTGACTTTACAGATGTCAATAATCAAGATCCCAAAGGGGTTAGGGTTGACCCAGCTAAGGGCTGAGCGCAGGCCTCACCTTTGACCCCTGGCTCAGGACACTGACAATTCCTCTTGGCTGCTCCCAAGGACATTCAGTGACACATCCTAGGAAGCCTTTCATAAATACAGATAAAGAAGAGAGACCTCTGAGTCCTAGGAGACAGCATCAGGGAAACCTCATGACATTGGGTGAGGCAAAGATTATTTTGTTTTTTTTTTTAATTTTATAAAATTTTATTTATTTATTTATTTTTGTTTGTTTATTTATTTATTTTTTTAAATTTTTTTTTATTGGTTGTTCACAACATTACAAAGCTCTTGACATATCATATTTCATACATTAGATTGAAGTGGGTTATGAACTCCCAATTTTACCCCAAATGCAGATTGCAGAATCACGTCGGTTACACATCCACATTTTTACATACTGCCATATTAGTGACTATTGTATTCTGCTACCTTTCCTATCCCCTACTATCCCCCCTCCCCTTCGCTCACATCTTCTCTCTCTACCCCATCTACTGTAATTCATTTCTCTCCTTGTTAATTTTCCCATTCCCCTCACAACCTCTTATATGTAATTTTGTATAGCAATGAGGGTCTCCCTTCATTTCCATGCAATTTCCCGCAAAGATTATTTTGGTTAAATCCCCAAAAGTACATGGAACAAAAATAGATGAGATTACATCAAACTAAAAACCTTCTGCATAGCATAAGAAGCAATCAATAGAGTGAAGAGGCAACATACAGAATGGGAGAAAATATTTATACACTACACACTTAATAAGGTATAAATATCCAGAATATATAAAGAACTCAAGCAACTCAACAGCAAAGACAACCCCCCTGCAATAATCCAATTTAAAAATGGGCAAAGACTTAAATAGCTATTTCTCTAAGGAAGATATACAGATGGACAACAACTCTATGAAACAATGCTCAGTGGTGTCCATCATCACTGTGCCAATCATATGATGCCACCTGGTTCCCGTTAAAATAGCTACTACTGAAAAGTCAAATGATAACCAGTGCTGGTGGGAACGTGAAGAAAAGGGAATCTTGACTTGCATTTGGTGGGAATGTGTGTTAGTACAGCCATATGGAAAACAGTATGGTGGTTCCTCAAAAGATTCAAAATAGAACTACCATATAATCTAGTAACTCCCCTGCTGGTTATTGGTACATCAAAAGGAATGTCTGCATTCCCATGTCAGCCCCACTCACAATAGCCCAGGTATGCAATCAACCCAAGCATCTGTGAGTAGGTGAATGGATAAAGAAACTATGGCTTAGACACACTGTGGAGTACTATTCTAAAAGGAATGAAAGGCAGAGTGAACAGACACAAAGTTACAGTTGGATGGGGTAATAAGTCCTGGTGTTGCCCAGCAAGGTAAGTACAGTTAATGATAATTCAAAATCGCTAGAGAGAGGATCTTGAAAGTTTCAGTAGCAAAGAAATGATAATTGTTTGAGATGCTAATTATCCTGATTTGACCAATGTGCAGCGTATACATGGATCAAGGTGTCAAACTGTACCCTATATACTTGTACCTTATACAATATTATGTGTCCACTTTAAAAAAAATAAGAGATCTTGTATTTGACATTTTTAAATTTAATGTGTATATTTCATTTACATATATCAATTCTTCCTTCTTGCTCAATAAATTAGGTATTAGATTAGTGCCTGCCTGAGAGATGAACATGGTCTTGTCAGAGAGGAAGAGAGAGGAAACAAGAGATGCATGAAAAATGCTCAGGGTGAAATGGAAACCCAGAGGCCCCCAATACAGCTGGGTTTTACAGCATCAGGCCTGGTTTCTAAGATGGGCGCTCTTGAGTTCCATCTTGAGAGATTCCTAGGAAAGGCAGATGGATGAAGAAGGAGACGGCAATTCTGGTACAGGAACAGAAATCCACCCTCTCAGGGAGTCTCTAGAGAAAAGTATCATATCTTAGGGCGATCAGAAAGGAGTCGCAGCCTGTGGGCCTAAGGCTGCCTGCTACCTCTTTTAGAAATGAAGTTCTGTTGGCACATAACTATGCTCATTCATATATATATAGTGTTTTTGTGCTACAACAGGGTTAAGTATCTGCTGCTGAGACTGTGTGGCCCTTAAAGCCTAAAATATCTACCATCTAACCATTCTTAGGAAAAGTCTGCCAAACCCTGGATTAGAGTAGATGGCAGGCTGTGGGGGGTGGGGGATGGATAGATTGCACGGGCTTCATCTGATTGCCCTGTTTATTTGGCCTGTTCATTGTCCTTTCATTGTTTAAAATAAATTATCATTTTCAACATTTAAAAATTGAGATTTCATATTAAAAATAGGTTCCTAGTTTGTCTTAAAAAATCAGAGTTATTAGTGTTGGACCTACTTTTCTGCACTGCAAAAATCAGACCTGAGTAGCTGCCTCTGCCTTCAGATGAGTCACGGGCCCTCCATCTTCCCAAAGTCCTGCCTGCAGCCTCCCAGCCCACCTGATCATCTGTCTACCTCAGCCCACAGATGCCCACCGATTCCTGAAGAAGTTGGAGAGCCAGGTTGAGGCGACTCCATGGAGGGCTAGGGTGCCTTGAGGAGGCTGGGCTTGTTCCTGGGGTGCCAGGTGGGGTCTGAGACAGTCCACTGATGTTTCAGGACTGGCTCGTGCAAGAGCAGGACTCTGATGGCAGTGAGAAGAGTGTGCTGAAGAATCAGTGACCAGAGGCAGGGAGACCAGTCAAGATGCTTCTAAAGAGGTTCAGGGAGGAGTGGGAAAGGGCTTCAGGAAGCATCAGAGAAGGTAAAGAGGAAATTACAACTATGCCAGGGGTACCTGTATGCCCACCAAGACCACAGCTGGGACTAAGGTACTCGCATAAAATCTTAGAATACTGGACTGGAGGGAGGAGGAGCTCAGCATCTATCGTTTCCTGAATCCCCCTAGGGGATCCTCCACAGAGTCCTATAGGCAATAAGGCTTAGGGCCTCCTTTCCATGGCCCACTGATGAAACTTGTGTCAAGACCATCTCATTCATCAAGAACCCTGAGGATGACAGAAGTTGAGGTGGAACAGAGAAGTTCTTTGGAAGAGACTGCCCAAAAGTATGTGAGATAAATACAGTTATCTCATACTAGACAAAGGCGCTATAAACACATATTGGAGGAAAGATAGCCTCTTCAACAAATGGTGCTGGTAAAACTGCAAATCCATATGTAGCAAAATGAAATTAAACCCCTGTCCCTCACCCTGCACAAAATACAACTCAAAGTGGATCGAGGATCTAGTATTAGACCAGAGATCCTGAGCATACTTGAAGAAAAAGTAGGCCCAAATCTCCATCATGTCAGCTTAAGACACAACTCCGAAAGTGTAATTCTTCAACAAGACTCCTAAAGTGCAAGAAGTAAAACAAAGAATCAATAAATGGGATGGTATCCAACTAAAAAGCTTCTTCACAGGGAAGGAAGCAATCAAGAATGTGAAGAGAGAGCCAACAGAATGGGAGAAAATTTCAGCCTCCAGAATCTCAGAGAAAGCATTAATCTTCAGGATCTATAAAGAACTCAAAAAACTTAACAACAGAAAAATAAATAACCCATCAATAAATGGGCAAAAGGAACTGAATAGACACTTTACAGAAGAAGACATCAACTGATCAACAAACATATGAAAAATGTTCAACATCTCTAGCAGTTAGAGAAATACAAATTACAACTATGCTGAAATTTCATCTCACTCCAGTCAAAATGGCAATTATCAAGAATACACGTAACAATAAATGTTGGCGAAGATGTGGGGGAAAAGGCACACTCATACATTGTGGGTGGGACTTCAAATTGGTACAGCCACTCTGGAAAGCAGTATGGAGATTCCCCAGAAAACTTGGAATGGAACCACCATTTGACCTAGTTATCTCACTCCTTAGTATATACCCAAAGGACTTAAAATGAGCACACTACAGTGACACAGCCACATCAATGTTTATAGCAACTCAATTCACAATAGCTAAACTATGTAATGAACCTAGGTGCCCCTCAACAGATGAATGGATAAAGAAAACATAGTATATATACACAGTGGAATATTACTCGACCATAAAGAAGAATGAAATTATGGCATTTGCTGATGAATGGATGGAACTGGAGACTATCACTCTAAATGAAATAAGCCAGTCCCCCAAATCAAAGGCTGAATGTTCTCTCTAATATATAGATGCTAACACACAATATTAGACAGAGGGGAATGAAGGGAGGGGAGGGGTGAGGAGGGGTAAGAATAGAAAAGACAGTACAATGAATCAGATATAACTTTCCTGTGTTCATATATGAATACATAATCAGTGTAACTCCACATCATGTACAACCACAACAAAGGGAAGTTATACTCCATGTATATACGATATGTCAAAATACATTCTACTGTCATGTGTAACTAAAAAGAACAAATTTTTGAAAAAAATATGTGGGGATAGCATGGGTATAATCTCAGGGCAACTGCAGAGAGAAAGAGCCCTTGAGGTTCAAGGTGCATCCCAGATTTGGAAATGCTGGTAGATACAGGCAACTATAGATAGTTCATAGGGACTCAAAGTGCCTCTTCCAACTCTTCTAATTCTGCCTTCCAAAATCAGGCGCTGGAGTTCTGCACTCTAACATTCTTGGCCTCCCTAGAGGCACTAGAGGGAATCACTCTTGCCTAGAGAAAAGACCCTTCTGAGCTTCCTAACAGGAAGACAGGGCACCTTTCAAAACTGAAATCGACTTTCCCTTGTGAATGTAGAGATAATCTTAAAGCAGCTATTTATTTCAGGGGGGTGGGGGTGGGAGCAAGTAGACAGAATTTCCTATAGATTTTGGCCTAGTGTTTTTCAAATAGAGAATGAAAGACACAGAGGGTTTAGGTCACTTCTCGGAGGAGAGGAGAAATGGCAGTTTCCATGCAGCGTCACATCAAAAGACAGAAACCAAGATGCCCTGCATTTTGAAAATTGAGCTGGCTTCCCCAATCGAGTTCATCCTAGTAGTGAAAAGAATCTTACAGAATAGAAAGGTTTTTTTTTTTCTTTCTCAACAACCCCCAAGCCTCCGTCTAACTCATTCAGCAGAGTTGCTAAGGCAATTTTCTAAGCCCGGTGCATTATTAATATTATAGAGAGTTCTTGAAGAATGTCCACAAGGAGTAACTGGGAGACAAGAAGAGGAGCAAGGAGGTTAAAAAGGAAACCTCCAAAATGCTGTTGCTATAATATTACAATTTTCTGAAGCAAAATACCAAACAGGGCTTAGTTTTCGAGGGAACTTGTGATAAATACTCTAAGCAGTGTAATTTTATTTGTGTGTGTGAAGGGAAAAGAAAAGGAAAGAAAACACATTTTCAAAGAGTAACTAATATTTAAAAAGGGAGCGCATTCAAAGCAAACCAGACCCATTATACTAGTCTGATGAAAATGAGATTTTCAAATTTGCAAAAATTTACATTTTATACATAATGCACGCACGTTTCCCATGCATAGCAGCCAAATATTAAAATCTTTACAGGGGCTTTTATTTAGTTCAATGCATGTGTACAATGTTTTGCAATGCCCTAGATAAAAATTCATCTCATGGTGTCATGCTGTGTCAATCCTGAGGGAAGGCACATAAATCCTCATCTTACCAGGACAATAGCTTTGGGTAAGAGGATAAACTAGTCCTATTTAATCTCCAGTACCTTCCAGCTGACTCTGGAGAGCCACTCACATGGCTAGCAGTTTGGGTAAGAACTGGGTTGAAATACTCCTCAGAACAACCTTGGCTTTCCCAGTACCTCACCAAGCTCCAACCATACCAACGCAAGAGGCTAAATGACAATACCATGCCCATGATGCTTGGCGGTAAACAAAGAGCACATCTCATTCAGCTTTCACAGAAGTTGCATCTGTATTTTGTTGGCCGAGGACCTAGTCCAGGATCATTAGGAAGTGGCTGGTTGAGCTCCAACCCAGGTTGCTTCAAATTTGGCATTCTTTCCCCAAACCCTGGGTTAGTGCTGTGTCCTGCTACAGAATGCTGGAAGGCCTAGGGAATCCCTCTTCCCCTGGTAGCTCCTGTCTCTGGGATCATGCCATGATTTTTTGGTTCATCTGCAGAGAGTGTCCTATTCTTGGGAGACCTCTTTGATATCGTTCCTTTGATATTTATTCCATTTATCTCACTTAATTGTACCAAATATATGAGTACTAGATCCAGCCTAAGTTCTGCTGGTTTCCAATTGAGAGGTTTGGAGCAAATAGCATAATCTTCCTGAGCCTCAGTTTTCTCTTCTATCCAATGTGGATAAGAAGTGTATGTAAATCACTCAACAGTGCAGGACATACAGTAAACACTCAAAAACTGAAAATAAATAAAATCACTAGGGGGCTGTGTGGTGGTGGACCAGTGGGGCGGTGGGGCACCCCAGAACGCAGCAGCAGTGAGCCTGGACTAGGCCCAGAGATGGGGGTGTGGCCCTGAGAGTACCCAGCCCAGCTCCTCAAGAAGCCTCAATCTGAACTCAGAGGGGACTGGCGTCCGGTGCTTTATAACCACTCTTAGAAAAAGGAGAAACAAAATGGAAACATGATTATCCCACAACAACTATGCAAGAGGGTTGAGTTTTGGGCGATGAGTACCAGCTTTTGAAGGCATTAAAGAGATTCTGGGATGTCCTGAAGGTTGCCACACATGATTTTAAAAGCAGGGATCATGAACTGGCACAAAAATCAGGGTAGTGTCCATAGCAAGACCTCTGGGCAGAGTGCTGTGTTGAAGTGGGGGATAGAGCCCAACTTACAGTCTATTGCTTAATGTTGCCCATCAACTTGATGGAGGAAAAAAAGCAAGAGAGTGAAGAGTCCAGAGCTACCACTCAGTTCTGGAGATGCATGGCAGCTCCATTTGTTCTATAGGTCAATCCCTTGACCTTGTCGCTCACAGCACAGACACAGTGTTCTGTGTGCTGAGGTGGTTCCATGCAACAAAGGAGTGGAACCCGGGAGTGGGCAGGTGTTCTTTTCTGGCAGAACTCTTTCTGATAAAGTGGAGGTGGAAGAGTGGTCCCAAAGGACTATGTCGTGCAGGTTATAGTGAATCAGGCTTTGCAGCAAACACCAGTTGAGAATTAGACTGATCTTATCCTCTGGTCCTCAGACCTCTCCACTTCTTTTTATTATTGTTTTCTATTCTATGGCATGAAATTTTTTTAAAAATTCCCACAGTTTTTATTGGTGCATTATAGTTGTTCCTAATGATGGGATTTGTCATTGCATATTTGTACTTGCACACAATATAATCATATAATTTGACCCATGTCACTCCCCAGCACTCCCCCCTCCCTTCCTGGCTTCCACCCTTTGGTCTCTTTCCTCTATTGATGTCCCACATGGAATTTATTTTCAGTTTTCTGAATTCCCTATGCATGGATTTAGTTCTGGGAAATTAATAATGAAAAATTCCACCTGTGATGGAGACCAACAAAAATAATTGCTAAAATACAAAGAGCCAAAAAAAAAAAAAAAAAGAGGTAGGAAGTTGGTAACGCACAGCTAGGAGGAAGATGGATATTTACTTCTTCAGTTTAGAGAATTCAACTACAAAGTCACTGTGAATTAAACAGCTCCAAATTAAACTATAAGCTACCAGGAGGACAGGGCAGAGTTTATATAATGTAACTGCATTTCTGATTTAATGTCTTAATTTAATGTACTCTATATTCTACCGTAAAGCTCACTCCAAATGCACATTGATCCTTCCCAAACACCCTTATGAAAATACTTCTTTCCCTCTGGGAGCATGCTTCTATTTAGAATGTGAGCTAGTTAGTGGGGGGCAGAAGCTCTTTTACTAAAGAACAGCTAGAGGGAGGATGGAGAGATGGAAGGATTAAAGGAGAGAAAATATTCCAGTGACTGGCTCTATAATACGCACTGTTAGTAAGACGAACGGTAGAGATACATTTGAGTCATTTTAGTTGATTATTTCTGTTAGACAAAATCATCTTCTGAGCTATGAAATCACTTTCTGAACTACACTTTTGTGTCATCAAAGTTATATTACAGAAAATTAGGATGCATTTAATCAACACTCTCACTGAGAGTGAGAATCAAGCACAAAGATGTATTTAAAACATCACCGTGAAAACTATTTCATTTTCCTTAAGATTAATACACTAAAAATTTCTTCTTTAAAAAAAATATAGCTTAGTTAATTATTTTTTTTCACCAAAAAGTTTAAAATGGTCACAAATATCAGCAGAGGAGCTTCACTGTGTTTAAATCATGAAAGTCTCTTTTTGGTAAATTTGTGACCATCTCCTTATTTTCTGCTGGAACATCTGCCTGTGTAGAAGTTGCCTTTGAGGAAGATCATCCAGGGAAAAGGGTGACATTTCTGAACTGTAACTGCAGTCAGTCACAGATGGAGGAAAAGTGCTGGAGATATAAGTGGTCTGTCCACTCAAGCCATTAACTGATTAATGAATGATCATTTACTAAGCTTGATAGCTTGATAGCTCATTTGATCTCCATATACTTGCTCAACAAATGTGCTCTGAGCATCTAGTTGTGCAAGATATTGTGCTGGGTGAAGAAGGATTTTAGGAAAACAGTTTTGTTGAGCATGTGGTATGATCTAGGCACCAGGCCCCAGAAATGCAGTGGAGAACAGGAAAGAAGTCCTCCCATCCCCAGGGAAATCACTTTGAGCAAGGAGATGGAAGGTAATCCAGCTAATGCCATTTTTATTTCCCAAGTTGCTAATATGAGGTTCGATATAAAATTAAAAATGTGTATTTTTTTGTTAAATTCAATAGCTATTTATCCTCAACTTGGTCAAGGGTTCGGGGAATAAAGAGAAAATGAAATGGAGAGAGAACATTTTGTTATCCTTTGTAATAATTTTCTTTGGGTTTCTTCAGTGAGAAGTAAAATGAGCTCTCTGGACAGAGTTTGGACTCATTTAAACAACTCCCCAAACCAATCAACTTCAGTAGTGGAAAAAAATAAAACTCAGAGAAATCACAACACAGAATAACCACTTGTTTGTTCAGTTCTGTCATAGGCACAACAGAGATGCTCCAGATGTGAGAAAGGAGGGGAAAAGAGGGATAAATCTTAGAAACATAGCTATTTTCTAGAAAGTTCCAGGATAACCACAAATACTTTTTGCCCTGAACATATCAGTTTGAGTGAGGAAATGATCTTGTGAACAAGAGGCCAAAGCTATTCCTTTAGTTATAAGAACGAAGGTAAGCTTTGATCTTTGTGAGATTTTCTCATATGATATCCATTTTATTAATAATTATGTTGTTCATGGGGGAAAATGACCAGAGTTCTCAGGCCTGTGTTGAGGTCATTATGTGAAAATTTAAGGGGAGAAATGGAGTTTTGATTCACAGTTTGGTTTTTTAATTTGCTCATTTTAACAAATTAAGAACATGAATTTATATTCTAATGTATTTTCTGAAGATTATATATTTTATTTGTAGTATATTTCTCTGGAAATGCTCTTACCTAAGGTTATTCATCAGTTAACAGTCTACAACCAAATCTGGCAGGATGATTATGACATGATAATTAAAAATTCAGAGACTGGTTGTGTTAAACTAAACTTTAATACAGGTGTCGTTCTGTTTCTCCAGCCTATTGCTATCTTTTGGAATCTTGATATTTTATACGCTGTATTTGCAATCTCAGATTCATATCAATTGCAAATTTGACAAGCCTACAGTCTGTCCCATGATCTCAGCCATTGATAAAAATATTATACAGAGTAAGTTCCTAAGTAGAACTCTCTGCCAAGCTGCTAGAAATATTGGATTTTATTGCTGCAGGAATCAATACTCAATTACTTAATTTTGCCTACATCTAATTCTAAATTCTCCATATTAGTCTACATGTTTCTATGAGAGGCCAAGCACTGTGCATAAATCCAAGAGAAATTTATTAGAGATTAAAAATAATCCCTGAATTTGGGTCAAAAACTTTAATGCACTTTTGAGAACACAGAAACAAACTTGCTCACAGGAGAGCCACTAAGATGATGAATAGAAGCAGAACCAGGTATTATAGATTAGAGGTCAGGGTCTGCAGAAGAGAATACATTTAATTCTTTTCAATAGCTTTGCTTTTTAAAATATTTACATGGTTTTTGTATCAAAGAGAGGATGCTCTTGATCCATACTGGAACATTGCTAAGTTCCAGTTTCCCAGGGGTTGGGTGGGTGACATGAGTGAGGTTGTCCTCACTCTTCTTCCTGTGACAGAGAAGCAAAAGAAATACCACCTGTCCTCTTAGCTCTTCCATGAATAATCACTGTGCCAACTCACTAATTGGTGGTGAATGATCCCGGATGTTTGGAGGTGTTGTGCTTGGGTTATAGGGAGGGGTGGTCATTTCTTAATGCCTGAAGTTGTCCTGAGGGAGATTTGGGGAACAGATTCAAATTTTTTCTTAAAAAAACTCATCAGTCAACACTGGGCAGGCCAAAGAAAACATAGGCTGCCAGTTGCTATACGATGCAAAGAGGTTGTCCCAGGTCCATGGCTTGAAGATATAGGGAAGCCAGTAAGAGAAGATTGGAAGGAAAGACTCCCTGCTCTTCAAAGCTGTCCTGCCTTCCCTGGAGATCACCAAATCTGGGAGGTCACGTCAGGCTGAAAAACCAGTCCTGTCCATAATTGGATTGTTTGATCTTTATTCTCTTTCTCCTTATGAAAGTCTGTGGCTCCAAACAAAGTTTCTCTGGGGGCTCAGAGATGGGAACTGGTGGCTGAATAGTTCTTGAGAGTGCCAGAGAGGTGGGATGCCATCTAACTTTGCAAAATAATTGTCTGACCATAGAAGACTTGGAGGGAATTCCTGACTGATAAAATAGCAGAAATAAAAGAGGAAAAGTGGAAATGAGTGGCCTGAGATGGGGATGGCAATCAAAAGATCCTATTGAAATCAGAGGGTTTAAGGTGATTAATCCTGGGGTTGCAAACTGGCCATATCCAGTTATGTTTGTGCTTGGGTTTATTGCACTGTTTAAGATCACAGTGGAACCTAAGTCACTTTGGAGGGCATATTCTTCCACTCAGTGCCTGGTCCCAACACTTCTTGTTGTCTACGTACTGGACCATCATACATTTGCATTACCTGACTGGTCCCCAAAGGACTTAGATCTTCCATTCATGGCAATAAACTTTGAACTTATGAAAAAATACCTCTCTGAGACACGATCATGGTACCAATATCTCACATCTCATAAACATTTTTATACAGCTGAGAATTTGGAACTTGAAATGAAAAACAATCTAAAATGGAAAATTTAGAGTTTGGTTTGATACTAGGGGAAGGTTTTATTTCTATTTTTGGAAGTCCACTCTTGGGTAATATATCTCAAATTTGGCTGACTTGATAAGCTGTTCTCATGGTTTTGGACACTGAAGTAACGGTTCCACAAACCTGGGTACAATGCTAAGTAGGGGTGTTAGGGATCTAACAGGCCTGGCTAGGTCTATTCTGTTCCAGAACACTGATTCAATCACCTAGCTAATCATTTAAACAACTGGTTGGTTGGCCAAAGATTTCAGCTTTCAATCAATTGTTCTGGCATTAGAGACACATGCATGAATCCAAGGGTTTTACTCTCATCATTTAAAATCAGATTTTTCTAGCACATTAATGCCTTATACTTTCACAAACCTTTTATAAGCCTCTACCTATTGGATCCTATGTACCTGTGCATTCATTCATTAGTCGATAGAGACCTGCTCATGATAGAGGGCCAACTATTATATTCGTTGCACGTGATCATGATACAGCAGTAAACACAACTTAAAACTGTATCGGGTGAGCCGAGGGATGCTCTTATTCCCATTAAAATGTATTTATTACTTAAATCATTTTTATTACAGAAGTAAAACAGTAATATACTCTGCCTTAAAGATTAAGGCAATTGCAGAAGTATAAAAAGAAAAATGCAAAAGCCATTCTGTTCCATTTATTTGCATTTATGTACTGATTTGCTTTTTAATAAATGCTATGATACAATATGCCTTTTTCAGAAACTTTATTTTGTAACTTAACATGTCTTAAAGATTTTTCCATGCCTTATCATTTTTAAAGGCTCCAGAGTTTTCCATAGCTTGTCTGTAGCAAAATATTGTAATCCCTTCTTTATCAATAGACCCTTTAGCTGTCTACATTTTTGTGGTTATTACAATGGTGCAGTACATAAATATATTTGTTGATGTAAGCAAATCTTTCCTGAGATAGATTACTGAAAGCAGCTTTACTTGGCACATTTAAATTTTTGGCTAATACTGATACAAAGTACCTAAGTTCTCTTTATTCTTGCCAACACTGACCATACACATATTGATATATCTTTATACAGATAAAATACATAGATTTATAAACTACTTATTCAGATTTATAAACTATTTATTCAGATAACAATTCAAATTGTTATTATCTTTCCACATTGATTAGTAGGTATTCATTATATACTGAGATATTAAGACTGTCAGAGATATTGCAAATATTTTCTTCTATTTATGTCGTCTATTTGTCCATTATTTGTCTTCTGTTTGTGCTGTTATGTATCTTCTATGCTATTATTTATCTTTTAAATTTTGTGTATATTTCTTAATTTTTTATTTATTGTTTCTAGGTTTTGAACCTTAATTAAAAAGGCCATTAGCATTAAAACTTATTTTCTAAATTTCTAATATTTTCATGGTTTTTCTTAATGTTTTTCCTGTAGTCCTTCTGCTAGTTTTTCCTTGGGAATGATGTGAATTCAGCATTTAGCTTCTTCTTACAAACAAACGGCCCACTACCCCATACCATTTATTAAAACACTCAATCTATTGCCTTTGTATCGGAAGAACAATTTGGCTTGAGTTTCACAATTCCTTCCCTCAGAAGTAAAAATGTGCCGCTTTTCCATCTTCTGAAATTGAATGTCACTGTGGTTGAGTTGAAGGCCAACCTGATTATTTCTGCTCCTGTGAATGACTTGAATTCTCGACCCACATGCCCTATATTTCTTTATTTAACTTGACATTTGGTAACATTACTAGATTATCTCCTTATGTTATTGATTCCAAATGAAATTCTCCTGGAGTCCAATGAGTCTTAATACTCTTCCAAGCCATTTGTTACATTATTTCAGGAGAATATTGTTTGACTGTGTTTTAAAACACTTTCCATGTGTTTTAAAACCATCCATTTGTCTGTCATCCATTTCTATCATATTTTCTATAGTCACTTTTATTTATCTTTTCTACTTTGTTTTGTATTATTTCCTACAGTCCATACCAATCTTTTCAGAGAAATTCATATTATTTTGATTGCTTCTAAAGTATCTTTGACCTCTTCATGATTTTAGTTCTCTCTCTAGCTTTTTTTCTGAGTATTGGCAGAAACTTTTGATCTCCCTTAATTATTCTGTCTCTTCTATGAAATCTGAAATCTCTTCTCTGAACATTTTTGTTTGCCTGAGAGAGGGGGGAAGGAGGAAGTAGTGGGGGATAAAAGGGTGGGGGAAATGGAGATGGATATGGATATCATCTGTAAGTACTTCAAGAGAATGAGGAACTCTGCCTAAAATATTTTCATGACGTTTGATAAATTTGTTTGAGAGCTATGGGCTCTTCTCTATCTTAAATTTCCTGTACTAGACTTAAAAAAAAATATTTACTTCACTATTTTGATGAACTGTACCACTCCCGAGTCCTTTTGATAATTTCTAACTCTTTTAGAGTCCATTTTGTATAGCTAAAACAGAAAGCCTGAGACAGTGTAATTTATAAAGAATAAATATTTATTTCTTAAGGCTGGGAAGTTCCAGATCAAGGAACTATCATATTTTCTATAGTCATTTTTTATTTATAAAATAAAATAATTATGTTTTGATTTGGAAATTGCTGCCCTGCCCCACTTCTGTGAAAATAGCCTGGTGAGGGCTTTCATACTGCATCATCTCCTGGAATAAGGTGGAAGGGCAAGAGAGGGAAATGGAGAAAAAGTAGGAGAGGGAGAAGGAGACCAAATTCATCCCTTTATGAGGAATGTAGGCCTATGGTAATTGAGTTCTCTACTCCCTTAATAACAACATTAGTACATTCATGAGGGCAGATTTCTTAACAACTGAATTGACTCTTAAAGACCAACTTTGTGCATTGGGGATTAAGCTTCTGACACATGCCATAATGGGAGATACATTCAAACCATAGTGCTCATCTTAAAACAAAACAAAACAAAAATATCTAAGGCTGATATTTTAAGACTTGTACAGGGGCTGGGAATATAGCTCAGTTGGTAGAGTGCTTGCATCACATGCACAAGGCCTTGGGTTCAATCCCCAGCACCACAAAAACAAAACAAAACACTTTTACAGCAAAAGGAGTGAACTAGGGTGGAATAAGTTGAGGCTAACCAAAGTTTTACTTTGGGTTTTTGTTATGTTTATCCATTGTTGCATTGCAAACTAGTGCACAAATTAGTGGATTAAAACAACAATAAGTTATTTGGTTTATACTTCTGCAAACTGGGCAGAGCTCAAGCGGTTCCGCTCATTTTTGCTCCACGTGGTATCTGCTGGGGCAGCTCTGAAGGAGTTGAAGGATCCATTTTAAAGATGGATCATCCACCTGGATGCTGTTTGTCATTCTCTCTCCAGGTGTAACTCTCCACAGAGCAGCTTAGCTTCCAAGAGCAAGTTCTCCAAAGGACAGGAAGCAAAGCTGCTAGTTTCTAAAGGTTTAGGCCTGGGAACTGGCCTAGCATCCCTTCTATGTATTCTATAGATTTAAGGGGAAGTTCATATGGAGCCATTCTGGATAGGAGTAGTGTCCGGGAATTTTGGGGCTGTGCTACCACACATTGTCACAAGCATTTGTTTTTTCCTTTCTGTTGGAAATACATCTTTTTGTAGTTCATGACATTAAGATTGAGGTGGCATAGAGAAACGCACCACACACTGCAGAAATAATTATATTTTGATTTGGAAATTGCTGCCCTGCCCCACTTCCGTGAAAATAGCCTCCAGTAGTGTCCCTGGCTAGGACACAAGAAATGGGTCAGCATGATTTCTGTTTGTCTGCCACTTCCAAGGATCAGGCTGTTTTTCTTAATTTCTCCATTGGCCCATCTACCTGATCTTATCTGTCCTTTAAACAATGGAACATTGGCTGGTCCATTCAGTAAAGGGATGTGCTGGTTAGGTCTGAGAGGAACCTACTTGGCCCAACTTCTTTCCATCTCTTGTCTAAGATTATTCAGCAGCGATATTGTCATGCTTAAATATTTCATAGTTTATGGTTTGGAGTTGGGATTGTTTCCCTGTTACAAGTGCTATAACATTTTTTATTCTTGTTAGTTTTAGTTTGTTCTGAGGAAGTCCAGTGGAGTAAAAATATTTTATCCTGCTGTTCAAGGTGGGCACATTGACACATGCCTGTAATCCCAGTTATTCAGGAGGCTGAGGCAGGAGATCACAAATTTGAGGTTAGCCTGAGCAAATTAGTGAGACCTTGGCTCAAAATAAAAAATAAAAAGGGTTGGGGATGTAGCTCAGTCATAGAGCACCTCTGGGTTCAATCCCTAGTACTTCCCCTGCCAAAGTCTGTTGGTACTTTGGAAGTGAGGTTACTCTGAATATACAGATTACCTGAAGGAGAGTTAACCACTTGACGATATTGAATCCTCCCATCCTATCTCATAAAAAGTCTCCTCACTTTTTGAGGCTATTTTGCTCTTGACCAAAATTAACTTTTTTCTTTGCAGATATCTTGTACATTTATTATTTAAAGCTATTCTAATTATATCATGTTTTTAAGTGCTACTGGGAACAGAACAGTTTTTCTCATTATATTTTATCATTAATTGTTGCTGAAGTTTAGGAAAGCTATTGATTTTTGCCTATCAATCTTCTGTGCAGCCAGATCTTTTAAGTTCTCTAGGATTTTGCCATTTGAGTCTTGTGTTTTCTGATTAGAGAATCATATATCTATTAAATATTTTATTTTGGTTTTCATATTTTAAATTTCTATAATTTCACTTTTCAGAATTTCAAACCATCCCCATTTGATGGATATCATAGCCTGTTACATTCATCTTAGTGAGCAATTGTACATGTTTTTGGGCTTTGGTTTTCTGCCATCTTGTTTTCCCATCAAGTTCATCTTATGTGCTTCATAATCAATAGCTTCAGTATAATCTCACTTCTAAAATCTCAACAGATTTTTATTTCTCAAGGTGAGGTATGTTAAATTTGCACCTTGATGAAGTGAGAAAGACAGGCTGAAGGGGTTAGTTGACTTGCTCAACCATATTAAGTCAGACCAGAAGAGCCTGAATGCTGACTGCAGCCCAGCCTTCCTCCACTCCTCCATGGAGAAGCAAATCACACACCAATTCTTGTTGTAGGTATGTTCTAAGATTAAGTTTTTCCACCAAAACTTTTACCAGATTTACTAATAAGAAGAAAATTGAACGCATGCTTTTCTTCCTCCCATAAAGTCTTCTTAAAATCATGCTAATGAAAAGACTAATGATAGACAGCTGAGAACAGACCACATCTGAAAATCCCAGTGGTCAGCAGTCACATGGGGAAGAATTAACTCCACTTGGAAGATATTCTGATATCCATAAAAGCAAAGTAGACAGATGATGATGGGAACAAGGATAAAGATGAAAAAAAGACAAACCGATGAGCAAATTAGGGTGAGGATGTAAATTAATGGCTTCAAATATGGCACCCTCACATTAATGGCACTAGATCCAAGTTGACCATTTATCTGCTATTTGAAAATAAGTCATTTGGCATGGGCTTTGGTATTGGAATTTCATCTGCATCCAATTTAGATTCAGTACCTTTAGAAAAATCAGAGGAAACTATATTTGGTTCTGATTCTATAGGATAATGCTAGCAAGAGGTTGTTCTGAATTTTAGGGATTCCATTTCAGGTAAAAATTGACTGGGCAGTCACTCCACTATCTTCCAAGATAAGAAACTTGCTATTAACCCATGAGGGACATCGAAGTGGTGAAAGGATTTCTTCCTTTTCTCTTCAACACAGCCTGCCTTTCTGGCAGCGAAAAAAAAAAATGATGTATTTGAGGGCCCCATGGGACAAGAAAATTGATAAGAGCTCCCAACTTCTTTCCCATAAACAACCGATATTTTAAAGCTATTAGCACAGGAGCTGGGCATTCAAAGACAGTTCATCTATCATCCAAGAGCTACTGAGGTTGTCAGGCCTTGCCGTCAGGCTCTGAAAAATGGGCCCTGTGTTCACCCTCTATTGCTGAACAGCTGCTCCTTCCCAAAGTTTTAATCAGATTCCCTAAGCATTACATGCCCCAGTAAGGCAGAGCCCACATAAAACCTGCAATAAGCCTGCCACGTAAATTCATTACAAAGCCCAAGTAATAGGAACAGATTATTCTCCAGGCCAAGAGAGAGTTTTTAATTTGGACCAAAATTATGATTGCATATTGATTTGGCCTCTTGTTCTCCAGAAAATTTTTTTTCCTCAGAATTCAGAATTGATCACCTTTAATAAAAGACATTTTCTTGATGATTCAGAATGAGAAATCAGTCTTAAGTGCATTAGAAAGAAAATAGGAAAAGTTCTTTATCCTCCTGTTCTTTGTTTGTTTGTTTAGATGTACATTTTTCCCCAGAAATGAGAGACATAACTTCCTTCAGACTAAGCTTCTAAACTTCCACCAGAAAATTAACATTCAGTGTTTAAGATCATATTGTTACTAGAAGCAGCTTGTCAGCCTTAGGAAATCTTACTTCACAGGAGGCCAAAGTCATGACTCATTCTTCTCCTAGAGAGCCCTGGTACCTAGTTTGGAACTACCACTAAGAACTGCCACTAAGAACCATTCTATGAATGTATACCTGGGCACAACAGAGAGAAAGAGGGGCAAACACTACCAGTAACCCACCCCCCAATATTAAAGGACATTAATGGCAAGTGTATTACTATAAAAGTGCCACCTATCAGAAGGATTGGTAAGCCATGGAAGAATGGAAAAGAATCATAGAACCAAACATTGCAAGTTATCATCTCAGCTTTGTGTAGTGGGAAAAGAGCCAGACTTACTTATCTTACCACATTGAACAGCTTTTAATTATCCTAAATGTTGGCTTGGGTTCAGAAGGTGATTGCCAAGTACGACAAATTTCAAGTCCCTTTGGAAACACACCACTTCTGGGTGCAGGATGCAGATAAAAATCCTACACACCAATCTACCCTCCATCCAAACCCATGCTCATCCTACAAGCTCCTGGATATTATTTTCTTTAATAGGCAGGTCTGCTACAGGCAAGGTTGCTTTTATCATATGATCTTTGGGGTACTTGAAATCCCAATGACAGTAATTTCCTGTGGCAAATTAATAAAGTAGATACTGATTATGATTCAGCTTTCTAAGTAGCTTGACTATAGAAAGAAAATGAAGGGATCATACTAGTATGGCTATTCTGGTCCCTTAAATCAGTAATTTCTTAGTTATTCTATTGGAACCCTGTACCACCTTTCCTAATGTGCTCTTTGCTCAGTGACAATCGCTGTCTTAATACATGACTGGTCATTCTGGGCCCAGACTAGATAATCCCCCTGGGTCCTCCAATCAAGAGAGACTAAATTTCAAACAGGAGGTGCAAATGAATAAGGAGCTACTATGAATTAATAATGGTATGCAGCCGAAGACAGAACTACCTCCTCCAACTCTCTCTCTCAAAACTGCTTGGTTGCTGAGAAATATCAGCTCCAATTTACATTTAAAAGCCAATTTTTAATTTTTTACACATAAAGAACAATTCTAGAAACATCTCCATTACACAGCATATAAATAATTGGTGTGACAGAAAATGTCCTCTGCTCACCACGAGTGGGGTTATCTTCTCCCCAAGAACTGGACAGAACTCAATGGGTGAATTCCTAGTGTGATCCTAAATTTGACCATAAGAGAACATGAGGTGATCAGAGAAGAGAGTAAGAGAAAGCAAGATGACCAAGGGAAAGATGAAGTACTTTATCAGTTTTCTAACAAATAGGCATCTTTATTTGAAACTGTTGAAGACTACCCGCAGATAGAGCTTGGTTTCAACATTTATATACCACCTAGAAAATAATTAACTGTTGTCAGACTCTTTTGCAACATTAAAAAAATATTTTGATGAAGATGGCTACTTAAGTGAAACTTGGATTGGTTTCAAACAGGTCTTTTGTTGTATCTCCACTTTCTCCAAGTTATCTCTCCTTCCATGACAATCTGCTGTCCACCATCTTTGGATGTTGTAGTGAATTATGGAGTAATTGGCTCCACCCATTAATCATCCTTATATTTGTCACAGTCATCTCTTATTGATGAATGTTTCTGCCGATTTCTTTGCTTAACATCCTTTGCTTCTCACTTTTTTTTTTCTGAGTTCAGTTTCCTGTTTCTATTTAATCATATCCTTTGCAAGGTCTATCATTGATTATATAAAGAGGCTACCTGGAAATGCATTTCATTCTTATTTTTAAATGATATTTTATTTGAATTTAGGACCTAGACTAGGGGTTATTTTCCCATGATACTTTGAACATATTGTTTCTTTGTCTTCTTATGCTCTTGCTGTCAATGAAAAAACTGTTGCCATCCAAACTATGTATAAATAATCTTCATTGTAAGTAATCTGTCTCATCTCTCTGAATGCTTTTAAGATTCCCACATTTGCCTTTGATTATCTCACATCTCACTTCACTTTAATAACTTCATCATTTTCATTTTCCTCTTATGCCCCATTGGCATAGCCCCAGTCACTTGCAGCCTGGTGCTACCCAATTCATGAATCTCTGTCTAGTCAAATAAACTCTTTAAAATTAAAAACACACATACACACACAAACCCTAAAAACTACAATGTGTTTCAATGTGGGATTAGTTTGGATTTATTCAGCTCTGGACATAATGGGATATGTTAATTTGTCTCTTTAATTTTGTAAAATGATTATCTATTCTCTTTTCAAATATTGCTGCAAATCAATTCTCCTCACTTCTTCTTAGTTCCTTCTCTTGAAGATTTTATTGTTTTGTCCTGGATTTCCTCATGCTCTCTGTCACTTAACCAGCCTCTGACAGCTTTTGTCTGTGTGCATTCTGGGTTAGTTGCCAACTTCATCTTCTGTTTTGCCAGTTGGTTAGATATGACATTCATGCTATCCATTTAGTTTCTAATGTGAATATTTGCATTTTCTAATTTTGAAAAGTTCTCTTTTTCTCTTATGCCACGATCTCCTAAATTTTTCTGCTCCTCCATCAACCTTTTTAACATGCCAATTTTATGATCTTTTTGTAGTGTTCAGTTAGCTCCTTAGGACACTTGTTCTTCTGACTGACTTTTGTTTTCTTATCTCCTGGTTTCCCGTCTTGCTGAAGTTATTCCCTTTGGTGGCCTTTTTCTTGTAAGCTCATTTTCAGGAAGGATTGGCTTCTTTTTCTGTGGGATTTCCATGTGCCTGGGTGTGAAAGTGTCACTTTATATCAGTTTTGGTATAATCTGAATTGTAGGGGATGGGATGTTGCTGGCACATTCGTTTCAAAAGTCCTGAAAACTTCTTATGTGAATTGATTGGCTTGCATTTCCTATATCACAACTGCCTGGGCCAGGGATTTTGATTTCTCAAATTACAGGCAGATAGAAAGTTCCCTTACTGTTTCCTAAGGCAGATGGAAATGTGGAACCGAAGCCCTTATTGAAAAACTTTGCTTAAGTTGCATTGTGTGACTAAAAGATAGGGCTCTGATTTCCACATGGAAATGGGATTCCAGCACCAAAACCTCTGAACCTATACAAAATCCTTAGAATGCTGGCCTCCTACTTGGGCTTTGATTTCTCCCTTGTTTCTCGCACATAAGGAATTTTTTTTTCTCTCTTTCAAAATCAACTCTACATTTAGAAAAGAACACTTGCCTTTTTAAATAAAGAACTTCTAACTGGCCTAGGGATTATGTGTTTGATTTCAAACCACCACGTTCTGAACATTCTATTATGGAATAGGATAGTTATTGTTTGGGGATGCCCATCTAGCTTGTACTCCAACCACTATCTTCTAATAGAGGATTCCATGCCATTGGCTACAGGGATACAATTCAGATCTAACCTATCACCATATTTAATTCCCTCAGATGACTACGTCATTGGGCTAGTGGTGACTTTCTGATACAGCTAAGCCAGTGTTGTGACTAATATGCAAATATTGGAAGAAGGAAGTTTTAATTTGAGCTAAAAAACATATAAGCCTGGAGATGCCATTAGTCACCATCTTCTGCATCACAGAACAAACCATTTATCTGTACTAGGAAAGGATGAAGCTAGCACTCAGAGAGAAATCAGGGCCAAGAGAGAAAAAGAAAGAATAGTCAGCCACATTACAATCCCTGAGCCTCACCTGCCCAGAGTCAGCTCGACCCCTGCTAAACAGGCCAGTGAATTCCTTTGCTTAAACTAATTTGAATTGGGCTCCTGTCAGTTACATCTGACTTATGCACCAATAAATTAAAGCACAATGGAATGGAGATGAGAAATCATCAATATGGATTTCTTTTATTTATTTATTTATTTGTTGGTAGGCCAATTTGTCACGCATGGCATGACATGAGTAAACCAAGCTCTCTGTCACGGGGGGCTGACATCCAGGGAATCAGGGAGTAAACATCAGATCTAATCCCAGGGACAAGGGATGGAGTCAGAGGATAAAACCAAGGTCAAGTCCTAGTCATCTGAACAGGGACATTAATAGAGAGCGGGGATGAGGAAGACGGCAGAGTCATAGGAAATTGGAACCCAGGATAAGGAATGAGTAAAAAGCAAACAAGACAGCCATAGCAAGAGGACCATGGACAGCCAACACCTGTGCCCCACAGCCCGGTGTCAGCTGGGCAGTGCTGCCCAGCTTCTTTCTAAAGATCCTAGGGTGTCCTTCCCATTCCTGCCATGTGACGCCACCTGGTGTCCAAGAAATGAAGTCAGCATGGGACCGACTGCCTGCACAGGGACTCCTTAAGTAAAAAGGGCCATAACTTATTTTTCATTTAATTATGTATCACACCAGTATCTAGACAGGCATCAAAACAAATGAGTTTCATGCTGATTATTGGTTTCCAAGGCAAATATCAAAGTGAATTACCTTCAGAAAGATGCATCAAGATACAGGACACTTGTTTTTAAGTTAAGCAGATTCATGAGAAATATTATACTTTCTGGGTCTGATAGCAGTTTCAGCTTATTCTCATCAAAAAGGAGCACCTTCTTATCACCTCTGTGTAGAGCCAGGGGTCAAATGGGAGAAGATTAGAGCTAATGAGGGTAACGAATAAGGCTTTTCAAATAGTTGGAAGGAACAGCATAAAGAATATTAAACATCCATCCTCTGGAATAGATTTTAATGAGGGAATTAGTAAAATGTCCCCATCTGCATCTGAAGAGATATTAATTCCCTCCTTCAAGAATCTCTGAAGAACCTACCAAATAATTAGCTGTGTGTTGTGGGGATGGAGAAAATGTAACATACCTTCAATGAGCTTGCAGTCTTTTTAGAGATGATGCTACTTGACAAAGATGGTGGTTTCCTTGGGACATATTTTTATGACCAATCCCTACCCAGCAATTTTCTGAGATGATTTTTTAGAGCAAAGGTTTGTTGCATATAACAAATCCTGTTATAGCTATTGTTTGCCTATTTCAGTGAGGAGTTATTGAGGGCAGGATGGGTGACTGTGCCCATCCAATCTGTATCCCCAACACGCAGCATAATGTCCGGCAGGTGTAGGTGCTCAGTAATTTTTGTTGAGTGGCTGGATAATATCTCAAAGCTCTTTTGAGTTCCATGGTTGTTTGAGCCTCACAGCCATCCCATTAACTTTCATGTTAAATTTCCCTTAAGATGCACGGGCTATAAGAAATGTGGTCTTTCAAAATATCACTCACTCTAAGTGCCAAGCGTTCACTGGCATCACACTTTAAATGACATTTCCTAGTAAGAACTTCCAAGCAGCATAACACTCTCATTTAAAATGAGAAAATGGATGCTCCATTTCTCCCTCTCTTTTAATGAACTGCATTGAATTTCCTTATAAGCATCTGCTTTACAGGGAATAAAGGTACCAAGTATGTATTTATTGTCATCCAAGAGCCAGCTGTTTAATGAGGTTCTTATTTTATCTCTAAGAAAATCTGGAGGCATTTGCACACTGTGGAATTATTTTACAAGTGGAGTTTTCAGTACAATACCAGCAATAGTTCTGGGTTGCAGATAAACGGCCAAAAACACCCAAAATCTTCTCTCTGATCTTTCATGGGTAGAAAAAAAAAAGTTGGATATCTATCTCTGTGGAATCTGCATTAAAATGAAGATTGCCAATTATCAACTATGTTAATGGGGATTCTTTCTTTGGAATATGGTTGATCATGAATATTTTACTCTATTTCCAATAAAAATAGACAAGCCAAAAGAAGAAAATAAAGATTGCCTGTGATTCCACATAACCCTTTGAATCTATATAAATTATACTTAGGGGGCTGGGGTTGTGGCTCTTTGGTAGAGTGCTGGTCTTGGTTTCCATCCTCAGCACCATGTAAAAAATAAATAAGTGAAATAAAGGTATTGTGTCCAACTATAAAATAAATATTTTAAAAAATTATACTTATATGCAAATGGTGTATGTTTTATGTTATATCATTGATATAGCTAACATAAACATACAAAATTTACATATAACAAATATATAATTATACATAACTTCATGTATTTATATATTAGTAGATAATTTAGCATATTATAATAATATATAAGCTCCCATATATATTTGACTGTGATTTTTTAAATCAAGCTGGATCTTATTATATATTAAAATTTCCTAGCAATATTTATTAAATATAAATGTTACTTTTGTTAAATATAAATGTACTATTAAGTTTTTTCTTTTTTGCTTTAAAATATATTGTGAATGTCTTTTTGCATCCACACATATTGTTAAATATCATTTTAAAATGACTGCACAGTGTCCCATGACATCAATGCATCACAATTTGCTCAACAAGCTAGTACAACTTCTGACCCTAATTGGTGCATTCATTTTCATGGAGAAATTAATTATTTGTTAGGATAACTTTCTGGAAATGAAATTTCTGGATCAAATGATTCGCAAAGCCTAATGATTCAGTAAATATTGCTAAATTTCCTTTGTAAAATCTTTATCACTTTTCACCAGTGATATAGGCAGGTTCCCATTTCTCAAACTTTCATTTACGCCAAGTCTGACTTTCTCCTTTTGTTTGTTTCCTATTTATATCCCTTGCCATTTTTATATCATGCTGACCTTTTATTATCAGTCTTTAATGATGAGAGTAACAGCAGGATTTAACAACCAACAGTGTACCAAGTTCCCAGAGCCAGGCCTCAGTCTAAGTGTTCCATGGTTAACTCTATCCAATGAGGTAAGGACTAATGAATGTCATTTTACAAATAAGGCAGCTGAGGCCCAGAGAGATTAAGTAAGTAACTCACCCAAGGTAACATAACGAGTGAGTGTGGTATATTGAAGAACTTAACAATTCATTGTGTGTATTACACATGCATTTTATTTCTTCCCTTGGTTTATTACTTGCCTTTAATTTTCTGTCACAATTTTTGCCTAGGACAGAATGACTTGACTCAATTGTTATCAAGTAAATAGGCTTTTTCTTTATAGTTTCTGCTTTTGATATCTTGTTTGAATGAAAAATATTTAAATCCATATAATTCAAACACATTAAAAACATTCAGACAACATAGATGAATACAAAATAAAGAGTAAAATTATCTTTGTCCCCTTTGTCTAAATCATGATCCTACACAGCCAGGCACCTGATGTTACCCATTTATGTCTTTATTTCTTCTGATGGTTGCCCTACGTCTTAGTATTAGTATAGCTCCATTCCTGATTTATCAGCTCTGTGCGGCATCTCTGGATCTCCTACTCTGAGAGGTGTGGAAGCTACCCTCCTGGAATTGAGTGGAGCAGCATCAATTTTGGTTGTAAGTACTTTGTAACTTTAAGACATATACTTCAACTTCTATTTCTTGATTTATCAACTTTAGACAATGTCTTAACTGTCTCATTCCTAATGGGGGAAAATCACATGGAAAAATGGTTATTCTCTATATTCTTTGGATCATAAAACGCCATATTTATGAAGAAATGCTTCACTGGAAGCAGGTCTATCTGTAGTCGTTTTAATGAAAACAGAGAGATCTGTGTAAGTGCAGTGAAAGACGCTGATACAAATGATGATGGAAATTATATAAGTATATTCCGTTTGTGTAGCCCAGACTACATAGATGATAAATATATAGAACCTTTCCAACTGTATTGCTTTCTATGTTGCTTAGGATAATTTTGTTATAAATCTTGTAATAAGACAACTATTCTTACATTTCCAGATGAGGAAATAAGTCCAGACAGTTTATGGCCACACAGAATCACCCTATGGTCCTGTAGGTTTTATTATTATGTTTCTATCTAGCATCGACTTTTCCTCTATGATGGCAACATTACCTGAACAATAATACCACCTTCCTGGTCTCAGCTCCAAATCAAGCCAATCACACACTGGAACTCATGGACATGTAACTTAGGCCTGAGCCAGTGAATACAGAACATTCCTTTAGCCAAAGTGATTAGCTCCAAGGTGGTCTGGAATTGTGTCAGAATCTACCGGGTACCAAGATTTAGGATGGGAATGGTGGGACAGAGATTCTCTCTCCAGGCTCTTGAAGAGAGAGACAGCACTGCCAAATGCCGGCGGCCATCTTGTGACCAGAGAAATTGAATGAGGAAGGAGGGTCCTTCTTATTTCTCTGAGTCCTTTCCTCAGCCATTTCTATTTCTGCTGCTCATTTAAATCAGCCAACATGGACTCCCTTTTTCTTCACCCCTGTTTAGGATGGTTTCTGGTCAACTGTAAGAACTGCACAGTTCATCAGTGGTAAACCTGACACTAGATCTTGTGGCTTCTTGTTCAGGCTTCTTTCGACTGTGCCATGCTGCACCTGGAATCAATGTCTTTGTTCGGGATTCACAAACACACACGCCTCCAGATCTCTTCACTACATCTTCTACCTCCCTTCACGGTCTATGAAACAACTTTGGAAATGCAAATCCATCATGTGGGGCTCATTCCTGAGCCAGTGTGGATCAGGTTTAAGCATGATGTTCCTGTATTCTTGAAATAACAATATAGGTCAGGGGCAAACTAATTTCAGAACTTTTGTGTTAAATAAAGTTACTTCTATTTGGGGACAAGTAATTCTGGATCATTTTCAACTATGGACACATGGTATAAACGCTGGAGATACAGCTCAGTGGCAGAGAGCTCACCTAGCAGGTGTGAGTCCTGGGTCTAATCTCCAGTACTGAACCAAAAAAAAAAAAAAAAAAAAGAAAGAAAGAAAGAAAAATAGCATCTATCACCTGGTGCTATGTATAAGAGTTGTGGTCATGAAATTCAATTATAAGTTACTTGTCTGAAGTTTGGAGGGCATTTAACCTAAGAAACAGTATTATGATTATTTGCTTCTTGGACAAGCACAGTCTAAGGCCAGCATAGTCTGTGGCTAAATGCTGTAGCACAGTATTGTCACAACACTGACAATTAAAAATATAAAAACATTATAACCAAAGAGGATGGTTCTTAAGCAATATTATCTGGAAGAAGATGGGAAGGTAAATGAAAGTGCATGGCTATTACAAAGGGGCTCTGTAGACACTGCCAAGGGCCATAGTTGTCAATAATTTGGGTTCTTTATTACAGTAGTCTTTATTATACATCCGCAATTTTGATTTCTGTAGTTTCATTAAATCATGGTCAACTGAAGTCTGAAAATATAAATGGGAAATTACAAAATAAAGGATTCAAAAGCTTTAAATAACTTTTATTATAGTATATGGTTATAATTATTCTCTTACTAGTTATTGTTGTTAAATGTATCACTGTGCCTGATTTATAAACTTTAACACAAGTATGGATGTATATATAGGGAAGGAAACAATAAAAATCCAAGGTTTCAGCCTTCTTATCAAGGTCTTGGAATATCTCTCTCATGGTTAAAATGTGTGGGGGATAATGTGTTCCTAAATACACATCAAAATGTATAACTTTTTCTCTATGATATAAGAATAGCTGTCACTATTGTGTGTGTGTGTGTGTGTGTGTGTGTGTGTGTGTGTGTGTTGCTATGGATTAAATCTGGGCCTTATGCATTGTAGGCAAGCACTTGACCACTGAGCCATATCCCCAGCCCCCATCACTATTCTTAAGCTTCAAAATCTCACAAAAGTGGAACTAAGAAAGGGAAGACACATATACAAGTTTTAGTTTGTTCTTTGAACACACACTTCAAGTTCATATGCTTTGCTTTCAAAAGGTTACAATTTAGAAAGGCAAATATACATGTAGTCCAATACTAGCTGGAAGGAGATTGACAGAGGTAGGCACAGGAATGAGGTCGGGCCTCAGCCTAGGAGCTGCTGGTTCCTGAAGGAGCAGACGGTGGGTGAGAGTTGAGAGACCACTGGGTAGAGACAGGAACTGGGACGGCAATGCGGGGGTGAGGGGACAGTAAGGTAAGGCATGGCACTGTCTCCCAGAGGGCTGTGTTGGTGGGCTGTGCTTGAATCAGTGTGAAAGAAAAGAAAAGTGGGGAGATAAATGTTTGAACTTTTGGTCTGAAAGTCATGGAAACTCTTTAAATGATATCAGCATAGGATCTTCCTAAGGGAGCTAGAAAATGGTTGGAAGAGAGAAGATGGGGATGGGGCATTCCAAGAAGAAATTGTGTAGGAGTAGATTATAAAGAAATCATCATGCATGCTATAAAGCACATTTAAGGAGCAAAAGAGTGAGTGAAGAGAACGACCCAGGGAAGGTTGTGCAGGGGGAGGAAGTGGTCAGCCCCAGGCAGCACTGGAGGAATAGAGTGCAGACCCAGGAAGGCCATCGCGGGTGCATGGTGGGGGGGTATGCAGTGCAGCTCAAGAAGGGGCTGGTGAGGTCAAATGCACCAGGTGAAAGGAGAGCTGGTAGATCTGAACTGGAGACTTAGGGCAGCCAAATGTTCTTAACTACCATGACCTCTATTTTAATCAGAACCCACTAGGGTCACTGTGCACAGTACCAGAATCACCAAAACTGGGAAGCTGGGGGGTGGCCAATGTCTCCTGATCAGAAAAGAACCTTGCCACCATGCCAACCACATTTTATGGTGAAGACGTTATTAAGACATGGGTAGAGGGGAAGGAGAGGCATTGCCAGTAATAACCAGGTACTGGCTTGAGGAGACAGGAAGTGCTTGGTTTCAGGTGCCCCCAGGCCTGTGCACCATGGAATCTACCTTCGTCCTTGGTGTCTGTGTTTTTAATGGGAAACCACTGTGGATAGCAGTGTCCATCACGAAAAAGCTGGACAGTTGTAGCTGCATGGTTCTCTCCTGAGTTCATTTGCACTTTAGTGGTTTTGCTTCGTTTGGCCTTTTACAACTTAGCAGCTCAGGAAGTAAAACTGAGGGCTCAGCAGATTTTTAAAAATTTTTACTCCAAATGTTGCTTTAATGTTAGTATTTCTTGGACAGGGATTCCTGATGTCCTAATTAATTGCTCTTGGTGTCTCCTTAAAAGCATCCTTTTAACATTTGTGAATCTGCCCAGGACTTTTGCTTTTAATTTGTACTCGCTGATATTTTCCTTTGAGGCAGGGAGAAAGGCCCCTCCTTCTGTGGCCAGGTAAAAGGTATTTGGAGACTCACTTGAAAGTTGCTGAATTTAGTGGTGACTTTAGGGCAGCAGCTTTAAGAAATGTCAACTGGCAGGGGGAAAAAAAAGAGGAGTTCTGCTCCTTCTTCCTCCCCTTGTGAGATCTGACTTTTAAAATCCTTTGTTGCTTCACAATACATTTTCAACTGCATTTGAAGTAATTAACGCTCAGAATTGAATCCTGTTGTCACATTTAATTATCAGATAGCTACTTTCCATTGGGATATCTGACAGTTGCCCAAAATGTTGTTCTTAATCTAAAACCAAGAAGAGACCCTCTGACATACTAACAGCCACCAAAGTGGCATTTATTAAATATAAATGATAAGTGTCTAAAGAGGAGGTGCATGTGGGAAGAACACTGGTGCTCATCTCAAACAGCGAATCCTCCAGCACAGAGGGGCATCGCATTAGGTCTTACTTGAAGCTCCTTCAGTTCCATTTGTCCTGGGATGATTCAAAGCCTGCATTTGCACTGAGAAATCAAAGTTTTCTGACCCTCAAGTTCTAGCTCCAATCTGTCCACCTCCCCATAAAGACAAAGGCTTCTATTAGTGTATTTTCTGGAAAGTAACTTGCATGAGGAAAAAAATGATATTGATTTGAAATGAAGAAAGCTCATTTATGTGCATTTGAGGAACCCTAAGTAGATCAGCTAAAGATATGCAGTGAGGGAAAAAAAAATCTGTTACCCTCTGGGTAGTTTCTTGTAATAAGCTGGAAATGCAAAACCCATTAATAGTATTAGAAATTAGGTGCCTAATGAATTGTGCCTATTATTGGAGATTTTCTGTGATAACAATTCCTTAAAAGCTAGAAATTGCCTGTATCTCTATGACATACAGAAAAGATAATGTTAAAGGCATGGGGAATGATCTCTAAGAGGACATATTTTACGTGGTTAAAGAAACACAGACCAAGTTCTGGTACTTACTATGTAAGGACTATGGCCACTGCGTCATTCAACACACTCTCTCCAAACAAGAGGGTGTACAGGTCTGGGTCGACATGCAGTTCATGGAAAATGGCCAGCACAGTCACTAGAAGACACACACAAAAAGATGCAGAGTTAGCTGGACAGAGTATGGAACTTTCTAGGTTGTGGTCACTTTTACAAAGCAGTCATTAAATACTGGTCTTCTCAAATCCATCCACCATAGGGCACCAGATGTTTATTCCCCAAAAGGCTGATAATCTCATCCCTTGCATGGAGATTTCTCTGGGCTCCCCAGTGCTGACAAATTTGAGCTCCTTAGTACAATCTGGGCCTGCTTACTCTCCAGCAGTGTCTCTCTCTACACTCCTTCTCTGCATCCTTGGCTGCTTTGCTCAAGCCATGCTGAACTTCCACAGCTTTCCAAACATACAATATGCTTTGTTAGCTACTTTTGCATTTTGATTTCTTCTAACAGGGCAGCAATTTCTTTGTCATCCACCTGTTACCACTCATCCATTCCCTAAACACACACACACACACACACACACACTCTTCTTGATACCAAAGAGCCCTTTATTCATTCTTTAAGAATCTTTCAAGTCACCCTTTCTGAAACCCCTAATTTCTTCAGCAACAAACAAGTCCATTCCTTTTAGATTCTAGCATTTGCAGGGAAGACACGGATGGACAGTAACAAGTCCTCCAGGATTTGTAAGAATCAGAACACACTCGTCCTGTAGATGAGACGGTTGCCTCAAAATTTGTCATGTTGGCACACTGAATAGTTCAAACTGAAGGAATTTGAGGAAGCTGCAGAAACAGGAAGGTCTCTCTGACTTCCCTCTTTTCATCTCTCCAAAGCAAGTCATAAGATGCTCAGGTGAGAGGTGTTTTCCTATACCTGAGAAAAGGAGCATCCTTATCTCTGAGACAAAAGGCCACTGAGAAGAACCTGAGCAAACAGGCCTTGCTAACTCCTCCCCAGCTTATTACTATTAGATCACACTTTTGCTCTGTCACTGTTCTCTATGACCATTGGATTCTCATCAAACTTACTATTAAAAAAAATGTAACTGTTTCTTCAGGTCTTTATTTCCTTATAAAGATTCTCATGTCCCATAACTCTTATAGTAAATAAATTTGTGTGATTTTCCAAAAAAAAAAAAAAAAAAAAGATCCTAGCATTTGGATCAAATCACAAACTTAACATAGAAGGGGCTGGAAGATCCCTGGGGATGGGATCCACCTTTACAACACAGAATTTAACTTGCAACTGTTTAATGCACAAATCACAAGATAGATGAATGAATAAATACTGTTGCATTGGCCCACTCCTCTGAAGGAGGGGGTGTCGGCCCCCAGCTCTTACTCTCTCCTGAGATGGCATCATCTAAAAGCACAAACTCAAGATTCCTAAGAGCAGAACTTGTTTCAGGTGGCCTGCAGCACGGTACTATATGCCTTGCTCTTGCCTCGAGCCTCTGCGAATACTTCAGGACAGTAAATAATCACACGCTGATTGTCTGTGTTCATCAAAGCTATTCAGTGCCTTGATATTTGAAAGAGTTATGCAAAGTGTGAACAGCAATCATTAGGAAAATGATCCATTGGATTGATTGCCACAGGTGAAATAGAGTGGTTGAAAACGAGACTGATGGTAACATTTTAAGGCAGAGTGGGGATTTTCATTTCCAGTCTTTCCTATTTCCTGGACTGGGAGGGTAGTAAGTAGGTGGTGTAAGACAGTGCTACTTGGGGTGGGGGGAGAAAGGCAAGTTGAGTTTGTAGGTTTTACAAGTAGGATCAAGAAGTTTGAAGCTCCCCCAGCCTGCCACAAGAGGGGATCACAGAAGGGTTTTAATAAGAGAGTCTGATTCAGAAATAAAGCTCAGGCAGCAGGGCTGGGGAAAGGGCATGTGGCTGGAGGCTTTCCCAGTGGTTCCATTAATAGAGGCGCTGCCCCAGGACAGGAGGAGGCCTGTATTCAGGCCCCCAAATTCCTGCACAGGATGCTCTGCCCTGTGCATTTTATGCATCCGGCTCCTTGGTGCTGATAGACCAGTGGCCACAGTGCTTGGCACTTTACTTAGTCCTTGGTTTGCATCTCCCTGTGTATCACTACCACAGCCTAGCATGGCTTACATAGTAAATCCTTCATGAGTGGATGAACAGGAGGTAGTATCAGTGAGGACACGGTGGGAGAGACACTCCCAAGGTATTTGGGATGGAGAATCAGTGGTCTTGAGAGACAGGAAGGAATGACTCTGGATTTCAATCTACTGTAAAATATGGTGTCTGTGTTTAAAAACAATGTAATATGCACTTGAAAATTGCTAAGAGAGTGTCATTTAAGTGTTCTCGCTACAAAAAGAATAGTGAGCATATGCGATAATGCACATGTTAATTAGCTTCATTTAGCTACTCCACAAACCATATTTCAAAGCATCATGTTGCGTATCATAAGTATGTCACTTTTATTTGTCAGTTAAAAATAAATATTTTATCCATTTATTTTTTAAAATATCTATTTTTAGAGAAGATTCAACTGCAAGAATCAAAAGGAAAAGAAAGAAAAAGAAGAAAGAAATCAGGAATTGGCATGACGTTTGGCTAGACCTCATCTTTTTTAACCGGGCATAGAATCAATTTCATTACTCAAATGAAATAGTCTTATTAATCATGCCAGGTAAAATGGCAAAGACCTACTCTGCCAGTGTGTAGCTCTTGACATTTGTCACAACCCTCAGCCTCTGCAGTGGTAGTGGTGGCTGGTAGCAATACTTCTGCAGAATAATCTCTTTCTCCTTCTAGGTTAGAGTCAAGACCCTGCATCTAACCAAAACAAAGAGATTTCAATTGGGGGTGTAGTTAACAGCTTTTTCCTTTTGCTGGGATCTTGTGAAATAATAGTCAAGTTATTCTTTAATAGAAAATTCTATCACAGCAGTTCTGTGGTTGACTTAGTCTCTATAGCTGTTCATTTGTGTTTTTGAGATCTGAAAATGACTTGCTGTTCATCTCCACCTCTGGGGAGGTCTCTTATGCTTACGAGCAGAGATGTAAGACCCTGGGTTCCTTTCCCCCACGTCCTCAGTCATGAAGTCCACTCTGGCCTATGGGGATGGGCTCTGGCATTTTTTCCAAAGAGAGCTGTAAGCCTTTCTGGGGGAAATCCTTTTAATTAAACATTCAGTTTAGTTCAAAACTGCTCTGACATTCCCACAATTCCTTTTGAAGAAAGAACTGAACTCCACTTCATAAACGATATCCCACACAAAAGGAAAGGCTCTGACTTAGTGCATTCCTATCTACCCTGTGAAGAAATGGAACAGCTTGGAAATAAAGCCAGGCAGTGTGTCCTGCAAGAAAGAGCATTTTGTCAGGACCACAAATGAGTTGAATAGGTGAGTCAGGAAATTAGCCACCCACTCTGCTGCCGAGCTTGGAACTTATAAAACAAAACTCATTTCATGAGCCCGCTGGCAGGGCTCACTCTTACACACAACGTTCAAGACTCCCTCCATGGCACCTTCTAGGAGAGGATGTCTTGGAAGAGCTGTGGACATGCTCAGAGCAGCTCTGTGCACATCTTGCTAGGCTTGGAGTGACAACTCCAGCCCAGGCTATAAAAACCAATGCCTATTTAAGATGATCCCTCTGTGTTGACATGAGAATACTCTGGATGCTATGTGGACAGGAAGGGGAGAAGACATATCTGGTTTCTTAACCTTTGATTTTATTAAGGGACCTGGTCATTCTCGCTTCTCTCCTACGTAGGTGCCACTTGCCTGTTGGTGGCAGATTGTCCTGTTCACTCCTGGCTGGGAATTCCTTTTCTGTTCCACACCCTTTTCATATCTGAATTTTTCTGCAGAAAAGTCCAATTTGCCTCTCAGGTGGGTGTTCAGGGGGAATATGTGCATCTGATCTTATGCTCAGAGAGATGAGCATCCACCTTACTCTAGGGTAGTGGAGGAACAGAGAACTGCTATGGAATCATCAGAGGTCCCTGAGAAAATAGCTTCAACATCCATTCAGCAAAAGGGCAATGGTGGGGAGCAAGGCGGCACTGGTGTGGGATGCACCTCTCAGAAGCTGGTGCTGAGGGACATGGGAGGAAAAGCTGGAGCCAATGGACTCTGAAGCCCACTGGGGCTTTTGCCTAGATATGTAATCTCACAGGCTAATTAGAAGAAGCCAGAGGTTGAAGCCAGATAAACAAGAAGGGGAAACAGCTGGAGCAAGCTCTGGAGAGGGTAGAGGGTGACCAAGGGGCAGAAGGGCAGGGTTTTCTCAGGAGGGCCAGGGGACCCATGCAAGAGTCAGAGGCCACCCAAGAGTGGAAATGTACAGAATGTCTGCTGGGAGATGAATTCAAGGTTCATGACAAGATTCAGGTCAAGTACAGGATACTTCTCAGTCTGCAAGATAAAAACCCCAATGCAGAAATAGCACGATATTTTGATTAGTTTCTTCATCACATCAAGAGTTGTGTCCCATACTGCAACTCTATCAGAACAACAAAACTAACCTTTCCTCAATTCAAAGGTAACAATCATACTTGGAGATAAAAATACAGATAGGGACTGCCGGACCCCATTAGTAGCTCGTAACACGTTAATTCTTAAATGATGTTCTGTATTTTTTTTTTAATGATGACCACTTTCTTGAGACTCTTTTAGTTGCTTCTAAGTCTTCAGGGTGATTTAGTGACAGCCCCTTCCCTAGCATCTCTCTTAGCAGCTCTCTGACCCATATTTTCTCACTGTTTTATAAGGAATTTAAATTTCAAATGCTATTTTAATGTGGCAGTTCTCAGCAACCTAGCACAAGATCTGCCTGGGTCGATGAACAACAAGACATAATCGTTCCTACCCCTGTCATTCTAAGCCATCATTCAGCCCCGTCAAGATGAGGGCTGTCCCCGGAGAGTG
The DNA here is from genome assembly GCF_964194105.1 of Spermophilus citellus. NCBI lineage: Eukaryota > Metazoa > Chordata > Mammalia > Rodentia > Sciuridae > Spermophilus > Spermophilus citellus. Next base: position 40,487,099 of record NC_138188.1, read on the forward strand.
TGCTCTATGGTTTCCTGTGCAAATCAGTATGTCTGACACTTGTCTGCGACACATGGAGAATCAAAAATGTCTCAGGCTGCTGCAGTTGCATCCATGTTAGGCCTGACAGCTGGAGCATCCTGGTATTCTCATCAATGAGGAAGCATTTTTCCATTTCCCAATTGATTATTGTGAAAATACATTTTCTTTATCTCAGAGGGAGGAAAAAGGATGAAATTGTGTAAGTTTTCCAACTTTCTTGAAATATCGTACATGGTAAGATTTTTAAGGAGGGGCTTCTAAAAATAGTTGTGATATCTGGCTAGCTGGAATACTGGAATTACTCTGACCCTCTACCTTCTTAATGAATTGCCAGCAGAATTGGTATATGGATGGGTTTTGCCAGTGGAACTCTGGCAATCATAATCCTAGAAATTCCCCTGGAAAATCTAACCCTTCTGAACTAGGTTGAAGAAATGGCACCAGATTTAGAAAGCTAATCATAGCTGGTCCTTCCTTGAAGTCATTTTAAATTAGAAGTTACATAACAGGTCACAAATGACTTGGCTTTAAAGCATTGCTATTTTACTTTGACACTCAGTATTAATGTATCATATTGTACTGAGTTAGTGGAGAAGATAGTATGGGCAAACACACTATTACAGTCCTTCTCAACCAGGTTCCTTGAGAGAAACAGCTCTGATGCCTAAGGAAATGTTTTCAAAGGGCCACATTGGAACCCCTGTGGTTCCTAATACCCATTCAGGAAATCCTCAAGGTCAAAATCATTTTCACAATAATATGAAGGTACTACTTGCATTTCCCATTCTTTTTCTTTTATTCATGCACACTGGAATTTTCCAGAGGCTACCTGGTAGATGCTACTGCAACAGATTGAATGCAGAAGTGGATATAGAATCTCACTGTCTTCTATTATATCACACTTTGAAGAGTTTTGCAAAAGATGTAAAAACAAGGTCATTATATCTTTTTGGAAAATAAATTTACTTTTCAAGAATATGTTATTTAACATGTATATGATGGCTATTTTAAACAAATCAATGAAAAAAATCAAGATTCATTTTCATTTCCACCATCATAAATATTAATACACAATACATGCATAAACAGAAACTCTTTGGAATCCTTTCTCATTTTGACAAATTATAAAGTGTTATGATACAAAAAAAAAAAGAAAAGAAAAACAAAACCTGAGAGTCACTGTTCTAAGGCATTGTGGGTAATAAACTAACTGATTTCCTATCCATTGTGAGTAACACAAGCTAAGCATCAGCTCTGAGAAAAATGAGGAAATAGCCAGATGTGGTGGTGCACACCTGGAATCCCAGCAGCTTGGGAGGCTGAGGCAAGAAGATGGTGAATTCAAAGCCAGCCTCAGCAGCAGTGGGACATTAAGCAATTCAGTGAGGCCCTGTCTCTAAATAAAATACAAAATAGGGCTGGGGATGTGGCTCAGTGGTTGAGTGCCCCTGAGTTCAATCACTGGTTACTCCCCTCCCCCACTCCCAAAATGAGGAAATAGTCCCTGAGATTCTCCTGCAGAGCTTCATTTTTGTGTTGGGTTCCCATTGAGAAAGGCTCCCTAGATCTTAATATCTTTTGCCATGCAATAACCAGTGGATTCTCTTGGCATTCATATAGAGAATTTCTAATAACTCTTAAATAAAGAACATTATTCTTTCTACATTAACTTCACTTCTAGAAATGTTTCCGTCACTGTTATTTGTATTAAGCCCATTTTTGAAATACAAACGCTTTGAGAGGAGAGATTATTTCTTCAATATATGAGTACATAATACAATATTGACAATCATGCATCCTTGACTTCAACCACAGCTGCATGGTGTTTGAGAATAATCTACATCCAACCACCCCTGGCAGTCACAGAAAGTAGAAAAAGGTAATCAGAAGGTCATGGGTTTTGGCACTATGAAAAAGAAAATTCAGATATAAAACAAAGTTTGAAAAGGAAGAAACCTGAAAATAAATCCAGGTAGGGAATATTCTTTAGGTCTTGTGTCTGGGATCTTATGGACTGAAATCTGCTAGTACTTTAACTAGTGCTTTGAAATTTTTCCCCAAGGTACCTACAACAGGAATATTCTAAGTTTAACATCAGCAAAGAACATAAATATTTAACAAAGACCCAATTTTCTCACCAATGGGGTTTAATGAGCCATGGTGTGGTTTAATGGAAATCTGTGCAGTCTGCCCATTTTTGAGTGAAGATGACTCACCCTATTGTACAAACGTCTTCCAATCAGGATTATTATCACTTAAGCATTTTTGCCACTTTATCCTTAGTTAATTAATTTTGTATTTTTGCAGTGCTGGGGCTCTAACCCAAGGCCTGATGCATGCTGGGCAAGTGTGCTACCACTGAGCCACACCTCAAACCCCACATTGTCATTGCAAAAAGAAACATGGTGTGCAAATATTTACTCACAAATCATGAAATGAGTTTAAAGAAAAGCCCAGTGGATCCGAAAACAAGCTACAGTTAGGATGCGTCACCTTGAAGGTAAAAATAAATCTGTGGCTCATTACATGCAACAATTGTAAGGAAAGAGATCAAAGGACAGTTGTGTTAGTCATGATTATGGCATCCATAAAATATGGGAGCTTTGCAAACAAAATATTCTCTTGCTATAAAAAGATATGAAACAAACAGATATATCATCATTTTCTAACCGGTGGGTCAAGACCCTGAGGGACATTAGGGAACTGTTTCAACATGGAGGGTGAATAAGCCTGCTCACAAAACAGCACAGCAGAACACAGCAGAATAATACTGAGAGGAGTCCACCAAGGGCTTGTGTGAAAGAAAGGTTGAAATGGCAGGCAGGAAGGAGTCATATCCCAAACCTACCATCCCTGTGGTCACCCTTCCTGAGAGGCTGAAGATGTCTAAGCACAAATCCCTGGAGTATCTGAAATGTTTTCTTGCATAACACAGAGGGCTTTGCAGAGATAATGAACGCTGCTGATCTTCAAATAGGCATATTATATTAGACCATCTGCACAGGGGCTGGGGTGGAGTCTAATCTAGTCACAGGAGCTCTTAAAAGCAGAGGAAGTTTGTAGACTGGAGTCAAAGGTGCAACGGAAGAGATGTGAAAGGGAGGAAGTTAGGAAGGCTGAGTGTGCAAAGGATTCAATGCACACTTACTGGATCTGAGAGGTAGGGCTCACCTGCAAGAGCCCTAGAGAGAGTTCTTCTAGGAACTGAGGGCAACGGCTTCTTTGGTCCAGGAGGGACACAGGGATCTCAGTCCTTCCAACAACCTGAAGGAGCTTGAAAGTAGATTCTTCCTCATGCTTCCTGACAAGAGCCCAGCCAGCCAACACCTTGATTTTGGACTGGTGAGACTCAAAGAACCCAACTGAGGCAAATGGGACTTTGGACCTTCAGAACAGTGAGATAATAAATGTGTGCTGTTGTGATCCTCTGTGTCTTTGGTAATTTCTTATATCAGCCCTAGAAAAAGAAAGACACTCTGCCTCCCACAATAGCAACTTCAAAATGGCGGCGGGGCTAAGCTTTGTCTCCCAGACCTTTGGCTTTTCAAGGCCCAACTGCGGAATGGAGATATGGCTGGGATAAACCCTATTCTCAGCATAGCTCGGCCCTTCCTGCTCCTATTGCACCCCTGGCAGAAAAGAAATCACTTAGACAAATCTGTTTCAGATCATGCTTAGCAAGGAAAACCCTGGACCAATGACAACGCTGTCGGCTGACAGTATGTGTGCCCACAGGCCCTCTGCTCTGATGTAATTATCCATGTGTGCACCTCCTGGTGCCATCGTCACACACAACAGACCACTCATTTACTCAGAATGCCCTGTTTTATAGCTCATCAAATCACTTTATTCTGCAGTGCTTATCCTATCTGGGCACAGATAGGATGTTGGACACAGTCACTAAAGAATCAGTGCTGAGACTGAATGAGGGGGCCCAAACCAGCATCCAAGGTTAACAGCCCAGGCAAGCCATGCCTCAGGAGACGCAGCCCAACGTCATAAAGCAGCCGTCATGATAGAGGTGAACAATGGCCCTTTTCTTTTTCTTCTTTGAGCATTTTGGCATTTTTTCTGAATTTTCTATAATAAATGTGCATTATTTTCAGAGTCAGAAAGGATAGGAAGCCATTTACAAAACTATAACAAGAACATAAAGCAGATGCTGTCTGTGAGGACCCAGGCTCCTCAGGACTTCACCCGGGCCTCCAGAGTGCTGGTCTCGACGTGGCCCCACACTGCAAGCACTTCCTGTCTCTCCAAGAGCTCCCCTCCTTGGTTTGGAGGAAATGGGCCTATCCTGATGTTGCTTCAACCTCTCCAGCCTCTTGCCCTTTCCTTTTTAAACCCATCTCTTTGGAAAGAGCAAGAGGAGAGGTTGAAGGTACACCAGGAGAAGTTTGTGTCCCTTGCCCAGGAAAACATCCTGGGCTCCCTTCTGACTCTGGGAACTCTCTCCCGAGCAATCTCACCTACACCAAGGCTATGTTAGACATGAGGTGTCCCCCAGAAGCTCATGTGTGAGACAACTCAAGGAAGGTTAGAGGTGAAATGATTGGGTTATGAGAGCCTTAACCTAATCATTGCATTATTCTCTGATAGGGACTAGCTGGGTAGTAACTGTGGCTGGAGGAGGTGGATCACTGGGTGTGCGCGTACCTCAGGGTTTATACTTTCTGAGCTGAGCTTAGTCTCTCTGCTTCCTGGTGCCACGTATGAAAAACCTGACTAAAACACCCAGTAATCTCAGTGTCTCGTCTATTCCTTCCTCTTCAGAATCAGACGTCCCCATCCAGCTATTGCCACGACAACCTGGAGGGGATCTACATGAACAAATACTTATTAAGCACCTACAGTGTACCCAGCCATGGATATAGATGCCCTCCAGACTCCTGGCTCCCTCCTGAGATGCAGTGAACCTGAATTACCAGTCTCAAGGAGTTTGTCCATCCAGAAGCTTTTGGTTTGTGTTTTAAAAAGTGTTGTGATTTACCTTATTTGCAATGGAAAACATCTCTGGCTTGAGAGAAGCTAATAGGAAGAGTCAAACCACACTTTGCAATTCAGTAGTTTACAAGGTCAGGGAAGGAGGGAAAAGGAAACCAGCTTTAAAAGTGCTATATTGCATCAGATTCTGCAGCATCATCTAGCTTTGCATTTCTGAAAATTTATCCCTCCATAGTAATCCTTCCTGGACTGGATAATAATATAAGGTTAAAAATTTCAGTTGCAGATAAATACTTTTTCTTAGGTGAAAGCAGCATTTATCCTTAAAAAAAAAAAAAAAAGACAAAGAAATATCCTGCAAACACTTCAGCTTTGCTTGTAACTGATCCTCTTGGACAAAATGGTCATCATTGCTACTAATTGTTTATCTGTATCAATCAATGCCTTGATAGTTTCTGGCAAGCGGTGGGCAATTAATTCTGTTATTGAATGAATGAATGAATCTCTGAAGGTACGTGCCACGTGGTTCACTCTTGAGGATCCGAGTGGCTTCCCTCTCTTTTGTGATCAGTCACTTCTTTGCCACTCATTGACCTGATAGTCCTTGTTCCAGAAAGCTCTCTCCATTTCAGTTCAAAATAAGAAACTGAACAACAAAATGTTTCTTATCTGTAGCACTCAGGTCTAAAGTTCAACCTCTGTTGCTTCTTGGACTTGTTCTAGAAGGATGAAAGCTGCTTTTCAAGGAATTCAAATCCCTGGGGTTAAGAGTCTTCACAAAGCAAGGAGAACCAATCTCCGTCTGTCACCAGTGGGCGCCCTAAATCACTAGCAAGACCCTGAGAGCCAGTGCTCCTTAAATTTTACACAGGGGCTTCACTTTCCATGGTTTTGACCTCTCCAGCCAAGCTGATCCCTAAAAATGATCCAGTCACTAAAGAAATATTTTCTAAGAAATTATGTGAATCCAATTTGCTCCAATGTGCAACATCCTTCTTTTAACATAAAGAGCAAGTGTGGGCTGGGCACTGACTTTCAAAACTTCTGTCCTGTAGGTCTGTCTTTGAACGATGCTGAGAATGAACTGCTTTCATTTAAATAGAGCCTTTCTGTTCCCCAAACCAGCAAGCCAGAAGCTCTCTCAACCACAGCTGTTTCCCAGCTGTCCACGAGCTGTTGAATGACTTCAAATGGTTTTTTAGTGTGTTCTTGAAATCCCAGCCTCAGAACACCTGGAGTCTTGCTTTATCCACTTTCAATATCCGGAAGCATTTATATAGTTTGTTGTCATCTATTATTGTCTCCAATTCTGTTCTGTGATGCCAACTTTCCATAACTGGGCTTCCGACTTCTAAAGCAAGACCTTGGTGCTAAGACCTTGCTATTCACAACTCTGTTCTGCAGTGGAGGATGGTGGCTGGGAACCTGACTCTGATGTCAGACCAACCAGGGTTGAGATCCAAGTCGTGATGCATGAACTGGGTGATCTTGAACCTCACTAAGCCTCATTTAAGCTTCAGTCGTCAAATGAGGATAAAAATATTTCCTCCTCATAAGTTTTTGGAGAATGATTAAGTAGGTTCATTTTTTTTGCAAAGTGCCTGGCATATTGAGAGTACAAATAGTGGTCTTTATTATTAGTACTACTGATCATGTTGTTGAACCCATTAGGGGGTCTGTCCATAAAATGGAATGGTACTTTCTACTCTGTTTTCCCCTTTGATGCTCAAAAATGACTTCTAGAGAAAAAAAAAACACAACAAATCAGCAGGCAGAGAAGGCATATAAACTCTTCTCTGACTCTCTTTTTCCTCACAAATTACCCCTTGATTATCTGCATTTGAGAAAAAAATACCTAATTCCTATTTTATATGTATTTACTTTCTTTTTCTGGGTCCTAGGGTCCTCATCTAAAAATGAGGTTGAGCAAGACTGTCTTTAAGGAAATAATAATGTGAAGAGAGCACCCACAGAATGTGAGAAAATCTTCCCCACATTCACCTCTGATAGAGCATTAATCTCCAGAGTATATAAAGAACTCAAAAACTTAACTCCAAAAAGAAAAAAAAAAACTCAAATAACCCAATCAATAAATGGGTAAAGGAACTGAACAGACACTTCACAGAAGAAATAGTCAATCAACAAACATATGAAAAAATGTTCCACATCTCTAGCAACTAAAGAAGTGCAAATTAAAATTACACCGAGATTCCATGTCACTCCAGTCATAATGGCAATTATCAAGAATACAAGTAACAATAAATGTTGGTGAGGATGTGAGAAAAAAGTTACACTCATACATTGCTGGTGGGACTGCAAATTGGTGCAACCACTCTGGAAAGCAGTGTGGAGATTCCTCAGAAAAATTGGAATGGAGCCACCATTTGACCCAGTTATAGGGTTATACCCACTCCTAGATTTATACCCAAAAAACTTTAAATGAGCATACTACAGTGACACAGCCACATCAATGTTTACAGCAGCTCAATTCACAATAGCTTAGCTATGAAACCAACCTAGGTGTCTTTCAACAGATGGATGGATAAAGAAAATATGGTATATAAACACAATGGAATATTACTCCACCTTAAAGAAGAATGAAATTGTAGCATTTGTGGGTAAATGGATGGAAATGGAGGATATCATGCTAAGTGAAATAAGCCAATTGCAAAGAACCAAAGGTCGAATGTTTTCTCTGACATGTGGACACTAATTCATAGTAAGGGGTGGGGGAGGGAAGAATAGAGGTACTTTGGATTAGACAAAGGGAGTGAAGGGAGGGGAGGGAGCATGGAGGTAGGAAGGATAGTGGAAGGAACCAGACACTATTACCCTGTGTGCATATGTAATTACATGGCCTGTGTAACTTTACATCACATCAAACCAGAAGAGTGAGAAGTTATACTCCATTTATATCAAAATGCATCCTACTGTCATATATAACTAATTAGAAGAAATTAAAAAAAAAAAGATGGTCTTTAAGGTCCTTCCACACCTGAAATGTCTACAATTCTCATACTCCAAACTCCAGGGATGAAGTGTTCACATTTTCCTAATTATGCAGATGGCCCCTGGGTCAGGGGTATGATATGCAGAACAGCATCAAGGCAGGTGATCATGAGATTGACCCTTCTCTGCCTGAAAGAGGAGAGAATTGTCATAATGTCAAGTGTACGAGTCCTCACTTTGACCCTGACCTCTCAGGTAATAACACAGGACAACCCAAAGAGTGCCTTAGCTCAGTGCTCCCTTGCTAATGATGAGCAGGTCTTGATGTCTGTGGCCTTGGATGGGAATGGAAAACCCCTAATCATAGGCTTGTCTCCTGCAGAGGAGACACATGGCTCACAGCTCCTCCTGCTGATGTGTTATATTCTTCGCTCAGCCTAAATATTGGCTTGAGGTGAGGGAGACCAAGCCTTCTCCCTTCCAGAGTGGTCCAGTGGTTGTGGGCCCTCTGTTTATGAAGCTGCCTAGATCACCACTCTCTTATATTTTAACTACTGCCAATGGAGTGTCTGCATCCCCACCTTTAGACTGAGAGCTTCGTGAAGACAGATTCTGTCTGGTCACCATCGTCTGCCTCAGTGACTCCTCCAGCGCCTACTACATAGCCGGTGATCAATAAATGTCTGCCACAGGAAATCAATAATAAAACAAGAACTTGATTTTTGACTGTCAGGTTTCATTTTCATCCAAAGCTTGATTGGCACATCACTCCTCTCTTTTGAGAAATAGCAGTGGTGTAGGATGAAGGATATCAGGTATGCTTTGTCTCCCGTCTCTGCCACTCATGAGCCTCTGTAAACTCAAATAAAGCACTGAAGTATTTAGAATCTCTATTTTTTTTTTGAAACAGGGAAAATCAAATAGCTGTGGTGGTGATCAAATTAGATGATATATTTGTGCACACTTAGTTAATGACTGTTAGCACTAGATGACATGCTCTCCAGGTAGTTGAATTCAGATGGAGCTTTTAATTGTGTGCCAATTAGTGGCTTTCGGTATTTTCTACACCTTTGGCTCCAGTGCAGCCGTTTCTTTGATGGGTGGAATAAGTCAGGGCTGATTTTGGAACTGGCTAAAAGTTAGCTAGAGTCAGTAAGAAATTTTGATGATATACATGCAACAACAGGGTCTAGAAATCTAAGAAAACAGAAATCCTATTCATATCTATTATCCATTGACTTGCTGTGAAATTGCAAGTCGATCCTAAAATTTCTCTGCACCTTATTTATTTCACCTCAGAAGTGGGTCGTCTGCACCCAAGACAATGATATCAAAAGAACCGAAGCCCCGTATGTGGAAGTTATTTGAGTTCTTTGAAAGAGATACACAGTATAAATCCAAGCTGTTATTTTTATTTCTGAGTAAATTTGCTCAAGAATAGAACCTGGGTTTATGCCATGGTGTTTTATAGACCCAGGTTTATGTAGAGGCTTTTAAACGGATGCTGTCGCAGTGTGCTTAACATGGAATCAGATAGAGACAGAAAACGGTCCAGAACTGTGAAATGACAATGCGCAGGTGACACACAGACTGCTTGGTGAAGATGGCAGTCTGTCTTGGGTCTCCAGAAGGTGCTTTCGGTGGGAAGTGAACTGCCATCAGGTCCTCTGACTCCTCAGAGGTATCATTTCTCTTCCCCTTGGAATTCAATGAAAGCACACGGATAATTCACTCACTACTCCACAACAAAAGCAGTAGAGTATTTCCATACCAAATATTAGAATTTTTTGTTGATTACGTTGTGTGTTTTTTTTGTTGTTGTTGTTTTGTTTTTTGTCTTGGGTGAAAATTAGTGTCTCTTGAATTCTTATCTGGAGTGTTGATAACACACCTGATGAAAAGCCAGAAACCTGGTGCAGCCTGAAAAATGTGAAATGCAGACACAAAGAGGACTGGAAGGTTAAAAAAAAATACACGGTTCTAGAAAGAAGACACCATCCAAACAAAAGAAGTAAATGAAGGCCACAATTAAATATTGAAACACAACAATGAAGAGAAAGTGTGATAAAAGAGACTGAAGGAAAACAAAACTAGAACACAAAAATTCTTCTAGTTATGCCAATGTCGGCAATCATCTCTCCTCTCTTACAAAAAAACATTAATAAAGATTTTAACCGAGGAGTTCAATGACAAATGAAAAAAATATGACAGCCCAATTAAGTCACCCTTACTGAAGAGTCTTTTCTCCAAAAATAACAGTTCTGCTTTTAATTATAGGTTCTGGGGTCTGTTAATCAGCCATCTTCCTCAAGGCTAAGCTCAGTGCAAATAACAGAGAAGGATTCAGCAAAATGCCCCGTTTAATTAAAAAGAATTTAATTAAAAATATTTTTATACACATGACCAATCACCATTATTTATGCAGATGTTCCCTCGTGCTTCTTTGGAAATGCTCCCCACCCCTGCTTTAAAAATATGCTGTGCTTCTGCAAGAACTCCAGTGAAATGTGAAGCACCATGACTGGTAGTTAATACCTATTTTTATCAAAACAGCAGTGCAGCTCACACATCACCCGAGCAGCCGTAACCATAGTAACCCCAAATAGAAAGGGTCTTCGGATTATCAACACGATCAAAGGTAAGATAGTTCATGTGCCTCTGGAATAGTTACACTGCAGTAAACTTTAAAGGACAAAGGTGGCTCTTTTTTTTTTCCCCTACTACTTAAATGTTAAATGAAAACTGTGACTTGCAAATATGGTGTGTGGAGATGCTTTTCATTTTAGACCACTATGATTTCCTCAAAGTGTTAATGATAGAAAAGATGAAAACTGAATTCTGCACATTTCTCTAGTGCTTCTGAAATCTGATTGTGCCACAGAGACGATAATAATTTTGCCAAGTTGGAGAATTTGTTCCAGAGAAAAACCCTACACTCAGAAGCCTTGCAAAATGAGAAGCCTTTATTTTGTGTCATCCAGGCACCCAAGGAGAGGACGGCTATGGGTAATGACACCCCTTCGTAGGCTGAACTAGTCAGTGACTCAGGGTGTGGACTGGTTGTCAAATTAGGAAGGAAAGGCACCTTTAATTAGAGAAGCTGTGCAACTGGTTTGAAAAGGCAGTGAAGTACCAACCCAAACAAAGATCTGGGTTTGGCTTTATAATTTATGGTTGGGGCAGGATGGAGTGGGAAAGGATGAGGGGAAGGAAATAAATTGTCCATGCTTAATTATTCTATGATCTAGACAACCCCAAACAAAGAACAGTAGAGAAGTCTTTATAAATACCCTTTGCAATTCCTGATACAACTACAGGGACAACATCTGGAAATATTGGGGAAACCCCTATGAGTGAAAATATTTAAATGTGCAGCAAGTACTACAAAAAGTAGATTCCACATGAAGACAGATATAATTGGATTATCATTCCTTTTTAATCTCCTTACTTTTGGAATTTGCCACAGGAGTGGCAAGTAATGAAATATGAGAAAACAGTTTCTTTAGTATGACTCTTTCAGACGAGATGGGATATCTGGCAATTTTATGCTCAATAATAAATGAATAAGAAGGCTAAGGAAGCGTTAGCTCTAAAGCAAATGAAGCCCCCAAGAAGAAGAATTGTTAGTAAAAATTTATTTTAAACCTAAGCAATTTAAAAATAATTTCCTATAGAGCATTTCATTTGATCTGACAATTTCTTCTTTCTGGCAAACATTGGAAGGCATTCTCTGTTTCATTGTTTTGACAGCATCTATTTTAGGGATGCAAAAAGTGGGGTTCTGAGAAGTTGAAGAACTAAACTGTGATGCTCCAATGCTCATGACACTCATCTTGTAATGAACAGACAACATCCAGGAAGCTCCGTCCACTGGAAGACCTGATCCCACCTCATCTTTAGATAACTCTTCCACCCCATCACATGCCTATTTTAGTTTTAGTGGCAGTTCCTCTTGAGATTGGAAGTTGATGATCTATCCCTAACTGTGATCCTTTTATGCAGTTTCCCGGGACCTCTCCTCTAGGCATTTCACCTACATATACGAGCTGGGGCTACCTTATCCAGAGTCCTCACTCATGCTTTCCCTGGAGACCAATTCACCCCAGAGTTAGAGTGACACCTAGCAGTGGTCTTAGGTAGTGCATGCTGGAAAACATTTGGACCTCAGAGACAGACAGGGGCCAGGTCACAGCAGGGTCCGAGCATCCCTGGAAGACAATAGCTCCCAGAGGCGGAAGTCTTACAAGTTCTACTGGAGAACTTTCTCTCCTTTTTTTAGGCTCCTGGGAACTAACATAAGTTTACATTATCTTAGCAGGGAATACATATGAGGAAGATTTATTATGATTATTCTAAGAAGTAAGACATACCACCCTTAAAATGACATGCATGTCCTATGAGTTCATAAATGGATATTTATTGATGTCCAGAAACATCAGTGCAGAGTCTACTTTGCTCTCTATAATTCACCACACCTACGCAGAAAAGCAAATAGTCCACTTCTTGGTTTTTACATTCACTGAGTCTCTGGACCAGCAATGTTAGCATGAGTGGGCACTTGTAGCAATGGGTCCTTAGACTCCACTCTGGACTCACTGGATCAGAATTTCTGGAGGTGGGACCTAGTAATATGTATTTTAACAAGCTCTCCTAGTGAGTCTTAGGCATGCTTAAGTTGGAGAACCACTAGAGCTGTAAATAATCACAACGATCATCATCACATTCCTCTAGAAAAATAAAACCAAGAAAACTTAAGCGGCCAGCTTGAATTTTCCCTGTGCATTTGCAATATGAACTGAACTAGATCTCAGGTCTTCTAATACTCCTTAATAAAAATATCCTGGTGTTACGACACTTGTCAAGTGGAGGTTGCCTGGACATTAACAAAACAGACATTGACTTTGTATCCATATTCCTTTTGGCTTCTAATTTCAATAAGTGAATTATCATCCATGCATTTAATTTGGTCTTCAGACAGGATAATGCCACAGTGAATTTTCTAAATTCAATTAACATGAGTCAGTAGTCTCTTTATGAAAGCCAACATCCAGTGCTCAGGGCTGCATCGAGCATTTTAGATTCTTTGCACACTTCAGCTGCTGGAGCAGGTCAGGAAGTGTGACTTACACGTAAAATGTGACTTCTGTGCATGTTTAAAAATTCATGTCATGCACAATATCATATCGAGTATGAAGATTTTCCTTTTAAGATCTTGTCAGTATACTTCTTGGTGATTTACTAACATGGCATAAAAATGTTTGGTTAATTTTTTCACTTTTATGAAATTCTGAAGTTTACTTTTTTGAGTACACAGATGTCCTTACACATACATGCATAAACGTGGTCATAAAGTATATGCCCTTTTCTAATTTGCTTGTTTTATTTTAATAATATGTGTTTCTTTTTCCTTTTTGACATCTTTTCTTATCTTGAACTCCCATCTCCCCTCTTCACAAGTAACCCATATTTACAATCTAGTTTATGTCTCACCAATTTCTCTTTATACTAAACTTTTCTTTGTTATAACCACCACATGTATTTTTAACAGATATTAGATGAGATACTGCAACTGAGGAAGAAAGAAAAATAATTGCTATAGTTAGATACACAATCTTAATTTTTCTTTTTTCTTTTCTTTTGTAGTGCTGGGGATGAAACCCAGGAACTCTGGCATGCTAAGCAAGCACTCTACCACCGAGCTCTGCCCCCCCAGCCTGAGATACACAATCTTAAAGCACTTTTTTTTAGTTGCATGAGTTATAGTCATAGGGACTATTTTTTATTCAATCTCTTGCCCATATTAAGATTGCTAAAGGGTCTCAAGTTCCCAGTCTAGAGGTTAAGATTTGTAGCAGAAGTTCTTTTGCTATTTGTAAGTTGTGAGTCTCATACTCCTGCAAGGGGAGGCTGGAATGTTTGCCCCTCTTCTCAAGCCTATGGAAAAGCACCTAGACCATGGTACAGCTTAAGATGTCACCCATGGAGTTTGGGGACACCATGGGATAATATTTGCCTCTCTCCTGAGAAATCTCATAGGCTGAGAATATTTAGCTTCTCTGATAGTGGCTTATGAGCAATCAAATAAAAAGGTTCTTTTTCTCACCTCTTCCCCCACCATAGAGAATTCAGAAACTGCATCTACCAAAGGATAAATAAGGCATGGGAGAAAGGGGTAAGAACCCAGCCCAGCTGCTCTCTTGAAGGCAGACAGTCTGCTCAAGGCTAGGGAGGGTGAGAGAAATGAGAACTTGCTTTATCACATGACATTGGACATAGGCGCCACTGACCTGAGTTTGAAGGAGCAACTTAAAGAAACAAAAGTTTTTATCCAGCAAGTAGGAAAGAAGTAGCCCTAGAACACTTTTAAGGGGACAGTAGAAGAAAAACTAGTCCCTATGGCATTATACTTCATAAGTCCTGCTTTTCAAGGTACAAGGTGTGTAGGTAACCTTGAATAGGTTATCTATGCATAAATACACGAGAGTGACAATCATTTTTTAAAATTTGAATCATATTGTGTATACCGTTTACTGCATCTTACTTTACCCAGTCGACAATGCCTCCCTGGAAAATTCCCAAATCAACTGAAAGCACACTCATTTATCCTCTTTAATGGCTACATGATGTTGTATAGATGTCCTGCAATCTATCCTCTTAAAAAAATTGCTGCAATAAGTCAGAGAAATGCAAATCAAAACCACCCTAAGATACCATCTCACTCCAGAAAGATTGGGAGCCATTATGAAGTCCAACAACAACAAGTGCTGGCGAGGATGCGGGGAAATGGGTACACTTGCTCATTGTTGGTGGGACTGCAAAATGGTGCAGCCAATTTGGAAAGCAGTATGGAGATTTCTTGGAAAGTTGGGAATGGAACCACCATTTGACCCAGCTATTCCCCTCCTCGGTCTATTCCCTAAAGACCTAACAAGAGCATGCTACAGGGACACTGCTATATCGATGTTCATAGCAGCACAATTCACGATAGCAAGATTGTGGAACCAACCTAGAAGCCCTTCAATAGATGAATGGATTAAAAAAATGTGGCATTTATACACAATGGAGTATTACTCTGCAATAAGAAATGACAAAATCATAGAATTTGGAGGGAAATGGATGGCATTAGAGCAGATTATGCTAAGTGAAGCTAGCCAATCCTTAAAAAACAAATGTCAAATGTCTTCTTTGATATAAGGGGAGTAACCTAGGACAGGGTAGAGACGAAGAGCTGGAGAAGAAGAATAACATTAAACAGGGATGATAGGCGGGAGGGAAAGTGAGAGTTAAGGGAAATTGCATGGAACTGGAAGGTGAGCCTCAGGGTTATACACAATTACATATAAGAGGAAAGGAGGAGTAGGAGAAAAATTATATAAGTGGAAGAAACGATTTATAGTAGAGGGGATGGAGAGAGAGTAGGGGAGGGGAGGGGAGGGGAGGGGTGAGGGGACAGTGGAGAATGGGATAGACAGCAGAATACATCAGTCACTAGAAAGGCAATTTGTAAATCAATGGAAATGTAACTGATGTGACACAGCAATCTGTATACGGGGTAAAAATGGGAGTTCATAACCCACTTGAATCAATCTGTGAAATATGGTATAATAAGAACTATGTAATGTTTTGAACAACCAACAATAAAATAATTAAAAAAAATTGCTGCAATAAACATCCTTGTCTATACATCCTTCAGAACTAGTGTTTTTACTTCTGTGGCACAGACTGCCAAGGAGTCATCTTGCTGGGTCAGAAGGGACTATGCATTTTAAGTTATAATAGCTGTTGCCAAATTGCTTTCCAAAAATCTGTTAATGATTCTCATTTCCACTAGAAATGTGTGAGTCCACTTTTCCCTGAATCCCTGCCAGCAGTGACTGTTAGTTGGTGTTATAATTGTTGCCAAACTGCTAGGGATAAAATGATATGCTGTTACTTTATTTTACATTTCCATGACTTCCCGGGATTCCAACCTTTCACATTTGCGGCCCGTGTAGGTTTCCTCCTCACAGTCTCTGTTCACGTTTCTGCCATTTAAAAGAGTCCTTTGTATATTAGAGGTAGTCTTTGGTATTTAAATGATTGCCCCCAGTATGTTGTTTATCTGTTGACTTTGTTCATATTATATTTTTCCATTTAAAAGTACTTTCTCTTATGAAGTCAAATGTACCTATTCCTTCATCTAGGTTTCCATCTTTTATTCAGAAGAATTTCATGTCCATAATCTCTTAACATAGATTTATAAATTGTCTTACAGGAATTTTTAACCTTATCATTTACATTTTAATTCTAAGTGTATTTTTGCAAATGATTATATCAGGTCCAGTTTTATCATCTTCTAAAGGGATAGACAGTCAATTGTGTAGTACCATTTATTGAATATAAACCATATTTCCCCTCAGAATTGAAATACCACTTCTGACAAATACTCGTGTATGCTGAGATCTGTTTCTTGATTCTCTTTTTTCTACAGGACCTTCTACCCCTAGACCAACAAACATCATATTGATTTGGTTATAATGGTTTTATAGCATAGTCTTATCTCTGATTGACAGATATGTTTCATATTTCTATTCTACAATATACATTGTAAGATAATTTGTCCAATTTCATTGGAATTGTATTGAATTTTAATATTAATTTGGGTGAAAGTGACTTTTATGAAAGTATTCTTCCCATCACCAAGATGATGATCTAGTATAAACTACTGTTTTTTTCCCCAAAACCAATAAGGGAGACTGTCTGTAAAGAAAAAAAATGGAATTGGGACAAATGACAAGTACAGAGGCCATGAGAAATCCCTGGGATGAGGGCTGACTTGGGTCACTGTGTGAAGGAGGGAGTCTTGGAGCTCAGAAGAATGCAGTAGCCTCCAGCAATAGGCAGCTTCATGCAACAGTGAACAGAAAAATTAGGGGGAAAAAACTGTTTTAAGTCCTGCCTTTTGGCTCACTTGCATTTCCTTGAAGTAATTATTGTTCAGTTCCTTGCTATACAAAACACACAGTTATCCAGACACTGGGGAAAGGTGTTCACCAGGGAAATAACAGGGCAGTGCAAAAGATCTAGGGTTTAAAGTTGATGAGAATAAATGGAATCTGAGCAGCCTCCTTACCTACAAATCCTGGAACCTGTAAATTGCCAATGTCATTCCTTTCTAAGAGTCTAAACCCTGCCCAAGGAATTAGCTAGGGCAGGGTTTCTTTACTATTGACCATTTAGGCTAAATAATTATCCACTGTGTGTGTGTATGTGGTGGGGGGTGTTCTGTGTACACCAAGTTTAACAGCATCCTTCGTCTATTTCCCCTACTTGGTGGCTGTTGGTTGTACTGGTGATTGAGCCCAGGGCCTTGCAATGCTGTGCAAGGACTCTACTACTGAGCTACATCCCTGGTGCTCCCCTTTCCCCACCTGCAATAAGCAAAAATTGTCTTCATGGGTAACATCTCCTCAGAGTCAATGTCACTACAGGTAAGAACAACTGAGCTAGTGAAATGATAGAAAAGTGACAGCTATAATTTTGAGGTTCTTCTCCAATATATATCTAATTAAATACTTGAGAGTTATAATAATTTGCAGTAAAAACAACTAGGAGAAACTAAAGTATTATAGTAGACAAATCAACATTTTAAATAAACTTATTAAATGAAGTAAAGAAATGAGAAAATACTTAAAAGGAAATATTAGGTATGAAAAATTTACTAGTGGGAAAAAATAACATAATAAACACTAGGATAAAGGATACAACTAAAGATACCGATTAGATACATGAGAAATTCAATTGAGGAACTCTGCCAGCAGGAAACAGGAAAGAAGAGATTAAAAAGATATTTTAGAAATGTTCTGAGACATAAAGGATAGAAATAGAGTTGAAACATTCGGATAATAGGAGCACAAGATGCAGATTAAAATCAATATGTAAAGAAATATTTGAATGAATAAGGGAAAAAGAAAAATAACTTTGAGCCTACTCTTTTATATCTAGTCAAATTTCTGTTCAAATATAGGAAGACATTTTTAGGCATAAAAATCCAAGGGGGATTATTATCCAAAGACTAACATTAAAATCAGTTTTGGAGGAGGTATTCAAATAGAATAATCTAGAAATTGCTGGGATACTTATGAGATGTAACAGGGATCACAAAGCTTACTAAACTATTTTGTTGTTTAAAAAAATACTTTATGGAAAAAAAAACATAGGAGCAAGTAAAGGAGAAAGAGAAAATACATCCATGATTGAATCTGCTCATCCTAGAAAGATACGTCTCTACATTTGTTCATGTCTTAATTTACATTTTATATACATCAATGTCATTATTTTCTTTCTGATTAAATTTAGTCTCAAATATGTGCAAATTTTATAGATATTGCATTCTATTTCTAGATATTTGTTGCTAGAATTTGTTTAAATCAGTTGCATTTTGTATATTTATCTTGTATCCAGGCACCTCACAGTATTTTCTTTTTAATTCTAATAGTTTTTAAAATAGTGTAACATCAACAAAATATGGTAGCTTTATTTTTAAATTTTCATTGTTATGCAACTTTTGCCCATTTACATTTTTTCTTACTGAATATGCTAGAATCTCTGTGCCAGTTACTTCATTTGTCTTGCCATGCCTCCATCTTTCTCTACATATTCTCTGCTTTGCCACACTGACCACATGAACATCATTAATAAGTTCGCAGGACCTCTAGTTTTGATTAAGTTTATCCTATGGGGAGCCCCAGGAGAGACCAGAAGGATGATGGAAAGGAAAATGTAGGTATTAATTTCCTGAAGTTTTCAATGAAGTGTTAACTTGAACTAAAAATGTCCCTGATCAGAAGCTTATTGTTCTCCATAGATGATAGACTTCACAAACTTTCTTTCATTGGGTTCTATGGGCCACTTTCTCTCATACCTAGAATCTAGGAGTAACAACTGTTTGGCTGCTTCCAAGCTCCTGATTCCTGTCCTGTTCATTTTGGTTTTTCTATACCTACATCATTGAAAAGAGTCCTCTATAAATACAATTTTCTTGAAATCTCTACTTTTTTTTTTCATTTAGAATAATATTTGCTGTTAGATTTTGGTAAGTACTTTGAGTTACATCTAAATTATTTTATTTTCTTCATTTTTTAAATTTCAAATTTGCATTAGTAATCCTGCTGCATATTATCAAATGCCTTTACCTCAGGGATATGATCACACATTTGATTCTCCTTTAATTTACTGGTATAATGGATAATATTGATGGATTCCATGATATTGAGCCACTCTTAATTTCATGGAATGTTATGCTTAGTTAGTATTATTACTCTTTTCATGTCTTTATATATTTGATAAATATTTGTTGATGGTCTCCTCTGAGACAGGTTACAGTCTAGTTACTAAGAATACAGTAATAAACAAAATCTTTGAACTTTTGCAGCTAACATTGGTAGGCTCTATTTGAAAGCATTGTATTTCAAACATATTTATCAGTACAAGTAGGATGGTTTAATATTTTCCTATTCTGTGCAGTTATTTTCAGATTTTAATTTTAGGATTATGGTATCTTAAAAGAAATTGGGATATTTTCAAATTTCTGTGTGACTTGCAATAGTTTAACTTTTTTTTCAGAATTATTTCCTTTAAAGTTAGATGTATTTTACTGGTGACACTATCTGATCATTGGTGCCTTATCAGTGGTAAACTTTAATCACTTTTCCAATCTGTTATGTGGTATTTAGACTTCAAATTTTCCATTTATTACCGAAACAAGTTTTAAAATTTCTTTTAGAGTCAACTTTTTTTTTGCTAATGAGTTACACAAAATTTTATTTTAATTGTTTTTATTATCTGAGGATATGTCTCCTTTCCATCACCCAGTCTTTAATATTTAGTCTTTCTTCTTCTCAGTGAAGCTCATAAGGAATTTCATCCATCATCATGGCTTTTTAATGAATTAATTTTGGATCTGTTTATCTTTTTGTGTTATTTATTTTCTATTTTAATGTTTTCAGATATTTATCAATTCCTTATTTATGACCTTTGGGTTTATTTTGTTATTTTTCTGGTTTCTTATGGTATGTTCTAAATTTCTTCACATTTTGTTTTTCTTCAATAATGAAGATATTTAACACTACAAATATTCCTCTGATTTTCAGTCTTTTAAAAAATATCTCTGGTATTGGTCCAAAATTTATTTTTTACTTTGCATTTTAGATATTAAATAGGTTTCCTCTTGGATTTCTTCTTAATTTTTAACATTAAGGTATTTTCATTTGCTTTTTATTTACTTACCTTGGGGGATTCTAATGAGAGAAGATATGGCTGAAGCAGTGAGTTTCTGAGGACATGCCATGGAAGGGTTCATCTTTCCTGTGGTCTCTCCCTACTCCATTGGTATAATGGATTATATTGATGGATTGACATGAACAGAGCAGTGTTCCTCCACTATGTCCTTCCACAATGATGTTCTGCCTCAGTTGGGCCCAGGACAATGGATTTGGCCCACAATAGACTAAACCTCTGAAACCATGAGCCAAAATAAACTTTTCCTTTTCTAAGCTGTTCTGGTCAAGGATTATAGTCACAGAGACAAAAACCTAACACACACTGAAAACATTTTAAGCATATTTAGCACCTACATTTTGGTGTGTGCATATGGCTTCGTGAACACTGCATTTTATTGACCATTATGCCATTTACCACATATTATATATCCTTATTCAGTGCTTTTAATCTTAAATTCCACCTTGTTTGTTATTACTGTTTTCACTCAATATTCTTTGTGTTTACATTTTCCTGGTTTCTCTTGGCACCTCAATTTACTTACAAGTAATTTTTTAAAAAATCATTTCTTAAGTATGTTTGGTAAACTACATATAAGTAGGTGGGTAGATTTGTAATCAGTCAGAAAGACTCTCTGATGGAAAAAATTCAATCTGTTCATGTTTACAACTGGCTTAAATGTTCAGTTAGACTATTTTCTAACTGGTCTCATTCTGTTATGCTATTCTTGTCTATTCCAAATAGCTTCCTGATACTCAAATGGATGAATGACATGTTGGCTGGGTATCAGAGGCCTGACTTAAAAATAGGTCTTCCCATAGTCTGAAGATATTACTCTACTATCAAGAGTTGCAGATGATAAATCCAATGGCAGTCTGATTCTTTTATATTTATAGGTGATTGTTTTCTCAGCTTTCTCTTCTTTCTTATAATTTAGGAATTTTGTCTAGATGTATACTTTAGCATTTTCTCCTCAATGCTGTCTGAAATGTGGTGAGTTCAGACAGACAATCTGCAGACTCAAGCCATTTCATTAACCCAGAAAGATGTACTTCATTGTTTATTCTTTATTCTTCACCTTGGAACTGGTACTATTCACATGTGATGTCTCTTGGGCTTATTCATCAAGTTTCTATTCTTTTCTTCTCAATTTATATCTTTTTTATATTTTGTTCTGTTCTTTTCAAAATGTTTTTCTATTTACTCTTCCACTAATTCAGGTTTTAACTTCTCCATACCCTTCTTTATCTATTCAGTTGCTTACTTGGAGAATAGTGGATTGTATTTGCCGTTGGTCCCCTTAAAATCTCTTATAAGGTTGTTTTCAATCATCTTCTGAGCCCTTTGGGAATTTACCCTCTGGGTGTGTGCTCTGCTTATTCCAACTGGTCCTTTCTGTTAAGTCTTGATATGTTTTTATTTTTCTTTATTGATTTAGGGGCTCAAGAGTATTGGATCACCCTCTGTGATAGCAGGCTGAGGACAGGTTGGTGGTGTGGAAGCAAGTGGGCTATTCTTCAGGACCCTGGAGGAGGCCACCACGCTACCCAGGGATCAAGGTCAAGTTCACTCATGTGGGGTCATTGTCAACCTACTCCCTGCTTTCTACCAACCCTTTTCATGCTGTAGTTGCCATCTAACATCTTCTTTGAGACAGGCATCTAGACGGTCGTGCCACTTCAAGTAGAGGGAGCTTTGTACCTGCTGTATCTGCGGAAACTGTTCAGATCTCCAGGCTTCAGTGGCGCTCAGTCGCATGTAGAGGCCCACAGCTCTTTACCTTTGCTAAATAAGTTAGAGTAGAATAATCGAGATTAAGGGAGGCAAGTTAAGGTCACCACTTTCCCAGAATTCGCTGGTGACCCTCAGGAATATTTATGACTGATTGCAACGTTGAGTTTTGAAACGATTGTCCTAGAGCCAAGTTACTCACTTCTAACCCTCAGTTTTGTCTTTCAGAATATAAGAGCATCAGACTAAATGATCCCTAAGGTCTCTTTTCACAAAAATATCTTATGATTTTATTATTTTTGGATCATCTATAAAACAATCTGCAGACATTTGCTGGATCCTTGATGTAAGAAGGCAGCTATAAATATTTTTTATGAGACAATTTGAGAATTTTTAATCTAACTGTATATTTGATAACACTTTAGGAATGTATTGACTTTCTCTTGCTCTGGTAGCAAGTTATCACAAACTTAGTGCCTTAAACCAACAAAAATTTGTTATCTTATAGTTCTGTGGTTGAATCTAATTTGGATCTCCCTGGGATAAAATCAGGGTGTCTGCAGGGCTGCATTCCTTGCCCAAGGCTTCAGGGGACAGTGTCCTTGCTCTTTCCAGCCTGTAGAAGCCAGCTACATTCTGTGTTTGGCTCAAGTCCCTTCCTTTATCTTCAAAGCCAGCCCTGTTTTATCTCTCAGTCCCTTTTTCCATAGTCACATCTTCTTGATCACAGCCCAGAAAGGTCCTGGTTTGTAGGGACCCACGTGATTATATTGGATCCATCCCCTAAGTCATAGGTCTTTAACTTAATCACATCTATGATGTCTCTTTTTTCATGTAAATTAATGTGTTCCTATTCACAAGTTCTGAAAATTAGGGTTTGGGAGTGTTATTATTTTGCCTACCACAAAAGTCACTATTACTATCTTAAGTATGATGATTATTTATGGTTAAGTTAAAACCATACGTATAAAATAGGAATTTGTTGATGGCTGTTTACTTGACCAAGGATACACACAACAGCTGTAAATTACTTTTTGATGATGTAGGAGTGGTTTAAAATAAGAACATACGATGGTTTTGCTCCAGGAATAATTCTAACTAATAACTTGTCAGAAATGACAGCATTAGAACAATTTTTTCAATCCTAATGAAACTAATAGGCTCCAAGGATCAATAAGAAACCATGCCATGAAAGTTTAATGGGGAAACTAACTTTCACTTAGAGAAACACGAGGATACAGGGATCATGAAATAACACCTCAGGAAGCACACAGACCCGTTTAGAGCATGGGGCTTCCTATAGCATTGACCCAATTTCCTTGATCATAGCACAAAGAAAAGGTGGGAGGGGGCAGTGCTCTGGACTAAAAGAGAAGGCAGATAAGCGACAACTAAATCTCTCCTGTGAACCTTGTCTGGGCTCTGATTAAAGATGGAGAGCAAAGATCAGGGAGATATGAATGTGGATGGGGTATCTAAGGATAGCAATGAATGATGGAAAATCCTGCAGGTTTGATAATAGCTTCGTGATTGCATTAGAAGAGTGCCCATAATTTTAAAGATTGCTACCACATACATGGGATAAGACGACAACGTTCAAATTTACCTTTAAAATTGTTTCCTTCAGTCTATGAAAATAAATTTATTTTATTTTTTGATGTTTATTTTTTTAGTTGTAGTTGAACACAATAACTTTATTTATATATGGTGCTGAGGATCAAACCCAGGGCCTCGAGATGCTAGGCAAGCACTCTACCACTGAGCCCCAGTCAAATTTAAAAAGTATGTTTGGGTTTTTTCCAAAGTAAAATGACCACATCACATATATGACACTCCTGGTGTTAACAAGCAGCTCACAGATGAATGAAGCTGGTCAGGGGGAGCATTCCACCAACCAAGTGTGAAGATTCATGCAACCTATGACTATTGCCAGAGAAATTAGCAAAATGTGTATATCTTGTTCTATTATGCTGATGGTAAAAAAAACCAACTAATCTTAGTGCTATCATAAAAATCATAACAATAAAAAAGTATCTCATTGAATCTTCATGACAAATCTTTTAAAATAATCTTATTATCCCCATTTTATTTTTTTTCTTATTATCCCCATTTTAGATGGAGAAGCTGAGGCTCAAACTGATCAGATAGAATGGAGATGTAAAAAGAGGCTTGTCCCACATCTGGACAATGTTCTTAATCAACATTCATTGTCTATTCAATTTATTAATAAATACTGACTGTGTGCCAGCAAAACTGAAGGAGCCCTTTGTAGTTTGAGGCTTGTAGGTGCTTTCTTCAACCTAGTTTTTTTTGGGGGGTGGCAGGTGTACTGGGGATTGAACTCAGGGGCACTCAACTGCTGAGCCACATCCCCAGCCCTATTTTGTATTTTATTTAGAGACAGGGTCTCACTGAGTTGCTTAGCACCTTGCTGTTGCTGAGACTGGATTTGAACTTGTGATCCTCCTGCTTTAGCCTCCCAAGTTGCTGGGATTACAGATGTGTGCTACTGTGCCCTGCTTCAATCTAGTTATTATTTTATGGATGAAGATGATAAAGAAATGGATCCTATTAAGCACCATGTATACTTTGTCTTGTTTAATTGGAGAACTCTACAAATAATTTACATCAGCTGAATTTTTAAACTTTACATTTAATGAAGAGTTAGGTATAGACTATTTTCCCAACTAGCTACACAGGTCATCTCCATCTACTCTGTTTAGATAAATATTTATTTTGGATTCTGATTTTACCCAATTCAGGAACATTAAATGTGTCAACAAACTCTGAAACAAGGCTAACATAACGTAAATGTCAAGTTTCTTGGAGTTGTTGCAAGCTGTATAAAACAAAACAGTAATGGGCATTAAGAAAAACAACTCTGAGATTGTCAGGCCTTAAGAACATGTTATTTATGTTCTACTAAGGAAAAGAACACAATCAAGACATTTGGGCCAGAGCTTATTGAATCTGCTTTTCCCAAGTCAGAGGCTGCAGTACTTAGGGTTTAGATGACACATCTATTATATCTAAATCATACAAATATTTACTGCCTTTCTCTTTCCTTTGCTTCTAACTGCATGGATGTAAACTAGTTTATGGGTTATTATGCATTGGAGCAGAAAAATGAGACGGAGAAAAGAGACTTTACAAAGAAAATTTCAGACATATTAGTTCAATCTCATAAAAATAAATTGCCTGCATTTCACCAAATGCCATAATCTATACAGTGCACTGTATTTGTGCTTAATTCTTCTATTCAATTTTAAATTATTGTGGTATTTTTATTAAGATTCGTGTATTTAGCTTACAACAGTTCCATTTCTATATTGCTCCATAGCAGTGCTATCCAACAAAAACATAATGAAAGCCATGTACATTATTTTAGATTTTCTAATAGTCATATTAAAAAAGAAAAAGAAAAAAAAGGTAAAATTAATTTTAATAGTATATTTTATTTAACTCAATATTGAATGAGTAATATTTCAACATGTATAGAGTTCAGTGATAAGAACCTAACCTAGGAAGAACAAAGCCCTGGGTTTTGATCCTTTGCACTGGGGGTGAAAAAAAGAAAGAAAAAAGAAAAAGGAAAAGACCATTAAAAACCTTGTTGATGGTATATTTCACTTTTTGCATATTAAGTCTTTGAAACCTAGGGTGTATTTATACTTCCATAACAGAACACCTGTACAGCCTGCCCTATCCAATATCACCTAAACCCAGGACACCCTGGATTAATTCTTCCACGACTATGAAGTAAGGATTATTTTCTAGCTTTTTAATGCTGGACTAACACTTCTAGAGTTCAAAACAGTGCATCTGTGTTTGGAGTCGAGTCTCAATGCAGCTGCCTCATATAAAATGAAGGCATTTTAATCCAAATAGGAAACAGGGAAATTGATGAAGTGAGAAAATGCGCAGATCACATGTGCTGAATAAGTGGCTTCCTGGAGACCTTGAGGGAAGAGTTGTCCTGTAAAACACCAGGACAAGTTTCTGGCATTTTCTGGGTGATTATTCCATACTTGATGTAATGTGCTGAGTTTTTTTTCCCCTTAAAAAAAAAAAAAAAGCTACTCTATTGAATAACTTGTAGCCTATAAAAGCCCATACTATCACAATAGCCATGGCTTGCTCTCCCTGGAAAGTGTTCAGCTCCTGACCCAGCAGGTCAATGTGGAGAAAGAAGTACCAACTCCACAGTTGGCAAGGAGAAAGCATCTTACTTTGGTTTTAGTCGAACACGTCTTTTTCAGAGGACAGTAACCACTATTGCATTCAGTTATCTGCTGGGAGTTCTACTCTCACCTGGTGTCACTGTCCCTCCTGGGGCCTTGGGACCCCTCATTTGTGAGAGTGAACTGTGATATCCAACTGCTTTGCCTTTCATGTTTGAGAAGGGATCCCTTTCCACTCTGCTCCTATAGTTTCTTCCACAAAGGGGTTCATTCATTAATTTCCCAAATATGTATTGAAAAGATTCAGTTCTACATACTGGAAATACCAGACTGAAAAGAGAGCGGGCCAGAAATCCAGAAAAATAAGGACAAAACCTTCCCACCTAGGGGGCAGACAAATAAATAAATACGATTTGTGCTGTGGAGGCAGGTAAGATGAGCACAGAACCTGGGAAGCCCTGGGATTTGGAGGTAACTATCTGCGGAGAAGAAGATGCCGTTTTTGAGAGGACAGTCAGGAAGGGGTCTCACTGGCAAAGGTGATGTCACTTCAAAGGCAACATCTGAGCAAAGGCCTAGACAAGGCAAAGAGCAAGGAGAAATGCCAGGAAGAGCCAAGAAGAAGACTGACTCTGTTCAAGGCTCGGGCTGTCTGTGTTTCTACACAACTTGTCGATCTCTCTCTGTCTCACCTATGCCCTATTAGGTGTATTAATCAGAATCAATATCTTGGACAGTCTAAGTTTATCAAACTGGGCCCCAAGTCGGTCATGAAGGAGACAGGAGGGTAGGGTGAGGTCAGAGGGCTCCTTCCCAGGTTTTCACCCTCTGCAAAATGAGGTCTGTTATGGAAAGCAGCCATGGTCAGTGGTGGGAGCGTTTGCTGTCTTGCATTTTGATTATCTTTTCTCTCCTCTGCCCCATCCCCCTGCTCCCCATTTTCTGAACATTCTTGAAGAAGAGCCAGCCTGCTGATTGAAGCCCCTCTTTCCTCCCCTGCCATTTCCAAACTCTCTCTCTCTCTCTCTCTCTCTCTCTCTCTCGGGGTTCTGCCCTTAGTTACCCACTCACTGTTTGTGCTGGTGCTGACCTTTATATCAGCAGCCAGATCCTCACCAGTGAGGAAAGAGGACATAAAATTAATCAAATTATAGTCAAATCATGCTAAGTGGAGCTCAACTAAAAATTGGCTGAAGGGAGTCTGAGACATGTGGGAAGAATTGGATTTAAATCTAAATATGTATCTATAAAAGACAAATACGAACAGATAATAACACCTAGCTAAGATTTAGCTAAATAGAAAAGAATTAATCTAAAGAAGGCCAAGAAATATCCGCCCTGGAGAGCAGAGGTTCTCCTCTGTAAATTAGTGAGTCACAAGAATTTAGGCAATAAGTGAATAATTGTGGGGTAAGATTAACTAGGTGTTCTAAGGTTGTTGAAGATCTTAAATTACACCAATTTAGCAGAGAGTGGGTTCAGCGTGCTTTAAGATAACAATTAGCTCCCGTAAAATAAGGGAACTTAAGTGTTCCTGCTTCTCTGTGGGTTTTTGCCTTTATGAAATCATCTCTAGCATTTGCTGAGTTGGGGTTAGAAACCCAGAATATCCAGGTGACAGACTTTGGATTGACTGACTTTCTTTAAAACAAAAGCTTAAAAAAAAAAAAAAAAAGTCAAACCCAATCTCACAGAAATTAGAATCATGGAACATTAGAGCCAAACGGATATTAACACTCTGGTTGAAACTTTGATTTTACAGATGAAGAGTCAGTTTCTTCATCTATAAAACAGAGGGCTAGATGATGAGATTGCATATCTTCCACCTCCAAGAATCCACAAAATCTAGAGAAGCTTATTGGCTGCCCAAAGCCATACAGCTGATCCACACCAGACTTGGACAGGGGGTTTGGTTGATTCCCAAGGTTCTCTTCATGGTTGTGAGACAATTTTGTATCCAAAAAAAATCCAGTCAGATCAGTTGCTTGATACAATGCAGCTAAATAATCATCTCACCC
Organism: Spermophilus citellus; assembly: GCF_964194105.1. NCBI lineage: Eukaryota > Metazoa > Chordata > Mammalia > Rodentia > Sciuridae > Spermophilus > Spermophilus citellus. Next base: position 40,515,201 of record NC_138188.1, read on the forward strand.
AGTTGGATATTTCCCCCTATTTCAATCCGTTTTTCTGTATCAATGTAAACATAACCTTGGGGACATCCCCAGCCACAAGAGCGAAGCTTGAACACAACTCAATTGTGCTTGTGGTTGGCCGAGTCGCTCCAGAGAACACAACAAACTCAGTCTATAGTGTGGGGACCAGGAAACAATGGCTTCGATGCTTTTCAACATGCAGGTTTATGCAAAGGTGACCTGACTCGGAAAGCCTGACTACCCATATGTATCGGCAGAGAACGACCCTAACTAGCAAGAAATCACTGATGGACTGAAATACTTTGTCTTGAGTCCAAGCTTCTGGTGGCTGCCAAATGACGACTGCATTTCCCCAGGGCAGTGCAAGTGTGCTGTGAAATCTTTCAGCAAGTGTAACATGAAATCCCCCAGCAGGGATGTAGTGGCCAGGTCATTCCTAACCCCGGGGCTGGAGCAGTCTATCCCTGTACATCATGCTGGGCTATGATCTTCTACTGCACAGGGTTCCGTACCTCAGACCCACTTTCATTTCAACATCTTCTAGGAAACAGGTCAACAGCATACATTAACACCCCCACACCCACACCATAAGCAAAATGAAAGGTGACCAACTGGGAAAACATTTGTAACTCACATTACAAAAATCCCTAATATATCAAGGGCTTATCAAACTTACCAACTCTATTGGAAAAGACATCTTAGAAATAATTAGTCTTCAAAAAAATTCTTACAAACTCTAAATATCTCAACAAATGTTCAACCTTACTCATAAAGAGAAATGCTAAGTCAAACCACGTAGAAATCTTCATCTAATATATGGGTAAAAATCTAAACTTTTGATAGACTACTGTATTAGCAAGACTGTGAAGAAGAAGGACTGTCACGTATCATGGGATGAATGCCAAAGGGTACACACTTTATGGAGAGAATTTTGGCATCTAGGAAAATTACCCAAATATATTTACCTTTTAATCTGTTTCTAGAAATTATCTCAAAGAATTGCTGGCAAATATGAAAAGCTATTCATTTCAAGGATATTAATTGCAATGCCATTTGTAATTGCAAAAGAAAAGAACCTTAATGTCCATTGATAAAGGACTGGCTGAATAGACTGCGGTGCACTATAGCTACAAAAGAGGATGAGAAAGATCTTAGATATTGCAAGGTAGTAATCTCCAAAATACTGTTAATTAAACAAAAGTAAGGTGGACAACCATGTGTAAAGTAGCATATACCAGTGCGTGTATATTTGTGCATTTGCTTACAAATGAAAGTATAAGCTAAAAGCTGCCCAAAATGGTTGGAAAGTTAGGATAGACAGGACAGAGATAGTGAATAGATTTATTTTATTCTGTGTTATTTTTTTAATTTTAGAATCCTATAGATTTTAAATCTAATTTTAAAACAAGCAGAATTAAACAGATGATCATTATTGTGCATTGACTTGTGGCTGAACCACATGGAGGAATAATTTTAAGTGATTTTAAAAAAGAGCAATTTTCAACTGTACATCCCGAGGGGGATATATTTAAAGGTTAAAAATAACCACAATGAAATCTCAAGCAGTTTTCAGTGATTATATTTTTAGTAATAGTATATGTATTATAATTTTGAGAGCATATATTTTAAGCAGGGAAGAAATTATATTAATATAGTAGGATGAATAAAAGAAGAAAATTCAAATGCAAATTAAAATTCAAGACAATTAATATAAAATTTCTATATGCCTAAATTTGAACTGAACATACTAATAGGAATTTGTGATATGATTTTTCCTTAACAAAAAGGGTCTAGAAACCATGACCAGCTCAGGAGCAATGAAAACCCTTCCTGCCCAGATTATGGTCTCTAAACAGACTTCCTTTTTGAAAGGACCAAGGCCTGTTGGAGGAATGGCTGGTTGTGAGTGAGGGTGCAGGAAACACACAAGATAAGGTTAGAATATTTAGTCCCACCAAATGCAAGACGTTTAAAAAGACCACTGGGATCATGGCACAGATTATTGGAGAAACTTGAAGAGGTTTCTGTTTACCCAAGCAGGGATGGGGTTATAGAAAGAGACAGATATTATTACCGTATCTGCATGTATGATTACACTACTGGAGTGATTCTGAACCATGTATAGTCAGAGAAATGAGAAGTTGTGCTCCATTTGTGTACAATATGTCAAAATGCATTGTACAGTAAAATAAGTAAATAAATTTGTAAAAAATTGGAACATTTTGATCATTAATAACAATAACAATAGTAGATTGAAACACATCAACTATGTTAAAATCCATGTATTCCATGTACCTCAGGTAGAGCATTAATCTCCAGGATATATGAAGAACTCAAAAACTTAACACCAACAAAAACAAATAACTCAATCAATAAATGGGCTAAGGAACCAAACAGACATTTCTCAGAAGAAGAAATACAATGAGTCTACAAGTAAATATTAAAAAGTTCAACATCTCTAGCAATCATAGAAATGCAAATTAAAACTACGTTGAGATTCCATTTCATTCCATTCAGATGGCATTTATCAAGAACACAAGCAACAATATATGTTAGAGAGGATGCGGGGGAAAAGGTACATATATACATTGCTGGTAGGACTGCAAATTGGTGCAATCATTCTGGAAAGCAGTATGGACATTCCTCGGAAAACTTGAAATGGAACCATCATTTGATCTAGTTATCCAACTCCTAGGTTTATACCCAATGGACTCAAAATGAGCACACTACAGTGACACAGCCACATCAAAGTTTATACAGCTCAATTCACAATAGCTAAAATATGAAACCAACTTAAGTGTCCTTCAATAGATGAATGGATAAAGAAATTTTGGTATATATACATAATGAAATAATACTCAGTCATAAAGAAGAATGAAATTATGGCATTTGTGGGTAAATGGATGGAACTGTAGAATATTATGCTAAGCAAAATAAGCCAATCCTAAAGAACCAAAGGCCAAATGTTTTCTCTGATATGTGGGGGTAGCTAGGGAAGAATAGAGGTACTTTGGATTAGACAGAGGGGTGTGAAGGGAGGGAAGAGGATATGGGGGTAGGAAGGACAGAGAATGAATTGAACATCATTATCCTATATGCGTATGTGATTACATGATCTGTGTAAATATAATTTACAACAAGAAGAATGAAAGTTATACTCAAATTACGTATGATGTGTCAAAATGCATTATACTGTCATGTATAACTAACTAGAACAAATTAAAAAAAAAAAGAGAAAAGAAATCCATGTGTTAGTAAAGATATATTTTAAAGAACCAATCTCCTGGGTAAACATGTAGAGGACACAAGGGAAACAGCTCTTTATTGTGAAAATAAAGGAAATCAATTGTCCTGACTTTTTGTTTATTTATTTATTTATTTTTGGTTCTTATTTATAATATACCATGGAGTACTCAAATAGTTGAGCCGGAAAACGACTTATTTAAGGAAAGTACCTGCTAATAAACAGAATTTGCATAATAGGATAGAATTTGCATACCACTAGTTTGTGATCCCTAATAAATACTGGATTAAACAGCCACCATCAATAGGTACTGAGGCCATTAGGCAGAAAAGGGAACTCTAAAAGGAGGAACTTCTCAAAATTTAGTGTGCATGTGAATTACTTGGGGAAACTATTAAATTCTGATTTACTAGGTCTGGGGTTGAGCCTGAGATTCTGCATTTGTAACAAATTACCAACTCAGCTGCGGAGGACCATTCTAAGGAAGAGAAAAGCAGCCCTGGACATTAGCAAGCCAGGCCTTGTGTTCCTCTTGGTCAGAAACAATTCCACAGAACAACATCAGACGAGGTGACTCTGTGACCATGATGAACCAAATCAAAACAAGCCTACTCCATAACCATGTCTAAACACAAATCGAGAACTTTGTCCAAAGCACAGAACTGACCAGATAGCCCCCTCTCTGAAGGGACTTCTTTGCCAATTACTGCTGTAGGCTTAGTCTACCCTTTCCTGTTCTAGGTAGATTAATTGCCCTTAATGTCACTTCCTGACATTACCTAAACCTGATTCCTTAAATCTTCCCTAAAATCACAAATGTAAACTCAGGTCTGCTCATAAGTCCTTTCTAAGACCCTCTGAATCATGCCATGGTCCCATGGAGCAAGTGCCCACTCTCTCGGCAGCAGGCACTGAACACTGTGTTTGTTCCCTCCAAGTGTGTTCTGTGGTCTTAGCTGGAGCAGAAATCCAACAGTGTGATGATCAGGCTGTGGCCCCCTGATGTGATGCAATAGAAGGCTCACAGTGTCACCTTTAAAGTAAACTTGACAAAAAACAGAGCTGGACCTGCATCTGATTAAGCCTCAGCTCTAAACCCCAGTTTATAAGAAATATGAGACACCTAGGAATATCTGAAAGAACTATTTTCAGTTCAACCACAAGGCAAATTATTTTTTTAAAAAACCAATACATGACATTAAAAAATGGAGAGTAATTTAAAGATCCAAAAAAATTCTACAGTGAGAGCAATCAGTCATAGGGTGTGTTCTTTGTTTGGAACCTGATTTGTACAAACTGTACATAAACTATCAATGATAATAAGACAATTGGGGATACCTGAACAGCTAATAGATCTCTGATATTAGCAAATCATGAATGTGAATATTTTTAGGTTTTATAATGGCAGCATCCATTTTTTCAAAATATTTACACATCGGATATGATGTCTAGGATTTGCTTTAACACAAACAACAGTCATGATGAGAGGGAGTGGGTGGAGGGAAGGATCAGCCATATTTGATAACTGCTGAAGGGTATATGGTGATCATTTTTACCATGCTCCCTAATTATGATATGCCTGAAAAGTTCCACAGTAAACAATTCATAAAAAATATTTTTTAACCATTTAAGTTAAGAGATTATTGAAAGAAGAAATATCAAGGAAAATTAAGGACTTTAGCTTAAAATGGCTGAAAGTTCTATAGAAATAAATTATAATGTCTATAAAAACTTACCCATGACTCAAATTACGTTCTGACCCATTTCTTGAGAGCTAGCTGAACATTCACTAATTTCTTCTGTTGTTTTTTTTTTTTTAAATCACTAACAGATATATCAATTGCAAGTGATGAGAAATAAGGAATTATTATTTGGAAGACTTAGGTAATGGCCTTTGGAGAAGCATTCAATTTAAACGTTTGCCTCTTAAAAAGAAGGAAATATATTATTTGAGCAGTTACCTGGATCTGTAGCAGATAACATTGAACCAAAAAATAAACAGTCAGTGAAATGAAAGTCTCCATTTTTCAGCTGGCCGGCATATATCATCGCCTTGACAAAACCATACACAATTAACCTGTAAAAGAGAAAAATAAGATCTTTAAATATTGAGTGGAGTTCTGTGTAAACCAGTTATCACTGCAAACATTCCTCCTGAACAAGCATTCTGCACAACCACCCCATCCTGCCCGTTCATGGCCACTGGCTCTCAGTTCACTACAATCTCTGAACCAAATATCACCATTCATTCACCCAGCAAAAGGTAACAGGGCATTTTATGGTTTATTTCAATAGAAACAAGATAAATCTCAAGGATTTAAAAATAATCTGTCAAACGTGGCACTGCAAATCATGCCTACAAATACAGTGGCTGTCTTGACATCTGTAAATGGATTGCTTTTCAGTTTTCCTTGTTTGGTCTGTTGGGGGTGTCTGTCTGCAGAGGGTTTGAATTTCAAATCTGTGATCTCAGGAGAAAGATATTGGCCACTGGCAGGGCAGAGCCACCCAGCCACTTTATAATAGACAAATCTCCATCACTCCGGGTGTCAGGGCACTTCTGCCCTCATAGAGAAGCCCTGTTAGGTCAGAGCAGGTGCAATGTCGTCGAGCAATGCAAATGCTGACATGGTCACTCATTTGGTTTTACAAGAAATGCTTCTCTGGTTTTGAAGATTCTATCCTCAGTTTCCTATGTATGAAATGCAAATCCTCTGTTTGCATCATCCTCTGGCAACCTGTGGTCTTTATATTATTTATTTATTTGGCTGATTGGTTTTGCTAAAACCTAGTAGAGAAAAGACAGAGATTGGTGAACTGAACTGCAGTATAATCTAAGGTCTGTAAGAGCTTAGAAACTACAGACCATCAAACCAACAGAGTGATGTTTAAATACATTCACTTAAAAGTTAATTTAAATAAATGGTTCTGAGGTTGGAGGTTTTGGTTAAAGATCAGATAATGAGAAATTTTACTTTCAACAATAATACACATATTTCAAATTGTAAGAGAAATATATTCATCTATTTCAGACACAATTACATCTAAATACAGGCAGTAGCACACACTGACTATAGGATATTATGTTCTTACTAAAACTTTTGAATCTTTAATATCTTTAGTCATATGATAATGTGCACAGAGCTTTTAAACAATTAATGAAATAATAAACACATGGTGTTGGGCACATAGTAAGTTCTCAATGATGTCATTATTATTACTAGCAATGATCAAAATAGCACTTAGCATTTATTTACAGTTTCTACTTTGCATTGTCTTAATTTATTCAATTCACACTTTGATCCCACAAGGCAGGCGGGTATTACTATTTTCATTTACATAAAAGAACAGTGAACACAGTGATTAAGTGACTCATGTGAGTGACACAGTAAACTGTGAATCCCAGATTTGAATTGAGGTCTGGCGCCCAGCCTGGGCAGGTTTAACCTCCACATCGTATTGCCTAGAAGAGTGGGTCTCTATTTAGCATGATACCTGACGTCCTAAACTATAGTCCAACCACCCCCTAAGGTGTTGTCCTGGGCAGGAATGAAGTCTGCCAAAGAATCAGAAATAATACTACCCTTTGAGGGCGCTAGTGAGCCCATCTATGGTGGGCTAGAGATGGAGACCCCACACTGCGGAGTGTGGTGTCCAGCACAGGACACGGAATCTCAATCAGGCTGCAGGTGGTAAGCGTCTGTGAGCAAATGTGCCCGCAGGACATAACTGTGGCGTGGTGAAGACGCCAGTTCAAGGGGCCCTGTTCTTGGCAGGTCGTCTGTGCTTGACCCCGCAGGCCCCGTGAGGGGTGCCAAGTGTGCCATCTCCTGACAGGCCCAGGGGAGTTTCGTCCAGCTGATTTATTTGTTCAATAGATATTTATTGTTGAACCTCTAGTAAGTGGCAGGCCCTCTTCTAAGTGCTTAAGATATATTAGTTAACAGAATAAAGATGCATGGGAACACGCAGTTAACAGGATGGAAAATCATAAAAATCAGAGAAGTTCAAATTCCATTTGCTCTCCAAGTCACTCCCTGGATTGAAATCTGCCAGTCTGAATGACACTTGGACATTCCAGACAGTCATGACATTGCCACAGAAGGGCTCCTCGTTTCACACTTCAGCTTCTTGTGGGGTCAGCCCAACCTCACCATGATCCGTTCTCATTTGAACTCATTTCAAATATGAAGCAGTAGAGCTGTGGCTCAGCAGCAGAGCGCTCACCTAGCATGTGTGAGATGCTGGGTTCCATCCTTAGCACCACATAAAAGTAAATAAATAAAATAAAAGTATTGTGTCCAACTACAACTAAAAATTATAAAAAAAAATATGGAGCATTAACAGGCTCTGGAATCAATGTCAACTTTATGATCTGTGACTATATTTCTGAAATTCTGTATCTATTAGTTAATTTTACAGGTTAAAAATCCAAGGCTCAAATTAAAATGATTGCTCCATATTGTGTAGAAGCCATTAAATTGGAGAATATAAAAATATATGTATTCATGGTACGTAGGCTTAGCAACAAGGAAGCCAGAAACCTCATACACTATGCTGTAAACTAAAATTATAGGGCTTCTATATCTTAAAATGCTAGTATTTTAAATATTCAATAACTTATTGGTTTCCCGTGGATTCATATTAATAAATTAATCAAATAGATACCAAAATGTGTATAATCGGATTATTAACAGATCACAAATATTTATTGTAGTAAACAATTCAAGACAAATTGCAGAATATACACATGATGGGACTCAATATGCAACTATTAAAACTATTTGTAAGAATATTATTGGTCACGGCAAAGTCAATTATTTTTAAATTAATAAAAAATAATTCAACTTTATACATTTGACTATACTTAGGTATTCATTTATGAAACAAAAAAAAACTAGAAACACGTAATCCATTATTAATGATGATTGCAGTTACATAAGTGGGATTAAATGTGACCCTCTTCTTGTTAGTTTCATTGCATTTCCCCAGTTCTCTTAAAATAATAGCCATAATAAAAACAATGTACATTATAAGCATCATTATGAACACAGTAGATATTTTATCCTCATGATATAATATTCAACAGACATCATTTTATCCTCATAATCCTCTGAGTTACATGTTGTAATTATTCCTTTTTACAAGCGAGAAAATTTTAGGAATCAGAAAGTTTAAGTAACCTGCCCATAGTCACAGAATCAGCTTATGGCAGATCTCGACTTGAATATAGTCAGATGGACACAAAAGTCTATACATGTTTTAAATATTATAATATTTACACAGATTATTTGGACACATTAATGGGTTTTGTGGTGACACTTTCATACATGCATATACCGTGCTTAGATCATGTCCACCTTCCTTTCTACCCTTTCTGACCTTCCCTCTCTTCTTTCTTCTCTTCAGCACCTTTCCACTTCCCAAATAGTTTCTCTTCAACTTTTAGGTCTTTTATTTATTTATTTATTTAATTTTTTTTTTTTACTTTTTATATACTTGAGAAGATATACAATACTTATCTTTCCATGTCTGGCTTATTTTTTTCTTAAAATGATGTCCATTTTCCTGCAGATGAAAATTTCATTCTTCTTTATGGCTGAATAATATACCCCACTGTACATATATGTCATATTTGCTTTATCCATTCATCTACTGATAGACTTCTAGATTGATTCCATATCTAGGATACTGTGAATAGTGGCACAATAAACATGGACATGCAGATTTCCCTTTTGTATGCTAACTTCATTTCTTTGAATAAATATCCAGGAGTGGTATAGCTGCATCATAGGGTATTTCTTTTCTATTTTATTTTATTTTTTATTAGTTGTTCAAAACATTACAAAGCTCTTGACATATCATATTTCATACATTTGATTCAAATGGATTAATTTTAGTTTTTTGAGAAACCTCCATGCTGTTTTCCATAGTGGCTATATTAATTTACACCCCCACAATAACATAGAAGTATTCTTTTTTTCCATATTCTAGCCAGAATTTGTTATTTTTCATTTTTTTGTTGGTTTTATTTATTTGTTTTTTCACATTAGCCATTCTGACTGGGGTGAAATGGAATCTCAGTGTAGTTTTGATTTGGAATTTTCTTGATGGCTAAAGATATTAAGCATTGAGAGCTGCCCCACGCGCCTGCAGGGTAGGCGGACCTGCGACCCACCAGCAGAACAGGTCCAGCAGCCTGCTGAGGGGCAGGCCCGCCCCCTCCCCCAGTGCCTGCAAGGTCAGGCCCAGCAACCTGCGGAGTGACAGAGCTGCCCCACCCGCCTGCAGGGTAGGCAGACCTGCGACCCACCAGCAGAAAAGGTCCAGCGGCCTGCTGAGGAGCAGGCCGGCCCCCTCCCCCCCATGCCTAGAAGGTAGGCGGAACTGTGACCACCGGCAGATCAGGCCCAGGGGCCTGCTGAGGGGCGGAGCCGCCCCCTCCCCCTGCACCTGCAAGGTAGGCGGACCTTCGACCCACCAGCAGGTCAGGCCCACCAACCTGCGGAGTGACAGAGCTGCCCCACGCGCCTACAGGGTAGGCGACCTGCGGCCGACCAGCAGAGCAGACCTAGAGGCCCGCCAGCGTGGTAGACAGATCACAAATCCTCTGAAATGGAAATGAGGACAACCACTCCATTCACAATATCCTCAAAAATAATAAAATACTTGGGAATCAACCTAACAAAAGAGGTGAAAGACTTATACAATGAAAACTACAGAACCCTAAAAAGAGAAATTGAAGAAGATCTTAGAAGATGGAAAAATATACACTGTTCATGGATAGGCAGAACTAACATCATCAAAATGGCGATATTACCAAAAGTTCTCTATAGGTTTAATGCAATGCCAATCAAAATCCCAACGGCATTTCTTGTAGAAATAGAGAAAGCAATCATGAAATTCATATGGAAGAATAAAAGACCCAGAATAGCAAAAACAATGCTAAGCAGGAAGTGTGAATCAGGTGGTATAGCGATACCAGACTTCAAACTATACTACAGAGCAATAGTAACAAAAACAGCATGGTACTGGTACCAAAACAGGCGGGTGGACCAATGGTACAGAATAGAGGACACAGTAACCAACCCACAAAACTACAATTTTCTTATATTTGATAAAGGGGCTAAAATCATGAAATGGAGGAAGGATAGCATCTTCAACAAATGGTGCTGGGAAAACTGGAAATCGATATGCATCAAGATGAAACTGAATCCCTTTCTCTTGCCATGCACAAAAGTTAACTCAAAATGGATCAAGGAGCTTGATATCAAATCAGAGACACGGCATCTGATAGAAGAAAAAGTTGGCTACAACATACATACTGTGGGGTTGGGCTCCAAATTCCTCAATAAGACACCCATAGCACAAGAGTTAACATCTAGAATCAACAAATGGGACTTACTCAAACAACAAAGTTTTTTCTCAGCAAAAGAAACAATAAGAGAGGTAAATAGGGAGCCTACATCATGGGAACAAATCTTTACTCCTCACACTTCAGATAGAGCCCTAATATCCAGAGTATATAAAGAACTCAAAAAATTAGACAATAAGATAACAAATAACCCAATCAACAAATGGGCCAAGGACCTGAACAGACACTTCTCAGAGGAGGACATACAATCAATCAACAAGTACATGGAAAAATGCTCACCATCTCTAGCAGTCAGAGAAATGCAAATCAAAACCACTCTAAGATACCATCTCACTCCAGTAAGATTGGCAGCCATTATGAAGTCAAACAACAACAAGTGCTGGCGAGGATGTGGGGAAAAGCGTACACTTGTACATTGTTGGTGGGACTGCAAATTGGTGCAGCCAATTTGGAAAGCAGTATGGAGATTTCTTGTAAAGCTGGGAATGGAACCACCATTTGACCCAGCTATTCCCCTTCTCGGTCTATTCCCTAAAGACCTAAAAAGAGCATGCTACAGGGACACTGCTACATCGATGTTCATAGCAGCACAATTCACAATAGCAAGACTGTGGAACCAACCTAGATGCCCTTCAATAGACGAATGGATAAAAAAAATGTGGCATTTATACACAATGGAGTATTACTCTGCACTAAAAAATGACAAAATCATAGAATTTGGAGGGAAATGGATGGCATTAGAGCAGATTATGCTAAGTGAAGCTAGCCAAGCCCTAAAAAACAAATGCCAAATGTCTTCTTTGATATAAGGAGAGTAACTAAGAACAGACTAGGGAAGAAGAGCACAAGAAGAAGACCAACATTAAACAAGGATGAGAGGTGGGAGGGAACGGGAGAGAGAAGGGAAATTGCATGGAAATGGAAGGAGACCCTCAGGGTTATACAAAATTACATACAAGAGGAAGTGAGGGGAAAGGGAAAAATAATACAAGGGGGAGGAATGAATTACAGTAGAAGGGGTAGAGAGAGAAGAGGGGAGGGGAGGGGAGGGGAGCGGGGATAGTAGAGGATAGGAAAGGCAGCAGAATACAACAGACATGAGTATGTCAATATGTAAATCAATGGAAGTGTAACTGATGTGATTCTGCAATCTGTATACGGGGTAAAAATGGGAGTTCATAACCCACTTGAATCAAAGTGTGAAATATGATATATCAAGAACTATGTAATGTTTTGAACAACCAACAATAAAAAAATACATAAAAAAAGATATTAAGCATTTTTTTCATATGTTTATTGGCCATTTGTATTTCTTTTGAGGACTGTCTGTGTAGATCATTTGCCCTTTTTTTTGATTGTATTACTTGTTCTTTTTTTGTTAAGCTTTTTGTGTTATTTACATATGAATACTAATTATATCTAAGATGAAAAAAAATGTAAAGATTTCCTCCTATTCTGTAGTTTGGCCCTTTCCTTTATCGTTTTCTTTGCTGTGCAGAAGCTGTTTAATTTTATGTAATCCCATTTGTCAATTCTTGCTTCTGTTTCCTGGGCTCTTGAAGGCCTATTCAGGAAATCACTGCCTGTGCCAATCTCTTGAAGTGTTTCCCTGATGTTTTCTTCTACTACTTTCAAAGTTTTATGCTTGACATTAAAGTCTTTGATACATTTTGAGCTGATTTTGGTGCAGGGTGAGAGATGGGGGTCTAGTTTCAATCTTCTACATGGGGATATCCAGTTTTTCCAGCACCATGCGTTGACAAGGCTGTCTTTTTTCCAAAGTGTTTTTGGCGACTTTGTTAAGAATCACTTGGCTGGAGATGATTGGGTTTATTTCTGGATCCTCTATTCTATCCCACTGGTCTAAATGCTTTTTTTTAATGCCAATATCAGAGTTTTTTTTAACTAGTTCTATAGTATATTTTGAAATCAGGTATTGTGATGCCTGCAACATTGTTCTTTTTGCTCAAGATTGCTTTGGTTACTTGAGGTCTTTTATGTTTCCATACAAAGTTTTGGATTGCTTTTTCTGCTTCTGCAAAGAATGTCACTGGTATTTTAATGGGGATTGCCATGAGCCTGTAGATGACTTTCAACAGTATAGACATTTTAACAATAGCCATTCTCCTAATCCATGAACACAGGAGCTCATTCCATCTTCTAGTATCTTCCTTTTCTTTCTTCAGTGTTTTTTGGTTTTCATTGTAGGGGTCTTTCACCTTCTTGAATAAGTTTATTTCCATGTATACCTTACACTCTTAACTACCAATTCTATAATGCTTTTGAAATAAGAAGAAACAGATGTATGGGTGTGAACATGCACACATACACACAAACACCCATCTTGTTTGCTTTAAAAAAGACAAATGTCTTGTTTACTACAAATTAACTTCTGGACCTAAAGTAACTATTATGCTAGTTGCTTCCTTCAGAGAGACCAAAATATAAAACAAGAAAGTGAACACACACACACACACACACAACAAAACCTGTCTAGTGTGGGCTCTTTATGGTCATTGTTATTATGAACAATCTACCAATGGTCATTAACACTACTAATTATAATAAGTTGAAAATTATTGTGCACCTACTATGTGCCATGCATTCTTATCAATAGAGCTATTGTCATTATTGCTACATAATTATTGATAAAAACCAATTAGTTATAAATATATTAACTGAGAGGCTAAAATGTGAACCTAGGGGCTGGGGATGTGGCTAAAGCGGTAGCGAGCTTGCCTGGCATGTGTGGGGCACTGGGTTCAATCCTCAGCACCACATAAAAATAAAAGAAAGATGTTGTGTCTACCAAAAACTAAAAAATAAATATTAAAAAATCTCTCTCTCTAAGAAAAAAAGTGAACCCATGTAAATATATATATAAAATACACACACACATATATACCATATGTATATGTACATATGTACATACACACACATATATACATACATACACATACATATATGTGTGTGTGTATATGTATATATGTGTGTGTATATATATATATATATATATATTTGTACTATAAATTTAACTCAGAGGTACTTTGCCATTGTGCTGTACCCCTAGCCCATTTTTAAAATTTTACTTTTACTTTTTAAAAAAATTTTGAGACAGGATCTGGCTAAGTTGCTTAGGACCTTGCTAAGTTGCAGAAGCTGACTGGGAACTTGTAATCCTTGTGCCTCAGCCTCACGAGTTGCTGGGATTACAGGTATGTAGTACCACACCCAGAGTGGTATATTCTATGAGCACTACACAGAAAGTATTTTGTATGGCTCAGGATACAGGACTGATGTAGTCTGATGGGGACAGGAAATCCAGTGAAATCCAATGCATGAAATTCCCTGAAGATTGCAAACCTGAGTGAGCTGTCCTCCAGAGGCCCATCTGAGGTTGGTGACAGCCTAGGTTACAGTGTGCAGCAGCAGAGCTGCCTGTTAAGCAAAATTTGCTACCATTGATTTTAACTTAGTGTCATTACACTAAATGGAATACCCAGTTAGTGCTATTCTTTAAAAAGCAGAGTAATGGTGCTAGGATGGATTCAAAAGTGGAAATCCATGACCTGACCTCAAACAGTCGAGTATCACAGATGGATGTCACGTGACTGACTTCAGTAGAAGGGACTAGGTAAAAGGAATTTGCAGAAATGCTCAACACACCCAATTTACTAAGTGTTTATAATGCATGCACTGATTTTAAATTTCATGTGTTTGTTTCACACTATTAAACTCCACACCTAAAGGCACACTGTGAAAATGTTTTAAAACAAAAAGTTCGAGGAAGTTCAAATTATTTTGATGATTTTAGAATGTCATCTGAATGTCAGTATTTTTATAAAGAAATCCTCTTCCTCCCCAAACTCCTCCTGTTCCTCCTTTTCTTTCTTTAAATATGGCCTTCACCAAATATGGCTATATCACCAGTAAAAGCAGTTTTTTTAATTGTTATGAACAAGCAAGGGGAATTGTTGGGAATCTGAAGACAAAACTGCATGGACTAGTCAGAAGAGCCACACCCTGCCCCCTGCAAGCCTGTGAAATAGACCACTGCATGGAATTTGGTGGGAGAACCCAGGACCTGAGGGCGCTACAGTCAATATGATAGTTATGATGTGCTCGCAGATATCCGATCTACAAATATGTATCCTATTTATTAGCTCACAGGTTGTGGATAGTGTCAGACCCACACTTTCTTTTTTTTCTGGGGCATATATTAAAGAATAACATCTCCCCGGGAACTCATAAATCCTTAGCTCTGGATTGATTCACATTGGGAGGGTCCTCTCCCCAAATTCATGCACCTTCTCTAATTTGTCTTCAAGACAGTTCCTACCTATAGCTTCCAGAGGGCCTAAAAGCAGCTACAATGTTCCTTCAAGATTAGAAGACTGCAGACAAAAGGTCACGATGAAATACCCTGTAGTTTGACCTTGAGTGGGTCCCAGCCTCCAGCACCTTGAGACACTTGAAAGGGAGTTAGGTCAGCCCACCTCTCACATGTCTGCTGCCTGGTTTCCTGCCCGCTGGTCACCTTCCTGAGCCTCCTTGCCAGGCTTCACTCATCCCTATATTTCTGTGCCAGTTCTTGCTGCTGCTACAGCAACCCACGCAGATGCCTGCAGGGGATCAAGCCTCCCTTCTGTGAAGTGCTCCAAGGTTCTTGGAGGAAATATGATATAAATCCCAAGCATGAATATGGAGTGGGCATAAATTGCAAGGTTTAGATGCAGTGGGAGGTAGAGATTGGCTCAAAGATGAACTCCACTTAGGCAAGAACCTGACCAGGCATCCTGATTTTGTGTTTCTCATATCCGCTGTGCAGGAGCAAGCTGGCTCCTTCATGGATGAAGGGGATCACTTCCTAACTCTGCATCTGCCACCAAGCCCACTTGCCCACTGCTCTCTGACCTACCTAAGCACACAGGAGAAGACCAAGAAGAACCATGAAGCAGTATGGGGCCCAGCCATACTCACTAATGGCACCACGTACCCCAAATAGCAACCTCCCTTGAAGAGCTAGTCAGTATCATGGGATGTATGGACCCTATAGGACTTGAGTGATTCCAGAGATTCATGCTCTATCCTTGGGTATTCCATTTATCTTTCCAGAGATCATGATTTCATGCTCCCTGGATAGAACCAATGATCTCTCCCTGCCATCCTTCTCTCAACTTGTATCCCCAGAATCCATTCTCTGATCCTGTTGACTAAACCCTTGTCTTTATTTCATCCAGATCCTAAATTTCACCCACACATCTCTTGTGTGCTTGTCTTACCTGACTAATTGGAAGACAGCCAATATGTTTGGCCTGCCATGTCCTCCTCTGCTCCAATCTCAATCCGTGTTCACATAACCCAGCCTTTGCCAGATGGTAAGGGGTTAAAGAGCTCATGGTTCAGGAAGAAGGATGAATGATGTGCACAAAAACTACTCAGTGAAAATGACAAGCTTAGTAAGAAAGCTGAAGCTGAGTGCTGATGGATTGAGAGGAGGAAGGGGCACCGTGGTTAGAGGAAAGACGGTATTGGATTTGAGTCTGTCCTGCAGATCAGATTAATTCAGACACGAGTTGTGGGAGGAGGCAGAGGAACAGGGGAATCACTACAGTTAAAGGCAGCAAAAGCCACCCAAATGAGTGGTAATGTGTAGAAAGTAGATGGCAAAAGTTAGGTGATTCATTTCGATAGATGTGTCCACTGTGTACCATTACATGGTCTAATTCATTGGTTCTCAAATTTTGCTGCATATTAGAATTGACTAGTAGGCTTCAAAAATCTTGATGTCCAGGCTACACCCCACAGAAAGTATGGCAGAATCTCCATGATAGGGGCTCAGGCATCAGTATTCTTTAAATGCAGCTAGGGTTCGAAGCAAGTGTTCTAAATCACCACTTTTTATATTCTAATATCCAGGCCAAACACCTGGGAATCTGGAAGTCTGGAGCAGGGCCTGACATTCTGCATCCCTTCTAAGGTTCTCAGATGGTGTCCTTGCTGCTGATCTCACACCACACTTTGAGTAAGTAAGGATGTGATAGGTAAGCAAATAGCTCAGCCATTTGTATGCCCTGGTGGAAGTCTTAAAAGGCAGCACTTTGAATTCACAAATGGTGCTTGCCTGAGACTCAATTAAAACCAATCCACATATACATAATAAGCACTCAATAGCCACAGCTTGATGACTTGGTTTTCATGCTGATCTGGGATGACAGAAAATTATTGAATAGCATTATTATTGAGTAGCATGTGAAGAATCAAGGTGCTGTGACTGTGACTCCAATTTGGAGCTCCTCATAGAAAAGGAGTGGGGGAGAGGGTGAAAGAAGTCACCCATTTATACATAAAATTGAACAGACCTCTGTTGTCCCTTTGATCTGCAGCTGTTGTACAAAGACTTGTATCCTAGGTGCAGAGACCACACTGCTCCCTATCAGGGAAACAGATGGAGGAATGCTTCGGTTTCATCACCTCTGATGCTGGTCACTGGGAAATCCTACCGAGTTTTTAAAAAGTGGCAAAAAGAATTTTCAAGATTTTTCTTTTAAATATTAAAAAAATCCTAGCAGAAACTTTATGGTTTTTTTTTAAGGAAATAGTGTTGATTAGTTAAACAATAAAGTAGGGGTTTTTTTTTGCTTTGGGCTGAATTATATTAGCTCAGAAGGTCTGAGTTGCAGTACGAATGTGTGTGTGTGTGTGTGTGTGTGTGTGTTGATATAAATATATTATATATATATATATATATATATACACGCAGATATGTACATATACTCTTTCATGTATAACCATTGAGGATGCTAGTCAAAATGTCTCAAAGAATGAAGTTCATTAAGGCAAGTGCAGGAAGGAGATGCCACTGTCCTATACATGCACACCTGGCCCATAGCCATGGCTTTTTATCTTTAAAAACACACAAAAGACTACTGCCTCGTTTATTCTCATCCTTCCTGGGAGGCAGATAAAATCAAGGTCCAATGTTCTTTCTTAGATGAAGTAACTACACAAGACACTCAGGGGCCCATCCACACCTACAGCCGGTTCTCTGCCATTTTCCCTAAGTAAAAAGCCATCACACTATTGGGGACCAGTTGTTGAGATCAGGGGGACAAAACAACTTAGGAATGATTCAGTCAGACATCCCTTTTTCTAAAAATATAGAAATCAAGACTGAACCAGGTAATGACTTGGCCAGAGCCACACTGAACCCCATTGGTAGCAGAACCAATGCTAGTTTGCTCCTTGGAGAGTTCACCTCCACTGGTAAAGGGAAGGCTCTCTGCTGCCCGAATTTCAGCAAAGGGAATAAAACCTGTGATTTGAATATAACTTGACTAATATATTACTCGTGAAGAATTTTCCATCTCTTTTCATATTCCCCAAAGCATATTTATGTTCTCCAGCTGTACCATTTGGAACCCTGAAACCAACTGCTGTTGCAATGAATGCAAATAACAAGAAAATGCTACTCTATGGATTTTCCCCAATCCGATCAATTTTTCAGCAAGTATAGCAAGCTCATAAATAATGTAGATGTTTTAAGCATATTTAGTTTAAATTAAGATGTTATACTATTTACCACTTGATTGATGGCCTTAAAATATATTGTCATTATTAGTGACAAGATATAATGAACAATTTATCTTGTGAATGGTGAAAATCAAACATCAATTCCTTGCCTCGACTCATTTCCAACTACATCAATATATTTTTGAAACCTTTTACATCTAGAATGGAGAGCTTCAAATGACCTGTTTTGCTTGTGATGCATGTAATACAACTAGTTACTTGAAATTCCTCTGAGGGGGCAAAGTGATCTTCTTTTGTAATATTTCAATTCACTTTTCAGAGCAGACAGATTGTTCTCGGAGGCTTCTCTTCTAATAACAGAGGTTACCCACTAATCAAATAGAGAAGGAATGACTAAATGCTTTAGAGAACAAAAGCACAATAAAACCTTTAGTCTTATATAGAAGTTATTCTCTTATATATCCTGAGCTTTGAGATCACCACTGCTCCCTGGCAGTATAAGTATCTGTTAAATAAGGTAATGTGGTTTGCTAAAATTCTTTTCTTTTCTTTTCTTGACTATACTTATACTCGAGATTCAACCCAGGGGTGTTTAACTATATTGTCTCATCCCCAGTCCTTTCTATTTCTATTTTTATTTTTTAAACTTTTGAGACAGGGTCTTACTGAGTTGCTTAAAGACTAAATTGTTGATGGTGGCCTTGAACTTGTGATCCTCCTGTGTCAGCCTCTTGAGAAGCTGGGATAACAGGCATGCACCACACCTGACTAAACTTTGTTATTCTTAAGTGTCCCTGACATAACATTAACTGACCAGACTAGAGCTAGACTTGGCATGAGCCAGTACTAACTGAACTATGGGAATATTTCCAACAGCCATCCAGTAATATGGTTTGTACCACAGACTGTTGATACAATTTACTTATCATTTATGCCCCTCTCCCCAGTCACTAACCCTCACCAACTTGACATAAAGACTGGATTTCCACTCCTAATCATGGACTGGAACATATGTAGCTCTCTCTATGGGTCCACCTGATCTGAGTTGATTGGGCTTTGAATTCAGCTTTAAGACAGAACCTGGTAACAAGAACCATCTGCAGATGAAGGCTAAGAATAAATGGAACAATAGTTAGTGATTTGATTTCTTAATTCCATTTTCTGAAGAACAAAACATCTGCCATCATCAAGCTTGATTTGATCTTCAAGGATGCAATACATAAAGAATTAGTGCTTTTCCTTTATAACAAGAAGGTTTAAGAGGAAAAGAATCAAGTTTACCTATTAAGTTATATAATGCATTTTTAATAGAGTGCCTAGTATATTCCCAAAACCCTGGGGAGACGTTGGACAAAAAAAAAATAAAAAAGAAAGAAAGATAATGGGTGATATACTGGGGTAACAGAGGAATAAACAGGCAGTCAAGTCTAATGGGTATCTGCCAATAGATAATGCTGCTCTTTGACCATAAGCAAGTTACTTATCTCCTCTTCTCCTGTTTCCTTGTCTATAAGATGATCCTAATAATAGTCCCCCTTTCTGTGTTCACCAAGAACTACTGCTTAATGACTTCAAGGTATTTTTTTTAATTCTTTCAGTTGTTGTTTTTGTTGGGAAGCACAAAAGACCACTAAGCACTGACCACCTCCTTCAAAGAACCTATGAATTGAGAAAGGCTCTCATTTGGAAGCAGCCAAGAGAAGTGTTCGATAAGCAGCTTTTAACACAGAAACATGTTTTCATCTGATTCCACCACGGAAAGTTGCCAAGACCTTTCTGGGAAGAGATAAGTCATTTTAAGATGACTGGCTCTTCATAATGGATATTGACAGTGTGCTTGGTTTTGTTGCTGGCCTGTATCAATGTGACCACCTTTCCCAACACCAGCACATCCAGTCTCAGGTCCTCTTGAAGGAAGTGGGAAGGGACCCAAGCAAAAGATGGCGAAGGCAAGCTTGCCAGAAAGTCACAAATAGCTTCATGGGTTTAGTCATCCACATAGTGGAAAGCATGTGTTATTTCCAACTAACAACACAGAATATCCATGGCCCAGTGAAATGATTAGAGAAGATACCAAGAGGCAGATCTAAGGCAGAAGAAGGACTTGGCTGGTGAGGAAGAGACCTGGATTGGCAGAAGCCTACTGAGCAGACCTTGGGGCATGTTAATCCCTCCATATTCAATACTGATCAGATCTCAGCTAACACAGCTTCCTATTCTAAACACCCCACTTAGAAAATGCCTCCTAAGATATTGAGGGGTCAGAGACATGTTAGGTGAACAACATGTTTCTAGGGTTGCATCTGCCCTGCAGGAGAAAGCCAGGAAGGAACATGGCCCCAGAGTTTGGAACTGGAAGGTGGTCACCAGAAAGTGAGAAAAGGGATGTTAACAGGTGTTGCTCCAAAAATCCAGGAAAGAAAAATAAGGGACAGATATTCCAAAGAGTCTGGTCAGATTATTGAACAAATGCCCAAAGAATGCAGTGGAAATGGACTACTGCAGGAGTAGTGAGCTTCCTCTCCTAGAGGAACTTAAATTTCTCTGAAGTATCTGGTAAAATGGATGCTGGCTTATTCCATAAAAAAGACACAGGTGTAGGGCTGGGGATGTGGCTCAAGCGGTAGCGCGCTCGCCTGGCATGCGTGCGGCCCGGGTTCGATCCTCAGCACCACATACCAACAAAGATGTTGTGTCCGCCGAGAACTAAAAAATAAATATTAAAAATTCTCTCTCGAAAGGATGGGAGAGGAGCGGAGGAATAGGGAGGATAGGAAGGGCAGTAGAATAGAATAGACAATATGATTGATGTATGTACATTCCATGTATGTATTATATATCAAAATGCAATCTACTGTCATGTATGACTGAAAAAATAAATAAAAATTTAAAAAAATTCTCTCTCTCTTTAAAAAAAAGATACAGGTGCATTTGGGGGAACAAATTTGGGGATGGAACTAAATGACTCTTAAGGTGATTTCAGACTCTGAAGTTTGATGGTTTTATAAAAAGCTAAAGTTAAAAAAAAGGCAAAGACTTGAGAGAGGAAGATGAGAAATTTTGTAATTAACAACATCTTCTAGTATTGAGTTACTGATCAGAGCAAAAATAAAAACAAGTCTGATAGGACCCAAATCAGTCATGGGATATTGATTTTGTGAACCGGAATTCTTTTTCCTAATTTGACAGTAGCTTCTTCAGTTTGGGATTAGAATGAGAACAGATGAAGTTATCCTTGCCTATGTTGAATACCTCCATCTCCCCAGCAAGTTGGAGGTGGAATTCACAAAACTCACTTAACTCCCCAAGATTGGGGAATGATGTGGCTTGCTCTCCCAGCTGGCCCCAAACGGGATGTCCAGCAGGCTCTCCCAACTCATTTAACACTGAGGCTTTTCCTTGTGTCCAGGAGAACTTGCTTTAGTCACCATGACCCACTATTGCTATCCCTGGGCAAACAGAGCTACTCCTTATGATTTTTCTTTACTCTGCTTTTAAAGAGTCTTCAAACATTACTTTCTTGAGGAAACCATTCTGGACTTGTTATAAAGAGATCTGCTTAATAAAAGCTTTTTAAATTTTTTTTTTAAAAAATTGTTCTGATACACGACAGAAGAATGCATTTCAATTCATTATATGCAAATGGAGCACAACTTTTCAGTTCTCTGGTTGTTCACTATGCACAGTCATTCCATTCATGCAATCATACATATGCCTAGGATAATGATATTAATAAAAGCTTTTATAACACTTATACTTCTCACCCTAGGATTAAACAGTTGATTATCTTTTCTCTTTCTTTCCTGGCAGGATGAGGGCAGAGACAGGCTGTCTTAGCCATTGCCAGATCATGTACACATAGGTGCTCTGTAGCTATTTACCACATTATGGGGATAGTAAAGTGAAGAGAAGGGAGAAATGGAAGGGCAAGTCAAAGCAGGAATGAGAGAGTCCTGGAGAGACAGGACCATCATAAATCAAGGATTCCCATACTGCAAAACTAAGAAATGAAGGCAGCATAGTGTCTTTTCATTGCCATAGAGAAGCCAGAGGAAGTAGGTTATTAAAAATTTGGGTAAGATATATTTCCCAATGAGATTATTTTCAAAGAACATATCTTCAATTAGATACATTTTCAAAATGTGAGCTTTATTTTTAAAAATGTCATTTTCTATCCTACAGCACACCAAGCTATCACACTTCAGCACAACTTGGCTGGATTTGACAGAACTGTTACCTTGAGCTATTTTCAAGAGAGAAATGATGCTTTTTCTTCAAATGTTTGTATTTTCTAGGAAAACATCACATACAATTGGCCCTCTGTATCCATGGATTCCTTAGAGTCAAGCAATTAGGGATGGAAAAATATAAGAAAAAGATCATATCTATACTAAAGATGTACATACTTTTTGTTCCTTGTCAATATTTCCTAAAAAATACAACAACTATTTACATAGCATTTACATTGTATTAGGTGTTATAAGTAACTTAGGGATGTTTAAAGCCTTTGGGATGATATGTCAAGAGTATAAGTAGACAGTTCATCATTTTATATAAAGACTTTGGGCATCTGTGGAGTTTTATATTCAAGACGGGGGGAGGATCCTGGAACCCATCATCCACAGATCCCAAGGGATGACACACTTAACTTCTCATTATCAGTTCACATGGAAGATGAGATTGATTGCAGGGTCTCATCCCAGATTCCTGGGAGTGGAGAAGAGTGGGCACTGTTGGCCTGGGAGACAAGGCAGGACTTGGGCAAGTTCACGAGGCTGTAGGCACCAAGAGGAAGCAGGACACTCAGAGAGAGGGGCATCCTAAGGAAGCACTCCGACAACAGTAGGAAAGCAGTGTGGACGGGGAGCCTGTTACACCACCATGGACAAAGGACTGAGGCAGAACAAAATAAAACAAGCCAAAAAAGCAAGCAAGAGCATGACCAAAGGGGAGGCATGGCATGTGGAGGTACTGCCCAAAGGAATGTGTAGCAGGCACAGGGGCAGAAAGGAGGGAACTCCAGAGAGGAAGCGGAAGCAAATGCTAAAGCCTTCCACTTGGCTCTTTTGCTGTTGTTTGGAGGCAGTGGGAGGTCTGTGTGGGGAACAGCTCTGTGTTCACTGATCACATATAGTGAGACCAGGGATGGGCAAAGGAGGAAGGGCCCCCGAAGTGATGCATGTAAATGAACCACAACCTGCTGCTGCTAAACAATGAATAAATAGCTCCTAGAGCTGATAGAGTCTCCAGTGGTGCTGCCCAGGGAGGGTGAGTCATGGCAGAGGCCCCGTTGGAACACCAGGGATGTCTTTGTTCATTCAGGTGTCAGTGCTTCTCAAACTCTGATAGCCTACAGACTATGTTTCTGTAGTGGGGCCTGAGATTCTAAATCCCAAGTGACACCAATGCTGCTGGTCACTGGACCACACTTTAAGTAGCAAGGGCCTAAACTATGCATAGGGTCACCATTTCCTAATGCATGGTGCCACCTGAGGGTGGCGTCTTTCACTCCTCACCTACCACAGAGGTTGTAAAGCTGGTAGTTGAGTATTTTTAAAACTGTCAGAATTAGTGTCTAACAGTAAAGAAGCTATCTGTAAAAAAATATAAACTATGGGGCAGTGTGTAGCCACTGTTCCCTCATTGAAACCGTCCATTAGAGCTGAGTGGCGGCTGCCTCATGTAGATGGGGGCATGTTCCACGTGCACCACGGTCTGAAGCACTCTCACGTTGATCTTCAGTGTTCACATCCTTGTTCTAGTTCCTTCCTGCATTTGTGTTTGTGAATTCTGATATATTATTTTAAACCAAGATGCACTCCATTTATTGGAAGAATGTTTTGCTTCCAGTAAAGTCTCCAATTTGGAGAGCTACCTCTCTCGGAGTTAGAATAGAAGCAAGTTCACAAAGAACACAGTTTCTGTTGCAGGGTGAACCCTGTCCATTTGCAGATAAGGGGGCCAAAAGTGGATAGCTGTATAAACAGTAGCGTGATCAGTAGGCCTACACATCAAAAGGTGGACATGACATTCTCAGAGTGGCCCAAATCGAGCAGCTGACCCTGTTCAATGATAATGGGTGAAGGAATCCAGGCAGTGATTTAGAAGTTGAAACCACAGAAGATGAAAATCAAACAGGTCATGGAGAATTGAATGGGAGGGGAAAGAGTGAATGAAGCTAGGGAGAAAGGAAGAAGATAGTGCATCTCACCCAAGACAGTGCTTAGGAACTGGGCAAATTTGGGAGCCTCTGACTTGAAAACATTAGCAATAAAAGCAACAGAGAGAACACACAGAACCACCATCATCCCTTCCTCCTCCCTGCAATCCTGGGACGTGCTAGCCCGCCTACTGGTTTGATTTGCAGTGTTTACTTACATTTTTCTATTCCTCTTACATATTTCTCTCCCCCACACGTATGATTTTGAGAAGAAACTCAGGGGAAAATGTTTTCCTTGCATAATTCTTTCATGCTTTTGTTGATACAGTATCTATAACACCAACAGAGTCTTCACAGAGAGAACATTCCTGCCTTTGTTATGGAATTGAAAGATCTGAATTAAAGTGCAGGCAGTAATGTGCCAGCGAGACTCCCCAGCACCTCTCATCAGGAGAGGAAACCTCTGGGGCCCCTGCCCACTTACAGGAGGGCAGTTACCCTTTGAGCCCCTTGTAGCGCCCTCTACAGGCTACCTGGGCCCAGTTCTCCAGCAATTCACCTGGGCCCAATTCTCCACACAGGTGCTCTCAGGTATTGAAAATGGCCCTTTCCTTCCTCCTTTGATCAAAACTTATCAATCATGAGTTCCATTCCTCTATGACCCTGGTTTCTGAGTTTCCAGGTGACTATTGAATATAATATTCATCTTGCAGTCAGAAACTCTGAGTTCAACTCTAAGCCCTGCTACTTTGTAGCTGTCTAACCTAAGAAAACTTAGCCTCTCAGAACATCAGTCTCTTCCTTGGCACACTGAGGATAACAATATCAACCTGGATGGCTGTTATGCTTACTGCACAGTCGGCATCTCAGAGAATGGAGGTTGACTTCTTAAAGAGAGAAACGAGACATTAATTTCAGCATACACTTCACTAAGAAGCTCTAGATATAAGGCTCGAATTTTCCTTGAGCACACAGGTCTTAGAAGCCAGTTGTGTGACTCACCATCATTTAGACTACTAGCTCTTTGGGACAGGACTTGTAACTCCTCAAGTTACCTCCTTTCCCAAGGCAAGAAAACCAAAGCCTGTGTGGGGAGGGGGCGCTGCAATAGCCCGTGGCACTGTATGCACAGGGATGATGCCTGGTAATAGAATAAATTGCTCATTACAGATGAAGTCATGCAACCACGCCATATTCTTTAGCTCTCCAGTAGGGGCTTTCACAGATGGAGGAATTAGTTTAAAAGATAAGAGTTCTGGGGGACTGGAGTTGTAGCTCCGTGGTAAAGCACTTGCCTTGCAAGTGTGAGGCACTGGGTTCCATCCTAGCACCACATAAAAACAAATAAAGGCATTGAGAGCATATACAACTAAAAAAAAGAGTTTTTGATCTTTAGTTTTTAATCACTTTGCCCTGATTAATCTAATCATCACTTTATTTGTGTATCTGCTTGTTTTTCCTATGTGGGAGATGGTGAGATTCTTAACAAAGATGTAGGAAATGGTGGTTGGAAAGATACCAAAGTCCATATTTTTACTTAAAACAAGTCCATATTTTACTTGAAACAGTTCATATTTTTTTTACATACAAACAAAATATGTGCATGATATTCCTTGTTGAACAATATGTAGGGCTAATAAAATCATAGTCCCCTTTAAGGGCGCATCCCCAATAACCCAAGGACCTCCCATGGTGTTCCACCTCTTAGGTTCTGCCACCTTCTAATAGCACATTCTGGGGACCAAGCATTTGACCCATAGGCCTCTGGGAGCCCTTTAAGATCCAAACTACAGCATCACCCTTCATCATCCTCCACTTGGAGATCCACATGGCAGATTGAAGACAGGCCTCATACATGGCTCTTCCTCCTGAAAAATTGCTCCTACTATTGAGTAGACACCCAATAATTATTCCATTCTATAACTCATCTACCTTTGCCTTCATACTTACCTATAATTCCTAACCCTAATAGCTGGTAGAATTTTTAAAAGGCTTGCAAATGAATGTCTTAGGGCAAGCCTAATTGATATTTGTAAACATTCTGATAACATGTAATGTGTAAATATTTACATAATAATATATTGGTAGGTGGATAAAGAGGGGGATCCTGTTAGCTCTAATACACCATATATTACATGAGTTGTACGATATAATATGATATATTGATACCATATGAGATGTAAATATGGGTGCATGGATGGATGGAGAGTCTTACGGCCTCTTTTGCTGGTATCATGAGGCAAGTGTTCTAAGAGTTGCATATAGCTTTGGAAATGACCAATAATTTGGAAAAGAAAAACAGATTTACTTAGGCTCAGGGCTTTGCTTCTCTGTTCCTTTCCTGGCACTCAAAGTCCGCACTAGCACTGCGAGGCGGGGCCACCCAAGGAGGATGGAGCGGCTGCCAGCGCCTCTGGCCTTGCTTGCTGAGAAAGGAACAAATGAGCAGGTGCAGTTTTATTATTTTTTTAAAAATTCAACCCAGACATACAGAGGTGTCAGGAAACAGAGCTCGCTGCCAACATGAGCCTCCTTAAAAAGTCCCCTGGGCCCATGGCTGTCTTGACACACCTTGATGATGGCAAAGAGCCAGCATCTCTTCCCTCTCCACCTCTGCTGCTTCCAACAGTCTCCCTTAGCATCCCACCACCACTTGCCCCTAAGACACACACAGACTTCAACAAGGGAGTGGGCAGAGCCCTGGAAAGTGACTTCATGTCCAGTCTCTTCTAGGTGCAGTTCAGGAAGGCAAAGGGGTAGGTAGGCAAAAGTCTTGGCTCTATAGGAATAGGAAGGAATAACGTAATATTTTAAAGCTTTAGCCCATGTGTAGTTCACTCCCTAAGCCTTTTCCTTAACCATATCTCACTTAAAAGAATGATGTCCAGATGTAAATTTTGTATTCCATAACCTCTTAAATACCCTTTATTTTTATTTATTTACTTATTTATTTTGGGTACTAGGGACTGAACTCAGGGGCACCCACTGAGCCACATCCCCAGCCCTATTTTATTTGTATTTTATTTAGAGACAGAGTCTCCCTGAGTTGCTTAGCACCTTGCTTTTGCTGAGGCTGGCTTTGAACTTGCCTCAGCCTCCCAATCTGCTGGGATTATAGGCATACACCATGACCAGTCTCTCTTAAATATCTGTTATTATTATTATTTTTGTTCCAGGGATTGAACCAAGGGGGCACTTAACCACTGAGCCATATCACCAGCCTATCTATCTATCTATCTATCTATCTATCTATCTATCTATTTTTTAATTCAACACAGACATACAGAGGTGTCAGGAAATAGGGATGGATATATATATATATATATATATATATATATATATATATATATATATAGAGAGAGAGAGAGAGAGAGAGAGAGAGAGAGAAACAGGGGCTCACTAAGTTGCTGAGATTAGCTTTAATCTTACAATCCTCCTGCCTCTGCCTCCAGAGCCACTGGGATTACAGGTGTGCACCTTGGTGCCCAGATTTTAAATACCTTTTAAAACATCCCTCTTATGTCTCCTGCACCCCCACACCAGGTCCTGACAGAGTACATGAGGGAGATGTACACAGGGGCCTAGTGAGAAACCCCTCAGGTGGGCAGAGAGAGCAGCCTGCTGGGAACTTCTATGTCCTAATCCTTTCTCTGCCAAGGTCCAAAGAAACACTTTTTTAATGCATTGTCTCTAAAAACCTGGTGGTAGCTGGGCAGGTGCAGTGCAGCCTTCAGTGTGGGGGAAGATGAAAGATGCATGGACGGCAAGATGGAGATGGTCACTAGTAATCTGCATTCCAGGCCCAGGGAGTGGCGTTACTGCATAGGGTTGTGGAGGTGGGGAAGTCCCTTCAGCCAGTTTCCCCAGCTTCCTACCAGCAATCAGGGCTGTAGAGACTCCCAGGACAGCCTTGGATGCAAGTGAAACACAGGAGCAAGAATGATGGTGGTGGTGGTGTGGGGGTGAGGTGGGGAGGGTGTAAGGCTCAGCAGGAGCTGATGGTGGTGTGGAGAAATGAGAGAGGACAGTAAGAAAATAAACACACAGTCTGTTGTGGTTTGGATATGTGGTGTCCCCTAAAATCTCATGTGTGAGACAGTCAAGAACATTCTGAGATGTGATAATCAGGTTATGTGAATTGCCACCTAAGTGGATTAATCCACAAATCTGGATTAACTGGATGGTAACTGCAGGCAGGTAGAGTGTGACTGGAGGTGGTAGACACTGTGGGCATGCTTTGGGGATTTGTATTCTGACCCTGATGAGAGAAGAGCTCTCTCTCTCTCTCTCTCTCTCTCTCTCTCTCTCTCTCTCTCTCTCCTTCCTGATGCCATGTCTTCCTCCTCTAAATTATTCTTGTCAGATCTTTTGGTCACAGAGACAAAAAGCTGACTAAAACACAGAGCTCACAGCAAGCAGGGAAATTGGGGAGCACTTTCGGAGGTGAACTTTGAAGACCAGCCCCGTGAAACATGATTATTATTTTTAACAGAAGGTTTGTTTTATATTTCAACAGCCTGACTCATGTGCAAAACAAAAGTATTATTTTAAAGAGAGCCTTTAAGAAATCTTTTTAAAGCCAAAACATTTCTTCCCAAGTGAATGAGGGGTGACAGTACCATGTGAAGTGTTAGAAAATCTGATAGATGGGAGAGGGGGGTGTTCAAGTGCAATTCTTGGCAGGTCTAAAACCTGGTGACACTCCCCTTCCTCCTGAATCCAGCAATTCTTCTGGCAGATTAAACTGAGTCATTGTCACCAATACAAATGGATGGCAAAGGGCACGTTTCCCAGAGTCCAGGAAAACCGCAGTGTCTCAAGCTTCCCTCCCAAACCACTTGATCAAAAACCCCTGACTTTAATTTTCTTTTCCTATTGTTTCCCCTTTCTCCTGTCTGGTGACATTTTCTTTTCACTCCCCAATTCTTCCCAAGTTTTCTTTTCATTTTGAGCCAAGTTTGTCCTATGTGGGTCACTAATTGGTCTCTATGCTACATTTTCCAAGACCAATTTCTGTTTATTTACCCATTCTCTATTCCTCAGGCTCAATTATTTCTGGTAATTACTATTTTAATATTTCCTGAGAACAAAACAGGGCTCAGGACGCCAATAACTTCTCTGTCTCCTAACTCTCTATTTCATTTAAAAGCAAGTTCCTGTGCAATCCTTATCCCACATCGCCAGTCTTGGCCACTGCTTAAGGCCACCTACTCCTTCTATGCAACTTTTTAAGTTGTAATTTTCCCCTCCATCTCTGGACTACAAGGTGATGTTCACCCTCCACTTCCCTCCTCACCAGTCAGCCCAAACGGCTGATTTAGTTCGGGTACCCCACAGATAAATAAACCCAGCAACACATAAATCTGCTCTGAGTTTCAGCATCTGCCTTCCTTAGGTGATAAAAATAATATGTCTCCCTGGGAATGTGATTGATGGAACCAAGATTGCTTTTAGAAATCAACAAACCAATAAGCGGGGGGGGGGGGGAAGAAAAGAAAGAAAGAAAAAAAACCTCAAAAATAAAAGCTACATTGTTGAAAAGCAAGGTAGGTCCAGACAAAAATTTTCTTGGATGCCTGCATATACAGAGTTAGATCCTAAATCCTAGGTGCCCTGATGGAAGGAGTCAAGCCTACCATTCCCTCAAGTCTGAGTTCTTCCAGAGGCCAGAAAGGGGATGGCTGGGACCTCTATACCTGCTACACAGGTCTCCAGGGATTTGGGGTGGCAGATGATTTTCATATTTTTCATGTTCATGTGAAGCATGACATGTTTTCTAGTGAGAAGACTGGACCAGTGGGTTGGTTGCCCTGTTGAAATATGTGTATTTTCAACAACAGTCCCAGCTATGTCATAGCACTGACTGTATACTGGATTTAACTCACAGAAAGCATATTCCCCAAGTATGCAGACATTTCTAAATTATGCACTTTTTATGCTCTTGCATGAGAGTGATGAGAGGACCCATTATTCAGTTCCTCTGACACTTTGTCACTGGGATCACCCCTTCAGTTGGCACCTGCCTCACCTGGGAGCATAGTGGGAATGCAGAATTCCAAGACCCTCCGACACCACTAACTGGAATCTTCATTTTAACAAGATTCCCAGGTGATTAGAATTTGAGAAGCATAAGTTTAACTTGATAAAGTTTGCAATGCTTTTTAAAGGAAAATAAAGCCCCCCTAATGGACAGAAGTGTTGGATCATATTTAGATAATGGCTCTAGATGCTCATTTGGTTTCTAGAGATGCAGTTTTGCCCTTATTGGAATCGAAGACAACAGCTGTATCTCTTCTCCCATATCTTCCCTACCTATCTCTTTCCCGGTTTCAGTGAATTGTAACTTTCTGGAAATTTAATTTTGAGGAAAGCTACCATTGAGTAAGGTGAGCAGCCAGCAGGAAAGATGAGAACCCTTGAGGACACCGTCTTGTTAAGTATTTCCTGGCTGGGAAACATCAATTAACATATTTCTCAAAACTGAACCAAAAGGTAGATCCTGCAAATTATTTCAAATTATGTAAATAGATTGAAATAACACTCCAATGATTGCTTCTGATGAGAAGAGTCTAATATGCTAAACATTAAAAAAATTAAGTTGTATGAAAATGTATTTTGTGAGTGAAGTCAGTCATTTTTTTACCTACCACAGAGTAATTATGGACTTGAGCACAATTGGCAATCCAAGGCACTGGAGGGCTGTCTTAACCCTTGCGCGCAAAATAAATGATGTGATGCTAGACAGGCCGTTAGAGGTCTGGTGATTCAAGTTCCTCGTTTTATGTGTGTGACAGCCAAGACCCAGAGTTCCGAGCAGAGTTTGCATCAGAACTCAGTTCTTCATCCAGCCTCCCTTCACCCACCACTGCCCAACCCCTGGAATGCACCCTTCACACTTGAGTACAGCATTATTTTGCCGTTGAATTTCTTAGTCTTCTTCCATTGGTATTTAAAGACTTCAAAGGCAGAGGATGTGTCTTTTTCTGTATTCTAGCCCAGATATTGTCATAATATTATAGAGATAGTTCTGGTCAATGGTGGTTGGGAGCTGGCTGCAGGGGGACCAACTGCAGGGGGCACCTTGGAAACTTGTGGAGTGATGGTAACACTAGATGTGTTAACTGAGATGGTGTTGAAAAACATGGACATTTGTTTAAGCTCATCCAACTTGTGCACTTAAAAAAGGTGATTTTACTGGATGCAAGTTATGCCTTGATAAAGTACATGTTTTTACATATTATTTTTAGTTGTCAATGGACCTTTATTTTATTTATTTTATATGTAGTGCTGAGGATCGAACCCAGTGCCTCACACATGCTAGGCAA
The DNA here is from genome assembly GCF_964194105.1 of Spermophilus citellus. NCBI lineage: Eukaryota > Metazoa > Chordata > Mammalia > Rodentia > Sciuridae > Spermophilus > Spermophilus citellus. The sequence goes on from NC_138188.1 coordinate 40,546,838, forward strand.
GTGCTCTAGCATTGAGCCACAATCCAAGCCCCTATAAAGTTCATTTTTAAGTTAAAAAAAATATGGACCATTACTACATTTCGTTAATTTTTTGGTCTCATAATACACCATCAGGTTTGTCCTTGCCTCTGAGTATGCTGAATGTAGCCCGTGATGCCTCTCTACTGGGAATACTCCAAGAAATAGCTGCAATATGTTTGTTCAGAATAGGGGGCCATAATGGGTGAGTATACATTTTATGGGTAAAGTTTTTGAAAGGATGGACTCAGTTAATTAAATTACATCTTCATAGGTTGGAAGTCTATTATTTAAATAATGTCTTCACAGGTTGGGGATCTAACTCCTTTATTAAATGCCAGATGGAAGAAACTCTATTCTGGGAAGATATGGTTGATTGGAAGCGTAGTAACCAAGACAGTAGTAAGCCTTTCTTAATTCTCAAGGAAAAGCCCCCAGCATAAAGTGTAAAGGACTCAGGCCAGAGCCTCTAGGATTGGGCCTACTGTGGGCTTTTAATAATCCCTAGAGGCTTGAGATAATCTTGCAAAATTTTGAACACAAGTGATCCCAACCCCCACAGAAAGTCATGAGCAAATAGAAAAGAAAAAAAATAGAAAAGTTACTTCCCTAATTATAAGACAAACAATGATAAAAGCCTAGCATTTTAACATGACAAAAGAGAACACACTTTAATTAACACTGTCTGGCACGTAGCAGACATTTAATAAATATTTGTTGACTGATAGAGATTTAAAAAAAAAAAAAACAACAATGTTCCTGTGGTACTCAAAGATGAGGGAGACAAAAGTCAAAAACCTTATCTTCTCTGAAGGCAGCTCCTGTACATGACTGCATCTTAAAATTTTATAAAATGCCTTCTCTTCTTCTCTCCTTGGGGCACCTATGGAGTGAACCATTGTTACCTTTTCAAAACCAATTCCAATGGCCTGGGTTGCTGTCCCATTTGAATCATAAGCATTTAAACATATTCCTACCCACACTGCATCAGGTTCTGAGGACCAAAATGTCTCTCACCATTTTTGAGGCTTTACAATAGCTTCCCTCAATATCATTAGATCATTCTTGGATAAATAACATTACCAAGGGGAAAGACTTCTGCCTCTCTTCTGCCAAAATTTTCTGCCTGGCAAGGTTTGTCTTCCATTAAAAAGTGGATCTTAGCTTTGAATTTGGAGAGCAAAAGAAAATAAAAATCAGCTGAGAAAATAAAACATGACTTATATTGAGTGCCTTCTCTTCACAGATGAAGGAAGTGCTTTTGACAGTGGCCCATCTGTACTTGGGCTCTTACTTATCAAGGAGTCTGTTACTATTGGATTATTGGTCTCTGTCAACAGAAATAGGGAATCATTTATCAAACATTAATTTATTCAGCAAATATTTATGTGAGCCTATTTTGTGCCAGGTACTATCCAGAACGGTCACCATGGCCCTATGCCTGCTAAATCAAAGTGATGGCCATGCTCCCTCCATTTCCTGCACAGATGTTATTTCTTCTCCATGGTCTTCTGAATCACATTCTGCCTTTTAGCTGTACACAGGTCTCCAGTTATCAGTAGGTATAGTTGTTACAGAGAACAATCCCATTTCTAAGGACAGTGACTATTCTGGGCTTGTCACTTGGGATTGAGTTCAAACAAAGCTGATAAGGTGCTGCCCTCTTGGGAGTTGGCAGACAGTGATGGAGTATGAATCAGAGTTGGATGGTGGGATCCCCTCCATCCATGGAAGGAGGATCCAGGGAAGCGTCACTGATGCTGAAATTAGGAAGAAGAGAAGGACATCAGCTGAAGTTCTGGTAGAGGATTGACCTCTCTAGGCAGGAAGAGCCGTGTGACCATGGCATTGAGGCGAGAAGGATTTGGAGATCTGAAAGGAAGTAGAGTAAGGTGGACAAGGAGATGAGAGGGTACGGGGACCTTGGAGAGAAAGGCAGAGATTTTCCAGTCATGGTAAGGTGTTGGAATCTCTGAAATATAGAGAAGCCACAGGAGAATTCCAAGCAATCCAGCAAAGTATGTAGTCTGTTATTTTTAGATTCCTGTGGCTACTGAGTCAAAGTTCAGAGGTCACCAGAGGAGACCCTCCTCATCCTCCAGGTAAAGAATGATGGTGCCTAAGCTTGGCCAGTGGGGTAGAGAAGCTGCAGTGAGGAAGGAGAAAGGAACAGATTAGAGATCTGCTTAGGAGACAGAAATGGCCTTGAGTCTTGAGTCATCAACTAGAGGGTGGGGGAGATGGAGCCCCCAAGGATGATCCTCAAGGTCTGGCAATAGGGCAATGGTGGTCCTCATAGGTGTGGTGGAGATATTTTGAGGAGTGCGGTGGTGGTGAAAGGATCGAGATGCCCATTGGTTACTCTAGGATTGACAACATTCCACCTTCTCCACCAAAGGTGGTTGTTGATCTGGCCCTGCTTGAGGCTCATGACTTCTTTCCTTGCCTGCTGTGCCAATACCTAGCTCCCCTACCACCAAGAAGTCCCCTGTTACCCTTGTTCTCACTGTCCCCCCTCTGCCTGGGCACCCTCCCCACATCACCTGACCACTCTGTCTCACTTTTATAACAGCATATGCCTCAATTCCTTAAGGACACTGGTGTTGAACAACCCAGCCCGAGATAGGTACCAATTCACTGAGCTTCCAACCTTCTAGGTTACTGTGGCCCTGAGATCTGATAGATCTGAGTTTGAATCCAGATTCCTCCACATTTTAGCTGAATAAATGACTAATCCTCTCTATGCATCTTAGGCCCTCTTCTTCAAAACTGGCATGATATTTGGCTATTTTCATTGGATGTTGTGAAAATTGTCACAAGCCATCCATGGGCTGTGTGTGAGCTATGCACATTTGAACATAAGAGGGGACTGACTGGTCTGGCGTTGCGCGTTGATTGGGCTGTGCCACGCAAATGTGCCTTTCCTCTTGCTCTGCCTGTGATCCCAGACCACATCTGAGAAGGGTGTGACTTGTAAAGATGTCAATCAATCTGCTGACCATAGGACATCACCAAGCAAGACTTCACCCTTTGAAATCCTACCCCTTGCCTTATTTGGGTGGAATATTCTGTCGAATGTCTTTCCCCCAATAAATAAACAGGTGTGTTCTCTTTCTTCTTCCAATGTTATACAGCATGGAGTGACCCTTGGGGTCACTGAGCAGTCCCACCCTCGACCTTAGAAACTCATGTTCGTGTTTTGTGTGGTTTCTTCGCTGTTTCTCAAAGGAGCCAGCTCCTTTGAACCCAGCTCATCCCGCCAGCCTGGCCAGCTAGTGACAAAGAATACATGATGTGATCTTGGGAGAGTGCTGGGCTTCATAAATGTTAGCTCTCGTATTCCTGTTGATGTGTCTGTCTCCTCCACAGGTCCAGACCTCCTCCTCAGCAGGGATTATGGATTGATTTTTCATATCTCTGGGTCCTAGCACAGTTCTGGGCACATGGGATACACTCAAGAAATCGACAATCAATGAAATGTAGACTCCTTAGGATGATGATACCTTTGCCCATGAGCCCTGCCCATCCTGTATCACTCCCAGGTGAGAGAACCTGTTTCCCCCAAATCACCTTATTATGATTTACCATTTTCTAGAAGATTCTCACCTTAAACACCTACTCCTGGGGTTCCCTGTCTTTGTTGTTACTTGTGGCTGAAGGCCTTTCCCAGCCTGGCAGCTCCTACTGTCACTTGTCCTTCAAAGTCAACAGCAACCGATCCTATTCTCTGTACCTGGCCAGTTCCCCTCATGCTATCTCTCAAGGATTTCACCTGAGTTCATAATTTTTATTCTAATGCTTTTTATTATGTGATGGTTACTTGATGTATTTATATTTTCCATTTTGGTCTCTGGGTTCCTCAAGGACTGGATCTGGTTTTCATCTCTGTACCTCATTCTGCAAACTGTATCAAAACCATAGCAGGTGGTTGTGGAAATAAATACTTTTGTGGTCAAAGTGCACATGTTAATGCCAGGTGAGGCAGAAGGAAGAAACAGGGGTGGGGTGTGAGGACTCCAGGGAGAATGTTCACTCATTTGGTCACATATGGAAGGGAGATATTTAGGGGTAATTTGGACGGATGGGATTCAAGAGCAAGGATTAGTCTTATAGCCTATTTTCTATCCCTCTCTTCTTCCTCAAACCTGTCTCCTCCTTCCTATGGTATATAAATAAGCAAACTGACCTCTTCCTCTTGTTCACCATTCTCTGGGCTTCCTGCATAATGCAGAGGGTGTGCTTTCTCATAGCTTACCTCGCTACATAGATTTATATGTAGACTGAAGAATTGGGATTTTTTTCTGTTTCTCTTTGCTTCTGCATTTTATGATAGCGAAGTTCTATCATGCTCTGTATGTCCTTCTCTAACACTGACCTGGAGATATGAACTCATCACTCCACCCTTCAGACTGTCAAGACATTTGTACATTGCTGTTTTACAAAACATTATATCATATCATCACTGTTAACAAGGCTGGGATGATGCAAGAGCAGGGGCTGCTCCAATTTGTCCTTGCTTTCAATGCTCATCAAAATGCTTGGCATAATATAAACACTTGATAAGGGATGGATGGGTAGATGGCTGGGTGGATGGATGGATGGATAGATGGGTAGATGGATGGATGGATAAATTCGTGGATGGATGGAGGGATGGATGGATAGAGATGGAGAGGACAGAAGATAAACCCTTGCAGGTTGACCTATGCTCACTCCCACACATACCTCTATAAGCGTTCTGAATAATCAGCAAAACATTTTTTTCCAAAAAAAGCATTATTAAGATACCATAGGCTACAATGACAAAAAAAAATCCCTTGACTTATATTGATTATTTTCAGCTCTGCCATTTTCATTTAAGGACAGATTCTTTTGCAGCCACATGGAGGCTACAGCAAGTTGTTCCAGCCATTAGATATAGATATAACCATCTCCAGAGATGAAATGGCTATTTCCTCTTAGGAGAGAGGATGCCTTTTCCCCAGGTCTCATTGGCCAGAGCTGATTTTCCCATTCCCGACCACCCTCTGGCAGGGGCCTGTTCACATCTATAGGGATTGACTCTTGAGTGAGGGAAAAGGCCACCATCTTCCATGGGGGTAAGAGGTGGATGTCTGAAAAAAATACAGACTTTGTTGGTAGCAGGAAAGAAGTTGAATAGTCAGTCATCATTATCTGCTCTCAAAGTCTAAGTTCCCAATCAATCCTCTTAATTAAATATACACACCCTAGCAAGGCTGGAACGAACCGTTGCTCCTTCCTGGTCATGTGCAGGGTCTATGAAGGGCTAGGAGAGTCTGCCTGCTTGTTAGCAGCCTTGTTTCATTTCTGTTGTCCCTCCATTCTACAGATGCACAGCTGCTGTCACTCATCTGTCCTCCTGCAAGCTCAGCCTCCCTACACATCTTCAACCATACTTCAGATGCAGGAAGTATGTGGCTGCACCTGTCCCCTTCTACTGTCAAGTGCTCTTATTGTCAACATGGTCTTGGATGCAGTGCTCCACAGTGAGCGTGGGATTTTGAAGATGTGACAAAGTGACTTGCTACATTCCTGACCCAGGAATGTCCCAAAGGTCACTGTCCCCTTCTTCAGTGCCTGAGCTGTGGTCATCCCTATATCCAGGACCCTCTTCTGATCACATCTTGCTACGTGCTTTCACCCAGGTCATCCTTGAGCCAGATCACTCCTTTCTAAAGCAGTAATACCCACCATGATCTGTTTGCTTCCATCACTCTCCAACTGCCAAAGCCTGTGAGACATCACTTTAAATTGTGCTCTGGTGCCTCCTGTAAGCACGTCTCCTGCCTGCCATCTGTTCAGCTCCGGCAATGTGTCCAGAACTGCCTTGATGTCTTCCTCAGATTCACTTTGGTGCATGACCCACCCGACAGAGTTTATTTACATGGCTTCTGTTCCTGAGGATTGGATCTGCTCCAGGAACCCCGTGCTGGTTAGTGACTAGGAGCTGTCACTTGGTGTTTATTGGAGCATGTGTCACTGATTCAGAGGATGAACTTGATGACAACCAAAGGCCCAGATCTCATATCTCAAAAGGTAAGCACACTGTGCCGCGCATTGAAAATATTCTGCTTGTCTAAAACTTGGTGCTGGTTTACATCTCTCTGTTAAAAATAGAAAAGTTCCTTAACTTAGCCTCCCAAGTCCTATTTAGTATTTTAGGTGAAATGATCTTGCTTTGGCTTTAATCTGTGATCTATTCATGGACAAAGTCAAGAGTCTGCAAAGAAAAGTGGGGCATCTCTTTATTACCTGCTCCTCATGGCAGAGATACCTTAAAGACCATTAATGACCCATTTCTCATAAATGAAAGTGAGTGTTTATGGCACTCATCTTCAAGGAAGAGCTTTATACAATGTCGCCTCCAGCTGTGTGTGCGAATGTCTCGATGAGACCCACAGGAATTGCGACTGGAGATTTGAGGGCAGCCCCTGACCACTTCGACTATAACTTCTCATTAACAAATTATCGCTTAAAAGTTTAATGTCCAATTTTACAATAGACAAATGCACGCTTCAACAGAATCCATCCAAGTACTTCATTAACCTCCTTCCCAGCCACACCTTGGGGAACTCCAAGGCACCGCTGGGTTCTTGAAAGGAGGTTTTCTTGCTCAGAAAATAATGGTGACCCGTGTGTGAGTCCAAAGAAAGAAAACTCAGATCAAAATGAAAAGTAATGAAATATAGCAATGATTATCATTCGAACAAATTCAGTCAGAACATAAAACAGACTTTCTTTTAATAAGCTGAGTGACTTTAATATTGAGTGGTACCACTAAGGTCAAAAAGCAGTCAAAACTGTCCATGACCTTGGCGGTTTTAGGTGAAGACCACACTTTGCCTAATTCTCTACTGCGGCTGGGCTATGGCTATCCCTCGAGGTCCCTCCGGGGAACTATTAACTTCTTTTTGTTTCACCTCAGTTCAGCTTTTTGGCTTCAAAATTCTCAGATTTTGAACTTTAAAATAAATAGAAAAAAATGGCTTTGGGGTTTTTGTCAAAAGCCCAGGCTTTAAAGAACTCAGATCATAATGATCAGGGAAGATTGAGACTGTAGCCCAAGATAGGTTTTCCAGTCTGCCCACTCTCAACTCCAAGGACAGACCAGAGAGCATTTTCCAGGCTGGGTGGGGAGGGCTCAGAGGGAGGAGAAATAGGTGTAGGAGGAGAATGGAGATTTTACACATTGGTGTGTCCCTGGCTGGGGGTGAGGGTGGAGGATGGGAGCAAACTGCTGGGAGACTGGAGAACACGGGCCTTATGGACTGGTTCCTAGGTTGGTCCCAGTAGGACCGTCCACCTCATGCAGGTCTCTGGTGGGGCAGCCTTGCAGGGAATGGAGAGACAACTTTCCCCAACACCCCAGGGTAACTGCCTGCAGAGAGACAAACAGGACAGTCAACAGCTCCAAAGGGGCCGTGCACTGAAACAAGCCAAATAAACTTTTCCCCCTCTGATCAAAACCAAAACATTTTTATTTCTTTTTTTATATATGCCTTTTTATTGTAAACATTTCCCAAGAAGAATAGACTTCTCTAATGTTAGAAACAGCATCATTAATTACCAAAGAATCAATGTAAGCCACTAGTTGGTGAACACTGAAAGAAATTCATCTGAGGGTCTTCCCACTTCAGGCTGATGTGACACCCCACAGCACCTGTGTCCCAAGGTGTGCAGGGACACCTCTGTGTGTTCAGGTAGCTCCCTGTGCATGCTGGGTGAATGACCCTGACTCACCTAGCCAATGGGAACGGAGGGTGATGCTGGCCAATTAAACAGAGGAGAGGCTGCAGGGCGTGCCCAGGGGACATGATTGGAAATGTGTCTTAGCTTTTAAAAGGAGATTCAAGGAAGCCATCAGCCCCTTTCAGCTTCTGGATGTCTCTATGTGAGAAACAGCTGCTTAGAACTGTGTCAGCTACTGTCCAATTGAGAGAGGGTTTAGCTGGATGCCAAGAGGATGGAGAGGATAGGAGCAAGGAATCTGGCCTTGGTGCAAGTTGCTCAGTTTGACAAATGTGCGGCCTCCGCATGTGTGCCTACTTGAGATAATAAATCCACTTATTGTTTTGCATTGTTTACTTGTTTTTTTTAGAGTTCTTTTTTTTATTGGTTGCTCAAAACATTACAATGATCTTGACATATCCTATTTCATACATTTTATTCAAGTGGGGTATGCATTCTTATTTTTACCACGTGTACAGATTTCAGGATCACATGGAAGGGGACAGGAAAGGCAGCAGAATACTTGTTTGTTTTTACTTGTGACACTACTGCTCCATGTACATACTTAGCACATTGTATGATCAATAACGATTGATTGACTTGTTCCCTCCTCATTCTCCCCAGTCCTTCTCTCATCCACCTGCACCTTGTGAACAGCTTGAGAACCCAGACCAGGTGTTGGTTATTTATCTTTACATAGCCAACCCAGGGCGGTGAAAACATAGACACTCAATGAACTGATGCTGAACAGAATTTATTCTGCCATAAAGGAAGGGATGTTCTGAAACCTGCTACAAAGCCATCCTACATGAAATGAGCCAGACTTCAAAAGACCAAGGCTGTATGAGCCCACTTATATGAACTATCCGAACTGGCAAACTACAGAAACAGAAGGTAAAGCAAAGGTTACCAGGGGGCATGGAGGAGTGGGGAATGGGAAGCTGTTGCTTCAATCTGGCTGCAGCCCAATTGGATCCATCTATAAAATGACAATAATTTGCAGCCTCAGAATCAAACATTTGCTTTGGATAGAAAGAGGGTCTATCAGTTGTGACAGAGAATGCAATCTCTGAAAAAAATCAAGAGTCAGACAAGTGAAGACCATACTTCTTGTCCTCTGGGTAAGATGAAATGAAAGTAAACTCTTTTTTTTTCTCATTCCCCAAAGAGAAAGTAGTAGCTGAACTGACTTTTGAGTACCAGCCACCTAAATGAAAATCTTAATAATAATTAAAGAATCTGCAATCAATGATGGGAAGGACAAAAGTAGACAGCTCCCTAAAGTCCTAAAATAAAAGGATACTAGCCTTTTGGGGAAGTTGAGGAATTACTTGATAAGTAATATTTTATATAACCCCCAAATCAATCAATCAATCTCTCTCTCTCTCTCTCTCTCTCTCTCTCTCTCTCTCTCTCTCTCTTTCTTTCTTTCTTTCTTTCTTTCTTTCTTCCCAGGATTGGACCCAGGGAGCTTAATCCTTGAGCTACATCCCCAGCCCTTTTATATTTTACTTAGAGACAGGGTCTCACTACGTTGCTGAGGTATCCTTCTGTCTCAGCCTCCTGAGGCCCTGGGATTATAGGTGTGTGGCACCATGCCTGGCTTGAAATCCTTAACTTAAAATAATTAGTAAAATTAGATTTGCATTAATATTTCCGAGACCCTGGGGAAAATGAAGTTGGAGATTAGGGCTTTACTCATTGTCAAGGAAAACCTGGACACAGAGTGCCACATGTCATGTTCAGCCTGGCCCAATAAGTGAGGGCTTAGGACTGCTGAATGAATGAATGAACAAACCAGATGAAAGTGAGAGGAAAACATAAGATTCTATGCAAATCTTAGGCTTCCTTTTGATTTCATGGTCACCTAAATAAGTCTTTGAATAACTGATTTTTCAGTTATAAAAATTCAGTGAAAGAATGAACTGAATGCATGGCTGACGAATACCGCTGACAGCACAGTGTCAGGGTGTAAGGTCACAGCTCCCACCCTGACCTGCTTCACTGCCAGGTGACACTGAGCAATTGACTTAGCCCCTCTCGACCTTGGTCTCTCTGACAGTGATTTTTAACAATTCCACTTTTAGATTCTCCAGTCAACGAGTCTGTTCTTTCCCATGAGTTGTCATTTCTCTACTTGAAAATCCTGGCCACAAAATCTCAGACATTTATGGGTTATGCAAACAACTTCCCTTGCTGTATTTTCAATCAGAAATTCATACTTCACAGATGTTGTGTCTTGTCCCTGGAACCATCCCTTTGACGGCTGAGTTTCTGCCGATTCTTTAAAACCTATGTGCTCTCATCCCTGAGAAATTTTCTCTGTCCCAACCCCCAACTCTCAACTTCCTCCTCACACCAAATTTAATCTCTTCCTTGTATCTATATTTAATAATTTATTGCCTACTCCCTTATATTTATTTGTTTCTATGTCTATTTCTCTTCTGGCCTGGAAGTTCCCTAAAAGTAAGAACCATATTCTTTTGGCCTTGTACACTAGCAGCATGTTGAGTGGTTAACTTATTCATTTATTGAGCATCTACTACACGTCAGGCACAATTTGGGGCATTTGGATTTAGGGATAAACAAGACCAAATCCTACCCTCTTCGAATTTACATTGCTGTAGAAGCAGGTGTTTGCACACTGTTGAACCATCAAAGGACATCCTCAACAGGGATCTCTGCAGAACTAACCATTGACTCGCTCGTGATTTGTATCTAAGTTTCTGGGGTCTTTTTCAACTATTAGTAAAAGGGTGAAGACTCAGAAGTCTCCCTCCTATTTGTTCTTAGTTCTCATGATGTTCGAAATAAGATTACAGTGGGTAAAAATCATAAAAGAGGAAGACATCACAGCCTTGTGCTCCTGCGCACCAAGGAGACGGTAGTTAATTGACTCACTAATCAGCACTTGAGCAAAGGGCTAACACAATAATGGGCCCATAATGAGATGACTCTTCTGAGCCAGGCTGCCGGCTAATCACATCTGGTTTGTAAAGTATTAATCAGCTCTGAGTCAGTGGGTAGGGAACATTAAGAATGCGGTTACTTCCTAAATAAATTATTTCCCACTTATTCTGACAATCATAATTGGTGTATTTGAAAGAATTATTTTAATACACCAACTGGAGCTAAGCTCAGCTTTTTGAGTCATTCTAATAATATTCTTTGATTAAAATACCAAGTTATAATTTTTATATTATTAAAGATTTATAGTAATGATAACTCAGTAGGCTTCATGCCACATTAAAAATGTCATGGCCGTCTGTCACATTTTGAGAGTCGTTTTGGAAGGATCATGCTTTCTAAATATTTTATACCATTTTCATCATGAAAACAACATTTTCTACCTTGCTATTTTAATTGGTCTTTAACTGGAATTGTCTCTCTGGGTTCACCGGAAAAAAGAGAAAAAGCTCTTTTCATTTTCCTATTACTTGTTATGTTCCAGGTACATTGAATGTGCTTCCTGTTAGTCATGTGCCTTTTCCAATTTTTACCAAGATGTTCTAACAGGAATTGGAAGCATTTTTATTTTGGGAAGACAGCAGGTTAGAATAATTAAGTTTGAATCACAGACATAAAGCCTTGATTCAGAATTCATTCAATACCTCAAATAAGACTCCTATTAAGGAGTTTTAAAACTCCCAGAGCTGGAGGGGCTGCCCTGATAATATGTGTTAATCTCGAGTTTCCAACAGATCCAGGGTGAGGCTCTGTATATTTGGTTTGTGTAGAAAACATATTTTATTCATGACCTAATATTACAGTTTTTTATATGCTATCTTTTACCAATATTTAATATGCAGCTACGAAAAAAACATGGCTTCCTGATATTTATGCTGGTGTTTACTTAGTTTTCTCTTAAATAAAAATTGCTTTACCATAGGAAATTGGAAAATGTGGGGGAAGTTTTGAAACAAGACAGAATATCCAGTCTCACCCATCTGTGACATCATCAGCATCACAAGAATGCTTATATTTATATGAAATATGTAAAACTGCCCATATGGATGGCTAAGACATCACATGCATTCTTTAATTGACTCCTCACAAAACTCCTATGTGATAACATGCTAGAATTGTAAAGCCATTTTTAATTGATAAGCATTGTTGATTCCTATACATTTGGGGGCTTTATCACAGGGGTTGGAACACCAAGAGCTACATTTCCTAGACTCCATTACCATTTAAATTCTGCATGAAGTTTACATTCTTGCCAGCTAATGAGATGCTTCAGCACACTTGGAAGCAGGAGGGAGACAGAAACCATTCTTCTTCCTCCTGCAATGGCAGACATGTGGGTCTTAGAAGAAATTAGTTGTATAATAGCCTCTGAATCTCCCTCCTGCCATGTACCTCCAGGCTTCGATGGAACTGGATAGCACAAGGTTTCCCACGAGCCCCTCCTTTGTATGGGATCCACAATTCCCCCCACTATCTGGGCTACTCAAGTAGCCATCACCTTGACTTCTCTTTCCAGTTCTTCCAACAGCTTTTTAAGCCTCTGATTATTCTTACATCTTTTCTGTTTCTAATTCCTAGAATGGATCTGCTTTCCTGACTGAACCCTTACTGTTACAGCTTAACTATGGTATCATTCCTGGGGTATTCTGACACTCAGCAAGCAATTCTCCAATTCTTTCCACAGCACTTGGGTGCCCAAGAATTCAATTCAATTCTGAAATCATCCATCTGGAGTTAACATTAGATTCCACATAAGATTTCTCCCTCTTCAGATTCCATTCGCAAGATCCAGGCCACCCACCATCCTGATCACCTGACTACATATCAGGGGTTTCCACAACCCGCTTTTGAGTTTAGTAATTTGTTAGAGCCATTCACAGAACTCAGGAAAGTGCTCTACTGAGTAATACTGATTTATTATAAAGAGGCAACTGGAGAGTATCCAGATGAAAGAGAGTTGCAGGGGAAAATATGGGGGAGGGGTGGAGCTTTCATGCATTCTCTGGGCATATTACCCTCCTAACATCTTGATGTGCTCCGGAGCTCTCTGGATGCCACTCTTAAAGATTTCTAGGGAGACTCTGTTATAAAGGCATAATTGAGTGAATCATTGGCCATTGGTGACTAAACTCAAATCCCAGGCCTTTCCCTACCCCTAAGGTTGGGGTGCTCTTGTCTTACTGTGAGCCTCACATCCTGAAGCTATCCAGGGGTCCAGTAAGAGACACTTCACTAGCATGAACTCATGTGGAGGAGAAGGAGGTCCATTATCCTTAACAAGAATTCTCCCATCCCTCCTACCACTGGGGACAATCCAAAGATTTTAAGGGCTCCATGGTAGATACAAAAAAAAAATATCAAACATCTATTTCTCATTGTATCAACTCTCCTGTCACAGTAGAGGATATGAAGAGGTTCAGAAACTCCTTTAAGGACACCTGGCTAGAGAGTGTGGAAGCTGTGGTCGACTCCCATTGGGTTTACACCCAGAGGCAGCACTTACCCCTGTAATAAACTCTCTCACTTGGGAACATTTCGTGACAGTCTAATTTTTATTCATTTTTACCCATTTGTAACTCATGCCATTTATAAAATATTACAATTTGCTATTTTTTTTTACACACCATCGCATTTGACTTCTAGGAGCTGCAAAGCACCCTATCATTAGCATTTAATATAGGGTATTTAAATAGTTGCCTGATATTGGACATTTGGATGAATTCCAATCTTCACTTTTAATGCTGAAATGATTATCTCTGTTCTCAAGCTTTGCCTGCATTTTCTCATATTTCATTTTGTGCTGTAAAGAGAGACTCCTAAAAATTGATTTAGCATATCTCAGGCTATGACTTACTTTCAAATTTCCATGTTCATATTTTAAGATACCCAACAAATGGTCAAATTAAAAAAAAATGAAACAAATTTGAGGTATGTTTTTTAACTGATTTTTTTTAAATTGAAAAATTTCCTTGTTTTTGCCCAAAATACTTAGGCCCATGGATCACCATCTAACAACAAAAACAGCAAAAAGTCCCTGAATTTAATACTCAAATAAAGCATCTAAAATTTGAGGTTTTTTGCTATGAAAGAAAAGAATAACAGCAAAAATGATGATATGATGATTGTCACTCTTATCAAATTCAAAGCTAAGTACTTCCTAACTCATGTCATCTTAATCTGTGATCAGTAACAATAATACAATGAAGAGCACTCCAAGGTCCAAAGTTAATTTCATTTATATACCTACAATTCCATTTGAGGATTTTGCCTTCAAGCAATTATACTTTTAATATCAATTCTTGAAGCACATCTCCTATGCCACTGCCTAAACCACCGGACCAATGATTCCAGTGTAGGCCTCATACCCACAGCATTAGCATCTCTGGGGAATGTGTTACACATGAGCCCTCATGGACTCCAGCCCAGAACTACTGAACTGGAAAATGAAGATGGGTCTCAGTGATTTGTATTTTAGTAAACTCTTCATATTTGTTGTTTTTTTTTTGACACTATTCAATACATGTCATATTTGGGGCCTACCCATTCTCCATCCAAGATGCTGCTTCTCCATTGGGTTTCCACGCAGTGAGTTACAGCATTTGCTGTTACTTCCAAGACTGTCTTATTTAAGATGCTGACAAAGTCTAGCTCCTCCTCCGAAAGACCCTAGAGTTCCCTAGACTATACCCATTTAAGAAGCGGCCAACTGGGTAAGAAGTTGCCAAGGTAAGGATTGCCTCATATAGCATAAAATTACATGAGACGAGATTAGATTATTTAGTCCGGAAAAAAATTGAGAACACACACCACATACCTATTATATATATAATTATGTATATATGCATATATATATATATATATAATTCACACACACACACACACACACACACACACACCACACTCATTCACACAGGTCCAGACTGTTGACTGTTTTGAACTTCCAAGAATGTCATAGATGGAGGGACTGAGGGCAAATGGGGTTTTCAGTGGACAATATATCTTTGTTTGGGTGTGATGTAGATAGGCCCTATGCATAAATATATTCTGAATTTTCTAAACTTCCGCCATTCATTGGTTACTGTCGATTTTTATTACTATGATTCTGTTTTTAAATTAAATATATTAACCTTTGTCCTAATTTTAAAATATTCATGAAATTTTAGTTTTAATAGGCCAGTTACATATTTTTTCCTAGTAAAATTAAAATGCATGCATATCATTATAATGAAGACATCCATTTATAAAACCATCTTATATACCTTCAGTGATATGTTTTGACAAACACAAGATTAATTTAATTAATAAATGATCATATCTTCCCACTGGGGAACTCTAGGAAAGAATACAGAGTGCTAAGACAATCCTGTGTTACTAATGTATGAAATAACCCCACTGAAGAGGATAGGAGAGAAGGGCTGATCTAAAATTTTGGGAAATGAATGGAGTCGATAAGACTAAAGGCAAATGGAACCATACATAGTGCTAGACTCCAGGTGATGAGGTTGTTTTTCATAGAAGCACAGGCCCTGCTATACATGTACACCGGAATTAACCAATTAAATAAATGGTTTTTCACCTTTGAAGTAAAAATTGACAGATCAGCCTGGGAGGGAAGCTAGCATGTAGTAATGGCTTAGAGTTGGAAACATCAATAGGAACTCAATATGTTTAACTCAACAGGGATACAAATGGCTACATAAAGAAAGATTTATAGATATGCATATGTAATGAAGATTGGGATACACACATAGATATCTTTACTTGTTAATTCAGAGGGCCTCAAAGAAACTATCAGCAGCAGCAAGCACACCTAGTGCTCAGATCTTGGGTTCTAATACCATTCTCCAATAAAGGAACCAGGGCTCCTTGAAGACAAGGCTGATTCTAGTATGGGGCAGGAAATGTTCAACATTAACCTGGAGCATCTTACAGCACCACCTTTCCCAAAAATGGGAGTGTGTCAAACAGGGACAGGTCCCAATGAAAGAGCCCTCAAAGCTGAAGATGAAATAATTCAAACAACAAAATAAAGTAGCCTTGGAATATCAACCAAAGTATGGAAGAAAGATCCATGAATTGACAGTGACATAAACAAATAACTGAAGAAAGTAACAAAGGGAAAGAAAGAGAGATCTCTTCATGCAGAAGAACTTTTTAAAATTGTTCATATATTCCACCAAAAATAGGGAGAAGATAACTATGTACTCTTAGTGAGCTGTGCATAATGATCTCCTTCCAAAGAATAGTGTGGAAAGAGGAGAAAGTAACTTTTCAGTGGAGAAACCTGCAAAATTACCTCAGCCAGGTGATCAAGGTCAATATCAAAAGTCATAAATTATGTTGACAGTATGGTGATCTGATGGGATGTAAAGCACTCTACCTCTATGATCTTCCTCCACCAAACTCATAATCCCAACCTAACCATGAGAAAAATGTCACACTGATTAGAGTAGAGGGGCATTCTACAATACACCTTACCAATACTCCTCAAAGTTGTCAAAATCACAGCCAGGTGTGTTGGCGCATGCCTGTAATTCTAGAAACTTGGGAGGCTGAGGCAGGAAGATCACAAGTTCAAAGCCAGCATCAGCAACTTAGCAAGGCCCTAAGCAACTTAGTGAGACTGTCTCTAAATAAAAAATAAAAAGGGCTGGGGATGTGGCTCAATGGTTAAGCACGCCTGGGTTCAATCTCTGGCACCAGAAAAAAAAAATTCAGTCAAATTTATGAAAAACAAGGCAAGTGTAGGAAACTGTCTCAGTTTAAAGGAACCTAACCCAACAAGTAAATGTGATGTGACATGGGGATAGGATCCTGGAACAGAGAAAAGACACTAGGTAAAAACTAAGAAAATTTGGATATATTATGAATTTTATTTAATGTATCATGCAAATTTTATATATAACTATAATTCACTAATTAAAAAATAGAAGAAAGAACAGTAGAGGAAAAGGTAATATTGGCAGTTGAAATGAAGAAAACTATAATATGTATCTGTGAATATGTCAAAATCAATCCCACTATCATGTACAACTATAAGGCACTAAAAAAGATAAGAATAAACACAAAAAGTAATAATGTACCAATATTAGTCCACTATTTGTACCAAAAGAACCAATTTGTTGTAACAAATGAGTTTCAAACTAATATATAAGATGTTAATAATAATGGAAACCATATGGGCAGGGAAAGGGCTATGAGGACTCTGTATTATGTGCTCAGTTTTTCTGCAACTCTAAAACTGTTCAAGAATGTCCAATCAATTATTTCAAAAAAGTTCAAATAAACACATTGCACCTCTTCAGGAGAGCCTGTGGTCTGTTTCCTGGAGGTCCTCTTAAGTTCACTCCAGGAGGACCACCGTTTAGTCCTGGGCCAGTGCATGCCATTCTAGGAAGACAACCTGGGGCTGAAGCTCAACCTTACTCTGTCTGTAGAACCCGTGGCCAAGAGAATAAGCTGCATCTCTGAGGAGGGGGCACCTTTGTGTAACTTACATAAAGGCATTGATATGTGCTTCTAATTTGGATGAATGCATTGATATGTGCTAGTCAGTGTTCCATGGCATTCCTAATTATTTCAGGAATGAAGGCTGGAGGCCAGGCACAGTGTTGCATGCCTATAATCCCAGAGACTAGGGAGGGTGAGGTGGGAGGATCCCAAATTGGAGGCCAGCCTCAGCAATTTAGCAAGAGCCTATCTCAAAAAATAAAAAGGGCTATTTTTTTTCCTGCTGTACAACTCTTTAGATATGAATGCAAGTGGAAAATTCATCTTGATAACTTCTGACAGTTCTAAGCCCCTAAAGGCAGAAGTCTGGACCACATAACCATCCAGCTAGGATCCTATGAATGCAGGTGGTGGGTAGCTAATATGATTAACAGGACTACTGGTCACTAACATCAATTAAATATCATGTTCCAGATATTACAACACAGAATTCAAAGTAATTTTTAGCTTTGAAAGCCCAGAATTTTTAATGCTCCCAGATTAATGCCAATTCCACATCCTGGTTGTACTCCTAGAATCTGGTGTCCTCAGACAACCATAAGGCTGGTAGAAATCTGTGGATACCCTCTGTCCTCTTGAGGAACCAGGGCATATGGCTGCTTCACACCCCTGTCAAAGACATCCCTCATGGTGCCTCTTGATTTAGACACTGACTCTCTCAGAGGCCCCTAATCACAGGACTTCAGGCTGTGTTAATCAGAAATGACAGTCACCCATACATAGAAGTCTCTCACGCAGGTGTCCCTAAGTCAAAACCCCTTCAGAGCTGAACCATGATAATAGGAAAGGTGGCCCATGCTCCCCAGGGCCCCATCTCCGCTCCCCACCCTCCTCCTCAGCATGTGGACTCATCATTCAAACAACTTCCCAGTTCTTTCTCTCCCTGTCTTATTTAGAGAGTAATTGCAACCCACCATTTTATGCTCTAACATCACAGGCTTCAAAAAATCTCTACTGGTCTAGTGGCTTTTTGAGTCAAAATGATTAAGTGAAAAACAGGTTTAAATGTTTCCTGAATTAGTCAAATAAATAATGATTCAATCGGATTAAGTGGAAAAAATCAGAGGAAAGGTGTGAGCCAGGGAGAGCTCTTTAGATCAGATCTTTACCACGCCAATATCCAGAGGAAGATTTTAATGAGAGAGAAATTAGATGGCATTTATCAGAGGTGTGCCCTCTGAAGGAAGCTCCCTTAGATGTGGTGGATAATCCAGAGTCCAGCGTCCTTTCCAGTGCATTCCAAGTCTAATGGCCAATTAAGGCCCGTTTGTTCGACTTCCCCATTCTTTTTTGTTGTTGTTTATTGCTTCAACTTTGAATGCCAAAAGCTTTTCAAAAAGAGCCTGACCTTTCTACAAAGGAGCTTTTTCCATTTAACCTCTAATTTAATATGATGGGCATACAAAATAGACCAGTTTGATGCTCAGGCCAAAACTCAAAGGAAAGAGAGAAGAGGCTTCCAGAAAAAAAAAAAAAAAAAAAAAACCAAAAAAACAAAACAGCATCGAGACTGGTAAATGACCAATGCTGACCACTGAGCATACTGAAGAAACCAGTACGTGGTTTTATAATAAGCTTCTTGGATTGCAAAGAGCTCACAGGTATGTTTATTGTTAAAGTGCAGAAAAAAGATCCAGAAAGTGAAGGAAGACACATAACTAATTCGAATGATCACATTCAAATTATTGGTTGGACTGTTCTCATTTTAAAGCAACGCTGTATTCTTTAAGTTCATTTTTACTCCCATCATAATTCTAGCTCAATGACTAGATGAGGAGACTGGAAAGAACAGAACACTAAAACTGTCCTTCATGAAAACTTTATGGCTATGTACTGTGACCTTTATAGGATTAACTCTTAAGTGTCCTGAAAGGCTAGGACCCATGCCTAAGACAATAGACATTGTGGGTTTGTTTTTTTTTTTTTAATTCTTTCCATATAGATTACCAACCTTTGTTATGCTCGAATTCGGGACCCCCAAAAGACCACCAGAGACCAAGATCTATGTAAACAGCAAAGAGGTGTTTATTGTGAGCTAGCTCGGTCCTCTGAGCACACACAGCAACTGGTGACGCTGAGAGGCCCAGAGCCCAGGGTTTGCAGCAGTTTTATACATTCTTTGGAGAAGGCAAGGACCCCCACATACATCATAGCATCTTTTAGCAAATCATCTCACACTGCGGGAAAATCAAATAACAACTCTAAAACATGATTAGCACATTCACTGGTGGGAACAAGTTGGGTAGGGGTGATTGGTCAGTACAAAAGGGGTATTCGTTTGAACTGATTGGTTTAAGTCAAGAGGGGTGTTTGTGCTGAACTACACGGTTTCCCAACATGTTATCAACCACCATAAACTACTGGGAGGGGCATCTGGCATCCCAGGTATTTCCCTGTCTCATGCTGATTGGTGGCTGCTAGGGGGTTGCTATGGATCCCTACCTAGCCTGACTGAGTCAGGGACACCTGGCGCAGCAGATCTCTCCTGTTATTTGTAGACAAACAACTTAGCAGGGTGGGAATGTGCCTAGGAGTACTCTGTGGGTCTTTCCAAGGAAAAAGGCCATGTCCCTTCCTTGGACAGGCTTTGCTCTGCGGTAGAGGCTGTTTTTTCACTTTGAGCAGCACAATTTTTGAATTTTCATATTATTTAGCTTATGTGACAGGCACTGGGGATACAGTGTTGTACAAGATGAACAAGGTCTCTGCCCCAAGGAAATTACATCCCAAAGGAGGATGGGAGAAAAATAAACAGAAGAGATCATTTTGGAAATGGGTAAGTGCTGTGGAAAGAACACATTGGCAGGGAGTGCCTTTGAGTTCCCTCTACCAGGCAGGCACCTGGGCAGAAGCCTGGATTAAAAAGGGAGTCAAGTTCAAATCGGGGATATTGAAGAGCAAACCCTCAGGGCAGGAATGAGCTCAGAGGTTCTGGGAAGAGGAAGAAGGCAGGAGAATGAAGATGCAGAAAAATCTCAAAAGTGGATGCAATCCTATTTCCAATGAGATTGGATACAATCGGAGGTTTCCTGCAGGGAAGACACTATACCCAATGTGGAGAATGGATTTGAGAGGGCAAAATGGCAGTTTGAGACTAGTGTAGAGGTAATTCAGTGGTTCTCACAAAATGATGGTGGTTTACAGTTGGGGTGGGGGACAGGGAGGAGAGGGCAGAAGTCATTGAAACATGTACTGAGCCCTCCCTGAGGGTCACATCCTTCCTTAGGTTCTCCTTTTTCTTCATTTGGACCTTTATCCCCAGCTTTTCCATCATACTCCCTCCCAATTTAATGCATTGTATTTTCATTTTCCTAATTGTTTGTTTCTGTGTCTCTTTCACATGCTAAACTGTGAGCTCTCAGAGGACATGGATGGGATACAATTTATCTTTCTATTTCCAAAACCTAGCCCAGTGCCTGGCATTTAGCAAAGTCTCTCAATAAATGCATTTTGAGTTTAATTGAAAAGTTGAATTGAATTCAATTTAAGACTGCTATCTCAAATTCTCAGGAAAAAAGCTTGTCATCAGGCCCTGCCAATTTGAGGACGTTCACCTTTTTAAAGAAGCGCTCAAATTATTTCTTTCCGGCATGCTATGGTTTGCTGCCTGATCCTCACAAATAAAAATAGCACTGATTAATAGGAACAAAATCAGAAAACAAGAGTTGGCTTAACAAGTCTTGCATTTTTGGTCATTGGCTGTCAGTTTTCCTGCTTAATCATGGAAAAAGTGACCTTTTCTTAAAAATTGTCATCAGTGAAGATAGTCTTTATAATTTCCAAGATGAAAATGTTTCTTTCTATATTAACTAAACAATGAGTTTAATTAAATTTCCCCCTAATATGTTTTAAGTCTTTTTAAATAATATGCTATTGCTTGAATCATCAGACCAGGTACAATTCTGTGATAGGCTGAACAAAGATAAAGCTAAAGATAAAGCTCCTAATTCCTAGAGCTGGGGTTGTAGCTCAGTGGAAGAATGCTTGCCTCCCATGTGTGAGGCACTGGGTTCAGTCCTCAGGACCACATAAATAAATAAATAAAATAAAGATATTGTGTACATCTACAACTAAAAATTAAAAAACAGAACAAAGAAGATTCTAATTCCTGGAACTTGTAAACACGACCTTATATGAAAACAGGAACTTTGCAGATGTAATTAATTTGAAAATCTTGAGATGGAGAGATTACCCTAAATTGTTCAAGTGGACTCTGAATGCAATCACAAGCATCCTGTGACAGGCAGAAAGAGAGAGAGAGGGGTTGGGGAGGGAGGAAGGGAGAGGGAGGGGGAAAGAGGGAGAGAGATTTGGACACACACACACACACACACACACACACACACACAGGAAAAGATGTGAAATGGAACAGAAAAAGATTGTTGTCTTTGAAAATTGGAAGTTGGGCTCTTGGGAGCCCCAGCTACCGAAGCTGGAAAAAGAATGGATTCTCCCTTAGAGTATCTAGAAGGAAAGTGGCCCTACTGATGCTTATATTTTAGCCCAGCAATACTGATTTCAGACTTTGACCTCCAGAACTGTGAGAATATATTTGGTTAGTTTTAAACTTCCAAATGTGTAGTAATTTGTTACAGCAGCCAAAGGAAGCTAATACAACCAGGCTCTGGTTTGGCTTACTCATTTCTGGAATTCTCCTTGGAAACTTGGTCTGCTTTCTGTCTCCTGGCACTTCCTACTTTACCCCCTCAGCTTTCTGGATGGACAGCACTGCCCTGAAATTGGCAAAATAGCCCCCTGCTCCAGGTCTCTACTTCACAGACCCTGTCCAGTGGACTTTCCCCAACAGGCTGGGAGTGTGTGAGCCTCTAATTCTCCCACCCAGTCGATGGTCCAGGCATCTGAGAGCACAGAATCCCCTACTGGTCCCAGGACTGCTCCTGGGTCTCCAGGGGTCCTTTTTCTAAGCCTGGGATGGAGTCAGAGTAGAGTAGGGCTCTTGAACCCATTGTCTATGTTTTGGCTGTCCATTTAGAGTTTCAAGAATTCCAAGTTGAGCTAGACTTCTAGGTCATTCTGAAGGTAGACTGGGAGTGCGCCAACTTGACCTGCACCTTTAGATATTTAGGTACATGGCTTTGGGCCCCCATTTGTGCTCCTGTCCCAGGATCCACAAATATTAGAGACTTGTGGCTAAGTCAGGATTCAGCAGAGCTGAAAAAAACCAATGTTGTCACCAAAGACGTTCAAACCACTCAGGACTATCACTGCAGTCCTCACTCCACCACGTAAAAATTCTTCTAGTCCAATATCTAGAAATCTCCTCAACCGGCCACCCTATGGACTCAGAACCTGGATTTCCAACAATTGATCTTTTTCTTTTTCTTTTCATGCCAGTCCTCATTATATGCCTGACTTCTTTGCATCTAATAAATATCGTCTACGACCAAAAGATTCACTTATCCTTCCTGAACAAAGGATAACTGAAAGAGAAAATGGACCTACATTACCCAAAAGAATGAAGCATGTTATTGCTTCTTTTCTTGAACAAGAAGAGAGACTGAGAAAGATTTTCTCCTTGACCAAATTCAAGTCAAGCTCTTCTGAGCTCTCTTTCAACGAGGCCTTGTCCTTGGGCCTTCTCCTCAGGAGCCAGAACACTGTTATGTCAGTTTACTGAGAATAGCCCATCTCGAAATCTCATCTCTCTGGCCTACTCTCAGCAAGAGACCCGTTGAGGGCAGGTAAGAGCACTCTCATTACTCACGATGTTCCCTCTTAATGATTTTTCATCCATCCAAGGACTCCCAGCTGGGTCCTAAATCCCCACTGTTTTTTTTTTTCTTTTAATTTGTTATATTGGAAATTGACCCTGTCCTACAGTGAGGTCTCTTTCTCCCTATTGCAATAGTTTCTGATGAAAGCCCATTTTTATTTATCCAAAGGCAACTCCAGTTTTCTTGGACATCACTCCTCTGCGGAAAGACGACCCAAGAACTTCCCGCCATACTTAGAATAAAAGCCAAACTCTCCACCACAGCCCTTGGTCTGGCTCCCCTCTGACTTCCTTTCTGTCCTGCTTCTCCCTGATTCACCTTTCTGCAAACTCACCTTCCTTTCTTTTGCTCTCTGAAGGCCCCTGTGCTCATTCCACCTCAGGGTCTCCACATATGTCTAGAATGTTCCGCTGTCATGTCTCCTCATGCCTGGACTCCTTCAGAGGACATCCTACTTCCCATCACTTCCTGATGTCCCCTCACCTGCATGCCTGATCACATCCTGCACTTCTTTGGTTCGTTGGTTTACTTGCTGATGTTTCTCCCAGTGCCATGGAAGCCCAGGGGCAGGGATCTTGCTGACCGGTTGCCTGTTGTATTCCTAGTCCAGAGCTTGCTCTATAACTCTCTCCTTATTCATTATAGATTGCTCCAGGGGTTTCATGAGTTGGTCATCCATCTCAAATGAGCTCTTTCCTAAAGGTTGGTTGTCCTCACCCAAGTCCCAGGGTATGTGTATGTGGTTCGTGATGCTCCAACACCACCACCTCTGTTTTAGAACTAATTGTGCTTTATGTGGCACAACCGCCCTTCCTTTTCCTAATCTAATCTAATCCCTCCAGTAAAGCTCTCCAAGTCTTGATGATTTAACTCTTTCTGTTTTTTTTCTTTGTTGCCTTAATAACAGAGAACATCTTTTTTTTTTTTTTTAAAGAGAGAGTGAGAGAGGAGAGAGGAGAGAGAGAGAATTTTTTTTTAATATTTATTTTTTAGTTCTCGGCGGACACAACATCTTTGTTGATATGTGGTGCTGAGGATCGAACCCGGGCCGCACGCATACCAGGCGAGCGTGCTACCACTTGAGCCACGTCCCCAGCCCCTAACAGAGAACATCTTTCTTGTGAAGAGTTTCTATTCTTCCATCAGGACTAACATATGTATTTCTAGAACTTACCTCAAGGTATCGTGATATCTTGTATATGCTGTTTTTATTCAGGGACTCTGAGCCCCATAACAGCAGGGACCACATTTGACAGATTTCTTTTAGCCTAGCAAGTGAGAAGCACATCTAATAAACCTAATGCATATGCATGCTTAATATATATGTTTTATACATGCACAAATCTATAAACAGCTTTCTTCCTGATTGCATTGATTTATTCCAATACTACCATGTAGAGGTACAAGTCTGCATGTGCCTATGATTTTAAAAATGTAGGTGTTTATTTACTTGCTTGTTTCAAATTTGCTTCATTCCAAACTAACATACACACCCACATTTTCTTCATAAAAAGATTTCAGAAACCTTAAAGGGTAGTGTAAAATAGGACAGATTTATGTCAACTATATAAAACAGTTGAAAAGATAATTTACCTTTACAGATAAAAAATAACGATGTTACCAGTTGGAGACAGGCATAAACTAAAATTATAAACAAAAAACTTTCAAAATATAGCAACGGTTATACTTTATCAAATAGGCATGTGAATAATAAAATAATTATTTTTATCAAAGAAAATAGTTATATATGGCAATCTACTTTCTGAATTTTTCAGTATTTTTCCCAAAAACTTTATTTTCTCATGAACAATAGTAATAAGGTACAGACATAGACTAAATAAAACATTCTGTTAAAAAATGTTGTGAGTTATGGTATTATGCATTTGTATGTTATTTTAAATTAATATTTATAAATGATGGATTTATCTCTTTGCTTTATTTTGGGGAACTGGAACTGCTGTGTGTTTAGAAAGAAATAGCTCTGGTGTTCTTCTTCAGCATACAAAATTGAGAAATGTTTTCTTCCTTCTTAAAAAAATGCATACATGGTTAAAGTTAAGAAGAAAATCTACTGTAAAATCACATTTTGAAAACACTGCAGTCATTTAAAAGAATCACAACCCACAGCAAAAGGCTGTGAATCAAAGAGTGAGGCTAAGAATTTCATGTCTGCAGCTGGAGTTGGATTCCATCTCTCCCACTCAGGAAAGCACCCACAGATACCGGAGACTAAACTGGCTGCTTCCTGGACTAAATGTAAAAATGCTCTCAGCTGGGTGTGGTGACGCTTGTAATTCCAGTGGCTCAGGAGGCTAAAGTGGGAGGATCATCACAAGTTCAAAGCCAGCCTCAGCAACTTATCGAGGTCCTAAGCAACTCAGCAAGACCTTAATAGTTAAATGTCCCTGGGTTCAATCCTCATACCAAAAAATAAAACAAAACAAAAACACGTAATTCATTCAAAATTAAAAAGCCAATAAAATTCATAAACCTCAGGACATTATCAGAAGCACATTATTTTTGCAGTATCTGAAAGCTAGTTGGAGCAGAGAAGGGTTAGTTTGGATAAAAAATTTGATTTTCAGTTTTTTTTCAGACCTAAGCAGCTTAATGATTGATTTGCTTTTTACTATATCCTCAAATAGTATAAATTGTCCTCTTGTTAAATAGTTAGCCAGCCATGAACAAGTGGATGGGGGAAGGACAATGAGGGACAGTAACTTACAGGGAGGACCTTAGACATACATCTAAGAGAATCCATAGATCATGGGACACAGAATCACAGGGAATATTACAAAATAGACAAACATCTGGAAAATGGGAACTGGGATGTCAAACTACACCAGCCATAGTTACCATAACTCCTTAAGGGAACTATGTTTCAAGATCAAAATCACGCCCACCCTTTGTGACTAGGTCATCAAGAACCTCACAAAGGAAATCAGCTGAGGGCTATACAGGGTAATAAACCATTTAAAGGGGGGGTTGCAAAATTAAGGCAAGAACAAGGGAACCCCAAACCTTTATAAACCCCAGACTCTGGAAGGGCCTCTCTGCTCTCTCCAGAGGCCCCAGTCCAAGCAATACCTGCACTGTGCATGATCCTCATTTTTCACTTTTCTAATAAACACCTGTCTATACACAGTATTAATCAATTGACATCCTTCCTTCAGGATGGCAAGAACCAGTGGCTATGGATGCACAGAGCCACTTAGACTCCATGGGTGGGTTTCTTCTGCAACACTCGGAAATCCCTTAATTGGTCTATGAGGTATAGCTATTCTGGTTTCAAGAATGTGTTTCAAGATGGTAATCCTTATGTACTCTGAAGTTTGAGGACCATGGGCTAGACTAAACTAACAAAAAGAAAAATTCATATGCAGGTGTCCAGCATTTAAGTCAATCATTCTGCCTTTCAGATGTAATTAAACCCTAGCAGTGAATTGGGGGAGAAATCTAAATTATGCACCCCCCCTTGCAAGTACTACTCCATTTTGCTGTACGATTAAGCCTCCGGGATCTTGATGTTTATTAGTAGGCTTATCATTGTCCTTCAAAAAGAAAAAGCTCCTAGCAGAGAAAAAAAGACAGACAGATTAAAGTCAACTTCTTAGTTAAATGCATAATACTGTATTGTCTTGATACTACAGTTAAAAGTGGCCCTAAATTCAAATGAAAGAATAGAACAATTAATGCATCCAGAGACCTTACTTGCAATCCTGTCTTCTGTTATAATTTATTTTGAACTTTGTTCTAACTTTCAATAGAGGCTTTAATAACGTCAGTAAATGACAATGTGCTTGATTTTCAGTTCTCATAGGCTTAGTGTTCCTTCCGAGTTCTAACTTTGCCTTGCATTGTATTTTTTAAAATACCTGTAATCAAGGCCTTAAACCCAGGTCCTAAGCAAAGCTAACAAATAATTATCCTTCACAATAGGGCTAAAAACAGAAGTCTAATTAATTAAAGCACTAATTGAACTTCCCCATTACTGATACATTAGTTCCTGCTCTGACATAAACATTAATCAAATTCACTGAATAATTCAGCTCTCCATTTCCCTCACCTGTGTAGACAAATTTGCCACTGTCCTGTAGAGATAACGGATAAAAATGTTTCCTGATACTATTTGGTAATGGCTTCGTTAAGCACAAATAACATTTCTATAGTGAAAACAGGAAGCGTGAAAGAAAAAGGCAGATATACATATATACAATTTAGATCCTACATGTACGACAAATATTTATTTGCTTCTGCTTTTAGAAAATAAACTCATGGAGGAGGAGAAAGCCTATTGAGAAAATACTTAAATGCATTTCACAAGAACATCTGCATTTTAACGAAGTGGGCCATTTAGAACGCAACTGTCCAGGGCTGTGGATTTCTTTTAATTAGGTGATTAGATAAATATTTATGTATTTCTTTCTCTGTTGAAATCCAAGTTTCCTGTTGCTTCCAAATGCTGGCTTTCTCTCCTCCAGCTGGCAGACCCAGTTTCCAGGGTTGTTGGCCCAGACACACTTCAGCCACTGCTTCGATGAGATATGAAGGCCTCATTAATGGGCAACTGTGCTTTGGAAGCCAGGCCAACTGGGACCAGGGTTTGGCATGGCAGCGTGAGTCAAGGTGCTGTTCTTGAAGCTGCATAAACAGGCTCTTGTACATGGAGAAGAGATGAACCCTCTTGGAGAACGTGGCCTTGTGTAAGTCTTTCACCTTCAACTCACTAGGAGGGTGTCCCCAGCAAGTTCTCCTAAAGGTAATGGAAGAGTTGGTGCCTGGTCTTCATCTCCCTTCAGGAATATAGGACTCCTCCCCCTGCTGCTGCAAGAACAGCCCACAGGGTTCAGTCCCCCATAGGAAATGCCTTGGTTACGGAAAGACACCAGGCCCGAGGGCTTATTTCTTCCATGGGCATCCAAAGATATAAAAAGTATAAAGGCCCAGCCTCCTGTGCCCTCGGACAACTCTGAGGGGCCATTCTGACTCCAGGGTGCTCTGTCCCTTAAGGTCAGCTGGGGCTCTGGGTGGAACTGTACCCTAGCTCAACTTTTCCCTCTGAGCCACCCGCCTCCTTCCCCGCCTTGCCCAGCTCTTAATCACAAGGCCACCCCTAATCAATCTGCACACATTCACCTCTGCTTCAGATTCAACTTCCAGGGACATGGACCTGTGATAGGCAGGAGGCTTCATTCAGGAGTGAAGAGCCTGACACTCATCAAGTTCAGAGTGATAAGGCGGGTGGGGTGTGGCATCCACATAAGAATGTTGAAAGGAGGTGAAGACAGCAGGTAGGGCCACAGCTGAAGAGTGCAACATAGGAGGCAGCTCTCCTCCCTCCCAGCACTGAGTGGGGGCCAGTGTGATTCTGGGCCAGGGCCTCGTGCACCATCACTGAAGCGACCTCGCCAACATGGCAGGCGGGGAGAGGAAGGCGCTGCTGGGGTTGAGAGGAGAGGGCTCCTGCTCTACCCAGAACCTTCCTAATCACCTCAGCCACTCGTCAAACCCTTCAGAACCAGGTTCAGAGTTACTTCAAAGTAGACTGACTTCAAAGTGATGTTCAGAGATTTTTTAAAATAAACCACAGAGTTCTCAGAAATCTCCTTGGCTGCAGCCGCAGGGCAAGCCACCACCCCTGCCCTTATTGTGGAAGGAGGCTGAGATCCCAGAGATGGGTCCTCTGTCAGGGAGCACGGCAGTCCTCCGGAGCACCCTGATGTGGACACGAAGAAGTCTTCACAGGCTGCTGGCAGAATCCAGCCACCACTCTGTGTGCTTTGAATTCTCTTTTGAACACCTTAGCCTCCTGCAGACTAGTGAGTCTCCAGATGAGACCAAGGGTTTTAGACGCCATTGCTGATGAAGGGGAGGCTGCTTAGGCCTGGGACTCTCACTGTGATTTACTGACCAGTGGACCAAAAAAAATCAAAACAAAACAAAACACAGCCTCCGCCCCTGCAGGGCTCTGCTGCGGGGGAGGTGACAGTGGGCTCTGTAAGAAAGGCAGGAGGAAGGGCCAGATCACAGCGGCGACTTTAAAGAACACTGTAGACCTAATACTTGGTGATGTCTTTGTCCCCAAACGCCATCTCGGGCCTGGCTGCCTGTACAGAGCCCCAGCGCATGAAAGGGCACCAGGAGAGCTATGTGAAAAGGTTTCTTTTCTTTAAAAAAAAAAAAAAAAAGTTATCTGCTAGATGCTCTGAAAAGAGCTTTTTGTGTTGAGCTTAAGGCAGCTCAGTTTAACTAGCAGTAGGCAGAGCATTGTTAAAAATGGATAAAAATGGGAGATAAGCTTTGCTCCCACAATCCGCTTCCAACGGATACGAACAGAAAAGAAGGGGCTCCTTAGGGGCACATTGTTGCTGCACTTCTCGGGCTCAAAGGCCTTCCTCTGGAATTAATATTTACCTCCAATTACAGTTTCCCGGGGTAAGGAGTCCCCACCGATGAGCCTGTTTTGAAAGGCTTTGATTTACTGAAGGAGTAGGCAAATCCACTCACTTAGCCACCCCCTCACAGAAAGGACCAATGGAAAGATTAAAATCAGAGCAGGAGGAATTTTTATTTACATTTCTTTGAAGTTCAGACCTTCCCTCCTTCTCCTTCCATTCCCTTGGAGCAGAGTGGCTCCAAGAAGTTTTGCTGTGCTTTGAGAAAGCCCGCATCTGCCTCCGGGCTGCAGCTTTGCCATCTCATAATTTTGCCGCCTTTGGAAGACTTTTCTGCCTCCTTGAAATGAGGATTTGGCTTATGTGGGGGAAAAGGTGTAGATGTACCACTTTGTTCACACCAAACACAAGCAAGGTGCGGAGCAATGAGATAGCTGAACTCTGCAGAGACACAAAACATGGATCCAAAATACTGCTTTCTTTTCTGTATTATTTGCAAGCTAGAGAGCTCCAGCCCCTTCTCTGGGTGAATGGAATAATAAGGTAGAGGAGGCCAACAGAGTCACCTGTATACCTCTGGCCTTTGGTCTTTCCCAGTGTCCTTCAGGACACTCATTGATGAGCACGACTGGCGTTTCCCTGTGGCCATTATCCATGGCCACCTAAGAGGGTTTTTCAGGCTATAGCAGGTTGAGGAGCACCGTGAGTCTCTGTCAGCTCCTGTCTGTAGATGGATGTGGGTTAGTGGTGGAGCCCAGAGGGGACTTGGCTCTCCAGTCCTACACCATAGCCATCCCTAGCCTCGCTGGGGTCACTAGGATTGTAGGACTGCCGTGGAAGGTTATCTATTAATATGAATAATGGATGCAAAAAAGTCTTGAAAATAATTTTGCAAACCTTGGCTCAAACAGAGAAAGGAAAAAAGATAGAGGAAAAAATAGTTTTAATAAAGTGTAAAATATAGAACCCAACACATTGAACTCACTCAAACTGCCTGCAGATGGGGGACAGACCAGCAATGAAGCTTCCCTACAATCAGGTACGTCTAGATGCCTCAGGATTTCTCTTTCTCCTTCCAAAAGCCAGGAGAAGGGGTTGAGGCCCAAGCATCCTCCAGGGTTCACCTGTCAGAGCTTGTGTCAAAGAGAGGCTCCAGACAAAGGTATGGGGAAGGGGCCACCATCTGGCAGAATTAACCACCCAGAGCCATAACAGTGGGTAACTGAGGCCAAGTGGAAGATGGCCTGGCAGAGCGACGGTGGCAATGACACAGGGAAGAGGCTTTGTGCTGCTGTCTCTTCAGTGAAACCCTGGGTAACCCCAGGGTGCCCTGGGACTTTGTCTTGCTCTTATCCCTCTGAACAGCAATAAGGTGCTTAGCCGGAAAGCTCCTGCCAATGCTTATTTTCTATCCTTCCTTTGTTAAGGTTTCCCTTTTCAAGCTCCCAACAAGATGGTTTTGCCAGGGAGCGTTTTCTTGCATGTGAAGGGTTTGGGGATTGTTTGCTCTGAAAGGCCTCTGCAGGCAATGACTGGGAAATGTGCTCAGCCCACCACCCATTCGCTGTATTGGCATGGGAGCCTCTGTGGGTCCTGTGCAGAATAGACCTGTCCCCATGTGAGCGAGGGACTGAAAGGGGTGAGTCAGACAGAGGCAGATGCAGAGAGAGGAAAGAGACAGGGGGAAACAGAGGAGTGGAAATCCAGCCACAAGTCCTGGGACAAAACCCAGGATGGCAGAAACAGAAGCTTCTGGAGATATTGAAAAGGAATCGGTTATCATAGAGGTGCCTCCAAAAAAAAGGATTTTCAACCATTAAACATGGTGGATGGCAGGAGAGATGAGGGAGGCTGTGTACCCAGGGCACTCCATTTAGGTGGCATGATTCCTGTCCGTTAAGCTGTTCAGTTTTAGTCAAAGATGTGCACCCCCCACCCAACATGGGATTTAGTTCTGCTAGAGAGAGATCCAAAGTCACTTGACTTGGTTTATAGCACCTGGACAAATGGTAATTATCAAGCCTATAATTCCCTTGAGGGGAGCTGATATTTCCATGAATTATAAGAGCTGAGCTTGAGTGGTTTACAGCACCATCAAACCCTTGCTATGGATGTATAATCTTACAACCATGACTTGCTAGTGGAGAGATGTTTGCACAATGAGTGATTTAGGAGCCTCCAACCCTTCTCGGAGAGCACGGGGAGCTGCCAGGGCTCCTCAGCTGCCTGCCTGCCACCACCTAGCAAAGCCAGAGACACTTCCTCTCTTAGTAGGTTGCCCAGGCTCACTGCCTTGGTTTCTGCTAACATATTTGAATCCCCACTGGTATGTATCTGTAAGACTTGGTGAACCCCCAAATAGTTATATGGGCACAGACATGATCTCCAGCATTTAACGTGTGCACAGGCAGCTCAGAGCAAGAAGTTTTACACCTATGTTCAAGGACACAGGGAAAGAGCCAGTGCCTAAATCAGTATGCAACTTTGGTCACTGTCATTTAATATTAAAATTGATATGATCTCCTGTTTTGGAAATGCGTTTGAGGTCTATTAGAATAACTAGGGCCTGAGTTCATTCTGTAAATGCTTACTGTGGCCACAGAGAAATGTCCTGTTAAACAGGTGTAAGAGAGAGAGAAATATGAAGCTGGGTGTAGTGGCACATGCCTGTAATCCAAGCAGCTTGGGAGGCTGAGGCAGGAAGATCTCGAGTTCAAAGCCAGCCTCAGCAAAAGCGAGGCGTTAAGCAGCTCAGTGAGATGCTGTCTCTAAATAAAATACAAAATAGGGCTGGGGAAGTGGCTCAGTGGTAGGGTGCCCTTGAGTTCAATCCCAGTATCTCTGCCCCCCAAAAAGAGAACTATGAGAGGATTGCTAAAAAGCACAAAAGTATGCTTCATTATTTATCTAATTGGTTTATAATTGCTTAGAATATAATACCATAATATATGTTATGCCAAATATGTATGTTATATAAGTGTGTGTGTGTATGTGTGTGATTTTTCAAAGGAACCAGGAAGAAGAACGGGAAAGAATTGTGTTGGGGATCAAGAAATAAGTTGAAGCAAGTTGGCTCTGCATTTCTCTTTAAGCTTCCCAGAAAAAGAAAAGGAAATGATGGATACCATACAATTTGGGGGAAACAGGTTTGGGAAGAAACTTGCTCTATGGCATACCTTGGATGACAAAGCCCTGGCTTTAGGACCAAGTCCCGGGAAGACCATGCCAGGTAAATCACCACCTCTGACCAATCAGGCCATCTCCTTCCTTTCTGCACCCACGCAAAGTCAAACCAATGGCTTTTCAGCTGTCACACTGTCTCAGAGAGAGACGACACCTACAGGCCTGTCTATGGCACGATCTCAAAACTGACCTCAGGATTCAGGAAGGAAAAGCTCTTCTTCGCAGAACAGTGGTAATGATCAGTCTTCAGAAATCCTTTTGATAAACCAATTAAAGCTATTGAGTGATCAGGAAAGGGTTTTTGTATGAAAAGTGGGAGTGGGAGGGTGGTGAGGCTACTGGTGTGGTTCCCACAAACTATCTGAATCTAGTGCCATATTTTAAAAATGCTTTCTTAAAAATATCTCTGTTCCAAGTTGCCTGACATATTTTGGCATCAGCATCCATTTGCCTTAGAACCCCTGTCTTATGTGTACTAAGTATGTGGATATAAATGTCCAAATATTTTCAAATTAGAGTCAGCCTGCCATATCTGTGGGTTCCATGTTTGTGGATTCAACCAGCTGCAGATTAAAAGTGTTCAGGGGAAAAAAAAAATCGCATCTGCACTAAATGCATAGACTTTTTTCTTGTCATTATTCCCTAAACAATATAACAGCTATTTATATAGCATTTGTATTATTATTAGACCTTACGAGTAATCTAAAGGTGATTTAAAGTATATGGGAAGATAAGCATAGGTTATATGAAATATTGCACAATTTTGTATCAGGGACTTGAGCACCCTCAAATTTTGGAATCTATGGAGTTTCTGGAATCAATCTCTCAGATACCACAAGGGATGACTATATTTCCAAAAGTGTTTATTGGCTCTCTATACCTTTGCACATGAGAGCCCAGGAAACTTTGGGGAGGATGTTGGTTTGTTAGATGAATAATCTATTTTTGTCGCAGTAAATACAGACGGGCTGAAAATACTAATAGGAATAGTCATGTTACAAAATCCATGCAAGAAAATATTTGAAGACTTTGATATCAGCTCAAAAAATTCCTCTCTGTAAGAGTGTATGCTTCTCTTAATTGGATGATATGAGTTACATAACCCATTCTTTGGTTTATTCAAGGAAGCACAGAGTTAAACTAAATGTCTAAAGTAACAAATTAATCTTGGTAGTTTTCACCCTTTTAATGGATTTCTTTAAATGCATCCATTCCTATTTCTTAATTGTCCTGTTACTGTAAGCTGCCTCAAAGCTTTTTAGAAAAGACATAAATCATGTCTGTATGAAATAAAAATACCTTCTACAGTGACTTGGGTAAATTGTTGGGGGAACTGATGGACTCATCAGAGGACAAGAGAACTTGGAGAATATTCTTAAAATGTCCCAGGAACTGCCCCCTCATAAACAATGCCAGAGATGATCCATGGAGCCCAACAGTTTACAAATGCCAGAGGAAGAAAAATTAAATCAATGCCAGAAAGAATTCAGGGCTTACTTTTCTTTCAGTAATAAAGACCTGTGACCCCTTAGCCAAAACCACCAAGCAGAGTTAAATGCCTTCAAGTTCCCCGTGACTAGCAC
Source organism: Spermophilus citellus (assembly GCF_964194105.1). Taxonomy (NCBI): domain Eukaryota; kingdom Metazoa; phylum Chordata; class Mammalia; order Rodentia; family Sciuridae; genus Spermophilus; species Spermophilus citellus. The sequence continues at coordinate 40,580,975 of NC_138188.1, forward strand.
AAATGAGCAAATTGGTGGGAATACCAGGGGGTGGGCCTCATGGAGAAATGGAAAATGGACCTCCCAAGAGTCAAACTTGAGTCTTTATAAGACATGCTTCGGGGCAAACAAGACACATCTGCTGGTCACAGCCATCGGCTTGGAGTCCATTTTCGGAACCTTCTTTGAAATAGTCAGTGTATCCCACTCTCCCAAGGTTTCTCAACAGATCTACTGGCACCTGGAGTGTAAGAATTGTTCCCTGTGTAGAAATTCCCCGTGCATTGCAAGTCAATGAACGTTCAGGTTTCCCAGGAACCAAAAGCCATAACACCCCTCAGACAACTAAAAATGCTATCCCAGAATGTCAGACAGGTGCCTCTTCCCGCCACCCGCCCACTCCGGTGAGAACCACTGTTGAGCACCATGGCTGACTTTTCCCATCTCTTGACATAGTCCCATCTCACCTTGTAGTTTTGCTTCTTCATAATAAAGGTATAACATCATTTTCAGGTTCAAGGACAGACTAATAGGTGACCCTTTCCATTTACCTTAGACTGGATTTGAAAGGGGACCCTGAAGGGGTTGGCAAGAAGTCTGAAGATGATGAGGAGGAGCTGATCAAAGGGAAGTCAAAGCCATCTCCAGGCAAAGGAAAGGGCTCAGGAAACATGGGGGGTGGGGAGGCAGCACCGGAGTTTGCTGCAGCTACTGTCACACGGTTTCCAAAGCTCCCTTTCATCCTCTTCCATCACCTTGGAACTATCCCAAAATGCCCAATTGGGAAAACTGCATTTTGTGTCTTTGGCCTCTAAATAAAGGTAGAATCCTGTCTTAATGATGACCATTCATAACATCCAATTCTACATAACGAGGCCATCGCCCACTCATGGTCAACAGCCCTCACTGACCCAAGGTTGCTGTCATGGATATAATTAGCTTCCTTAAATGAAAAACTTATGTAGGAAAGATGCTCTCTCCCAAGTCTCCTCTGTTTGCTTTCAGCCTGGTTAATATGCCTGTTATGTAATGTTGTGTTCAGAAAGAGGAATGACTTTTGAATGATCACCATGATAATATTCTCAGTAAATGTGGCATGGATTCTCAAAGTTCACTGGTTTTTGTTTGTTTATTTCCTCTAGGCGGAGAGTCCTTGCTACCCTGAGGACCTCATGACTGTACCCATCTCCACCGACAGGAGGGTGGCCATCACATTTTTCAGAAGATGAGAAAATCTCAAGGATGTTCAAGACTTGAAGCTATGAGGAGATAAAGTTGTGAGTAGAGAAGAGAGAATGAGCCAAGGTAGGGTGGTGGGTTGGGAGTACAATTGGTGTCAGATAATTTCAAATGTGGATTTGATGTGGATTTGCACTTTCACAACACCCCCTTCCCTTCACGGCCGAGGAAACCAAGGTAGAGAAGGTAAACGAACATGTCCAAAGTCATATGGGTACTAAGTGCAGAGAAAGGACTTGAACAAAGTCCAATGATCCTGATCCCTGTTTCTAACCACTGGGTTGCTCTGCCTCCTTCCACATTGGCATGTCCTGTTCTTCCCTGGATGACAGACCTCTGCTACAGCCAAAAAAGGGGCCCCAGAAAGCCACATGTGCACTTTCCCTTCTCCAGGTCAGACATGCTTCAACGAGGTAGGTACATGGTATGGTCAGTCCGCTCAGATCCTCCTCCCAAGAATTTGGGATTGGGATTAAAAAAACAATAGCCAGCTGGGTGCAGTGGTGCATACCTGTAATCCCAGTGACCTGGGAGGCTAAGGCAAGAGGATTGCAAGTTGGAGGCCAGCCTCAGTAACTTAGCATGACCCTGTCTCAAAATAAAAAAAAAAATAGAGTTGCAGATGTGATTCAGTAGTTAAGCAACCCTAGTACCAAAAAATAAAAAAAAAATAGATAAATAAATATAAAAAATAACCAGTCAGAATTTTCTTTTTTTCTTGCTGAGAAGCTACCAAGGCAAGGACTATAAAATGTCTGCTCTCCTCCCTTCACGTCTATTGAGGGACAGAAGGAGGGAGATGAGTGGAAGAATGCAGAAAGAGTTAGAAAGTGAGGGTCCTGTGTTCTCAATGGTTGTCCAGCTCCTTAGTCCAGATCCTTCCAAGGCCCAGTTCCTTTGCTTCGACCTGATCTGTGAGACACCCCAATCCTTACAGTAAACACCCCTTTTTGCCTAAGCTTCCCTGCATTGGTTTCTGTCACCACCAGTCATGGCTGAAATAGCATAGAGACCTCCAGTCTGGTTCCTGTCTTCCCATGTTTAGCTTATTATCCTACGCATTTATCCCTTCCATCAACATTTTCCCATCTTCTTGCAGAGGAGGGATCTTTTCCTAAATCCCACTGAGATATATTTAGTCATAGAATAATAACAATATCGTAGGCACCAGCAGATCTCCATGTTCTACTAGAAAGACTGAACAAAACAACCTAAACAAACCCAAGGCATGTTGGAGCTCTGCACCCAAATCTCACAGGTCGCGTTGTGAGTGTTCACACAGCAGTCCCACTTGGGACCAGAGCGAACGGACAGACTCAGAGCCAGACTCTCTCTTAGGCCTTCCTTTGAAATTTCCCAGACAAAACCCACCATCTCCTGATGACAGTAAACCTGAAGAAGACAGTGAACACTGGCTTTATAGAAAATGTTCCAAAATTACAATAACCACCGCCAACAAGATCCAATATCATTTCTTTGTAGAATGGCCTCAATTTTAATAGCATTTGGACTATTTGGATAACCTAGCAATTTCATTAAAATTGAATGCTGCTGAAAATCCTTAAGCAGTAATTAAAATAAACTGTGTTTTTATGAGGGAGTGTAAGGATACTGCTCAGGATTATTTTCTCAAGTTGACCTAAGCTTGCCTGAGCAATTAATATGCATGTGGGCGAACACAGATAGTACAAGGAGATTCTCTTCTCCCCCCTCTTCACTTGACAGATGAAGATGCTAAGGCCTAAAGAGCAAGGTCACACAGTTTAGTGGCCAGGTTACCACTGGATTCTACATCTGCTGGCATCGCTGATTTAAAGCTCTGTTTCACCACTGTGAGAATGCTTTGCAGGTTTCATGACCTTAGAAGACGAACCTACAGCAGAGGAACTCAGATGGACCAGATGAACAGTAAAGGCAGCCAGCAGAACAGACCCTGGAGGATTCCAGTCCAGGCTCTGCCTTCACTCCTGCTGTGCTATGGGGCTCTATGGTGGTGGTGGAGGAGGAGGAGGAGGTGGAGGAGGAGGAGGAGGTGGAGGAGGAGGAGGAGGAGGAGGAGGAGGAGGAGGAGGTGGAGGAGGAGGAGGAGGAGGAGGAAGAATGGAACCATCAGTTCTCAGGTTTTCTTTGCATCCTAGAGAATCATTGGATGCTGGACAAGACACTGCTAGCCTTCCAATGGGGCTCTTGGTGGCTGTGTGTACTGATTTTCCCATTTAGGGTGCAGAATTGGAAATTCATGTCCACTTCTTCGTGGGAGCCAAGGGAGGACCCCTACCTTCTTCCTTTGGAACCCAGGTGACTTGCATGAGATGCAACCGGGATGACATTTAAATATCTGTGTCAATTGCTAATGTAAGAGCCATTTAGCTCTCAAGGCTTAGAAATTTACATCCTTTCGCAATTTTTTTTTCCATCTTGACTTTATCTTACTAGACTCTGAACAAAGGAACTTTGAGTCCAAGGCATCCTTTTGTTGATGAATGTCTTCGTAAACAAATCAGTTCAAATAACTTATGTGTGATGTGGTCACTGTGGTGTTAGCAAGAGAACACATCCCCTTCCATTTCTCTTTGATAATAAAAACCATTGTGGGTTTTACACTCCTGATTCCTGGTATCAATTCAGCCTCTGGTGATAGGTGTTACTAAAAACCTTTGAAGTGCTTGTTTGTACATGCCAGATTTTCTTTAATATACCAATGGATAAATAATTCCACTCTGCAATCTTTCAAAAGGAAAAAAAATGAAAATTGAAGGAAAAAGCAAAATAAAATGTTTTCCCCATTTCTTCCTTCTTGTCATAAGCCACGGAATATGGCTCAGGATCTCCACCTAGTGGATTCTTTGAGGTAATGCTGATGACAAACCTGAACACAGGAAACTCCGTGGGGCCATCCAGTCAGACAGATTGAATATTCTTCTTCCATCAAAATGCGTTTTCTGAGAGTCTCATGGAAGTCCACATTGCTTCTTTTTAAATAGGAGCATATATTTACATTTCCCAGGTTATCATTAACAGGATACTTTCCAATCTCTAACCCCTGAAGGCCATCCTTTGTCACATTGTAGGCAGGATAACTGAGTTTGTCCCCATTTCCTTCCCAAACCCACATTACAGGATTTTAATGTTTGGATTTTTTTTTTTGGGGGGGGTGGAGTATAACAGGGATTGAACTCAGGGGCACTCAACAACCACTGAGCCACATTCTCAGCCCTATTTTGTATTTTATATAGAGATAGGGTCTCACTGAGTTTCTTAGCACTTTGCTTTTGCTGAGGTTGGCTTTGAACTTGCGATCCTCCTGCCTCAGCCTCTTGAGCTGCTGGAATTACAAGCATGTACTACCAGGCTCGGCTGTTTATTTTAAATTTTTTTTCCAGTACACTCTGAGTAGGTAAAGAGAAAGGCACTATTACTCAAGAAAACCCATTTTTCCCCCTTAGGTATTAATTTTATCAAAAATGTGATGGAGAAAGTCGTTGATGGTATCTAACATGTGACACAAGTGTCCTAGGGTGGCTAAGGGTCATGATAAATCCTACTGTCTATATCAGCTCTGGAAGGTGGATACAGCCTATTTCCATGCAGTAGATGGGAGAAATTTTAATAATAGCCTGTCATTTTCTAGATAGGATGCTTCTAATGCTTTCTCTTTGGGAAAGCAAAATACACACAATGCAAGTTGCCTCCAAAAACAGACCCAACTGCTATCCTCGGAGTCACTTTTGGAAAATTGATAGGTACACAGTCATCAACCCCTGTGGCTATCCCAGTGATCTGGAAAGGTGAAGAATTGCTTTGCCAAATGTTCCATTTTCTTTTCATTCCGTCTGGTATTTTGTTGCAAGCCCCTAGATCCATCCCCAGGTGAGCCAAGAGCGATCCCAAGTTTCCACCTATTGGGGATCTGATCTTCTAGGTGTGCTGCACTATCAGGAGGCTGCCTAGAAAAGATGGGGGCATTTGGGGTTTGGTGGGGGGTCTCTTGTTATGGTTATGCTGTTCAATAGGCTGTTTATTCATGACAAGTACTTCATACATGATAAATAAATGCTTATCAAACTGAATTAAATAACATTTCGTTTATGTACTAGCTTTTTTTTTTTTTTGGCTGCAAAAGGAATAAAGCATCACTCATCAGTTTGTGCTGATGAGTGGTCTGTATGACAACTATCAATCTTTGAACTTGAGATCCTCCTGCCTCAGCCTCCTGAGCTGCTGAAATTACAAGCATGCACCACCAGGCTTGGCTGTTCATTGTTTTGTTTTGTTTTGTTTTCCAATACACTCTTTAGTAGGGAAAGAGAAAGCACTATTACTCAAGAAAACCTATTTTCACACAATTCCAGCACCTTAAAGTCAAACCAGACCCTGTGTGGTCGGATTGAATATTACTTTTGTGCCATATATGAGTTTTTATGCAGGATATATATTATAGTAAAATGACTGCAATAAAGACTTCACTTCTCCACCTGTGCATCCCTTTACCATGACTCTCTGCAGCCAAGTGGCTGGCTTTGGCCAATAGGATGTTAGAAGAACTTGGCTCAGGAAGAGGACTAAAAAAGTGCTTGCACATTTCTGCTTCCTCTGTCACACCACTGCCACACCATTAAAAACAAGTCCAGGGGCTGTTCCCATCACAGTTAAACCTAGTGAGCTGATTGATTTAACCATTAAAGAATTGCAAACGTGATTCCTTCTGCAACCGGGCTACCTGTTCATAGGTGTAAGTGGACAGGTAAACAGAGGAGTTTTGAAGCTTCTTTCACATGTCCTTTAATTCCATTTTTTCAGTATAAACTTATCACTTTTCAAATTGATCTTAAAGGTGCAGCAGTCATACCCATGACTGCTGTAAGCAATGAGAAAGTAGAACCTAGATCATTACCACCACAACGATTTTGGTGTACCAGAGCTGGAGAAAGTCGTGAGAATTGTGCTAATACTGAGGCTAGGATGTGTAAAGAATCTGTGTCATTCAGAAAGCATGTATTCTTTCCTTGTATCTCCTGATACTTATGCAGGGGACAGAGTAAAGAGACTGGGATTGGACTAGAGTGCTGTGGACAGACTTCCTTTCTGTTGTTCATGCCAGATATCTATGGGAAGGATTGAGTGACAGGAACATGGGAGACAGAGAAGATTCCCCACCCATCCTCAATATTCCATATTGAGTAAGTTTATTTAACCTTCTCAATCATATGCACATGGGAGATGGCACTGACTTTCAGATAATTTTTCTGTAAAACAGAAGAAATGTGTGTGTGTGTGTGTGTGTGTGTGTGTGTGTGTGAGAAAAATTAGTTCACTTCAAAGGCTACATTAACTGTTGTATTCTGGGGGAAGGAGAATAATTTCATGGGCCACCTCCATGTGGCTAGGGACCCATCGTGTTCTTGGACACCTATAGCATTCAGGCCCACTGGAAAGAACACAGTGGACTCTCAAAAAATATTTTCTATAGTTTCTTTTCTTTTTTGGTGAAGAACTTTTAGTATAGTCTTGTTTATATGGAAGTGAAAAGGTTTAAAATGTTTTCAACAATAAGTATGAATCTTCCCATCTTTTAGAGCATGATTTTTAAAAAAATGTCAAAGAATGTTTAAAAACAACAATCTATTTCCTCAGAGAAATGGCTACTTAGATATCCAGTTTATAACCATCTTCATCATTTCGTGAATCTCCCTGGCACCTTCCCTTCTTATAAACTACTGATTACAAAGGAAAAGCCTAATGATTTAGAAATAACGATATAGACAGTAATTATATCTTCCTAGTCTCTCACTCCTTCAGAATTTGTTTCAGGATCAAAATATATTTTCTTGAGGTGGGCTGCTCTGCTGTGATTTCCTGTGTTTGATGGGCTTGACGTGCATTTCAGACCAGGGAATGATAGGTAGAGAGAGATGGCAGCCATAGCCATTCCCCCCAGTTCTACCTCTGCATCTGTCTCACCACTTCCCTCCCCTTCTTCTACACCACTACCTCCTCTCCTCTCACACCACACTCACTGACCCCTGTAGACATCAAGGGTGCGCGCGCGCGCACACACACACACACACACACACACACACACACACGAGGCTCCTCACTCTTGTTCTCAGCCAAGGGAAAGAACAGATAAGCACTCAGAAGAATGCCATGCATCGGGGGTGCTTTGCATCTCACAGTGTTTTAAGAATGTCACATGAGTCACTTCACCTAATCTTCACAACAACCTGCACTGCGTTTAATTCCCAAATTATGGACACTGAGATGGTTCTATATTTTGAAGGGAATGAAAGATGACTCCATTGGAATTAGATGTATCACATTGCCCTGAGTATGTGACTATAGTAAGAGAGTCCTTCCTTCAAGATATTGGTGTTGGTTTTGTTGTGCTGGGGATTGAACCCAGGGTATGTGCATGGTAGGCAGATGCTCTACCACTGAGCTACATTCATAGCCCTTCTTATAGGATATTAGACTCTTCTAAACACTGGAAGAACTGGTTTAAGAAATCCAATACCTATTCAGAGTTAAAAGAATAACACACAGATCCCAGAAAGAGTGGCTACCCAGACATGCAGTCCTATGTACCAGCGATGAGTGTGTCATATTAATGTGCTGTGTACATGTCCTCACATAGTAAAATGTGGTGAAATGGAGAAGTGGGATTTCTTGGAAAAGTTTCCAATTCTGATACTCCAATGCTATTTATTTAAACAAGATTAGACTCCTATCACTGTGCAACAGTTGGTATCAAAGTTCATACTTTATCACTTTGACAAATATTTTGTATTAAAGCAAAGAGCTAAGAACAGGTCTTTTAGTCTACTAGGAAAGATGTAGCCCGGCCTGCTTGTTCAGAGATGACATTTCCATTCAGGTTCTCCGATATACTATCTGCATGGCCTCAGCTGAGTTATTGCTACGGTTTGGGTCTGGAATGTCCACCAAACACTGATGTGTTGAAGGCTTGGTCCCCAATGCAGCAAAGGTGGAGGAAACTCTAGAGGCCGAGGCCTACTTGAAGGGAGTGGGTCCTTGAGAGCATGACACAGTTCTCAGACACTGTACCTCGTCCCTAGCCCCTTCCTCTCTTTCTCTCTCTCGTCCTCTCTGCTTTCTGGCTGTCATGAAGTGAGCAGCTTTGCCTCACCACGCCCTTCCTCCATGATGCTCCACCTCCCTCCAGACCCATGGCAATGGAGCAAGCCGACCATGAACTAAAACCTCTGAAATCATGTTACAGTTTGGAGAGGAGATGCCCCCCAGAAGCTTCTTTTAATGCAGGAATATTCGGAGGGGAACTTATTGGATTGTGATAGTGGTTACCGAATTAGTCCATCCTAGTTTTAAGTGACAGACTGGGTGGTGACTGTAGGCAGATGGGGCGTAGCTGGAGGAGGTGGGTCACTGGAGCATACCCAGGAAGGGTGCATCTGCTCGGCAGCCCCTTCTTTTTCCTTTCCACCCCCCTCCTCCCCTCTCTCTCTCTGCTTTCTGACCCAGCTCTGAACCGAGCAGCTTCCCTCCACTGGGCTCTTCCCCCTATGATGTGCAACCTTATCTTGTGCCCAGAGCAATGGAGTCTATGCACTGACACCTCTGACACCCCCCTGATAAAATTTTTTTCTTCTAAATTATTCTTGCCAGGGTTCTAATCACAACAAGGAAAAGCTAGCTAAAACAAACCATGAAGCAAAATTAAATGTAAGTTGTTTTTCTTAGGTATTTTGTCAGAGCAACACAGTTATATAGCATTTCTAAAGTTTGATTGCCTCATCTGTAGAGTGAGAAGAAAAGATATGATAGAGTTTTCTGAACTCAAAGAGAACATGTAGGTAAACTACTTAACAGACACATAGTGAATAGTTAATATTGTTACTACTAGTATTTAGAGATGAAATAAGGAGCTGATGAGGTTAAAAAAAAATAATGTATTTTATAATCTTAAAATACCTGAGTGTTTTCTTCAACCCTTACTACACCCTCAACAACATCAACAACCTCAACTTGCTCTGGATTCCTTTCTGCATCAGGCTTTTCCTACACCAGGAGGCCTCACTCCTCTTGCTGCAAGCCCCCGGGGAGAGGGGCGGGTTCACGCAACCCTCACCTATGTTAACGTAAGTGGAGACAAGCCCATATCGAGTTCACTTGTGGATACTGGCCCAGTCTATTTCATGTTTTATTCTTCAGCCCCTAAGGCATTCCTTTGAAACAAAACATAATCAGGAGAAAAATACAAGAAAACATGAGAACTGTTTCTTTTACACCCTCTTCCAAATGCTTTCTTGGTGCTACTAAGAGCAGCCTTTGGCCCCCAAATCTCTAAGAAGCTATGCTAACTTGTAATTCCATGTGAGTCCATGAATAAAAATTTCATACAATTATATAAAAATATAGCAGCAAGTTAGGCCAATACTGATCTGAAAAAGCAGAACTCAGAGAAAAGGTCAATGAAGTACAGCAATCTGAGTCAGATAAATAAAAGCATATGCTCTGGCTGCAACTCGGCCCCCGCCCCCCAGTGTGATGCAAGGGGAATGATTTTCACATGTAGAACAGCCCCCTTGAGTGCAGAGATAAGATAGGTGGGTGGTGGGTGGAATTCCTAGGGAGATCCCTGCAACTGTAGTTCCCATGAAAGAGATGGTGTATCTCAACACAATAAGTATGAATGCAGATGAAGCCTGGAATTCATTATAACTGTATAAAAATATAAATAGTTCCCTTCCATTGATACTTTATTATTCAGAATAAATTGCTTACATCATCTCATACTTCTTGACTAGGAGGATTCAACCTCATATATACACGAATTCTCTACAAGTTGATCTATAAATCTCAATAGAAGTGCCTATAGATGATTTGGGGGATAGTTTATACAGGTGAATCCCAAGTTAATTTTGTAAAGAAGCAAGAATAGTCAGAAAAAAATGTCTGGGGAAATAAAAGGAAAAGACAATTGCCTATTAGATATTAAAACATACTTAATATAAGCATAATTAAGATAGTAAGGAACTAGTACTAAAAAGATAGGAAATTAATAAAATAGAAGGTATGGGTATCTATCTAGAAGGTATGGGTATCATTCAGGATGGGTCCAGATAGATGTGTGAACATGGAAGGTGACAGAGGGCATTCTGAGTTAGTGGGAAAGAGATGGGTTATTCAACAAATACTCCCATGGGAGTAAGTAGGTGATAATCCTATGGAAGTGTGTCTGGTGGTAGTGGCAGTGGCATGTAAGGTTAGAGCGTTATATCATGACCTTAATACTAAGGCAAATAAGTAATCCAAGTACAAACAAGCAGAAAATGAAGAAAATTTCAAATTTTAATTCTAACTGGGAAAAGCCTAAGATAAAGTCCTAAATTCTGCAAAACCAAGAATGGATATCATCGATCATATGGAAAAAAATTATTCCTAAAGAAACTCATGATAAACAAATGAAATGACAAACTGGGCAAAACAGTTGCAACTCATTTCACAAAGGACTCAGATCAGTAATGTGTTGAGTCCCTACAACTCAATAAGAAAAAGGGGGGGCTGGGGATAGAGCTCAGTTGGTAGAGTACTTGTACCTTCCATGCACAAGGCTCTGAGTTCAATCCCCAGCACCATAAAAAAAAAAAAAAAGAAAAAAGAAAGAAAGAAAAAGGCAAGCCAGGTGTGGTGGCACACACCTGTAATCCAAGTGGTTCAGAAGGCTGAGGCAGGAGAATCACATGTTCAAAGCCAGCCTCAGCAAAAACCAGGGGCTAAGCAACTCGGTGAGACTCTGTCTCTAAATAAGATACAAAATAGGGCTGAAGATGGGGCTCAGTGGTTGAGTGCCCCTGAGTTCAATTCCTGGTATCTGCCCACCACCCCCCACCCTGGCAAAAAAAAAAAAAAAGGCAAAAGATGTAAATAAAGTTACTCACTAAAAGGAAATATAAATGGCACTGACATGAGTTTAAAGAGGCTTCATCTTCCCCAGAAAAGAAATGTAGGTGAAAACTACAAGAAGATACTGCTTTTCACTTGTCAAATTGGCAATGATCAGCTCAAAATGCAGAAGAGGAAATGTCTCCTTGGAGCATGGTCTTCCTGGAGCCTGGATCAGAGCACTAGCAAGCAGCAGCTGCCAGGGCTTCTCAGGACAAGCTGAACTGTGCCCACTGCCAGCCCCTGTGGGGACCAGGGAGAAGTGTGGTCTCTAAATGGAGCCAATGTTCATCGGAGGACAATTGTGCTGAGGTGCAGTTCTTCCCTGTGACATTTTGGATGGCATCATGACTCAACTACCTACACTGATTGAGCAAAGCTCACCTCTCCAGATGGATGACATTGTTATTAGACCGCACACAGAGGACACCCTGGACTCCGAGCAGATGACATGGGAGAAGGATCCTGGAGCTCAAGGACAGCTAGAGAGGCTGAATGGGGACCAGTTCTCTACACTACACCTCCCCACTGCAGTGTAGGCTTCAGGAAGCTCCTTGGTCATAACCGGGAATTCCAGGACCTTCAGAGTGGATTTGTCGCTGAGGGGATTTTCTTCCTGCTCCTATTTCTGTCCCTTGCTGGGTTTCTTGCTGTGGACATAATGAGGAGAAAAGAATGCCAGTGGTTTCCATTATCCCTTGGAGGCAGCAGTGGGGGACTTATTTTTCTTCCTCTCCTCATTTACCAAGGGGTGGAGGAGTGACTACATCCTGTTCCTGAGTCCATGAGGAGGAAGATGCTGCCTCCTTTCCAGGACCCCCTGCAGACTGGGCAGAAGAGGAAGAGGAAATGCCCAAGGCTGGTCAGAGCCACAGCTGGACCATGAGTCCAGGCAGAGCAGCCTGGGATGCATCTGTGTGCATGGGGAGATGGTGGGCAGCAGAATGTTTCCCCTTGGGACCACGAGTGGCACAGATGTGGCCCAGACTGTTGGCAACCCCAGAGGGGCTTTGTGCCAGGACAGAAGTGAACATGGAACTGAAGTCCAGACTACTGCATCTCTGTGACCCCAGGGTGCCCAAGAAGCTCCTAGCACCAGAGGCCCTGCCCCTTGTCTCCCGGTCCTCTGAAGCCTCCTGGAATTGGACAGGATTCCAGGGAAGGAGCTTTAGTTTCAGGCACCCAGCATATCAAAGGGGCAAAACAGAAAAAAAAAAAAAATTAGTTCTAGAAAAAAATTCAAGAAACTTATTTCTGGTAAACCAGGGATTGAGGATTTAAATGTGTTCAAATACTCATATCTGAGAAGGAAGGTTCTAGTCCATGGCCTCAAATTCCAGGTTAAATCATGTGTAATTCATTCTGTAAGCCCAGAATTACAGGGATGCTCCTGAGCAGTTTGTCTGCCGAGTTATTATCTAAAGTGAAAACCAGTCCTGGAAGGAACTAACCATCATCACAGCCCATAAGCACCATTGATTAAATGCTGCAGTTGCCTATTCACCCAAATAAAGGAGACTTGAGTGTATTTTTGAAGTGCAGATTAGCAAGCTTAGTGGTGGCTCCAAGTCCAGTTTGTGGAAAACTGATCACAGAGGTGGGACTGGAACCCTCACATACTCCACTGCCCCCAAGTGATCCCACCTGGCTGGCTCCAATTTCACAGGCTCGGTGTCAAATCTGTGTCTCCATGTGTAAAGTCCAGAGAACCTAGACTTCCTGGGAATATGGAAATGGGGTTCATTTTAGCTGTGTTCAAGGATGGATAACTCTTCACCATTGCTGGGAAACATGGTGAGGTTTATTATTTGTTTCATTTGTTCAGATTTATTTATTTATTTTTTTAATTTTGAAGGTATGTGCTCTTCAAATTATTGATTCTATTAGAGCCAAAATTCTATTTTGTATACTAATCTTCATTAAAACTAATGGGGTTCTGCTGAATGTTGAATGACTAGTTGTTTGGCAGAAAAGCCCCATTTTGTAGCATTTGTTGATTTCCATGGAGTAAATAATTACAGAATGACCAATTTCAATCTGCTAATGTGGAGGTCTCTAAACCTGGGGTTGGGAAGAGATGCTCAGTAACACATCCTTACACTGTATTTCTAGCCTGCAGGTACAACACACACACATACATATATGTATATGTATGTGTGTGTGTATCTTCAAGAATATGATAATAAAATGCAGCCAAAAAAATCAGAAAGTGAAGTTTTTAGTACTTATTAACCTTGTTTTCTCATATACAAAATTAAATGATAATATACAAAATTGATTTACAATATTCCTAAAATGTTAACCATTAGCTCTCATGAGCTACTACAAGCCATTGTTTGTTTCTCTGACTTCATCCTTGTCCTTAGGATGGTGATTAGTTTACTAATTGATGAGTGACTACTAGAGCCTAGAAGTTTTTCAAATGCAAGTATAATTTAAAAAATTAAGGCTTGTTTGTTTCAAAATGAGGTAATGCCCACAAATTAGACAAAAAGAAAGAGAAGGCAAAAATTTCGTTTTGTTGGCCTCAATCAATAATCAACTAGTAAACTTCTAGGTAACATTCACGTAAGTCAGTACTATAGGGAGATTTTAAACCTGGCAAGATAATACCACCTATGGACCCATCGTAGCCTGTTGGGACCTGTGGACTCAACTAGGAAAAACATCTGGAAAAGGCACAGGGGAGGAGCCTTCATGGGTTCCAGCATGTGTTTTATTTTTTAAGTTGAGCCAGGGATTTACCTACCAGCCCGTAGGTTTTATGTACTGGTTAGGAACACAGGTTGAGGACTGACCACCTCAGTGGTTCAAATCCCAGCTCTCCCTATTGCCTGGACATGTGACCTTTGGTATGTCCTTCTCTCTCTGGGCTTCTGTCTCTTCATTGGTAAACTGAGAACAAAACACTACCTAGTTCATAAGGTGTGTGTGAGAATGGAACAGTTTAATAAATGTGACGTTATTAGAACACAATATTGTAAGAGGTCACCCATGTTAGCTCTTAGTATTATGTAAAATACTAAAAAAAAAAAGAAAAAATTGAGACAATTTTTTAAAAACCAAAAGCCGAACCATGTAATTATTGTAACATCTTCTAATTCTAAAGCTTTCATATCTTATACCTGTTTACCTTTTACATACCCTGAGTCTTTCAAACTGACCTAGCAATATCCTCATGAGCCCACCAGAAGGCTGGTCAGAAATGCCAGTGAGTTTCCAGCCTCCTCTGAGACCCTGTCACTTATCCATGAGGGATCAACTGCCTTCTTGGTGCATTTTCTCCTCAGCTTTCCTGGCTTCCCTAGTCCCAATGTGACTCTACACCATGGACCTTTGTCTCCAACTAGCCCATGAATAGGTGGCCTGGAGTTGGGTTCCCCGTTCCTACCACCAACTGTGGGATGGGCCCCAGACCTCAGGGTTCTGGTCTCACTAACCTGAGGGAGAATGGGGGTGGAACTCTGACACACCCCTGCTTATTTTGCCCCCCAACGGCCTCTCTCTGAAAGGCACTGATAAATAATATACTCAGAGTCTTAATATCAGTAGGCTGTCGATATGAATTTGGGCCTGGAAACACCTTCAAGGAACAGGGAGAATGAAGAGCAAAAGCATTACAATAAGCTCAGTCAATGAGATTAAATGAAATGATTACTTACTGTCAGGCACTCAGTAGGTACTCAATTAATACCCTCCATGGGACACAGGAGAATTGACTAATGGCGCTTAGTAGGTTCTCAATTAACACAGGAGAACTGACTAATGCATAGATCATTCCTTTTAAGCCTCACTGAATCATTTGTCATCTCTGGGTAAAATTAGGAGATTGAATTAGCTGATACCCAAGGTAACTCCCTCTGTCTCAAGAAGATGTCATCTATTTCCCCTGAAGTTGAAGTTTGATTGTTACCTGAAGCCCAGAGATAAGAAACAGCAAGCTTTATGGAATTGGCTGGGAACTATTGAAACTGTGATTTACACATTTTCCCACCAGAGGGCACAAAACAAACGCTGTAGCTAGTGGGCCATCTACCCTGCAGGATCAGTTCCTTCTGTTGATGTTGGAGTGGAGTTTCAGCTTCTTAGATGGTGACAGCTGTCCCCTCCTGCCTAACATCCATTTTAATAGAATCCACACTCTGTTCATTTAGGGCTTGTCCGAGTCTGAAATCCACAAATAATTTCACCAAAATGGCTTTTTGCATGTGGTTATTGGTTATTTTTTTCTTAAGTTCTCACTTTTCTTTCCAATAAGGCAAGGAAAATCTCAACTTTGAAATGATCTTGAGATTTAAACTTAGAATAACATGCTGTGGTGTCTTTAAACACAGTTAAAATCCGCCTTCAGCTCAGTAGGTGTGAGAGGGCTAGAAACATAGTCATCTTGTTTTATGCTACAGATCTAGTTTATATGTAAATCCTTGGAACACTGAGAGGTACACATCCTTATAGTGTTCTACATAAAAATTTTCATCCTCAAAATGTAAATGTGTACTCTTTAAATCTAAATCACAATTTTTTGGCCTAATTTACTATTGGTTTCAGCTTTCTCAAAATGTACGTTTATTTCAACTATTGGCAGTTTGACAGGATTTTAGTACACATACTACAAACTATTATTTCTACCCTAAAAGGGAGGGGGTAGAAAGGTCATTATTAAGAGAGCTCTCAATCTCTGAGCCAATGGTAAAGTTTTTCCTCTGAAGGGCATTAACCCCCTCCATATTGTGTTCTTAACAGTGATTTGATGGACTTGAACAGTGCAGTTGTAGACTACAGGGGAAATATTAAAATAAACCTACACTGCAAAGCAGATAATGGATACAAATGTTGAAGCACTGAAAAGCCAACTCTTCCATTTTAAGAAATATAATTTGCAATATTTTCTTCCCCCTTTCTTTAAAAGGGAGAGAACGAGTAATACACCATTTAAAATAAAAGCTATTTTCCATAACTATGATTTCTCCTGCAGACTGGTGGATTTATATAAACTGGCTAATTAGAGAAAAAAGGCTCAAATTTAAATCTAAAAGACTGTAAATATTATTTGATGTTAAAAAAGGATCAGAGAGTACCTACAAAGAGGGGACTATTTGGGGATCAGAATTCTTTTCAACTAAGTAATGTTCTAAAGCAATCTTTTATTTTCCTTTCAACATGAATGCATTTTACCTGTAACTGTGGTGAGAATGCTGTTTCAATGGAGAAAAATGTATCTCCACATATGTTTGTTATTTTAGAGAGACTGTAAATTTTGAACACTTTTGATCGTAAGACTTTTTGTAAACTCACTTATCAGAGTGCTAAGATATACTCTCAATATAAAAATTAAGTTTGTGGGGGACACAATTCACAATATGGAGGATGTGAAAATTTGTCTGGTGAAAGATACATTAATCTGGGTTTTCAGGGGAACAAACATGGTCACCAAGGGGCATTTGTGGCCTGTTCCCTAGTCCCATTCTTTCTCAGAAACACCAGCCTGGTGTTGGGGACTAGCACAGAGATCAGGCCTGAAACCCAGGTCTACTGGCCCTTCCTGGAAAGCATCCATTTTCATTTAAAGTGACACCCAGAGAAGGTGAAGGCTCCAGGCAGGAGGGAAGATAGTTCCCCACATACTAGGTGCCAAACTGCTCCCTTCTTTTTCCCAACTCCAGTAAAAGAAAATGTGAATCAAAGTTTATCTGAGTCAAAATCATTTTTTCACTGAAAATCTCCTTCTAGGAAAAAATAATTCCATTCCTTAAAAATGCTTAATTTTCTGATAATATTAATGGAATTAAGATTTGTCCTGAGAAATTAGTTATCTATCTCATGAACTTTTAACCAAACTTTTAAAACACCATTATCTAAAATTGATTTTCTAACTATTCTCTTTTCCTATGTGAAATGCCTTTACAAGTGAAAATCTTTGAATGGATCTCCCTGAGCACTGCTTTCTCAAATTCTCTGTGATGAAGCAGTCATAATTAATTTAATTAATATTATTTTCAAATTATTGACACTGATACTTTTGTGAAATGCAATTAAAAATGGAATGCTGAATAACTGACCATATTCCATTCTACAAAATGTGAGCCTGAATTGTAAAACTATATTTAACAGACATAAGTGATTTTCTCAAATCACCATGAACATTTGTTTCTGAACTCTTGTTCTCAGTTGGTGTACTTGTTCCTCCCAACCCAGCAGCATGGGGCTCACAAGCCAGAATAGTCTGCAGATGGCGCTGTTTGTAGCTCTTTGGCTTCTGCTTGGAGCAAGATTATAATAAAACTGTGGTATGTGCTCATAGCTAAATTATCTGAAGAGTATTAACACCACTCAAAACTTGTTTTAAAGCATCTAAACATCTGTGAACACTCAAAGTTTAAGGAGAGCTTCTTTCATTTTGTGGGAATTTAAAACAAAAATCCCACAAGTATTTCTGAATGCTGGAATTTTTCAATTTGGCGAGGTGGTAGAAGCAAAGAATGGTTTGGCTAACTGTATATCAGTGCCTAACTACGCTGGTCCCTTTGGGATACAAAGAGGAAGGAGAAAAAGGAAGGCTGGAAATCATCTGGCACCTATAGTAAAAAATAAAACTTTAAAAGAAACTGTATTTTCTTAATAGGATATGTGGAAAATTAGTTAAATTTAGAAAGAAAAAGAGAGAAACCTTAAGGGAGTTTTCTGCACTATTTTTCCAACAGGAAAACCAATTTCCTTACCAGAAAAAAAAATTCAATGGAAGTAGTCAAGCTAAACTGCATATCAGTGAAAGTAATAGATCAGTTGAGTCTAAGAAAAGATTTCAGACACAGCTCCTGAAAAGTATAATTTGGCTTGCAATTCAGCAAGTTAATGTTGGTTGGCTTGCATACTCTGTGCATGTAATTTCCTCTCAAGTACCTAAACTCAGTTCTTCATACTTCTGTGAACAGAGCACTAGTACCAGCATTAGACTTTCAGTAACATTAAGTTGTGTTTCCAGTGTCCTAAACAACTTCACCTGGATTTATATTTATGTATGGATCTCGCTCAGCAATGTCTTTGGGGGCAAAATTTCATATCCCAGCTGACTTGATGGGCAATTGAAATCACATATTTTTTAAGACTAAATAAAAAATTGAAAGTGCTATGTATATGCATGAGTGTGTAGATATGTATATGGTACACACACATATATAATATCCTATTATAATATGTCACATCTGTCATAGGTCACAAGCCTTACTTGTTTTGAATGATTAACAGGGGAGTGAGCTTCAAGAGTGGGTAGGCCCTTAACCAAGTATAAAAAGCATTTGCAGAGATCCAGAAATTAGAAGAAATATATTATTCTCAGATTTGACCAATATTAAATAACAGTATTTGATAAAATCACTTAACCTCAGTTTTCTTATTCTCAGTTTATTCATAAAGTAGGATAATTCCTGACCCTGCCCATTTCATTTAGCTGTTGGGAAATGCAAATAGGATGACCCACGTGACAGCACTTCATGAAGGGGTTCAAGAGCTATGAAGAAACTACCTTTTGTTCCATATTTATAACATGAGAGTTCCCTTCCAATAAAAGAAGTGAGGCCACTTTGAGGAGAAGTGATTTCGTAAAGCATGTGTGGTACAGCACAACTGCTTACATTCTCTCAGATGAATCTCCATTTACTTTCCACTCTTAGAGGATAATGTTTATCTTTTCCTAAACTCTTAATTTTTCTCTACTGGGATAAGGTTGTAATTGTATTTAGCCCTGAGAAGTGCAGTGGAGAACTTGTTAAGTAATCAGGTCATCGATTTCTGTGGAGGCCTTAAATTTGCAATCCAGAATAGCTACAATTTTGCTGCAAATTAAAAGCAACACCTTCACAATCATGTAAGCAATTTATCTACATATATTATAAGCTTTGGATGTGCCTACAAAGAGGAGAGCCCAATCTAAGCCATAAGTAAACTTTGAAATAGAAGTAGCATGTAAGACTTGGACAGAAAGAACTAGTTAGTAACAGGTGATGATATTATGGTTAGTATTTGGAAGGAAGAAAATATTTAGTGCAACTAAAACTATTATGATGAAGATACTGTGGTCATAATGTAGAAGAAAATTTTCTTCAGAAATGTAATTATCGAATGACAGTTAATTAGAGATTGACAATATAATAGCACTGCTCTCTTGCAAAGCTTTTATCCACTCATGACTTTATCAATAGGGTAGTTTGGATACTTGAAGAGAGGCAAGACCTTAATCGGGCTAATAGCCATTCTGTAAAACAAAGGAAATAAAGTTAGAATAAGTACCATTAGAAAGCATGGTACTTATAACTCATATTCTAAGGAGTTGGGAAAGGGGCCACCACATATATGAAGCTAATTGGATGGAAAGTTTCTCAACAGCCTTATAGAGTCCAGCTTCTAGTGAGAGTCTTAGGAAACTGGATCAAAGGACAGAGATAAAGTGTAGAAAACAGATCAAGCAAGATGCCACCACTAGAATAATCTGAATGAGCTCTGGGGGTTCACTATTCAAAGAATGAGAATCCTCCATTTAGAAAGAGATTAAGGCTCTCCAGTTTCTACCGGGTATTGGACCAATAGGGCCATAGGAAATATCTAAAAAACTCTATTTGCTATGAAAGAAAATGTGTAAAATATAATGTGCACATTCTATTTTAAGCTAATACACATTATTGTTTTGAGAAGTTTCAGGTTTACAGAAAAATGGAGCAGAAAGTACTCAAAATATGTCCCCATCTAGCCTCTTATTTTATTTCCCTATTATTAACATCTTGTATTAGTGTGATACATTTTTCACAATTTGTAAGTCAATATCAATATTTTATTATTAGAATAGCAAAAGCAATTCTAAGCAGGAAGTGTGAATCAGGTGGTATAGCGATACCAGATTTCAAACTATATTACAGAGCAATAGTGACAAAAACAGCATGGTACTGGTACCAAAACAGGCGGGTGGACCAATGGTATAGAATAGAGGACACAGAGACTAATCCACAAAGTTACAACTATCTTATATTTGATAAAGGGGCTAAAAGCATGCAATGGAGGAAGGATAGCATCTTCAACAAATGGTGGTGGGAAAACTGGAAATCCATATGCAACAAAATGAAACTGAATCCCTTTCTCTCGCCATGCACAAAAGTTAACTCAAAATGGATCAAGGAGATTGATATCAAATCAGAGACTCTGCGTCTGATAGAAGAAAAAGTTGGCTCCGATCTACATATTGTGGGGTCGGGCTCCAAATTCCTTAATAGGACACCCATAGCCCAAGAGTTAATAACAAGAATCAACAAATGGGACTTACTTAAACTAAAAAGTTTTTTCTCAGCAAGAGAAACAATAAGAGAGGTAAATAGGGAGCCTACATCATGGGAACAAATCTTTACTCCTCACACTTCAGATAGAGCCCTAATATCCAGAGTATACAAAGAACTCAAAAAATTAGACAATAAGATAACAAATAACCCAATCAACAAATGGGCCAAGGACCTGAACAGACACTTCTCAGAAGAGGATATACAATCAATCAACAAGTACATGAAAAAATGCTCACCATCTCTAGCAGTCAGAGAAATGCAAATCAAAACCACCCTAAGATACCATCTCACTCCAGTAAGATTGGCAGCCACTATGAAGTCAAACAACAATAAGTGCTGGCGAGGATGTGGAGAAAAGGGTACACTTGTACATTGCTGGTGGGACTGCAAACTGGTGAGGCCAATTTGGAAAGCAGTTTGGAGATTCCTGGGAAAGCTGGGAATGGAACCACCATTTGACCCTGCTATTGCCCTTCTCGGACTATTCCCTGAAGACCTTAAAAGAGCATGCTACAGGGATACTGCCACATCAATGTTCATAGCAGCACAATTCACAATAGCTAGACTGTGGAACCAACCCAGATGCCCTTCAATAGATGAATGGATAAAAAAAAATGTGGCATTTATACACCATGGAATATTACGCAGCACTAAAAAATGACGAAATCATGGAATTTGCAGGGAAATGGATGGCACTAGAGCAGATTATGCTTAGTGAAGCTAGCCAATCCCTAAAAAACAAATACCAAATGTCTTCTTTGATATAATGAGAGCAACTATGAACAGAGTAGGGAGGAAGAGCAGGAAGAAAAGATTAACATTAAACAGAGACATGAGATGGGAGAGAAAGAGAGAGAAAAGGGAAATTGCATGGAAATGAAGGGAGACCCTCATTGCTATATAAAATTACATATAAGAGGTTGTGAGGGGAATGGAAAAATAAATAAGGAGAGAAATGAATTACAGTAGATGGGGTAGAGAGAGAAAATGTGAGGGAAGGGGAGGGGGGATAGTAGGAGATAGGAAAGATAGCAGAATACAACAATTACTAATAGGGCATTATGTAAAATTGTGGATGTGTAACCGACATGATTCTGCAATCTGCATTTGGGGTAAAATTGGGAGTTCATAACCCACTTCAATATAATGTATGAAATATGATATGTCAAGAGCTTTGTAATGTTGTGAACAACCAATAAAAAAAAGAAAGAAAGAAAGAAAGGCACAGCCAAGAGATATTTAAGAGGACACATCTAGGTTGAGCTGAATGTAAATCATTCTCCAAATACTTCATTCTGTCTTTGCATTGCAATCATTTTGTCTAAAGGCACACAAAAAATAATTAATTGCTTTTAATATGTGACTATGAAATATCAATCCTAGTGTCTCCAATAAAGAATAAAAAATGTTTTCGTAGCATCAAGGTAATTAAAGTCATTTGTCAAGACAGTATCCATTGAGACTTATTAGCACTTACGACTAAAAAAAAAAAATTATTATTAGCTAAAACTCATACTGTACATTAGGGTTCACTCTTTGCATTGTACATTCTATATTCTTTCTTGGGATCCCTAAGTTTCTAATGTAAGTTAATAAATGTTTGGCAAGACTCTATTTTATAAATTAGAATATCTATAAAAGTACTTTGACAACCTCTTTAATATTCTAATGAAAAATCAGAGAGTTGTTTTAAGGAAGCAAACTGGAGATAATTTTATTATAAAAATGAATATATTGTCTTATTTTTGAGAAAAAATTTTAAAGGTGGGTTTAAAGTAAAAGTGCTCAGAGCATACAAGTGAAACAATGTAAATGTTCAATGAATGTGAGCAATTGTCATTGTCACAGTTAATATTTCTTGTACGGTGTAGAGCTTTCTTGAGGAGAGAGAACAAGTAACATGGTATCTTGGATACAATGTGAAAAAAAATTTAATAATCTGCACTAGAATAGAGGTTCCAAGAAAATTGCAATCAAAATGATAACAAATTCAGAAGAGTGTTGAAATTGCATTTTAAATTTTTATATTTTTTAAGAGAGAGAGAGAGAGAGAATTCTAATATTTATTTTTTAGTTCTCGGCGGACACAACATCTTTGTTGGTATGTGGTGCTGAGGATCCAACCCGGGCCGCACACATGCCAGGTGAGCGCGCGACCGCTTGAGCCACATCTCCAGCCCAACATTTTAAATTTTAAAGGAAGGAGGTGTAACCAGTGGGCAAATGATCAAGAATCCTATGAAATTAAAAGATTTTAGGTACTTCTCACCAACAGCAGTGACCTTCAAGGTTACACTTGCTCCTGAGTGCTAAAGCAATGATGTCATCATTCCTATTCATGATTCTGTTGATAATGCAGCTTGACTATGGGAACTTTCTTTACAGATACCTCTTAAGCACTGGGGATTAGTAAGTAACTGTGAAATAAAGCAATAAAACATCTCCGAGCTGCAGTTAAGATTGACTTCTATTCCTTTTATTGGGGCCATTTTAATTTAATGACATCAGAGCATAATTGCTAAATCAAGTTGAGCACCTCCCACACTTGAAGTGCTAAAATCCTTAGACCAGAACGGGGAACATTTTCTATGTGATTGTTCTGTGAGCCAGACTTACCATTCTGCCAGTTGCCTTTTACATGAGACACATACAATATTTGATCCAGGCATGTTCCATGTAAGTCTGGTGGATATGAATTATAAAATTCATTGATTTGGTTTAATTTCACTGATGCCTGGAGAATACAGATTGTGTTGGTTCAATTATCTCCATCCCTATAGGCCATCCTTAGTAAATCCTAAGTATCCGGGGTTAAATCTCTCTACTAGGTTTGGGAGAGCAGCATAAGCAAATTTTAGCATGCCTACCTATTGATCACCTAGGGCTCTTGTTAATATGCAGGACTCAGGAGGTCTGGGGTATAGCCCAAGACTCTGCATTTCTAACAGGCTCCCGATGCTGATGTGTTAAAGTTCTAATAATGTGATTTAAGTTGCAAGGGCAACTTAACTACAAACTCTCAGATTAATCATATTTTGGAAAAGTTACTTAAAACAATCTGAGACTTAGCCTTGGGCATGTCACTTTAAAAAAAAGGTGGGGGCAACAGAAATATGTATCTCGGATGTTTACTGTAAAGATTAAATTAAGGCAAAAACAGTGGTGCACACCTGTAATTCCAGCGGTTTGGGAAGCCGAGACAGGAGAATTTAGAATTCAAAGTCAGCCTCAGCAACAGTCAGACACTAAATAATATACAAAATATGGTTGGGGATGTGCTTAGTGGTTGAGTGACCCTGAGTTCAAGCCTGATGCCAAAAAAAAAAAAAAAAAAAAGGAAGAAGGGGCCAGTTCAGACCAAGCACAGAGAATTAACCTAAAAATCTAGCTCGTGTAACTTTTGTTATTGTTACTCTCTCTTTTCCAATGAAAGAACATGCAGTGAGTGCCTGAATCTACTCATCAATTCATTTATTCACTTGGCAATGTAGTTATTGACCCATAGTAAAAGCATGGGATGATAACTAAGAAGTTAAGCCTAGTAGGAAACACCCGGATGAAACAAGATGGCACAAGAGATTCACGTTGGGTTGAATTTGACAGTCAGATCCACAATACATACGGTTGAGGCCAGAAAATGATAGTCATTCATTCTCTTTCTGAATCTGATAGACAATCACTGTCTGTTTGTTCCATCACCGAAATGGCTGTCAACCCAGCCAAGCAGCCTCCAGGTCAAATTTCTATCACCTCCTAGCTGTTCTCTTGCTTCCTGCCTTGACTTCCTTACATTGGATTTCATATCCTAGTCAGAGTAAGTTATTAAAAGTGTAAATCCCCCATGTAATTCCCTGCAGCCTCCAGATTCACATCCAAATTTGCCACTTCTCAAACTGCTCAAGCAAAGTGAATAAGCTCCTAATATCAAGCCCTCCCCATCCCTAAAGCTCTACCCTCTTCCAAAGTGCCACCACCAGCCAGAAGAGCATGGATGCAAACCAGGCTTGATGCAAAGCTCCTGAGAAGGCAAATGCACCATGGAAGAGCCTGCCAGCAGAGATGCTGCTGCATTGAGAGTTTCTGCCGCCTCACCCTCACCTCCTCATTCTCTGCACAGCTGGTAGTAAAAAAAAAAAAAAAAAAAAAAAAAAAGCAATTCTCAAATAAAATTTTCCCTAGCATGGCTGAGTTGGGGGCAATTTTCCACAAATGCCTCTTGTTTGGGCAGCATTCAAAACTTAGAGAGTCCTGCTCTTTAACTCAACTTCTTTGAGCTTTATATATACTTTCCACGAACACTTACATCCAAACATAGAACCTTACAGAACACTTCTTAATAAGTCACTTACATCATCAGGACAGGAATTCATTGTATACTGCTTCTGGAATTCTAAGAAGTCTCCTGGAAGAGGCCAGTGTCAACCCCTTTATGGCTAGCTTGATTTTCTATCATGTCTTACTTGCATAGCCATAAGTCTCACACCAGGTTCTGGGTCTTATTTCTTCTCGTGCAGTACTGGGGATTGAACCCCAGCCACATGATTAGCAAGTGCTCTACCACTGAGCTACATCCCCATCCCTTCTTATTTTAATTTGAATCAGGGTCTCACTAAGTTACCTAGTCAGGTCTTCAACTTGCAATCCTCCTGTCTCAGTCTCCAGAGTAGCTGGGATTATTTATAGCCATGTGCCACCATGCCCTGCTCTAAGTACTATTTTCTTTCTTTCTTTGATACTGAGGATTAAACCCATGGGTGCTTAACCACTGAGCCACATCCCCAGCCCCTTTTTTAAATTTTATTTTGACACAGAGCCTCACTAAATTGCTGAAGCTAACTTTGAACTTGAAATCCTCATGCCTCGGCCTCCTGAGCCTCTTGGATCACAGGCAAGCAGCACCACAACCGGACTGAGTTGTATATTTTAATGAAAACTCTGACCTTGATATTTCTGAAGGGATTTGTAGCACATTCTCATGGAAGATTCTTTGCAAAGATGGACCCTGCATTGCAATGGTTCTTTGTGTCTCCCCCAAATTTGTATATAGCAATCTTAACCCCCCAGGTGATGGTAGTAGGAGGTGGGGCCTATCCTTATAATTTGGAGTAGTGCCCTTGTATGGGCCCCAAAGAGCTCTCTCACCTTCTTTCCATGATGGGAAGATACAAAAAGAAGTGAGCCATCTGCAATCCTGAGAGAGGCCCTTACCCAGAACCTGGCCAGACTGACATACTGATCTTGAACCATCAGCCTCCAGAGCTGTGAGACAGTTTTGTTGTTTATAAGCCACTCAGTCTATGCTACTTTGTTATAGCAGTGTGCACTAACTCAGACAGCATAATAATTCTTCCCATCCCTGTGTGCATCCCCTTTGCAATGTATCATACTTTTATCATGCTTCCTAGCAAAAGCTGAACCTGGTTCCCTATGTTTTGGATATCAGCTGCCTTTGTCATAGTTTGACTAACACAATGTAGTAAGTGAGATCACCTGCCTTCTGGGACTGGGCCCCTGAGGCATTTCTGTTCCCACCATCTTGGAATGCCTACTTGATGCTTAACGGTTATGGAGGCCTCAGCCAGCCTACTGGGGAACGTAATCATCCCACCTGTGCCTACCCAGAGCAATCGGCCAGAAGCCAAAATCAACCAGTGGACAGATGAGTGAGCTCATCTTAGAGCATTCAATTCCAATGGTCACATGAGTGAGCTCAGATGAAAACCACAGAAATGTCCAGAGAAGGCCAGCTTAAATTCCTGAACCATAGAATTATGAACTAATAAAATGGTTGTTATCCTAAGACATTAAGTCTTGGGGCACTTAGTTATATAGCAATAGATAAAAGGTAAAAATAAACAAACAAATAAGGGAGAATACCAGTTATCTGAGCGATGTGTGTATGTGTGCATGCATGTGCACTGTGTCATATTTATTGTAGTTCTTCTCTCAAACTTTGGTCAAATTGAGAAAAAAATATTCAATTTTCCATCTAAGGGTGGTAGAGAGTGAAGGTGAACAGTGTACTTCTAAGACATGAATGTTTCATTGAAAAGGAATCCAGGGCTGGGATTGTGGCTCAGTGGTAGAGCGCTCGCTTAGCACGGGCAGAACCCAGGTTCCATCCTCAGCACCACATAAAAATAAAGGCATTGTGTTGTGTCCATCTACACTAAAATATATATATATTTTTTAAAAGGAATCCAATAGCCGGAATCCTTAGGATAGACTGCAATAGTAAAACTCTTCAGGTAAATTCTTTGTTGGAATAGAGCTCCTTTCCATTACTCCTACACTTTTCTTTCATTGTCAGACATTTCTCTTTGTGCATCACCACAATCTTACCTAACATTCTTCAACATTTCTCTTCCTAACTTGGAGTCAGGTTTTACTTGCTTCCCTTTTCAATTCCCTGAGAGCTTGTTTCTTGTTGTCTGTCCTGTCTTGTCATTCTTATCCCCAGCCTTGCCCAGGTTTATGCAGGGGACTGGGCCGATGAATAATGTGCAAACTCACAGGGCTCCAACGCCTTCCCTCTTTTACCTCCAAACTACATCTCTGATTTCTCCACAGCCTTCTCCATCAGGCCTTTTGTTCCTTTCCCCATAAACTTCATTCTGCTCTCTGCTGCCAGAAGCCCAGCCTCTGCACACTATGATATGGACCCGAGAAGCCACACTGCTAAGCGGCTGAAATTGTTCTTGATAGATTAGAGGTTATTTTTTTTTCTTCTTTGGCTGTGTCTGGGAAGCAGAATTTTTATTTTTCTCTTGGACACCGGTGACAGCTACTCCTGCCATCTCAGAATCCAGGGAGTAAATGAATGCACAAAGGAGGCTTTGGGCCTCCCCAGCTCTGCTTTTTCAAGGCCAATGGAAAATGGATTCACCCACAGCAGCAGCCCAGACACAGTCTCAAGGGGCAGTAAGCAAAACATGGGAGGGAGGGAGAGACCGGGAGAGGGAAAAACAAAAGAGAAAAGATGGGTGGAAGAGGAGAGAGGAAGAAAAGAGGGGTGTGGGGTTGATAAGCGCTAACCTGGGGATATTGGCAAATCTGCTCTTGGCAGCACATCTGTCTCTGCTGCCTGCCAATGAGTTGTTCTTCTTAAAATCCAACAGAGAAAAACAATAGAAGAATCAGAGTTTCCCATGAAGGGAAATCAGCAGCACAATCAAGCAGAGTTTTACAAATCTATTAAATACCTCCTTGTACTGGTTGTTCCTTTTATTTTCCTTTTAACATAATTGATCCATGCAAAAGACTATAAAGAAGATATAAGTTATTATATATTGAATATATTATATTCAATAATATATTATATATATGATATATTGAATAACTGGAAAAACACCGCAACCCACAAACCAGAACGTTATCAATAACTTATCTCTGCTCTGTGTTTCCTTCCATCCTGTTTCCTTAGCTTCTCCCCAGAAATAATCACATCACTGAATTTTGTGGTTTTAGTACCCTTACTTACCCCACACATGCATTTACACCTTCAAACCCACCTGTATGTATGCTTAAATGATCTTATTTAATCATGGTCCTTTGTGACCAGTATAAAGTGATGTCACCCTACAGGTGCTTTAGAGAATCTGATACATTGATTTTAGACTTTTTTTTTTTAGACTTTGCTTCTGATATTTATGTATATTGTCATAGGCGACTATTTTATTTTTTTACCTTTGCATCATAATGTTATGAGAATTTATTTATTTATTTTCCTGCTAATGGAGTCTGAGTTATTTATAAGTTTTTACCATTGTGAATAGTGCTGCTACAAATAACCTCCTATATGTCTCCTCTTGCTCATGTGCATGTGGGTCCCTAAGGAAAACACTTAGAAACAGCGCTGACGTATATGAATATAAACAAAGAATTTAAGAACATATCTTTTAAAAAATTCATATACTCATAAATGTATGTATTGGAGTAAAATTATATGAGAGTAAAGAACCAATAATAGACAACATACCTCAAAAGAAGATAACTATCCTTTATGTCCTTCCCTATAAGTTATAAAGACCCATTATAAAGCCACATAGCAACAGTGTGGTATTGGTAGAGATACAGACCAACTGAATGGAATTAAGGGTCTAGAAACAGAAACCACAACGCACTGCAGAAAGTCCTAGGGAAACGCAAAACCATGCAACAAATAGTATTGAGATAATTGGCCATTCATTAAAGAAAAAAAATAATGGGATGTCTACTTTCAATCATATACAAAAATCAGTCTAGCACATGGACTTACTGAGAAGGGCAAAACTTTAAGAGTTAAGAAGAAAATCTTTCTCTCAGGTAGAGAAGGACTTATTAAACAAAGATTAAAAAATGCTAACCATAAGAGAAAATATTTGCAAGTTTGACCACAAAGTATAAGACACAAACTTGTAGCATATAAAGAACTCTGGCAAATTAATGAAGCAATGGATAAAGCAATTTAATAAAAAAGAAAGTTTGGAAAGATATCATACAAAAGTATAAGCAACTTAATTACTAATCAGAGAAATACAACTAAAGACCATAATATAATTTTATTTTATGCCTATTACATTGCCAAAAAGTTAAGAGGAAATTTTGGTACTACTGCTTCAGAAAACAACTTGGAGTTATTTTGTAAAATCAAATATTTATTCGTAGACCTACAACCCAGTACTTCCACTCTTGAAATATATACTGGATGGCCCCAAGTCTGGGAACACAGATAAATACATAATATATAGCATACTGCTATTACCTTATAATCCATGATTTAAAAAAAAATACTGTGCATAATTCCAGACTTGTTGGCCACCTTGAGAGAAGCCTTTAGTAGTAACTAAATATGGAGATGCATAAAATCTTCCCTGTTCTGACTATGTCTTGGCCTAGGCTCTTGAAAAACATGCAACTTCTCTGCTTTGTTAACTCCCTGGAGAATCTGATGCAATGGTGGAATCTATGCAGAGTCTCTCCCAAGAAAAACCCACAGGGACGTGAAGGTGTTCCTCTGCCTCCCTGAAGTCCTTCTATGAACCCTCTTAAGAGTTTCTGCTGGGGTAAGAACCAATTGTAATTTGTTCTTGGTCAAGGTTAGAGATTAAGGAGCTGAGGTATGACTTAGCCTCCACCTAATATGATAGTACCTTCAGGTTTGAGTTCTGGACTACACTGTGTTCCTTCTTCCAGGTTTAGAAACCAGCTCTAGGTACTGAGCCTCGCCATCCCTTCTCCTAGTTAACAACAGAGCAACAGTAGATCCAGAGGCAGTGCCAAGGTCACTTGGGTCAGAATGTCCCCAGGTAAATAGGCATAGTAGCCAGAGGACACTATGGGTATTGGGCACAGCATCAGTAGTGTGTTATTAAGGAACCCAAACAGAAGATCAACAGTCCTGAAGATGTTGACATGAATGATGTGAACAAGCTCATGTTTATAAATCCAGGTTTTCCTAAGCAGGTTTCCAAGAGTCTAGCAATTTGAAGAAGTAAAATAGACTCAAACCATTCCTACCAAAATGTCAGTAAGAAAAGACATTTCTTCTTTACAATTATGTTCACAGTTAAATATATAGGGTTTTTTTTGTGTATGACTACTAGCCATAATGATAAATGCAAATATCTGAAATTTTTGAAGACTTATTTTTATTAGGCAGGTATAATTATTAACTGCAAAATACTATAGGGAGTATAAATTGTCATGTTAGGAGTGAAGGAGGATGTGGAGGTCCTATGAATGTGTTTTCTGAAGTCCACTGGCTCAGCCATGGGCCACCAACTACCTGCTGTGTAACTTTTGGCAAGTCTCAGCCTTATAGTAGTGCTTGCCCCATGAGGGTATTATGACAATACAATGAGATAACACATGTAGAAAGCTTAGGTCAGTGTCTGGCACAGGGAGGAAATCTAAAGAATGAGTCTTCTTTAAAATTAACACCCCCTTGTTGGATCATTTAGATTCATGGTTCTTTCTCTGTATAGTTTTTATACTGTGGAATTTGTTCTAATTTTCCATTAATGGAGAAACTAAAAGAATAACTGTTCTCATTGCTCTTGAAAAAGAAGCATTTCAGAGATACTAATGACTTTTAGGACAAAATGTATAAGTTGTCATTGTCACTTGCATGGTGTGTAGGTAGATGTAGGGTTAAAGGTAAAGGAACAGCTCCCCAAAGTGGAGGAGCTAAATACAGAAATATTTCAAATACATGGTTTTTTTTTTAAAACAAACAAACAAACAGTGATATAGTTAAGATGATATTCCTTAAGCAATAAAATGTGGGATGATACTAAATAAGGTGGTTGAATTTTTTTAAGAACAGTTCATCCTTAAAAAACAAAACAAAAAAACTATTTTTTAAAATATTATTGCCAAAGGGATATTACTAAACTTTCCCATGTAATGTGAAAGATAGTTTATATATCTAATTTCAGAAATGATATTGAGTTAATAAACCTAATTAAGAACCCATTCAAATGAATCCAAGAATTTTAATTCTTAGCCAGGCCCAGTGGTACATGCCTGTAATCCAAACAGCTTGGGAGGCTGAGTCAGAAGGATCACAAGTTCAAAGCCAATCTCAGCAACTCATGGAGGCCCTAATCAACTTAGCAAGGCCCTGTCTCAAAATGAAAACTAAAAAGGGCTGGGGATGTGGCTCAGTAGTTAACTGTCCCTGGGTTCAATCAATTCAATTTAAAAAAAAAAGAATTTTAACTCCTATAAAGCACCTGAGCCCTACTCTAGAGCCAACCTGTAGTCTGATCAGATGTAGTCCTCACCTTCATGGCCTTCCCATTCTTACGTGGTTCTGACCTGGGACTTCCTGGCCTTCTTTTGGCTGACTGCAACATTCAGAACCCACATCCTCTGAGACCACGAAGCGATGTAAAATCCACCCTCTGACCTGAAACCTTGCACAAGGCTCTCCACACCCATCAGAACCAAGGTGCTTGGCATGCAAAATTAGAATGCCTTCTCCTTCTCCACTAAGTGACTCACCAGGATCACTTCCTCCAAGAAGTCACTCTCCCAGGGTTCAGTCTCAGAGACATCCTGAGCCCTCCCTTCCTCCTGCCCAATTCATGCAAATAAGAGGATATCTGCATAAAAACAGGCTTCTCTTTCCACCCCTAGGAATGTGAAATTCCTGGATAAAAATCTCCCACATCTCTGACAACTCCTGCTGGGCTAAGGAAGAAGCACGTGGCATGTTACTGAATATTGACTAATGAACATAATTTTACTTTTTAATGGGAATATTCAACAAACAGAAGCAAAGCACAGTTATTTTGGCATTAAGAATTTCACTCAGGAGCCAGACTATTTAATTACTAATCCCCACTCTATTACTGCCCACTGTGTTATTCTCTCTGAAACTCAGTTGTCTCATCTGTTAAATGATGGTAATAAGTAATATCTTTTTAATAGGATTATTTTGAGAATGAAATGAGATAATCCCTGTAAATTACTTTTAAAAAGGGTATGGTATATGTTTTAGTTAGCTTTCTCACCACTGTAATGAAAGGACTCAATCAGAACCACTGCAGAGAAGGAAAAGTTTACTTGGGGCTCATGGTTTCAGAGTTCTCAATCCACAGATAGCAGGCTCCATTCCTTGGGGCTCAAGGTGAAGCTGAACATCAGGGCAGAAGAGTGTGGCAGAGGGAAGCAGCTCACATGGTGATCAGGAAGCAGAGAGGGAGACTCCACTCAACCATATACAAAAGTATACCCCATAGCTAAGCCCCCAATGCCCACCTCTTCCAGCCACACCCCACCTGCCTTCAATTACCACTCAATTCATCCCATCAGGGGATTAATTTACAGATTGGGTTAAGGTGCTCATAACTCCATCATTTCTTCTCTGAACCTTCTTGCATTGTCTTACACATGAGCTTTTGGGGGACAATCACATCCAGACCATAACGTAAATATCAAGTATTCAGTAAATGTTTGTGATTATTCTTACCACTATTAATTTATCATAAAATGTATCATAAAAATATATTTATAAAAGTATAAACCTTTTATAAGGTTTGGATCTATCTCATGTAATAGGGTCCCCAAGTTATGATACTATCGGTTTGGTCTGAATTTAAGTATGTGTCTCTTATTTGAAGGTTCTGAAATTATATTCCAAGATTGAACTCATAAAAATAAATTCTCCTTTCTTATCATAACCTACTTATAACAACTGGACTTGCCAATATTCATCCTTCATTTTTCACCCACAGGACAAGTATCAAGGGCCCCCTCACCTCTTAGGGGCCAAATCCAATGGAAACTACAATTCCTATGCCAGGGGACCTTCCTTGTGACCCGTACTGCCCACCCTTGCTCTTCCTCTTCCTCCATTGATCTGCTTCCTGTTCTGAATGCCACACTTCCTGTTTCCTTTGTGAGCACCGGTCCCCTTCCTTCAGAGAGTGATGTCCCTCCCTTCTTCCCTTAATGCCCTCGCCCTGGAAGACCCCATTCTCTCCCAGGATTTCAACAAACTGACAACTTTTTCTGCCACCGTTTGGGCTTCCTTCCAGCCTGGTGGGTGGAAATCACCCCTTAAATGGTCCCCTCTCTGAAAAAGAGAGAGAGAGAAAAAGAGAGGGGGGGGGAGAGGGAGAGAGAGAGAGAGAGACAAATATGTTATAGTAGATGGGGTAGAGAGAGGTGATGGGAGGGGAGGAGGGATAGGAAGGGGTTAGGAAAGGCAGCAGAATACAACAGACACTAGTATGGCAGTATGTATAAACGTGGATGTATAACCAATGTGACCCTGCAATTTGTACACATGGGAAAAATAAGAATTCATACCCCATTTGAATCAAATGTATGATATATGATATGTCAGGATCATTGTAATGTTTTGAGCAACTAATAAAAAAAATTGGTCCCCTCTCTGATATCTTTGCCCAACACTAAAAGTCCTCTTCCACATGACCAGCAAAGTGGCCTTCCTACAGTATCAGCCTGTCCTTGTTGAAGCTCAATCTCCTCAATGATGTCCCTTCTCTTTCTAGATAAGATTCTGAAATGCTTATGCTCTCTCCCTAAACACTTTAATCTCACGACCCACATTTAAAAGGCACCCTATACATTTTTGCTCTTCTTATTTATTATACCCCCGCACAAACAAATACATGGTTCTGAGTTTTCTCAAGACAACACTTTTATTCAAAGCACTCTCCATTTAAAATTGTTGATGAACACTTAAATTCAATTAAGAGTTCTGAATTCTAAGACATGAAAATTACTAGATCCCTTAAATTGACATATTTACAAGTAGGCAGTTATATACAACACACACACACACACACACATACACACACACACAGAGTATGTATTGTTTCTTTTTTCCTTAGAGATATTAAAACACCCATGAAAATCTAGGCTTATGGTGCACACCTGCAATCTCAGCTACTCTGGAGGCTAAGGCAGAAGGATCACAAATTTAAGGCCAGCCTGGGCAACATAGTGAGATCTTGTCTTAAAAAAAAAAAAAAAAGGGATGAGGATGTAGCTTGGTGGTAGAGCACTTGCCTAGCATACATGAGTACATGAGGTCCTGGGTTGAATCCCCAGTACTGCAAAAATAAGTTAATGGTTAGATAGATAAATGAATGAATGGATAAAATCTCCCAAGGAAAAAAAAAAACAATTATCTATTTCATAATAGTGAAAGTATATAATAAAAATAAGTGCATGTAAATATATTTAAAATCAGTTGTACAAAGGAAACAAGGTAATCATGAAAAATGATTATTCCATAATTTACTATTTTCTAATAGTTTAAAATTTGCATCTGTTATGAATTTCAAATCCCTGTTTGATAAAACTGCTAAAAATCAATTTGTGCTATAAAGCACCTGACATTTGTTGAGAGGCCACATATCTCATAAACCTCTGTCAGTATATAGGTTCAATGTACGGGGATGAAACTTCTAGGGGCAAGACCTGCTGTGTGAGGAACTGGAGTTCTGAGTCTTGTCTTGGTCATAGCCCTGTCTCTCAGAGATCTAAGAATGACCTAATTAATTAGCCTTTCAAGATGAATCAGCTTCGGAGTGAGGGGCTTTGATTACATAAGCCTTTAAGGTCCTTGCCAGTTTTGAAATTTGAATAGGAAGCTATGACATACTCACAGATCAGAAAAGCCCCTCCAGAACACGCTTTGTGAAGGATCAGGTACATGGTGTCTCTCAACACATAGTTTAAAGACCACTTAGGTGTCTGGACTTGATAAATCTTCCCCTCTACATTCTTGCAAGCCTCCATCTTCAGGTGCTAACATCTTTAGCATCTTCTCTGCCTTGACAATGTTGAATATTTTCATATAGTATAAATTGAGTTACTCTAGTCTGAACCTAAAAATTCAGCAAAGCCTTCAACAAAAAAGCATCCCTTTGCTTTCAGGTTTGCAGGAAGACACTTCCTGACACCTCCCCAGCTTTCCACTGGCAGGCACTAAACACTGCATGAGAGAAGGCTAGAGGCATGAATGGGGTGTGCTCCGCATCAGTTTCTTGTGTTATAGCTTTAGCAGTGGCTGCATTAAAAGCCCTGGGTAGAGTTGGCTGTAACAGACAATTTAAGACATCTACATCATCATGGTCATAGAAAGCACTTGGACATTTTTTTCTATAGTGGCGCTTTAATGTATTCTATAGGATTATAAATGAATTGGATAGGCTTCATCATTTTGGACCACGTTTTGCTTTATGATGCGCTGCGAGTCAGAGTCTCTACAGTTTGACTTAGAGCTCAGTGGCACAACCAATAAAATACATGGAGAAAAAAAGTCCTCATTCTACAGTGTATCGACCCAAAAGCCATCCCAATATTATATAATTCTGCTGGTATTTGGACTTATCGGCTTCATGCGGCTCTCTTGTAAACTTTCCTTTAAAAAGAACCCCCTTGACATATAGTGACTATTGTACTCCTGTCAAATACAAGTAGGGTCCTGCAAAGATGATGGGAAAAAAATGAGTCTATCTGCAGGGTGAGCCTGTCTACATTGTTGAGCTGAAAAATAACACAATATGTTCCATATAACTCAAGCCAAAGGATTCTCATTCCCTAAATCAGAAGTCCAAAAATCACAGAGAAAATCCAGCAATCCAACTGCAGTCTGCTTTGATTTGATGCTGCATGTTTGTTGGAAGACATGTAAACTTTGGAACCGAATTGGAAAAATGGACAAAGATGTTATTTACTGGGGCTAGGGCTGGGGCTGTCACTCACTGGTGTGGCATTTGCCTAGCATGCATTGGGTGCTGGGTTCCATCCCCAGCACAGCAACAAAACCAAACAAACTACAAAACCAAACCAAACAAACCCAGATGTGATGCACTGAAAAAAGAGACAACTGGCCCAACCAGTCTGAATCCAGGAAGTGTGAGATCCCTCCCACAGGTCCCTGACCCCCAGCCACCTGGATCTCCAACTCCTCCTTCACTTACCCTATGACGATACAGGAGATGGCTGTTCCCAAGAAGGCATATGTTAAAATAGATCCCAAGTTTTGAAAAAAATGTCTCTGGGGAGAAAAAAAACCAAAACAACAAAAATAAAACCTTCATGAAGTACATCTGCATTTACAGTGGAACAGGAAATAAAAACAAATGTATGCTTTTCCCAGCCCTGACCTTCCTTATGGTTTAGATAAATTTTGTTTTTGGAGCTTCATTCCTGGCCTTACTGTGCCCATGGAGACTTAAGTGATTTCATTGCAAGGGACAAAGGAAAAAGGAAAGAAACAGAGAAAAAAGCCATCTGGAAGACAACAGGGTAGGGATGAGGGGAGCTCACTGGACTGAGAAGGAGGGAAGGGACTAAGGGAATGACCATGCAGGACTCTGGGACATTTCATGGAGGACACTTCAAGTTTTATTGTGCATGCAACTCCTTATTTAAAAAACTATCTTAAAGAGATTTAAGTTGCCCTTGGACTTTCGTGAGCTCTGGCTTCTTTAACTTGTATGTTTTCTGAATGAGAGGAAACTCATTTTTTAAAAACCTCAACAATTTAAAGAATCAAACATGAAAGGATGCCTGGTATTGGGGCTACCCATGAGGCTGGATGACCTCAATCCATTCAGCCTGCTAGATCTTCTCGAAGGCTTGCTTAGGAAAACTCCCTTTCAGGGCTTTAGTGGGATCTGAGTAGCCGGCACTGACAGCAAGAGGGAGCCTGGAGCACACACATAGCCATCAGATCTGTAATGGAGAAGCTGCCGGCCACCAGAGAAGAGAGGCCAAAGGGAGGACAGTCCCAGGAATTTCCCGGGTCCCGACTAGGTAGCTGAGAAGCAGCACATTACTTCTGCATCTCAAGGCCAGGGCCTCACCCTGTGGCACAGAGTATGTGAATGACTAACCCATGAAATGTGCAGTCAGGCTGAGCCTCAGTGGTGTTAAGTAAAGAGAAACTGCAAAACCAGGCTTTCTCTCTGTGAATGTCAATAGCATTTCCCACGTTTATACCCTGATGGAAAAACCCAATAATACTGCATGAGAACTTTCATTACAATCACCTAGAATAACACTGCCCAACAGAAACATAATGCAAGCCATGTGTCATTTAAATATTTCCAGCCACGTTAAAATAAATTTAAAAATACTTTTTAAATGAAGTTTGATAACATTTCATATCACTCAATATATATATAATGCTAACATTTCTACATGAAATCAATATAAAATATTATTGAGATAGTTTACATTCTTTTCCTAAATACCAAGTCTTTGAAATCTGCTGGACATTTTACACTTAAAGAGCATCTCAATTCTGACTAGCCACATTTCAAGGGATCAATAGGTGCACATGACTAAGGCCTGGGTATTGGACATAGTAGGTTCAGAACAACTCTGAGTATGTCAGGTTTGAATCTTTATTATGCAATCTAAGATGGTGATATTCTTGCCAAATAAGTAGATCCATAAAATAATTGTTTTTTGTTTGTTTTAGTACAAGCAAAATTCTCTATTTAAGGCTTAAAAAAAAAGAAAAGAAAAAGGAAAGATCATTATATATTTACCTTCTTTAGACTATATCCTGCATGAAATATAATTGGTGGCAGTAAAACGTTGAAGAAAATTTCTGGGTCAAACGTCATCTGCCAGAAAAGTAAAAAAGTACAATCAGAAAAAATGTTACTTCAGGCCATTAAAAACATTAAAAAAAAAAAAAAAACCAAACAGCAATGGTTGCTTTTGCTAAGTTTGTATGAGGCATATTAACACACTATTAAATTAGAAGATATGAAAATATGAGAAAATATAAATTTAGAAATCATAAATGCAGTGTGAATCTATAATTTCCATCCTATTACTAACAATAACCATAACAAAACTCAATGAAATCTGTCTAGGGAAGAACATTTTTCTTTTATTTTTATTAGTTATTCATTTCTCATATTTTAAATATTTTCTATTATATACTATTTTTTTCCTGATCAAAGGAATTAACAGTACTCCATTGTTTTGGCTTCTGACTGGGATTTATTTAGTATTCTCCAAACCAAAAATTTTACATATTTGGTTTTTCATGTTCCCTGTTTTATCCTATCTCAAAGTTTAAAATTCTTTCCAGACTGTGGAAAAACACATTGGAAAAATGAAAATGGATTTTTCCAGTATTTCTTTATTGGTTTTTACTTAAATGTTAAAATAAACTTGGCCAAAACACAAGTATGAAATACAATGCAGTGAGAGGTAGGAATTCTTGAATCCAACATCTGCCACATACTTGGTCATTTGAAAATAAGAATTCTCTTAATCTCTAAAGCCACCTAGACTCTCCTCATCTTTTCCCACTCCTCTCCACCCCTTGTCCTTTCCCCAGCCTCCCTCCCTCCATCTCCCCCTCTCTCTCTCATACATGCCATTCATTATGTCGCCTTCTCACCATTAGAGTACTCATAAAAGTCTTTTGCTGTATGGGTTTCACAACTCAAATTTGTAATTTCCTTCCCCTTGTGCGAATTCTATCTACTCCTCTCTGAAACTGGATCTCAAAATTATATGGTCCCCGGTGAAGTCGGCCTGATCCAATGGTCCAAACAGACCATTCTCTCCTCTGTGCTGTTTCAGCACGTTGGACCCTTCTGGTAGCATCTGTGTCTTCTAACATACTTCTCATGACAAGTGGCTTGTGTCTAGCCATTTCCCCCATTAATCTGGGAGCTTATCCAGGGTCACAATGATGCCTTAGTCAATTCTTTGTAGCCTCAATACCTCCCACTGTTTGGCTCATTGCTCAGTAAATAATTCGCTCAAATGGAAAGGAAAAATAAGCACTTATTTTGGAGTCAAATCTATTAAAATGGGATGCATTATACTCACCTTCATTACAGGTAAAGATTATTTAACAAACAAACAAAAAAAAAAATAAGAACAGCCTCTGTTGGTTCCGATTTTCCCTTTTGGTTTAGCTGGGAATGTCAAAGGCTCTTCTCTGCCTCCCCTGGACCTTCAGCTCTGCTCATCCGATTAACATATGGGAAGGGAAAGGTGGAGGAAGAAGAAGCCACCTAACTTAGCCTAGTTCCCTTTCACAAACCTAGTTAGTCACCGTTGATGCCACACCTCCTGTACCACTGAGCATCCAAAGGGGTCATCTGGACCCCCGTCCTAGACCCTGAGGCCTCTGCTTCTTTCTCAGCTCTCTCCCTGGCCCGTGTGACCTCACACTCACAGTAATCTCTTGCCCCACTCGATCCCCAATGTCAGTTTATCATGATTCAAACCCATGGGAAGTGGGATGTGATGGGCTCGGCTCATCTTTTCACACCAGGCCCGGGAAGGACCGTAAGCACTGGCCTAGATTGACTGCCTTTAAGTAGGTGACAATTTCTGGATCCTTCATCCAAGGATCGCAGGGGCCACACCAGCCCTCCCTTTAGGAGGAATGGAGGCTGTGACAGGTGCACGCATCTCTAGGAGGGAAAATAATGGGAAGACTTCCTTCCCAGCCTTGCTGTTGATCAGGTGAACGGCCTTGGGCTTTCTTGTCTAGATAACTGTCTCACCCATGTTTTCTAGTTTTTCCTACCAAGAGGCAAATTTCTTCAGCAAGGAACATGCCCTTATTTTGATTTGTTTTCCACATAATAACTAGTTCACCACCTGATAGGACAGATACATGTTCAACTTAGGGATGAGTTGGAGACAACAGGGAAGCCCTCAGCTTTCTCAGACCTTCTCTTGGCTTATCCCAAACCAAGGTGGGGTACTACCTGTGACAGAACACCTGAGAAGAAAAAGAGATTGGCCAGGAGAAAGGAAGAGATGTTTTCTTAGCAGGCCCAAGTTCCTACTCTCTCCCAGGCATGTAAGTGTGATGTTGCATTAAGTCCCTACAGGAACAAAGACAGGGGGAATTCATGCATTTCATTCACTCTTCATCAAGTCACTCATTCCAGGGTGTATGCTAGGTACCAGAGATAAAATGGTGAACAGGCCCATTTTACAGAGGGGAAAACCAAGGCTTAGAGAGCTTTGGGCTGGTCAAGGTCAGGCGGCTACTAAATGAAGAAGCTGAGCTTCTAGACCCAGGTTTTGTCTCCCAGGCCTGCCTGTTTCCTACACTCTGACCTTCTGCATGCCCAACATAAGGAGGCTCTGCCTTTTATATTCTGCTACCACAAGTTACATAAGATTCACTCTGTCCACACCTTTGATGTCCTTCAGGAGATTTTATCATTAGAATCTTAAGCAAAGTAGGTCACACACTCCCTGTGTAACTACAGACAGCCGACCCCAGTGCCATTTTCTAAAAATGAGTGAATCCTATCAAATGGGAAAATCCATTGGTCATAAAGAACCTCTTCATGTCAGACCCTGTACTAGACACTGGAGGCAGAGTGGGGACCCAGTGCCTATCACTGGGAGCCTCCTTGCCAGTTGTGAAGGCGGACTTAACTAAACTACCTGCTCCCCATGATCAAAGGGCTGTGTCAGAGAGGGCAAGGAGGGATTAGGCAGGACAACCAGGAAGGGCTTTGTGAGGAAGTGACATTTAAGATAAAATGCAAAATTTGAAAAGTCCTCCAAAAGGAGTTGAGTGAAGAACACCCCAAGCAGAGAGAATAACACCCGCAAAGATCTAAGGTGGAAAATAGCAGTAAGGATTTGTGAATGAAGGCCAGAGTGGAAGGAGCAGGGGGAGGTGAGCCCAAAGAAGAAGGCGAGAAAGAGCAGAGCTGGGGGTAATTTCAAATGGAAAAGGTCCCTGTGGGAGGTTGGAGCAGGGATGAGAGGATGAGATTCAAGCTTTGAGAGAAGCCCTGGGGTGAGGGCTGCATAATCAATAGGAGAGAGGACAGAGGCCTGGAGCTGGGGAGAAAAGGGCAGTTTCCAGGGACACTGGAAGACCCAAAGGGTAGTTGGCAGATTAGGTGCCAGGGATAGCAGAAAGGAAGAAACCAAGTCTATGAAACCCTGAAGTCAGTGCCTGTTAAATAGTAGCAGCTCTTTATGGTTGGTTTTCTCTCACTAGCACACATTGCATACTACTAGAAGAATTTTACACTTCCATTATGCAGGCACAATGACACTCTAGTCATCTCTTTTGTTACATTGGCTCATTCAAAACACTGAGTAAAAAAAAAAATCCTTTTGAATACAACAATCAACACAGAAGATAAAAACAATGCTTTGTCCATCGCACATAGAAATCAAACATTATATTATTTTACTTTTGGAAAAACCAGCCTACTGCTAGCAGGTATTGTGTTTTATGATTTATTCTGGGCTCTTAATAAATTTTCCCTTTGGTGCAGAAATTTTATAATGGATTTTGGAGAGAAGCATTAATGTTTTGATTTCACTTTTTACCTTCAGATGTTCTGGCTTTTATTGTAAGAAAAACGAATGATCTACAGTGGTCTCATGCATACTCACCGTCAAGTTTCCTGGGTTCAAGTCCCAAACTCAGGGACTTGGATGAGAATTTAAACTCTCTGTGTCTCACTTTCCTGATCTTTTCAGTGAACATGATAATGTCGTATCTAATACGAAGCTGGCTACGAGAATAAAATGAATTAATCTTTGTAAAGTCCTTGGGGCATTGCCTGCCATCTAGTAAGCACTTTGTGTTTATCACTAAAGAAAATTAAATATATAAAGAAATATTTTCAAGTTATACTTTTTAATATATTTTATATGTTATTTTATATATTATATATATTATATTATATATATATTTAATATTTTATATATATATTTATTTTTTATATTTTCAAGTTATACTTGCTCTCTTATCAGGAAGTCCTGAAGGTTTCCCAATTGTGTAAAACATGCATGAAGATTTTAATTTGCTTCTCTCTTTACTCTCTTTTCTAGGATGATCAGAGACACCACTGTTGATCTATTTTTATGAGGCTTCTTGCAAGTATAGCAATTGCGTGTTTGAAGGTTTTAGCATGGAGATGTATTGCTGAGTGCTGGGGGAATGAAGCAACTCGACTGTGATCATCTGCAAGAGCAAGCCATGGTGGCACAGACTCCTAACAGAAAATCCTTGCCTCAGCAGCTTTTCTGCAAAAATCAGGTTAATCACTCAACCAGAACATTCCAATAATCAGGGTGCCCCACTCCCTGCATGCAGGTTAACTAACGTGCTATTGAATTATATTTTCTGGAGCAACCAGATGAAACTGGCAGGCTGAGAATGGCATGCAGCATACAAGGATTTATTTGTATATACAAAACAGATTTGTGTTCCTTTCAGACTTGCTGTAAGCTTAGGAGCTGCTAAATCAAAATTCTGGGAGTAACTCCAAACCCAGGCAATTTCTCAGAAATGGCTGGATCTGCCACTGTCCCAGCCTCCAGATGGGAATTCCACATGTCATTTTCCTCATATTCTGTGTTCAAATCAATGCCTTGGGTTTTTTTAAAAGACTAAACAATTCAATTATTTATTATAAAACAAAGGAGAAAAGCATCTAAAGGGAAGGGTAGAGGAAAAAGAAGAGCAGAAAGCTAAAAAATGTTCCCCAAACGGGATTTCCACTAGTCTTAGGAACAAAAGACACAAATCTTGTCCTTAGGGACAAGGATTGGCCAACAGACCTTGTTTGTGATGATGGGTGTGTTCTAAGACTGTGCAATAATAGTAGCCACCAGTCACATGACCTACTGAACACTTGAACTGTAGCTAGGACAACTGAATGACTGAATTTTTACTTTAACACTGGTGGCTAGTGGCAATCGAATAGTACATTTTTAGACAGTTACCAGAATTTAAAATTCATATTATTTTGTTTTTAAATGTTCTATTATGCAATCCAAAGTGTGGTTCATTTGGAACAACAGACCTAAGACTCTGAGATGGAAGTATTATGCATGTTTCATGAAAGCTGTGAAAGATTTTAAACATCAGAACTCAATTCTTAAAGATACTATGGGGGGAGAGAAATATCAGTGTGTTCACAATGATGCAGTGTATTTTAAATATCATCTCCCACGTGCACCAGTATTTGACTAAAAATGGCCCAGACATATGTTCACACAGATAAACAACTAGAAAATTTCCAAGAGTAGAAAGAATGTACCAAGTTTAATTTCCAAGTTCATCAGAAGGTTAGAGATACAAAATTCTGTTTGGACCTGAGTAGTAAGGCATGCACTGACTCAATATGACTTATCTGGGAAGAAATATCTATATTCTACTGAACTACTAAATAAATAAACTCTAAAATAAATATCCTAGTGAGGGACTGTGATTTATGTGCCCTGGTCTTTCCAAAGAGGTCTTTTAAAAACATTATTTCATCAACTCTGACAACATTCCTGAGTAGTAGCTAGCAAATGCAATGATGTTTATTTTCCAGATACAGGAGAAGAAATTAATAGTGGGCCCATGTCAATCAACAGGACAGGGATATCACTGAGAATAGGATGTAGATACACAGTCAAACTACATGTGTGCTTTCCAAGGGATCACTGTACCAATGTAACTACTTGAAGCCAGATTTAGAATTAAGAACTAGGCTTTTGTTATTTTGGTTTTTGCTGATTCCTTTGGACAAATAAAAAGATTAGCACAATAAAGAGACTGATCATCTTCAATGATTTATTCATTACAAATTTTGCAAGCTATAAGGAATATGAAGATATGCTATGTAATAGAGACTGATTCCATGAAGGTTGTGGCCAAAGAAAAGAAGACCCTGTATTACAGAAGAAGCTCTGAGCATGGAATTAAGCTATAATTCAGGGTTCTCCCAGCCAGATAGCAGTCTGGGATTGCTGGCCTTGCAAAAAGGCTGAAGTGGGGGCAGCATATGAGCCCGGTTGTGAAGGACAAGTGGGAGTCTATTCAGGAGCACCCACATGCAGAGCACACCTTTTGTCTGACTTAGGCCAGTGGGTTTGCTTTCCCTAAGCCATAGAGGAAGCTGGCAGATTTCTGAAGTTTCAGTTATAGTTGATAGCAAATAATTTAAACAATTTTAAATATTAAAATAAATGCAGATGTATTAAAAAATGAAATTCAAGATCTGTATGCATTTTTAATACAAATAGGAGACTTCAAAGAAAACTTGGCTCACTCTGGGCAGCAGCTTTAGGACACACCTAGAGACTGCTCAAGGGTAAACATTCTCTTTCCTCTTTCTTAAGTTATGCTTTGGCTTGAGAAACACCAGAGTGAGAGACAGAATGGACCAGAATACTTAATAATATAGTGCATACTGATTTGATGACTTTGGTCTATTGACTTGACTTCTGTGAGCCTCAGTTTCCCCATTTGCATTATGAGCATAAAAATGCCTACAACCTAAAGGGGCTTTTGAGGATTAACTATAATAGTGAATTTAAAGGATTTTGATTAGCATGGACCTGAATCTACATTAAATAGAATGACAAATCAATGGTTTGGGTATAGAAGGCAAAAGTTGTGCTTGGGGAACAGAAATAGACCAGGTAGGGTCACAAGGGATGAGGGGGAGGTTAGGCCTAGTGCATAGCTACAGACCATACACCTCTCTCAAATCCACTGGGGATGGATTTAAACTATGTTCATTAAAGATGAAGAAAAATCAAGACATTAAAACAGGATTGAACAATACAATGACTGTATAAATTTACATGATCTCTAAAAAGGATAATTTAATAATTGTTATCAAAATATTAACTGTCTAAAAAATGGTGTATTAAGAATTGTAATGCAAAAAAAAGAGTTCATATATAATGGCATAATTTGGTGTGAACATACTTTATATACTGTTATGAAAAATTGTGCTGTGAATGGATAATTATGAATGTAACACATTCCACTATTGTCATGTATGTAAGATATAAAAAAAAATTAACTGTCTATATACTATTTCATTTAGCAACAACTTATATGGGAAATTTTTCTTGCAAATATACCTGAACCTGTGTGGAATGATACAAGAATATTCACAGCAGATGAGAGAATGGAAAATAG
Organism: Spermophilus citellus; assembly: GCF_964194105.1. Classification (NCBI taxonomy): domain Eukaryota; kingdom Metazoa; phylum Chordata; class Mammalia; order Rodentia; family Sciuridae; genus Spermophilus; species Spermophilus citellus. The sequence continues at coordinate 40,625,864 of NC_138188.1, forward strand.
AAAAGAAAAAAAAAAAAAAAGCCCTTGAGGATGATGGGAAATAGACTAGTTAAATATGTTGGGACATCATCCACGACACAGAATTCTATGCAACTGTTGGAAAAACTGAGGATTCCATGAACTGACATGGTAGCTCTCCAAAACTTATTGCCAAGTCAAAAGAGCAAGAAACAGAACAGCACATCTGGCATGTGTGGCTGAAACTGCTGGGGGCTCACACACCCATTTCCTTTCTATCCTGGCCAGACATGTAGACTTCATTTCCTTCTTGTCAGGTGGGGCCACGTGACTGGGTTCCAGCCAATCAAATGTGGACAGAAGTAACAGACATCCCTTCCAAGCCTTTCCCTAAAAACTCCCTATTTCACTGATGCTTTCTGCCTTCCTTCCTGTCAGTTCTTGTAGAGCATCTAGCCAAGGTCCCCTCATCCCTTAGACCAAGGCTCATTCTAGTATTTTTCTTTTGATCTCCATCTTTCTGACTCCTGAATCTATTTCTCTACTTGTTACTAAATCAGGTAAGCACAAGAGAAGATACTGAGTGAACCTTTCATGATGTAAACATAAGAATCACCAGTAGAGAAGAAATGACTTGCTGAGTAGAGATGGGATCCCTGATGAGTGTCACAGAAAGGAGAAGAGGGCCAAGCACAGCATTGGGGAGGAAGAGAGGGGTACTGACAGAGAAGGAGATGATGAAGGAACAGTCAGAGTGAGGAGAAGGGAGCTCAGTGCCATTGAAAGCCAGGGGGGTGGGGAAGTGGAGGAAGGAGCTGCTGCTCCCTGGTGCAGGGGACCAGGTTTAGCAGGTACAAACCCAGGGTTCCCAGTGAAACTGGAACTTCAGAGAGGCAACAAGCACTTTTTAAATCTCTGCATTTGGTACATACATTTTCTCATATTTATTATGTATCTGAAACTCGATGAATACACAAAGGGGCAAGCAGAAAAAAAAAAAGACTTCTGTACCTGGCTGATGGAGGGATTGGCTGGAGAGGAGCTGACACACCTACCCTAACCTTCTATCAGCTACAGGAAGAAGCAGCTCAAGGATGGAGGAGAAATCCTGTGGATTTCATAATCTGGAGGTGTGCAAATGCTTCTTTGGGTTAACTTCAGCCAAGAAGTGGGTCCTGGGGTTAAGGCAGAATCAAGTGGAGAGGAAGCATTTGTGTGGACTCCAGGTCCCTCACTGGAGAGGGCAGGAGGTGGCCCTTTTAGGAATCGGATAAATGGCTCTTGGATGAAAAACAGCAATAAAGGGGAATAAAGGGACAAGAGTCAGAAGAGGGAAGTTAGGAGGCAGGAGAGGTAACCAGGACCCAGTGACAACAACAAAAATAAGAGGTGTTAAATAAACTTAGGAGTGCTTGGGGAACAGAAATAGACGAGGTAGGGAAGTGATAAGAGCAGAAAAAAGAAGGAGGAGGAGAAGAAAAGAAAGGGGAGGGAGAGGAAAGGAAAATGAATCTTTTAGAAAATGGGGCAGAATCTTACTCAGGACCTTCAGATCTGTGGAATGGCCAAATTAGGTTGGTGAAAAGTGAATTCCTTTCCCCCTGAGTTTGCTACAGAGCCTGGCTTGGGGCAGGCTCTCCCTGTATCTCAGGTAGGCTCAGGTCATGAATCACCTAGTGCTGTTGACACAGGGGCTGTCCGATGGAGAAGCTGCCTTAGAGGCCACCCATTCCGTGGAGGGGTGGTGGTAATGGGACAACTGCCCTGGAGCCTACTGGGCTCAGTCCTCCCATTCCTGGGGAGCAGTTCTGCTTCCCTATTTTATACACTATGAAGTTGTGCCAGTTTTGCTTTGGGAAAAAAAAATTGAAATCCTAACCTAATATTGTCCCCTAAAGAGATCAAGGAACATGTGTCAGGTCCAGGTCACTCCCAGGCTGTACTGAACCTAGAAATCCTAACCAGAAATATTTCTCTCTTATTATATTTATGTTCTTACCTTTGCTCCAAACAATTTTTTTTTTTTTTTTTAGAAGGGTGTTGCATGCCTGGGAATGGAATCCCGGGGCCTTGCACACACTGGGAAAGCACTGTACTATTAAGCTACACCCCGAGCCCTTCAAAGGATTTTAAGTGACATGTCAGAGTAGAATTCCCTCTCTCACCCCTGTCCAGAAGGAACTGGTACTCTGACATTGGTGTCCTTTTCCCTCCACGTCCGAATTCATACACTTCATGTATATGGGTATCCATAAACTACAATTAGTAGTATTAAAATTTTACAGAAATTTAATAAATATTTTTTATCCTACTTTTTGCATTCAGCATTGTTTGGGACGTTTATCTGCATTAATATATACGTGAATCTTATCCTTTCACTTAAACTGCTGGGTAGCCTTCTATTGGATAAATGTAAGCCCTTCTTGTTGATGGGTAATTAGGTTTTTCCTATTTTGTGCCATCCTAAAAGTACCACAGTGGATATTTTTGTGACTTAAGTCTTTGTGTACATGTGAAAGTTTCTCTATAAATGGAAAATACCAGGAAGTAGAACTGCTGAATGATAAGGTAAAGGAATCTTCAACCTTAGTAGGTACTGTCAAATAACTCTAAAGTGGTTACACCAATTTACACTCCCATAGCAGATTAGTGAGCATTTCCCCACATTCTAGCAAACACTGAGTATTGACAAATTTCCAGTTTGGGGCAATCTCATGATTACAAAATGATATCACATTATTGCTTATTTTCATTTCCCATTACTAATGAACTATGCTTATTTACCCAGTATGACTTTTTCTTGTTGAGTAGCTCTGCAGAGAGTCTGGTTACTAATCTATTTTGATTATTTAGTTTCCAAACACATTCTTCCATTTTCATTATCTCCTTAAACTTTTCTGTCTTTTAACTTTGTTGACATTGTCTTTCCCATAGAAAAGTTTCAAAGTGTAGTGTTTTAAAGTGCATTCCATTTTTACTTATTATTTGAGCTCTTGGGGATGACTTTTAATTGTTTTTCCCTCTCCTCATGTTATAAGTAGATATTTTCCTAAATTTTGTAATTTGGATATTACGGTTAGGTCACCATTCATCTTACATTTATTTATTTAATGTGAGCTAGGATTAATTCTTCCTTCTTCCACATGGACAGCCAGTTGTGCCAGGAAAGCTCAAGGGTCTTTGGTGGGTCATCCTTTCCTACTGGCTTCTGCTGGCTTTTCTCCTATTGTCAACTGCTTTTCCAAAGTTCCAGAAGATACTTATTCTAATAAATGCTTTGTATCTGTTATCTGGCAACCTCCTTAATACTTTGGAATATAAGGAAAGTTTTATGTAGATAAATGTTCACTGAAGCATTATTTATACCTGTGAGCATTAAGGAACAACTCAAAGTTAAGTACATTTCCACACATAACACTGCATTCTTTAAAAGCTTGATAAAAGGTTTAGGTTATGATAATAAGTAAATGGAACAAGTTATGGAGTTCTCTATAGATCAATTGATTTAACCTGAGTAGAAAAATCATATAAAAAGACCAGAGGAAAATTTAGCAAAATTTACAGTTCTTACATGATATTGTGGAATTATTTGGATTCTTTCTTTCACAACAAAACAAAATAAAAAAAAACCCACAACTTTCCTATCCTTCTAAAATGATTTTCCCATAAATTTATCAGCTAGAAAGTTATATCACAAACAAAACAGAATGGCTAATGAAAGCCATTCTGAACTGTGAGCGTCTGAAATAGACTGGTATCATTAAAAGGGATCAATGAATCATGAAAGATGAAAAATGAAAGATTAGAAAAAGTTATGAAGTGGGGACCCAGCTGGGAACAGTGGTACATGCCTGTAATCCCAGTGATTTGGGACGCTGAGGCAGGAGGGCTGCAATTTCAAGGCCAGCCTCAGCAACTTAGCAAGGCCCTAAGCAACTTAGTAAGACCCTGTCTCAAAATAAAAAATAAAAATACAGTTGGGGATATAGCTCAGTTGTAAACTGCCCTGGGCTCAAACCTCAGTATCCCAAAAAAAGTGGGGAGGGGAGACCCAGATTTGTTATGGTTTTTAAGTATTATAAAATATCTGAAAGGACCTGATAACAGAATCAGGAAAGGTGATCAATGGTAATTCTTGCTATGGCCAAAGTTTTGACTTAATTTTACTCTTTTCAAAAATTATTAGAAGGTTGAGTATTGTCTCACCAATTAGAAAACTTATTACTATTTTATTAAAAACGATAGATCACTGAAATATATATATATATATATATATATATATATATATATATATATCTTCATCTATATATATATTACATCTTCAATGCAAATATATATTATATTTGCATTGAAGATGTAATCTGGTACATTTATCAGTTGTTAATTAAATATCATAATAATCCATAATAAAACATAACAGCTTATATTTCCCCATAATGCTGTTACAGTTTAAAAATCTCCTTCATGTACAGCAACTCATCTTGAGTTAAACATGTGAAAAAACAATTTTTACACAAACAGAACCAATGTTCTTATAAGCAACAAGTCCTAGACTCAAACCATTGCTTCTACTTCCAAGTCTATTGCTTTATTGACAATAATAATGATATAAAGCCAAAGCTAATATACTTTGAGCACTTACTATGAGGCAGGCATTATTCTAAAAGCTTTACATGTATCCCAGATCACACAGCTGGTCAGTGGTATTTGCTGGCCTCTTAACCACAGTCTCTCCCCTGTCAGCCACCCATGAGTGGATTCAGGTTACCCACTCCACTCTGAATGGGTCTCACACTGGCTGCAAATCCATGAAGGACACAGAGGTTTTCCAGATCATTGTCATGGCAGCAAATCACCCATGGCTAGAGTTTCTGTGTTTCTCATAAGGTTCTTGAGGCATGAACCCTCCTTTGTTATTTGTGTGACTCTTTTCTAAGGTGAACACACATCCTGGTCTGAACAGAACAGCTCTGGCTAATGCTGACTGTTCTTGCCTAAGTAAGACCAGTGACCTGGGTTCCTACTCCTGACTTAGATTCTCAGAGCCCTGGTCCTTCAACTACTTGGACTGGGTGGTGCTTATCTCCCATGGGTCTGCCCTCCATGTGGGGGCTTCCCTGCCATCCTGTGTGACTGTGGTATTACCACGACATTGTGACTCCATTCTAAGGCTGATATGACATCAGCAACAGAAGATAATATAACAGGCAGATGTGAGAAGGGCCTGGTCCTCCATCTCACCTGAGCCATTTGTTCTACAGGACTCAGGCATCCAGCACATCTGAGGCCCTGTGTATCAAGGGTGATTTATTTTTCCTCTGTCTGAACTTGATCTTCATTTTAGCAGATCTTTATTAAAGGCAAAAGACACTGTGTGTTCCATTAAGGATATGCAGGAGAATCCCAGGCCCACAGAGTTGTTTTTTGGCTTAACCTTTTTGTTTTTCTTTTTCTTTTTAGATTTTGCATTATATTTATCAGGCCTCAGCTGTGAGGTGTGTGTGTGCAGCTTCCTTATCCTAAGACCTCATCAGGGAGCAAATGGCCTGGGAAGAGGAACAGGGAAGGGCTGAGTCAGCAAGGACCACAATCAGACCAGGCATGTTGGAGGGGTGGGGGTGGGGTGGGGTGTGTGTGCTGAAATCAGCAGAAAGGGTGATTTAAAATTAAAGGTGATACATTTCTAAAAATGGCACATTTATCTTAAAAACTAGTGCATTAGAAAACAATACCAAGGGGCTGGGGTGGTGGCTCAGTGGTAGAGCACTTGCCTAGCACATGTGAGGCATTGGGTTTGATCTTTGGGACCACATAAAAATAAATAAAATAAAGGTATTGTGTCCATCTACAACTTGTGTGTGTGTGTGTGTGTGTGTGTGTGTGTGTGTACACAATATATATAAAACATATGTATTTTTAAAAATACCAAAATTCCTCTATCAGCCTACCTCAGACTTTTTACTCCAAGAAGAAATCCATACCATCAAGGGCAGATGGTGTAGAAGAGGAAAAGAAGTAGACTATTTACAGCATTTCTGACGCTGAACATAACTTTACTCATTTGGCTCTGAAAGCAAACTCTACAGTAGATATCACAAATCCCTGTCTCAGTGATACGAAACAAAAATATGCTCAAAGGAATGAACTTGATCAAGGTCTCTCTATCTAGATTCATTCCTAGATCTAACTGTACAACATTATACTCTTCCTTTCATCACCTTAGAGGTGGTTAAAAGGTTTAAGCTGAAGATGGGAAGCTCTGAAAGTGGATCTTCGAGATGGATATCATGTGAGAAGTTTTTAGAAAATGTGGTGTTTAGATATTTGCTCTTCTTCTAAAAATAGACTTAAGCAAGCATACATTCAGCAGATTGCTGATAAATCATTTCTAGAAGGAAAAAAAATTCCACATGTCCTAATTCGTAGCATTTCCAATTTCTGTGGTGTAAATACTAATACCAAAGCCCATTTCATGCTTCCCATGATTTAACAACAATCTGGCTGGCAAAATTTCTGTAAATACTCCCAGCTTTTAAGAGCTGTGAGAATCCTGTTCTTGCCCTCCATTGTACTCATTTCACTTCGACTGTGTTAACTCATCAAGTAGTTCCTGTTCTTGGGCATACACCTACAGAAAGGCTCCTGGCCTACGGAAGATCAGTGAATGTGACACAATGAGGTGCCACCAAGATTTCCCTCTGGGAAAGCCTTGTTGCTTCTGCTGCTAGGAGTGAAATCCACCCTCAGGGAGTGCCAGGACTGTAGAGCCACCTCAACCAAGGCCATACCCCCTTTCAGAGTGGCCATACCCAAAGACAGGACATTTGGGTGTTTTCAGAGGCCTGGCTGAGTTCAATTGAGGTCCATTCTAGCTCCAGAGCTTCCCAAGTAGCCAGTGAGATTCCTTGGCTGGCATGACAGCCCAGCTCCTCCTGACCCCCAGGCTTGCTTCTGCTATCCATAGGTTTGGTTTCATGGGTATTTAGTAAGAATTCTGCCCACTAAACTAAACTTCTTGTCAGGAGGAACCCAATAGCACACAGTCCAAAGGAAAGTGATGAACATCTCACTGTGTAGCATATTCTTGCTCTGCATACCAGCCTGGGCCAGAACCTGGTCCATCAGTGTCCAGGGAGCCTCAGGATCAGAGACCGATCTGAGAGGGGAAGCAGAGACCTCCTAACTCAGGACAAGCTTAAATAGCATCCGAGACAGCCTGGTTACCAACCCTGTGCTCCGACTCCTCCTGACCCTTGTGGATCCTCCCTGGGGCCTCTTACTGACCAGAGAAGGGGAAATGCAGTCGGGTGAAACGTTATATAACCACTGGCTGGAGACCAGCCATGATAAAAGTGCACTCCTGCCATAGTTTAGTATTTTAGAAGGAACAAATCAAAGGCGAAAGAATAGAAAGATCCATTTTAAGTTTTATCTACTCGGGCTTAAAATCGAATGGGAAATCTCTCTCCCTCCCACTCCTTCTCTGTTTTCTTTCTGGTACTCAGCTCCCTCTTCTCTCTTTCCCTCCCTGTTTTTCATCTCTTCCTGCTTCCCTCCCTTGCTACCCAATTATTTGAAGATGAGACTTGTAGCAGTTCAGCCTTCTGAGTAGTAAGCAACCATACGAGAGCCCACGTATTCACCCTCAGGAGAAGCCCTTGATAGATATAGGTACAAAAGAGCCTATCATTAAGGCAGGTAGAGCAGCAGTGAGAAGTAGCCCCCAAGAAGCAGAGGAGGACACACACCTAGTCACATCATCTGTCATCTATCAAGGTCCATGAAGTACCTACCTTGTGCTGGCACCCTGGAACAGAAGGTGAGCACTACCCAGAGGCAGCCCCTCCCCTCCTGGAGCCTGCAGCTAGTGAGGAGACAGACACTGCCCGAGGGGTCCTAGACAGAAACGTGCAACTCAGCTAAGACACAATGGGGGACGACAGGGGAGACTAGACTGTGGATTTACAACACACAGTCACTAGACATAGGAGTACAGTAGTGTGGGATCACTTAAGGTAGGGGCAAGTGTTCCCATACCACAAATCAGTCCCAAAGAACATCCCTATGACAGAGCAAGACCTCATGCGCACCCTGGTGCTGTGAGACTCAGAATATTGCATTGAAGATTTCAAAAAGCAGGGGGATTTTTAAAGTAGGATATTGCTATGGTGTTCATGTGTCCCCTAAAGTTTAAGTGTCAGGAACTTAATTCCTAAGGCAACAGTGTTGAGAGGTGAGACCTTCAAGAGGTGATTAGGTCATGCTCTGCTCTACTAGTGTGGATCAACTGTTATCCCAGGTGTGGGTTAGTTATCATGGGAATGGATTGGTTATCATGGGAGTGGGTCCCTGCTAAAAAGATGTGCTTACTTCCTTTCCTCACTCCCTGCTCTCACCACGTGGTGCCTTCCACCATGTTATGATACAACACAACAAGAAGGTGCTCATCCGATGCTCACCCAGTCTGTCCTACTCCATTATGGACATTTGGGCATTATGGGGTGCCCCAAGTGAACTAAGAAGTTATCAAAATTAGTAAAATAAAAATATAATTCTAATAAAGATATTACATTGGTCTCTTAGGCGAGGTGTCCTTATTCTAGGGAGTGGAGATGATTTGGATGGGGAAAGAAATTACTTGAAACTTTTTTTTTTTTTTTTTGCATTTCATTTGTATCCTTTAAAAAATATTTGCTTTACAATGTATTTTATATATTGATATGTAGTATTTGCACTTAATTTGTAAATAATTAGGCATTTATTATGTACATATGCCCACAGACACTTTACTGACTGGGGTTGGCTATGGTTTGGCAGTGATTGATATTCCCCAAGGGTCCACTGTGATAAAAGCAGTCCCTGGGGTGGTGCTATTGGGAAGTGGTAGATTCTGAGGGGAGTGGGACTTGGTGCAAGGTCCTTAGGTCACTGGGGAATCAGGAAGTTCTCATGTGACCCACTTGAGTTATTGGAGAGGACAGTTACAAAAGGAGCAAACCTGGCCACACCCATCCTTTTCCTTTGTGTTCCTGTTCATGATGTAACCATTTGTTCCTAAATACATCCTCACCATGACGTGCCACTGTCTGATGCCCTCATCACAAACCAAACCAATAGGGATGCCCAATTTTGGACTTCGAATCTCTATAAGTAGGAACTAAATAAACCTTTTCTTTTTATAAGTTATCTGCCTCAGGTATTTACGTATAGTAATACAAAACTGACTGATCCAGGGTACAGAATTAAGAGTTTGGAAAACAGTGTTTTAACTGCTAAATTGGCTAGTGCTTAATAGTAATAGTTAATATTTAATAAGAGCTTATTCCATGTCTGGCATATAAACCTTCACATGAATTATTCCATTTAGACCTCATAATAACTCATTGAAGTAGGTTCTAATATTACCTCCTTGGAAGAAAAAAAGACATCCGTAGCTATAGGACAGACCTGTGATTTGAATGCAGCATTCTGAGAGCAGAATGGGGATCTAACCACAATATTATGCCACTTCATGTATGCCAGTTCCCACCATATGTGTTGATCCTTAGAAGGATAATATTTTGGTGTTTTGGAAAGATTATGCAGGAGGGGCACTTTATTCTGGGATAATATGTAATAAATACAGAACTTATTAATAAATACAGAAAATGGAATCAAGTAACAAGGTATATACCGCACTTTCTAAAAATCCACCTCTTGGACAATGTGTAACTCTATGATCCTGAGTGGGCCCAGGAGGCAGGCAGAACAGTGCCACAGTCTCCAGCTACCCACTCCTCTCCAAAGAGCTGTGGAACCAGAGCTGTGAGGCCTCAGCAGGTGGCATCTCCTTGGCACCATGACGCACTGGTCCTTAGAGAGCTCTGCTACTCTGACTCCCCTGGTTCCTGCACCTCGTGTCTGAGCTACCACTTTAAGCCCCTCTGGAGGTAGGCAGATGGATGGACAGATAGATGAAGCCCTGAGTTTCTGCACATGGTCAAACTGCAAAAGCCTAAGAGCCACCAGCAAGTTCTTCATGCCTTAAGATGTTCCAAGATCAGGCAATGGTGAGAAAGCAGGGTCATCAAGAGAGGAAGAACTCCCCAGTTATCTCTCCCCAAGGCAATCTGGGATATTCTGTGGGATCTAAAGACAAAAAGTCTTCCTGAAAAGCCATTCCCTTTACTGCCACAGCCCCTCTCCCTGATCACATTGGGTTTGTTGGAAAGAGCATCAGCCTGAGGTTCCAGCCCAATTCATGCACGTTCACAAGATTCCTTCCTTTCCCAGCCACAGTGAATGTGAGCCACGGCAGCCAAGAGACCATTGTCACCAACAGCCTTTACATTGTTTTGAGTCACTACTTTTGTTTTGTTTTTAAGAAATAAAATCAGACAGTTGTTTAGAATAAAATCCCCCCTGAAAAAATATTCCAGGCCTCTGTTTCCTCAGAACATGAGTCCTGAGGATGATGAGTTATGAAGAAGAAAGAGAAGGAAGATGAGTTGATGGGAGCAGAGAGCCCTCTGCCCAGAGGTCAGATGAATTTCCTCATCACCTACCCTCTCAGCACGCCAGCTAGCATTGCAGGTGGGAGAGGCTTCCCCTAAACTCTCCCCATTTTATATTTGGTGAGGGAACACTGCAAGAGTTGGCCTCTCTCTTCTTTACTTTTATCTATTACAACAACAAATGTCTTCCTAAAGTCTGTAGAGACAAAATGATCTTGGAATATTGATACATAAGATAACAAAATACTACTACTACTACTAATACTACTACTACTAATAATAATAATAATAAAGACTTCCATGTTACAGGAACCTCATGTTATGTCATTGTACCATCTGCTTTGAAAGTCTTTCCTTCCAGATCTCTGTGTGGCTCACTCTGACTTGCATGTGGCTGTTTGCTCCAGCTCTGTCCACCTTGGAAGGCCATCTCTGCAGGACACATCTCAACACTCTTTGCTTCATCTTCCCATGTTGCTAACTCTGCTCCCGTGGCATGTGTCTCCACGTGATATTAGGTGACATATGCTGGTGCTGAACTGTCCCGTAGCTATCTCTCCCCTAGAATCTAAGTTCATGAGGACAGAGACTTGATTGCATTCACTGCTGTACTTGTTGTACCTAAAACAAATGTTTGGCATATGGAGAATTCTCAACAAATCAGTATCTGTTGAATGACTACATGAGTAAGAACATCTGCGTTGTTCAATGATGACATTAGAACCTAATGGAATGTTTAGAGTCTTGGAATGATTCTGTGGTTCTCATGCAGGCCAACTGTCTGCAAAGGAAGTTGAACGAAGGTGGAGGAAAACAGCTAAAATAAATACATTTTAAGTTGCTTTATTAACATCTGATCTCTTAAGTAAGGGTCAGGATTGAAAGCAGCTTGGTCCGTCCAAACAGCCTCATCCTACCCACTGCCAAGCTTGCGATTCTCTGGGACCGTCTCCTGTGTTAAGAGCCAAGACTTGTCAGGATAGAGAAACACAAATCATGAAGCACTGTTCTCTGTGGAACGGAGGCATAGAATCCATTCCACTTGAGAGCATCTCATAAAAGCTCTTCAAAAACTGCATGCCCATTTATCATCCCAAGCTTGCTTTCTCTCAGCATGCCTAGAGAAGTTTTAAAGGAGATTTCTTTCCAGTCCTCTCTTGATCCTTTCCAAGAGTGTCCTAGAGTTAGCTGCACATATTTATCTCATGGTACGATGATGTCTCTGATCAAGCTGTTCCTGTTATTGGAAGAGCTCTGCCCTGGCCTCTGTGGCTAGGATAATCAAGTAGAGAGAAAGACTGAAAAGTAGAAAAGTAGTTTACAAATAAATATATCAGAATTAAAACTAGGAGCCACAGAAAGTTAAAAAAATATCACCTTTAGAAAAAGTTGGACAGTGAGGAAAATCAAAATATCTCATTGAATTTATTTAATGCAGCAAAAACAAAATTACAAAGTCATACAATGGGCTATTTCTATAAATAAGAGTTTCTTTAAAAAAAACTTTCTGGTGGGGCTGGGGATGTGGCTCAAGTGGTAGCGCGCTCGCTTGGCATGCATGCAGCCCGGGTTTAATCCTCAGCACCACATACAAAGATGTTGTGTCCGCCCGAAAAACTAAAAAATAAATATTAAAATCCTCTCTCTCTCTCTCTCTCTCTCTCTCTCTCTCTTTTAAAAAAAACTTTCTGGTATTATCAACACAATTGATATGAGCACTGCTGACTTATTTGCAGCCTGGAAGAGTCTTCTTATGGAAAAAAATGGGACCTTTTACTCAAAGATAATCTCCCTTGCCATGTGAGCGTGCCTGTTCACATAGGAAGCAACATTTCCACTGGGCAGCTTCCTTTGACTTTGTCACTATAGTCAAATGATTTGTGGGTGAAAGGAAGTATAAATTTAACTGTGCTGACAACTTTTTGAAAATTTACTAGGTCTGCAAGACCTTCCCTGCCAAACGGCCTGCTGACCCTTCCACCCTGCTATTGTGAACATGGGATGTGCCAAGTCAGTGGTAAAGAAAGTGACGAGGAGATGCACAGACTGATTCCTTCATTCATTTGTCTTAAACCATACTTGTGGATTCCCCTACCAACCAGCTTCATTTCCTAAACGATGACAACTGCAAAACTACTCCCTCCCCTTCATGTGAACCCAGAAGACCAGGAAAGCAGAGGAAGCTTCTCTCCCACTTCCTCTTCGGGCCCAAGTGGTCCCAACCCTCCATGGCCTTCTTTCTTCCTTCTCCTCCATCTGCCCCCTGCTTCCTCTGTCTCTGCTGGATACAGCAGCCTAAGGATCTCCTCGCTTTCCCAGCATTCCACTCTTCCGGGCTTCCATAACCAAGGGGCTCAAGGAATGGAGGCTGAACATCATGGCAGAAGAGTGTGGCAGAGGGAAGCAGCTCATATGATGATCACCAAGCAGAGAGAGACTCCACTCTCCAGATATAAATATATACCCCAAAGCCACGTCCCTACTGACCTGCCTCCTCCAGCCACACCCTATCTGCCTCCAGTCACCACTCAGTTAATCCCATCAGAGGGACGGACAATCCACTGATTGGGTTAAGACTCTCACAACCCAATCATTTCTGAACCCTCTCACGTTGTCTCACACGTGAGCTTTTGGGGGACAGCTCACATTCAAAGCATAACACCTGTGTTTTACTGGTCTTCCATACTTTTGCAAGTTAGAAATAGTTCCTGGGGTATTCTTTCCTCCCTTTCCCACCTCCATGTCCTGATTTTCCCTCTGCCTCCAATGCCCTCTCACCTTCACGCCCCACTAACCACCACCATCCTTAGAGTCAGTCTCGAAATCTTTCCCATCATCCTAGTTAGAGTAAATGCTGTTCCCTCCTGAGCACCTTTGTTTCTTGACCCACTCCCTTGGTACCTGCATTTTAGTGTTATTTTTTCATTTCTTTGTATGGAGATGCACAGACTGATTCCTTCATTCATCTGTCTTAAACCATACTTGTGGATTCCCCTACCAATCAGCTTCATTGTGTTTTTCTCTGATTTACTAGGATACCCCTTGAGATTTTGTCTTCTCTAAGAATCACAATTGATGGGACCCAGTGAGTTCACTTGTTTTGAACCAACATAGAAACCAAAGCATCAGTAATAGATGAAATTTGGGTTTTGTTTTATCAACTGCTCTTTAAAACAAGTTTTGAACTTTCTCTTGTAAGGAAATTCAGAAATACTTAGTAGACATTTTTGTACTCCTAAATATTACATAATAAATTAACATTTATAAAGCCATTGTGTAATAGAATATTGGCCCCATGGGGTTAAGACATGGTGAGGGCTTCTTGGATCCATAGAACAACTTGGCAAATAGTATTGTAAACATGGAAGGGATGGATACAGAGCAACATGGTCTAGTTTTATTCTTGCAGAAGGTTACGTGGAGTTTATCATTTGCTCATAATGCATATAATAGTTCTTTCTCCAATCTTTTAAGTGAAAAAAAAAATCTCTTTTCTACATTTTTTTTCTGTGTTGAGCACAAACAAAACAAGTTTGGGATGTGGTATTTCCTGAAATTTTTGTACGTTTATACAGGGCATAAAATCATGGTGTATTGCTGCTTTTTTAAGTGCCAATAGCTCTCATACTTTCCACTTTTAACTTTCTTACTGGAAAACATTCATAAAGCCATGAGCCTGGTTCTGCTTCCAAACACGTCAATGCCTAACCATCCCAGAAATATATGTCCTCTTACAGAATCTTCCAAGAGGAGATTACACAGCATAGGAATTCATGCTAGCCTCTCCAAATCCTGAAGTTAGGCATTTCATCCAAGTCTCCAAACTATATTATTTTAAGAAGAAACCTCATTTTCAAATCTTATAACTTTTAAAACAAAGGCCAAATACTCCCTTGAATATATACCATGAAGAAAAAGAACCCGGGAAACCCTGGGGTGGCTGGCTTCCGGGCCTCTGCTGGGCTGATCTCTTCCTGAACTGTAACAGTCTCTTCTCTTTCCAGCTCTGGCCATCTCCCTCTCTCTGTGCATCTGAAAAATCCCTTAAGGCCTGGCCCCAGATATCCTTCCTTCTCTGTCCATGGGACCCTTGGAGGGTCCCATGGAGTACAATAAACCTTTCCTCAGGACTCAGGATCAAGTGCTTTATCTGAGACCCCACTTATTCTGTCTGTGCCCACCAGTTGTGGGAATCTGGACCCATCATTTAATTTTTCTAGATGGTAATTTATCCCCATCAATGAATAATAACTCAACAAGTAATGCTCAATCACTGAGTCGATTTATTTTGGGAGGAAATGGACATATTGATAGATTCCTCCGCTTTGAACTGCTTACAAAACTTGCCTGGACTATGTATCACTTGTATGCATTGTGCTCTATTTGTTGATACAGCGAACTATGGTAGTGCTGGCGTATCTTTGCTGATGTGTCACCAGTGATGCAATTTTTCCTAAAGAGCCGTCTACTGACTTGATGTCGTGGCATTTCTGTATCCTCCTCCCTTCTAATAGTGATGGTCTAATTTTGGGGGCCAACTGAGGTGAGGCAAAGAACCTCACCCCCCCACTGGTGCATAGGCCTATCCACAGGTATGGCTATATACTGGACCGGTAGTCAGTGACAGGTATGATTCAATTGCAGTGGTATCAACCTAAGACAGGAGGCTGACGCCTAGAGGTCAGTCTTCCGATGACGGGTAAGAACCATATGTTGAATTGGACATACCTAACAGGCACGGTCCATAGCCACATTGCCTGTTGCTTAATTAAACAGAAGGGGGCAGATGCTAAGAGCCACAGCCAAGTAATATGATGCATGGCACTTTTGGTTGTAAGGTGATGCCAGCTAGCCATTGAGATGATATGATTATGTTAAGATTTGCATTCATATGGATATTGGACTCCTGCTGTTCACCTGGGGGGGGGCCTGCTACAGGACTCCTGGAGAGTTCTCATTGGTTGGGGAAGTACAGTAGGAGGGAATTCCGAGGGGAGGAACTGGTGTTCCCGGTTCCGGTAGAAGACCACCGCGTGGGTGGACCGGCTTCTTCCCGGACTTGTACGGGGTATTGGCGGCATTTTAAAAAATAAAGTTTTGTTCCTGCTTGAGTGGCTCGTGATTCTGTGCCCAGCCAGACTGCGGCAATTTATTATCTGCATACACATAAATAACATTACAGAATAACATACATTAAACAGTAGACACCCAAGGAACTACAGTTCTACCAACTTCATTGTGTTGATTTTCACATATTACATATTTATCCAGCTGTGTTGATAGACCCAACCTGATCTTTTCTTAAAATTGGGCATCTCGCCATAAAACCATGAAAAGATAATTTCGGCTTTACTATAAATTACTGCAAATTCTGAACCTACTTGGAATGCCTGCCCGTGCCCTGAATTCACCCATGTCCGCTTTTCCCTGACCAGATAACAACCCTTTCCTAAACCTTAGTGACGCCTCATAAATTCTGGCCTTCCTTGGCTGGATAATGACCCTCTCTGAGTCTCTAAGATCTCCATAAATTCTGATGCCGGGGCCAGCAAAAATGTAAACTTGTGTTATGCTCCTCAGAGTGTTGTTATCTGTAACCCCCCTTTGTGTAACTTTTTGGGCTATAAAACTGGGCCACAAAGAAGCCTCGGGGCTGTCTTGTTCCCGCCGTTTTGGGAGGGAGAGGCAGCCCGGCCGGTTGAAATAATAAGCTTGCTTTAATTTGATTTTAATTGGAGTCAGTGGTCTTTTCTTGCATCCTGGTCTAACAGTGTGTGCATTTCCAAGCTCTCAGACTCACTCAGTTACTAATTCATTCACCAACTATTTTTTGGTATGAGACACCATGATTGGCTCTTTATTAATATGTTGGTCAATAAAGAGACATATTCCTCTGCTTTGTGAAGTTTACCAATGAGTGGACAGTAAACAAGTTAAGAATGATAATAAACAAAAACCAAGAAAATACATACAGAATTTCAGATGTTGCTAAGTACTTTGCAAGTAAAGAGGAGAGAGGCTGAGAGACTGAGAGAACACACAGTATAAGAATATTATGTGGACAAGCCCTTTCTGAACAGAAGGCATTTCAAGCTAAGACTTCCAGAGATGGAAGGAGCCTAATTTTGTGAACATGAGATGTGCAGGAGCAAAAGCAATTTAGACAGAAGACATATGCAGAGATACTGAAGCAAGAACTTTCCCAGTGAGTTGAGGGAACAGAAGAGGCTGGTAGACCTACAACAGTAAGGGGTGTGGGGGTAAAGGGTAAATACCATCTCTCTCCTCACCCTGTTCACTTGAAGGTAACACAGGATTTAAATCCATGGCTCCCAAACATGTTTGCCCATTAGAAACACCTTGTGATCTTCTGAAAACCCAAAGCTAAACCAGGTAAATCCAAACTCTAGGGGTAGAATGCAGGTACTGGGATGTTTTTCAGGTTCCCAAATGATTTTAAAGTGCAAATGGATTTCAGACCACTGACTTAAATCCATGTTAGTGATTAAGTTCTTGTTTCAATCATCTGTAAAAAGATGAGGTTCAATTGTATAAGGCCAGAGTTCCCTCCTACTCTAAGTTAGGTGATCTCTAGATGCAGATCCAAGGTCATTTTCATCTATCCCTTTCATCTAAATTTCCCTCCCTTTTTCTCTGGGACCACGTATTCTCCCAGCCAGCCTTAAAATCTTAGAAGTGTCTCCATATACTGTTCCCATAAGTCAAGCAGTCTCTGTGGATCCAAAGTGTCCAGCCTTCCCCAAAGTCCTCTTCCCTTTTTATCTTGATAGTCACACTCTGTCATCTTACCCTCCAATCCACCTTGCCCTAATGACTTCTGGGATTTGCTCAATTCCTGCTGCCAATGGAAAGCACACCCATCCTTCAAAGTCCATCTCCAATGCCACATCCTCCACGAAGCCTCCCGAACAAACCCAAGCATCCACTATCACTAATCTGTAAATTTTTATGGTTTTTATAATTCATATGCTACAATTTAGAGCTAATTTTTTTTTTGCACATAGTAGGTGTTCATTTTAATTTTTTTTCCCTCTGTATGTATTTTTTTTATTGATTATTTATCGCATTACATAGTTCATGATATATCATCTTTCATACATTAGACTCAAATTGTGCTTTGAACTCCCATTTTCACCCCAAATACAGATTGCAGAATCACATCTGTTACATATTCGCATTTTTACATAATGCCATATTAGTGACTGTTGTATTCTGCTACCTTTCCTATCCCCTACTATCCCCCCTCCCCTCCCCTCCCCTCCTATCTTCCCTCTCTACCTCCCCTGCTGTTGTTCAATTCTCTCCCTTTTTTTTTTTTCCCTCCCCCTTGCCCCTCATAACCTCTTATAATTTTATGTATCCTTGAAGGTCTCCTACCATTTCCATATGCTTTCCCTTCTCTCTCCGTTTCTCTCCCCCCATTCGTCTTTGTTTACTGTAGTCTTTTCCTCATGCTCTTTCTTCCTGTTCTGTTCTTAGTTTTTCTCTTTATATCAAAGCAGACATTTGGCATTTGTTTTTTAGGGCTTGGCTAGCTTTGCTTTGCATAATCTGCTCTAATGCCATCCATTTCCCCGCAAATTCTATGATTTTGTCATTTCTTAGTGCTGCATAATACTCCATTGTGTATAGATGCCACATTTTTTTTATCCATTCATCAATTGAAGGGCATCTAGGTTGGTTCCACAGTCTAGCTATTGTGAATTGTGCCGTTATAATCATTGATGCAGCCGTATCCCTATAGTGCGCTCTTTTAAGGTCTTCAGGGAATAGTCCGAGAAGTGCGATAGCTGGGTCAAATGGTGGTTCCATTCCCAGCTTTCCCAGGAATCTCCATACTGCTTTCCAAATTGGCCTCACCATTTTGCAGTCCCACCAGCAGTGTACAAGTGTACCCTTTTCCCCACATCCCCGCCAACACTTGTTGTTGTTTGACTTCATAATGGCTGCCAATCTTACTGGAGTGAGATGGTATCTTAGGGTGGTTTTGATTTGCATTTCTCTGATTGCTAGAGATGGTGAGCATTTTTTCATGTACTTGTTGATTGATTGTATGTCCTCCTCTGAGAAGTGTCTGTTGAGGTCCTTGGCCCATTTGTTAATTGGGTTATTTGTTATCTTATTGTTTAATTTTTTGAGTTCTTTGTACATTCTGGATATTAGGGCTCTATCGGAGGTGTGGGGGGTAAAGATTTGTTCCCAGGATGTAGGCTCTCTATTTACCTCTTTTATTGTTTCTCTTGCTGAGAAAAAACTTTTTAGTTTAATTAAGTCCCATTTGTTTATTCTTGTTGTTAACTCTTGGGCTATGGGTGTCCTATTGAGGAATTTGGAGCCTGACCCCACAATTTGTAGATCGTAGCCAACTTTTTCTTCTATCAGACGCAGTGTCTCTGATTTGATACCTAGCTCCCTGATCCATTTTGAGTTAATTTTTGTGGATGGCGAGAGAAAGGGATTCAATTTCATTTTGTTGCATATGGATTTCCAATTTTCCCAGCACCATTTGTTGAAAATGCTATCCTTCCTCCATTGCATGCTTTTAGCCCCTTTATCAAATATAAGATAGTTGTAACTTTGTGGATTAGTCTCTGTGTCTTCTATTCTGTACCATTGGTCTACCCACCTGTTTTGGTACCAGTACCATGCTGTTTTTGTTACTATTGCTTTGTAGTACAGTTTGACCTCTGGTATCGCTATGCCTCCAGATTCACTAGAGCTAAATTATACACAGGCACATATTATACATTGACAGTATCTCTCCAAATGGATGTTAAATAAATGACCAAACATAATTATATTCCTCCCTGCCATATATTAAGCATTCAAACATGAATGTTTTCAATGGTGGTGGAAACTACCATTGTTTTTAGAGATAGAAGTGACAAGATGTTGGTGGTAGCATTCTAGTGGTAAAAGTAGTGGCAGTGACAACCAGGGAGGTGTAAAGGCCCCATGTTAGCCAGGCACTTTACACACATCATCTCATTTAAATAACTAACACGATCCTACAAAATGAGTTTTAATCTCCACACTTTACAAATAAGAAAGCTGATCTCACAGAAGTAGAGCCTCGAATCGTGGTTGCTGGAGGGTGGGGACAGGATGATGGATGGGTAGTGAATTCCAGTTAGAGGGGAGTAAGAAGTTCTGGTGTGCTTTTGTAGTTAGGTGACTATGGTAACAATTATGGACTGTATATCTCAAAAAGCTGGAAAAAAAATCAGATTGTTTTTACCCTGAAGAAATGACATGTGTTTGAGGAGATATTTATATATAACCTGATTTACACATTCTACATTGTACTCATGTACAAAGACATCATGAGACCCCCTTGATATATACAATTTGGGGTATCCGTTAAAAAGTAAATAAGTAGGGCTGGGGTTGTGGCTCAGTGGTAGAGCACTAGCCTTTTATATGTGAGGCATTGGGTTTGAGCCTGAGCACCACATTTAAAAAAAAAAAAAAAAAGAGATTGTGTCCATGTATAACTTGAGAAATATTTTTTAAAAAGTAAATAAGTAAAGAAAGTTGGGGATTGGAAAGTTAAAGGAACATAGGGGTGATGGTATATCTGAGTGATCCATGCTACCTCTTCACAAGCCTTACAATGAATGGGCCCTTTTTTGGAGTCTCTTTGCATCTAACATAGGTTAATTGGCTGATTGATATGAGCAGTTGCATGCCATAGAAAAATCCCAGAGGAAGTCAAGCTATGGGTTGTTCATTTGTTTTAGATCAACTAAGTTCCACCAATATTGGCACATAAACAACAAATATGAAGGAAGACATATTCTGGCCATTTACAAACCCAGCTTTCTTTAAAGTCATCTAACATGGTGGGTTTGCCAGAGGAGACCCCCCCTCTCATCAGCAACCTGAGAGGATTTGCTCTGGGTGCTGAATCACCTATTGCCAGCCCTGGATGCTTAGAAGCAACAAATGCTGATTGTAATTCAGAGTCACATGATTTAGAAGTTTACCCAGAAAATGCCTGAGTCATCCAAGGTCAAGAAAACGTTTGATGTGTAAAACTCAGAATTCACCCACAGGGGAAAAAAAAAAAGGGCCCTGGCATCTTAAACATTTTCTCCATCTCTTGATTTAATTTTTAGAAAGCAAATCTTTGGCTTCAGTTGCTGCTAAAGCAATCAATATGTCAATAATACAATATCAAAGTTTCAGATCAGACATTTATTGGCAATCCTTTAGAAAACAAAATTGCTATAGCAACAGGGACTATTAACAGCATCTTTGAGGGATCCAACCTGTTTGGAGAAACAGTGCTATGTAGAAATGCAGATAAAAATGGCAGGAAAGTGAAGAGAGAAATAATTTATGTCTAGGTATGAATCAAGGTAAAACTGGAGGGTGCATTTTAATCAAAATCCTGTGTTGTTAACAAGGTCATTTAAATAATTTATTTCTGGATAGATAAATTTCTTTTTTTTTTAAGAGAAAAAGAGAGAGAGAATTTTTTTAATATTTATTTTTCAGTTTTAGGTGGACACAACATCTTTATTTTATTTTATGTGGTGCTGAGGATCAAACCCAGCACCTCTCGCATGCCAGGCGAGCGCATTACCGCTTAAGCCACATCCCTAGCCCTGGATAGATACATTTCTATTATCCCTGTGAATAAAAGGAACCACATAAGAGAATCCAAAACATAAAATCTAGATATTTTTCCTATTGATTTAAGAAATATATTAGTTAACTTGCTTTTTGTGTGCTTAAATTCATTTTCCTAGCTAAGTCTAACTTTGTGATAATTAGTTTGACTTTCCTGAGTTCTAACCAAGTGCTTGAGGAAGTTAATATAGAAAAATAACCATAGAAGATTCTGTGAAAAAAATTACCAGAAATAATTCATCTTACATGAAGAGAAATGGCAGACCTAGGACCTCAATCCTAGACCCACACCCCAATCCTCTAGAAATGGAAAAATTTGTATATTTTAATAAAGAAACTAAGTCTATACGGGATAAAAGTGAGAGAAGGTGCTTCCACAATATCAGACAGATCTTAGCTCCAACCCAACAGGATCTGAAAGAAGTCAGGTGTCCTTCTGGTTTCTGGCATACACCTGTTTGTTAAAAGGAACTCCCTGCTCCAAGAGATAATCCAGGACACACAAGGCATCACAAAAGGTGATCTCACCTTATTTCTGACTCTCAGTCGTGAGGGCAGCAGGAAGTTTTCCTTCAGAGACTGAAGGAGTTAGCAAATTTGCAATAATAAAAGCTTTTTTATTTGATTTTTGTTGCATCCTCACCCTTTTAGGTTATTTGCAACAGGGTCTTGGAGTTGCCCAGGCTGGCTTCCAATTTGCGAACCTCCTGCCTCAGCCTCCCAAGTTGTAAGGGCCACGGCTGTGCACCACTGTGTCTGGCCCTAAGCCATTTTTAAAAGATGAGTCATTTTGTAATTTTTTTCTAAGATTCTCTAACTAAACCAATGGGGTCACAATCTCTTGAGAGCATGTGTCAGTGAATTTATAAACTGTGGCCAGCATTTTGTGTGGGCAGTCAAAAGATCAAGGTTTGCAGTGAAAAATTTTCATTCCTCTATACTTTCCTTTTGGATTATGGGAGATTTGAACCAAATAGCCAGCTGGCAATGTATGCCATGACACTTAACACACAGCACCCCCCCCACACACACACACCCAAGCGCATACGCTCATAAAAGCTGGAATGGGTATTAAGAAATACAGAGTTGCTAGATTTTTTAAAATATTTTTTTAAAAGAGTTGTGACTTGCAAAGAAATTATATTAAAAACTTTTCCAAGCCAGGCACAGTGGTGCTTGCCTATAATCCCAGTGGCTGGGGAGGCTGAGGGAAGAGGATCACAAGTTCAAGGCCAGACTCAACAACTTAGCAAAATGCTAACCAACTTTGGGAGACCCTGTCTCAAAATAAAAAAAATAAAGAGAGCTAGGGAGGTAGCTTAGTAAAGCACCCCTGGTTCAAACCCTAGTACCTAATTAATTCATTAATTTAAAAAATAAGAATATTTCCCAACTTCTAGGAAAAAATATTGACAACTGAGCTTATAACAAGAGTATATATAATCCAAAGTTTTGACATTTTAGTCAACTAAATGGCCCCAATAGTTCAGTGTCATAATGGACATATATGTGTATGTGAACATATTACATATGGAGACTCATACATGGTACAATTAATTATACGGAAATCAAAAATATACGTCCCAATAGGACACTTACCTTTTCAAGTATAGCATTTCCCTGGTGAGGACTGATGTTGTGCTGGCTTATTTCTCTCTTGTACTTATATTCATAAACTTGGTCAGTGATATTAACCAGTAGAGTGGAAGGACTGAAGGACAGTTTTCCACAGTTGTAGACAGTCCCACTTTCAATATCAGTTGGTGCCGTAGCATATCGCAAAATTAATCCCATTATCAGGCCTAAAAAAAAAGAATGAATAATTGTATTGGGAGAAGACAATCCAAAATATTCACTACTGGATACTTTTAAATATATAATTTGGAAGCTTCAAAGTGGCAAGAGAAAGAGTGGGATCACCACCTAGTTTAGAAGATTGCTCACTCATAGATAGCAAGTCAATCGAACGTAGTGTTAAAATATTTGTGTGGGGTGTGTTGGCGCACGCCTATAATCCCAGCAGCTTGGGAAACTGAGGCAAGAGGATCTCAAGTTCAAAGCGAGGCACTAAGCAACTCAGTGAGACGCTGTCTCTAAATAAAATACAAAATAGGGCTGGGCATGTGGCTCAGTGGCTGAGTGCCCCTGGGTTCAATCTCCAGTAATATTTGTAGTGGACACTATTGCTAGAATATTCAGCATGAATTCCCAGGATTTTTCTTCCTAACAAACCCAGAAATTTTGGATACAAGAGATATCCTCCTCTTACATCCATCCAAGTATTTCACAAAAACCTTTGCTCTGTGATAGACACAGAGTAATCTAACAGACCAGGAGATGGTATTGTCCTGGGAGAGTTCTGGTCTGCAGATTAGCAGACCTATCAGCTAACCTATCTCAGTTAGCCTTTCAGACCAAAAAGAAGCATGTGTATTCATGGAGGGGTTCCTGTTGTCTCCTCATCAAGATATAACCAAGGTTATATTTTCTCCATTTTTTGCTGGCAGCTATCTTGTGACCATGAGGAGATCCAGTCCAAGGACACAGCCAGTATATTGGGGATGGTAGCACCAATATACAGACAGACCTCAGGCCGTGAATGACATCTCTGAGCCACTGGAACAACCAGCCCACAGTAAAGTTATCCTAGTTCTAGACCTCTTTTATGAGATATATTCTTGAATTAAAAAAAAAAAAAAATTCAAGACTCTGCTTACCCCATTCAAATTCCTTCTAATGCCAGAACATTCCTTTTTATGAAGAGGGAACCCAAGTGATAATCCTTGACTTTCACATTTATAAACTCTGGTCGGTTACTCATGGTAGTCTTGTAACTGTGAACTCTTCTAATACGGATTTATTAACAAACAGCAAAAAAACATCAGAGGCCCAAACAGCCCTCAATTTAAAGTTAGGATTGATATGTGACATAATTCACAGTTCACTCTTAAAACACACACACACACACACACACACACACACACACAATTTTGAAGTTTTTACCTTTCTCTTAGAAAACCAAAAATCTAATAACCTTTTTACTTTTTTTTTTTTACTTCCCTAATAAAACATTTGTTAGGTGTGTATTTTGTGCCTGACATTTATAGCTTTAAAATAAAAATACAGTCAGTCCCATGAAAGCTCAAATTTATGTAAGTGAAGACCTATAAGCCATCAGAAGACGGCATGCCATGTGCTGTCCCAGCTGGGAGGCCCTCTAGGTTATGTAGAAGACACTCTGAAAACCTTGGAATTAAGCAACATGTGAGATGACTCTTAAAGGTGACATAAGATTTGCCAAGACAAGCTGAATCATGGAGTTGGGATCCAGGGCACACGTGTGGGGCAGCACTATGTAATATCAGACAGCTGGACATTCCTGGGACCTAAGCTCTCTCTGCAGAATGGCTGCTGGGAAGCGGCTGCTCAGCAGGGACCCTCTCCTGTCTGCTTTGCATCTGGACCATTCTCACCAGTGGAACAGACGCCAAAGCAAGGTTGCAGCAGTGAAGCGGCGCATGGAGGCTCTCTTTTCTATCCTCCTCACCCTCATCTGCTGAATAGAAAGAAACCAAAGGCTCCAAAGGCAGACAAAATCACTGAGCTGAGACAGCATGGGTCCCTCAGAAACTGGGGGGAAGGAAGCCATCTACCAACCAGGCTTATGTGCACTGGACAACTAAGTGCATGAAAAATAAAATAGACTTGCTTTCCCAAATGTGAATTGTGCACTGTCACTTCCCAAATGGGGAAAGCAAGTCTATGTCATTGTAGCAAGTTCCTAGAACCTACTGTGGCTAAATTCTGTAGTATGTAGTCACTGATATTCTGGTGTTGCTGTGTTTGCAATCATTACTGATAACCTAAGTAACTCAGCATATAAACAAAGAGGGACTCAGATCTGGTGCATTTGGGGAGTCAGCCGTGAGAGCAGAAGAGAATAGTGGAGAAAAAGAAAAGAGGGGAAGAGAGAGGGGGGGAGTGAGAGAAAAAAGGGCTGAGAGAGAAGGGGTGGGGGCTGAGACTCTAGGCCATAAGACTCCTCTGTTGTGCTAAAAGGTGTTGATGTTTTAGTCCAATGATAATGCAGAAGAATTGAAAAATTTTAGGCAGGAGGGTACAATAATCAGATATTCATGTAAGAACTATCACTTTGGTAACAATGTGGAGAATAGATCAGAGTGAGAAGCACGAAAGAAAATAAATTTCTTCCAAGAATAATTTTTATCTTACTTATTCCTTGCTTATTCCTGTATTTGGCCCATTCCTCTGTAATAGTTAGAAATATTGTATCCTAACTTTTGTAAGATAGAAACATACTTAGCCTTCCCTGGGCACAAGATCTGCCACAGACCAGTGGGCCCCTTTCCATGCACTGTCAAGTAGTTACAAAATAACCAGTCAGGAGAGAGCAGGAAAAGCTTCCCCCACACTCCTGGTGGTTTAAGGTGCTTGAGTAAGAACGCCTCTTTTGAACACTCATTGGGTAACAGTTATTAAACAGGTACCACGAGTGACACTGTTGATTGCTCATTCTTCCCATGTGGGATACAAAGAAGGGAAGAACAAGAAGGTATCAGCAGGGGTTCTACACAGAAAGAACCCCTATTAATGTCATTTGAAACTCTCCACAGATATGTCACTTATTTTGGCAAAATGCTTTCAATGAACTCACAAGAAAACGAGAAGTGTGCACTGTCACTTCCCAAGTGGGGAAAGCAAGTTTATGTCCTTGTAGCAAGTTCCTAGTACATAGTGTGGCTAAATTCAGACAAGCCTTCAAAATCGAAATGGCCCTGCCTGGCCCACTGTGCCAGCTCTGGTCCCAGCCTTTAGGAAGAAGCAGCCTGAGGTAAATGGAGGAAGCTGCTTGTAGCCAGAAGTGACCCCATGTAATAGCCATAAAAATGCACCTCTCAGATCTCCTACTCTGAGCAGTGCAGTCGGCCAATGTGATCCATCCCACGTCCATGCAGAGGCTTCCACCCCATTCCCAACCAATGACTGTGCACAGCTGGGATTCTATGGCAGGGAGTTAGGGACTCCTCTAAAAGACAAACATGGTTCAAGTTCACCTCATAAGCCTCACCAAAGCATTCTTATAACTGCACTGCAGCTTAAGGATTCCCCACCCAGCCTTTTTCTTTCCCCATGTCCACCAACACTGGGCTGCCTCAAGGTATGACAGCTGTCCCTACATCACACTCTCTCTCAAAGAAGTTTTCCCCAATAAACCTTTTTTGATAAGTATCTTCTTCCAGCTTCTACTTCTTGGTTGACCCAACTTAACAAACAAGTCAAAAGGCTCTGGCCCTACTTGTCCCCAGGCCCCAAAGGTTGAAAGGAATTAAAGTGGAAGGGATAGTGGAACCTCAGCATCAAGGCACATGGTTAACAAACCCAGGTGCTCACACGTGTGCACCCCTGCTGCAAAGAGGAAAGATTCTCCATGAGAAGGGGTTGTTTGATACCCACACAAAGATACAGATAAAAAAAACTTCCAATCACTTTTGCACAGGACAGAAAGACTATTTGCTGTGGCCATGAACCCAAAACTCCAGTCTCATTAGTAAAACAAGAAAATGGAACCCTACTTTCCGGGAAGGAAAAGAAGCCAGCCTGCTCTCACTAAAGTAATACCTACCCTGAATTGGGCACATACTGGGCACCCATCCTGGCCCCAGCTTGCGGTTGGACACTCCTGTGAGATTTACCCCATGTCTCGTGGCTGGCATTGCCTTCTCCGGGTGGAGTCTCTAGTCTAAACACATCCCAGCTTCTTCAAGTCACCTACGGTGGCAGCAAGGTGGACATGCTCTCTAGGGAACCCTGACCTGCCTGCAGTAGCACACAGACCCTGGAGCTTGGGTGATAGACTACATCCTGAAGCACTCACTATTCTAGAAAGTTCCTCTTGAATCCCCACTGTGGGAACCCGTGCTCTGATGGATCCATGCTCACCGAGCCCTCATATTTGAGTTCTTATAACACTTAGAACTTGAACCACACATTGTAGGAGCCCGTTTTATAAGAACTTATATTGTTCAGCATTGCTTCACAGACCCTGGCTTTGTTTCCTGCCTATACAATCTGACTGTTGAGGGCAGAGGCTCTGTGCTGCTCTTCTTTCCTCTAGAAAAGACAAATATTTAGGCAGAATTGTAGCTGAACTTTCTCCAAGTCACCAAACTCCTCTGGCATTAGGAAGACAAGGATCCTTAGTGATATCTATCAGTTACCAACATTTTTAACTGTCACATCTAAGGGACCTCCCAACAGATACTACCATGTTCTTGTCCTTGCAGAGCTTTCAATATAACTGTCACCTAGCAGATGTGTGACATGCAGTTGACAGCATGATGTTTATCAAAGCAGGAAGAAGGGAGGGAGGAAGGAAAGAGGAAGCAGCCTCAGGGTTACTCACACCAAAGAACGGTTGGAAATAGAGCCGTGTCTTTCTGGACTGGGTTTCCTTTCATCATCCACATTGTACATCCACTCTCCTTCTCCCTCCATTGGGCTTTCAGCCACGGACATAGGACATTGCTCTAGGATTTGTGGGAGTTATAAAGAATGAACACAAAAAGCCCTTGCCCCTAACACGTTAGAATATCTTAACCTACCAGCCCATTTCCTCCTACTGAATCCCATGGTCCTAATTTCCACTGAGAATAAGGCATACTCATTTTCTTATAACAAGCCTGAATTTTATAACCAGTTCCCCTTGAACAAAGATGTTCCCCAGGAATGTACATGGTGTGTTGGTCATTTTGTGACTAAAATGCCTGAAAAGAACCATTTAGAGGAAGAAAAGTTTATTTGCGCTCATGATTTCAGAGGTTAAGTCCCTGGTTGGCCATTGCCCTGGGCCTGAGAGGAGGCAGAACATCTTGGAAGAGGAGCATGGAGGAGGAAGGCTGTCCTGTTCATGGCAACCAGGAAGGTAATCCCCCAGTGACCTGCTTCCTCCAGCCTTGCCCTGCCTGCCCACAGTTACCACCCAAGAGTCATTTAAATTATTACTCCATTTGATGGATTAATCCACCAATGAGGCTACATCTTTCCTAATCTAATCATTTCATCTCTGGACATTCTTTCATCTGCTGACACCTGAGCTCTGGGGGGTATACCTCATAACCAAACCATAAGAGATGGAGACTCTCTTTACTAAAACAGATCACAGATTGTGGACTTGTCATCAAAACACAAAAGTGTTAGATGTCTCTGGCTCTATTGGACACTGTGATTGTGCCCATTCCCTTTCACACAGTGCCCTTCTGCATGGTGCAGCTCTAGCTCCCTCCCTTCAGATTCTTTGTTCAGATGAGGTGCTTCCTGCAGCTGCATGGTGACACGGGGCCCCATGGTGCACATGTACAGAACTAGGCCATTGCAAAGGTGGGCATTTAAATGCTACAAAGCATTAGAAGAAGTTAGAGCCTAAAGGAAATGCAGTTAAAACATGAAGACTGGAAAAAGTAAGCTTTGTAGTTCTTTCACTCTCAACCAACTGAGTGGTACCCAAGGATAATCTTGATTAAGGAGGCAGTGCCCATTTCCTAAAGAGGAAAATGAAACATGAAATTTGTAGTTGGATATAATATCATGTTTCTACCTGGTAAGTGTATCAGACACTATTGATTGCTAGCCAGCACCCACCCGCTCGTTACCCAGTAAAACCCTCATGTTTTAGCTGTCTACCCTCCCCACACCTGTGCTCAGGTAAGTTGCCCTGACTCTAAGCCCTAGGACTGCTCCCATTCCCCTTGCGAGAATTCTTTCTAGAATGGGTATGTGATCCCATAACAGTCCATAAAAAGCAAAGGGAATTCTGCCAGTGACTTTTTAGAAAAGTTTTGATATCCTAAGAGAGAGACACAGGAGAGATGACCTCTGTTCTTTCTCAGAATGGCACTAGGCCTGGTTAGGACACCGGGGACCACCACACCCACTTCACTGCCAGCTTGAGGTTGAATTCAGCACTGAGAGGGGCAGGGCAAAGAACAGCAAAGGACCTGAACCCTTAATGGCAATAGGTAATAAAATGCTGCCAATCAAGCAGGCCTGAGTGGACTCTTTTGTGAGTTATCGGGAGATAAGAAATGTCTTATTACTTAAGTCTCTAAGAGCCAGTGTTTCTGTTACTTGCAGCTAATTGCACCTTAATAGATAAAAAGCTCTTTAAAAAAAACATTATTATTGCTGTGTGTATATTTGTGACTGCATGACCAATGTGATTCTGCAACCTAT
This sequence comes from Spermophilus citellus, assembly GCF_964194105.1. Classification (NCBI taxonomy): domain Eukaryota; kingdom Metazoa; phylum Chordata; class Mammalia; order Rodentia; family Sciuridae; genus Spermophilus; species Spermophilus citellus. The sequence continues at coordinate 40,655,221 of NC_138188.1, forward strand.
ACACTCAGAAAAAGAGAAATTATATCCCATCTGATTCAAATGTATGATATATCAAGATCATGTGGATTTGTAACCGATGTGATTCTGCAATCTGTAATTGGGGTAAAAATGGGAGTTCATAACCCACTTGAATCTAATGTATGAAATATGATATGTCAAGAGCTTTGTAATGTTTTGAACAACCAATAAAAAAAAAATCATTGTACTGTCATGTGTAACTAATTAAAACAAATTTTTTTAGAGAGAGAGAGAGAGAGAGAGAGAGAGAGAGAGAGAGAGAGAGAGAATTTTAATATTTATTTGTTTTTAGTTTTTGGGCGACACAACATCTTTGTTTGTATGTGGTGCTGGGGATCGAACCCGGGCCGCACACATGTCAGGTGAGCACACTACCGTTTGAGCCACATCCTCAGCAAATTAAAACAAATTTTAAAAAATGAACCTACAAAGTCCTAAAGAACTTTCAAGTGAAGACCAAATAAACCCTACAGAATGGTGGGAAAACTTCCCAGAGTACATTCTTAGGGATGTGCAAGAGTTCACTGGGTAGAGGGAGGGAGTGCACAGAGGTGGACAGGCACAGTGCTAACCAGGCATGTCAGGCAGTTGCCCAGGGCAGCTGGGCCAAAGGGCCTCTGCATGGCACAGGAGTGAAGTGTACTCAGGTGGTTGGTGAGAAGGTCCCCAAGAAGAACTGAGTGGGCTCCTTGATGGGGGGTTGGTTGGCTCTGTTTTGGAGCAGAGGAATTGGCCTTTGGACACAATTATTTGAAGGGAGCAAAGAAAATTGAGGTACATGGGGATATCAGGGTTTAATTTATATTCACATGAGGGGCAATTTCCAACATCTGAACAGAATTTTGAGATAAAAGGAATAAAACAAACCTCGATGGAGAGTGTTCTTCACCGTCATGGGACTTTACACAGTAAGAGTCTTCAAGGCAGTTGCTTTGTGATGCTGTTATTTCAGCCATTTGTATTCAAAAAATGAACTAGGGATTCAAATGTGGCCATGAAGAAAGCAAAGGTCTGACAAATAAACTAAGAAAGCTAATGGCTGGACAAAATTTGATCCTCTGTAAGATAATATTAACAAATATCAGCATTAATTGCCTCTCCAAAATTTTTTGACTTTTTTTTTTATATTTATCCATCCCCTTTCCATCTTGTCAAAGTCTTTGTCAGAATACTGATTTTAAAAGATGACAGGATGCTGGGTGACACAGTGGCACACACCTGTAATCCTAGCAGTTGGGGAGGCTGAGGCAGGAGAAATGCAAGTTCAAGGCCAGCCTCAGCAACTCAGTGAGGCCCTAAGCAACTTAGTTAGACCCTGTCTCAAAATAAAATATAAAAAAGGCTGGTGATGTGGCTCAGTGGCTAAGCTCCCCTGCGTTCAATCCCTAGTACCAAAAAAAAAAATGAAAGATGACAAGATTAGAATCTTAAATGTCCAAATGTGTTTTCTAACATTTTCCTTTGTAGCAGTTTAGTTTTACCCTGAGATTAGTCAGGGTTGCAACTGAAACTAAAAATACACAATGCCTTCTCGTTATTTAGTGCCTTTGTTCTTTGTCTGCCTTCCTACCAATCTGAATTCAAAGGATTAAAGGAAAGCGTGGGGGTTGCTGAAAGGGACACAGAATTCATTGCTGTGCGCTGGCTCACTACAGACCTGCTTTGGTGAAGAAAAAGTCCCATAATGATTTTAGAATAGGTGTGTGGCACCTGTCAGAAAGATTCCTCATTATGCACCAAGGAGGAAAGTGGTCCATATAGCTGTTCCTCCTTCAGAGTTTCTGTCTTCTTACAGAACTCAGTCATATGAGAAATTCCAGAAAGTTCTGACCATCAGAATGTCTCCAAGGTAGGTATTTTATATTCACCTCCCACCCTTGGTGCATACCAGATGCCACACACACACCACACACGTGTACAAACACACACACACACCAGACATGTACACACTCATACAACATACACGCATGCATGCACACATATACATACAGACATACAACACCCACAAACACACACATATACACAACATACACACTTCATTGGGGGATTTCTCACATTGGCATCACAGATAACTTTTTGTAGAAACTGTTTCCCACCAATTTACTCATAAGCTAACACCCTTACTAAAAATCACCTTAGAGAGTTGACAGGAGAAATATAGAACAGAGATATCTAACTAGAAACATATTGACTAAACAAATGCCTTCTTCCTTCATAATGTTTACACAAAAGAGTAGCAACATTACAGAGTGTTACACAGTGAAATAGGGACTCTCCAGTGGCGGGAGATGGCCTCCCAAACCCCTCTTTGCCATAGGAGGGTAACAGGGTGGAAAAGAAGAAAGATGGGAGGAACACGAGTGAAGTGGTAGTTCTTAGCCTCAGTGAGTCAGGTGCAGATGCCAGGGCCAACCCCAGGGTCTCTGAGTCAGTTTGTCCGGCTCAGGTTCCACGTATTAGCCTTTCTAAGCAGTCTTCAGGTAAAAGGGTTCTGCCAGGCCAGGAGCCACACCCTGAGAAGTCCTGTCCTGTGAGACAATGGCTCCTACCCACATGGTTACTGTTATAGTCCTGGATCTCCATCAAAATCCACACTGTCTTGTCCTTGTGCACACACATTTAGTTTTGAGGTCCCAGAGACATAATGCATGCTCCTGCTTTTGGTCTCTTCCAAAAATTCAATTTAGTCAAACTAGCATGTGTTGAAAGCCCATTTTGTATGCTTCACGTGAATCCACAGTCCCTTCTCAAACTGTTAACAGCACCTGCCACTCCCATTTGACCACAGCAGGCCTGTAAAACCCAAAGACCATGAACTTGCAGCACTGCTTTCCCTGGCGGTTCCAGATAGCCTCCCCAATTCCTCTGGAGTATCTCAGCTCCGTCTTCCACGTCACTGCTCCCATGGTGTCCCATGCTGGGCCTTTTGCTATGGACAGTGCAACATTCCTGAGGGTTCTAGGTAAAAAAAAAAAAAAAAAACTTAACTAACCCACCCCCAACATCCCCACCCCTGACTTTGTGAGCAGACAGAGAAGGAACAACAGTGGCCAAAATGTGACGTCACTCACTTGCCATTTCCCTGGGTAGCCTTGGCCAAGCTGTTAATTTTTCAAGTTTCCATTTCTTTCTGTTTCTTCTGTAATGTCCTAAGGTACCATTGCCTGGCACAGAATACACGTTTATTTAATAACAGCAACTATTTGAGGGTTAAATGTCTAAAATGGGTGAAAGAACATGGGTGATATTCTTCTGAGTTTGGAGCACAGCCCTATTGGTTACCAATTACTTTATGTCTCTCAGGGTCACTCTCCTCATCTGTACCATAAAAATGATAATACTCCTCTTTCACACACATCCCCCCCTTCCTCCTTCCCTCTGTCTCTCCCCTCACTTCCCTCAGGTTTGTGATCCCAAGTGGCCATGTGGAACCAAACCACCAAGGTTTGAATCCCAGCCTTGGTATTTAGTAGATGTGTAACTTCGAGCAAGTTACTTGATTTTCTGGTGCCTTAGTTTCTCTATCTTAAAAAATGATTATTGTCCTCCAGCACACAGTCACAGACAATAGCTTTCTCAATAACACCTCTAAAGCTCAGGAAACAAAGTCAAAAGTTAGTAAATGGGATGGCATCAATTTAAAAAGCTTCTGCACAGTAAAGCAAACAAAAATGTGAAGAGAGAACCTACAGAATGGAAGAAAAATCTTTTCTAGCAACTCTTCTGACAGAGGATTAATATCTAGAATATATAAATAACTCAAAACTTAACACCAAAACCCCCAAAGTAATCCGGTTAATAAATGGACAAATGAATTAAATAGATACCTCACAAAAGGAAGAAATAAAAATGGTCAACAAATATATTAAAAAATTGTTCAACATCATTAGCAATTAGGGAAATGCAAATCAAAACTATATTGAGATTTCATCTCACTCCAGTCAGAATGACAGTCATCAAGAATGCAAATAATAACAAATGCTGGAGAGGATGTGGATAAAAAGAAATACTTTTATACTGTTGGTGGGATGGTAAATTATCACAACCACTATGGAAATCAGTATGAGTCTCCTCAAAAGACTAGGAAAATGGCACCACCATATGGCCCAGCTATACCACTTCTTGATATTTATCCTAAAGAATTTTAAGTCATTATCCTGCAGTGATACACGCATACCCATGTTTACAGCAGCACAATTCACAATAGCCAAACTATGGAACCAGCCTAGGTGCCTATCAACAGATGAATGGATCAAGAAAATGTCATACATATACACAATGGAGTTTAGTTCAGCCATAAAAAAAAAAAAAAAGAAATTTCTAGGTGCAGTGGCACATGCCTGTAATCCTGGTCTCTTAGAAGGCTGAGGCATGAGGATCTCGAGTTCAAAGCCAGCCTCAGCAACTTAGCAGGGCCCTAAGCAACTCAGCGAGACCCTGTCTCTAAATAAAATATAAAAAAGGGTTGGGGATGTGGCTTGGTAGCTGAGCACCCCTGGGTTCAATCTCTGGTACCAAAATAGAAAAGAAAATTGAAATTATATATCATTTGCAAGAAAATGGATGGGGCTAGAGAGCATTATGCTAAGTGAAATAAGCCAAACTCAGAAGGTCAAGGGTCATATGTTTTCTCTCATATGTGGAAACCAGAGAGGAAAAGGAAAAGAGAGGTGGGGGGGATCTTATGAAAACCAAAGGGGGATTAGTAACATAGAAGAAAGGGATCAGGCAGGAGATGAAGAGGGGAAGGGACACACTGGGGAATGATATTGGTCAAATTATATTGTTAAATTGTGTGCATGCATGAATATGAAGCAACAAATCCCACCATTATGTACAACTATAATGCACCAATAAAAAATATGGAAACAATGGTTATTATGAGGATTAAATTAATTGATATTTATAAAATACTTACAACAGCATAGTTAATATCATAAATGTTAATGGGTTTAGTATCCTCATTAGAATCTATGAACTTTTTGACATAATAGGTGTTCAACAAGCATGTTAGTTCTCTGTCTCTACATCATTAACCAATATAACTTTAATTCGATTTAGATTACAGATAGTGTCCACATCGATACTTTTTGAATTGCAAATTCATTCTCTTGTTGTGCATCCTCAGTGCCTTTCCAGCCTGGGAGGTGAACCCTAGAGTCACCAGAACAGTTGGTGGCAAAGGTTCCTCTGCAACACCTTTGAGATTCAGAAACTCAGAAAGACAGGTGATTTATTTATTTTAGAATCCAGAGGTTCTTTTATTAAAAATCAACTTTGGAAAACCTACAGTGAGAAAAATACCTTTGGGGCTTCCACTATTTCATCCTGAATTTGGCAAACACTTTATAGCCAAGCTAAAACCAATGGAAAATCCTGTCCCAATATATGAAGTGCCTAAAACCAAGCTTTTCCCACTAAAAGGGAAAGCAGGACTCTGACTTTAATAAGAAAGGGATCCAGGGACCTGGGATATGCAGCCATCCCTCACTGTTCCTACTGAGGGTAGAACATTCTCCTCACCTTCCTGACAGGAATTCCACAGATTGACTGAGAGCACTCACCTAAAAATCAAAGCAGGTCTGGAAGAACTGAGAGTGATGGAATAATGCTACATAAATTCCTGTCCAGGAGAAAGAACTGAATCTCATTGGCTACTAGGCTCTGGGAAGCAAGCTGCTAGTTTGGGCTTGGGCAGCTGAAAGAGGGAGATGGATGACATCAGTCTTGGCCTGACCTTTGAAGGACTTTAGAAGCTGGAAGGGATCTTAGTGGTGTTGATATTTCCTCCCCATTTTAAGGATGAGAAAATTAAAGTCAGAAGTTATGTCACTTGCCCAAAGTAACACATGTAACAATTACTGAGAAAAATATCATCAAGGTTAAAAGCCCTCACATCTCAAAGAGCACTCCAGTTTTTTCTCCACAGAGCATTTCATGTTTGAATGGTGAAGAGCCTCAGAAGGACCTTCCAAGCCAGGGAAAGGGAGTAAAGTGATAGTCAACATCTCCTATGGGCCTGGAAGCCATGGGTACAGGGCTGAACTGGAGGCGGGTAACTTGGATCAGCTTGGTGGAGATGCATCATGCACAACAATCTAATTTTATCCCAAGGAGCCTCTGAGAAGAGGAGGGATGAAACTAATGCCTGCAGAAGATTTTTAAGGAAGATAGCTTTTATAACTGTAACTGTATTTTCTTTAAATTTTGAAAAATGTCCTGTTGAGTAAATCAAATTTGTCCTATTAAGCTTTAGCTAAACATACTCTTAAAAGGATCAGACAACACTTTCGTCTGACATAGTTTAATAAATTCAAAATCTAAACTTTGTAGCTTGAAATTTCCTTTGGGCCCAGTAAACAGTGAGCGGAATTTCTGCAAGAATTCAGAGATGGTCCCTTAGACAGGAAGACCATGAAGTCAAAGGTAGAATTCTAAGATGTTTAAGTTGCTCAGTCCTTAGGCTCAGATCCCAACCCTCTAATACACGGAATTAGAAAAGTGTGGCAGTCCCCAGTGAGATATAATGAGATTCTTAATGCTATCAGGGAGCGAGGAGCAATTTTTCTTTGATGAACATGAAGCAAGGATATAAGGCCCTAAGTGAACAACGCTAAGTGCACCAGCTGCTGTCAATCAATATTTTGACCATTAATACTCATCCAGGCTTTTAGTCCAGTTTAAATGAATATCACCACGGGTTATATTTTAAAACAGTTATGGATTCTATCCCTTCAATTTTGAAATTGCACAAGTTATGGAATGTCATGAGAAACAAGTACCCATTAGGATCCCTGGTGAAGCGAAAATAATGCTTCCACTAATTTTTAAAAGCATCCTGTGATCCTTAATAATGAGAGAAAAGATACTTTTTATATAAGGAATTACCTGTATTTGGAATATGAGATTTATTTCCAATCAACCCAGAGACAAGTTAATCACCACACATGGTTTTTCTTGGTTCTACAACCCTTCATATGATATTTTAAAGCAAACAAATTAAAAGTTGTTTCTAATCATAACTATAAAAGAGAAGTTAAACCTTCTGCATGGTCACTTTTCCCATCATTTTCTCTAATTGCTCATTTTGGAAGCCTTTGATCCCTGGAATTTTTAAACTGGATTCCCAACCACACTGATTAAACATATCTACATCTGTTAAGTCCTCTAAAGGGCATTTGACACATGTCAGCTGAATGCCAGGGGAAGAGCAGTTGAGGGACTGAGTAGGGAGATTACAGGAAATTTGGTGCTTTGGGAAAAGACTTCTGGTTTTTGACATGGGGCGAACAACACAATATACCAAAAGTGAATGAGAGCAGAGACAACACCCAGAGAAGAGGGGTAGCTGTTAGGCAAGCTCTTGGATGAGCCCTAGGAGCAAGACCACGGAATCTCACAGGCTTCATTACAAGCCTGCATGGCAGAGATGGTGAGTCACAGGATTCTCTTAAATGTCATCTCCTTGAAAAGGGATATTTAAAAGCCCAAGTTGCAAATGTAGTTGGCTTTCTTTCTCTCTCGTTGGTTATCAACATGCCCCCAGCGGAGTGCCTGCAAAAATATAAGAGTTCCATCCTCAGATGGAAAAAGAGATATGTATACTTTTATCCTAAAATTTTATTTTTGTTTTGGAGGGGGACTCCTGGAAAGGAGAACCTATGTGACCAATCTTGAGGGGGTAAACAGCAGGAGGAAGCATCTGGATTGCAGAGACATATCCTCTCTCCTGGAAGGTCACTGGAAGAATGTTCTTGTTTTTAAAGTTCTCAGCATCTTTTAGTAAAGAGATATGGTTTGAATCCCAGCTCAGCAGCTAAAGAATGACATGACCTTCACCCCTCCAAGTCTTTATTCCTACGTCTGCAAAGGGAGGATATTGGGCTTGTGTTCTCTAAGGCTTCTTTCTCATCTATGAGTTCCAAATTCATTTACAGATACTGGGCAATTAATTCACTTGGAACTTCCTATCCCCTTGTGAGTAAAAAAAGTGTGTAGTAGAGTTCCTCTTTTTCCTCTGTTATAGTTCCAAGCTATTTTATTACATCCCTGACAGAAAGTCCCTAATGAACATTTCAGATATAATATTTAGATCATCCCTGAAGAAGAAACACAAGAAGTCACTCCATATGCATGGTTTTCAAAGACTGTCCTGCAAGATGAAAATGAAGACTTTTTGCTAATATATTAGAATGCATGATAGACATGGACTCTACCATGAGTGGCTATTTGGTTTGGGGAAGTCACTTCACTTTGCTGAGATTAATTTTCTGCCTCTGAAAAATGAAGAAGTTGGAGAAGATCCTCTTAAATTCCCACAGTTATGATTCTGACAACAAAAATTAAACAACACTAAAATATGTCTTTTCGTTGATTTATATAGCTCAAGATAACTCAAAAAGATACTCAAAATTCTATTAATGGAATATATGTACATATATGTAAATACATATCTAATTTTATGATTTTTTATATTGCACTGGTTCAGAACTTGCTTTCAAATAAAAAAGCTCATGAAAGGAGCACAGAAATTAGACAGCTCAAACCAATTCCACATTTATAAACTTTAAGCCTAAACTGCCTTAAGAGTATACCTTAAAGAAATGCTCTCTCAACAATAATGCACAATGCACTCCTATTTTATAATTTTAAAATACTAAAATATCTTACAGAGTTCTTGAGGATGAAAGGTAATCTGGAATTTTCCAAGTTCACTTTAGAAATTATGAATACAAAATGTGTCTGAATTCTAGTAATTCACCAAAATTTAATCAGAAATTAATGCCATCAAAATTTAATCAGTTTTATCAGACTATCTGCTTACCATAGATAAGCTGAAATTGGTAAATGAGTCAGGGTTTTGGCAAATTCGGGTTTTGAAGAACTCTTTCCATCTAATAAAGGTTGATAACCTTAAATCTGTGGTGTTTTGCTAAAGTATCCATAGCTCTCTAATATGATGCTACATGGTTTCTGGCTTCTCAGAGTTTGTCCTATTCCCTTGTCGATTATTTATTAGTTCAGACAGAAAGATTCCAGTCCACTGATGATGGAAAAGGGCTAATGCAGGAGTCTGGGCCTTCGTCTCCAACAGCATCACCTCCCTTCTCTTGGGTTATTTCTCTGCTGATTATGACACCCCCCTTTCCAATTTTTACTGTGTGCTTTAAGACCCTTAATACAAAGGAACTGAAGGTGCTCTAAATGGATTAGCACATTGACTTCCTGAAAAGAAATTACACTGCTTGGCCTAGAACTTTGGCCTTATACCTCAAGTATCTCCCAGCAGGCTCTAGTTAAGGCACGGGATTTCTTCTGTTCTCAGATCACATTACACATTGTTGACTTCAGGACATCACGTGGGTAGCATATCAAATGTGCATTCATTTTGTTCCATGAACCTCAGGGATAAAAAGGCTTCAAGAATTCCAGAATGAGGGAAACTCAGAAAGTATGTTCTTTGCTGTGAATTACAGCAAGGGCTTACTTGTTTCCATTGTATTCAAAGTTCCTGCTGGGTATTAGGCTGAGGCAGGTATGGCAAAGCCAACAATTCCATCAGTGACATCAGTTTAAAAACCACTCGTGTCCTGCATCTTACTTTAAAAGATGATAGTACAGCCTGGCTAATCTCTGCCATATTTTATCAAACTTCCTGAAGGGATGACATGGTGGATTGTACAAAAAGAGCAATATTTGGGGAGTTTGAAACTTTCAACAAATGCTTTTCAACACTTTGGCTTCCAAAAAAGTAAAATGAAAAAGACACGTGGCAAATATAACTACTACTGATGACAATTTTAAATTAGAATGTCTGAAATCAGGCTGATGAATGTAAAGTATTGCATAAGGAAACCCTAGTGTATTTATAATACCTTCGAGTCTAAGAAAATAAAGCATCCTTCAGATAATCAAAAAGGATTTAGATGCAATGATTGCCTCAGAAGGGGTGGGGTCTGTTTCTGCAAAATTTCTTCTTGGAAGAAGTGGACAGGAGAAGGCTTTTCTCCTTCCAATGTTCAATGAAGTTATTTCTAGAACTTCACACAGGCTCTCAGGGTGAGGGCATGAAGGCTGCTCTTTGTGATCGCAGGACCATCACTTCCCAACATCATTACAGAAACAAACAGCGAGCCTAGTTTGCCTCCCCACATGATAAGGGACCCACAGCTGTCAACAGACTGGCATTATGTGCTCCCCAAGAACATGACTATGACATTTGCTCCTGTGACAAGGCAAATTTCGGCAGCTCGTCTGGAAAGAGATTAGCATTCATCAGGCTGCAAGCACCCTTCATCAAGTTAATGACATTTCAATCAGCACATTTTCTCCAGTTTCGGTACTTTGCCATCTGAGCACAAGTCTCTAATTACGCCCAAGCAACAAGTCTCACATCAATCCCACCATTTATACACTCACCGTACACCATCGCTCCTCCAGTTTCATGCAAGAAGCGGAATCGATGATTTTTAAATAACCAGATTGTCAAAATGGTAAGGATGAGCAAAAAATTAAAGACAAGCAGCTCGACCGCTCCCTGATGTTGAAACTGAGACTCATCCTTCTCTGACAGAAACCTTTGCTGCCTCTCCATTCTCCTGTCCTGTTGGGATTCCTGAGATAAAAACCTGAAGCAGGCTGGTTTATCAAGATCTGCCTAAGACAGCCTGACTGCCTGAGAATTTCAGAATAAACACTGCCACTTTACTTGCTACTTTACAAGCATTCTGCCCTGGCTTAATATTCAGATGGCTTCTAGTTACAACTTCCTGTTTCTCTCTTAAAGCAGCCTCGTCTCTTTTCAAACTCCAGAGGGTGGTTTCATCATGACTCCTGCTGTCTTCAAATGATTCATTCCATGAAAAATGTCTTTCCGAGTGGGCAAGCTGCAAGCAACAATTCTGAGTTGCTTGAGTCACGTCTTAGGGTTTCAAACAAGTTTGCTTAAGCTGAGCATCTGGTGAATTGTAGATTAATGATAAAAAAAAAAAGTTCACCTTACATCAGCAACATTTTCTAGGTTCAAAAAGGGAATATGGGGTTCTTAACCTCACCCACACTTGAGGTCTTTCCTCTGCCATCAGAATCTGCCAATGTGAAGTGGATGGGTTGCTCAGGGGTGACCTGCAATGCTTTTAGGATTTTTTTTCTTTTTTTTTTAAATTTGGGAAGCATGAATTTAGTATGCAACTCTTTGTTTAGCTTCTTATACTTGGTAGTCAGAGAGCAGCGTTTAAATTCTGAATCAATTGTGTTAACAAGAAAAATGAAAGCTAAGTCAAAAAAGAAAATTCTATCCTTGTCTCTAACTGTGCCATTTAATTATGTTGAACCAAGAAAGAAAGAAAGAAAGAGAGAGAGAGAGAGAGAGGGAGAGAGAGAGAGAGAGAGAGAAGAAAAGAAAGGGAAAGGAAAAAAGTAAAAGCAAAACAGTATAATTGATGCATGAATGGGTTTTTCCTTCAACATTAGGCTTCTGGCGCTCACCTCCAAGACCCCCAGAAATCTGTGGCTGATGACAACCTCCTCTGACCTGGGTCCCAGATGAATGGTGCTACCCCAGCACTGAAGGTTCCAGAATCACAAGAGCCTATTGTCCATTTGGCAGGTTGGTTCTGGTTGATTTTATACTTCTATGCTTTTTGAAATGTAGCGAATCAAGACGATAGTACCTAACATGGTCTCTGCTGCTCTTTTAGCCAATGTTATGACCTGCTTGCCTTTAAAATGGATCCCATAATGCAATGAGATGTATCCTGGGGTTAAGTGTGGGTTTTCTTCATTTCACCACATCATGGTAACATAGGAGTATTAATCATCAGGATTTGCATTTGGATAGAATTAGCATTTGATTTATACAATGTGATTCATTGAGTAGGCAGAGCCCAAATACACCAGGAAAAGTTCACTGTCACCAAGAGGTAGAGGACAAACACATAATAGCGCTGGGAGCTGACTACCTCCCTATGAACAGTTCCGCCCTCAGAGAGTTTATCAACCACTTAACATAAAACTCTGCTGTATCAGCTTCTTGGCCTTCTGCAACGTAGAGGCTGATTTCCTCTTTGAGTTGAGCTCGGCAGGGGGTATTTATGAGCACCACAGATGTGCTCCCAACGCACTACCCTTTTTGGCAGGCACTTCTGTGATGACTAATATCCAACGATTTTGAAACCTGTCAGCTAATTCTTGCAAGCATTTCATGGAGCTTGCTAGCAGGTTCCACCTTTATAATTCTGCAACCCCACAGGTTGAGTCTTGAGTTGTTAGATTTACAAGATAATGCACACACGCAAAACCTGGGAGCTTCCTGTTCTTTTTGTTTATTTGCTTGTCTAATCATTAAATTACTTTGGTTTTCTTTCATTGCAACTATGCAACTATGCGAAATAATCTGAGTGAAATAAAATTTCCTTGGTTGTTGTATGGCATCCAATTTCACTCTCCTACCCAATGCAGAGACTCAGCAAGAGGATTAAAAATTCCCTGCAATATTTTGATTGGTTTATACATTGTTTTTAAAAGTCTGAATTTGATGTCAACATATTGAAATTAGTGGATTTCACATAAAAATCACACATATAACTTCTTGTGAAAGAACATGTAAGATGGGGCCTCCTGGCCCTCCTCACGTGGCCACAGCTGGTTAGGGATGAGTGGCCAGCCTGCACCAGCACATTCATCCCCCTTCACTCACTCCTGGTCTCTGTGTGGTTCCTGCATACATTCGACTGTGTGGTCTCTGGGTTTTTCAGGAATGGAATCCACTCACTATTCTATTTCCTGATTCTGATCCTGCTTAACACTGGGGTAGAAAGCTGAGAAGAGGGTGCTCAGGAGATTTCTTTCATTCTTTCACTCAGAAAAATCATTGGGCTTCTCCTATTTTGTACTTTCTTCTCAGAATATTGGGTTTTTGTTCTGATGTGCCAATAACAGTAAGATAATGAATTATAAATGCATAACACTGAAGCATTACTGAAGACTAGGAAATATGTTAGGGAAGTAAATTTAGTCTGATTTAATATTCAGAAAACCATTCTGCAGATGAGAATTTTAAGGCTCAGATGAGGTTGCTACCATATCCAAGGCTGCTCAGAGAGTAAAAATTACAATTGTATGTGAGGTTTAATGGCCTTAAGATGGCATTTCAGCTAGTATGATGAACTCATTCTGGCTTGTCAAAGACTTTCCTGATTTTAGTGCTGAAAGTTCTATGTTCTAAGAATCCCATCAGTCCCAGGAAAACAGGGACAGCTGATCACCCTAACTCTCCATATTCCTAAATCCTATACTGTCAATAATAACTCATCTTCATGAAATTCCCAAAAGAGAGATTCACACAAGGAAGAATGTCGTATAAAAATTAAGGCACTGCTTATTGGACCATAACCCTTAGTGCCAGTTTCCCTCATGAAATTGAGATGGAACCTAAAACTTAGGCACAAGGCCCAGAGAAATCATTGGTCATTGCTAAATCCCAGTTGTGACACCCACTGCCCACTGAAGGGGAGGTTCTTGCTGCCAGATGCAGTATGCAAATAAGTAGCAGCAAAGATAAAGAACAGAAAGGCCCGGCCTGCTGTGATCAGTATACTCTGTCTCTGCAGGACCCTCAGCCCCAGTGGAACAAAGACCAGGAGAGAGGACCCTTCCAAGTGGTGGAACCTGGGGTAACACAGCAATCCCACCCACTAGGGAAAGTGGTCCAATCGGCTTTGCAGAATCTAGCCAATCACCTGGAAGCACTTGCTCTATTAAGAGAAGAGTGGGTTTTGAGATTAGGGGGTAGAGAAGAAAAGCATCCCCCTTGCTGGGGAGACAGGTCAAGGCAATTCTGGCATTGTCCCTGTGATCTTGTCATGTCAGTCCTATGCCATCAAAGGGGGTGATGGCCTTACAGCTAAGGTCTTAGAAATGAGTAGGGTCCCTGATGGACACCCTCGATTGCTAGCTCAGGCCCTTCTCGTCCTGTTTTTTTACAATCTCTCTTTCTACCCATAGATCTTTGTCCACAGCCCCTCACCCCTTTCATCTGGACATGGCTTCGCTTCAGTAGCAATAATAAGCGTCAACCCATCAGTCCCCTCTTCTGTCTTGCACATCTCAAAGGGTCAGGTAAGGGGAAAAATCAGCCCATTATTTCTCACTTCGTTTGGACTCTGCTGGCTCTACAAAAGCAGAGGTCAGTGAGGCCAGTCACAGTGGTTGGAACTTGTCCCTAACCCAGGATGGAGGCTTCAGGGATAGAATGAAATATGAGCCAAGGTCAGGGAGGAGAAGATGGAGAGACACTAAGATGCAGGTTGTTTAACTCCAAATTCTTGAAATCCAAGACTTGAGAAAATTCATTTCTTTGATCTACCATTAAGAGTCCACATGATAAATTCACCTATTTCTTAGTACAAAACTTCTATTCTGTCTCACAAACTAATAACTCCAACCTCCTTAGCTCAAAGAGGCTTTGTCCCATCACTTCTCTGTGTTAAGTTATATTTTTGTGGGAACTAACAAAGAAGGGTACCAGGCTGCTCATCTCTCCAAAGAGAGAAAAGACACAGGAGAGAAGGCAGAGCCCCAGACAAGGAAGCGCTGAAATATTTTCTGGAATGAAGTATGTAAATCCCAAGCAGATTTTAACAGTCACCTCTTTGACCCTTCTAAATCAATTCCAACTCCAGCCTTGAAGACAGCTTCCATTGGGCAATATATTAATTCAGGTCCCCTTGTTATGGAGCTGGGGCCTTCTGAGAAACTGAGGCACCACAAAGACACCACCAAGTCTCATGACCAAATCAGAAAGATTTCAGACATGTCACTCAGAGTAATTGGATGAGTTTATTGGAGAGCTAAGGAAAAGAGAAAGGGGATACCCTTAAGGGAGAAAGTGGATCTTTCTCAGAGGAGAGGGACAGCGTGCCTCTCCTGCACTCCAGTTTTACTGGGGTCCCAGAGAAGTTTCCAGAGAGTCCTGCACAGGTCCACTTCTTGACTTTTGACTGACAGCCGGGTGACTTCAGACATTCAAGTCCCCACTGACATGGTAACTCAAGGTCACCTTGACACCCGCTAACCAGTTCTAATTGAATTCTTAACCATACATTCTTACAGATTTTTAGGTTAGAAGGAACTATCCTTATCTCACAAGAGTTTCAGAATCTGGTCATAAGTCTTCTCCTTCAGGGCAACTTGGGTTCCTCTTATCAATATTCTGAGTCTGCATTTCTCCTGCAGTGAATAGGTAGTTTGCTGAGGAATGTAACATATCCTGTTCACTGAGGCCAGGCAGGGCTGCGGGTAAATTGCTTCTCAGAAAAGAAAGCATCTGGAGGTCAGCAGAGTGGGCCTGGTTTATAGAATTATTCTCTTAATGTCAGGTTCCCCCCATTCACATCTGTCTATCCCCTCACAACCTCAAAAGTCCTGAGAGGACTTGGTGCAGATATTTAATTACAGACAATCCCAGGTATCACCAGCAAGGGCAACTGCAAAAAGACTAGGTAATGCCATTTTTCAGAAAAAAATATTTTAATTTTCATTGT
This sequence comes from Spermophilus citellus, assembly GCF_964194105.1. Taxonomy (NCBI): domain Eukaryota; kingdom Metazoa; phylum Chordata; class Mammalia; order Rodentia; family Sciuridae; genus Spermophilus; species Spermophilus citellus. Next base: position 40,670,781 of record NC_138188.1, read on the forward strand.
AGCCTAATCTTTTCCTCACTTCATCCACATCTTTTTTGGGATCCGTGCACTTTAGCTTTAAAAAACTCAATTTATAAATATGCTCAAAAACACCCCTTAAGTAACACCTAGGATGAATTTCATGTATGCAAAAGGCAGCTAAATTATATAATAAATTCTGTGACAGATAATATGGTTCTCTTAGATAAGAAAGCAAATCATGTCTTATGGCCAAAAAAGTTAACAAAGTCCCCAGGTCGCCTGTGGACAGGAAATTCATTTTGCTTTCAAATGCCATTTTATGATGGCAGTATCATATCTAAAGTGTAAGCTTTAAATTCAAGTCTAAAATTACACAGGACTCTCTGAAGATGGTGTAACTTGGCATTTGCACGTGCAAACACATAGTATGCTGGACGCCCTCACCCAGGGTTTTCTAAATGAATCTTAAATCAATAACAGAGGTTACTTGTTAATTCAAATCCAGAACAACAGGTTTTCAAGGGATACCATAGGACAATATTATTTTATTTCTGTAAAATTGCTCTGCATTACTGTGAGGAAAACACACAGCAATTTCTCAAAGAAAGATACAGTTTATGTTTTTCTCGTATCACATGTAGATTCAAGAATTTGAATTTGCCTAGGCTAAGTATGGATATACAAACAACAATAACTATATCATCCAGTCAGGAGATCCAAGTATCTACATAACTCATTGGCTGTGCTCAGGTAAGTATGGGAAAGAATGCTTCTCAGAATATAATCAGGACCTAAAAATCTCAATGAAAGCTACCACAGAGAATGCTATGCTGTAGTTATGTGGGAAGATCTCTTCCTGACACCCAGACCCCAACAAAATCACTGGAGATTGCTTATTCTTTGGATGCTTGCTAAAAGGATAATTTGCATAGTTTTTCTTCAGTAAAATTGGACTTCAAAATTAAGGGGCCATAAGTATTAAATAAGTTTTAAATGTTAAGTAATCTTTAAAAAAAGTCCTAACTATACTTTGAACTTACTTCAGCCTTATCTGATAAGATACAACAGTTTTGAGAATTGTAGAATTTGTAGAACCAACTAATTGTCAGAAATTTAAGATTCCAACAACAGTGGATTCCATCAACATCTACTCTTTTAACTGATGTAGCTGTGTGAAAAACAGAATTGTTTTGTTTGAGGGTGAACAAGCTAAACCTCTGTATCCTCCTTTCTTCCGTCTTAACCCAAGGAGAATGCAAGACTTTGGGGGAAGGTGTTTGAGAACGTGGCTTAGACCAGAGGCTTCTTACTTCAAAGCTACAAGGAGGCAGAGGACCACCATACTGCTGAGGTCCAACCTGGTCTGCTACACAGAATCTACATCCATATACTCAGCCTAAAAAAGGGAGGCCTCCTGCTGGGACACTTTCAGGGCTCCATCCATTCCCTCAACCTGTGGGCTTACTTTGGTGGTCAAAGAAGGAGAGATAAAGGTTCAATCTTTGCTCCTGAGCCCAGCAAACTCACCTCTGTGGGTTTGGCTCAACCAATGGGATGCCAGGCTCACTCATGAACAATTCCTAACCCAAGGGATCAAGTGTAAGGTCAGAAGCTCCTTTATGGCACTTCCAATAGATCAGAAGTGTAGGTAGAAGTTCTTTCCTGCAGGGACCACTCTGGAAATGTGGGGACCAGTGTAGAAAGGTTCTCCAGTAACTCTCCCCAAGTGTTTGTTCTCCAATTCTGCTGAGCTGGCCTGCTATCAGGCCAAAGGGAACTTCCTCTGTGCCCTCTGAAGGCTATGTAAGTGATTCTGCTGAAATGAACAGGAGAAAAGGCATCCAAGATTATTATGTACAAGTGCATGGGGGGTGGGTCATGAGAATGAAAAATGAGCACCCATAATCCAACGAGCATCAAAAATCTGTAAATCCTTCTTCATAGGGAAGGGGGGCTGTGGGGGCTGCAGGCACATCTAGAGGAGGAGTAAATAATTTTTAGGGGTACAAATAGTGCTGAAGAACACACAGTAACCTGGGAGAAAGTGAGCTGTGGAGAAGGAGGTGACCACTGTGGAACCACACTGCACACAAAGGCTGTGTTGGTACACAAATAATGTCTCTCAGGGAAGAGCCCCCAGAAGAGTAGATGACAGTGTCTGGGCAGGTGTGGTGAGGATGGCATGGAGTTACTTCTCTGGTGACTAATCGTCCCTGGTTAATGAGATTCCAGGGAAGCAATGCAAGATAATCACTTTCCTTCTGGAAGAAATAACTCCCTTAGTCAGAAAAGGGAGGAGTAGAAAGAGCTCCTCTCTGTGCTGCAAGAGAGAAAGAGGACCCGGAGCGGAGGACAGAGAGATCTTGAGGCTGCTGCTTTAATTCATATGGAAGTGCCACATTTTGAGGTATCTTTTTCTGAGCCTCAACAGTGCCAAGTCTGTGTTTGGCCAGGGGCAGGACTGACTCCTCACCCCAAGCCCCTGCTCCAGGAGGAAGGCAGCATTGCACCTGAGCAGGTCTGTTCCTGTGTTCCTGAACATTCTGTATCTTCCTGGGACCTGTCTTACTGATGCCCCTGAGGCCTACAAGGAGCATGGGAACATTAAATTTTTACCTTAACATCACCCCACAGCAAAGAGTGGATATTTACTCCTGTTCATTTTTAATTTTTTTTTTAATTGCTTGGATCACGAGTTGTACTAAGCTTTTGTATAACCAGCTCAGAAAAAAAAACCATACCACTGTTAGGCCAGAAAAAGAGTATTCTTTTTACCCCCCAAGAATCAAAATATTGAACTTGAATGTCATATTTGATTATTAAATTATGAAAAAACCATTAAAGTTCTAAATCAAAATCCCCTTCCTCCTGTAAACTAAGTTCAACTTTGTTTCTATTCTTGCTTTCCACATTCATTGGGTTGGTCTCACTCTGATGGGGTCAGATTTGCCTCAGCAGCTGTGATGTTTTGAACCACCTTTGAGATGATACAAGAATGACTAGAACTTTATCAACTACAAAGTTAGATTAACCCAACCACAAATTACTCACGTTGGGCAAAGAACAGGAAGGACAAGAAAGCAAATTTCGTGCCATTAGAACAGTTATCCTAAGCAAAATTTTCTGTTCCTAGTTTCATAAATAGTACAATCTGGATTCCCATTCTTTATTTTCTTTCATGAAACACTGCAGAGTTTTATTCTAGGGAGAAGCAGATACATGAAGAAAATGCAAAGTCACAGGTAAAATCTTTTTGGTGTCATGCTGACCAACATAGATATAACTATGCAAGTGGTCTAGGGTCACTACCAGAGAATTTAAACCCCCAAGGGAGAAGCTGTCTATTTATTTTAACACTGAGCTTCTGGGGCCAATGGGAAAATCATTTGAATTTACTCTCTCTCATACCATTAGAAAGTAGTATTTAAAATACTCTGTTTGAAAACTTCAAAATGTACAGGGCTGGCACCTCTACTCCCCTTGTTTAACCCAAAGCTGTATTGGTCCCCTCTGTGTTCATTCTGTATGTTAAAAACTTCATTATTTATTAGTGAAATAATATGACATTTAGACCTTTAACATATTGCACCATAAAATCATGGGAGATAACAGGTAAAATGAGAAGGGAGACAATTTCATGGTTCTTGGAGCTACATGATAGGAATATGTTGTACTATTCTCTTTACTTTGGTGTGTGGTTGGAAATTTCCACAATGCATTTTAATTTCTCTCTTGATTGTTGCATTTGGAGGATCCTGTTCCTCCTTGAGCTTGATTCTGCCCAGTGACAGAGCAGCCATTCCCTCCTTAGGCACATTAAAGGCCTGCATTCTGTAACCCACCCTTCTTCCCTACTCTATTTCTCCATCCACAATATTTCTCCACCCAGGGCTAAAATCCAAGGGAGTTTTAGTCCTGAGCTGCCCAGCTTTGGTCCCAAAGTTCCTTTAAGCTAGGACCCCTGTCCTACAGATGAAGTTCCTTCCTACCACCAGTGACCTCATTTGAAGAATTATTCTCAGAAAAACGTTAACTCAAGCCACTTTGGATATTTCTAAGTGAAATTTATTTTCTTTCTCATGCACTTTCCCTAAACTTTTCATTTCCTGAGTTTTTTAATTTTCCAAGCTTTGGATACCTTTTTCTTAGAACATTTTCAGTAAAATCATTTCCTCAGTATAGATTACCTTGCAACAGTGAGATAAGTCGCTGATATTCCCTTTCCTCTGTTCTTCCATGAATTCTGCAAGAATAGTAGAACTTAGTAGTGTTTTCCTAGCATGGATGCACTGATTGTTGAATCAGAGTTTCTATCTGAAGGGAAAGCAAGGAACAAGAGATGGGCAAGTGAGAAATGAAAGATGGAGACCAGGCAGAGATACACAACAGAGTTTAGACAGACAAATAAGGAGCTGACAAATTCAGACAAATTCAGAGCTGACAAATAAAGGCCATCTCTCTATAGGAGAAAGAGGCAAAACAGGCTTGAGCTCTGGGACTTTTATGGGGAAGGCTGAGGTATCAGAGCCCAGCAGGTCCTCATGCAAGCAGTTAAAGGTTGGATTGGTATGAGGGAGTGGTGAGCCTTTTTCAGAAAGGCCCTTGGGTGGGAAAGGGAAACTTTTTCCTTAAAATGGCGACTGTCACTTAATACGGCCATCCAAACGCTAAGCTAGGACCTTATACTTTTTTATCTTTTTTTTTTTCACTTTTAAACCAGACAGTTGTTCTAGAGCTCCCCATAGGAAATCAATGACTTCTGAGCTAATTCAGGCAAATACATTCTTTGTTTAGACATAACCAGTTACCTTCACCACCAAGAGTTGGATAATTCTACCTATAAGGCACTTTCTAACAGCCCAGCAGCTAACTCTGGCTCAGAATTGAACTTTTTTGAAACTCCTAACTCTTCTTCACTGTGCTTTATTTTACCCAAACATGGGCACCTTTGCCCCAAATCATGGCCGTGTGAGCTTAGCCACCTGAAATGAGTGTCCCCTTCCAGCTGGTCTAACAATACTTATGTATAGTTTGCTAATCTTCTCAACGCTTCTAACCTATATGTAGTCTCCAACATTTCTGAAATCACCCATGCAGCTCTTCCAGGAAGCTTCCCACCTGCTCTCTCATTGCACCTCTAAGGGCCCTCAAAATGCTAGAAAAGCCCCTCAAAATGCTAGAAAAGAAATGATGACATTTCTTCAAGAAATAAATAGCAAGAAATTTTAAAATGAGGGAGGTTGAGGCTATTGTTAGATGAAAAGAAATTTAATGGACATGTTAACTAAATGGCATGCGAAAGTTTTCCTGGTTTAACAACAATAACAACAACAACAACAACAACAAATATATATATATATATATATATATATATATATATATATATATATGAAACTTATGAATAAATGGTAAAATTAGAAAACTAGCTAGACATTATAAATAGAAAAAGTTACTATTAATAATTTCTAGATGCTAAATGGTATTGTGATTAAATTTTGTTTTTTCAAGTTCTTATTTCTTTGAAGTTATGTAAATGAAGTCACATGATGCCTGAGATTAATTGTAAAATGGGGTTTGGAGGAGGAGGAGTGGGGAGGTCCAGATGAAACAAGACTCGCTGTATGATGATAACTGCTGAAGCTGAGAGATGGCAAATGGAAACTCACCATATAATTTTCTCTCCTTTTGTGTGCTTATGAAATTTCCATAATCACATTTTAAAAAATAAGAGTAAAATAAAAGACAAGAGGCTGTCTTAAAGAAAACCCTAGTTTTCTCTGGGCTCTCATGGAGGGCGGGGTGGGGATTAACTCAGTTAAGTCTCATAATCTTGTCTTCTTTATTTGATCTTTTTGAGGACACTTCATTCCAAACTCTGCCTCCTCAAGTAAGGGCTAAAAGATTTCCTTTTTTCCCACTCCAAATTTTTTTTTCAAGAGTTCAACCTTTCTTCAAAGGAGAAAAATTTTCCACCTCAGCTTCCCTCTCAGTGTATATGCTTTTGTTTTTGCTTTCGTGTCTTCTCGTTGCTGGTCTGTTTGCAAGATCAGATTTTTTTAATTTAATTTTTTAAAAATTTTTTATGGTACTGGGGATTGAACCTAGGGGTGTTGTACCACTAAACTAAGCCCCAGCCCTTTTTTATGTTTTATTTTGAGATAAGATCTCGCTAAATTGCTGAGGCTGGCTTCAAACTTGCAATCCTCTTGCCTCAGTCTCCAAAGTAGCTGCGATTACAGATGTGTGCCAACACGCCCAGCTTCAAACCTCTTAGCAAAGGGTTTTCTTTCTTTGATATATCACTAAGCAATCCAAATTCCTAACGACAGAGTGTTCTCCATCAAAATCTTAAAATGACTGTCTCAGTCTTTGCCTTGTTTTGTTTTGGCCTTTCTTTTACAATTGTGGCATATTCCCCATAGAAAAAGATCTACACTCCTCTTGGTCAGTTCTACTATTCCTCTGTGCTTGAAGCTATAATCAATTTCCCTAAAACCTATACCCAGGAGCAGACTTTACAGCATACCCAGTTTAGGCCCAGTTGAAGCCTGGAGGTAGAGGATTTCTAGAATTCTGTGCAGAGGTCTGAGCCCAAGATACTGGTTGGATCTTATTATCATTTACAGCAAGATAAAGCAGAACGAATTTGGAGCAGCTGATCTGGAACTGCTCCTGAATGCTGACCCTGATAGCCAGAGGCCAGAATGAATACATTAGTGTCCTGTGCTCCAAGGGAAAGTCACTTGCCTTTGCAGAAGTAATTGAGAAATATAAGGAGGAGTGAAAAAAACTACGAAAGCAATAATCATTTTTCCTATAAACATCCAAAAAGGCCTCTCATAGAAAGTCCACCTCTTTTGAGGTGGCATTCAGCTGGAACTTAGCCTCTGAACAGGCCTGGGCCTAGGAACCAGCTGTGGTCATGTTAAAAGCCACCATGAGCTTCCCAGCTTAAGCAGGCCACCAGGTCTTAGGCAAAGATCCTGTGCCTCCCTGGGCCACTCTTTGCTGCCCAAGTGCCCATTTTATGCATCTATTTGTTTCCCAGCCTGTATTTTAGAAATTTTATAATTTTAAAATACTCTCCCAGTTCCCTCCAGGTGTGGATGATGGAAACGCTCAAAGGACAGTCAACTGTATTAAAGGCTTAGCAGCTTTCCTGCTTTAGCTGGGGAATTCAGTTCAGACCTGGAGTTTTCTTACATTCTATCTCTGAGCATTTCCGCTGAGGGTGTTTGGCCAGCACATGAGAGACTCTGAGTCCCCTGAGCCAGCAGACCGCAAGGATAGGCGTGCATTGTCCACTGTCCTCAGGAGGGATGTCTACTGAGCAAGGATTCTGCCCCAGTGGACTTGCTGCAGGGAGGCAGTGGAGACAAGATTCACTTACCTGAGAGATCAGGGAGTCAAAGAAAGATGGCGCCTTGTCTGTCACATACACTCTTCTGTGTACACCATGGGCCAACTGGGAGTGAGAGGGACACAGTTATGTCACCAAGAACACAAGACTGTACCAAGAGGACAGTGTTGGGAGACTGTGTCCTTCTCTCTGAGCCAAACTGGGATCATGTGAAGAAGGGAAATTTTTCCTCTACAGCTCTTAGTCTTAGATTTTAAAACTGAAGAAACTGCATTGGGAAGACCAGAACTCCAAATGCGCCCTCTAATTAGTGAAAGTTTCAAGTTTCAGAGGCTTTCCCTATAAAACATCACATAATTCTTTGATTTTAACATTGATAGAAAAGTTTAATTAATGACTTTTTTATATTAATGCTTCAGATAAAATTTTTCTAAACTCTAAAAATGTCATCCTTGTAAACACAACCTGGCATTTAATTATCTCTATAGTAATGGTATGTGCACCCAACCCAAACATTCTATTGCTTGTTAAATATGGTAGTTCTCAAAGTGAGGTCCCTGGACCAGCAACATAAGCATCACCTGGAAACTTGTTAGAAATGTAGATTTGCCCACCGCAGATTCACTGCATCAGAAATTCTGGTGAGTAGCCTCTAGAGATCTGTATTGAACAAGCTTCCAAATGATTCTAATACTATCTAGCTGTGGTCTATGAGATGGCTTCATAGATCAATAAAGCAATGCATGACTCATCTCATAAAGTAAAAAAAAGCAAATACATAAACAAAAAAGCACCAGAAGCTTGTTTAAAAATAGTGTTGCACTGGGGATATAGGTTGGTTGTTAGAGTGCTTACCTCACATGTATAAGGCCCTGGGTTCAAGGATCCCAGCACCCCCCCACACACACACACACAAAGTGTTAAAAGGTAAACTTAGATGCATTAAAATTTTAAAGAATGTATTTAAGTTAACAGGGATTGGTGTATTGGGCATCACCAAAACACCATAAATTTAGGCATGAGGGGGAAACTTTTATGTTTGAGGAAACAAGATAGAAAATATTTATTGGTTGAATTGCAAGGCCTCTCTTTGGGGTCAGCTGGCGATGTCTGATTGGTTAAGCTGAAGCTTCATTGTACTATTGACACTAAAGTCAGTTCCTGTTTGCTTGTGTAGAAACCCACAGCACAGGAGCTGTCTCTGCCCAATGACTTCCTAATTTAAATTTTAAAACTTCACATCATGTACAACCACAAGCATGGGATCTTAATTAGAATAATTTATACTCCATGTATGTTTAACTTGTCAAAATATACTCTACTGCCATATATATATATATATATATATATATATATATATATATATATATCAAAAAAGAACAAATCAAATTAAATTTAAAAAATAGTAAAATAACTTGTGCATAATATCACATGTAAATAACTATCTCATGTGCCAAACGCTTAACCTGACAGTTAATTAACCCAACGATGGATAAATTATATGACAATGTGTTTTAGGAAATGATTGTGTACAGCCAGTGCCCTCATCTTTTTTTATTTTTTCTTTTCTTCCTTCCTCTCTCCCTCCCTCCCTTCCTTATTTTCTTCCTTCCTTCATTCTTTCCTTCCTTCCTTCCCACCCTCCTCTCACTTTCTTTCATTTTTTTCTTCTTCTATTTTTTTCTTTCTCTGCAAAAATAAACACCTGCTGGTTCCCACAGATGTTACATCATTTCCGCTCCCAAGGGTTCAGCGGCAGCCACTCCCAGGGTCCCCCAGGACTGGCCTGTCTCTCCTCCCTCCTGGCTCATACGCTTCCTCCTCCCCTGCACAGATGCTGCCTCATCCAAGGGCATCGCTGTTTTGAAATACGAGTGGATGTGGTTCTGACCACAATGCCACTAAAAGCCATGACACAGCAGACTTGAGATGGTTCGTTTTGATCCCGACTTCTGGAACAACAGAGAGCGTCTTCTTATTCCTCTAGCCCTCTTTTGCTGCCACCTGTCCAACTCTCCAAGTCCCTGGAAGATTCAGTGTCCCCTTCCTGCGTCCAGTTCTAGATCAACACTGCAGCACCCCCAGGTGCCTAGTTGAGATAGGAATGTGGGAATAAAGGGAGAGATACTGAGCTCAAAGAAGCACTCATGAGCCACTGAAATGCAGGAAGCCATGAAGTTAACTCCTGAGTGACCCAGCCAGAGGGCAGAGCACCTGCGCGGCTCCACCTCCAGGGCAGCCCTAGGGACTGTCCCTCCATAAATGCCAACACCCACACCAACAGGTTGCTGTCTCTCCCTCTGGAACTGCCTCCTTTTTGCCCTTAAACTTGTGTTCTTTGCTTTACCCCAAAGGCAATTGCCCCCACTTCTCCCTTGAGTATGTGTCTGCTTTCCTAAATAAACCTCTATGTCTTTGATTGACATGTGCTGACATTCTTTTCCATCACGTAGGTCAAGAGACGAAGTCCTGAGACAAGGTCTCCCTTCTCTCCTGGCACTTTTGGGGTCCTTCTTTGGACATACCCACTCCCAGGACACTGGTTTCTGATTCTGTGCTTTTCCCGTCCCCTGCAAACTGCTTCCCTGTATTTTATCTCATTTCTTCCTCCCTTTGTTTGGTTTCCCTTCTCCTTGGTTTCCTCTCTCTTCTCCATCAGAACCCTCTCATTCCTTGCTGTCTTCTTGCCTTTCCTTCATCTTATTTTCCCTTTCAGCCCAACTTCAGTCACAAGAGAATGGGTGGATCCCCAGAGGAGCCACCAGGAAGGCAGACAGACAGCACAGAAGTGGTCATGGAATCCCGAGCGTGAAGGGCTGAGTCCTTTGCTGGGCCCTCCTGGCAGTGACAACATTTAGAAGCCAGGACTGCCCTGACATCAATGGGCTGTGCATGGGGTCTTAGGGGTGTGCCCAGTTTGAGACTCTGTCTGTGTCCGGCTTCATTTTCCTCCTACTTTCCCCCACCCCCAACCTCCTGGGGATATGTGCTCTGAGAAACATGCAAGAGGGTAGCCTCTGTCATAGTTGTGAGCCGCACACCCTGATTTAGTTTTATGCTAATAAAACTAAAACACTAGTTTTATTAGCTTAAAACTAGTGCAGAAGAGGTAATTAATAAAAGGTACATACCCAACAGCCTTCTTGTCTCCAGGTGTCAGAGATTTGAACGTCTCCCCAAATTCCCATTCTCCCAAGGCGTGTTTTGTTCTCATAAGCTCATACCCCTCAGCCAGAAATCCAGAGGGCATGTTGGGGTTCTACGCTTCTGCAAAGAATGCCACAGTCTGGGCACAATTCAGGAGCCACTTGTCAAAAGAAACAAACTTTATTTTTAGAACCACACACACAGCCAAACAAAACAGCTCCTCAGGAAAAACCTTCAGAGCCCAACTGCCACCACCGGCTTCCCACAAGCCTCTCCACCTCCCCCCTCCTCCTGCTCTTGAGGCCGATTGGCTGGGTCGCATGGGCGGAGCCAAAAAAGTCCCCCAATGAGCAGCTCCGTGGTCTGAAAGGGCAGGGAAACAGCCCAGTGAGCATCACCACAGAGGAGCCAATCAGTTGGCAGCTAGAAGTTGCTGGGGCCGCTGTGAGCCAATCATCAGCTGGCAGCTGGAAGTTTGCTGGCAGCTGGAAGTTTGCTGGGACTCCTTCGGCTGTGGCTCTCAACAAAGTCCATTCCCAGGTCATCTTCTACTCCTTGTAGCAAATAATGACTCTTCAATAATTTTGACCATGTCCTCCATTATTCAGAAACACCCAGATCTTGCTAAGCATCACCTTCTTTATTCCTAAAATTCAGCTGTGTCGCCTTTAATGTCTAGTGACCAGCATTGCCTTTAATGACTTTAATGCACAAAGGTGTGTCCCTTGCCACCTCTCAAGGACCTGCCCCTAGTATTTTACCAAATAAGCTGGAGATAAATTTTTCCAGGCACAAGATGAAAGGAAGGAAAGACTTGAACAACAGTCAGCAAAACCCAGGAGGGGGCCAGGGGAGCTGTCTGTCCTGAGAGCCAACTGCCCTCACATACTCCAACCTGGCTAGACCTTCAGATGGCTTTCATAGTAGTTGCCTGTGTGCCTGTTTCTCAGTTGGACCCTCTGTCTACAGCTTTGGCAGGCAGTGACAAAGCTGGAAAGATGCTATGCCATTCCATTTAATCCACCAAACACCCAGTGAAATAGGTTCTTATCATTATGTTCATGAGGAACTTCCATGTGGAGAGGAGGTAACTTCAATAAGGTCTCAGAGCTAAGAAATAGCAGGGCTGCCCTGGAAAATTCTGAGATCAAGCTTCTCTTGATTTGAAAAGGAAGAGAGTTATAATGTAGACTTAATTAAGGCCTTTTTGTATTTCTGTTTGAGTCCTTTTTTCTTTCTTCCCCTTTTGATCTCATATCATGTAAATCTTTCTAACTCAGAATTGGGATAAAAAGCTTGGCATACATTTTTTTTTTCCTTGAAAATAACATAATTAGTAAAAGGCCAAATTTCTGTTTCATCAAACAAAACACGATTAAAATGACCAGAACATTTTCTTGGGTTGAAGGTAGAAGATTCCAAGTACTACACTTGTGGATGAATTTTTGATCACGAATAACTCTGTTTTATTTATTTATTTATTTATTGGTCCCTAAGGGTGAATATTAACCACTTCCTGTTGAGGCAGTTAGCTATTTCGCTATAGTTTGTCACTGTTTTTTTCCCCCTCGACAGTTATCAAAGGAACTACCCATTTACTTCTTACCACCAGGACATTAGGAAAACAACAAAGTAATCTGATACAATTTATTTTATACCAGGATTGAATGAAGATGGTGGTGTGTAAATATAGTTCATTACTGGTAGCAGGTTTTCTTTCTTGTTCTCTTCTAGTGCTTTAAGTAAAGGCATTTTGTTCATGAGTATAGGGAATCCTATCTTATAGCTGGACTTCACTTTGAATATGTATGTAAGGAAAAAACAAAATCGAAATGCTTAGGGCTTCCTTGGGCCATGCTATGCCCTGCATATCAAACTCACATGAGAAAGCCAATTACACACTGATCTGCTAAATTCTTTGATTTTTAGTTCTGAGTCTGCCACAGGCATATGGTGTCTCTAAGAAAGTCTTTGAAAAACCTTGTTTTCTCTTCTTCCATTGTAAAATGAGACTTTACAATCTGCTGTGGAAATTCTGAGGATTAAATATCAAATGATGGCAAAGCGCTTTGAAAGTACTAAATGGGTTATTAATAATTTAAGAGAGAAGCAGGCCTTCATCTGAGTTGTTGAAAGGAATATGTGGCACATTTATTTCATCATTTATCATTTCACTGAAACTTCTGCTACCTTGAGCTACTCAGAAAATCATCTGATTCCTTTTAGAATAAGACTTTAAGATTAGCTCTTGTTTTATAGTTTTCAACGTACTTTTACACAAGTTATCTTTTTGTGCTCCTAAAAAAAAACTCCACATGGTATAAATAATATATAGTTGGCTCTCCACATCCATACATACATGAATTCAACCAACCAAGGGATGACTTACTTAATCGAACAGGGGTTCATTATTCTTACTTAAGGAAAGGCCTCAAGGGGTCTGGAATACAGAGTAAATGCAGAGGATCAATAGTGTCACCAAAGGTCCTAGCTCATTCTAAAATATTCTCCTTCGGGCTGGGGATGTGGCTCAAGCAGTAGCGTGCTCATCTGGCATGCATGCGGCCCAGGTTCCATCCTCAGCACCACATACAAACAAAGATGTTGTGTCCGCCAAATACTAAAAAATAAATATTAAAAAAAATTCTCTCTCTCACTGTCTCTCACTCTCTCTTTAAAAAAAAAATTAAAATAAAATATTCTCCTTTTGCAATCTTTGGTGAATTGGCTTGTCATCTAACGGTCACAAAATGGCTGCTACAGCCCTTGATACTATATTGACTTTCAAAACAGGAGGAACAGAACAAGAGAACTCTCATTAACCATATTGGTTCCTTTTTAAGGAAAACCAGAGCTTTTCTAGAAGCCAACTCAAGCAGGGTTCCTCTAAAACTGGATCATGTGACCACTGCTAAGGAAAAAGAAGTGACAGGAATGAGTGAAGGCTCAGTGGAGGGAGGCAGCAAGGAAAAAAGTGTTGAGAATAGTTTTGAGGGAGCCCAGTGCAGGAGGCTGTTTGGATGACTAATGAGAGGCATTAAAAAATCAGTTTTTCAAGGTGGTAGAGCAGAGATTAAAACCGATCTGAGTCTTTGATGAAATGAAAATATCTAACAACAACTTATAAAGTCAAACAGTACTTTCAGGGTGTGACCGTGACCCTGGGTGCTCTCACTCCATGACTCCCTTGTACCCCCTCACAGTGCTGCAGCACCAGGTTTTCCGCCTTATGGACCAGTTTGTGATTGCTGTAAAGGGAACCTGCTTTATTAGCATTCCACAACCTTGACCTGCTCCTTCCTTTTCTTGTTCTATTCCATTATAAAGAGAAGCTCAGCAAGGTCACAATGAATAAGTTAGAAAAATGAGTCACTTAACAGGGCTGCTGCGGGGAAGACAAATTTGTGGTTCCCCGTTGGAATCAGTAAGGGTTTGTCTGCAAGAAAAAGTGCTTTAAGGATGTAATGCAAGGAACCAGGTACCTACGTCATTGTTGCAGGGGCTGCAGGAGAAGAGTCCAGAAAAGACGCCCAATCAACACCATGGAATACCTACGTCCTCAGAGGGATTTGGACACATGGCACTTCTGGAGATGATGTTTGGATTGATGGACTTCAAAACCCACTGCTGATGCTAGGACTCAGGATCAGGGAGCTGTAGCCACTGCTTGCCTGTCATTGAAGCCTCTCAACACACAACTGGGAGGGGGGGTGGCAATCACAGGGCTTCTGCTCCAGAAAAAGTCACAGCCATTTGTGCCAATAGAAAGAGACCCAGCCACAGAATCATGGCCATGTCTCTCATGCACCCGAGAGACTCTCTGGCTTTTATATCCCATATTAGAAGTTGGGAAAGGTAGGTGTTAGTTCACCAGATTTTGCAGGACTCTAGGCACCTGTGTAGGAGGTGGAACTAATGCCAAATCCATGACATTTCTTTCCTCTCAGGTACAGGCAGAGACGGGAACCAAAGGGTTAGCCATAGAAAGGACTTTCCCATTTGTTTCTAACTTTTGGCCAGGACTTTCTCACACTGTCTGAATTTACCTGGGGTTACAAGTTCTACTGACATAGGCTTCATTTAGGATAGATGTCAGATCCGGTGTCTGGTGTCATTGGTCAAAGTGGATTTATTTTGTGCCAGACATCATAGTTAGTGCTTCACATCTAATTTATTAAAACTCACACAAGCCTGATATGGCAGGAACTGCTGTTAGAGACAGTGCCTCATAAAGTTATCGGTGATGGCGCTCCGTTTAGCAGGACAGTCTGGCTCCAGAATCCAGGTGCCTAACAAGAATGGTATAGTGTTGCTACTCCACAAAATGAATTTAAATAGATAGCCACAGTGTAGGAATTCATCCCTCACTAACTATTTTTCTATCTGCTATTAGGATCTGCTAGCTCCATGGTCAATAGAAGTTGGTGACTTTTTTTTTTTTAAAACAGTAACCGAAGATGGTCCTGCTATGATGGGGGACTGCTCCCAAGTCTGGGTCCCCTGCTTGATTCTGGCTGTCCGCTAGGTCGTCAGTTCCCTGACTTCATTACAACCTGGTAACTGCATGCAGAGGACAAGCATCCCTAGAGAAGAAGACAGCCAGGGGGCAGCTCTGTTGCCTTTTAGGATTTATCCTTGAGATTTAAATTGTCTCTCACACATGGTCCCCAAATCACCAGATTCAAAGAGTGTACGTGGCATCTAATTGGAAGTGCTTAAAAGGTATGACATATTGACGTAGTCATATTTGGGAAACTTGATCTATACGCTGTCTTTAAAATGATATTGTGTTTCTTAAAAGTAAAAATGTTTGCTACTTAAGGTTTTTAAATAGAGAATACATTTGTGTGGCTTAAAAGTCAGACACATAAGTGTGTGTGTGTGTGTGTGTGTGTGTGTTCGTTTGTGTGTGTGTATGTAGACAGAAATTTAGAGAAAAGTCTCTCTCCACAGCTCTCTAGTTCCCTTCTGTGAAGGCAACACATGCCATTAGTTTCCATATATCCTTCTGGATGTATGGTGTGCTTCTCTAAGAAAATACAGTACATGTGCATAGACCTCTCCTCCAACCACTCCAGAAAGTAATAGACTCCCCTTTCAGTACTTTTATTTATTACTTATAAATAGAAGTCATTATCTGTCTATCTGTCTCCTCAGTCTTTTTAAAGTTATTTCATATTCCAATGTAGAGATGTACCACTATTTATGTAACCAGTGTCTTATTAGTAAAGATTTAAGGTGTTTTCCCCAAAAAAGTCCTATTACAAACAAGACTGCAATGAACAACCTTCTACCTCTGTCATTTTGTGGACATATTTCCTGGAAGTTGAATTTATGGATTAACAACTCTATGCATTAGCATCTTTGTCCAATTTTGCCAAATCTCAGCACTGATTTTCACAGTGTCTGTTTCATGGCAGGCTCCTTAACAAAGAGTTATTAGACTTACTGGTCTTTGTCAAGGTGATGAGTAAAACACAGTTTATCTAAAAAATATGCATTTCTCTCTTACGAATGGTCCTGAGTTAAGCATTGTGTTAAAGAGATCTTCACATTCCCTTTCCTTCAACTATCTATGTGTTTATATTTTTTGCCCTCCAAAGATTGTTTTGACAGGCATAAACTTCATTATTATTATTATTATTATTATTATTATTATTCCTGGGCTTCTTTGCAGTGAAGCAACTCTGACTCTCTGGCAGACACCTGTGATCACTGTCCTAAAAGCCTCTCCCAGCAGAGGTCAGAGGGAAGGATGGAGCTGGCCGCAGATGAGTAGGATATTACACTGATGGACATGGGCATGGGAAAAAACAATGTAAAAAGGCTCTGAATGAATCAGTCATCCAGAGTGGTAGGAGAGAGGGATTTTGTTCATTTTCAGTAATAAAGGAGGGTTAAAATAAATGCCACGTATTCAAAGAAGCAAGAAGGAGGAAGACTATTAACACCAATTGAGATGAACTTCCAAACTCTAGAACTTGGTCTTTAGGGAAGGGCAAGATGTCTTGAAGTGTTGTTCCTCCCTCTGGCTGACTGCTTAAAAACAAAGTAGAAGTGAATTTAACAGAGGTGTGGATTGTCTGCGGACTCAATTTTTAGGTGCAAATGTTTTGATTGAAAATATTGTGGTAATAACACCTGAGTGAAAGGAAATTCTTTCTGGTTACTTTTTCTACTGGAAACACATATATATGCTTACACTAGAAAAAATATACACACACATAGAAAAACGTGTGTGTGTGTGTGTGTGTGTGTATGTGTGTGGTGTGAGTATGTGAGTATGTGTGTGTGTGAGTGTGTGGGGGTGTATGTAATATTCTTGAGTTTCTGATCACCAGATAAAAATCTAGCTGGGAATGGGAATCCAGTTTGGGGTTCTCTGTGGCAGTTAACCTGAAACTGAGGTATGGAGGGGTGAGGAAAAGGCGATAGTGGAACAAAACCAAAGGTTGTTCTCGCCTGACCAGGCTGTGAGGCAACAGCTTTGGATGTGGCCAACTTTGGATTTTTCCATGCTTCTGGGGACTGTGGGACAGACCACAAAGTGGACTCCAGGCAAATACAAAGAGAGGGAGAGGGGGACAAAAAAAGAGCTTTCCCCACTATGTCCAGCCTTTCCTGGAGACCTTATAATTAGCCAGCTGACTGACAGAGCTCCCTCCGCTTCCTCCTCTGCCATGTTCTGGGAAAGTGATCACATGGCAGAAAAGGACCCAGATAAACCCCCAACTGGGTGGTATTTGTCCACATTTGTCTGTGTTTTATAATCTTATTGCTCCAACCTCCTTGAGGGCCAACAGTCAAACTTATTTTATAAATCTTAGTCTCCAAAGAGAGAAAGCAGCATAGGGGTTTTACTAGTTGAACAGCGTTAATAACACCAGTCTGAGCCCTTTGATATAGAAAGAGTGTTGATCCTATCCCCTGCATGAGGAAACCACCACCTGTAATCCAGACATGTAGGCAAAATGAAAGGTCTCACCTGGCTCATTGTTAACCTCCCGGCTCCCACAGAAGAAATAAACTGCAAATATTTTCTGCACACCAGAGAACACAACATTCTTTTTTGTGCAATGAGAACCAAAGTATTAGAAAGAAGAGGGTCAGTTCGTACACAACCCTGGCACTGTCACTGGCCGTCCACGGGCCCCCTCTCTGAGTTTGTTTCTCTTTGTCACTGTTCCACTCAAGCCAGCTGCAGCTGGGGTGTTGGGTTTTCCGGCTCAGAGCCTTACTGCCACCAGTGTGGAGTCTGCATGAGGGTCCTGTGAAACCCAAGAGCCTTGCAAATGCCAACTCTGAACGTTAGAACTTAGACCTTGAGAGCTCTTGGGTGTGTTGGCAAGGTGGACCCTGACACTGAATGGGGTGCTTCCAGAGGGGCAGAGTCCTTGGTGGCATGGATCAGTCAGAGTTAAGGAGTAGAAGAAGCAGAGTGACATGGTGAAATGACATCCAATGTTGCTTTGGCATAATACATGCCCCACCCCCTCACCCCAGCTATGCACCACAAAGACCATTCTAGAAAAAGCAACCAACCTGAAGTTAAGAAGACTTGTTAGGACTGTTCCCCCAAGTTACTAGCAAGACTGATAATTTCTCCTACTAACCTCATTTGTCCATAATGATTTTCTTGAATATCCCCAAACTGGGTTTTCACACATCAAATTCTGTAGCTTAGAGATCAAATAAGAAAGAAAAAGGACAAAGATTTTCCAGGGCTCGACTGGAGAAACACTGCATCCAAGGCCAAAGGAGGGCACATTTTTAGTCTCCTGGGGCTGCTCTACCAAAATACCACACACAGGGTAGCTTCAATAATAGAAAAAAATTGTCTTGTTTTTTTGAGATAGGGTCTCACTATTACTTAGGCTGTTGTCAAACGCCTGGGATCAAGTTATCCTCTTGCTTCTGCCTCCTGAGTACTTGGGAGTATAGGAGCTCACTACCAGCCATGTCTGGGTGGCAACAGAAATTTATTTCTCAAAGTTCTGGAGGCTGGGAAGTCAAGGTCAAGGCTCCAGCAGACTCTGTTTCCCATTCATAGATGGCCATCTTTTCAATGTGTCCTCACATGGATTTCCTTGTTGCACGCTCATAAAAGGTGATCTCTCTCTCTTTCTCTGGTGAGGGGGCTAACCCCCATGACGTAATCATAATTACCCCACAAAGCCCCACCTCCAAAGCCTATCACACTGGGAGCCAGGACTTCAACATATACATTTTGGGGGGATACATTCAGCCCATAGTATCAGACTCGGGAAAGTTCAGGTCATGCAACAAGCTCCCTTCTTTCCCTGTGAGGAGCCTGGGTAGAGTTCAAGCTCCTCATTCCTGCTCCCAAACTGTCTTGGGAGAGGAACAGCAGCAATTGAAAGGTCCAAGCAGAGACATCTGAGAAAAAATTCACAGGGTCTGGCCAGTTCAGTAGCTTACAGAAAAACTGTCAAGGGTTGCTATGAGGAACGGATCAGGAGGAAACCTGGGGTCAAAGGAAAAGGTGTGAGGGGACTTGACAACCAAGGACAGCAGCAAGGTCCGTGACATTCTGATGTGGACACTTGCAGGATATGTGTCAAGGTACTTACTTTCTCTAAGCCTCAGTTTTCCTCTTGTACCCATCCCACAGAGCTGGTGTGAGAATCACATGAGTTAGTACACCTCCAGCTGTTAGACCAATGCTCTTGTACACCATACGTGCTCAATAAAAGCTGGTGTGATAACATCAATGGCAAACACAGTTCCAAAGGCCAGGTGGTACGCACCTCACCCCTGGGGTTGATGGAGCAGTACCCATATGACTAAGAGGCTAAAAGATACGATGGCCAAGTGAAGTGAAATATCATACCGGGGCCAGTAAGGACCAAATGACACTTCTCCATATCCCAGATTTGCATCAACTAGCCAAGGAAGAAATGGAAGAAAACAACAACAACAACAACAAAACCCAAACAAACATCAGCAACAACAACAACCAAAAACCCATAACGTAAGGAGTACAGGGTAATTACCCAAAATATACTATATCAAACTACTTGAGATGGAGACAACTTGAGCTGACAAATCAAATCTATTCTACCATCCAGAGACATGAGAAAGGGTAGAGCAAGATGTGACCATGGAAAATACAGGGAATTCCTTTGTACACCTATCCAAGCCATAGGCGTGAGCTTGACTCTTGCTCAGTGATATCTGCCCTTGATTTGTAAAGCACCAAATAAGATCTTATGCATGTTGGGTTTCTGCCCATCCATTTGCTCTTCTATACCTGTTAGCAGAAGTGCTAATGATCACCAGAACCGTTCACTGAATAGCAGTTTCCCTACCACTACAATGATGCTTAAAATGAATTTGATTCATTTTTCTTATTTGAACAAGAAAATGTGAGATTTAAAGTCTAAGGAAGAAAATTTCAACCACTAATTGTCTCACCAACAAGAATTTATAAGCACAGTTAGCATTGTTAAGCTTTACTCTAAATTTTTATTTATGCATATTTTAAAAAATTAAAACTAAGTGTTTTATTTGTTTTTTCTATTCAGCACTACACCATGCACATTTTCTTTTTAAAATAAAGGATCCTTTTATTTTAGAATACTTTTCAGTTGTATAGGAAAGTTGCAAAGGTAGCACACAGTTTCTGTACGTCCTCTGTTCTCTTTCCCCTAACATCAGTGTCTCTCACAATCATAGCACCCTTATTAGAATTAAGACATTAACTTTGTCACATTACTATTAACAGATTCCATTAGGATTTCACCAGTTTTCCACTACTGTCCTTTTTCTGCTTCAGAATCCAATCAGGTTGTCACTGGATTGCAGCAATGTTTTATCTCTATCTTACCAATGAGTAAAAAAAAAAAAAAAAAAAAAAAAAAAACCAAAGGTGATAGAGGAGTAGTTCGGCTAAGGCCACAAAGCTTAGAGATGAGGCCAAATTAAATTATTGCAACAGCAACAACCACCTCTACTTCTACTTGGAGTCTCCTGCATTTCAGGTGTGATGTGGTCATGCTCATTTTCCTAGGAATTAACTGGGAATAAAAATTTGTTTGCAAATCATTTTTATGCCTATATAATATTCTATCATATGCATTGACATGAATTTATTAATCCTTTTTTGTATTCCAATTTTTTATGCCATTTCTGCAAATATTGGACAGTAAGATAGTTTTCAGTTTTTCACTATGATTAATGATACTGGAATAAATTCCTTTAAGTAAATCCTTTGACATCATATTCTGGATTTTTAGAAATGAAACTAGTTTTAAAAAGATATGAAATTTATATTTTATTTACAAATTATTTTTCAAAGTTATAGAAATGTTTTTAGTAGCATGTAGTAGATGCCACATGTTTGCTATTACTTTGTTATTAGTACCCAGAGACATGGGATGCAGAGGTGCTCTATACAAGGTAAACTTGGCTTAGCTGGAACTCTGCTTCCCATTCTCCCCCTCTCCATACGGTTTTGCTTTGAACTGGCCTAAAGATAAATTCGTGAAAGATTTGAAGCATGGAAGTGAAGCAGGAACTGGGCCCACAACTCCAGTTCATGCCAGATCTCCTCCTCCAGCTTTTCTGAGTCTGGGCCAGGTCCATGTGGTGGGTTCCCCATGAAGGGCACCAGCTTACATGGCCAGATCAGCCATGTTATTGGGGTTGGAGGTGAAGGAAGATATAGATTTTTCATTGTCCCTGCTTTCCCTAACTTAGGACCATTTAAAAAATAATATTTCTTTTTAGTTGTAGATAGACACAATATCTTTATTTTATTTTTATGTGGTGCTGAGAATGGAACCCAGTGCCTCATGCATGCTAGGGAAGTGCTCTTCCTCTGAGCCACAACCAGGACCATTTTTTGTTCCCATTTGGCAGATCTGCTGATGTGAGGCCAACATCAAAGCAGAAGGAAAGCCTTACCTGGACTTCTCAATGGGTCCCTACAACCGAATAAATCCTCTACCCCATGGAATCCCTGATAGTTTTGTTTCACTGAAGGAAAGTTGACTGATCTTCTGAATTTTTGCATCTCAAACCTATTCAAATTTTTCATTGTACCTCTCAGCAAGAGGCAAACCCTCTCATGTATGTTCTATGCATTTCTTGTTAGTATTATTCTTAGCTATTTTATGTCTTTTGTTGACATTAGAAAGGAGATTATTTGTTTTCCTTATCATGTCTCCCAATAAAATTTTTTAAATTATTGATTTTTACATATTTCATATTGTATCTGGTCACTAGCCATTGTCTCATCAGTTCTAAAAATCTTTTTTTTTTTCCCCAGTGTGGGGACTGAACCCAGGGCCAGGCAAGTGCAACACTGAGCCACATCCCCAGCCTGGTTCTAGAAATGTTTTCATACCACTTAAGAAAGGAGAAAGTACTGGAAGCATAATAAGGAACCCCTTCTCTTCTCTTAGGCATGTCTCAGCCTGTCCCATAATAATCCCTTTCCCCTCCAGTTGTTCCTTCCTGGAAATGTCTTTCCCTTCTTGGTTCTCCAGTAAAACCTTCAAGATTTTCTCAGCTGTCCTTTGGAAAATGGTGTTTATGGAACTCTACCATAAAATTACCCTTCTGAGAAATAAAAAGAAAGCAACTGTTCTCTGGATTCCACTTTCTCCCTCTTTTACCCCAGCCCTTGGGATGGGTTAACCAATCCAGCCCACATAAAAAAGCTCTTAGTGTTTCTTCTCAGCCTGTGATAATCAGATCAAATTGCAGACTTAAAATGTAAATGACCCAGAATCAGAATGAACTTGCCCCTGGTGAAATTTCAGCCCCACAGAAAATTGGGTCTGGCTTCACTCTGAAAATCTAGCAGTAGCCAACAGAAGCTAAGAGAGCTGGAAGAGTAGACCAAGATTAAATAAGCAAATCATAAACACTTAAGAAAAAGAATAATTTCTGCAGTCCGTGAGGCTATTAAAAATGCAGTTCTTAATGACCAGAACAGAACATCATTGCTCATATGAAAAGGACTATTCTTCACCCTCAGCTCTTAGCTGAATCACTGGTATTTAACACAACACAAATCATACTTTAAAATTCTTTAAGTGAATAAAAAATGAATAAATAGTTCTGCTGAATGAAAATACTGTGCTTCCTCTAAAATAGATGGAAGCAAAAGGCTTTCTGTTTGCTGGAACCTTGGCCCAAATCATGCCCTCCATTTGTTATTGTCTGGGCTTCAGGCTAAGAATGTCTTTATGTTATTCAATCACTGAAAAAAATCCAATGCATAATTTTTTATGGATATGAAAACTATGTGAAATTAAAACTTCTGGGTCCAGAAATAAAGTTTTGGAACTTCATTTAGATCACAGCTGCACCTATTTGTTGACACCTTGTATATGTCTTGTTTAATGGGACAAGTTGAGTAGTTGCAACCATGTAGCCTGGAGTACTTATTATCACTCTGAACAGAGGAGGTTCAGGGGCCCTGGGTAGACCAGAGTTTATCAGCCCAATCTTGGCACTACTGATATTTTGTAGCATCCCCCTGACTACCCCATCCTTTTCTGCCATTATAAAACAATGTTTTCAGTTATTACTGTCTCCTAGGGAGAAAAATCCCTCCTGGTTGAGGCTATGTGGATGATTTAGGATCTGCATGATAAGAAAAGAGAGTTGGAAGTGGGGGGAAGGGGCAGGAGAGCAGCAAGGAGAGGAAGCAGTAGAAAAGAAAAACACCACTTGTTATCTGAATTTTTAAAATATCATCTTTAATTCTAAAACTCCCTAAACACAAAATATAACGTCATCAAGAAATAAAGCCCACAATGATTCTGGGCATGAAGGGATTACTCTAAGGTTATCTCCACTCTCAAGACTTCAGCTTTCCTATTAGTAGTCCCATTTGGAAAAGGCAGAACTTCCTATTTGTCAAGATTTCACATGTAAATTCTCTGACCAGCTCCCGCTGGTATTCTAAGGAGGCTTTAGGTTTATTTTGCTACAGGCCCTAGGCCTTTTTTCTTTAATTTCCAGAAAGCTCTGTGCTGAAAGATTTCCTCAGTGGGTAAAGGATTCACCCCAGGGAAGAGCCTTTCCCCTCAGAGGTCTTGTAGAAACCTTACTGACCTCAGCTTTCCTGAGGTTGTATTTACTATGACCCCAAAGACTGGCATCCTACCTGTCTCTGGGAGTCCCAGCTTGAGTCTAGGCTAAGAGTCAGGCAAGTCTGACATTCTGGGATTGTGAGGCGGGCTCTGTAGCACACGGTAGTCTTGCCTGGGGACTAGAGCCTCCTGAGGGAAGAAAAAGAAGCCAGACACAGGGACTCAGCCCAGAACACCTGAAGGAAAGATGCTCCAAGTCCAGTGAGCTGTCTGTCATGCACATTTGTCTCCAAGCCAGCCCCAACTGGGTTGAGACATGTGTCACTAAAATAAGCCCCAGGGAGCAATTGCCCCCAAGCCCCATAAATCACCCAGTGTTTGTCTATCTAAATAATAAATGTTAACACCTGAAATCTATGCAATTGTCTATTTTGATTTTCATCAAGTTAAAAATACAATTCTTATGTGTCCGTGGTGAGCAGGTGTCAAATATTCCTCTGATTCACTAATGAAGGAACCAACTAGATGAGAAGCTGCTTCAAAGAAAAATAGGAGCAACAGATACAATTGATCTTTATTATTCATAGAGTTGGCATTTGAGAATGCACCCCATATTTGTACCTACTTGATAAGATTTCTTTGTAACCCTAAAGTCAAAACTCGTGGCCCTTTTGAGGTCACTTGCAGAATTTTCACAAACCTGCAGACGTCATGGGCGGATAACAAAATGTTTCAGTTCCCTGACATGCAAGTTTCCAACAGCGGTCTAGCAAGGAAATTCTCTTCCTCCTTGTTTCAACTCCCACTAAAGCAAGGGTCTCTTTCATGGCCTATTTAGTGACACATTTTTGTGGGTTTTGCTTTAGGGGGGTAATTTAATTGTTCAAAATAGCCTCCATGAGAAGTTTTGGTGTGCTATCTCTTGTTCCTAAGTGTAAGAAGGCCATGATGGGCCTTCGAAAATGTAAGTGCTCATCCCTGAGTTGCAGTGCTGTTGGCCATGAGTTCATAGTTAATAAATCAACAAGATAAACTACATAGGTGTCTTTAAATAGAAACACATAAAACAAGGTTATCTATCAATCAACCCACAACAATGCTATGACCAAAAGCTTGTAGGAAACTAGTCTTTTATTTCCTCTGGGAGCAAAGCTTTGGTATTGGCCAATTCAGTTTTCTTGATGACTTCATAGACTATAACTATCTGGAATAATGAGCATCCAGTATATTCAGAAAAAAACTGAAAAATTGGATAAAATAAATTGGTCAATGACCACACAGATAATAAAACTTTTATACCAGACAGAAATGATGTGCTGTTTGTCAGTCTTCTAACAATTAACATCTACTCTACTGAGTATAAGACATAATGAATGGAAAGTCAAAGTTACAGTCACTCAGTGCATCAGAACCCTTAATAAGGCTTGGCAGACAATGTCTTAGGACAAGTTTTCTCCACCTTGGCATTTTAGGTCAGACAACTTTATTGCGGGGACTATCCTGTGTGTTGTGAGACAAACTGCAGCATACCCAGGCCCACCTGCTTAAAGTGAGTAGGATCTTAAATCAACAATGAAACATGTCTCCATACACTGCCAAACGACCCCCGGGGAATGAAATTGTCTCTGCTGAATAACCACTATTGTAGTATGATTTTGAAAGGTTAATTTTTGAAAGGTAATTTTTGGCCAATTTTCCAAGTTTGGAATAATAATAATAATAATAATAATTATTATTATTATTATTTTAATGTGCTCAAGTCTTAGTCCATTGGGCTACTATAACAAAACATCATAAACTGGTTTTCTTATAAACAACATAAGTTTGTTTCTCACAGTTCTGGAGAATGAAAAGTTCTAAGGTCAAGTTCCCAGCTGGTTTAGTGCCTGATAAGAGCCCATTTTTCTGGTTCATAGATGTTACCTTCTAACCTTGTCCTCACATGGCAAAAGGAATAGGCAGCCCTCTTGAAATCTCCTTTATAAGGCACTAATCCCACTCACAAGAGCCCTGTCTTCATGATCTAGTCACCTCCCAAGCCTCCATCTCCTAGGATATATTGGATTAAATTGCAGCATGAATTTTGAGGGGGACACAGATATTCAGACCATAGCACTCAGAAAAGAGTATCCAAATTATGTAGTTAAATGCTATGGTTTACCTACAAGGTGTCCTCCAAAATCTCATGTGAGAGACAATGCAAGAATGTCCTGTGGTGAAATGATTAGATTATAATTAGCATATGAGTCCACTAATATGGATTAACTGGGTGGCAACTGCAGACAGGTAGGGTATGGCTGTAAGAAGTGGGTCTTTGGGGTTTATATTTTGTCCTTAGTGAGTAGAAAATGCTCTCTCTGCGTCTTGATTGCTATGTGCAGAGAAGCTTTCCTCCCCCACACCCTTCTTTCATGATGCTCTGTTTCACTCAGCCCCAGAGCTATGGAGTCGGCTGACCATGGACTGGTCTTCTGAAACCATGAGCCAAAATATGCTTTTCATCCTTTATGTTGTTCTTCTCAGGTGTTTTGGTCACAGTGATGAAAAAGCTGAATAAAACATCAAATATATGTATATGTATACACACACACATACCCACATACAAATGTATATATTATATAATATATACGTTCATATAAATATATGTATATATATATATTTGATTTTGACTTGATATTTGATTCTTTTCTTATTTTCTGTCTTGCTTACTATGGGAGAACAACATACAATGACAGGAACACTCAGTAAACCTTTCCAGTAGGAGGTCACAAAGCTGGACATCTCCAGGGTCTCAGCTAGAGTTGGGGAAGGTGACTGGGGAGGGCAGGAGTGTGAGCAGAGACTGGGCTGCTGAAGCCCACCTATAGCTGCTCACAGGAGCCAACTTCTGTGAGCATGGCAGGGTTGTCATTTATAAGGGATGAGGCCCTGAATGAGCAGGACAGGAGAGTCCAGTTGGAACCATGTCTCCACTTGTACACCCAAGCTGTACAAGCCTGGGAATTCTGGGATGCTGACATTACCCAGGGAGGAGTCATCCCAGGGGTGTCTCCATGAAGGTAGTCTGGCCATTAATGACCAGAACCTGGAGGCAGAACAGGTTCAGTTCCTGACCCCTCCACTGAATAGCTGAAACTTTCTTAGCCTCTGTTGATCTATAAATTGGGGATAACAGTGGCATTGATCTCAGAGTATGTGGGGGGACACAGATGAGAAGTAGAAAGATTCCTAGTGTAGTGTTTAAGAACTCCTTATGCTGTAACCAAACAGGACAGAGCTTGAAACCACAGTAGACAGGAAGCTGACTGCTTAGCTGACTTAGGAAAGTCTCTGATACACAAGACTCCGGGTCTACTGGTGCCTTATGACAGCAGAAGCTGCTACTTTTACTAATTTTTGTAATGAGAAAAATGAACCAATAGTAGTCCTCAGTGTGCAGTTATCTTCACACCTTTGATTATATTTGATAGCTACCAAAATGTATGGTACATAATCTAGAAGAGACTAAAAATAATAGATGGTTGCCTTTTGAGGAATAAATGCATGTTGTGTTCTACTTACACCATGCCCAATAGAGTCATATGTATGTGACCTAAAAGAGCTCAGATGTGTGCAGAGAGTGACGAACAGTGGCATCATGAAGTTTGGCCCAAGACTAAACTTAGAGGTTTCTACATGGATCAGTCTTGTGGTCTGTACGGAGCATGATCCTCTATGAACCTATAATGGGGACGTTTTCCACTTTTATTTAACCATGTGTCCCCATTATGAAAGCACCATCTCCTCACTCTCAATTCTTGATAAGTATTTAAATCTTATTAAATCATTTTCCTTTTCCCTGTAAACTCCTTTAGACATAGTGACCATGTCCTTACATGTTTCTGTGAAAATGGCCAGAAAATAACTGAGAAAACAGACATTATTCTTGGCTATGCTTAGAGCTTCAGTCAATAAAATGCTGGCCAAACCAAAATGAAATGTAATTTTGAAGGGCACAGAAGAAAGCATTATATGACATATTCCAGATATTTTGGAGATTTTCCTAACATGCTTTCCAGAAAGCATTTTATTTGAATAAGTGCATGGAAACTGGAAACATTTCTTTGTTTATAATGTTTGAATAGAAAACATTTCTGATTGGGAACATTTGTTTTAAACATCTTGATGTGTACAGAATGGCCTTTTGTTTGGGAGAATTAAGGAACAGTAATAATTTTTTGCAAAAGCTTTCCCCTTCTTGCTAAAATGTCAAAGTGTTTGCCGAAGTTCTAGTGTAGCAGAGGATAGCCCTGAGGCCCAGAGCAGATGGAAGTCTGCTGAACAGGGCCACATGTCACCTCCCTTGTAACATCAAGACACCTGTGCAAGCTGGGTTCCAATGGGATGAGGGTCAGGGTCTTGATACAGCCTTGAGAAATGTCCCTTCTGCCTCAGTGCCCTTCCAGAGCTAATTCAAGGGCTCCAAGTAATTTTTCAAGGCACTTTCCTGCAGCTTCAGAATAATTTATATATAGAGAAAAGAGCTCATGTTCTAAGCAAACTACTGAGTATATAGGAATTTTATGTACACAGGATTTTTATCACATAGGATGCTTTAAATAACATTCGATCTTAGCCTATGTCATAATTTGTTACAGTCTTTTAGTAGGTCAGAGCATGATCCTGCCAATCCTATGCACAGAAGAACTTTCTTTTTTTATTGGTTGTTCAAAACATTACATAGTTCTTGATATATCATATTTCACACTTTGATTCAAGTGGGTTATGAACTCCCATTTTTACCCCGTATACAGATTGCAGAGTCACATCAGTTACACTTCCACTGATTTACATATTGACATACTCATGTCTGTTGTATTCTGCTGCCTTTCCTATCCTCTACTATCCCCCCTCCCCTCCCCTCTTCTCTCTCTACCCCCTCTACTGTAATTCATTTCTCCCCCTTGTATTATTTTTCCCTTTCCCCTCACTTCCTCTTGTATGTAATTTTGTATAACCCTAAGGGTCTCCTTCAATTTCCAAGCAATTTCCCTTCTCTCTCCCTGTCCCTCCCACCTCTCATCCCTGTTTAATGTTAGTCATCTTCTCATGCTCTTCTTCCCTACTCTGTTCTTAGTTACTCTCCTTATATCAAAGAAGACATTTGGCATTTGTTTTTTAGGGATTGGCTAGCTTCACTTAGCATAATCTGCTCTAATGCCATCCATTTCCCTCCAAATTCTATAATTTTGTCATTTTTTAATGCAGAGTAATACTCCATTGTGTATAAATGCCACATTTTTTTTATCCATTCGTCTATTGAAGGTTGCTTCCACAGTCTTGCTATTGTGAATTGTACTGCTATGAATATCGATGTAGCAGTGTCCCTGTAGCATGCTGTTTTTAGGTCTTTAGGGAATAGACCCAGAAGGGGAATAGCTGGATCAAATGGTGCTTCCATTCCCAGCTTTCCAAGAAATCTCCATACTGCTTTCCAAATTGGCTGCACCAATTTGCAGTCCCACCAACAATGTACAAGTGTACCCTTTTCCCCACATCCTTGCTAGCACTTGTTGTTGTTTGACTTCATAATGGCTGCCAATCTTACTGGAGTGAGATGATATCTTAGGGTGGTTTTGATTTGCATTTCTCTGATTGCTAGCGATGGTGAGCATTTTTTCATGTACTTGTTGATTGATTGTATGTCCTCCTCTGAGAAGTGTCTGTTGAGGTCCTTGGCCCATTTGTTGATTGGGTTATTTGTTATCTTATTGTCTAATTTTTTGAGTTCTTTATATACTCTGGATATTAGGGCTCTATCTGAAGTGTGAGGAGTAAAGATTTGTTCCCATGATGTAGGCTCCCTATTTACCTCTCTTATTGTTTCTCTTGCTGAGAAAAAAACTTTTTAGTTTGAGCAAGTCCCATTTGTTGATTCTAGATATTAATTCTTGTGCTATGGGTGTCCTATTGAGGAATTTGGAGCCCGACCCCACAGTATGTAGGTCATAGCCAACTTTTTCTTCTATCAGATGCAGAGTCTCTGATTTGATGTCAAGCTCCTTGATCCATTTTGAGTTAACTTTTGTGCATGGCGAGAGAAAGGGATTCAGTTTCATTTTGTTGCATATGGATTTCCAGTTTTCCCACCACCATTTGTTGAAGATGCTATCCTTCCTCCATTGCATGCTTTTAGCCCCTTTATCAAATATAAGAAAGTTGTAGTTTTGTGGGTTGGTTTCTGTGTTCTCTATTCTGTACCATTGGTCCACCCACCTGTTTTGGTACCAATACCATGCTGTTTTTGTTACTATTGCTCTGTAGTATAGTTTGAAGTCTGGTATCGCTATACCACCTGATTCATACTTCCTGCTTAGCATTGTTTTTGCTATTCTGGGTCTTTTATTTTTCCATATGAATTTCATGATTGCTTTCTCTATTTCTACAAGAAATGCCATTGGGATTTTGATTGGCATTGCATTAAACCTATAGAGAACTTTTGGTAATATCGCCATTTTGATGATGTTAGTTCTGCCTATCCATGAACAGGGTATATTTTCCATCTTCTAAGATCTTCTTCAATTTCTCTCTTTAGGGTTCTGTAGTTTTCATTGTATAATTCTTTTACCTCTTTTGTTAGGTTGATTCCCAAGTATTTTATTATTTTTGAGGATATTGTGAATGGAGTGGTTGTCCTCATTTCCATTTCAGAGGGTTTGTCGCTGATATACAGGAATGCCTTTGATTTATGCATGTTGATTTTATATCCTGCCACTTTGCTGAATTCATTTATTAGCTCTAATAGTTTCTTTGTAGACCCTTCTGGGTCTGCTAGGTATAGAATCATGTCATCTGCAAATAGTGATAATTTAAGTTCTTCTTTTCCTATTTTTATGCCTTTAATTTCTTTCATCTGTCTAATTGCTCTGGCCAGTGTTTCGAGAACTATGTTGAACAGAAGTGGTGAGAGAGGGCATCCCTGTCTTGTTCCAGATTTTAGAGGGAATGCCTTCAATTTTTCTCCATTCAGAATGATGCTAGCCTGGGGCTTAGTGTAGATTGCTTTTACAATGTTGAGGTATGTTCCTGTTATCCCTATTTTTTCGAGACTTTTGAACAAAAAGGGATGCTGTACTTTGTCAAATGCTTTTTCCGCATCTATCGAGAAGATCATATGGTTCTTATTTTTAAGTCTATTGATATGGTGGATAACATTTATTGATTTCCATATATTGAATCAGCCTTGCATCCCAGGGATGAATCCTACTTGATCATGGTGTACAATTTTTTTGATATGATTTTGTATCCGATTCGCCAGAATTTTATTGAGGATTTTTGCGTCTAGGTTCATTAGAGATATTGGTCTGTAGTTTTCTTTCTTTGAAGTGTCTTTGTCTGGTTTAGGAATCAGGGTGATGTTGGCCTCGTAGAATGAATTTGGAAGTTCTCCCTCTTTTTCTATTTCCTGAAATAGCTTGAAAAGTATTGATATTAGTTCCTCTTTAAAGGTTTTGTAAAACTCTGCTGTATACCCATCCGGTCCTGGGCTTTTCTTAGTTGGTAATCTTTTGATGGTTTCTTCTATTTCCTCAATTGATATTGGTCTGTTTAGGTTGTCTATATCCTCCTGTCTCAATCTGCGCAGATCATATGACTTAAGAAATTTATCGATGCCTTCACTATCTTCTATTTTATTGGAGTATAAGGATTCAAAATAATTTCTGATTATCTTCTGTATTTCTGAAGTGTCTGTTGTGATATTGCCTTTTTCATCCTGTATGCTAGTAATTTGAGTTCTCTCTCTTCTTCTCTTCATTAGCATGGCTAAGGGTCTGTCGATCTTATTTATTTTTTCAAAGAACCAACTTTTAGTTCTATCAATTTTTTCAATTGTTTCTTTTGTTTCAATTTCATTAATTTCAGCTCTGATTTTAATGATTTCTTGCCTTCTACTTCTTTAGCTGTTATTTTGCTCTTCTTTTTTTAGGATTTTGAGATGAAGTATGAGATCATTTATTTGTTGGTTTTTTCTTTTTTTAAGGAATGAACTCCATGCAATGAATTTTCCTCTTAGAACTGCTTTCAATGTGTCCCATAGATTCCGATATGTTGTGTCTGTGTTTTCATTTATCTCTAAGAATTTTTTAATTTCCTCCTTAATGTCTTCTATAACCCATTGGTCATTCAGTAACCTATTGTTCATTCTCCAAGTGATGCATGATTTTTCCTTCCTTCTTTTATTGTTGATTTTCAGTTTCATTCCATTATGGTCAGATAAGATGCATGGTATTATCTCTACTCCTTTATATTGTCTAAGAGTTGCCCTGTGACATAATATATGATCTATTTTTGAGAAGGATCCATGTGCTGCTGAGAAAAAAGTGTAACTGCTTGATGTTGGGTGGTATATTCTATATATGTCAATTAAGTCTAGGTTGTTAATTGTGTTATTGAGTTCTATAGTTTCCTTATTCAACTTTTGTTTGGAAGATCTGTCCAGTGGTGAGAGAGGTGTGTTGAAGTCTCCCATGATTATTGTATGGTGGTCTATTAGACTCTTGAACTTGAGAAGAGTTTGTTTGATGAACATAGCTGCACCATTGTTTGGGGCATATATATTTATGATTGTTATGTCTTGTTGGTGTATGGTTCCCTTGAGAAGTATGTAGTGTCCCTCTTTATCCCTTTTGATTATCTTTGGCTTGAAATCTATTTTATTTGATATGAGTATGGACACTCCTGCTTGTTTCCGCAGTGCATATGAGTGATATGATTTTTCCCAACCTTTCACCTTCAGTCTATGTATGTCTTTTCCTATCAAATGCGTCTTCTGTAGGCAGCATATTGTTGGGTCATGTTTTGTGATCCATTCTACTAGCCTGTGTCTCTTAATTGGTGAGTTTAAACCATTAACATTTAGGGTTATTATTGAGATATGGGTTATCCTTCCAGCCATATTTGTTTATTTATGTTACTGAATATGGTTTGTTTTCCTCTTTGATTATTTTCCCCCCTTTACTGTCCTACCTCCCACTGTTGGTTTTCATTGTTATTTTCCATTTCCTCTTCCTGTAATGTTTTGCTGAGGATTTTTTGGAGAGATGGTTTTCTAGCTGCAAATTCTTTAACTTTTGTTTATCGTGGAAGGTTTTAATTTCATCTTCCATCTTGAAGCTTAATTTTGCTGGATACACAATTCTTGGTTGGAACCCATTTTCTTTCAGTGTTTGAAATATGTTATTCCAGGATCTTCTAGCTTTCAAAGTCTGTGTTGAGAGATCAGCTGTTATCCTGATTGGTTTACCCCTAAATGTAATCTGCTTCCTTTCTCTTGTAGCTTTTAAAATTCTCTCCTTATTCTGTATGTTGGGCATCTTCATTATAATGTGTCTAGGTGTGGATCTCTTATGATTATGCACATTCGGCATCCTGTAGGCTTCTAGGATTTGGGATTCTGTCTCGTTCTTCAAGTCTGGGAAGTTTTCTCGAATTATTTCATTGAATAGATTGCTCATTCCTTTGGTTTGGAGCTCTGTGCCTTCCTGTATCCCAATGACTCTTAAGTTTGGTCTCTCTATGTTATCCCATATTTCTTGGATGTTCCGCTCATGGTTTCTTAACAGTCTTGCTGAGCTGTCTATGTTCTTTTCAAGTTGAAATACTTTGTCTTCATTGTCTGATGTTCTATCTTCTAAGTGTTCTACTCTGCTGGTAGTACTCTCAATTGAGTTTTTAAGTTGGTTTATTGCTTCCTGCCTTTCTAGGATTTCTGTGTTTGTTTTTTATAACCTCTATCTCCCTGTATAGTTGATCTTTTGCTTCCTGGATTTGTTTATGTATTTCATTGTTGAAGAGATCTTTCATTGTCTGATTTTGCTGTCTAATGTCTTCCTTGAGACTCCAGGTCATCTGAAGCATGTATCTCCTGAATTCTTTATCTGACATTCCATCTGCTGCAGATATTACCTCTTCTAACGTTGAGTTGACCTGCATTGCTTGTGGTCCTTTCTTTCCTTGTCTCTTCATACTGTTCGCATTTCTTTCTGCTTACTGAGACTGTTGTGTTGTTGAATTTTCCCCCTATATATTTGTATTACTCTTGTATAGTTGCAAAGTCTCCCGCGCAGGTGCAGGCAGGGGCTCTGCTCCTCCTCCAATTGGGGCACTGTGCCTACCACATCGGCAGGCCGCTGGGCCTGTTCTGCTGGTTGGTAGCAGGTGCGCCTACCTTGCAGGTGCGTGGGGCGGCTCTGCCACTCCCAGGTTGCTGGGCCTGACCTGCTGGTGGGTTGCAGGTCCGGCTACCTTGCAGGCGCGGGGGGAGGGCGCACACCTATTTGTATTTAGACAGTTACGCGAAATGGAGGATGTAATGCTTGGGATGAAAGTTGGGGGGAAGGGGAAGGTAGGTGCTCTTGAAAAGAAAGAAGGAGAGGGAGATAGAGAGCATAGAGGAGAATGGAAAGAGCAGTAAAACTTGGAAGGGGAGAGAGAGAGGGAAAAGGGAGAGAAAGAATTAAAATGAAATAGGAAATAAAATTAGGTCTTAGAGATCCATTTTCTTCTCTTCCCGTAGGCAAAGCTGTGCCCTCCGGGCTGAGTTTTGCCCTCAATGTGTCAACAGCAATCCCTGTAAGGCGGTTCCTGGGAGTCTCTCAATCCTGTTGGTCCAGAGCCGTTTCACTTCTACGGCCCCTCCTCCCCTTCCTCCTGCCAGCCAGCCAGGTCCTGCTCACCGGAGGCAGTTCCCCAAGGATTTGGTTACACTTTCAGCCCCACCGAGTGCTCTATTTCCCTAACTACTGAGCACTCTCGCTGTCATTCATCTAAGCCCCAGTGCTGTGGAGCTGTGGTCTGGGAGTCAATTGTTTAATTTTTCCGGACCCCTTTGGTGGGCACACCTTTGGAATCTGGTAGCTAAGACCACTGGTGTCGTTGCTGGTGGTAATAGGAGTTGGGGGTCGAGGATCCCCTCTACTTCCCTCAGCCCCTACAGTCACAACCACACTGCTGGCGGTAGGAGGAGTTGGGGGTCTGGAGTGTCCTCTGTTTCCCTCCGCCCCTACCGTCACACCCTCTCAGTTCGCGGTTGGGGGATTTGGGGGTGGGGAGTCTTCTCTGCTTCCCTGTGCCCCTACAGTCACGCCCTCGTCACTGGCAGTAGGGGGAGTTGGGGGTCGAGAGTCCTTTGGCCCTTACAGTCACGCCCACGGAGAGATTTTGAAGTTTCCCGGTTGTTTGTATCTGGTGTGGGTGGGAGTCACACACCTGCTAAAGTAGATTCCGCTGGGAAGGAATCTCTTTGGCCGAACTTTGGTGACTTCCCCTCTCTGCTATGGCGGGCCCCTGGCTCCTTGCCAGAGTGTCCGAAGGGAGGGGTGGAACTGGCTTGTCTCTGGTCTGATACAATCTCTGGTTTTAGTTCCCAGTTCGCTATTTCGTAAAGGGTTGGTTAGATTCCCTTCACGCTGTCTCGGGGGGGGGGAGCCGTTCGCCGGGTGGGCGGGGCTGTTAGTAGAGTTGGGAGGGCACGGGCTGTCTGCTGGGCCAGGCGGGGACACTTCTTGCTGCGCTGGGCCGCCGGGGGCTGCCTGTAGAGCCGGGCAGCTGCGGCCGCGTGGCTAAGATCCGAGCGGGTGGGGTGGCCGTTCGCTGAGCGAGAGCGGGGCCTCCCGGGATGGCGAGATGGTGGGTGCCGTCTGCGGGTTCGGGCTCGGGCGGGCCGCGCTGCTCGGGGCCGCCGGCCGCTTTCTGAAGCGGCTGGTGGCCGCGGGATTGTACCTCTGCACCCGCCCGGGGGCCGCCTGTAGAGCCGGGCAGCTGCGGCCATGTGGCTACGAGCCTGGCAGGCGTGGTGGCCGTTTGCAGAGCGAGAGCAGGGC
Organism: Spermophilus citellus; assembly: GCF_964194105.1. Taxonomy (NCBI): domain Eukaryota; kingdom Metazoa; phylum Chordata; class Mammalia; order Rodentia; family Sciuridae; genus Spermophilus; species Spermophilus citellus. The sequence continues at coordinate 40,706,177 of NC_138188.1, forward strand.
CTCCCCAGGACGGCGGGATGGCGGGTGCCGTCTGCGGGTTCGGGTGGGCCGCGCCGCTCTGGGCCGCTGGCCGCTTGAAGAAGCAGCTGGTGGCTGCGGGACTGGACCCCCGCACCCGCGTGGCCAGCCAAGATCCACTTGTCTGCGACAAACTGACACTTCTAATAAACCTACCAATTCCCAGCAGTCCCCTCTTAACGGAATTTTGCTAGAAGTTCCTCAGTAGGTAGACTGCAGCTGTTCCAATGGGTCTTTCTGATCCCGTTAATGTGGAGACATTGGAATCGCTGCTTCCTCGCCGGCGGCCATGTTGGATCAGCCCAGAAGAACTTTCAAAGGCCTGAGAAACAGTGAAAGAGTTGGGTCCCTTTTTTTATAGCATCAGCAAAATTCACATGGTCCCTAAGTCAGGGGCACTGCTCCTCCTCAGACCAGAGTATGACATTCTGATGGTATCTCCCCAGGGCAGCATGAAGACGTCCAGTTCCCAGATCTCTGACCCCTTTCTTGTTTGGAGACTTTGTTTTCCTTTCTTACCATGCAGCTTCTGAGACATTCTTGGCACACTCAGATTTACCTGTATCACATTTCTAAATGTGATGAGAGCAACAGTAGCAGCAGCAGCATCTGGGAGCTTATTAGGAATATAAATTATCAAGCCCTCCCCTGGACCACTAAACCAGAACTTCTGAGGTAGGGGCAGAGTGGTGAGTGTTTTAACAAATATTCCAAGTAATTGTGATGCAAGGTTAAGTGTGGGAAAAAAAAAGAAAAGAAAACTGACCTTGCACAATCCTGCCAATTATCTCAGACTCTTGAAAACAAAACCATCAGGTAACTTCTCTTTTCAGCCTTCACTATATCACACCCACCCCTACTTAAGCAAGGAAGGGAAGAGGCCTGGCCATATTCAGAAAATAAACACTACAGAGAAAACATAAACATGCCACTCTCTAAATTTTTAGTAATGGAAAACATACAAATTAGTATCTCAATAATGCTACTGTGATGTATAACCAGTTAGAACAAAATTTTAAAAATCTCAATATGTATTTTAATAAATTCTCCCGGATTAATAATAAATTTTAACCAGAAAAAGTTTCTGAGAGAGCAATTTATTGTGATTAATGAGAGAGGGCAGATGTGTGCTGGCTTGGGGTCAGGAAACTAGGATAAAAAGGTGAAAGGAAAATGCTAGCTACATCCAGGATGGGGAAGAAAGATGATTTCCCTTGGACCAGCATGAACTTTTAGAGAAGTTGGTCATCAAAATTGTGTTTTCAAAAGCAAAGCATCATCTGGGTGTGGTGGCATACGGCTGTAATCCCAGCAGCTCGGGAGGCTGAGGCAGGAAGCTCCTGAGTTCAAAGCCAGCCTCAGCAAAAGCAAGGCACCAAGCAAGTCAGTGAGACCCTGTTTCTAAATAAAATGCAAAACAGGGATGGGGATGTGGCTCAGTGGTCAAGTGCCCCTGAATTCAATCACCAATACCAAAACAAACAAACAAACAAGAAACCAAAAAACAAATGCGAAGCCTCAGAATGACTTTGGGTAATGGTGAAAAGTCACCTTGAATACTCAGTTGAGAAAATGAAGCATGAGGAAGCCTGACTGTCCAGAGAAGCTGTGACAGACTATTAGGGTTATAATGATTGCTACTCTTTCCTTCCTTCATGAGAATGCAGCTATACCTGCATGACCACCATTTCCCAAGCTCCATTTGGATGTAGCCAATGTAGTGTGGACAGAGGTCAAATGTGCACCATGTCTAAGCCTGGACCTCAGGACTCTGCACGTGCCATCTCCTCCTCACTTGTCCTGTACAAGGGAGATGCTTGTGACCTACCTTTGACCATACAGATGAGGCCCAAGACGGAGTGGAAGCCACAGGAACAGAGAAGCCCACCTACCCATCTTGGATCGACCATAAGGTGAGAGAAATAACTTCCCTTAGTTCACTGAGTTTTGGGTTCTTTATCACCACAACTTCCATTTTAACATAATCAACACAAAAATCCATGTGGAGAATCAAGGGAATGCTCACCATTCTCTAAAGCCCACATAGCAACTGAGCCCCCAGAGTCCCTGGCCCCCAGTAGGTGCTCCACACATAGTTACCAAATAAGTGAGTGTGACAGCATCAGGAGCTGTTGGGACAAGAGATACTCCACTGTTTCCTAAAACATGCTGCCTGAATATGTCTCTAAGTGGCATGTTACAGAGGATGATGAGAAAAGCAGACATCAGATAAATATTAACAATGGGTTAAAAATCAAATGGGCATCTTTGTGGGTACAATGTGGAAATGATTGTTAATTACACAGCCATCACTTTAGTGATTTGCAGGTAGTAATCACAGTCACTGTCATTCTCCAAAACAAAAGACTTGTGCATGCACAGACATACACAGACAGGTAAATTCTTCTGTTAATAGGCTTGATGAGACATCAAGATTACTATGCTCTGCATGGTCCAAAAGAAAATGACATTGCTGCAATATGCAGACTGAATACAAAGTAGGTTTTTACTTAGTCTGGAAAAGGCATTTTGAGTAGCATATGGCATGATTCCATTGCCATTTGCTGAACATTTTTGAACATCATTTCCTAGTATGTGAGAGATAGCATTAAATACAATAAGAAATCCAAAGATACCAACAAAAATATACATAAAGATATAGGTGGGAGAGGGCGTTACAAAATTAGATTTCCACCAAGTGACAATTAATGGTGCCTATGTAGCTCTGGCTACGTGGTACGTTGGGCAGCTTCCAACACATGCTAGTCCCTTTCTTCCTACCCTATAATATTTAAAAACTTTGAAATGATTTTCAAAATGTTTCCTTGATGACTTATTCTAGAGTCATACAAATATGTTTGCCTATCCCAGATGCCTACACGATGCATGTGTTCATGTGCACCCTTCCCCAGAGCAAGTAAACTACAGAATAACGGGCTATGATAGACAAAAAGGTTTCAAAGCAAGAAAATTCCACTCTATAACTCAAGCTGAAGGTGGATTAACTGAAAGTGTCCAGTAGCTTACAAAGTCCCTAAAGAGCTCAGAAATAATTGCCTGTTTCCACTATCCTCTCGCCATGAGACAACTGCAGTTATGTCAATGCTGGAATAGCCAACTTGGGATACTAGAAGTGTCCTTAAGTCATCTTTACGGGTTTCCTTGACTATCTACTTGTGTCCAATCCAGTTTCTGTAGCACCCCGAAGCCACCAGGTGGCTTCGCAGGCAAACAGTCCTGCAGATGGTTCAGCCTGTTTCAGGTGCTAAACACGATGCTGCAAACATCATCTCTCCCCTGTTATTTATCACTCTCTTACTGACCTATTGTCAAGTTGACCTCCTTTATCAGTCTCCCCTGGGAAGGGGTTGGGTTTTGCACACTCAGCATCTTGCCATTAGGGGAGGAGCCAAGCAGCTCCAGTGCTGGCCTAACCCGTCGACACCAACGCACGCCTTGCCCAGAAACTGACCTGGGATAGGTTCCACGCACCTGCTGTAGTCACGTGTCTCCACAAAACCGAGTCACCCATTGTGCCTTCTTGGGAAGCCATGCCAGTCTGGGAATGTGTCCCTTTGTATTTTCCTTCTCTCCTGCTTTCACTTCCCTCCTCCCTTTCCCACTTGAGCTTCCCTGGGATTGACTGCACTTTCCCAGTGAAAACTTGACATCTAATTTTTTTTTTCTCCTCAGTTTCTGTTTCCAAGGGAACCTCTGCTAAGTCAGTGTCACACCCTTCAACTTCAAATTCCTGAGCAGGAGCAGACAGTCGGCTGATACTGGGCGACGTGCCATGTCCTCGCTGCCAGGGAAATGGGTAAAGGAGCATCTGTCTCACTGACGATGCTGTGGTGAGAGGTGGAGTTCTGCCTCCCAGCTGTTGGATGAACCCTAACTATTGGCTTCTGGACAGAATGGTGACAGTCGTCCCCTGTGAACTAGTATGGCCTAACCTGCTCCCTTTCTGCCCATGAGCTTCTCCATGTAGAGTGTGCTTCCTCTATGCAGCATTATCCCAGCATTCCCTCCCCTTCCTTCCTAACCCTGCCAAGTCAGTCTTTGTTCACTGCTCTGTTTCTGATGGGCATGCTTCTAATGACATCAAATGTTTCAAGCTAGCTCATTCTTCCTAACTGCCCAGTCCCTGATTGCAAAATGCGATTCTCCTTTGCCTTTCACTTGCACTGGCCAATGCTCACGCTTAGCCCTGCCACGGATCTCCTGTCTGGTTAATATTCCAGGTCTCTACTGCCTTCAAAATAAAAATAGATGGTTCCAGACATGAATAGACAATACTGGGCATCTTACATCTTTTAGGGTAGAGAAGATTCAGTCAGAGTCAGCAGGGATCCTATTCTTTGGAACAACAAGATCAGACATTTCAGCCTTTCTTTTATAAAGAAGTGTCTGGGGAAAAGTCTTGGACTGGCTTCAAAAGAGTCTTTTCTGTAACTGTAGATGTCCAGGACTATAGGTGAAGTTATCTATTTCTTAGCCCAGTCTGGTGAATTTGTACACAGTTTTGTGATGGTTTAAAGACATCATTCATTCGTGCAAATGGAAGTGATCATGTTCTCGTTGTTCATCCCTCCTCACTTGCCCAGATTAGTAGGTTCTCACCCTCAAACACTTCTGGACTGCTAATGTGTTGCATTCTACTGATCTCATTAACATAGAGGATTTGTGTAGGTACACAGGGTCTGTAATGTGCAAGTGTACCACATCTGAGAGGACACCATTCCCATTACAAACATTATGGATTTATTGTAACATTTTTTTCCCATCAGATGGGAGTGAAGGATTTTGCTTTAACAAATTCAGTAGATTAAATCAATTCCCTGACAGAAGTAAAGAAAGGATGCTGAAGAATGGGCACCCTTTCTAGTTTTTAATACAGTGTCATGAGAGCAAACAGCAGCCCAGATGAGTGCACCCAGAGCTTCTTATATAAGGCACCCTGATGGCTCCTCAGCTGCTTTGTCTTGAGAGTGAACCTCAACGTTCACTACTTCCCCCAAACTCAACTGAATTCAGGTTAGAGTGTTAAGTATAATTGAAGGCTTTGGGGCACCAGGAAAGAATTAAAATACAAAACAGGAAAGAGAAATATATATATATATATATATATATATATATATATATATATATATATATATATATAAAATCTTGACTTTCCTTGGGCAGGTCTGCTGCCCATTTTCCTCTTTAGCCCCAAGGGGGAAATGCCATGTTTTAGAGGACAGTCTGGTGCTCAAACTAGAAATGCCTTTGACCATGTCAATAAGGGAGGGGAACGTTAATTCCTCACTCACATCAACCTATCTTCAATCTGATGATCCTTGAATGCCATGATCATATGTGAAGATGCCATTCACACCAAAATGATCACGATCTATTGCACATGCCAAGACAGCTCATTTTAGCTCTATGTTCTGACTTAGATATAATAGAAATGAAATTGTCTTAAACTTTGCATAACAAAAGACCATTAATACATTTTTTAAAAATAAATTTTAGTCTAACTCCTTCCTAAAGTAACAAGTCTTCTACAATCACTTCTTCAGAATCACTAGGGTTCAGTCTTAAAGCACTTTACCACATCTTTAACAATTTTTTAAAAATATTTTTATTTCTTTTTAGTTGTAGTTGGACATAATACACTTATTTTATTTATTTGTAGGTGGTGCTGAGGATTGAACCCAGGGCCTTGCACATGCGAGGCAAGTGCTATACCGCTGAGTCACAACCTCATCCCCAACAAATATTTAAGGCACATCTTTTAGGAGTCAAGCTCCAGGCTAAGGAATAAGAACATTACTCAGAAGCAGGTTCACAGATTTACTTTCCAGCTTGGATAAGGTGGCAGATAAATAAATAGGTCCAAGAAATTGGCAAAGGGCCAACCATAAAAGTACGTACAAGTTCTAGTCATAGCATGCAGAGGGCAATTGTTCTTTTCAACTGGGGGTGAGAAGGAAGAATTATAAAAGTTTCTAAAAGAAGCTAGTTATGATGTTGGCATACTTAGCAATGGACAAAGAATATTCCTGTTGGAACAATACACACAAAGATATGGTCAGAAAATTCGAAGCAGCTGAAACTATATGAGAGTACAAGAATGCAAGGAAGGTCTACCAAGAGAAAGAACAAGAAACTCAACAAGTGTCCAGAGGATAGGGTTTTTTCACGCTGCTCCAAAAAGTTTTGACCTAAAAAGCAGTCAGGACTGAAATGGAATATTTTCATAATAAGAGAGTTACAATTTTATTCATGTCATTTGGAGAACTGACTAGTTGGAGACATCAATTCTTAGACTGTCATGGTGGTCCAGGTGAAAAATTATGGTGGCCTTCCCTGGGCAGCCCAAGAGCATCCAGAAATTGAAGTAAGTAGATTCAGAACATGTTTAGAAATGAGGATCATGAGTAGGGATAGAGAGAGCAACAAAACATAGAAGGAGAAATAAGTCCTAGTCTTCTACAGGACAGTAGGATGAATATAGTTTATAATTTATTATACATTTCAAAATAGCTAGAAGAGGGGATTTTGAATATTTACAACACAAAAACTGATAAACAATGGAAGTGATGGAAAATGTACTTACCCTGATTTGATCATTACATATTGTATACATGTATTAAAATATCATGTTACACTCCATTACCCCATAAATATATACAACTATTATTTTTTTGTTTTTGTTTTTCAGTGCTGGGGATCAAACCCAGGGCCTTGTGCAGGCTAGGCAAGCCCTTTATCACTGAACTACATTCCCAGTCCTACACTTAGTTTCAATTAAAAAACATTTTAAAAGAAAATAAAGAAATCATGAGTCTAAAAAAAAAATGGAATCAGGGGTCAATAGGACTGGGTGGTAGTTTGGGAGAAAGGAAGAAAATGCCATATTTAGAGGCCAGTCTGGTGCTCAAACCAGAAGGAGAGAGGGATGAGAAGGTGGTGGCCTCCTGAGTTGGAGGTCAGGGTGACATTTTTTGTGTTTTTGGCTGAGAGAAGAAACATAGAAAAACTATTTGAATGGCATAGGAGTAGGTAATTCAGATGAGTTCAGGATTCAGGTGAGTTCTCAAATCCGCATCCTTCTTGCACCCTGTGCACCCAGACTCCCTCAGGAACAAGAGTCCTTTTCTAAGGAACCCTTAATAAGGACTTCACCACAGCCAGGAGCTGGGGCAGGGACTGCTCCGCCTTTCCCTTTCCTATGTCAAGCTGGGGGACTTTCGGTGCACTTCTTTCTCCAGTTCCTGAGTCTCTGGGCTTGCTGTCTTAGTGGGCACCCTCACCACTCGGGGCTACCTGGAAATCCAGTCTGTAACTCCCAGCCACAGATCCCAGACACATCATCAGGAGGATCCTAGTCAGGATGTGTGCACAGTACCAAACCCCAGAACAAATCAAATTTCCCCATGGAAACGCCTACGTGATGCAGAGCCACCTGATTATGAAATGCAGGTGTGCACTTTGGAGTCAACTCTTGCCTCCCCAGAGAGTGTATCTCATAGTTTGAGAAAATAGCTGAGCTAGACAATGGTGCCAAAGAAAAGCCCAGAGTGGCCATGGCAGCCTGGCAGGGCAGAGGTTTCTAGAACTGCACCACGTGGTAAGTGCAAGGATCAGGTTGGTAAGGAGTGAAGAAATAGAGATCTCAAGAGACAGAGATGTAAGTCAGACCATGTTATTACTCAAGCTTGGAGATCAACGGAAATAAGCAAAGAAATAAATACTAAGAAAAACTCTAAATTCTTCCCTGCTGTAGAAATATTTTTGTGGTACAAGTTAAACATTTCCTATATCTTGGGATAAAATACTTTCTGAAATTTTATCTTAAAGCCTACAGTGTCATGGCTATTTCTTTCACCACAAAGTTTCTCTGTCTGGATTGATTCAGACATTCCCATTTAAAAAAAAAAAAAAAAAAGTTGTTCCAGCAGGGGTCTCTCTCTGCACATGGTACAAAAATTCCTAAGCATCATAGGAGTTACAGTGCAATATTTTCTATTTATTTATCTATTTTACAATGTAAATGAGTGTGATTACAAAATATGTCAAAACTTTTTTCTTAGACAATTAGAAAAATACTAAAAAGGTATAATTGAATATTGTATATGATGATCTGGGTGAGGATTAAGTAGGTGTAATCACTATGCAGCTTATTATTTAATGCATTTATAATTTATGCATTTTCATTTTTATACATAATACTTGACAAATCATTTTAAAGGTATAATCCCTAATTTGGCTTCAATTCATGTTTCTTTGTTTTTAGTTTGTTTCATTTTTTGGACACATAGGACATTGGTCATTTTGCCTATTTTATTTAGGTTTTTCATTGAATTTTATACATATTTTACAAATAGTAATATTTGGTGTGTGTGTGTTGGAGGGAAATAGGAAAAATATTAGAATATAGCTGTAATATCCAACTGAAGAATTAACTTTGTTTGAGAATGCAGAAAGTTTGCACTTTTTTTTTTTCAAATTATGGACTTTTGAAAAGAAGCATTGTATTGTTTGCACTCAGGCTTGTGGAATGTATCCTGAGTGTCAGAGGGACAGTGGTCTTGTGGTGCTATAAGTTGCCTGATTTGTACTATTGGGAAAGGGCTCGTAGGGCCCCTGGCCACTGGACACTTGGTCCTTCCTGAAGAGGTCTGCTCATCTCTACCAACAACCAGTTGACTTATTTGGAGCAGAGAGAGAATGGCCACAGACTACCCTTACCATGTTAGCAAATGACATGTAAAACACAGTACTTGAGAGAGAAATGCCTGTCACTTAAAAATCCTATAAAAATTCTTGGGGCTACGTTTCTCCAAAGCTCCTCAATAGCTAGTTTTATTTCTATGCTTGAATCTCAAGGTTTTATTATTTTTCTTTTGCTTTCTTTATGACTACATCTATCATGTCTTACCCTGTCTCTATTTGCATTCTTTCTTTAATCTCTTTTGATCAATTCTTCTAGGAAAAAAGTAACAACATTTACATGGCACGTTTAAATAAAGCATATATTTTCACTTCACAAAAATTAATATTGGATCATAAAAAACTTCAATCCTGACTGAATGATAATAAAACAGAAAATATTCAGTGAAATGTTAATTCCAAATGACATTGCCACTTACTCTTTAATAGTATTAAAGTAATTACCTTAATTCTCTCCTGGAAAAAAAATACATTAAGATCCTTTAATGAAGGAAACATATATTTGTAATGGACCAAATGGCAACGTGCCCTTGTCTGAAGCAATAACAATGTCCAATAAAAAAAGATCTGCATTCAAATGTGGTACCTCTGAACACCAAATATTATAAGAATTCCTAGTCAGCAGGACACTATGCCAAAAGCACTCCACAAATTGGTTTACCCTTTTTACTAACTTGTGGCCTCACTCTAAATATTTCTTCAATATTAATATTAGCACACTGAATAGTTTCCATATAGACCTTAACATCCTATATTGGGCTAACTCTGGGCTATTAAAATCAATACATACTATGAACCCTTCTCACTGGAGCATGCTTTTCACTATTAATATTTATGTGTTCTTTCCTGCTTTCCTCTTTCCTATGCAAGCCATGTCTCTGCCTTCTGTTTTCCTCATTGTTTCCTTTCTCTCTTGTTTGTTCAGCTTCTCTATAATCATTTCTCTTTACTCTGGACCTTGCTCTAGCCTCATGTTCATTTCAGACTCTGCCTTCTTTCCCTTGTAAACCTCTTTGATTCCATTTGACAGTCTAAGATTTTTTTCTTTTACTTTCCAGAGGTTTCTGTTGCCATAGTGATGCTTGATGATTACCATGACCATGACTACTTGCAGTGGCACTCTGGTTGCTATAACAATGCCAGTTAGCAGAGAATTCTGGAGAACATTGAGAGTAGGATGCTAGTTCACACCCCTGTGTGGAGTAGATTGCCATGAAATGTTTCTTCCTTAATATTGGTTCATAGCACTAAAACTTGAGACTATAAACTTAAGGGCAACTCATTCTTCTAGGGCTGAAAGACTAAGTTATTAATGCTTACTCTCAGTTTAGTTTGTTTTTGTGGGTTTTTTTTTTTGGGGGGGGTGGGTGGTACTGGAGATTGTGCATGCTAGGCAAGCACTCTACCAACTGAGCTATATCCCCAGCCCCTTAATGTTTACTCTCCACAGCCTGCAAAATTCATCTCCTGTCCTATCCTTGATGTATCTTTCCTTCCTACTCTTTTGATTCATTATATTAAAACTACACCTGCCATTATCTGAACAGTGCCCTCCCTGCCCCAAATTCATATGTTGAAGAACTAACCCCCAATGTGACTACTTTTGAATATGGGGCTTTTAAAAGGTGATTAAAGTTAAATGAGAGTGGGACCTTAATCCAATAGGATTGGTGGCCTAAGACACAGCAAGACGTCAGTCATCTTGTAAACCAAGAAAAATCCCATTGTCAGGAACTGAATCAGATGACACCTTAATCTTTGCACTTTCCAGTGTTTAGGACTGTAAGAAGATTAATTCATGTTGTTTAGGTGGCTCTGGCTATTATATTTATATGGCAGTACTAGCTGGTTAATACAAACCTACATGCTATTTAACATTCATAACTCCTGTGAAGTGCTTTTGGTTTTAGAGGCATCCGTTTCTGGAAATGTATCCAAATAAGAGAGTCATAGACTATTGCAATGCACATTGACAGTATTTTATCTTTGAATGGTAGATGAACTAAGAGGAAAAAATGATACTACTTACTGCATTTTTGTGACTCTTTTTTGTTGTTGTAGCTTTCTTAGTCTCAAGAAAATATAATGCATAATTATCTCCATCTTTAGGGACTATAAGTGGCTTATGAAAAGTTGGAAAAAATTTTCTGCTATTTTGTTGCAATTATGTTACCTCCCTAGATTGTGAAGGCAGCTTGCAGCCATTCACATTGGTCTTTCCATTTGTGCAAACTCCTGTGGAGCAAAGGATCAACTACAGCATCAACACTTACTCAGGACTAATGTCAAAAGATCTTTCTAGTGACATATGTTCTATTACACAGAATGCCAGATGAAGGTCAATAACTGACCCTGCACACTATAAAAGGAGAATAACTTGCCACATATCAACGTATGTTAAATTAAAAGACATCAAAACATGGAATTTTGCTAATGAAGAGTTCACAGATCAGTTCATTCCTTGGCTCCTACATTTACTTCCATCAAAAGTGCCAATCAAAATGAAATTAATTTATTGAGCAGACATGAAGCACCATTATGTTGCAAGAAACATTGTCAGGTTGCTGTTTTCAATTCATGATATTCCTGAAAATCACAGAGTACAAATTTTCTGGAATTGTTTGAGGATTCTTTGATAATTAAAAAAATGAAAATATTGCATGTAGAGGAAAGTAGTTTCCAGTTATTATGACCGTTCTAATTGTGCTATAAAATCAGCTAATTTTTCATATTATCAGAGTAGATCAAAAGCCTCTGCTATTATTATTATGAATGATAACAGCAATAACATCCTATTATGTGACAAATACTATGTTAGAAATTCATATCTATTATCCCTAATTCTCTCCATAATTGAAAAGAGAAACCAGTAAATGAAGAAACTGAGGTTCTTCGATGTAAGGTAACTTGCTTATTAACATGGTCACACCTCTAATATTCCCCCCACTGCTCAAGAAATTAAACTGCTACCGCAGCCCAAAACATGATCAAAAGGAGCATACAGGAAATCTGAAGGTTTGACCCATATACAGTTGCATACATTTCTGACCCACAATTGAGTCCAATTGGTTGAACACTTGATATAGATGCACATGATCCTGGACTTGACTTGGTATATTTCTCTTACTACTGGAACATTAACCCAATGAACTTTCCTCCCTACCCTCCTTAATAAACCAGGTAAAATGTGGTTTGAAAAAAAGCATCTGAAATTTCTGAAAACTTAAGTGATTCCAGACTGGACTTAATTATTTAAGAAAACTTCAAATTGGAAGTGCATAAACTTTGATCTCCAATCTGCTACAGGTTTGACTGACTAAGTTGTTGAAGGGTGTGTGTGTGTGCGCGCGCGCGGCGCATGTGCATACATATTCAAATGTATATATATAGAGAGAAAATGAACAAATGAGCCAGAATGGGAGCACACTGACCCAAGGGGAATCAGGTCTGTGGCTGTATTTCATAACTTCATTAGTCATTTTATGAGCAACAGATTAGAAATGATTGCAATATATAACCACAACCAATTTTAGGACATCTAAATGTTACTAATTGATATATAATATAAATAAATTGGCTTCTGAGTGTTGTGATTTTGCATACGTTTTGCTTGCTTATTAACATGGTCACATTCCCTTGGAATCCCAAAGTATAAATGATTCTGTTTAATACCTGGGCTTCTCAGACCAAACCTTTCATGTTCCTTAAGGGGTAAAAAAAATCCCATCAATAAAATGTTCTTCAAAGAACTGCCTTCTCTTTGAAAATGCTCGTATCGTACTGAGTTTCTCTACAGAAATATGAGGATTCTTATATTTCTAAGAGATACTCCCACTGAAAAGGACAGGAGATATTGGAATCCCAGGGGCACTATGGAGGAGAGACAGACTAACCCAGTGGGCAATGAGACAAGACCTGTGGACTGCTGGGCTATTTAACAACTGGCCACTCCACAGCCTCTGTTTCAAGCTACTGCCATGGGCTAACTCAAGGAAGTCAGGTGGGAGGGAGGTGGCAGTTTTGGTCTTGGGTCATCCAAAGCACATACTCTCAGGTTACTACTTCTAATGGAAGAGAATGAGAAACAATGACCCTCCTTGAATAATCCCTAGAAACAAACAGACTGGCAAGCAGTGTGGGTTTGGTGTAGGAAGAAAGGACAGGGTCAAGAATCAAGAGACCTGCCTTCTCATCCCTGCTTTCTCACTCCCAGAATAATCTGGAGCCAACGAGTTAATATTTCTAGGTTCAGTTCCTTCTAAAAATTTAGGGGTATTTCAGATATAACTCGATAAAATCTCCATAATTAACATTATGGTTAATAAACTGAGGCCTAACCTGTCTGTATTTCTGCTTCTCAGACAGGATGATATACAGTCGTCCACCAGGCGCAGCGTACTCTAACACATTCAGGAAGGAAAGGCAACAGACTAAGTAAATGAGCTTCTGATATTTTAGACTGTGAAAAATCTTGCTTATCAGCTTATCTGTATCTCTTTGTTGTATGGAGTATTAAAGGTGACATATATATTAACAAGTAGGTTAAAATAATTTGAGGGAGGAATTGGACTGAAGGAAAACTGTGCTACTTCAAGACTAGCACTTCAATATAAACAGGTGGGACATGTTGTTCTGACACTCCCAGTAATTGAATTAAAGAGGAAAAGGTGATCAACTACAGAATCTCCCATGTCTCTAAGCCCTAAGTGTGGTAGAGGTGGCTGGAGTAAAGATGGGATAGGGTGATGCACTTAGGAAAGTTGTTCCTAGGACTGAGATGAGAGAGAGATTTTTCCAAGTTTTTTTTTTAATTTAATTTTTTATTTGTTTTAATTAGTTATACATGACAATAGAATGCATTTATATACTTTGATATAGCATACATAGATGGGATATGATTTCTCAGTTTTCTGAGTGTACATATTACAGAATCACATTGGTCATGCGGTCACACATATACATGAAGTAATATGTCTGTTTGTTTTTTTTTAAAAAAAGGAGAGATGTGTGGTGTCACACAGTGGTTTTCAAGTGGGATATGCAACAAAAGAGGCCTTGCTAACGTACAGAATTCCATGTTAACATCTGATGTAATCCCGAACCCCAGTCCTAGGGTTTTGATTCAGCAGCTTGGCATCTGTGCCAAGAACTTTGACAAGAACTTTAGGTGCTGTGATTGTAGTCAGGTTTGTGGACAAGCTTTGGGGAGCCACCTCTATGAGAAAGATGATGCTCAGTTTCGAGGGCTATATTTTCATGCATTCTTCAACAGAAGAAAATAGCATAATGACAAAGCATGATTAAATAAAAAGTAGTTTGATGTGGACCAAAAGAATATAATTTGGATAGATGGCCTCTAAGGTTCACATTTCATCCTATGGCAAAATTTAAAATATCAGGAAGGATTCAAATACAGGTGACTCCCTCCTGTGAGTTTACTGGCAGTGCCTGTGTAGGGAAGGGAGGCTGGTAGCACAACTGGGCCCTTGGGGCCTTTTATCTCCACTTGCTCCTTCCTTTCTCTGCTTCTCTACTTCCTGGCTGCCAGGAGCTGAGCACCCTTCCTCCACCACACCCTTCCATGGTGATGATTTGCCTCCCTTCAGGCCCAGGGCAATAGAGCCAGTCTGACATAAACTAAATCCTGTGAGTCCATGAGCCCAAATAAGCCTTTTCTCCTTTTAGTTATGTATGTCAGGGATTTTGGTAACAGCAACACCAATCAACTAAAACAAGGTGATAACAGAAAGGTTAACGAACACTTCATTTAAGATCTCTTTGGCAACCCTTTCAGTTTGCTGTTCTAAAGGGCTTTGTCTATTATTCTCACTTCAGAAAGCAAATGGGTTCAGAGGAGGTATTGGAAGCACAGAAAGGGAAAAAAAAATATAGAACATTCACATCCATGTCACTGAAATTATTATTCTTAATTAATAACCTTCATTTTAGAGCAGTTTTGAGTTATAAGAAATGGGGTGGGGATTTCCCATCACTCCCTGTTCCCAAACATGCACAACTTTCACTACTGCTGACATTTTGCACCGTAATAGTGCAGGTCAACCTGCACGGATGTGTTGTTATCACTCAAAATACACAGTTTACACTGGGGTTCACTCTTGGTGTAATGCATTCTATGGCCTTGGACAAATACATATACTCACCATTGTAGTATCATATAATAGTATAAAGACTAGTTTCATTCCTCTTTCTCAAAACAGAAGTTTTTAGTTTTAATGGAGTTTGGTATATCAATTTTTTATTTTATAGGTCAAGGCTGGTATTTTTACCTAAATAGTCACTGCCAAGGTCATCTAGGTTTCTCCCATATTATCTTCTAGGATTTTCACAGTTTCATATTTTGCATTTAGGTCTCTAAACCAATCTGAGTTAATTTTAATGAGGAGTCTAAAGTCTGTGACTAGGTTTGGTTTTGCCTGTGGATGTCCAGTTATTCCAGCATCATTTGTTGATGAGGTATTTTTGCCTCATTGCGTTAGTTTTGCTCCTTTGTCAAAGACATTTATTTCAGATTCTCTATTCTGTTCTACTGATATATTTACCTATATTTTCACCAATGGTACATGGTCTTGATCACTGTTGTTTTATAGTAAGTATTGAAGGCAAAAGTGTCAGTTCTCTGACTTTGCTCTTCTTAAATATTGAATTGACTTTCTGAATCTTTTGATTCTCCACATAACTGTAGAATCAGTTTGTCAATAACCATGAAATAACTTACTGTGATTTTGCTAGAGATTGCATTAAATATAGAGATCAAGTGAGGAAAAAAAGTGACATCTTGAAATTATTGCATTTTCCTATCCATGAACATGGAATAGCTTTCTATTTAATTACTCTTTGATGTGTTTTATCAGAGTTTTAAAGCTTTCTTCATATATGTTTTTAAGTATTTTGTTAGATTTATGGTTAAATATGATACTATGATTTTTTTGATAATGTGTTTTTAATTTAAAATTGTTCTTGCTTCTTGCTGTATGTGTATAGGAGAACAAATGACTTTTTTTATGTTAACGTATTCGCAACTCTGTTGGAATTTCATATTACTTCCAGAAGCTTTTCCATTGGTCCTGTGAGATTTTAGAAGATCATATCATCTGCAAAAAAGATACTTTTATTTTTTTTTCTTCCTAATCTGAATATCTTTTATTCCTTTTTATTGTCTTACTGAGTTAACTAGGATTTCCATTATGATGTTGAAAAGTAGGGGTGAGAAGAAACATTCTTGCTTTGATCTTGATTCTAGCAGGAAAGCTTCAAATTTCTCACCATGATGTGAGCTGTAGGTTTTGTAGTTGTTCTTTATTGAGTTGAGACAGTTCTCTTTTATGTAGTTTTTGTCATAAGTAGGTGTGAATTTTGTCAAATACTTTTTGTACATCTATTGATATGGCCTTGTGATTTCTCTTTTTAGCCTGTTGATGTGATAGATTACATTAATTGATTTTTTTAATGTCGAACCAACCATGAAAAGCAGAGCGATGGGAGGTGGAGAGAACTCGCTTGGTTTTTACATATAATTTTTATTTTCATTGTTAGATTCAATTTACTAGTACATTTTTTTTAGAATTTTACACCTATAGACTGATGAGCAGGAAGAAGACGGCGGAGGGAAGGGAGTGAGCCGCCCCATGCCCTGCACCGCCGCACCCACAGCGTGAGTTGCCGCTTCTTAAAAGAAAAAGTAGAGATCATTAAAGGAGATTTGTCGACAA
Source organism: Spermophilus citellus (assembly GCF_964194105.1). Lineage (NCBI taxonomy): Eukaryota > Metazoa > Chordata > Mammalia > Rodentia > Sciuridae > Spermophilus > Spermophilus citellus. The sequence goes on from NC_138188.1 coordinate 40,722,646, forward strand.
AGATTAAGCACTGTGTCAAGAAAGGGGCCTAAGGTGGAGTGAGTCCGTCAGGACTCCTGCGTGAGCGTAAGGCTGCAGTCCGCGAGCCGCCTGACTCTCTTGGCCCCTTTCCCCTCTCCTCTCCGCCTTTCCGCCTCGCTTCTCTCCCACCTTCTCTCCTCCCGCGCTCGCTCTCTGAATATCGATCTTAATTTCTTTCCCCTACCCTGCCCACTCTCTCGCGTACCCAGTCACTCGGCAGGCATGGGCCCCGCAGCGCCGCCTCCCCTCCCCCAGCCCGCACCCCCTCCCCGGGCATCCTGAGGGCCACAGCTGGGCCACTGCCGCCACCACCGCCACTTCCTGCAGAGCTCGTTAGAACAGACTCTTCACCGTGCGAGTGAGCCGCCGACCCGCCGAGCAAAATGGAACAGCTGATAAAATGAGTGACAATTTAAAATCTAAGGGATCCAACATGGCGGCGGGCGCGGAAAGATCAAGTCTCTGACCCCTTCAGCTGCGCGGGCATCTAAATGCTGTTTGCTCAGGATCACTAGGCAATGCTGAGCTGACGTGGATCTGGGGGGAACAGTCCGGGCCTCTCAGAACACACCGAGCCCGGATCGGCTGCATTCAAGCTCCGGTTCGCCTGCTTCTCATGACTCAGCACTAACGATCCTGCTGAAATAACTGGTCGGCCCTCCTGAACTTACAGAGGTAAAAGCCAACCGAGCCTTCATAGGCAGTGGCCACAGGATTGAAACGGGGCTTGGGTGAGACAGTCAGGACCCACCCGTTGCATTGGTCACCCAGCAAAGAGAACAAACGGTCACCATTTGCATGGGATACCACCATGGCAGAGAACTGACGTCACGGGCGGAGGAGATAACTTCATTGAAGCCAGCGGCGACAGGTGTGTAATCCCCTAGCCATCCCTCTCCACACAGCGGGGAAACCTTAAGGGCCCCTCCCAGCTCTCCTGTGAGCGCGATAGCCAGACCGAGGGAATCAGGAGTAGCGCGGGACTAGCGGCGTGGAACTCCTGGCTACCGCTCCCACCAGTGCTGACAACTGAGGTCCCTTGCACCAGCTACCGGGGTAGTGGCTACCGAAGGGCAAGCAAATTCGCTGGGGGTTCTCAGCCCCAAGCTCTACAAACTTAGGGTCTGAGGGAGGCAAACAGGGAGAATATGCCCAGACGTTCATGAAAACAGGGCTCCCAGGAGCACCAGACCTGGCGTGTAGCCAGTATTGTGGTGACCATCACAGGTGAGCGGGGCCTGGCTTGAGGAAACACAAGAGAAGGCCCTAGGCACTCAGGATTGGAGACCCGCACAGTCTGGGAGGAAGAGCTGCTGCACAGTGATTGGTTCCCACCTACTGAGAAGAGAAGCTTGGCCCAGTGGGTACAGCTCCACCTACTGAAAGAGAAGTTAATCGAGCTCTATGACTGCATTTATTATTATTTTTTTCTTTCATTTTCATTTTTTTTGTTGTTGTTGTTTACCTTTTTTTAAAATGTGTTCAATTTTTATTATTATTATTATTATTATTTATTATTATTATTATTATTTAAACTTTAATTTCCATTTTTTTATTATCATTATTTTTTGTTTGTTTTTTGTTTTAAATTTTTTTCTTTCTTTCTTTCTTTATTTTCTATTTCTTTTTTTCGTCTTTTCATTTCTTTTCAATTTTCTTATCCCCCCTTCCTTGAATTCTACCTGCCTACTCTCATTCTCTTTAGTGACTTCTTCCCTTCCCTTCTAATACCTTTCCTCCCAAGCATCAAATAAATTTATAAGAGTAAACAGTAACTCAGCAGTCAAACAGAACAAGAAGTAACATGAGCAGCATAAAAAAGCAAGGAAGAAAACGAGTACAAACAATGAAGGACAGCCTAAATATTCAGGAGGACCTTGAGTCATCAGAAAAATGGTCATATAAAGAACTCAAGGAATACCTTAGACAGATGGAAAGGAACCTTAAAGAGGATACGAGACAGCAAATCCAAACAGTGAAAGAACACATTGAAAATGAATTACATAAACAGATAAAAGAAGAAGTTAAGCATCTTTATCAGGAGATAGAGATTATTAAAAAATAAAAAAAATAATTCTAGGAATGAAGGAAACGATAAACCAAATTAAAAACTCAATTGAGAGTATCACTAACAGAGTGGAGCAAGTAGAAGCCAGAACGTCAGATAATGAAGACAAAATATATCATCTTGAAAAGAGTCTAGCCAACTCAGAAAGGCTGGTAAAAAATCATGAGAAAAACATCCAAGAGATTTGGGATAACATAAAAAAACCAAATGTACAAGTCATCGGGATAGCGGAAGGTATAGAGATTCAAACCAAGGGAATGAATAACGTGCTGAATGAAATAATTACAGAAAACTTTCCAGAAATAAAAAAGGAAACAGATATACAAATTGTAGATGCATACAGGACACCAAGCACAGAAAATCACAGTAGACCAAGGCCAAGACACATTGTTATGAAGATATCCGATATACAGAACAAAGAGAAAATATTAAAAGCTACAAGAGAAAGGAGGCAGATTGCATTCAGGGATAAACCAATAAGGTTAACAACGGATTTTTCATCACAGAAGCTGAAAGCGAGAAGATCCTGGAACAACGTATTTCAAACACTGAAAGACAGTGGATGCCAACCAAGAATTCTGTATCCAGCAAAATTAAGCTTCAGGTACGACAACGAAATAAAAATCTTTCATGATAAACAAAATCTAAAAGAATTTGTAGCCAGAAAACCAGCATTGCAAAGCATCCTGAGCAAAACACTACACGAGGAAGAAATGAAAAACAACAACCAAAACCATCAGTGGGAAGAGCCGAGGTAATGACAGAGGGCGGGGGTAAAGCTAATCATGGAGAAACAAATAAATAAAAAAAAAACGATAAATAATCAAACATGGCTGGCAGTACAAACCATATATCAATAGTAAATCTAAACGTTAATGGCTTAAACTCTCCAATAAAGTGACATAGGTTGGTAACATGGATTAAAAAAACAAATCCAACAATATGTTGCCTCCAGGAGACGCATCTGATTGGAAAAGACATACACAGGCTGACAGTGAAAGGTTGGGAAAAAAATATACCAAACACACGGTCCTCGTAAGCAAGCAGGGGTGGCCATCCTCATATCAAATAAAATCGACTTCAAGACTAAGTTAATCAAAAGGGATAAGGAAGGACATTATATACTGTTAAAAGGAACCATTCACCAACAAGACATAACAATTATTAATATTTATGCACCAAATAATGGTGCTGCGACGTTCATAAAACAAATTCTCCTCAAGTTCAAGAATCAAATAGACCACAACACAATAATTATGGGTGACTTCAACACACCTCTCTCACCATTGGACATATCCTCCAAACAAAAGTTGAATAAAGAAACTATAGAACTCAATATCACAATCAATAACCTAGACTTAACTGACATATATAGAACATATCCACCATCATCAAGTGGATATACTTTTTTCTCAGCAGCACATGGATCCTTCTCAAAAATAGACCATAAATTATGCCATAGGGCAACCCTCAGTAAATATAAAGGGGTGGAGATAATACCATGCATTTTATCTGATCATAATGGAATGAAACTGGAAATCAATTATAAAAGAAGGAAGGAAAAATCCTACATCACATGGAAAATGAACAATATGTTGCTGAATGATCAATGGGTTACAGAAGACATAAAGGAGGAAATCAAAAAATTCAAAGAGATAAATGAAAATACAGACACAACATATCAGAATCTGTGGGACACAATGAAAGCAGTTTTAAGAGGGAAATTCATCGCCTGGAGGTCATTCCTCAAAAAAAGGAAAAAGCAACAAATAAATGAGTTCACACTTCATCTCAAAGCCCTAGAAAAGGGAGAGCAAAACAACAGCAAATGTAGCAGAAGGCAAGAAATAATTAAAACCAGAGCGGAAATCAACGAAATCGAAACAAAAGAAACTATTGAAAAAAATTAACAAAACTAAAAGTTGGTTTTTCGAAAAAATAAATAAGATTGACAGACCCTTAGGCATGGTTATGAAGACAAGAAGAGAGACAACTCAATTCGCTAACATACGGGATGAAAAAGGCAATATCACAACAGATGCTACAGAACTACAGAAGACAATTAGAAATTGTTTTGAAAACCTATATTCCAATAAAATAGAAGATAGTGAATTCATAGATAAATTTCTTAGGTCATATGATTTGCACAGACTGAGTCAGGAGGATACACACAATTTAAACAGACCAATATCAATGGATGAAATTGAAGAAGCCATCAAAAGACTACCAACCAAGAAAAGCCCTGGACCGGATGGGTATACAGTGGAGTTTTACAAAACCTTTAAAGAAGAATTAATACCAATACTTTTCAAGTTATTTCAGGAAATAGAAAAAGAGGGAGCTCTGCCAAATTCATTCTATGAGGCCAACATCACCCTGATTCCAAAACCATACAAAGACAACTCAAAGAAAGAAAACTAAAGACCAATATCTCTGATGAACTTAGATGCAAAAATCCTGAATAAAATTCTGGCGAATCGGATACAAAGGCACATCAAAAAAATTGTGCAACATGATCAAGTAGGATTCATCCCTGGGATGCAAGGATGGTTCAATATACGGAAATCAATAAATGTTATTCACCACATTAATAGACTTAAAGTTAAGAACCATATGATCATATCGATAGACGCAGAAAAAGCATTTGACAAAGTACAGCATCCCTTTATGTTCAAAACACTAGAAAAACTAGAGATAACAGGAACTTACCTCAACATTGTAAAAGCTATATATGCTAAGCCTCAGGCTAGCATCATTCTGAATGGAGAAAAATTGAAGGCATTCCCTCTAAAATCTGGAACAAGACAGGAATGCCCTCTATCACCACTTCTATTCAGTATAGTTCTCGAAACACTGGCCAGAGCAATTAGACAGACAAAAGAAATTAAAGGCATAAAAATAGGAAAAGAAGAACTTAAATTATCACTATTTGCAAACAACATGATTCTATACCTAGAAGATCTAAAAGGGCCTACAAAGAAACTACTAGAACTAATAAATAAATTCAGCAAAGTGGCAGGATATAAAATCAACACACATAAATCAAAGACATTCCTGTAGATCAGCAACAAAACTTCTGAAACGGAAATGAGGAAAAACACTCCATTCACAATATCCTCAAAAAAAAAAAAATACTTGGGAATCAACCTAACAAAAGAGGTGAAAGATTTATACAATGAAAACTACAGAACCCTAAAGAGAAAAATAGAAGAAGATCTTAGAAGATGGAAAAATATACCCTGGTCATGGATAGGCAGAACTAACATCATCAAAATGGGGATACTACCAAAAGTTCTCTATAGGTTTAATGCAATGCCAATCAAAATCCCAACGGCATTTCTTGTAGAAATAGATAAAGCAATCATGACATTCATATGGAAAAATAAAAGACCCAGAATAGCAAAAGCAATTCTAAGCAGGAAGTGTGAATCAGGCGGTATAGCGATACCAGATTTCAAACTATATTACAGAGCAATAGTAACAAAAACACCATGGTACTGGTACCAAAATAGGTGGGTGGACCAATGGTACAGAATAGAGGGTACAGAGACTAATCCACAAAGCTACAACTATCTTATATTTGATAAAGGAGCTAAAAGCATGCAATGGAGGAAGGATAGCATCTTCAACAAATGGTGTTGGGAAAACTGGAAATCCATATGCAACAAAATGAAACTGAATCCCCTCCTCTTGCCATGCACAAAAGTTAACTCAAAGTGGATCAAGGAGCTAGATATCAAATCAGAGACTCTGTGTCTGATAGAAAAAAAAAATTGACTCCGATCTACATATTGTGGGGTCGGGCTCCAAATTCCTTAATAGGACACCCATAGGACAAGAGTTAATAACAAGAATAAACAAATGGGACTTTCTTAAACTGTTTAATGTTAGTCTTTTCCTCATGTTCTTCCTCCCTGCTCTGTTCTTAGTTGCTCTCCTTATATCAAAGAAGACATTTGGCATTTGTTTTTTAAGGATTGGCTAGCTTCACTTAGCATAATCTCCTCTAATGCCATCCATTTCCCTGCAAATTCCATGATTTTTGTCGTTTTTTTTATTGCTGCGGCTTAATACTTCATTGTGTATAAATGCCACATTTTTTAATCCATTCATCTATTGAAGGGAATCTAGGTTGATTCCACAGTCTAGCTATTGTGGATTGTGCTGCTATGATCATTGATGGGGCAGTATCCCTATAGTATGCTCTTTTAAGGTCCTCAGGGAATAGTCCAAGGAGGGCAATAGCTAGGTCAAATGGTGGTTCCATTCCCAGCTTTCCCAGGAATCTCCATACTGCTTTCCATATTGGCCACACCAATTTGCAGTCCCACAAGCAATGTACAAGTGTACTTTTTTCCCCACATCCTCACCAGCACTTATTATTGTTTGACTTCATAATGTCTGCCAATCTTACTGGAGTGAGGTGGTATCTTAGGGTGGTTTTGATTTGCATTTCTCTGACTGCTAGAGATGGTGAGCATTTTTTCATGTACTTGTTGGTTGATTGTATGTCCTCCTCTGAGAAGTGTCTGTTCAGGTCCTTTGCCCATTTGTTGATTGGGTTATTTGTTATCTTATTGTTTAATTTTTTTTGAGTTCTTTGTATATTCTGGATATTAGGGCTCTATCTGAAGTGTGAGGAGTAAAAATTTGTTCCCATGATGTAGGTTCCCTATTTACCTCTCTTATTGTTTCTCTTGCTGAGAAAAAACTTTTTAGTTTAAGTAAGTCCCATTTGTTTATTCTTGTTATTAACTCTTGTGCTATGGGTGTCCTATTAAGGAATTTGGAGCCTGACCCCACAATATGTAGATCAGAGCCAACTTTTTCTTCCATCAGGTGCAGAGTCTCTGATTTGATATCAAGCTCTTTGATCCATTTTGAGTTAACTTTTGTGCATGGCGAGAGAAAGGGATTCAGTTTCATTTTGTTGCATATGGATTTCTAGTTTTCCCAACACCATTTGTTGAAGATGGTATCCTTCCTCCATTGCATGCTTTTAGCCCCTTTATCAAATATAAGAAAGTTGTAATTATGTGGATTGGTCTCTGTGTCCTCTATTGTGTACCAATGGTCCACCTGCCTGTTTTGGTACCAATACCATGCTGTTTTGGTTACTATTGCTCTGTAGTACAGTTTGAAATCTCGTATTGCTATACCTCCAGATTCACACTTCCTGCTTAGAATTGCTTTTGCTATTCTGGGTCTTTTGTTTTTCCATATGAATTTCATGATTGCTTTATCTATTTCTACAAGAAATGCCATTGGGATTTTGATTGGCATTGCATTGAACCTATAGAGAACTTTGGGTAAGATCGCCATTTTGATGATGTTGGTTCTGCCTATCCATGAACAGGATACATTTTTCCATCTTCTAAGATCTCCTTCTATTTTTCTCTTTAGGGTTCTGTAGTTTTCATTGTATAAATCTTTCACCTCTTTTGTTAGGTTGATTCCCAAGTATTTTATTTTATTTTTTTTTTTTTGAGGATACTGTGAATGGGGTGGTTTTCCTCATTTCCATTTCAGAAGTTGTGTTGCTGATATACAGGAATGTCTTTGATTTATGTGTGTTGATTTTATATCCTGCCACTTTGCTGAATTTATTTATTAGTTCTAGTAGTTTCTTTGTAGACCCTTTTAGATCTTCTAGGTATAGAATCATGTTGTTTGCAAATTGTGATATTTTAAGTTCTTCTTTTCCTATTTTTATGCCTTTAATTTCTTTTGTCTGTCTAATTGCTCTGGCTAGTATTTCAAGAACTAAATTGAATAGAAGTGGTGAGACAGGGCATCCCTGTCTTGTTCCAGATTTTAGAGGGAATACCTTCAGTTTTTCTCCATTTAGAATGATGCTAGCCTGAGGCTTAGCATATATAGCTTTTACAATGTTGAGGTAAGTTCCTGTTATCTCTAGTTTTTCTAGTGTTTTGAACATAAAGGGATGCTGTACTTTGTCAAATGCTTTCTCTGCATCTATCGATATGATCATATGGTTCTTATCTTTAAGTCTATTGATGTGGTGAATAACATTTATTGATTTCCATATATTGAACCATCTTTGCATCCCATGGATTAATCCTACTTGATCATGGTGCACAATTTTTTTGATATGCTTTTGTATTCGATTTGCCAGGATTTTATTGAGAATTTTTGCATCTAAGTTCATCAGAGATATTGGTCTGTAGTTTTCTTTCTTTGAAGTGTCTTTGTCTGGTTTCGGGATCAGGGTGATGTTGGCTTCATAGAATGAATTTGGAAGAGCTCCTTCTTTTTCTATTTCTTGAAATAGCTTGAAAAGTATTGGTATTAATTCTTCTTTGAAGGTTTGTAAAACTCCGCTGTATACCCATCCGGTCCAGGGCTTTTCTTGGTTGGTAGTCTTTTGATGGCTTCTTCTATTTCTTCCTTTGTTATTGGACTGTTTAAATTGTGAGTGTCTTCCTGACTCAATCTGGGCAGATCATATGACTTAAGAAATTTATCGATATCTTCACTATCTTGTATTTTATTAGAATATAGGGTTTCAAAATACTTTCTAATTATCTTCTGTATTTCTGTAGCGTCTGTTGTGATATTGCCTTTTTCATCCCCTATGTTAGTAATTTGAGTTTTCTCTCTTCTTCTCTTCATTAGCATGGCTAAGGGTCTGTCGATCTCATTTATTTTTTCAAAGAACCAACTTTTAGTGTTATCAATTTTTTCAATGGATTTTTTTTGTTTCAATTTCGTTGATTTCCACTCTGATTTTAATTATTTCTTGTCTTCTGCTACATTTGCTGTTGTTTTGCTCTTCCTTTTCTAGGGTTTTGAGAGGTAGTGTGAGTTCATTTATTTGTTGGTTTTTTCTTTTTTTGAGGAATGACCTCCAGGCGATGAATTTCCCTCTTAAAACTGCTTTCATTGTGTCCCATCGATTCCGGTATGTTGTGTCTGTATTGTCGTTTATCTCTAAGAATTTTTTGATTTCCTCCTTTATGTCTTCTGTAACCCATTGATCATTCAGTAACATATTGTTTATTTTCCAAGTGATACAGGATTTTTCCTTCCTTCTTTTATCATTGATTTCCAGGTTCATTCCATTATGATCAGATATGGTGCATGGTATTATCGCCACACCTTTATATTTACTAAGAGTTGCCCTATGGCATAATATATGATCTATCTTTGAGTAAGATCCATGTGCTGCTGAGAAGAACGTGTATCCACTTGATGATGGTTGATATATTCTATATATGTCGGTTAAGTCTAGGGTATTGATTGTGTTATTGAGTTTTATAGTTTCTTTATTCAGCTTTTGTCTGGAGGATCTGTCTAATGGCGAGAGCGGTGTGTTGAAGCCACCCATAATTATTGTGTTGTGGTCTATTTGACTCTTGAACTTGAGGAGAGTTTGTTTTATGAACATTGCTACACCATTGTTTGGTGCATACAAATTGATAATTGGTATATCTTGTTGGTGGATGGTTCCTTTTAACAGTATATAGTGTCCTTCTTTATCCCTTTTGATTAACTTAGGTTTGAAGTTGATTTTATTCGATATGAGTATGGCCACTCCTGCTTGCTTCTGAGGGCCATGTGAGTGGTATGATTTTTCCCAACCTTTCACCTTCAGTCTATGTATGTCTTTTCCTATCATATGAGTCTCCTGAAGGCAGCATATTGTTGGATTTGTTTTCTTAATCCAGGTAACTAGCCTATGTCTCTTCATTGGTGAATTTAAGCCATTAACATTTAAGGTTACAATTCAAATATGGTTTGTACTTCCAGTCATGTTTATTTATTTATTTATTTTAGTTTGGCTAGTTTTTCCTCTTTGGTTATTTTTCTCCCTCTTTACTGAGATACCTCCCACTGTTGGTTTTGGGTGCTATTTTTCAATTCCTCTTCTTATAGTATTTTGCTCAAAATGCTTTGCAGTTCTGGTTTTCTGGCTGTGAATTCTTTTAGCTTTTGTTTATCATGAAATATTTTAATTTCATTGTCAAATCTGAAGCTTAATTTTGCTGGATACAGTATTCTTGGTTGGAATCCATTATTTTTCAGCGTTTGAAATACATTGTTCCAGGATCTTCTCGCTTTCAAAGTCTGTGATGAAAAATAAGCCGTTAACCTAATTGGTTTACCCCTGAATGTAATCTGCCTCCTTTCTCTCGTAGCATTTAATATTCTCTCCTTGTTCTGTATGTTGGATATCTTCATAATTATGTGTCTTGGAGTTGGTCTATTATGGTTTTGAATGTTTGGGGTGCTATAAGCTTCCAGGATTTGGCAATCCATTCCATCTTTCATCTCTGGGAAGTTTTCTAGGATTATTTCATTTAATAGGTTGTCCATTCCTTTGGTTTGGCCCTCTATACCTTATTCTATCCCAATGACTCTCAAGTTTGGTTTTTTTATGACATCCCATATCTCTTGGATAGATTGCTCATGAGTTTTAAGCATCCTTTCTGTGTTGACTATATTCTTTTCAAATTGATAAACTTTGTCTTTGTTATCTGATGTTCTAACTTCTACTTGATCTAGTCTATTTGTGATATTCTCGTTTGAGTTTTTAATTTGGTTTATGGTTTCCTGCATTTCTAGGATTACTGTTTGATTTTTTTTTTAATCTCTATCTCCTGGTAGAGCTCGTTCTTTGCCATTTGGATTTGTTTATTTATTTCGTTTTCAAAATATACTTTCAATTCTTGGACTTGCTGTCTCATGTCTTCTCTAATATTCCGTTCCATCTGAGTTAGGTATGCTTTGAGGTCTTTCTCTGTCCATTTTTCTGATGCCTCTAGGTCCTCCTGTAGATTTAAGTTGTCCTGCATTGTTTGTAATCCTTTTTTCCCTTGTTTTTTCATGTTGTTCATGTTATTTTACAGCTCTGTTTGACTGCTGTGTTTTTGCTTTCTCCTATAAATTTGTTTTGGCTTTGTATATCTCTGTTGTCTCTCCTTTGTGGTGGGAGACTATGCCTAGAGATGTTGGGCTTTATTGTACTTTAAAGCTGATTCATTCAATTTATAAAAGGCTTCTGGATTCTGTATGCATATAGTGATTTGTTGTTTGTTCTTAGGACTTTATGTTTAGGTTAGGTGCTATGAAAGTATAAGGGTTAGTATGTCTTGACTACTTTAGAAGATTGCTCTACTGAAGGGGGATACTAACAGTCAATTGGATCTGGGTGTTGGTAGTAGCTAGGTATTTAGGAGCCCTATAGACAGCCTCAAAACATTCACCTATTTGCATTTAGACAATTACACATAATGGAGGACATAATGCTTGGGATGAAAGTTGGGGGGTAGGGGAAGGAAGGTGCTCTTAAAAAGAAAGAAGGAGAGGGAGATAGATAGAATAGAGGAGAATGGAATTAACAATAAAACTTGAAAAGGGAAAGAAAGAAGGAAAAGGGGAGAGAAAAAATAAAATAAAATAAGAAATAAAATTAGGTCTTAGAGTTCCATTTTCTTCTCTTCCAGTAGGCGGAGCTGTGCCCTCCGAGCTGAGCTTCTGCCCTCTATGTGTCGACAGCAATCCCTGTAAGGCAGCTCCTGGGAGTCTCTCAATCCTGTTAGTCCAGAGCTGTTTCACTTCTCCGGCCCTTCCTCCCCTTCCTCCTGCCAGCCAGCCAGGTCCTGCTCACCTGAGGTGGTTCCCCAAGGATCTGGTTACACGTTCAGCCCCACCGCATCCCCTATTTCCTGAACGACTGAGCACTCTCTCTGTCATTCATCTAAGCCCCAGTGCTGTGGAGCTGTGATCTGGGAGCCAATAGTTTAATTTTTCTGGACCCTTTTGGTGGGCATGCCCTCGGAAACTGGCAGCTAAGACCTTGGGTGTTGCCACTGATGATAAGGGGAGTTGGGGATCGAGAATCCCCTCTGCTTCCCTCAGCCCCTACAATAACAACTACTCCGCTGGTGGTAGGAGGAGTTGGGGGTCAGGAGTGCCCTCTGTTTCCCTCCGCCCCTACCCTCATGCCCTCTCCGTTGGCGTTTGGGGAGTTGGGGGTGGGCAGTCTTCTCTGCTTCCCTCCGCCCCTACAGTCACACCCACGCCACTGGCGGTAGGGGAAGTTGGGGGTTGGGAGTCCCTTGGCCCTTACGGTCATGCCCATGGAGAGATTTTTGAAGTTTCCCTGTTGTTTGTTTCTGGTGGGGGTGGGAGTCACACACCTGCTAAAGTGGATTCCGCTGGGAAGGAATCTTGTTGGCCGAACTCTGGTGATGTCACCTCTCTGCCATGGCGGGCCCCAGGCTCCTTGCTGGAGTGTCCGAAGGGAGGGGTGGGACTGGCTTGTCTCTGGTCTGACTCAATCTCTGGTTTTAGTTCCCGGTTCCCTATTTCATAAAGGCTTGGTTAGAGTCCCTTCACGTCTGCTGTTGAGCCAGGCAGGCGGGGCCGTTCACAGATCCCGGCCGGTGGGGGCCATTCGAAGGTTCCCTGCAATGGGCGGACGGCGGCCGTTCGGCGGCGGCCAGCGGGACTGGACGTCTGCACCACGTGGCCGAGATTAACTCATCAGGGGCAAACTTTCACCTCCAATAAACTTACTAATTCCCGGCAGGTGTCCTTTCAGGGGAATTTTGCTAGAAGTTTCTCAGCAAGAAGAATCTAGGCATATTAATGCATCTCTCTGATCCCGTTAATGTGAGGTACTGAAGGTGCTGCCTCCCTGCCGGCCGCCATGTTGGGTCCCCATATGTTACATTTTTTGTAGTTGTCTCACAGTTCTTGAATATTCTGTTTTCTTTTCTTTATTTTTTTTCTCATTGTTTTTCAGTTTTGGAGGTTTCTATTGTCTTATTCTCAAGTTCAGAAATTCTGTTGCAGGGCAAGTGCCTGCCACAGAGCTGGGGCAGCCCCATCAGTCCTTTGTCATGAATTCTTGTTATGGCACCAGGAAGATTTCATACATGTTACTCAGAATAGCAGATATTAGATTATGGGGTGGGGGAGAGAATGGGTCTTCTCAGAGAGGAGAAGGATGATGTAACTCTTCTGCCCTCTAGTTTTACTAGGGGTCCTAGGGAAATTTCCAAAGAGTCCCACCAAGGTCTACCTCTTGACTTTTGACTGACAGCAGATGACAAGAGACTTTCAAGTCCCCATTTCACATGAAAAATATCCAAGGAACCGCTAGGTCTATTTGGCCCATATTGACCAGTTCTAACTGGAACCTGTTCTGACAGATATTATGGTTGGGTAAATTATCCTTATCTCTCCAAGGTCTGAACTCTAGTCTGTGTCAGGACCACAAAATTCTCCTCTTTTAGGGTAACTTGTGCTCTTCTTCTTATCATTTCAGGACTGCATTTCTCCTTCAGATAACAGGTAATTTGCTAAGGAATGTAACATATCCTGTCAACTAAAGCCAGGTCGACTGCAGGTACATTGCTTTGTAAAAGAAAGTATGTGTGAGTTACCACAGTGGGTCCATTTTATAGAATTGTTCAAATAACATGTTCCCACTGCTTATGTCGTTTGTTCCTTGTCACTTTCCTCAGTGATGTCCACTCTACTACCGAGACCATTGAAGGCATTCTCCATTTTTGTCATTTGTCAGTGTTTTTGTTCTCTAACATTTCATTTTGATTCTTTCTTGGAACTTTCTTCTCCCTGTTTACATTGTCCCTCTGTTCTTGTGTGCTGCCACCTTTTTTTCATCAAAGCCCTTCCCATATTAATCCCAGGTTTTCAAACACTCCTGGCCTACACAAAGATTCGATAAATATTGGAAGTGATGCATATACTGATTTCCTCACATACCCATAAATATGTATAAAAATTACTATGTGTCAATTTTTTTTTAAAAAATTCCTGAGCTAATAATCCTAAACCTTCTCACCATATCCGACTGTGGATCTGATGCTTGCTTGTTCAGTATCTTCGAGCTGGGATTCTTGTCATTTAATATGCTTTATGACTTCTTATTGAACACTAGACATGACGTAGGAGGAACTAGGATGAAGAGTCAGTCCTCTGGTGATGCAGTGGACACAGTGGACAGAAGTTTTCTCTGGTCCTGTGGTCAGAGCTCCACTCTGGGTGAGCTTGTGTCCCTGGACTGTGAACTTCACCAGGGCTTCTCAGTTATTTTCCATTTTAGGTGGGACCAGGTGGCTGGAGGGGGCTAGAGTTTCAGATTTCTCTTCTCTTAGATCAGCTATGCTCTGATAAAACCCCAGAAGTTTAGGCTCTGATAAAATAATTTCTCCTAAGGGCAGAATTTGTCAAGAAAAGAATGCTCTGCTATATTTCAAAACTATTCCCTTTCTCCTCCTCCTGCCAAGCATAGGGGCATTTTTTTTCTTCAGTATTTACTGGAAGAGCCTGTTTGTGCTTCTGGAAGTAAAACTCACGAATGTGTGAGATCCCTGGTGACTGGGTGGTCTTAACTCCCAGACCTGTCCACACTGAGTCTCTGGCACTTTGTCAATTACAGTTTGGGTTTCCTACCCAGAACTCATCTCTCATGGAGGTTTCTGCTCATGGTTTCTGATCCAATAAGGTGTAATTCTCTGTATCTGCCTGTCTAACTCTTCATTTTTAGGGACTTCAGTTTTCCCAGGACTCATTTCTTCAAAAGATCTAATAGGAGTTATTGAGTTTTCAATTTGTTTAGCTTTTTATTTGTTCTTAGGATAGCACAGTGACTTCTAAGTTCCTTATGTGGGGAACTGGAAACTGAGGCTCCTACTGAAATCATTTCTTAGAAACACATTTTTATAAGGGCTAAGTCATAACATTCAAGGTTATCTTTCTAGTTTAGGACTTCAAAGACAGTGCCCAGAATTCCAAATATGTATTCAATAAGCATTTATTGAGTCCCTATGAAGTTGCATACTGGGGATCTGCGCTTGCATTAGCTCCTGGGCATTTAACAGATGGAGAAATAATCTCCAAGTTCAAGGCATTCCAGGGAGGCAAGATAGAAGGATAAAATTACTATTTGAACAAGAAAAAGTTGTTCCAAACCTTACCTGAGCAAAAACATACTTAGAGTGATAAAATTCATGATATCCTTTTGGAAGAAAACTTTACAGCTGAATGATTAATCCTTAAATAATTTTCCTAAAATTTTAGAAACTGAAAATTTATTCTGGGAAATTAAGTGATCTGCTACCCAGATAACTGTCAGTTAGGAGGTTAGTAATCTCTGAACAAACTTGCTTTCCTTTTGTATCTGTTTCAATAATAATTATCTAACCATTAATTTTAATTATAAAATTTTCTACCAAGAAATAATCTTTAGGTCGGTTTACTTTCTCTTAGGACTTTTCCTTGAAGCAAGGTTGTGACAAAATTTTGACACATAGGTAAATTGGCTGAAAGGCCTTCTTAAACATGGCAATAGAAGTCACTAAGTGAGTTGGTACAGGATAAAACAAAGATGTGCGGGGTACATCTGAATTTCAGATGTATAAACTGGTGGGATGGAGTGGGAAAGAAATTCCTCCAGAAGGGACACTGGGATTAAATACAGATTTTCCTCCACTGGTGAAGGAGTAACCCCCCCCCCCCCCCATAAACCCATAGTAAGTTGAAAATGCTTTGAGCTAACCTCAAGGACATCATAGCTTAGCCTAGCACAGCTAAATATGCACTTTTAACAGCCTACTTTTGGACAAAATCACCTAACACAAAGCCTATTTTATAACAAGCCTGGCATATCTCAGGTCATTCATTGGATGCCTGTTGAAAAATGGTGGTCACACAGTACACTGTAGATTGAGCAGGAGCTGTTTACCCTCATGGCCCACATGGCTGAACAAGCTGTGGCTCCCTGCTGCTGCCCAGCATTGAAAAAGAGTATGGTACCACATATGGTTAGTGTGGGAAAAGATCAAAATTCAGGATTCAAAGTATGGTTTCTACTAAATGTGTATTGCCTTCACCACTGTGAAGTTGAAAAGTTGAAAGTCAAACCATCATAAAGGGCTGTCTGTATCACAGAATGAGTACAGAAGAGTCCAGCAGGAGACCAGGTGGTGGGAACCAGAGAATAGAAACCAGAAGCCATGTAGAAGACAAGTAATGATGTCCACCTAGCAGGACTGCAGCTGCCCCTGTCCCTGTTCCTGGGGCTGAGAACTTCCCTATTCTCCAGCAGTGCACTCCCACCACCTGCAGCTGCTTCTCCACCTGAGGGCTTTCCCCAGAAGGCAGAGGACTACTCTTCCCTCCCCTGGGGAAAGATGGTAAATGGCAGGAGAGGAAGCCACTCAGCCCCACTGTGTGTCCGGGCTGCCTTTCCAGTGTCACTTCCCCTATTAGTGGTTTCTGTGCTTTCCAAATGAAGTGCTTGCACTCAGTCCTAGCCATACAGTCTGCTCTGGGAAACCCAGATTGAACAGCTTGTTTATCACAACTAATGGAGCAACAAAAGAAACTCAGTGTATGCAGAAGAAAAAGAAAGGTTGGGTCAGAGTATGGAGGGCCTTATTTGTCAGATTTACCACATAAAAAAATATACAATGCCCAGTAAAATTTTAATTTCAAATAAACAACTTTTTTTGTATAAGTATTACCTATATGATATTTGGGATTTATGTAGACTGAAAATTGTTTATCTGGAATTTAAATTTAACTGGGCATCCTGCATTTTATCTGGCAACTCTGTGAGACCTAGCAAGGATTCAGGACAACTCTGCAGTCTTCCTTGGCTCCAGTTTAGAGGATGGATTTGAGTCATGCTGGGAAGACCCCCAAGGAGATGCTGACATTTTCCAAAAGAATGCTAAGCTGGGGTAGGCATCAGTGTGGGAGAAGTGACTTGAGGACATAAAGGCATTTGGGAAGCTATATGCATTTCTCAGACTCAGTGTTAGGGTGACAGAATTATTTCACTGGATAGAATGTAAAGTGGCTTCCAAAAATGATTTGAAAATGTCCTGAAAATGCCCTGTGACTGTTTAGGAAAAGACACAAAGTTAGTAGTGAAGGGCCTCCAATTCCCACCTCTATGATGTGCTCCTGACCATCCAGTGAAGCACCCTTCTGCAGGCCCAAACATCTAACCCACCGAATCAGGCTGCAGAGTCATGGTGGGCCTGGGCTGCTCTGGTGATGTGTTAGAAGGCTTCAGTTGAGCCCTTTCCATAGACAGGCCTCTGAACAGAGCCTCTGGGAAGAGCAGCCAGGACCTTTGATGGATCACCAGCTCTTGCACGGTGTTTTAGTCAGCTTTCTCACGGCTGCAACTAAAAGATGCAACCAGAACAATTGTAGAGAAGGAAAAGTTTTATTTGGGAGCTTATAGTTTCAGAGATCTCAATCCATAGATAGCAGGCTCCATTCCTCAGGGTTCAAGGTGAGGCAGAACATCATGGTGGAAGAGTATGGTGGAGAGAAGCCGCTCACATGATTATCAGAAAGCAGAGAGAGAGAATCCACTTGCCAAATACTAATATATACCCCAAAGCCATGCCCCCAATGCCCACCTCCTCCAGCCACACTCCACCTGCCTTCAGCTACCACTCTATTAATCCCTATCAGGGGATTAATTCACTGATGGGGTTAAGATTCTCACAACCCAATCATTTCCCATTTGAACCCTCTTGCATTATCTCACATGTGAGCTTTTTGGGGACACCTCATCTCCAAACCATAGCACATGGCAAGGGCACTGAGACAAAGAAAATTCTCTTATAGCTCATTTCCCCTCTCTTTTTTCCTTTTTGAACCTTGCCCTATTAGATAACCCCCAGGTGTGAGACCCAGTTCTACAGAACAGTGTCCCCCAAATCCAACCTCATCATGGAGGCAAGCTCGGAGCATGTTTGGATCGCATGGCCTTTTCTGTGTAAAGAGTTCTTCAATTTCATTTGTACTTTCATGAAGGAAATTCTACTCCCATAGGAATCCACTTCAAAAACATTAGATTAAAAAAGAAAGAAGAAAAATGAAACCCATTATACCAAGGGTGGATTTTCTGTTTTGTTCTTTCTTCAATTTGCAAAATGCATTCCAAAGACCATTAGGGAACATAATTTGAATTGCTTCACTCTAAAGTTTAAGTGCTGAAAGGGGAGGAAAAGTGCACCAAAATAAAAGCAGGCCTTCTTTCACTTTCTAACACCTGAATTTGATTGTAACTTTCACTTTTGAAGCTATATAGAGCTTTTCTCCTAAACTCAATTATAAATACTTATGTCAGACTGTAGAAGGAAACATACATGAGCAGTTATCTAAAAGTCACATATGTTCTACCTGCATTCACACGCGTACTATCTGCATTCACATGCCCACGTGGGCACAACAGGGAATTTGTGCAAACCAAGCTGTGCACCAATGTTCAGCAACCCTGAAGGAGGTGAGCTGACACTCCAGGGTCTAGGGTCTACTCTATGCCAAGGAACATTTGGTTATCCACACACAGTGAATATTTAATTTTCCATAATAATCACACAGGCTGGGTATTCCTCTTCCCACTTTACAATGGTAGAAACTGAGGCTCAGAAGGGTTAAGTAACTTTCTCAAGTTTGCATCATCAATAAGCGACTGTTACAGGATAAATTGTATTCTCCCAAAATCCATATTTTGAAGTACCAACCCTGGTAACTCAGAAGGTAGTAGTATTAAAGTAAAATCTTTAGAGTAGACCTTAATTCAGTCTGATTGGTTCCCTTATAAGAAGGGAGAGGGACCCCTGTACGCAGAGGAAGACCAAGCAAGAACATAGGGAGAAGGAGGCTGTCCATATGCAAGAAGTGAGACCTCAGAGCAGACCAAACCTGCTGACACCTTGATCTTAGACTTTGAGCATCCAGGATTTTGAGAAAACAAGTTTACATTGTTTATGCAACCCAGCCTGTGTCACTTTGTTATAGTGAGCCCTGCAAAGTAACTACAGTGACCAAACCAAGATTTTCTTTTGGTTGGTGGGTCTCCTGAAATCATGTTTCTCCCACCAGAGAATCAGGTCTGGGAGTAAATAATTTTAAGAGAAAATTAATTATATTTCACAGCCAATACCCCAAGGAAAGCTGAGATTCAGCTCAGGCTACCATGATATTCCAGATGACCAACATAGTGGTAGTGGTAGGCATGCTGTGGGGAAGGCCCCGTAGGAGAAGGATCTTAATAGGAACAACTAAAACCCAGAAGTGCAGAGAGTAGCATTTTTCTTCTAGGTAATAGTTTACTAGAGTCAGTCCCTGGACTATGACCAAGTCTCAGAAGCAGGATCCTGTCTCCTTCACAGACCCTAGCAAAAAGGAGTGGAAAAAGTGTGATGTGGGATTCCAGATTCTCTTCCAAAACAACCCCTTTCCAGCCAGCTTCCTATAAATGTCCCTGAAGACTTGATAGTTAAAAAGATCAGGCTCTTTTCTAGGCTAGCATGATTGCTGGGGTGCAGCGGGGCAGGGTGGGGCCGAATACAGGCCTAGCTCAGGAACCCTGCAAGCTCCCCAGCCAGAATATTAAAGGGAGAAGGTTCCTCTTCTTCCCACAATGCTCTTTTCCATCTTAAAAATTTCAATTCCTCCAAAGAGAGGAAGTAAACAGTTTTCTATGGGATCCAGTTTGCTTAGTGCTACTTTGAATGAATAAGATAAATTCCAAATAAAAGCAGCCGCACTCTGGCTTCCCAAGGCAGAGGATGAGGTTTCCTCCACCCACTGGCTCCCCACCACCACCTCCACTCTCCCAGGCAGGGTTCTCAGCCCTGGGTCCTCTGGCCTGGGTGGACTGCCAGCTGCACTCATAAATCCCTCTCTTATAATTCCCACTTGTCCAATCACTTACCAAATGTCCAACATTATTCTCATTGTCTTTCCACACTGATACACGTGGTAGGCAAGCTCTCCACAGCTGAGCTCTTAAGGCAGGGATTCTTTTTGCACAGGACTCAGGGAAGTTTTGAGATATTAGGCTTCCAGGAAATTGGAATACTAAACAGAATTGAGGAAAGCCCCGAGGCAGGGATTTAGCAGCAGGGAGGGCCCCAGCATTCAACAGACAGTGAGGCCCAGGATTTTCTAAATACTGCACCAGCACTGTCCCCTCACTGGCAAGATGAAAGCTCCTAACACCCTTATTCTGTCCTTCCAGGGTCAGATACAACCTCTAAGTGATGGCCTCAGTGCCTCTACTGAGTGGCTCTGGGGTGTAAAATGCTTGCCCTGGTTAATATGATGGCTGAGGATGCTCTCATTGCCATAAAAGTCCAGCCACACAGGGAGAAGTGGACTCTCTGGAAATGACCCTCAAGTAGTGAGTGACTGAGACCATACCCCTGAAATTGCTGTGAATAATGAAGAGTGTAACACTGATGTACTACGTGGAGACTGAAGAGCATTCTTCTCCTACAATCATTATACAGTTATCCACTGTAGAGCGTTGATTAGTCCATAGTCCACCTCTCTCTCTCTCTCTCTCACACACACACACACACACACACACACACGCACGCACGTGTGCGCGCGCGCGCACACACACACACACTCCTTAGAGTTGGAGTTAGCACTTAGCACCTGCTTCTTCAAGTACAGAGCTGCACTGGCCCATTGGTCACCTTGTAGGTAAATTATATAAAACAACAACAAAAAAAGAATGTTTTTTTCTTTCCCAGATAAGCTGCCTGCTCTGTTGTTGGGGATTAAATCATCTTGTCAGAGTCAAGTGGGAGTTTTGGATCAACTTCCATTTGCATGGAGAACTTGACAATGAAATGAACCTGAAATCAAAGCAAGGCCATCCCCCTGCAGAATCTTTGGGCTCTGCTATCTGTAGTGCAGGGCTTCTTTCTGCTCTTTGCACCCCTGATAATTTTGGACATATTCCAATTAGTCTGACCTATATGTTAATGCAGGAAGGCTGGGGTGGCTCTCACTGACAGCAGGCAGGCTTTGTGTGTAGGAACTGATAGTTGCCTTGGTCAGAACCTACTCATAATTCATATAATCATATACTTTGCATATTCAATATTTTCTCAAATAATTTTCTGTATTTCAGCTGCTTGTGCTTTCAAAGATGCCAGACAGAACCAGAGAATCCATAAATATTAGAGTAACAATGATCAGCCAGATGGCGTCTGTACCAGTCTCACCTTATAAGGGAAACTCTACTGCTGAGTCTCTAAAAAGTATCAACTGCCCCTTCTTCAAAGCCTATAGTGTCAGGAAGCTCACTGCATTGCAGAAGAAACTATTCTATTTTATAAAGGTCTAAACAAGGATATTTTTGTTTCTTTTTCTTTTGTTTTTGACACTGAGCTAAAATCTCTTCTCTAGCATATAGGGTAACCTGTTAGCTCCACCATACTGCATAGAATCAGTGAGTCTCTGATGAGCCCTTGCCCCAGGAGAATGGTTCTCAAAGTGCCTCTCGGGGTCTGCAACCTACTCCCTGAATCCACCCATCCTCCCTGGAAAAAGCTGTTCCAATTTCATCCCTTTTCACATTGAGATCCTGTGAGTTTTCATTTCCAGAGTGAACTCTTGTGTTCCATTCAAAGGGGCCCCTGCCTAATACTGTAAAGCACACAGAGAACACATTCTGGCCAGGTTCAGTCTATGACATGCAATGGGAACCCACTCCTGAGGAATCCTGAGGTGGTGAGCTAAACCAGTCTATTCCTATGAACTCATTTGCATAAATTAAAACAAGGGAAAGAAAACAGTGTAAGGGGCTTTAGAGCCTGTTCTTTGTTGGGAAGTTTTGCATGTTTCAGACTGTAAATCTCTCAGAAAGTTAAGGAGTCTGGCCTCTCATGGCCCTAAATGAGAAAAGAAAAGTTGTAGATGAAGTCCTCATTGTTAGTTCCCCTAATAAGTTGGAAAGAGAGAGCTGGCCTCAGTGGGGAGGAAGAGTGACCACAGAACTTAGATGACCATAAATGACCCCTTTTAGAGTCTCTCCTAAGACGCAGTTTGTTCAGATCCTTGAAATATTTGAGGAGGCAAGGCCTCACTTGTCAGAGCTGAGAAATCATTATATAAATCTACTACCTCATGTTTTCTTAAGTAGAAAATTAAGCAAGTTTGTTCAAAAACTTGACTGATGACTATCTTGGCATTTTGAATATTTTATTCACTATTCTGTAAAAAGAATCTGTTAATTTATTTGAGGCCTGCCAGAGAGAAGAGAGTCATCCCTAATCTTTTAGTCAAATATTTCCCTACAACATTCTAGAAGGGGAAGAAGTAAAAGCAGGGTAGAGTAGGAGGGGGAGAAAAGGAAGGAGGAGGAGGTGGTAGCTGAGAGAAGGGGAGGGTGGGTAGAACATGAAGGGAGGGAAAATTTCCAGCTCTTTGAATCTACCAAACCAAACTTCTTCAGTTGCCTGATCAGCCTGAGTGTTTTTTATTAATATAGATCTGTGTAGATAATAAGAAAAAATAGCATCAATCATATATCTACCTCTTCTGTAAGGTTTCATGATGCCTAGTCCATTCTGGGACTTTGATGTCCTTCGGAGGGGTCTTTCTAGGACTTGTGACCTTTCACTGTGGAATTCCTGAGAGGGAAATAAGGCTGGGCCTGCTCCTCATGTGTCTTTAGCCAGCCTTCAAAGCTGTTTCCACCTCTTTTTCATGAACCTTTATCTGAACTCAAGTCTCTTGGCACCACTTGACTCAGAATCTAATAGGGATTCTGCTACTAGGTTATTACTACCCTAATAATCAGCCTGGTCCCTTCTGGGCCAGACCTCCCTGGATCCCTTCTAGGCCAGACCTCCGTGGATTCCCCTGATATGATAAAAAGAGATGCTGCTTCCCTGTCTCAGGTTGAGACTTGTGGACATGACTGTCAGCCCTTCTTAGACCAGGGGTTCAAGATGCATGCATATTGTGGACTGAATGGATTCCCCCAAATCCATGTGTTGAACCCAGCCCCCATGTGACTGCATTTGGAGATAATAATGCCTTTATGGAATTAAGGCAAAAGAAGGTGATATGATTAGGGGCCTGATCCAATAGAATTAATACTTATAAGAAAAGTCACTAGAATTGTCCTGCTCTCTCTCCATCACGTGAGGACATAGGCAGAAAGTGACTGTCTGTAAGCTAGGAAGAGAGCCTCCACAGAGATGAAGCCCTGTCAGGTCTGATCTTAGACTCTTCAGACTCTGGAACTATGAGAAAATAAATTTCTGTTAGTCTAAGTCTGTGATTATTTTGTTATGGCAGCCTAAGCTAAGACAACAGATGAATAAAACAAGCTTATCTCACAGTCTTCCAAGGAAAACATAAAACATTATAACACAAGCTTAAACTGGTATATCATTGGATAATTTATGAAGGATACTTTTCATATCCATTATTAAATTAGGACCTAAGAGCAGGTCAAAGTGGTTCATCAAAATACTAATTCTACAAAACGGTCAGAAAAAGGGCTTTAGCATGGTGCCGAGGTCACGCTAAGAAAGAATGGCTAGATCCATCAGTAATGCCCGCCACCAGCGTAGGAGGTGTTGATGAATCTGGTGTTCCTGAGGCTACTCCAACCCTGAGGACAAAGTACAGTCCTCATGGATGAAAAAAAAAATTATTCCACTTTGAAAAAAAAAATATATATATATATATATATACACACTCACACACACACACTACAAACCAGGTTGGCCCCAAATGATTTTTTTCCCCTTAGAATTCTTTTTTGAGTCCCTTCTTGTGTTTTTTTCTGACTTCTCATTTTTTTCTGTTGGTGTGAAAAGTTAGGGCCTTAAAACTAAATTCTAAAAGAAATACCTTACATGAAACTTTATATAGGAGATAATGAGTGAGGAACAAAGTCTTCAAGATTTTACAGTGAATGCTGAAGCAAATTTCATAAAGAACTGATAAGAAGGAGAAAAACAGTTTTTCAAAAACATTCCTAGCAACTATTCAATGCTGGTAGAACAATTGTGCACATAATCAGAGAGTATACAACTTTGATTATAGTGGATTACACCAAGAGCCATAATAATACAACTGTAATTACATGTCAGCAGTTAGGCCTCAAATTCTTTTTTTAGAAAATAACCACTACAAGTTTTACCGGAATAGATCCAAGATAACAAGAGACACAAGGAGTCCAGAAGGAACCTCTGTGACTGTGGAAGTGGCATTAGGCCCTTTCTCACTCTTCCATCTTTAATCTCCTCGAAAATAAATCCTTATTGTTCTGGACAGTAAACTGCAAAGCATGCTCAGCTTTAACTTGATTTTTTCTTTTTTACCATTCAATCCTGCATTAACTAGATGTGTGCTTTCAAAATAGACACATATTTAAATCATTTGATGTATTAAATGGCTTATAGAACACTAATTTGACAATATTAAAAGGCACTTCACATAATTGCTTTTCTTACCTAAAACTTACAAAATGCCACTTTTATTTACCAAAAACAAAGAAAGCTTTGTTTATTGATATGGAAGCAAGAAATGTGTAAAGGAGATCATTCTAGAATAAAATTAGAAAATGTTTTAATTTCTCAGGTTGAATTTTAAGTTGTGATTCTGGAATCCAATGCTTTTCCCCACTAACTTAAAAAAGTGATTTTCCTGAAGGTCTTACCTGAGCCTTCCTTTACCTGGGTGCTGTGAGCCAGATGGTCCCTATTCCTTTTATTTAGGGCCTGGAGTAAAGCTCCTTTGTAAAATAAATAATTCAACTGAACTTCCAACATGGTTCTTTGTGAAGTCAGGGTAGTAACTAAATTATAGAAGGTATACAGGAAATTTAGCAAGTATGTGTGTCCCTAGAAAAAGCACTTGAAGTTACAAAAAAGTAAGACAGGAACACACAAACTCATTGTTATCCAGAGATAAGTTTGTCTTCAACAAAAATTTGAAAAAAGTATCTCTATCCTGATTTCATAAAGTACTTATCTCCAAATGAACAACTGTTTACTCAAATATTTTTTTGAAAACAGAGCTCAAAGGACATAAGTGAAAATTAATATGCTATAAAAATATACAAGAATCTCAGCTACAACTTTTTTTTTTAAGTAGAATAGAATAGAATAGGACTGACAATACTCCATTGATATCAAAAGTTAATTTTTTGTCACAAGGTACTGGACAGAAAGTAACAACATCTTAGCTTCACATAGTGCTTTAGTGCCCCCAGTTCCGTCCTGTTGGTGACCCAGGTGTCATCTGGACCTCTGGCCTGTGGGATCAGGGAGGAGAGACTGACCTCTGTTCTGTGAACACTGTGCAAAACTTCCTCAAATTTCCCCCAAGTACAAGGGGAGAGGACAAGAATATCCTCTAATGGGTTCATTTGGGCCTCCAAAGTCCCTCTGCCTCCTTCTGGTGTCAGCTCAAACTCCAAACATCTCCCTTCCACCAATAAGCTCTGTTCAAAGAAATCAGATGAAGCTCTACAGGCCTTTCCAGGCTAATTGAAAACTTGGAAAGGGCTCACATTGCAGCACACAGGTAACTCAGATGAATGTTAGTTATCTTTGTTCTTTTCCTGTCCTTTGAGCTCTGGGTCACTGAGCATATGCCCTGGGCCTTCTCCCCATGGACACACCTGCCCATACCCCAGGCCGGTCCAGCTTCCCTGCCTTCCTCCCTTCTTATCCTTCTTTGGGAATAAATTTCTTTCCCATCTCCAGAGTCACATATTCAACAAGATCTTCATCGATGTACCATATATGCCTGAATGTCTTTTCCAAAAGGGAAAATTCCCTTTAAAAAGTTTTTGTTCAGCTTAAATATATAAATGGGTATTATAGATTAAATAATCAAGTGTCTCACAAGACTGAGTTTATCAACTGAATCCCACAATCCCACATGGAGGCATATATCATACAGGAATACATACACATTTCCCTTTCTCAGGGTTCACGAAAGTTCACCACATTTGACTTGGGTGTTTTGCCCTCAATAGAGCCATTGTTGAGTCATATCATATAGTCTGCTAAAATACCTCAAGTTCCTTTCTTTGTAACTAGTCTGAAGTACAGCATTTTTAATTCACTCAGGCTGGTTTTATAGAAATTGTATCTTCTGACATAACAAACACTTGTTATTTATGTTCCCAATAATATACCCACTTAATTACTGATTTTTAAAGCAACCTTTGAGCCTTATTTACAATGGCATTCAATACTTGCGACTGAGAGGCTGTCCTAGGGAATAATGACTATAGCTGGGTGAAATTTCTGCCCTCCTTTTTGTAATCCATTTTTTTTGGTGACCTTTATAAACAACTGAAATTAACAATGGAGCTGTTCTAGGTAACTTCCTAAAATCTTCCCCAGACAGCTTTTTGTTTTTCAACATGAAACTATTAAAAGAATGTCTTACAACATGAGACTCTTAGGTTGTTCTCTTTTGGATGGAAGGTATAAATGATTTTGGGGAAAACCCCCCAAACTCTCACTTTATGTTCTAGCATACAGGCAAATGTCTCTTAACTTTCTCCAGAGAGAGAATTGTGGCACCAAGTGTTAAGACTTTCCTTATTACACCTATATAATTTACAGTCAGCCTTCTGTATCCACAGTACTGCATTCATACATACAGCCAACCACAGAGCAAAATATTAGGGGAAAAGATTGTGTCTGTACTGAAAATACACAGTATGGACACATTTCCCCCAATTTTATTTTAGTTAATTTTTTTTTCTTATTTCACCTATTTAATTTCCAGTCAGCCCTCTGCATCCACAGATAGTGCATCCACAGACTGAACCAACCAAGGATCAAAACCGAAAATATGCATGATAGACACATTTTTCCCAAACATTTTTGCCAGATTCTGGGTTCAGGCCAACTTTTTAACCTTGAAAAATGCCCAGGACTTTGCTTTGTACTTCATTCAGTAAACAGTACATTATAACAACTATTTAGGTAGCATTTATGTTTTGCTAGATATTATAAACAATAATGACTAAAAGCACCTGGGAGGATGTGCATGGATTATGAAACAATTTTATAGAAGGGACTTGAGCATCTTTGGACTATGGTATCCATAGATAGGGAGGTGAGGGGGTCCTAGAGCCAAATCCCCATGGATACTAAGACAAATATCAACCCGGTATTACAGATGAAAAAACTGAGGTTCAAAGAAATGAAATGATTTGCCTGAGCATCGCATCATGATGAAATTGAGTCCAGCCAAGGGATTTTCTTTAGAACAAAGCATAGTAAGCTGATTAATGACTGAGATTAAAGGAACTGCTTTTCTAGCATCTGGCTTTGCTATATCCAAAATAAATGCAATTCTAAGTATTCCTTCTTTACAAAGTCCCTTGGAATGCTTGCTAAATCCTTACCCTTTTACCTGTGATAGGGTCATTTATTCACAAGCCCAAGGATTTATATACTCAATTTCTCTCAATAGGTTGTGTTTATATTTTTTAAAAATTTGTGTCTGTGTTAAAATAAGAATTAGCCCATTTTGATATTTGCTTGTTTTCAGAACAAAAATAAATGTACCATTCCAAAGACTATCCAAGGCAGTGTTTGTTCCCGCTACTGTATTGATGTGCAGAGTTTTATTCTCCAGTCTTGGGGACTGTCCTCCAGGACAACAGTGAGAGATAATACCTGCCCTTCCCATTCAAGTGGTCCAGGAGTAAGGTGGGGCTTGGAAGGAGCAGGGCTTGGGCGAAGGCCTGTGAATGCTATGAGTGAGAGGGCCACATGTATGGGGAAAGAGACCAATTTTAAAACAGCTGCTCCATGTATGAGACATAGAGAAGAGAGCTGTGAATGGAGCTGTGGGGACTCTGCTGGATGAGGCACTAGGTGAAGCTGACTCTGCCACCCCGTTAGGAAAATGCAAAGCAAATGTCCAGGCTGATCTTGAAGACTGAGGTGTTGCTTTCCATAAAGGTCCCTTTTGGGGTAAGAGAGAGTACAGAAGAGATGGCCAAACTAAGTTTGTTAAGTGGAGTCTGGCTGGAGCTCATTGAACTGCCAGATTCTGGGTTCAGGCCAACGTTTTAACCTTGAAAAATGCCCGGGGACTTTGCTTTCTACTTCATTCAGCGATGATAAGACCTGATCGAGGATCAGTTCCTAAAGTGAATCTGAGCAGGAAGAAGACACCCAAATGCCAACCTGTTCACGCATAACAAGAGCTGTCTCACAGACTGGGATGTGTTACAGCCATCCTGAACCCAAGCATCAGAGAAGCTACTTCACTAGTTCACCTTAAGAAACCACCATCGAAGAAACAAGCAAGGACCCAGACCTGTTTAATCAGACAGCACAGGAGCCCATGTGAGACCAAATCAGGAGAAGCCCTCTTGCTGAGATGGATCAGCAGAAACCCTAACTCACACTTCAGAGTAAGAATGGTCTTGATTTAAAAAGAAAAGAAAATCCAAAAATAAAACGAAACTTTAAATGTTCATTGGTTATACTTCCTGCATCCACAGCTACACGGGGCTCATCTGAGGTGACAGCCAGTTGTTAAGGAAGTGCTCCTTGAGAGAGCAGCAATCTTATTTTCTTTATTTCCTGCACTTTATTGAAGACTGCACTGTAGGTTCCAGAGAAAACACTATCATTCCTTCCAAAATAGCATAACTATAACTTCTGTATGGGGTGCTGTGCAGACTCTACTCCTTTTAAAAAATAATTCTTCCCTAAATTTTTCTCCTTCTTACCTAATTTTTAAGATATCTAAGAAACCTAGATAAACATAAAGATATAAATTTTATGTCTTTTTTCCCCCAAAATTTAAAATGACAGTCTTGAGGGTTCAAGCTTTGGGCACCAAGATTAGTGAAAAATGGGTCTATGGAAGTGATATTGTCTTCATTTGCTTCCTTTCAACATTTTTAGATTCAGTGGTAAATCTCCCCCAATCTGTTCTTTGTTGTTAAGTCCAAATAGAATTCTAACATATCAAGTACCTTGTAGGTCTTTAAAATTTTGTTTTTATTTTTGCTTTATAGTAAAACTAAGAAACAAAGGAAACTGTGGGCATACATTCCAGAAGGCTTGTACTTCCTGAGATGATCCTGGATCACAGCAATTATTAAGTCTAGTGTGTGGAGGCGGAGGAACAGGTCTGGGAAACATTCACTCTGCTTATTTGTGAATTGGGCCTGTTTCCATGGCATTCCAAGGTTTAAATAATGAATAGAGCCTGTCTCTACCTATTCTTATTAATTATTCATTCACAAATATTTACTGAGCATCTCTACTCTCTGTCAAGCACCATATTAGGTACTAGCCATACAATATAGAACAATGAAGTTTGCTAGAGTCAGTGTCTACAAATCAGCAAACTTTTTTTTTGACATTTAACATTAGTTTACTGAAAGCTACATGATAATCAAGACACAGAGTAGAAAGAAGACAACTAAATTAGACTATACTCTGAATGTGAATTAACCAGATACAGTTTTTATTTTTAGTTATAAATTCTTTTTTTGACAGAGAGAGAGAATTTTTTAATATTTATTTTTCAGTTTTTGGTGGACACAACATTTTTATTTTATTTTTATGTGGTCTGAGGATCAGCGCCCCGCACATGCCAGGCAAGCATGTTACCACTTGAGCCACATCCCCAGCCCAGTTATAAATTCTTTTAATGTCATTACTGAGTTTACTTTTTATAAATGCACTTTTTATTAGAAAATATAAATTAATATTTTTATCACTGCCTGATCAATGCTGGGATTTTTAGAAATTTTCTAACCGCATAGGATTTATTAGCATTTATTAGGTCCTGAGCACCAAGTTAAACATTCTGGAGAAAAGGAGCAACAGTCACTGCCCCCAGGGAACTTTTTATACTCTTGGGATGATAACATAATTAATAAGAGCTAGAGAACAGGATGTAAGCAATGACCAACTAAATATGGGAGATCAAATACTCATATTTCCTTTTGAGAAAAATATAAATCCTTATTGAAAAATAGTGGAAATAGAGAGACATGCTTATCATTGATGAGAAAAAGCCAATTCTCCCAAAATTGCTATATGACTTCAAAGCAATCCCTATCAAAATTCTGACAGGCTTTGTTTTTGTTGAATTTTTCAGCTTTACTGAGGTATAATTGACAAATACACATTGTATATATGTTTAAGGTATACAGCTTGATACATTGATATGTGTGTATGTTGTGAAACGTTCAGCATAATCAGGCCAATCAATTTATCAATCCCCTCACATAGTTACTATTTCTCCCCTCCCCTCCCCAACTTCCTTCCTTTTTGTAGTAAAAACACTTAACATCTGCTCTCTGGCAAATTTCAGGTATACAATATAGTATTGCTAACTAGTCACCATGTCACACATTAGATCTCCAGAGCTCTTTAATTTTGCAAATTAAAACGTTGTACCCTTTGGCCAATATCTCCCCATTCTCCCCTCCTCAAGGCCTCCTGGCATCCTCTATTATACTCTTTCTGCTTCTAGGAGTTTGGCAATTTTAGATTCCAAATGTATGTCACATAACATAACATTTGTCTTTCTGTGTCTGGCTTACTTCACTTAGCATAATGTCCTCCAGGTCCATCCATGTTGTCACAAATGACAGAATTTCCTCCATTATTAAGGCTGAAAAATACCCCGTATTTTCTTTATCCATTTAACTACAGAGGGAAAATGATCTGTTTGCAGATGACATGATCATATGTAGAAAAGCCTAAAGATTTAGTAACAACAAAATAATATTGGAGGTAATAAATGAATTCAGTAATGTCAAAGGAGACAATTCACAGGGTGAAGAGATAGCCTGAAGAATGCAATCCATGTATCAATGGAGGCTAAATACCCCAAATACACAAGGAACTAAAAAGCTCAGTGGCAATAAATAAATAAATACATAAAATAAATTTCCTCATACTGAATTGGGAAATAAAGAAATGGACAAAAGATGCTAATAGACATTTCTCAAAATAATATGTACAGACAGGTGTATAAAAAGTGCTCAAAATCAATAATCATCAGGGAAATTCAAATTAAAATCATGAGATATCACCTCACATTTTAGAATGGCTATTACAAATATATAACAGATAATGACAACTGGTTAGGATGTGGAGAAAAGAGAATCTTTATACAGTCAGTGGGAATGCAAATCAGTATAACTGTATGGAAAATAGTGTGGAGGTCTCTCAAAAGTTAAAAATTGGTGAACAAACTTTTAAAATACTGCAATGCTATTAGAAGATGCTATCCTGCATGTGTACACTCATGAAATGTATTTTATTTGTAGATTATATATACATGGACTCCTATACTAACATCCTGTACATTATAGGAATTCATAAAAAATAGTCATTTTAATGGGTGAAATTATGAAAAATTATCATAAATGTTCTCATATTTTCTTCCCACATTCCACTGGATCTATTTGCATAGCAATTAAAGTGTGCACTCCATTCAGATCACTGAATCTGTTGACCAATGTTTAATGCATTGGACCTTGATATTTTTAAATAATTTTTTATATGTAGATGGACACAATACCTCTATTTTATTTATTTAGTTTTATGTGGTGGGGAGGATTGAACCCAGTGCCTCAAATGTTCTAGACAGGCACTCTACCACTGAGTCACAACCCCCGCCCTGGACCTTGATATTTAAATAGTGAATTTGTGATGTGAAAGCATGTTCATTCACTTACCTATATTACAAATGAATAAACCTCTTCTAAAATATAATTTAAGAATTCCATATCAATGTAGAAAAACAACAGGAACAAATATATTTTTCTTCAAACATCTACAATTTTCCAGGAACAAACTTGTTATGATTTTAGATTGGAAACTGAAATAGTTTTTGGCATGCAATTAGTAAACAAACTTGGAATACTAAGGAGGATATAAATGTTTCATCTCCTAGTTCTGGCTCTTTACCTTTGTAAATATGAATTAATTTGACGACATGCCAATATGCATACATTGTATCATTAGATAGTATGGATTATGCAGTTGACAAAATAGAAAATTAATTGCTATTCTTTAATTTTTCATTAAAAATACTGGAGGTGTTATTGTTTATTGTTGTAATTCATCTTGTTGCCACAGTATCAATCTTTAAAAACTTTTTGGAAGATGAATGAAAAGAATTAACAAAAGACCTATTAGCTAAGGATGTGTTAGGTAAAGGAAATATCCTAACATATTTAAGGATCCTAGAATCTTATAAAAATATACATATAATTGTAAATAAATGTATATGTGCATATGTTTGTATCCGTAAACCATAGGGTTTGGAAAAATAAAAAATAAACTACAAAGGAAATTCCCTTAGTAGAAAAGCAAATCTTCAAGATTAAGGATGAAAAAATGTTTGAGCTCAAAAGGGAGAGAACAACTTAAGAAACCTCTATGTGGTCATTCCCCAGAGTCATCCAAAATCTCTGTTTAGATCTAATGCAGAAGAAGAATACTTTAAATTAAAAAAATATCCCAAGTGGAAATTATCAGTGGGACTATGACAAAGGGGCATTTTTGAGATCTTTTGATAAAAGCACTGAACTCCCCATCTTTAGGAATGGAGAAAAACAGTTGGTTGGGTCTTTGATGTTTATGTTATGAACATAGCTCCAATCAGAAGGGATGAACATTTCTGTCAAGAATTTTCAGCAAAGAATCCTATCTGTGAATGGAAGGTAGACACTATAAATGGTTAGTATTGCTGAACATTTTTGACTAGTGAGAAGAATTTTTGTCAATGCTAACCCAGGATTTTCTTTCTGGACCTTCTTTGGAGGGCCTTATCTTTTTCCTACTTCCTTTCCTCGAACCCTGCTATTTTCCCTTTTAATCCACCAAAACTTCTTCAGGAAAGGACTCACTCAGTTTATTCACAATGAGGCATAAATAGTCACTAAGATGACTGTATTTTGTCTCAGGGGGGCATTACATTTAGGACAAAGGAATAGATCTATGAAGGTAAGATTTCAACCGTCAATCCACAGCACAGGGAGACATTTTTGGCAAGTCTTCCAGCTACCACATTTCCATAGCCCTGACTTGTTACTATGTGTACAGCTACTACTGGACAAACAGGTAAGGGTGTCGCATGAGTAGGTTTCATGAAAGCACTTTGGGATATTTAAATCAAAACAAAATTGTAACTTGGGAAAATAATGATTACTGGACTACTAAAACTTTCTCACTAACTGCCTTTATTTGATTTTTACATAGCATTAAATATTACCTTGGTTTTATCTAGTCTCATAACATTTCTGTGTTTCTAGAAAGAATTGTTTGGACCTGGAGGTGTTTCAGTGTCAAGATGTTAGGTGTTCTTGGTTCGCAGACATTGTAAAGTCATAGTAGTTGAATTGCACGAGTCAGCTTCAGAATACACTTATCATGGACATGGATGGCAACTTCCAATCAGCTACTGCTCTCCCCCAATGATCTCTTTAGGTATCGATTAGCAATTGCCTCTCATCCATCACTTGATTCCTTTGTTCAGGCAGAAGGGTCTGTGTTCTGAAATGAGTTTGTCTTCCTGACCACAGTTAATTAGTCCAGAGGCCAAGTAGGGCCAACAACATCTCCCTGGGTTTTTTTTTTTTTTTTTTTTAATTCAGCTTGACTGATGCTGGAGTATACAAGCCAGAACTGTGTCAGGGACTGAACTTGCTATAAGGACAGATGTAAGCCCAGAGAAGGAATCATGGTGTTCAAAAAGCAGCTATTCCAGTTGTTCTGGGACCTCATTGTGGTTTTACCAGACTGAGGATTTGGTGTTGGGTCTCAGTATCCAATCAGTCACTGATGTTATCAATGATTTGAACTAGATTTCTGTCAAATGAAATGCTTCTCATAACAAGATTCCAGGACCCAGTACAGAAACATCTAAGGCACTGATCCATATGAATATTCCCAGGTCTCATCTCAGACTTGGTGAATAAGAACCTCTGGAATTCTGCAGATGAACCTAAGTATAGCTATTAGCACTTACTAACTGAGAGGAGGGAGAGCCCTCAGGACAGGGAACTTATAAACAACAGCAGAACGGGAGCAGGAGTACCTTAGGAACAATGTTGGCTTGTCCTGTGTTTGAGCCCAGAATGTCTTTATCATGGAGCCAGATTTGGGTATATTTTTCCCAAATATACCCAAAGGGAAGGGGAAGAGGAGCTCATGGGAAGACGATGTTCAGACCAAGGAATGACCTGTCAATAAATGGAATATCTGGTTTTCTTTTTGGCAGTGAATTTAACTCTAAAAATATTTAGATAAGATTTAGGTAGCAAATGCCTCCCCCCCCCCCAAGAATTATACTATCATTTCCTTAGGTTTTTAGTAAAAGATTCCATTATTGTAACTATATGGCTAAAATTATAATAATGGAATCTCTTACTAAAAACCTAAAGAAATGATAAGCTGCCTTCACACAGATGGCCCAATGAGTATAGCAAATATTGACAAAATGATGGCTGTTAGAAGTGCTTTTCTACAAATACCATTGACTATTTCTGTACCTCTATTTGAACAAATATTAATTGGAAAGCATATTTAATTCTCCATGTGCTCAGAAAATTAATAACAACATATTCATAAAACAGTCATTTTGGAGAAAATACCTTAAAGAAAACTTGGAGAATGAATAAAAATCAGATAACTGATTGGGTTAGAAAGAATATTGGGACAATAAATCAAAGAAAATTACTGGACACCCTCAAGACCCTTCTAATGGCTCAAATCTGTCCTACAAATGTTGAAAGAAGGGGCTCTCTAGAACATCAATTTTAATACCTAGCACAACATTTAGGGGGGAAAGTGCTTCACTCCGTGTATGTGAAGCATTATTGTCCAGCCTGCTTTGTCATTTGGTATGGCCATGTGACATACGAGTAGAAGTAATTCTCATCACTTCTAGGCTCTGACCTTAAAACATTGGGAATGCTCTTCTCAAATTCTCTTCCCTCCTTTTCTCTAGACTAAAGTGTAAACATGACTGACACCAGCTTCAACCTTCTCAGAAAGGAGGTTGCCCTAGTGACAGTGGAGAAATAAGGCAGAGGATTATTTGTCTCTGGATCTCCTGGAACAAAGCTGCCCTATCAGCCTTGGATGGTCAAGTTAAACTATAATGTTAGAAAAAAAGGAACTACTATCTTATTTTAGAACTAGTATAATTTTTTTGTCTGTTAAAATAGCTTAATACTTATTATTAAATAAAGCAACTCAAAAGTAAAATGATTAACTAATATAATTGGAAAGCCTAGGAGCTCAGGGGACTTCAGGACTGGTTTGATCAAAGACTCATTGCTTTCCAAGTCTCTGCCTTCTGTGTTAGCCTTGTGTTCTGGCTGGCTTTCCTATGGTGGAACAACCATGAACAAATCACTTAGGTCAGGGCAGGAGAAAAATATCTACTTTAGGCCTGAGCTTCCTGTCCTATGTAGAGTTAGGGGTGTATGAAGTACCTGTGTGTACCAAAATGAAATTTCATGGAAGTTACTAACAAAAGCTAAATAGATGTTGTGGTGAGAACACCATAATATTTATTGCATGTTGTCTTACAGTTCCACTACAATGGTAACTTTTTTTTAAAGGAAAAGAAAAATTCTCCCAGGTCTATCCTTCTCTTTGACCTCGGGCCTTTTGAAAACAACCTGTGCCTTATAGACTATGAGGTAATTTTTGTTACTTCCTTATTAGGATGGTGCCAGGCATATACAAGCCATATAAGATTTGCTTAACTGAATTCTTTTGAGTTTAAAAAGAATAATTAACAGAAAAGAGATACCATACTTAGGCAAAATTTCAGGTGTAAAAATTTTAACTTAAATTTTAATATAGGATATTGGGAGGATTAGATCAGACTAAATGTCTTTGGAAGAAAATTAGATTTGTGTGTGTGTGTGTGTGTGTGAGAGAGAGAGAGAGAGAGAGAGAGAGAGAGAGAGAGAGAGGGAGGGAGGGAGGGAGAGAGGGAGGGAGAGAAATTTAAAAACATATTCAAGAAAAGACACTGAAATGGCTGGGCTTTCATTCAGGAAGCTTTTGCTAGAGCAGGAAATTGAGGGTGGGTGGGGTTAGGGCTGACCTCCAACAGCATTAGGTAGTGTGGGACACAAAATGACAGGATTAGAGTCCAAATCATCACTACTTATGAATGAACACACTGTCATCTACACTGGGAGAAAAGCAGGCTCTTATATTGAGAAATACTGTGTTAGCAAAGGTGAAGGGGTTGCAGGCAGGAAAGACTGAGCCACAGGTCAGTGGGAGCCTGGAATTGGTCTGTGGAGCCAATGCTGTTTCTTTCGTGCTCCTCAGTCAGGCCTGGTGAGGGCTCTCTGAAGTTGCCCTTGCTTGTGTCTCACACAGGGCAGCATCATGCATTCACTTGATTGTTTGAGTCCTGGTCAGAGTTGACCTCCTGACTGAGAATATGGCACCTGTCAGTGAGCTGCTGGAGGGGGGCTGTGGCTTTCTGCTCCCTGCTGGTGGTCTAGAAAGCCAGCAGGGCCACACTGAGAAGCAGTCAGAAGTTTATGTAGAGCCACAGTCTACACATAATGTGTACTACATATAATATTCATGTTTGTACTTATAATTATGCTTATAATTCTTTTGTAATTATATTTTTCTATTGGGGTTCCTGTAAAGAAAGCTGGGCTGCCTTCTCCTGTGAGAAGTGTGTCTGCAGTTTGTTCCTTTGTTAGTCTCTGTTCTGATATTAAGGGAACAGAGTCCGGTTGTCTCTAGCAGGGACCCAGTTAGAAGAACTACAAAGTTCTGTGTTGGGGAGCAGACTCTGCGGGCAGCACCTAAAGAATGCTGACTTGAGGAGCTCACTCCATTCAAATTCTGCTTCTCTTCTCAGAAGCAATTGGGGAAGCAGGAACCTGCACCCTGCAGAGTGTGATGATCATCACTGCAGCCTCTGAAGTCAACCTGGTCTGCACAGATATGTTGCAGAAAATCAGACCTCGTGGGTTTTCCTCAGAGACCCTCAGTTCAGGCCTACAAAGTTCCATTCAAGCAAAAGTATTTGTCCTTGTGGTTATACTCTTGGTGCTGCAGTCAAAGGGAACATTTTTTAAAAATACATTCTATTTTACCTTTTCTTTATCCGCCAAGCTAACAATAGGGAAGGGTTGTGAAGATCCAGATTCTAATTGCAGGCTGGCTCCAAACATACCCCTTAAGGGGAGAGCATATTCAAGCAAGGTGTTGGGAGAGGAAAGCAAGCCAGCATCACAGCTTCTTGAGGAAAAGGGTTTCTGTCTAATCTGTACTTCCGGCCCTTTAACAATGGCCTCAGATAATGTCATAAATTTTATTTTTGTGAAAAATTTATTCATTCAGAAAAATCCATGTTGTTTCTAATTAAACTGTAGGCAAAGGGTAAATAAAATCCAGTAGCTACTAATAACTCCTACGGCGTTAGAATATATTTTTAAAATTGCTTTAATAAAGTATTGCCAGGTGCCCCAAAGTAAGCATCTGTTATTTTTATTAAATACATAATTAGTCTGTTTTATATTAACATATCCCAAACTAGTCCCCAAATAGTAATTGTCCCTTTCTAAAAATAAAATTAAAAAAAAAAACTGTTAAAAATCTGTCTTCTGCAAGTTGATCTCAGAAGGTGGGAGGAGAACGGTGGTAGAGAAGCAAAGTAGGCAGAGCAGGGGAGGGAGGAGGGAGGGCCACTCAGTGGGAGCTGAGTGACAGTTAGAGGGGGTAAGAAGTGTGGTGTGCTGAGGCACAGTAGGGTGACTGTGGAGAACAATGATGTGTGGTGCATTTAAAAAACCAGAAGAAAGGATTTTAAAGGTTTTCATCATAAAGAAATGATCAGTGTTTGAGAAGACAGATGTGTTGACTTGATTTGAACATTGAACAATGTATACATGCAACAAAACATTGCATGGTACCCTTTGCTGAGAAGTTTTTGTGTTTCCATTAAAAATAAATTGACAAATATATAGTGATAGAAGTCAGGCTAATGATGGTGAGAAGAATTGTCAAGGAAGGGGAGAAGAGAAGTTCCTTTCACCAGGATGGAAATGCCTGTGTCCTGATCTGGTGATGGTCACAGAGGTTTATTTAAAAGTAAAAAAATCATTAAACTTTACTATTAAGATTTGTATATTTTACCCTGCTTAAAATAGAAACTGGTGCCTAAACAACTACTGTGTGTATATATGCATATATGTGGTTAGTGTATGTGTACATATATACCCATATGCATATATTTACTAAGTATCTATTAAAAATTGGGTTCTGTGTAAGATATTAGGAACACAAAGATGATTGCATAGTCTCCTGCCCTAAAGGGTTATAACCTAGTGAGTGTTGAATTAGATAAGTAAATCACTGACTGTAAACACTAGCATTAAATGCTATAAAAAGAAAACATAAGGGAATAGTAACTGGACAATGGATTAGGAATGCTTCCAAGTGTTGATACCTGAGATCGACATTGGACAGGCTAGGAAGTATTTATTGTCAACCACTACTGGTGTCCTGACTTGAGGGGTCCTAATACTTGTTGTTAGGCAAAAACTGATTTTGGCCCTTCAATAGATGAATGAATAAAAAAAATGTGGCATTTATACACAATGGAGTATTACTCTTCACTAAAAAATGACAAAGTCATGGCATTTGCAGGGAAATGGATGGCATTAGAGCAGATTATGCTAAGTGAAGCTAGCCAATCCCTAAAAAACAAATGCCAAATGTCTTCTTTGATATAAGGAGAGCAACTAAGAACAGAGCAGGGAGGAAGAGCATGAGAAGAAGATTAACATTAAACAGGGAGGAGAGGTGGGAGGGAAAGGGTGAGAGAAGGGAAATTGCATGGAAATGGAAGGAGACCCTCATTGTTATACAAAATTACATACAAGAGGAAGTGAGGGGAAAGGGAAAAAAAACAAGGGAGAGAAATGAATTACAGTAGATGGGGTAGGGAGAAGATGGGAGGGGAGGGGAGGGGGGATGATAGAGGATAGGAAAGGCAACAGAATACAACATACACTAGTATGGCAGTATGTAAAAACGTGGATGTGTAACCGATGTGATTCTGCAATCTGTATACGGGGTAAAAATGAGAGTTCATAACCCACTTGAATCAAATGTATGAAATATGATATGTCAAGAGCTATGTAATGTTTTGAACAACTAATAATAAAATTTTTTTAAAAAAGCTGTATACACAGACACTTTGAGGAATGTCTTGTTAATTGTTTTTTTCCTTCCAAATCTTTTTAAAGACAAAAATTTTAAGTAACAAAGTTTCAAATCAACTAAACACATCAAAAATATTTGAGGGCTGGGAATGTAGCTTAGTGGTAGATTGCTTGCTCATGTGAGACTCTGGGTTCAATCCCCAGTGCTGAAAAAAAAGAAAAAAACTTAAAAAATAAAATTTGAGTGAAATAGTAATAAGTTTGCTAGTGATCAAGAACAAACATCTTATGCCAGGAAATCGTAAAGTTACATGGAATGTTAATAAATCATATTAAGGCTTAGTTTTCATGGTTAAATAGACTTGGAAATATTTAGTGGAGAAGGTTTGGTAAGTTACAGCAAACCTCAGAGCCTTTAATTAACTTCTGTGCTTTGTGATATTTTAAGAGTAGGCTGTATGTCCAAACATAGGAGTTGTGTTCCTAGAGGCACACTTTTGGAAATGCCAAAACACATGTAGTTCACTGTTTCAAATAGTTTTGAAATAATTATTTTCAAGAACATACCTTTGTAGACACATAGCTAGTAAAACCAGTAACCTCACTAATTGCCATTAAGAAAAGATGAAAAAAAATGATCATGCTTGAATTCTATTGTATCATTTCTAAATTGTATCCTGGGCAATTTACTACCTAAAAATTCAGAGAAAATTTAAAATTTCTCTAGAGTACCAGTTAAGGTGTTATCAAACATGAACAGACATTATACAACTTGTTTTTAGAGCCCTAATACCATGCAGTGAGATGAGAAAACAAATTTGCACCCCAAATCTTAGTTTTTGGAAAGTATTAAGGTTTCCCTTAGAAATAATCACCTCCATGGTAGGAGTTGCCAGATGGCTTTTTTATGCTCATTTTCTAGAGAACAGCTTTAGGAACCCCTTATAAATTCTTTTCTTTTTCGGGTGTTTCTTGGAGTCTTCTGATAAAAAGGCTATTCTTTTCTGAGGGTGTTAACCTTAGTATATCCATCACATGTTTTTTAAATGGGTCTGAGCAGGAAGCTTGTCTTGCAAAGATAGATATAAAGAAGCAGTAAGCTTTACTTTGGAGAGAGGGGGGAAAATAGTGCACAGACTGAGATCCCTTTAGGAGGTGCTAGCCCAGGTCTGGCAGCCAGAAGAAGCATCTGAATTACCATCTCAAAGTTGGAGGAGTTTCTCTCTTTTGCCTTCTAATCTCTTGCTGGTATTACCCCCAAACCAGAGGCTGCTACAGTCTGTTTAGGTCGAGTCTCCCAGGAGACAGGAAGTAGAGCAAGGAAAGTAGGGAGGCATGACCGTCATGATTTTCAGAGCCAGTTAGATGGTGATAGATACCACTATTTAGAAATTTCTCCCTAATGTATGATGACAAATGTTTACTTATTACCCCAAGTAGAGTCTATCTGGTATCTTCGGTGTATTCAGACCCAAGTCAACATTACACAGTCCATGGTTGTTTTCTTTTGTAAAGAGAGTATTACTGGAATCCAGCTGTCCCTACAGTTGAGAAGTTTCATGAATGACCATGTGGCCTGAAAAGCATAAAATATTTACTATCTGGTCTTTGACAGAAAAAGTTTGTTTCTCCTTGTATTTAGACAAACCTTCCTTTTTGCCCCATTTTAATTTTCCAGAATGTTTTCAGAGTGTTCTAAAGTTTATATATTTTTGAAATGGATTTTCTCTGTGAAAAGATTCAGGTTATTTTACACTAAAAAAGCAAATTATAATTAAGTCTATAATAGCTAGGCTAGCACATGCAGCTGAAAAGGGAAAAATAAGTGTGTTTTGAAAATATCTTTTTATAAGACCATAAATATCTGGATGTTTCCCAAGACGTGGAACACTAACTGATTTGCTATATTTAGCCAGGTGCATTTTTATAAACACTAGAGGCGAAAATTAAGCATTAGAAGTAAAAATAATTTCATGTAACATTCTCTGTAAAAAAATAATTCTAGTTTAAAATATCAGTTTTCTTGATCTTTTGAAATGCATGAAGAAGTACAAGCAAGTTATAACTCTGTCAGAGATTCTAGATAATTTAAGGGATATTCTTATTTTCTCTGGTTACACAATCTCTGCATTTTCATTGTTTGAATGATAAAAAAATATCATTGTGTTTTTCAATAAGAGGCCTTAAAACTCAGAGTAAACAATGTATTTTTCAGTTATACAGGAGAGTATCAGTAAAGTAGGAGTATTCCATTGCAGTATTTAAATTAAAATAAAATGTGTTTCTTGATCTTTCAACATCAGGTCTCTTAATGGCAGAAAGACATTTGGTTAGAGATATGAGTGGAGTCAAATAGATTGTTCTGAAAGGACGGGGGCCTGGAGCCAGACTGGGGTTTGACTGCTTCAACTACTTTCAAGTTTGTCTAAGTTCCTACTCAATAAAGTGAGAATAATATTTTTTTTTTCTTAGAGATATGATATGTATAATGCCTGAAGAAATAAAATAATGACTCTTATTTATTGACTTGCTTCCCATGTGCCAGCCACTAAGCTGAGAGTGTCACATACCTTACATCATTTAATCCTCACAAAAGCCTTAACGGGTATCTACTATTATTATGTCTAATTCACAGGTGAGTAAATTTGAGTGTTAACTTCCAGTTTCCCAAATCTACCCTTACAATGGCAGCTACCAATCATCAAGTACCTCCTAAATGCTGTATGTATATATTTTTTGTTTGTATATATATTTTTTTCATTTAGTCCATAGTGCCAGAAGGGATGTTTTTATTATTTCCAGTTTACAAATGAAGAATTTCAGGTTTAGAGAATTAAATGGTATCTAAAGTCACAAAGCAAATAGGAGGCAGAGCTAGGGTCAGAATCCAGGAAGATAAAGGCATGGGGAACTTGCCTTTAACTTCTACCATACTGCCTCATCAAGGAGTAGCTGTTATTCTTACCACAGGTACCAATTCAAAAGAATAAAATCAGTGCACTAAAAACATACAGTTATGCATATGATTGAAAACTGACTGATATTTGTAATAAGGATTACAATTTTAAGCACAGTCTCTTGAGAATGTTCACCTTTGTACTGAATTGCATTGTAAATATGAGGACAACCTCTACTAGTAAAAATAGAGCTAAGCACTCTACACATGAATCCATTTCCATCAGGACAATTGTTAGAGGAATAAAATCTGAAATTTTATATTTCAATGTTATGTTCCTATCTGCATCAGTTACCTTAAATAGTGTGTGCTTCTGGGAGTTGACAAAACCTGTTATTATTAGCTCAAGCTCTGAAAAAGTAAGGTGAAATAATGCCTATGAAAGAATATCAGGCCAGATGTACTTCATGTCAAAAAAATGAGTTTTGAGTCCCTGTGTTCATACCACAGATCATCAGCCTGTTTCTATACCATAGATCATCAGCCTGAGCAACAGTTTGCCTGATTTTTTCCTTTGCCCAAATAGTCTCAATATTAAGGGATAAGTAGATAAGAATTTTTATCTGGATTGACTTTTCTTCCTCTTCTGATTTTAATATTTTCTTTGGCCATCAATCATTAAAATTAGGGATGGCTTCTAAAATTTCCATGAAGAAAATTACATATGCCAAGGAAAACTGCTGAAAACCTTTGGTTTTTATGACAACATTTGGACAAATTTTAAGGAAAATGCCTTCATACAACAAAAGACAGTGTTCAGATAAGATTAAATATCTGTTGATGATCGAACTCTAGGTAGGCACTTTGAAAAGTCTTCGGGAAGCTTAGGAACTAGTTTGTACTTAGCAATCTGGTTGGGAAAAGAAAATATTTGAAATGTGAATGCTAGTGACCAGCTTGTACTTAGCAATCTGGTTGGGAAAAGAAAATATTTGAAATGTGAATGCTAGTGACCAGCTTTTTCTATTTTGCACTTTCTTCATTCCATTCTTTCCATGCTCAAAAGGAACCATAATTGATAACTTCTTTGGGTCACCAACTCACTGGAGAATTTCTGAACTTGTGAGCACGCCACCTGGTGGTAGACACATGTTTGTCTGACATTTACAAAGGATTGATGGGAGCTTTTATGGGTCGTTAAGGAAAAGTATACTAAGGCTTTTACTTGCGTGATAAATTATTCAACTGATTTGCTCTGATAATTTTATTTTCCCAGCATTAAAGTCAGGTCTTATTCATTACTATCATGTAAATTTGTTTTAGTTGTGTAACAAGAAGAAAATAGCTTAGGAGAAATAAAGGTCTATTGCCTGAAATATTACAATCTTTCTCACACATGGTAGGGACCAAGAATTCAAAGCACAAGACCTGTGATGTAGTCCCCGATTCACAGGCTATGCTGAAAGTGTATTTTGTGCTTAACTTTGCTTTTTCCTACTCTTGGGTACAAGATTTGATAATTCAAAAACAGGTGCTGAAAGATTTAAATTCTAAATTCACATGGCAAATGTTTAGAACACAATAATTTATCTTATTTTTATTTTTGTTGTATTAAAATCTTCAAAAGGTAAAGTTCCTTTCATTCATAAAGATGATGGACTGTTTTTTGGTAGCTTTGGATAGCAGAAGATAGAAGAGATTAAATCACCATTTTGATACCAAATTGTTTGACATTTTTAATAAAATACTGATTTTTACAAAAGAATCTTAACTGTTCTCTCATCAGTAGAGTTGCCAGATAAAATACAGTATGTCCAGTTAAATCTGAATCACAGGTAAATAATAAAGTCATTCTTTAGTTATGCTCATATAATATTTGAGACATACATTTCCCAAAAGTTCTTTATTTAAATTTCAAATTTAATGGGGGAGTCTTTTTGGTTATTTTGTTTGTTTGCCAAATTT
Organism: Spermophilus citellus; assembly: GCF_964194105.1. NCBI lineage: Eukaryota > Metazoa > Chordata > Mammalia > Rodentia > Sciuridae > Spermophilus > Spermophilus citellus. The sequence goes on from NC_138188.1 coordinate 40,766,611, forward strand.
GGCAACCCATTAGTAGACTCTTCAAATGGTGTTCATGAGTTCAGTCAGCTATCAACACTCTTTACATTCATCCATTCACTCATTAATTCATTTAACAAGTATATATATATACTCCCTATACTGTTTTCAGCACTGGAAATAATTTTTGAGAAAAGAAATCTCTCACAAATAAGTGTCTTTCAATCTGACTGCCCATGTAATTTTCTGAGGAAATTCTTTTAAAAATGTTAATGGAGTCTCAGATCCAACTCTCAAAAAGTTTTGAATTAGGGCTGGAGATGTGGCTCAAGTGGTAGCGCGCTCGCCTGGCATGCCTGCGGCCTGGGTTCGATCCTCAGCACCACATACAAACAAAGATGTTGTGTGTGTCCCCGAAAACTAAAAAAAAAAATAACTATTAAAAAATTTCTCTCTCTCTCTCTCTCTCTCTCTTTAAAAAAAAGTTTTGAATTATGTGTTATAGAGTTCAGCCTAGTCATCAAACTTTTATAATTTTTCCAGGTGATTCTAATGTGTGGCCTAGGCTTCGAACCATTACTGTGGATGGAGACTAAATTCTGTTTTCTTCAGCCTTTGAAATGCCTGCATGTGCCACCAAGTATGCACAGTTTGATTCCCCCAGCATAACAAACACTGGCCCACAATTTTAACTGAATGAAAAATTTCCAAAGCAAAATGACGCATTAAGCTAGTATTACATGTGTTAAAATTATTTTACCTCAATTTTGAAGTGATGACTATTTAAATAAATGCATTAATCTATTCACTCAAAAGTGCTCATTTCTGTCTAAGCCCTGGGTACTGTGTTGGGTAGTGTCTCAGGCCTTGGGGATGGAGCCATGACAAAGCTCCTGTTCCTCTGGAAGGGACAAGATGGGGCACCATAATAATAGGGAAGATAGTACGAAAACAAAAAGTAATACTTGTGATGAAGAAAATAAATCAAGGAGTAAAAAGGAACTGAATGGTGGGGAGCCATGCAGCTTTAGATGGAACAATCAAAGACAGCTTCTGAGGGGACACCTGGTCAGATTCTTAAGAAAGGACTGAAGAACTGAAACACCCAAAGTTCTTTCTTCAAAGGCAAAAGAAACAGCAAGTGTAAAGGCCCCGAGGCTCAAACAAGTATGGTGTGTTCCTCATGAAGAATAGCGTGGCTAGGGGCAGTGGTAGGGGGACTGTGGTGTTGGACACAAGATGAAGGATATGCAGATCTTTAGGCTACGGTTAGGGCAGTGGGTCATATTCTAGATGGGTTGTGATTATAATTAACCATCCAAAAGTTTTGGGCTGTGGGGAAACAGATATGGTTTTACTCTAAAAATTGTGTTGTCACTCTGACATCCATCTGAAGACTGGACCATAGGGTAATGGTGAAGTAGAAGCAGAAGGGCATTTATATTATCACTCATTGTTCTTATAACACTGTCTCATCTTCTTGAGGTCTGCTTGCCAGTTTGATTCCATATTTGGCAGGGACACATTTAAATCATTGCAGTTCCTGTATCTTATGCTCTGCTGGCCTGAAGAATGGAGTGTAAAAGGATGGGATTCTTCTAAGAGGAGACACAATGCCACCACGTGAAAACAAAGGGGACTGAGCAGAAGCATTTACAAGCTAATGAATGCTAAAGATTTCTGGCAAAGCACCAGAAGGAAAGAGTTCCCTACAGGTTTGAGAGGGAGCAGAGACCTCCCAACACTTGAGTTTAGACTTCTAGGCTCCAGAGTTGTGGGACAGTAGATTTCAAGGTTATTTTTAAAGCCACCTGCTTTGTGGTACTTTATCAAGACAGCTCTAGGAAAACAACACAGCCACTATTTTGATAATTCTTCCAGATATAAACAGGCAACAGTACTTGTTTAAGAAGATGTTCTGTTTTCTAGGCACTATTAGATAAGGGGTTGTGTCTACTTTCACAGCATAAGGAGTAGCAGGAGGTACATATGAATCAGGCTTTGATGTCTTTAAGTGAAAAAAAGATTTATACTCTCCACAACAAAGCATCTCTCTTTCCTCTACTTTAAGAGAACAATCTGGTGATTCTAAATATGGAATCAAAGTGGCAAGCAGACCTCTAGAAGATGAGACAGTGTTACAAGAACAATGAGTGATAATATAATATCTAATGGTGTTCTTTCAAACCTGACCAGAGCCATAGGCCTAAAAGACAAGGCAGATCATTATGTTGCCCAAACTCCTAAAGCAATATTTGATTTGGGTTGAGACAGTACAGATACTCCATACAAATGGAGAAGGAGGCAGGGTGAATTTTAAATAGTCCCATAAGGAAACTCTTATAGGAGAATAATATCCATCATTTTGTCAACAGTGATTTGGTTAAGACTGACCTTTTAGAGCAGGTTACTTGCTTTGAAATATAAAGTATGGTGTTATTTTACAGCTCAAACCCATTTTAATACATCAACATAATTCAGTATTTTGTCACTAGTTGTTACTACTAGATAATCTGTGAAAAAAGCTATAAATGTCATAGCCACAAATTCTTTAACTCTTTAAGAGAAAAAAAAAAATAAAACCCTCTCCCTATTTTATGAGAAAGAAAATCATTACATGGCATCTGGGTTAATGAAACTATTTGTAAGTGATTTTAGGAGACAGTAACAAGTAAGACAGTAAACAGAAACAAATGATAGTAACAGACACAGTAACCAGGAGTCAGTAACACGTTTATAGTTAAAAGATCCAGAGGATGCAGATATTAGCTGGGGTTGTATCCAGCTGAATCAAACACCACTATCCCTATGTCAACAGGTAGTATATAACACAGGGAAAAAATGATGCAGACAAAGGGACAAATGGAGTGAAATTATTCTCATTAAATGGATGCTGATCTGAAAATATCCCCAGTTAGAAAGGCATTGATTCAGAACCTTCACTGTTGAAGAAAGTAGCTTAATAAAAAATGTTTCTCTACAGCATTTCCCAGGAATGCTTAATACTGTTCACCTGATGTTTAAGAATGCTGGGTCTATACCCCAGCAGTAGAACACTTGCCTCACACATGCAAGGCACTGGGTTCGATCCTCAGCACCACATAAAAATAAAGATGTTGTGTCCATCTACAACTAAAAAATAAATTTAAAAAAAAAGAATACTGGATAGATCAGGTTTGAGCTGACCTGCCTCCTGGAAAATAGGAAAACCATCCTTGAAGATGCTGCCTTCTTAGAGGTCTAAGCATAAGCTATCAACTAGATGTAGAGGAAAGAACACATTTGTTCAAGCCATATTCTATGGCCTTTTCAGGATTTTTTGGATCCTTTGCTTTTAGTTTGTCAAAAAATAAAGTGGAAAAATTGCATGAGACATTTTATTGCCAGGCCTAGAAGTGGATACATCACTTTCACCACATTACTGGGTCTGGAATTCAGTAACAAGGGCATGTTCTTATGCAACGTTGGGGGCTAGAGTTGCTGTTTGATACTGGCTGGGAATTTTTTGTTTCCAGGACTTTTACAAATTCAGAACTGTATTTCTTCTCTTCCATACTAAGAATCATGGTTCTGAATGCCAAAGAAAATGACAGATTAGAGTATATCATAGGTCTTCATTTTCTTTATCCCATTTATAATACAAGACTTAAAAGAGCAATATTAATCACTATTAATTATGATGACTGAAAATTAAAATGTTTGGCCATCCTGCATTCCTCACTCCACTTTTATTATATCTACTCTTTCAGATTATATACCTATAATTTCTTTTCATTTTCATGTCTTCTTACTTATAAACGTGTATTTTTAATTTTCACCTCCTAAGCTTGTGTTCTGCTAGATTTCTTTAGAAATGCTCATATGGTTTCTCAGGTCATGCTTATAGGTAACTGTGATTCTGCCTTTTAAAACTTGAGATTAACTTTGCTAGATAACAAATCCTTGGCTCAGATTTTCTGGATTATCTTAAGGAAATTATCTAATGATAATTTTTATGGTCTTAAAAAAAATGTGTCCTTTCCCCCTAGATTCCCAAAGGATTTTTGCCTTTTTTTTAAAATTTAAAGTCTGGCAGTTTTATTGCATGTCTTGATTCTGGTTGCTCTGGATTGGTAGTCTCAGGCTACAGTGTGCTCTTTTAATGTATATTTCACAGTAATATTTTCAGCATGTTTTAAATATTCGCTCTATTTCCTTTTGGGGGGTAGAATGGGGTGGGTGGCTCCCATGCAATCTTCAATATTTATTTGTTGTGTTTGATATGTGTGTATATATGAATGTGCATGAACATGTATTTTATTTTATATTCCTTCTCATTTATTCATCATTTCTAACATGTTCTTTTATTTTTGAGCTATCCACTTCATTTGAGTCTTTCTAATTTTGATTTGTTGCTTTTTCATATTTTGTATCATTTTCTTAAAATCATTAAGCTCATTTTGAAATTTTTTATATGTGTTGAATATGTTTTTGTTGCCTATAGGATTACTTCTTATTATCATCTTTTCTTGTAGTTACTTGTATATTTGGCTTCAATAATCTTCCACTACTCACTTTTATGTGAATTTATAAGAACCACAAGGACCTTTAAGAAGTGAAAAATACATTTTTTGAAATAAAAAATATACTGAATGGGAAAAATAGCATGTTAGACAGCCCAGAAGACTAGTGAACTTATAGATATAGCAATAGAAATGACATAAAATGAAACACTGAACTGTGTGTGGATTCTGTTGCACATAGTGGCCTCTTGAGGGGAGAGGCCTGGCTCTGTGAACTCCTTGTCAGGGATTGATCGAATGATGCAGATGCATCTCCTCCTCTAGCTCTGCCTAAGATCCCACACAGCACCTGAGATAGGTGTGACTTGCCAAGATGTCAATCAATCAGCTGACCAGGACACATCAGGAAGCAAGACTCCACCCTTGAAACCTTATCCCCCTCTGTTACCCCCGATATAAAATAAAAGGAATTTGGGCTCATGCTGTCTTTCCAACATGGAGGCTGACCCTTAAGGTCGCAGAGCCATCCCTCCCTCAATTTGAAATAGTTATGTCTGTGTTGCATGATTTTTTGTCGTTTTCTTAGCTTAATGTTGCAGCCGGCTCTTTTAAACCCAGTTCTTCTTGTCTGTGCCGGTTGTTGGCGAGACACAAATAAGAATGAAAAATGTTCAAGTTTCAGTGACCTATGGGAAAATATGAGAAGTCTAACATATGTGTGAATGGATTACAGGAAAAGGGAGAAAATTATGTTGCTGGTATCAGCAACTACTACTGGGTGAAAAAATGTTTAAATTTGACAAAAAGTATAAAGTCACATATCCAAGAAGTATGATACCCTCCAAACAGAAGAAACATAAACAAACCTACAACAAAGAATAATAATTACATGCAGAAAAGAGGCGTAAAGAGAAAAAGTTTAAATATAGCTTGAGATAAAAAGCACATTACATACAGAACAACAAAGCTATGAATGACAGCAGACTTCTAAGAAACTATGCAAGGCAAAAGACAATGGAGGAAAATCTTTGTGAAGGAAAAAAAAGTCAATCTAGAATTTTGTATTAAAAAAACTTGAGGTTTTAAATATAATTTTTCAGCCTAAAGCCTTAAGAAATCTCATCATTAATAAAGTGCAGTACAAGAAATGTTTAAAGAAGAAATGCAGAAGAAAAATAACATCAGCTGAACATTGGAATCTGTACAAAGAAATGAAAAGCATGGTAAATGGCTAGATCATTGTTTTAAAAGGTGAAATTACAAAAGAATTTCTATCTCTATCCATATCTGCATTATACCTAATTTTGCCAAAAAAAGATGAAACTCATATATTGGACAGTCCTCTGACTCACAGAAGGAAGTAATCTATTCAAAAAAACCTGGGTAAAATGTAAATAAGAGATAAAATAAGAATAAAATTATTTTTCCCATGGCCTGATAAATGTTAATAATTTACCTGTGTCTTATATAACACAGCTCTTTCAGCTAAGTTATAGTTTGTTTTGAGATCAGCTTAATGAAAAAGAAATTGACTATTTTAAATATAGATGGGATAAGCTCTTTAATGTAAAAAATGATTATTACTTTAGAAATTAGAAACAGACAAGTCACTGAAACATTTTTCAGGATGAATTATTGTAGTGCACTGGCTAGAGCACACAAAATCCTAATGAAGCTGCATATAGATTACATTGCTGAAGGCCTGCTGGATGAGAAGTCAATTAAAAAAACATGGAAATTCCATTTTCCAAATGAATTAATGGTTAAACTGAAACAAAGACTCGATTGATATCTTGTTTGCAGAGTTGTAAATTTTCCTTAAAACTGGATAGGTCCACAAATATTACTGGACTAGTTGTTTACTTGTCTCTGTCTGGCATCAGCAACAACTATTTAACAAATATCTTTTATTTGAATGCTTGACATCAAATACAAGTTGTGCAGAAAGTATTTAACTTCTGAATTTCATACTTTACCTTGGAATGGCTCAGTTAACAATTGCATTGGCAATTAAAAAGCAATGATAAGTAAAACTAGTAGCATGAATCAAGTCCTCTTTTCGGGGGTGGGGAAGAGTAGCGGAGATTGAACTCAGGACACTCAACCACTCAGCCACATTCCCAGGCCTATTTTCTATTTTATTTAGAAGCAGGGTGTCACTGAATTGCTTAGCACCTCGCTTTTGCTGAGGCTGGCTTTGGACTCCTGATCCTTCTTCCTCTGCCTCTGGAGCATCTGGGATTACAGGTTTGTGCCACATGCCTGGTGAATCAAGTCCTTATATTCTTCTCTGCTGCTAAAAAAAATAGTTTCATTACCTTGATAAAAACTAATACAGATCCTTTTACCATTCTATGTAATGAATGGGAAATATGCATAAATAAGTTTTCCTGTATATAGAAGCTCTATGTCTTCAGAAAAGCATACATGTAATCCTTTTCAGTTGCAAGTTCAAAGATCTGCTTTTTTGTACAGCAAAGTTTTAGTTGAAACAATGCCTGACAAAATATGATTATTCATCTGGGCATTTAAGACATTTTCTTGAATAGAAATGAAGTAAGCCTATTTTATTGCAAGGAAAATAACTGAAAGAATTTGATGCCAGTGGTGGAAAATCAAACCATATGTAAGTTTAGAATGAGCTCTTGATTCCTGAGAGGCAGCTTGAGGTCTGTTAGATTTAAAATTTTATCACTGGGGGTGGTGGCGATAGTGGTTCATATTTAAGAAAAATAGTAGAAAATAAATACATTAGGTACTAGGTGAACATTTATGTAGAATGAGAGAAAAACACACATCAAATTACTGGAGAATTCCCCCTCCCCCCGCTTTTTTTTTTTTTTTTAACAGAAACACTTCTGACTGAAACCTGTTTTCCCCTCTGCACTTAGAGCCTACTCCTCCTCTCAGGCACTCCACTTGTGAATGTTGAGGGCCACAGCTGAGTTGGGACATTTTGCCAGAGGGAGTGGTTGAGAGGTGACGGCCAGCGAGCCATTGAGATGATGATGGTTATGTTAAGCTGTGTATTCAATTGTATATAGACCTTTACTGTCCAGCAATAGGGCAGCTCTTGCTGCCTCAGGCACCCACTACTTTGGAGTTCCCGTTGAGTTCTCTCAGGTGAGAGGGTAGGCACGGAGCCCAGGCGGAGAGCTGGGAGAGTTCCCAGGGAGTGTGCGTGTAGTGCTGGTGGAGTTCTTTTGAACATACAAGTGCTTTGTGGCAGCTTGGTGATTTGTGCCCAGCCAGACTGCGGCACCTGAAAGTGAGGGAACCTGAAGCCTAAGTTCTATGGCTTCTATTAGCACATAAAACTTCTCAGAATGAATCACATTGATCTTGTATCGCCTCTTCTCACCACACTGTTCCCATTTTGCCATAAATCAGCTGATCTGTAAGTTGGTGTTTAGATTCTATATTCTGATCCATTGATTTATTTTTTCATTTGTATGAATCTCTCAGTTTAATTACTGATTTTATGTAACTATTAGTTTCATATCTTTTCACTTCAAATCTATCAGTCCTCCAGCTTTGTTCTCCTTCAAGATTAGCTTAGTTATTTGAAGCTCTTGATAGAACTATATGAATTTTCAGGTTTGTCAATTTAATAAAAAAATAAATAAAACTGTCGGGGGCCATTCTGACACGTGATTGGGTGACTCCTGTTAAGGGCCTGAGGCGCTTTGGCTGTGTCGAAGCTTTCCCGACCCTTTCCTGATGAGAGAGCCCATCCGTGTGGGGTGTGCCTGACCACTGACCCCGGGGACCCAATCACTGACCCTGACCTTGGAGTGCAGCCCCCCCTCAACCTTCATTGGATGGAATTCTCCCCTGAATCTCTTGTTCCCCAAATAAAAGGCTACTCCCAGGCGTGTTCGCTCTCTCTCTCTCCTGCTAGCCCAGAGTAATCCTCGCTGCCCTGCTGGGCGGCTAGAGGCGGGAACCAGGGAGGTGAGCCGTCTCGGACCTAGCAATATAAATAAGGTAACTGGTTTGTGTGTTTTATTTCGATCTCTTCTAACTAACTTTATGCCTAGAACCTCATTAATGAAACCACTGCGCAGGCCGCGTGCTAGAATTGGCGCCCAACGTGGGGCATTCTAGATTAGTTAGATTGAGTGGGAGTGCGCGCTAAAAAGATAAGGAAAGAAATAAAGATAAAGGAAGATAAGGAATAAAAATAAAGATAAAGGAACTGGTTTGTGTGTTTTATTTCGATCTCTTCTAACTAACTTTATGCCTAGAACCTCATTAATGAAACCACTGCGCAGGATATTCCTCAATTTGGTAAGCAATGTTACGTGCATGTCATAGTGGACACTTATTCTAGATTTATTTTTGCTACAGCACGTACTAAGGAAAATACTCAACATGTAATTTCTCATTGCTTAGCAGCTTTCTCCGTTTTAGGGTGCCCTATGCAGATTAAAACAGATAATGCTCCAGCTTATGTAAGCTCTTCTTTTCAACAATTTTGCCAAGAGTTTAAAATTAATCATAAAACAGGAATTCCTTATAACCCCCAAGGTCAAGCCATTGTGGAACGAGCTCATTTATCTATTAAACTTCAATTACAAAAATTAAAAAGGGGGAATAAGATCGTGACTCCCCAAAATATCCTTAATCATGCCTTATTTGTTTTAAATTTTTTAAACTGTGATGCAGAAGGTCACATTGCTACTGAGAGGCAAATGTCTCCCTCAGTAACAGGCCCCTTAGGCAGAGTTCTGTGGAAAGATTTACAGACTGGTCAGTGGAAGGGTCCAGACCCGGTAATAATGCGGGGAAAAGGCAATGCTTGTATCTTCCCAGAAGGCTCTTTCCGTCCTATTTGGGTGCCTGAACGTGCTATCAGACAGAACCCAGATTCAAGAGACTGCGGATCGACCCGGAGGAGCCACAACCCAGAAGGAGGAGATATTGGAAAAAGATGAAGAAAAACCAGATTGAACCAGCTGAAAAGCTGATTTCATGGAAAGATGTGAAGAAACTAACAACCCAGGCTTCCCAAATACTTCGACGCCTAGGAAAGAACAGGACCCCAGTCTTGATGGTAGCGACAGTAATTGCCCTACTGGGCTGTCAGGTAAAAGGGAATCAAGTAGACACTTATTGGACATATTTCCCAGATCCACCCCTGGTACACCCAGTTGTGTGGACTGGAGAATCTATTCCAGTATTTACTAATGACTCATTCATGATGGGAGGATTTACAGATACTCATATTACTCCCAATCATGTGACTAGATTTAATTATTCTGGCTACAGTGCCCAATTACCTTTGTGTTGGTCACATGATAAACATGCTGGCTGTCTGAAAGTATCATTTGAAGAAAAGACAGCAATCGGTAAACCTAGACTGACAAATAATTCTATTTATGGGGACTTAAAACCTAATACTAGATCAGTAATTAAGATGGGACTTTCCCATAACAAGCCAGTCATTTCTGCAAAACCTCCACTGATACCCCACTGTCCAAATAGTTCTACAATTGAAATTGGCACCTTTCCTAAATGGATGGATTGTGTAAATACCTTTCCTGTACAACATAAGGTGTCTAAAGCTAGTGGGTATATTTTAGACTGGTCTCCAAAAATTGATGAGAGACAATTACGAAGAAATTCTGCTATGACACCTGCAGGATTTGTTAGTAATATTTTGACTTATAGTGAAGGAGGTGTTCAAAAAGATATTTGGCGTTTAATTGCTGCCTCAGAATATTTACATTTTACAGATAAACCTTTACCAAAATTTGTCGGCAAGAACTGTAAAGAGGGATCTTGCTATGGCTTAAGAGCCTGTGTCCAATCTCCTTATGTTTTAATTATTGGAAATGTAAAAGTTAGATGGATAGATGACAGATATATTGTTACTTGTAATAAGTGCAACCTAACTAATTGTATTTCTAGGTTTAATGGAGGAAAAGGAGTGCTGATACTTCATCAGCCCTCTTTCGTTTTATTACCTGCTAATATTTCAGAGCCATAGTATGCTGATGCTGGTTTACAAGTCTTGCAGCAAATTCATGCCCAGCTAACAAGACCTAAACGTGCTATTGGAGTCATAATTGTTGGTGTCTTAGCACTGGTCTCATTTATTGCCTCAACTGTCTCTGCATCTCTGACATTGTCTCAGAATATTCAGCATGCAAAATTTCTTAATAATTTAGCTCAAAATACTTCCAAGGCTCTGCGTAATCAAGTAAATATTGATGAAAGGATTGAGACTAAATTAAACGCCTTAGAGGCGACTATCATAAACATAGGTAATGAACTTTCAGCCTTAAAATTTAAAGAAAGGCTTAAATGCCATGCTAATTATAAGTATATATGTGTTACAGCTGCCAAGTACAATGCTTCTCTCTGGGATTGGGAGAAGGTTAAAAACCATTTATTAGGTATTTGGCAAAATAGTAATAATAGCTTGGATATTCTGGAACTTCATCACCATATCCAAGACATTCAAAATAATAGAGCTGATTTTTCAGATCCTTCTTCTTTGGCTAACCAAATATTGAAGGAGTTAAATGGATTCAACCCTGGAAATATTCTTAAACACTCCGCTTGGTACATTATTGGATTATTCTCTTTGCTGTTAATTCTCTTTTGTATTGTAACCATAGGATGGCGATTCTTCCGATCAAGAATCCAGGAACTCCAAAGAGTGAACCGTCGCCTCATTGTTAAGAAAAGAAAGGGGGGATATGTCGGGGGCCATTCTGACATGTGATTGGGTGACTCCCGTTAAGGGCCTGAGGCGCTTTGGCTGTGTCGAAGCTTTCCCGACCCTTTCCTGATGAGAGAGCCCATCCGTGTGGGGTGTGCCTGACCACTGACCCCAGGGACCCAATCACTGACCCTGACCTTGGAGTGCAGCCCCCCCTCAACCTTCATTGGATGGAATTCTCCCCTGAATCTCTTGTTCCCCAAATAAAAGGCTACTCCCAGGCGTGTTCGCTCTCTCTCTCTCCTGCTAGCCCAGAGTAATCCTCGCTGCCCTGCTGGGCGGCTAGAGGCGGGAACCAGGGAGGTGAGCCGTCTCGGACCTAGCAATATAAATAAGGTAACTGGTTTGTGTGTTTTATTTCGATCTCTTCTAACTAACTTTATGCCTAGAACCTCATTAATGAAACCACTGCGCAGGCTGCGTGGTAGATAAAACCCTACTGGGATTTTGATAGGTGTTATATTAATTATAAATCAACATCTTTATAGAAGATACCTGTACAATATTAAATCTGTTAATCCTTGAACATGGTATATTCTTCTTCCATTTATTTAGATCTTATTTAACTTCTCTCAAGTAATGATTTTAGATTACATTGGAAATGGCATCTCTACAATCAATTCTCCTAAAAAAAAAAAAAAAAAAAAAACCCAACCCAAAAGCGGGGATGATCTTAACTGTAAGAAATGTCTTTCTATAAAGGAAAAACATTGGTATTTCTGGACTACAAAATTTCAAACAATAAATATTCATCATATTTGATGCCCAAGCAGAGAAAAATATTGTTTTGGCTGACTTTTATAACTGGCAGAGCCATTAGGTTGAAGACTTAACATGTCTTTTATGTTTTCATGTGGATTCCATTAAGAGAGCCTGGTATCCATTCATCTACTGAAGGGCATCTAAGTTGCCTCCACAGTTTAGCTATTGTGAGTTGTGCTGCTATACACATTGATGTGGCTGTGTCCCTATAGTAAAAATGTGGCAGATATACACAATGGAATTCTACTCAGCAATAAAAGAGAATAAAATCAAGGCATTTGCAAATGTAAATGGATGGCTTTGGAGAAGATAATGCTAAGTAAAGTAAGCCAATCCCCCCCACCTCCCAAAAAAACAAATGCAGAATGTTTTCTGGGACATAAGAAGGCTGATTCCTAGTGGGGTAGGGAGGGGGGGGCATGGGAGGAATAGATGAACTCTAGATAGGGCAGAGGGGTGGGAGGGGAAACAGGGGGCAGGGGGTTAGCAAGGATGGTGGAATGTGATAGACATCATTATCCAAATTACATGTATGAAGACACGAATTGGTGTCAACATACTTTATATACAACCAGAGATATGAAAAATTGTGCTGTATATGTATAATAAGAATTGTAATGCATTCCACTGTCATTTTTTTAAAAATTCAATAAAATTTAAAAAAAAAAAGAGTGTGTGCCTAGTAAAGACGCCCAAGTCAGAAAGCAGGCAGAGCTTTGTCTACCCAGGATGCTTTTGCTCTGAACAAGATGTTTCTTTTCTCTAAGCTTTTTGGCATGCTTGCTCAGAAAGAGCTGTGGGCTACAGTTGACATCACCTAGTAGAGGTGGCAGGAACACCATTTACATAAGTTAGTGGATAAGGAGAAGTAGAAAACTCAGAATATGAGGTTGAAGAGAAAAACATGCTGAAACAGCAATATCTTCCTAGTATACAGTATATTCTCCTAAGAGGTGTCATATAAATGCAAAAATAGTGTCTGCAGCTACAGGAATTTCATACTTGCTCATACTCTCTTAACATTTGCTCATATCTCAATATTTCTAACAACTAATACAGTTGGTACATGTAAATCTCCCCCCTCCACTAGATATGAGAACCTACACTCTCAGAATCCTGGACTTGGTTGAATTTGAATAACTGGGCATTTTCAGTATGTATGCCAACCCATAAAATAGATACTAATAATGTTAATTTATACAAGTATAAATGTTTTTTGAGTTAATGACTCAAAGATTTTAACAAGTGGGAACATGTGACCTCTCACTGAAATGTCAATTGTATATATATTAATTTTCTTCTGCTGAACCAAACTGGGGAAAAAATTAAGTCTCAAAAATTCGCCAAGGAAAAGAAACTTGTGCCTTTCTGGGTTAACTTAGCCAATGTAGAAAACTCCAAGTAACACTGCATGCTAATTTTAATTAACATAAATAATAAATTATGATGTTGTTGTTGTATTTGAATTTCCATTATTCTAAGCAGATCAGAAAATTGTGACTCAATTATTTTAAGAAAAATCATGGATTTGGTACATGTGAGCTTGATAATTCTATTTTTATAACCAATGGAGCCAACTGTTTGATACCAGAAAATAACTTTGTACAGAGCTGTTGATTTAAAATTCAAAAAGTGTATGTGGGAAAATAACTGTGTAGATCTTTTAATTAGACTGAAAGTAAATTATATTTTAATCAATAATGGCAGGTAAATTAAGTTTAGAAACACAAATGAAGAAAAAGGACAAGCTATCCTTGCATCTTCCTCAGCTTATTTTGTTTCTCCCATCTCAATAACTGATGTTATGGTCTGAGTGTTTCATGTTACTCACATTTCACATGTTGAACCCCCCAATGTGATGGCATCTGGAGGTGGAAATGTTTGGGAGGTGATTAGTGTCCTTATAAAAGATCTCAGAGATCCTTTACCCCTCTGCCTGTGAAGAAAGCAAAAGATGTGTCTGTATGAACTAGGAAGAGTGGTCTCATCAGACACCAAATTTGCAACACCCTGATCATGAAATTCCTAGGCTTCTGAACCATGAGAAATAAATTTGAATTTAAAGCCACCCAGTCTATATTTTTGTTATAGTAGCCCCAACAGACTTACACAAATGGTAATTCTTAAGAGTAGTTAAAGACAAAAACTTGCATTGATACCTGAAGCTTCCATTTTACATTCAAACCTTGAGTATATTTTCTTGGCTCTATCTCTAGAATATACCTAGAGTGTGCCAGTTCTTACCAGTATCACTGCTCACACTCATCTTTGCTAGTCTGCATCATTACAACAGTATTTAGTATGAAAGTGTTTATTCCTTCAGTTTTTTATCCATCCATCCATTAAATACAACCACTAATGGAACTACCACCTATATCAGGTAGTGTTTTGGGTACTTCAGTCACAGGGACTTACTCTTATGGTCTTTACAAAAGGATCAGGATGTGTACAATGTCCCAGGACATAACAATAATTACACTAAATACAATCAATAGACTAGGTAAGGAAGCATTTTCCCAATTCAATAAAACATTTAATTATTCAAAACTAAAGTGATTTGTTATTTTGATTAGTTGTATACTAATAGTAGTGAACACACACTTTTTTGATGTAGATAATTATAACAAACAATAAAAACTTTTGCACCTAAAACCACAGTACATAAGAGGATTCCGTAAGTCAGGGTTTCTAAACAGCACATGATGACATTTGGGGTGCTCATTTCCATGTTGTGGGGGGTTGTTTTGTGCGGTGAACCATGTTTTGCAGCATTACTAGCTTCCTTCTGTGAGACATCAGTGAAACCCTGCTCCCCATTTATGATACCAAAAATATCTCCAGCCAGTATAACACAAAATTTCAACTCAAAAAACAGATGATGATTTGTATTAAGTACTGGATTCCAATTAATTCTACTGGACACATGTCAAGCAATGATAGTTAGTATAAAATGATAATTTACAATACACTGGAAATTACATTATTTGCCATTATTTAAAATCATGGTCAAGAACTCTGAATAATTATATTTATGATCCATTAGTCCAAAGCATCCTTAGTTTATAGGAAAGGTGAAGGATGTACATTAAAACTCACTCACTGATCTTTGTAACAATGAGTTTATCTCACATGCTTTTAAGGCACCTCCCCCCCCTTACTATCTTGAAAAACATCCAGAAAAATTAACTGAAAAGACCATCAGAGCTTTTTAAGTAAATACTAGGTGCAAAGCAAGCATTTTCAAAATTAAAACTGTATAGATTAGTATCCTTTTTTAACTTTCACCCTTTAAATGATATTATACAATTTGAAGGCATAATCCAGAGCAGTTTATAAACTCCACAGTTCTTTTCCATAGAGAGAAGCATTTAATCCTCTTACTAGACACCAAAATAGTCTCCAATTCCCTCAGTACTGTTTACTGGCAAGAATGCCAATCATTAGTTCTAACTATGGATATAAAAACTTCTGTAGTTTTTCTATAGTTTTAAAGCAATTCCATACATACTATCTAGTATTATTAATCAAACAGATCTATGAAGCTAGTAGAAAGAGAACAAATATGCAGTTTAGTGGTAACTTGCCTATTTTACAATTCAGCAGCAGCAGCAGAGGTCAGGTACCAAGACCAATGACACCAAAGTCTTTATAGAGGAAATTAATTTGAGCTTTAGCAGGTTAACTGCATTGTATGGGGTTTGGGGATGCTTGAGGGAAGTTAAATCCCTGCCAAAAGCAACATACAGAGCTCAGTCACAGCTGCAAAACTTCTCGTTTTGTACAAGGCTTTTAAAGACCACAATTTCCAAGTTGCATATAATATTAACAGGTAAAAACCAATCTTTGTTGCACGTATTTATTAAGCTGCCTAAAGATTTTTTTCAAATTATGAATTCTTACATCACAAAAGACAAAAACATAAATCTCACCAGTATTTTTCGAGAAAGGACGACTGTTACAAACAACACAGATAATTCAGACAAATAAATTTGTTATCCCAGCATTGTCTCTGTAAAGAGTCCATCCATACATGCTGGTTACTATAATCTTCCTAATTATTCAACCCCTAAAATTAATTCAGTAAAGACATAAGGACAGTTAATAAGCAATCAGATATTACCTATCCATCAACTAAGAATCACTTCTCATTCTAATTATTCTAGCGCTACAATTAAAAAGCATTACGATTTAATACATATTCGCAGGTACTGCTGAAGGCCCTGTCCCCTACTCCAGCAGAGCTCTGTCGTCGTTTCGCAGTCGGTGAGCGTCGGAGCCCGCCGGATGGAGCAGCAGGCGGCTCCGCGTCCCCAAGGCTACCGCCGCGGAACTCGTCGCAGCCCGCCCGGCAGGCCCGAGCTGGGCGGCCGCCCGTTCCTCCTGGACCCTTCGGTCGGTGCTGGGAAATCGCTTGGCCCAGTATCAGGAAAGGGTTTCCCCCGGCCGGCTGGAGAAGCAGGCGCGGGGTGGGGGGAGGGGGTCCTGGGAAGGCCGGCCCCTCCTCGCCTCTCCTCCGCGGCTAGGGCGGCCCTTCCCGAGACACCAGGCCGCGTCGGTTCCCCTTCATCCTATTTTCCCTTAAATAAAGCATCTCGCGAACTTCGTTCTTCTCGAGCCCACTCAGGAAAATCTAAAATGCCTTCATAGAAGAGACGCCAAATACGCAGTTCCCAGCCAGTCCACCCCGATTCACGCCCCGCCCCCGCCGCTGGGCGCCGGAGCTCGGGCCCGCGCTCCCCGCCTCGCCCCGCCCCCGGCGCGCGCCCCACCGTATAAGGCCAGAGAGAAGGCTGCCCCGCCCACTCAGGACTCGCCCACAGATGCTCCGCCTCCGCGCCGTCCCGAGGGAAGGGGGCTGCAGTTGTCTTCTCCAGTTCTTTTCCTTTCTTCCCCTCTCCCAAGACAGATCCTTCCTTTACCCAGTGGCAATGGGCAAGGCCCCATAAAACTCGACAATCACAAAAGACGAATTACTACTAAGTCTCCTCCAGAGCTTGCGAGTTTATCCCTCCCTCGAACGCTGGAGCTCCGCCTTTACTGAGCCTCCCCACAGCCGCCCCCACAAGCCCGCGCTTACGCTTTCCGGGCAGCGCGCGTCGCGCTCGCTCCGCCTTGCCGGCCCCGCCCCCGGCCCCGCCCCCGGCCCCCCGTCGCTCTCTCTGGAGAGTCCGCGAGTACGAGCAGGGGCGTGCGGCGTCAAGGACGCGCGGGCGCTTCATCCTTCCCACCTTCCTACACTGTTGCTACTTTTGGGTGTGAGACATCTCAGCTCCTCTTCCCCTTGCGTGAGTTCCTCCTCTCCTTTCTTCACGGACGCTCGCTTGCTCGCAGCCGGCTGACCGGCGCCACCGCAGCTCTCCCGCCCGGAGCGGGCGGTGCGCGTGAGCGCGGCCGCGTGCGCGCGGCCGTCGGGTCCCCGCGCTCCCTCCCCCTCCCGCTCCTCTATAACTTGGCTGGCTAGGGGGAGGCGCCGCCGGAGTCGGAGGGCGGGGAGCTCGGAGGAGGGAGCTGGAGAGTTGTGGAGACTAGTGACTGGGAGAAGTCGCAGCCTGTTCGGGTCGGCTCCTTCCCGCTCCCAGTCTCCCTCTCTCACACACCTACTCCGCCTCCCGTCCCGGCCCGCGCCCTCGCGCCTTGCCTTCTCCCGCTCGGGGTCCCTGCGGTCGCTCTCCGTGCCGCGGCGCGGTGGGGGCGCCCCGGGGTGCCCTCGCCCTCCCGGTCGCGGGCGGGCGGGCGGGATGTGGCGCCTGGTGCCCCCGAAGCTGGGCCGCCTGTCCCGCTCGCTGAAGCTGGCGGCGCTGGGCAGCCTGTTGGTGCTGATGGTGCTGCACTCGCCGTCGCTGCTCGCCTCCTGGCAGCGCAACGAGCTGACCGACCGGCGCTTCCTGCAGCTCAATAAGTGCCCGGCGTGCTTCGGCACGAGCTGGTGCCGCCGCTTCCTCAACGGGCAGGTGGTGTTCGAGGCGTGGGGCCGCTTGCGCCTACTGGACTTCCTCAACGTGAAGAACGTCTACTTCGCGCAGTACGGCGAGCCCCGCGAGGGCGGCCGCCGCCGAGTGGTGCTCAAGCGCCTCGGCTCGCAGCGCGAGCTGGCGCAGCTCGACCAGAGCATCTGCAAGCGGGCCACCGGCCGGCCCCGCTGCGACCTGCTCCAGGCCATGCCGCGCACCGAGTTCGCGCGCCTCAACGGCGACGTGCGCCTGCTCACGCCGGAGGCGGTGGAGGGCTGGTCGGACCTGGTGCACTGCCCCTCGCAGCGCCTGCTCGACCGCCTGGTGCGCCGCTACGCCGAGACCAAGGACTCGGGCAGCTTCCTGCTCCGCAACCTCAAGGACTCGGAGCGCATGCAGCTGCTGCTGACCCTGGCCTTCAACCCCGAGCCGCTGGTGCTACAGGTAGGCGCGGGGCTGGGCGGGGGGCGTCCTGCCGAGGGGCGGCGGGCGTGGGAAGGGGCGGCGCCCGGTGCGGAGGGCGACCTGCTGATGGAGAGGCTGCGCGTGTCACCCGCACTCGAGAGCATCTCCGATTCGACTGCGGATCCTTCAACGCCAGAGGGAGTGCGTCTCGCACGCTCCCAAAAATGTCTCTCCAGCGAGTTCCCTTCCGCCGCCCTCCCGGCCTTTCTGCTTTCATCTGCAGGGCTACGGGTCCACCGCGCCCCGCGACCCAGCCCTGGAGCTTGCAGTTCTTCCCGCGTGGTTTTGTGCCACTCTCGCGCTGCCCTTCGCGGTCCCCTCTGGCCGGCCTAACTTCGGCCCCAGAGTCTTTGTTTTACTTCTCAGTTCAGTTACCTGGCAGTCTTTCAAAAAAGCCCACTGGGGGCGATGAGGTCAGAGAGTGGGACAGTGGTCCGCGACGAGGTTAATCCAGGAGTCCTGCCTTGGGCGGGAGTAAATCTGAGATGTGGGGGAAAGGGGACGCTAAGGCCACGCCGGACATTTTCATCGTGATCTGTGACCTGCCCTGTTCGTCTGCTAATCAGCTTGAAAGTAGATGAAATATTAGGCCGGCGAGAAATGGGGAAGGAGGTTCTGGCGTCTTGCCTTATTGTTCTTTGCTGCCTTCTGACTTTGTTTTGGAAGTAAATGGCCCTTTTAAGGTAGTAGGGTGGAATCTTTTTACTGGTGACAGCAAAGAAAAGAAATGTTTGCCTTTGAGTAGTGGAGTTTCTGCACACTCCCGGCTGTAATGTGTCCTTGGATGGTGATTACAGCTGTGGGGTTGTGATCCCTCTTTGGTAACTCAGGCAAAGTTACTGTGCTCCCTTTTCATGCCAATTTTGCTGTATTTCAAATAGAAAGGGGGAAAAGTGACTAAAAATTAATCAAGTAATTTTGGTTACTTGTATAGTATAGTTCGATGCCCTTTCTGTTCTGCCAAGAATGTCACTAATGGCTGGAGGATTTGTAAACAGTGTCTTTTTTTTTTTTTAAATCTAAAATGCACTACTAGGAATGTGCAGTATTTATTTAAATTGTTTTCTTTTCTCAAATTCTCCACTATTCATCCTAGCTAAAATTAACCAGTTTTGTTCACTCAGTTTGATCAAATAATCATAACAGATGTTTTGCCTCAAATTAAGTGTAGTCGATTTTAAGCTTAATTAATTTTAAGGTGTCATGGGGCATATGTAATATTTTTAAAGTTCAGATTGCATATTTAATGGTGCTATGTCTTTGAACAGTGAATGATGTATAAGGCTAGATAAACTTTCTTGAAGAAATTTATTTCAGGCTGTAGTTCAAAAACTAGCCAGTCTTCCTAAGGTTGAGCCCATATTTATGACATATATTGACACTTGAATTTTATTTTTATTTAAATATCTTTTCAATTTAAGAAATATAAATCTGTTTTATCTCTGCAAGGTTATTCCATTGAAAAGGTTTAGCGGTGTAGTTTGCTGAAGTAGATAGTCTGTCAAAATCTCTGGGACCCCACAGTTTAGTAAAGAATTATCTTAGTAATACATTTCCTGCATTTAAAATACTGGCTGCCTATTGAAAGATTTCTGTCAGGTAGTTCTGAGTATTGATGTATTAGGAACAAGTAATATTAGGACTAATATTTTAAAACCTATCAAGTTCTTTATAACCATAAACTTAGTCATGATATCCGAGTTTGAGAAACTCTAGTATGTGATCTACACTGTTAAATCTGCTTTATCCAGGAAGCTTTTATATTTTGTTGGAAGTTCTTTTGGCATTTTCAGTTTGTTTTACACTTGACGATTATGTGTTATTTACATCTTTTGCAATGAACAGCATTTTCAAAAATCACAATTATTTTCTTATTGAAAACTTCGTAACACAATTTCTCTGAGTGAATAGTTTGTAGTATGTGAGAAAATATGTGTCAACTTTGTAGACTGTTACATTTGTAAATTGCATTTTTAATTTAGACATTCCAGTTTTCAGGAATGGTACTAATACCGCAGAGCCAATTGCATACCATGGAATACATATGTTAACTAGGAAAACACAATACATTTTTTTAGTATGTATAAGTTTCTATAAAACTATAGCTTCTTATGGTATGTTAGGATATTAATTCTGATAGGAAAAATTACTCAAATTTGGCTCTCTACTTAAATACATTTTCTGCTTCATGTACTTTTAAATAAAGGGTACCAGTGTGTATTTTACAGCTTAAAGAAGAACCCACTTTTTTTTTTTTCCAGGAGAGGGAGCTACTTAATGAATTTTTGGACAGCTTGTGACAAACTAGATTTTTCTTGTATTCTATTGTCCAAAAATTCTCTAGTTTGGAAATTAATTCCGAACTAACTTCTCGAATTGTTCTTACTGAAATTGTTTATAGTAAATATACTTCCAGGCCTACATTTGAAAATCTCTTGATATGATACTAAAGAAAGAACCTAAGAATACATACTAACTTAGCCCATTCTCCTCTCCTGATTTTAAGAAACAATAAAAAATTAAAGTTTCTATTGTGCCTGGAAGGAGTTGTGAAAGGTATTATCTGTGTGATTTTGTGCAAGGCTGTATAGATTTGTAATATAAATTTCCCAGTGTGAAGGAAGCCATATGAATGTACACTTTTTTCTTATTGTTGGATGGTTTTAATAGTTTATAGCAGCTTATAGACTTATTCTCTTAGGAATGTTTTTCTGACAGAATTGCCTTCCGAAAAATTTTTTATAAACTTCAAGCAACAAGATAATGCTAGTAGTACCTTAATCTTCTATTCTGATACCTTCTTTTTGTCTTCACATTTTTTTCCACTTCACCAAGAGGTATATTTTAATGCCAAGTATGCTATAGTCCTACAGCAGAAGAGGAGCATTGTTGATTTTTGTATTGTGTAATAGCAGTCTTGGAATATTAAAAAATTGAGGTGTCATGGTAATTGGCAAGATGACAAGTTATTTTGTTGGTAAATTTTCTGTTAGTATTTGTACTTAACCTATTCTTGAATTTACAGAGGACTGTGGGGCCAGGGAGGATTTTATGCTGTTTGGATTTCTTGAAGCCCAGACAGTATCTCTGACTTTGACCTGGTTACTGGAGATGAGTTTGTTTCTAAAAAATGAAGAAAGCTGTTGGGGAGGAGCTGAAAATTTGTTTTACTTCGTATTTGTCGAACTTCATTTGCCTTAAACTTTTTGAATCATAGTTTTATCAGGACTTAAATTTTATAGTATGTAACTATCATTGCTTAAGATATTGTTTTTAAGCTCTCGTTTTATTTCTTATTAATGGAAAAATATCTGCAAAGTATTTATATGGGGCCTGATACATTGTAAGCACTCTATGATAGTAAATAAGATAAAAGTAGTAACTTTACTCATCTAGTGCATTTGAAGAGCTATTTTGAAGCTTACTTGGGGTACGGATTATCTTAAAAAATAGTGGAAATTCTAACTGTAAACCATACCTGTAGTTATAATGATTTTGCCTGTTCCTACCTTAAGGAATGAATTTTTATACAGTACTTTGAATGGTGTTTTTATCTTAAAAATAATATTTAGAGTGACATATACTTTGAAGTGCACTGCTGAAAACACAGTTTTTAAAATCAACAAGGAAAAGATTATTGCTACTTAGCTAATTGTGTTAAGTTGCTAAACTTTTTTGGTGGAACTCACTTTCCTCCCTGTAAATTGAGACCATTTGGTTAGTTAGGTCCCTTCCCTTTCAGACTCAACATACTGGAGCTCTCAAATTCTTGATTTGAAAAATTATAAATATTTTTGTTTTTTCCTGTTTTAGCTGTTTGTGGAGTTCAGCTTTAACTGATGGATCCAATTAAGCTTTTCTTTCTTTTTTGTTTTTTAGATGGGAGAGAAGAACATGAGCAGAGATTTGGAATGATTCTTTTTCTTTTTCTTTTTTTTTTTTTTAAGAGAGAGGAGAGAGAGAGAGAGAGAGAGAATTTTTTTTTTTTAATATTTATTTTTTAGTTCTCGGCGGACACAATTTGTTGGTATGTGGTGCTGAGGATCGAACCCGAGCCGTACGCATGCCAGGCGAGCACGCTACCACTTGAGCCACATCCCCAGCCCATCCAATTAAGCTTTTCGAAAAGCCGGTTGTAGACTTGTGTACAAGGTCTTTGCTCAGATGTGAGTTAGAGGCTAGGATAGATAACTTTATTGCAAGTCTTTCTGCTACCCCTAGATTTTTATATGTATGAAGTCAGATTAAAACAAAAAAACAGAGATTTCCATTAAGGGAAAAAACTAGAGTTAAATGTGTGTTATGGGGCACTAGTTTGTTGGAAGGATGTTCCCTACTCAGTTTTTCAAGCAGCAGCTTAGGGAGACACCTACTTTTCTTCCACTGGCTGCTGCTGTGGTAACTGAATTGTATTCCCAAATTTAGGCTTCCAAGCACATTAGAAGTAGTTCTGAGTAGACTACTTTTTATCTAATAAGTTCATAAGATTTTGAACTTCTGTTTTTCCATTTAAGGTTTTATGATACTTTTGACTTAAATATCCTTCATAAAAAGAACTAAAATAATACAACAATTCTATGTACTTTAGGTCTTAAAAAGGAGGGAGACTTCTTTATTTTAGAAAGACCCTAGAAAGAGACAGTTGCCCTTAAGATCAGTGTAACATAATCATTTGACACCTTGGTCTAGTGTCTGGATTTTTCCAAATCTTTTAACCATTATCAGTTTTGTCCTTTCTATATTTTTGTCTCATCTTTGATTGTTCTTTATATTTCTGCTGCATGAGCTAGTACATATTCTTTACACATGTAGCTGGGGAATAGTAAGCTTTTTTTGTGTGTGGATTCTGCTTTCTGGACATGGGTGGCCAGTTTCCCGGGAGATTGTCATACTGATTTTTATTCTTTGTTTTTCTGGCTTGTAGGCTGTAGCCCACATTCTTTGTTACTGTCATTGCTGCTAACTGTTCACAAAATGCTTTTTCTTTCTTTCTACTCATTACTTATATATTAAATTATTAGTAACCTTATAAAACCTTTATTTCTTTTTACACGAACAGCGAACTTTAATAAATAGTTAAAAAAATGTCTGAAGACTGAAAATTGCTAGTGTACGATGAGGATGGTATTTATCTTATTTATAAAACCTAGAAAGCTGTAAACTATATTTCAAAATATTTTATCCAATCAATAGATTGTTGATAAGAAGTTATCTGAAATACCTGGGACTTTATGGACTTACAGTCACAACTGAATTTTATTTGTTCATTTGTCAAATAGTCTTATTACAAGGCATTTGGACTGAAAGGATGGAAAGCCAGACCTAGACAAAAAATTAGCTTACTGTGTAGTATATAGTGCATGCATGAGGTATAACACATTGCAATCAATATGACATAATAAGCCTTGAAATACAGGTATATATGCACACTGTCAGATAACTGGGCATATCTTAATAGAAATGGGTATGAGAGAAAGTTTCAGGGAGTAATTAAGTTCTAAGGATAAATGAAATTTTGCCAGTGTGGAGGTGGGGGGGGCGGTGGCAGGAGTGTTGGGGACAGTACTGAAATAACTTCCCATTCACATTCTTATTACCACAGAGTTGTTGAATGGCATAAAGCAAATCACTTTAATTATAAAATTTTTTACAGTATATTCTTTGCAAGTCAACTGTTTCATTTTCAGACATCTATAGTAGTAGAAAAATTCTTTAGTGCATTATTTTGACATCTGTCTCAGAAATGCATAAATTTTACTTTTCTCATAGAGGATATTTAAATGTCACTTGCATTACATATACACACACACATATACATATACACATACGTATACATATAGCTATTTCTTCAGGCTATAGTTTATTGGAAAGTAATTCTAAAGGGGGTTAGGGATTTGTCCTGTATAAAAGTAAAGTGAATAGAGTGAGTAGTGTAGAAAATGGTTCAGATAAGGATTCAGAAACATAAAGCAGTTTTTCTCTCTGTAAATCATTATAGTAGTTTAATAATTCTATTTATTAGTTTGGTTAATGTCATACTAAAAAATAGAGGTAATTCCTGGATTCTTAGATTCAGAATCTTAAAAGATTTATTATCTGAGGTAGATATGATGCTTTAGGATCATCATGTTTTTCCCTGCTAGAGCCCTTTTAGAGTTTTATAGCTTTTAAGAGATCTGACAAGAATTATCTGCATTGCTCAATAGTGCCCCAAACTGATCTATACACCCTTGGGATACAGTAAGGATGACAGGTCAGGGTGCAAGTTTGAATAGCTTTGGCTTTCTGAAGCATTAGTGTGGGCAGCAAAGAACAAGATAATTTCAAATTTTATATACTGTAAAGAGAACAAGCTCTCTGATAAGAAACTTGGATTGGGAATGGAGTAGTACTTTAAATGGGATGGTCAGGAAGAGTGACATTTTAACTGAGGTATGAGTGATGAGGAAAAGCCAATGATGCAAAGTTCTGAGGGCTAAGCTGTTTTGAGGCAAGAGGTGTCAAACATGGGTATAGGGACTTTAGTAGAAAATGAGATAGAGGTATACAAGGGTTAGATCCTATGTAGCCTGTGACCACACTTGGTGAGCTAAAATTTTATTTCAGAGCAGTGGGAAATCATAGATGTGATTTCAATAGGGTCTAATTTGTGGAGAATGTGTTATAAGGGGCAAGAAAAGAACTAGGGAAGGTAGCTCTTAGCTTGTGAGAGGGAGCTTGGTAGTTTGGAGCAAGGTAGTTGCAGTAGAGGTTATGAAAAGCAGTCAAACCTGATATAGTTCAGAGAAGTAGATTCTAAGACTTGCTGTTGGGTTAAGATACAAGGGAAAGGGAAAAATAAAGGGTTACCTTGGTTTTTTGGTCTGAGCAGCTACTGTGTTCCCTATTGTGATGAGAAAGCCCAGAGAAGAAATGGTTTGGGGAAACCCAGAGTTTTGTTTCAGCTATCTTAAGTTTGAGGCAACAAGAATAATAATCTAAAATCAGGCACCAGATATTTAATGGAAGAAGATGCTGTGCCATTAGTAGATATTTTACCATCCTTCGCTGGAGGGTTGTTAATTCATTTAATGTTTTAAAGGAACCAGGGAAGTTAGTACTTTTCTACTTATCAGACTGTTTAAAGAAATCAGATCTTGACTAAGGAAAGTAAGGTAGCATTCTTTATTTAAATTTTTTGGTACCAGGGATTAAACCCAGGGGTGCTTAACAACCACATCCCCAGCCCTTTTTATATTTTATTAGAGACAGGATCTCACTGAGTTGTTTAGGACTTTGCTCAATTGCTGAAGCTAACTTTGAATTTGAGATCCTCTTTGCCTCATACCCCAGAGTTGCTGGGATTATAGGTGTAAGCCACCATGCAAGGTAGCATTCTTAGGTTATTGGGACCAAAAGAAATGTATGTCTTTCTATTTCTTTGAAATTCTGTTTTTATTGGAAACAAATGTTTGAGTATGGTGCTTGTAGTTACATATACAAGTAAAAAATGTGAATCACAGTTGTTGGTGTGAGAGTATTAAGAAAAGGTCAGTTGAGATTAGTAAATGTTCGCATATTTAAAATTTACGATCAAGTCTTTTGGGTAGGTCATTTAATAATTTATTCTAAAAAAACAATTTATTTCTGTTAAACTTAGATAGTTTTTTGTTGCTGTTGTCATTGCTAGTATGTTTTGACTTTGCTTTCCAATTTTAGATACAACTATTGGACAAGAGTTTTAGTGAATAACATAATTTTGCTATTTTCAAGGCATTGGTTAATATTCTTGGAATTTGAGGTGGGTAGAAAATAGTATTCAGAAAATCATTTCATGATAAATGGGACATATCCTAGGACTTAAAAATCTTGAGATTGTTATTTTTCTACAGTATTTTCTGTGGATTTTGGCCGATATGTGGCAAATTAGGAAGCTAAGGTCTTAGAGAAATTTCAGAAAAATTAGGTAACCATTAAATCACCCCAGTAATTTTACTGTATTCTCCTTCCAGACAGTTCACAAAACTGTGAACACATTTGTCTGTCACCAGCAAGCACAGTTGACTAATCTGTATGAACAGCTGTTATAACATGCATCACCACAATGGGATATCATTCAAATGTGGGCTTTTAAAAATAATTTAAGATTTTAAATCAAACATTTAAATATTTCCTATATTTTTGATGACATTTACCTTCTAAAAGTATTTTCAAGTTTGCATTTCATATTATTTTGTGCAAAAATGCCAGTTATGTAGATAATGTGATAGCCAGATTTTGGATTGTGTGTTTGGATTACTAATAGGCTTTATTTTTTTTGAAGTTATTTATGCTAGGAATTCCTTCCTTTAAAATAAATAAAGCTCAGTCAAGTGGTAATGCATTCTTGTTCGGTATGCACTTATTTGATCTTTGTAGGTGAACTACAAAGTTATGTTTCTTTTAATGAAATGTGGTGAGGTAATGAATGATTATAAAATATTGTATATTTCTTATATGAAAATAATTTTTCTTTTAAAGTTAGCATATGAACACTACTTTTGGTCAGATAGGAGAAGGAAAAGACAATAGAATGCAAACACTCTTAAGGTGACCTTAATTTAATCTGTGAGTCTCTTGTCATTCATTGTCTAAAACTAAATAAGTAAATCCCAAAGATACTCTTTTATATATCATTACTCAAACATCCTTGTCTTCTTTTTTCCTGACCATGTTAAGACATTTAAAATAAAATGGCCTTATTAACTTGGAAGTTATATTGTGATTATTTTAAAACCTTGTTTTTTGTTTTTGTTTGTTTGTTTGTTTTTGGAAGAATGCTATATACCACAGGATCCTGGTTAACTCCAGTATGTAAAGTAATCTGGAACGTTGAAGTTTGCCATATATTTGTTTTTTCTTAAGTCCCACCATGCTCTGTTCCTTACCTCTCTCACCAGACTCCTTTACCTCAGTCCATTTCCTTCATTCATTTCACTGCAGCTTCATTGGCCTTTTATTCATTATCAAGAAGACAATTTCTCACTTTAACATATGCCAGGAATGTTCTGACTGCTCCATTCCCAGTTTCTCTGATATTATCCTCATCATTTAGGCTCAGCCCGAGATCTTATAGGGTGAATAATCTTACTTTATCTTTACAGCATAATGTTTGCTTGTGGGACTCTGCCTTGTAGTATATATGCACTGTTGCCTTTCTAAAATTTGAAAAATTCTCAAAATTTCCAAATTGGAAAATTTGGAAAGTTGTATTAACCTATCGTTTGAATTCGTTTTGACTCTTGCAGAAAGAATTATAACTGACTTGGTGTTGCTTCTTTAGGCAAATTAACACTGTGCTAGTAAGATTTAGTTAGATTTACAGTTCAGGTACCTTCCAGCTCTAGATTTCACATCTCATTACATTCACATCTCATTTTATTATTAAAATATAACAATTTGGTTTTCATTTAGGTAGTAATAGGTTATTTTGTCATTTTAAATTTGCTTTATAGTTCTTATAGGTAAGAAGTTGAAAGCAACTTAAAGTGTTTATGTGTGTGCATTTTACCAAGTTTAATCCTTGTATTCTTGATCTCTATACATTGGATACTTTGTATATTTTTAGATATTGGTAACTAATTTTTGTAGATCCCATTATAAATAAGAAGGTACTAGAGGGCAGTGAAAATGTGTCTCTAATTTAGTGGTTCCTTGTTATATTTGGAAGGTGTTTGTTTTTGTAGATGCCTTTTTTTGGAGGGAGGGGGTACCAGGAATTGAACTGAGGGGCACTGGACCACTGAGCCACATCCCCAGCCCTATTTTGTATTTTATTTAGAGACAGGGTCTCACTGAGTTGTTAGCACCTCACCATTGCTAGGGCTGGCTTTGAACTTGCAGTCCTGCTGTCTCAGCCTGCCAAGCCGATGGGATTACAGGAATGCACTACCACACCCAGCTGCAGATGTCTTTTAATAGTTGTTGGAAAAATAAGCATATCTCTTGAAGGTTTGGATTTAGTAAGCAGTTTTTATAAAGTAATATTAATTTACAAAATATATGTCCTGTCTTTTTTCCTTAGATTGCCTAATGAATATGGTGGTACAGTTATTCTAATTTTACAGAGGAAGAATCTAAAGCTCAAAAAAGTTACTATTTTGCTACAGTAATAGCTAGTAAGATAGAGGTTGAAGTGGACATCATTATTTAATATCTCACATCTATTATTCTATTTATGTACTCTATTGCCCTTTAAATATAGACATTTTATTAAATATTATATAAAGTATAAATATTCAAATTCTTTAATATTGATTATATAAACTTTGTCACCCCACTTCTAGTTTTTCATAAAGTGGAAGATGACCTTGGTGATTTTGTTTACTTGTTCCCAAAATCCGCATATTATTGCATACAGTATTGCTCTTGATAATATCTACATTTTGTGATACTTAAGAAGTGGCTTGAGCTGAGCATGGTGGCACATACCTATAATGCTAACAGCTGGGAGCCTGAGATAGGAGGATGGCGAATTCAGAGCCAGCCTTAGCAACATCCAGGTGCTAAGCAACTCAATGAGACCTTGTTTCTAAATAAAATACAAAATAGGGCTGGAGATGTGGCTCAGTGGTTAAGTGCCCCTGGAGTCAATCCCCAGTATCCCTTACCCCCACCACCCAAAAAAAAGTGGCTTCAGATTTTGCTACCAAAAAATAAATAAAAGATACCTAGACATGGTAATTTATATACATTTGAAATATTTATTTAAATCTTGGCTAAGATTAACTATGTTTGGCCTAATACTTCAAATTTCTTTTTTTTTTTTCTTCAGTGCTGGGAATTGAATTCAGGGCCTCGAACATTTTAGGCAAGTGCTCTACCACTGAGCTCTATATTCCCTGTTCAAGTTTCTATTTTGAATTTTTACATTTGTAGTAATAGTCTGTAGAAGTCTTCTTTGTGTTACCATCAACTTACTTTAAAAAATACTAATAAAAGTGAATATAAATTTGATAAGGAATTCATGTTTACCAGTAGATTGGGCATTATTATTTATTAACTCCTGAGCCAGAGTTAAAGGTTAGAAACATAAGTCATCTGTGTCTATCGTTATTTTGATCTGCATACTTAATCTGTTTTCTGTTGACAGAGAATAAAAGATTCAGGCTTGCTCCTTTTGATTATATATTATTTTCTGCTTTCTCATTGTGAAAAATGGTAAATTTCTTCTAAGAGGGTAAAGTGGCATATAACAATATTTCAAGTTCATGAAAAACATGGATGTACTATTTATGCTTAACAATTTCTGTGAAATTGTTAATACAAATACAAATGAAGGATACAAATATCCTTCAGTATTTTTTGAAGGATATGAAATAAGTGTATTTGAATATTTCTAAGAAAAGGAAAATAAAACCTTATGTTTTATATAGGTTAACCAGATATCAGCTTTCTTGCTAACAGTTTATATAAAGTGTTACAGCTTTAACTTTTGAAAATTAAAAATATTTCAATAATTTCAAAAAAAGTAAACATATAGTTTTATACCTGTTTTCTACCTTTGTATAGTTTTAACCAATATCTAATTTAAAAAACTTTCCACATTATACTTCATGAAATATATTCAAGCTTGATTATAAACCTTGAAAAATTAAGTGAAGTACCTCTAATCCAATTAGAATTGGTACATTCTAAGTTTTGGCTGCTCGCTTCAGTGGACATATTTGTGTATAGTTTTTCTTTTCTTTTTTAATATTTTTTTAGTTGTTGAGGGATCTTTATATAATTATATACAGTCTTGAGAATGGAATCCAGTGCCTAGCATATGCTAGGCAAGTAGTCTACCACTGAGTTACAACCCCAATGCTGGATTTTTTTTCAGTTGTAAATAATTCATTAAGAGAGTCACATCATTTCAGATTATATCAAATTATGATTGTTTAGGCAATTGAAAAGTCTGGGTTTTAGATTTGGTTTTAAATAAGAAAGTGTGTACCTAGTCTGTACTAAGCAACTTATCCTACCTAGCTACTGTGTTTTATGGCCTGTGGGAGTTTGGTCACCAGGAATACTTGTCTTGTATATTGCTTGATATATTTAACAAATCTAGGTTTTGAGTTTTTCCTCTCAAACTCTACTTGACCATGATAATTTGATTCTAAGCCAGGATTGATTGCTTAATATGCAACTAACAAATATTTTGGCTTCCCTTGAGTTGTTTTTCTTTTTTTTAACTACAATGTGTCCGACAGAATTCTGTTTTCATTAAGGATATCTGACTATTTTGATTATGCAATGAAAAATTCTTGTCATGTGAGCAAATGGTATGAATTCATTTATTAAAGTCATTCCAAAAGATTAGGTAGCAAACTATATGAAAGAATTGTAGTGCTTTTTATAAAATGAGAAATAAAAGACTTCAGTTAGAATTGTCAAAATCACTATAAGAGTATAAAGTTGCTCAATGTGACATTTGTTCGTATATTCTACGCTGTTCTGTGAGGGACTTGGGTAATGAAGTGTGGATTTGACTGTCGTTTGCCAGTTGGAAAGACTCCAAAAACAAGGAGGCATTTGTACATGTGCTCATGTTGGCAGAATTCCCTTTTCTCCTGTTGTCAAAGACCATTTTACTTTACTTGCACAAAGATATGTTTATATCTGTTCTACAGTATAGCATGTGAATAATATATCAATAGTGTATGGAAGAGTCTTTGTTTTACTTTTTACATGACAAAATTATTTTGTTTTAGATATTTACATATTTTTAGTGTTTTTCCTTTTTTTTTTTTTTTTTTTTGGTCAGGGGCTTTATACACGAGTACCTCTGGATAATAGTTAAATCATTTATCATTGTCTAACCAAAATGTCAAGGTCAATGAGGTATTTTAAATTGGGAGAAAAAGTTGAAAACAATGTGTAGTTACCAGTTTATCACTTTGGATATGAGCAATCTGTCACTTTTCTCAATACCCAAAGCAAATTTGAAAATGGGAAATTATGGGTGAAAATTAGTTGTAAAAAATATTCTTTCTATTTTATAGTTGATAAAAATTTTAATGTAAGGATATTATTATGTCTTGACAAAAGCTCAGGGTAAAATTAATATTGCATCTTAAGAGACACAAAAAGAGCCTCTAACTCTTTAAGTATATGTAGATTGTTCAATTTTTAGCAATGGAAGTAACCACATTTATATTCTTTCCGCAGTGTTTTGTTATGAGATTATTTATTTATATATATATATATATATATAAATAAATAAAATACTGTCTTCACAGTTCACCTTCACTCCCTATAGTGGCTATGTAAACATCTCATAATTTTTCTTTTCCAACCTAAAGAAAAGTTGGAGGCAGAGGAAATGGCTCTAAAACACCTCCCATCTTGTGATCTTATCTAAGAAGTTGTCTAAGATAACACTTCCCATATTTCTTTTCCCCTCCAATGCTCATTTTGTAGTTGGTGCTTAGCAGTAGAAAGTATTTTACATATAAACTACCATTTTACTTAAGTTGAAAATGACTTGTTTATGATTATGGCAGATTTTTCTTTTGATTTAAAACAATATCCATTGTAAAAATCTTGATAAACTTAGGAAAATAAATAATTTTGAGGCTGGGCCAAGGTGAACAGAAAATGTTGTGGCTGGGGAAAGGAAAATAAGACTAGCCAAAGATGCTTGGAGTGGAGGTAGAATTGCTAGGGATCAGTTTGTCCCTTCCTCACCTTGGGATGTAGTTAAAAGCCCAAGAGTCTTTCCCTAAATTCTACCCCTCTTTCTGGATTACCTAAGGCCCCTGTTAAATGCTCTCTAGGGCCAGAACCAGGTACCCTAATTAATTGGTAGGTTTTCTGTCTGGTCTTCCAAAATAAGAGCCTATAGCTCAAGAAACTAATTCTTTAGTTTACTCTCTTTATCAGCATAGCCTAGTACATCGTGCCTGGTAAATAATGGTTGGGAATAGATTTGCACTACTGTCCACTCACTAGAATGATTGGTTGATTTCACTTTCCTGAGTCAAGAAGATGACAGGAAAGTGTAAATACTTTAGATTTGGCGATAAAGATAGTGTCTTGTCTTTGATCTATAAGTTTGGTTTAGAGATTTGGGATAAGCACATCTTGTAAAATCTTATTTTAACTTAAAATAGAAAGTTCATCATTTACATTTTTTCAGGTCCATTGCAATGGTATGAGGTAGAAAAAAAATAAATTTATCTAATGAGCTGTTGACAATAACAAGAAAATTCAGTGATTTCTAGTAGTAATTTCTACTAAGAGGATGTCATCATTAGAATCTCTTATAATGGTAAGCTAATTCTTTTGTAGAGTTTTCCATCTGATGAAGGTTGGCCATTTGCAAAATATCTTGGGGCTTGTGGAAGAATGGTGGCTGTCAATTATGTTGGAGAAGAACTTTGGAGTTACTTCAACGCACCATGGGAGAAACGAGTTGACCTTGCCTGGCAGTTAATGGAAATAGCTGAGCAGCTTACAAACAATGACTTTGAATTTGCACTCTACCTCCTGGATGTCAGCTTTGACAATTTTGCAGTTGGTCCTCGAGATGGGAAGGTAATCATTGTGGATGCTGAAAATGTTTTGGTTGCTGACAAAAGATTAATTAGACAAAGTAAGTATGTAACTTTTAGATTTGTTTTGTTTATAATTTTTCTGTTGAAACAATGTTTTTATTTAAATGAAGCAAGCCTTAAATTTCCTCCTTAGACGGCAACCTTGCATCTTTCTTTACTTTACATAACCAATGTCAGCAAACAAATATTAATTTATTTGTTATATTCTTAGTCACAGTTTCCCCATATTTAGTAAATATCTTTAAAGTTTAATATCTATACAAATATTCTTTGTGTGTGTGTATGTCTTTTGTGTACAGTGTGCTACCTTCTAAGGTTTAGGAGTCTAATGCAGAATTAAGTTTATTTTGTCAAAATCTACCAGAGAGACTGTCCTACTTTCATGAAGGCCTCATTTTTCTGTGGGGGGTCTCTTAAAACAATGGTTTATGTTCTGTTGTTCTTAACCATTTGTGTGATTCCTAATACTGCAACTCTGACTTTAATTTGACATTCTGATTATTACATTTTACCCAGAACTTTGCTCTCCATTTTATTTGTGAGCTCTCTCTACATGATAGGTTGGCATAATATCTGATCTATTTTGAAAATTAAATGCCATAGGAATTTTAAAGTGTTAAAGTCTATATTTTAGAACCAATTCAGTTAGGAAAAGGAATCAAAGGGTTTATGGTCCATGGTAAGGATCTTATATTTTAATCTCATATGCTCCCCTGATATATAAGGGATATATGGACCTTCAGATTAATAGAAGTTGCAAATTTATGGCATCTGAAAAATGCAGCTAATACAATAATATTATATTTGGTTACACTAACTTTTTGCATGATTTAGCACAGTACTGTTAAGCACTTGCTTGTTTTAATTGCTTTGATTGTGTGCTTACTAAGCTACTTTCTTTTTATTTCTTAACTTGCTATGAAAATCCTCCTACAGGGAGTGAATGCCCTGTTGGAATGTTGTTGTAGCATCTTACACCAGGCTCTTTTTAAAATTTTTTTTAATGTATAATTCACTTATTTTTAATGTGTTCAAAGAGTTGTACAGTTTGCCTGAACTTTTGAAATTTTTATTCCAGTGTTTGTAAAAATAATTTTTTGTATTTTTTGTATTTCATTATATGCAGACATTTCTGGATTAATGGTTTCAGTGTTTATACCAGCTAATTGCTGACCTTGGATGAATCCAATCATATAACATCTATATTTTTTTAATTTCATATAGTGAACATTTTTCTAGTGCTATTTAAACTCTGGTCAACTCTTCTCAAATGTCTCATAGTTGGACCTTCTATATAGGGTCCTTTTATAGAAGGCCCCTATCTAGTTATTTATCCTCTTCAATCTACTTTCTAATAAATGATCTTTTTTTTTTTTTTTTATTCACAGGAAAATTGAAGTTTTGCTGGGGCAACTCCCTCATTGTCTTTCCATTTATCATACAAACTTAGTTAAAAAAAATTCATCTCTTTTTTAAACAATAGTTCTAAAAGAATTTATATTACCTTCACTTCCCACTCCAATTAATATCCAATTTATTTTACCTCCACATAAACAAGTTTGTATGAGAGCCCTTTCTGCTACTTTTTGCTTTTCAGTTGTTTTTTTTTTTTAAATATATTTTGCTGATTTACCTATTTCTACTTCTGTTTCTGTTCATTTCCTTAACCCATTAGAATCTGACTTAGATATCTTCTTTGCCATTAGCAACTACCTAATAGTAAGTTGAGAAAGTGACTCTTGATTAGTAACAACTTCTTGAAATCCTGTCTTCCTTTGCTGTCTTCTAGAATACCAACTTTTGAAAAACAAATCAGATCTTATCTCTTCATTTTTGTAAATGATCTAATGGCTTCTTATCATGCTTCAAGTAAAATCCAGATTCCTCACCAGGGCACGATCTGTGTGAGTAGGTCCTGTCATGCTTCATTTTTAATATCCCTCTTTCTTTTACCTTTGATTCTTCAGGAATTATGGCCTTTTGTTTTCTCAAATGAACCTTTTTACTTCTGGGTTTTCCCAAATGGTTTCATCTGCCTAAATTTCTTTTCTTTTCCACATAAAGCTTGTGACTTGTCCTTCAAACCTTGACTCCATCTAGTACATGGATGCAAACAATATGGTTATTATACCCCTGAGCTCATACAGTTCCAGTCTAGTTCTAGTTACATGTGTCAGGAGCCCTCCTGAATACCTTATAGCTACTTTGTTTTCTTTCTATTATAGAGAATTGACACTTTATTATCACCTACCTTCTGATCCAGTTAAAACCTTAAACTTAACACATACTCTTACCTGTTAATTACCTGTCAAATATTTTTCCAAACTGGGCCTTCTTTAGTTGCTGTCATCATCTTAGTGTCTCTGATCCTTAGCAAGAACTATCTTTCTATAAAACAAGGCATGGTCATGATTGCTCAAGTTACAGTATCTTTCTCCAGCCTCATCTATACTTCCTTTCCAGATACCTGTCTCACACTATATCCACTATAAACTTCTCATAGTTTCCTTGACCAACTGGACCAATCCCTTTAGTATGTGCCTTTGCATATACTGTACCCTGGGCCTACAATGCTGTTTTCCCTTGTTTCTTTTCAGACTTGTTATCTTTTAAGACCTAAAATAAGATGTTCTCCATGCAGGCAGAAATGCTACATCCTCTCCAGTCCTGTAGCATTTTGTCATACTTTGATTCTTTCTATGTATGATGGAAAAATCACTGCACTAAACCTGTGAATGGTAGGAACCTTGTCTGGTTCTCTGTTGACACTGAAGAACTCCCGGTAAATATTGATGTGAATTAATATGTGATTTAAGTATTTAAAATCATAATATACTTCTCCGCCTAATAGTGTAAAGTACATACTTGTATGTTAAATGGTGAAATGTCCTATTTTGGAAAGCAATGAGAACTCTATTTTAAAATGTATTTTTCTCTTTGTTTTTCCATCTTTCACAGATAAACCTGAAAACTGGGATGTATGGTATGAAAGCAAATTTGATGACTGTGATAAGGAGGCTTGCTTATCATTTTCAAAAGAAATTCTTTGTGCCCGTGTTACTGTGGACCACAATTATTATGCTGTTTGTCAAAACCTCTTATCCAGACATGCCACCTGGCGTGGCACTTCTGGAGGACTCCTCCATGACCCACCAAGTGAAATTGCCAAAGATGGCCGCCTCGAGGCCTTACTGGATGAGTGTGCCAACCCAAAGAAGCGCTATGGCAGATTCCAGGCAGCAAAAGAACTGCGGGAATATCTAGCACAATTAAGTAACAATGTGAGGTAGTCTATGGTGAACTTTTTTTTTTTTTTTTCCTTTCTTCATTTAAACAGCACTGGCAAAACAACCACCAAAAACTATCTGGAAAAATTAAATTTGGAAGTATTACATTCAGAGGATGATAAACTTGCACTGATAGATCTTACATTAACATCCATCAAAATAAGACATTACTTCAAAATTCACATGATGCTTCTGCAAATAAGTATGTTCCTATACTTTGGAAACTTGAGGTATCATTGACTGCTTTGTCCCCCTCCCCACTGCCTGAGTGGATTAATGAATATTGTTAAGCTATTGGAAATGAGTCTGATAGTTATGTTGGCTGTGTATCAAAGGATACTTGGTAACTTAGTTTGCATTACTATCATGATTTTGTGAATCTCTTGCATTTTACTTTGAATGTCAAGTTAGATTGGCCTGTTTTATAGGCCCCTTTTCCTTCTGGTGTATAGGTTGTTTTTTTTTTTTTTCCGCCATTTTTATGGTTTTTAAATTAAATTTTACACATTCAGGTTACTGTAGATGTTCATTTAAATTTTAATTAGTGTTCATTCAGTGCTATGCGGTACATATTTACTGTTAGGGCAGGATTCCCAGGTTTACTGTGTTTTTTCAGAAAGCTGAATATTTTATTATGTAAATAATTTTCCCCTCACCTGTGGTTTTACCATTGCATGATATAATTTCAGGTTATTAAAAGTTACATCCCTCTATGCCAATAATTATAATGTACACTGAACATGAAGTGTAGCATATGTTGCAAAATGTCACACTAAATGGCTTTAACAAGTGTATACTATATACTAGCAATCTACACCTTGATGGTAATTTTGGTTCAGAAATAAATAAACCAGTATTTTAAAAAATTCAGCTAGCCCAAGATAGTAATTCATATGCCAAAGAAATTTTAGACTTAGTCCTATGT
The DNA here is from genome assembly GCF_964194105.1 of Spermophilus citellus. NCBI lineage: Eukaryota > Metazoa > Chordata > Mammalia > Rodentia > Sciuridae > Spermophilus > Spermophilus citellus. The sequence goes on from NC_138188.1 coordinate 40,803,749, forward strand.
TTAGAATTTAAAATAGAATTCACCTTCTTACCTTTCTTATCCAATATCTTAGCTATCATTAAAATCAAATCTCCCTGTTTACTCTCTAATGTTGGCAATTAAACTCCTGCTTTCAAGAATATGTAACTTAAAGATATTCATTGGTAGTTTTGCAGAATTAACATGATAGTCATAATTTGAGTGTAATCAGGTATTAGAATCTTTTATTTATTTATGGACCAGTAATTTTTATCATGAAGCTAGTCTGCCCACTGGGGGCTTCCTCCAATTGCTAAACATCAAAACTCAGTCTGTGGATAAAAACTAACAAATGTGTGAATTTTGTAGTCTATTTTAAAAAAATCTATAAGTTGACTATCACTAACATAGGTAATATTTTTCTGTTTGAAGCAATTTTGTTTACAGCAAAATTTGGTGTAGTATGCAGTAGTTAGTTCTAGACTGACTTTATCTAAGTAAAAAAGTAATTAATTATGCACAACCAAAGCCAAGTTTTGCTTTTTCATTAATTGAGCAACTATTTATTGAACATCAACTCTGTGCCAGGCACATTAGTAGCTGCTATACACCTTCTGAACATAGACATGGTTAAGTAACTTCATCAAGTATTTTAATGTAGGTATTTCTTACATTGTAAAAGCATTAATTAGTATGATGCTTTCCAATTATTTGATTATTGTGATAGAAATTCTACTTGCACTACCTAAAATTAGATTGCTACACACACACATAAACATACAGGCAGATGAAATCAATATTTAATTCCAGTTTAAAAACTGAAAGAAAAAGGACAAGAGATCTTCATTTTGAAATAGATTGCATTATGTTAATTTTTATACATCAGTACATTGCATAGCTCTCAATGAAATGTCTTAAGTGCTGAAGATATTACTAAGTTGACTTTTTACAACTTTGGAAAGTGTTTGTGGGAATAAGAAAATCTTTTCCAACATTCACCTCTTACTCAACATTACAAATAAAATATAAAATTCCAAAACAGAACATCTTTTATATTTGATAAATATTCATTACAAATCTTAGAATGCCAGTTGCAGGGGAGTTGTCTGTGATTTAGTAAACGTTTCTCTTACATTTTGGAGGAGTGAGTGTGGTTGCAGTTGCAGAGTAGTGAGTGAGAGAACACTGCCAGCAGTGATTGCTTTTGAGGTAGTTTGTTACAACTACCATTCCCCTTCATGAGATTATGTGAAATTTCTTTTTATCTTTGGAAAAGATTGAGGAGAAGATAGTAAAAGAATTAGGAATTTTAAATTACAGGGAAAAATATGTATGTGAAAAGCAATAAATATTTTGTTCACTTTGCTATCAAGATGTTCACTATCAGATATTTATTATACAGCAGCAATTTATATTTTTAATCATTGCCCATTAATAGACGCAGTAAAATATTTTTGAATCAGACATTTGGGGTTTGTATGTGCATTAAAATTGTCTTTTGTACTGTAAGTTACTGTTTAATTTGAATATTTTATCAGAACTGTCTCCCTGTGCCTTTATAATATAAAGTTGTTTCTACAACTTTTAATGATCTTAATAAAGAATACTTTAAGAATCATACTTTTTCAGACTATCTGTTCAGATTCAAATTTTTCTTGAGGTTGTTCCTTTTTTTCTCTTGCATGCCTTTTTTTAAAAATAATTTTTTGAAAATCTGGTTGGGTATGAGCCAAATTTAAGGGGTGTATGTAGGGTGTGTGTGTTTGTGTGTGCTTAATTTTTCTGTAATAGTGATTTTTTAACTTTTATTAAAATGGAATTTAAGAAAAACTTTTGTGGGAATTTTCAGATGTGTAAAAGAAAACAATGAACAATAAGAATCTGTTATTTCACTAATTTCAACGATTATCAACATGAAAACAAACTCATTTCATCTCTACCCCCAACTTTCTTGCCCTAGCTTACTTTGAAGCAGATGTGAGATATTTCAGTGAGCTATTTCGTTTCATTCATATGTATATGGTAGACATTTTCTCCTCCAACAAAACTGCAATACTGTTTCACATCAAAAAATTTATAGTCATACCTCAGTATCACCAAAGCAGGAAATCTCTGAAATACCACTGCTCCAGATACAATGGGAGTGATTCTGACCACTGGCTATATAGAGAGAACAATTTTATGATCAATAAGGATAATAACTGAAAGGAATTGAAACTTATGATACTAAAAGCAGCAACCAATACAATAATCAACTTGATCTCCTTTGAAAAATTGTTAAATTGGAGGGAAAAAAAATATCCTGCCTTACATCAAGATAATCAAATGACAAGGACAAAATTTTATAGGATATTTATATAATTAATATATTTATACAATTAATGTATTCAGAAGGAGTGTTAGAATATCTTCAGTTTGCAATTCCTGAAGCACTGACAAATCTAAGCAAGATCCTCATGGCTGCTGAAGCTTTTAGTTGAGGAGGAACATATGGATGGATCCGGATGGTAACCCCCAAACCTCCTATGATCTTACAGCAATTCTCTTCCAATAAGACCAAATGGAAAATACTCAGTGTCTTGCCAAAACCCAGAAACCTAGGATCTGATCAAACCCCTAGATCGTTCCATTAGTGGGAAGTACACAGCACTGAAGAACATGTTAAAGAATGTGGCGGTATGGCCAACAAAATTGAGGATCACGGCCAATTCCACAGCCTGAATAACTTGGTTTTCTTTACCAAGTTGCTGGAAAAAGGAGGAACCTCTCCACTAAAAGAAACTAAAGGAAACACTATTGTCACTTTGTATCCTTGGTTGAGGGAATCAACTTAAAAAAAAAAAAAAAGAAATTTAAACAACTCAACCCTAAGGCGAATGTGTTGGGTAACCTCATTCACTATTTTGTACTTCAGTGTGTAGCAAAGCCATAAAATATGTACTTTACTAAGCAAATTATAGTTTACTGATGTCCACTCTTAATTTTAAATCTAAATTTTGGAAAAGAACATTTTGTTTTGAAATATTTTCCCATAATCTCAAAAATAGTGGTATAGCTGGGGCTTAATTTCTGAGTTCTGATTGGCTTGAACATTTTTTCTACTTTATCATGTTCTATAATTTTTAAGGACCAAAAGTGTATGGTCAAAGGTAAGCTCATATTTTTATTTTTTTAAACCATATGCATTTCTTTCATTATTATAAATTGGAGGATGGGAAGACTTATGAAGGCCAGAAGAGAAAGAAGAACCCTAACAGATTAGGTAAAATAGAAGAGAAAGGGTTAAGAAAAAGACATGGGGGGGGTAGAAAATGAAAGAATTAAGATCTTATCCTTTCTTTTTAAAAATGTTATTACCTATAATCTCAAAACTTGAGGTCTCTCATCTACATAAACCACTAAGATTATTAGTTTCTTATGTCTTTAATGTTTTTAGCTACCCTAAATACTTAATGATATTCACAGTACCCTAAGGTCATCTTGATGTAGTTCATCTTTCCATTTTTAAAGAAGGACTTAGTAATCCTAAGAAGGAATGGTGAGGAAAATATATTCACTAGCTTTTTTTTTTTTTTTTTTTTTTTGAGATTTGCCTTAGAAGATAGGGTTTCCACTTGTCTCATCAATAATTATCAAAGACAATCCTTTAGAGGTTTTTTGTTTTGTTTTGCTTTTTGTACTAGGGATTAAAATCAGAGGCACTGAGTCCTGTCCCTAGCCCTTATTATTTTTTATTTTGAGACAGGGTTCGCTGAGTGGCTTAGTGCCTCAGTCAGTTGCTGAAGCTACTTCCATGCATCACTGAGCCTGGGTTTTACTACCACTAGCACACCATATATTTGTGTGGACCTTACATGTTATGATTGTCAGACAAATTATTTTTAAGTATTTGGGGAAATAAAACTAGAAGTTATATATTTTGGTCTTATGAAGCTAAAGGTACTGATATTCTCTTAGATATAATGAAATTTTGTGGATAATTCTTATCTTTCTGTAGCACTATTATTTTCCATTAAAAAGTCGGTGTTATTATAGATATCTTGAATACCTGATATCCACTTGTTCCCAAGGGAAAGACGTTTCTCTGCTCTTTGAGAAAAGATAATTTAAAAAAAAATTTTAAAGGTCGGCCAAGTGTGGTGGTAAACATCTGTAATCCCAGCAGCTTGGGAGGCTGAGGCAGGGGGATCACAAGTTCAAAGCCAGCTTCAGCAAAAGCGAGGTGCTAAGCAACTCAGTGAGACCCTGTCTCTAAAAAATGTGACATAGGGCTGGGGATGTGGCTCAGTGAGTCCAGTTCCCAGTACTCCCCTGCACCAGAAGACCAAAAAAGTTGTCTTTGAACTGTTTAAAATGAATTCAAGTGTTTCTGAAAGTTTGAATCTCTTCTTTGATTCTTGCCAGTTGTAACTAGACAAATTATTTACCATCTGTAACACACTTTCCACATTTAAAAAACAGAATACTTTCTTTCACTCTTACTATAAAATTACCGGACTGTTGGGGTAAGGGATGGGAAACCACTTTGAAAGCTGTAAGGTGCTATAAAACTATGTCACAATAACAAATAAACATTGATGTTTTGCCCAGAGAGAAAGAAGGAACTTCATTCAGAATTAAATAATTGGCTTCTAGCTAGCTAGCGTGCTTGGCCACCAATGACTTTTACCTCTAACTCTGTAAAGTAGTTTTAGCCAGGGGGAGAGGCATTCAGCAGATATTTTTAGAAAACTCCTGCAGCTTAAGTGAAATTGCTAAAGATATGATTCAGCATGAGAATTTAAGTTTGTTGTTGTTGTTGTTGTTGTTGTTGTTTCCAGTTCCTTGCACTTCATAGGATAATCATTTATAATCAACCGAGGAAACAAACAAATTTGGGCGCCTGAGGAGCACTCTTCCAAAACTAGTTAGTATTGTCAGATTCTCATTCTTGAATCAAACTTTTACATCTTTTGTTGAAGTATCAAAAGTAAGGGAAACTTTCAGTTACTCTATTTACTGTGTGACTACTTGTTTTCATCCCATGATATTTGGAGTCATTTTTGTAGATGATTAAATAACATATATTGATAGAGATCTTAGAAGAGGAAATGCAATGGAAAACAACATGGCAAAATGTGCAAGCTCATTGCATTAGGAAGTGTTTCAGCACTGTGGCCAAGATATCTGACAAGAGTAGCTTAGAGGAGAGCTTTGGTGCCTGGTTTTAGAGTTTCAGTCCATGGTTGGCCAGTTCTGTTGCTCTGCGCCAGAGTTGAGGCAGAACATCATGATGGAAAGGTATAGTAACAGGTGCTCAGTTCGTGGCAGCCTGGAAGCGTAGAGCAAGGAGCCAGGGACAAAATATAATACACAAACACAGGCCCCCAATGACCTACTTCCTCTAGCCATACCCCACCTGACTATAGTTACCAACCAGTTAGACCCTTCCAATTATAAATCCAACAAATGGATTAATCTACTGATGAAGTTATAGCTCTCATAATCTGATCATTTTACCTTCTACACTAACACCTGAGATCTTTGTGGGACATCTCGTATCCAAAATGTAACATGCATTAAAATCAAATAATCCACCACTCCATCAATATCCTCATCTTTGGAAGGAAACAAACAGTACTGATAAAGATGATAAAGAGTAAGAGTTTTTCTCCTGACTTGGCAGAACATGAGTCTCAGGCAAGGATGTAATGAAGTGACAAAGAGGGCTAAGGAGGCAAAGAAATCTTGGGCAGATCCAGATTTTTCTTTGCCTTTTCTGATGCCTATATTAAGCAAAACTACTCCAAAAGTAATACAAACTGGATTTAACTCATGGGTCATAGTTTGCCAACCCCCCTTTCTAAATTGTATTGCTGTATAAAATGTATCATTTTAAATTATTTCTCTGGCTAAGCACGTCCAACTTTTCAGTATTAAAAATCCTTATACAAATATTACACATATGTGAGTACTTCTGTAGGAACTGAAATTGCTAGTTCAAAGGTGTGCAAATTTAATTATGTAAATGAGCTTCCAAATTCTCCTCCAAAGAGCTTCATTCACATAGGCACCAAAAAAATAGTGTGAGAGGGATGGGGCCTGGCATGCATGCACTGAATTCAATCCTCAACACCACATAAAAATAAATAAAGGTATTGTGTCTATCTACAACTAAAAAAAAAAAAATAGTGTGAGAATGAGTATCCTATATCCATTGTCTTACTGTTGACTCATTTTTATTTTTACAAGTATTATGTATCAAATACTATTTCCTATGTGTTTCTTTCTTTCTTTTTTTTGCAACTGCTTAATAACTAGTTGATGAAGCTTGAGAGAGCACAGACCTCCTTACCTTCCTATTTGATTTAGAATAAGAGACAGATTCAAGAATGAAGAAGGGAAATATGCTATTGATAAAGCTGTTGGACAGTATGGCCTATGACCATGGTGACAGTAGTTTTCCTAATGCTGTTTATCAGAATTAATCTTCCATATATTTATCATAAACTGAGTTGGAAAACTGCAGATTTTTTGCCACCTGCAATCTCCTGTTGGGACATTTCTGCTTCTCTGGAGAAGAAGTGTTGGTGAAGGGGAGAAGACAGATCAGGAATGCTACTCTTGGGAAATAATTTTATGTGGAAAATTGAGAAGTCCATGTTTTCCCCTAATACAGCTCCCACCTTAGACTCACTCTCTTTCCAGTGAATTTGAGGGCGATTTAATATTTTTGGAAAATACTTGTTTTATCCTTTGCCTATCCTAAAAAAGCAGATACAGTCCTTATCATTTAGAATTTTTATTTTATATGTATTGAAAGAGGTTTTCAACAGTTATTGTGTTTATACTTAAAAAAGAAAGCATAAGAAAATGGATCCTGCTGAGGTGTTTGCAAATCATTCACACACTCTCTTTAGTTCCCATGGCTTTGCCATGTGTGTTTTTCCACACTCTGTATCACCCGTATGCCATCAAGAACATCGACAAGATCACAGTTCTCAAGTGTGCTCCAGTGCTATCTCCAGAACTTTCTTCAACCCATACTACCAATTCTATAAGTTTCAATGCTGGCACTTTATTGAACTCTCCAGTAGATGTAACAAATTTTTAGACAAAACAACAAAAAGCTAGGGCCCATGTTTTCCTCCTTAAATGATTCTTCAATAGCTTGTTGACTGAAATATTTAGGCACTGCACCTTTCCATGGATAACCGCATTTGAACATGTGTAGGCAAATGGTACCATTCCACAAGGCAAACATTGATCATAGAACATGCTGATTTCAGATGTTAAAATTCCAAAAATATTTATAACTGATGAATTGTGCTGTTTTCCAGTGTTATGTATCTTTTTTCCCTGTGGTAAAATACATAAAATAATTTGTCATTTTAATCATTTAAACACACAAGTGACATTAATTGCAGTTCACAACCATCACTGATCTTTCTAAAATGGTTCAACCTGCCAAACAGAGCTGCAGACCTAAGCAAAAACTTCTTTCCCTTTTCCCCAGCCCCTTATAATTTCTAATCCACTTTCTGCCTATTCTAGATATTTCATGAGTGGATGTATACAACATTTGTCCCTTTATATCTGGCTTCTTTCACTCAGCACAACATTTTCAAGCTTCATCAGTGTGGTTGCATGCATCAAAATTTTATTCCTTATTATAGGTAATATTTCATTGTATGTACATGTCACATTTTGTTTATCCATCCATCTATTGATGGATACTTGAGTTGTCTCCATCTTTTGCCTATTGTGAATAGCGCCACAGTGAACATTGGCTTACAGGTATCTATTCGAGTCCCTGATTTAATTCTTTGGTATAGAATGGCTAGGTCTTTTGATAATTGTTAAACTTTTTGAGGAACCATTAAACTGTCAAATGTCTTTCAACTCTTAGCATCTGATTAATGTTGCAGGACTGTGTAGAAATTGGTCCATTCTTGTTCCAGAACTAGTAAGGGAACAGCAATCACTGAGTGAGCTGGGAATGGTGCGTCTGTCAAGTGTGCGTGCAGGTTCATGTGTCTTAAGTACAAGAGCTACCAAAGGTTCTTTACTCATGTTTTCAGTAACAGATTAGCAATTGTAAATAAATATTAAGAAGTAAGTCTATGTCCAGAGTTACTGGACAATTTATCTTTTCAAAGTTTGGAATCATAGATGGGAAGAGCAATGGCTTGAGAAAAGGAGAAAATTGAGAAAACACAGGAATCATATAGAGCTTAGAAATGGAGGAGACTGATGGGAGAAGGAGACAGAAGAAACCATTACTTTAGTTATATTAGCATCCTTTGAAGTGATCCCACTCATGAGCACACACTAAGTGGTGGACATTGTGCCAAGTACTTTATATCTAATGTTGAGAGCAAGTTGGGATGCTATTTCCATTTTACATATGAAGAGTCTGTGAACCTAGATATGAAATGACTTGACAAGGCTTCAGAGCTGCAAGCCACCACGATGAAATGTGAATCCAGGGCACTCAGGTTCTGATGCCCCCATCCCTTTTCACCATGCCCCATGGGTCTCACTTGCCCATGAAAACATCTTTAGTTTTTAACTTCTGCCGTTTCCAGTCTGCAGTTGTAGAAAGAGTGAGTCCCTCTTTCCCAGGTTTGCAGTTCTGTAGTGGGACGACCAGGGCTGTGTTACTCCTTTAGGGTGTCTGGTGTCCAGTTAGGGAGGTAGAGTCATTCTGGGTTGTTAAATGGCCTCGTGTGCTCTTGTTGCTATTTTGTTTTCATCCTATCCTCTCCGTCTACTTTCTGCATACTTCAATGAATGGGTTATGTCTGCTGAGCTTGGAACTTCTCCCTCATCAGGAAAACTGCTGCTCTCTGCTTCCTAATGAGCCCATTATTTCACAGAAGAAAAAAGAAGTGTGGCATAAGGCGAAAGGTATGCCTGCCAGCACGCCCCCCCCCCCACCTTCTGAACAGACTTTTTTTTTACTTTGTAGTTTATATGTATATTTGTCATTTCCATTTCAAAGCAATTGTGTTTCCTAAGATCCACATCAAGGGATCTTCTGCCTCTGGGACTGCAAGTACCACTGCAGAGATATCAGATCTGTTACTCTTTCTCTTTTTCCTGTTATTTGAGAGTTACACTTGGGCAGTCCAAACACCCTGTACTTAGTGTTGATAAATTGATGGTTTTGACACCATTCTCTGACACACAGCTTCCTCACACTGATTCCTCCTCAAGAACCTGCACTTATTTCCTATTGTCCCAAATTTACTCCTTAGCAGCCAAGAGCACCAGGGTTAGAAGCAATAAAGAGATGCCTGGATTGAGTGTAGGGACTGCAGGGCATCGAGAAAGCATCTTAGAGAAATGATAACTATCTTATTATATTTTGTGTTGATATGACAAAATGCAAGAGGTTTGAAAATTTAAAAAGAAAAGAGGTTTATCTGGGCTCACACTTTTGAAAGCTGAAATGTCCAAGACCAGGCACCCATATCCAGTGAGGGCCTCCTACTGTAGGAAGCCTTAGTGGATGGAATCACATCATGGACACACATATGAGAACAGTGAACACTGTCTACAGAAGAGCCCACACATGAGGTGACATCCCTTTATAAATCTGTTCTTATGGTAATTGATTCAGTGCAGAGAGACCTTGCAGTAACTAGTCCAGTCCTATGAGCCAAGCATCAGTCCCTCTCTGAATGGTTCCCTATACCTAATTGCCTCCGACTAAGCCCCACCACTTAGCCCTGCCATCTCTCCATATTGTCTCCCTGGGGACCAAGCTTCCAGCACAAGAGCCTTTGGGGGACACATCATACCAACCCAACTCAACTCCCTCCTGAGGTCCCAAGTAATATTTCCCCAAATTAGCAAAAACCAAACATGCGTCTTGGATTAAATAAAGGATGACCCTCTGTTCAGTGAAACGCCATAATCGTCTCTGTCACTTAAAACGATAATGCAGATATATATTTTTTCACGTGAAAACGAATGACTCCAGATTTTGTGCAACCTGAAATTTCCTTTACTTAGGGATCATCTAAACAAAAAGGGGATTCAAGTACTTAAAAGAGGCCTAGCCATTGTGGACTTCGAGGCTTAAGTTATGTAGACATATTTCATGAAGAGGGCAGGTTTCTGAACACCATGAAAAACTTTGTTCTTTACTCTTAATTCTACAAAAGAACTACATACACCTAGCACACACACACAAATGTACACATTGATATATGTATATATAGCACGTGTGTGTGTGTGTGTGTGTGTGTGTGTGTGTGTATGACAGAGAGAGAGAGAGAGAGAGAGAGAGAGAGAGAAAGCCTAATGAGCTATGCAGAGGACTGTTAGCAGAGGTAGTCTTTGTGTTTTTAGTCTTGGAATATCTATTTCCATTTTGCTATCTGCAGTGGAGTGATTTTTTGTATGTATGCGTGTGTGTTGTGTGTGCACATTTTATTTTGAGATGCTACGGCTTGAACCCAAGGCCTTGGGCATGTTAGGCCAGTGTTCTAATAGGAGCTGCATCCCCAGGACATACAGTGCATTTTGAAGGCACTTGTCAACCTAACTACCATGGTGATGTGCATTTCCCCTTCGTCTTAACAGTTTCCAGTTGAAACATTATTTTCCAAGTGACTTAGACCAGACTTAGATCTTTTCTTTAAATGCAGGTCTATTTTAGAGAGATGGCACTCCAGGGGTAAGTGAAGAAAAAGTACATTAAAGACATAGAATATATAGAAGCTGAATGTTGGTAAAGATAGAAGGCCCAATGAGCTCTTCCATTCTGTAAGGAAGTCGCTTTTCAACTTGACTTTCCTCCCCATTCAGTGAGGAGGTTTGTTTTTGTTTCCCCACCTTTGAATCTGCAGCTGCTTTTGTAATTGCTTGCTTGGGCCAGTGCAATGGACAGAATGGTGTGACTTCTAAAACTCAAAAGAGTCCTGAAGGTTTTGCTCTGGCCCTCTTGGCACACTCTTGCTACCCTGTGAACAAGCCTGGACCTAATGACTAGAGACACGAGCTCAGGAAACAGGCAGTAATGCACTGTCAGATAAAACCATGAGGCCATTACGGATCATCCTGTATTAGTTGACCCACATAATGCCTACAGCGGCATGAATGTCCACAGACAAAACCAACAGAACTCTACAGTCAAGCCAGCCTAAATCACTGATGCACTGAATCATGAGAAAATGAAATGGTGGTGGATTATGCTTACATGCCACATATAATCGATCCCAGCCCTGAGCCAGCTGGGACATATTTTAACATTCAAGAAGCTTCTGTACCTTACCCCACTTAAGTTTTTAGAATGTTCACAATAAAGCTATATTAGATAAGCCAATTTAAACAGTTGCAGGTCATCTGATAAAGAGCGCCATGATTTCCATGAACCAATATGAAACGGAACAAAAGATTCCCAACACTGACTCTTTAGAACATCAAAGGTTCCATATATGTAAACAAGTGGCTGGTTAGAGGCTCCAGGATTTCCTCAACCTTCACTTTCAGACTGCTTTCATCTTTTTTCCCCTTTCACTTTTCTCAACTTGTACGTACATTATTGTGTAATTTGCATTTTCATATAATACTTTTGCTGTTTTTCTCTAATATCAGCCTGGTCAGCTGGGACCTGCTAGGTCAGGTGCACTGGGACAATGCTCTCACAGTGTTTCCAAGAGAGGCATCATCTTCTCTCCAGTATTGAGGACTAACCCAAGGCCCTCAGAATACATCATCCTGTGGATAATGGATTGACCCCTTCTGTGAAGGACCACCAAAATGCATGCGATGCCTGGATTAAGGAGAATGCTTAAGCACGTGGAAAAGCAGGTATAGGAGAAAGTCCTTTACTTTGTAGCAGAGATAATTGGATAACATAAGGGATTGCAGCAGAGACCTTTGAAAACACATAGCTCATTTTCCTCATTTTGGAAGGTAGGCCTGAAAAAAAATTATATGTATAAATATATATCTACAGGCAGAGGAAAACTGTAAGCAAACAAAATAGCATATGGATTTCCAATAGACATGGCAGATAAATACCAACCAATCCTGACTGGCACAGGGTGGCCCCTCAAGAGGCACTTCCTCAGAACCCTGTTATTTTGAGAACTGTAATTTAAAAAGTTAATTTAATGTCTTTTGATACATCAGAGAGCAGGCAAGGGAGACGTGGGTAAGGTCAATCTTTACAGGCAGCTGTGGGGCCGTTGGTGGCAAGACCTAGGCTGGAATCTGGGTGTGAGGCCTCAGTAGAAGCCACCTTTACTACAGATCCTATTTATCATTCGGTCTCTCTTCACTCTGTAATCCTTTATAATTTAACTCCACATTATTGATATTTGATGATACCCTTTTTTAAATCTTGTCTATTTTTAAATGCTTTATTTTAAATGAATATTCTTTTTATATTCATCATGGTAGGAATTGATACTTCAAAAGAAGTATGATACATGAGGAAATACTTAAAACTAAAACAAAATGGATTTATCTGATTTTTAATGGTAACCACAATAATAATCTAAGTTGGAACGTACAGAAAGCACTTTTATTTTTCTCATTTGGGATGCATACTTTTCTCAAGTACAGATACTTCAGTTTTGATTTTGAGAAAATGATCTGTCCATTCTTAACTGAATTCATGAAATTGATCTCTGAATTATAATCATGTCATCTTGAAAATCAAGATGAATCTTCTTGGAAATCATGGGGAAAATTGCAAAGTTCTCTGGATCTTTAGCAATGCTTTTGTTATTCTGACAAGCTGTCCTGGCTGTCAAAAACATATCTAGGTAATTTGGTCCCTGAAGAAATAGTAATTCATGTCATATCCTCTGCTTTGAAGTAAAATAGTTCAGTAGTTTGGATCCCACTTGAAATTCCCAGAAATTCTTTCTCTGAAATGTTTTCACTAAACTAGCACTGTTTTAATTAAGAGACATTAACCTTCTACTTTCTTATGCATTTTTAGGGGAATAAAAAAGTGATTGTAAAACCTATGAATTCAACATAGCAGCACAATTCACAATTGCTAGACTGTGGAATCAACCCAGATGCCCTTCAATAGATGAATGGATAAAAAAAATGTGGCATTTATACACCATGGAGTATTACGCAGCACTAAAAAATGACAAAATCACGGAATTTGCAGGGAAATGGATGGCACTAGAGCAGATTATGCTTAGTGAAGCTAGCCAATCCCTAAAAAACAAATACCAAATGTCTTCTTTGATACAATGAGAGCAACTAAGAACAGAACAGGGAGGAAGAGCAGGAAGAAAAGACTAACATTAAACAGAGTCATGAGGTGGGAGGGAAAGGGAGAAAAAAAGGGAAATCACATGGAAATGGAGGGAGCCCCTCATTGTTATACAAAATTACATATAAGAGGTTATGGGGGGAATGGGATAACAAACATGGAGGGAAATGAATTACAGTAGATGGGGTAAAGAGAGAAGATGGGAGGGGAGGGGAAGGGGGATAGTAGAGGTTAGGAAAGGTAGCAGAATACAATAGTCACTAATATGGCAGTATGTAAAAATGTGATGTGCAACCGATGTGATTCTGCAATCTGTATTTGGGGTAAAAATGGGAGTTCACAACCCACTTGATTCTAATGTATGAAATATGATATGTCAAGAGCTTTGTAATGTTGTGAACAACCAATAAAAAAAAAACCTATGAATTCAAGCCATCAGTTTTTAATTTATTTCTTCGTGCATGGTTTTAATAAAAATTCTAAATCTGAATTTTGACAACAGCTCAAAGTAACGTTCATATCTGTTTTGTGTCTCCTTTTTAAATACTCTTCAGTCACGTATTAGGAAATGACCCATCCGATGAGGTTAGCTTTTGAGTTCACATGTCACCTCAGGTTAAATTTAGTGCTACTGGCCAACAATCTTATGGGGTCTGCAGATCTTTTAACTTTGTTCAAATTTTTGGCAAGATTTTTTTCAGAGTGTGATATTTGTTTCCTCTTGGCAGGTTTCTGACAACTTGATGCTTTTAAAAATATATGTGTGTGATGTGCTCTCCAGTACTTGCCTTGCTCCAGTTTACTGCTTGACACTAAAAAGTCAGCTTGTACCAGGCCCTTGAGCTGAACAAAACTGTGTTCTCATGAGGTCACCACATTGCGGGAGGCTGCACTCCCTTTCCAGGGGCATTTCTGTGTGTGGATGGATGTACCTAGAGTCACATATATGAAATACAGGGAAACCAGAAGAGTTGTGGTCCCAGGAACTCATCCTTTATCTGCTTGCCACCTGTCTTCAACATGACTGAGAAGAAAGGTAAAATAAGAGTTGAAAAATCATTCTTCGAAGAGGGAAAATCCTAATATAAAAGAGAGTTAGACACATTTTTTGGGGGGGTCTATTTATATTTCAAGTCCTTGGGAAAGCATGTTCATTTTTTCCACTTTGAAGTGATTTAAAAGTACGCTCTGGGCCTCTTCATCAGAGCTAAGTGTGAGTCCATGAGTTGACTGGAAATTCCAATCGGAGGTTCTTGAGTGTTGGAATCTTACTAAGGAGCACAAGAGCATTCTGTTCTTGTGTTCAGGTGCTTGCTACCTTTGTATTGGCATCAAGTGTCAAGTGATTACATTTATGTTGATGGCACCATCCACTGTGGAAGCTACCAGCCACAGGAGAACCATTAGGAGCCAGTCCCCCAAAACCAAAGGCTGAATGTTGTCTCTGATATGTGGATGCTAACCCCAAACAAGAGAGAGTAGGAAGGGGAAATATAGAAATTCATTGGATCAGACAAAGGGAAATGAAGGGAAGGGAGAGGAATGGGAAAGACAGTAGGAAGAAGAGGACCTCACTTGCCTATGACCATATATGAATACACGACCAGTGTAAGTCCACGTTCAACCACAAGAATGGAACGTTCCTGATTGGAATGTGTTGCACCCCCATGTGTGTGTAATATGCCAAACTACACCCTACTGTCATGTATATCTAAAAACAACAAATAAAATAAATTGAAAAGTTCAGTGTGTCATAGTACCCACAATTTGAGTCCTCAATAGTCACAGGTGGTGAGTGGCTACTTCATTGGCTTGCACAGAGGTAAAACACTTCTGTATTATAATAGCATTTTTTTTTCTGACATAAGCAAGTAATTAACTGATATTTTAGGAGAAAGCAATACACGTGCGTTTAAATATAACTCATTTGTACTCAGCTTGGCTACCCTGTTTCCCTCTATAGCTTGAAAAATACAAAGGACTGCGTGGATGTGGTTATCCTCACACAAAATATTACTCTAGGCAGTTAACCTTTCACATAAATTTTCTTTTGCTTTGTCTTGCTGCTTTCAAATGTGTTTTATTCACATTATTAAGGCTTTGGGGGGAATTTTTTCCCCTTTCTTCTCTGAGTAGCTGCCTTGCAAATAAATGTACATTTCTGGTCAGTGGTGAGCTTGGTTTAATGAAAGAGAATATTTAGGACATTTCTATGATCTCTAGTAAGAAAAACCTTCCAATTGTGTCCTTTACTCTGCAAGATTAAAAAAAAAAAATCCCTGATAAAAATCTTTGCCATACTTCCCTTAATGTCCATATGGACTTCATGGACTGTCTTATCTTTTGTCTTAAGATGTTCCTGATGGAAGTTCCTTCTTTACTGAGCTTTCAGCATCTTTGCTGCTATTCTAGAACTGGGTAAGTAGGAATAATCTCTTCATCCTTGAGCCTGGGTCAAGCCTGGAAGACAACTTAAGAAAATGCTGTATCTCTAAGGTTGAATTTGCTCTTTGGATTTCAGAATTAGATATTCTTTGCTGAGAGCTGCTACCATATCTGCTAACTGTTTTCATCTTGGACAGTGGGTGCACCAAGGTCGGGCTGGCTAGGCCAAGGCGAAGTCCACATTTAATTCTGTGAAACCTGATGCGATTAGAGAAGGCTTAAATGCTGCTGTTTGGCTGTGATAAAACTAGTGGGGCCTTTGGAGTAAGTTTAAGATTATGCTTTTTCAGAGCCAATCTAAATATTTTAAGGCCATTTACCCAAATCTTTAAGAAATTCAGCTTGTCTGCTGAATCATAATTCAGAGTATTGAGTTTGAAGATTTGGACCATGTACAAAGTTTTAGAGAAGGGAGACGTGATTTAGATTCAAGGATATTTGTGATGGAGCCTTCTCTTTACCACTAATGAGCTGAGTAATCTTTGGAAAATCACTCCATTTCTCTGGTTTTTGACTTTTATCCTCTTAAAAGGAGACAAGATTACATTATTCCTAAGGATTTTCAGCTGTAGTTTCCTATAATTTGAAACTGATATAAATTTATGATGGTCTCCAAAATATACTTAAACTTCATATTTTGAGAATTCTATTAGGTTTTTTTTTTTTTTTAATCACTCTTCTTGGGCTGGGGATGTGGCTCAAGCGGTAGCGCACTCGCCTGGTATGCGTGCGGCCCGGGTTCGATCCTCAGCACCATATACCAACAAAGATGTTGTGTCTGCTGAAAACTAAAAAAATAAATAAATATTAAAAAAATTCTCTCTCTCTCTCTCTCTCTCTCTCTCTCTCTCTCTCTCTCTCTCTCTCTCTCTCTTTCTCTCCCTCTCCCTCTCTCTTAAAAAACATCACTCTTCTAAAATAGTAAATACTATTTCATTGGATAAGTTATATTGAATGAGTCACTGAAACGTTGGTGAATGTTTTAAAATATTAATTCAGTAAATATCTGTGCTCTGAAGAACTTGCAGTCTAACAGGGTGACAGGAAATGAACACTCAGAACTGTAGTGTGAGGAAAGATGACCTGTGTTAGAGCTGGCTGGAGGATCAGCTGTTTTGTAATCTGCAAGGGTTCATAGCAGGTTTGATAAGAAACATATTCATGCAGAAAATAAGACCAAGTAATAATGTTCTTCTTTAACCTGTATTTCCATAATTTTTCCCCATAATTTCTCATGAGCAATTTAAGTATCTGTATCAGTTAGCTTTTCATTGCTGTGACCAATATGCCTGACAAGAACAACTTAGAGGAGCAAAGATTTATATTGGCTCATGGTTTGAGAGGGTCAGTCTATGGTCAGCCAGCTCCATTGCTTTGGGCCTGAGAGGAGGCGGAACATCATGGCTATGGGAAAGTGTGACAGAGGAAGGTTCTCAGCTTGTGGCAGCCAGGAGGTGGGCCAGGGAGAAGATAAACCCTTCCAGAATACACTTCCAGTGACCCACTTCCTCCAGCTGGGTCCACCCTCCACTGATGAGGTCGGAGACAGCTTTCGTGAATCAATCATTTTCTAAAAGTCCCACCTCTGAACACACAAGATGTCAAGGGACATTCTAGATTCAAACCATAACAGTATTGAAATGAAATGTATTTGCTTACACAAAATGTATTTGTGTGCACGAGTGTGCTCGCTTCTGCACACTCAGTTTGCTGGGCTGGGTTGGGGTATGGCATTGATGGAGATGAGTGTGGAGAATGGTCTTGTTGCTAAATAAGTGCTATTTTCTAGAATTAAGTAAAGCTTTTTTTATTTACAGAAGCTATTTATAAAGCTTCATAAAATTATATTTTCTTTGCACATTCTTCTAAGTCTTTAAATAGCTATGCATTCTATTAGATCCTAAACTCATGAAGGTTTCTGTCATATTTCTCTTAAATATCTGTAAAACAAAATTATGTTCACATTTGAAATAGGACATAAATGTTCTTCTGTGGGAAAGATGCATTGAATACAAGTTTTCCCCTTCCTTGTCTTATTTTTCTCCATGGCACTTTTTATCATCTGATAAAGTATATATTTGAGGTGTTTATTTCTGAATTGCCGCTTGCTGTCTCCCCTCCTTGGTGTGTAACCTCCGCAAGGACAGGGTCTTTATTTTATTATGATCACTGTTTTCAAACCCAGTGGCTAAAATACTGCATGGCAAAGACTAATATCTGTTGAAGGAATAAATGAAAGTGCACTCTAGAATTTTAACAGATGTACTGTTTTTTATTTAAAAACCAGCCCTGAATTGTGTAGTAACTCTTATTATCTAGCATGAAATTGACCGGAAGTTTCAAGCCAAGACATTTTTATCGAATTGTGTTTTACTCTTATGAAATTAGTGTTTCTATTAGATGCTTGTCTAAATGTTTATATGTTAAATTAAAATATTTATTGGCATAGTTATATCAAATGTAGATGAAGTATTAAAATCATCTTAGAAACAATAGCAAAGGATCATTTATTCATGCTAGGAAAGATGGAGACTTAAAAGTTCCCTGAATCTTTGCACAAATTAACTGTTCCCAACAAACTTTTCTTGTATTGAAAATGTTCCACAAAAGTAGTAACAATTGTAGCTAGTGTTAAAACAGAATTTGTGTTCTCTGAAAACCTATTCTCATGAGGAACAGATTCTAAATTATTTTTTGTGAAATAGTTCCCAGTTTGTCATTTCTTGCAAAGTTTTAGTTTCTATTCCTGGTTTTGCTTCATTGTATAATCATTTGTACATGAGATAAAAGAGGACTGATAAAACTGTATTCTACACTATCTAAATTAACAAGGAGGAAGGAAAATGTGATCATCCTTTCACATATTATTACTATGAAAAGACTAGTGCATGGCTATTTTGCTTCAATAGAAGCCATTGAGACTGACTAACATCAAGCAAATGTTTTAAGAAGATTTGTCAAAATATTTATAGGGAAAAAGCAATAAGACTGTGGTCACATTAAGAAAAACATGTACACATGACAGAATTGTGAGAATGAAGAGGAGAATGATCATCAACAGAAATGAGTGGTCAGATGAGTGGCATGAAAAATATATAATAACAGTTGGACAAATTAAAGGCTAAATGTTACCAGAATCATATTTGGAAAACAGAACAAGCCATTAATAGTTAAGAAATGACACACTGTCATGAAACTTCAACCATCCGGAGGAAATGGCATGGGAAAGCCACCAGGGTATGATGGTTCCACTTTATGTGAAGACTCTGGGTATGCGGTTCAGAACTGGCACTGAACGGATACACATGGGCAGATAGTGGGAGGGTCTTGTGGTTGGTGCTCTCTAAGTGCAAATGAAAGAAAGAACAGTGATTTCAACTGGAATACATTTTTTTAAAGTAGTTTTTTAAGTATCCTGTATTCCTTCAACAGTAAGGTGGCCAGACTTTGGAAAGGAAGTGAAGCCAGCAATTGGAAAACATCCGTTTCCTTCTCCCTTTTTCTTGTCTCAGCTTCTTCCTGTGAGTGTCATTGAGTACTGACGCGTCCCACCAGTTCAGGCTGGGAAGACGCCCAGAGGCATTTTTTTTTTTTCTGGTGTGGGAACAGATGCTTTATCACTGAGCCACATCCCCAGCCCTTTTTATTTATTTTTTTATTCTGAGACAGGGTCTCACTAAGTTGCCCACACTGGCCTGGAACCTTCCATCTTCCTGTCCGAGCCTCCCAAGTCTTCCAGGTGTGTGCCACCATTCCTGGCCTTCCCAGAGTTGATTTCTACATGGACTTGCAGGATAGAGATAAGTGGATTCACTAGCAGAAGGTTGGACCTGGGTGGAGAGACCTCGACAATGAGATTCTTTAGAACTGCCACTAAATATAGCAGGAGTTTGGGTAGAAAGTAGGAGTAGAACAGGTTATAAATTCAGGCTCCATTAGAGCCGACATCTAGAAGGAATTGAGGACTTCGCTAGGACAGGACAAGGCTTCACCTTGCCCTGCCTGCTCTTTGAACTTGGAGAAGGTGCTTACCTGGGCTCTTTGTACGACTTGCATTTAGTGTCAGGTCAGTGCCACCTACTTAGCAAGCCCTTCCCTAACCACACTGTTTAAAGGAACATCAGTTTCAAAGCACTTTCTCATTATGGTACTGTTTTATCTCCCTGAAAGCACTTATTTTTCTGAAGTTATTTGTTTGCTTATTATTTGTTCTCGCTCTCTCTGCCTTTCTTGATGCCTTTCCTCACTTTTTCTCCTGGAATCAATCCCCAGGATCAAACAGACAACTGAATTAGTTTTTAAATGGACAAAAATTATGCATATTTTTGGTGTACAGTATAATGTTTTGATACATGCAGACACACTTACATATATATTGTGGAATGACTAAATCAAGCTCATTTAACATATTGATTGCCTCATAGACTTATCATTTGTTTGGGGAGGACATTTAAAGCCTACTTTATTATCATTATGATAACTGAAGTAAGCTAGATACAGAAAGAACACATGATTTCACTCATATGAATTATTAAAAAGTGAATTTCATAGAAATTGGGAGTAGAAGAATGGTTACCGAGGGGAGAGGGTGATCAGTGGGTACTAAGACACAACTCAGTATGAGAAGTTCTGGGATACTGTTGCACTGTGGGGTGACTATAGACAACCGTAGTGTATATATTTCTCAGATGGATAGAATAAAGGATTTTGAAAGTTTGCACCATAATTAAATGATGTTCTATAAATGTTTGAGAGGATAAATATGTTTAACCTGATGTAAATATGTCACAAGGTATATATATATATAAACATCACATAATAACCAATTAAGATGTAAAAATTTTGTTTTGTGTAATGGTTAAAATTTAATTTAGTTTAAAAAATTAAATATTGAGAGTTTCTTCTCTAAAAAAATAAAATCTATTCTCTCAGCAATTTTCAATCATAAAATATTTAGTTATTAACTAGGATAACCATGCTCTACAATAAACATTCACTTATTCTTTCTGTATTACTGAAAGTTTGTATTCTTTGACCAACATCTCTCCAGTCCCCACCCTATCCACCCCGAGTCAGGGGGTCCACCACTCTGCTCTTTTCGTTCATGAGTGTGAATATTTTAGCTCCCTCCTATAAGTGATATCATACAATATTTGTCTCTGTACCTGGCTTTTTTTGCTTTATCCATTCATCCATTGATGGACTCTTATCACCTAAAACATCTTAAAAACAAGCTTCAGGAAGATCAAACTTTGCCAGCATAACTTAACTGTTAGGAAAAAAAAGATTAATATTATTTATAGGCATACAAAAATATACAGTCCCCAATAATATACAATTCACAATATTTGTTGACCTATTGAATATTGTTAGGCATTCAAACAAAAAAGAATTCGACTCATAACAAGAAAAATCAATGGAAGCCGATCCAGAATGGAGTCAAGATAAGAACATTTAAATGGTTATTTTAATTTTTTTAAAAAATTTTAACTGTATTCCATATCCTCAAAAATCTAAATGGAGCATGTTTAAAAGAGACTTTTCATCTTTAGAAAAGGAAAGCTAACAGGGGCTGAGATTTTAATACGTACTACGCAGGCTACACGGAGGGCCATGCGGGGGGAATTAATACAGTTCAGGACATAATATAAATTATCATAAAGAGGGAAAAGGACAAAAAGAAAACAGCTTCTGTGAGCTTCAAGTCAACTCTAAGCAGCACAAAATTCAGGTGACTGGAGCCTCAAAAAATGGGCAAGTTTGTAAGAAGATGTACAATGAAAAATAATTACACAAGAAGTTGTTCAACATTATTATTCATCAGAAGATGATAATTAAAGTCTCAGTGAAGCACCCTCGTGAACCTGGGACTGGCTGAAATTAAAAAGACTGACCACAGCAAGTGTTGGTGAGGGACAGGAACTCTCCCAGGCCTGGTGATGATAGTGTAAGTCGTACAACCGCTTTGGCAGACAGTTGAGGATTTCTCTTGAAATATGTTGCATGAAAGCTAATATGAATGCCATCACAAATACATAAATGTTCATAGCCACTTTACTTGTAATGTCCAAAGTGAAAACAACTCAACTGTCCATCAATAAGATAAATAAATTGTGAGATATCCATTCAATGAAATACTAGTCTTCTATAAAAAGGAATGAATTCCTGATTCACTCAACAGCATGAATAAATCTGAAAATAATTTCCGAGAGAAGCCTGCAAAACAAAATAAACTTCTAAATAAAACAAAACAACTATTTATACTACTGATACTGTTGTGGATTGGATTGTGTTTCCTGAAAAGATATGTGGAAGTTCTAATTCCATTAGCTTTGAAAGTGACCTTATTTGGAAATATGTTCTTTGCAGATAATAGTCAAGTTGAAATGAGGTCACATCCAAGGACTTAAAATCAGCATACTATAGCGACACCGCCTCATCAGTGTTTATGACAGCTCAATTCACAACATCCAAGGTATGGAACCAACCTAGGTGCTCTACAACAGATGAACTGATAAAGAAAATGTGATAAATATAATGGAATATTACTCAGACATAAAGAAAAATGAAATTATGGCATTGCCTGTAAATGGATGGAACTGGAGACTACCATGCCAAGTGAAATAAGCCAATACCAAAAGACCAAAGGCTAAATGTTCTCTCTGATATGTGGATGCTAACCCACAACAAGGGAGGGTAGGGATGGGAAGAATAATCCAAGTTTATTGGATTAGACAAAGGGGAAGGAATTGAAGGGAGGGGAATGGGAATAGGAAAGACAGTAGAATGAATCGGACATAATTTTCCTGTGCTCATATATGAATATACGACCAGCGTAACTCCACATCATGTTCAACCACAAGAATGGCAAGTTATATTCCATGTATATGTAATATGTCAAATATACTCCACTCTCATGTATATCTAAAAAGAACAAATGTTAAAAAAGGAAAAGGAGAAATGAGGTCATGCTGGGTTGGAGTGACCCCTGACTCTGGTGGCTAGTATCCTTTACAAGGAGTGAGACTTAATGATACTACAGAGCAGATAGGAGGAGGAAGTCTATGTAAAGACAGGGTTAGTATTTGAAATGTACACAGCCACAAGCCCAGGAATGGCGAGGATTGCTAGCAACCCACAGAAGCTGGGAGCTCAGGGAAGGAAGTGCCCCTGGAGCCTCTTGGGGGAGCCTGGTCTTGCTGATACCTTGATTGCAGACTTGTACTCTGTGGAACTGTGAGAGAATGCACTTCTGTCATTTGAAGTCTTCCAATTTATGGTACTTCTTTATGGCAGCCCCAGAAAAGTACTACCTGGTGCCCATTGTATGATTCCATTTATTTTTTTTTTAGAAAATAAAAGCAGATTTGTGGTTGCCTGAAAGCAGGGGTACTGGGAGTCAGGGTGGGGTCAGAAAGTGAGGTTATA
The DNA here is from genome assembly GCF_964194105.1 of Spermophilus citellus. NCBI lineage: Eukaryota > Metazoa > Chordata > Mammalia > Rodentia > Sciuridae > Spermophilus > Spermophilus citellus. Next base: position 40,826,811 of record NC_138188.1, read on the forward strand.
AAAGGGAGTGAAGGAACCTGGGTCTCCTAGAGATGTCCACTGTATTTTGGCTGTGATGATGGATTTACAACAGGTGTCTATGCATTTCAAAGCGTAGCAAATTGGTTACCTTCAGTATGTGCAGTTTGTTTTATATCAATTGTAACCTTGATTAAAAATAAAAATATCTCACCATTGTGATTTCAGGACTGCCTCTTTCCTCTGCTGCTGTTGGATTAAGGTTAGTCATTAATTCTCATAGAGGGAGAGTACACATAATAGGTAGTAAAATAAGGCCACGTGACTCAATTTAATACAAAGTTCTATGGGTTGGCCCTGTGGTATTTTAAAAATCAGGAAACTACACTAAAAGTTGCATTATTCTTGAAGCTCATAAAATGTAACAAAAGCTCCCCTTGCTAGATCCTCCTTCTGGCCTGGCAACACGTTGTGGCTGGAACCCCAGGAGCAGTTACCAGACTGGGTGTGCATTTCACAGTTGGCCTGAGGTCCTGCTGTTAACTGCTTGGTCCTTGTAAGTCTGTAAGGAGGAAGAAATGACTTTGATTTACAGGCTGCTTCTGTCATTGTAGGGTTGTCACTGATGCTAGAGTCAGTTCCTCTCCACCTTTCTTGCCCTGCCCCACCCCAGCTTTCCATCAGGACCCCTCCTGCAGGCTTGCAGGACACCTTGTCTATGGTGACTCTGATAAGGCCAGATGAAGTACTCCTTTTCCTATAGACTATTCTCATCTCCATCTCTTCCAGTTATAACCAAAGGGAACATGAACTATATAAATAAAACTTCATATAAATGTTAAACATAATTCATCTGATTCAAATTAAACTCCTAAAATCATCCTGTAAATGGATTTTATTTTACGTGTCCTTGTTTTAAAATTACAGTCTTGGCCTGCATTGGACATAAGGCCCTCAGTGGGATTTATGATCTGGAGTTAATCGCTTGGCTCTCTAGAGCAGGGGTCCCCATACCCTCCCCTTCCCACAGGAGCCCAGGACCTACTGTGGGGAGGCTTTTGCATTTGTTTGCACAGACTTCCCCTTTTTCTTTGCTTGTTCACTTTAAAACATGTACTAAGAATGGTCAGTATATAAATATGTAAGTCCCAGAAAATAATCCCCTTTTATTGTTTTCATTTGGTATTGAAACTTTCATTTCTCATCAATAGAAGAAAAGTGAAAACTAATCTTTATTAATAATAGTCTTCAAATTGTATTTTTACAGTACATGAAGAGTTTCAAGATAGACAAGCAGCTATCTGAAGCATTTGTGTAATTTTTATATAAACTCTTATAAAATATTAACTGCAAATCTTAAAACATTTCGGTTTTCTTTAGGGAACTCTTTATGTCCCTGGGAAACTCCACTCAGAGGGAAAGCCTACCATAAATCTTTGCAACTATGGTTGCAGCTCTACGGGATTTGTTGTGACTGCACATGATGGGAAATTGGGGTACATTGCAAAACTCAGATCCACATAAAACCCTGCACATGGATGCTTATAGCAACTTTATTCATAACTGCCCAAACTTGGAAGCTACAAAGGTGTCCTTTAGTAAGTAGGTGGTTAGATAAATAACTACTGTGTTAATCCAGAAAATGAGTATTACATAAAACTAAAAAGTAATGAGCTCTCAAACCATGAGGAGATGTGGAGGAGCCTTAAGTGCATATGACCAAGAGAAAAAGAGCTTTCCTATAGGGGCTATATACTGTTAATTACAATGCCATGACATTCTGAAAAAGACAGGCATGGTGACAGTATAAAAATAAAATAAAATAAAATAAAATAAAAAATAAGTGGTTGCTAAGTTAGAGAGGAGGGAGGAAAGATAGGCAGGACACAGGATTTTTAGGGCATTAAAATGAGTGTGTATGGAACTGTCATGGTGTATTCATGCGGTTCTACCTTTGCTCAGACCCACAGGAACACAAGTCCAAGAGTGAATCTTCAGGTAACTTTGGACTTTGGGTGATCATGTTGTCAACAGAGGTTCCTGGATTGTAATGAATATGTTGCTGTGTCCTGAGACACTGCAGCAGGGCCACCTGTGCCTGTGTGGGGATGGGGGGGCAGGTATGGGGACTCTCCATACCTTAAGCTCAATTTTACTGAGAATCTAAAACTGCCTTAAAAAATGAAGTTCACTAATAAAAAACAATTGTGGATGGGCATTCGGAATTGAGAATTCCTTGGAAATATTGAAAATAACATAGCTTTTGGAGTAAGGCAGAGAGTTTTGAATCTTGACTGCATTTATCTGATAATTTTGTCAAATATACCTTTCCTGGGCCTTGGTTTTCTGGTTCATAAAATGAATTAGAATATTTACCTTGCAGGATAGCTGGGAGGAATAACGTAACTTCCAACAAACTCAATAAATGTTAGCTGTTCTTATTTGTGATGCATTTCAAGTTTGGACCCAAAGTACTGATGCTCTAGCTATGGGAAAAAGAGACACGCCCTTTTCTGACGGCTCCCAGGGACCAGAGGCCCTTTGGAGACATACGTAAATGACATTGTTCAGAAGAAGTGAGCAGGAGACCAAGAAAAGATTGAATCTGGTCAAGCTCAAGTACATCATGTTTTAAAATTTTACTGTTTCTCTAACCACACACAAGAAAAGGAAGGACATAAGGAAACGGTCCTTAGGTAAACTGATGCTATTTTAAAAAATACCTTACTTTCTGAAAAAGTATTATAAATGATCCACTGAAAGTCTTTATTTCTTGATGGGTTTCCCCATAAATTATTAGGAAAATATTTCCCCAACAATGGAAAAAAAAATACACATATAAAAACAAATTACCAGGGAGAAGTAGTGGCAATACATTGGGTCCTAGTTACTACTCTTATTGAGAAATTGTTCAAGGTTTGGATGTGAGGTGTCCCCCAAAAGCTCACTCATGAAACAACGCAAGAAGGTTTAGAGGGGAAACCACTGGGTTATAGTCTTAACCTACTCAGTGAATTAATTCCTGATGGGATTAACTGAATGGTAACTGGAGACAGGTGGGGTGTGGCTGGAGAAAGTAGTTCATTGGGGGCGTGGCTATGGGGTATATATTTGTATCTGACAAATGGAGATCTCTCTCTCTGCTTTCTGATCACCATGATGTGAGCTGCTTCCCTCCACCACACTCTTCCGACATGATATTCTGCCTCACCTCAAACTCCAAGGAATGGAGCCCACTGTCTATGGACTAAGACCTCTAAAACCTGAGCCCTCAAATAAACTTTTCTTCTTCTAGTCGGTCAAATCCTTTAGTTAGAGCGGTGGAAAAAGCTCACTAAATCAGAAATTAAACTTGTACAAATGAAGAGCAATGACAGAGCAAAGTATAAAGATGAGAAATATGAAGATGAAAAAGCATAAATGAGAAAAATTAGGGGAGTGGATAAGAATAGAAACTATCAGAAGCTTCTTTCCCATTTCCCAACACCCCCAACACTTCCCCCTTTGTGTTGATGTACCCTGTTTCTCCCTCCCATCCTACAGGCTGGTGAAGATCTTTCTCTCCATCCTAGGGATCCGTGTCACTGACCTAAGATAATCCCCCTTCTTGGATTCAGTGGAAGGTTCAGAAAAGGACATGTCTTGTGACCATGGGACATAAGAGAAGGTTTGCTAGGGGTTTGGGGGAAAGAAATGCCCTTGTTTTGAAGAAAAAGAGCCACCATAAGAAAGAGCCATTGTCTCTGTATCTGGTCATCATGGATCTGGAGATCCAGCACTTGGAACTACTACAGCTATTTTCACACCATAGAGAATCCCATCTGAGGAAGAAATTAATACTTAGTGGAGGGAATTGCAGAGAAATGAAACTGGAGTCACCAGCTTGTCCCAAGTCCATGTAATGCTTTCCTCCAGATAGCTAGGTATGTGAACCAGTCCATATCTTTATCTGAAGGCAGCAGAAATCAGTGCTTTTGTTCTTTGCAGCTAAAAGCACTCTAGTTAATATCAGCCAATTAATGAGCCATTAAAAATGGCTATTTCTGTTATGTGGGCTTTTACGGACATCACCAACAAAAATGTTCCCAATGATAAAGTAACACGTTCATGATCATGGTGCAGAGTAAAAGAAAATCAGGGCTTTGGTCCTCTGGGAAAATGGTTCTGAAAAGGCAGCTGACTTGCCGTCTGAAGCTAACTCCAGATGATTGGGCTGTTGCACTAATGTCCTTTTGATTCACTTTTCTTTCTGACAGTTCTGTGACTTGTCATGTGACCTTATAGCCATCTAGGTTAGAGACACAGCAGAAACACCATGGATAACTACATGAGACAGCTAGAGCAGATTCAATCGAACTTAATCATATTGTGGATAATAGGAGCTGAGTGATATTGACAGTTATAGCAAAGTTGATGGCAGGGAATTTTTTATAAGTGGGTTTAATGTAATTTCAAATCTAGGTGCAGTAGCATTTGAGGAGTAGATTGGCTAATAGGTATTTTTAGAGGAATGGAATGTGTTATCAGTTTGTGGAGATAGAATCATATTAATATTTTTCATGATGTGAAAACAATCTGTCTTGATTTTTCAATATATATAGGAATATTGGGGAGGACAGTGCCCATTTCCTAATTATTCTGAATTGAGTCCTATGTCAACTGAATTTTACTTGTAAAATTGTAAATCTTCTTAACAGGAATGACATTGGAATGTCAATGATATAGAAAATATGTAATATGTCATTAGTGATGGAAATAATGCATACCTGTTGAACAAATGAGTGAGTGAATGAATGAAGATTACTTACACCCTCTTAGCAATGACCACTTAACCTATGGGTCCACATAGGGAGTATCCATACAGGTAGAAGTCTTCAAACCCCTCCACCTTATTTTATTGTCAGATGTCACTGAACACTTTAGGGCCAAGTTCATCTTTTCAGATGCCTACAGAATATTTCCTTATGCATGCCCCACTAGCTCAAGGTTGGAGTCCCCTTAAACTCTTCTTTTACAATGGCCCCATGGATGTAGCCATCAGCTCACTTGTTATAGATGTGTAACTTTTCTCAGCTTCTGCTTACCTGCAATTCAAAAGACATTAAACATTTTTTCTAGATTTATCTTTTTGAAAAAATGCCTCCACTATGATTATCTTTGACTAACTCACAGTACCTGTATATTTCTTTTTGGGAGGTCGGGGCATCCAGGGATTGAACTCGGGAGCACTTGACTACTGAGCCACATGCCCAGCCCTATTTTGCATTTTATTTAGAGACAGGATCTCACTGAGTTGCTTAGTGCATTGCTTTTGTGGAGGCTGGCTTTGAACTAGCAATCCTCCCACCTCAGCCTCCCAAACTGCTGGGATTATAGGCATGTGCCACTGCACCCAGCAGCCTGTATATTTCTTGACATTTGAAATTTAATTGAATTTGACTGTTTTTTGAGGTCTTTTATATTGATCACATATTACTTACAGAAACTGTTTTTTAATTCTTTTCATAATATACTTTCTGCTAAACAGATTGGTCTCTGGCACATACTAGATACATTCCCAGAGCCACACCTTTGCTTCAGCTGCTCTATCTGACAGATGCCCACTTTCAAACCCCTTTCCACTCAGTCCTTTCCCTTGTTCATTTGTCTCCAGCCTGATTCTAAACACTCAGGCCCAGCTTTCTCCCAGGCTCAGCTGTCTTATGTCTGCATTTCTCACTATCCCAGTTGATGGCTGTTCCTCTCGGAAGGAGATACCCCCCAGGGCTGCTTTTTGCTATTTCTCCAAGTTTTAAGTCATAAACCTGGACATTAGTATTGTACAGCTTAGAAGTTGAGGAGCCTTAGTTCCCTCTGGCTGGCCCAGGCAGTGAAGAGTGCTCGGGTCACAAATGTGACTACATGAGCTTTATTATGACTAAATGCAGATTATCTATTAAATGCAGATTCCCTCTTTGTGGCTTTCCAAATATGAATTTATCAATGGAAAATTATAAATATTGACTTAAAAATTCTTCATGCTAATATGCACTATGCAGTTGTGTTAACCTATTCTCTGGTTGGAGAATTTTTTAGGACAATGTAATGATATTTAGAAAGGCATTAGAATACCTGGGTTCTGTTATAACACATGAAGAAAGTAGAATAAAAATTTATATATAATGACATCTCGAGTATATCTAAATATATTTACTCAGTTGAAAGAAGACTGGAATATTGATATTAGCAGTGGTCACTTTGGGTGGTGATATTATGAATGACTTGCTGTCTTTAAAAATACATTTCAGGGGCTAGAGGTGTGATTCTGTGGTTGAGCACTTGCTTACTATCACAATGCCTTGAGTTCAATCCCTAGCACTAAAAAAAGAAAAAAAAATAGTGTTCTTCAAAACATGTAAAATAAACAAGATTTACTGTACAATCAGAAAAAAGCATAAACTTAAAATTTTTTTTCATGTTCCTTTTACTTTTTTGACAGCCCCCCCCCCACCACAGCCCTCTCCTTGGACCACAATTAGGTAGTCTGGTTTACATTATTATGTAAAGTATGCCAGGTCTATATTTCTTTGGCATTAGCTTTCTATCTCAAGATGACTGCTCCTGGCTAGATAAGAACATAGCATAGGACTCAAAGTATTTTTGTTCTTTATCTTGAGTTTGGAAATCTTGCAATCCTACTTCTGGAATCCACCTTAAAGATTCACTAGCAAAAAAAAAAAAAATCAAATCATAACCACATGGCTATTTATTGTAATACATGGCTGGAAAAAACTAAAATGGCCATCAGTTGGGACTGACTTAAAAAAAAAAAAACTGTTTAAATCCATATACAAATTCTATTCACCTGAGCGTGTGGCACATGCCTGTGATCCCAGCAGCTCAGGAGGCTGAGGCATGAGGATTGCGAGTTCAAAGCCAGCCTCTGCAAAGGAGAGGTGCTAAGCAATTCAGTGAGACCCTGTGTCTAAATAATATATAAAATAGGGCTGGGGATGTGGCTCTGTGGTTGAGTGCCCCTGAATTCAATCCCCAGTACCCACCCCACCAAAAAATGCTATTCAGTTGCTTAAAAGAACAAAGAATACCTCCATAGCAATCTTGGGATTCAGTAAAAAAAAAAAAAAAAAACTTTAAAAAGTACTGCAATTGCGAACCAATATCATTATTATATGTTTATTTAAGATTAATAAACCTTTTTATATAAGAAAGCAAAGTGAAAATAATTTAAATTAATTCAATCAAAAAGTGTACATATATTTTTATCACATTTATCTTACAACCAATGACATTTTAGTTACATTCCTGTTAGGAAGATTTAAAAGTATAATTCAAAAAAGTTGGAGTCATTTTTTAATTTTTTTCCCCTCTTATCAGTCTTTCCATAAATGGATTTTAGAGGCAAATCCTGTCAATTGTACATTCAAAATGTACTCCAAATCCTAGCTTCTTACCATCGCCTCAACTATTATCTCTCCCCATCTATTATCTCTCACCTAATGTATCGAAATTCATATTCCATATTTAGATCCTTCCTAGATCACTCAATTCTGCTCTCCACAGAGTGGCCAATGTGATCATTTTAGTCCAACTGCTTAAAAATCTCCAATGGCTCCACATCACAATTAGAATAAAATATTAAGTCCTGCTGTGGCTTATGATACTGTATCCTCTCAATTCTACCTCTCACATCTTCAGGAACTAATTAAGCCAAAGAATAAGTTCCTACAACTTGGAAACTGTCCTGGTCAAGAACTTTGCTATTCTCCTTCCTCCAAATTCTCTTCCTCAGTATCTTCACTGGATTGATTGCACATGGTCTTCCATGTCCCTTCCTTAGGCAGGCCTTCCCTGACCCCCTAATTGATGCTCAATGGATATTCTCTTATTTCAGTTATACTCAACCCCTTTTCTGTCTCCACCCCCCCACCCCGCTCCCTGATACTATTCATCATTTTCTGAATTTATACTAAATTATACTTTTCTCGCTAACCAGAAAATAAATTTCTAGAAGGGCAGACAGGACCTTTATCTTGTTCAACACCCAATCCCCTGGCACATGGTAGGAACTCAGTATTTGTTATTCTGTATGAAATGAGAGTAACTTACGGAAGCTAAATGGGGAAGTGGGAAGGGGAAATGGAATGTAGGGAAGGACTTTCACTTCCACATTTATTCCCACAGCTGAGAGTGAGTGCGGCTGATCTTCCTGGGCTGTTCTCACCACCACCCCCAGGACCTGCCCAGCCACTGGTCTTCAGAGTTGCTCACCCCTGCTGCAGGGTTCCTTCTTCCACACCTGTGGTGGCCTGTGTTCACATGTGCAATTACCCCAGTGTAGCTAGCTCTAAGTCCCATTTTTATTTGAGATGACGTTCTCATCTGATGTATAACAAAATGACAAATTATTTGGGAAATGTTATATAAAAAACACTGTGAAAGAAAAAAAATTCTTACATAGATTTTTCAATAATTACAACCACCACCACCACCATAATAAGAGTATCCACACATGATTACCCTGAAAAATAGCTTTAAATATTGTTGTATAAATGATAAGCTCAGAAACCAGCAAGAAAATCACATGTGTATGCCTTGAAATCTCAGACATTTTTGACCATATTTTCTGTAAAACATTTTTTGAAGGAAATTCATGGAGTATTTTCAATTTGTATTTTACTGGGGCATAGAAGAAATACACTCCTAAGTGTTCTTCAAAAGTGGCTGAATTAAGGTCCAGATGCCTGTTGCTTTTCTGAAAACCACTAATAATTAAAAATAAACAGAAGATCAAAAATTATTCATTGGGGCTTATCAGGCAGGAATAAAATTAAGTGCAGCATACAGTTTATTTTTTTTGAATATATAAAGGTATAATAGAAGAAATTTTTGAACATTAGTAGTTTTCTTTTGCTTATATTCATTATTATTAAAAATTTAAACATACAGAAAAGTATCATGAATATTATAACAAACACCCATATGCCCACCACTTAGATTTTACAATCATTAAAACTTTTGTCATATTAGCTTCATCTATTTTTTTGGAAGTTTTTTAAAAAAATAAATTGTGATGTCATAATATTTGATCCCTAAATGCTTCAGAATGCATCTCTTAAAAAAATGAGGATAATTTTCCATATAACTACAATTGTATTGCCACAACTAAAAATATAATAAAAATTTCCTTATAGTTCCTACTACTGAGTTCATATTTAAATGTCCCATTTCATTCCCCAAAGTTCTTCCATGGCTGCTTACTGAAACCAGGATAGTATTGGGGGACACACACTGCATAGGTTGTGATGCTTCCTGTCTCTTTTATTCTAGAACACTCTCTCCGCCTTGAACCTCAAGCTGGGGATGGACCTCAGGGCCCTTTGCATGAGAGGTAAGTGCTCTACCACTGAGATACGCTCCAGCCCCCAGGTGGCCCAGAGAGACCCTTCTTCTCAAATCCTTCCCTTCAACCAACGGTCTCTACGTTATTCTTGGCACACCCAATAGCTGGATTTCCAAACACGACTACTTTTTTGAAAAACAGAGTCAAGTTCAAATTTAAATACACATAATTTTAGAAATCCTTTACAGTATGTAAACATAAAAATACCCTTGACTCAGCTTAAACTCCACTTCCTATAATGAGCAACCAAAACACTGTACCAGACCAAATGACTTTAACTGATGACTAATTAAGTTTCCTCAAGTATAAACTCAAAGCTCTTTTAAAACTTTCATGTTCTGCTAAGTGAAAATATTGACAAGCTTCATTCATGCTGCAGAGCAACGATAGCTTTTGCTGTGTAAGCACCCAAGGGCCCTCACATTGCCTCTCTTCTGGGGTTCCCAGGACACAGAGCACAAGTGTGCTTTTGTGTGCTTTACTGTGCCTCTCCAACCAACCTCACCTTCTGCCAATCAAAACTGATGGCTTCCGTTGTGCCAGGCTCTTCATGAGTTCCTGGGCATTTGCCATCTCCTAAGCCTGATAATAGGATTCATACTGTGAAATTCGTGTTGATACACTATAAATTCTGAGTAACTGTATGACTCTTGACTGTTTCTTTGGGAAGGTACTTAAACATTCCTTTCAAACTTTGGATTCTAAGCACAAGGACTTTCTGACATATTGATATCAATGCAGCCACAATTTATGCTATTTAAATATAATAGAGATTTAAATGAATGCCTTTAACTAAAATTGACTTTGTGATTGTGTTGTGGTTGTTATTGAGTATTATATGTTTTGTTAATAGAATATACCTTTCATTCATTGGTGTTTTAGTAACATTTCAGACTGGAAGGATGTGGCACTTGAACTCCACAAAACTCTGTGACATTGTACTTGAATGTTGTTATGTGTTTAGAATAAGTAGGGGAGCAAATATCACTTACTGTGTTTAACTTGCTAAATTTAAATCTCAGGATGAGCCCTTGGGTTATTTTTGCTAGAGAAAATATATTCCTTTAAAGATGTAGCATTTAAAAAGAAAATGCAAGAGTCTGAGATACTAGGAGAGGTAGACAAAGAAGGAGGTGGAAATAGAAACTGATTTCTTTTCCACTGTTATGAGTAATCTGCTTTCCTTTTTAGTACAGCCTTTGACTGGAAAGGAATATATAGTGTATGTTCTCCAAACTGTTATGTAAAATTTTATTTTTTCCAGGAATTCTTAAGCAAGAAGCCAAAACAATGTTTTTCTGGGCCTAAGTGCATTGCCTGATCTTCCAAAGCCTATTTCATGGTCTGCTAGACCCTAATAGAGATGGTTGGTAATGAGATAATATTTATTTGTATAAAAAATAAATTTACAACAGAGTGCAGGAAGCATGTAAGCAAGCATTACCAGCCTTAAAAATTCCATAGTTTATAGGCACATACCTATAAACCTATGTATGTTCCTTTTCCTTGTAGGTACATGAGTACTTTGGGATATCATGGTGGGTGTTTCTTGCATCTAACTAAAGCTGTAGGATTCTTAATCCCCCCCCCCCAAACTATTCATCTGTGTGCAGCTTTTCTTAAAATAAATTAATAACAAATTTATTTATTTTTCCTGCCTAAAGCCTGTCCTATGAACCAGTTGGGTGATTTATTTATTTTACCATCTATGAACAGTGAAAGAATTTTCTGTAGTGTCTTTTGGTGACCTTGGTAGCTGATGTGTTAATAGCATTTCAGACCCACGATTTGCAGCAGGCTTCTTGCCCAGAGCTCTGCAGTGAATTATTGCTGCACCGCAGATTACAGTCTAATTCCATAAGAAACACTGGCATTCTCAGGTTCTTGTTGATATCTGGGCTGCAGAATCTAAAAACCACACTCAGTATGCTGCAACTTGGAAGAATCATTCATGTGGATGGAACTTAATGTGATTCATAAATATGCTTTGTGCCAAAAAACATATAATGCGATACCTTGATTAGTGACAGCTCTGGGAAATAATCTTTTTTGTGTCTGATGAAGTTGGCAGTGTTAAAACTTTGGAAAACAAAGCTTTGTATGTGGTTAGGCTTGACAAATGTCACCACACCACTTCCACTTGTTCTGTCTAAATAAAGGTAGAGTGGGGGGGTGTGAAGGTGGGGGCGTGAGGGGCAGTGAGCCAAATTGTGAGGCTTCCAAAAACATCCCTCACCTACTTCCAGCTTTGACCTACCCTAGGTCAGTTCTACTCCATTCCTGTTACTCTGTTATGTTCGTCCTCACAGTGTTTCATTTGATTGCTTTAATGAATTAGTTTCCAATATTGGATAAAACAAAAGCTTTTTACATTGAAAATCAGGATCAGCATCTCTCTTGAACACAAGAATCTCTTGCAATATTTGGAACCATCTGGATTCTCCATTGGCCATTCTGGGCTAAACCTGGGCAACGTCCTTTGCACCTGGTGCTCTCGGTGAACTCAACTCCACCCCTCTCCTCACTGGCTTTACTCATTTATGTCACCGGCTGGTCCCTGTGGGCATTTGAGTTTTTCATTTTTGATTGAGCTTTTGGAGCCTGGGTGTGTTTAATGACTATTTTACCCTAAATAGCACTGGTGCCTACCTGAGTTTATACTTGTTCATTCCAATTGTGAAGGGAACCATGTGGTTTCCCCTTCAAAGGATATCAGATCTTGGTAGGCAGGTGTGAAAGACACTCCAGCCACCAGTTCTCAAGGCCAGAAAGTAAAGCTGAGTTACTATATTTAGAATACAAGTTCATTGGATTAGACTAATGGAATGGAGGGAAGGGAGAGGGGCTTGGGAATAGGAAAGACAGCAGAATGACTTGGACATAACTTTCCTATGTTCTTATATGAATTCATGACCAGTGTAACTCCATATCATGTATGGCCACAAAAATGGGAAGTGATACTCCATGTATGTATAATATATCAAAATACACTCTACTAGGCTGGGGTTGTAGCTCAGTGGTGCTTGCCTAGCATGTGTGAGGCACTGGGTCTGATCTTCAGGACCACATAAAAATAAATAAATAAAATAAAGATATATGTATTTAAAAAAAAAAAAAACTTGTTAAATACACCATGTAACCAAAACCCGAATCAAAAGGTATTTAACAAAAATACATTCTACTGTTATGTATACCTAAAAAGAACAAATAGAAATAATTGTAAAAAATAAAATAAAATAAAAAATGGGAGGGGATGTAGTTCAGTGGTAGAGTACTTGCCTGGCGGGCAAAGTTCCCTGGGTTGCAACCCCAGCAATGCAAAAAAAAAAAAAAAAAAATGGCTGATAATGAATCTCATACTGAATACCCCACCCAACTCCCCAACTCACCCTCTATCTCTATTTTCTGGGTCAGTAACAGCAACTACAGGTGGTTAGCACACCACAAGATCATGCCCTTCACTTTACTGTCTTACTGATGCCCACATACCCTGTATTCCTTATCCATCTTTCCCAAACTTCCATTGCTCTCAATGGCAAGGTTAATATTGTCTTCCTTCTCTAGGATCATGTAGTACAATTTCTCTTCTTTTACATCTATGCTGAACGAAAAGAGAGCCATTTTATGTCTTTCAGCAGATCTGATGCTATTTTCCTTAGCATTTTGTCATATTTTTAAATTATATGTCATATTTTTTACCCTCCCACATGAAGTTGTGGAGGTAACACCTTGATCTTTGTTTTTTTTCTGTCTTGCTTATGAAATGTCTGATGAATAAGTGTGTCAGTGGAACACATTCTCTTCATTAATAGAGGTATTACCGCAAGCCTGTGTTAATGTCCCACTGGAAATAAGCCTGCAGGAATGCTCATATTTTCAACAGGTTTTATTTGCTGAATTTCTCCTTGGTGCATTCTTTCAGAGTAAAGTAAGAAAAATGCATTTCTTATGCCTGACATTTGGGTTTTATTTTAAAACTGCCCATTGTTTTTATTCACCCTTATACACACTGCTGCCTAAGGCTGCTTTGTAAAGGTGCTTGTACTAGAAACCTGTTGATCGTAAAGTTCTCACTCTGGGCATTCTGTCCACGCCCCAGGTGGGTCTGCAGGCTAAGCAATGGTTGTCCATGGAGAGCTGCCCTGGTGCGCTCCTCCAGTGCCGCTCAGGAGAGGGTGGTGGATGTGTGCTCCATTCTGTCTCATCTGGGGTTTGTAATAATGGGATTTTCCTAATCTAATATTTGTCAGGCACATTGGTCTTATAAAAATAATGTCCAGGGAGGCAGAGCTTTCTGTTTCTTGTGAGCTCAGAGACAAAGGCGTAGTATTGAAATGTGTCACAATATAGCTTGTCCAGAGTCAAACATGGCCTTCTGCACAGACCCCAGAGTAGATGCGTGAATGTGGACTGAGAGGTCAGGGAAGCACGTGCAGAGGCCACTAGGGGAAGGGACACGTGATGTGGGGAGAGGAATGGAAGTAACTGTAAAGAAACTATTGAAGGAAGTTGAAGGGATCATTCCTTGAATGATCAATGCACTTTTTATTCTTCTCAGCTTCCTAAGCATGTAGCCATGCCCCAACGTTCTCTCTGAGCCAAACTCCCAAGGGAACTCTGGTCCAGCCAGTGTATTGGGCCTCAAGGTGTCAAATGGGTCTGAGAGGCCCGCTTGAGTGCAATTTTCCAGAATATAGATTGTGGCTATTAAATAGACCATTATGTTTAGGAACCAAATGACCCCAATAAAAGTATATTGGAGTAAAATTTAATTTTTTGGCTACATTTCCTTAAACTGTGGCTATAGTATTATGTTGCTGGCACACTTCAATATTATTGTATCTGACAAATAAATTAGGGCCTAAAATCAGCACAAAGGCAACAATTCAGTCAAAATTGTCCCTTTAAATCCCTTAAATGGTCTATAAAATAAGGTATATGTATGTGGCTTTGTATGTACACTAATTCATATGCACATTAAGTTTGAAAAATCTGAGCTAGACTAAATGCAAGATTAAAAAGAAATAATGTATGCAGATATCTGATCCTTCCAACTACTCAGGTTTTACATTAACTCTGAAGTTCCTGTTAGAGAATTAGAGATAACAGATATTTTGGAATAGTTTCTGTCTGCTTGCAAATTCACTCCATTCTGCTTCATTATTAAATTTCTGTAACAGATAATGCTTAAAAAGCCATGTTCATAGTTGTGAGGATTAGATGAATAATATATGTATAAGCAATTGGAATTCTCTTTTCACTTTTCTTTGGGTATTGCATGCCTCATCTAGCTTTACAGTCTCTTATTTTCTTCTTCTTCTTATTTTATTTATTTATTTATTTATTTATTTATTTATTTATTTATTTATTTATTTATTTATTTTTGGTACCAGGGATTGAACTCTGAGGCCCTTAACCACTGAGCCATATCCCCAGTCCTTTTGAAATTTTTTTTTTTTTTTTTTTTTTTGAGACAGGGTATCTCTAAGGGCCTCACTAAGTTGCTGAGGCTGGCTTTGAACTTGCCCTCCTCCTGCCATAGCCTCCTAAACTGCTGGGATTACAGGCACACGCCACCACATCCAGCTAAGTCTCCTTTTTGATATTGTATCTAGATTTGTATTTCTGGCTTATTGCTTCTGGCCCAGCATCCCTGCTTCTGGTCCAGCATTTTAACAGCTGGTATCTACCTGGTGGTTCTCTGGCAGCATCTCAAATCCTCACGTTAGTCATCTTATGCTGTTTTTTCCTGTCTGCCCCTTTGAGCTTTGCCTTGAGTAGCCACCGCTCCAGTGAACAGTGCCGTCACCCTCTCAAATTCTGCATGATACATCTTCCAGAGACAAGGGTTCCTCTGACTTCCTCCTCTTCCCCCTTCTCAGGCATTTGTTAGCCATGAGACTTTTGAGATATCTGCTTAACTCATTTTTGCTTCCAAAATCTTCTCACTTCAGACCAACTCTTCTGTTGCCAGAAATCAGGTAACCCCCCCTGCTCAGAAGACTCCAGTTCAACTTTGCCATGTGCTTCATGGAGGTCTCAATAAGGCATCCAAGGCCTCTGATACATCCTAATCCATTGCTCCAGGGGGATCTCTCACTGAAGATTCTCGTACTCTGCGTACTCTGCATGCTTACAAGATTTAGACTCAGTCTTCCTACCTTTTTCTTTGATCCAGGAGAGAAGTCTCTCTGTGTTTTTTTGCTTAATGAAGGCTCCACTCAACTATCAACAGTTTATTTCAAGAGAATCCCACCAGGAGTCATTTGTCCCTTGATTTTCTCACTGCCCTTTGCATTTTAAATACCTATTGTATCATGATCCATTTGCCTTATATTTCTAGTCTCTTGCATCACTACCTTAGTTCCCATGCATAGTTTTATATATACATAGCACAGACATATACATAATCTTATTATATAAAATATATGTATATAATCTCATAAAAGTTTGTGTGTGTGTTTTGTGTGTATATACATATATATGTAGAAAGACAGAGAGAGAAAAAGAGGAAAGACATATTCTTCATCTTTTTACTTTCTGTAGTACTCAGCAGTGTGTCTTAAATATAGTAGATGCCCAGTAAATGTTTTTAAAGCTATATATCTCTAGAATCACACCTTCCCCAAAGAATTAACTTTGATTCCTGAAAACATGAAATGGACAGGAGAAAATGTTTTATTTGGGCAGGAATTTTAGCATTAGACTTTTGAGAATTTGGTGGTTCAGTATAAATCATGAAGAAAGTACAGATTTGAAAGTGGTTAGAACAATACCATGTTCAATGTAATAGGGAATAAGAAAGATTGGGACAAAAATATTTACTAATATTTCAGTCTTACTCTAAATCAGTAGGGTCTAATTGACTGAGGAATTCTCAATATACATATATGCTTCATATCAGAAAAGTCTACCAATTTGTGCAATGTAATTTAAGCATCATACATATATTCAGTACCATCTCAGGCACAATGGGTATGGTATTTGTGTGAAAGAAAATGGAAAATATGATTACATCATCATATATATATCCAGTTCTCTCAGAATAATACCATCCACAATTACTGTTGATATTTTTTTGAAAAGGTTATAATATGATTTAATTAATTTTTGCAAAGGTTTGTATTATTTTTCAAGTCAAAGTTAAATCAAAGCTTTAGTTCTTCATATGCTAGCCATAGTAGTGTAAGAAAAACATAATATGATATTCATTTTAACCCTTACATACAATCTGTTGTTGTACATCTACACCACACTCACCCCCCCAAACACACACACACACTCACACACACACATACACACTCACTTGCAGGAAAAAGTTTGATGCCCAATCCTCCCACTTGCATACTACCAAGGCTCAGAAAGTGTGGGTGTATTAATTTTTAATAATTTCTTTTGTTAAAAAACTCAAAATGTATTCAAAAGGAGTTGGAATAGTACTAAGAATCCCCGTACTCAGCTTCAGCAATAATCCTCTCACATCCAATCTTGATTCATTTATGTCCTCATCTATTTTCTTTCCTGCATTACTCTGAAACAAATCCTGGATACTAGTATGTGTTTCAAAAAGATAAGGATTTTTTTTTTCTTAAAACATATCCACAAAGTACTGCCAAACAAAAAGATGGAATCCACAACACTCCTCCCTTTTGTTGATATCCAGTCAGTGTTCAACTTTCCAAGTATTTCACAAACTTAATATGTTCTTATTTATTTTAATTTGCTTAAATTATTCAAACCAGACCAGCACATTATGATCACTATAACTTTAAGCCTTTCTTAATTGATGGGTTTCATATCCTTTCTCTTTTTTCCCTTGTAATGTATTTGTTGAAGAAACCACATCACCTGTTCTGTACTTTCCTATAACACGTCCTTTGTTAATTTAAATTCAAATAAAGCCTCAGGGATTACAGCTCCTCTGACTTAATGTGAAAGAAAAAGGCATCATAATTTATGGACAGATGTAACCAGCAGGCCATGTATGGTACCTGAAGGATAGCTTTTGCATATGGAAATTTCGTGGGCATTAAACATATATTTTAATCAGGAAATTTCCAACACAAATGCATGATCTTTTTCAGAAATTCATTTCTAAGAAGGGTCTAGCCCTTGAATGGTATCACATATATTACACCAAATCTCTGGAGGTGCTTGGTGAGTTAATACAATGCCATTGGTTTACAGTAAACAATGATCCCAAAGAACAAAAGGCCAGATATTTTCTCTGATATTCGGATGCTAATTCACAATAAGCAGGGTGGGGGGCGAATAGAGGTATTTTGGTCTAGACAGAGAGGAGTGAAAGGAGGGGAGAGGGTTTGGGGGTAGGAATGATAATAGAAGAAATTGGACATTGTTACCCTATGTGCATATATGGTTACATGACCTGTGTAACTCTACATCATGTACAACCAGACTAATGAGAAGTTAAACTCCATTTATGTATGATGTGTTGAAATGCACTCTACTGTCTAAATGTCTGCGTAATTACGACAAATTAAAAAGTAGTTCTTATCTCATAAGATTGTTGTGAGAATTAAAGCAATCAAAATGAGTGTGTTAAATTAAAAAAAAATAAAATAAGCAATGAGCATCGTTTGAGTGTCTTTTTTAGTGGTATTTCCATAGGAACCAAACAAACCAGTACATATTTGAAACACCAAAAATGAAAGAAAATAAAGAAGTTACTACTTGAATATACAACAGTTCTGAAACTCTCAAAGGTATTGTATGCCATGTTCTTGGTCTTTTATGTATTTACTTATTTATTTTCAGAGACAGGGAGGTACTCATAATGGTTCAAAGGACAGAGGATACATGGGACAGTGGAAGAGCAGAAGGCCTGTGTAATCCTGGGAGACTTAGGACAGCCACAGGGCAAGGACACGTGGGTACACAGAAGTTGTCCTGCAATTGACCTACAGCTCTCCTGGGGCTCTGGTGGCAGCTGCAGAAGCTGTCCCAGTCAGAATTCTCATCTGTTCCCTGGAGGGACAGTAACCCCATGGAGCACCATTTCTGTTTCTACTGTTTTTGCCTCCACCCGTTATGTTCTCTGCACTTTCTCTTGGGCTTCATGTTTTTTCAGGTCCTGTGGCTTCTCCCACCTCACAATGTCTACAGACACGTAGCTTCTGTTGACTGACTGCCTTCTGATTCTGCAACCCACTTGGTTCTCTCTGTGGGCTTTGCAATCAAACAGCCTTTCCAGAGCCTCCGATGCAGTTATTCCTCATTGACCTTTTCTTGCAGAGCATGAGTACCAGGTATGCTTCCATTCCAGGTTTTACTCGCTAGGTAAATCTACCTGTTTGTACACCCACTAGAATGAGTGGCATTCTAGTGTGTGTAGAACACTAGTGACATCAACGGCCCAGACCACAAACCTGAAAGTCATCTCATCCCAACTGACTTAAGAGTCACCAACTCCCATTGATTCTACATCGTACAGCCCTGTCGAATTCATCTTCTCCATCTCCTTGGATACTCCCTGTTGTCTTCCATGAGGATGACAACACTTCCTTAGCAAGACTTCTTGTCTCTAATTTCCTTCTTTAACTTCCACACTGCAACCAGAGTGATTTTTTATAACTGCATTTGTAAGGCGTTATTTGGCAAACCCCCAAACAAAACCAAAAACTGACTCCTCCTTCCCTATGGGACATCATCCCCCACCTCCTTTTCAGCCCGCTTCTCACCAGCCTCTCTGGGGGCTATTTGTCCCACAAACAAGTTCGTACTTTTCATTCATCTCTGCCCTTTCTCATGCTGTTCCTCCTCCTTGAAATATTGACACCTTCTGCCTCCCTTCTCTACCTATTAAAATTCTGCTGCCCTTCAAGGCAAACCTAAAGGTCATCTCATTAGTGGTTCCCAGGATGATGGAGCTTTGCAACTGCAGGGTTTGCACAATATGTCATATGTCCATGTCAGACCATGAAATACACTGTTGTCACTATTTGCTCCTATTATTCTTTTCCACCATTGCTGGGACACCTCACAGGACACAGCCCTCATCTCCTCTAGAGAGCCCAGGGGGTGGCACATAGTAGGTATTCACCAGCACACACCTTTGTTGTATAATAACAGTAAAATGACCCCGTGGGCTTGTTGCAGTGTTTAAAATGCCTTGTTTCTGTTAGGAATGTGAGAGTCGAGGTATCGTTTTAGAAAGATTACCTTGTTGAAATATGTGTAAAATGAAATTGCTGCCAATGGCAGTTCTAGCTGAAGAGGAAATCCATTCTTACTACATTGCAGTGAACACGGAAGCAGCAGCTACTATGACTTGGAGCGGCTGAGTGGGAAGAAGGGTATCTGTATTTTATTTTATTTTGTGTGAGTGAAAAGTCACCGCTTTCTGATTAAGAAAGAAAGAAAGAAAAAGACCACAGGGATTTTATTACCTGAGAAATGCTGTTCTGCTCTCTGCCAATTTTTTTTTCTTTTTCTCCTTCATGGGATTAGATAGATGATGCTCTGGGGAACAGAAACCTATGGGAAACGATTCAGTGCCAGGTCTTGAATGAGGGGAATCACAAAAATCATTCCTCAGCCTTCACACTTATGACCACCAATTACAAGACCTTTCATGAATTTCAATGCTAAATTGTTCTGAAATTTTATTCTGGAACTTTCCTTCTTTTCCCTTATGCCTTCTGAGTTATATTATTATTATTACCTGGTGGGGAGTTGGTTTAAAACCTTGAAATTTAAAAAAAAAAAAGAAGTTAAAATTGTCATACAGCCCTTTTATTTCTCTATGAAAAAACAACAATTTGACATCATTCCTCGTGTGTACTGGCTGTAACTGATAACAATAACAACAACAAAAACCCCAACAAACAGAAGCTGCAGCATGGTTCAATTTATTTATATTAAAGACAGTTTCTTGTGGTAGTTATGGAGCCTGCAGAACTATGGTGCTAGGTTTAAATTTTGGTTCTGCTACTCGACTATGAGTGTGACTTTGGACAAGTTTTGTGGCCTTTTTCATGCCTAGTTTAGTCATCTGTAAAATAAGACTTATAATGATACCCACTTTATAGGGGAACTGTGGATTAAATGAGTTGGTATGTACTAATTGCTAAGAACTGTGCCTGTAACATAGAAAGTGCTACAAATGTTTACAAAATATGCACACTCTTTTCCCCACATCCTCGCCAACACTTGTTGTTGTTTGACTTCATCATGGCTGCCAATCTTACTGGGGTGAGGTGGTATCTTAGGGTGGTTTTGATTTGCATTTCCTTGACTGCTAGAGATGGTGAGCATTTTTTCATGTACTTGTTGATTGATTGTATGTCCTTGTACACTGCTGGTGGGACTGCAAACGGGTGCGGCCAATTTGGAAAGCAGTATGGAGATTCCTGGGAAAGCTGGGAATGGAACCACCATTTGACCCAGCTATTGCCCTACTCGGACTATTTCCTGAAGACCTTAAAAGAGCACACTACAGGGATACTGCCACATCGATGTTCATAGCAGCACAATACACAATTGCTAGACTGTGGAATCAACCCAGATGCCCTTCAATAGATGAATGGATAAAAAAAATGTGGCATTTATACACCATTGAGTATTACGCAGCACTAAAAAATGACAAGGGAGAAAAAAAAGGGAAATCACATGGAAATGGAGGGAGACCCTCATTGTTATACAAAATTACATTTAAGAGTTTACGAGGGGAATGGTATAACAAACATGGAGGGAAATGAATTACAGTAGATGGGGTAGAGAGAGAAGATGGGAGGGGAGGGGAGGGGGGATAGTAGAGGATAGGAAAAGTAGCAGAATACAACAGTCACTATTATGGCAGTATGTAAAAATGTGATGTGTAACCGATGTGATTCTGCAATCTGTATTTGGGAAAAAATGGGAGTTCATAACCCAACTGATTCTAATTTATGAAATATGATTTGTCATGAGCTTTGTAAAGTTGTGAACATCCAATAAAAAAAAAAATGCACACTCCCAGAGGAGTGGGTGGTGGCATATGTGACTGTCAGCTGCTATGTGAACTTTGGTAGGGAGAAAAATATCATGAACTGCAGCCTTATTTCTTCATTTTTACCTGTTTGAAGCACTGTCATGTGTATTTCTTTGATCTTTACCGTGATACTCGGAGGGAAAGGAATGGAAGATTAAGTTAGAAAAGTCTGAATGACTTGCCCATGGCGATGTGGATTGTCAACACCACTGAGAGAGTCAACATGAGGTTTTCTTAGCTTTCTAAGGGTGTCTTCATTTTTAAAAAGTTAGATGACCAGTTAGAAATCATGTCGTACGTTTAAAGGCATTTCATTGACAAGTGATGATGACAAATTTTTATGACACATAACAAAATTTGCCTGTTCTTTTTTTTAAATGCATACAAATGTAGTTTTAAGAAGTTATTTTGTCCAAATATATTGTACACAGTGCAAAGTCTGAGCTTTGATTATTGATTCATTCTTATCTAATCAGTAAAAATATTGATATTTAATATAGAAAAATAACCTTGAACTGTGACCTGAACTGTTTAGCGATTGTTAGTCTCTTTAGATCAATATCAAGACCTTCTGGTGATTCCAGATTTTTTGTACCAGGATATGTTACAATGAAAGGAATTCTTCCAACAATTTCCATCAAGTGAGCTATCACTTATTAGCCAAGTGCTAGCATAGAATCCATTTTCACATTGGAGGGAAACATCCTGCTCCCTGTCATCAGATCCTTGGTCAATGAGATGTGAGGTTTTATTCCCAGATTTTCCATAGATAAAGAGAAAAGATGGCAGAGTCTGACTTTTGGGAACAGCCTTTGTTATTTATTTAAAATTTCCATGTGGAAAGAGAGAGGTTGGACACTTCAACTCTGAGGACATTACTGTAAATGTGGTTCAAGTATACATTTTGAAAAATGAGACTATTGCCACACACAATGGCACACACCTGTAACCCCAGAAGCTTGGGAGGCTGATGCAGGAGGATCACAAGTTCAAAGCCAGACTCTGCAATTTACCAAGGTCCTAAGCAACTCAGAGAGACCTTGTCTCAAAATAAAATATAAAAAGCGCTAGGGATGTGGCTCAGTGGTTAATTGCCCCTGGAGTCAATTCCCCATACAAAAAAAAAAAAAAAAAACCCACAAAAGAATGAAAGTCTTCACTGTAAGTTAGATCGAGTGTGAATTTTTAAAAATTAAAATATACATTTTAAACAAGGAGAGACACCATAAAACGTAAAATAGATGTAGGTCTGGAAAATTCAGGTACACTTTGAAAATCCTGATCATACTGTGTTTTGGAAGAACATAAACAAGTAAGACATAGAAAGACTCCCACAGAGTAAATATTAAGGGTTTGTAGGACATATCATATGGTTCTTTGTCGATTATAGAGGAACTAGTTTCATCATCATACATTCTCTCTGGAATAAAAGTCCCCACATTCCTTCTTGCGTACCTTTCTGACTTTGCATTTTTGAGCACTCAGCATTTACCTTGAGATCCACCTGGGGAACTGGGTGTGGCTGAAGTGCTGAGAAGGATCTTCTTGGCAGCAGCAGTAAATTTAGCTGGAAGTGAGGTAGAAATAGAAGGAATGCAAGAGCAGATACACGTGCGTGGTCTTGACAGGTGGCTACAGGTAGTTCCACCACACTTCCTTGTTGTGGTGAAAGCTGCAAAACCCAGATGCACTCTCCAGGGATGTGCTGAACCCCCTTTATTATTGTTAACATCAAGAGAAAGTGATCCTATGGTCTGTTCCCCCAGATTCTCAGTATTCCAGTAGCCTGATTTTTCAGATTACCAAGAAGTCTGTAAATCCAATCCATGTTAATCTCCTTTTCACTCTGGCATCCTGAGAAATGTAAAGCCTTAGGACCTAAAAACATTGATTCTTGATTTCTTTTATAATCTTCTTGGTCATACAATTCTTAAAAATACTTAATATTATTTTAATTGGATTGTACTTATTTTATATGGCTTTGTCTGCCTTCAAGACATACTTCATGGAGAATCTTTCTATTGGCATTTTCCTTGACTTAGAAAATGCTTTCTAACTGATGTATTTGCATTCATTTATTTCTACATTCTTCATTAATATAATAAAATTTTCAATAAGATCAACTTGGTAGAAGACAAAACCAAATAAAAATACATTTTTTTGTTTTTCTCTCATATTATTTAATGTTAGCCTTTTCTTTTTCACATACCATTATGAATTTCTGACTTTTCAGATATTAATGTGTGGCTGTCAACTTCAGTCAGTTTCCTCTTCCCAACTGTGACTAAAGGGAGCCCCTGCTTAGATTGGCTTTGGTGTAATTTAGACACGATGTCAAAAACTCTGAAAACTTTCTTGCTCCTTAGCACAATAAGATGATCTCTGTTCACCATTTGCCTTCTTGACCCAAACACAGCACCAACTATTTCCCTATCATGCCCAGGAAAAACAGTAGTGGAGGCCAGGACCTCCTGCTGGGGTATGTTGTGGGAATGCCTTTGTTCCTGGGATTTTGGGTCTACAGAGCTAGAATAGATGTATTTTGTTTGTTTGGTTGGTTCCTTTTAAAACATTTTCTGTAAGATGTGATAATCTTACCTCATGGGCATACTTCTAGTGGGAAGTTTCCAACCCTATTTATCAGGAGGGTGTTCCAACTTTCATTCTTAAAAAATATTACTTCCCTTCTTTTCTCATATACATACCTATGGTATACTTGGGCCGGAGATGTACCTCAGTGGTGGAGAGCTTTCCCATAATGTATAGTATGCTACATATCTTATGTAAGATACTCTTAACACAACCAACGTGTTTAGTTATATACTTTAATAGCAATACCATAGTGCAAAGATAAAAACACAATATTATCACAAATTATAAAACCACTGGAATGAAGTCCAAACATTGCTATGTATTCCCTTTTGTTTTTAAACTGCATTACTCTAAGGATTTGCAAATAACTGTTCTAGAAATTATATAGTCTGTATAATTGGTTAGTGATGGTAGTTTGGTTCACTTGCTTTCAACTTGAGGGTTGGCATTCTATCAGCTGATAATCTAAATTCTTAAGACAGTGGAAGCTTTTAATGCTAGTCTTTCTTAGTGGATATTGCCAACTACCAGGATCTGCTTTCTTGTGAGACACAATAAAATGCACATAGCAAAAACATATAATCATAACCACATGTTATATCTCAAGATATGTTATTGATTTTAGTAATATCAGAATCTCAACATTTTATGTATTTAACTATATATATTTTATAGTATTTAACTATATATGTGTGTGTATATATGTATCTCTCTATATATGTATCTACATAGATACATATATATTATATACTGCTAAATCATCTGCTCTTTCAAGATTTTAAATTTATTTTAATTCTTTGAGTTAAAAACTCTTGTAATTTTATAATATATAACATATTCTTAAGAACCCAACATTTTATGAGTTACACCATGAAACCAAATTTGAGATATATATGGATCCACATCTCCTTATTAGGATCATATTGACCTAGTAGCAATCAAAATTAATTAATGTGATCATCAAACAATAAACATACCTTGGCTGGTGAAGTTTCCCTGGAATAATAGATCAAAAATAGATTTATTTCACATATATTGTTGGTATCTTTAGTTGAATTAAAGGTTAAATGTACAATGCCATTTTTTCAGGAATTTCTGAATAAATACAAATATGTATCACTTTAGGACATATGAATTCTGATGTCTAAAATTTAAATAAGCGTTATAAAGCATGTCAAATTACATCAGAATAAAATGCAATCGATTAAAAATTAACCAAGAGCTTTGTAATGTTGTGAACATCCAATAAAAAAAATAAACTGATAAAATTTGAAAAAAAAATTAACCAAAAGATGTGAAGGTTTATTCAAATAGAAATTATAGGAGGCTGCTGTTTAGATTTAACACTTGCACTTCTTCCTAATGGACCAGATAAAAAATCAAAATGGAGTCACCCATGCTGAAGCTCTACATGACTAGGATGAAGCCAGGAGTTATCTGACATTCTCAGAAATCTGGAGAACAAGACATAGCCAAGCTTCTCAACAGGCAAACTGGTGCAACAGAGAAGTTCCCTCTACCTTAATCCTTATTAAAAATAACCTAAAATAATCTGATGTTAACCAATTGGTTATTTTTCTATTTTTATGTCTCCCTGTTCCTACCTTACAAGGAAAATCATTTTGAAATGACTACAACACTTTCTGTTCTTTGTTTCTGCTGTTTTCATTCTTTCTCAATCTGTAAGACCAACCTTCTCTGTTCTTCTCATTTGTTTTATAGAAAGAAGTATTGCCTATTTAAGAATTGAAAATAAATATTGTCCCTTGACACTTGAGAAATTCAAGAGGAAACTTTCCTCTAGAAGATATTTCTATCTCTAATTGTCAGATGATCTGGGTCCTCTTAAGGCAATATTCATAAAGTGCACCCAGGATTACAATTCTAACACATTTCAATTGCAATTCATTTCAAGTGAAAGGAAATGTCACACTTTATGTGACATTTACATAAGGTATTAACTCTTTAGTTTTAGTTCAGTAATTCAGATTCTTGACTGGAAACAAATATGCTGTCCCTGAGGTTTACAGTTTCATGTCCTGTAGTAATTATAATTATAGGCTATAACCTAAAATTACAAAATAACTAGAAGAAAGGGTTCTGAATGTTCTCACTACAAAGAAATGATAAATGTTTTGAGGTGATGGATATGCTACATACTCTGATCATTATGCAAAGTTACATGGACTGAAACATCATATTCCACCTTATAAATATATACAATTAATATTTTCACTTTAAAAATAAACTTAAAAATTCAGTAGAAACTTTTATTCTTATTATAAATGTTTGAAATTTAAAGATGTCATGAAAAACATAGCTATATAAATATCCAATGAGTCAAAGATTTATTTCACTCATTATTGAAGGTGATCAAAGAGCTTCAGATGAGAATACCCACATCAGCGAGCTAAATTAGGTACACAATGGGAAAACAAGGCTTTAACCTTTGGGGTTATATTTTCTACAGAGCAGAAATTACTTACATCTCTACCAGAGAAAAATCATTTGCAACTTATCAACTTTCTACAAGTTAATAACTAACTTTGTAGGACCTTGACTGTAATCAATGATGAATTGTCAAAGGCATGTTCCCCTGCCAGTTCTTACAAGACGGTGTTCCTGTGTAACACACCTTTTTGCTTTGTTTCCAGGTACTGTGGGTTCTCCATATCTTCAGTTTCTTTTTTTTTTATTGGTTGTTCAAAACATTACATAGTTCTTGATATATCATATTTCACACTTTGATTCAAGTGGGTTATGAACTCCCATTTTTACCCTGTATACAGATTGCAGAGTCACATCAGTTACACATCCACTGATTTACATATTGACATACTCATGTCTGTTGTATTTTGCTACCTTAGCCTCCTTAGCTGCTGGATTACAGGTATGTGCCACTGCACCTGGCCAAACTTGCAATGAATGCTTTGAAAATAAAAAATAAATGAGATAAAATATGAACATTTTATTAAAGAAGAAGGAGGTATTTAGCTCACTCACTTCTCTGATTTTCTAGAATCAGCATTTGTGCTGTTTGCAGATTTTAAACTGATGCCAATTCTTCTTTCCTCTCCTTTTTGTTCACTTTCAGAGCCTGACCTCAGTGACTTGTGGATGACCTTGATCAGACAATGGTGGCTTTCTGTTTTTTTTTTTTTTTTTCTCTGCACTTAATACTCTGATAGGGAACAAATGATAATTACTTTTTAAAAACTTTAGTTCCATACATAGACTTTCAATGTCACCCTGTCTTTCTGATTAATACAACCAGGTAAAACACTGGGTATGGTGGTGCATACTTGTGGTTCCAGCTCGGGGGGCGGAGGTGTCACTTGAGCCCAGGAGTTTGAGGCCAACCTGGGAAACAGTGGCACTCTGTCTCAAAATAGATAAATAAATATAAATAAAAAACCAAGAAATTTAAAAATCAACCATAATATACAAATAAAAGTGATTTAATATAGATTCAACACATTTTATACTTTGTAACTATATATCCAAATTTTATGTGATACATATATCTGGAGGGTACCTTCTCAAAGGTAAATTTCTTGATATTCTTAAGGAGCTCTCAACACTGTTTGCAATTCAACAGGTTTATAACATGTTTGGAATTATCCACATGGGTTCTTGTTTTTATTTTTAGCTTGTTGGGATAATGCATTCTTTCATTTGTAAAAGACCGATTACCTTACAAGCAGAAGCAGAGCTGTTCACAGTGAGCTTGTTTGGAGTTCCCATCTACTTTCCCTATCCTACTGTCCTTTGTAATTTGTTTATTTGAGGAGGCAGATTTTAATTTTGGTACCACTTCAGTTATTTAAAAACAAAAGGAAGGAAAAACAGAAAAAAATTAATTCCTAGAAAACAGACTTTCCCCAGGGGTTTGTCTTTGTTCCACGTACTGGTGAGTGGATTGGTCACCAATGCTTTCTAGGGCTTTCTAAGATGTGAAGATACAATCTTCAATACTGTTTTGAATATTTGATCATACATTGAAATAATTTCACAGGAACCTTCCAGCATCCCTAAGGAGGGAGATCTAGAAGCTCCACTGTAAGGGTGGCTGTGAGTTTAGGAATAGAGTGGAAATAACGGGTTATTGAGTACTCCTTTATCAATGCTGGTCCATGTTCCCTACAAGACTGGTGGTGTCTGCTACTTGGCCTTCACCCTCCTCAGGTGTGAGGACTAGGATTCTTATTCTGGGGCACTCTTATAGATACTTTCACTAGGCTCATTCCTAAATTCGCTCTCCCTCCCTCTTTTTCTTTCTCTATCTCTGACTGCTCTTAGTAAGGTTTCAGACTCTCTTGGACTCTTGAGAAAGGCTTAGTTTCTTTTCTTTTTTTGCAAATGTATAATTTTATTTTGTTTGGCATAGGGATTGAATTCAGTGCCTCACATGTGCTAGGCCAGTGCTCTATTCCCTGAGCTACAGCCCCAGCCCTTAGTTTCCTTTTATATGCTGCTTTTCATAGATACTAGACTCCTTTGGGCCAGCATGGGATTTTTCTATTGGAAAAAGAAAAAAAATTATGGTAATTTAGGTTATGATGGTCCTAGAAGCCATCAAGGGAATACTTTGAGCTGTCTCTGATACTAAATTGTGCAGAATGTGACCCATCTGGCTGAAAGTAAATAAGCATTGATGGGGTTTGACTTTCCTAACTGTTGGACAGAAGATTACCCCCTCCTCCACCCCATAAAACAAGTATCATACATAAAAATCAGAATGGACTACTTAGAAGAAAAATTATTTACAGAATTTTTAAATAAAATTTGTTAAGTGGTGGTGGTAGGGATAACAGGATAGACATAAAAACAAGGAAACACTGGCTGGGGATATAGCTCAGTTGGTAGAATGCTTGCCTTGCATGCACAAGGCCCTGGGTTCAATCCATAGCACCACAAAAAAAAACAAACCAACCTAAGAACAAGGAAACAGGGCTAGGGATGTGGCTCAGCAGAAGAGCACTATCCCAGCATGTGCAAGGCCCTGGGCTCCCCCCAGATCACAAATAAACAAAAAAACAAAAACAATCCAAAAACCCAAAGAACAAGCAAACACTAAAGAGGCTCAGTGGGATTCTACTTAAAATAATGACAGCTTGTGAAATGAAACTGCTCAGGGAAGGTTTCTGGAAAGCGAGATGTTAGGAGATTTTCCCTGTGCTAGATGGGCCACATCTTGTAGTCCACCTCTTGTTTTTTAGGGATCTGTTCTGTTCCAGGTCATGCAAGACTACATCAATCACAGTGTGGTTGGGACAGACCAAGCATGAACATTTTTCAATTTAAGGGGTGACCAGCTATAGTACAGGGGCTATCACAGGATAATTTTTTTTTTTTTTTTGTACCAGGGACTGAACCCAGGATGTTTTACCACTGAGCCACATCCCCAGTCCTTTTTAATATGTTATTTAGAGACAGGATCTCACTGAATTGCTTAGTGCCTCGCTAATTTGCTGAGGCTGGCTTTGAACTTGAGATTCTCCGGTCTCAGCCCCGCCAAACCATTGGAATTACGGGCGTGCACCACCACATCTGGCTCACAGGATCATTCTAAAAACACCACTGTTATTAAAGCATTAAAGTGTTTATTTTGCAAATTTCGGAGCTAGCAGTGAAACAGGTCAAATAACCAGCTGAGGAGAGATCCAAATGTTTGAAAAACAAGGAGGACCGCGTAACTAAACATTTGAAATAAACCAGAGTCAAATATTTCTTCAGAAGAACAAAGGAGAGTGTGACAATGAAGAGGTGTTGTCATGAAGTATTTGAAACATCGAATGCCTTAAAAATGCTTTTGTTATTATTGTTTACAACTTTGAAAATCCGAGACATGCAGAATAAAGTTCTGAGAGTGAGGAATTTCCTTCATAATCATTACCTACTGGCAAGCAGACCTTCAGCAAGTCTTGTGGCCTTAATGTTGACTCTGTTTCTTCTCCTCTCATGTGTAGCTCTGAGTGTCTTAGAGGCTTGAGGGAGGCTGCACAGGGTTCTCCATGCAGGAAGCCAGTCCAGTGCCCTGACAGTCAATAGTCAATAGTCAACCCCCATTACTTTACAGGTTGCTACGGGTAGACACAATAATGTTCTGCCACCTTAGTGGACCAGCCTCAGTGCTCTTTGGTGACAGGGCCTGCTGGAGAGCAGAGAGGACTCTGAATCTAGTGGGGCTGTAGGCTTCATGTATTGGACTGGCTGGATTTTTATTCCTACTTCATTCAAGGGTGGTAGAGTCTGTATAATGATTTTAGTCCAGGCAAATTGTCATTGTGCATCATTTATCTTACCAATGAAAGTTATCTTCTAAAATCCTCTAAGTCAATTAACAAATATTATGGAACTGTTTTCAGTAAGTGTGTTCAAAGTACTTCCTAGACACCTCTGTAATGCAGATTTCTGATTGGAGTCTTCCAACCCTAATCGGACACCTTTGGTGTATAGGTTGAAGTTCATTCACACACGCAAGTCATACCATTCATACCTAAAGTAAATGACCACACAGGTAATTCCACCTCTCAGTAAGTGTGGAGTGAAGCTTAGAACACAAATCAACTCTGACCCCAGGATTACCTGCTAAATTCCTCTGTCACCCAGAGTCTACTGGGCTGTTTATAAATCAGAGCCTGTGTTTAATATTTTTGCCATTTTTCTCTTTACCAATAAAACTGCATTGATTTAACTTGGGCAACAGGGTAGTATTCATAAAGTAAAATATTATTACAGAAGATAGTTTATGTGATAGGAAATCAATCATGTGAGCCCTGTGAAGAATTTTAAATCTCATTATATCAAAGTTACAATTTTTCATATTTGTGCAGAGAATTCCCTTAAAGGGAAAGATTAAGGACAGATGGGAGAAAATCGTGGCATGATGCATATAGAAGTATTCTTTTTTTCTGAGAGAGAAGAATTTGAGAATTGAGACTGCAGCTCTGAAAACATAGAAGCATAATAAACCCACAAAATATGCCTTCCTCATTTAAAATACTTTATGAGGATGAAACATAATTGAGAAAAAGATTTTAAAGCAATCAAAATAAAGTAAGGAGAAAAGTAGAGAATCTTAGCCCTAGCCCTAGGAAAAATTTAATAAGCATTTTATTTTGAACAGTGGTATATTTCCAGAAAAAAAATTATAAAGATAACACAGTTCCACTATATCCCCACATTTAGTTTCCACTATTAATGCCATCTTACAGTATCAATTAATCAATTAATTATAGAAAATATAATTAATGAGCCAATTTTAATATTGCATTATTATTAAAGGCCATGCTTTTATTCAGATTTCCTTAGTTAGTAAGAATACCATGTTACATGTGAGTTTCTTTACAACCCTCTTTAATGTGAGATTCTCAGGACTGCCCTTCCTTGGAACAACCATGACTATTTTGAGGACTAATGCCTCTCATTGGAATTTACCTCATGTTTTTCTGGTGACCAGACAGGGGTTATGAGTTGGAGAAGGAGACCCACAAAGGTAACATGCCATCTCATCACCTCATGTCAAGACAAAAACTGTCAACCTGAGTCACCACTGGATGTTGACCTTGACCACCTGGCAAAGATGGTGTCTGTCGGGTTTCTCCATTGTAAATTACCTCTATTTTCACCCTTTCCATACTACACTCTGGAAAGAAGCCATTACGTACATGCTGAACATGAGGAATAGGGAGAGAATCTTCATCTTTAAAAACTATGAAAGTAATGAAGAAAAATATACACACAGAAAGGAATGCCTGAAATCAAGTGATTACTATTCATTGGTTTTATCTATGCTTTTTATTAAATAAAATTAATTAATTCAAAAAAAGAAAGGAATGCCTGTACAGACAACTTAGTAGCTTCCTGTTTTTACCTGTGAATATATTGTGAAAATGTTTTCATGCCACTGATTATGTTTCTGCAACATGATGGTAACAGCTGCAGTTATTCCATGGTGCTAATGTGCCATTACCCATTCAGCTGTCCAGGGTTGGCCATATGAATATAAATTCTCAGAACACTAAAGCCCAAGGACACAGGTGTGCCACCCTCACAACCAAAGGCTCAGTGCAGAAGAACTTGGGCAGAGGATATTTGTCAGCACAGATTTTTTTTTTTTAAGTTTCCACCATGCTATAATGCAGGGAATTATTTTCTAATTTTATCCTCTACTTTTATGGGGAAAAATTCAAGACATCAAGGCAATATTTAGTTTACTTCGAACATTTCAAGATGTGTTGCAGATGCAGGAGATGCATAGGTTAATCTTTAATATTCTCAGAAAAACTGTTTGAAACTGGGAAGTAGGTCAAATATTTGGAATACTGGATATCCTTCCAGGGCAATGCTGGGCTCCTCTTGGCCATTTATAACTTGGTAGGACAGAGGGTTAACTTGTAGATTTTTGTTAAGTAGAGACACAAATAATTCCTGTGTTGTGAAACAGATAACCTCAGTTTATGGCTCTGTAAGGTATTAACTAGCATAAAATCTAACCCAGTAATCATATTCTAACATTTCTTTGTAAATTACCTACTTTTTCAAATGCTCACTGAATCACTTTTGGCATCTTACAGGTTTTTTCATTAAACAATGAGTCAAGATCTTTAAAATTTGTTCATCCTATATTTGCTTGAGAGCCATGATCTACCTTTTTGATAATTAACGCTTTAACAATATTACATAATGAAAGTTATTTATGCTTATATTTCAGCCCTACTTTAAGATCCTGAAATGTAATTAGCTTACGATGTGTTAGCATCATAATGATTTGCTTTTAATAGAATTTTCTGTATAATCTAATAGCACAGAATATTATGTGACATATTTTTGCTTAATGAATACTTATTCACGGAAAAACAGCTAACTTGATTATATACTAGGATTTTTCATTCTCTACAAATTTGTGAAAATATGAGCTTAGAGTAATTAGAAAGTGCAATTAGAATGAATTCCAAATACTGGAATTACTGGCTAACTCTTGAAAACATTACCAGGTCTGATTTCTATACAGAGGTTTGGTTTTAGCCAGGGGTGGGAAAACTGTGGCTCCTGGGTCCAATCTGGCTGGTTACCTGTTTTAGCTAATAAAGGTTTATTGGCTCACAGCCACATTCATTCTTGTGTGCATTGTCTATGACTGATTTTGTGCTGCAGCTTCAGAGTTGAGTAATTGCGACAGAAGCCATTCGACCCACAGGGCTTAAAACATTCTCTATCTGGCTGCCAGCAGAAAAAGTGTCAAGCTTGGCTTTACCTATTTTAGGGTCTGACTTTTTGTATGCTTGGATGATCTTTTACTTTACTAACAGGTGGACATGTTGCAGCAAACTATTCTATAATAGCAATGGCTATTTTTTTTCCTGTTATGTAATGGAAATACTTTATAAAAATTTAATCCACTTTTAATATTTTATTGATCAACATAAATATTTATTTTATCTATTAAATAAGTACTCTTTGAACTATTCATTCATCAGCTAGTCTAATGTGATCAAGCTTTCTAAAATATTTAAATTATACTGTTGACAGTGGGTTCTGAGTCATAAAGTATTTTAATAGTTCAGTCTGGCAAATAATTGCTTGCCTTAGGCACTTAATGGCTTTGCTGAGTGAGGAGGAAAAGATGCCTCTGTCATTTTACCCTCAGCCCACTTTCTGATGAAGTGACGTAAGGCAATGAATTTTGGATAATGTTTGTAAAGCTGCATTGTGGTGAGTTTGGGAGCAAAAAGAGACCAGATTTCATAATAGTGTAACAAAAGAGAAGAAATGCAAGTTTTCTGAATATTTGCATACAAAATCTTTTATTTTCACAAATCGGTCATTTTCAGAAGGGAGACCCATTGAGGTTGTATCATTTAAGGGAAGACAATGTCTCAAAAAAAAAATGCCATATCTTTAAAATCCAGCTACTATTGACAGTAGCTTGATTCATTTTCACATTCACTAAGCCAACCTCTGTCTACAATTTTTGCTTCCTTTTTTTTTTTTTTTTTTTTTTAACCTCATAGTCAAGTTCTGCTGGCTCTTGTCCTTGGTCTAGTGAAATGCTTCCATTCCCTGTTCTGGGCTGTGTGCCTTCTCAACAGATACTTACCCAGAGTTGCTTTGGGGCCAAAGGGTTGAGTGTTGTTTATAGATAAAGTAAACAAGGGGATAACATGGAAAGGCTCTGGCTGTACTTATCTGTCTAATAGCCCCGGACATGACAAAAACCTAACCCGCACTCATTGAGGGTGATAGAGGACACCTGCAAGCCACTCATGCTGGGAGAGATGGCTCCAAGGCTGTAGCATTGTGTTGACCAGCTGCTGGGCAATCGTGAAGGCTGCCAGCTTCCAGGGATCTCTGCTAGACATTTCTCTTCAAACTTTTACCAGTGATTTCCAGATGGCATTCACGCCATTCTTCCTTTTCTTCAGACCTCACAGAAGATGCTGGTGGGTGGCAGAGGTCATCCTGGGATTATATTTCTAAATCTATACGATGCCTTACAACTAGATACAGTTCACATTTGTATCTGTGGATTCCTCATCTGGGGATTCCATTCTCTTAGACTGAAAGTTATTTAGGAAAAACAAAATTGCATTTGTATCAAACATGTACAGAACTTATTCTTTTTCCTTGTCATTATTCCCAAAACAATTCAACAGAACAACTATTTACATAGAACGTATGTGGTATCAGGTACTATAGGTAACCTGGGGATGACTTAATGTACATGGAAAGCATGCATGCAGAGGTTATATGCAAGTATTATGTCATTTTTCATTAGGGACTGGAGCATCCATGGATTTTGGTATGGGGGATGAGGGGTCCCTAGAACCAGTCCCCTCTGCAACAGGAAGAAGACTGTATTTCCAGTTTGCTCCTTCTGAGCCAGAGCCTTGGAACTAGCTGGGAGTCATCTTCATATTGCAGACTCACATAAGTGACAGGTATCTTGTGAATCAGTATGCCAGTTTTTAAGATTGGTCATCTCTAGACTCAAAATTTTAAGACCCTCAGATTGCTCTGTCTTGCCTATTATATGCCATTTAGGACTGACACTTCAAATTTATGCCCAAGATTTTTAGTCTCTACTTTTTTTTTTTTTTTGACTCAAGGAGAAGGAAATGGTGGGCTCCAAAACATGAAATACAAGGACTTCAAGGATGTCAGGAGGGCAGGCTCTCAATGTATGTCTGCCTGTACCAGATTCTGCTAACCCTGTAATATGGCTGAGTTTATCCTGTCAATGTTGTGAAATCGGACCCTATTTTTGTTTGCTTAATTGGGAAAGTAAGGAAATGCCTTTCTAAGTAATTGTTGAAAAAAATCATTAGGATAATTAGGATAATCTTTGTTTAAAGAAGCAAGTGCAGGAGCTATAATCAGAAATGTGTTAGCGGGTTGGGGAAATTCTAGGTATTCTTCTTTTCTCTGATTCCTATTCTGGGAATTCTCTTATTTTTCATTGCCTAACGATATGTTTCGCTTTTTGTTGACTTGTCCTGTTCTTTCTATTTCTATTAAAGTTTAACCTATGAACTGGACAGGATCTTCATTTAGCTTATAGAGCACAAAACCTTCAACTGGGCTTCTAAACATTGCTCAAGAATAAATGCACCTGAATTTGGAGGCTACTGCTTTTTCTCTTGTTAGGACAGAAATAGTCAAGCTTTATGATCGTCAAATTCAAAATCTCTTGTCTTTCTCGTTCATGCACATGTATGCTTATGGAGGTTAAAATAATGACCATAAGGAGAATCTTAATGTTATGTTGTAGATGATACTTGAACTACACAAGAAGCAAAAATGGAATGACAGGTAATTTTCTAAAGTCAATGATACAGGCCAGCCTTAAATTGAAGGTTATTCAGATAAGGAGAGCTTGGCAGGTTTGCAGACACTGTGTTTGAGTTTTGTTCCTGTCGGAGAACTCTCTGAAAGGTGACAGGTTTAATGGAATTTAGATAAAGACATTCTCATTTTGGCTGAAAGTTGAACATCGCTCTGCGTCTGATTCATTCCTGTAATATTGTCAAGTCTGATAGAATTTCAGAAACTCTTCAACATCTTTTACAGTCTCAGTTCCTGAGTAAGCTGTCACAGCATCTCAACCTGGGGGTTAGGAGAAAATAAGGAGAATCTGAGTCACTATAGGCAGGTAAAATTGAGAGGTGCCAAATAATGGAAAATTCTAGTATGGTAACATTGAGAGCAAGAGTCAATCAGCTGACACAGGGGAATTAGGTAGATTGGGTGCATTGGGATTGAAGGAGTCCTGAGAAAGCTTCTACCTTTGCTTCAGGACCTTTCTCTTACTACCCTTAGAGCAATTGGAGATTCATAAAATGAAGCATGGCTCAAAAGATAGCTATAATGCTGTGTGTGAGTTAGTCACCCAGCTCTTTTGCAATGTTGCAGCTTGTGATAACCTGTAAGAATCCTACCATGGACACACAGTAATGGGGACAGAAGTGGTCCGTGCATGAGAGGCAGGGTTATCGGCTCTCTGCAGTGTGGGCAGGATAGGAGTAGCCAATGGGTGGGTGTTCTGGAGAGAAAAGGATCTGAAGAAGTGTCCAGGAAAGAGTTCCAAAGGCACACGAGTCGTCTGTATCCTTAGTACTTACAGTGTGGTGTGTAGACACACAGAATTGCCAGCTCCAGGGAACATGCTAGAAATGGAAGACCTGAATCTGCTGAGTCAGAATGGGAATGGAACAAGATCCCAACATAATTAATTCACACACTAATGTTAAGAAGCACTGGTCCTGGGTGCTTCCTTTAAGGATCTGCTTTAAGCGAAGCCAGGTTTAGTGCTCGCCTGAGACCATTTGGTACATATTCACTGTGGCCTCTC
The DNA here is from genome assembly GCF_964194105.1 of Spermophilus citellus. NCBI lineage: Eukaryota > Metazoa > Chordata > Mammalia > Rodentia > Sciuridae > Spermophilus > Spermophilus citellus. The sequence goes on from NC_138188.1 coordinate 40,863,606, forward strand.
CAGAACACAGATTCACTTTCCAGGTGGAGATGCCATTCACTTTTTAGCAATAGCATTTCATTTAGCCTCTATTTCAGCAGAGAGAGGAAATTAAACCCTGTCTATCTACTACCACAGATGAGGTTATCTTTGAGCTGCTAGGAAGAAGAATGCCTGGTAAGGACCAAATCTTGTCTTAAGAGAGAGTTAAATAAAGATTATAAAGATGCAGGAATTCCTAACACCACAAAGTTAGAGGTAAATGTAACAGAATTGAAGTCTCAGCACCATAAAAACCTTAAAAAGGTCATTGACTATGTTAAGGCCCTTTTAACAGTTTCTAGGTTTTGTAGGAGATGGGGAAATTTTTGTATCTGGGATCATTTTTGAAATGTGATGGGAAAGCTTGTTTTTAAAAGATCACTTTAAATATCCAGGCATAAGAGTTGAAGCCAGCTGAAGTGTATGATGAAAAATAAACTTTGTTAGTAGTTTATGGAAAACAGATTCTGCTGGGAAAAGTCTGACTACTTTTTTTTTTTGGGGGGGGGGTAGTGCTGGGGATGGAACCCCAGGCTTTGCTTGTGCTGTGAGAAAGCTCTGTCACTGTGCTACACCCCAACTCTTAAATAATCTTGATAAGACAGGCAGTAGGGCCAGGTAAGAAGGTAGGGGAGGTGTTTACTTGGGGATTGCTGAAGAAGTTGGAACTACCAGTAAGTCACAGGGAAATGCCACCATCTGTGGGATTCACATCAGAGCTTATGGATCTGGGGTTTTTTATCAGGTGCTCTGCTAGGTAATAGTGATAACGTGGTCTGTCCCTGATCACCAGTTGTGCAAGTGAAAACAGCTGGCCATAGGACAAGCCAGTGGTAAGTGTCCTCATGATGGAAAACAAACATTTTATACCACATCACAAGAAACCCAAGAGTGAACGGCTAGCAGACGGAGTGGTTGAGGTGTGGTTGAAGTGTGGGGGCGGGTGATGTTTTGGCCTCATGCTACTTGGGATATGTAATTTAGAACCTGGCAATGTACTTGTCTTGGTACTTGGCACTCTTTCGAGTCCTACAAGAACTTTCTAATTTGCTACCCAATGCCTATAAACAATTTGGCTTGCAAAAAAACACCAGCTGTACTATTAAAATTCCTCTTTTGCTTTGATTCCTTGTTGTATCTTAGTTGCCAAGACTCATACGATTCTTAAGTGTCTGAATGCTCTGCATGTTTAATTTTAACATGATTGATGAAAATAGAAGTTAGTAACTCTCCCCCTGTATTCCACTTAGTTGATTGATTGATAGGGGCCTATCCACTAGGTTGCCAATGGGGTAGTTGTTTGAAAGCTGAGCTGGCCTCTGGCAATTTTTAGACATAGATGAAGCTTTGTGTGAGGCCTCACCCCTATTACTTAAGATCATGGATCCTCCAAGCCTTCTTAATTTGGATGAAATTTCCCGATCATTGCTTCACTGACAACTACATTTTCTTATGCCATAATCTATTGTCATTTTTCTTAATCAAACTCTTTCCCTTATCTAATTCTCAAAATTTGGCTGTCTCTTCTTTCATTTCTGTTAGTTTCAGAATATTTTTTTCCTGAGGTTATCAACTAAGATAATATGATAACTGCTATTACTAATAATTTTCCTCCTGGATGTCATAATCACATTACTTAGCCTCATTCAAGGAGCAAGCATGACAGGAATTTCAGGAACAGCTTTCAGCAAATTACTTCCTGAAGGGATTTGTTTCTCCAGAAATAGCAAAATGGTGACCACAGTTTTTGTCTGTTTGATTTCACCCTTGAAAGTTTTTAATGTAAGCATTTGTGGTTAATATGTATACATTTGAGATTACACATAAAATCAGAATTCTTGGCTTTTCTGGACTCAGTAGCTCTGATTTCACTGGTTCAAATCTTCTCTTGGCAAGGTGGTTGGTTGGCCCTGAGTGGGGCTGCTGCTTCCTTTGCTTGGGTCACACCCTCAGGCCATCCAGTGAAGTTCAACCTTCCTCATGTTCTCAACTTTCTTGACACTCTTGGGCATTTGCATTTGGCAATGAAGGCTTGGCCAGTCAGTGTGTGGGCCTTGCCCAGATTTAGGAAACAAATAGCAGCCCCCCCCCAAAAAAAAAAAAAAAACAGAATTAAATACTCTGCCTCTTGGACATCAACTTAAAATTTTAAATGACTGCCAACTCTTCAATAATAAGAAAAATTTTGAATTTAATAAATTGGCAAAGTCTTTGAAAATCATCCTTGTGTCAAAATTAACCATTACATAGAAAAATGTGTTTTTTCTACTTAGAAGAATTTTTATACTTTGTAGATATATTTGGGAGGTCTGTTGGAAACCAAACCCATAAAAATAAAAGGAAATGCTAGTAAATTATCTTTTAAAAGCTTTTAATAATAATCCTTTTTAATGAAAATTAGTGGAAATGTAAAAGTTGGAAGTTGCATTTAGCAATATTAATATATGTCAAAAGGAAAGAATATATTTGATTTCTCTTAAGAATGGATGCAGGAAGTTAAATATAACTAAAAAAAACAAATTTATTTTAATAAAACAGGGAGTAATATTGCCAAGCAAGATAATTCTAACAGGGTACAGACTTCGTTGTGCTAATTTATGCTTTCCCTTCAAGAGGTGCAAATATGTCCCTGTCATTTCATGAGGGTGATTTCCCTTCCTTTATGACTTTATTATGAAACATAGGAACTCATAACTGTGAATTGTTTTTAACTTCTTTCACTGCGGACATTCTTTTGAAGCAAATAAGCAGATTATCATTTTTTTTTAAAATGGATAACCTCAGTTTAAGGGAAACTGAAGTAGAACTAAGGTAAGTAGAGCTAGAGAAAATCTGAAGGCATTTGACTGGATGTAAAAGACAAAAATGAATTTAAATGTGTTAAAAATGTGTTTGTGAATATTCACTAACAGTTATAATTCTCAATCCCAGAAACAAAAGATTTATCTTTGAAGTTATACAAAATTACATACAAGAGGAAGTGAGGGGAAAGGGAAAAAGAATACAAGGGGGAGAAATGAATTACAGTAGAGGGGGTAGAGAGAGAAGAGGGGAAGGGACGGGAGGGGAGGGGGGATAGTAGAGGATAGGAAAGGCAGCAGAATACAACAGACATGAGTATGTCAATAAGTAAATCAGTGGAAGTGTAACTGATGTGACTCTGCAATCTGTATACGGGGTAAAAATGGGAGTTCATAACCCACTTGAATCAAAGTGTGGAATATGATATATCAAGAACTATGTAATGTTTTGAACAACCAATTAAAAAAAACAAGTAAAAAAAAAAGATTTATCTTTGTATCCTAGTCATATAACTTGTACCCTCAGGTTTTCCGTGATTCTTCCACACAGGCACTGATCTCTCTGAAGGGTGTGTGGGAGAGAGGTGGTGTGTGGGTGGAGGGAGTGAAGAATTCTATTTTCTATAATTGTTTTATTATACCTTTTTTGTTGTTGTTTGTTTGCAAGTAGATATTGTCTTTGATGACAGATTTCCAATCCCGGCTTTGAAAGCCCGGGTAACACTGTTAGAAGCCGATTTTTATTTTTATTTATTTATTTTTTGAAGGCAGAGTGACTTGCCCCAGGCTAGAAAGTCAATGACCCATTCAAAACCTACTCTATTGCTCTTTTGTTTTTTAGCTGGAAGCCATTATCTAGGTCACTAAGCCTCCTCCTCCAAGTGTTATTTTTGATAGACAATGGATTTGAACATTGAGTTTTGAAACCAGGAGCCCAGATCAACTTTGGTTCTTTTCTGCTTATTAGTTTCATTGATACCACTTTAGAAAGAAAGAAAACAGAAAATTAACTTTTAGGGGCAACCCTGTGGTTTCTGTTTCATTGAGCCAGCAGTTTCAATAGCAGAATCAGCTAGAGAAGTAGAACTGCCCTGTGGGGACTTCAGCAGAGGCGAAGCTAGTCTGGTTGGTCCTCAACCCTGCAGCTCTTCCCAGGGGTCTAGAGACACAGAGGAGGCTGGACCCTGAGTCTAGCAGTTGGTATTATAAGAAACCTTAGTGAGATTTCTTTCATCTTTTAATTTATATATGATAGTGGAATGAATTACAATTCTTACTGCACATATAGAGCACAATTTTTCATATCTCTGGTTGTATACAAAGTATATTCACACTAATTCGTGTCTTCATACCTGGTGGGTGTGTTTAGAGGATAATAATGATATAATAATGATTTGGATAATAATGATCATCACATTCCACCATCATTAATAACCCCATGCCCCCTCCCTTCCCTTCCAACCCCTCTGCCCTATCTAGAGTTCGTCTATTCCTCCCATGCTCCCACTCCCTATCCCACTATGAATCAGCCTCCTTATATCAGAGAAAACATTCTGCATTTGTTTTTTTGGGATTGGCTCATTTCACTCAGAGAAATGCAAATCAAAACCACTCTAAGATTTCATCTCACTCCAGTCAGAATGGCAGTTATTATGCACACAAACAACAGTAAGTGTTGGTGAGGATGTGAGGAAAAAAGGTACACTCACACACTGCTGGTGGGACTGCAAATTGGTGCAGCCAATATGGAAAGCAGTATGGAGATTTCTTGGAAAACTGGGAATGGAACAACCATTTGACCAGCTATCCCTCTCTTTGGTCTATACCCAAAGAAACCTTACTGAGATTTCTATCATTCCTCCTCAATTATCCCATGGGTGGTTCCTTCTCTCTCATCTCTTTCCATAACTCATATTTATTTTATATAAAACATTTTGTATCAATATTTTAAACTTTTGTTATTAAAAAGCAGTCTGGAATTATCCAAACACATCATTTGAGATATCTGAATTGTGAAAATTGGTTTTGCTATCACCAAAAACTCAAGGGGGCTCAGAAGTGAATGATAACCTAATACTAAAATATGTATATATAATATACAGTCATAGGAGAAATAGTGAGAAACTTTTTAAAAATAATCAAGTACAAAACATCTAGAACTTTACACAGAGATAAATTTGACATAGTTTTCTCAAGTTTATGTCTGTGGTATTGTATATTTCTATGTATTTCAAAATTTCAACCATATTATATATTTTTTATTGTTTTTTAAAAATTAAGATTTTATCATAAAAATTCTGTGTGTGTGTGTGTGTGTGTGTGTGTTCGCGTGCGTATTTTTTAAACATTGAATGGCATTCTCCTTAGGAAGAGACCTAATGTAATTATCTATTTATTATCACTTATTTTGATTGTTTTCACTATTTTCCTATCAAAAATAATTGTAAAGTCTTTCTTACCCATGTTTTCAGTGTCCTTATTTCCTCAGGATAAATTCCCAGAAGTTAAGTGACTGAAATTAATCTCACTAAAATACCAGTGACCTTCAGGTTGCAAAATCCCAAGGACACTTTTCATTCTCGTCTTACTTGACTTCTCAGAAATGTTATACCCCCACATTTGTTTCTCTCCACAATTTCAGTTAGAAACATCCTCTTCTCTCTTTTGTTTGCCTGTTGTATCTACTCCCATGGCTTGAACTACAAACTCTGTTGATTATTCTCACTAATGTCTACTTCCCACCCAGGTTGCTTTTCTGACCTGTTTTTTCATGTTGTCACTTAGGGTGTCTCACAGGAAAGTCCCACCTAATAGCTACAGACCTGTCTTCTCTGTTCCCTCCCCACGTGTTCCTCCTCCGGGGTTCGTCCTCTCTGTTGTACAACACCACCATTCACCCTTGACCAAGGTGCTCCTTTCTAGGAACGTGTCCTGGAGAGCGCACACTCCCATCCGGTTCTAAGCAGGCTGTATTCAGAATGGATCTCATCTTCCTTACCTGCAGTTCAGGATCCGATACTATTACTATTTTAACAGTGTGGAAGATAAAAACTAACAAAGGAGGAGATGGACTTCTATCAGGCTGTTGAAATAAAAACACTCTACATCTGAATATCAAAGTGTCTTGACTGGGTGGTTTTGTCTTAGATTTTTTTTTAATGGGGGTAGGGATATACATTTGAGATTGCTTTGTAATCAGAGAAAGTCTCAATCAGCTGAATCAGAATGTTTATCCAGTGTCTGGTTAGTCTTAGAGGGACACATAGTTTCCACCTCAGCTAATGATTTGTGAGATAAAGAATGGAAAGGTGGAGGGGCATATCACAGGTAAACAAGGCATCATCTCCAAATTTTATCAGAACCATGAGGGATAATAGTGAGGAATCAGGTCTAGGTCATTGGGGAAGGGTTGCCCTTTGGTCTTGACTATTTCCTGGAACTTGTATTGTTGAGGCGATATGGTCACTGTTTTCCTGGGAGCACAGAGCCTAGACCAAGTTCATGATTACCCATAACTTTCTATTTGATCTTCCCAAATTTCCTTTGTTCCCATGCATATAATTTTCCATGCAGTAGCCAAACAGATCATTTCAATTCAGAAACAAATTGAGCTGCTCTCCTGCTTACATCTCAATTATTTCTTACTAGGGCAAGATGTAGTTTCCTTAAAATGTCCTACTAAGCCCTCCTGTGTTTTTAACCATTTCATGCCTTGAGTTTGCCAGCCTTCTTCGGGACCCCCAACCCCAATGCCTTCATCCATTGCTCCTTCTCCCTCAGATTCTCTTTGTGATCCTTCTCTCTCCATCTGGCTGCTTCTGTTTGCCCTTCAGTGGTCAACTTACAACTCTGATCCCATCTCTACTACCCCTGTGATTGATTTGATTCCAGCCTCCCATTATTTACTTTGCAATTTCTACATTTTCCCCACAGCACTTAAACCGCAAATGATTCCATAGCTATTTATAAACAAGCTCCAATGCTTTCCCCCCCACTAGAATGTAAGCGATTTTGCAGTGTGGGACTTTGTCATCTTACCCTTTCCTTAGTCTATAGTCCAGTATCTGATTTTCGTTGGTGCTCAGCACATTTATCTTAAACAAGTGAAACAACTTGAATTGTCAAGTGACCTTTCAGAAATGCTGTGGCCACTTCAATTAGATCAGCTGTGTAAGTTTGTGCTGGTCTTCCTGAGACCTTCACCAAGCTGGAGGTAAAGGAGGGAGATGATTTTCTTTTAATTGGTAGTTTTCATTATGATGAAAATTGACCTAAGTATTTGATTATTAACCATGTATTTCTTTTGGGAACTGTTTTTCTGTCAAATGTTTGGCTTTTTGGAATTGTTACCTTGTATTAATCAGTTTTGAGTTATTGACATTGGGAGAGTAACATCCTTTGTCAATATGTGGCAAAGACTCTCCGAGTAACGTGAGTCAGGCTCCTCCAACTTAAGCTCTGCCTGTTAGCCCAGTCTGAGCAAGAATTCTGCTGAGTCAGTGCAGCAAAATCCCCTTCCAGATGTGTGATGAAACTTCTTATCCACCATTGTGTTGGTATCTTTTCTGTCTTATTGCCCTGACCTTCCTTCAGCAATTATCCTGTCTGGTTTAACCAGAATCCCTCTTAACCCTGGTGTTTCACATCAGGAATTTTCCATCCAGGGACCTGCACCCTGCTCCTGGGCTGTCCATATTCACTTTTCCTTCTTGTATTTAGGGTAGAGCCTGATCTCTGTCTCCTACTTCATTGTAGTTGCCCCCCTCCACAAAGTCTGCCTTACTATTCTTTAACAAGTGCCAAGAATAACTTTTTCATAACATGTTTATCACCTGCTATCTATCTGTCTATCTATCTATCTATCTATCTATCTATCTATCTATCTATCTATCTATTTATGAAGCAGGGTCTCACTATGTTGCTCCGGCTGGCCTCAATGTCCTGGGTTCAAGTGATCCTCCTACCTTAACCTGCTGAGCAGCTGGACCTACACTTTGAAAGTTTTCATCTCCACATGAGATCACCCAACTATTTTTTCTCTGCTTGGTGTACACTTTAAAAACTATTTTACTATTTTTATCATGTAGATTTTACCTTTATTATTTTTGTCATATAGGAACATTTAATAATAAAGGGATATTTTATCTACTGAAATAATATTCAATAATAATAACATCAAATGCTGGGATTTTTTTTTTCTGGAATGAGTTAAAGAATATTTTTAATTTGCTCTTAAATATTAGTTTTCCTTTTATACCCAAGTTGCTCTCCACAGATGATTGTGACTAAGCATGGTGTATGTGTGTAGCAGCACAATCTATCAAGCTCCTTCTGACCCAGGTCCTTTACTATTCATCAGCCATTGCTGATGGGGTATGAATCCACTCTGCCACCTTTTCCATGTGTTGTCATTAATAACTTACTGTAGCAAGAAGCAATGATCATCTGTTTTACTGAATAATGCTTCGTGGACTAGAGATATAGCTCAGTGCTTGAGTGCATACTTAGTCTGCACAAGGACCTGGGTTCAATCCTCAGCACTGGAAAGGAAAAAAAAAAGGCGGGAGTATAGCTCAGTGGTAGAACATATGCTTAGCATGTGAGGTCCTAGCTTCAATCACAAGAAAAGACAAACAAACAAATGAAGAGGCCATTACTTTTTATAGATGGGGGTGGCCTGCAGTTAGGCCCTAGCTCCAATACCCAGCACCAAAAAGAAACACCTGATAATAACCTTGATAATAACTATGCTTTGTGATATTCAAAGGTTTCTTACTCAAACCTCAAATAATTTCTTGAGGTTGACAGCACAGGTATTATTAACCCATTTCACAGAAAAAGAAACAGTTCGCTTTGGTTGGTGTGATTAGCACAGCTAGTGGAGGTTGGGTGTGAGATTAGAATTTGGCTTTCTCTAAGTCTTGGTCCAATATTCTTATATTACATCTGAGTAAATTCAGGTGGAACTTGTAATAATGACCTGCTTTACCTGTGTTGTTCTTGCTGCTTAACTACAAAAGGAGATTGCTTACATTTCCAGTGCTGTTCATTTTGTGTATTGAAATATTTGAGATTGTGAAAACTGGTCAAACACATTGCAATGAATAAGAGATTATGCTGATATCCTCAGAATAGACTCAATATTTTCCAAATTCATTTCCCTTCTCGATCTTATCCCTGAATCACATGACTCTAAACAATTATGAAGAACTAACTGGATTCACTGATCTTGGCTCAAAATCTGTGGCAGCAGGAGGTTAAAGTGGAAAGTCTTGGCTTTGAGCTCCATACTTCAAAATGAATATAGTCATTTAAAAAAATGAAATTAGTATTCTCTAAGAAAGAAAAATGATTCCATATATTTAATAATGTTATTATTTCTTTTACTTTAATGCCTTTTGGCTCTAGAGTTCTTGAATTCTAATCTTCAGTTTTCTATATCTAGTGTGCATTTTAATCTGAAATTCTATTTGAATGACTGTTCTGGGTGTTGACAAGAGTTATAAAGAATTTATATTTTATTCCTGACTGGCTTCTGGTTGAGAAATTGAATGGCACAAATGTTGAATGACTATCTTGCTGTAAACATAATGAAGCAAGCAAAATGAAATCTCCCAAGGATATACTATAAATGTTCTTTATTTTTAATCTTCTAGGTACAGGCTTGTGCCATCTAACTTTCTTGCTCTGGGCAAAAAGCAGCCAGGGTAATGGGGATGGGTTTTATGAAACACAAATACACACACACACACACACACACACACACACAAATACATACATATCCCTCAAAAATAAGTGGGAATATGGTGGGAGGGAATGAAAATGGAATTAAAATACACCTCAGGCACAGACCTTGCTGTCCCCAAATTTTCTCTTTCCAGAATTACTTTCTATTTAAAGATTCTTTCAGTGTCAGTGAGCATGCATTTATTTTGTATTCAGAAGGGTGGTTTCTCATGGTTTACAGCACAATTTGTAGGAGTGAGGACTCAAACCTGGTTTTAATAAAAAGACTCATGAAAACATTTTATACCGGATGGTAGAGGGATGATTTAGATAATCTAGGAGATTATAAACTACGTATGGATCTTTCTAGGTTTCAAAAAAAATTATAGCAATTCTTATTTTGATTTTCATTCCCATGGCAACACACTAGAAGAGTCTAGACAAGGTTTCTGAAATTAGAAAATAACCTTTTCTTATTTGCCTCAAAGAATTTAGCTCTTTCTGTACTTTAAAACAATAAGAATTTTGCTCCTTACTAAAGTGTTCATTGCAGAAATTTTGGAAATTTTAGAAAAAAAATAGTTATGAAGATCCATGTGGGAAATAACTCACAATTCTATCACTCAGACCAAATTTCATTTCTGTGTGGTTGTCTCTGGGTCTCTTTTCTCTCTTGTACACAAATTTAGTTAAAACACTTGGGACCACACTAAAATTCTAATTTTCTTTGTATTCCCCATAGTATTATACAATGTTTCTGTTTCATATGATCACCAATATTCCTCTACAATGTAAAAAGTGTACTGAACCAGGACCAAGTCATTAATATGTTAGACACAAACACAGAGCTTTGGAAAAGAGCTATAGCCAAGAAACTCTGTGGTGTTTAATTTTAATTGTTCTATGGATCATTGTATATGTATATACTTCTAAAAATATTTGTTCAACGAATGTTGAATTTCAATGTAAAAAAAATTAAAATAAGCTCAAGTAATAAGGATCATTATTTTCACCTCTTTTTTCTCCATTTGTTATTTTGAGTCCACTAAGAAGCAGATACCCACATAGGATCTGATTGCAAAAAAGTTGTTGAATGAAACATCTGTAAGGGGAAAATGGGAGGGAGCTGGGAGAAAGCTGGGGGGCTTTTAGATCAGGTCTGACCTCTGTGGAGGGGAGAGTGTGGAAAGAGGATGGACCGACTGGGCCCCAAACTGCATGGGTTTCAGGAAACATCATTAAGAAGCCCTTGAATTGCAGTCTCCCATCAGAGAAGCCCCACATCTTGCAGGAGGAGGCTTGCCTTAGTACTCCTGCCACATCAAACACAGGCTGGCAGCAGCCTGGGGACAGCAGTGCCTTAGCTTTAGGGCCATGGTAGATTGAGAGCTCCTGGATTTAGAGCAGTCCATTATGTCCTCTGCAGCAGGGCACCTGGGTGGTGCCATCATGGTGAAGTGTAATGATACATCCCAAATTTGCTTTTTACTGTTTTTTTTTTTTTGTTATAAAGGCTAAAACTGGTGATACTTTCTATCCTATCAACCTACCTAGAAATCTTAGCATAATATGTGATATGACTTTTCAAGTTCTTTGTTTTTATTTTAACTTTTTCATAAGTAGCTTTCAAATATTTGAAGTTTTCCCCCTCGTGTTCATCCCAACGGCATGTGCCAGGTCCTTCCTGGTTCTCAGGAGGACACTTATGGCCGAACTTTGACTGGCCTCACTGCCTCTAGTCACTACCACCTCCATGAGTCATCACCCGTGCCAAAGAACTATTTCCAAGACACGATTTACTCTCTTGTTTAAAAGTTGTCATGGTTCTCCATTACCTTCAGGGTAAATTCGTAACTCCTTAACCCAAGATGCAAACCAGTTCTCACCACTTCATTCCTGGCATGCCCTCTAGCACCCCATGGCCTACTTCTTACTACCCCAAGAATTCTACAAGCTCTCCCAGGCTTCCACCCTCTGGCCATCTTCTTCTCTAAGGCTGGAGTTCCCTCCCCAGGCTGTTCTCTGAAGAACTTAAACTTATTACCAACAACTCCACCAAGGATTAAGAAGGATTTTGTTCTCTTTCTTTCAGAAGTTTCTTGGGGATACATTGAAATGTAGTTCACAAACCGTTGCATTCAACCACTTCAAATATACAATTTGGTGATTTTTAGTATATTTGTATTTTATTTTAAAACACTTTCTTTATTCCAAAAAGAAATCCCATATCAATTAGTAGTCATTCTCCATTCCTCTGTCTCTAGTTCCTGAAAACCACTGTATTCTTTCTATCTTGTTGTTTTTCCTATTTTGAGAATTTCATATAAATGGAATCATAAAACATGAATCCTTTGTGACTTGCTTTTTATCTGTTAGCATAATTTTTTTTCAATTTTGTAGCACTTCAGAACTTTGACCATGTTGTATTATTAGTATGTCATTTTATTGTAAAATAATATTCCTTATAATATTCCATTGAATGAAAATACCACATTTTATTTATCCATTCATCAGTTATTGGACATTTGGCTTTCCAATTTCTGGCCATTATGAACATTCATGTTCAAGTTTTTGGGTGGACATATCTTTTCATTTCTCTTTGATTTATACCTATAAGTAAAATGGCTGGGTCATGTGATGACTCTATGTTGAACTTTTTGAGGAATTGTCAAAACTGTTTTCCAAGGCATGTGCACCATTTTTTTAATGCCTATAAGTATTATGTATGTATGCTACCTTTTTTTCTGTTCTTCTTCTTCTTTTTTTTTTTTTGGTATTAGAAATGGAAACCAGAGTTACTTTGCCATTGAACCATATCCCTATCCCTTTATAATTTGAAACAGGATCTTGCTAAATTGCTTAGGGCCTCTCAAAATTGCTGAGGCTGACCTTGAACTTGAGATCCTCCTGCCTCAGTCTCCTGAGTCACTGGGATTGCAAGTGTGCCCCACCCTGCCTGGCACCTCCATTTGTCCACCTTCTTGCCAGTACTTGTTCCTATCTCTTATTTGGATTTCAGCCATCCTAGTGGGTATAATTACTCATGGTAGTTCTAAGTTGCATTTCTCTGATGGTTTAACATTATTAATACAAACCTATATATTACCTCTTCCTTAGGCCTTTGGTTCTCTAAGAGAGCTTCCTGTCCTGTATTCCCTTGGTGCTCCTTAGTGTCACATGACCCTCTATTACAGTGCTTAGTCCCTGTATCTTAATATTCAATGCCTTCAAAAACTGAGCATCTTGAGGCAGAGATGGGCTATGTCATTCTAGATCTCATTTCTCCTAGAAGAAACTGATCCAACCGTATGAAGTTCATCCTTGATCTCACCCATAATCCACATAGTCTTAGCTAAGCCTCTCTGCTTCTGGCAGGAAGCTTGCTGGCCCCCATGTTGGTAGGGTACAGGTTAGAAAGGCATACTGTACAAACCAAGATTTATGTATTTCCATCTGAATCTTTGAGAACCAGTCTTCTAATATGTTTTCAGTAGCATGGGGGAAATTTAGACCATTTACCAGAAATATTTCTCTTATTCTTTTCTCACATTCTCTTATCCTGTAATTTGATAATAGTACTTGTAGAGAACAATGGTGTCTCCTGGGATTTGCAGATATTATTCACTATTTTGTTGGCCATTCAACTACTGACTCTTAAGGTCCTATCTTTCTAACTTTCATAGGCCAAAACTTTCCATTTTTGGTCCTTTTTTAAGGTTCTTTAATGTGCTATAATAAAATAATATGCACAGTCACACATATATAAGACATATTTGTGTGTGTGTGTGTGTGTAAGTTAATATTTGAATAGTAACACAAGTGTTCTTATTTAGAAGGAAAATTAGTTTGGAGGGAGAAAAGCAAATAAAAACAAAATCTCTATAAGATTCTTGGAATTAGAAACTGTGGTCCCTTGGGCAAAGGCCAGAAAATGACCTCCCTTTCTTTCTTTTTTCCTACTTTTATCCTTTTTGTTTTCTTCTCTTTCCTAATGGCTTTGGCTAGAATTTGGGGTACTATATTAAAATAGGAATAGTGAGAGTGGATCATCCATATTTTGTTCTAGATTTTAAAATAAATGCTCTCAATTTTTCCCTATTCACGGTGATGTTGGTTTGGGTTTGTTGTTCATAGTCTTTACGATGTTGAGGTAGGTTCCTTCCACCCGTGGTTTCTTCAGTGTTTTCATCGAAAGTGAGTGCTGAAATTTGTTGAAGGACTCCTTTACATCTATTGAGATAACTATGTGAGTTTTGACCTTAATGCTACTTGTGTGGTAAATCACATTTATTTATTTGCATATGTTAAATCATCCTTGCATTCCTGGAATGAAGCCAAGTTGGTCATGATGTGCAATCTTCTTAATACATTGTTGAATATCATTTGCTAATATTTTATTAAGGAACTTTTCTGCATCTGATTTCATCAGGGATATGGGTCTGTAGGATATTTTCTTTCCTTGATGTTACCCTCATCTGGTTTTGGTATGAGGGTGATACTTTGGGGGATATGAGGTTGTTGTGAATTTTTCATGTATTTCCAAATGGGTTTTATAGTAGTTTCTTGCTAGATCTCTGGTGGTGATTAACGTGTTTTGATAGAATGTAAGTGGTGTCAAGAGTTTGAGGATACTGCTTTTCCTGTGGGTCTCAAAAAGAGTAGGGTCCTTTGTGGATCTGGAACTTATGCTGGATTTAGTATGCCATGTGGGGCACTCCTTCTGTGATTGCTCTTCTTCGCTTAACAACTGTATATTCTAAAGGCATATGGAAGTGATCTAGATTAAGACCCCTTATAGGAAAGTCTTTGCTCAAAGTCTTTGTGTTAATTCTCTCTGTTTTTACTATATTTGTGCATGTGCATGAATGGGACCTAATGGCCACACCTACCTGTTCCTACTTGGGACCTTGTCATTATTTTTGGGTTTTTGTTACTTCTGTTCTTTGTATTAAAGTATGAATGAAGTTTTTTTTTTTAAAGAGAGAATGGGAGAGAGGGAGGGAGGGAGGGAGAGAGAGGGAGAGGGAGAGAGAGAGAGAGAGAGAGAGAGAGAGAGAGAGAGAGAGAGAGAGAGAAAAGAGATTTTTTTTAATATTTATTTTTTAGTTCTCAGCGGACACAACATCTTTGTTGGTATGTGGTGCTGAGGATCGAACCCGGGCCGCACGCATGCCAGGCGAGCATGCTACTGCTTGAGCCACATTATTTGTCTTTTAGCTGGGTTGAGTTCAGCAGCTCACTGTATTCTGTGAATTGTAATTACAATTATCTTATATTAGACAAAGGCGCCAAAACCATGTACTGTAGAAAAGATAGCCTCTTCACCATTGCTGGGAAAACTGGAAATCCGTTCGTGACAAAATGAATTAAACCCTTATCTCTTACCATGCACAAAAGTCAACTCAAAAACCAAGTATTTCTAAAAGATGATAAAAATGCAGTTTATTAAGAGAAAAGAAAATGTGATAGGTAGGTAAAAGAAAGTTTAGAATGTTCAAAACGTGAACATAGAGAAAGCAGAAGAGACGCAGTGAGTGATGGCTACAAGGAAAGAGGAGGAAAAAAAAATAAAGCCAAGTAGTAAGAGGGATGGGACAGGAAGAGAGAACAAGAGAATTTGACTGTCAGAAGAAAAGAAACAAGAGAAACAAGCAATCTAAACAAATAAAAGACTCTCCCAAAGACAACATAGGAATAACAATAATAAAAATGCTAAAAATGAGAAAAAAGAAATGTGTGTAATATGTAACATATTATTTTATATATTATTTTTATATAGGAATATATAATATATAAATATATGAAGCAATATACATATATAAAGGAATCGGCACAGCAAGAGCACGTAAATAAACAAATAAAAACAGGAAAAGATTCTTAATGAGAAATGAAAGAATTGTCTTCACTGTGTGGTCAAAACTGTAGATGAGGATGCATGGTCTTTGCCTGTGCCAGAATGTTCTTCATTCTCTTTTTTTCCTTGGGTTAAGGAGAGACAGAGGGAGAGAACTCATCTAGAGGTTGTCAACCCCTTTCGATTTTGGTGCTGCTCACTAAGCTGCCCCCCAGAGTGACCTTAGATGGAAGCAGGTTCCAATAGCTCTCAGCTTTCCTTCCACCACCCGTGTAAGGAGGGATGGATGGAGTGGGAGGTTGCCTTGACTGGAGTTCTATTGGGGGGGACCAGGTAGGTGCACTCTTAGGGCAGGGCTGCAGCAGAGCTCTAGGAGGGGAATTTCCAAGGCTGGGGCTTAGATTTTATCAGGCCTCAGGAGCTTTGCTGGGTGCTATCAGCTCTGGAAAGATTAGATCTGTGTTTTCATTTAACTCTAAGAAGTTTTTAATTTCCTCCTTGATGTCTTCTAAAACCCATTGATCATTCAGTAACCTATTGTTCATTCTCCAAGTGATGCATGATTTTTCCTTCCTTCTTTTATCGTTGATTTTCAGTTTCATTCCATTATGGTCAGATAAGATGCATGGTATTATCTCTACTCCTTTATATTGTCTAAGAGTTGCCCTGTGACATAATACATGATCTATTTTTGAGAAGGATCCATGTGCTGCTGAGAAAAAAGTGTAACTACTTGATGTTGGGTGGTATATTCTATATATGTCAATTAACTCTAGGTTGTTAATTGTGTTATTGAGTTCTATAGTTTCCTTATTTAACTTTTGTTTGGAAGATCTGTCCAGTGGTGAGAGAGGTGTGTTGAAGTCTCCCATGATTATTGTATGGTGGTCTATTAGACTCTTGAACTTGAGAAGAGTTTGTTTGATGAACATAGCTGCACCATTGTTTGGGGCATTGATGAATGGATAAAAAAATGTGGCATTTATACACAATGGAGTATTACTCTGCATTAAAAAATGACAAAATCATAGAATTTGGAGGGAAATGGATGGCATTGGAGCAGATTATGCTAAGTAAAGCTAGCCAATCCTTAAAAAACAAATGCCAAATGACTGCTTTGATATAAGGGGAGTAACCAAGGACAGGGTAGGGACGAAGAGCTTGAGAAGAAGATTAACATTAAACAGGGATGAGAGGTGGGAGGGAAAGGGAGTGAGAAGGGAAATCGCATGGAAATGGAAGGTGATCCTCAGGGTTATACAAAATTACATATAAGAGGAAAGGAGGGGTAAGAGAAGAATAATACAAGTGGAAGAAATGATTTACAGTAGAGGGGGTAGAGAGAGAAAAGGGGAGGGGAGGGGAGGGGAGGGGAAGGGGGATAGTAGAGAATAGGATAGACAGCAGAATACATCAGACACTAGAATGGCAATATGTAAATCAATGGAAGTGTAACTGATGTGATACAGCAATCTGTAAACGGGGTAAAAATGGGAGTTCATAACCCACTTGAATCAAACTGTGAAATATGATATATTAAGAACTATGTAATGTTTTGAATGACCAACAACAACAACAACAAAAAAGATTAGATCTGCACATCCTCAGGGCTGGCAGATGCCTATCTCTGCTGGGATTCTGGGTTTCAGGAAACTCCCTGGAATTCTACTTGCAGAGCAGAGGAGCCAGTCCTCCCAGGTCACACAAACTCTACTGCCCAGATTACGGCCCTCCCAGGCTTAGTCACTGTGTGTATTCACACCTGCCTATTCAGTTTCCAGCCCTCTGCAGCTGGTCACCTGAGCTGCCAGACTCAAAGGGATCCAGTTGCATTCCCCTTTATTTTTCCTGACTTGAATCCCCTTGGGTAAAATCTTGTCTGTGCCTGTTTTGCTCCTGTTCTGCTAGGTACACCCTAGGCCACATGGTAGGCACTTGCCAGGACAGTGTGGCAGTGTTTGCTGTGACCTCCACACTCCTCAGCAGCAGCTGCAGTGTGGCCTCCTGAAGATGGCTCCACCTTGGCTCTTTTTTTTTTTTTTTTAAAGAGAGAGAGAGAGAGAGTGTGTGTGTGTGTGTGTGTGTGTGTGTGTGAGAGAGAGAGAGAGAGAGAGAGAGAGAGAGAGAGAGAGAGAGATACAAACATCTTTGTATGTGGTGCTGAGAATTGAACCCAGGCCGCATGCATGCCAGGCGAGCGCGCTACCGCTTGAGCCACATCCCCAGCCCTCCACCTTGGCTCTTAGTGGCCAGCTGGGAAACACGGAGTGCTTTTCAGGCCTCAGTTTGCTGTGCAGCCTCTGGATCAGCTAAATTCAGGTTTCTTTTCTGTTCTACCAGCTTTCTATGCCAAATTTGTCTGTTATGTTTCTCTCTGTATTCGCATTATTTCTTCTCTCTGCTGTGAACTGGTGCCACTGCTTCTGCAGCAACTGGCTTGGCACCAATGTACTCTTTCTTCTTTGTTTAATTCATTTGAATTTTTGAGTCTCCAAGACACTCTGATCATCCAATATTGAATTTCAGTGAATTTCCTCTTTCACCCACCCAAGAAGCAGCACTCCTCCTGCTTGAATCCTGAGTTACTACTGAGCAACAGAAAATGCAGCCTTTCTCTACTCCGCCATCTTGAATCTCCTGAAGCCTAATTTTCCCTTTCCTTTTTTTAAAACTTAGGATAATATTTTTGACATTTATCCATGTCATTGTGTGTATCAGTATTTCTTCATTTCTTTTTATTGCTGAGTAGTATTCATTGTACAGATGTAATACAGTTTGATTATCCATCCATCCACCAATTGAAGGAGTATTTGACAATTCTTTTTTGGTTTTTTTTGCACCCAGGGGTGTTTTACCACTGAGCTACATATACAGTCCTTTTTTTTTTTAATTTTTAAATTTTGAAATGATCATGCTAACTTGCCCATGCTGACCTCCAACATGAAATCTTCCTGTCTTAGCCTCCTGAGTTGCTGGGATTGCGGGCAGGTGCCACATGCCTGGCTCAGTATATGGCAATTCTGAATATTCACAAATCAGTTTTGGTATTATTGATTTTTTTGTTTCTCTTGGATAAACATGTGGGAATAGGGTTTGGGTTTCATGCATGTTTTAACTTTATAGAAAGCTTCCAAGTGATTTTCTAAAGTGTGTGCATCATCTTGTATTCCCACCAGCAAGTATGAAAGATCCAGTTACTCCACATTGTTGGAGGCTTTTTGAGAATAGAAATGTCTACCATCTTATTTCTAGTTGTTTTTAGGGTTCCAATGTTAGTTCATACAGCTTCTCTATTTCTCAGTAAATGAATTGACATGTTCAAGCTTTCATAGTGGAGAGGATGAGGGACATGAAAATATAGCCCTGGTCCCAATTCTGTTTTCCAAGGATGCCCACATGTCCTTGAGGACTCCAGAGATGACCAGCAAAATGATAAACTATGGCTCAGACCAGAGGTGACAGAGATGAGATTTTGATGAGGAATATCAAGGCCAAGTAAATGGATGGCTCAAGAGGGCAAGTGACTTTTCCCAATGTGCAGAGGAACAGACAAAGAGTGTCTGTCGGATATTGCAGTCACATTGCAGCATCAAATGGGCAGAGCTCATGGGGGGATTGCAAGAGGCAATCCAGAACTGGGGACAGACTTGTGGGAAATGGTTATGAAGGTGACATTAATTACATATACAACAACAAACCATGTGATTAAGCCAAATTTATTTAAAACTCCATTCCTAAAATGATACTAACCCCAGTTGAATGAACAAATAAATGATTGCACAAATTTTAGTTATCAGTTGCATTTTTATATAGCCCCCATCAAATTATTGCATTAGTGACTTGAATAATTCTTTAATAATGTTAATATGATTTTGTCACTATCAGGATATTCTCCATAGTTTAATTGATGACATTGATTTTAGTGTTGAGTGCATGCTAATTTGAATACATGAAATAGATGAAGTAACTTAGTATTTTAATGTAGTGACTCTCAACACTAGTTGCATATTTTAATCACCTGGAAAGATTTTAGCAAGTAATAATGCCTGTATTTCATTCTTAGAAATTCTGATTGGTCTGGGGTGGGGATAGGACATTTGGATCCTTAAAACTTTCCCCAGGTTATTTGATGTGCAGCCAGGTTGAGGATTACTTTTTAAATTTAACTTTTGTTATGGTAAAAATATAATACACACAACATAAAGTTTACCACTTTAACCACTTTTTGAGTATGGATTTCATTAAGTACCCTCACATTGTTTTGCAACTGTAACTCCTATCCATCTTCACTTTCTCAAACTGAAGCTCTGTATCTATTAAACAATAACTGGCTATCATTCCTCACCCGAGCTTCAGGTAACCACGACTCCACGTTCTGTCTCTGGGGATTTAATTAGTCTAAGTATATAAGGGGAATCCAACATTTGCCCTTTTATTATTTCACTTAGCATAATGTTTTCAAGGTTTATTCACGTTATCACATACGTCATAATTTTCCTTCTTTTTAAGGCTAAATAATATTGTAGTGTATGTCCATGCCACATTTTGCTTATCCATTCATTCACTGATACATATTTTGTGTTTTCTACTTTATGTTTAGTGTCAATAATGCTGCTATGAATACTGGCATATAATTATTTGTTCAAGCCTCTCCTTTGAGTTCTCTAGGGTACATACCCCAAGGTGGAATTGCTCAATATGGTAATTCTGTTTAGTTTTTTGAGGAACTACTGTATTTTTCCAGAGAGCCTGCCCATTTTACATTCCTATCAACAGTACACAAGGGTTTCAAATTTATGTATTTATCAATATGGGTATGTGGTGACATTTCATTGTGATTTTGATTTGCATTTCCTCAGTGATTGGTAATGTTCAGCATTATTTCATGGCCTTTTTGGCTATCTGTAGATCTTTGGAGAAATCTCTATTCTAATTATTTGTGCATTTATTGATTGTGTTGTTGGGTTTTGTCATTAATGAGAATAACTTTTGATGTTTCCTTTTTTTAATATTTATTTTTCAATTTTCAGTGGACATAACATCTTTATTTTATTTTTATGTGATGCTGAGGATTGAACCCAGTGCCCCACGCATGCCAGGCGAGCGCATTATCGCTTGAGTCACATCCCCAGCCCTTGATGTTTCTTTAAAACTGTAATTCTCAGTCTTTTTTTTTCCTTTTACAGCAAAAAATGGGATGTGTTCTCATGTTATTTCATTATGAAACTTATCATGAGCTGACTTGTTTCATGATTAACTGTCATTTGAATAACTGGAGAACAAGGAAAAGCCATGTTATGGATTCTCACCTGATAAATCCTCAGTTCCTGGAAGGTAGACAGTATGTCAATTCAAGGAAAGGAGTTAGGGATGCATGGATATTACAGAAAAGTACTTCGGTGTTTTAGGTATCTATTCCTGTACAACAAACTACCCTGAATTCAGTGGTTTGAAACAACCGCCATTTATTTTACCATGATTCTGTGGTTGGCACACAATTTATTTTGCAGACCTTCCCTGGGCATACTCAGCTGTCAGCTGGGCTCGATGAGAAGGTCTAAGGTGGCTCCCTCCCACCCATGTGGGGTACATTTCTAAGACTGGCACCACTCTCTGTCTACATGGTCATTCTTTATTCAGTTCCAGATTTTTTACCCACTGACTTCCAAGTGAGCAAAAGTGGAAGCTGTATATTCTCAAATCTCAAATAAAAATCAAGGTCAAAGTAAGTCACAGGTCAGCCCAGCTTCATGTTCAAGAGAAATGGATACCACCTCTGGATGAAAGGAAGGGAAAGTCACATTTCGGGGAGGAGGTCAGAGATAGTTGCTGTCATCTGGAACACAATCTTCCATGCCAGGTGGTTCTGCTGTCCCCCAAGGAACATGACCATTCTGCTGTGAGGGTCACCAGTGTGACAGCTCAACCTCTCCAATGTTCTCTTATATTTCTCTCCCTCCTCCACATCAGCTGCTCTGATTGTGTCTGTTCTTTATAGTCAACAAGAATAAGACCCATACAAGGAGGAAATTGTGCCAGGAACGAAAGCAACAGATTCGTAAACTGTGCTATGCGGGCTCTGGGGACAGAAATAGCCTCTAAAGAAGGCAGGCTGTTGGGGTGGCTGTCTATATCTAATTTATTAGTATATTTTTCATGGAAGAAGATAGGTAGATAGCTCCTGACCAAAATTGGTAAAGCATTCATTTGGGGTTGTTTTTAATGATTCACTTACAGCCTTTCACTGGGAGACCTTGTGGACCACAAAACACATTTACGAGACAGCTGCCTGGCTCAGGTGCAGATTGGCTGCACAAAGCAAGCTCATCTTGCAACATTTGCACCCCTATAAGAGGCAGATCGGTGTGGGGCAGCCCAAAGAACCCATGACTAGATCTGTCTTCATGCCAAGATATGGTATAACCTTGGCTAGGTCAGCTAAGGGATCCTGAGCTTCAGTGTCTTTGTAAATTTGCAATTCAACTGTGAAAACCAAATAAAACAGCTGGGGGCTGCATTATCTGCTAGCACAAGAATAGCAACCAGCAATCCAAAGCAAGAAAACTGGACATAAAGGTCTTATTGATATATCACTGTATGCTGAGCTCCTGATACTGGCCTATTACATATAAAAGCAGTTTCCACGTGGGCTTGCTGTTTGTACTTGGCTTCTGCTCACATTGATTTAGCCATGGCTGCAATTGCCCCTGTGGTTTCTCAAATAAGTCAAATTTGGTGCCAGTGGAAATGCATAATTAAAATCAAAAGGAAATGGAAGGATACAATTCAACTTATAAATTTTATCTTACATTTCACAAGCACATTGTATTCTTCTTTATCTTGTATGTGTGTCCACTTTGTCAATTAGAAGGGTGGTATTGAGGGCAGAAACTGGGCCTATTTGGTTTCTGTTTGGATCACCTGTCTCTGTACCAGCCTCTGATTAAAATTTGGTGGCAATGAAGATCAGTAACTTGCTGCCAGATATGGTGGCATACACCTATAATCCCAGAGGCTGAGGAGGCTGAGACAGGAGGATTGTGAGTTCAAAGGCAGCCTTAGCAAAAGAGAGGTGCTAAGCAACTCAGTCAGACCCTGTCTTGAAATAAAATGCAAAATAGGGCTGGGAATGTGCTCAATGGTCGAGTGCCCCTGAGTTCAAATCCTGGTACCAAAAAAGAAAAAAAAAAAAAAGAGAGATCAGTAACTTGGTGAATGGAATAATGCAGCACATGTCTCCCAAACTGTACACGATGGTGAGCAAGTCATGTTTTATTATAAGCTGAAGTGTGCACTCCCCAAACATAATTCTTATGTTGAAGTCCTAGCCACAAGTTCTTCAGAAGGTGAACTTATTGGGAGACAGAATGTTTGTAGAGGTAAACCATTAAAAGAGGTTGGTAGGGAAACCCTAATCCAATATGACTGCTGTCCTCACCCACACGAACGGACACAGATTCATACATGGAGAGAGATGTGTACTATCCAGAGAGGGAGGCCTGAAGCACATCCACGCTGATAGCTCTCAGAAGGAACGACCCTGCCCACACCTTGATTTTGTGCTTCCTGCCTCTGGATCTATGATACAATAAACATCTGTGCTGTAGCTCTTCTGCCTATAGTACCCTGGGCCATCAGACCTAGGAAACTAGACACAACATGTGTTAGGAAAATCGATGGGGTTCTACCCAGTATCATTTGTTACACAGCACATTGTTTACCATCAGGGAACTTGAGGACAATCACAACAATAATGACAAATAGGGGCAGCTTCGTGGTCCTTGTGTGCAGTCTGGATGCAGCCCTTCTCTTTGATGTTCTTTTTGATAGCATCTGAAAGAACAGTAAAGATAGCTCTAAACTCACATGTTGCTCATCTAAGAGAGAAGCTGAGACCCAGTTATGATTCCCATTGCTAATTTGGTTTTGCATTTCTTCCTTGAAGAATCCTTTAAAAGCACAGGGACAAGTTCTTGGCAAATGGATGAAATGCTTTTCTTAGGTAAGTGCAAGCACGATCTGATGAGCTGGTATCAGTGTGGGTAATTTGCATCTATGTGATCTGCTGGATAACGAGGTGGATAAATACATTATGTACATAACTACAAAGGCATAGTTAACCAGGCTTTGGACACATTGGAACATCATCACCATGATCCCATATTCCTGAAAATTGAACCACAACAGTGGGGCCCCAGTTGTACATTTTGGATGGATCTTAATGCTTTTTCATTTTCTTTTGAGATTCCAGCGATATCTCTTTCCACACCTTTTTACAGTGAATACCTATTAAATGCCATGAAAATTTATGCTTGTGTTGGGTAAGGGCATGTTGAAAGAGATGAATGAGTACACATGAGAACTCCTGAGGCTAATTTCATTATCAAATTCAAGGTCTAATTACTAGTCTACTTATGTTTAAAGGCATGGATAGTATATTTTTTTTTCCTGCATAATTTTAAGTGGCACTTTACCCACTAGTTTTTCAGGAGAGAAAATTGTGAGAAATTTAAATCTTGTTGAATCCCAAAGCAAATGGTACAAATTCTTCTTGCTTGGGATTGTGCAATCAGCGGGCTTTAGGAAGGAAAGACATATTGCTATAGTTTTTCTAATAAGTTCATAAATAGGAATGTGTGTGTGCTCACACCTTGATTTTGTGTGTGTGTGTGTGTGTGTGTGTGTGTGTGTATGTGTATTTGCACTGTATGCTTTGGGATGATGGAAGAATTCACTTGATTATGATTCTATCATCTGTCCTAATTTTCTTTTAAGAAATGAGGGGAAAGGGATGAATAGCCTGCAGTATCAGAAAGGAAAGAAACTCTTTAAAAAAAAAAGATCTTTATTTTGGTATCAGGTATTGAACTCAGGAGCACTCAACCACTGAGCCACATCCCCAGCCAAAATTTGTATTTTATTTAGAGACCGAGTCTCACTGAGTTGCTTAGCACCTCACCATTTTGGAGGCTGCCTTTGATCTCACAATCCTCCTGTCTCAGTCTTCCCAGTCGCTGGGATTACAGACGTGTGCCACCTCATCCAGCTTTTTTATTTATTTTTATGTGGTGCTGAGGATTGAACCTGGTGCCTGACATGTGCAAGGCAAGCACTCTACCACTGAGCCACAACCCCAGCCTGAAAGAAACACTCTGCTTATTAAAAATGCAGACAATAGGTATGGGTTAGAACTGTGTTCACTTAGAATGTTTACACTCTGTTCTGTTTTTATTTAGGAAAGGCTAAAACAATGAAATCAATCTTTCAGTCTTTCTATTGCTCCTTGGGGGTGAACTAGTTTAGAAATAGCAGTCTTTGGAAACTATGAGTAATTGTGAGTTGTAGTCATTAGATTTTATAGAAAGATGTTGTAAGGAAGATCGTGAAGGCTATGAAAACGCTATAAGCTTGTAGGGAGAAAGTTTTGGTCACACTGCATTTCTTTCTGCATCTTTAAGTCAATTAAGAAACTGTAGATTTGCGGTCAGAGAAAAAGTAGTTGTGTTTAATTTTAAATGTTAAAAAGATGCCCACAATGTAAATCAAGTCAATAGTAGAGATTAATCATTTCTTTCCACATCTTTTATTGGTGCATTGTAGTTTCACATAATGATGGGATTTTTTGTTACATGTTTGTACATGCACTCAATATAACAATAGAATATGATTAATATCACCCCCAGCCTGGCCCCCTCCCTCCCCACCTTCCATCCCCTGGTCTCTTTGCTCTGTTGTTTCTTCTTGGTTTTCATGAGATCCATCCCTATTTCTTTTCCTTTTTCCTCTCCAGCTTCCAGATCTGAGAGAAAACATACAACCCTTGACCTTCTAAGTTTGGCCTAACATAATAGTCTCTAATTCCAACCATTTCCCTCCAAATGACATAATTTCATTTTTCTTTATGGCTGAATAAAACTCCATTGTGTGTATATACCCCATTTTCTTTATCTATTCATCCATTGATAGAGATTAATCTTGTATGAGATAACAGAAGCATCTTTAAAAATTTATATTTGATTCTGCCATTGCTAAGATGAAAACCAAACTGAAACATCAATAGATTCTGTCCAGATCTAGTGAGTTTTGGCATGAACAGACTCGTCATTTGCTGGTTGCCTAATTTGGGGAGGTAATTTAACTTTTCTGGTCTTCAATTTACTCAGCTGCATGGGGGATGGGGAGACAATACTGTCCTACTCCCACCAAGTGACACACTGAAAAAGCATTTGGTCCATACAAGCTGATCGAAGTTGGCTTTGGGAACTTGATGCTCTGGGTTTCCTGTTCATAGTGTAAAGCACTTCAAAAGCTGCTCTTGCAAAGGAAGTGACATTTAAACCAGAAAATAACCCTTTTCTCAATCTACTTCCTGGGAGATTGTTCAGAGAGCGGTGCTTCTCACATGGAGCATTTGAATGTGGGGTTTCCTTGAGAAAAATATTTCAAGAAAGGGAGGAAAAAAGGTGATTCTCTTTTAGTCCCACTGAATGCCCACTAAAGTTGACCCTATACTGTGTGTGACTTTCCTATCCTCAACACAATAAATATTGGGGAGTAGAAGCTTACTTTGTGAAACCCTATGGTAGCATGGCTGTTTCAATCTCGGAGAAGAATGTTTATTTTCAGGATGACAAATAGATCTAATGCAAGAGATGAAGGGCATGTCTCTAATGGAAAATTGTCAGTTGATGGCAGAATTTTCCACTTATACAGCATAACTTATTTCCATTATTCACATTAGTGTTGTTTTTGAAACAGCAAAGCATGATAAAATCCCAGGAGGCAATTTTTAGATACAATATAAGTCTAGCAGATTGAATTATATGCAATATGTCAATGCATATGAATAATTATATATTGATATATATGATTATATATATAAATAAATTTTTTTTCTAAAGTGAAAATTTTTGGCTATTTGAAGAGAGATGCTCTCTTCCTCTGATTCTCACCCTCTTTTGTCTTTTCCCATAATGGAATTTCTACAAATTTAATCAAGTTGCATGCATTTCCTGATCAGAAATTAACATAGAAAGTAAATGTAAGGATGTGTATCTTCCTAAGTCACTCAGTAACCTTAATTTTCTTATTTATCCCTCCTGGGAGTCCACCGAAAGGGTATACTTCATGAGGGAAGAGTTTGGAGTTTATAGACCTGTGGTTTATTGGGGAGGAACTGAAGGCTGGTGTGCCTTACAAAGCTTGCTGTGTTTGGATCAGGCAGAACATTAAGACAAGCTGACCTCTCACTTACCTCCTATCAATGCTTGCTTATTTACCAAGAAATTTGAAGAGGAAAGAACAACTTTTGGATTTTTTTCCCCTAATGGTGGGTTGGTTCAAATAATACTTTTTTTTTTAAAACATGTTTACATAAATCCAAGGATGTGCAATATCTAATCTTGTAAAGAAATAAATCCCAGGCGTTCTCTTTGATTAGGGTAGCTGAAAGACTATTCATGAAGATAAAGTCAACCCTCTAGAGCAGAGAACAGGCAAGGAGCACCGTGGTTTGGAGTGACTTGAATAAGGGCAGGAAGTCTTCCAGTGAGAGCTGAGACTCAAACCTGGCTGGCCCTGTGACTTCAGGACTCTTTCCTCTGGTGCCTCCGAAAGCAGTAACTAGAGGGTTGTGGCAGCCAGTCAGTTTCTTTTAATGGGAAAAAATCATGTCACTTGGAGAGAGAATGGAAAATTTGGTGTGTCCTTGGTCAAAGGTC
Organism: Spermophilus citellus; assembly: GCF_964194105.1. Taxonomy (NCBI): domain Eukaryota; kingdom Metazoa; phylum Chordata; class Mammalia; order Rodentia; family Sciuridae; genus Spermophilus; species Spermophilus citellus. The sequence goes on from NC_138188.1 coordinate 40,890,728, forward strand.
TTGTCCTGGAGTAAAGAGAAGCTCAACAGGCACATGGCTCCAATCTTCTCAAAAAATCTTACCTGACTCAGTTGCCATTCATCTTCCACCTTGTATGTCCCAGTGACATGCTTAGTGTACTCCAGTTCTGTGCGGGTCCTTCAGAGTCAAAGGCAAATGAGACCTTGCTGAGGACCTCAAAAGGTTTACAATCCAGCCACAGGGCCTAACTCTCCTTTTTTCCCTATCCATGTGGAGCAGATACAAATACTTCCTAAACAAATAACATTAGCTTTATGAAAAATTTCAGCTACAGATGAAAGTAGCCCATGTAAATGATTTAAAAATCCATGTGCTTACATTGGAGATGGACATGCAAGGTTTTTTCCCCTGGTGAACTGGACATCTGTGTTGGGAGATATTTCTCATGGACTCATTTGAATATTATAAAAGATTGATAATTAAAATTAGAGAGGGAAACTCCAATCATTATAAGGGCATATAGTTTTCATTAGTGGTTGGAGTATATAGTTTTGGGAAAAAAGTGTTTTATTTTATTGCTTTAATTAATTTTTGTAATTAATTTCTAATATTACTATGGGATGTGAAAAGTTTCGCTTATCCCTAAGAGTCATAAAAAAGAAACAGGTGCTTAGAGAAGGATTTTGGAATAAGCCATTATTTTGGAATAAGCTATTTCATGGTTCAGATCTTAGCTCTGTTTTTTTTGGTTCCTGTAATCCAGGTCAAGTCTTCTAATCTCACTTAACTCCAGTTTCTTCATCTGCAAAGCAAAGATAACGGTAACAAAAGTGAAATTTGGGACTAGGTAAAACAGAGCATCATGTCCATAGAGAACCTAACAGATATTGGAAAAGGTGAAATCACTGGTGTTCTTAACTTCTGTAGTAAGACATCTTAAGGGTTAATACACCTCCTCATCCTTCTAAGGATTAAAATTCCACGTAAATCCTTCACTTCTCTCGGAGTGATTTTTACATTGCCTTGAGTATTAATGTGAGTATTTAAACTATGATACAATCTTCGTATTTGTTCCATAAGGAAGAACTGAAAGAAACTGGCACAATTGTGGTAAAATGTAAAAATCCTATTATGGATTAAAAAGTGAGTTGAGAGATTAGTAAGGCAAGGAGGAGAAAAAGTCAAGTCACAGCATGAAAATAAATTAATTGTACAACATCCTTGCCTTCTACATTGAGACTTGAGATGTTCATATTTTCAAAGAACTCTGACAACCTGGGCTGACTGGCATGCCTGTTAATGTACCAGATGATAAATTATTTAGTCAGGGCAAAGATGGGAAAGGACCTTTAAAGATTTTCAGAACATACTACATAGATTAGATAATTGTGCAACAAACAGTGAATTGAGCAAAATAACAGCAGGTGAAATTCAACATAGGCAAGCATGAGCAGGGATCCCCAAAGACTCCGAAGGAAATGACTTATACACATTGCAGCTCCTAATGGATCGTTAAATCTCCCGAGGACATGAACTAAGAGGGATTGTGGGTCAGTGAAACAGCAGCTTCCATGCACAGGGACCCTTTCCTTGTTTCAAGCATTATCTTGATTCTTAAAAATATTATGTTTATATTCAACATAGAAAATGGCAAAGAAAAATTGGAAAATAGCAATGGGATGGGTGTGGGGTGAGAAAGGACACAAACACAATTTGTTGAGTCTCTAGTGTGTTTCAGGCTCGGGTTACCATAGTGAATGGATTACTCATCCCAGTGTTTGCCATTCCCTGTATCCAAGCCCTTGACTCTGTAGCTCTACAGTTTCTCCTAGTTGAGGTAGGGACAGAGTTAAGCTCACTGACTTGCCAAGCACCTTGCTTGCCCTCATTGAACGCTATCAGACGTGGTCTGAGCAGATGCTTGGAATGTGCTTGTGCGGTTGGGCATGTTCTCTGGTGTCCCATCATTGTAATGAGAGTATGTCTCAGCTAGCCCCAGTCTAAGGAAGACAAATGCTCCTTATAAACTACTGAGATCTTTTGTAGTTTTGATGGTTACTATTTTATGTCAACATCACAGGGCCACAAGGTCCCCAGATATTTGGTCAATCATTATTTTGGGTATGTCTGTGAGGGTGTTTTTGGATGAGATGAATCTTTTCCTCAATACACTGAATAAAGAAGATTGTCTTTGCTAGAGCAGGTGGGCCTTATCCAATCAGTTAAAGGCTTGAATACAGCAAAATGCTTATCCCTCTACTAGTAAGAAGAAACTCCTCTTGCCTGACCATGTGAGCATGATATTGGTCTTTAAAGGCCTTTGGTGTTGAATTGAAACATCGTCATGTGTGGGTCTTGAGCTTGCTTACCTTAGAACAGGAACTTGACCTTCATCTCTCCTGGGGCTTCAGCTTGCTGAATGCAGATCCTGGGGCTTCTCAGCCTCCATAATTGTGTGAACAAATCATTTGTAATCTGTCTCTGTTTCTCTGGAGAACCTAATTCAGTAATTTTTAAAAACATGGTAGTTGTTTGAGTTGACAGAGTTACAATATTTGTATGTTGTTTCTCACTTAATTCTCACAATTATTCCCCCGTTGAATGTTTTCCCTCCTCTGCAGACAAGGGATAAGATTCCAAGTGGTTTAAAATGGTGTCGCAGTTGAGCTTTAATGTGCGTTGCTGTCTTTTGGATGGAGGTTGAATCATTTTTCATTTATTTAAGAATCATTTTTATTTCTTCCTCTGGGATCTGTCTGTTCAAAACCTTTGCCCATTTATTTAATTGGATTTTTTTTCTTTCCAACACAAAGGCAACTTTCTTGTGTCTTCCCTTTGTTACTGTAAAGGAAATAAGTCCTTTTTTTTGTGTAGGAATTGTAACTTTTTTAACCTGTTCACTTACCGTTATCCACGATTTTATCTGAAACACTGCAGTAGCAAACCACCAACCTACTAAACTTCAATCTAAATAGAATTAACTAGATAAATTTTCATAAAGCATAATTAATAGTAAATTGAACAGTGACATGGAATTTATGAAATTCCTTATTTCACAAATGTGGACATTATGGCTCAAAGATCTTCAATATCCTATTCAGTCACATAGGTAGTGACAGATAGTGGGCAGGCATTGCTGTACCCTACAGTCATTCTACCTTATCAAAATGGCCCATCTTAATTTTTTAGTTAAGATGTAACAGTTGGACTGGGATTGCGGCTCAGTGGTAGAGCACTCACCTAGAATGGGCGGGACCCGGGTTCGATACTCAGCACCACATAAAAATAAAGGCATTGTGTTGTGTCCATCTACAAAAAAAATTCTATCTTTCTCTCTCTAAAAAAAAATGTAACAGTTATATTACTCAGATACCTAGAGATCACCTGGCCTAATACTGACTGGTCTCAGCCATGCAAGACCATGTTAAGGGCTGTGTTAGTAATTTTTTTTTCTCCTGCTGTGATCAACTTACCTGAAAACAACAATGGATAAGTGGAAATGTGTATTTTGGGCTGTTTCAGAGATTCAGTCCATGGTTGGCCAATTCCATTGCTCTGGGCCTGAGGTGAGCCAAAAAATCATGGTGGAAGGGTGTGGCAGAGGAGATCTGCTCAGTTCATGAGAGCCAGGAAGCATACTGAGGGAAGAGCCAGGAACAAGAAATAGTTCAAGGCTATACCCACAGTGACCTACTTTCTTGAGCCATACTCCACTTGCTTACAGTTACCACCCAGTGGCCCATTCAGTTTGTTAATCTATCAGATGGATTAATCAACTGATGAGGTTATAGCCCCTATGATCTAACTGTTGCCTATAAGCCCCTCTCGAACCTTGCTGTATTGGGGACCATGCTTTCAAAACATGAACTTATTAGGGGACATCAAAAGTCCAAACTAGAACAAGAACTTCTTGTCTTATGAAAGCAGACAAGGGGGATAGCCAGCTTCTTTTCTTCAGTCAAGCATTCCTTATTAGGACTTGATGTCTTGACCGGAGGCAGCTACCTACTCACCATGAGGAACGTGGCCTGAGGCACAATTAGGTTGGCAGAGAAGAAAGGTGAAAATCACTGGGGTTCTTGGTAATGTTGAGCTGCTGAATTAACACATTCTGGAAACTTCCTACCTTGGATTTCTAATTCTATGAGATAATAATTCTTCCTATCATTGAAGCTAGTTGGATCAGATTTTCTAATACTTGCAGTGTAAAGCTTTCTAAAATATACAACCCAGGGTTTCGATCTCCCACTTCATTCCCAGTGTAGTTTTAAATACGCTGTGTTCTCTGCACATGGATATCAGGCATGAAAAGCTTATCATTTTAATGGAAAAATATATTGAAAAACATTTTTTTCCAGGATAAAAGCAATATCAAGTCTAGAAATACATAATTAAAAAGTAAACTGAAATGAAATGCAAAGCTTTTTACTGTGGTCTCCCTCACGGCAGACTGAGCCACTATTCTTTATGTATTTAGTTTTTAAATATGTGCAAAAGTCTTGCCTATTTTGCAGAGGTATTTGTGATTTTGAAGTCAACCATAATTCTGACATTTTCATTTTTGGTGCTCATTGTAAAAGAGCACACCTGTAAATTTTTCATCATCCTCTCACCTCTTTTCAACAGGGTGTATGCTATAAAGTAAGAACATTCTGTGTAGCATTTGAGGTCCTCCAAATACAGGTTCCACTTGCCACTCACACCCCGTTTTTCACTACAGAGGTTTTTTTTTTTTTTTTTTTTTTTTTTTTGTTTTTTTTTTTTTTTTTTTTTGTACTGGGGATTGAACCTAGTTTAACTACTGAGCCACATCAGCATCCTTTTAAAAATATTTTATTTACGGGCTGGGGATGTGGCTCAAGTGGTAGTGCACTCGCCTGGCATGTGTGGGGCACTGGGTTTGATCCTCAGCACCACATAAAAATAAAATAAATATATCATGTCCACCTAAAACTAAAAAATAAATATTAACAAAATATTTTATTTAGAGACAGGATCTTACTGAGTTGCTGAGAGTCTTGCTAAATTGCTGAGGATGCTTTGAACTCACAGTCCTCTTGCTTCAGCCTCCTGAGCTGCTGGGATTCCAGGTGAACGCTACTGTGCCTGGCTTCACTACGGCTCTTGATTCACACTTTGTGCCAGCAAGACTGAGCTACTGTCTCTACTGTCCCAAGACCCCATCCCCTATCCTTGCCATTGTACTCTCTTCTTGTTACCCCCTTCTCTTTGTAGGGCATAACTTCTTTTCTGTGCCTGAAGTTCAAATCCCTGCCCGGTTCTCTCCAAGGTCATCTCCTGCTGAAATCTTCTGAAATACCCCCTTTCCCTCCTCTGAACCACCTGGTAGTATTGCTCCTTATTCTGAACTCCTGTGGCATTTATCTTTAATAAATTGATGTCTTGTAGTTATCTTTATTTTTGTAAATGTATTTTTCTTCTGACTACTTTCCTTTGCTCTTAAAATACCTCTAAATTTGTAAGTATGACTTTAAAAATGGAAATAAATCCCAAATCTTGAATTTTCTAACTAGACTTTAAGCTCCTTGAGGGAATATTCATGTTTGTTTCATTTTTATAACTTTTGAGTAGTTCTATCACTTACAGTGAGCTTTGCCCATCAGGCATAGCAAATAGTTGTAGAATAAATAAATATGATGGCTGTATTGCCACATGTCTCCTCAAACACTGTGTTTTCAGCTTATTTGTATGTACCTGTATCAACTCAACTAGCTACCAATAAATCTCAAGTATGGTCCTTTTAAGGTGAAAAACAAGGAGTCAGTCACTCCCCATGATTTCCCAAACAGGCAAAGATCTCAGTAGGGTTAGTCAGTGTTCATTTGAGTAGCTGCAAATACCATCCTTGCTAGTCATGGTAGAATACAGTTGTTGAAGTTGGATTTTTTCCCCTAAGTCACTATTCCATCTTTGTGCCTTTTCCCGCAGAAGATGATCGAAGAAAAACAGGACTCTTAAGAAATATGTCTATGAAGTCATTGCATTTGATTAGCTAATTTGAAGAAACTCTTTAAATATAGGCACTATGCCTTTTTAATTTATATCATGAAAAATCATTTTTTACTGGTTTATTATTATCCTGTAAGTTTAATTATAGTTGCATTTTGAAACAGACAGTTTTTACTTTTATGTAACTGAATTTATCAATATTTCCTCAGAGTTTATAGCCTTGGTGTGTATAATAAATACTTTCTATCCTAGAACAACAAAAATTGTATTTTTTAAAAAAAATGTTTAAAATATTTTACATGGAAGTCTTTAACCTATCTGGGATTAATTTGGGGAGGAAAAGGAGTAGGAATCTATAATTTTCCCCAAACGAATGGTTAATAACATTTAGAGTAGTTCTCTCTTTCCCCTCTAGAATGGTTAATTTTGTAAGTCAACTTTTCCAGGCCCTGGCTCACCATTGAGTCCACCAACCCATGTGGCAATCTTCTCTAGAAATATCTTTGTAGACACAACCAGAAATGTGCTCTACCAATGCTTTATGTATTCTTCAATCCACTCAAGTTGGAAACTAAAGTTAATCATCATCTACACATATGTAAATATACATATACATATGCATATATACATAACTCTGACGAACACATTCACTGATTTGTATGAATATACATCCCCTGATAGATGAGCAATTTCTGTGAGTCTTTTTATGGACTCTATTCTATTTCTGTATTTCATTTTCTACTCCTGCCCCAATACCTTCCCTAATTCAGTATTATCTAAAATCCGGTAGGGTTATGTCTAACCACTTAATTCCTTAAAATTGATTCTTGACCCCTTGTTTTCCCATTGGGTTTTTTGACTAACTTGGCAATTTGATTAAAAACCCAGCTCAGATTTTTATTGAAACTGCTTTGAATTTGTTGATTAATTTAGTGTGAATAAACTCTTTATATAATTTAGTCTTTTGATCTATCAACATGCTGTATATCTTATTCAGATTCAGGTCTTGCTTTAAATTATTCAGACCTTCTATCATATATTTAAATAATTCTTTAAGTATTTTCCCACTTTTTCCAACATTTTTTGCTTGCTGGTTTTTAGGTGTCTTACTACATATCAAATCATGTAATATTGTTATTATGAGTAGAAACTTTAATTAAAAATTTTTAATAGGTTTTACAATTATATGCTATTCTTTCCTCCCTCCCTTCTTCTTTCCTCCTTTCCTTCCTTCCTTTCTTCCCTTATTTAGAGACCTACTGAATTTTAACTGGGAACCAGGTTTTTGAACCCAAAGAACATTTCCCAGCTGAACTTGAAGCTGGAGGTGGACATGGCTCCAGTTGTGCTATTAAATTAGTTCTTGAATTTTCTCCTGCATTCAGAAAAGAGCCTCACCAACTTCTAGTGACTGTCCTCTGCCAACCTGGAACCTAATTTATTTAGAGTAAGTACAGAGTCCACTTATGATGGAAAGAAATAAGGAAAGAGAAAGGGAAATTAGCAAACCTTTCACTCATATTTTTTTCATTTTAAAAGAGAATCACCTCTGTTCTCCAAAATTGTAGAAAGCACGAGAAGTCGTCGTCGTCATCGTCGTCGTCGTCATCACCATCCTCCTCCTCCTCCTCATCATCATAGTAATGAAGATAAATATGTACTGAGTTTTTCCAGACTAATTGCCAGGAACTTTACATGTATTACTTTAATTTTTACAACAATTTTATTCATTGTAATTACTATCTTTATTATATAGATAGGAAAAATGTGGTTTAGAAGATTAAGAAGCTTATTCAAGATCATGTTGATATAAGTGCTGCAAATTCAAGCCTAGATATAATTCCAGAGATCACATTTTTGGTTGCTAGTGGATCATCTTCCATACTCAGGGAATGACTTGTCATTCTTCATGGGAAGAAAATCCCTCTCTTAAAATTAAAATCTACTAGTTTCCTGATAAGGGAGCAGCTCCAACTCTATTACCTGTGATTTGCTCTATCTCCTTGGGAGCAACCACCACCACCATCCACAAAGCTGCTCAGGGTTGTTTCTTTTGTGAAGTTCCATCCCTGAGATAGGTTGGTGTATCAGTTCATTTTTTTTTATTGTTTATAACAAAGTACCAGAGATGGGCTAATTTATAAAGAAAAGAGGTTTGTTTTAACTCATAGTTCTGGAAGTCAAGGTTTTAGGGACACAGAGTCATGAAGTAGCTCATGGCCATCATATGAAAAGAGACAGGGGCCCTAAGCATCTATCCCTCTTTGCTTATAAAGCTACCAGCATGCGATAATGGTAGCTACATCCCCAAACCTCATTTAATCCTAATCGCTTCCTAAAGACTCCCCTTCTAAACACAAGGGTCTGATGGAGTTTCCACCAATACCACACGGTGAGGATTACATTCTAACACACAGAGCTTTGAGGAACATGCCAACTATAGCAGCTGACATGGGGGGAAAAAAAAAAAGAACCAAGAGCAACCAACTTTAGTACTGGGAGAGAACATGAGGGAAGCAAACTAAGAAAACCTACCAAATGTAGAAACCCTCCAGTCTGCGTTTCTGTGATCCTGTCCTCACTTGCTTTTCCCCTGGGCTTGTGAATCTGGCTGGGCTCCACATCCTGTGAGGCCTTCCCGAAGGACTGGGAGATATTTTTGCTCACTTTATAGGTGCCTCCTACTGATTTGATTTTTCCAGTCTAAGGAGTCGCCTCTATCCAGCAGCTGGCAAGACACTCTGATTAGCACTGGAATGTGCTCTTTCTGCAGGTGCAGGCACTTGCCCTGAGCCTGAGGAGGCCCAGGTAACACATCGCTCAAAATCAACAGCATAAGCAGCCGGGGGACATGGATGGGGTCTTCACTCCCACGCTTTGCTGTTGGCCACCTGAAGTAAAACAGCTGGAGAGGAAAGCTCCTTGCTGCTTGCTTGTTTGACAAGAGAGATTGTTTTGTAGAGAGCTGAATGCCACACTTGCCACAACCAGAGTGGACCCTGAGCATCCAGCAGGACTGAGTGGTCTCTGCTGGCCCACACGGGGATCCCTCTCCACTCATTTACATAGAACCCAGCCCCACTGAGTGTGGGGAGGAGACAGAAATGGATAGGGAGGATGGGAAAGGGTTTTCTAGCCATGTCTATGTGTATTGCAAGAGAAAACTGCCTCTTCCGAATTATTCCTGAAATTCCATATTCCTGTTCCTGACATCTCTCCCACCTTCTGAAGAAAGAAATTTAGCTGCAAAGTGAACACTCTTTCTCAGGTGATGGTCCCATATAAGTATCTGTTAACCTATTATTTTAGGTTCAGCTTTGGCCTTTAGAAAGTGTCTAGGTTGTGGTTTTTACTTGAAGAGAAGATGTTGCTAGATTTGTTTAATCCCCACATCTCTCTCAGCAAGGCCCCCCCAGGACTTTGGAAGTTCACTTTATTGTTTTTAGTCTGCTAGTATTGTCTATGGTCAAAATTCCCATTTTGTAGAATCTTTTGAGGTTCAGAAAGAATGAGCAGTTACAGAGTGGGGCCTGCTTTTTGCCTTTGAAGTACAGCCTATTTGTTTCTTTCCTTTGGAACTAAAGTTGTATTTTTTTTTTTAAATTCTGAATTTAACTACTAATCAGTAGATTTTAAAAGAGCAGAAAAAATTCAGAAGCCCAACAGGAGGATGGAAGGGTGAAGCAACTAATGGTGTAATGTCAGGAACCAAATTATAGAAAACCATGTTTCCTAGCATGCCATTTCTAGTTTTTCTTTTCTTCCGGTCTCAAGAGATTCTGAAGAAACTCCATATGTTTCTCAAATTTGATTCTTGGCTTGCTGTAATGACCCAGGTTTCTCAGTGTCAGAAAGAATTTTGCTCTGGGTAGCTAGTTCTCTAAGGAATTTAAAAGACATCTAGAATGAATCTGGTCCCAATTTGCATTGTGGAGACAACCCCAGCCAAGCTGTTGACCTGGACATAAAAAAAAAAAAATTGTGTTATATTGCAATCCTCTGAATTTTAGGGTAATTTGTTATGTAGCATAATTGCAACAATAACTGAATAATATACCCCTGTTCTCTCCCTGTAGTACTTTCTCATGAGAAGTAATACAATTTTTCCACCTCTGGATCTCCCTCCATTTCTTTGGACCACTTGGGACACAAAAAAAACTCTTCTAACACCTCTTTGCCTTTGTAGGAAGTCTTTCTTGAAGTTTAAACTGGGAAGCAATATGATCTTTTTTAGGATATAAAATGCAGTGAGCCTGTGGACATAGGAAGCTGAATGTTACCTGTGTATAACCTCAGATGTCAAGCTTTAAAACAAAAAATTTCAGAGAAGAATTTAATTGGTCCTTCTATTATTGTTTCACGTTCTTTCACACAACTAGAGATAACCAATGGTACTTCTCAGGACAGATGGAACCAGAGATAGGCAGGTTGACCTACTGGTTCAACACGGCTCTGTGGAGTTTTGCCTTTGTGTCCCTCCAGAGGGCTAAATGCCCCAGATATGGGGCGGGACCCATTTCAATAGATAATGCTAAAAGGAATCTTAGCAAAACATTATTATTTTTTTGTCATTGGATTTTTATTGAAACTAGTGTGAGGCATTTTATAGTTTTCTCTGTAGAATTTCTCTACTCATAAGAATATAGAGAATGTATAAAGATAATCAGGCCTGATCCATTATCTCTTCCATGAATTACCTAAGTGGTCTAGAAATGTGATGAAAAAAAAAATTGGCAGTTTAAAATAACTTTTATACTTTTCACCATGAAATTATAAAGAACCAATTCCGTTCTAAGCAGGTACTTGCACAATCATATTAGATAAAGAAAAGAGCGAGCTGTGAAGAAAACAGAATTCCAACATGCAGTACTTTCCATAGAACTTTCAAACTCAAAATTCAACCCTGCCTCTCAGTCTTAGCTCTCAGTTCCCTCTTCTGTGAATAGTTCTGTTTTCCTCTTTCAGTCTATATCCTACCATTTCTTCACTGTGCAACAAAGTTCCACACAATCTCCCTTCTTTCCTGACTCTCTTTCTTTTAAATTTTTTAGTTGCCCATGGACCTTTATTTTAGTTATTTATATGCAGTATTGAGAATCGAACCCAGTGCCTCATGCATGCTAGGCAAGTGCTCTACCACTGAGCTCCATCCCCAGCCCCTGACACACACACACACACACACACACACACACTCTCTCTCTCTCTCTCTCTCTCTCTCTCTCTCTCTCTCTCTCTCTCTCTCTCTCTTAAATCAATGCATGAAGGTCCTATAGCAGTGGGGAGTTTCACGATTATTCAAGGCATCATTGTATCCATCTACACACAGAAGTTATCTTAGTCAGTTTTATATTGTTGTATTAGGGTACCATGGGCCTGGTTAATTATAAACAGCAGGAGTTCATTTAGCCAGTCCTTCTATAAACTGGATGGCCCAAGACTGAGGGCCTTCTTGAGTCTTAACATGCTAGAAGGCTTTACATGGTAATAGCATGTGAGGGAGAGACAGAGGATGGGGCCAAATTTCACCTTTTATCAAGAATCCACTCTCTTGATAATGACATTAATCCATCTAGAAGGGTTTGCCTCTTTAAAAGAATGTGCCCTTTCTTTCTTTCTTTCTTTCTTTCTTTCTTTCTTTCTTTCTTTCTTTCTTTCTTTCTTTCTCTCTCTCTCTCTCTCTCCTCTCTCCTCTCTCCTCTCTCTCTCTCTCTCTCTCTCTCTCTCTCTCTCTCTCTCTCTCTCTCTCTTTCTTTCTTTCTTTTTTTCCGAATCTTCTCACTACTTCAGTACTGTCACAAGGAGCAGTAATGATCTGGACCAACAGGATGGAAGAAAGTTCTGGGGATCCTTTAAATTCTGCTTTGCCATGTACAGAGGGAGGCAGGTGGGTGTAGAAACCAAGCCTGTGTGCTCTGTTGCTGGACTGGCCAGAATTGCCTCCTGGGTGCTTGGGAGGTCTCAAGCCAAGAGACCACTCAACACTTCTTTTCCTTGTAAGTCAGTAACCTTACCTCCTCCCAGGGGTGTTGTGAGCTTTAAATGGGTCCACACACCTTAATACGGAGATCCATGCTGGTCATCGTGTCAAATTATTTTTGTTATCTGAGTTTCAGCTTGTAGTATCTGTAAGATTAAAAATGGTGACAATGTTTTGTAATGTAAAGGAACTGTACAAATAGAAGACATTTGGAAACATAGTCCTCATTTCTTAATCTTGGAAATTCCTCCTCAAATGCTGAGTTCTTTGCCTGTATGATTAGTTAGCAAAGTCATGTTGGATTTTATTTTAGACACTCCTGTTAGTATTTAGTCCTGACATCTCATACACATCCATTTGAAAGATTCACTCTGTGATTAAATGAAAGTGAAAGTCACAGTGGAGGAATTTAGTGAGGAGTAAAACCTGTCTTTTGGAAGTCGGGGAGGAAGGTGTCTCTGAGCCCCGTTTATTGTACACACTGTGTGGATGTTTATAGGGGAGTCCTTCGGAAGATGTGTGGGCCAGGACCTTGCTTAAGGCTGGGGCTGGGCTTCAGAAGACACTGATGCTGCATCTCCCACACAGAAGCCAGCCCCAGTCTGCCTGGTATTCAGGCGCCCCCAGGTCCTATTCCTGGTTTGCTTCTCTAGAAGGGCTCCTGTCTCTTCTCAACTCTTTCCCTAAGCCACAGGCCAGCTGTTCTCAAAGTTATAGAGCATTGGAATCACTTGCAGGGTTTGCTGAACCCCAAATTACAGGGCCTATCCCTGCAGTTTTGGGTGCTATGGGCCTAGGGTGGGGCCTGAGAATTTGCATTTCTAACCTGATGCTGATGAAGCTGAGTCCTGGTCCCGGGGATCACACTGTGGTTACCGTTTCCCTAGACAGACTGGACCTAATACTCACGCGTTATTATTGTCATTATTGTCCTTAATAATTGTCAATTTACTGCCTGTCCAAATCCTCACCTATCCAAGCTCAATGCTCTTTTTTCTTCATGGTTTATTACAAATATCCTTCACCCATGTAGCCTTCTCTGACTTTCGTGCTCCAACCCACTGACTTCGTCCCTCCCGCCCCACCGTGTTTCCATTGTGGGATGCCCTTTCTTTATTATCTAACCTGATAATGTGCTCTAGATGACAAAGGACTGAATCTTAATCGTTCCTCTTTAATCCCTATTTTAAATTGCTTCTCAAAGAGCTTATAGTAGATTTCTCAAGTGGGATTCAAGTATACAATCATATCTGTGGTACAGATGGCTCTTTCTTCCACCCTCATTTCTAGAAAATCTAATAGGAACCATGGTGAGTCCCAGTATGTACATTTCCCAGGTTTCCTATACTGGGAGCCAGACTCATATTTGATCAATGGTATCAAAAGGGGTGCTATTTGTTCTATGGTTTGTGGGCCCCAAATCTCTCCTTTAGTATTGTGCTTAATCTTTTCAAAAAACAGTCTGTGACAGGAAAGGGAATAGCTTTTAAATAATCCAAATTTAATTAGAAATACTGGATGTTAATTTTGATTTTTTTTTCTTTTTTGGTGACAAAAGCTTGGTCCCATTCTTTTGGCAAATGGTTCGACCCTTCCCTCGACTCCCTCTCCCTTTTTGGCCATTTTTCTCTGTCAACGATTAAATCCAAGGGCTGGATTCCCAGAGATTTCATTTCTCATGGTAGCATGTGGCTTTGGGCAGTTACACAGACATCTAATTACCAGGGAAGTCTAATAAGCTAATGACTGCCCGAGGCATTCATTTGGGAGGGGTTGGGAGACTCCTCTGAAAGCCCTCTGCCCGTCAGTCACCTGCCTGGAACCGAGACAGCCCTGTCCTCACACGTGTCCCTGGGAAGGGTAAACACACGGGTTTCCTTGGAGATTGCTTTTCCCAGAGTTTGAATACTGTCTTTCCCACCCTTGTCCAGCGGGGCGAAATGCCAGGGTGCTAGACAGGGTTAGCGTTCTGGTTATCTAATAAGAAAAAAAACAAGCTCCAGACTGTTACTGTGGGAAAATATTAGAGAGAATATTTCTCAAGATCTGCTTAAAAGTCTGTCACCTATATGGTTGCTAACCTCTTGGAGGCAGACAAAATAAGCATGTTATTTGGAAGTCATCTGCCCATTTTTTAAATGAATTGTTTAAAACTGTTTTAGAATTTGTTTATAAAAAGATTAGTAACCTCTTTTACTTAATCTCCCTCCATCACCACAAAAACAACAATTCACCCAGAATGGCAGACCCCTCTTTCTTTGATGTATGACCTTGGGTTGTCTGACTGCATATCAATCCCTTGGACTAGGGTGGTGGCTTTATGAAATGTTCCCAGAGTCTGGGAGTCCCACTGGGAGGGCCCTGCATGCCAAGGGCCTCTGTTAGAAAGACACCTCTTTCTGTATTTGTGCCAGATATTTTTCAATCTTTTATTCTATTTTTTAAGAGTTAAGGCTCCTATGTGGAAAAAAAATAAGAAAATTAAATTTTAAGAAGATTTAAGAAGTTGGTTCGTATACTATGTAGTATTTGTTTACAAAGACACAATGAAAAATATCTGTGCGTAAAAGTGACTAATTGAAGAATGTAATTTAGAAGGAAACAAATAAACACCCACAGAGTCTGAGAAGATGGGATCTCACAGTCAGAAAAATACATCATGCAGTAGCTCATAGACCTGACCATCATGAGACTTAAGATTTCCAGGATTCACTAAGATTTCCAGGATTCAGAACTCACAAAATAACAGTTCAGATCAGCACTGGATAGCTTGGTTAGAATGGAAGACTAGGAAAGACGCTAAAGGAAGAAGAGATTTAAATAAGACACTTGTGGGCCAAAACCAGTCCATGTACATTACTGATTCACAAAGAAGAGAGAAATTCACCCAAACCTTGTGGAGAAGTGAGGTTTAAACACAATGGTCATGAGTCTCTGAGTCTATGTCTGGACACTTAGGTCTTTGTGGCTGATGAGGACAGATGTGGCTGGTGAAGACAGCATAGGCTGGGGAGGTAGAAGTGGAGACAGGCGAAAGATGTTGGGACATCTAGGCAGGCAGTGTGCACTGGCCATGTGTTTTGGGTTTGTTTTTGTTTTTGTTTTTTGTTGCTTGAAGCCATTCCTGGATGCACTCTGCACTGTTTAATGAGATGTCTTCCGGGCGCATTTTGATGGAAGCAGCTGTAGCCATTCTTTCATTGATGAGGTCACACGGAGATTCTATCAGCAGCTCACTCATCAGCCTATGATAGGAACTGGTTCTCCTGGAGGCTCAGCAAACACAAATGCAGCAGAAACACTGCACTTTTTAGGGGGCAGATGGAGAATTGGGTGCTGCAGCTGGGATGCAAGTTCAAGTTCTGAGGAGAGAGTGTGGGAACTTGTATTGGGAAGGGTAAGTTTATCATTTTCTCAGCTTGGCAGTTTTTTTTTTTTATTATTGGTGGTGTTTATAATTTGTTCATTACCACCACTAAAGGAATGAAGATAAATTCAATATAAGGCTTCCCTTTCCCATCCAGTTTTTTTTTTAACTCTTTAATAGATATTTCCCAGAAAACTCTAGGTAACTTAGGACTTTTGCACTAAGTTTTCTCACCACAGGAGGAATGAACTTAAGTAGCATTTTTTCTTTCTTTCTTTCTTTCTTTTTTTTTTTTTTCAGTGCTGGGAATCAAACCCAGAGCCTTGCACATGTTAGACAAGTGCTGTACCACTGATCTACCTCCACCGTCCTTGAACTTGAATTAGAAGCAACACTGGGTAGTGGGGAAAAGTATGAACTCACAAGCTAGGCAATTCCAAGGTTCAGGATTTTGTCCTTGAGAACTGGGGTGACCTTAGGCAAGTGACTAAACTCTTTGGCCCTCAGCTGCTGTATTTGTAATCACATCTACTTCGTAGAAGGTTTTCATTGATTAAATGAAGCGTGAATGTCCCACATTAAATCCAGTGCCTGGTTCTTTGACGGCTTATTATCAACATTGGTTTCCTTCCTTCTTCCTTTTTTTAGAGTTGCATCAGAGGCAAAAGCTAAATAATCAATTTTCTTTTCATCTTTAGCTATTGGGAACTCTGGGTTGATTTCTCTATCTTTTTCAATCCATCCATCATTTCAACCATTTTTTTTTTTTTTTGGTGCTGTTGGGAATAGAACCCAGGTCCTCAAGCATGGTAAGCAAGTGCTGTACCACTGAACTGTACCCCCAACCTTCTCCCCACGTTTTGTGTACTTTCTTACTGACAATACAAGAAGTTTCAGGTTTCATTTCCTGCTCCAGTCCAAGAGTCGGTCATTTCTCCAAGAAGACTTTGGTACTAGACACCAAAATCTGGGTGCTAGGGTGTGCTCACATGCATCATCATCATCATCATCATTATTAATGTACTTTAATCTTTATAACAATCTTAGATTTACATAGAAAATTAAGAAGATTGTTCAGAGAGAACACACATACCTCATAGTTTTGCTTATTATTATGATATTAGTAGGGTAAATCATTATAATATGAACCTATATTGATATATTATTAACTAAAACCTATGCTTTATTCAGATTTCCTTAGTTTTTACTTAATGTTCTTTCTGTCCAGGATTCCACCGGGATACCACATTATGTTTAATTGTCATGTCTCATTAGTATTCTCTTAGTCATGACAGTTTCTCGGCCTTTCATTGTTTTGGAGGCCTTTAATAGTTTTGAGAAATATATGTTGGGCATTTTGTAGGATACACTTCTTTGGGGCTTGTCTGGGGCTATAGGTTTTGGAGAAGAACATTCAGAGGTGAAGTACCATTCTCATGTCCACACTTAGGTGAAGTACCATTCTCATGTCCACACATGCCTTAGGACTATTGAACTCGGACATCTAAGGTATTGTTTGTTAGGATTCTCCACTGTAACCTTACTCTCATTCCCCCTCTTTGGAAATAAGGCACTATGCTCAAGAGATTACATTTGTTCTCCTTGAGGGTAGGGTGTCTACATATATTACTTGTAATTCATAGCATGGGCTCTTTAATCAATGTTTTGTTTTCTGATATCTCTTTCTCTATGCTAGAAATGAAGTGTCTATTTATGCTGTCCAATTTTGAATTCAGCAAATTAGGTATTTAGAACAATGGATGGGTAGGCATATTTTAAACCTAATGCTGCTAAGTCTATGCTTATGGAGCCAACCTGGTCCTGCTTTTCCTACATGAGCACTATTTTCTTAAATATTATTTGAGCTGATATATGAGAAATATCACTACTAATTAAAGTCACTTTCATTCTTAATGTGTCTCCTAATTTCCACATGGTGAAGTATTTCCAAGTTTCCTGAAGGTTGACCAGGGAAAATTAGTCTCTCATCTTATTTTAAAGAATAATTGGCCACTCAACACACGAGGCAAACTAGACATACAGTGAAAAGCACATTTCCCGCAATAATTACTAGGGTGTTTCCTGGTAAATGGAAGAGCTGTACAGCATCACATTAAGCATGAAAATGCATAGATGCTGAGAGGAGTTTAAGGTTAAAAGGAAAACAAAATACTCCCTGGGGTTTTAATCACTAATTACAGGTCTATAAATATCCATTTCTTGGATTCAGACAGCATTTGGTCTCCTGGATATGATTTAGTTTGGCATATGGGCTTGCCAGGTTTTTTCCTCCTTCCCTTTGTGAACTGCTTGAAATGACTGGAGAGGTCAGACGTGAAGACAGGTGGTGAAAATATTCAGGGGGGAAAATCACAAAAAGTGATTTTCTGGATTTGCCAGCACTTCTATTTAGTGACCTAAAGGAATTGACCCAGCTCTATATTTAGATTTTTGCAAGATGGCGTATGGTACCACACTGTTTACAGGCACTTATTTTCCAAGTAACTATTGTGTTTGCATTGAAAAGATTTATTCCACTTAGCTGTAGGATTGGTCCTTGAAAAGTATAAGAAGACTTCAAATGTGAGAAATACTCATGCAAAAAAAAAAAAAAATTCAATCCAGAGAGAAATCTAGTTATTTTTCTCTCCTTTTAAATACAATTTCTATGCCATTTCAAAGTCAGCTACTAAATTTCAATATATTTATGATAACAAGCATGGAATCCTCTGAGAAAAGTGATATTTTAAAATCAAATTTGCATAACCGGAAATACCTTTGTGTAGTTATCTGCCAATATTTGTACTGTTTGTTTTATAATATCATTATTTTGTATAACTTTGGACTACGTCTATTTGGAAGGTCTGGGATTATTATCTACTTCATACTATTTGAAAGAAAATTAACACCCAGATGCTGGTTATGTCACCTATTTTGATAGAACATAAATTCATGTAGAACATAATTAGGTTGGTTTCAAGGCATTTCCTGAGGAATCAGAAAAAAAAATATCTTCATCTTGTACTTCAAAGAGAGAGATGGCTGAATATCTGTGAATTAAAAGTTCCACTTCAATTAGAAAATAATACAGTTCCTTTACTTCACAAAGTTCAATTTTTCCCTCAAGGTATTCAATGTTCTGCATATATTATTTTATATTTTTGAAGGTGTACCAGAACTTAACTTTTGGCTTTTACATTATTTAGTAGAGTAGGAACTTGGGGGCACTGAGAGGTTTCAGTCAATGGGTTTTATATAAACCTAGTGTCTAGAATTTAAACTCAGAACTCATCCTACCAGGATTGTACACTAAGATTCTGAAAAGAATTCTTAAAGTTTAGAATGATACAGTTTAGAATAATAAAGATAGGTTATGGATATTCCAAAAGATACTCTTTGCTTCTTTCTTGATTTCTCCCCCAATACTCTGGGCCTTCTACAAAGAAAACCTGCTCATTAGTTAAAGTAAGTTTATCAGACCTTCTGGAGCAAAGGAGAAAATCATCCTGATCATTCAGCAGCATCTCAGAAGAGGGCATTAGGGAGGATAGCCACAGGGCTGTAGGGACTGGACCAGGGGTGATTTATGTTGCATTTTTCAAGTGAGCTGAGATAGGAAAAGTCTATGACATTACCTTTTTGGGTAGGTGGATATGTCATGGCTATTTACTGAAGCAAGTCTCAGTAAGTCTTGTGAGCTTGTAAGCCTACAGCTTTGACTTTAAGGAATAATTTATTCCCTTGAGCAATTAGGTCAGTTATTTTATATTTATCTTATTACTACTTCATATAGGCAATGGAAAATATTCCTGGTTCTAGGATTAGCATAGGCACAGAGGTTATGTTGGTTTCAGCCTTTAACACACACATCCAAATTCTCAGTAAGTCCTACTGGCTTCACTTCTGCTATTCCCATTGCTACTACTGATTCAATCCCCGACTTCCCTCACTAGGAATGATTTAATCACCATCCTATGTTATTCCTATATTTTATTTTTTGAAATCTATTCTCTACTTAATGGTCAACTGATCATTTTACCCTGTTAATAGTCTTCCAAAAGCTCCACACTGCCCTCATTGAATGAATGGTGTCTGTACATATTGTCAGGAGTTGATGACCAAGCACTCTTACCTACTGTATTCTGGAGTCACCAAGGAAATCACAGTGCAGACCAGAGCTAGAAGAAAGGAGGCCTTGCTCAGGTAGAGCAAAGATACAGCCACATCTGCCTCAGTAGTGGGGCTTGTCCCCCAGGGCTGGTGGGCTCTTCCAGCTGCCAGCACAGGGCAGCTGACTTACATACACTCTTTCTTTGTTGCAGAAGGACCTTATCTTTCCCCGCAGGGGACAGATAGCGTAGGAGGGCTGGCCTGTTGCGCCATCACTTGACTCACTCTAAGGCAGAACGTACTGAATCTGAAACAGGGAATCTGATGCACAGATTGTAAGGACTCTATCGATCAGCAAGGAAGTGATTCAGGATCAAAGCCCTTTCTTACACAGGGTAGGGCAGTATATATGCTATATATGCTTCAGGCACAAGACTGTCTCTCCCAACAGCATGCAAATTTAAGCCAAAGCTGCTGACATTGACATAGGAAGCTGGTGCATTATCTGGCTCCTACTGTCTTTCTTGACTCCAGTTCTAGCTCTTCTCCTCTGTGTCTAGCACCAAATTCTGGCCACAGGGCTCTTTCTTCTGCTCCTGAATTATGGCCTAGGGACAAATCCCTCATGCCTGACATATCTCTGCCTCAAGTCTTGGGTTAGTTGTCCCCTTCTGGTAACCAAGATCTTGTTTCAAAGATTATTTCATCAGAGAAAGAGAGAGCTTCCTCAATTAATGAACCCAATGTGGACCCCTTTGTCCTTATGTACTATGTGATATAACTCTCCTTTCTTCATGTGATCTAATAATTGTTTGAAATTATTTTGTTTACTACTCATTACTTTTTTTGGTAGGGGTGGATACTGGGGATTGAACCCAGGGGCACTTTACCACTGAGCTACATCCCCAGCCATTTCTAAAATTTATTCTTAGACAGGGTCTCTCTAAGTTGCTTTGGGCCTTGCTAAGCAGCTAAGGTTGGCTTTGAACTTGCTATCCTCTGGCTCAGCTTCCCAAGTTGTTGGGATTACAGGTGTGTGCCTGGCATACTCATTCACTTTTTTTTAAAAAAAATTCTACCTTCCTTTCTATGGACTGCAAGCAGGGACCTCTGTCCTATTTAATGTTTTATCATCCTGGTCTACAACACTGTCTTAATAAACATTTAAAAATATTTATTTCAGTGGTTTGTGGTGATTTAGCAGGACATTCTCATACAGCTGGTTCAAGTATGCATTAGGACACAGTTTGGGGCTGCCTGTCAGCAACAGACCTGTTCATGCCTTGGCTGTGGACTTCCACGTCTAGGCATCCTGCATCTATGTTTGTATATGTGAAAAATCAGGTCTACACAAAGATATTTATTGGGCAGAACAGAATTCACACAGCTAGCCTGAGCTGCTACCTCAGAAGGGCTGGCTTGCAGGATTAGCTCTGGGCTGGCATCTGGGATTTGGCTGGTAAACAGTTTCTTGAACTGAAACGAAACTTCACAGAAGTGATAAAGCTGTTCTACCCTCTAGAGAACGGAGCATCTGCCATTCTGGAATTTTGGTAGTGGCCAGGCAGAGCGTACCTAGGTGTCTATCACTGAAGAAAATCTGGGCACTGAGTCCCCCACTGGGTTTCCTGGGGCAGTAGATGTTGCACATGTGACTGTATTTATTTTTTATTTTGATTTTTTTTGTAGTATTGAACCCAGGGGTACTCTACAACTGAATTACCTCTCCAAAACTTTAAAAAACTCCTTTTGTAAATTTTGCAACCAACTCTCACTAAATTGCCCAGTTTGTCCTTGAATTGCAATTCTCCTGCCTCAGCCTCTTAAGTAGCTTGGATTATAGGCGTGGGATACTATGTATGGCTTGGATTTTTTTTTTTTTCTGTTGAAAGAAGGAACACACTGGGTGAGTCCTGGAATAAGAGAGGAATAGGACGCTTATTTATGGACTCCTCCAGACTTCATTTCTGTTTTTTCCTCTGGCTTATTGCTTTTCTTATTGTTTGTAATTTTTTGCAGTGATGGTGATTGAACCCAGGGACCTACGGCAGTACTAGGCAAGCATTCGCCACTGAAATACATGCTCAATTCTTTTTAAAAACTGTTATTTTGAGACAAGGTCTCACTTAGCTGCACAGGATGGCTTTGAGCTTATGATCCTCCTGCCTCAGCCTCCTGAGTTGCTAGGATTACAGAGGTGAGTCACTGTGTCTGGCTGTTACTTCTTCTGCTGTGATAAATCTTAGCTGTTATAACTATATTCTGGGATCTGGGAGTCTTTCTAGTGAATCATGGAATATGTGGTCAGTTTTGAGGATCCTGAAACATTCACATAAAAAGTTTCCTGGGAGAATATTAAACCATGTACAATGTCCATGTAGAGAGAATTAGTGATGGCACACACTTAAAAAGGAATATTTCCATATGAGGTAATCCTGCATACTGACATAAAAATATTGATCACATATCTTGTTAAGGGAAAAAAATACAAAAAGGAAAGCAAAAAAAAAAAAAGAAAAGAAAAGCAAAACCAGGGTTGGAAGTGATTTCTGTAACTTGCATACTATATTCTTTGTGCACAAACACACATATGTGTGCTTGTGAATGCATAGAATCTTATTAAAATTTGATTTAAAATTTGATCATCAAGTTATTTCTGAGGGGAGGAACTTGGTAGCAACATAGGGAAAGAGATATTTTACTATCTCTTCTGTACTCTCTAATACTTTGGCCACTAGCTACATGAGATTATTTAGATTTAACTTAATTATAATTAAACAAAATAATAAATTGGTTCATCAGAATCAACGGGAACATTTCAATTCTTAAGAGACACATATGGATGGTGGCTATCACATTAAATGTCACAAATACAGAACATTTCCATTGTCAGAGAATGATACAGATCACAGTGACCTATATTCATTATTGCAGCTTGGTACATATTTTCCATTTACACCAGGTACCTATTTTATTATTAAAAAACTAATTAGAACACAGAATTAGGTGAATCAATAAATGGTGAATGTTGACTTAAAAAGTCTCTCCTGACAGACTATTCTGAGAGTCTGAACAAGTAAGATCAAGTCACCTGATTTTATGATAGAAGTTTGTTTACATCTAGTGAAGGTAGGTAAGATAAACAGTGGCTCTAATTCTCAGGGCCCTTTCAGAAAAGCAGATCTTTGGCTTAGGAGTGCCAGCCAGTTCCAGGTCTTGGAAATCCTTGCACATTTACCCAGGAGCTTGCCAAGGAGCACAGAGTGGGATCTCTGGCCTCTCCCCTTTACTGGCTCCAACAACTCATGCCCTAGGCACTTTGGCTAGCCCTAACATACAAGCAGGAGGGGTGAAACAGACCTCTTTGCTTCTCCTTCCCTCTCTCCCTCCTTCAGTAAATAGTTCTTGTCACTTCGTGTCCAGAGACAAGTTATAATCAGTCTTGTGTGCTTGAGTTGGGAGATGCCTGTCATGGTCTTATTACTACTTTTACAGTTCAGTTCAGTATTTATTAAGTACCTAGTGAATAGTAAATGGACCTTATCTTTGAGTTCCTTATGGCTTAGCATGAGAGCTGGGAAGAGGGAACACATGGTGTTGATATAAGCGTAGTAAATGGTGCCAAGATAAAGGTTTGTCCAAGGTGCAAGGGGACATGGCGAAAGGCTGCCTGACCCAGTTGTGAAGGATGCATAAAACTTTTGAGGTGGAGAGCATGAGTAGGGCTCTCCAGGGGGATGACACGTCACCTTGGCAAAGGGAAGAGGGTGTTGGAGCATGGCTTGGGAGCCCTGCAGTCACAGTGCTAGAACCTAAAACTACAGGTGAAAATGAGGACTAGAAGCAACAGGAAAGGCAGATAAGTAGGGGGAGGCTGGTGCTGGGTGCAGAGTGGTGGATTTTACCTGGTCAGGGTCAGGAAGCTAGAAAAGACTTTGGAGTAAGGAGCTTCCATTTGTGTGGATGTGTCTGGATGCATGAGGGGTGGACTGAGAGAAGCAAAGCCCAGGCAAGATGCCCTGCTGGTGGACTGCGATCACAGTCTATAGGGAAATGGAGGCCGGTGGCCTTTTTATTAATGCCTTTCTAGTTCTAGTTCTGTCTTTCTTTTCCCACAGCTTTCTACTTTCTCACCTGAGCTCCTTGAGATCATCTTTCAAATATACTGCTTGAACCCTGGTCTGTTCCTGGGAAGAGAAAAGAAGTAAATGGTCAGTACATCAAATGCTTCATGGAGACTAGCAAGATAATGGACACTGTCCACGGCCTTCCTCGGCATGAGGGAGGCCAGAGATTACTTTTGTACAAGCAGTTTCAGTGCTGTGGTGAGAGCAGAGTCCAGGCTGCAGGGGACCCAAGAGTGCTTCTGAGGGGACAAAGAAGAAAAATGTAGGCAGACAGCTTCCAAATGGCCTGGTAAGGTATATGCTGACCACCAGAATGGGATGCATGTTCAAGGGTAAGACTTTGCTAGAGTAAGAGATTGTACAGTGGGCATATCAGACAACAGCATGACCTCACCTCTTGCACAACTGCTTCCAGACAATATTACAGCGGTTTAAAATATATACACAGAGTAGAAGGGAAGAGAGATGGAGAAAAGTAGATTATTGACAGAGTCATCAGAGTTCCTAGATCCAGTCATGCCTGAAACTTCCAGATATTCTGCCACTGTAGCTGGGCTTTTGAGTTAAGTGAATAAATTCCCCATTTTACTTGAGTGAGGTTGCAATTTAGGAGCTGTACAAATTTTTCTTCCCTAAGGGTAAATGGAAATATTTCTGTTTTACACACACACACACACACACACACACACACACACACAAAACCAAAACAAAACAAAAACTAAAACAAACAAACAAAAAACACCCCAAACAAACCTACAGTGCTAAAAAAGAAAAAAAATACCAGTAGGGAGAAAGGATAAAATGAGAAAGTGGTATAAGACAGACATAGAAGTAGATCATGAATGAAGCATAGCCCTCTGGAGGATGGCACTGATGCAACTCACACATTAAAGTGAAAACTTCAGACTTCACAGGAAAGTTGAAGAATCATGAAGGCAGTGGTCTTATACCTATCAGCCAAATTATACAAATTCTACCAACACTGTTCTGCTCTTTCGTATTTTTGCTTTGCCACACATCTCAGCTATCCATCCTCCTGTCTATCCACTGAGTCAGCTTATTTTTTAATGCATTTCAAGTTAGGCTGCTGATATTAGTACATTTTATTTCTAAATTCTTTGACATGCCTCTTAACTGGACTTCTAAATGTGCTCACAATTGCAAGTACTTAATATATTGAAACAATTATCTGTGATACTTCTATTATATTAATGATATGTCTTCCTTTCAAAATTCAAGCACTGTTATCATTTTTGTAGTTATTATAATTGTAAGGATGTTTTTCATGTTTCTCTCAGATGTCAGGACATGATCCATTAGAAAAATTTCTGGAAATAAAATGCAAATCAAAACCACCCTAAGATACCATCTCACTCCAGTAAGATTGGCAGCCACTATGAAGTCAAACAACAACAAATGCTGGCGAGGTACATTGCTGGTGGGACTGCAAATTGGTGCGGCCAATTTGGAAAGCAGTTTGGAGATTCCTGGGAAAGCTGGGAATGGAACCACCATTTGACCCTGCTATTGCCCTTCTCGGACTATTCCCTGAAGACCTTAAAAGAGCATGCTACAAGGATACTGCCACATCGATGTTAATAGCAGCACAATTCACAGTAGCTAGACTGTGGAACCAACCCAGATGCCCTTCAATAGATGAATGGATAAAAAAAATGTGGCATCTATACACAATGGAGTATTATGCAGCAATAAAAAATGACAAAATCATAGAATTTGCAGGGAAATGGATGGCACTAGAGCAGATTATGCTTAGTAAAGCTAGCCAATCCCTAAAAAACAAATACCAAATGTCTTCTTTGATATAATGAGAGCAACTATGAACAGAGCAGGGAGGAAGAGCAGGAAGAAAAGATTAACATTAAACAGAGACATGAGATGGGAGGGAAAGGGAGAGAAAAGGGAAATTGCATGGAAATGAAGGGAGACCCTCATTGCTATACAAAATTACATATAAGAGGTTGTGAGGGGAATGGGAAAATAAACAAGGAGAGAAATGAATTACAGTAGATGGGGTAGAGAGAGAAGATGGGAGGGGAGGGGAGGGGGGATAGTAGGGGATAGGAAAGGTAGCAGAATACAACAGTTACTAATAGGGCATTATGTAAAATTGTGGATGTGTAACCGACGTGATTCTGCAATCTGCATTTGGGGTAAAATTGGGAGTTCATAACCCACTTCAATCTAATGTATGAAATATGATATGTCAAGAGCTTTGTAATGTTGTGAACAACCAATAAAAAAAATAAAATTAAAAAAAAATAAAATAAAAAAAATAAATAAATGACTGAAGCTTATTCAAGTTGTTTTTTAATATGTTGGCTTCTGGAGATGTCAGAAATTGTGGTGCATTAGACTGTGAGGTTTGACATATGTCCACTGTGGTTTTAAAAATCAATGGCATTCTACCTGCCCTTACATTGCTACATTACCAACAAACAGCCTGTGACCATGCCTGGGTTTCAAATCTTCTTTTAATATCTTTCTTCATAGAGGGATGACCTGGAAGGTATGAGTCTAGGCTTATTTGGCCATGTAGCAGTGTCTGGTAGAATATTTTTATTTAGAAAAATATATTTTAAATATTCCATGTAGATATGTATTTTGTATATGAATATACATTAGTCCTTGTCCCACCCTTTTATGGCATATCAACTCTTAATTGTCTTTATATGATAAATCTTCACTCTCTGGGTTGAATTTCTGGACCTATGTATATTTCTTGGTCTGGTACCCTGTGTTAAGTTGCTGCTGAGCTATCCTGGTTGCTTGTCAATTCACCCTTTCCCCTTTTCTGGATCATACAGCGACTCTCGACAGAGACCTAAATGGCTCTGCTGGTGATATCCAGAGGAGCAGGGATGGCTGTGGGGGGCTGAAAATGAGTTAGAGTCCTGGTTCTTTAATTTGCTTGTATCTGTGTGATGGTTTAAGTTAAGTCATATGAGTCCCATGTCTTAGTGTCCTTTTCCTATGATGAGGTTGGACAAAATGCCCATTGATGTGACATTCACGAGCAGTGTCCACAGAAGGGCATGGTGGAGAAACATCTGGAGTCTGGAAGAGCTGCTCTCCTCTGTTCTCTGTGGTTTTAATTCCAGCCTTGCTCTCTCCTGATCCCCACTCCTGTGCCCTCTCTCACATTCATCCTTTCTCTCTGGACCCTTTGATGTCATCCTCTCTGTGGTCTATTTTCCATCAGCACCCACGTGAACACAGGTCTCACCATTCTTAAAAAGTCCTTGCTTATCCTCATCTTTCCCTCTGAGAACCATCTTGCCCCTTATCCCTCCTTCCATGACTTAGAGATGATTACTATCTTTCCTTCTTTCTCTCTTTTACTCCTTGGATTTCTACAATGGGGCTTCCCTTCTTGCCTTCCAATGACAGAATTATTTCTCCACAATAACTTGCTTAATGGAGACTTTCCAATCTTAGTCCTTCTGTGGATATACTGCTCATGCGTGTCAAATCGATGGGCATTTTGTTCAACCTTATTCTAGAAAAGGGACACTAAGACATGTGACTCATATGACTTAACTAAAAACATGACAGAAATGTAAGATTTTCCAATCCTAGTTTACTTTGCAGCCTTGTGGCTAATATGAATGGAAGGCCTACAATGTATTAGGCTTTCATTCACATACTGACCTTCCCATCACCCAGTGGTAGGTGGTGGCGCCAGCAAGTGTCCCCAGCGCTGCTGGCTGCAGGAGGCTCTTGCCCACTCTTCCCATTCTCTGACTTGTAGACACTTTTTTTACTCTCTTTCTTTCCTCTCCTAAATCTGTCCATTTCTCTTTTACCTTGCTGTCATTATCAAAGTCCAAGGACATTTATGTCTCATCAGGAGACTTTAAAATGCTTTCCCACCAGCCTCTCTGCTTCCCGGTTTTCCTGTCCAACCCATTCTCAGCCTCTCAGGGTGACCTTGCTCCCAGATCTGATCAACCCAGTTGCTCTGCTTCAAATCCTCCCGTGGACTCCTGGTTTGGTTTTTATGTTGGTTGGTTAGTGTTTTGGTTTGTTTTAGTAAAAACACAAGTTGTTCATATAGTCCAAAAGGAGCTTCACATTGTGAATCTTATCAAACAGAACCAGTGGGTCTTATCCTAGGCTCTTCTTCATTGGCCTGTGGAGTCTGGTCTCTGGGTACATGCTCTATCTTGCTCCTCTTTCCCTCCCTCCCTTCTTCCCTCCCTCCCTCCCTCCCTCCCTTCCTTCCTTCCTTCCTTCCTTCCTTCCTTCCTTCTTTCTTTTTCTTAAGGCTTTCTCTTTGTTCTTCCTGGGAAGTACTTGCCTTCAGCCCTACTGGTCTGCTCTTCTGGGAAGCTATCTGAAGGTCCCCTTGTGCTGTGTTGCATGCCTCTCAAGGTGCTCTCAAAGCTGCTCCTATGTTTTAAGCCTAGATATTATAGTTATATTTTAAGTTGCTCATTTCTGTCAGCTTCTCCATCAGAGGGTGTCTTAATTCACTTAGCCTAAGAATTGGGTACATGATAAGTGCTCATTAAATTGTTGTTGGGTGACTGAATAAAAGTAAAATATTCCAGACACTGAGTAATACTAAAACATGAGCTCCTGCATGCATTTTAATTGATTTTATAATACTTCTATTTCTCTCTTTATTCACTCTGACACGGGAAAATCATAGATACCATAGTTAATATACATTTACATATATTTTTATATATAAATTTACGTATACTATTGAAGGCAGAAAATTTAAGTATCACACTTTCTGCCTCTCAAAACCTAGAGAGAAGTTTTGTTATTATAAAATTAGATTAGATGTTTTATGGAAATTTATATCCTCCCATCTTATTTTATTTTTAAATCTCTTTTCCTGGAGAAATGATTTGGTTTAGGATAAAAGACTAGCTGCTTAGAAACAAAATTGTGTAGCTCTTCAACTGGTAATTCACAAGGAAAATTGATACTCATGTCAAAAGTGGAACGGTACATTTCATGTGTAGAACAGTGTACCCAAAGTAAGGGACTCACTTCCACATGCTCATGGGAAGAGATTATTCTTGAACTATTTTTACTTTTCTGAAGAACAGGAGGAAAAAGGCAGTTCCTATTTATTGAAGTTAATGTTCTAGCTCTTGATTCTGTCTTCCCTTTCTGTAGCAGATTGTTTTCTCTCAATATACTAGTTCCAAACCATCTTGCTTTCCCTTTTACATCGTTTGCTTCTAAGTTTTCTAGTGTGGTTATGGTTTCTGTGCCTTTTTTTTTTTTTTGCTTTTATAATTTATACCTGATTTCTTGGTAGCTTTTTTATGAGACTATATCCGTGTGTGTGTGCGCGCGCGCCATTTCTCATTGGGTGATGTGTCTCTGTGAGTCTGCAAGGGGCTGTGTTTCATCATTACTGTTCAGGAATGCAGGTGGACAGAGTAGCTGCCCATCCTGATGTCCAGCAGCCACTATGCGAGAAGGGACACAAGAAAGCCCAAGCAGCCCCCTCTGGCCACTCAACGATCTGGTCTGGAAATGACACACTTTATTTGCATTCGCAACTTGATGACCAGAAATGGTCACGTGGTTCCATTTGTAGTGATGCCCCCGGGGTTCCCGGAAGATGGAGAACTGGACCTACTTGGCCACTGAGCTGGCTGCCTCCGCATATCGCTGATATCGTCACTCCCAAGGGAGCTGGGTTGCCATTGGTTCTTTATGACAGCCTTCTTTGCATTTTTGAGAATAATCCTTATTACCATCCTGCAGATTCTCAGCCAGCCTGGACGTTTTATCCGGATTCTCTATGTGCAGTGTTTCTGCGCAAGGCACAGGGTCGCGGTGTGGTGGCCTGAGTGTTCCCACCCTCATCTGTTTCCTGTAATGACTGCCACACACCCTGCAGCCCTGGCTGGGACTTTTCTCTATTTCTGAGAGTTTTTGTTACACCCACTTCCTTTTCTCCCTCCAGGGCACCAGCATCTGAAGAAATGGGAAGAAACTTTTTCTTGGGTCTATAAACTTAAACCCCCTGCAAAAGAGCTTTGGATCATAGAATCCCAATGTCTTACTTAAAAAAAAAAAAAAAATGCTTCTGGAGCCTGCTTCTTCACATCCTAGAAATCTAGCTGGAAGCAGCAGATGCCAGGAGAGCCCCACAGGTATGTTGCCCTACTTAGAATGGCACTTGGTTTCGGGGAGTCTGGGATCCTCTGTGCCATGGTGGATCTCCCATAGTGCACTGTGACTCTTTGTCTTCTTGGTGGTGTCCTTGTTTGTGTGTGAGTCACTGAATCAGCATTGAACATCCTTCCACTGACAAGAATTGGAAGGTGATTTTTTTGTTGTTGCTGTTTTTATTTATTTGGCAGCCTCCGACACTGAGAGTGGAAACACAAACTCATGGTTGATAATTTGGTTACTTAACGCCTCCAATGTGGATGGCAATTGACTTATTACAGGTGTTTTTTTCTAATACCATCTTTAATTAGCAGGCCCTGGATAAACTTGGCTTTCCACACTTTGGTACACATGTTTTGAAGGCAGGCACCATGCTCCAAATTGAAGAGGGGAACGTCAGCTTTTCCACTTTTTTCCATGCTACTTTGGGGATCGTTCTTAGAACACAATAGTCTTTTCAAAGTCTCCTTCCCCCTTTTTTATACTCATGACCGAGTTTTTGAAATGTTTAATATCTCTCTAGCTACATACTATTGTTCCAAGAGTTCTTTGCTTCTATCCAGTAGTCAATTACATCACCTAGGAACTCAGGGAACCAGTGATAGATACAGGTCCCTCCAGGAGGAGGCTGCACTGGGTAAAATCTTCACAAGGATTCTTTCCAAGCAAAACCTTTAAATAAATTGGGAGTGTGGAGCAGAGGATAATGGTGGCAGCAGTGTGCCTGCTGCCTACCAAACGTTGAATTCTGTGTCAGGAATGATAATTACCAGCTCTGCAGCAGGCGAAGCCATCAACTCTGTCCTGATTACTAATTAATCAAGTGCTAAAGGGATTTAAACCAGTGACCCTGTTCCAGCAATGCAAGTGACAAAGTGATGCTTAAGACTTAAAGGGACACTGGGTCTATTCCCCCTACCCAATTAAAAGGTTAAGTGCAATATTCAGATAATTCCCTGTTGGTTTTGTTGGGTTGTTTGTTTTATTCTGATTGTTTGCTTTATTCACATAGAAGCAGAATTCAACAGAGGAAGTTCGATCATCTGAACTCAGATCTGAATTATAGCATGTCCTAGGAGCATAAGGGCGGGAGGGGAGGTGATTCTAGAAACTATCCATCCCCTCCTCCATATTGATAAACCTGTTGGATTTGTCTTAGTGGGGATTTACTGTCATTTAAATTAATTAGGTTCTGTCTTTAGGTAATAACACTCACTGGTAAAGACTTGAAAAACATGGAAAGTAATAAAAAAAATGACTCATCATGCAATTATTGTTTTAGGTTTTGGTATCATTTTTATCTGTTTTGATAGATCAATTTATTAAACCATGCTATACCCTTTTGTCATGATGTATTTAAAATATATTTGTGACATTAATTTTTTTTGACTTATTATACCTGGTAGTACTCAATTAAATAAATGCACAAAAATGTAATTACTAGTCTCTACAATTAGATGGACTCTCGTTCTTTTCTCCCGTGGCACAGAAAAGGACATAAATATTTTTAAGGATTTTACTGTACTGATAAAATCACTCAGTGGAAAGTTGCACCTGTTTTTGTGAATGCTTGCAGTTTATAAGAGGACCCCTTTCTGTTGCCCTCAACAATACTGAATATTATCCTTTAAAATATTAATTAATGGATAGATGAACATGGAATTGTATTACTTCAATTTTCATCTCTTTGCCTTCTAGTGAGAGTGAGCATTTGTCAAGAATTCCTATAGTTTTTTTTTAATACCAATTAATCTCCTTTCTCTGTTTTCATTTTGGGCTGCTTACTTTTTCATTGATTAGCAGAGAGTTCTTTATATATGAAGGATATTAGCCCCTTCTTCATTTTGTATAATGCTATTTTTTGCTCTAGTGGGTCATTGACACTAGAATTTCTTTTGTCATTTTTAAATA
The DNA here is from genome assembly GCF_964194105.1 of Spermophilus citellus. NCBI lineage: Eukaryota > Metazoa > Chordata > Mammalia > Rodentia > Sciuridae > Spermophilus > Spermophilus citellus. Next base: position 40,922,313 of record NC_138188.1, read on the forward strand.
TTATAACTGAAAGCCAATTCTTGCTTTGAAATAACTGAATTGGCTTTCAGTTACAATATTTAAATATGTAACCTAGAGAAAAGACTTTATTTTTTTCTTGAACTCAGTTGCCTCATCTGTAGAATGTGGGTTGGAAGAGGGATACGGATGATTGGAAGAAAGAAACCAGACAGTTTGGATGAAATGATCTGTTGCAACTCTTCTAGATGGAAAATCCTAAATTTCATTACTTCCCAGTTCTATACTAATTCCTGCTTATTATCAAGCTGTGTGTTACTCTTTCGATCTTGTATATTTTGAGCAAGCATTACTATTTCTTATTAAGTTACAGTGGTACAAATTCAGGGTTAATTTTTTTTTCCCGATGGAGAAACTTCTGCATGCCCTCAGGGCTTTTTTCTTCTGTTAAACTGTTATGAACCATTTCCATTTAGAAAATAGCAATAACGTTAATGAGTTAGCCCTGCCACTTTCATAGAATTGCAGCTAATGAAAGATCTTGCAAACAGAGTTGGGCAACACAATTAAAGTTACCAAAGATTTCCTCCTGACTTTGAGCCTGTTGGACTTTTTTGTCATGTACATGTACACACACACACCCAGAGCCTCTGCCATATAAAAAAAAATGTACGGTGGTTGCACTGTTAGTAGAAGAGATGGTGCAGTTTATTACCTGAAGCATTGTCTGCAGTGTGTTGATTATGAAGAGATGCTGTAGTTTGTCTACGGGTGATTTTTAGGGTGAGTTAACAGCTATTAAGTTTAGGGATGTCTGTGTTTGTAGATTCATGTGTCGTATGGAACATCTCTAGTTTTATAGTTTAGTGGAGTAGCCTGGAGATATCCCACAGTCCTGCCCTTGTACCTGAACAGCAGCTTATGCCTCATGGAATTGGCAAAGTGTTGAACAGGAAGATCTTAAACTGTGTGCGTGTGGCCTGGCTGGAGAGTTCACGAGAAGTTTCTGCAATAGTTGCTTTTTTAAAGGGGGGTTGGGGGGCCTTCAATTTAGAAAAATACTTTATTTTTAAGTTGGCATTTCCTGAAAAAAATACCTATATGCAGCTCTGACTTCAGGCTGTTTCTCATTAAGATGCTGTTTCCTGTTTTGTTCATTAAAGTTTTGAAAGATCCATCTTCTGGCCAATTTTCCCAGAAAAGCTGAGTTTATAATTACCTGGAATCAGAACTTTATTCTAGTTAAAATGCTACCGCCTCCCTCAGCCTCACTGCAAGAGGACCTGGGATGGTCTCTTAGGGACATGACTTCTACCAGCTGGACTAGATCAGATTCTGGCTCCTGCCCTGAATCCCAGTCTCTACCCCATATAGCTGCTTTGACATTTTCCCTTCCATCACTAAGTACTAGAAGATGGTTCCTGCTGTGTTTTGGAATGAGTAGGATAGTGTTGAAAGCTTCCTGATGTGTCTTTGTTGGTAAGTTCTGCTCAGCCTTGTCCACCGTGGTGGCATATCCAGAGAAGCATGAGTTTGTAGAGAAGATGTGATACAAGGGAAGGAAGACAGGAAGAAATAGGAAAAGAAAAGCCCCATCCCTGTATCTGGCTTTGGTCTAAACAGCGTGGTTGTATAAATGGAAGGCAATGGGGTGGGCAGGTTTCCCTTCATTCATTTTGGGATTTTTTTAATGAGAACCTGTCTGAGACCCTGTTCTCCTATCATGCTGGAGTTGGAGCTGGTCACGGCTGAGGGACTCTATTTCATACCTCTCCCCCACCCTCCCAGTAGAAGAGCTGAGTTTGCATTCTGATCTAAATAGAAGGCGGACATGCTCACATATTCCTGTGGGAGGAGGTGTGGAAGTCAGCTGGCTCTCAGGCTAGACACCTTCCCAGAACAACAATAAATAGCAAGAAACACTTAGCAAGGGCTTCTGTGTGCCAGGTATCCTCAGAGTACTTTGTTTTTATTAATTTAATCCTCCTAGCAACTCTGAAAGCTAGATGCTGTTAGCATTACCCTCCTCCCCATTTTGGAGTTGAGGAACCACACTCACAGAGATGCTAAGTAACTTGCCCAACGTCACAGGCAATGAGTGGGGGTTTGAAAACAGGCAATTTGAGTAAGAATCTGAAGGGATGACTATTGTGAAGAGCGAAATGGTCTTAGAGGAGCTCTCAGCACCAACAAGAGTTGAATAGAGAGGACTGTGGACCAGGACTGAGTGAAGGGCTGCAGAGGTGATGGGTTCTGCTACTCCATAGCAGGTACTTGAAAGCGCAGCTTTGAGAGGAGCCAGCAATTCAGGGAAATGCACAAGGAATGCAAATACCTATTCCCACCCACCTTGCCCATCACTCCAGAGGCACATGTGTCCCTGTCATATATCCACTGCCCACTTGTGGGAGGAAGAGAGAATAAAGCCTTTACCAAAGGAGACTGTGTTCCCTAACCTAATGGTTCAAGGAATATTTTCGAAGTGAGATCACCATATTTCACTTAAATTTAGATTTTTTTTCCACCTGTGGGTGGTGCTCAGGAGAGAAGCAGAATCTGTTATAGACAAATTGAGAAAACAACATTTTCTTGGCACATCTGAATGTAGCTTAAGTCCCAAAGAGTGGAAATAATTTTATTTTCCTGTGCATTAAAGGCACCGGAGTATAGTTTTGTCATTATGCATGGGGTGTGTGTGTGTGGGGGGGAGAAATACACCCTAGATGTTTTCTTATCATTTTCCACTAACCAGAGCAAAATATGACTCAACCAAATGTATCTAAGTGTTCTTGTTTTATAAAAATCACTGTAATTCTACAACTCCTAAATTCTTTAAGATTACTGAACTGCATGGTTTTTGTTAAAGTGGCCATTAGAACACAAGTCCCTTCAGCCCCACACAATTTATTCTGACGACTAATGCAGGAGCCAATTACCTTTCTATTTCTGGGATGTTAAGGAGAACAGCAAGGACACATGGGAAAATTGCCTATTCTAAGAACTGCATATTTGTCCTTGTCAAAGACTGTCTTGACTATGTTGCGTGGAGACAGCCCAGGCTGTGGATGGACATGGCAGCTTAGGCCTTCCAGAACCTCCCTCTGCAGGTGTGAATGCCAGGGTTGTTCCCCAGAATGACAGAGGCCCTCCATCATACCTTGGGACTTGTAGGCCATGTCACTGGAGCTACCTGAGGGCGGTTTGGAATTATGCATAAGATTAAAGTTTTGGAATTGTGTGGCTGTAATCTAGGAAAATTGGGGGTTATATCATCATCTTTCATGTACTCTCTAGAGGTTTCTACCTGCTTAGGGTAGAATGTCCCAAACTTTAAGCATTTCAGGATCATTTTCACTATGACCACCTGTGGTATTATTTATTGAATGCTTTTGTTTAAACTCATGGACTTTATTTACTTAAGTACATGTGTTTAAGAAGGCACATTTGTGTGATTATCATAAATGATTAAAAGAGAGACCTTTGCCATAAATGGGTAATCATATTTAATAATAACTTAGAATGGTAACAAACAAAATGGTAAAATCTAATCAACTGCTATTGCCTACCTAAGTTCTGAACTTGTAGCCTGGCCTCTTGTTTTGTTAAAGGAAGAGATTAGGGTCTAAGAAGTGCTAAAGACCTAAGGAGCACCAACTTAAACTCTCCTTGGTGTAATAGGATTGAAAGAGAATGGCAAAGGCTGTGACTTGCCTTGCCTAACCCAGCCAGGGGACCAGGGGCCTTCCTGGACCACGCTAGGGATAAAGATTCAGGAGCAATTAAGAAGTGAGACGTCCACTGCAATCTAAGCACGTATTGTAGCCCATGACCTCCCAACCAGCACTATATAGGGTGTAATGTGTTATAAGCTCCCCAGAATTTGCCTCCCCCATTTTGAGATGAAATATTAAGGGGGAAAACATGCCGTACTCATTTAGTCCAACCATAGTGCACTGTATGTCCATGCCACAGACCTCATGATAAGAAAGTTTTCTTTGTAGAAGTGAGAGGACTTGTTAATTGACCTGGAAAGTTGGGTAGTTGATATCTGGTACCACAATGTGTGGCACTGATGAAGTTAGAGAATATATTAAAGCCCTGTGGTCTATGGAACAAGTCACCACAAACATTCATTGCTTAAAACAACAGATATTTATTTTCCTCATACCTCTGGGGGGGGGGGCAAATCTAAAATGAGATTCACTGGGTACAATCTGGGAGTCTGCAGGGTGGAGCTCCCTCTGGAGGCTCCCGGGGAGATTGCACTCCTTAGCTCTTCTGTTTTTGTGGCTGCAGGCATTCCTTGGATTGTGGCTGCATGGGTTTAGACTCCACCTCCACATCATTACTGTCTCCTCTTCTGTGTATGCGCCTTTCTGTCTCGTCTGGTGTCAGGTGAGAGCCCTCTTTCTGGTTTGCAGATAGTTGTCTTCTCAGTGTATCCTCATGTGGCTGAACGAAAAAAAAATCTCTCTCTTGTGTTTCTTTTTCTAAGGCTGCTATAGTAATTCTATTCATAGGGGCCCCACTTCCATGACCCAGTTACATTCCAAAATCCTAACTCCTAAGTGTGATCACATGGGGAATAGGATTTTAACATGTGAATTCTTTCTGAGTAGTTAGGGGAGAATACAAATATTTAGTACATAATGCTCTGTCTTATAAAGACACCTGTGATTGGATTTATGATTCACTCAGATAGTCCAGAATAACCTCCTCATCTCAAAATCTTTAACCAAATTTTCAAGAAAACTTTCAGCAAAAAAAAAAAAAAAGAAATATTTACAGGTTCTGGGATTAAGATAGGGGTGTGTTTTGGAGGGTCCATTTTTCAGCCTATAATAGAGAGGAAGATGCTCTTATTAAAATGCTTTGCAGAAGCAACCTCTGTGAACCAGACATTGTGCTGCGTAATTTGTATGTTAGCATGTTGGCTCTGGATGACAACCTCATGAGATGCTGTTGTCCACATTTCACAGATGAGGAAACTCTAAGAGAGTTTAAATACCTGTCCAATATTACAAAACTAGCAAGTAGCAGATGCTTTAGCAATTCCAATTTGCCAACAGCCAAATCACATTATATTTACAACCTCACTGATCATATATTATCAAGCGAATGTATTCTGCATTCCTGGATGTTTTGGCCTGTTTGGGTTTGGCCCAAGCTCCTCATTTTCTGTGGTAGTCACCTGAAATAGAAGCTTGCCATGACAGCCAGACTGAGGACATGATTCTAGGCAAACTTCTACAGTGCTGACAACAGAGTTCATGGGTGAATGTGGACTTGCTTTAATGAAAAGAAAAAGAAAACCACAAACACACTGAGGGCTACAGCACATTGACTATGTCCTTATTTAATACCCAATCTGCTTCAGAATTAGTCATGTTTTCTGTGACTTGGTTGAAATAATCCACCACAATGATAAGTTGTTTGTCTTGCCTACAGGAGGCAGGAATATTCCATCTGTTCACCTTCCCGCACACTCGTTGTGTGGCTCAGGTATTTTTAGTAGATGCTGTAATTGCTGTTAAGATGAGCTTCCCTAAGCTCTTCAACATGATCCTGTCGAAAAGCTCTACATTGACAGAAGTTTTGCAAGGGTAATGAAACACTTGGACAAGAACAAACCTGCCTAGGATGCTTCATCATTCAAGGTCTAGACTTTGGAAAGATATTCTCAATGACCTTCATGCATCCTCCTTCTATTCAGTTGAATTAGAGAATAAACAAGATGAAATCTCTCGGCTACCATCTGGTAAAATGGGGGTTTCTAATTGCCTATATCCTTGGCTAAGCTTAAGAAGGAAGAGTGGCAAGGAACTACTTCCCCACAGAACCAGGGTGTACTGATGTTGCTTAAGGTGCCTGTCAGGATCTGGCTTCTGAATCCCACACACAATGCTGCTTTACAGGGAGGTACAGAAAGGGTGATCAAGGGCATCCATCCTGGGCTTTCTGTGGACAGATGTCGTGATAGGTTCATTTAGGAACATTGAGTATTTTGCTCCAAACATAAAACTTTAACATCCGTGTCTTCACTGTTGCAGAGGTGAGTCTAGAACACACACACAAGTAGATTTGAGTCAGCATTCACCTAGCAAGAAGCAGACCCCATCTGTGATGCAGACCTCTTTGTTCTGGAGTTCTCTCTTTGTGAGCTGGGTGAAGGGGGTGGGGCTGTCTTTCCAAGTCCCTTTCCTTCTACCCCTCGCACATCACCTCTGGCAGTTGCCTAGGATGTTGAACAGCTGCTTCTTTCCGATTCCTAAAGGTCTATGCCACAGCTTTGTATTTATCTCGGACAGTCTGCTGGGTTGAGCTTATTATCTTATTGCTTTGCTGCTGCAGAATTTATGGCATAAAAGGCCCTGCTGCTGGCTGTGAGCTGAGTAGAGCAGTCCAGTTGCAGAGTCCTTGTGAATTAGGGCACCAGATGCCCAAGTAAGATAAACTTGTTGCTCCTCCAGTCCTTGGGATGAGATTTCTCCCTCAGAGCCCACCTTCTGCAGAGTTAACAATTTAGATTAAATTAGTGGAAAGCACAGAAGGCTATTTTCATTTGTAAAGAGATTATTATTTTTTTTCTTCTTAGGCTAGAACTACAATAAGAACACAAAGATACATTGAAATGGGATTTCATTTTTAAATGGCTTTCTTTAATACAAATAATAATATGAAAGGAAAGCTATTTGGGTAATGTTGAAGAGTGTCTGGCCGTGGCATTTTAATAACCATAGGTAATACATTTAAGACTGTAATTGTGATGCTGGTATTTTAACTGCTTTACAGAAATATACCAAAGTGGATGGATGGGGCCTGTTAGGAACCCCCTTGGGGGAGGATTCACAGAGGTACTGACCCATCAGATCCTAGGGTGGCATCTCAGTGAGCCAGGAAGGAAACGATCTTTAGCTTAGAATAATTTACATCCATAATGCACCTTAATCTGTAAAACATTTGGCTGAATGCTTTATATTGGGGAAACTCTTATTCATGCTATAAAATATAATCAAATGCATTTCATGGTAATGAACCACTCAGGTTTAATGAATTTTTCTTTAACTGTGGAGTTAATGTCCTATTTTAGAGTTACTTTCGTCCAGTGAGTATTCGAGTGATCACCCACGTATTCTGTGGAATCTTTCATAGACGCTGGCAAAATGGAGAGAAAAATGTTTTGTTTAAAAAGTACAATTATTAAAAATAAGCATGATGGGAATCCTAACATGTTGAGACGATTTATACTTCTCAGCTCGGTGACTTCTGAAGGAAATGGTGCGGCCTCTGTTTACCACCTGCTCCTTTGGTCCTAGATTAATAACATCTGACCAAGCATGAAGGCATGCTGGGGCCATCTGCCATCACACATAGCAAGATGTGCTTCAGCTTTCCCAAGTCGGACTCTAACAAACTGTGTGGCGCCACTCTCTGTCGACAGTCATCCCAGTTAGCTCCATGACCCAGTTATTTGGATAACAGGAATTCAGGACTCATCGAGGTCAAAACCAGAACTACTTATGGTGCTTGGTGGCGGTTAAAGTGCTAGGCCACCTATAATTTCAATGATAATTATGACCTTTCTTTTCTATTTACGTAATAATAGGATGTTAAAGAAGACCTGTGCGTTTGTCTCTGGGCTTTGATGTGGTCTCCGAAGTTGAGAAAAACAGATGCCAGGGACCTGCGCAATGTCAGCATGTGGAATTCCTTTCCTCCAGACCTGTCCCTCACTCCCCATTCCCTACACCAGCAAAGCACCCCCTCTTCACTGCCACACTCACCTTATCTGTGGCCACTATGCCCTGCTTTGGGATGCCTTTGCACTCTGGCCTTCTGTTGCTATGGAAACAAGAGTCCCTGTAATGATGAGTAGGATGGGATGGTGGAGAAGGTCCCCTACAGGCTGGTGCTCTTGCTGTGAAGGTTCCCAAGAGCAAGACACTCAACCTTGGTCCTGCCTTTCTCCTCCAGGTTATGGAGAACTGTCCTTGTGGTCATGATTAGCCTTCCAAGACCAGCCCATCCAGCTGCCAGAAAATGGTGGGCTTAATGGCAATGACACCAGACCAAGAATAGAGAAACTTGTTCTAATGTAGCTAGCTGGGCCACCTGGGGCAAGCCATTTGATTTTACAGTGTTTCAGTTTGTTCACCTAAAAACAAGGGGAACTGGAATAGTTTTGGAATTGTGTTATAAAATTGTATGCGGTGTCTCTAGGACTGGTGGCCAGTCCTCACCTCTCCTTTCCTTCTTCCTCCCACCTAGCAGTGAAGCAGCTTTTCTATGACCATGAGGCAATCAATATGAGGATGAAGCTGGCACTATTCACTGGGAGAAATGGGCCCACGTGGCAGGGTTTCCATGCTGCCCATCACTGGGCTGCCTTTTCTCGACTCCTTGCTGTGTGAAACAATCAACTCACATAGTAAAGACACTCTGAATCTGTCACTAGTAGCTGAGTGCAGTTTGAATGAAGATAGCCTTAAACTAACACTGCTCATCAGACTGTTCAGAGAGCAATAATCATAGGTAGCAATCAGTTAATATTTGGTGGCCTTTCACAGTATAAACTCTGTTGCTATAGATACTTGAGCATTTTAAAATTTCTTTTAATAGGGGAGTTTTAACATCTCTGCAGGTAATATTGCTTTAATGTTCTTTTATAAATGCCTTGTCTTTAGATGATAAATTGGAGTATAATATGTATGATTCACCATTTCATTGTATATTGATGATAGAAAGAAGGTATTTCATGAAGCATGAAATATTCACTGAGAGAATCTAGTCCACTGATGACAACTGGTATAGTTTATCATGGAGAGAGGGTTGTTTTCTTATACCATAAAGTAACTAACTTTGTTCCTAATTTATAGATAAACATACATTCATCTCTTAATAAATCCCAAATAGTCATTGCTTGAGAAACTAAATGATTGGTAATTTTAACTTTGGAATAAAACTTGAATCTGAATTGCATTTTAACAATGGAGAATTGATTTAGTATGTAAATATTTAATCTTTAAAAATTTGATAGTCTCCCCTTATATACATTTATATTAGCTAAGTGTCAGTGAATTGATAAAATAAATTGAAATACAGTTCTAATCCTCAAACATACACAAAGAGCTCTTGCAATAAAATTCTGGCTTGGAATTTGAAAATGTTGAAGACATATTTGGTTGAAAGATGTAGTAGAAACATGTTACCTAGGTTACATGAATTTATGATCAAAAATAAAAAGTCGATCTTTTATAAACATATAATCCACCTTCCTTCAATTTAAATATATCTGAAATCTGTTGCCAATTTGATAACTTCTGCTTTATAACATCACTCATTTTTTTTCATATCCAAGGAAAAACATCTTTTCAAGAGAGTTAATATCCCTATTCCATAAAGGTACAATGGTTTGTTTATAACATGTCATTTTTATCATAGGTCATGAGAGAGAGAAATTGGGCTTTTGTTGATAGAATTCAGAATGGTAATAGAGACCTTGGTTTGGGTATTTTACTAATACATTACACTGCTGTAAAATAGTGTTTATTCGTATAACAAAAGAGGTAGTATAGAATAATGAAAGGGGTACGTGGCTTTTGGAGTCAAACCACTGTATTAGAATTCCGGTTCTCCCAGTGCTGCCTGTGAAGCTGGCTTGCTTGGCTAATCCAACATCAAAGTCCACAGTCTTTCACTTTCTCTGGGAGAGGTTGAAAAAGTCCTAATCTTGGTTCCCAGTGTGCCTTCTAACCAGGCTGTGTGACTGCCCAAGGGGATGACTATTGAAAAGCATGTGTCCAGGACATTTCTAGGAAACCATTTCCTTAAAAGGAGAGGACAAACTGAAGAGATTCATTCTCTTCTTGTAGCCATCTCTAGGTCATCCTGTACTGCATGTGCAGATAGATGCAATGTTTGTAGCCATCTTTAGACCAAGAAGGGGAGGAACAGGAAATGCCATGACCTAGACCTGGTGCCTCTGCCTCTTGGAATCACTGATCCAATCCTGAGGCGACCGGCTTGTGGAGTCCTTGTTTTATGATCTAAAATACTTTTATTGCTTGTAGACAAAAGCATTCCTTTCTCAGGTATGACTTTTATTTTGAGGTGCAAAGATTTTTAACTTCCCTTAGCTTCAATTTCCTTTCTATAGAGTAAAAATGGCAGTCACTCACTAATAAAGAGCTCAGCATCTCCTCAACCAACTTGAGGAAGATAGAACGTAACAAGTCTACCAAAGCTACCTGATGGTTTAACTTATACTTGTTTAATTCTTCCAGTAAATCCACAAGGGAGGGATGATGTCCCATTTACAAATGAGAAAACTGAGGCTTGGAAATAGAGTTTGAACGTGTCAGAGTTGGTGTTTGTGCCCTAAAGATGACACTCCGTTCCTTGAGGTGCAGAGAAACCCCAAACTGCGAACTTCAGGAGGCACCAAACTAGGAAGCCTCAGATTTCACACTTAGCCAGACAGGCCCAGGTAAGTGCCAGAGAGAGGCTCAGAGTTCTGGAATGTGCACATGTGTGTCTTAGGATGCCAGTGAGAGGTGAAGAGGAGGACTCGGGCAGCAGCTGTGACAGAGTTCAAGAGCTATGGCCGAGAAGCAGGAGCCAAGGATTGAGGTCCAGGAACGCTGAAGGGCTGGCAGCAGCAACTCACATGCCTTTACAAGCCAAAGAGGCAAAAAGATTGTGCAAATCTACTGGAAGCAACACAAAATGGATGGAGGGGGTCAGGCACCTGGAGGAGGGTGCATACTTCTGCTGAAGGCCTTTTTATTTAAAAAAAAAAAAAGTTTAAAACATTGTGATGCCAAAATAAGATATATCTATGGAGAAATTTGATCCCTGGCCACTGGTTTGTAACCTGGAAAGTAATGTAGCAGAAAATAGAAGCCCAGGTTACAAATGACTTCTCAGTCCAAGCTATTTTTCTTAGAGCATATTATTTGGTGTTCATTTACTTTTCCATTAATCTACACGTTTTACCCACCAGCGACATCACTTGGTGTTTCTGGACCAGGCACTGTGCCCGGGGTTATTGAGACTCTGGAAGGGAACAAGACACCACCCATTGTCATTAACAGAAAGAGCATCGTATTGATAAATTGTCAAAGTGCGTGGGAGGCCTTAAAATAGCTCTCTCGAAGTATGCCTGGGAACACGCAGGACAGAGTAGCTAATCTGCCACGAGTGATCACAGGAGGCTTCCAGAGATTTGAGACACCATTAAATTTATACCCATAAAGATCCTACTTTCACCATAGGGTGTGCCTGAGATGGAGGGCAGTGGATGGAGGAGGGAAGATTAAGGAGAAGAAACTGCTTTAGTCAATAGATAAGGAGGATTTTATTTTCATATGTCAAAGTCCCTGGCTTAAGGAACTTATTCCAGGCAGAGGGAACAGCATAGGCAAAGCCAGGAAGGCATTAGGATGGGGGAGGGTCATTCCTCATCAAGGCCGAGAGCCTGGATGGAAGGCCAGGTAACAAAGGGCTTCCATGACAAGAATTGAGGACCTTTGGATTTTATCCTAAGGCATTTGAAGGATTTTAATTAGGATAATTCAGGGGAAAGTTAGCATTTAGAAGGATAACTCTGGGTTTTTGGAAGAAGTAAAATTAAAGACAGACATTGTGCAGAAACTTCTTCTCTAGAATGGATGAAATATGAGGGGGATTGGCCTGAGGTTGGGACAGGAGGAGACAATGGGGGAAACATAGGGGCAGGAATGGCCTCTGCTTATTGTTCAGAAAATTCACAGCAGAGAAAGGCGTAGGGTGGTGGTTTTTGAATTCTGTTAGTAGCACCACCTGAAAGGCCCCTATTCTTTCTGGGCTGGGAATTTATTTGCATTTCTAACAAAATTTCAGGTGCTACTGATGCTGGTGCTGCTGGTCAGGGTACCATGCTTTGAACCACGGGCTGAGAAAACTTGCAGGACTCAGCCTTGAGTAGGTGATGATTTAAATCTACACTTCCAAAAATCTTTGAAGGAAATTTATGTTATTTTCTCAGAAGAGCATCCTACAGGTAAAGTTTTGTTGGAACATATTAAAAAATTATTTCCTGGGACTTTTTATAGATTTCTACTGTCCTCTGATTCTACTTTGCTATGGGCTAGTCTAACCATGGTAAACACAAGGGGGTGTTTGATGTTGTAGCTGTGGCCTTTGAGATCCATATTCTAAAAACATGGTCCCAGGACCTCCACCAAAGATGGGCTCAGGTCAGACTCTCAGGAGATGAAGCTCTGAATCTATATTGTTGGCAGCCTCCCCAGATGATTTACACTCATCCTGAGAACCAGTAGCATAGACATTTGGTTTTCAGGGAACAAAGTTTTTCTTCTCTCAAGAGAAAACTTACATTTATAATGACCTCGCTTGGTCTGACTACACCATTTTCTCTTAACAAGCAATTATAGTAGATACGCATCTCAGTCCAAAAACTCTGGTGCATACAAAATCAATTCTCCCTCTATCCCTCACTCCTTCCCTCCCCCCCCCCCCCGTCTTCCATTTCTCCCTCCCCTAGTGCATTAACCAACTATTGTGCTCATCATGAGCTCCCATCTCTAGGAAAATGGAGTCTTAATTATTGTGCTGTGGAAACTTCTGGAAGTCTGGGAAAGCCTAGGATCCCTTTTCAGAATAATATTTTTAATGCATAATAGAAAATATATGGAAGTACCAAGGAACTGCATTAGTTTTAAATATTTCCTGAAATTAAAAAATCTGTTTCCAATAGTAAAAAATATAAATTCCATTTTGTTAGACTAATGGGTATTCTTATTTATGAATATATTAAAAATAAGAACTGGAGGTGTTTCTGATAAATGCTATAAATTTGTGGAGGTAAGCATAAATGATATTTTGGGATATTTGCAATGAAAACCTCAGATGCCATAGGAAAGGGTTGGTGATCTCTAGTGGTGACAGACTCATTTTCTGCTTGCTGTGCAGCTCTTTTCATAATTGAAAGAAAAATTCAAAATTAGTGTAAGTTGGTTGAAATGAAGCCCTTGTTTTTCTCCGTCTGAGTTGTAGACAAGAGGTTCAATTCTAGTGCGTTGGAAAGTTCATCAGGTGGTTTAAGGTCATCAGCTCCTTCTGGTGGCACCCTGCAAGTCCTAGGGCTCATCTAGTGCCAGGGCATTTGTGATGGATGTTTTTATTGTCCACTGTCACCCTTTCTGGCTGGCATTGACTGAGATGTTCACAGACCTCTCCTCAGATGTCAGTCCACGCAGGCTGCTGCTCCATCCAATAATTTTGTTTCAAAGCTCCTCTTAGGCCTGTTGCTGGTTCCCCCTGTGTCTCTGTGCTGCTCTGGGGCACTGCAGGTTCTGCTGTTCTAGCATCAAGATGGGACACGTGGAATGGTCATAGATATTCCACACCTCTGTGCACTCACAGGAATGGTGTAGCCACTTCTTCTCTGAGAACTTGCTACCTTCCCAGGGTGATCCTCTGCTTGGGAACCCCACCAGCCTGGTTGAATGTTCTGGCCATTCTCCCTCCTTGGTCCAGAAGTGAGGGTGGGAAGATAGCAAGATGAAGGGCACCATCCTCAGAGCTCAAAAAACACTTGAACCCCTGGCATACTCTCTTCACATCCTCGAATTTGAATTCCATTCTAATCTCTTAGCAGGAGATGAAAGAGTTTTTTCTTACTCATCAAATGCCATTCTAAACATAGTCACCACCAGTCCTTTCTAACACCCTTCTTCTTTGAAACACTTTTTTTGGTTTTCCTCTTTCTATTCTAACACAATTCCCTGAGGTAATTATTCTTATATTAGGGAAAGGACCCCCAGTATTAGCTGGGATACAGCTAAGCTGCTGTAACAAAGAGATCCCAGTTCCATGCGTATAAAAGGAAGTGGTCAGCATGCACAATTTGATCCTTCAAATTGTCAGGTTTCCCCACAGGTCTTAATTCATTTATGCTTGGTGATCTCTGCATGATGGAACCTTGATCACTCTCAGCTGGAAGGGAGGAAAGAGGAAGCATAGGTTTCATTTTAAGCCAAGATACCAGAGTTGCTCCTGTGCTTTCCCCTCATATCCTGTCAGAGAGAACTGGGCTCCCAGGTTCAAGGGAGCCTGGGAACCTGGTCCTCGCCAGGCCACTAGAAGCCCAGTTAAACTGTTGTAGTTGGGAGTAGTTTTTAGATGCACAAAATAGGTGGGAATGGACTTGGGAAGAACACTAGCAGTTGCCACATTTCTGGACATATTTTCCCTCCTATTTTGGGCCAGCTATCTCAGACTCCTAAGTCAGATATTAACCTGATGGTTTAGCTCAGATCACATGGTTTTCCTCAAAGTTTCAGCAATCATGTTTTCTTGAAGATTGAAGAGATGCTTGGGGGGATACACAAGCCGTGCCCACTGTGAGCTTCAAGAAGCCTGGTGAGTGTCTTCGCAAGAGTCCCAGTGTATGGGGCTGGGATGTGGCTCAGTGGTAGAGCACTTGCCTAGCATGTGTGAGGTACTAGATTCAATTCTCAGCACTGCATATAAATAAACAAATAAAATAAAGGTTCATCAACATCTAAAAAAAAAAAAAAAGGAGTCCTAATGCAGAGGAGAGAGCTTCCTGGATGAGGCCCATCCAGAGGAGGCAGTTGGCCAGGCCTGGGAGGGAGGACTTCCCCACCCAGCATAGTCAGGTAGTCAGCTGCTGGTGGAAAGTGCCTCTCACTTAACCATGGCTAGTGGGTTTGAGTTCCTGGGAAGAAGTCTCTAGTGTAACTCACACCCTCAACAATTGTTTTTCTCAACTTAATGGTATTTTTGGACGCTGGGATACACTGATTTGTGGGATCCAGATGATTAAAAAAATTAGTTATCAATACACCTTTATTTTATTTATTTATATGTGGTGCTGAGAATCTAACCCAGTGCCTCACACATGCCAGATAAACATTCTACCACTGAGCCACCACCCCAAACCCCCACAGTCGATTTTAACATGAATGGGAGTGTCCTCCCATTGTGCTCTAATGACCACACAGTTTGACACCAAGGAGTGCACCTGGGTGGCACTGGAGAGCCTGAGGGTGCTCCCGGGAGGGCAATGGAGGGTCCTTTGGGTGGAAGCAACACAAGGCAGTCGTGGAGCTGGAGGAACTGGTGAGCCTTGTGCCTTGAAGAGGGCTGGTCCCAACTAAAGGGGGGGCTGCTGCTTCCCAATGAGGACTCTGGAACTCCAAGGAGCAAAGGTGGAGCAGATTCACCGCAGCACTGGGTAGCAAGGAGGCCGACTGTTCTTCCAGGGACTCTTCGGATAGGGAGTTGGCAGTGGCCAGAGCTCTTCCTTGAGTTGGTAGGAGCTCACTTAACACGGAGCTCTGCAGTGCTTAGGCTAGGTGCAAAGCATCCCCTTTATAGTTATTATAAAAAAAAAGAAGAAAAGGACTTTTATTTGCTAAAACCTATAATTTAAGGTTTTGCAATTAAAATTTGAAAATATTTAATTTATATTTTACTGATTTTTACTAAACAATGATGTGTCCCCCCAATTTTTTATGGGGGGGCTGGGGATTGAACTCAGGGTCACGAAGCCACTGAGCCACATCTGTAGCCCCATTTTGTATTTTATTTAGAGACAGGGTCTCACTGAGTTGCTTAGCACCTACTGTTGCTGAGGCTGGCTTTGAACTCGTAATCCTCCTTTCTCAGCCTCCCAAACTGGGATTACAGGCATTTGCCACCACACCCAGCTGTCTCCCCAACTTTAATCCATATGTTTTAAAATTTTTGCATTAGGGGCTGGGGATGTGGCTCAAGTGGTAGCGCGCTCGCCTGGCATGCGTGCGGCCCAGGTTCGATTCTCAGCACCACATACCAACAAAGATGTTGTGTCCGCCGAGAACTAAAAATAAATATTAAAAATTCTCTCTCTCTCTCTCTCTCTCTCTCTCTCTCTCTCTCTCTCTTTAAAAAAATAAAATAAAATTTTTGCATTAGTAAGAAAGGACAGCAATGCAATATGAGACAGTATAAAGTTATAATTATAATTAAAACTAGAGGAAAACTAATAAATACTCTTTCATTTTTGGGACTCTCACAACATTATGCATTTCTTATTCATTGTATTCACCTGTTTTATTATAAATTATGGTTATTAAATTATTAAAATTGAAAGATATCTCCAGATTAATTAGGTATAGTAGGGAAAGTATACAGAGAGGTAAAGTGATCTTCCTGAAATCACACATCTTCTGATTCCCTCTGTTAGTATGCCACTCCATACTCTGCTATGCGTGGCCCAGCGCCTTATTCATTGATGGTACAGTTTGAATCAGCTGAAATTAGCTAAATAGATTCTTATTTGTGTGAAACGAATTTTATATTGGAAAGTAAGTAGAACTAAAATCTTGTGAGAAGCTGCACTTAAATTTAAAGGCCCACTTTTATGTAAGAAAACAGGACTTGGATGCATCTTTTATTGCATAAACTCAAACAGAAATTGCATTTAACAAACACTTATGTGGTTCTTATCACATGCCAGCACCCTTCCCAGTGCTCTACAAATCCCACTCCTCTGGTCCTCACTAGTGGCCCAGGAGTTAGGTTGTTTCCTCTTCAGTTCCCAGATGAGGGAAGGAAGGCATGCAGAGGTGAGGGACTTACTGCAGGTCACACAGTGAACAGTGGCAGAGCTGGGAGTCCAACCCATCTGCCCGACTGAAACCAGGATGCAGATTAAAGAGCAGTTGTCCCTCCAATTCCCCTCCAATCCCACTCCCCCACCCATTGTCACCATGCAGGGCTGGCTATGTGCAGCAGGTCACATGAGGCTCCAGGCAACCATCCATCTTCAAGTCC
The DNA here is from genome assembly GCF_964194105.1 of Spermophilus citellus. Lineage (NCBI taxonomy): Eukaryota > Metazoa > Chordata > Mammalia > Rodentia > Sciuridae > Spermophilus > Spermophilus citellus. The sequence goes on from NC_138188.1 coordinate 40,939,116, forward strand.
TCCTCTGCACAGGACCCACCACAACCTACCATGACGCCACTGATGAGGGCCCAGGATGCTTGCCCTGCAGAATTCTGGGGCAGAGTCACAAAGTCGGAGACTCTTGTGGCTTTGCTGACACAGCTTGCTGTCCTCTAGGGGCTGCTGTGTGGTTCTCTCCGTGTTTTACAGCGGTTGTCATTCATTCCGGGGAGAGTGGTGGGACTCCCCCGTGTTGGATCCATGTCCTTGAATAACTTTTCTGAGATTTGAACAGAGTACAGAAGTGTTGAAGTTATCCTTTAGCCTTGCCAGAGAACAGAGCAGTCCGTGGAATAAGCTTCCATAAAAGGAAGAGTGCTCATTTCCAAAGCTTTGGCTGAAATGATTGCTTTACTCAAATTTCAGACTTTCTCTGTAAGATATAAAAGTAGCCAGGGAGTCTTGGTTCAGCCTGAGCCTCTTCTATCTTAATGATATGTGAGGATTCAACAGTAGAAAACTGGGGGAGATTTTATACCTCAAAATGTAATATAGAAGTGGTATTTAGTGGATAGAAGAAAATAGATGGAGAATAAGTTGTGGTTGTATCAAAACTTTAAAAACAAATCTTTGAAATGTTCATTGCAGTGATTGCTAGGATATGCCAACATTCAAAATTCTTCCTTTGGCCATTTTTAACTCTTAGGCCTCTGTGATTTGGCTACTGTAGAGAAAGGGGCTCCTCATTAATGAACCATAATTTCTCAGGCAAATTCCTGTCTTGGGGCAGGCTGCCCATCACCTGCGTCGTTGTTTCACTGAGATTCAATGAAGGGAGCATCTTTTCTGTTATAAAAAGGCAATTCCATTTTTAAAGGCTGAATGATTGTATACAGTTTAAATCAACCCTGAAATAATATTGGAAGCAGATCAGATTCTGAAGTTAAAAATGGATATCTTGGGAGATATTCAACAGTTGGATGACAAAAGCCCACCTCCTGGGATTTATAGCCTGAAAGAATTTCATTCAATTTAGAAATAAATTAAATGGAAAGACTGGAGCAGAAAGTGCAGCTCCAAACAATACGTGGGGCTCAGACACTCACTATATATTTTTTAAGGTCAAAATACCTATTGAATTCCAATGAGGTGCCTGATGCCGAGCTATACGGTGGGAGTGACCTCAAGAAGTTTATAAGTTAGATTGATTTAAGGAATTATCATGGTTTCTAATCTTTTGGGATTATGGACTCTGGATGGGTTAGCAGTAGATTCAACTGGAACTGGCAGAAAACTACAACTGACTATACCTTAAACAAGGAGTAATTTATTTCTCATTTATGGAAACCAGGCAGTCAGTAATTATGGTGTCACCTCCAATTGATCATCAAGGATATAGCCCGTGGGAGTTATGATGGTCAGTATCATAAAATTGTTTCTGATTAACACTGAAATTCTTGGAGATCTTCTTCACGTGTTTATCTTGTACATGAAGTTCACAATGCATGCATTCAACAATGCCCCTGACACCATCATTTGGGCCATTTATAATGGATGGGTCAAGGAGCAGGACAGCATGACCCTAGCATCAAGAAAGAAAGGAGAAGCCTCAATGAGCCATGATGCCTGGAACGTCATCTCCACCCTCATGCCCTGACCCTAGAGATTCTAGTGTTGGTCAGCAGTTTGAGTCAACGGTTTGAGTTATGGTTGTTTTCACTACCTGAGAGTAAGTTTGGTGGTGATCATTATTCATCAAGTTCAAGTGCTCTATGTACATATATTCAGAGGAGAAGAATGCAGACGCTATGTGCAGAAGGATGGCCAAACAGCTTCAGTACTTAAAATGATGAGAACAGAGCTCAGCTAAGGTCATAGGTCTGTTCAAAACTTGTCCCAAGTCCTTGATTATTTAAAACTTAAAGTCTAGGAGTTCTATCATATTTGAACAAGTTATCAGCAAGCTGAGTACTGTGGTGCATGCCTGTTAATCCCAGCAGCTTGGGAGGCTTAGGCAAGAAGATTGCAAATTCAAAGCCAGCCTCAGCAACTTAATGAGTCACTAACTGTTGCATGGGGGATGTGGCTCGGTGGTAAATTGACCGTGGGTTCAATCCTTAGCCCTGTATCCTCCTGTCAAAAAAAAAAAAAAAAAAACGTTATCAGTAAAATGTACAACTTATCCACAAATGATGAGCATTATTAGGGCTAAAAAGGGTTCTAAGTGTTCAGTGTAAATGTAAATATAAATGTAAAATACTCAGCATACAAAACACACACACACACACACACACACACACACACACACACACTCTTCTGTATTTATTTAAATTGATCAGCAATTTGGGGAATTAATTTAATTATTCTCTCCAATTCATGCCATACAAACTCACTCATACCATACAAGATTTCATTCTCGATTGAGTTTAATATTCTTCCTTTGTCCCTGTCCAGGTCCTCTCCTACACTATGTGGGCATTCACACTAACACACTTAGCATGTGTTCTCCAGAAGGTTCTCTCTCCTTGTAAAATGCATGGGGTTATTTTGTGTGAATCTGTGTTTTAAATTACTAGAGCTATCACTCTGTAGATCTCCTTTAAACCTTTTGGAAATGCTGCACCATGTTTTAGTTCCATGGATGTTGCTATTCTCTCTGGTCCTTGCTTCTCAGGCTGCCTAATGTCCTAGCATGCACCCACATTGCTTTCTTGATTCTTTCCCTAATGACTGACGTCTTGGGTTGCTCCAAGATCAGTGTTTTTGGTAGTTACTTCACCTAAGATACAGGGAATGTAAGTAATGTCTCTCAGTGCAAAAGCTTCAAGCTCCTTTGGGCTATTAGTTTTTATCATTTTCCTTAGAAGCTGCTCAGTGCTTTTTAGGCATTTTTAGAGTTGGAGCCATAAAACCTGCTGGAACATCAACAAAGCTTCTAACACAGTAGTTTGCAACAGGATGATTTTGTTCTGCTCAGGTGAAGGGACATTAAGCAATATCTGGGAGCATTTTTGATAATCATGTCTGGGGAGAGTGTACCTGGCAATTGGTCCCAGGCTGAGGACACTTCCAAAAATCCCACCATGCAGGACAGCCCCAGCTTCAACAAAGAATTATTGAACCTAAAATGGCAATGGTTCTAGGGTTGAGAGACCTCGTTACATGAGAATTATTTTTAGGTCTGCAAATGAACATCCTTTAGACATTGTTTGAGTTTTGATCTGGTTTGCTTCTCTGGCTTTTGCTTCCTTGTTCCGAATTTACACTGCTGTTTCTTTCCTCATTTGTCCTGCTGTATTTATTAGCCTTTGTCTTCTGATCTATTTTGCTTCTCTAACTATGGACACCTGTTTTTTTCATTGCATCCTTGCAAATGCCCTGTCTAGTCAATTGACTTGACTTTCCACCTCAATTCTTGCTATTCTTTGATATAAGAAAGCAACATTTCTTGCTGTAAGTCAACACCTTGCCATCTTGATTTTTTTTTTTTTCAGAACTAGGGATTCAACCAAGGGGTACTCAACCATTGAGCCACATCTCCAGCCTTTTTTTTTTTTTTTTTGAGACAGAGACCCGCTAAGTTGCTTAGGGCCTTGCTAAGTTGTGAGGCTGGTTTGAACTTGGGGTCCTCCTGCCTCACTTGGTCCTCAAGTTGCTGGGCATGCACAATTGTGCCCAGATAATTAATCTCTACTCTCTACTTCTACTATTCTAATGAAACTCAAATTTTATTCCAGATGCAATAAGTAACTATTAAATACCCTTCCCCCCCACAAGGGATGTATAAGCAGTAATTGTGGGTGAGTCCTCCAAATGCTCCTTAAGAAGCAGAATTCCAATGATCATGCCCCTTTATATTCTCCATCTCTCCTTCCTTACCTCCTCATGGAATGTGGACATCAATATTGGAGTTCCAGCAGCAGATCTGGATAACATGACAAACTTGGTGGTGGAAATCAGTGGTAAGAATAATGGAGTGAAATGATAGAGTTTGGGTCAATAGTGATTATGCAATTCTACCTGTTCTCATTTCACATTTTCACCAAGGCTGGTTCTCATTTCACAACTTATTTTTCATACAAGAGAAAGGTAATACTCTATGTTATTTAATTATAGTATGAGCATAACTCAGGTGACTCACCCCTACATAGAAAGAGGTGATTTGTGCTGGCAAAATGAAGTTTTGGGGCATAGAAAATTAAATGTAGTAATCCTAGACCATGCTAAAATCATAAAAGAGCATTCTTCTCTTTGAAGACCTCCAGCCACCTGCCATCTTTCCCAGGGTACATTTGATCTCACCTGCCTTTGCTACTCAAGATTCACACCATTATAAACTTTCAACGTGAGCAGTCCATTATACAACCATCCTTTCTAGCAATATATCATTTCAGACAGCATTACCAATGTACACACAATAATGTCATGTATTATTTATGTATGGATATTAGCAAGAATAAATGCCTCATGGCGGGAAAGAGACACTGATCTTGAAAACTGGAGAAAATACCTGATTTCCAAATTGACCAAGAAAGTTGTCAAGAGTCATTATTAGTTTTAAAAGATCATTCCAGGGTAAGACCTTTTCTTTTTCTTTAGATGCCATCCTGAAGTAGTTTGCATTATCTTTGAAACTTCAGGAACAGGTGGGCTTTATTTAAGGAGGCCCAAATGCCAGTGTTCAGGAGACCTGGGCCAACAGATGCGCTGTGTCTTTCATTAAAGGCTTACTGAGTGATTGATGTGTTAATATTGCAAGGTTTTCATCAGCTGGCCCCATTCTGTCCTAGAAAAGGACATACATGATGAAACATGTATTATGGAGCAGTTGTTCCTTTCACATTAAAGTATCTCTTCTTTTCACATTGAAAGGAGGTTGTGCCATTGTTGTTGAGGTCATGGAGGGCCAATACGATGGTGACTCTATGCTTTTCCTCAATCATGATACTATGATATATAATATAAATGATATATATTAATATATTATACATGATATAATATATTATAGCATATTAATATATCATATATGTCATAATATATTAACATATCATCATACATATTAATAATAAATTAATTATATTTATATTATTATATATAACATTATTACACTAATATATTACATCATATATGATATATATGATAATAACATGATATTATGATATATTTCCTCAATCATGATATTATTTTTATGAGGCCAGTGAAACAATAGCACTATCAGTAAGCTTCTCCTCCAGAGTTATCAATTAGTAATTTGACCAGATGACTAATCTAGCAAAATATTATTTCACATAGCACTATCGATGATACCCAATAAGGCAATAATTTGTATGAGGACATTTCAGAAAACATTAGCTGAGCATGACAATAATCCTTCTTAGGACCTTACAACTGTTGGGATGAAATCAACTTTGCAAATGTGGAAATAACAATTTCCCCCCATTGGGGGCAGGATTCCAGTCATCATGTAAAGATCATGCCAGGTGAAGGAACTGGCGAGCTGTAGGAACTGGGGGAGGGTAGGAATCACTGCCTTAGTCCTTGAGGGTTTCTAGGCTGCAGTCTGGAGCCTCAGGACTGACTTCACATTCCTCTTCGCACCCGAAGTACTGGTACAGGCTCGGGGCTTAGGGCATACTCTTAAAAGAAGGACATCTGAGTGAGTCAGTACCCAGGCACCAGCATTTGCCTAGGGAAGCTTTATGAATCCCTGACCAGTGTTCAGCATTAGTTATATTTATTTTACAGATGCTGACATCTGGCTAAGGGTATGAGAGTAATTACTTAATTCCTGGGACACAGTTCTTGAAAATGGTGAACGTTGGTGTAACTGACACTCTATTAGGGAATACAGGTACACATATTTATATATTTTTCTTGGATGGATGACTTCAAATTTTTAAACCTTTTGAGATAAACTTATTCTTCAAGAATTTTAGTAAAATTTCTTTGAATCTCAACTTTTTGTCCTTCCTTATACCTCCAAGTGCCTTGGGGTCTTAGTTTTCCTTGAGTTTCTTTAGTTTTGCCTCTTATATGCTGTGAATTTCACATCTAGTCTACATTTGTCCATGCCATGCTTAGACATTATCAGTAGCCCTGTATTTTCCCAAAACAAGGAAATAGGGACTTTTCTGCTGGGAAACTGAGGTACAAAGTGTTTAGATAATTTGTCACTGCAACCCACAGTTAGTAAGTTGGCAGGCTACTCAGGGGTCTTGTTCTTGTGGACTTGGTACTCTGTGATCAGGCAGACGGTGGCTATAGAGTGTGAGTCATTTTCCTTGGTAGAGCATGGACACTTTCAGGCAGCAAAGATCACATCACACTTGAGTCAAGATTTGAAAAATGGAACAGTACTCAAGGGCTGGAGGTGAGGAGAGGTGGTGGGAGACCACGGTGTTATCTTGAGGCCCCAGCTCTGGAGAGGATGGTAGACACAGGTAGGAGGCTGCTTAGCTGGACGTTGCCATGCTGAGGAGTTTAGGTTCTACTCTGTGGGATCAGGAGGATCCCATAGAGGGCTTTTGAGCAGATCCACGGCACAAATGGATTTGTAGGTTGTGTTACTGTCATGGGTCCTCTGATTCCTGGTGATGGCCTTCCCCCTTGCTGGACCTTGTTACTGATGTGGAGATTAACCATGGTTCTGTGCATCTGTGAACTGTCCAACACAAGCACATTCACTATGAAGTAAGCCAGCACCATATCTAGCAAGTCATCATTTTTTCCCTAATTCAAGGAAACTACCTCCTTTGCCTTCAGATCTCTGAGTATTTGGCTATTCCAAGCCACAGAGGGCAGGTTTGGAGCTCTGAGCTTCATTCCTTCCAACTTTACTTCCAACCTTCCTGTGGAAGTGAATCATAGACACAGAAAAGAAATATCATCTCATCCAACCCACAACCACTTATTATGTGTGACACTGGCCTTAGCCAAGTTTCTGTAATGTACCCAATCAAAATTTTCCTTTTCCTTAAAGATCTTAGGTACCCAAACCAGGAGTCTTTTGCTACTTCTCTCCTTTGTGATGTCATGGAAATAAGATCACCTGCCAACTACCATCACAGTTAAAGGTCTAAAAAGCTCTCAGTAGAGACCCTTGTTTATTCTGAGAAATAATGCTCTTATAAATATGGTGAAAATTCTCATTTATAATTTATTTAAGATGTCATAAAGTTTCTGTCAACTCTGTCCTTTCAAACCACAGCCTCAAATTCTAAATTGGACCACTGAGCAGGACTTACCTTAAATTTTTTCTAATCATTTGGTCATAAGTAACCTTTCCCCAAACAGTCTAATACTTTCCTTCAAAGGCAATGTTTAACATTTCATTTATATTATTATTTTTTCCCAAGGCAGTTGGGAATGTATCTGAAATGTACACAAGACTTGCAAAATGGAAATAAAATTACTTAGTAAGACTTTAAACTCATACTAAGTTTCTAAAGTTAGGGTTCTCCTCCAGGACTGGCCCAAGGCAAAAGGATATTTTAAGAAATACTTGCACATACCAATATTTGCAAACTATCTCTTTCAACATCTGTTTTCAGATTTTATCCCCGAATGGGACTATTCAGTCATGTATTACCTCTTTCAGGTAATGCATTTATATTTTAAAATTAATTACGATATCACAGGGCCTAGATTTACCCTAGCCAAGACCTAGATGGAGTGAAGAAATAGGGTTGGGTGAATTCTGCCTCTCTCTAACAAATACCGGTATGTACCCCTTAATTAAGAAAGGGAGTGAGAAATCTGTAGGGAAAAGACCTGTGTTCACAAACTTCCTGTGGACTTATATAGTCATTGAAAATGGACTGGGATCCAGGGGGGCTGACATCAGTGATTGAGTGAGTACAGATGTCTGTGATTATTTGATTCTGTTTACCTCTCCCACTGTAAGCTTCATGAGGACAGTGAGGTCTGTTTTTTTCTCATTGTTATATTTTTATATATAACACAGGTTGCAAAAGTGTAAATCAGGATTTATGGGGAGAATAAAATGGTCTAGCACACATATACACACCCACACACACGATATAGAGGGAAGATGGTGGGTTTCAGACACAGCAGGAACTGAGATAAAATAATAATTTACTAATGATCTTTACAGTCTTAGGTAGTTTAAAGTTTCCAATATTTGACAGAGATGACACAGGGACATGGATGTAAATGATGAATGTTTTCACTGAAAGTCCTTTCTTAAGGGTATGTTGCTAACAGGGGAGGGAAAAAGGAAGGGAGGGAGGGGGGAAGAGAGAGAGAGATTGAGAGAGAGATATTGAGATGGAGAGATATTGAGGAGAGAGAGAGAGAGAGAGAGAGAGAGAGAGAGAGAGAGAGACTGACTTCACTCTAATGTAAGAGAGAAAAGTTCAAGTCTTGGGTTTTGAGTGCTGTCCTGGGTGTTTCACCTGTACCACAGAGCAAGATGCCCAGTGACTGTCCATTGGGCAGTTGTGGTGCCCTCCTGATCTGACAGCACCCAGCACCCAGCAGATGCCTGGCAAGAAGAAGCACTACGAAATTTGTGTCTGAGTGGAAGCAGACGTTTTCCTGGGCATGTCTCCCAGAACTTTCAGTTCCTTTTCAGAGGGATGGAGAAAAGAGCAAGAGAGAGAGATCTGGAAGATTATTGTGAACACAGCTTCCTTGGGGCTGGAGAGCCCAGGGCTTTATAGGTGCCTGGCATTTTTATTGCCAATTTAGGAAAGTCTTGAGTAAAGAGAGCAGACTTCCAACAAGGAGTTCCACCTGGATCCACTACTTACCAGATATATAAATAATATCCCCTCTCAGGTTAACTTCCTCATATGTAAGATGATGATCATATATTTCCTTATAGGATGATTTTAAAATATCAATGAGATAAAATATCTCTGCCCTAGAGGGCAGTGAGCATGTCTAACTGAGTTGCTTGAGCAGCAGGACTCATGGCATTGGGCCAGCCTCACCATCAACTAGCTGTGTTTGCTTTGGTAAGTCTTTAATAATTGCTGACTCACTAGATTTCAGCTCCATTCAACCTGTAGAATCTACTGATTTCTCTGAAGCATTTCCATGTTGCCCAGGCAGCCAAATGTCTTCACTTTCTGCCACTGTTTGGTAATTCATTGGTAATAGGTATCAGTGGTTGTGCATTGGCCACTTTATTGCTGGGGCAGCATTTGGGGAGAGCCCTTGATGGTCCCATGAGGAGAGAATTCTACTGAACTCTGGCTGCATCAACCAGTGAGGCTCTTTCCTAACAGATTTTTCTTTTCCTTAGAAAATCTGGCTTCATTTTACAGCAACCTCATGACCTTGGCTCAGCCATATATACTCTTTTGGGCCAATCTCCTAATTTATAAAATGGAAGATATTGGTGTATAAAAGATAAGTTAAAATAAAAAAAAGTAGTGGCTCAGTGGTAAGAGCGATCATTTGTGAAGAGAATTGAGTTGGTTTATCCTGAGATAGAGCCTCAGCTTTAGCAAAACTTATGATAGTATAAGTTATTGGAAATAAATTGGTACCCAATATTACTTTTCTTTGTCCTATGTTCTTTCTAAAGAAACAAGAGTATTTAATTGGGTTTCTTTCCAAGGTCTGAGCACTCCTTGTCAGCAAAGAAAATTAACAGACTTTTGTGGACAAAAGGGAAGAGTTTAAGGTCTATGGACATCTGGTGGTGCTGTGTTCTCAGGGGAGGATTGTCCCTCCCAAGAAGTTGGTTCTTAGAACACTGAAGAGGAAAACTGCAGGTTGCAGGTGCTCTATTGAGGACATGCTGGGGTGCAGGATTTAGGACCTTCAGAGAATACTTGGGTGGGTGTAAAGGAGGCTGGTCCCCAGGCTTAGTGAAGTTGTCCCCTGTGAATCTTGGTGGAGATGCTGTGGAGTCACAGTCCCTGAAAGGGTTTCACGTAGGCTTGGTGAGTGAGAGTCCTCCACTTCCACACGATGGGCTGATATTGGATCCACGGTTCTTATCCTTGCCTTCAAAGGTCTTAGTGTAGTGAATTTGAAGATGAGAAAATCATGGATGTTTATGGTATTGAGCAACTTGTTGACTTGGTCAAGAGAGGCAGGATTTCAGTCAAGTTATTAAAAATGAGGAAACGTAAAAAGCAATTTATACATGTTACAGTCTACTTTATCCTGGGATAAAGAACTGCTCCTTCTGGAAGTCATTCACATGCTGAAACGGACTCTACTCATGAAACACTTTATTATTTTGATGATGAGACAACTTAAAACTAGAAACATAAAACAAGCAAACATATTAAGCCAAACATATCAAGTGTATTAAAAATTTAGAGACAATCTGAAGAGAGTGAGTAAAGTGTGACATTTTAATGTCACGGAATTCCATGCCAGTGCTCCTAAACTGTAGTGTGCATCTAAGTCACTCAGGGAGCTTGTGAAAATATAGATTCTGATTGTGTGAGCTGGGGGCAGATCCTAAGACCCTGTGTTTCTGACCATTGCCCAGGTGATGCTGAGATTACAGTGCCACAGACATCACCTTGAGTGGGTTGTGGTACCTAAAAGCATAAGGGACCCACAGCCGCACTTGTCAACACTAATAAGCCTCAAACATATGGATGGAGCTTTGCAGAAGGATTTGTAGGGCATGATGCAATTTACATACATTTAAATCATGAAAACCAATGCTGTATATTATTTATTGATGCATGACACATATATAGATAAAATATTTTTAAAAACAAGCATAGGAATGAAAAAATTAAATTCCTACTAGTGGCTAATTTGGGGGAAGGTGGAGAGGCAACAGTTCACGATTGTATGAGGGATTTTGAACAATGTGCAATGATTATTTCCTAAGATTGGTGGTAGGCACAGAAGTGTTCATATTTTTTTCTCTATTTGTATATCAATAGTAGAACTAAAAGGTATGTATGTGTAAGAGTTAATTCAGAAGTGGCTTAGTGGTAGAGTACTTGCCTAGCATGTGTGAGGCACTAGATTCAATTCTCAGCACAGCATGTAAATAAATACAATAAAGGTCTATTGACAACTAAAAATATATTTAAAAAGAAAAAAAAAGAGTTAATTCAGAAAACCAAAAGAGGTTTTGTATAAAAATTAGAATATCTTTCCTTGCTATCTTTTATTTCTTTACTTGAAGATGAGATTTTTACTCTTTGGTAATTTGGAAGATGGTTAAAAGACAGTCAACAGTGTTGTATTTGAAAAAAGAAAATAAATTAAATTTTATTTAATAAGAAATATGAAATTTTCCTAAATATCTTTCACAGAGTTTTCTGCTTTTTCTATGACAGATAATTCTACACATACTTAATTATTAACATTCAAAATTTGCCAGAGAATAAATGTTGACATTCAGATAAAAGAAGAGTTCATAACCCGTTGTCAAAATATGTTATTTAAATAACTCATATTTTGTTATTAGATACCTGAGGTATTGAAGTACTTTCCAGGAAAACATTTTTTGTTCAGTTTTTCTATTTCTGTTTAAAATTAGTTTTATTTATTTTTTCCTATTTTTATGAATGATGAAGTTGCCCTTCTAATAAGCAAAAGGAGTTTTTTGGGGGAGCAGTACTGGGGATTGAACACAGGGGCACTGGATCACTGAGCCACATTTCTGGTCCTATTTTGTATTTTATTTAGAGACAGGATCTCACTGTGATGTTTAGCACCTAGCTTTTATCAAGGCTGGCTCTGAACTCGTGATCCTCCTGCCTCAGCCTCCTGAGCCCCTGGGATTACAGGCGTGTGCCACCACGCCCGGCTCAAAAAGTGTTTCTAAAAGCTGTCATATTTAACTCAGAGGAGAATGTACACTTGGACTACTTTCATTTTTTACTGGTATTAGTGTAAATTGAAACAATCTGGAACACTATTTGACAATATGTACCCAGAGTTCTAAAAAGATTTATATTGTTTGCAGAAGGAACTCTTTTGAGCATGTTATCTGAAGTTCAGGAACACATTCACAAATGTTTTTATCACAATATTATACCGTATGGTAAAATTTTTGGAGTCACCTCCATTAGTTTGGAGCTACAGGAAGAGAATGCAAAGGTGAGATTGTATATTAAGAAATTTGGTTGAGAAAACTTGTGTGAAGATAAAGGAGAACAGGAGTTTGGTAAGACCCTCTAGAACAAGAAGAAGGTCTGTCAACAGCTAAGATAGAAGGAAGGAAGGACTGGCAGGGTGCAGTCTCAGACTGCAGGGCAGTTCTTAAAAAAAAAAATCTACTGTGTTGATGAGAAATCCTTGAACAGAGGTAGCAGGAGTCCTGCTTGGGCTAGAGATATCTCTGCTCTTGTGCCCTCTCTGTATTCAGGGGGTGGCTGCTCAGAGGAAGTGAGGCTTGGTGTGTGCACGCTGGAAGGACCAAAGAAGCCATAGTTGGGCTGTAGTTCACCAGGCTTCTTGCTGGAAATCTGAGCAGGGTGCCCCCTGACAGCCATACAACCAATATGTTCACTAGAGAATTTTATTTTTTTTTTAATTTTTTTAAGTTTTTCTTTTTTTTTTTAGAGAGAGAGAGAGAAGAGAATTTTAATATTTATTTTTTAGTTTTCGGTGGACACAACATCTTTGTTTGTATGTGGTGCTGAGGATCGAACCCGGGCCTCACGCATGCCAGGCGAGCACGCTACCGCTTGAGCCACATCCCCAGCCCACCAGAGAATTTTAAAGAAAGCAAGGGATATGTTAGAGTATGCTTCAGGATGTAACGAACGATTTTCATGACACCATAAATTCTTGCTCATGTCACAAGCCCATGGGGACATTTGGGAAGTGGCCTTGTGTATTTTGATTCATCCATGTGGGTTTCTTTCCATTTCCTCAGATCCCTAAGTCTTCAGCCCAATTCTGTGTATTCAGCAGAGAGCAGGAAGAGAGCACAGGAATCATGGGGAGGATTTGGGGAACAGGCTCAGAAGTGACACATAGCTCTCCCATTTATGGTCCATCGACTAGAATGTAGCTAATTGAACTTCAAGGGCACCTGGAATTGAAGAGAAGCAATGGATATATCATTAGGACTCCCCAAATCTGGTCACATCTGGGATATATCCATCCAGTGGCACATTCTGCAGAGACAAATATTTTGGGGATGGTTAGGTACTGGAGATGAACCCAGGGACATTGAGCCACTGAGACACATCCCCAGCTGTTTTTCTTTGAGATGAGGTCTCCCAAGTTGCTTAGGGTCCTGCTAAATTGCTGAGGCTGGCCTTGAACTTGTGATCATCCTGCCTCAGCTGCTGTAGTCTTTGGAATTACAGGCATGTGTCGCCATGCAGAGCATTTACAAGTATTTTTAACTTAATTAATTAATTTATTTATTTATTTATTGTGGTTCTGGAGATAATAATTTATTGTGGTTCTGGTTTTGTCTTGCTCATGCAGGACAAGGCCTAATCATTGAGCTACACTCCTAGCCTAAAACTCATTTTTTTAATTTATTACAACCTATGGATAAATAAGATCTTAAGTTTATATAAATGAAACACGTAAGATTATAAAAATATTGATGAAGTTATATATAAATATGTGCATATAAAATTATAATTATGTATGTGTTTATAAAGCACAACTTAAAAAAATAACTGATTATCTATGCAGAGAAATAAGAAAGAAATATTCCAAAATATTATAATGATTGACTTAGAATGTGTCATCATGAAAAAAAAAATAAAGTCCTTATTTATGATTGTTTTTTGAAATAGAATGGTTGGTAAAGTTTTTTTCTTTTAACTTAAAAAATAAACCTTTGAACCATTTGTTATTTTCTAATCTTACTTTATGTAGTTCTATAAATTGCTGTTTTACATTTTTTTCCACAGAATCTATATGGAAAATGTGACAGAAGTAACTCTAAGCTGCTATATTAATTAGTAAAGATTTGCATAGAAATGGGAAAGAAGAACCTGGGGTTAAAGGAAACAAAAATATTACAGCAAAAGAGATAATTTAGTATGGAAATTTAGCAGAAATCGAAGTTTAAATTTCAGGAGTATTATTGGTTATTTTTTAAGCAACAAATTTTATGTCATTTTAAAATTCAAAATGGTGTCACTGGTTTTTGTATTAAATTCTTAAAATTTAGTGAATTTTATATTGCTAACATGGAATAGTTCTGAACACTCTGAAGCACCAAGATATGCACACTGTGCTCTTCTCCCATCTGCCTCTGCTCCAGGTAACAGCGGGTGGTGTCCACTAGTAATGCTCTGGCCTCCTCCAACGCCACAGTCTCTCCCTGTAGATTAGTGCAATTTATCTAAATCACAGCTTGAATGTTGGCCACTACTGCAGACGTTAAGCCTTCTTGATTAGCTGGGACTCATGCCACTCATCTACTTTAAAACTCATACTTTAAAAGAAAGTAAAACAATAAGCATAGATACAACTTTACAAAATGCAGCAGTTCACATTTTAGAGTAAAACATTTTTTTTTTTGCTTAGATGCCCTGATGAGAAGTGAACAAATGGTAGATTTGGTTCTTTTCAAACCGAGCTGACATTTCCAAAATAAATTATTCAGACTCTAGGGTTCTTCTCTCTATAGTGAGGTTTGCTTCTTTTATTCATTGGCTTCAGTCTTGGTGTCCAGATGGGACTAAAACCAGCTAAACTCTGCTTCTGATTGGTTTAACGTTGCTGCAGCAGCTGGAGGGGCTCTCTGGGGAACTTGCTGGGGGTGATTTCTGCCCTGCAAATGAAGAGGCTCAGTTATCCTCAAACCTGAATCTCTAAATTTTAATTTCCCATATGTAAATACCAGCAGCAAGTTGGCGTAGAATTTTCACCACTGCTATTTGTTAGATAAAGCCTCACCACAATCATCTCTAGCTGAGCCAGTTTTGTGCTGATTACTAAACTGGACTCTGACATAGAATGCCTTTTAAGGAAATCATAGATGGCCCATTTGCCATAAATAATGCAATAGCCATATATAATATGCCATACATATAATCAAATAGCCATATATAATGCACTTGCTTCATAATATGCTGGTCTGATTTCATTGAAATTAAAAGGGAAATATTCTAGATTCCCTTGGAAGATGTAGAAATACCAAAAATGGCTAAAAGTTGTTTATTCTGGAATTAACCTTTATATCATCAGGGAACCTAGGTCTGGTCACTCTTGGATGGTTGTTCTTAGTCTTTGGAGCCCAGATGATAAAGAATAGCTCCATTAGGTGAAGTTCCATGTGAACATGGTGCATCTGTGAGAACTCACACATCCATGATTTGTTAATTTTGGACTTTGGATGTCCTCCATAACTCAGCTGATTCATATCCAAACATGGATGTTAGGTGAGTAATTGCCGATGACTCTTGAATATGTCCAACTCTTTGCCACCTCTCACTTTTGGCAGCTTTTAATTTATTATTCATTGTTCAATTCAAAGGCCTAGACACCTAACTTAGAACTTCACAGATGATGATGTAGAAGTAGCCTATTCTTTTTATTATTGGGTTGCAGGTCAAGGGTATGTTTACTAACACCACACACAGAAAAATTTTCAGATTCATTAAATAGTTGATCTGGATTTTCTCAACACATAGGATTATTATGATGGTACAATCATTAACATCTCACTTACAGATTTGTTTTCTTTGTTGTATTGCTGACTCAGCATTTCTTTTTGAGCAAAGTCAAGTAATGAGTTGATCATAATCAAGTATTACCAGGCATAGACCATATATAAGTCTGACCTTTACAGAAATGCTGATTATTTGGTTTCTCACCAAATGATGTCTTTGTTTTAGGCAGCTTTTGCATCACCCTGACTCAAATGCCAGCCAAGAACAATTTAGAGGGGGAAAAATTTATTTGGGGCTCATGTTTCAGAGGTCTCAGTCCATAGACAGCAACTCTGCGGCTCTGGACCAAGGTGAGGCAACATGTCTTGGGGAAAGACCCAGTGGAGTAAAGCAGCACAGCTCATGGAAAGGTCAGGAAACAGAGTGCAAGAAGGAAGGGGCACAGAGAAAATGCACCTTTCCAGGGAAGCCCCCCAGGGACCCACCTCCTTCAGCCCTATCCCACCTGCCTACAGATACCACCAGTCAACCCGTTCAAACTAGGATGGACCAATTAGGAGACAGTTCTCACAACGTAATCGTTTTTTCCTCTGAGTATTCCTGTATTTACAGGAACTTTTGGGTGATACTTCATATCCAAACCATAACACTCTTCTTGTGTGAATCTTCTTTCCTTTAGGAATTTTATAAGCAGCTTTCATATTTACTTTCATTGCTAATTCCTGTTTTTTATTTGCAGTGATATTTTTAATCTCAATGGTGTTTATCCTTCATATTAACCTGTGTTGGAATGACTGCTGCCTTGGGTACTGGGTCCCCCTAACATTTATAGGCGAAGTGCAGCATTAACTGTTTTCTCCCTCCCCATGAGTCTGAGGCCGGTCAGACTCAGTGCACAGAGAAGACAGAATGCCATCTTCACTGTGTAAATGGGCAGGATTCGCCAGTAATATTGAGATTTGGGGAAGGTTGTTCCCATGAGGCCTAGCTTTCCTCATGACCTCTTGTTCGCTCTTGGGTTTACCTATCAACTGCCTGGGAGAATAATTGCTGAGGTCTGAGTAAATTAATAAACTGAATTCTAGTAAACTCTTTGAAGTTGAAAAGTATTTTATAGCTGCTAATTATAATTTATTAAAATATGTCTACTGTTTTATTATGTGAAGTCCTATGTATAGAATTGCTGTTGACAAGTTAAATATGCTGAAACATCTTTGCTTTGATGCCAAACACATTAGATAATTTAAATGGAAATGCTGATTTAAAGATTCTTCTTTTGGGACTGTTGGCTTAAAATGAAATTAAGTCTGTTATGGTTTGCACATGAGGTATCCCCCAAATGTTCGTGTGTGAAACAATGCAGAGATGTTCAGAGGTGGAACAACTGGATTACGAGTGCTATAACGTAATCAGTGGATTAAGCCACTTGATGGATTAATAATTTGGATTGATGGATGGTAACTCTGGGATGTTAGGGTGTGGCTGTAGGAAGCAGGTCACTGGGGGGTGTGCCCTTGGGGATTCTATTATCCCTGGTTCCTGGGGCTCAAGCTCTCAGTGCTTCCTGGCTGTCATGGACTGAGCAGCTGTCCTCTGCCATGCCCTTCTGCCATGACATTCTGCTTCACTGGAGCCCAGGGCCAAGACTCATCAACCATAGACAACCTCTGAGACTGTGAACCAAAAGAAACTTTTCCTCCTCTTAGTTGTTCTTTTCAGGTCTTTTGGTCACAACGATGAAAAATTGGCTAACGTACCAAACCAACCAACCAACTAAGCCACACCATCCAAATAATGATGATGTCTTGTACCCATGGCCAATACATCTTAGTATGTTAACATAAGGCCAGGTCATATGCTTTGAGCTTTTTGCTGTTGCATATCCTTTCAGGTTTATTTTTATTTATTTATGTGTATTTTTGAGATAGGGTCTTGCTGTGTTGCTTTGAAGTTGGCTTTGAAGTCCTGGGCTTAAGCAATCTTCCTGCCTTAGCCTCCACATAGCTGGAACTACAGGCACAGACCATAATGTGTCAATTGCTATTTGCTTAAATTTATGACTTCTGAAGTTCCTGATTTGCATAAGAAAAGTCCCAATTTTGCCAACTATTACAGCCTGTAAAATACTGGGCAGTTATTTGACCTTTTTAGACCTCAGTTTACTTATCTGTAAAAAAAGATGCTGGCAGGACTACATATGATAGATAGCACGCTTATCAAACAATGACCCATTCAAAATAAGTGCATACTAAGTACTAAAACTCACAGCCATAAAACACTGAGATACTCATTTATCCAAGGATCTCATTTATCCAAGCCCAGGTTTGGCTGCATCTGGACTGATGGGTTGCTCTCTGCACCTAATTAGCTGGTGTCCTTGGGTACTGGGACTCTCTCTAACTTCCCCACCTCAAATTGTAATTTTCAATAAAACAAATAAAAAATCTCAACCAAAGAGCAAAATACTCTTTTCTGGATATTATTTTGTGGATGTGCTTTCTAAGATAAATGTAAACCAAGAAACGGTGGCCAAGTTTCTCTTCTGGTAAAGCTCGATTTGAGGTTAAGGTCAAATGACTTACCCATGGTTATGTAATTAATTAATAGATCAGTTGGAATTCAAATTCAGAGCCTTTCGTCCAAAATTAACTATTTCAGAGAATCTTTCCTTAGCTATTCTGCTTTAAAGAATTTATGTGGTAGACTGAGGGCCAGCTTGAAGTCTCCCTTTGAAGGCTATCTTTTGATTTATATTCTTTTACTTAGACCAAAAATGTCCTTCCTCCCTGCCTCCCACCCTCTCTCTCTTTCTTACTTCTTTCCTTCTCTCCTTCTTTCCTATCTCCCTTCCTCCTTCTCTCCCCTCTCTCTGTCTGCATGTCCATAGAGGAGTTTCTGCGGGGTTCAGATTACGAGGCCTCACTCTAGTCCTATCTTGCTGTGTGACCCCGACCTCCCCACATAACTTGTCTGATCCTCAGTTTCTCTGCTCTTTTGGTAGTATGATATATGTAAGAAGTCATGACTGGGTTTTAATTGTGGTATTATACTGGCTGAATGTATAGGATTTTCTAAGTTTAAGTCCTCAAGAGCTCACCATTTGTGACAAACAGAATACAAACTATGACCACATGGCAACACAAGGGTAGCAATGGCCTCGGCCCTCACACTGAGGCAGTTCTTCTGAGAACCCAGATGAACCCTAAGGAAGATTCCTTTTAGTTTTAAACACTAAATAGGCCAAAGGAACTTTAAAGACAATGCTGGTTTTGCCTATATTTTTTTTCCCTAAGCAAAAAATAGAGCCCCTGTCCATCTCACCTTATAGACCTGAGGATAAAGAGTGAAGGAAGGAAGGCCAGGAGACACCTGGACACCTGGCAGCCAGGCCCACCTGTCCTGAGAGAGCAGGATGGGAGGGAGGGTGTGAGGGTGCAGAATGAGGACCTATCAATGCTGCTGTACCTGGGCGTTCAGAGAAACTGTGTGAAGGAAGAAACTCGTCCACAGCCTCCTCCTGGGTACAAACATGACCCCGGCCCAAGGCGCAGTGCAGTCTGTTCTACCTGGGCCTGGTGCACACAGGGGATGCTGGGCCCTGGCAGTGGCATTTAGCAAAGCTGAGGTGCTGTACCTGCTCTTTGAAAATAAATCCTCTCTGGCTGTTTTCCTAATTAGGGAATTAGGGAATTGCAGCCAGGCTTTTTAGTGTAAACAACTTAAGCTGGGTAATGCCTTGCTTGAAGAGCTGAGGGCTTGGTTTGGGACTAATGGTAGCAGGAGGATCAACCAATTATGGGATTCAATGCTGGATTTCTCTGTGCATCGAATCCAGCACGTCCAGTGGCTCAAAGCATAAACTTTGAATTTGGATCCCAACTCTTCCACCGAGCGAGTAACACAGCCATGAGTGAGTCATGTGACCTCATGCCTCAGACTTTTTAATCTTTCAAATGAGAACAACTATGAATGTTTTTCTGTGAGGGAAAGAATTTACCCTTGCCTTAAGACAGGCTTGGCCTTTGTCTTTGGCTACTGGAGGTTATCTCTAGGCCTTTGGAGTGTCCTGCCTGAAGGGTGCATTTCTTCCTGGGGGCTTTGGACCATGCCAAAAAGTCTAACAATGTGACTTATGGTGGGGACTTTGAGCATTAGTTGAATCTTTGAAGAAACTGGAAACAGGTCAGTCACGTGGATAGTTGGAGATGGAGCCAAGTAATGACAAGGGACATCAGGGCTCATGTGAGCATCTCTGTTTGGTGATACTGTGGCAAGCCTCAACATGACTCAACCTATTTTCTAGATGAAGAGACTAATGTTCATGATAGTTTAAACATGCCAGGATTCATAGTTAGAATGGGGTTGATCTGGGATAAGAAGGCAGATCTTTGGATTCCCAGGTCCTTTAAAAATAAAACTAAACTAAAATATGTTGCAGGAGAAGGAGAAATGCCAAGAGAGGAAGACTAATAAAGGAATATAAAAATGCAGTGATGTATAATGAAGGGCTGGAACTCCGCACAGCAATAGTCTCTAAATCAGAAAAACCCAGGAGTTTCCCGGGTTCTCTTGGGGATCATCACTTGTCAGAGAATTTAAGATTTATATACTAGGACAGGCCACTTCAAATCTATTCCGAGTTTAACTCCACTCAATGCTTTGGTACTATAAATATTTTTCTTGTCTCTTTAAAGGAAATTGGCATTTTTCTGGGAGCCTGTTCCGTTCCATGTATTGAAATATTATAGAATTATGCCCCTACACTTGTTAAGTTCTTTGCTGGTTTAAAGCAATGGTGCTTCCAGATAATTCAGTAACTTTAGGAGGAGGTGGAGAGCAATGTCTCCAGTTTACAAATGAGGAGACGAGACGGGGTTCAAAGAATTTTTGGCCCATCCAAGGTCACTGGCATGCTGAGAAGAAAGGATTAGATCTTCTAACTTCTGGTCCAGGATTTCTTCGTGATTCATCAATTCTGAGCCAGACATGTGTAGGCTACAAGAGAAATGAGTCAGAGAAATGCTTCTTTCCACTAAAGTACCTTCGTGTGGTGATTCCATTGTCAACGTCAAGTGATGTAATTCGAAGGAGTACGATTTCTACACCAGATTGAAAGATCCCCTCCTACCTCCCCACTTTTGGATTCAGCTTCTGGAAAGTGTAATCTCCAAGAGTTTCCATAAGAACATCTATCTGATAGGGCTGAAAATGAAATGAGGTTGATAACGAACATAAGACACTGTCCAACTGTTAATATTCTTCTATTTTAATGCCATGAACAGGAACAGAGTATTGATCAACTTGTCTTGATTGTTACAACTTGATGTTCAGGGTGAGAGTTGTGAGGCTGTTCACCATATTTAAATGATTTTTTTTCCTAGATGGTTTCCACAAGTTCTTGGTTTGCAAACATTTGCTTTTAGATAATATTTTTATGGTTTAAACATTCATGTTTAGCTTAAAAGATCCCTGGAAAATCCTTGTCTATGGGTGGTCTAACGCTGACTGTTTTAGATGAAATTGTTTATTTTGCAGATAATTCAGTAACAATCCTGTTTTGACTTCCCTGCCCTGGACAGTATCATGTTTTACAAACATATGAGTGAAACATGCTGATGTTCAAAAACAAAGGCGCTTTCATTCAGAACAAACAACCTCCCAAATAAGGAGGATCAGCTGCAGGCTTGTCTGTACTCTGTCTGACTAACGTCTATATCATACTTGGTTGCAGAAATTGTTTGAATCATCGGCATAAAAATATACAAAGCTTACTTCTCAGAGTGCCACAATTTAGATTTTCTGTTTGCAAAAGCACTTCAAAACCACAGCGACCTCAGTTGATTTGCACTCAGGAGTTTGAAAGCATTCAACTTGACATTGGGCATTAAAGACACAGAAGTCTGAGAAAGGGTGGATTTGTCCTCTCATTTCTTTGTGATGTTGCTGAATCCCTTGTCCTCTTTCCCTAGAATATTTAAAAGGAGAACCTTAGCTTCTTGTTGTTCTTTGTCTTAGAATATTGGTGACAAATACAATTCACCTGGGGAGTTCCTGAGGTGCACGTTGAGCAATGAAATTAGAGATTCTGGTAGGGGGGCATAGGCATCTGTATTGTTTTGGAGCTCTCCAAATGCTTCTGAGCAAGATTCCACATCCATTTTACCATAAAAATAATAAATCCTTTTGACCCAAATAATAGTTTTTGCACCCAGCTGAATTTTAGTGTCCTCTGGGGGACATTAGAGATACTGTCAAGGCACAGGGCACCACCATAAGGTGCTTTGATTTCATTGATCTGGGATTTTCATCTATGAGACGGTAATTTACCTGAAATTCATATCTATTGCTAATACTACCGCTTTGATCTCTCAGAGAAAAATCACCCCTCTCCTTTAAGTGCTTCTACAAATTTCTGGATGGAGCTTGGTTATACAATTTTCATTTTCCACTGGATATTATTAAATACTTTTACTTTCCACTTCATGTAAATATTCACATGATTAAGACAAAGCAAAAGAATAAGTACTTCCAAAATGTCAAACTGTGCATGTAAGAGAACCAAACATTTTTTTTTTAAATAAAGCCAGAGGTTTAAAACAAAAACACCAATAACAGCAAAACCCAACAGCTGTTAATTTGTTTTTGAATATTTGCCATGTCCAGAACTATGCTAAATATTTCTTGGGCATTTTTCTCATTTAAACCTCACAACAATCTTGTGAGGCAAAGGTGACTGATATCCTCAGTTTTTGGAAGTGAAAATTGTAGCTATCCCAAAATTTGTTTATTTCCAAGGTCACATATCTATCAAGTGGCCCAGTGACAATTATCAGATTTTATTCCTTTATGTTGAGCCTGAAATGTTAGCCTCTCACAGTTTCATGGGTGCTGGCACAGACATGAGCCTCTTGGACATAAAGGTATTATGACATTATGTGGCCACTTCTTTGGAAATTGTCCTTTGCAAAGTTGCTTCCTTTCCTTTTGTCTGACACTGTAAAACAATGTATGGCTAAGAGAAATCATTCCTAAATGATTAAGATGTTAAATGCTAAGTGATCCTTTAGATTTACAGAACCCAGCATATCTGGTGACCTTCAGATAATATCACAATGTATAATACTCCTCCTTATTCTTTATTCCTGTGCATGAACTGATATGAAGCATGTACATTGCTTTGGAGTTTAACTTGCAAAAAAGTAATATGTTTGTCTAAAGAATTACAGGAATTAGTCCATGAAGGTCAAAGTCAATTACAATGTTATGGAAAAAAAAAAAGTAAAAAGACACAGGCCCTGTGTGATCTGCCCAGCACAAGGTTTTCCTACCCACTGTGTCCAAACCTCCTCCCACTTCCTGTATAAGCCCTTTCAAGTACCTGAATTCCGGAAGATTCTGTTGGTGAATTCTGGAAGATGGTTGTTGCCAACTCCTCCATCTTCTCAGAGTGCCAGCTCTTGAATAAACTGATTTTCTTTGCATCAACTCTCCTCTACCAAGGTAATTTTGGTGAGCAGATGGACTTGGACCTAATAATAGAGTCTAGGGGCACTGCAGGGAGGTTGAGTTTTGTGTTCCTATCGGTTGCCTTTGAGTTCCAGAAGGATAATGTGATGGAAGACCCAGGTGGGTCCAGGAATTAGAGTGAGTTTGCATCGCATCTGAGGAACCACAAGCTTAGCAAATTCTTAAGCTCTTGTTTGAATATATTCCATCCCAAATTCAGGTATCACCAAGGTGATGGTATTAAGAGGCGTGACCTTTAAAATGTAATTCAGCAATGGGTCTTTTCTTTTGTACATAGAATCAGGTGTTTACTAAGGGGCTTGATGGAGGGAACACAGCCCCTTTTGCCCTTCTGCCTTCTACTATGTGAAGTACTTTCCAGGTACCAGATTTCTGCCTCAATTGGACATCCCAGTTTTCATAATTGTGAGAAATAAATTTCTATACCTCATGAATAATATGGTTCATGGTATTCTGTTATAGTAACACAAATGCACAAAGTCACACCTCAAACTTAGGAAATCTCAATCTTTTTGATGAGTTAGTTATGTGCAAACTTGTCCACCATTTGTCCTGGATGGAATCATTATCTTTATTATCTTTATTGGCTAGTAAATTAAAATGGTGTCTGCTCTAGAAACACTTTATGTGTAACTATTGTGCACAGTTGTACACTATACTAACATCTCTGGAAAGATATTCCAGAATAAATGTTGTAAATGCTTCTGCTGGCAAGATATGCAGAAATGCAAGAGGTGGATAGAAGATTCTCTTCCAATGCTAAGTCATATTTTGAGCCCAGATGATTTGACCATAGGTTGAGCTTTTAACAATGCCACTGCCTATCCCTGATAAACTAATTAAGTAATCATACAAGAAGAAATTGAAGGAGAAAGTTTAGAGGGGTGAAGTGGGACACTGGAATAAATTTAAAGTTGAGAGAAGAATTACGTTTTCATCTCCCATTCTGTTTCATGTAGTAATTACTTAGGAGATGAATCACAATTATCAGGAGCTAATCTCCATTGTACTACTCTTTAGTTTGAGTTCCTGTGAATAACAGAGATTCTTCATTTTCTTGAGGACCACTGCAACCTTCAGAATTCAATTAGAGAGTAGAGAGTTAAAGGTGTAGCTCAGTGAGAGGGTGCTTTCCTAGAATGTGCAAGATCCTGGGCTCAATCCTAAACCCCCACACACATATACACAAAAACTGTAGAGGTTGAATGTTTTTTCCTGGTAGAACATTATACTGGGAAGCGAGGCATTGGATTTTCTTCTGGGGAAAAAATGACTTCTTCATAACACTAGAATCGTAACTCAGACCATACTCTTAATACAGTATTGAGCCATTAGGACCAGGTTGTGGGGCCCATAATTTTATATTGTTTCTTTGTGAAATATCCTTTTAGGTAACCAGCCTTTCAGTAAGCTTTTGAAATGTAACTCACTATAAATGAGGGCTCTAATATCAGTTGAATGTACCTGTGTTTTGGAAGAGGCAAAATCTGAAGCCTAATTTTTGATTGTTTCTCTAATGTAACATAATTAGGTATCGCCTAATAAATTCTTCAGTGGAAAAATTTTTAAAAATCACTCAGAGAAAATATTTGAGATCCAACAAGGCTGCATGCATTCTAACACTGGCTGGATGAATTACCCAACTCTACAATGGAAGAGTAGGATACTAGACTATCAACTAAAGTGGTGCACACATCCACAAGACATGAATGATGCTGTATTAAGATGTGTCTGTTCTTTAATTTATAGATGGATACAGAAATTCAGTGAGTGCTCTGCTGGCTCCCTCCCCATATAAGAACAGCCAATAATTATCTTAATATCCCCTGAAATGATCTACAAGTAACTGAAGCTGATGATAACTTGGGTGGTGCCAAATGACTTGGCAGGAAGTCAGACTCGTCTCTGAACATGGCCGTTTGTGCTGACCTGCTCTGGAACTCAATAGAAGGGGATTTGAGTGACACAGCATCCCATTAGCCATCTACTGCAAGACTGGGAAGCGTTGCTCTTTCCAAGCTTTCAACGTTATAAAAAAAATATGGCTCTGAATTATTAAACACAGCTACTGGTGTTGAAAAGAGTTCTCTCTCTCTCTCTCTCTCTCTTTTTAGCTATTCGCGAGTTTAGTGCAAGATCACTGAGTCTGGACAGCTTGTCTGTGTTGATGAGTCTGTATACTGGATACATCCAGGGAGATCTCTGGTGCTTCACCATCCGGAGGCAATAGACTGGCCAATGCATGACAGAGAGTTGAAAGCAGGGACACGGTTTTGTCCAGTATTATTCCCTATGGATGGGCAGCCTGGAGAAACCTCTTCCTTCATTCTAAATATCACTTCCCTGCCCCTCCCCTCCAACCACATTTATTACCATCAACTCTTTACATTTGTAGCTTCTATTTAGGAAAAAATATAATCCACTCATTGTCTTGAAATTACCCCTATCACATTCTTGGCAATATTTTACTTCCCTAAATATGCCAATTGAACAATCTTTGTCAAGGAGCAAATTGACGTGGTTGTGGAGGTCAGAGACAGTGTGGCATCTCCTCCATCCTGCCTCTTACCTGTGATCATGGTGACATTTTCTGACCTTTCCATTTTGATCTCTCACATGGATCCACCTTCTCTGCCTTGTTACAGTTGTCTTTTCATTGCCATAAGTTGAATTTTTTCAAAAATACTATTTTCTTTTTACTGCTTAAAGAGATAGTGACAGTATTTAAGGTAAGTCTTGAGGAGGAGCTTATTTTTAAACCTATTCATTAATTTCATTTAATGATTAAACAAACAACTAATGCGAATCCACTATGGGTCAAGTAGAAGATTACATTCTGCAGACAAAGGGATAAACACAGGAGTCTGTAACCTTTCTTGTCAAAAGAAATGTCAGTTCTCCTTGCTAAGTACATTCCTTGGAAGTTTAGCTAACTGGTTTTATAGTATGAGTTTCCAAAAACTGAGGATTCAACTAGGTGGCACATGTTAAATTCAGTATGTTCACTCATTTCTGGTCCTTTTTGAAATGACATAGGAGGAATTTTAAAATAAAAATCTAAGAGAGAGAGGAGAGAGAGAGAGAGAGAGAGAGAGAGAGAGAGAGAGAGAGAGAGAGAGAGAGAAGAAGAAGAAGAAGAAGAAGAAGAAGAAGAAGAAGAAGAAGAAGAAGAAGAAGAAAAAGAAGAAGAAGAAGGAGGAGGAGGAGGAGGAGGAGGAGGAGGAAGAAGAAGAGGAAGATAAGGAGAAGAAAGAAGAGAAATAAAGTAGATGACTCTATTAGAATAAAAACATAAACCATTTTTTTAAATGCCAGAAAGATGATAAGTGCTAACGTAAAGTATAGAAATCTGACAGCTTGCTGGTGGGGAGTGGAGATGAACCAAGAACCAAGTCAGTTTGTCCTGTGGATGCCTGAAGATGCTGAGTTGAGATCATTGAGTACCTCAAGATGCAAGGTTTAGGGATGGACTGAAAGCTGGAGAGTCAGTTGAGAATCTTGAAAATATCAGATTACCAGATCCCCCTCAGCCCCACATGGTTGCTTTCAATAAATCATCAAGAAGCCTAGAATGAAATTTTCCCTCTGAAGATGTTGATTGAGATAAGTTCTGAGTGCAGTACTAGGAAGGGCCATCCTGAAGCCATGGGAATCTCACTGAATGGTGGTCTTCATACCCAATCCCTCCCCTACTTGGTCCCTGGAATGTTCTCAGCTAGATGATTTGCCCAGGACAAAGGTTGTGGAAAAAAATTTTTTTTGAAACTCACTAGCTCAACAGAAAAGTGCTACACATTGACTTTGTGGTCCCCAGTGAGATACCTATGTTTTAATTTGATCATGGTATGATAAAACTCTCTGGTTATCAAGATCAATCATGTGCCTAGAGCTTCCAGTTATCATTTTCATATTGTGTTCTTAAATGTGAAGGGATAGCAAACACATTACTTTTCAAGGAAACCTCTATAAGAGAAGGAAGGAGAGAGAAATGAGAGAGTGAGTGAGAAGAAAGAGAAAGAATAAAGTCAGATGAATCAGAGGCAATTAGGGCAGGAGGCAAAAACCACACAGACACATAGAAGCCCACATTCACAGGTATTTCCCCCCACCACCCTAATTAAAATCTTCAGAGAGATTCCACACATGATATAAAAGCAAAGGACCATAGAGAGAAATCAGATAACAAGAAATAGCTTAGCAATTTAAAAAAAGATAACATTAATTAAAGCAGGAGAGTGGAAAGAGAAATTATAAAATATCTTCCCCAAA
Source organism: Spermophilus citellus (assembly GCF_964194105.1). Classification (NCBI taxonomy): domain Eukaryota; kingdom Metazoa; phylum Chordata; class Mammalia; order Rodentia; family Sciuridae; genus Spermophilus; species Spermophilus citellus. Next base: position 40,966,415 of record NC_138188.1, read on the forward strand.
GTACTATGAAATTATCAAGTTAAAAATGATAGACTCAAAGGTCCAACATCACTAATATAAGTTCCCAGAGGAGGGAGCTGAGAAAGAAGATGGGAGGAGGAGATAAAATTATAAGGACATTTCAGAGTCTCTAGTTTGTAAAAGACACCAAGTTTCCAGCAAGAAACAGTGTGCTCAACGAAGTACATTGCTTGAATATTTCAGAATATTAAGTCAAAAGTAAAGAACCCTTAAAACAAATATTCTAAAAATTATATATATTATAACTATTCTAAACTTACATATATATGAATTAAAAAATAATTCTGGCACTGTCATAATACTAGTATCTAGAGTAGGGAGTGGTGCCAATTATAATCCTGAAGGAGCAAAATCCCTAATATCTAAATTTTGAAAATCACAATCCTGAAAGTCTTGAGATTAAAAATCCCACATGTTGTATCTTGACTGTTGAAATTGCCCAAACTGAAATTCCAATGAATTAGAGAGAGAAGAGCCACAAGGCAGGGGTGGAGAGCCCCATTCTGGAGAAGGGGTTGGTCATATAGCATGGTAGCAGAGAAAAGAGATGTGTCCCATGTCTGCATGGGCATTCCTACCTGCTGATGAATTCCAGGAGGTTTTGGAATTAAAGCCATATTTTCTTGAAGAAGCCAGTGAAGTGATTGATTGGTTAAAAAGTAATGGACAAGACACTTACCCAAAAGTGATACTATATTGTTTCCACCAAATCTGTAGTCTGCATATGAATACCTGAGGAGTGAATTCCCAAGTATCCAAAACAACATAGCAGCAGGATACAGAAATAGCAAAATTTAGCAGGGAGCTCACGTTGGTATATAGCAAATCATAGAAGAATTTCCAAAAGAGCAGTGCTGTGTAGAAGAGTGAACTTCTACAGATTCCTCCAGGAGAGTCATGTCCAGAAAAACACACAGACAGATAACCAAAAACAGACAGACAAACAACAACAACAACAACAACATCTATTCATTTTGATGAAAAACCTCAAAATGTAGTTAATGATTAGGAAAGTTGTCAAGTTCTTATGGACTGCTTCTATATGCTTACCCATAACCTCTTCCTTTATATACATTTTCAAGTCAATTTGTGGTTTTCTTCTTCAGTCCTGCCCCCTCCAGCATTTTAAATTATCAGCATTAGTTTTCATTTCATCTTCACATCATTTCTAATAATGGAATTGTAAATTGTGGAAAGACTTTTGAAGAGTTATTTAATTTTATGTATGTATTTTTTGCAAATGTGACCCCATGACAGTGCTTAATGTTGACCTTGTGTGTAAATACCGTGAGTGTGTGTGTGTGTATGTATAACCTTCCTCAATAAATGAATCCTTCATACAACTCTATTTGTGAAAGATAAAATTTCTCCAGGTCTTGGCTCTTTGGGCAACTATATGTGAAGGAATGATTGGGGGCAGTTTTTGATCTGTCTTTTCAAAAGACTTAAGTTGTCCATCACTGAAAGACTATAGTTATAAAGCTGAGTGCAAACGATTATCAACCATGGCAATATGCATTTCACTTTTCATCTTGTTCTTCATGGGTTAAGGTTTGTCTGTTAACTGTTATATATAGGTAACCATTGCTAGTATACCTGAGTGTTTATGTTTGCAAAAATTCATACTACTATAGCCTATTTTATGTGTAAAGTGTCCTGTGAAGTGTTCTGCCATGTTTTTATGTTTTCAAATAAACTCTGTATTAGTTGGCTTTTTGTTGCTGTGAACAAAATACCTGACAAGAACAAGTTAGAGGAGGAAAGATTTATTTTGGCTCATGGTTTCAGAGGATTTAGCTGCTCCAAGGCAGAAACATCATGGCAGAAGGGTGTGGCATGGGGAACTGCTCAGCTTGCTGCAGCCTGGGAGCAGAGATGGGGAAGGAGGAGAAGATAAACTTTTGCAAGGCACACCACCAATGACCTACCTACTCCAGTGAGGTCCCACCTCCCACTGGTCCATTTAGCTAACCATAACATAGACATTGAATACTACAAATAAAATTAATGATTATTAATATTTTATTAATAATAAAATAAAATGGATGAATCCACTGATGAGGTCAGAACCCTAATCATCCAATCATTGCCTAAAAGTCCATCTCTGAACCTTGTTGAAGTGGGGACCACATTTTTGTCATGAGACTTTGGGGAACATCCCAGATTCAAAACACAGCAAATTTCCTTTAAAAATTTTAAATACATATCTTTTAATTAATTTTTAAATTACTCTTTTCAAAATTATATTTTTGGACTTTTGAGCTCTGGGGATTTTAGAACTGAGGGATGTTAGACTTTAGAGATTTTGATCTTTTGAGATTTCAACATTCAGGATTACAACATTTGGGACTATAGCCCAAACCCTTGGCAAGTGACGGCTTGTTTGTGCCAATCAAGTTTTAGTAGCTATGTTTGTTTTCAAATTTTCAATGGCTGCTTTTGTGCTTCAACAGCAGAATTTAGTAGCTGCAACAGAGATCAAGTGGCCCACAAAAACTAAAACTTGATATCTTGTTCTTCATAGAAAAACTTTGCCAAACCCTGATCTAGAAGATAATTGAGTAAAACCTTCAAATATACGAGAAAATACAGTTTTTAATTGATAATTCACTAATAGCTACACTAAAAATCAATTATGAATGTAAAACCATGACATTTGATGACATGCCCAATTTTGAACAGTTTACCTTTCAAATACCTTTTATTCAGAAAGCTACTAAAAATGAAGTGAATTTATAAGACTATTTGATTAAAGCAAAGTTCAGGATGAAATCTGTAGAGCAAACAATATAATTTGAAGCAGGTAGATGAAGTGTTCAGAAGAGCTATTCCTATGAATAAATTGAATTTTTAGAATACCTTATGAATACATTTAGAAGAGAGTTGGACACTTGGGATGACTTTGTGTTAAGTACACATACATTTTAAAGCAAATATAAAATGTAAGGAGATTATACCTGCCAGGAAGCTGAAAGTTTTACAAGAAAGAAAATATAATGAAGGACAGCACACCTAGTGGTTTGATTACAAACAATATTTATCTGGCTATGATGACATAAACACTGAATACTAACTGAAACAAAAAACATGCTATAACTATATTTGGAAGATCAGGATGGGGGAATGGGAATGTGTAGGCATGTGCATGGGGAATGATTCATGAGGAGTGAATTTCCTGCCATTCAAGAATGAAATAACTAATAGATAATTAAGTCATTTTAAAATAAGGTTGTAAGTACCCTAAGAAAATCTAAAAGTGATGAATGTGGTTACTTCTCTTTTCTTTCTTTCTTTCTTTCTTTCTTTCTTTCTTTCTTTCTTTCTTTCTAAGAGAGAGTGAGAGAGACAGAGAGAGAGAATTTTTTTAATATTTATATTTTAGTTTTCAGTGGACACAACATCTTTGTATGTGGTGCTGAGGATCGAACCCGGGCCACACACATGCCAGACGAGCGTGCTACCGCTTGAGCCACATCCCCAGCCACTCTTTCTTTCTTTCTTTCTTTCTTTCTTTCTTTCTTTCTTTCTTTCTTTCTTTCTTTCTTTCTTTCTTTCTTTCTTTCTTTCTTTCTTTCTTTCTTTCTTTTTGGCATTGGGGATTGAAGATTTACCATTGAGCAACATTTTCAGCCCCCTCCCCCCTTTTATTTTATTAGAGACAGAGTTTCACTGAATTGCTGAGTTTATTACTAAATTGCTGAGGCTGGGTTTGAAATTGTGATCCTCCTGCCTATGCCACCCTTGCTGCTGGAATTACGAATGTAGTTATTTCTAATGAGTGAGAATCAATTGATAGCAGGAGAACTGAGAATAGAAAAAAATAGAAGACAAATTTTTCATTACAAATTTAGCCTAGTGTGTGTGTGTGTGTGTGTGTGTGTTTCTCTCTCTCTCTCTATATATATATATATATATATTTAAGACTGAAAAGGCTCTATTTATTACATAAAAATTAAAATTTAATAGGAAAGATATGCAGATTAGCCATTTAATCATTTGAGCCAAATTGGAATTTGTTGTCAGCTTTTCTGTACAAATATCATATATTCATGGATCTGATATTTTTTTCAGGAGAAAATGTAACCATTTGCAGATTAGACATTTTCCCAATTTTGGTTGCACATGGCTATTTGAGAATGAAGGAACAGATCTGCCTCACTGAGAAGTTGATGATGGTTCACCTTCTTAGAAAGAGGTCAGCTATTCAAGAGAAAAGTGGTGAAAATGGAATTCCTTCCTAGCAGTTGCAGCAATCTATAATAAATACAGTCATTGTAAAGATTTTTCAAATGTAAAACTATTTACATTTTAATGCAGATGGTTTAATGCCAGAAGAAAATTAATAATACATAATTATAAGGAGATGGGGATAAATATAAAAATGATAAATAAAAAAATCTACTTGTTAGATTGGAAGATTAACCTGACCAACAATTTGGGAATTTTTGCTATGTTCCTAGAAAGAGGACTGAACAGTAGCTCTAATAACCGATTCATCTTTTATGCAGTATTAATAGTACATGTCCACTGTGATCCTGATTTATAAAGCAATGCATATTTCATAGTTTCAATCCTATACCTTCCCAATGAAACTCTTGCCTCAAATGCACTGTCAGAATGAGAATTCCCAAATTCATCAATATTCTCACTAAAATTCATAGAAGCATGGTAGTGTTCTTAGAAAAATTAGAAGTATAATTTAGTTGGATGTCAAAGATGATATAAATTTATGCATAAATTCCCAACAATATTAAAAATCTATTAACATTATGCAATTTCCAAGACCTTTGATTCCCAAATGTAGAGAAAACAATTAAAGTGATTAAAAAATAAAACATATGCAAAATAATGGCCAAATATAATTAAGAATCAAGATCATACTGTAGAAAAGGCAGCTATTTTGAAATGTGGTTGTTAGGGCTTCTCAGATTTTGAATTCCATTCTCCTAATTTTGTCTAATTTAAGTTTCTTTTTGTAAAGAAGATGTGGTTCAGCTGACAATTGCTACTCTTGAGTTTCTTAGTAAACTAAGAGGAGATGCTCTGGTTAAAATCATGGTCTTTATTTCTGGTTTGAGCTTCTCCAACAAATTTCCATGCAAGCTTGATAGGAAGATAGAGGACTTCGGGGCTACTGCTGCATCTTTCACACTCTTTTGTTTTAAAGCTTATTAAAATTATTTGAATTAATTTCATTAGAACAAGTTACTCAAGGAAATTTTTGGAATGATATAAAAAAGTGGATTTGGATCACGAAGAGGGAAAGAGTGGAGCAAATGTAACTACAACCCTCCCATTCCTGTGGTTGTCTGAGAGCCCTTTTCCCAGAAGTAAGCAGACTAATGTTGCACGTTCTATAAGCAAATGGCAGCACAGTGCTCCACTTTTCCTGGAAAGGATGATGGCATGAGGCAGAAGTAGATATAAAAATTAATGAGCAATGACTAATGATTTGGATGCATGTTTGGAAAATTGGAAGAAGTACAATTGGAGAAATATTGAAAGAAAAATGTAGGTAAATGCCATGCCTCAGAGTAAGTCCCCAAATGCTCACCTTGATATCCATTGAGAAGTTCTTGATTTTTTAGCAGGTAGCATGTTTGCTCTTTTAGTCAGCCGTTAACCTTAACTGTTATGGTTTGGATGTGAGGTGTCCCCCAGAAGCTCATGTGTGAGACAATGCAAGTGGTTTAGAGGAGAAATGATTGGATTATGAGAACCTTGATCATATCAGTGAATTAATCCTCTGAAGATGCATAGGTTGTGGCTAGAGGAGGTGGGTCATTGGGGGCCATGACTTTGGGTGTATATTTTGTATCTAGTGAGTGGAGAATCTCTCTCTGCTTCTGATCATCATGTGAACTGCTTTCCTCCACCACACCCTTCTACCATGTTGTTTTGCCTCACCTTGAGCCCTGAGGAATGGAGCTGGCCTTCTACAGACTGAGACCTCTGAAACAATGAGTCCCAAATAAACTTTTCCTCTTCTAAAATTGTTTTAGCCAGGTCTTTTAGTTACAGTAGCACAAAAGCTGGCTAAAACAATAGTGCTTTTTCAATGAATTCGTAAAGAGTCATATATTGGTAGGTGTCTTTGCTAGGCTCAAGAGTGTATCTCTTATCAAAGCTGACCCTGACTGTTGACGGTTACCACTATCAAAAGCCTAATTTGCCGAAAGTGAAGTGGCTACAAACCTGATGTAACACCATCTATATGTTGTTACACCTCTGTGTCCATAAGACATCCTATAGTAAGTTGATTTTACAGTAACTAATTGCAATTTATGTGGACCGGAATAGATATAGATATCTGTTCTGAATTTGAATTTGTTTCATCTTTATAATAAGATGTTGCATACTGATAAATTCCTTATACTCAGTAATGATATCCCTCATGTCCCTTCTAAACAAAAACTTTGAATTATTTTTATTTATTTATTTATTTTAATCTATCCAGGAGGAGCTGATGTATTTTGTGTAACTCTAGTTAATATTCCTGTGGGATTTTAGGGGAGGCAGGAAGGACTGAAGTTAAAGGTCATTGGGATCATATTCTGCGTTAGAGACAGAGTTATATGGAGATTTACTACCAAACAACTCACTTTTTTATTAATTTTTTTAAAAATTTATATATGATAGCGGAATGTATTACAATTCATATTACACATATAGAACACAATTTTTCATATCTCTGGTTGTATACAAAGTATATTCACACCAATTCGTGTCTTCATACATGTACTTTGGGTAAATGATGACCAAAATGATAAAACCTAGATAATGATGACCATCACATTTCACCATCATTTCTAACCCCCTTCCCCCTCTCTTTCCCTCTCACCCTTCTGTCCTATCTAGAGTTCATCTATTTCTCCCATGCTCCATCTCCCTATCCCACTATGAATCAGCTCCATATATCAGAGAAAACATTTGACATTTGGGGATTGACTAACTTCACTGAGCATTATCTCCTCCAACTCCATCCATTTACCTGCAAATGCCATGATTTTATTCTCTTTTATTGCTGAATAATCTTCCATTGTGTATAAATGCCACATTTCTTTTTATCCATTCATCTGCTGAAGGGCATCTAGGTTAGTTCCACAATTTAGCTATTGTGAATTGTGCTGCTATAAACATTAATATGGCTGTGTACCCTGTAGTATGCTGTTTTTAAGTCCTTTGGGTATATATGGAGGAGAGGGATAGCTGAGTCAAATGGTGGTTCCATTCCCAATGTTCTAAGAAATCTCCATGCTGCTTTCCATATTGGCTGCACCAATTTGCAGTCCATCAGCAGAGTATGAGTGTACCTTTTCCCCCACATCCTTGCCAACACTTGTTGTTGTTTGTATTCTTGATAGCTGCCATTTTGACTGGAATAAAATGAAATCTTGGAGTGGTTTGGATTTGCATTTCTCTAATTGCTAGTGATGATGAACATTTTTTCATACATTTATTGATTGATTACATATCCTCTTCTGAGAAGTGTCTGTTCAGTTCCTTGGCCCACTTATTGATTGGGTTATTATTATTATTTTTTTTGGTGTTTAGCTTTTTGAGTTCTTTATATACCCTAGAGATTAGTGCTCTTTCTGAGGGGTAAAAATTTGCTTCCAAGATGTAGGCTCTCTAGTCCCCTCACATGTTAAAAAAAAACTTTGATTTAAAGTAAAGAAGTAAAGCAGCAGGCTAATGTCTGTGGGAATCACTGAGTTATACAATGGCTGAATCAACTGTAAAACATTCACTTATGGTTCTGTTTGACACACCTCATTTTATGAGCTATGGAGAGTCCCTAACATCAGAAAGCATGGAGAAAATAAGCCACTGGCCCTGATGTTTGCCTTCAGAAGCTATGAATGCTGTCACTGAAGTTTTAATTTTGTTTCCATTTGGGGAATATGTCCACCAGGGAACACAGCAATGGGCTCATTGCTTTGGAAGTTTGGAATACCACTTAATAATTTTGCTTTTGTATCATTCAATTGGGGAAATTGTGGAAAACAAAATTATGTCACAATGGGGTTATTAGTTCAGTTTGACAGGGAAAACAGATTTCTGTTGCATAATGGGGACAGGAGGATGGATGGTAGGAACCTGGAAAAATACAAGGGTTGTCAACTTGCTTTAATACAGTTGTAGGTGAGAGTTGTTGCAAGGCTATTACAGTCCTATAAACAAAGAATTGTCCAGCGCTCAGATTTCTCAGGATGAAAGTTTGGATTTCATTACAAGGTGAATATTCTCTCCCAGCTGAGATACTGGCCAAAGTCTGGGAGAATCTGTAATAGGTATTAGAGGAAGGAAATACAAAAATAGCCTCGTGACCAGTAAAAGAATGGTAATATTAACCTTTCCCATGATTTTCCTCTTTGTGTGTTTTGTGTACAATGTTTGCTCTTTTTAAAAACCCTCTCTATTCTCTTTCTTCCATTATCCCACTACTTACACAGGGTGTAAAATTTCCATTTAGTTTCTAGACTATAGAATATTGAAGAGGATCATGAAGAAACTAGAAATTTTCACCATGCCAGAAACCATGGATGTGGATTTAGATGAACTCTGGTTGTCACTCTTGGGGGAAATGGTGAATTTTTGTTATACAGGGATCTTGTTGGAAGGATATATCTGACAGTTTGGGTGTATGGCTGTTACGCAGCTGAGGCAGTAGATTATAGTGGAGTTTCTTTTCATTGTTAGTCCAGAAACATTTTCTTTCTTTTACCAGTACAACTACTCCCTCTTGAATAATTTCTTCATCCTTATTAAAGATAATCTTATGGGTCTGGTCATGTCCTTTCTCAGCCACAGAGCAGAATATGACTTAATAGAGGACTTGTATGCCCTGTTTAATGTTGATTAATGAGACAACACAAACAGCTGTGTTTATAGATTTCAGCTCACTGGCGTTGGGTTGACTAGATTGTCCATGTTACAATTCAGTTGGGTGCCACACAACTCCCATGCCAGGCCTTCCACCTTCAAACTGTGTTGTGAGACTCCAGTAACATTTCAGTAGCTTTATTTATTTATTTACTTACTTACTTACATTATCCAGCACAGAGATGTACCTCCTTATCTGCTTGGGGACACATTACAAGACCCCATTGGAACCCTGAAGCCATGGAGAGTACTGAACTCTATCAATATGTTTTTTCCCCCCATACATATATACTTATGCTTAAGTATAATTCACAAAATAGGCACAGTATAAGATTAACCATAAAAATAATTATGAAGTAAAACATTTATAAGAACATAATGTAAAAACAATTAATGTAAATATTTCTCTTGAAAGAGTCTGGACAATATTTGGGAGCCATGGGTCACGAAATCCATGGAAAGCAAAACTATGGGTATGGACTACTGTATTTTTGTTGCATGCAGCTACTCATTGATGTAGGGTTAAAAGTTACGGAGAGTTCATGCAACGATGCAAGATGCTGAATTGTCTGAGATGTTTAAGGGTAGAGAATAATAATAATTTCTGAAGATGGGGGATGTAGAGGGAATGACTATTGACACACCTTCTTGCTCCTACTTGGGCATGTTAAAATGAGCTTATTGCATTTAAGGATATAAGAGAGGTGTATGGTTGGTAGAAGGAGAGGGGTCAGTAGGTGGGTGGAGGGACAGAGGATTCTGTGGCGGGGGTGGGGTGTTAAAGAAAACAGAGTGGTCACAGGGAAAAATTGAGAAGTCAATTTTTATTTGAAACTAGTGAAAATAGAAACCTAATAAAAATACATTTTTTAAAAGCAGCTTTTTACAGAGGCCTAAAATTATCAACAGGCTCTTAATAATCTTACATTATAATTTACATGAAAATAAAAAGGGTAGGCATCATGTAAGTGTACAGACAACATATGAATTACCTTAGAAAGTCTTTATTATTATCACCAATATTAGGACCATGATTGTCATTGATGCTCAGATCCACTCATATTGACTCACAAAATTTTCTCTTCTGATTGTTATTTTTAAATTCCTAGGTGAAAAATAATATCTCAAGTCACTGAGATAACAGCCTAAGTATTTCATTTATTCATGGGGAGTTACAAACAGCAATAAAAAAGCCTCTATTGAATTTATGGCTTCAGATATGAATATACGCTTTTTCTAACTTTTTTTTTTTAAAAAGTGCATTTTAATTGCCTTTGCTTACTGGTTCCCTAGGAAGGAATGATGAATGTGATGATATGATGGAATTATCAGTGTGGAAATGAGAAAGCCTGGGATACCAAAGCTCATGTTTACACCTGTGTGTAATCTTACCCTTCATAATGAGAAGAATAATCTATATCTGCGGTGTTCCTATGATCATTAAACAAGACATTTTAAATAAAAATATTTGCAAAACATAAAGTAGCATAAGTAAGTGAGCAGTTATTGTTAATAATTAATATAGTATACTTCAGCTTGATTCTCAGAAAACTAACCAAAGTAAGACAGCATTTATTCTTTTTTCTAAAAATATGTATTAAATTATTAGTACATGCCTGGAAGTGTTTTAAGTACTAAGGATAAAGCTATAAACAAAACAAAATTTTTACTTTCATGGAGCTTGTGCCAGTAGTCAGGTAGAAACTAATAACAGAGAAATGTAAAAAATAAAATAAAATAGTTATTTTCGTTTCTTGTCATGTTTGTAATACAGCAAAATAAAGTATTTTGAAGTAGGGTTACTGAGAAAGTTATTTTAGGTTGCATCTCCAAGCAATAGCTAACGGAATTAAACAAGAAAGCTAACAGTGGAAATCAAATAAAAACATCAGGAAAGAATGTAGTGTTCAAAGAAGGAGTTTAGGCTCAAACACAAATTTGGGACTTTTAAGCATGGAAAAGTTATTTAAAGTCATTGAAAAGCTTGAAATAAAATTTAACAAGAAAATATATTTTAAAAATTTGAAATAATGCCAGGTGTGAGCAATAGGAAACTCATGTATTTAGTATTTGGTATAGAAGAAGAAATTGCAAAGGAGAGTAATGCTGAATGGTCAGAGAGGTGGGGGGAAAAACCTCAAAGAACATAAAACCACAGAGCAAGAGAAGAGAGTATTTATAGATGGAATGCATGCTCAGCTGTGCCAAATACTGCAGAGTAGTGTGAAGAGAGAAATGTCATTATTGGACGGGGCAAGGTGGAGGACACTGGAAACTGCAAGTCGTGTGATGTGTTAGTGGTGCAAGATAGATACTGTTTGAGGAATAAAGGGGAGTTGGAGAAAAGTGAATTACTGGTCACAAGAAGTTATGAAGACAGATCAGCAGATCTGATATCCATAAACCAGGAATTCTGAAGTGAAGAACTAAGATGGTAGAATGTAAAGATAACCCCACATAGTCAATTAGTTGACCTCCAACACGGATTGGAATCTTCAGAATTATGTGCCTTATTAAGCATCAGACATTCTTTCCATCATTTTATTATGGAGAACTATAAACCTTTACAAAGGTAGACAGAATAGGATTTCTATAGTGTTGGGAAACAGCATATGGAGACCGTAATCTGGATGCTAAGCATGTCCATTAGGAATAGGTTACTCATTCTTTTTTGGCTATTATAAAAATGTTCAGAGTTAGAAAATAGATTATGAAGGGAAATCTCCTCACAAATCTGCAGTGGTACCTTAGTGTCCCATTCAAGATTACATGGGGTTTTACTTAACTATTTCAATATTACATGTGCATCTTCTTTTATTAAAATAATTACCAAGAATCCTGGTTCTCAATGATGTGGGAAAATTATAGAATTTAATATCATATCATATTCACTTTTTTGTCCAAAAATATACCTACTGACAATAGATTCAGATTAATAATACTAACACTTCACTTATGATTATTTCTAACTATGTTTTAAATTTATATTAATTCTTACACAATATCTTGCTATGTATACAATTAAATTACTATAAAGCCACTTGGAACAATCTCTGTGCCATCATCTAAAAATAAACAAAGTTTATTTCTCAACTTCTCTTTTTATTTTTTCCAGATTGCTTTAAAATCATTTTATTAATATTTACACAAAATCTGAAAAATAAGATATATCCAAAAAATTGAGATTCTATTCTTGTCCATAGCTTTATATTCTTTCTGTTTAAAATAAATAGCTTCTTAATTTGTGATTTATTTTTTCTACTGCCTGCTTTTTAAGAAAGGAAAATTCATATTTATCTTCATATCCCTCCTTTCTAAGCTAATTGATAGCATTTCTTTTGCAATTTTCTCCACCTTGTTTGTTTAACTTAACTAAATATCTTGGAGGTCACTCTGTGTTGGCTCATAGAGACGTTCCCCTTTCCATTTTAGAGTTGCACAGTGTTTTATTTTGTAGATGTAGCCATGGTTTATGTAATTAGCTTTACTGAAGGACATTAGGGTTTTTACAAAGTAATAATTTTGCAATGAAGAGCCTTGTGGAAATGAATTCATATTTTTGTCAGGCTATCATTGGGAAAATCCTTAGAAGTAAATTGCTGTTTGAAACATAATGTACAAATAATTTCATTCCATATTAAGAAATTACCTGCCAGGCATGGTGGTGCACACCTGTAATCCCAGCAGTTTGGGAGGTTGAGGCAGGAGGATCCCGAGTTCAAAGCCAGCCTTAGCAAAAGTGAGGTGCTAAGCAACTCAGTGAGACCCTGTCTCTAAATAAAACACAAAATAGGGCTGGGGATGTGGCTCAATGGCCGAGTGTCCCTGAGTTCAATCCCGAGTATCCCCCACCCTTCCAAAAAAGAAATTACTTGCCAGGCATTCCTATGAGCAATATAAGAAAGTGTCAAGTTCTTTTACCTTCATTGACAGACAATGTGGTCAACGATTCAGATTTTAACAGAAGGCAAATTAACAAAAAATGACCATGTAGAATGTATTTTTAACCACAGAAAAGGAACAATATGCAAGGCCATGAGGAATTGAAGGACTAGAGGGTGCTTGCTTTTTAAGGCATTTGGGGACTTAAAAAGAATTATGATCTCCAAGTCCAAAATTCTTGGTTGAAAATAGAGAAAGAAAACCACAGAATTTTTCTGTGCTGGAAAGTTTTTGATCAATTGTGTCACAAAGCTGAGATCCATAAAATCAGATTCAAACTTGATCCTGCCATTGCCACTTAAGTTCACAGCCTTGTTGGGTCTCTTCTGTGAAAGTTAGGGCTTTGATTAGGGAGGAATCCAGATTTAGAGAGAAAGGAATTTGAAATAATCGCTCTCATACAGCACATTCATTTGCTTCCCTGTGTTTCCCAAGAGGCCCTGAGAAAGACTTCAGAAGTGCTTGGCGACAGGCTATCCCATCATCTTTGAAAAGCGCTCTAGCTACTGTTTGCTCCCTGTTGAGTTTCAATGCTGGTAGGAGACACTGGCTGTGTTTCCTTTCAAATGTAAGGAGTCCTTCAGGGGCAGATGCTTCATAGCAGCTCTTACCTGCCAGAGTCCTGGACATGGTTGTAGCAATTAATAAAGGGGTAGATGTGGTCTTTAGAAATGGTTTGACTCATAAGTGTTATGCTGGTGGGTAATTGGTTATTGATTCCTAGGCCAGAAAAGACTAAGAAATCTACTGGATCCGACTTTATATTGCAGATTTGTATTGCAGAAAAGTCTAGCAAATGCAAGGCCAACTCAAGTCTTTGTTTTCTGCACAAATCTTAATCCTAAATCTATTCCAGTCCGAGAGCTCCTGAAAAGAGAAGCAGCTTCCCAGAGGAAGCATCAGGTGAAAATCTCATACGTGTGTACAGAAAATGATTTCTCTCCTAAAGGGCTATGTGGACATTCTATTTACCTGAGTAACTACATGTACTATGTTTTAGTCAGTTTTTTTTTTTTTCACTGCTATAAAAGACCTGACAAGAGCAATTTCAGAGGAGGGAAAGTTTATTTGGGGGTTCATAATTTCAGAGGTCTCAATCCAAAGGCACCAGGCTGTATTCCTCAGCAGGCAGAACATTATGGCAGAAGAGTGTGGTGGAGGGATGTGGCTCACATGATGATCAGGCAGCAAAGAGAGACTAAGCTTAGGCTCACTATGTACATACCCTTAATGACCCACTTATTCCTGCCTTAAGTTACCACTCAGTAAATCCCCATTTGGTGATTAATTCACTGGGTTAGGGCTCTCATGACCCAATTATTTCTCCTCTAAACCCTCTTGAATTGTCTCAGACATGAACTTCTGGGGGACACCTCAATCCAAACTATAGCATACTAGGAAAGAAATTTCCAAGCTTTTCAGGAAAAATTGGAAATTGATGTGAACAAACATAAATCCTTGGTTTCCAGAACACTGCTTCTGTCCACCAGTCACAATGGAGGCTCAAATACCATAATAAAAGGGATCTGGATTCAGTTCAACTTCATGGATAGCTCACTGGTATCCCACAATTATTTTATGTTGCTATTTTCCGAGTTCTGTGTATATAATTGATATGAATATACTTAAAAGCCAAGCTCAGTGGTGCACACCTGTATCCCAGTGACTTGAGTGGCTGAGGCAGGAGGATCACATATTCAAGGCTAGCTTCAGCAATTTAGTGAAGCCCTAAGCAACTTAGTGAGACCCTGCCTCAAAATAAAAATAAAAAAGTCTGGAGATGTGACACCATGGTAAAGTGCCTCTGGATTGAATCCCCTGTGCCAAAAAAGAAAGCAAAGCAAAACAAAAGAATATACTTAACAAATGAAAGAATTTCTACAGCTACTTCCTTCCTACATCTTTTAGTGAAATGTATTCTGGTACAGAAAACTGTGTAGAAGCACCTCAAATTTCCCTTTTCACTAATTTTGAAAACCAAAAGCAAATTTCTTATCAAGATACCTTGATAAGAGAGACAAAAAAAAAAGCATAATAAAAGACTGGAAATGAGTTTGATGGAAGCAGAGGGGACTGCCATCTTATTGAAATTTCTGAGATCCAGAAATCTGGAGCTTGTAAAGAAATCTCTGCAAAGGTAAAGGATAAGTTGCTATGGTGAGGATTTTGGAGGTAGCTATGTACAATTCCCAATGTTACTCAATTTATTCTCAATTTACTATTGCTCTGTATTGAGTTCATTTGTTGAAACTTAATTGCCAATGTGACAGTACTAAGAATTTACGAGGTGATTAAATCATTTAGGCAGGGCTCTCGCGGGTAGTTGAGGGCCCTTACAAAAGTACTTAAGGAAATGAGTTTCTTCCTTACTGAGAATACTGTGTTTTTGCCATGCAGAGGAAGTGGTACCATGTTGTCATCCTGGAATCTCTATTAGGCACCAAACCTGCTGTAGCTTGGTCTTGGACTTCCCAGTTTCCAGAACTGTGGGAAAAAAATTTCTGATATTTCTAAATTGCCCCGTCTGTGGTATTCTGTTACAGAAGCTCAAGGCAAGTAAAGATAATACTTGGCTTTTTATGGGAATATTTCTAAAAAATCCTGTAATGAGGCAGAAAGAGCTAGAACCCAGTATGAAACTTTTTTTCCCCCTAGATTTGAGCTTGAAGGAAAATTAATGAACTTTAGAGGCATAGCTTAGGTTGGGAACAGTTTGACAAGTGAGGCAGGTTCAGTGACATGTTATCCAGGACAATATTGCAAGACCCAGTTTGATTATGACAAAGAGTTTAATTAGCATTAATATTCCAGAAAGAGATTTTTGAATAAATAATTCTTCATATTTTTTCCCATGGACAAATAGCAAATTGGGCAAATAAAATCTCAGGAACAAGGTAAAGAGAGAGAGAAAGAGAGAAGAAGGTAGTATGAGCCCTGGTGCATGTTTGACAGCTGACAAGTCCACTCTTATGAATGATGAAGAGGGCAGAAATAGCAGGATAGGTTTTCAAATTATTTTGGAATATTCTAGAGAAACTGCCAATTCATGGTGGATACAAAGAAACATTGTTAAGTAATAAAACTTGAGCCCCCATTCCTGCACACACTTTCTGAATAAGTTTCATAAACCTTGAACAACTTCACATACAATCATCTAGCCCTGTGTTATTCCATAACTCCTTCTCTGAGGATTGCTTTCTAACTGCCTGCTTTACATTCAGTTTTCTGACTTATTCATGAATATGCATAGGTCTCAGCCTCTTATTTCAAATTCCTACTTCAATTTGATTTCTTTAATTTCAGGGTTATGATAATTTATAAATGGTATAGGATGAGAGTTATCATTAAGGCATACTTTCATTTATTGGAAAAAATGTACATGTAGATGTATACAAATAATAAGAAATAGTTCTGAATTTTGTTCAAGATGGAAGAGTTAATAATTCACTAATTATGTAGATTAAAAAAAAATTGTCCATACTTAACTAATGTCTTTATTCCTTCAGCCAGTTCCTTTTTCTGAGGCAACTCTAGCCTGAAGTTTTGGGGTATTATTTCTTAGAAATATACATTCATATTCAAAATACTATTATCATGTGAACTTGAAAAAGTATATGCTCTTCTGGAAAAAATATAGAGAGAGCTAGGTACTAGTTCCAACTTTCTCATTAAAATGATTTTTCATTCTTATAATAAATAAACAATAATTTTTCTCTATATTTTTACTCTGAAGGTTTAGTTTACTCATATTTGAGATACAGATTTCCATTGCACACATAAATCATAATTATTTGTTTTTCTAGCCAGAAAATAGGCCATTTCTCTTTTTCACTATTACTAATAATGGTGTGGTTAATAGTTTTAAAAAAATTTGTCTCCTTGTGAAAGTGATATTTTCTCTGGAATAGACATCAAGAAATGATGTTGTCAGAACAGTCATTGAAATGACTATACAATTCTGCATGCTCACGTGAATCCAGGAAACTTTCTCTTTACATTACATTTTCATTCATGCTTGTTGTTGACTAATGTTACATTTCCCCCAATCTGTCCTCTAATATGTCATGGTTATTTTTGGTTTTGTTTATTCTAATGGTAGACAGACCAATGCTGCCCCACAATGTCCATGTCCTAATCCCAAGGACCTGTAAAGTTGTTACCTTAAATTGTAAAAGAGACCTTGTGTACATGATCAATAATTTTAAGAGAGGAAGATGATCTTGGATTATACAGGTGTGCCCAATAACATAAATTCACAGGGTCCTTAAAAGATGAAAAAGGGAGGTAGTAGAGGGAGAGGAGATGTGACAATAAGCAGATATCAAGAATGACATAATTGGTGTTTTGAAGACGGTGTATCATGAATAAAAGAAAGTGGACAGCCTCTAGAAGCTATGAGTCAATTTTTATTTTTATTTATTCTTTTTCATTATAGATGATAGTAGAATCTATTTTGCTGTGTTTATACAAGCATGAGTCCTTAGGCTTGATCCCTAGAACTAGGGTGAAAAATAAAAGCCAGTTGATGATTCTGCTCTCACCAAAATTCAGATGTCATGGATCTCAGTGCTTCTGCAGTGCTCTAATAATACCTCCAAGCACATAAGTCTTTTTTTTCACACAGCTTTTTCTGTTATCCTCATATTGGTCTACCTCATACTACCCTGGCTTACTTGGAACTGGGTGGTTGTCCTATTATAGAAAATGTGATGGTATTAAATTTTCTTGTTAGTGCTGTCTCCTGTCTCCTGCTTAGATACATTTTTCCCCCCGGTGTGTTGTTAACTGTGATTGTAAACCAAGTTTTAACAAGGTGTACTTTACCAGTTACCCTGGTGTGGCATGACGGTCAGCATCTCCTTCCATAGGCATTTGGTGATAGACATAGCAGTAGTTTTTTTTTCTCTCATAATCTAAAGTCACTAATTCATGGAGAGGGTAGGTATTAGAGTATTGTGGCATTTTTCTGTGGTCCTAAGTGGTTCTGATTCCATTTTTCATCTCTACATGAACATAAAATCCTAATTTCCAGGTTTCCTAAATAAGATGTAAGTTTTCAGACTCTTTTAATGTTTCTCATCTGAGAAGCCCCCATCTCCACCTATCTTTCAGGTTAAGTCATGGGTTGAGAAATAAATCTGTGTCATTTTACCTAGCTTTCCTAAGTTCTTATATTAGAGATTTTAAAATAGCATAGTTTAATGGTTTTGTTTTTCTACTACTTATAAATAAAAAAGGACTATCAAGTAAGAGTTGATAAAGAATATATCTTATAATCCAGTGAATAAACAGTTTTAGGCACTTTGGGATAAACATATTGGTTATTTAGATAAGAAATTATTTTTTATCATTTGTATTGCCAGGAATAGATTGTTAAGTATTTTGGTCTGGTTTGAGTTACCACATATACTTAAAGGGTATAAGAAACAAAGCAAGGTTTAAGAAACAAAGCAAGGAAAACAAATGTTTCATAATTCAGATTTATCACTGCTAAAATCAGATAAGCTAAATTTTATTTACACCAAGAAAAATACTTCTAGACATCATAAAGTTCAATACCTGAGGCAATTTTTCAATACTTGAAGTTTTCTAGGGCTAACATGTTTCTGATGTTGCCTTCTACCAGTGTTGAACCAGACAGGAAAAGTCCCTAAGTCCCTGGCAATCATGACAGCATTCAAATATCATCTAATTCCACGGGGCTGTATTCTTTGTCCTTTGCTAAATTCAGAGTCAAAAAACTCTTTTTGGTAGAGGGTGCCATAGTTAGTAATATTGAAGGAAAAGAGGCAATTAAGACAGGAATGACTTTTTGATTTTACCAGGCATTTTGAGACCTTTATCGTTTCAGAATTTTAACAGACTACACTGAAATCGATGTGCAAATTTTGCATAGCTTGATGAAATTTTCACCAAATGGGATTTTCCCTAAAAGTCAGAACTGAAGTCATTTTATGATGCAGTAGCAAGCATCATT
Organism: Spermophilus citellus; assembly: GCF_964194105.1. NCBI lineage: Eukaryota > Metazoa > Chordata > Mammalia > Rodentia > Sciuridae > Spermophilus > Spermophilus citellus. The sequence continues at coordinate 40,985,241 of NC_138188.1, forward strand.
AGCAGAGGTGGTGGGGACTCTCTGAGTGTTTAATGCATTCTGGGAAACCGCCACGCTTGGCAATGTCTCTCTGTGGTTGTTTTATAGTGCAGAGCCTCACTCTGTGCAGTAAAAATAAAACCAAATTCATTTGGGCACAGTCTTTTTGTTGCTTTATTTAATTTTCACTTTGGCATAAGGCCCTTAAAGCTTTAACAGGGCAGATGTGGCTTTGGAAGAGCTTACTAATCCAACTTGGTTAATGACTTCCCCAGTAGATACCAGCTCAGCAGTTTTTTTTTTTTTTTCTTTTCCCCCTAGGCCATATTTCGTTTGTCTTCTCTTTGGTTTTTCTGTTGGTCTTTGATTTTTCTTTTGGTGCAGCAACCTATTATCAGTAGCTGGTTTCCAGAATTTTGAGCTAACCATCTTAAGCTTTCCGGGCTGCAAAAGTACAGGAAGAGTATGTGAGCTATTGATACCTGGAGGGAAAAAGAATATGTTTGTATTTGTGACTTCTTTCATCATTTGCAGCATGATGGAGCCACATTGCTCAGTGGGATAGAGATGATTGTGTTAGGTTATCATTTGGGGAAGTCCTAAATGAATTTGAATATTCGATGCTCGTTGACATTCTTGGTGTCAGAGTGGGACTGTGGAAAGAGGAACATGGAACCAGGCCCACCAGCCTTCAGGCCCTGTGACTGGGTAGTGTTCTAGATCTCTGCGTCCAACTCTTGAAAGTATTGCAGAGTTATGCTTACACTGCAGGGTTTTGTGAGGATTCCCATTACTGGAGAAACCTCTAGAACTTAACCTGGCTGCCTGAATTCCCAGTGTTCTCATTATCACTAAATCTTCACTTCCACCAACATTTCTCTTTCTCTCTCTTCCCCTATACTTTCTTTCCACCCCCCCAACACACACAAACACACACACACAAATACACACACACATACACACACACACACACACACACTCTCTGACATGGTTGTTTTTATGCTTACTTTATAAGAAAGTTGCTCAAGAGAGAGACAAAGGCTCTTTCCTGGAAACCACGCCATGATGTGCCTGGCCTGGGCACACCCACCTGCAGGGTGATAAGAGGAAGGAGGGTCCTGTGTCTCCTCTTTGCTTATGACCCCAGGCTGGGCTTGTAAGTTTCCTGACTGAAGCCTCTTCCTCAGTCTGCACCAAGTGACATTGTGGACACCTTCTCAAGCCCTATTTCCTGCAGCTTGGCTAGACGACAGGACACACCCTGCATGCCCACAGAATGGCAGGATCTGTGGGTCATCTCACATCCAGTGCAAAAGAACAGTCTGTAATCAGAACATGCTTCTGCACAGGGCCCAGTCTCTGGCACACACTACACAAGAAGTGTTTGTTGGCTCTGTGGTGAATGCAAAAATGAATACTTGTGCTTGGTGAAAGAATAAACACCCTCACAACATTTCCACAGTTGTTGTTTTGTGTTTAACAGAGTGAAAGGCAAATATTTGAGAAAAGCAGTAACCAGAACTTAGCTGGTATTTCTAAGGGATGGTATATTCTAGATAATCAAATTTCCTGAACTAGTAAAACTTACTCTTCAAAGCATATATTTACTGTTTGAATAAGCTGTCTTTAAAATGCTGTCTTATTCCTGTAACTTATTAAATTGAGTCGATTGTGTATAATCTAACGTGGTCCTGAATACTGATTAGTAAAAACAGCAGTTGAAAAACAATTAAATTGAAATTTATACATAGAAATTTCAGGGGTCTCTTTTCGAGTAATTTCTGCTTGGCTACAAAAATAATATTTGTAACTGAGGGATGCAGACGTGAAATGTGCCCAATATGAATGTCCTTGGTAGGATTTGCCTCTATCTCCACAGTGTTTATCTTGCATAGATATTTCTCTAGAGAAAGGAATTTGGAAAGATTATAGAGTACAATTGGTTAACCACATATTTGTGTCAGTGCTTGTGTGGTGGTTTACATTTTGACTCTCTGTCTCAGTTTTTGTCCACAGAACAATACAAACCTGATTTTATTCTGATTTGAAATTCCTGTGGTATCTTTTAAGGAACTCCAGTCAGTCATGGATGGAGATTTGTGGGAACAGACTTAAATAGTTGATGTTTATGGAGCCTGGACTAATGCCAGCTGTCTTCTAAACACTAGAAATTGACGTTGGTTCACTCATCCAATCTCCATTGGAACTCTATGAAATAATAACGTCATAACATCCACCGTTTTGGAGATGAAAACTGAAACCCAGAGTGGTTTGGTAAAGAGAACTGCTAGAAAAGGTGGATGATCTCCTCATTAGTCTTGCAAAATCTTGCTATCTCAATGTAGTCTCTTCAAAGATCATTATCTCTGGCTTCACTGTTGATAATTCTTGGTATCCTGCTTTTCTTCACTCCAGACATCTATAATCTCCCCTTCCCTTAAATTATTATTGATGAAATTCATTGTTTGAAGATAAGTCTGAGAATGACTAGTGGGAAGTTCCACATGATGTTAGAAATGGCTTTAAGGTTGATGTCAAGTTTCCATGTGACTAGCAGATTATTGTAGCATGCTCAGCTTGGCAGATTCTTCCTGGAAAGTCCGTCATAGAGCCCAGTATGTGTCATGTCATTGTGACTGTGAAGCATCTCCTCCCTGTCTTCTCTCTGCCTCCACAGAGCCTACTATCCTCAGGACAACCCAGGGAAGGACAGAATTCCTTATACTTTATTTTGCAAGACCGCTTGCCTTTCTCTTCCTAATTTCCTCTTCAAAACATGCATTGACTGCTATTTTTATGCCCAAAGAGTGTCTTCTAGTTAAATTTTCCTAAAAAAGAACCATCTCCACTAGTATATGGAAAAGCAACTACCATTAATTTTTGTTTCTTAATTTAATATAACAATTTATTTTCTTCTTACTATGTATCCATTGATATCTATATCCTTAAATATTTGATAATAGAAAATTTGGAAAATAAAAGATAAGTTCATAGGTAGACTTATTTGTTTTATTATATGGAAAAGTGTTCACTAAACATTAAGTGAAAATAACAGATTATAAATATAACACATAACACTATGTGCAGGTTGATAGTTTTCTATTTTCCCTCCCTCTTGGCTTTACTCCTTCCTCCCTCCCTTTCCTTCCTCCCTCCCTCCCTCCCTTCCTCCCTTCCTTTCTTCTCTTCCTCTTCCTTCTTCTTCAGAGGAACTTTATTATTAAAAATCAGTTATTATTTGTCATAGTCTATAACTATGTGATTCCTAGGAAGGTGTATTTTGATATGTAAGATAGTTTGCTCTTATTGAAATACTTATAACCACTGTGATTTCCTGTTACTGATAACTGATAATTTCCAAGGATTTATTCTGTGTCAAATATGGTTCTAAGCACTTCACAGGTATTAACTAATTTATACTCATTTGAAGCAACTCAAGGAGGCACCATTATTTTTCCTTTACACTTGCATAAACCAAAAGTATGGAGAAATTAAATATCTTGTTCAGTTCATAAAGTAACAGTAGCCAAGCCAGATTCCAACCCAGGAAGTCCACATTTGGACCCTACTCTCTTACCACTGAGTTTGAATTTTTCTTTTTTTCTTCCACGTTTTCAGATAACATTTTTTCCCCCTCATTCAATTGTTCCTGCTTCAATGTAATGCTACTTCTGATGTGTGGCCCTCTGTTCATTAGGGTAGAATGGGGTCAGTTAGAGTAAATGAACAAAATCTGATGCATTAAACTAATAACCTTAATTTTATGCATAATATTCAATCAATAATTTCTCATAAAGTTCAAATTTATAACAGTTTCACTGCCCCTCCACACAGAAAGGGAATCAGCTTTTTTATGGTCATTTAGACACTTCATGGTTTAACACAGGTACAAGTCTGTTTTAGAAAACCCCAAGTGCCTGGGAATCTATCAGATAATTGCGGAGGTGATTCTACAATTCATGCTCTTTGCTGGGCAGCCCTTCACTGTCTGTGGTAGAGATCTCAGAGATAAGGGGGTTCAGTGAGTATTTGATGCCTCCAATGATGACTTCAAGTAGCCCTAGGCCTGTAAATGGATTGCAGCTGGAATTTTTTTTTTTTTAATTTATACCAGTGAGAGTCTCAGGGTGCAGAAAGGTAGGTGGGGGATTCCCATGTAGCCTACTAAAACTGGCATCAGAGGTGATGATGGGAAGAACACTTTCCCCAGGTCTTTTCAGTCAAGCCCTGGACGGGCTTCTAGAATGGAGCTCCTGCAGTTGATTGCTTCCTCCAGGGAGAAGGGAGCGGCCCAGTTGGCAGGACAACAGTGGGTCTCCCAGGACTTTGTTGTCAGGTTCTGTTTTCATCCTGTTCCAATCTGCTTGGCTGGATGGGAGTTCCTTCTCAGTGAGGGCACATCATAAATGTGCTACTACACTAAGTCCCTGTAAGAACCTGTAATTCTTCAAATCTACCTTCAAACACTTCAGTAATCAATTTCCCTAAGGTTTCCTGCTTAACATTTTTTTTTCCATTTAGAAAGAAGATCAAAAGCACCAAATAAAGATGCGAAAAGTGACACTGAATTCCCCTTGATAAGATTATGTTTGTTGTCTCACCAGGGTATCCAAAATGAGATCAATGATTAGAACCCAACATGAGACTCCTGGACAAAGAGCTTGCTTGCTCATGAGCTGATTTTTCTTGCAGATGTGGCTGCTCACTGTGGCTTCAGTGGGAAAGAAGGACCAGGAGGACCCTGGGAGGTGACTGCAGAGAGAATGTCTTTGTGTTGAACTCATTATCTGGTCTTTCCAGTGGGTTGATATAGAATTCTGTCTTCTGTATCTCTTGCTGTTTGTCATTTTTTCCTTTATACATTGGAGGTACCCTTTAAATGAATGCACATAAAAAATCTCCATGTCAGAGCCTCCCATGATTGCTTCTTAAACATTGTAGGTCCATTCTGACACACGAGAATTGCCTGTGCTACTTATTGCGTGACACCATCTTTGGGTGTCAGAATGGCTGCCCTGTGGCACTTCGACTGCGTTGCTTTTGTTTTCGTAGTATGTCAGCTGAGATTTACCCTGTCACAGAAATGTGCTGTCAGTGGCTTGGTTTTGACAGTTTTAGTTATGTTGCTTTTTGTCGTGTATTGTCACACATACGCTGTCAAGAAGAAATGTAGTCTGCTAAATATAAATCCTCCTGGAAAAGGAGAGAAGTAGCTCTTGGGGCAAACGCTACAGACTGTTTTTGAGTTAATTTATTTCATGTTGGATCATGTTGGTTGGTTTTATACACGGTAGAAAAATGTTGTAATATCTAGTTTATAAAAGACTAAGGAATTTAAATAGAAAACTAATGGGTGATTAATGCCTATCCTTTAATTTGGTGCAGGTGTTGGTGAAAATTAGGATGTTACTTGCAGAAATAAAAATGATACCTGCTCTGCTCTACCATGGGAATGCAGTGCTCTGTGTGTCTATTTGTGCTCTCAGAGGGTCAACGACTCTACAGAGATGGTAAATGGTGCCAGTGGAGACACACATGAACTATTTGGCACACTGAGGAGGAAAGCCACCTTGGAGATATCTTACCTCAAGCAGACTTCAAGAGCTACAATAGGTGGTTCAAGGAGATGATTCTCAGCTGGTCTGCTCAGTTGATAGAGCATGAAACTATTCACCTCCTGGTTAAACCCAAGTGTGGCTTCTGACAATAGCCACACTATGGGTTCAGTTTTTTTGCCTCTAGTCTATTTACCCATCTCTAGTCCCATCAATTCCAGTTTGAGTTCCTTAGCTTTATGTCTTTTGTTAGGTTGTGTTTTATTTGAACAGCATTCAAAGAGAGAAAGACTTTGAGCAAAGTGTATACTGTCTGATGTGGCTGCCATCTGACTCTCTAATGTGCTTTAGAAATAGGTCCACATTCCAACTATTCTAACAAACCAAGATTTTCCAGATTGCCTTTCATGCGCTTTTAAACTAAAGATAAACCTGAGGTGATTGCACCTTTTCTTAAGTTATCATTTTGACCTGGAATGTCCTCTAGTTTCTCTGAATCTTCACAACCCAATTCAAATTCAGTTCCCTAATTGTCCCCCCTCCAAGGTACTAACACAAATGTGCTTGTAATGTTGGAGCTAATTTTGTCCTTTCTTGTATTCTTGTAAGCTGACTTTATGTCTGTCTTTCCCAACAACTATGGATTCCCCAGGTACAGAGAACTCTTCCTCTTTCCTTTTGTCTCTTTTTTTTTAAATTTTTTTTTATTGGTTGTTCACAACATTACAAAGCTCTTGACATATCATATTTCATACATTAGATTGAAGTGGGTTATGAACCCCCAATTTTACCCCAAATGCAGATTGCAGAATCACGTCGGTTACACATCCACAATTTTACATAATGCCCTATTAGTAACTGTTGTATTCTGCTACCTTTCCTATCCCCTACTATTCCCCCCTCCCCTTCCCTCACATCCTCTCTCTACCCCATCTACTGTAATTCATTTCTCTCCTTGTTTATTTTCCCATTCCCCTCACAACCTCTTATATGTAATTTTGTATAGCAATGAGGGTCTCCCTTCATTTCCATGCAATTTCCCTTTTCTCTCTCTTTCCCTCCCATCTCATGTCTCTGTTTAAAGTTAATCTTTTCTTCCTGCTCTTCCTCCCTACTCTGTTCATAGTTGCTCTCATTATATCAAAGAAGACATTTGGTATTTGTTTTTTAGGGATTGGCTAGCTTCACTAAGCATAATCTGCTCTAGTGCCATCCATTTCCCTGCAAATTCCATGGTTTTGTCATTCTTTAGTGCTGCGTAATATTCCATGGTGTATAAATGCCACATTTTTTTTATCCATTCATCTATTGAAGGGCATCTGGGTTGGTTCCACAGTCTAGCTATTGTGAATTGTGCTGCTATGAACATCGATGTGGCAGTATCCCTGTAGCATGCTCTTTTAAGGTCTTCAGGGAATAGTCCAAGAAGGGCAATAGCAGGGTCAAATGGTGGTTCCATTCCCAGCTTTCCCAGGAATCTCCAAACTGCTTTCCAAATTGGCCGCACCAATTTGCAGTCCCACCAGCAATGTACAAGAGTACCCTTTTCTCCACATCCTCGCCAGCACTTGTTGTTGTTTGACTTCACAGTGGCTGCCAATGTTACTGGAGTGAGATGGGATCTTAGGGTGGTTTTGATTTGCATTTCTCTGACTGCTAGAGATGGTGAGCATTTTTTCATGTACTTGTTGATTGATTGTATATCCTCCTCTGAGAAGTGTCTGTTCAGGTCCTTGGCCCATTTGTTGATTGGGTTATTTGTTATCTTATTGTCTAATTTTTTGAGTTCTTTGTATACTCTGATATTAGGGCTCTATCTGAAGTGTGAGGAGTAAAAATTTGTTCCCAGGATGTAGGCTCCCTATTTACCTCTCTTATTGTTTCTCTTGCTGAGAAAAAACTTTTTAGTTTAAGTAAGTCCCATTTGTTGATTCTTGTTATTAACTCTTGTGCTATGGGTGTCCTATTAAGGAATTTGGAGCCCAACCCCACAATATGTAGATCGGAGCCAACTTTTTCTTCTATCAGACGCAGAGTCTCTGATTTGATATCAAGCTCTTTGATCCATTTTGAGTTAACTTTTGTGCATGGTGAGAGAAAGGGATTCAGTTTCATTTTGTTGCATATGGATTTCCAGTTTTCCCAACACCATTTGTTGAAGATGCTATCCTTCCTCCATTGCATGCTTTTAGCCCCTTTATCAAATATAAGATAGTTGTTGCCGTAGTCTTGGCTGGGCACAGAATCACGAGCCACTCAAGCAGGAACAAAACTTTATTTTTGAAAAAGCCGCCAATACTCCGTAGGCATCGGCAAGCCAGAATTGGTCCACCCACGCGCGTCTACCGGAACAGGCCGGCCCTGGAACCGGGGGCCCCCCCAGGACCTCCCCCGGAATTCCCTCCTACTATCCTTCCCCAACCAATGGGAACTCTCCAGGAGTCCCGTAACATGAGTCCTGTAGCAGGCCAAGGTGAACAGCAGGAGTCCAATTTCCATATGAATGTAAATCTTAACATAATCATATCATCTCAGTGGCTAGCTGGCGTCGCTTTACAACCAAAGGTGTCATGCATCATAATATTTGCTTGTGGCTCCTAGCATCTGCCCCATTCTGTTTAATTAAGCAACAGGCAATGTGGCTAGGGACCGTGCCTGGTAGGTTGTCCAATTCAACATATGGTTCTTACCCGTCATGGGAGAACTGACCTTTAGGCGTCAGCTTCCTGTCTTAGGTTGAATCCACTGCAATCAGATCAACCCATCACTGACTACCGGTCCAGCATTCAGCCATGCTTGTGGATAGGCCTATGCACCAGTGGGGGGGTGAGGTTCTTGCCTCACCTTTGTTGGCCCCCAAATTTAGCCTTGGTGCCAATGGGGGGGTGAGGTTCTTTGCCTCACCTCTGTTGACCCCCAAATTTAGACCATCACTAGTAGAAGGGAGGAGGATACAGAAATGCCACGACACCAAGCCAATTGATGGGTCCTTTGGAAAAATTGCTTCGCTGGTGACACCATCAGCAAAGATATGCCAGCATTACCACAATTAACATGGGGTGCGCTGGCAAGAAAATTGCATCACTGGTGACACCATCAGCAAAGATATGCCAGCAGTACCACAATTCGCTGCACCAGACGATATTTCATAATGCATGTAACTGATATATAGTCCAGGCAAGTTCTGCAGGCAGTTCAAATCGGAGGAGTCTATCAATATGTCCATTTCCTCCCAAAGTAAATCAAGTCCTTGATTGAGCATTACTTGTTGAGTTATATTCATTGATGCATCAGTTTATACAGTTTACTGTGATAGCTATCATAGAAGCTGTAGTTTGGTTTTATCTTAGTCTTCACCGGAATTGGGATAGAGATGGAAATTCTGGCAATGATGCTAAAGAGACATTATCCTGAACAGAATTATTAAATATAATGAAAAGGAAAGGTGAAAGTAAACAAACAGATCTGTTAAACTCCTTTAAAAACAATCCTTAACAGCTGTTTACCTAATTTAAATTAGTAAACAAACAGATCTGTTAACCATCTTTAAAAACAATCATTAACAGTTGTTCACCTAATTTAAATTAAACCATATAAATCATGTGAATAAAGAAAAAATTCGGATCCATTTTTTCATGAGCGCTCCTCATATAAGAAATATGGACATACACACATACAGACATACAACACAAAACAGAAGTGTGCACACAACATACAACACGTAAGACAATAGTAAATAAAGGTCTTGTAGCTATACCTAGGTGAAATCTCCATTGCAATGTTTAAAAACTCCACAGTCAAAAAATAAAACACAGTCAAAAAATAAAACTGATTAGAAAAACATTAACCTAGGTTTGTATGAGCTCAAAAATAAAAGAGAACTTTATGATGTGGGAAAAATGCAATAATAAAATAGATATTGAAAAAAAACACCTTGGTTAATCACTGTCACAGATGTAAGAATAGCCAAGCTGGAGCTCTGGATATCAGCTGTTATGGATTTGAGTCAAATCATCTTCTTTTTCTGTAGAAATTGTTTTAGTTAATCTCTCTGGAATCCAAATCGGTTGCTGTTCCTCCTGTGGAAAAACACAGACAGAGCCCCGATTCCAGACTATCACTGGATCTGGGCCTTTCCATTGTCCTGTTAGAATATCTTTCCAAAGTACCTTAGGCTTATGTACATTTTTTGGATACAAATGTCTTTCCGCAGCACTAAGTCCCGATGAATCCAAATTTAAAAAGTTTAGAGTAAAAAGGGTTATTTTAAGTTTATCTTTGGGGGATATATACCCCTTTCCAATTCCCTCCTTTTGTTTTAATAAGTACATTTTAATAGTTTGATGAGCTCTTTCAACTATGCCTTGTCCTTGTGGATTGTATGGAATTCCTGTTATGTGAGTAATGCCAAATGATGAGCAAAATTGTTTAAAAGAGGTGGAAGTATAACCAGGACCATTGTCCGTTTTTAACTGTTTTGGAATGCCCACAGTGGCAAAATTTTGTAAGCAATGAGCTATAACATCTTTAGTTTTTTCTCTGGCATGAAGGGAGCCCATCAAAAATCCGGAAGAAATATCAACTGTAACATGTAAATATTTTAATTTTCCAAATTCTGGCAAGTGTGTGACGTCCATCTGCCAAATATGGTTAGGTATCAGTCCTCTAGGATTGACTCCAAGATTAACTTGTGGTAAAAATGTCACACATTTTTGACATTGTTTTATTATATGTCTGGCTTGTTCTTTAGTTATTTTAAAATGCTTTTGTAAAGTATTAGCATTGACATGGAACCTTTTAAGAAAATTTATAGCTTCTTCTATTGTGGAGAAAATATGTATGTCATGTGTAGATTTATCTGCTAGTTCATTGCCCATAATAATGGCTCCAGGCAATCCTGTATGTGCCCTGATATGTCCTATAAAGAATGGATCTTTTCGGTCCCAGATTAGACTTTGTATAGCGGAAAACAAAGAGAAAACAGTAGAAGAAGGTGAAATCCTACCAGCATCTTCAAGGGATACTATAGCATTAACTACATACTGACTATCAGAAAATAAATTAAATACAGAATCTTTAAACATCATAAAATCTTGTAATACTGCATTAAGCTCTACCTTTTGAGCTGATTGTTTGGGTACTAAAAATGTAAAAGTTTGATCAGGAGTAACTACTGCTGCTGTACCATTGTTTGACCCATCAGTGAATATATTTGGAGCATTTATGATAGGGGTTTTTCTTGTCATTTTTGGAAAAACTACAGGATGCTTAGACCAAAAAGACAACAAAGGATTAGATGGTAAGTGATTATCAAATGAAACACTAGTTTTACACATGATTATTGCCCAAGTATTTAACTCATTAGCTAACTCATCAATTTGATCCATAGTATATGGAGTAATAATTTTATTGGGAGAAATCCCAAACACTCCCTTTGCTGCTTTTATTCCTTTGAGTATTAATTGTCCTACAGCCTCAGGATATCTAGTAAGAATAGTGTTAGGAGAATAAGATAAATGTATCCACAATAATGGACCTTCTTGCCAAAATACTCCTGTAGGAATATTTTTTGTTGGTAGTACAATAAATAATAAAGGCAAACTTATATCAATTCTATCCAAATGCATATTTTCCATATATGTTTCAATGATTTTTAATGCTTTTCTTGCTTCAGGCGTTAACATGCGGGGTGAATTTGGATCTGATGGACCTTTTAGAATATCAAATAAAGGTCCTAACTCTCCTGTTGGTATGCCTAGATAAGGCCTTATCCAATTTATGTCTCCCAATAACTTTTGAAAGTCATTAAGTGATTTGAGTTGATCTACTCGTATTTGAATTTTTGGTGGACGGACCATGGTTGAGGATAATAGAACTCCTAAATAAGTAATTGGAAGATATAATTGTACTTTATCTATTGCTATCTCTAGATTATAATTTTTCAATAAGTTTGTAAGTGTGGCATAACATTCTAGCAATGTGTTTTTATCTTTATGTGCCAATAACACATCATCCAATAGTGAAATATTTGTAGTTCAGGATTTTGATTTCTAAGTGGCTGGATTGCTTTATTAACATAAATTTGACACATAGTTGGGCTGTTAGCCATCCCTTGAGGGAGTACTTTCCATTCATATATCTGATCAGGACCTTCATGATTCAGTGCAGGGATAGTAAATGCAAAATGTGGACTATCCTCGGGATGAATTGGAATTGAAAAGAAACAATCTTTAATATCTATAGCTAAAACATGCCAGGTTTTTGGTAAAGCAGACAATTGAGGAATCCCTGATTGAGCAGGTCCCATAATAACCATCTCATCATTAATGGCTCTTAAATCTTGTAATAATCTCCATTTACCAGATTTCTTTTTAATGACAAAAATGGGAGTATTATGGGGGGATACGGAAGGTTGTATATGTCCTTCCGCTAATTGTTGTCTGACCAAGTCATGGGCAACTTGTATCTTTTCTTTAGTCAGGGGTCACTGAGGAACCCACACTGGTCTTTCTGATTTCCAAGTAATTTTGATTGTCTCAGTGGCCCTTTCTGAAAACCCAATCCATGTCTATTTATTTCTTGATCTATTTGAATAGGTGCTGTCATACCTTGTTCTTGTTCTCTTAATCTTTTTTCTTTCCTAAAGCCTTGTTTAGCCCTAGTAGTGGGCGCGTTAGGATTGATGTTATTTGTTAATGTCAATCCTAATTGATCTAGGACATCTCGTCCCCATAAATTTACGGGAAGATGATCCAATACATAGGGCTCTATAGTTCCTTCACATCCTTCAGGATCCCTCCAATCTAATACGATAGCACTTCTATGGGGATTTGTTGCCACTCCTAGGCCTCGAAGCATTTGAGTGGCTTGTTGTAATGGCCAATGTTTTGGCCATTCTTGACGAGATATGATGCTGAGGTCAGCTCCTGTGTCCAGCAGCCCATTAAAGTCATGTCCTTGAATATTTAATTTTAGCATTGGGCGAGAATCTAAATTTAAAGACAGCACAGCCCAATCTACACCTGTGGAGCCTAATCCCTTGGAACCTCTTTCTACATTACAAACGGAAAATTTATCATGCAGGCTGGGTATTATTAATAACTGTGCTATTCTATCTCCTGGTGAAATTACTGATATACCTCTGGGAGAACTAGCTATAATTTTTATTTCACCCTCATAATCGGGATCAATTACCCCAGGACTTCTCATAAGTCCTTTTAGTGTAGAAGAACTGCGTCCCAATAATAAGCCTACTGTTCCCTGGGGAAGAGGTCCTTTTACTCCTGTGGGAATGATTTGAATTCCCATCTCTGGAGTTAGTACTGCTCTGGCAGAGGCGCAGATGTCCAACCCTGTGCTCCCTCTAGTTTGTCTGATGAGGGATTTAATGGATAATGCGTACTGGGCACTACCTTGATGGTGCTGCTGGGTTCCTCCATTGCCCCATATATTTGTGGTTTTGGGCCCTGGGGCATTGGGCCCTCTAGTCCGTTTTTTGGCAATGGAGCCTGATACCTTTCTCCACGATATCGTGGGTAAACACTTGGTCCTTGTCTGTTTTTTGATAATGGAGTACCCTCTATGGTGGTTTGAGAATGGCATTCATTAGCCCAATGTTTCCCTCTATGGCATCGTGGGCAAATACCCGGTATTCTATTCCTTTGATACCCAGCTTTGTTAAACCCTCCTCTTATGGGGCAACTCCTTTTAAAATGTCCTGTTTGATTATAATTATAGCATGTTTTTGGCCTGGCATCTAAAGCCTGTTGTACTGCTGCTAAGACTTGCCCTTGTTCATTAATGTCTCTACATAATTTAATATATGTGTTTAAATCTTCATGTCTCCATGGTCTAATGACCTCTCTGCAGCAACTGGTCATAAGCCAGTTGTTTTATAAATGGCATTGCCTGTTCTGTATTACCAAATATTCTAGAGGCTGTCTGGATAAGTCTATCTACAAATTCAGCGTAAGGTTCATTAGTTCCTTGTATTACCTTAGATAGTTGACCTTGTAAATCTCCATGCCCCTGTAAAGTTTTCCATGCCCTAACTGCATCTACAGCAATTTGTGCGTATACGCCAGGGTCATATTCAATTTGCTGTCTTTGACCCTCATAAGGTCCCTTTCCCAATAGCATATCTATATTTCTTTGAGGGTAACCGGCTTCTGCATTTCGCCTAGCTGTCTCCATGCAAAATCCCTCATTGGCAACCTTCCATAACAAATATTGTCCTCCATTTAGCACAGATCGACACATGTTAGCCCAATCTGCTGGTGTCATGTCCAAGTTTGTAACAGATTCGACCATGCTTATCGTGAAGGGATCTTCGGCCCATAGGTTGTTACAGCCTCCTTTAATTGCTTTACTGTTTTGAAATCTAAAGTACGGTGAATTCGTTGCCCTCCTGCCTGCTCAAGTACAGGGCATGCTAATCTTTGGGGTCCTGCCTCAGAATTCCATCCATCAACTACGGGAGTTGAGGGCCGCTCACCGGTAGATGGAGCTGTTGGTTGAATTACGCCCTCTGGTGATAGAACGGAGTTAGTAGCAACCTCCTGTTGTAATTCTCCACCTGATGGCTGCTTTTCCTCTAAGCTTTCTTTCTTTAAATTTTCCTCTGTCTGACTAGCTTCAGAGACCTTCTCTTTTGCTTGACCTAGCGTTTTTTCTACCATAGTTTGGACCTCTAACAATTTACTTAACAGTTTTTTCGTTTGTTTTTTACTAGATTCTAATCTACTATAAAGGTAACATAACCCAATAAGATAGGATAAAACAAAGCCCAAGCAGAATGAAACAAAAAACCGAGCAGAGAATGGTTATATCAATTTTCTCTTTCTCAGGGCCAAATAACCTTGAGCCAACCATTTTTCCCAGTTCGCCTGAGAAAATTCTAGGGCTAGGGAGCTTGAAATAAAAACAAAATAAATCAAAACAAGAACACATTGTTTTTTGAAATGGTCACCCATTCCGTCGCCTTCCCTCAGGGGCGAGCAATTTTACTCACCTCTAAGTTTCAGGCGTTCCCCGCACGGGCCACCAATTGCCGCAGTCTTGGCTGGGCACAGAATCACGAGCCACTCAAGCAAGAACAAAACTTTATTTTTGAAAGAGCTTCCAATACTCCGTAGGCGCCGGCAAGCCAGAATCGGTCCACCCACGCGCATGTCTACCGGAACCGGCCGGCCCCGGAACCGGGGGGCCCCCCCGGACCTCCCCCGGAATATCCTCCTACTATTCTTCCCCAACCAATGGGAACTCTCCAGGAGTCCCGTAACATGAGTCCCGTAGCAGGCCAAGGTGAACAGCAGGAGTCCAATTTCCATATGAATGTAAATCTTAACATAATCATATCATCTCAGTGGCTAGCTGGTGTCGCTTTACAACCAAAGGTGCCATGCATCATATTATTTGCTTGTGGCTCCTAGCAGTTGTAACTTTGTGGATTAGTCTCTGTGTCCTCTATTCTATACCATTGGTCCACCCGCCTGTTTTGGTACCAGTACCATGCTGTTTTTGTCACTATTGCTCTGTAATATAGTTTGAAATCTGGTATCGCTATACCGCCTGATTCACACTTCCTGCTTAGAATTGCTTTTGCTATTCTGGGTCTTTTATTTTTCCATATGAATTTCATGATTGCTTTACCTATTTCTACAAGAAATGCCATTGGGATTTTGATTGGCATTGCATTAAACCTATAGAGAACTTTTGGTAATATCACCATTTTGATAATGTTAGTTCTGCCTATCCATGAACAGGGTATATTTTTCCATCTTCTAAGATCTTCTTCTACTTCTCTCTTTAGGGTTCTGTAGTTTTCATGGTATAAATCTTTCACCTCTTTTGTTAGGTTGATTCCCAAGTAATTTATTTTTTTTGAGGATATTGTGAATGGAGTGTTTTTCCTCATTTCCGTTTCAGAAGTTTTGTCGCTGATATACAGAAATGCCTTTGATTTATGCGTGTTGATTTTGTATCCTGCCACTTTGCTGAATTCATTTATTAGTTCTAGTAGTTTCTTTGTAGATCCTTTTGGGTCTTCTAGGTATAGAATCATGTCGTCCGCAAATTGTGATAATTTAAGTTCTTCTTTTCCTATTTTTATGCCTTTAATTTCTTTTGTCTGTCTAATTGCTGTGGCTAGTATTTTAAGGACTAAATTAAATAGAAGTGGTGAGAGAGGGCATCCCTGTCTTCTTCCAGATTTTAGAGGGAATGCCTTCAACTTTTGTCCATTCAGAATGATGCTAGCCTGGGGATTAGCATAGATAGCTTTTACAATGTCAAGGTAAGTTCCTGTTATCCCTAGTTTTTCTAATGTTTTGAACATAAAGGGATGCTGTACTTTGTCGAATGCTTTCTCTGCATCTATCGAGATGATCATATGGTTCTTATCTTTAAGTCTATTGATGTGGTGAATAACATTTATTGATTTCTGTATACTGAACCATCCTTGCATCCCAGGGATGAATCCTACTTGATCATGGTGCACAGTTTTTTTGATGTGTTTTTGTATTCGATTCGCCAGAATTTTATTGAGGATTTTTGCATCTAGGTTCATTAGAGATATTGGTCTGTAGTTTTCTTTCTTTGAGGTGTCTTTGTCTGGTTTCGGAACCAGGGTGATGTTGGCCTCATAGAATGAATTTGGCAGAGCTCCCTCTTTTTCTGTTTCCTGAAATAACTTGAAAAGTATTGATATTAATTCTTCTTTAAAGGTTTTGTAAAACTCCACTGTATACCCATCAGGTCCTGGGCTTTTCTTGGTTGGTAGTCTTTTGATGGCTTCTTCAATTTCATCCATTGATATTGGTCTGTTCAAATTCTGTGTATCCTCCTGACTCAGTCTGGGCAAATCATATGACTTAAGAAATTTATCGATGTATTCACTATCTTCTATTTTATTGGAATATAGGTTTTCAAAATAATTTCTAATTGTCTTCTGTATTTCTGTAGCATCTGTTGTGATATTGCCTTTTTCATCCCATATGTTAGTAATTTGAGTTATCTCTCTTCTTCTCTTCATTAGCATGGCTAAAGGTCTGTTGATCTTATTTATTTTTCGAAGAACCAACTTTTAGTTTTGTTAATTTTTTCAGTAGTTTCTTTTGTTTCAATTTCATTGATTTCCGCTCTGATTTTAATTATTTCTTGCCTTCTGCTACATTTGCTGTTGGTTTGCTCTTCCTTTTCTAGGGCTTTGAGATGAAGTGTGAGCTCATTTATTTGTTCGTTTTTTCTTTTTTTGAGGAATGACCACCAGGCAATGAATTTCCCTCTTAAAACTGCTTTCATTGTGTCCCATAAATTCCGATATGTTGTGTCTGTATTTTCATTTATGTCTAAGAAGTTTTTTATTTCCTCCTTTATGTCTTCTATAACCCATTGATCATTCAGTAACATATTGTTCATTTTCCATGTGATGTAGGATTTTTCCTTCCTTCTTTTATCATTGATTTCCAGTTTCATTCCATATGATCAGATAAAATGCATGGTATTATCTCCACCCCTTTATATTTACTGAGGGTTGCCCTATGGCATAATATATGGTCTATTTTTGAGAAGGATCCATGTGCTGCTGAGAAAAAAAGTATATCCATTTGATGATGGTTGATATATTCTATATATGTCAGTTAAGTCTAGGTTATTGATTGTGGTATTGAGTTCTATAGTTTCTTTATTCAACTTTTGTTTGGAGGATCTGTCCAATGGTGAGAGAGATGTGTTGAAGTCACCCATAATTATTGTGTTGTGGTCTATTTGATTCTTGAACTTGAGGAGAATTTGTTTTATGAACGTCGCAGCACCATTATTTGGTGCATAAATATTGATAATTGTTATGTCTTGTTGGTGAATGGTTCCTTTTAACAGTATATAATGTCCTTCCTTATCCCTTTTGATTAACTTAGTCTTGAAGTTGATTTTATTCGATATGAGGATGGCCACCACTGCTTGCTTACGAGGACCGTGTGCGTGGTATATTTTTTCCCATCCTTTCACCTTCAGCCTGTGTATGTCTTTTCCAATCAGATGTGTCTCCTGGAGGCAGCATATTGTTGGGTTTGTTTTTTTAATCCATGATACCAGCCTATGTCACTTTTTTGGAGAGTTTAAGCCATTAACATTCAGAGTTACTATTGATATATGGTTTGTACTTCCATTCATGTTTGATTATTTATCCTTTTTTTTAAAAAAAAATTAGTTTGTTTCTCCATGATTATCTTTCCCCTCGCCCTCTGTCTTTACCGAAGCACTTCCCACTGATGGTTTTGGTTATTGTTTTTCATTTCTTCCTCCTGTAGTGTTTTGCTCAAAATGCTTTCCAATGCTGGTTTTCTGGCTGCAAATTCTTCTAACTTTTGTTTATCATGAAAGATTTTTATTTCGTTGTCATACCTGAAGCTTAATTTTGCTGGATACAGAATCCTTGGTTGGCATCCATTGTCTTTCAGTGTTTGGAATACATTGTTCCATGACCTTCTTGCTTTCAGCGTCTGTGATGAAAAATCCATTGTTAATCTCATTGGTTTACCCCTGAATGTAATCTGCCTCCTTTCTCTTGTAGCTTTTAATATTTTCTCTTTGTTCTGTATATTGGATATCTTTATAACAATGTGTCTTGGCGTTGGTCTACTGTGATTTTGTGTGCTCGGTGTCCTGTATGCATCTTTAATTTGTATATCTGTTTCCTTTTTTATTTCTGGAAAGTTTTCTGTAATTATTTCATTCAGCAGGTTACTCATTCCCTTGGTTTGAATCTCTGTACCTTCTTCTATCCCGATGACTCATAAGTTTGGTTTTTTTATGTTATCCCATAACTCTGGGATGTTTTTCTCATGATTTTTTACCAGCCTTTCTGAGTTGGCTAGACTCTTTTCAAGATGATATATTTTGTCTTCATTATCTGACGTCTGGCTTCTACTTGCTCCACTCTGTTAGTGATACTCTCAATTGAGTTTTTAATTTGGTTTATTGTTTCCTTCATTTCTAGAATTATTGTTTGATTATTTTTTATAATCTCTATCTCCTGATAAAGATGCTTAACTTCTTCTTTTATCCGTTTATGTAATTCATTCTCAATGTGTTCTTTCGCTGCTTGAATTTGCTGTCTCGTATCCTCTTTAAGGTTCCATTCCATCTGTCTAAGGTGTTCCTTGAGTTCTTTATATGACCATTTTTCTGATGACTCTAGGTAGGTCCTCCTGAATATTTAGGCTGTCCTGCATTGTTTGTACTCCTTTTCTTCCTTGCTTTTTCAAGTTGCTCATGTTACATCTTGTTCTGTTTGACTGCTGAGTTACTGTTTACTCCTATAAATTTATTTGATGCTGTAGCCGCAGGTTTCAATGAAGTTATTTTCTTCGCCGCAGTCTGGTGACGTCAGTTCTCTGCCATGGTGGTATCTCTTGCAAATGGCTACAGTCCGTTTCCCTTTGCCGGGTGACCAATGCAACAGGTGGGTCCTTACTGTCTCTCCCAAGCCCCGTTTCAAACCTGTGGCCACTACCTATGAAGGCTCCGTTGGCATTTACCTCCGTAGGAACAGAAGGGCCGACCAGTTGTTTCAGCCGGATGGATTAGTGCTGAGTCACAGCTGTTTGTCTGCGGGAAGCAGGCGAACGGGAGCTTGAAATCAGCCGATTCGGGCTCAGTGTGTGTTCTGAGAGGCCCAGACTGTTCGTCCCAGATTCATGTCACTTCAGCATTGCCTAGTGATCCTGAGCAAACAGAATTTAGATTGTTTACGACTCCCTATGCCCGCACAGCTGAAGAGGTCAGAGAATTGATCTCTCCGCGCCCGCCGCCATGTTGGAATCCCCCATAAATCTCCTTTTGTCTCTTATGTGGAGGGTGAATGCTCAGCTATTGTAAATATGAGTAAAAGTCCCCCAAAGAGGCCCAACTTCGAAGCATGTAGCATGGCTCCCCTCGTGGGAAAGAGTTGAATAGACTTTTGTCTTAGTGATGTTTTCACTTATGCTACCTCTGGCTGATGTATCAGTGAAGTCAGAGAGGCTGAAAAGAATTCTCCACTCTCATTGTTGACTTCATTTATTAGTTTATTCAAGAAATTTGAGTATATTCAATATCAATGGTACACATATAACATCATTACAAACAAAGATAAATCTGAACACTAAGATGAGAGAATAAGACAAAAAATGAAAGTGAACCAAGGAAACTTAGAAAGTGAACCAAGGAACTTAGAAAGCTTAGCTTGTTTAAAGTAATCACTGCACAAAGAAACAATAAGAGAGGTAAATAGGGAGCCTACATCCTGGGAACAAATCTTTACTCCTCACACTTCAGATAGAGCCCTAATATCCAGAGTATACAAAGAACTCAAAAAATTAAACAATAAGAAAACAAATAACCCAATCAACAAATGGGCCAAGGACCTGAACAGACACTTCT
Source organism: Spermophilus citellus (assembly GCF_964194105.1). Classification (NCBI taxonomy): domain Eukaryota; kingdom Metazoa; phylum Chordata; class Mammalia; order Rodentia; family Sciuridae; genus Spermophilus; species Spermophilus citellus. The sequence goes on from NC_138188.1 coordinate 41,005,196, forward strand.
CAGAGGAAGACATACAATCAATCAACAAGTACATGGAAAAATGCTCACCATCTCTAGCAGTGAGAGAAATGCAAATCAAAACCACCCTAAGATACCATCTCACTCCAGTAAGATTGGCAGCCATTATTAAGTCAAGCAACAACAAGTGCTGGCGAGGATGTGGGGAAAAGTGTACACTTGTACATTGCTGGTGGGACTGCAAATTGGTGCGGCCAATTTGGAAAGCAGTATGGAGATTTCTTGGAAAGTTGGGAATGGAACCACCATTTGACCCAGCTATTCCCCTTCTCGGTCTCTTCCCTAAAGACCTAAAAAGAGCATACTACAGGGACACTGCTACATGGATGTTCATAGCAGCACAATTCACAATAGCAAGACTGTGGAACCAATCTAGATGCCTTTCAATAGACAAATGGATAAAAAAATGTGGCATTTATACACAATGGAGTATTACTCTGAATTAAAAAAATGACAAAATCATGGAATTTGCAAGGAAATGGATGGCATTAGAGCAGATTATGCTAAGTGAAGCTAGCCAATCCCTAAAAAACAAATGCCAAATGTCTTCTTTGATATAAGGAGAGTAACTAAGAACAGAGTAGGGAGGAAGAGCATTAGAAGAAGATTAACATTAAACAGGGATGAGAGGTGGGAGGGAAAGGGAGAGAGAAGGGAAATTGCATGGAAATGGAAGGAGACCTTCATGGTTATACAAAATTACATACAAGAGGAAGTGAGGGGAAAGGGAAAAAAAACAAGGGGGAGAAATGAATTACAGTAGAGGGGGTAGAGAGAGAAGAGGGGAGAGGAGGGGAGGGGAGGGGGGATAGTAGAGGATAGGAAAGGCAGCAGAATACAACAGACATGAGTATGGCAGTATGTAAATCAGTGGATGTGTAACCGATGTGATGCTGCAATCTGTATACAGGGTAAAAATGGGAGTTCATAACCCACTTGAATCAAAGTGTGAAATATGATATGTCAAGAACTATGTAATGTTTTGAACAACCAACAATAAAAATTTAAAAAAAGTAATCCCTGCACAATCACTGTCTAGGAACATTAAAAATATTGTTTACAGGGTCTCTGATACAATTGACCTAGAGGTTATTAAAGCAATACTTTGGGAGACCAGACAAATTTATTAGCATAAGCATCAATAATAGGCCCTGCAGGGTGTTTTTTTTTTTTTGGACTTACATAGAAAATACTGAGATCTCTATTAAGTATCTCAAGTGGGGGATATTTTGAGTCACTGAAAAAATTTCCCATCAAGGAGCCTGGTACCTTTTTGCCTAATTTGGGGTGGATAAAATTGAATTTGAGTGGGAAGGAGACCTTAAGCAATCAGTTTATGATCTTAGTGATTACTAGGTAGGTCTAGTAATCCATTGGATCCAACCTCCAGGTTCATAATCCATTGGATCCCACCTCCAGGTTCATAATTTCCATGATTTTTTCTATGTAAATACTGACACTAGGAAGAACAAGGGGTTTATAGAGTAAGAGGTATAATAACTGTGGCAGCTGATAGGTACACTGTTCACAAAACAAAGGGTTCTTTAACTCTGTTGAATTATAACCAGTTTATTTTAAAGCCCAGGTAAAGGCAGTTAGTGTTTATGAGGAATAAGTGGATTTTACCAAACCAAAGGGCAGGTGGTGGATCCAGAATGAAAAGATCAGAGACGGCTTGTCTCTGGCCTGTTTCTCTCAGCCTGTGTGCTTCACCTTACAATTTCTTCACCACTTTTCTCTGCTTCTTCATGCAGGGACTATATATTTTCTCATGAAATATATTTCCTCATTCATCACATTTAAATGTCCTTAAAAATTCAGTGTCATCTGTAAGTGACCCGAGTCCCTGAGTCCTAACTTCTAACTTCACAGGAGAGGTTCTGATGAATCCACCTTGATTGGACCAGGAGTGGGAAAAGGTAAATGGTTCTAGAAGTTTACTGCTTGAGAGGGTCTTAGGGGAAAGGGGAGCCCAGGCATCCGTTCCTGCAGGTCTTGTTGAATGGATACAGGTCCACTTTGGCAGTAGGTGAGGGCCATGTGGGAGCTGTTGCCTCATCAAGGTCGACCAGAGCACTCAATGATCAGCTTTCATTCCTCCTGTTAGAGAAGGAGGTATTCTGCTCCTTAATGAAGTGATCCTACATAGAAGAGGTGAGTCTCAGTCACTCTGGAGGAAGGAAAGAGATCGAAGTTCAGCCATCCCTAGTGGAATTCAAAGGCATGAATAAGTGCTTCCATAATCGTCTCTGCCCATTTATTTTCACTAAAGTAGCTTCTGAGGATGATGTTTGAGGATTTTAATAATAGTTGTCATTTCTTGTTGTGGACACGACTCAGTGTTTACTCTTCAGCTATGATTTTCAACTTGATGCTAATCATTTTTTTTAATTCATCTAGAAGGAGACACAGATGACATCAGTTCCCTTTGATTCATCAAAAACATTGACACTTGTGCTGACAGTTGCAAGTGGCAGTAGCAGCTACTTCCTTCTCTTGTCTCCTGTGGGGTTCCCAGCAGGGCTGCCGTCTTGTCTTCTTCTCTTACTTCTGGCTCCTTGCCCTCTTCTCTATCCAGGGTGCCCAGTGTTCTGTTTCTTGTGCTCCTGTAGGCTGCTGCAAGAGCCCACAGCCACAGCATTCATACTTGCAGGCAAACCACGGAAGCAAGCTTTATGCTTTACAATTATTATTATTATTATTTTTGCACTGCTGGGGATTGAACCCAAGTTCCTCTATGGGCGAGGCAAGTGCTCTGCCACTGAGCTACACCCCCAGCTGCTTTATACTTTTAAAATGAAAGATAGACCTTTACGGAAATTGTGTTTAAACTATGAATTGCATTCCTGAGTCAGACCAGCCTACAACAGGCACTTTTTAAAAATTTTACTCTGCAATACTTTTCTTTCTTCTTTTATTATTTTAAGTGATGATTTTTTTTTTTTACATTATGCTGTGACTTTATTATGCTTTAGATCTTTGACAGTGATATCAAAATAATGATAGTGTATGCCATGCAATAATTGTACGGAGTGAAACTTAACACCATCCATTCTGAATCACTAATGAAAACCTTGGTGCTGAGTGAGCTTCAAAGGAGTTGGAGGGAAAGACATAGACACCACCAGGCCTAGAAAGGTTACCTCAAAGCAAACCAGGTATTATAACCATGTGAGAATCTAATAGTTACATATTATTCTTTTCACGTTTCTGTTGTTACAGAAAATATAACGAACTTTTACTATTTTATTTCCTTTTCAATTTCCAGTCTATCTTCAAGTAGCTACTTGACAGGAACTTTTTCATACTTTCCTCAAATCAACATAGCAGGTGCTCAATAAATGCTTGTCAATGAGCAAATACTGACACTTATAAGATTTTTAAAAATCATAAATGCTTGATGCAGCATAGAATAGTAATACTGTTGTTCCCTCTTTCTGTTCCTCTTTCCTTTCTTGATAATTCAGATGGGGTGTATAAGGGTAAGTGTCCATGTCACTGGGAGCCCATTATGGGCTGTAAATCCAAAGCCTAGCAGGATGAGAAGAGCTTCTCCATGTGAGGGTGGCTCAGAGAGGTGGATTGGAACCTGAACAGGGTGAAGGAGAGACCCGTGGAGAGTGGTGGCCCTGGGCAAGTTGTCAGAGTCCCAACAAGTTGAGGAGTACCCGTGTGTGGTGTGTGTGGTGTGTGTGTGTGTGTGTGTTGGGGGGTGGTGTGAGTTAGCACACAGGTTGTTGCAGGCTGAAGGAGACAGAAGATCCAGGAAGAGTTTATGCAGTGTGTGAAATTGAAATTAGATTGTTTTGCTTTGAGGTCATTATTGCAACAGTTAGAGACACCTAAATGGTGTCTACAGATTAAATCATTTAATGTTTTCAGTGTTAGTCTTCTGATGTTGATGTTTATGATATGATTATATAAAAGAATGTCATTTTATGTAGGAAAGCACAAATTAGGATTCAGCAGTGATATGACATGATGCCAGAAATTTATTCTCAAATGGTTATGGAAAACAAAAGATTTTGTGGTATTGTAAGTTTTCTGTAAGTTTATGGTTATTTAAAAACACAACAGTAACAACAAAACCTCTTTATACATAATATAAAATTGAAAAACTGTTTAACATAAACTTCAGAAGTTATTCCCATAATTTTATCTAAGGAATTACCAAAGTATCTATGAGTGTTATCTTTATTTTTTTTAAAGAAATTTTATTCTCTTGTCTAAATCTAGAAACAGCAAATGGAAAATCTGTGTCTCAATAACTCAAACTGGGAGCTATTGAGAGACAGAGTTCAGGCCCCAGGGAGTCACGACTGAAGGCGCTTTTCTGGAAGAACATTAGTTGCCTCCATTATAAATAAGAATCCTCATCAGAATTCTAATAATACTTTACTCCACTCTTGATTAGTTAATATACTTCTTTGAAACATCAACCACTTTTCAGTGGTCTGACCATAAGAAAGAGCTTCAGGATAAATATGAGAACAGAGCACTTTGTGTTTATTACTAAGTGGGCTCAAAGTTCCTATTCCTTTCCTCTGTTTTCCTTCCCTCTCCTGCACCTCTTCCTTCCCTCCCTCCCTCCCTCTCTCACCCCCTTCCTTCCTTCCTTCCTCCCTCACTTCTTTCCTTCCTTCCTTCTTTCCTTCCTTCCTTCCTTCCTTCCTTCCTTCCTTCCTTCCTTCCTTCCTTCCTTTCTTCCGCTTCCCCCCTCTCTCCCTTTTTGTTCCCTCCCTCCCTCCTTTCTTCCTTCCTTCCTCTTCCCTCCTCCCTCCCTCCCTTCCTTCCCAGGTTTCCCTTGGGGTCCATTCTTGTAGTCTGCACTGTGCTAGACTGTGCATCAGAGTGGAAAAGCACATGGTTAGTTTCCAACAGCTGAGTTGACTGGGGGAGACGGGGCCATGGGGGTAGTGCTATCTGTGACTCAGGGGTGAAAACAGTGCTGCCATCAAAGGAGGATTTTAATCAGATGGTCCAATAGAGAGAGGGGAGGTGAGTGTCCAGGAGGCCATGGGGTCTGCCTGAGCTGTGGGAGCAGTGCATTAGACGAATGTGTGGATAACCATGAGGTGGGAAGGAAGAGTCCATTCGGATGAAGGTTTTACACAGAATAGGAGTCTTAGTGCTCAGGGTAAATGGCAAAATTGGTCAACATTTTCTGAGTCTGATGAGAAAATAACAAGAATAATGAAACAGTAATAGAAAAGAAGAAAGGGGGCTGTTACCAGAGTTGTGGAGATGAACACATTTGGACAAAACACTATTTATAAATTTGGGACCCATATATTTCATATTCTACTAGCAAAAGCTATTTTTCTAAGAAAATGTAATGATCCAATAAGAGGTGGAAATTTTAACCCTTAATAACCATAGAAGAAACTGAAAATGCAGTCAGAAATCTCTCTCAGAAAAAGAACTATTGCCAGATGGCTTACTGTTTCATCAAAATTTAAAGGAATAGTTAATTGTCTTGTTTTAGAAATTCTTCCACATGACCAAAAAGGAGGAAAGTTTTCTAATTAATATTCTAAGGCCAGCTGTAGAGGGATATTGCGACTATAGTTTTAATGTAAGAAAGGCAGACTTCTAATAGTATCTGAATTTTGATAGCCCTCCCGTTACCTGAGGGGTACATGTTCATCTGAGTGGATGTCTGAGACCATGGATGCTACTGGAATGGAACCAAATGCCTTGGCCACCTTCTCTAAGGACTTATAACTTGCTTTGGCTATAAGCTTTGAAGTTTGAGGTGAGAGCAAAACCAGCCCAAATTATTTTTTTTCATTTTCACAATTTCACAGAAAGGGTTTTTTTTTTCCCCAATAGATCTCAGCAACCACAGCATATGATTTCTTTGTCTTTTCTTAAGTTGAGAACTTTCCCTTTTTTGTTTAAAGAAGCACTTTCCAATTCATGTTTGAATTGTTAGCAGCATCATTATTGTTGAGTGTAGAGGCCACTGTTAAGTAATATCATGGTTCTTTGAAAGTAAGCACTGTGATACTGCAACATCAAGATAGTCAATCTGATATCTGAGATAGCTACCACATGACTAATGGGAAGGTAGCATATACAGCACAGACACATTGGACAAAGGGATGATTCATGTCCTTGGTGAGATACAGGATGTTGTGAGATTTTACTCAGAATGGTGTGCAATTTACAATTTATAGGTTGTTTATTTCTGGAATTTTTATTTTATATTCTTGTACCACAGTTGACTATGGGAACCTAAAACAATGGAAAGCAAAACCATGGATAAGAGGGGACTACTAAACATAGATGAAAAATTCTAAATAAACCATTAGCAAGGAAAATGCCAGAGTATTGAAGGTATGATTAAAAGTGGAGATTATGTCACAAGTTCCAGACCTTTCGTCATCAGGAAACCTAATACAGTTCCCTATAGAAACAGATAGAAGGAGGCAGTGCTATATAAATATCTCAGTTTATGCCATTTAAGATATTTAATAAAAATCCAATGCCAATTAATGTAAAAATTCTTAGAGCAGAAGGGAAGTTCCTCAGTGTACTAATGGGGCTCCCATCAGCTCTGCACAATGAACACCACAAGGCCTGGTGTCCCTTCTGAAGTGTTCTCAAGCAGGAATGGTGCTATCATTGCTGCAATTCTTCAGCGCTGTGCTAGAAGATTGAGTCCAAACAATAAATTTGTTAAGAAAAAATAATTATTATCAGAAAGCAAGAGATAATTTTTTTTTAACTTTAGATGACATGATGGTCAACATAGAAAACGGACCAAGGGGACCCACAATTTAAGATCAGGAGTTTTAGACACACGATGAGAAATAAAAGATGTAGGCTTATGAAAGGGTCACTGCAAATGATGTTGCTCTAGCTTTCAACCATGTTGGCCCCGTGACAAAATTAATTTTACATTGAAAAATATGATATGTTTGTACCATCTCAGCTCAAGTTGTTTCCATAAGAAGTCACATTGTTATCTTTAAAAATGAAGCAGCTATGCACTTATGTCATTATTTTGAAGAAGTTTCATAATAGAAAACAGAATTGGGCTGGGAGCCAATAGATTTGCTATTCCTTTGAACATTCATTTCTCAGATAGCCCTTTTTCATCTGCTTATGCAAAATCATCTTGCCAGCAGATTCACATACTCAAATACTTACAAATTCACATTCTATATTTGCAATGGAGTTCCATTCTCTTTTTAGTTGTATGATCTTCTGAGTCTTCAAAATTATTGTTATTGTCATCATTACCTTCATGCATCATTGAGTCCTTTTTGAGTCATCAATCCAAATTTCCAAATTGAAGCATGCACTCAGCATGATACTTATAATAGAAAATACTGACTTCCTAATTGTAAAAAAAAAAAAAAAATTGCAAACAATAGAAAAATTCATCAGCAGAGACAAAAATACTTTCTGTTAACCAAGGAATAGGCAAAAAGAACTGCTTAACATGCTGTCCTCTGTCTACAGCGAGTTTCAAGAAGATGATGAGTGTTATGTATGGAACAGGGCAAGCCAACTCATTTCACATGCTAAGTTTCTGAAACGTTTGGTAACGTAGTTGTCTCATTGCTTTGATCTTCTGAAGCTTCATCATTACCTGAAGACCTATTGGCTGACCACCATGGACCACCCTGTGTCGGGAAGCCTCATTTCAATAGATCCTGCTCCATGGATATGAGAAAGGGGAATCAAGGCAGCAGGAAGGTTCGTTACAACCATACTGATGTGAAAAAGCTAAGACCAGCGACTCCCCTGTATCTTGTCTTGTTTTTATGCATGTACTGTATATATATATATATATATATATATATATATATATATATATATATATATATATATATATATGACTCTCTGAGCAGAAACTCAAAGCCATTTCCTGGCACTGACCCTGGACTTGGAGTTACATTTTTTCCTCCCAGCACAAGAGATGGAACCCAAGGTCTCACGCATGCTAGGCAAGTGCTCCACCCCTGAGCTACATTCCCAACCTGGAACTGTCTTCTATAGGACCACATTTGTGAACTTTTTTTTGCTTTCCAAGTTTTAAAGTGCTTTAGAAGTCACTGGGGTGTGGGAAGAGCAGAGTCTCAAGGAACAATCTTCCTTGGTCAAATCATCCTCTTCAACTACATAGAGGTTTGTCTCTGCTTCTGTTTTCAAAAGGAAAGCATTCATCCTCAGTGGAAGGGAAATTTTCCAAAAACATTTTTCAAAAGTATTTGTTTTATTATTTGTTATCACAAGGATCAAGAAAGAAACCTTTAAGAGTTTGTTTAGCATAACATTTGATGATTTTAGACCAAAAAACAACAGAAATCTTCCAATTACTTGGAAAATATTCAAAATTGGTGGAGTCCTTAAACTTTGTTTTAGGCAGGTGGCTTTTAGTTTCTATATATTGAAGGCTTTGGGCACTTTGAAAGTGTAGGTATCAGATATGGAAAAAGTCACCTAAAAATGTATACCTGTATGTTTGTGGAGGAGAGAAGGAAAGAAACAGAGACACAAGAGCTTCCCTTGTGCACTCTGCAGCTTATTCTCTTTGCTAACCTTATGTTTTCTTGGCTTTGAGGCGGGAATATCTGGTAGTATCTTTCCAGCTTGGACTAAATCACAGATTTCTAATGAGTTTTCTTGATATTTGCTCTAATCTGATTCGGGTCAGCTTATTGCTTCTTTCTCTTAGTCCACGAGCAGAGGCATCGGAGGCCCACTTTCCTGCTCATTAAGGTTTCAGCGAGTGATCTTAACTCAAGCATTTCTAATTAAAATGTAAAGCTCATTAGTATGCCCCATTACTAGAGTTTTCCCTTTCAACTCCGAATGCTCCAGTGGATGACCAGGCATACAGTTGCCATCTCGCCACTGCTTCTGAACAGGAGGGGTTTTTTGTCTGCTTCCTGAGTTTCTCCTGACAACTGCAACTTCCATCAGGCTCAGAGGCAAGGGAAGGGGCAGTAGGCTGGAGCTGCAAACAGGAGGGAGGACTGCAAAGACCTCCTTTTCTATCTGGCAGCTACCATCCCTTCTCAGCAAGAAAGATGCAGGGGCACCCTAAGGCTAATAAGAAAAGCACTAAACAAGATTTTAAATTTATATACCCACCCCTCCAAATTTGAGATGTATATTCATATGGTGTCAAGATTTTGTTTGTTTGTTTGTTTTTTCCTTTGGAGCTTCAGGAGTTCAAGTGCATATGTAACCCCCAGTCGTGCCAAATACTTAACACACTAAACAAGATTTTAAATTTATTTACCCACCCCTCCAAATTTGAGATGTATATTCATATGGTGTCAAGATTTTTTTTTTTCCTTTGGGGCTTCAGGAGTTCAAGTGCATATGTAACCCCCAGTCATGCCAAATACTTAACACACGTGATCTTTCCCTAAAGTTAATATGACTTTTGACTTGACATTTTCAGTTGAAATATTTATATTGATTTGATAGCAAGGAAACTTTAATTATAATGGCTTTCATTTTTGAATATAAAAATTGTGGCTCATTGACTCCTTAAAGGCCGATTTTATATATGTGGAGGAATTGAACAGAGGATTTAATCCACAGCTTGTAATACTTAAGTCTTGTGTTATGGATGTTGTATTTAAAGACTAAATTGCAGAGTCATAAAGAACAAGTAAAAATACAGGAAGTGGTGTGAATGTCTTCTTACTTGGCCTTAATCTCAGAAATGGTAATGTGGGCAGTTAAAACAAATCAGAAATAAGAATTATTTTAACAGTGCCATAGACATGCTAGTAATTACAGAAAACTTTTGTTAATTGCTTTTATTTGCTTTTCTAGTCCATCATCTGAACTTCTAACCCATTTAGATTGTTACAATATAATTAGTGTTTCTATAAAAGGATTTGGAGCTAATGAAATAAAAATAATTCCTTCTATAATTCCGGTTACTTTGTTGCCTGGGGAAGAACTTTATCTGAGTTATTCGTGACTTCAAATTCAATTAGATTCAGTAGCAAATATTTATAATTTGCATATACATTTTTATGTCTGTCATCTTATTAATTAACTGCACTTGGACTATTCAAGGGAGATATATGAGCTTTGAATTTATGCTGTGTTTTTATGCAAAATTTATCTTGCATTGTGAAATTTTAGAGACTTTGAAAACTTGCTGGCACAGAACTTGGACTTGGTATCACATTTTTTCCCCCCCAGCACAAGAGATGGAATCCAGGGCCTTGCACCTGCTAGGAGGTAGAAAACTAGTCCTCTCTAATATACCTGCACTAAGAAGGTGCTGGGTTTGAATCTGTATCACAGATTCAATGCTCACTCCACAAAGGGCTGTGGAGGCCTCATGTTTACTATGATAGGGAGAAAAAGCGGTAAAAGTAAAGTTGATGTCAAGGAAGAGATATATTGTATATTGAAAATAAATTTATTTTGTAATGATGCAGATATTGTTCAGGCTTTAATTTAGGTATGGTTGTTGGAATGTATTGGAATAGATCCAATTGCTGTGCCTTTTTTAAAAAAATAGTGATGATTAATTAACTATGAATCAATGGACTCAATTGTCACACTTTTATAAGACTGAAAAATAATTTATAAATTGGAAAAAAATGTTAGATCATATATTTTTTTCACTGTCATCCTGGCTTCTGAAAACAGTTGGCCATTTAGAAACAAAGGCGGGCATGTATAATGATCAAAGATTCTGTCTTAGATATTCATCCAATAAGCCAAATGCAGACATTTTACAAAAGAAGACTTTAGGTCACACAAATGGGTTAATTCATTGCAAGTTGAGTTTGTCAGAGCCCACACAACCATCGCCCATTAGAACAGAGATTCTCAAACTTGAGTGGGCGTCAGAATCACCTGGAGAGCTCATTAAATTCGTATGGCTGCACTCCTCCCTCAGAGTTCCTAACTAGTTCCCAGGTGATGTTGCTGCTGCTGTCTGGGGATCACATTTTGAGACTCTGTGCAATAGAAGATGCCTATGAGATTTTAAGAAAAGATTTCTTTGCCTTATTTAGTGTGCACTTGTTCCAGGAATTTTGTTTATGGAGCTCACCAGAAAAAAATAACCTGAACGTTTTGTAATATCACTCTAAGATGATGTCTGCAATTATTTTCACACTGGTTCGGGTTACATACACACTGACAATCATTTATAATGTGTCTAAAACTTATGTATTTATAAATGTATGTTAACTCTATTGATGTATCATCTGAGTCTACATCTAACTTTATTATCTATCGAAATATAACTTTATGTGGATTCAATTGAATTCTATGAAATTCCTATAGTGACTTTGAATTTGAAGTTGGAGATGGTAGTTGAAAAAGGGTTGGAAGTTGGAGGAAAATCTCTAGAGAATTAATACCAGTTTCATTGGTGACATTAGTGACTCACCATCAGCTTTACGGAAAGAATTGGTAAAGACCAATTCATAGGTGATTTTAAAGACATCAGATATATTGGCAATTCTGTCCTCTTAGGGAAGTGATTCAGGATTGAGATGTTCCAGTCTCTGAACCTGATGAGATTTTAAAAATAAATATCTGCAGTATATGTCAATAGTTACTTTGCATGGGCTCATCTGTATGTTTCCTATGTACCTTCACTTCTTTCTTTTTTCTTTTCTGTTTTGGTGGTGCTGGGGATTGAATTCAGGCCTTGTGGCTGCTAGGCAAGTGCTCTACTTCTGAGCTATATCTCTGTCCTTTTTAATTTTTAATTTTGAAACAGAATCTTCTGGATTGCCCAGATGGACTGTGAATGGGACCCTCCTGCTTCAGCCTCCTGAGTAGCTGCTACTACAGGAGTGTGCTACTGTACTACTTATTTCTTTTAAACTACAACATGCACTTTTGAATGAGTTTTCTTCAATCCAAGGAGAACTTCAAATTGTTAGTCAAGAGCACCATCCTAGTGTCTTAAATCCCTGCCTGGCAGCTGGGTTGACGGAGCAAATGTTAGCCAAATCCTCATTGAGCATCTGTTAGAGCTGCCCTCGGGTGCTTGCTGTGAGCTGCTGGAGCATGCCTGAATGAGGGTTCACACTCTTTCTCTTTCTCCAATTCCCACCTTCCTGCCCTTGATTAGAGATTTAAAGTCAGAGACCATCATAAGGGGCAGACTTCTAGCAGAGACATTCCCCCACCTCCTCCAGGAGTCTGGGTGTCTGCTCTGGGTGGGATGGAAAGTGCAGTGACTGTGGACACACCTTGGTTCCTTATCTCCACATTTCCTACTGTCTGGAGACAAGCTAAGCAAACAGTTGAGGCTCCAAGTATTTGTTGGAAGATTGCATCTGATTTTTTTTTTCCAGCACAATTTTGACATTTAGGGTATGGCAGATTAGTATATATTTCTGAAAGTTCAACAACATAAGTCCTATAAAAAACTTTCTAATCTTTATTTGATCAAAAACTACAAGGGTGTGATAGTAGTGGAATTTTAAGTGCATGCATAAGGTATGGAGGTACCTTAGGAGGTGGAGATTACATTCATAGGGTGAATGAGAAAGATTTTTTTAAAGAGAGTGATGCATAAGCAGATTGGAACATGTTGCTATAATAGCTATGCATGTACTTATTATACTCTTAAGCAATATGTGTGCATGATTTTATATGAAAATATTCAGTGCATATTGTGTGAAATGGTTTTTGTCTTAAAAGTGTAATGTGGACTGCGTTCAGGCTGTCAAATACTGATCTATTTCGAGAATAGTCTGATTTTCTGTTGTGTGATTGGATTCTAATTGATTTAACTGGCCTCCATTTGATGGACATTTATTGACTTCATTTTATTGTTGTAGCAAATGATCTTGTGATGAACATGAGTGTATGTCAGAGTACACACGGTGGAGTATTTCTGTAAGATGGAGTCCTCAAAACTAGAATGTCTGTTTTGACATGTATGTAGGCACATTTGGAATATTGAGGTCTTCTTCTAACTGACCTTCAAAAGCCTTATCCTAGTCTCACCAACAACATTTGAGAATGATGTTTTTTACTCTGTCACCTATTAATAGTGAAACACTATGATGGAAAATATAGAGTATGTATTTCACTTTACATTTATCTGATCAATATTAAATATTGATTAATTTTTTGTGGGGGGTACCAGGGATTGATCTCAGGGGAATTCAACCACTGAGCCACACCCCCAGCCCTATTTTGTATTTTATTTAGAGATAGGGTCTCACTGAGTTACTTAGTGCCTCCCTGTTGCTGAGGCTGTCTTTGAACTCAAGATATTCCTGTCTCAGCCTCTCAAGCCACTAGGATTAGAGGTGTACACCACTGTGCCTGTCGAGTATTGAGATTTTTATCATCTCATGTTTATTGGTTTCTTTTTTCCAACACAAGCATAATATTTATCAATTCAAATTTGTTTTAGATCATCCATACCAAGACATATTTTGGTCTCTTACTATCCTTTAATAAGCCCAGTATGTTTAAATGCAATGTTTTAGGAAGCCTTTCCCTGTAGCTCATTATTGTTAGCTTTTCAAAGTAAATATTTTTATCATTTATATTTCCATAGTTCCCAGTCCTCTCTAGCGTAGAAGAAATGCTGATGGAAATGCTGGGATTTCATTGTTTTCATCGAATATTCCTGAATTTTAGCTTTAATTCCATGATATGGAAATTCTTTCTAAACTTACCTTTTTTAACCTAAACATAAGATCACATCACAGTGGTGCGTAGGGCACAAATAAGCACAGAGATTGTATGTTGCATTCTTTGTCATTAATTTCTCATCTATCACATTGACTTTGTGTAAAAAAAATGCAAACATAGTATCCTATACACCAAAACTCCATTAAATGCTGCCAATGAGGAGCTATTTCCAATGTGATCACCAGCTCTAACTCAAAACAAACAATGATCTCAAAGTCCCACTCTTTTTGTGGCTTGAACACTATCCCTTTTAAATTCTCTCTTCCCTATTTCCCTTCTGTCAGCTATCCAGATAGCCACAGGGAAGAAAAACACCTTCAGAAGTTATTTTGACTTAAATCAACATCATTTCCAAAGTTTAACCATTAAAATGTAATTAAAGTGTCATAATGCTTACATTTAAACTGCTGACTGAAATTCACGTCTCTCAGTTTAACCTAAGGTTTTCCAAACATCAAGCGAGAAGCCAACCACGGTGTTTCAGATTTATTAATAAAATCAATGTACATTATAGAACTCCTCAAATTCACTGAAAGCACTTAAAATTCTTCTTTGATGAACATTTAAATGTTTAAGGGTATTTCTCCTCCAATATTGTGTGCAGATGCGGTTCTCAATGACTGAGAGTATTGGACAAAGAGTGTGACAGAATTTTGTTTATAATGATTGGTAGTCTTATGTTGGAACATTGGAATATTATGCAAATAGGCCAATCGATTGTTGCAGGGATACACAACTTGTGAACTTTTGGATATTTTCTACATCCAACAGTACTGGACCCCAGAGGAGGGTGGCAGTTCAGGCCAGGAACAAGAAAATCAGTTAAGAGAAAAAACAAACGAACAAACAAACAAAAAACCCTGATCCTTAGAGAGATTGACTTCTCATCAGTGACTTCTATGAGCTCAAAATAAAGTCAGCTTGAGTTTGGCAAATGCTTCAGCCCTCTCAGTGATACATAACCTTGTGTGTTGGCCACTCAAAGTACTTGGTCATTCATATGTGGAAGGACAGGCTGTGGGATAGTTGCCAGGGACTGTCATGGCATTTGGGGTTATCAGCTGGCTTTGTTGGCTTAAGTCATATAACTATTGTTCTCAAATAGAGAATCTGCTGCTTTACCATTCTCTCTTCTGGTTCTGGTAAATGTAATATCTGTGAGTAGTTTCTCTCCCCAAACACATTTGTTTTGATTGCTGGTAGGCTTGGAAAGGAATCACAGGCCGTCCCTCTCAGTACTAAGGAGCCCAGAAGGGACGACGACACAGTTGAAATAAAAATTTGCAAAGAGATTTCATGAAGATGGCTCACATGAGCACAAAAATGTCAAGTTGCAGCTTAGGGTGAAGACTTGGGGGTGTCTGTGCTCGCTTTTCATCTTTCCTTTTGTAGAAGTATGGGTGAACAGACAGTAATGTTTCTTTATTTTTTGGAAAAGCATTAGAACCTTATTAATTATGGTAGAGTGAATATGGCAGTACAAGGAAAAATGTAATTTTAAGTATAATGGTGCATGCTGGAAACACAGATTGGCAAGCATATGGGGTTCTGGCATCTGGACAGAAGCCTTCGTAACCATCTGCTTCTCAGAGGTTATTTTGGCAATTTGTGCAGCAATCCCAGAGATTTACAGGTCTGAGCTAAGGACTTTTAGCAAGCAGCTTATAGAGGGTGCAGGTATCAGAAGTACTTATTCAGAGCTTCTGTCCACACTTTAGTTTCACTGTTCTGGGTATTAAACCACCTTAAGATGTTCTATGGACTAATATTCTGTTATGATGGCTGCCAAGGCTAATTTATGCAAATATTTTTACTATTTTGTTCAGCAGGTGACAATCATGTTTTTTGCCTTGAGAGTGAATTCTCCTCTCCTAGCTCTGTGAGATGTGAGGAGCATGTGAAGGGACTCAAGTTCATCGTACATGACCCGCTGCGGGTCCTGAAGGGCAGACCTGGCTGCTAACCTCCGCCTCTCCTTGACTTTCTCATTTTACCTAATGTTCCTGAGGATTTGAAGAGTCTCTTGCACATTTTTTAGTTGGGGTGGTGCCATGTAAGGTTCTCACACGAACTCACGTGCACAGGAAGTCATTAATACAGGACTTTTATGGTTAGTTGTAAAGCAAGCCATTCACTAGAGTGATGTATTATAGATTAAATCTGTACATCAGTTTTTCATCATAAAATACCATTGAGTATTTGAAATACGTGAGATAATGGGATAAACATTTCAAATGTGAAAGATTCTTAATACAAGATGTGACTAGAAGGACCTGAGATGAAAATGGGATCAGCCCTTTGAAATTCCATTTGACAGTATCCTTCAACATCCTAAATGCATGTGTCCCTTGACCACCGACTCCCTCCCCACTCCTGTTCTCGAACTCTATTCTATATGTCCTATAGACATATTCACACAGGAACGTAGGCTTTCTATGCTAATCATAAGAAGATTTATAAAGAAGAAGGCTAAATGTCAATCAATAGGAAAATGGTTAAATAAGTTTTGGAAATGCCATAGTATGTAATACCGTATAGCTATTTTAAAAGTGAGGTAAATTTACAAGGACTGGTACAGAAATGTGACCATGGCCTAGTTTTAAGTAAAAAAAACCTTTTTTTCAAAGTGTACATACAGTATATTCTAATTTTTTAAAAATAAAACATTGCCTATGCATGTGAATATATACATCCATATATATGTATATATATTCCCCCTAAAATTACATGTGCATGTGAATGTGTGTGTATATATGTATGTGTGTGTGTGTGCATATGTGTGTGTATGTGTGTGTGTGTGTGTGCATATATATATATATATATATATATATATATATATATATATATATCTGATTAAAAGTCATGTGCTGGAGCCCAAACGCCCAATGGTAGTATTTGGAGAAGGAGTCTTTGGGAGGTAATTAGGATTAGATGAGATCATGAGAGTGCAGGCCCCTTGGTAAGATAAATTCCCCTATAGCAATTGAAGGAGACCAGGGCTCACTCTCTCCACCATGGGAAGACAATGAGAAGGCAGATCAGGAAGATAATTTCACCAGAATTCAGCCATGCTGTCTTCCTAATATTGGACTTCCAGCCTCCAGGGCTTGTAAAGTAAATTCCTGGTGTTGAAGCCATCAGGCTGTGGTCTTTACTATAGCAGCCCCAGCTGACTAGGATTACACAGGAAGATTCTAAGTAGACTCTAAATATTACACGATTACCTCTGGGAGTGTGATCAGGTTAGAAGAGGAAGAAATTCTCCTTTTTTGAATATATATTTCTTTATTATTTGAAAGTTTGTCTCTTGAACTTACGTTAGTAGTTGAAAGATGGATACAGGAAAAAGGGCAGGGAGGAAGGAAAGGGCAGAAGGAAGAGGTCAGAGGGAAAGAGTATGGAAGGAAGGGAGGAACTGCAGGAAAAACAACCGCCGAGGGACCCAAAGTCCACTTTACATTTGCACAAGTTCCTAGGTCTACCCATTTGCAGAATATTAAGTTGTTAATGGCTAAGGTTATTTCTTCCTTGCATAAACTTGAGGAAAAAAAACATTTCTGATATCTTCAGTTACTGCTTGTATGAAATAAATGGGATTTATAGAGGAGCCCACTATGATTTGTGAAATATTTTCAAATATATTGTTAAGGAGGACTTAAAATATTCCATGAGAGTTAGAGTGAGTTCACTTTTAGCAATTGGGATCTAGAGTCAAATCTCTCTTTTGTTATGGATTTTTTCTTCTAGATTAGACACTAGTGGAGTCCTCTGATACATGATATTTCTTTTTAAAGTAGGACATCAATAATAACCTGTTCCCTTTCATCTCAAAGTGTTTGGCCTTTGGTTTTGCTCTAGACTAAATGCAGGCTCTTTCATTTGGTTTGGAATTTGAGAGACATTCCATGTGATACTCTTGTTTCCAAGACAGCAAGAGAGCCTGGGTCCTTGAAAAGCTTCTCATGGGCAACGCTTTAAATGAATGGTAACCAAACTGGCCTGTAGATCAAATCACCTGGCATCGAAAGAAAGAAAAAAGGAATTTGGGTGTATTTACTAAAACTTTTAATTCATTTTTATCAATGAACTCTAGAGGAAGTGTCTATATCATATAAGCAGATATTTGTTTTTCTATATTTAAAAATTCTTTTGAAAAATTCCCAAATTTTGAAAAATTCCCAAATTTTTTTTTTTTGGAAAATTCCCCAAATACCCAAAAGTCAAAAGAGTAGTGTCATGAAATTCTGGGTATCAATCAATTACCCAACTTTAATTAATAGCATCATGGAATTAGTTTCCATTTGTGTCTCATTCCTCTCAGAGATTTTAAAGGAAATCTAAGATATAATATGACTTTACCTATAAATCCTATAGTTTAAAAAGAAGACATGGAAAACAAATATTAACCAAAGGTATGTGAAATACATAATTCAACAAAGCTTGACCTACTTACTGGCTGATTACTTGAAATTTACATTTTATAGATTGCCCCCAATTTGAAGCATACAACATAAGATTATCAGAAGAGCTATTAATATCATAAAATCTGAGAAGAAAGATGTTATAAAATAATACATGCTAAATCTCTTTGAAGATCTAAATTACAGCCTAAAAGTGGACATGCTTCCTTCGCAAACTACTATGTTTGTTTTTTATCAAAATAATGCACAATTTGACAGAAAGCATACAAGAGTTTTTCTCAGATAATATTACTATCCAATGGCCAAGAAAATAGCCAGGATCAATCAAAACAATTTTGTATATTAACCAATAGTGCCAGTAACTGGGAAGACTATGGAGATGTCCGTAAGATAATTAAATTCTTTATTTTTGTAATGCTGTTACCCAGCAAGTCCTCAAAAATACAAATGGTATTTATCGAATTTCCTTCATCTACTTGTAGTTCTTATTAATAATGCACTCACAATCCACTTGGGCCTGAGGCCTTTCACGCTGGGTGCTGGTTATCCTGTTTCCTGGCCGCTCCCTCATGCTGTTTAGCGAGGGCGGGGCTCATCAGCCCCCAGCACTAGTGGTGCCTCTGATTTTTCCCACATTTACAAATGTGGTTGCCATTGGCTGGCATATGCTAAGCCTTCTGGCCTGCAGTCATGATCTTGACTATTTGGATTTAAATAAAGCTGCTCTAATTGCCATGAGGAGACTCTAGGACAGGTGAGAAGCTGCTTGTGCATCTCAATATTGCAGGGGTCTTGGGAGGATCTAAGGTGATGACTGTCCCTTGGGCTCTACCTTTCTGTGTCTGCCCACCTCTCAACTCTTGGACATTTTATTTTCTCCACTGCTTCACTGGACACCACCCAGAGTAACTTCCCTTGTAATGAACCATCCTCACAAGATTGCCAGAGCCCTTGATTTTTATGGGTGTTTCAGGAATCATTCAAGAAAAATTATCTCATCACTACCCAGTTGCCTCTTGGAAATCCCTGTCCTTGGCTCACCCCCTCACTCTGATGGCTTTGGCATTTTCTTCTCCTTCTTGTTTTCCAGACTCCTCAGATGCCCCTTCCTTTGACACTTCCATTTTCTTATATATTCTGCTGAGTAATGTGATTATTTTTGATTAACTTATCTGAAGGATGAGCTGTGCCTGGGTGCTTCACTTTCACATTCAGGAAGGACTTTATCTAAAGCTATAGCATCCCATGGGGAGACAGTGTGTTATATCCATCTTGAGTCCCCTAGGAGATGGGACTCCAGTTAGGTGCAGATTTAAACAGTGGTCCTAACCCTCTCCACCACATGTTCCCCCCACCCCCAGTCCTCCTTTGCTGGCTTCATTCCTCTCACTTTTCTCCTCTGTTTTGTTCCGTCCCTCTCTGTTTATCAACTCACCCCTGCACATACCCAGCATCAGCCATGCCTGAGCAAGGACGAGCTCACATGCATACACAATCAAACAATCAAACATTACCTGGACTTTTTTTTTTTTTTTTTTTTTTTTTTAGAGAGAGAGAGAGAGTGAGGGAGGAGAGAGAGAGAGAGAGAGAGAATTTTTAATATTTATTTTTTTTAGTTTTCGGCGGACACAACATCTTTGTATGTGGTGCTGAGGATCAAACCCAGGCCGCACGCATGCCAGGCGAGCGCGCTACCACTTGAGCCACATCCCCAGCCCTTACCTGGACTTTTCCTGAGTTCTGTTCTCTAAAGGGCACATAAGGGAATATCATGTGGCCAAGTTGTGCTCTTTTGTGAAGGTGGGAAAATTCTCATATGAATTGCTTCCCCCTGTGGCCCTCTAATGAAGAAATAAAGAGATTCTGTGAAGACTGATTCACCACTGGGGAGAGGATGAGGCATCACAAGTGTTCACAGAATGGAAAGGTTTGGAAAAAGATTGTCTCTGTCTAGAGAGAGAAGAGCATTGAATATAGATGTTTCTTACAATACCGCCACTTTACCACTGATGTACTCTAGGAATGGCGCTCTCGCTCCTTTGTGGGAGAGCCAATTCATTCTTTCTATAGTCCTATCAAAATGTGACTGTAACCTACACTCGTTTGCCTTGGATCTATTCTCTGGAGTCTCACAAAATAAGTTGATTCAATTTTTCAAAGAATGGCTGCTCAAATATTTGAAGACACATCTCAACAATTTTGCAATCAAGAATCCTGTCTAAGGTTAAATATCTCTCATCCCTTCAACAGGTTCTTTTATGTTCTACTGAGTTGTTTTGCTTTGTTAGCGTACACCCTCAAGATGGCATATTTAGCAAAGGGACTTGTACAAAGAAGGCAGATAAAGGCTGACAGAACTTAGTTTATCTGAGCACTCTACCATATCCTCATCTTTCATCTGGATGTTACATTTTTATTAATACAATATAAGTTTGCATTGGCCTTACTATAATTCACACAGGCTTTAACATAATTTCTCTTGACCTTTTTCTTGGAATTTTACATTCCTTCATCTGCATTTGGTCATCTGATTCCTTGAACCTGAGTGCAAAATGTATTACATTTATGTTCATAGATTTCATTTTGTTGTTTGAAATCTTGAATCTCCATTTCATCATCAATAATACCAGCAATTTGGGTCATTCACAAATGCATTTGGTTTATCTTTCATCTTTGTCCAAGGCTTTTAGTCTTTAGATAAGTCTGTTTTATTTATGGGCTTGTGGCTATATTTCTTGGCTTCTGGCTCTGTCTGGTATTGCAGGACCATGGGTGTTTTAGGAAGACTTCAGGACATGTGTGTCATCTGGTCCTGCATGCATACGGTCAGCCACCATGGTGCATCTGTGAAACTGTTCTCCTGTGTGTCTATTAAGCATCTCCATACATGGACCCCCTCAGCTGCTTCACCTCTGTATCCCTAAGAGCATGACCACTGCCATCTGTTTCTAAGCACCAGGCACTGAACATTGTTATGACTGAGACCTCTCATTTTCCCAGCCACTATGATCTTTCCAAGGTCCTCTTGCCACTGGGAGAGGAATGGTTCCTGGGCCACTCAAGATTCCAAAGTTCTGAGTGTTCAGTAGAAAAAGGAGGAAGAATACCCATTCTACTCCCAGTGTTTTATATGCCCCATTTTGTGATAGTGTTTTTTATAGAAATTGCTTGTGTTAATCAGTTTTTGTTATTCACCATGACAATCCTGCCTAACAAACACCACCAAAATACGCTGATGCTGTTTTCCAGAAATCAGCATTTAATTTTTACTTACAAGTACACGCATTGGCAACGGCTTTCCTGGGGTCCATAGCACGGGCTGGTCCTAGAGGCTGTGATTAGTATTCACCTAACTTCTCCTTCAAGTTCAGAAGTTATGTAGAGAATGCTGTTTTTACAGAAATGTCAGGAGCTCAAGAGTACTGAGAGGAAAGGAATGACAAGGTCTTAGAACATACTGCATCTTCTGCCCAGATCCTATTGGCACAATCAAGCCATGGCCAGGAAATTTATGCTCTAATAATCACAAGCCATGGTGAGGTCAGGGAAGAAAGGAAAGTTTGCAGGCAAATCTCATTTTTTATTTAGCTTTTCTCTCTCTCTCTCTCTCTCTCTCTCTCTCTCTCTCTCTCTCTCTCTTCTCTCTCTCTCAGTTGTAGATGGACACAACACCTTTATTTTGTTTTTATTTTACTTTTATGTGGTGCTGAGGATCAAACCCAGTGCCTCACACATGCTAAATGAGCGCTCTCTCAATGAGCTACAGCCCCAGCCCCCTGCCCTCCCCCCTTTATTCTCTTCTTAAATACTACCTGGGTCTTGGGAGGGCAGAGGAAAATTCCTTTGACAAGCACAGTATTTGAATCACCCGTTCACTCTGGAGCATAAACCTCTGCCATAGAGTCACATGAGTTTTTCCTCTTCCCTTGAGGTATTTTATCTGCCAGAGAGCAACCCCAGATAGCAATGCCCTGCTGGCCCACTTCACCAGTTTATGCAGCACCCCTAGACTGTTTGAAACAACAGGAGGCATATGTATGTTCAAACTGGGGAGGTTCTGGGTACTTTGAATACATATATTCTAAATCAACCTCTTTGTGGGAAAGGTGGGACTCCACATAATATAACTATGAAGAAACCTTATTTTTCCATCATCTCCCTCTTTTAACCTGCTGAGTATACTAATTCTTTCCCAGTTTTTGGAAGAAAAAAAATTGATTTTTTTCCCCTCACTTTCAGATAATGAAATATCCCCATGATTAATGCCCATTAAAATAATCTCATTTTGTAATTAACATGTTTGGTCCCAGGTAAAATCCAAACTTCTAACTTCATTCTGTTTTTCCAGCTTGGGTTGGACATAGGCTGCAGTCCTGCTGCAGAGAGACTGCATGGTCCACTTCTTTACCTCCCTGCCCCACTCACTGGGCTGCCTCTGGCCCTCCAGGTTGGAAGCAAATAGGGAGAAGAGATAAAGGGCAGGGAAATTTGTATTTGGATGGAACCAGGAACATTAATGTTGGTTTCTCTTGGCCTTGGTAGGTATTTAAAACAAGAATTTTTTTGTTTTAAGACAAGAAACAGGAGCTTCTGTGGGTATCTCTCTTGACTGCCCAGACTATACATCTTAACATGGGAAGAGCCTTTCCAACTGCTTACAACCATACCCCTGTTCCTTTTGCTGAGATGGCCTTATCCTGGTCATTCCTATGCAGAAGCGCTGTGGCAGTTCCATATTTGGATCTTTGGGAGACACATATGCACACATCTTTGATCTGCCGTCAGTAGTAAGGCAGGTATTTCCCAAACACTTCCCCTTCATGATTCCCTCAAAGAATTTCAGCTAACACTTTTGAAAAATGAGACATTATTTTACTGTAAACCCTAGATTCCCAAGGGCTACTGAGTAGTCTCCAGGAAGTTCCAATAACCTGAACTATAGGTCAGAGGAAGAGACTCCCCTCTCATTTCCCTATTCCAACAATTGGAGTGGTCTAGGTGGTTAAGAAGGGGCATATAGGGGAAGTTGCTACAGCACATTGATGATTTTCTCCAGTGTTCTCTCTTGTCTGTTTTTAAACTCTCAAGGTGGACACTGGATAGCAATTTCAGAGTATGTCTTTGGCCCTTTTATGTAAATCTTGAGCAAGCAGTCATTCCTCATACTGGAATGCAGAGATAATGTAATGTGTGACCAACGTTTCTCTCCATTAAACCTGGAATCACAGGCTCTTTGAATCTGAAGAAATTTAAGTATTTCTCATTTCATAAATAAGAATATCAAGTCTTAGAAAAGTTAGCAAATTTTCCAAAGTCACACACAACTTTTTCCATATAAAAGTCCTTAAGTTAGGTAAAAATCTGTCCTCATAACCCATCTTCCCTCAAATTTATCATCTTTATGAGGGTATATTACTAAAAGAAGGTGGTAAGTCAAGGTTTACAAAGGTTAAATGTGTTAACATGTGAGAGTTTCTAGCAGAATGTGGCACAGAGAAAACATTCTTCAACCTCTTCCTCTTTCTCTAAAAGCTCATGTGCCTAATACTTGAAAGCACAACCAAAACAGAAGGAATAGTGCCAGCAATCACCAATCTGCCAAAACTCACCTTTAAAGTTATAAAGTAGAATGCTTTTAAAGAATGTATACTAGACAATCAATCAACAAGTACATGAAAAAATGCTCACCATCTCTAGCAGTCAGAGAAATGCAAATCAAAACCACCCTAAGATACCATCTCACTCCAGTAAGATTGGCAGCCATTATGAAGTCAAACAACAACAAGTGCTGGCGAGGATGTGGAGAAAAGGGCACACTTGTACATTGTTGGTGGGACTGCAAATTGGTGCGGCCAATTTAGAAAGCAGTTTGGAGATTCCTGGGAAAGCTGGGAATGGAACCACCATTTGACCCTGCTATTGCCCTTCTTGGACTATTCCCTGAAGACCTTAAAAGAGCATGCTACAGGGATACTGCCACATCGATGTTCATAGCAGCACAATTCACAATAGCTAGACTGTGGAACCAACCCAGATGCCCTTCAATAGATGAATGGATAAAAAAAAATGTGGCATTTATACACCATGGAATATTATGCAGCAATAAAAAATGACAAAATCATAGAATTTGCAGGGAAATGGATGGCACTAGAGCAGATTATGCTTAGTGAAGCTAGCCAATCCCTAAAAAACAAATACCAAATGTCTTCTTTGATATAATGAGAGAAACTATGAACAGAGTAGGGAGGAAGAGCAGGAAGAAAAGATTAACTTTAAACAGAGACATGAGATGGGAGGGAAAGAAAGAGAAAAGGGAAATTGCATGGAAATGAAGGGAGAACCTCATTGCTATACAAAATTACAAATAAGAGGTTGTGAGGGGAATGGGAAAATTAACAAGGAGAGAAATGAATTACAGTAGATGGGGTAGAGAGAGAAGATGTGAGGGAAGGGGAGGTGGGATAGTAGGGGATAGGAAAGGTAGCAGAATACAACAGTCACTAATATGGCAGTATGTAAAAATGTGGATGTGTAACCGACATGATTCTGCAATCTGCATTTGGGGTAAAATTGGGGGTTCATAACCCACTTCAATCTAATGTATGAAATATGATATGTCAAGAGCTTTGTAATGTTGTGAAAAACCAATAAAAAAAAATAAAAAATAAAAAAAGAACTAAAAGCCAAATGTTTTCTCTAATATGCGAAAAAAAAAAAAGAAGTGTGCTCAGTGATCAAGATGTACTATCATTCAAAATCCTGGATATGAAATAAAGAAAATAGTCATCAGAAAAAAAAAGAATGTATACTAGAAACCTTCCTCCCCTTGCTGGTAAATTTCCAAATAGCAGCATAATACCTGTCGTTTTCTATGATGATAGCTGAAGGTTCATGAAAAATCCAGTTGTCCAAAAATAAAGAAGTTTAAAAGAAGAATGAGCCATCTGCAACTATGCAATATGACATGACCACGAAAAGAACATGGACAAATAGAAAGTATATTAAATGAACACAAGAAATTTCCCAAATTTGTGCAATTATTTCTTGAACAATTATGACATTAATTTTGAAGTAAAAAGAGATTATGTATATTTAATTTCTGGAAGAAATGAGATGTCCCCCAGAAGCTCATGTGTGAGACAATGCAAGAAAGTTCAGAGGTGAAATGTCGTCTATTTTTAAACTGGGTTATGAGGGTTTTAACCTAATTGGTGTATGAATCCACTGGTCTAGGTTAACTGGGTTGTAACTCTAGGCAAGTAGCGTTTGGCTGGAGGAGGTGGATCATTGGGGGTGGGACTTTGGGGTTTATATTTTGTCCCTGGTGAGGGGAGCTCTCTCTCTGCACCCGTGTTTTCATGTCCTGGGTGGCTTTCCTCCTCCATGCATTTCTGCCTTGATGTTTTGCTTCACCTTGGGTTTAGAGCAATGGATTGGATAACCTGTGTACTGATACCTCTGAAATTAAGAGCCCCAGATAAAATTTTCTTCCTCCCTGTTGCTCTTGTCAGGTCTTTTGGTCGCAGCGGCAAAAAAAAAAAAAAAACAAACAAACAAAAAAAAAAAACAAAAAAAAAACTGACTAAAACAAAAGCAAACCTAAGGTCATGAACCACCATGGTCACCTTTGAGTAGAGTTCTACAGTGAATTTATTTTTATGCTAATGATTCTGTGTTCCTCAAAGTTCATACAATAATCATTCCCTCTGAAAGTATAAAAATGAGAAAATGATCATGAAGTTCAGAATGAATGAGTTTTGTCAGAATTACAGTCTTAGCCAGACAAAGACCTAACCCCATGGGTATGCAGAAGGCTGGGCTCATTGTCTGACATTCTGCCTAGGAGCAAGGGTGGAAGGTGGAGAATAAGAGACTCCTTCAGCTGAGGGAAGCTGCTTCATCTGACCATGATTCTAAGACTTCCTAACATGCTTGGGAAACTGTTGTTTAGATGGCAAATCACAAAGAGAAATAAAGGCAAGCTTCACATCAGTGAAGCAATCTTAACTACCTGCTTTTCTGGAGGGACTGATGAGGAATGTAGTCTTACCAGCAATTTTATTGTTCCCTAAAGAAGTCGACATAGAAGATGAGATGTGAAGTTACAGGAAAATAGAAGAACAGCGGACTGTTTCCTTGATCCAAGGGAAAGACTGTCACCCTCTCATGGGGACATCTTTCCATTTGTTTCAAACAAAAACATCCAAACCTTCATAACCAAGAAATGTTCAAATATTCATATAACATCTGTAGGTGAGTTAACTGAGAATTCTGAAAACTTAGCCAATTTGATTACTTTTTATCACTAAAATCAGGGAGAAGATTTCCATACTGAATCGAACAAAAAATTTGGATAATAAATTTATAAGAAAGCAATTAAGAATTAATGACAACTAATTACAAGAAATCTCTTTTAGATAAACTTAGTTGAGAAGTTGACTTTGTGATAAATAAAAATTAAAAAGATATTTAGAGCTCAGTACCAATATCAAAGCTAGTGAGCTGGGGGAGTACCTCAGTTGTAGAGCTCTTGCCAAACCCATGTGAAGTCCCTTAAAAAAATATCAGAGTGTTTTATGTGCAGCGATGGACACCTCTTTCATTGGTCTTTGTGTGGGGGAGCTTGCATGTGTAAGGGGGTTTCTTTTGGGGAGTAAAACCAAATGGGTATTTGCTCTTTTACCCAATTCTGCAGGGGATCGTAAAGGACATTATTTTATATTGAGGTGCTTATAATAAAGCATGAGATTATTTTTAGATGATTATGATCTTCCAAATATGAAAAAGCTTGGCTCAAACACATGCCTATAATCCCAGCGGCTTGGGAGGCTGAGGCAGGAGGATCTTGAGTTCAAAACCAGCCTCAGCAAAATAAGATGGTAAGCAACTCAGTGAGAACCTGTCTCTAAATAAAATACGAAATAGGGCTGGGGATGTGGCTCAGTGGTTGAGTGCCCCTGAGTTCAATCCCTGGTACCAAAGCGGGGGAAAACCCCAAAACTGGATTGTGAGGTAGTTTCAATAGAAAAACCTCATGTCAGACTTTCAGCCTCATTAGGGCGACAGAGATCACCTCTACTGCTATGGCCTATGAGCTGAGTTGCCACAGGTCTGGTAGGCATGAACCATTGAATCAATGGCCCGTGATGGGAGGGGTTCAGACTTCTGATCCCTTGAGGAATTTGTTTCCCTATTGCAGTGTTGGGGATCCTCCCCAGGGCCTTGGGCGTACTGGGAAAACACCCTAGCATTCCACTACATCCCAGCCCTTTTACTTACAATGACTCAAAAGAGACAACTGTGTCTGTAGGATATAGACATTGCACATGTCAAAAGATTCATCCTGCTAAAGGTGAGTTCCCACTGCGGGGACCAGTGGTTACCTGTGTGGAGTCAAGTGTAGGCTTCACATTTTCTGTCCTGATCATTGTAGCCAACTGCTGGTCTCTCTTCCAGCGTAGGTAGAATAATGTCAGGATAAAGAACGAGACATAAACACAGTCCTGAGAGAAGGAAGCCAAGTAGGACAGGAACAGGGACAGGGGCATAGCCATAAGAATGTCAGTAGAGTAATCCAGATCTTGCCAGAGGAAAGACCCAGATCAACAGTCTAAAGAACTCTACAGGAAGGGAAGGAGCAAGGCAATAGGGCAGCCTAGCAGGCAGTGACCACGATTGATCTGATGATGTTTAAATGGGTCAATAACTACTAAAATGACAGCTCATTCAGAACCCGACAGAGAGCCAGGCTTAAAGGCCAGGAAACTGCGAAGCTGTGATAAAGCTTTCACTACTAATTGCTCTGCTGTTAGCTAAAAAGCTGAGAGTACATCAACATTTCAATTATTGTGCTAAATTTGTTAATATGCTTTCCAAACAAAACGGCTTTTAAAGATGTCAGAGCGATCTACAACTTTTCTTCTTGTAATACCTAGCTTCAACCAATTTCAGATATAGGGAATTGAAGTAATGACCCCTATTAAATTTTCACTAATATTATCCTACGTAGGGCTTCCGATTACTTTGGGCCCTTGTTATGCATAGCAAGCAAATGTGTTGGCCACTTATCTGTCATAATGTGGGGCAGATGTATTCGAAGTGGACAATACTTCAGTTCCTATACATTGATGTTCGCATTTAAGGGGATTAAATATTAATTAGACTCCCATATTCCATGAAATACCAGAGGGGAAATAAAAATTTTAAGGAGTATTCTTAGTCTCTGATATGATGTCACTTACCAAAGACATCAATGATATTAAAGAATTGTAGATTAAAATCGTATTTTGTCCCTGCCGGAACAAAAACCTATTTTAAAAGCTTTGTAAATGTTCTAATTCTGCTAAAAATTCTTTAAGCCCTCAAGAAGAAAGAAGTTACAAAAAAGGCTGAGTACTTTTGATACCCCTAGTCCATTGGAGGTCTTATTAAAGTGTACCTGATTAGTAATAAAATGTGAAAGTATTAATTTTGGCGAGCTGCATGAGTTTTTGATACATTCTAAGGGGTTTTTCCCTTTTGTTGTACAAAGCGTGTTTGATAGTAGAGGAGAATTTCCTGCCACAAGTATATTTCTATTACTGAGACATAAATGGATGTTTTCAAGGTTTGAATTGAAAATATGTTAATTCTCCAAGCTCTCAGATTTCAGGGAAGATTGTGATTGCCGAGAGAAGAACAAAGAAAATATGAGATATTTTACACTCTTAAAAGCCCAGTGGCATTTAATTCATGTTTCCTCATTCAGACAAAACCAGGAGCTCCAGATTCTCTGATGGAATGTTTTTCACAGGTAGATGATTTTTTTAAAATTGTTTTACCAGATCCTGTGTTTTATATAACTATATGTGTTTCAACATGTGGTTAAGCTAATACAGGGAGTTAAGGTCAGATGAAGTAAAGTTTCTCATCAATTTTTAAAATTTATATACAGTGCACACACCCTTGGAATTTTGAAGAATTCAAAATTATTCACAAAATCTTGGCATATCAGAATTATTGTGCTTTTGAAACAGAATTTTTAGTTTGAAATACATAGACTGTGTTGTAACATCGAATTCAAAGAACTTGTTGACATTGATCTGTTTGTGTTTCAGAGTAAACAGTAGGTAAAATAAAAATGGGATTTCATTCTCATCAGAAGCATACCTTAAGGTGGAGAAGACTGTCTTCTGTATAGACATATCAAAGCCCTCAGATGATTCTACAGAAGGTTTTGAGGGTGAGTAGGTCTTGGGGTTATCTGGGACTGGGAGAATAGGACTGTGTCTTTATACCCTTTTATCAACCAGGTACACAGTCGGGGATGGCTGCTCATGGAATGTTTGTTTTCACCAAAGGTGATCTCAAAAAGGGAGATTAGGTTGTGAGCAATCCTTTGCCATTACTTTCAGAGGCCGAGGAACAAGTACTTCAATTCTGAAGTGGGCCCCTGTGCAGTGTACCACAGCTGCCCATTAGGGTCCTTCCCCTGTGTCAGTGGGACCTGCCTCCTTGGCAAAAGTTCTGGTAACTGCTCCTTCAGGATGCTGGGGCAAGCCTTCTTTTCCCCCAGGTGATCTACAAGAAGGAGGTGGGTGAATTGAGCTGCAGACTCTCTGCCACCCTTTTCTGCTATTGGCCAGCACCCTGCTCCTCTGAGTGCCTTACCTGGAGTGATCCAGACCCTCAACTTTGAAGGATCTGTCTCTGATCCATATGTGTCTTTCAGGTCATGGTTGTTGTACTTCTCCATCTTCAAAATTCACAAGGGAGGACAAAATCTCCCCAGTGGATCATGATGTCAAGTTCCTGACCTCTTTGTAGCAGCACTAGCTCCTTTCACTGACCAGAGTTGAAAATATTACTCTGCTGGGAGTCAGAATTTTCAAGAACCAGAGAACCCCAAGTTGTGGGACCAGATTATAGCATCAGGCTTACTTCAAAGTTTTAGACAAGATTTCTGATGGCAGTCATGATGTGGAGGGTGTCATTTCTATTGGTAGAGAATCATGTCCAAGATGCACCTCAGCTATAGCTTTCAGTAGGCTCTCCCATTGCTGTTATCAGACAGGTGGCCTCTGGTTGCCACAAGAGATGCCCTGATGTTGCATCTACAGCTAAATTTTCTTTGCTATAGAAGAGGCCTGCTCGTCTAAGATGATACTGTGTGTGATTCCTGTATCAACAGACCCAATGTGCTAAGCTTTGGGCAGTGGTGCTGAATGAAACCCTGAGGGCAGAAAAAGCAAACTCATACTGCAATGTGTATTGATGGAGGAATCCTTGCCTTTTACAGAGTGAAAAGAAGAAAATATAGTTAATTTGCTACTTGATCTGCTTGTGACCAGTGATTGGTGTCCTGTTGTGGACCCATCTTTGGTCTCTGTTACCATGAGTTTGAGCATTCATCAGGGAAAATAGCTAGACAAGTCTTGAACAGCTGGATGCCATGCCAGCAGGTGGTCTAATTATAATTTTCTTTGTTGCCATCATAACAACTCCATTGTGCAGAAAGTTTTGAGCTCTGCTTCTGCCTTCTTTGTCCCAGAGGCTTGCATTTTCAATGGGCCAAATCATTCTGGCTCCTTGGTTGTTTATTGCTTCTTCTGAGGAGATGAATTTCTGGTGGGCATTGTCATGCAATATGAAAATATGCAGATCCTCATATAGGTCCATTCATATTCCTTTTTCCTGGAATTCCTTGTCCTTGATCTTCCAGTTTTTTTTTTTTTTAATATATATACCTCTGATGAAGAGCTGAGATAATTGCTTCTTGTGATGAATTTGTATACATTCTCATCTTGGGCCATTTCCTTTTCAAACAAGGTAGATGACCACATGCAACGTCCTAAGTGAGCTTTAAGAAGATTTCACATCACTGATGTCTTCCAGGGCTACCTGGAGTGGGCTGCCTTGTAGCCACAGTCCACCATAGAGCCCTGCGTGTCTACATGATGGTTCACCTAGCAAGAATGGCTGCAACCTCCACATTGGCTCTTTCTTTTCCACCACAGTTACTTTCAGTACTACAAGGTCCTGTGTATCAGATGACTCAATTGGTTAAGCCTGTTGCAACACATCCTGTAAGCCCTGTCTGGCTCTTAGCCCCACTCGAAGTTGGCGGCCTTTTATTTCAACTGGGAATGGGTCAAAAAAGTTATTTCCAGTGTGGACTATGTTGCTTCCAGAATTTGAAGAAGACTACATGGAACCGTGCCTTTTTCTTCTTGGTAGAAGACAAAAAAAAAAAAAAAAAATCTGTATTTTTTCTTTGACTCTGGAAGCAAAATTAAAGAAAAACTTCATTGTTGAGGCAGGACTGTAAATCTTTGTGCAGTTTTATCTTCAATCTTCAGAGATTGTGGGTTTTATCAAGGCCTTCGGTATATTTTCTACTTCTTGCTCATAATTCCAAATAACACGATCTCATAATAGAGTGTGTAGGGATTCTGACTGTGGAAATGTACAGGGAGGCATTCCCCTAGTGAGCAAACTCCAGGGGGGGGTGTGGTATCAGGCACCCTGTTTCCCACCCTTAGAATGCCCTGTAATCTCTCTTAGGATCTAGTAATATAGCTAATATATGTGCAGTGTCTAGCTGGTATGGCAATGCCCTGAGAAGATCTGTGTTAGAACCTCATCAAGCCTCGACCTTGATCGCAGGCATGTAACCCCTGAGAATACAGAAATTTGCTTGCTAGAGAACTACAATGTTTCATCAAGCTCTGGTGCTCCTGGATCTGCCCGACTAACAGTATCTTCACACAATGGACTTTCTTGAGAGCTGCACAAAGCTCCTAATATTACATATTGTAACTGTAAAATGTAACTGCAAAATAAACAACCTTACTGATACTCTAAACAATAATGTAGATATGGTACTAATGGCATAATGTAGCCTATTGGTATAAATAAATGTGGCCTTGGACAAAGAGTCACTCTGCCACCTTCCCTGCCACTGCACCTTGTCTCTGTGTCCCCTTTATTATTATTATTATTTCCTTACAATAGTGGACTAATTTGATGTTCTTTATGATATTCTGAAGGTACAGATATCTCTGGGTAATGACTATCAAGTCAAATTAGTGGAGAATTAATGCAGTCCTGAAGCAAGACCATAAACCTAAACTGTGGTCCTTTCTACATGAATGTTGCTGACCTTCCTTTCTGATAGTGATGGAAAGGAACTTATGCACCAAAACAAGGGCTGATTACCAAGTTGCTACACTCCAGAAAAGATGACTTATTTGTTATAGCAGCTTCCATTTTTGGATGACAATTTGGTTGAGTTTATGGTATGGTAATGCTAAATTTGTTGAATGAATGAATAGCCTCTTTTTTGCTTCCTATTTCCTCAGTGACCTTGATAATATACTTATCATTTTGGCCTCTTTGCTTATCTGTCTGTGTCCCTTATTTGGGTATAGTTTTCATGAGTTTTTTGTGGTCATCATTGTATGCCAGATTGGAATGAGATGGACATCATTAGCTTAGGCACACGTATGACTGCACATACCATGTGACACTACATCGTGTACAACCATAGAAATGTAAAGTTGTGCTGCAATTGTGTACAATGAATCAAAATGTATTCTGCTGCTGTACATCCCTCATTAAAATAAGAAAAAGAATAGTGCTAATCATATGTTGGACACTTAATATTTGACAAATGAAAAGATGAATTGAATACCCAGAATTTCATTTTACATGTGATTTTTAAAACATAATTGTGATACTTTATTATAAAACATCACATAGTTTTGATGAAAAAGCTTTATAATGTCCTATTATAAATATGTGGTGTAATTAAGTAGCCGTTTCCTTATTTCTATAGTTCTCATTTATTGATGGAGAAACTACTGTACTGAAAAATTAGCTGAGAATCTGGAATCACCAAAGGAATTAATGGCAGCCAGAAAAAAAAAAAAAGAATCACATTTTATTGGGTCTAGCGAACCATGTACTTAAAATTATAGCCTTGGAGAAAGGTGAAGCTGGAGAGGAACATAGCAGTTAATGAGTACCTTCTCATTTTATTCATAAGAATAATAAGCATACTTGACTTTCCCAAAATGAATGAAGACTGCCTGAAAGTTACATACATATTTCATAAATAAGCTCAAGATAATGTGACTTTCAAATTCAGCTACAACTTTTTCCAAGGAAGAACAGCAGGATAGATTGTGATAAATTTATTATTCACCTATATAACTCAGTCCATTTGACACCAAGAAATCCAAAATGCACTGCCTTAATTAAAATTCCTTTGATTGTGAGCAACAAAAAAAATGGACTTGAGGTCACTTGAAGACAATGCAACAGGAACAAAAAGTTTCTAAATGTTAAGAAACTAGAAGTATTGACTTGTGGTTCTAGCTGTGGCTGTCCTGCAAGATTTCCTCCATCCTGTGCTCTCCATGCTCAGACTGTGTGTTCTTTGTCTCACTCTCTCACTCAGGGGTTATGCGGGTGGGTGCAGAACATAGTCTTGGCAACCATCTTGAACACAGTGACGGGTTCAGTGTGTATCTGGTGATCTTGGCAGGCTAGTCAGGATCCTTGCCTTGCCCGATAATATAGATGTTGGGAAAGAGGCTCCTTTATTGCTAGGTCTGCCAAGCTAGAGGGATGCATGTATGGAGCAATCAACCACCACTTTACCTACCATCTAGAAGGAGCCAATAGACAGAATGAAGACAGGGAGAAATGAAAGCAGAAGCACAGGGTCCATGTTTTTGTCTTAAACTTTAGTTCTTGAGGTTCTGGTGTCTACCCTATAATTTTTGTGTTAGTCAGTTTTCCATTACTATAACAAGCCTGAGATAATTAGCTTAAAAAGAAAAAAAGGTTTATTTATTAATTAATTTATTTATTCTTTTGGAACTAGGCATTGAACCAAGGTATGCTTAACCTTTGGGCCACATCCTCAGCCTTTTTAATTTTTCATTTTGTAACAGTGTCTCCCTACATTGCTTAAGGCCTTGCTAAGTTGCTGAAGCTGGCCTTGAACTTGCAACCTCCTGCCTCAGCCTCCCAACTTGCTGGTATTATAGGCAAGCACTATTACACTAGGTCCTTCGTAATTTTTGATGCTCAGTTGTTTATCTTGTACACTAGACACTTGTGTAAGTATAAGGTTCTTTGAGTAAAAATCCCTCTGTTCACTCTAAGCTATCAGTAATGGGTCTAAGTGAAAAGAGAAAGAAACGTGTAAGCTGGGCAGACAGATTGTAGTGTGACATTATCACGTTTCTTTCTTTTTTTCCACTGGCATAACATTTACATAAGCCTTATCTTAACTTCCCGTCCTTATCCTTACAATAAAAATAAGATACCAGACAAGATTGTGGATAATTTCTTTTTTCAAAAGATAATAAAACACTCTGATTCTGCCAAATAAACGAAAGTCCCTAGCATTTAGCTGGCTCACTATGTGTCTGCTCAGATATGGAGTCCTGATGTGTGGACATGGTCAGTGTAGCTCCCTGGAGAAGGATGTCAAGGAATCCTCATCAGAACATGAGGGATCACAGTGTCCTGGTAATTGATTTCCATCTAATTTGTACCCCACATTTATTTAAAAGAAGACTTTACAGTGTTATCTCTAGGCTCTGAGTCATGGCAGAAGCCTGACAAGAAGAGTGTTGTAAGTTTGAACACGGGTCAATGTGGTTTGCAGAATAAGGGGCATTTGAAAGCCACACCAGTAGCTAAGAGGGTTCACCATTAAATGGGATTAGGACTGGAGGGAAGTCAAAATTTGGGATGTTGCATGAGTGGAAACATCGAGCTGACTGTGATAAGGTCCCAAGTGACATTTCATGTACAGAATTTCTTTTTAATTAAAGGAGGGAGAGAACAAAAATGTAGTAGGAAGAAGTGATGCTGTTGGGAGGGCGTCTGTTCTGGACCTGGGTCATGAATCCAACTGCAGAACTAGAGACGTATTGACTTTTCTTGCTGGGAAAACAGCCCCCATTTGGGGGGTCATCTAAGTTTTAAGTGAACTTAGATGGTTACGAAAAAAAAGAGAGCAAAGTTGAAAATGTATTTTGAGGCTCTCCTTGTTTGGGCAGCATCCTGCTTTATAACTTAATAGCAAATTGTTTTCTCTCCATTCAATGCGAGATCTCTCCCCTGACCTGCCCTCCAGCACTAAGGTGCATCTGAGTTTTAACACACCACGTTCTGGGCTTTGGTTGTGTTCCAGATTGTATCTAATTATTTTGTCAGTCTTTTCTGTTATTTCTAGTTATATTCCTATTGTAGCTCAGGAAAGATTCATCCTATTTCCCTGCAGGGTTTGATTCTTCTTGCCTCACTTCAATGTGAATTTTGTAAATTCTTGGTAACTTGTAGTAGGACTTCGCTTGTGGACTGTTTCCTAATTTGTTATTTTATTGTCCCCTTTTGTAATGGATCTGTAAATTTATTATTAGTATTCTTTTTTATGCCTAAATTAACACAAATCCATAACATTTCCTGGTATAATTAAAGAAATAAAATCACCATGGACTATCATTCATGTGAATGGTTTTCACTCTTTTTGATGAAACTCACAGGGCTTTTTGGTTCTTTTGTGGTGATTTTTTTCTTAAGGGTTTTAGTTTTATTAATGATATTTCATTATTAGTTTACTGACATTTCTTCTTCTTTTTTCTTATTGTTCTTTCAGAATGATTCTGAGAATTATGTATTAAATGATTAGAGAAACTGAGATGTATTTGTAATTAATGAGGATTTTCAAGTTTTGCATAGAGCTGATACTACAATTGCAAGAATGTCATGTGGCCTTCCATGTCTATCCTATTGTGACCAAACTTTTCTACTGACTTCAAGAGACCTCAATGAGTATTCCCAATGTTCAGCATTGCTTTTAATCAGTTGCCCTATTTGCCTTCAGCAATAAATCATCCCTGCAGCATGGCTAAAGTGAATTATACATACATAATATTTTAATAATATATATTATTTAATAATAGATTACATATTATTTAATAATACATTACATGTTATTTTATATATAATATAGAAATTATATCTTATTGATGTTAAAATTACTTCAAGGGCTGGGGGTATTGCTCAATGGTAGAGCACTTGTCTAGCACATGTGAGGCTGAAGGTTCCATCTGCAGTACCACAAAAGAAAGAAATAGAACGAAAACAAATCACTTCCAATTTTTCAAAATGCTTTCAGTATTCTCTTATTGTTAACTTATTGAGAAGTTAAGATCTCATGCATCTGCAACTAACCTGTGTGTTTGTGTGAGAGGGCATTGTAAACCAGTGCTTCCCACATCCCGATACACACAGGTGCTAAGCTGGTCTGTTGAATTCCAGGCTGCTTCTGTGAATCTGCCTTCGGTATCCACTGGCCTCAGTGCAAACTTGCATAATTGGAATCTTGATATGATCTGGGCACTTCAAATTCTGCTGGAGGGGAAAGCTCAGAGCAGTTGTTGTGTTGGGTCAGTCTGTGGCTGTAGGTGACACTATCTTCTCAGTTAGATCACCCTTTATTCTGTTCCTGATTTTGCCAGAAAGCTTAGTAGTTTTTTTTTTCCTGAAGGCTCACATTATCATAAATACTCTTTATGTAGGATTTGTTTTTATCTGTAGCAATATTTCTGTTCAGTATAGAAAACAAAAATCATGACAAAAAAATACTGTATTCTAAGGGTTAGGGTTGTGGCTCAGTGGTAGAGTGCTTGCCTAGCACGTGTGAGGCACTGGGTTCTATCCTCAGCACCTCGTAAAAATACATAAATAAAATATTGTATCCATCTACAACTGAAAAAAATATTTTAAAAATACTGAAAATACTGAATTCCATAAGAAATTCTTTGGAAAGACAATGTGTGTGTGTGTGTGTGTGTGTGTGTGTGTGTGTGTAGGTGCATGTGTGTGCCATGTACAGGAATATGTGTGTTCATGTTTGTGTTCTTTTTCCTTGCAGAGTCTTTCAAATTTTGTATTTTGAGAAAATTATTTTTCTTTTTCCATATCCTTTAAACTTGTGCTAATTATATGTTCAGTGATTCATGTTTTACTTATTTCCATATTTTAATGTCAGGTTTCCGGTTCTGAGAGGCAGAAGGTTGGTTCATTGTCAATTACTAAATACTTCAGAGAGCAAATTTAATTTCATTGGTTTCTTCTTAATCTTAGAGTGTATTTTTAAGTATATTCAAGAGAGATTTTTATTGATCTCTACTAAATCAAGTTTGTTTATTTTGTTAATCTAAAGTTATACCTGATTTTTCAATGTACATGATTTGCTGATTTCTATGAATAGTATGTTGCAGTTTTCCTGATGAAAGTTGGTTTGTCAGTTTTTCATGATGCTTCAGAACCACAGAATGTTATTTTCAGGAGGTGTTGTAGTACTGCAAACACCTTTTCAATTCCTGGTGGGCCATTTTAAGTAAGATTCATGTTTCTTTACAGCTTTAGGGCATTTAAAAAAATCCTTTATAATTTCTTGCACCAAGCCTCTCTGATTTCTTATTTCTTTTTTTTTAATATTTATTTTTTAGTTGCAGTTGGATAAAATATTTTTAATTAATTAATTTATTTTTTATGTGGTGCTGAGGATCGAGCCCAGGGCCTTCCCCGTTTTATGTGAGTGCTCTACGGCTGAGCCACAAACCCAGCCCCTGATTTCTTGTTTCATCCTTCATGACAAGTAACTTTTCTTGTATCATTTCCATCTCTCTTTACCTTTCATCTTATGATTTTACCCCATTCTGTTCAGTCCATTTGCTGATCTCACTTTTGATAAACGTATTTTAAAAATGACAACCACTAGTTGCTTTCTTTATTTGAGTACATTATCATCTCATCTTTCTGATATACCCATTGTCTCAACTGTCCTTTTTAGAAAGTTTCTTCTATTTATTATGATTTCTCTTTTTTATTTTTGGCAGGGGGGGGGTTCTCTCTCTCTCTCTCTCTCTTTATCTGTGTGTGTGTGTGTGTGTGTGTCTGTCTGTCTGTCTGTCTGTCTTTTGTTGTATCATTTTGCTCAACTTCATGCACTGTGGTTGACCCTCAGTCATATGCACTTCTATTTTGACAATCTCTCTTCCCTCATTGCTGGGTGCTCTCCTGATTCCTGGAGGCAGTCTTCAGTGATTATGGTGGTGGTGGGGATCACAGCTTTAATATGTGCATTTTTCCTGTAGCTTGTCTTTAAGACAAGCTGCTTAAGACAAGGACTTTAAGATGCTCCCACCCTCCCTGCTTTCCTGAACAGACAAAGTGTTGTTGCCAGCAAAGCTCAACATGAAGGTGGAAGGAGGGAGATGCCATGCAGTACAAGGGCTTCTAACACCATTCCTCATTTCCAGTAATGACTTTAGGACCATCCCATGGAGCTCTGAGAACTTCCTCAAAGTCTGAGCTGTCTTTCCTCTCAGCTGCAAGTCCTGCCTGCAAGTAGTTTAAGCTGCATTTTCCTCCTTATTTTTGTTTTATATTTTTCACCATTCATCCAAATTTCTGATTTACTTTTGACAGTACTTCTTGTTTTTCCACACTGTTATGAAACTTTTAAATATGCATATATGTAAATATTCAAGTAACAATGTCTTCTGAGAAGCCCAAATGGGTGCATGCTGCCTTAACAAGCCGGTTCCCTTTCCTCGTAATATTTCAGTACTGTTCAGAGATATAGAAGATTATGGGTATAAATAGCATCCTCTTCTGCATATGCTTCCTATTTTAAGGACTAAGATCTATTTTGACTAATCTTCCTATTAAGTTTCTATGATGACACTAATGGAAATATGTTTCAGTCTAAGGAATTACTATTGAACTAAACAGAGCTGTTCTCCATTCAATGCAAAGTGGTTTCTATTTCAGAATTTGAGAAACACTTCAAGCCCTCAAGCAATATTTTATAATGCAGCACGAGTAGCAGATTTAAGAAATCAAATCTCCTCTTCATTAGTAATCAGTGGATATATTACCATTAATGTATCCCTAGAATTACTAGCTATGGGAAAGAAAATCGTCACAGACTGCAGTAGGTTCTTACATAAGTCAAGGTCATTTCTTTGATAAATGTTTTTTTTTTTTCCTTTTGAAGTGGAGCAATGAGACAGTTTTGTTTTTTATCTTATCCTGATAAAGTAGAATGACATGTAATTCAGTACAACCAGTTCCAAGTTGAACTGGTTCTGGGGAGGACTGGTGGGCTGGCTTTCAAGATGTTTCTGGGAACTCTGCTTACAGGAGATTAAAAGGAACATGCCTCTAAAAATGTTGAGCTGATACCTTCAGCTTTT
Organism: Spermophilus citellus; assembly: GCF_964194105.1. Lineage (NCBI taxonomy): Eukaryota > Metazoa > Chordata > Mammalia > Rodentia > Sciuridae > Spermophilus > Spermophilus citellus. The sequence continues at coordinate 41,044,569 of NC_138188.1, forward strand.
TTATTAGTGTGCTCAGAGATTCAGTTCTCCCCCAGGGCCGAAATACTTTGTTGAGAGACAGATATATATATTTTTTACTTTATTTGGTATGAATCACCCCAAATCCAGCCTAGATAAAAATATTCAGAATCAGGAAGTAGGGAAGTAACAGCAACTTAACAATCCTTGGGTTTCCTAGCAGAGATAACTCATTAGTTCAAAGAAAAAGTCCACTAAGTAGAAGGTGTGCCTTTATTGGTGCATGTCTATAATTGAAGCTGGGTGGGTTATTAGTGATTTTAATTAATCTCCAAACATGATCAGATTTATTTCAGGGGTGCTGGAGCCTGCTGTGAGACTCTCACAGCTTGATGAGGTACCTTAAAACAATTAGTCAAAACAACTGGCAACTTTCAAGGAAAGGGAAGTGAGGGAGGGAAAAATTATATGAATGGGTCTTGGATATTGAAGGGACCATGCAGTAATTTTCAGGCCAAGGAAACCCAGACGGGACCCTCAGTGTGGGGTTCAAGGGCAGGGGTGGGGGCTCTGTTCACAGAGAGCAGAATCCAGATGAGAGAGCCCCAACTTCAAGTGTGGCTGTCAGGGTGCAGGGTGGATCTTTGTGTAACATTAAAAGGGACTGTGGAGGAATCTGAACTCACAGAATTGAACAATATGGTGAATGATCACCCCACATAAATGGAAACCAAAAAGCCTAATTGGTGCCTAGGTGATGGGAGCTCGTGTCTCTTTTCACTCTAAACTTCCTTTTTTTGGGTACTGGATATTGAACTCAGGGGCACTCAACCACTGAATCACATCCCCAGCCCTATTTTGTAATTTGTTAGAGACAGCATCTCACTGAGTTGCTTAGCGCCAAACTTTTACTGAGGTTGGCTTTGAACTCATGATCCTCTTGCCTCAGCCTCCCAAGCTGCTGGGATTACAGGCATGTGCCACTGTGCCCAGCTCCACTTTAAATTTCTATTTGTGGTGGTGCACACCTTTAATCCCAGTGGCTCAGGAGGCAGAAGCAGGAAGATTGCCAGTTCCAAGCCAGCCTCAGCAATTTAGCAAGGCACTAAACGACTCAGTGAGATCGTGTCTCTACATAAAATATTAAAAAACCCAAAAAAAAAATCGAGCTGGGATTGGCTCAGGGATTAAGTGACCTTGGGTTTAATCCCCAGTACCCAGTACTTAAAAAAAAATCTATTTCTAGTAAATAAAATAGTCATAGACCATGATTCCTGTCATCTGTTTTCTTGGAACCAAAAAAGAATAGAAAACAACAATATTTTGAAAACTGTGCTCTTAATACTTTCAGTTTCTGGATACAGTGTTGTGTTCATACTGTAAACGCCCTGCAGCTGGCCTGGAAGCAGAGGGAGTGGAAGCTCAGGCATCTGGCTGGGGAAGCCAAGTTCAGTTTGAGTCGAGGCTCCCCCTCTGGTTCTCTCCACCCTTCTTCCTTCTTAGCCCAAACTTACTAGTTTCTCACTCTGTGCTGATACCCTGTCTTGCTACCAAAGATGTAAAGGAAGGAAAAGAGGCAGAGAGATACCAAGGAAAGAAACAATGAGAGGGAGAGAAAAGAGAGGAAAAAGAAACATTGTGTGTTGGGGAAGGAGCTTCATTGGCAATGAACATGATGCTTGAGTCTAAAGAAATCAAATATTAGATGAAAGCTTTAGGAAACACATAGGTTTCCCCTAAGAGTACTTGGTGAAGAAAGAATGGGTAAATACATAGAAATGTAACAAGAAAATGAGGTACATAGAGGAGAGCAAATCGACTATTTGAAAACTTTCCTCAAAGCTGGCCCAGTTTGTGGATTATTTCTGCATCCCAGGGCAGAATGTACGGTATCTCCAAACAGTTTCCCTGCGTCTGTGTGCTCTGCATTTGGTAAATGTTTGATGAGCAAATGGAACATTAGGGAAAATGGAAATTCTTTATATTTGGATTTTAAATTCTAGCCTTCAAATTCAGTATCTAAACCTCAATCAAGTCAACAGATGAATAAAGGAATAGAAGTGGGGAGAGAACATACAGGGAGCTCGTGAAGATAGAGGTCAGTGGAATAGAGGAAACTGGTTGAGGAGGAGAGAGGGGGACAGGGAAGGGAAAAATGCTGCATGAAGTTGACCAAATTATGCTTATGTGCATATATGAAAATACCACAGTGAATTTCACCCTCATGTAAACTATATAGGAGAGATTTTAAAAATAAATAAATAAGTAGAAAAAAGACTGGTAGAAGAAGGGGAACAGGAGGAGGGAGAGGGCAGGGAAAGAAGAAGGGCTGGGGACTGAAGTAGAACGAATTATATTCCATGCATTTTTCACTTTGGAATGAACCCTCTACTATGTCTAACCGTAATGCCCTGATTAAAAAAAAATAGAAAGATCGGGAAAGAAGGAAGAAGCAAGAAGCACTCAGAATGTGTAGGTGTCTGTATGCAGATGTGAAATCTCCTGGGACGCACCCCCAGCTGAAATGCACAATAACTTTAAAGTAGTTTCCAGGAAATCAGAGTTAGTTCCAAATGCTCCCAAGTATTTCAGAGCTTTGAAATCGGGGTGCCCTCCCACGAGTGGAGATAATGTCGCCTCCTCCTCTTGGTGGTGCTTAACCATCGTTTGAAAACGATGGAGACGTATCCCAGCCCAATGATAAGGAAAGAAGAGGCATTAGCCTCTCCTCTGTGCTCCAAGATGGCTAATGATTAGATATAATCTCCAGAAATAAAAATGCAACTAAGCTTTTAATATATTTGAAGATAAGTAGATGAGAGGATCTCTGCTTGGACAGCAACTGTCTCGTCCTAAAGATTGGAGCTTAACTCAGCAGTTATTTAAGTGTGTTTTCTCCCTCTTTGGCATGATGATAATGGTTGGCGCAAAGCTTCCCATTTTTCCCCAGAGTAATGAGGCTGACTCTAATCATCCCATTGCCTGAAATTACTTTCAGTATTGGCTAGAGGGGTGCAGGATGCTATAATGGTTAAAAAATAAAAAGAAAAAAAAGAGAGAGAGAGAGAGAGAGCTATGGAAGGGGGAGAGATGTGGAAAAGAGACATTTATAGGAGTGGAGTAAAAATAAATGGTTAGAATGAAATTTCAACTTTCTTCAGGAGGACGATAGATGTTGTTATGTCTATAACACTACTATGTTTTGCCTCCTCCATTTTTCCAAAATGCTTTGATGATGCACCTAATTGTGAGCCCTGGGAACTCTTCTATTTTTCAAGCACAGATTGTGGGAAGTGATCAATCTCAAGTATGCTTGGGTTAGGAAAGAAACCTGGGTTTAGTCACCTGAAGAACAAGCCTCAGGGCCTCTGAGTCAGTACAAGCGTGTGCATGTAGCACTAATGTGTCTCTGCCCTCAACCTGCACAGGATCACCCTCATCCATTCTGAAAATGACCTGAAGCCAAACATTGACCTTGGCTTACCCTGGATGTAAGAGGTCATTCCCTTCATCCCTCCGCATTCCTTCCTATTTCAAGTTTATTTAGTTTGGTGATAAAAGTTCATTGAAGTCAGAAATACATGTGCAACATGGGTGGAAAGGTCTGCTGCTGTATTTATCCACAACTAAATGTTATTAGTATGATGGAATTTGTCTTGAATAATAGCACTGACCACAAACAGACCCACAGAGGAGGCCTTAGCACCTCACTTTCATGAAAATTGTTTAGGTGGCACGTTCTACTGCTCCAGAAACCATCAAGAAGCTAAAACACAGGCTTGCAAAGGCTTCTGAGCAGACTAAATATTGTGGTCTCTGCCAATAGAAAGTTCTTCACCTAGCATCTATTTATTTTTAGTTTCAGTTGATTTTCAACAAGTTATTTTAAATCTTGTTTCTGAGAATACAGCAGGTCAGAAGTAACCATTTAGAAAGAACATGGTTCTGTAAGGCCCCGACAGAGTGGAGGAAGGGCCTCACACATCAAGATAGGAATTACAACTTGCTCACTCAGGGTGAGAAAAAAAAATTAGAAACAGCTGTGAAAGTCCTTCCACCTATAACATTGTCATCTAGGAACCCGTGGTGTATAAGGCATGTGACTACAGTCTTCCACAGCCTCCAAGATTATCATTGTACAACAACTGATGCCAAAGATTTTGAAAAAAATAGCTATATGTTAGAAAGTAAGAAAGTCTGACACAGTTTTACATGGTTACAAAGTTTGGCAATTACTGAATTGGATCCTGTTATGTGAAACACAACAGATAACTTGATAATGCTGAGCAGACAGGAATTTGCTACCCATATGTCCTGCTTTCTCTTTCTTTAAAAAAAAAAAGGATTGGGAAGACAAACAGTATATATTTCATATTAAATTATTTCCCTTTATGACAATTTTTCTACTTTCTGGAGCTAAGAGCTTTGGAAATGATCTTTTGGGGCCATGTGCATGGTAAGGTAGGCTGTGCTTTAGAGCAGAGACAACTCTACCTTTGTGTGTAGGTTTGCGGTTTCTAAGTCGCAAGCCACGAGGTTCCAGGAGGTAGAAGCCAAGCTCTATTACTTTTCTTTTGACTCCCTTACCAAGCCATTTCTTTTCCAAATATGAACTCAGTTCCATGTTCCAAATTCTTCTCAATGCAATAAATGATTGAATTTTGGCCAGTAACAAGGAAAAAATGAAATTAAAGTAATGGCAGAAAGATAATGGGAATCAGGGTTGAAAAAGTTTTATTAAGTTAAAAAATTGCTCCAGAATATAACGATTTTTTGGCTATCCCAGAAAACAAACATCCTTCCTGCCAGTTGAGCCTAGTTCTTCTGTACCTGGCTGGTCATTTTTGGAAGGGCGAGACTTCTCTTACGACTTTGGAATCATTCCCTTTATTCCTTCCAGGAGCACACTCATTGGTATTGCTCTTTGTTTTCCATGTTTAGTTCCAGAACACATTTTTAGAAAAGTCTGAGCCAGAACACATTTTTAGAAAAATCTGATCAAGTTGCTCTTTTCTTTAAAAAACTATGCACATTCAAGTGATTTGTGTCCACAATAAATAGAAATTATATATACATTCAAGGAAGACCACATATCACCCACCTGATGGCATCAAGGACCACAATTCCCTGGAACCTCATGTCTGCCTCCTCTTATTAAACTCAAAGGCCCTTCATGGGAAGCACTGGTAAATCAGTCAGTAGCTAAGATAAGCTTGGATTCAGTTGGGGAATTTGAAATTCTTTCAACTGAATAACAAGATGCAGTTATCAACATCATGATGATAACTCCTAAAGGGCAGGATGGCTTCCCTTCTGAGTTGTGAGTAATCACATATATTTCACTATGAGCAATAATATGCATCTCCATAGAAGTCACACGCTGTGCAAATTGATGTGAAGAACCTCATTAGGCTTGTTTTTTATTCATTCTGAAGGAGCTTTACTTTCAAGTATCCACTTCAGCTTCAAAAATAGGTGAGAAAATGCATCTCCACCTTTGTCTGTGTTTAATGTGCAAAACAATATTGTTTACTTTAACATGCTTAAGAAAGAAATGATACTTGTGACTCAAACTTGATTTGTGATTATGCTTGATATATATGAATCCTACTTAGGAAAATTCTCTTTCAGCTTTTGGCCATTGCTTGAGATTATTATAATGTTTTGGAACTCTAAAACCCTCTTGGCTATATCTTTCTTCCCAATCTACTAGTGGAATCATAAAAATTGGGAGTGTAGGGCTATTGCTTGCTTTTTCTCAAAGTCATTTCATAAAGAAGTAGGTAATCATTTTATCCTATAAACATTTGTTTCCAAATTATGTGCTCCAGGTAACAAGCCTGGGAAAGGGTACAACATGGAAATATACCAGACCTAGACTGTGAGGGGACAGGAACAAGTTGACCTTTTGGCTAGAGGTCTAGAGGCCATGATGGTATAGGAATTTTATTTAAAAAAATTTGGGGGGGGGATATCAGGGGTTGAACTCAAGGGGCACTCAACCACTGAGCCACATCCCCAGCACTATTTTGTAATTTATTTAGAGACAGAGTCTCATTGACTTGCTTAGGGCCTTGCTTTTGCTGAGGTTGGCTTTGAACTCGCAGTCCTCCTGCCTCAGCTTCCTGAGCCACTGGGATTACAGGGGTGTGGCACCAGGTTTATTTTTAACATTTTTATCTATTAACTGATGAGTTTCTGTGTTACCTTAGGATGAAATAAACACTGTACGCATTGAATGAAAATAATACCTAAGAAAGAAAGAACACAAACTGAACCAATGAATAATGGCATAACTAAAGACAGACCTTGTAACGACTTGTAGTACATAGACATGGAAATTGCTTTTCATGCACATATTCTTATGATAACAAAACTAAATTGCAATGAAAACCTTATAATTTAAATAGGTTAGCTTTTCCAAAAAGTAATTTGGATTTAGAGAAGTCTTATTGAATTTCATAACTAAGCTCTTGGACATTTTAAAAAAACTCAAGAAGCCAATAGGAGTTTGGTCAAAACAAACATTAGAGGAACTTGGCACATCAATTGTATAGGTACCTTGAAGAGTTACTCTTTCAAGAAAAAATCTTCATGAATAAGTGTTAGTATGTTTCATTATGACTTAGGAGTTTTGGTAATAACAACAATGTAGTAATGTAATCCTGGGTGTTGAAGGGCTTAGATTGTACTTTGGAAGCCTTATAATGGACACACATTTACCATAATAAGTTAGCATGTTTCTGATATTTGGTTATTTTTTATTCTAAACCACTTTAACCAATTATTGTAGAAAAGCTTATAGGAAGTTTAATTTGTATTCATTTTCTCTTTTAAGGCAAAGCTTTGAGGTAAAACCAGCTAGAATAATTCTTCAGCCCAAAGGGACAGTGACGCAAGTCGAGTGAAAATGTACAGCTCCATTATCTTCACTGTTGTTGCTTCAGTTGGTTATTTGTCCATGGCTACCTAAAAACAAACAAAAACAAACAAATAAATAAATAAATAAAAAGAAAGATGATTAAAAAATTACAGCAGGAAATGCAATCTATTGTATGTTTTTGCCTGTGGCCTTACACAGACATCTGGTTTATATTTTCTGTGTGCTTCAAAATTTTACTGGTTCTTGAAAACATGATAGAAAAATTAAAACCATGAATGTAAAAATAAATAAGTAAATAAAACTCTTCCAGGGTTTGATTGGGAAAGAAGAATGAAGCTACATTTTGAACAAAAGTTAGGATGACCAACTTCCTTGGGAGGAGATAAGAAAACCCAACATTCTTTCCCCAAGGGAATGTGGGCAAGGAAGCCCCATGTTCCCTGGGGACAGAGTCTGTGTGGTGACCTCCCTTGAGCCAGAGTGAAAGCCATCAGGACAAGCACCTTTTCCTTGTCAAGCTCAGGTTTGTTTATCTTCTCACTGAGGATTTGGTGAAATCCAAGGCATGTTTATTTATGTTTAATTTGGGCAAAGACATAAACACAGCAACTGCACTCCTGTTTTACCTCCTTCCCTGACGTAACCTCCTTACCTTTCTAAGTTTTACCAGATAAAGTTAATGTGATACTGCTATGGTAGGAAGGAGTAGAACATAATTTCCAATTTAGAAAGCATAGCACTGAGGAAAAATAAAAAAAAAAAAAACAGTGGAAAATAGTACTTTAGGGAATAAAAAAGTGTCAAGATGTGTTGAGAGATGGAAGGATCAAAGCAGGACGAGAAGAAGAAACATTACATCTGCTACTTCTGGACCAAAGTCACTTTTTTTTTTTTTTTTTTGCTAAGGACTAATAATGCTCTAAATGGCTTTAATGAATCCAACTATAAGTTTATCCCAACTCTTAAGCAGCATGCAACTGTATAACATAGTACATGGGGACACCTATTTATTTATTTTCTTTCAAGAAGTTTTTCCATTCAGAAAGGCACTTGGATTCCCAAAGGTCAGTAGCATTTGGCTTAGCACACTCTCTACATCCTTTCTGCACCAGAATTAATGACCACTCTTGTGCAACTCCTCCGGGAATTTGGATGTAGACATAATAGTGTGCCTGGTGTTCTTTCTTATTTTTATTTATTTATTTTTCTAATTAAGCATGCCTTTTTGTTCTGTTTCCTGACCCAGAAAACATATGAATGGTCAAGAAAATAGGTTTTGCCTATCAGAGCTTTTAATGATTTAGTTTGTCCACTTTGGGCCATAAATTGGTGGAGGCAGAGAAAGAGTACAGCTCTGTTTACAGCTGGGGCTGCTGAAATGATTCATCCTGACTCCGGGATTTGAGCTCCAGCCGGCCTGGGTTTCTTCCCTCTGAGGCCCATGAATGGCACTTCAGAAGCTGATGAAGCAGTGTTTCCTTTCTACTTTGGATTAGTTTAATTTCCTTTTTATATCTTAGTAGAAATAATGATTGCAAAGCATAATTACATTTGATTACCCTATTTGACACTATCAGGATTGCCATTCAGCATTCTGAAACAGCACCTCTGCTTCAAATCCCCCTTATTCCGCCTTCATCCTCTTTGTCTCTCCAATTTTCCTCCATTGCTTCCTACTTTGAAAATTGATTGAGCTACCATCTTAATTCTGTTAGTGAACAAAAGTTAGGATGACCAACTTCCTTGAGAGGAGGTAAGACTTGGGTCAAGATGTTGTTATGTCCCCCCCGTGTGTTGGCCCCCATGTGTTGAGGACTTGGTCACCATTGCAGCAATGTTGTGGGGCTTTTGGGAAGGAATGGAATCATATGGACTCTAACCCCATCAGTGGATTAATCCATATGATGGATTAATCATTTAAATGGACAAATGGGGAAGGGAGGTGGAAACCGTAGGTAGTAGGTGGTGGGGTATGGTTGAAGGAAGTAGGTCACTGGGGCCATGCCCTTGGAGACTATATTGTGTCCCTGGCTTCTTCTCTCTCTCTCTCTCTCTCTCTCTCTCTCTCTCTCTCTCTCTCTCTCTCTCTCTCCCTCCCTCTGCTTCTGGCTGCCATGAGCTGAGCAGCTTTCCTCTGCCATGCCCTTCTACCACGTTCTACCTAGAACTATGGAGTTGGAACTATGGACTGAAACCTCTGAAATCATGAGCCAAAATAAACCTTTCCTCTTTTATGTTGTTTGTGTCAGGTATTTTGGTCACAGCAACAAAGAGCTGATGAATATAGATATGCTTTCATTTCCTCATTCATACGAATGGAATGGTAGCAGCATTTCTTCTTAAAGGGATCTTATAGAGTCAAATGATTTGACATGCACGAAGTACTCAGAATGATGTGTGGCCTATTGTGAAGGTGGCTGTTCTTGATGGGAATGGGGAAGTGGAAGATTTTGGAGTTTTGAGATAATGGTGTTAAATAAAAGAGCTCAACCAATTTTATTTCCACCATCCTCATATTTTGTTCATGGGGTGACATGTTATAGTGCTTTTACTGAGCTATTTAAGGCTTCTTTGATAGACGTACTGAATGAAAGATGCTTTGGATGAGGAAGATTCACTAGTAGCCCCAAAATAATAAGGTACAGCAATAATAAAAGGGAAAGTTATGTGCCCATGAGTTAAGAACCAACAGATAATCAGGTACAGTCTTTCTCAAGGTCATTTGGCAATATGTCAAAAGACTTAAAATGTGCATGCTTTTTGACATAGTCAACCTACATTAGGAAATTTTCTCCAGGGATATGACCAAGGACATAAGAAAGATTATGCTCCAGAAAATATTCATCTCAGTGCTCTTTGAGAAAAAAAAAGTTGGAAATTACCTAACACTCAGTTGATTAAGCAAATCATGGTGTTTTCAAACAGTGGACTCCTATGCTGGTGGAAAAAAAAAGTCTACTTATCAGCACGGGAAGTTAATTATAATGTAATAGTAAATGAAAACAACAGCTTCAAAAGCATAACTGTTTGGTTTGCACATTGTGGGGTGGGGAGGAAACCTTAGAAATACTGATTATATCACAATATGTTAAAGTGGTCCTCTTTGAGTGGGTTATTTTGAGTGTGGTTTTAATTTTTTTCCTTTATATTCTTATTTCCATTATTAGATAGGTATTGTTTTTCAGTTTTACCTGAACTGTCAGACAACATGTTGAAAGAACCCAAATCTGATGTTAGATTTTTTTTTAAGTTCTGAAAATATTTTCTCTGAGCACACTTGTACATAGATTTCAACTGTCCTAGATTTTAATTTCCATCCATAGTTCTGCAGCTAACTGCTGAAGAAGATTTTATCACACAACGACAAGAAGTCTAGTTTTCCATTTTCTCATCTGAGATGACCACCATGGGGTTGATGAAGCTGCCTCTGTGAAGCTGTATGTAGATCATAAGAAATAGTGAATGTGGGTGGAAATTGAAGATTGTACCAGTGTAGCTTGGAATTTACTAATCTAGAAATCTCAAAGAACAAATTACTTAGCCTTGATGAAGAAGAGGATATATAGCTATTGAACAGGCAGGATAATATCATTCTTTTGCAGTTCATTTTGTGCAGAAGTATTGCTTCCCAGAGTTTTTTGGATAATACCTACTCATAACATGAGGTAGGTACTAAAGAGTCCAAATGTTTAAGAAACTGTCAGCACTGAATAACAATTGACCAAAAGTTTAGATTTCCGAATACAAAAAAAATTGTCAGTGAAGAGGAAGTTATGTTAGGGATTCTCTAGATATAAATTTAGCAGCTCACTAATATAGTGAGTAAACATGCCATCGGAGAATACTCAGATCATCAAACCTCTTTCATGCCTGGACATGAGCTATAATTACATTAGGAAGATAACTGGCTGATGTCAGGACAGACTCTCTGCCAGAATGAGAGATGATATAACAGATGCTTCATTTTGAAAATTCTAAAACATAATTCATTTTTTTGCACTAAAAATAAATAGGTCATTTGGAGCACCAAGCCTCAGCACACCCTGGAGGAGGTGTGATGGTGGAAAGGAGTAAGGTGAGCCACCTGAAAAAGAAATAAAAATCATAGCTTAAAATTAACAGTGAAACTGTATCAACTGCTTGTTTACTATTTGCCAGAACTGGGCTAAAGTAATTTCTTACACTAGCTTAATCATTGGTTCTCAAAATCTAGTTTCTCAACCAGCAGTGTTACCATATTCTGGGAGCTGGTTGCTGACCCCCAGGTCCACCCAGAGGCCTCTGCAACAGAAGCTCTGCAGATGGGTCCCACCCATTGCTGGTGATTCTTCCAGTGGGCACAGTTTAAAAAGTACTGGTCTACAATGGTACAGAATAGAGGACACAGTAACCAATCCACAAAACTACAACTATCTTATATTTGATAAAGGGGCTAAAAGCATGCAATGGAGGAAGGATAGCATCTTCAACAAATGGTGCTGGGAAAACTGGAAATCCATTTGCATCAAAATGAAACTGAATCCCTTTCTCTCGCCATGCACAAAAGTTAACTCAAAATGGATCAAGGAGCTTGATATTAAATCAGAGACACGGCGTCTGATAGAAGAAAAAGTTGGCTATGATCTACATACTGTGGGGTCGGGCTCCAAATTCCTCAATAGGACACCCATAGCGCAAGAGTTAACAACTAGAATCAACAAATGGGACTTACTCAAACTAAAAAGTTTTTTTCTCAGCAAAAGAAACAATAAGAGAGGTAAATAGGGAGCCTACATCCTGGGAACAAATCTTTACTCCACACACTTCAGATAGAGCCCTAATATCCAGAGTATACAAAGAACTCAAAAAATTAGACAATAAGATAACAAATAACCCAATCAACAAATGGGCCAAGGACCTGAACAGACACTTCTCAGAGGAGGATATACAATCAATCAATAAGTACATGAAAAAATGCTCACCATCTCTAGCAGTCAGAGAAATGCAAATCAAAACCACCCTAAGATACCATCTCACTCCAGTAAGATTGGCAGCCATTATGAAGTCCAACAACAGCAAGTGCTTGAAAGGATGCGGGGAAAAGGGTACACTTGTTCATTGTTGGTGGGACTGCAAATTGGTGCAGCCAATTTGGAAAGCAGTATGGAGATTTCTTGGAAAGCTGGGAATGGAACCACCATTTGACCCAGCTATTCCCCTTCTCGGTCTATTCCCTAAAGACCTAATAAGAGCATGCTACAGGGACACTGCTACATCGATATTCATAGCAGCACAATTCACGATAGCAAGATTGTGGAACCAACCTAGATGCCCTTCAATAGATGAATGGATAAAAAAAATGTGGCACTTATACACAATGGAGTATTACTCTGCATTAAAAAATGACAAAATCATAGAATTTGGAGGGAAATGGATGGCATTAGAGCAGATTATGCTAAGTGAAGCTAGCCAATCCTTAAAAAACGAATGCCAAATGACTGCTTTGATATAAGGGGAGTAACCAAGGACAGGGTAGGGACGAAGAGCTTGAGAAGAAGATTAACATTAAACAGGGATGAGAGGTGGGAGGGAAAGGGAGTGAGAAGGGAAATCGCATGGAAATGGAAGGTGATCCTCAGGGTTTTACAAAATTACATATAAGAGTAAATGAGGGGTAAGAGAAGAATAATACAAGTGGAAGAAATGATTTACAGTAGAGGGGGTAGAGAGAGATGGGGAGGGGAGGGGAGGGGAGAGGAGGGGGGATAGTAGAGAATAGGATAGACAGCAGAATACATCAGACACTAGAATGGCAATATATAAATCAATGGAAGTGTAACTGATGTGATACAGCAATCTGTATATGGGGTAAAAATGGGCGTTCATAACCCACTTGAATCAAACTGTGAAATATGATATATTAAGAACTATGTAATGTTTTGAACGACCAACAATAAACAAAAAAAAAACATGCTATATACCACACATACATATAATTTCTATTTGTCAATAAAAACAAATTGAAAAAAAGAGAAGAAGAATATAAGATCCATGAATTCATTAAATTAGCAAGCAATGAGTTAGCATTAAATGAACATAAAGCTTATTTAAATTTTGCTATTATTTTTTTCCTGAAGTATGGGGTTACCCCAGCCATCAATAGACTAGACTGCAGGTCTGATTCACTATCTAGTTACTTGAAGCTAACATTCTAAACTCCCTGCTGTAAGCAATGCAAGCAAAAGACAACAACAGGACACGAGGATTAGATGGCAAGACAAGGGAAATGATCTCTGCGTTATGCTGGGCTTCACATGTAAGGAGGGAGATGGTAACTTCCTAGCACTTCCTGTGGATATGGATGACTCACATACCTCTTACTCCTACCAGCTCCTTTTCCTCAAGGGCCTTAATTTGCAAGACATCACAGTGCAGGGATGTGCTGAGACAGGTGGACATGAACTCATGCTTGGGAGCAAGACCAACACAAATAATCTACACTGTGCATAGGAAAACTTTTAAAATAAAATTCATACAATGAAAGTCTAAAAAAAAAAAAAAGTACCGGTCTAAATGAATCCTCATTATATCCTCTCCTGATCTTATAGCTGAGGACACTAAATCTTAGAAAGTTAGTGACTCCACAGAAGGCTGGAGCTCCAACCTTTCTGATCAAAAGTTCAAAACCCTTCATTTCCTTTAATTGACATCTTTTTTTTTTAATTTTATTTTTATTTTATTCTAATTTATTATATATAATAGCAGAGTGCATTACAATTCATATTACACATATAGAGCACAATTTTTCATACCTCTGGTTGTATACAAAGTATATTCACACCATTCATATCTTCACACATGTACTTAGGGTAATGATGGTGGGATGAGATAACATCATTTTTTTTTTTTTTTTAAGCATCCACCTTCCTAAGACAGGATATGGAGAGGAACCTCGAGCGCCCCCTAGAGTTGACAAAGTGGTGGCCCAAGGTCACTTTTTTTTTATTGGTTGTTCAAAACATTACAAAGCTCATGACATATCATCTTCCATACATTTGATTCAAGTGGGTTATGAACTCCCATTTTTTACCCCAAATACAAGTTGCAGAATCACATCGGTTACACATCCACATTTTTACATATGTCTCAAACCAGGTAAAAAAAACCTATCACTAAATAGTTCAAAGTCTGTTTTTATTTGGGGGGAGGGGAGAGTTTCATTTGGAAATAGGCCTTGTAGTTATTTTAAGACATTTGGTCTTTCAGCTGTGAGAAATATAAAAATCTAGAATTTGGAAAACACAGTTTTATTCATTAGAATACTAATAATAAAATCAATTGCTCATGTCTCCCATAGATGTCTTTCAAAGAACAACTCAGAATACCTGTGGTATTTTTTTTGTGGTCTACTGGAATATCCATTTTCCTCTTCCATTTTTAAAACACAACCTAACTTTTACTGAATTGCTTCCTCTGTGTGGTCATTTGTTTGAAGCATTACAAGCCCAATTGCAGAATAAGTGATGATTGATACAGCACTCACTACCATGGGGGTCACCCAGAGAACTAATGCCCATATAGTGCTCAGGCCTCACCCTCTTTTAAAAAATTTCTGGCTGCAGGCCCCCTAGAGATCAAATGAGCAATCAGAATTGGTTGAGCCATTCATGCCCGCCCCCCAACCCTTTGTGTTTCAATGCCAATATTGACAAACATGGATGTTTGTGAAAAGATTTTCCTCACTGACATTTTTTTTCCTTTGAAAAGAAGTTCACAAGAAGAAATGTTTTTCTTCCTCAGGATGATAATACATTTGTGTGTAGAATCTATGACCATCATAGCCATCTTTTTTTTTTAATTACAGCAGATTAATTTATTAAAACATTAAATTGGGTTTGCTATTCCAATATATTTTCCTCCATCATTTTTTAAAAATTTTTTTTATTGGTTGTTCAAAACATTACATAGTTCTTGATATATCATATTTCACACTTTGATTCAAGTGGGTTATGAACTCCCATTTTTACCCCGTATACAGATTGCAGAGTCACATCAGTTACAAAAAAAAAAAAAAAAAATGTGGCATTTATACACAATGGAGTATTACTCTGCATTAAAAATGTCAACATCGCTAGCAGTCAGAGAAATGCAAATCAAAACCACCCTAAGATACCATCTCACTCCAGTAAGATTGGCAGCCATTAAGAAGTCCAAAGACAACAAGTGCTGGTGAGGATGCGGGGAAATGGGTACACTTGTTCATTGTTGGTGGGACTGCAAAATGGTGCAGCCAATTTGGAAAGCAGTATGGAGATTTCTTGGAAAGCTGGGAATGGAACCACCATTTGACCCAGCTATTCCCCTTCTCGGTCTATTCCCTAAAGACCTAACAAGAGCATGCTACACGGCTACATCGATGTTCATAGCAGCACAATTCACGATAGCAAGATTGTGGAACCAACCTAGAAGCCCTTCAATAGATGAATGGATTAAAAAAATGTGGCATTTATACACAATGGAGTATTACTCTGCAATAAGAAATGACAAAATCATAGAAATTGGAGGGAAATGGATGGCATTAGAGCAGATTATGCTAAGCGAAGCTAGCCAATCCTTAAAAAACAGATGTCAAATGTCTTCTTTGATATAAGGGGAGTAATCAAGGACAGGGTAGAGACGAAGAGCTTGAGAAGAAGATTAACATTAAACAGGGATGATAGGCGGGAGGGAAAGGGAGAGAGAAGGGAGATTGCATGGAACTGGAAGGTGAGCCTCAGGGTTATACACAATTACATATAAGAGGAAAGGAGGGGTAGGAGAAAAATTATATAAGAGGAAGAAACGATTTATAGTAGAGGGGATGGAGAGAGAGAAGGGGAGGGGAGGGGAGGGGAGGGGAGGGGAGGGGGGATAGTAGAGAATAGGATAGACAGCAGAATACATCAGTCACTAGAAAGGCAATTTGTAAATCAATGGAAATGTAACTGATGTGACACAGCAATCTGTATATGGGGTAAAAATGGGAGTTCATAACCCACTTGAATCAATCTGTGAAATATGATATATTAAGAACTATGTAATGTTTTGAACAACCAACAATAAAATAAAAATAAAAAAATAAAAAAAATAAAAAAAATGACAAAATTATAGAATTTGGAGGGAAATGGATGGCATTAGATCAGATTATGCTAAGAGAAGCTAGCCAATCCCTAAAAAACAAATGCCAAATGTCTTCTTTGATATAAGGAGAGTAACTAAGAACAGAGTAGGGAAGAAGAGCATGAGAAGATGACTAGCATTAAACAGGGATGAGAGGTGGGAGGGACAGGGAGAGAGAAGGGAAATTGCTTGGAAATGGAAGGAGACCCTTAGGGTTATACACAATTACATATAAGAGGAAGTGAGGGGAAAGGGAAAAATAATACAAGGGGGAGAAATGAATTACAGTAGAGGGGGTAGAGAGAGAAGAGGGGAGTGGAGGGGAGGGGGGGATAGTAGAGGATAGGAAAGGCAGCAGAATACAACAGACATGAGTATGTCAATATGTAAATCAGTGGAAGTGTAACTGATGTGACTCATCATAGCCATCTTGAAGTCATGCAATGGGTTGGTGTGCTAGGGAAGGCACAGATGAAGAACATGGTCTGCATTCTTGAATCACCTTATCTTCAGATTCACTTCTGTGGGCAAGAGTTCACATCCTTTCATTCCAATGGATTTCCAGTTACTTGTAGTTGGAAACATTGTGCTCAAGTTGCCTGTCTTTTAGGTACTTAGGAATAGAGTACCAATTTTGATTTGCCATATGGACTTAAGTCAGAGTTTAAACTGAAGCAATTAATGAAGCGATTAGGGAAGTTCTCAATTCAGGAATGGATGTCAATGGGGAACATGTGTAATTAGAAATGTCCATAGAGAATTTGCAGAACAGACCCATGTGCCTTCTTTGTTCTTTGGAATGGGGAAATATGTTGGAGTAATGGGCACTGGGAATTATCAACAGAGGAAGATTTATTTTGTAAAGCTCCCTTTTAGGTGATTTAGAAATTATCTACATAGATTCAACTTTCATAGAGAAATATTAGCTTAAGAAATAATAATAATTTCAACTACATTTTTTTTCTAGTTAGACCATTAGAAATACGTAGGTGATGTTATAGTCTAGAAATACCTAGACTGTGATAAACTGAAACTTTCCCCATTAATTTCCTTTATAGAACCATACTTTACTGTTATGATTTATATTACCAAATCTTTACTCACTTGGATATAAAAATATTTAGATATTCCTCTGCTTGAAGTGGGGCTACTTCCCAGGAAGCCATCTTAAGTTGAAAAAGTGTTTAATGCACTCCACATGTGGGCCATCATAGATAAGCAACATAGTGCACTGGAGACAGTTGTTTACCCTGGAGATCACATAGCTGACCAGGAGCGGTGTGTGTGGTTCACTGCTGCTGTCCAGCTCATCAAGAAACTATCAAACCACATATTATTAGCCTGGGGGAAGACCAAAAGTGAAAATGTGTAATACTGTTTGTATTGGGTACAGGTCACTTTCATGTCACTGTATAGTAGGAAAGTCATGAACAGACCTACTGTTTGGTTGGGACCATCCATATTTTCCACTTTCTTTCCTCCCAGAATTTCTGGGATATTTCAGGAGCTCCAGGCACGTTTTAGTGACATCAATGATCTTATTGCTTATGGTGGCAGCCAGCAAATTGTATCCCCTACAGCCCATATCCTGACGGCAGAGTGGCCACTGTGTCTGGCCTGGAACTCAGTTTCCTGTAACTAGAGTACTTCTGGTTTTACTGTACGTCATTGTGGCCTGATGCTGTTCTTAATCTTTAGAGCTCAGCCAGCTTTCACAAATGAAAAGAAAAACCTTCATCCCTCTTTGTTAGGAAGTTAACATTTGCCATGGCTGGTACAAAATGTAGAATTCAATGAAAGAGTACTTTCAGCTCAGATGGACAAGCCCTTCCCTCATGCATCTCCAGAGTTGTTGGCAGAGAACAGATTTTCATGGCCAGAAACCACGACTTCCCTTGGACATGCTTGCCTTGGCTTGCTGCTGAGAGCCTGATTTCTTTTTTCCTGAGAACAAGTTCTCTTTCAAAGCTCACACAGTTCTGTCTACAGTCTGGCTGAAGTTGGATTCTTCTGGTCTATTAGATTGGCTGGTTTGTCTGAACATCTGTGAGGTTTGTGGTAGAAGACCTTTTCCATCCTCCAGAAGGTTTTCCAACCCTGAATGCCAACCAATAGATGCAATTATCCAAATGATAGGAGATGTGGATCAGGCATGGGTATGTCTAGCTCAGAACACCCTAAGTCATTACAGACTCTGTCTTCTGAAGTCTCTCCATGCTCTGTAACATTTGTAGAATTAGGATATTGTTTTTCTGTTTTTATTATCATTACTGTGTTGGATGTTTCCTGTATAGGCACTCATGTATATTCTTTATTAAGGCTACCATTTTTTTTGTCTTTGATTCAGCAAGCATTTTTTGAATGTCCATTTGCTAAGCACCAGAGTCTAATAAAAGTGATGTGAGACTGAGTAAGACATAGATTTTTCCCACAAAAAGCTAAGCTGGTGGTGGAAGAGGCAGAGTGTTATTTAGGAAATGCTGTGATAGGATAGTTGAAATTGTTTTTGCTATTGCTTGGAAATCAGCTGTTCCACTGCCTCTCTTTGGAGGCCTCCTGCAGTCCACAGGTCACCTCAATTGTCATTTCCCTGAGTGGTACTCTAAGTGAAGCAAGCCCCACTATCCATTTCTTCCATCATTTCTCCCTGTTATTTAA
Source organism: Spermophilus citellus (assembly GCF_964194105.1). Classification (NCBI taxonomy): domain Eukaryota; kingdom Metazoa; phylum Chordata; class Mammalia; order Rodentia; family Sciuridae; genus Spermophilus; species Spermophilus citellus. The sequence continues at coordinate 41,063,206 of NC_138188.1, forward strand.
CCTTGGTTATGCACTCTTGTTTTATTTTTCTCATAGCATGGCCAGCATCTAAAACTATCTTATCTATTTGTAATATAAATTCTGAGAGCAGGCGCTGTCTGTCCTGTGCACTACTGAATACTCAGCATTCAGGGATGAGTTTTGACTAAAATTGTGAGTGAAACCATAAAGATGCATCTCTGCTCTTTGGACGAATCAGAATAGTTGTACTAATGCTGGAGATGCTGACTTATATTTTCAACACTGAGGCAGGGAAGAAGGATCTGGGAGGGTGCACAAGGAGATGACAGCATGTAAATGTTTTTTTGAGAATGAAAAGGGTCCTGTGTGGCAGGGGCTGGGATATTCATAGGCTAGTGAAGGGGGAAGTGGCCAGAAACCAGGAGTCCCATCACCAAGGGGTAAGCGCTTATAGCATGAATGAAAGTGGCCATTATTTCTCCAGGTGGGATTTGCAGCATGGAGCTTCTCAGGTCTCTCCTCCATATGGATCTAGAGTTACTTCTTGGTGTGGTTTGAGAAGGGCACATTTGTTTGGGTCCACAAAGATGCTGAAGATGGCAAGTGGGGAGGTGCACCTCATTTCCAGCTCACCTTGTCCATTCTTCTTCTCTTTCATAAAGCTTCCAATCCTTGAGAAGTGTGGATGTACGGCTATTACCACCTCTCCCCATGTGACATTTTCACAGGTGCACATTGTCTGTTTGCTCATCTTTTGGGCTAAAGCGGATGCCAAGGACAGGAAATGAGTTTATTTTTCTTGGGAACCTAAGAACTACACCACCCATTGTATTATACTCTGTCTTGGTTCTTTTGTACTTTATTTATCTTCCTGCTCACCCTCTGAGCTCAAAGAGTGAAGGACTTTGTTTTTTTTTATCTTTGTTTTATCAACCTCTGATAGTACTTTGCAAATCAGCACCCAATAAAGATGTATACATCAATGTCTTGTTTAGAGTTAATGTTTGCTTTTGCTTGTGTTGGCTTCTGCACCGCTCTTCTTCCAGGTATTGGCTGGAGAGAGTGGCTTTGTTTGTCATAACTGTATTATTAGATCTGTGCAAACCACTTCATCGTTAAAGTGAAATTGTTTAAAAAAAATACATTGGGTGGCATTCTACTGACCATTAGCTCTCACGCATCTTTTCTGCCACAAGCTCAGCCTGAAAGAAGCAGCATTGCCATCAAATCAGCTAGTCCCAGGGTTGAACCATGGTTCTGACATAAACTTACGATGGGTAATGGTAAATAATTGCCTAACTCTGAAACTTAATTTCTTTCTCTATAAAATGGAGACAATTAAGCAGTTTTACAGGTTGATTGCGAAGATTAAAAGAAGGTGATGAATGAGGAAGGCTTTACACAGGGTCAAAGGATAAGCAGCATTGATGCCACTTTAAAAATTCAATCTTCCCCTGCGAAAACAACAGCAAAACCTCACATGTACACACTGGGCCAGGTAAAAAGACTTCATCCGACAGGCAACTCAATTTCGTGAATTTCTTGCTTCATAGTTTGAGTAGTTTTACTCGATAATCCCCACAGACACCTAGATTACTTTCTCATTTCGACATTTCAGTGAAATACGACTGTGATAAATGTCACTACTGATGAAAGGATGAGGCCAATAGAGAGCAGAACGTCCCCCGAGTCCTAAGGACCAGACGTGAACTCTCGCCTCCCCTTTGGTTCTCCTGTATGGCATGTGAGCGTGGGCTAAGAGAACAACAGTTTTGCTGAAGATTGCAGAAGTGACAGTGTTTGTTTAACGATTACCACAGCTTGCTTTGTAATTATGATTGCATGGGCAACCCTGCACCATCCGGGGAACTTTCTGAGAGTAATGACAGTAATTTACAGCTGTGTGGTTTTGTGTGGATGCTTAAGTACTTGGTCTGTGGCCTGCCTGGATGCTCCATTACCTGCCTGATGGGCCTGTTCCCCACCTGCACCATTTCCCACCCTTGATGGAACACTGCAGAACCAGTACTGAGATTACTGAGTTTGTGTGAAAGACCGGGGAATTAGAATGTGCTGGCAGAGGAGGATTGATGCCATCAGGATTTCTTTCACTGTTTTCTTAGTTTTTCAGTCAATGAAAATGACTCACTGTTTCACGTTTGTTTGTTCTCTCTCCTTTTCTCTCTCTCTTCCCAGATAACGGAATATGAAGTCAGTGCAAACTAAGCACCTTGGTGAATATCTCCAGTCTTAAATGAACTTGGAAAATTCCTCTAGGCTTCAGGTAAATTCCTGTGAACGTTTCCTGTCACCTGGGGAGCTTTAGATAATTAAAAACTAATTGAAGTCTATTTCCATGGCTGATGGGTACTTCTATGCATGTTTTATTCATGATGACAAGTTCTTTCAAAATAATAATAATAAAAAAGGCAGCATGTTTAAGTCAAATCCAAATTCTTAGAGAAAGACAAGAAAGATAAAGTAAAGGGAAAACAGTAATTGAGCATCCCGTTTCTGCGGACTGCTTTTGAAAATGTGCCACATCCTGAAATGAAATTCTGGGTATGTGTGCCACAGCCTTCAAACAGGAAAATGAAGATGTTGGTTAAATTCTTCAATAAGCCAGCCCCAAAGAAATTTCCTTTGAAGTTGTTTTATATGCTTCCCTACTGAAAAACTTTTAAGATAAGTTATAACTCTGCTTTGTGCTTTGAAAATAAATTCAGCACATTAATTGTATTTATGGGAGAAAGTAGTAAATGTCCCAGAATGAATACACAGCCATAATTTACTCAGAGGGAACTGCTACTGCCTATAAACTTCCCTTACATGCCTCTCCTGGTTTATGACATCAGCCAGCCTTGCAAATGAATCACTGCTTTGTGCACCCTCGGATTCCTGCACTATGTAAATTTCCACTGAATGCTTATCACATAGGATTATTACTTATTGCATATTTTCTTTGCTAATTTTCTGGGAGATTAACTGTAGTCTATACTTGGTAGGGAAGGCCTCAGTTTGTCAGCGGCGCATATCCATCTGGATTTAGAAATACAGAATGGTAGGGTAGGTACCAGGGGTTTCTTTTCATTAGGAGTTCAGGGGCCTTACAGAATAAACCTCAGCCTTCAGGAGAGAGAACTGGGTACATGGTGTTGGTGTTATCTGTGGCTGAGTTCTTGCCATTGGAATGGGAGGGTTGACTAAAACATGATAGTATGTACAACGCTAATCCGGTAGTCGGCGGTCCATACTGAGTTCTATGGAGGCATCACACGAATACAATCGTGTCATCACACGAATACAATCCAAAAGCGATATCTTTATGCACCGAATTCCCATGACATGTTAGAACAAAAGGCAGCTTTTCTTTGGGATCAGGATAACAGAACAGCAGAGGTGGATAAAGTATCTCTTCCCTGAAAGAAGGGGAGATGCTTGACTTGGGTGAAGGAAGCTCCCTGAAGTGAGGTAAGGCTGAGCCCTCCAAGGCCACAGGGATGCCAGGGACATCAACCATGTGGGGTTGGTCTCAGGGACAAACCTGGGTCCTCAAGAGTGAGCAGAATCTCAGTTCTTGCACATCCCTGTTTGCCTTCCTCTTTCCTGTGTAGTTGATGAGGCTCCTTCATCAACACTGTGGGCAGCAGCTGAGAGAGGGGCTGTAATACCACATAAGCTGGGCCCTGGACACTTAGAGTCAGATGTGAGGTGGCTGTGAAGACTGAAAGCTGTCCTCCATGCTTGGGGATGGAATCCAGAATAATGCTATTTATCACGAATCCCGAGGCTCCATTTCTGCTTCTAAGGTGGTATGACCTGAGAAAATGGGGATAATTCTCTTGTATTTATCAAAGTAGTTGACTTTCCTTTATTTTTTTAATACTTATCATGTAAATAGGTATACTTATAGGGAAATAATCACCAGCCCATTGTGGAAACTTTTCCATCCCATTTTGGGAGAAATACTTGTCTGCATCCTAACTAAGTAATGTGAAGGATTGCCAATGGTTTTATGAAGAAATATCACTAGATCAAAAAAGATCCTATGTGATCTCCTGAACTGGCACTGGTTCTATATTCTATGCTAAAACTGCTCATTTTCGAATGCCTTCTGTGTTACCAGTCTCACGAGACGTAAGAAATAAGATCCTGTGGGTTTTCACAGCCAGAGATGAAATGACCACATATAAAAAAGAGAAGGAAAAAACCCAAACAATCCTGTCTTTATCAATTTGAAGATGATGGACGTAGAATAATGAGAACATATTTAAAAAGTGTTTTGGGTCTCCTTTCTGATTTTTTAATTTGTCATTTGACTTTCCTCCTAGGTCATTTTAGTGGTTCAGAAAGGAATGTGAATTGACATTTAGTGTTTTGTTTTGTATTTACTTCGCCTTCTTCATTTCTTGTCTCTAATGATTGTAAGAGATGTTCCTTCAACTCACACTTTATTTTTAAATGTATGGTATGTTTTCATAAAAATTTGAATATGTTACAAAGAAAATCTCAATAAATTATCAATTAAGAAAAGCCATAGCCATGTAAAATCTCTTTAAAAAATGAAATAAAAACATAGCAAAGAAAATAAACACACACACACACATTCTATCCACCACTACCAGCAAGTCCTTATTCTATTAAAGTAGTTTTCTAGTAATTTAAAAATAAATGAAAATAAGAGAAACATAAGACCCAGGCTAAAGTAGATAAAGAGAAGCCACAGAGATTTTAGAATCTTAAATGAAACTTATTAGTAAATTGAATGGAATATGCTTAACTTGAAGTCATTTCAACAAAATTAATTCAAATGAATTAGAAAGAAATTAAATTTAAAAGTGAATACTAAAGAGATAAAAGACTTTTCAAAAAAGTGTGTAAAACCAGACTTACAGCTTTGAAAATATTAATAGATATACTTTTGAAAAGTTTCATAGAAAAATTAAAAAGTGCAGCAATGAGAATGTAACTGCAGAAGACTAAAGCAATTAAAATTATAAAAGAATTCAAAGAAAAACAAAATGCATAGATGCAAATGCATAAATACAAGAAATTTAGAAACCTAAAATTAAATAGAAAAATATTTTAACTAACATTAACTCAAGAAGAGCCAAAACAATGGATAAATCAACACAATTGAAATACTTGAAGTATTTTCTCATTAAAATCTTTTCCCATTATTGATGCTAATGTAAACTAACTTTTCTGTAATAGTCATAAGAGTTTCCTATGAGATAATTTTTTTTTCAAAAATGGAAAAACTCTGGAAAACTTGCAGACTAAATTAATAAGTTCATAATTATCCTGATTTCAAAACTTTGTGAAAATAATATCAAAAGGATACTATGGGTATTGACATATCTCCTGTTTTATAATTGTAAATTCATATTTAAACTATCCATTTTGTAAGATGCTATTAGAAGCTAAGTTTAGAGTATATTAAATATAATTTAGTTTTTAAAACATTTGTGCATAATTTCCCAAAATATACTTGAGTTGAAGACAAGTTTTTCTCATGAAAAATATGAAGTGTAGAAGTGTAATTTCAAAGCAAGTAAGGACCGAGTTCAAATTGCCACCCAGGGCAAGTATATTCTATGAAATTACAAATGTTTTAAAACTTACCTCAGCCTACAAAAAAAAAAAAAAAATGATTGCCATACACAAGTTGTAAACTTCTGATAAACAAAAGCAGACCTATGGACAAAAATACAAAAAAATGAAACTATAGCCAAAAGTATATACGCTAGTATTGCTATGTGAATAGAATACATAGCTACAGCATTCATAGTTATAAACCAAGAATACATTAATCTAAAATACAGATTAACATGGGACTTTTTTCTTGTAGTAACTAATTTAAAATATTCTTTTAGAATATTCAAGTGATCACTTGAATAATTTCCCACCACTCTATTTTTGCTGAGCAAATGTTAAAAGCAGTATTTAACCACTAAAGCATTGTATATGGTCTATGAAATTGAAAAGCATAGGCAGGCATTGCAAGTAGTCACTGATTCTGAAAAGACTAAGAAAGCGAAACTCAGAGCACATCTAATGAGCCCACCTTGCCTATCACCCCAATCAAGCCCTATGCACAGCACGGAAAGTGGTCTATAATAAAACATGCATAGCAAACAAATACAGAATAAAGGGAACATGACAATACTAAAGATGCATTGCATTCAATTCCAGAAAATATCCAAGGAAATAAAGTTAAAGCACAATTATGTTTAAGATAAATATATGAACAGTGTTAGAGATAATCTCTTCGTTAAGTACAACAAATGAAATCTTCAGCCTTGAATAAAATTTTAAAATTAATAAGTGTACTTATTAGTAGAAGAAAATAGTTAAGGAATAAAGTAGGGGTGTGGAAGACTGAGAGGGGAAGTTCTTCATAAAGCAGGAAAGTTGTGGAAAATGTTAAACATTAAAAGGATACTATGGGTATTGACATATCTCCTGTTTTATAATTGTAAGTTCATATTTAAAGTATCCATTTTGTAAGATGCTCTTAGAAGTTAAGTTTACAGAGTATATTTAAATATGATTTAGTTTTTAAAACCTTTTTTGCAGGAAAGACATGGAAAATGTTTTTGGAAGTTTCAACAGCCATGTGGTAAAATGTTATGAGGGATTTAGGAGACTAAGCAATCAAAGAAATAGTAGAAAAAAATGAAAAGCTAAAAAAAAAAAATCAATGAAGCAGTCCCTTCAACACTAAGATCCTATGCTTAATGGTCTTCAAGGAGAACAGAGTAAAAATACCCACAAATGGTAGAAATTCACAAAATTTCTTATGCTGACTCCTTTTCTGAAGCAATTACTGAAAGTATGTGGACAATTTAATGATAAACCCCCAAAGGAAAAAGATTTCCCATAAAAAGTGATTGGAAGTGAAATGAAAATTCTGAATTTTAAATAAATGCTCTTGATGCTTAAGGTACAGGCAAAATAAGCATCTCCAAAAGTCTCAACTTGGGGGAATTGAGAGTTTGGAGGAAAGAAAATGAAAGCGCAGGGTGTGAACACTTAGCTATAGAAAAATAGCAGGTAAGTTTCCAATAATGAAAGGAAAATTACTTGATCAAGGATTGATATAACTAAAGATGATGGCAAACAGTGTCAAAGAACAAGTTAATGTTTTCCCTCTGTAATACAAAATTTCCCTGAAAGGCAGGTGCCAGTCAATCTATATTTCTCATTATGCCTCTATAAGGTTCCAACATTGGGATGATGAGACAGATGATGGGTGACCCTGGCATGACCAGGAGTCAGGTATTACAAGTTCTCTCCTTAATACTTTATTTCCACTTATGCTGATACTGGAGGATTGGAGGATCCATGGATTGGAGGCCTACAAGATAGAAAGAACCTGATCCCCTCAGTGGCCTATGGGGTAAAGCAACACAGCAACCAGGAAATCTTGAACTGTACTGTTATATGAGCAAAAAGTGGACTTTGAGTACTCTCTGAGTTTTGGAATTTCATTTTTTAAAAAGAGCAGCTAGTACAGCGCTATCTTAACAAAAACTGTTATCCTGAACTGTTATGTTGCTGCAAGGAAAGTTCTAAAATATGTAGCAGTAGGTTCAAAGTTGCTGAGTGGGCTGTGAGGAGCTGGCATTCGACACCAGGAAGGTAGATGAAGACTCACTACAGAGTCAGGAAATACTGGGCAGAACCATTGCCAAGAAAAACTCAAATGACAAAGTGCCCACTTGGCTTGTAGCTCTAGGGGAAAGATTGGGAAAGAGACTATTTAAAAGAGGTGTTGATGGTCCCTTGGAAGCTATTACAAGAAGGGGATAGTCAGGCAAGCTTAGACTGGTTTGAGAGCAGAAATTAAACAACAAAACAAAAAACCACTAAAACAACTAGAAATTGGGGCTCTTAAGATGTGAAAAATCAATGGCTTTATAATCTCTTACACTATAATTCATACTTTTAAAGAAGGCATTGGTCTGAACCAAGCCTTTTAAACTTTACAGTTAAACAGGAAAGCTAAATTCTGTGGAAAGAATCAGTTTAATATAGTTTCTTTCTACTTTAAACCTATTTTTTTCCATATGGATTTTTAAGGAGCTGCCATTTTTGCTAAGAGAGAAAGGCCTGAAGAAGAAGAAGAAACAATAGACGTGTGAATTATGCCTGAAAAATAACTTTGGATACAATTCCAAGTGTTTAAGATTGAATAGATGCAACAATATACAATTTTTAAGGGGACTGTAAGCTGCCCTTAGGAACCCAAATCTCTATCAGCAGTGATAGTTTACAGCCTGTGTGGAGATCAGATGTCTGCTGTACCAGGCAGGATGAGATCAGTGGAAAACCTGTGCACGGAGGAATGGGCTCACAGCAAGAATGAACACAAGATGTCGTGGGCCTAGACTATGAAAATTTCCTGCTACTAAAGGAGGAACAGGGCCACAGTAAAATCTTCACCCTGAGACTGACCCAGGACAACAGGAGTAGTCCAGGCCCTTCACCCCTAGGCTTGCAAGTGTCAAGCATGGAGCCTCAGTAGGCAACTGCAAGAGGCAGGAGTGTGGAGAGAGACTCTTTCTGATGGTCAGTCACCCTGGTGATGTATAAGTCTTGGTGAGAACATGCATGCACTGAATGGAATTACCAGCCAACTGGACTCAGTATTTGTAGAACATTCTGCTCAACAGAATACACATTCCTTTTACATTCACCTGGAATTCACCAAGATAGACTGTATTCAGATCCATGAAACAAGTCTTAAAAATTTTAAAGGATTCAAGTTGTGCAAAGTCTTCTTTCCAATCACAAAGTTATCAGTTAGAAATCATTAATGTAATTGGAAAAATATCTAAATATTTTGAAACTAAATAACATACTTCTAAATAATCCCTGGGTCAAAGAAGAGGTCAAAAGGAAATAAGAAAGAATTTTGAATGGAAAGGAAAAAAAAAAGAACGGAATCAATGGGATGCTGCGTGAGCACAGTCAGAAGGAAATTTCTATCACTAGATATCTCTTTAAAAAAGAAGAAAGAGCTCAAATCAATGACTTTAGCTTACTTAAAAAAATAAAATGAGAAAAATAAATTAAGTACAAAGAAATCAGAAGAAAGGAAATAATAAAGACCAACAAGATATATATTGGTGAAATCAAAGTGACTGATAAAATGAAAAACTGGTAGGTGAACTGATCAAGAAAAAAAGAGATGATGCCATTATAAAACCTACAGATATCAAATGAGGATATGATAAAGGAATATTAATATAAATATTAATTTCTTCCAATATAAATGTTGCCCATACATGCAACATATATGCAATGACATGGATAAAACAGATTTTTTAAAAGTCATTGTTATGGTTCAGATATGAGGTGTCTTCCAATAAACTCACTGTTAGACAAATCAGGAATGTTCAGAGGTGAAATTATTTGATTATGAGAGCCATAAACTCATCAGTGGATTAATCCATTTGCTGGATAAATAATTTGAGTGGATTACTTGGCCATAACTATAGGCAGGTAGGGTATGACAGGAGGAAATAGGTCACTGGGGGCATGCCCTTGGGGATTATATTTTGTCCCAGGCACATCTTCTCTCTCTCTCTCTCTCTCTCTCTCTCTCTCTCTCTCTCTCTCCCTGTCCTTCTTGGCGACCAATGAGCTGAGCCAGTTTCCTCCACCACACTCTTCCACCAGGACGTTCTGCCTCATCTCAGGCCCAGAGTGATGGTGTTGGCTAAACAGGAAATGAATTTCTGAAAACCATGAGCCAAAATAAACTTTTACTTCTAATTGTTCTTGTTGGATACATTGGTCACAGTAATATAAAGCTTACAGAAATATACCAACGAAGTTTTCTCAAGAATTAGTTAACCTGAAGGGCTCTTTAGTAGAGAAAATAAATTGTACATAATATCCTTCCCAGAAAGAAAGCTCTAGAAACCGATGCTTTACTGGTAACTTCTGCTGTCATTTAAGAAAGAAATGATACCAATTCTACTCAACTTCTTGTGGAAAGCTGAGGGGAGGCAATATTTAGAAATTTATTATAAGAGGATAAGATTATATGAATACCCAAACCAGACAAATAATAATATTAGAAAACAATGGACCATTATCCCAAATGAACTAGATGTAAACATTTTGAAGAATTAACAAATTAAAAACAGCTAAGAGGTGTTTATTCCAGGAATGCAGGGTTGGTTTAACATCGGAAAAATAATAGATGTAATTCACATAGTAACAAGTTAAAACAGGTAAATTTGTACTATCTGAACAGATACAGAATTTTACAAAATCCACCATTCATACCTGATAAAACTCAGAAAACAAGTTCCTGATAAAGGGCATCTGTGACATTGAAACCTACAGCTCACTTTATATTCTATTAAGTATAATGAAATATGCTTAATAGATGTTTCCCCCCTAAGGTCAGGGAGAAAGCAAAGATGTCCAATTGTCTGAGCATCACTTGTACTCCACTTTTATACCTTAGTTCCTTTTGTTTAAATGTTGTGTTGGAGACTCTAGCCAGGCAACTGACCAAAAATAAATAAATAAATGAATGATTAAATAAATAAAGAAAAGAAAACATAAAATAAAAGGAATAAAAGACATCCCAAAGAGAAGGAAACAATAATAACTCAATAATAACTTGTCTCTCTTCATAGATGACATACAAAAGATCACTTACATAGAAAAGTATATAAAATGTACACAAAAGCTATAAGAGCTAATAAGGAAGTAAAAAAAAAAAATCACAGGTTATGAGGTCAAGATACAAAAGCAAGTTTCTATATACCAACAACTTACCAGAAATTAGAATTAAACTGATGCGAGTTAAAATGACATCAAAATACAAGATGTTAGACAAAGAACTGTTAAAGAATAAATAAGACTTATATCTGCAACCTAAAAATAATTGCTAAGAAAAATTGAAGACTTACATAGTTTGAGAAATGTGCCTGTTCATCAGTTGTAAAAATTTAATATTGTTAAGGTATCAGTCCTTCCCCAATTAATTCATAGATTCAACATTATTCCAATCAGAATCCCAATCACATTGTTCTATAAAACTTGAACAGTTGATTCCAAGCCTCACATAGAAATGCAAAGTCACAGAATACCCAAAACCACTTTTACAAAATAGAACAAAGTTAGAGGTCTAATATTACCTAATTTCAAGACTCATTATAAAGCTATAGCCATTAAGGAAATGTAGTATCAACACAAAGAGAAATATATCAAAGAAATAGAATAAAGACTCCAGAAATTGACTACAAATGTATGGATAATAATTTTTGATTAACTTATAAGTACATTTGATAAAGAAAGAATAATCTTACCAACAAGTTATGTTGGGACAATTGGTTACCTATATAAGGAAAAAAAAGAAATTTTGATTCACATTGTGAACTATTTTGTGTTCCTCTAAAGTTCATACAGTGAAGGTTTAACCCCCGGTTGCTCAGAATGTAATTGTATTTGGAAAAAGGGCCCTTATGTTAAAATGAGGCCATCACAATGAGCTCTAATCTAGTGTAACTTGTGTCTTTATGAATGGAGGATAGCACAATATGAAGAGACCCTGGAGTATGCTCACACATGGAAGTGTGAGGACACAGTGATAAGACAGTCATCTGCAAGCCAACAAGAGAGGCCTCAGATGACTTCTAGCCTCCAGAGATGAGGGGAATAAATTTTTGCTAAGTCACCTTGCTAATGGTCTGTTGTTACGGTAACTCAAGCAAATTAATATAATTCATAACTTAAAATGCATCAACAAACTAAATAAAAAAACTTTACAATACAATTTCTGAAAGAAAGTCTAAGAGAAATTCTGTATAACACCAAATTAGGCAATGATTTCCTAGATAGTACATCAAAGGATGAGTCACAAAAGGAGAAAACAAATGATAAATTAGTCTTCATTCAAAATGAAGAAACTGTGGGTTTTGGTAGAAATTATTAAAAGGGTGAAAAGGAAAGATAAACTGGGGGAAATTGTACATACCTGAATAGAAAATTGTATTTGGCATACAGAAATAACTTTCAAAATATGATAAAAAACAACAACAACAAAATGAACAAATGATTTGAACAGATATGTCACCCAAGAAAATGAATGAGTGAAAAGTAAACACAAAAATATGTGTTTTTAATCATTGCCTTTGCAGCATCATTAGTCATCCCCTTATGCAAATGAAGACCACAGTGTGATGTCACTACATGCTCATGGGAACTACTAAAGAAATGAAGCTACTCAAGACCTAATTCAACAATTCTAAGCCCAGGAGAAAATACATGTGCAGTTGGTGAGAATGAAAAATAGAAAATAGTTTAGCAGTTTTTATAAAATTTAACCTTATATTCTCCCTATGGGTAAGGATTGGCATTCCTAGCTCTTCATCTGAGATAAATAAAATCTTATATTTATCCTGAAATCTTATGATGAATATGACTGGCAGTTTTATTTATATTTGCCCAATTGGAAAAGTACCCAAATGTCCTGCAGGTGGTAAATGGTAAATGCATGTTTGTATCTATGCAATACTATTCTACTCAGCAATAAAATGTCTAGTACTTTCAGCCCCATGGAATGAACTGTGAATGCATTATGCTAAGTGAAAGATGCCAGACTTAAAAGGCCTCAAAATGTACAATTCCATTTATATGATGGACATCAGAAAAGGCAAAACTGTAAGACATTAAGATTGGGGATAGCCAGGTGCAGTGGCTCACACCTATAATCCTAGCAGCCTGGGAGCCTGAGGCAGGAGGACTAAGAGTTCAAAGCCAGCCTCAGCAAAAGCGAAGCACTAAGCAACTCAGTGAGACCCTGTTTCTAAATAAAATAAAAAATAGGGTTGGGGATGTGGCTCAGAGGCTGAGTGCCCCTGAATTCAATTCCCAGTACCCAAAAACCAAAACAAACAAAAAATGTTTTATTACACTGGGAAGATATTTAGAATGTACATATCAGAGAACATACTTTTATCCAGAGTATACAAATTCCTTCCACAAACTGTAGGAAAAATATGGATTATAATGTTGAAAAATGTCTGCAAATGAATTTCATTTAACTGATAGATAATGTAATGAAAACAGGTTAATGATACTGTGAATCAGAAAAAAATAAGTTAAAAATGAGACATTTCTTTACATTTGATTGGTATAAGTTGTTGGTTTGGGGGAGCAAACGGGCACTCTCATAGTTTCTGGAAGGAGTTTAAAATGTTGGAATATTGAGAAGGTGATTTTTATAGTATCTATCTATCAAAAGCTTACCATTAGGGACTGAGGTTGTAGCTCAGTTGGTAGAGCGTTTACCTTGCATGTGTGAGGCACCAGGTTTGATCTCAGCACCACATAAAAACAAATAAATAAAATAAAGGTATTGTGTTGTTAACAACTGAAAAAAAAAATTAAAAAAGCTTACCATTAACTCTACTTACAACTATATTTTTTTAAAAAATCATGCAATATCTTTAACAATAAAAAATTTGATATCACCCTAAAATAACTGCCAAAATGGGAAATGCTAAATAACAATGTGCAACTATTCTATGCGTCCACTTAAAAATACAATAAATCTCTACATATTTAAGTGTGAATCTCTGCAAATCATTGCTAAGAAAATAAGGATTTAATATAATTTAATTTTAATATATGCACACATTTATGTAAGAAAAAAAAACTTAAAAAGGAGTTTGTGCATGTGTTCATTATCATATAAACAAAATTATACTTGTTAAACTTACAGGTTATCATTACCTGTGAGGGTGAAGTAAATGAATAGGGATGCTGAGATTCTGTCCTCTATGTTTCTCTATTGTTTAAGTTGATAAAATTGAAATATATTTATGAATTTCTTATGTAATTTGAAAAAAAAGGAAGAGAAGTGGGACAATAATTTATAAAAATACATTGTATGCTAAGCTGTATAATGCTTGTGTGTTTTAGTCAACTTTTTTGCTGCTGTGACTAAAAGACCTGATAAGTACAATTTTGGAGGAGGGAAAGTTTATTGGGGGGCTCACAGTTTCAGAGGTCTCAGTCCATAGACAGCCAGCTGCATTCCTCAGGACCAGAGGTGAGGAAGAACATCATGGCAGAAAAGAGTGGTGGAGGGAAGTGGCTCACATGATGATCAGGAGGCAGAGAGACTCCATTTTCCAGATACAAAATACATACCCAAAGCCATGACCCCAATGACCCACCTCCTCTAGCCACACCCCACCTACCTTCAATTACTACTCAGTTAATTGTATCAGGGGATTAATTCACTGAATGAGTTAAGGTGCTCATCACACACCATTTCTTCTCTAAACCTTCTTGCATTGTCTCACACATGAGTTTTTTTGGGACATCTCACATCCAAATAACAACACTGTGTTTTGAAAATTTATAAAAATTTATAATTGTTCAAATATTATGATCTGGCAGCATGTGAATTGTGATCACTTAAAACATCACAACATATTCCCAGCAATGTCTATATCCACCTTGCAATTATGGACAGTTTTGCTTTGGAAATAGTTTGTCTCTATTGAAACGATCTCTGCTCCCTCTTCTTGGGTCTCTTTATCTCTATAGAAATTATTTCTGCTCCTTTCTCTTGGGTCTCTTTATTAGGTAATGCAGATATTCACACTGGGATATGTGATAAATACAATATTATGTATCTAGTTCTTGATAATACTTGTATTACCACAGGGGAAATCAGAACCAGATTTGTGCATGCGAGTTTTCTTTTACCATCAGCATGAAACTCAGAAGGGAATATGACATGCTCATATGTAATAACGTTTTACAATATAGACAGCCCGTCACATAGGATTTGAAACGCTTTTCATGTCAGTGCTTTGCTTCTTTAGTGTCAGTCACTGAGCAGCTCAGACTTCCATCTGATGGGAAGATTTCACTATTCATCTCAATCACCTCCTCACACTGTTCCAAAATGTTCTACTGTCAATCAGTCGTTACATCTCCTTATTTTCCTGAAGGATAGTGTTATTAAACAACTTGCCTTAGGCTGCAGAAGCTATCAGTGGTAAAGCCTAGATAGAAATACCAATTCCTAGTTCAGCACTTGTATCAACAAGTCTTGCTAACTTTAAAGGAACTTTTTTTTTTTTCTTTTGTAGATCTAAATTCAGCTGTGAAAGTATGGCTATGTCTTCCCATTCCAGAGAGAGTTCTAACTTCCTGTTTTATAAAAAGGACTACTGAGGGCTAAGGGGTTCTATTTAAGGAGTCAAGGAATGTAGATAAGGATGACAGGATATTGAAACTAAGGGTCACAATGCCCAGGGCTGTTCTCACTGGCCACACTGTGCCAGATCTCTCCTCCTCCAGCACATGGCAGAATTGCAGGGCTCCTCCTTGTTGAAGTCATGTGTGTCCTGATGACTTGCTTTGGCCTTTGAAAGGTGGAGAAAGTAGTGTGTGTCACTTCCAAGGGATGTTTTATAAGAGACAGTGTGGGTCTTCATGTAACTCTCCCTTCTCTTGTCCCACCCAGTTAGAGTGAAAGGTGCTCTTGTGTCAAAAAAATAGGATGTAGAGACACATGTGGTGATGGTGACTTGGTGAGGAGAAATTTCCACAAACCTGTGTTTTTGGATGTCATTGAGATTTTGGAGTTGTTTAGAACATCAGTACGTGCTAGTCCTTTGTGACTCAGATCTTCCTAATAGCATTACGTTTCCTAGTACACATTCAAAGTTTCCTAATGAACATTCAAAGCTAAAAAATATATATTGTTGCCTTTAACTTGGCATGGTGGCACGTACCGGTAATCTCAGCCACTTGGGAGACAGAGGCAGGAGGATGGTGAGTTAAAAATCAGCCTCAGCAACACAGTGAGGCCCTTGGTAAATTAGCAAGAGCCTAATATAAATAAATAAATAAAAGGGCTGAAGATGTGGTTAAACACCCTGGGTTTAATCCCCAGAATCTCTAGTATTTGCCCCTAGCAAAAATAAAAAAAAAGTGTATTGATGGTTTTTTTTTTATATATTGATGTAATATAATATTGGTGTTTTAAAAATATGTGTGTTTAGAATCTTCTATTTAAGCTGATATTTAGTATTTCAGTTTCCTAATGCTATAACTAGGTATTTTTTCATATTTATGTTGAATAATGAGATTAATTATCATTTTGTTGGCATATGTTTCTTATAAAGGTTAAACTTGTGACCTTTTACTTTTTATGTACTCCTAGGGGAAGCTAACTAGGAGAAACTGTAGGCATCAACTTTGTTATTCTTTAGTTGAAAATCTAGTTGTTTCATAGTATGTTTGCTACATCTAATGGGAATGATTACCATTCACTGAATTTCTACATTCCAAGATTAATTCTTGGTTCTTGACACATTATTTCACTCAATCGTTACAGTAATTATACATGGAAGATGGCAAAACTGGGGCTCAGAGAGGTTAAGTAACTGCAACGTTCAGGGATATAAGGAGAGACAGTGGGCTAAAACAATGATAATTTCTCTTGAAATAAGACAAACAAAGAGAGGTGTCCAGTTGGTGGAATCCAGTTCAAGGGAGTCATTTTAACAAGTTCTCAACTGTTCAAAATATTGATAAAAGATGTACTTGGGATTGAGGACTAAATCGTGATCACATAGGAGTTATTGTGACTTTGACAAGAGAAACCTTGGGTGGTGTTGGGACAAATCTGCCTGGAGTGAATTAAGAGGGAACAGTGGGAGGTAAATTGGAGAGAAAAAGTACAGATGACTCTTTCAAAGAGTTCTTCTATAATTGAAAATAGAGAAATAGGACAGCAACTAGAGAGAGAAGTGATGCAGGATTTTGGTGTTGTTGTTTTTAATTTAATGCAAGAGAAATAATGGTATGAATGCATGTTCAAAGTAACCCAGTCCAGAGCTGAAAGATTGCTAATGCAGGTGAGGGAAGGACAGAATTGCTACAGCAATGCCCTTGGGGAGTTGAGAAGTGGCATCCATTGCACAGTGAAAGAGAGGGCTTGGCCTGTGAAAAAAGCAGCTGGAAAAACTCTTTGATGTAATTGCTTGAAGAACTCACCACTAACCTATTTGGGAATTTGAGCATGTGTTTTCAGATGTTTAGTAGGTATAGCAAAGGATGAGAGAGTTCTGAGTAGTTCCATTCCCTTAGCAACACAGAAATGGGGAGGAGATAGAGAAGGAGGTCTCATAGATTTGAGAGGAAAAGGTAAGAGTACATCATCTTGGAGTGTGAAAAATTGAACTGATTTGGGCAAGAACCATAGCAACGAGGAGTGGCATGTGGCACATTGTGATAACATGTGGTTCCTAGATGCAGAGCTTTTGGAAAACTAGGGCAAGACTGGCCTAAAAGCAGCACTAAAGGTTGAACATTTATTCCTTCTCCAAACACTGGAAATCAAGGACTGTAGAGGAACAAGAATTTTCACTTGTGAGAGCTGGAGGTGATATATAATGTCTTCTGAAGGGCTTCAGGATTCCTTTCAAGCTGGAAGATAAAGAACACCCTGAGGTCAGGTTTTGGATGGAAATAGGAATTTTTCTGATGGCTTATTATAAATTCTAGGGTCCAGAATGTAAGGATGTCAGATCCTGGGGCAGAGTGGGTGGGAGATGAGAACAGTGCAAGAGATGTGCAGAGCTATTTGGAACTGGAGTCTGACCTAACTGAGAAGGAACAGCAATACAGTGCGGTTCAACTTGGTAAGCACATCAAGGGGTGGGAGGACCTGCAGAGGGTCAATAAAATTCACATCGCACTGGGCTTCCTTTTGAGGTCTAGAAGTGAAGAGTAGTAGGTTTCTGAATGTGTTTTCCTAGTGCATGGCGCTCACTCAGGACTCCCACTGTGAACAGACCTCACACTTGGCCACCATTGAAAGGGAAGCTCAAATGAGTAAGTATGTGAAGAAAAGTTCAACTTTCCTTAACATTTAGAGAAAGTAAATCCGGCAATCAATTCCTCTTACTTTCACTAGATTTGCAAAAATTAGAAGCAGGATAGCATCAGATATTAAAGAAAATAGAAAGAAATGGGACATTTCATTCCCCTTGGCAAGAAGGTCAATTGTTTCACCATTGCTTCTGAAGAGCAGTCTGGCAGTAATTAGAAAAAAAAATAGTATTTTTACATATGCCAAGCATGGTGATGACTGTCTGTAGCTCTCTCTTAGGAGGCCACAATGGGAATATCACTTTCAGCCTCAGAGTTTGTGGCCAGCTTGGGAAAATAGTGAGACCCTGTCTATGTCTATATCTATATCCAGGTCTGTATCTATTATCTATATCTATTTCAGTGCTTATACCCTATTCAAGAAATGTTATTGCAGGGCAGATCCATATGGAAAAATTTTTGCTGGTCAATGAGGAGATATGTAATATTTTCAGTTTTTTGACATATTTTCACAACCGCGATTGCTTGTAGTAACAAAGGTCAGATGCACCCTAGACATACTTGTCAGGGCATATGGATAAGAAAGACATAGCATATGCCCACGGTGGGACTTGGCATGGCTGTATCAGAAGAAAATGATCAAAATATGGTTTAAAGCCACAGTGTTGAGTGCAAAAAATGTGAGTGGAGATTTATACCACAATTCAACTTATGTACATTGTGTTTCACAAAATAATACTATATATTTTCAGAGATACACATACAATAAGGATATGAATAAAGTAAATTACAGTGGGTGGCTAAGGCAGAGAATGGGGCTGGGGCAGGGAAAAAAGCAAAACAAATGTATTGAAGTAAATCAGGAGACAGATTTGTAAACCATTAATAAGTTACAGTCAGGAGAAATAAGCTTTGGTGTTCTATTGCACAAGTAGGGTGTCACTAGATACCATAATGCAATATATGTTTGAAAAAGAAGAAAGAATTTTAAAAGTTTTCATCACAAAGAAGTGATAAATGTTTGAGAAGATCTATTTGCTTATCCTAGTTTGAACATTATACAATGTATACATGTACCCAAACATCAAACCCACAATTTTCTGTGTGTCAATTAAAAAAAGAAAAAAAAATCATGATAGTAGACCAGGAGGAAACTGATCAGGTGTCCATGCCCCTGTATACCTAAACTTTAAAAAAAATTTTTTTTTATTATCCACTTTTTGTTTATTATACTAATTTTAGATTTGGCATTTTATTAGTCAATAGATGAACTCAATGGGTTTATGCAATAAGGAAGAAAAAAAGGTAAGCTAAAAAAGCCTAAACATTTCTTGTTATCCTCTACTTTCCTAGAAATTATTTTTGCATTAAGTGTTTGCTTCAACTTCACAAATGTGTAAGCAATTACTTCCTTTAAGACAGTGAGTGATGCATGAATGAGGACAATATTCATCACTGATAGATCTCTAGTCTTCCATACAGTGGGTTTTATGCCACAGAATGAAATTCTCTGGATGACATTAGAGGTCACTGATGGAGCAGGAACCAGTCTTCAGTTGTATGGTTATTGACTTGTACGAGAGGGTGTTTTCCATGGAGCTCAAATTTCTTGCTGCTATTGCAGTTTTAAACCTACAAGAAGCACCACTGCCGAACTGGAGCAGGTTCTGTTTAGTACTTTAGTTTTTGGATCTCTGTGTCATGATAAATGAAGTAAAAGCCATGTTTGTCTGAAAGGTAGGACCTAAAACTCATTTCCATA
The DNA here is from genome assembly GCF_964194105.1 of Spermophilus citellus. NCBI lineage: Eukaryota > Metazoa > Chordata > Mammalia > Rodentia > Sciuridae > Spermophilus > Spermophilus citellus. The sequence continues at coordinate 41,082,818 of NC_138188.1, forward strand.
ACACATTTAATGTGGCATGGTGATATGTTGGTGCAACGATTTCTTGATTCCTTTATGTGAACCAGATGCTGCAGAATCTGCTATTCTTACCACCAACACCCCCATATTTTAGTGCCTTGTATCTTATTCTAACCTATAAATCTTACTTTAGCTATGTCCGAAGGCACTGAAGTGCAGACCTGCCTAGCAATGCCTATCCCACCTGCAGAGTATATGACAGCCCTGGGAAGAGGTTTTGGAAGGGCTGGGAAGTCAGGAACCCCACAAGACAAGACTGGGAATGACCAAGGGCCAGAGGAGCTGAAGTCACCCTTGTGCTTGGGAGAGACTTCCAATTAAGTGGAGGTTAGATAAACTGCAAAAATGCATCTTACCCTTGCCTAGAAAAGAAGGGATTTGGCCAGCCAGTCCCAAAGCCCAAAGGAGACTTGAGGCAAGTCATTTATGGAGTTGAGATTTCAGGTGGTTGTAGAAATGAAATTAGTTGAAGTTACCTATGGATGTAATATTTTACAATTCAGATGCATTATGCTAACCATACCATCCTGATATTATAACATTGACTTATTTCCATTATGAAAAGTGCTGTGATGATTATTTTTGATGTATATTTCTTTTTAGATCTAAAATTGCTTTAGAGATTTCTCTTGAGTATATTATTGTTTTCAACAGAATGAAATGTTAAAGGTTATTTATATGTAGATATATTTAAATACATATACAAAATATACACATGCAACTAAATAATATATATGTTATATATTAATTTAATATATTACTATATTAATACATGTACATTAACATAATATATTATATTTACATATAATATATATTTCTAAATGAATATATATTACTAAATATTTTCAAGAAAAAATGCTCTGTTTTATTTTTTCATATAATTTACATGACAAATATTCTCAACCACATTTTCAGAAACTTTTATCTTTTTTGAAATATTTGTCAATTTGGCAATATGTTGACAGATTCTTTAGATATTAATTAGTTCCAATATTTGCAACTGACCCATTTTATATGCTTTTGGGATACATGTTTCTTCAAATATTATTTATATCTTTGCTTTCTTTTTAATATGTCATTTTCTGAGTTGCTTTTGTCCTTTTATTATTAAGCTATCTGTGCTATTAATCCTTTATTAATGCCAGTATATCTTATTTGACCAATAGCATGTCACTGTTTTTCTTTTATTTATTTCTGGTAGTTCTGAGAGTGAATTCATTTTATGGTATTTACCTGTACCTATAACAATTTAAATAATATAGCAATCTCTACCCCTAATCCACATATTTCATACTCCCAGCTCAAAATCTAATCAACTATAACAGTTAGGTATATAGTCTTCTACATTTACTCTGTGTTTGTACAAGTACATGAGGTATGTTGTTTTTAATCTTTTAAAACAAAGATAAAATGCAATCATTTCATAATCATGAAAGGATGCATGATTATTTTGAAAAACATATTAATGTAAAAGTAATATACTACTCAGAAATAAACGTTGTTAAAATCACTGTGTATTATTTTATCATTAATTTTTTGTGTTCTAGAAATATCTAGCAATAGCCAATAATAAGATAAATCAAATCTCATCTTTAAAATAGAATGCCATAAAGTATTTAAGATTGTTAGGTAGATGTTTCTTTTTAAATTATTTACGACATCATTTTAATTGTTATATACACATACATATTTTTTTCAAACAGTCCTCTATTATTAGACATTTTATTGAACCTAGAAAACCTAGAAAAAATCACTAAATAGCAAATAGCAAAGGTAAATTCACTGAATAGCAAAGGTACTACAAGCATGATGTCCTATTATTGTTTTAATGAGAACTTGAATACTTCATTATTTGGTAGCTCTTGACTGGTGGCCTCAGATATTCTTTATTGTGTTCCATAATCACTTCCTATTTCCACTTTGCTGAGTTTATAATGTCTAGTTTGTAAAATAAAAGATTTAGTGAAGAATTTTTAAACGTTATTGACATGTCTGCTGCATTGATCAATGGCTTTATTTTTAAAAGTGGTTCATCGTGTCAGATTTTTCAATTTTAAGTCTATTTGCATTTTGTGTTAGTCAGCTTTGCACCATTATCACAAATGACTGAGATAATCAACTTAAAAAGAAGACATGCTTATCTTGGCTCACAGGTCTGGAGGTTTCAATGCATGGTGGGATGGCTCATTTCTTTTAGACCTGAGGCAAGGCAGAACATCATGGTGGGTACCATGCAATGAGGAGGTCTCTCACCTCATGGTACCTAAGAAGCAAAAGGAGACAAAAGAAGCTGAGGTTCCAATATGCCCTTCCAGGGCACAGCCTAGTGACCTGACTTTCTCCAATTAAAGGTTCTTTCTTGAAGGTTCCACAGCTTCCTGACAGCACCAAAGTGAAGACCCAGCCTTTAACACTTGTCCACTTTGGGGAATATTCTAGATCAAACTGTAATGTATTTGAAAGTCATATTAGGTTTAATTTCTTCTATCACCACACATCATCTGAAAAATTTACAGTCCCATTAAATCCCACTGTTAAAGATCTAGTTGTTATGTTAAAGCCATGCACACAGATACCAGAATCTACTGTTGCCATGAGCTGGAGAGACCCCATCCCGGGTGGTATAGGACACTTCCCCCTGTACCGCAGTCATGAAGTGTTGCCAGGCAAACCCTAGAGTAACTGGGGAGCTCATCTTGTTTGTTTTCTTCTCCCAGGGACCCCAGTCTTGCCTTGTACATTTTCTAGTATCTATAGAGATATTGCATATATATTTTCTAATTATTAGTTTGTTTCAGATGGTAAGGCAAGGTGGTTCAAATTACTACTTTACAGCCGGAAGTGGAAATCTAACAGATACACTATTAAAGCAAAATGTGGAAGCTGTGACCAGTACTGTTTCTTTAGTGAAAGGAAACTGGACCCAGGACTGACCACTCGGACACACGAAGGCCAAGCCAAAAGCATATTTATTGTCAGAGAAACTGCCGAGGCTGCCTCTGCCCAGGCAGAGGTACAGCAGCTTCCCTTTTTGAGTTTCCTTTTGTAAGCAGGGTCAGGGCTGAGGGGAGAGGGGTTCTATTGGAGTTGGGGTCAGTCACTGTGGTTGGTGTCGCAGATGTTATCTAATTTCATAAAGGACTGGTTCCTATTTCCTCAGGGCAACAATGGTCAGGTTTGTGAAGTTCCTATTTCTTTAAGGGCAGGAGCAGGTTTCTATTTCTTAAAAGAAACAGGTAGTTATTTCTTAATTAGAAGAACAGCAGTATATAAAACGGTCTAGGGAAGAGGAAGATGGCTACAGTCATACCAACAGTTAGTTTCTTTAAAATAGATAACTTTCCTATTTGGAGAACTGTTAGGAGCACTGGGTCATGTTCCACAGAGTGCCCCAGAAATTTCTCATGGTTCTAGGTTGATCCTTTCACTGTTTTTAATCAGAAAGAATCTTTAGAATATTTGCTAGTTACTGCACAAAAGAAAAACTCAGAATCAATTGAATATAAATTGAAATAATCTTATAGGCCATTATCAATATTTAAATAATCAAGATTCATCTAACTAATAAGTTGGGGTTGGGTAGTAATATAGGGTACATTTTTTAGTTCATATACACTGATGCGGGTCTTTGGGTAGATATTATTCTTAATGGCTAATGTTTCTTTAAATTAAAATTCATAAAATTTATGAAATGGTAAGTAGAATTAAAGTAATATACATCTTAACACAGTTAAAACGACCCTACAGTTTGAAAAACAATTATACATTGCTAGCCAAACAAAAACGAGTAGTTTCCTATAATTAATTCACCTTGGAAATTTTACTCAATAATTTAATCTGAAATCCAGTGAATATGAGAGTAATGATAATCTAGGAATCTTGCAAAATAAAATAATGCCACATAATTGTCAAAAGCAGTCATGAAACTTGTCAGTTGGTGGCTTGGTTCTGTCACCAGTCATGTGATCCTCTGCATGCTACCATTTACAAATGTCCCAGCTATCACTCATCCATCAGGATGCCAATACTGGCTTTACTTAAAATATTCCCAGTAGGCAGTCACAGAAATATAGTTTATTTGGTCTTAGAGTAGAGGATTAGAATCTCAACATGTCAGTCATGGCTTTCTTACCCTGCTCTCTGAGGTCAGCTCTCCTCACATCATTATGTGTTAAAAGGTACAATTCTTGATATTTAATCTTTAAAAAATCATGTATTTATTTAGTTCTGGGGATTGAACCCAGGGGCTTGTTACCACAAAGCTACATCTCTAGCTTTTAATTATGTTTTATTTTAAGACAAGGTTTCACTAAATTGCCCAGGCTGGACTTAAACTTGTGATCCTCCTGCCTCAGCCTCCCAAATAGTGGGGATTTACAGGTGCTGGCCACCTTGCCCAGCTTATAAAGTCGTGTTACACTGATATTGTTCCATGGGCTAGAATAACTAGTTGCAAAATAAAACAGAAGGAAAATCTTGATCCTTCAAGAAGTCTTTTCAGAGTGAAATTTTTCCCTTCACATTAGAAAATACAGATGATGGTGTCTGCGCTGAACACCTGCATTGGCCAATTATAAGGCAGCAGTGGCTCTTGGGCAGGCATCTCTACTGTGTGAAGACTGCTTGTTTGCCATGAGGACAAATGTGGTTGTTGACAAAAGTGACAAGCCTTGACTAACAACTAAAGCAAGGAGGTTTCCTGTTAACTGACAGCTAGAATATTTACACTGCACTTTCCTGACGATAATTTAGCCGCTGCCAGCATAACCTAAGCAAGCTGGTATTTAGGAGCATCGTATAGACCTATTCACTCTCCTACTATTTAAAATGATTTCCTTTCTTAATTTGGAATCTGAGAATGTGAGGTCCAAGACCAGCTTCTCTTACCTTCCCCTTCGATTGCCTTTATTAAATTTTACGTTAACGTTAACGCTTGCTGTATCTAGAAAGGGCAGTCTGCAGGGATTTTTTTTTTTTTCTTTTCCTAATCAACACATAATGGGCATGATGTGTGATTGGAATGCTTTATACAGAGTTCCATGTCAAATACTCCTGCTGGAGTTTATTCCAGGAAGTGGCACAGACTGTGGAGGCAAATGTGTGTACTTTTGTTTGTCAGATAATGAAAAGAATGCAGTTCAACATGTTCTCCTTTGTGTATTAACTGGCAGGAAGTGTGGAGTTCCATTCAATGCCCAACTCAAACTGTCACTCACTTCAAGCACGGAATAATATCTGTTTGCCTTTGGGCTCATTTGTATGGTTCAATATCGTTTTATATTATATTCACCTTGTGAGGCAGTTGATGTACTTTGGGAGGAACACAGGCTACATCTTCTACGTTGAAAAGTCAATTTAAGAAGAGAGGGGTGTCTACTTGGGTGGTCTGGAGGACCCAGGCCAACAAGAGAAAATGATGGGAGATGGAAAGTGTTTTTTTTTTTTTGTTTTTTTTTGTTTTTTTTTTTTTTTCAAAATACAACACTTCTGAACTATTAAAAACTGAGCAGGGACCTCGGGATTTGGCCACTTTACCACATGAGTGGCTCAATGGAAAGATAATCAGGTTTCAGGGTGTGAGAAATTGGATACTAAAGAAATAAAGCTCAGAGAAATAAATTTTCTATTTAAATCTCAAACATGAAATGTATAGGTCACTGTTAAAGATAAAAAGTATTCGACAATGCTTGTTAAAGCAGAGTAGGGAAGACTGAATTCAGAATCATTATGATAGGTGTACAGACAATTGCAGTGGGAGAATTAGACCAAGTTCCATTTATAGCCAAGGAGAAAGAGGGTTGGTGAATGGAAAGTGCCTTAGAGGAAACATGTCTCCAACAGGAGGATTCTGGCTAACCTGGCCTAACAAGATCCAGGCCAGGGTGCTCAGACATCACCTGGGAGATGAAGAATCCAATGATATGGAGGCTGATCAGACATCTAGGGTGGGGGTTCTTGCTAATTGACTTAGCAAGGTTCTTTGCTAAAACTGGATTTTACAAGGGAGTGCACAGATGGGTTTAGGAGAAGAATCAGCAGGCTGACTAAAGTTAGGCCAAGAGTCTTTGTCAGAAACAAGAGATGTGACACACTGTCACTGGGTCATTTGCAAGCCAGAGTTCTGATTTGGAGCTGAGAGGAAGAGTTAACTTCATATTTTACTTTAATTTCTCATTAGCCAGTGCTAAATATGTTTTGTGCTGTGACCTAAAAGCATTTGTTCTCTTTTAACTTACTGAGTTTCTTTTTTGGGATTTATTTATACATGCTTTGGTGTAATTAATTTTCCAGAAAAATGTAACTTGTTAGTTTTTCCAGTCTTTTCATGTCTATAGTTAGTTTGTGGTGTATGTAAATGCATTTTTTTAACCCTTGAATGGAGCTTGGAAAGCAGCAGCAGGAAAATCATAAAAAGTCTTACCAGGCAGATTATGCCTATTGGTTGTGTCCTGGTATCAATCATGAAGACTGGCTCAAGAGACACTTGTTCAATGAGCAATGAATGAATACATGCATCAGTGACTCCACTGGGTGGTCAGGCTCAGAGAACATGGGTATACAAAATTGAAATAAGCAACATTTTTTCTTTTTCTTTTATTTTTAATTGACAAATAAAATTGTATTTATTTAATAAAGAACTAGGTGATGCTTTGAAATGGTTGGTTACACTTTGCTTATTAACATATCCATGATCTCATATGTTTATCTTTTTCTGTGTGCTTAGAATATTTAGGATCTACTCTTTTAGCAATTTTTAACTGCAGCCACCATGCTGCGTGATATATCTCCAGAATTTATTTAACCTAAGCAAAACTTTATCACCTTTGCCCCAGATCTCCCTGTCTCTCCACACCACCATGGTCTCTGGCAAATACTATCCTGCTGTCTTCTTCTTCTATGCATTCAACATTGTTAGATTCCATGTGTGTGTCGGATCATGGAGTGTTTATCTTCTGTTCCTGGCTTATTTAACTCAGCATAATGTCCTCTAGGTTCATCTATAATGCCCCATATGGTATTTCCTTCTTTTTTTCCAGATGAATAGAATTACTGGTGTGTGTGTGTGTGTGTGTGTGTGTGCGCGCGCACGCACACATGTCATTGCACATGAGATTCCAAATCTTGGCTATTGTGAACTGCACTGAGCATGGAAGTGCAGACATCTTTTTAACATGCAGATTTCATTGGATATATACCCAGAAGTGGGATTGCTGGATCATATGGTAGTTCTACTTTTAATTTTTTGAAGAAACTTCAATATTAGTTTTAATCCTGGCTATTCTGATTTACATTCCCACCAGTAGTATTTAAGGGGATTGCCAAGGAGACTCATCTTTTTGTCTTTTGGGAGGGAAGAGATGTGAAACAATATCTCATTATAGCTTTAAATTTTATTTCCCTAAGGATTAATGATAATGTACATTTTTTATGTACCCAATGCTTATTTGTATGTCTTCTTTGGAGAAATGACTCTTTAGATCTTTTTCCAATTTGTTAAATGAACTATATTTTAGTGAGCTTTTTCACCACTGTGACTAAAAGAGCCCATCAAAACAATTGTAGAGGAGGAAAAGTTTATTTGGGAGCTCACAATTTTAGGTGAGACAGAACATCATGGCAGAAGAGTATGGCAGAAGGAAACAGCTTATATGGTGATCAGGGGGCAGAGAGAGAGAGACTATTTATTCCAATGCCCTACCTCCTCCAGCCACACCCCAGATTCCTTCAATTGTCTCACAGGTGAGCTTTTGGGGGGCGCCTCACATCCAAACCATAACAGGCTATGTGTTATGTTATTATTGAGTTTCTTATATATTTTGTATATTAACTTTTCACTAGATAAATGTTTTGCAAATATTTTTTCTCTTAATTCGTAGATTGTCTCTTCATTCTGTTGATTTTTTCCCTTGTTGTGAAGAAGTACTTTAGTTTGATATAATTCTACTTGTCTATATTTGCTTTGGTTGTCTATGCTTTTTGGATCACATCCAAAAAAATCCTTGCTAAGACCAGTTTTGTAAAGCTTTCACCTCATGTTTCTTCTAGCAGTTTTATAGTTTCAGGTCTTATGGTTTAGTCTTTTATCCATTTTGAACTGATTGTTGTGTATTGTGTGAGACAAGGGTTCAATTTCATTGTTCATGTGGATATCCGGTTTCCCCAACACTATTCATTGAACAGATTGTCCTTTTAACATTGTGTGTTCTGGAAACCTTCGTCAAAGATCAATTGACTATAAAAATGTGAATTTATTTTTAGGTTCTCTATTATGTTCCAATGTCTTAATTATTTTGTTATGTACCAGGTTATTTTGATTACAAAATCAGGTAATATGATACCTCCAACTTTATTCTTTTTGTTTAGGATTGCTCCCGCTATTTGGAATTTTTTGTTGCTCTTATGAATTTAAGGATTAACAAAAATTTCTGTGAAAATGTCATTGGAATTTTGATGAGGATTACATTGATTTTGTTGATTACTTTTAGTTGTATGGAAATCTTAACAATATTAATTGTTCCATTTCATGAACACAAAATATCCTTCAACTTTGTGTCATTTTCAATTTCTTATATTAGAGTTTGGTATTTTTTTATTGTGTAAATCTTTCACCTCCTTCATTAAATTTTTTTTCCAAAGTATTTTTATTATTTATTTACTTGATCATATTATAAATGAGATTGCTTTCTTGAGATCTTTTTTTGGATAGTTTGTTGTTCCAATGCAGAAATGCTACTGATTTTTATGCTAATCTTGTATTCTACAAATTCACTGGATTCATTTATTAATTGTAACAGGTATTTATGGCATTTTTAGTGTTTTCTTTTTACATATAAGAATGTGTCACCTGCAAACACAGTCAGATTTACTCCTGACTATTTGATTTGAGTGTCTTTTATTTATTTTTTCTTGCTTAATTGTTTGGTTAACACATCTGGTATTGTATTGACAGAGCAGTGAGAAGGAGCATCCTTGTTTTTCTTAAATGTATTAATGATTTAACTTTAACAATATTAATTTCAAGATCACATTCCTGCTTTGAACTGGTGAACTGAGGTATTCCTGCCTCTGTCACTGGATATAGGATTTCATTAGACACAAAACACACTTGGGGTTTCAACTTCTGCATGCTTTAAATAGTGGGCTTAGAATCTTCTCAGAGAGGTTTATGTTGGAAACCTGAGAAAAGTTGTCCAGAGATAGGCAAAGAGTTCATCTCTCAATATACTCTACTTGTGGACTAGCCATACATCAGGATACCCAGCTTCTAGCCTTAGATCTGCCCCACTCCTAGCAGAGTTCCCCTTGGTGAGTCTCTCTAGCTTTCTTCCCTTCAGAATGCTCTTCTATTAAAATGAGGGGCTTGCTTTTCTTCTGTCCATTTTAGTTCTAGAGTTTCATGATTCTACTTCAGGGATCAAGTCTGCAGTATTTGAGAGATTTTCCTGAGCAGGATCCACTTATCCTTGCTGACCTGATAAATCTTCTATTATTGGTCACTTTCTTTTTGGCCAATGAGGACCAATAAGCCCCCTGTTTATCCTTTATCCTTATTCTAGCTCATTTTTTCTCAGAAAATCTGTAGTATATTAGCTCTAAGAGTTGATAGTACTGAGCCTTCCATTCAGAGCCAAGTAGTTTGAGTGAGTGCATAACTTGGTTTACTGACACAAGTGACATGCATAATAGAATTGCCACATATTTGTTTATGAGATCACTGTGTCTGCCAGTTTGGTTCAAAATGAAAAGAGGGTTCTGCAAGACAGAAAGTGCTTTTCTTGCTTTTAAAGTTTTCTGTATTCTGGCACACAACTGTGAGACAGACAAAATTTTATGCACAACCAGCAATATGTCTGGGTTTAATGCAATAAAGCTAAACCAAAAACAAAGACTCTTGTTCTCAATATTTCCTGACATATAAGGTGTCAGATATTTTGGAAAGAATTAAGAAAGATTTTTTTTCTGTAGTCTATAATGGCATTATTTCTGAGATAATCATTACAGAGTGAAAGAATTAATTTGAATCAAAAGAATAAATTCCCATACCTACTTTATTTTTATTTCTTGTCCCCAATAGCTAAATACCTCCATCTGTCTCTCTCTTCATGTCTTTCCAGATTCTCTCCTCCAATGAGTACCTGGAAAGATAGAAATGTTTTTCTGGGCAGAGGGAATGGAGAATATAAAACTGAACTCAGTGTAGACAAACAAAGCATAGATTGTGGTCACAATAACCCAGCTGAGAAATGATGAGGAACAAATGAAGGCAGGGTCAGAAGGGATAAGAAAGAAGCAGTCTTCAAGAAAAATAGCACTATTTTTATCTTGTGGCTTGGAAGAGTAGCAGAGGATATACAACTACCTAAAAAAGTCAACAGGTTTTGGAAAATATCATGAGATCTGTTAGGAAAAAGTGTAGTTAAGCTGACTGAGGTCTCAGTAAGTTGTGATGTTTCAGAGATACAGATATGCATTGTTTAACAATGGGGACACATTCTGAGAAATGCAGCAACAGGACATTTCATTTTGTGCAAACATCATCGAATGCACAGACACAACCCTAGATGGTATAGTTCAATCACTGGACATTGCCTCTTGGTGCTATCAAGAGACATAATGAGCAAGAGATGTACCAGGCTATTGCCTGTACAACACTGCATAGTATTTTACAGTAAACTGCTTTTACTGTAAATAGGAATATATTCTAAAATGACAAAAGTATGGGATAGAAAATATGTAAACCATTAGCATAGTTACTTATTAAAATAATCAAGTATTCTGTACTGTTCATAATTATATGTGCTATGTTTTTATGGCTGTCTGTGCAGTAAGTTTGCATTTCATGGCAAATTACTATGGGTATGCTGTCATGAGGTGTTAAGAATTTTTCAGCCCCATTATAATCTATGGAACAACTGTTGTATATGTGGTCTGTCAATCACCAAAACGTTCTGTGGTTCATGACTGTAGTAGAATATGTCTGTCTATTGCTTAGCGAGATTTTCAAATCCATTTGCTTGATATTGTTTCTATTTTTAAAATCAGAAATCTGAGCCAAAGAAGTTAATTCACTTAGCAAAGTAAATTTACAATAGATGGCAGATTTGGCACTCAAAATCATATGTATTTTATCCTTCTTGATTTAAACAGCTGGAGTGAATCTTAAAAACAAAGGCTGTGAATCTTCTAAGCATTCAAAGCTTTTTTTCCTGAAAATCTATATTAGAGTGTCTTCCTGTCATCAAAGAAAATCATGTATGAGAAAAATAAGAGTCCAGAAGAAGTTCTAGTGCTAATGTATCCATGACCTTTCACGTGCTTCTCCCTTATTCTCTTTCAAAATCTGGACTCACTGGAATCAACACACAGGCAAGCAACACACTGGTGCTCTGGAAGGGATCTGGGAGCTGCACAGATCTTAGAGGCTCTGGAGATTGCTGATTCTACTTCTATCAAATAAACCCCACTTGTTTGATGCTATGGTTCCTGTGGTTACCATGCAGGTAGGGGGCCCAGTGAGTTTACAAGCAAAGCAACTGAACTCTTTTCTATTCTAGCTGTTGGTGGCCAGATGGTTTCCTTCTGTTCCATTTTTCATCTGTGGACTCCTACCACCCCAACCTCTTTCTTCTTCTTCCCCACAACAAATCTGCCTCAGTTCCAACACTGACTGCTTAGTCTCCTCAGCTGCAAGCTTTCCATCTGCCCAACATTTATTCCAGACTCCAGGGAAAGCCAGAGCTTCAAGAAGGAACCATGACCTTGACCAAGGGCCTCACCTGCCATTTGTAAACAGAGAGGCTCTGCAAATATTCCCTATTTCCACTAGAAAAAAGCCCTACACCCTTTTAGAGTCACACAGGGACTTGGCCACCAGACTACCTCACGTAATAAACCATCTAAACACTGCCGTTATACTTACAGAGGTCATTATAATATCTATTAAAAAGTATTTTCACCAACATTTCCCTCCTTGATTTTTAGTTCTTTGCTCTAAAGTTAGTTATACCATCAGCATCATCTCAACAGACTTCCATCTCAAGCCATTTCCTTCCATTACCCACACTGGGAGACTTTGAAGTTTCTGTGAAAACATTATAGAGTAATTTTTTAAAAAAAAAAAGTACCACAAAAGCAAATGAAAGGCAATACATCTCATAATATCAGAATGCAACAGTATTGCCTTCTATTTTAAATTGCCTTGAACCTGATGATTTTGTGGGGTTTTGCAGAATACATGCCAAATGCAGCATTCTTTAAAATTTCTTTGATGCCTCTGCAGGTATTTCTCTTCATCATCTCACCAAGGGCTTCAGTAACTATATGAAATGAGATGCTCACTAATGCATGAAATAAGTTAAGAATGCCCATTTTGAATTGAATGAGTTTTAAGTAGAACTTGGCCCTGGAACACCCGAAGCGCATGCTACTGGTTAAGGTGAATAAAGGCAATCTTTATACCACTAAGAGATTCCATGCAAGATTTATCAGGCAGGGAATGAGCAAGGCAACCTGTGCAGAAAAAATTCACTCCATTGTCTGTCCAGCAGTGTCTTCTTCTATGATAAAATTTTCCTTTGTTTATTCACTTGTTTTTAATTTACTTCCTCTATGGAATTTTTCTAATAATGCTATTCTTTTGCAATAATCAGAGCTTTGACAAAAGTTTGGATTTTGAACAGCTTTGTCCTGTTTGTGTGTGATTATCTGGGATTTGACAAATAATGTCCTTTAGTGATGTGGGTGGGATGATCTGGCAGGAGCTGCTGGTGGTATGGTGATATGGAGGGTTTTACTGGGGACATTTCATTCCCAGTTCATTATGCAACCCTTCCCAGACACCATATCCTTGCCACATAGCAAACAGTGTTCATATTGTTCTAATCTTATTGTTTATTCCCTCGGACTTCATTCTATTGGGGAAGAGGGAAAAAAAAACCTTCATCTCTACTCTCTGAAGTTTAATAAATGAGTCTACAAAATAAACTGACAGATTAACAGGCAAAGAGGTGCATGGATTTATTACAAGTGTGAGGCCATTACATGAAAGAAATTGAATACCTCAAACCCAGTGGGTCTAGGAGCTCAGATACCCTCCGAATAGGGGAGAGGTAAGGGGATGTGGGCCAATTAAGGGAGAGTAAGTGAACACCAGGAAAGCAGAATGGACCTGCAGGACTGCAGAATAGGTGGCAGCGTCACTCCTGATTCCTGTCCTGGGTATTGCCTCCTCTGGTTGATGAGATTCCTGAAGCAGGAATCAGAATTGAGATGAAAGAAGGGGCTTAGGCTTCTGAGGGGTGGTAGTGGAAGAAGTTATGGAGGGTGAGGGGATGAATGTAAGTGAAATAAAAAGTATCTTGAGCAGATAAGAAGTCTCTTAGATAATAAAGTTATTTAACTGTAACTTCTTTGCAAGATGGACACTTTATTAAGATAGATTTCCTTTATAGATATTAACTTCTTTTACAAAAGAGCAGATCTTCCAAGTCACTCCTGTGTCTGAATAATCAGCTCAAAACATGCCAATTATATACATACTAAATTTTTTTTTGTAGTTGTAGATGGACAGAATGCCTTTATTTTGTTTATTTTTATGTGGTGCTGAGGATGGAATCCAGTGCCACACATGTACTAGGCAAGCATGTTGCCACTGAGATACAGCCCCATGACACTAATTATATTTTGAGGTGTCATATTTTGGTTCTTTGACAGTCATATTTTGAGGTGGTGTGTCCTGAGCCCTGACACTATTCTGCGAATTTCATATATTGCATGAAAATAGCTATGATTGAAAATTAACCTTGACTTTGTGATAAATAAGTGAATTCAGATTTGCCAATTATAAGTGAATACAGATTTGCCAAATGTGTATACTCAATCTCCTCACCTTTATGCAACCTTGTCTTTCCTTGTCTTTATAGCTGACATAGAGATATGTATAAACACTGTAAATTGTAATAAAAAGAAAGAAGGATGATGGGAATGTTTTCCTCTAATTGGCTGGTTCTGCAATGGTCACTGGGGACCTTTTTTTTTTTAACACAGATTGCTGTGCCAGCCCTACCTTGTGCCCTTTGCCCCTAGGATTTCTGATTAGTAATCTGGAGTGGGCTGGGAATTTGCATTTCTAACTACTTTCCAGATACACCAATTTTTCCTAGTCTAGAGACCATACTTTGAGAACCACTGCTCTCAATCAGATCAGGTGTTGAATAATTGAAATTATTCTTTGAACTGCCTGTTTTTTTATCCTGTGTGTCCTGTGCTTCTTCCACCCACTCAATTCCTTAAGTAGAGGCACTGCTAGCATTCGTATTGGGGAATAGCATGAAACAGGTATCCCCAAATGTTGCTCCTCCAGCTCCCCTCAGGTTCTTTCTGCACCCTCCATGTCCAGCAGGCACGCATGCATATCTTTTTACTTTTTATTTTTGGGTACCAGGGATTGAACTCAGAGGCACTCAGTCACTGGGCCACAACCCCAGCCCTGGGGATTTTTGTATTTTATTTCAAGACAGGGTCTCACTGAATTGCTTAGAGTCTCGTTTTTGCTGAGGCTGGCTTTGAAGTCACCATCCTCCTGCCTCAGCCTCCCAAGCCGCTGGGATTATAGGAATGAGACTCCATGCCCAGCTATGCATGCATCTTTGTTGGGCTGATTAGTAAGACTCACAGTATGTCCCTCAGTTCTTGATTCTCTCATTGATTCCTTTGAGAAAACAGCCTGGGCAAGGCTGTGTTTTCCTCTTAACTGTGGTGCCAGCATTGGGTTGGACCAATGAGCAGGAGGGACCACCTAGATAGCTCTAGGGAGGATAATGATTCTTGATCTATCCTTTAAGCTTCTTTTTTCAACTTCCACACTTTTTTGTCTGTTTCTTATTCTGTTTTGTTTTTGACACAGGGTTTCACTTGTTGCCCAGGCTGGTTTCTAAGGCCCAGGCTCAAGACTTGAAGTAGCTAGGACTGCAGATTCCTGCCCCTGCTCTAGGTCTATTTCTTTATTTGAATGTAGGTGACTATAATCAAATAATTGGATAGAAGAACAAATATGGAGAAATAAAATTAAGCAAACTTATTGCTGAGGGCCAGTAATTTTTGCTGACACCTGGGGTCTTTCTTCACATCATGCCGCTTACATAGACTACAAAGTCTGAAGAACATACAATGAGATGCAATAAATAATTGATTAAATAATTGATTACTAAAGGTCTTAATGACTGCCTGGAGCATACAGGTGTGTTTCCATGCCTTCCACCTTAAACATCATGGCTGTACAAGGCAGGCACTGCGCGATTGTTCACTGAAGAAAGTGAACCTTTAGAAATTTAAATAGTTTTGCTCAAGATCTGTCAGCTGTCGGCAGTGCTTTTGCGCTCAGATCAAACTCATTTCAAAGTTGATCTTGTTGGCAACCCTATCGTGAAGATCACCAGGGTACCTCTTTACAAAATAGAATTCCAAGGGGAAATGATTTTGCTCTGGGAAATTACGTTCTGCCTGTGTTCAGTGATTTAATAGCTAATGCTAATAAGAGTAATAATAAATAGCAATAACGTATCATGTGCTAGCTCTATTTGAGGCTATGTGCTGTATGTGATTTTTCTCATGTAATCTTCAGAACAACAATATTATATAGCTTCCACGATTATCCCCATTTTATAGATATGAAAAGTGATAGATTAAGTAGGATGCCCAGGGTTCTGTCTCCCTTACTTTAATACCCAAATAGGTCACAGTCAACTTGGGCGGCTGTAACAAAATACCTTAGACTAAGTAATTTATAAAAAAACGGAAATCTATTTCTCATGGTTGTAGAGGCTGGGAGGTTCAAGGTCAAAGCACAAGCAGATTCAGTATCTTTGGAAGGTACTTTGGGAGAGGGGATGGGGAGACAGAGAGACAGAGACATATTTTCCTATTGCTGTGTGTTTTACCTCATTCAGGCTTCACAAACCTCTTCAGGCTTAGTTTTAATGTGCATAAAATAAGGTAGTTAGATGACAAGTAAGATTTTCAGATTACCAGTCCTATATTTTCAAGTTATGTGCATGAGAGTCAGGTTCATGAATTTTCCCCTCAATTTCAAATTAATATTTCCATTTCTTGGTGAACAGAGGATTATGAGAGAAATTCTTTACAATGTTTTATAATAACCTTTATTTGTACAAGTCCCCTGTCAGGTTTTAAGAAAACATAACATGCCCATAACAAAGCAAATAGTACAGAATTCAAGGGAAAAAAATCCCAATTTTATACCTATTTCTCATCCTTCTCATCTTAGACTCAGAAGACCCTCTTAAGTTCATATAGATTCCTTAAAATGTATCCTGTGTAACAAAATCAGCTTCCAAACTTTCTCTTCCATAGATACTGAGCGCTTATATTTGAAGGGTGAGAGTGATGGAAAGAATTCTGGGATAATGTATGTTTGTGTTTTGTGCATGTGTATACAAGTGTTTTTTTAAAAAAGAAAAATCAATAATTAAAACCTAATCAAGTGTAGTCCCTGGGATCGTGTTGGGTTTGTCAAAATTCGGCTTTGGTGTATTCTACCAGTTCATGGCACCTCACAGTCTTCTAGGAGTAAGGCTGGGAAAGTCTGTCACCAATCAGGTAGCCCAGTCCTGCCCAGTGGGGCAGTGAAGACCGCAGACTTAGTGGCCCAGAGCACAGACCGTGGACTCTGCCTATGAATTACCATGTTGTACTTACTACCTGTGGTCTTGGGGGCAAGTTGCCTCTTTTTGCCTCAGTTTCTCCATTTGAAAACTTGTTATAAGTATTGAGTAAATTAATATTTAACAACTGCAAAGTAGCTAGAATATATTAAGTACTATATAACAGTCTATTAATTAAAAATGCAGAATCTACTTCTTTGATCATGACAGATTGTTTTGATTGCAGTTGTCCTGGAATACTTAACATGGAAACTGGTAAATTTTAATTGGCTAATTAATATTTTTAAATGAATACAAATATTTACAGAGCTAGGAATCAGAATCCCATGAATAAACTCATTTCATCATTTGATAGCTCTAGATGATAGAAAATATTTTCTTTCAGCAGCCAAGAACTATCCCCTTCTTGTTTCTACTCAGTATTCCTGATTCTAAATTCTGTCACATGATTTGAAGATTATTTCCGGATTCTTTCTCTCCTGGTGCTAAAAATTTCTCAAAAGTTATCTTTTAGTCTGGCCTCTAGACACCATATCATCTGGACTGCCAACATTTTCTTGGTAGAATTTTCTTTCCCTGGGCCTTTGCCTATTCATATAATTTTGGGTAATCCTCCACAGGGTACTCCATCTGACTAGTTATTTTTAAAACCTAACATCAAAAAACATTATTTGTTCTCAACCAATTTCTAAGACACATTTCTATGGTAATTTGATGGATTAATTCAAGTTAAATTATTAATGCTTCAAAAGCGTTTTATTTAGTATTCAGTATTAAACTGAATGAACAATTATCAAAAATATAACTTCAGGCTTTTGGCATATTTTGTTTTCATTGCTCCTGTTCTATAAATTGGTAAGAAATTAATCCAAAGCATAGAGCTTTGGTGTTAGGTGACCTAAGTTTTATCCCTAGCTATTTATCACAGATAGTGAGCTATCCAATTTTTATAGGACATTTAGAAGAATTCCATGCAGTAATGTACTTGAGGTCAACTAGCTCAGTACTTGCTATACATTCAAGCATTTAAAATTTTAGTTTTATGCCAGTGTAGCTTTCAGACATGTTTCTAGTTCTTTGATTTCAATAGACTTTGGATTAGGCCTAGACTATTTTTTTTTTGCCTCAGTAATTAAGTTTACTTTCTTCCCTCTAATCTTTCCTCTGTATTATTATCAAAATTGTACTTCTAAGATACAGATTTTGTTATAGGATTAGTCTCCTTAGGGATTTTTGGTGACATCTGTTTCTTAAGGAGAAAGGTTTTTTGTTTTGTGTATGTGTTATCAGTTACTCAGCCTAGCCTCTTGGCCATTTTTCTCACTATACTGCATTCGCTAGTCACTTGAGAAAGACAGGCAAGACTGGCACATGATAGCTACTTTCATATTTCTGTGTCTTTGCACACATAATTTCTTTAACCTAGAATGTCTTCCACTCTCTGCTTTACAATAGCACCTTACCTTAGCAAGTCTTTCTTTTTGTTCTGTGTTCAGTTCAAATGTTACCTCTTCAAAGAAGCCATCCCTAGGTATTCCAGCCAGAACTCATCATCTGCTTTTTTTTTTTTTTTTTTGTATTGGCTTAACACATGATTAGACCTCTCTGGATATGTAAATCATTGTATTTTAGAGATTTATGCATAATGGTAATTTAATCACATTCTGTTTAGTACAATAGAGGTATATAGAAGTTTTACTAGTATTTGATCTTTATGATTATTCTGCAAATCAAAATTGGATGAAATAATCTGTCAAATACAGTAGAAATTTAATAAAAAGTTTAGATGGCATTTATTTAGACTTAACATGTGTGGAATTATTTTAAGTATCTTACAGGCATTGAATCAATTAACTCTATACCATAGCCCCATAAGGTGGATACTGCTAGTGTATTTCATTTGTATGTATATATTTCTGTTTTACTATTGCTGTTTAGCAAAACTCCCCAAAATTCATGGTCTGAAATCTTAATCATTTATTCTTGACCGTGATTATAGAGGGTGGTTCTGCTGACATGGGTAAGCTCTGGTGATCACAGATGAACTTTCTCATGGATCTCTGGTCCACTGGCAGGTAGGTTGGGGACTAGATGATTTAGCAAGATGTTGGTTAGGATGAGCTGGCTGTATCACCTTAGGTTACTCACCTCTCCAGTGGCTTAGCTGGGATGAATGCTTCTCTAACTTATATTTGAAATAGGCACACTATTAAGCATGTCATATTATATTGAGCCAAATAACTCCTGACATTCAAGTGTTAGGGAAATAGTCATTTTGATGGGAAAGGCTGCAAGTCGTGTTGTGGAGGATGTAGTTTCATAGACAGGAAAAGTTGGGGCCATATTGGAAATCGATATGCCCACATCCCACCCTGATCCACTGTAGCATCTCTGAAATAATTCTATAATTGATGCTGTCTTAGATTAGTTTCAGCTTGGATTTCCATCAGATTCACCCAGAGACAATTTGTGTTTACCTTTGGTTACTCACCTGGAGCACGACCAGCCTCTATTCTTCTTGGGGTTTTTTTAGATCACATTGGTGGCGTGAATTCGGTCTGCTAAGCTGCTTGAATATTGGCTTATTGTTCTACTGTCAGTGGACATGTTTCTCCTCTTTCCATTTGGCAAGCAGGTTTTCTGGTACCCTTTTCTTTGCGTCAGGTCTTTGTCTCATTGTCTTCAAACTGAGGTCACAGCCCTCACAGCCCTTTGGTATATCCCCTTATTACAGGACTTCCTTTCCAACTTTCTACTTTTGGGGATTTTTTTTTTTTTTTGTAGTGGTACATAAAACAATGCTGTGTCTTACAACCAAAATCATCTTAGATGAAACATGGAATATCTCTATTTTAAAGACTTGAGCCATAATGAGTTTAATGAAGTCAACAGAGGCCTAAAAGCACAGCTATCAAGCAGGAGAAGGGTGTAAGCTCAAATAGTCTCACCACTGCCAACATTGAATTTATGGAACTAAATATTTAATTTAAAAAATCCACTGTAGCCCAGAAATCTCTTTATATTGTGCCTTTTATCACAAGTTGTTTTGAACAATCCTTTCTGACAGGACAGTAGGTGGGGGTTATAGTATAAATAATTTAATATATAATTCATGTATAAAGGATCAAAAATAAATAAATAATATGCTTCATCTTCCAGGCAATACATATCATTGGTGACCTAACTTAATGAGGTTAAAAACATATGTGGTTCAAAATGTACCGTAAGACCATGAAGAGGGACTTTCCAACAGTTTTGTAATGTTTCCTCCTTCACCCCATTATAATTACCTCTGTCTGCATCCTCATGTGAAGCGGAGTCCCCCAATAGGCCCATCCATCACTTTATCTATTGTCTTCTCGTTATTTCTAAATACTAAATTATTTACTCTTAATAACCGAGGCCCACATTATATTTTGACTCACCCATTTTTAATTCATAAAATTCACCTGAATGGGCAACCGATACATTTTAATTAGAAGATAATGAATTTAAACCCCAATAACATGAACATTTTTTTTTTTTTTAGCTGTGAAAATCCAGGATGTTAAAAATCTTCATATTTAGTTTTTTAATTTTGCAAAGAATTACTTTGTTGCTCTAAGCTGTTTCTTTTTTTTTTTTCATCTAACTTCTTAGTTTAGGAATATTAAACCTTTTTTTTTAATTCCATGCAACTTGAGATAAGCTCTGAAATATTTGCCAATAAAGAACCACAAGTTTTCCTCAAGCTGTAAAGCAGCAGTGGGATATTAAATATTTAAAAATCCCACAAAGTTTTTTTTTTTCCCCCTCTGAGCTGCCAAGCCTTTCTAAAGAAACATATTAAAAGAATTCCCTCAAGTCTCTAGCAGATTCCCACGTTTCATGCATAAAGGTAATACCTTCTCCTCTATACTGTAAATAAATCTGAAACTCCTTCTTCCTGAATATTCCAAAAAGTAAACATACAATGCTTTTTGTCATCAAGCTGTAAGGAGGTCCCCAAATAGATTTTCACTATGTACAAATAACCAGGCATGAGTTATTGGAAAGTGCCATATGTTTCTCAGTCTGGCCACCTTGCTATGTTGGTTTTTAGTTTTCTTCCAGTTGGAGATGTGCAGTGTCAGACTGTAATACTAATAAATAAGACAAATAGTTCAGTGCTTTTCTAATTTCTTAAATAGATTTTTGGGCATATTTAACTCAACAGATTTTAGAGTTGACATATGTTATATCCATATTTCATTTTGGGTAAATAAAACAGTGATCTACTAATGAATAAACATTTTTCAATTATTTTTTGACATTAAGATTCTCTCTGAAATGTCATATTTTTACCAATTTTGGCTTTATTTTTTTTTATGTTAGCCCTTGGTAGTTCTTTTTTTCTTATGCATTTTCTTTTTTTCTGCCTAGAATATTATTTTAACTCAAGGAGACATTTCTTTCAGCCTCAAAATAAGATGAAAATATTAAATATTAAGCTATTATTTTTGATAATTATTTTTTAGCTACAATAATGGGTCAGTATTTCTCTTTCAGAAATAAGTTTTCAGGCAACTTCTTTTGCCCTTAACAATTCGTTTTTGTGTCTATCTCCAAGTATTTTTAGCTTAAAGTCTTGAAAATTATTTCTGCTCAATATTTAATCAGGTAGTATAGAAGCATGAAGAATAAGAATGGGAACTAAACATTTACTTAGGATTTTTTAATACTTTATTTGACTCAAAATCCTACAACTAAATCAAGGAAGAAGCACAATTATTTTAGCTTCAAGAACTAAATGAAAAATTGACTTTATATGCAAAAGAAAATGTACAAAGAGTAAGAACGTGTGCTTATTCAAAATTTACAGAACCAGCATAGCATAGTTATTCTGAAAATTCTTGTTTTTTCTTAACCTGTTCAGAGGTGAAGTGGAATTCAGTCTGCGTGGTGGTCTTCAAAGATGCAGCTGCCCCCAGGTCCATTTCTTCCTGTAACTGCCTGCCACTCCTTCCAAATATGAAGTTTAATTCTCCTTATCATTCTGGCCTAGCTTTGGACTGCTTGCATCAATAGAATGTGACTAAAGTGGCAGTTTAGGTCTTCTGAGCCTAGGGCTCAAGAAAATAGAGGGCTTTCTATGTCTTTCTTTTGGAATGTTCCTTCTTGGAACCCAGCTGCCATGCTGTGAGGAAGCCCTTTGGAACTGTATGGAGAGGTCCCCATAGAGCTATTTCAGCTCTGAACTGCTAGCCAACATGCATTCCAGCTGTTCCATTTGAACTTTGCTGCCACTTAAGCACCCCACATTTAACCTTTATCACATGTAGTACCAAAATCTAATGATGATAATAATAAAAGATACTCCAACAAACCCACATGCATGGACATATATGACTGATGTTAACATGTGATTTTGAGCAAAGGAAATGTTGAGACAAGTCAGATAATGATAATGAGGTCTGAGGGACTGGGAAACCAGGGCACAGGAGAGTGTATAGGCATGCTCATTCTTCTCAGCTCTACACTGGTTGGTTCCCATGGTGAATCTCAGGCCATTTTGATGTGATTCTACAGGTGCTATCCTAACCAAGCTCTCAAGATTGAAGAAAAATAAAATTAGTTAGTTATTTAAAAAGTCTGTGTTACTTTTAGTTGATCAATATGCACAGAAGCCAGAAGGCCACGTAGAGAAGCTCTTCTTACTCTCAGTCACGAATGTGTCCAGAACACCCCTGTAGTGGGTGAAGGATCAGGTATCCTTCATCCTGTTCCGTGTGCACACTAGCTTCTCAAAGAGCTTTGATCCTGTTTCCTGGGCTCCTTCAGCACCAGTTCTGCTCTTCTAGCCTACTGTTGCTCCTGTCTTCAAGCCCTTTCCTGCCCTTCTAGGGTGCTGCTGATCCTCTCCTGAGTAGCAGGTGGCTTGAGGAAACCTCCCCTCAGGAGCATCACCCTGAAGTCTGCTTCTCCAGGACATCCTGCACATCACCACCAGTTTTAATGCTGGTTTTGCTCAGCATTGCTAAGGCATGTTATGTAAAGGGCCACAGTCTCTTTTTCCTTGCTAGGAGCCACAACCAAATAATATGATGCATGGCACTTTTTTGGTTGTAAGGTGACGCCAGCTAGCCATTGAGATGATATGATTATGTTAAGATTTACATTCATATGGAAATTGGACTCCTGCTGTTCACCTTGGCCTGCTACTGGACTCATGGGACTCCTGGAGAGTTCCCATTGGTTGGGGAAGGATAGTAGGAGGGAATTCCGGGGGAGGTCCTGGGCCCCGTTCTGGTAGACTCGGCTCGTGGGTGGACCGGTTTTGGCTTGCTGGCGCATATGGAGTATTGGCGGCTTTTTCAAAAATAAAGTTTTGTTCCTGCTTGAGTGGCTCGTGATTCTGTGCCCAGCTAGACTGCGGCATTTCCTCTTCTCAATTGTTTTATGGAGGCCTCCTTCTTTCCTTTGCTTTATGTATTCTGCATCCTACAAACTCCTCCTAACCTTCCCAACACACTATCCTTCACAAAAATACAGCCTCTGATATCGAACCAGTACATATTTTTGTTGATTTTTAAGATATTTTCAGGCCATTTCTGATGAAATTAGTCTATCTGTCCCACTCTCCAACACACATACCCTGCAAAGGGAAACTGTTTCAATTTCTATTATTGTGATAGTAACAAGACTTTCTTAAATTACTTCTCATGCAGTTTGTTCATAAGTGACTTATTTTACTGGCCTGAAGTTTTTTTTTTTTTTTAATTGATGAAGTTTCTTCTTTATTAAAATCTCACCACAAATTCTAAGGATGCCAAGGCATCTGGAAGAAAAATGTTCAGGGGCAGGAGACTAGGTATTGAGATGTGCTGTCTCTACTCACCTGATGCTGAGAGCGAGGGTGGCTGCTACCTGTCCTTTCCCCAACCCTGTGATCACGTATAGTGTCTCACTGGTCGGATTTCTGGTCTCAGTGGCAGTGTGAGGTCGTTCATTAGTTCTTTTGTAAACTGCTGTTACTGGCTACTTGACACTTTAAATAAATGGTTTGCTGAAGTACATTTGCCCCTAGAACTATTAACAGTGGGAAGTCACTTTTAAGAATTTAAAAATTGATTAAAACACCCACAGAGTTCTCTGACTTTGGGGGAAAAAATAAGACTTACAGAACAGATAATAAAATAAAGATATTCTAACAGGAGGGAAGTATTTTTCTGCAATAAAGCCAACATAAAATTAGAGTTCAAAAGTCAGTGAAGTCCATTAACTCATCACAAAACTGTTCACACATTACTGATATGAGGCAAAAATTCAGACAGTCAGTGGCAGGCACCAAGATCAATCCAGTAATGCCAGAATCAATTTTAATTATGTGAAAAGTTTTATATATTGAGTCTAACAGCCAGTCAATCTATTCAGAAATTTTAAAGATATTACGAAATTATACAATATAAGCTAACCAGTTCTTTATCTTTAGTTATTTAACTACATTGATTGTTTGAAGGGTTGTTTAAAAGTGTAGGTGTTTTGTGAAAGTAATTTCTTGCTAACTCATAGAACTGTGAAGTATTAGTCCTCTTCTAAGGAAAAAAAAAAACAGGAATAAAAATTATCTTCCATGTACAAAAAATATCTTATAAACGTTGAAAAATAAAAACAAAGCTGGGCAGATAAAATGTGAGAGCAGTTAAAAAGTAGAATACATCAACTTCTTGGTTAATTTGACAAAATGTCTAGCTCTCAAGCATGAAGAGAAGCTTATTTGAAGAACTGGGACCCTCAAGTAGATAGAGGTCATTTCTCTATTAAAGAGTACAATGCAGTATTTGCAAAATGCCACTCTTTCTACACATTATGATGAGTTTTTTGAAAATTAATGATCATCTCCAGAAATAGCTATTGTCTGTCTCTGTGGATTTTGACAACACGTATTGTACCATAACACATTCATTACATGTGGGATTAAAAATACATCAGCAGAACTAGAAAGCAGATGTTTCCTTGTATGTTAGCATACACAAAAAATAAAAGGCATTATATTTCAGAAAAAGAGAAAGAGTAAAGGATGACACAAACAACAGTTTGTTAAAAACCAAATAATCTTTGTTGCAAGTAATCTTAAATCCTTAACTCAAAGTTTTTCTTCTGATTATGCATTAAATTGATTTTTTTCTATTGTGTTCTCTCATATAACTAAAATACTAGAGTGTCTTCTGAACCCTCAAATCAGAATTAGAGAAATAGAATAAAGAATTAGAATTGCCTTTTGAACAATTAAATCCTAATTATTTGGATAGAGGCAGTCCATGTGTTACTTCTAGTTTAACTAAATAATTTGCTAACCAAAATGTGACCACATACAAATATCAATTTTCTTCCTAATTTCAGAGTATATATTGAAATCAAAGGGAAGGAGAGAGACACAGATGTGGGCAAATGTGCTGTGTATTTGGCTTGTTCCAGTGAAAGAGAAACCTATTCAATAGGGTCACAGGAGATTCCTGATTTAGATATTTATATTTGTTATGAAATATTGGCTCATATACTTATGGAGGCCGAGAAGACCTCAATCTGCTCTCTGTAAGCTGAAGACTCAGGAAAGCCAGTAGTATAGCTACAGATATTCAAAGATGGGAGGAGCCCTTTGTCTCAGCTCAAGCAGAAACAGTGAATTTAATCTTCTGTTGCTTTTTCCTCTATTTAAGCTCTCAGCACATTGGGTACTGCCCACCTGCATTGGTGAAGGCAAGCTTCTTCACCCATTCTACTGATTTAAATGTTGATTTCTTCCAGAAAACACTCCCAAACACAGTTTTACCAGCTATCTGGGCATCTCTTTGCCTAGTCAAGTTCACACATAAAATGAACTACCACAATGAAGAAGATACATAGAAGTAAATGATAGATTCAAAGATAAAGATTCGGATGGAAAGACTTACTAATAATATAATAACCCCCAACATTTATTAAGTGCTTTTCATAGTGTCAATGTGCTCAATACTGTTTGAATGCATGAGGCAATATTAGTTTTTTATTATAGCAGTATAATTAGTATTTCCATTCCTTAAGTGAGTACAATGAGAGATGGAGGTATAAAGTGATTTGCCTGTTGTCACACAGCTGGTAAATGGTGGTTATTGATTTAAATTCAAATAGTTTGAATCCAAATTCTTAAGTTTCAAATTAGGAGTTTGCAGTATAGCAGAGACAGCACAAGGACGGCAGCAAATATAATTGCAAACTAGGATTCTTGAGCAATTGGTGAAAATTGAATAAATCAATGTCTCTAAGATAAATCTAGTAAGTGCCCTTATTTAAATACATGAGCTATTGTGTAATTTTATCCTTCAAATTTATGCGCTCTTGTTTTTCTGCTTTGTTCCTTTTTTGTGTAAATTTGGGCATTGATTCGAAAACTCTTTCACCTAGTATTAAACAGGCTCTGCTAAGAATTCCAGGATACCAGGGAAAAATCTCTTGCTGAGAGAAGAGTTGCTATCTCCTGACTGACATTCTCTATTTCCTTGGCCTCCCCTTTGATCCCAGAACTCCGAAACTTGAAGTTCCAACAATTGTTCAGAGAGTGACCCTTCTGCTTTCCCTGTGAAGGTGACAAGTAGGTGGCAAAGCAGGGCATGAGCAGTAAGCCATCATAAAGCCTCTTTGGAGTGTGTAATGGATTCAGGGGAATCCTCAGAGATTATTTGCAAAATGATACCAGGCTATCTGATCACAAAACCTTGCAAATAATTGTCAACTCTTCATTGGTCAACAATTGCAAATATCAGAGGTTAACTTTAACAATAAGCTTGGAAAATGTCACCCCCCTCCCATTCCCTGCCAATCCTCAGAAGGGTTCTAAACTTTTATCAATTTTATTCTAATAAATGTGTTCTCAATTTTATAACAGAAGGAGCAAACAGTCTAAACCTGGGGCTTTGTGCCACTTTCTGTTTCAAAAGGCTTACAAAGATGGGAATCTGCAGAAGGGAGATGAATATTCTGTTTTTATTAAATCAGTAATATGATAATATTATTATATTTGCTAGCATTATGATAATACTAACAATAGGTAACATATAGTGAGTCCTTATTATATGCTCCTGGGAACTATGTTCAGTTAATACTCCTACATTTATCATCTCATTTAATCTTCACAACAGTACTCTGAAGTGTGTTCCTTGGAGTCCTCTGCCTGATGAGTCTTAGATTTTAAATAACTCCTTCAGAGAGCCTCATCCTTAAACTCACTCTCTCATTCTAGGTTTTGTGTTCTTATCAGTGTCTAAGAAAGGGTAAAAAGTCCAAGCAATTACCTGAATGTTTGGGCAATTTCCTGGTTACTTGATGTGTTAGTTTGCTACATTAGTCCAAAGACTTTATCTCTGTTACCAAGTGTATTAGTCTGCTAGGGCTACTATAACAAAATACTACAGACTGGGTGGTTTAAACTACAGAAATTTATTTTCTTGCAATTGTGAAGTCAGGTTGTCCAAGATCAAGGTGTGCCAAGTTTGGTATCTCCTGAGGCTGCCTCTTTGACTTGAATATGGTCGTCTTCTCTTGTACCCACATGATTTTTTCTCTCTGTGTGTGTGCATTCCTAGTGTTTCTTTATTCTTATAAGGATGCAGTCACTCTAGTTTAAGACAGTTCCTTATCCCCAAATATAGTAACATGTTGAGTTATTCTGACTTTAGGTCTTCAACATATAAAGTTTGGAGGAACATAAATCAGCCCCAACACTTGTTGTCACAGATATGAAATGCCTCAGAGACTGAGTTTCCACTTCTATGTAATTATCAGCAATCAATAGGTAGACCTCAGCTTTATGTATGATGTTAATACAAGTGATGTTACCATCATTCATTAATTCATTTAATCAAAACAATACACAAACCCATGGCATTTTTCAAAGAATAAGGAGATACAAATGGCAAGTGCTAAACATTATAGGCAGTGGATAAGAGTATGTAAAGTACCCCAATTTCTACAAAAGATCTGAGAATTTAAAAATAATTTAATGATCAACCTTCTTTTATGATCTCTGTCTTTTAAAGTAAACTTTTAGAGAATAAAAATTCTAAAATAAGAATATAACGTTGCATACAAACTATATTTTCTCAATGCTCTGAGCTCCCTTCTCTGGTTTGATGCATTCCCTAATCTCTGAATCTGTAGAGTTCATTGTTCTATAAGGAGGATGCAGAAAGAAGTACAGAGAAATCTGCTGGGCATGCACTTATGGAAAATACTTCATTGTTATGTGTGTCCTGAATCCAACTTTAGGACAGCTAATAAAATAAGTAGTCCAGAGCAGTGCAATTTAGACTGCATTCTGAAGAAGGCAAATTTTATGAAATATTGCATAACTGTTATGATTATATTGGGAAAATTGAATGATTTACTGTTCTCTTCTTGAAGATTCAGCTTGAATGTAGCTAATGGATCTGTAAACTTCTGTATCAAAATGCCATTTTATCAGTGTTTTTAAAGAAACATAATGTTTATCTATATTGCTCAAAATTGTTCTATGGGCCCAGTAGGTATACAAAATGCTATCCAAAATGCTTTCAGGGACTTAACTTTGTTCTTGATCTAGGTAAGAGTCTTAAAAAGAAGAGAAATGGTAAATCAAGTTTAACTGAAGGTATAAATGGAAAACAAAAAAGACAAATCTAGTTTTGAAAAATTATAGAGGAAAAAAGTACAGTATGATACCAAGAATAGTGGAGAGAGGGATAATTTAAAAACATAAACAAATTGGCTAATTACAGCATGCACACACTTGACAGGGTCAATACCAAAAACCAAAGGCCTCTTTCTTAATCCAAGTATCTACTCTATAAAGATGCAGCTATATGTAACAACGTGTTATAGTACTGTATTAAACCCTGAGTATGACAAACAAGTCAAAACTGTCCTGTTGAAGGACTATCCAGTGATAAAGAAACTGATTCATAATTGCAATGTAGAAAACTTAAGAGTGCAATAGAAGTATTACACTGCATTTGCAGTGAAAGCTTAGCGTGTTTTGTGTGCTTTTACTTCTATTGAAGGAGTGCAAAGAGCAATCCTATGGTCTTCAAGGCAAGTGTGTGCCAAGGAGAGTTGAGAAGGCTGACTTTAGTGATGTCATCTTGGAGTTATCTGATGTACTCTCTGGGGACAGCTTTGAACACCAAGTGGCGAGGTATGACATGGAATCTTTTAACACATTTCTTTTTCTTTCCTATCTTTGCTGTTCTAGACAGAGTCCCAACATCTGAAGATTAAACATCCCTGCCCTTTTCAGTGGTTTAATGGTTGGTACTATTGGGCCATTAACTCCTACTGTTAACGAAGTAGGAGAGAAGAAACTGGAGAAGGTAAAAGAAAGAAAGAAAGGGTAAGAATGTTCCAAATAGTAGTCATAGATATGATGGATTACCAAGGAAGATTCTGGGATCTTTGGAACTGCTTTTCAGGGAGACTCCAAGATGGGAAAGAGACCCAACTAGAACTAGTTGAATGAGCTTGGGAAGAAGAATCCTGAGGGGCATTGTTCAAATTTCCTGGGGATTTTCTATTTTTATCACAGATTGAATTCTTTCTTCTTCGTGTTCATGAAGACTCAATTTGCACACAGCACTTGACTTTCTGGCCTTTCTGCAGGAAGAATGCCTGCCCATGGTGTATTAGTTAGCTATTGCCACAATGCAGCTGCAGAACAAATCACCCCAGTTATTACTTCTCATGGTTGAATGAGCAAGACTCTTCCTCTGGGCCCCCCTCACACACTTGTTTGTGAGCTAATAGGTCCTCTCAGGGAAGGTTGGTCTAGAAAGGCCCCTGATGGGCTTAATGAGTTTGCTAAGTGGTTTCTGATCTTCTGGCAAGTTGGCCCATGCTGGTATTTATGGTGGTGACAGGAATCAGAAAGTAAGGAAGTGCATAAGACATTTTGATACTTGAACTTCTATTTGACACTACTAATTCTGCCACATTCTGTTGGTCAAAGCAACTCAGGAGGTCAGTCCGGATTCAAGGGGTGTGGAAAAGAAGCTATTTGATGAGAAAAACTGCAAAACCCAAGAGATTATGGGGAAGGAAAAAATTAAGGTCATTTTTATAAGCATTCTACCATATAAGCCTCGATACTTTTTGCCTAGTTCTTCTCTGGCTACTCTCAGTAGATTCTAGAACCCCAAGAAGTCCAAAGCAAGTGGAGAGGTGATCTTTCAGTAGGGTATCCTTCCATCCTGTACGGGGAGAGAGATCCATTGACTGAGCTTAGACTCTGTGACTTGGGACAGGGATTGATGATACTCTTATTTTAAACTTTAGGAGCAGTTTACTAATAATAAAAAATGGAACATAACCTGGAGTAAAATATGAAGACAGAAATTTAGGACAAGATCATGCACACACTGGTAGGAAAATAAAATTTAAAGCCAGAGGCAGAATTTGGAGGCAGAAAGAAAAGAGAACAAAACCTGAAAGAGAATTAGACGCATTATCCCTGAGGCACAAACAAATTAAAAATTTGGTTGGAAAAGCAAAGCTCATTACAGATTCCATGCTGCATCCTCTGACCAAGGGTGGTTTTCTGACAGTGAAGGTGCTTCAGCAAAAATCACCAGATTCAACTGAATGTTCTTTGTCCTGTCAGAATTGCCCTCCTCCCTCCATCACTGAAATCCATGAAAAGCACATGCAGAATATTAACAGGTTTCATGGTTACATAAAATCACCATGGAAAACATTAAATCTGTTCACCATTGTCAATCAGAATGAACAGCATGTGCTTCGTTTTCATTTACTCTGAAACTGCAAAACTGCAGGCTTGAGACTGAGGGTGTGGTTCAATGGTAGAACACATGCCTAGTATAGGTGAGACTCTAGGTTTGATCCCCAGCACAGGAAACAAAAGAAGTGTGCTTTAGAGAGATCACCAAACTTTCTCTTTGTTTTTTTTAATAGTTGTCAGGGAACACATTTTCTTTTTTCTGGTTTGGGGTTAGGCAAATCATGAAGGCTATAGACTATTATATTAAAAGAAAAGGCTAAGGAAACTAGAACAAATGAGGGTACAAAGCATAAAGTTATTAATAAAATTAATAATAGAAGAGTTAATTGCATGGAAGATGATAAACATTGCAACTTGATAAAAAAGAGAATATTAGAAAGTGGATAAAAACAACTATAGCTGCATGACGAAATCTGTCAAAGACCCTCATAGCTGTCGGAAGTGATACACCAACTCTGAAAGTATTTGAATGCCCAAAATATGAGATTTTTTTTTTTACTGGTTCAGAACCACTCCCTGCCATGTGACCCATAATAAAAATTCACTACAGAATGCCAGCCTTTCAGTAGAGTCTCATGACTTTAAATTTACTAAATTTATGGTACATATATTTTCACCACCTTGTTTCACAGATTTTTCCATAACACCTCTAGAGGGTGGAAGATGGGCCTTATTATTTCTGTTTATGTGTATGTGCGTGTTTAAGATGGAGAAACTTGAAGACCAGCATCTTTTAAGAATCTTGTCTATTGTCAAATGCATAGCATTCAGTATGATGCCTGTTACATTTAAAATTGGGATCTGGTTTTCTATTCAACTGCAATATTGACTTGCAATAAGGACATGCTGGTTTTATTCATGGCTGCTTGGAGCTTTGGGACTTCCCTTTAGAATAATGCCATCCTCTTGCATGATCAATTCAGTGTCTCTGGGATTCCTATAAAACAAATTCCATGTTCCTCTGCCTGGGCTTGAAAGGTCACACATTCTCATTAGTGCCTCCCCATCCTACTCTCCCACCCACCTAGCCCCTAGCTTCTGTGTGGTGTCCCCTTCTCTACTCCCAGAGCCATGAGACAGGAAAGATGACATAGAATGATGGGGTGGGATATCTTCAGTCCCCATGTGGAAGGTAAGGAATCTGCCACAAGGAAGTGGAAACTGTCTTGTCCACGTGTATATTTGGAAGTGGCTGATTTGGAAATAGCAAAGATGTCCTTTGCAGGCAACTGTTGCTGCTGTCCCTGTGAAGTACTCGTTCGCTGGCAGCTAGAGAGTCACACTCTTAGGTCTAGGCATACATCTTGGAGTGGGTGGTGACAGGGTGAAGTCTCTGTGTCTGGCAATGATCGTGTCTATCTTTCTTTCACACAAAAAGAATAAAAGAGGCTACGGTTTCATATGCTAAGTTTTATATATCTTCTCCATTTGAAGAGTATATTCTGTTTCTATTATTGGGTAGGAAAAAAATAACACTAGATGTAGATTTCAGTCAATCCTGGTTATATATATGTTGTTTCTACCATCTACTAGATAAACAGTCTTGGGAAAGTTGGGTGGCCTTTCCTGAAGTTAGTTTCCTTGCTGTCAAATGGATGTAGTCAATTATCTCTCTATTAAGGTCATTGTAAGGATTAAATTAAATAAGCATCTATACAATGCTATTCCTAGGCAAACTAGGCACTCAGGCCCAAGGATTATTGGAGAAATAACAATTTTTTTGCTTAATTTCCGAAGTAAACACATAACAACAACAAAAATCCAATTGCCCCAGACCTCCAGAATTGTAAATTTGATTAGTTTCTCTTTATATATTTATCCAAATCTTGAGCTTCTACCTTAGCATACATTAGAGCACTTTAGGCATTAATATGTGGTTTAAGCATATATTGAATGACTTTTGCATATTAAACTGGCTGCTATTGGGATATGGAGACACAGGCAGCAATTAGAATCTAGGCACAGTATATAAAATGTGAAGTGGCAGAGTGTAGACCATAAATTCACTGGAATCCCAGAGAAGAAAGAGGCTCTAAGAAGTTCTGATTATCTAAGAAGACCTGATGAATGCAAGGTGGCTTAAAGCTGGAGAGGTGAATTGGACTTAGTAGACAGAGTAGCTAGAGAAGGATGTGCCTTCTGGAGTGAAGAGTGATGCTTGGAAACACAGGAATCAGAACAGCACATACACAGCTATGATACAATGAGATCCTTCTGCATGAGCCCAGGATGTGATTCAAGCACAAGGTATGTGAGAGAGCCTTGTTCTTTGATAGGCAGGGAAGATGTAGACTATAGAGGGCTTCAGAACTAAGTGAGATTTAACTTTGATTTAAAAACGGCAAGAAGATACTATAGTTTCATCAGGAAAAAGTAAGATATTTAATTTATTGGCCGTATGTAGAATAAATGGGATGTTATGATTTGGATCTGGAAACTTACCCCAAAAGCTCATGTGTTGAAAGCATGATGTCCAGTGCAGCAATGTCAAGAGCTGGAGCTTTAGAAAGTGATTGGATAATGAGGACTTTAACCTCTTAAATGGATTAATTCACTAAGTGGATTAATATATTAATAATTAAATGGACTACTGGGAGGTGAGACCTAATTGGAGGAAGTATGTCCCTGAGGGATGTTCCCTGGAAGGGTTTGTCTTCTCCCAATCCCCTTCTTCCCTTTGCTTCCTTTCTGCCATGAGCTGACAGCTCTCCTCTGCTGCACCCATTTGCCATGATGTTCTGTCTTATCTCAGGGCCAGAGCAATGGACTGAATTGCTCTGAACTGAAGCCCTTGAAACTGTGAGCCAATATAAATATTTTCTATGTTGTTCTTGTAGGGTATTTTGGTCATAGTGATGAAAAGCTGAGTAAGACATTGGACTAGGAAAAAAAATGAAAATCCTATTTAGCAGATTTTGATGCAGAGAATCATCATTTACTGTGATAGTAAAACTCTATACTTGCTGTCCTGGAGATGAGGTAAGGATCTAATCACCTTCAAAGCAAGGAGATTGGTAGTGGGAACATAACAAAGAGACATTTTCAGTCATTTATTGTCAAATTATTGACAAGACTTAGAGATGCACAAATTATAGAAGGAGACAGGCAAACTCCTTCTTAGATGGAAGACAAGATTAAGGTGAAGCTCTTGTGTTAAGTTGGGAAGAGGGTCTCTGTGCCAGAAAGATCATGAGTTAGGTCTTGAGACTTCTGCACTAGTGGAAACACATGCTCATGGAGACGTCTTCCAGGTTATTGCAGACACTGGAACCCATGTTGGTATAAGGCAGGTTTCCTAACAGTATCTTAAACCTGTTCTCATAATGCTGACCTCATCTCCAATTCTAATCATATACAAATATGGTTCTTAAAGGATAAGAACCAACTTTCACAAAGAGAGCAAAATGATTAAGAAAGAAGAAGAAAGGGAAAGTCAAAGGAGATGATTGCATCCCCTGA
Source organism: Spermophilus citellus (assembly GCF_964194105.1). Classification (NCBI taxonomy): domain Eukaryota; kingdom Metazoa; phylum Chordata; class Mammalia; order Rodentia; family Sciuridae; genus Spermophilus; species Spermophilus citellus. The sequence goes on from NC_138188.1 coordinate 41,116,739, forward strand.
TTGTTTCCAGACAGCCCTCTAATTAGTGGGCTTAGCAAACTGATGGGGTGGGCAGTCACTTTGGTATTTCCTCTTAGGTAGGTATTATGAATTTTTCTTTAGGCAATCATGAACTTTGTAGGATCCACTCTTCCCCAAGTTTTCATAAGCCATAAATTTTGAAAGAGTGTATCTTTTCAATTTCTGCTCAGTGGAGCCACTCAGTGGAAAACTTCATGTTATATTCATATTTATATATATTCTCTTCTCACCTTGTTTCATTTATGCCTCCCCTGTGTTAACTGATGTGGGTAAGTTGAAAATAGATGAGTAGTTGATTTAACAAAAATCCACTCAAATGCATTCTCTATCACTCTAAATCTCCATTTTGTCAGTTTATCTAGCCTAGTTCTGGTGAAGCCAAGGTGAAGTGAGTCTGGGATTTTGTGCTGCCCACTGAAGTGTCCAACAACTTTCATGTTTTCTCTACAACATGGCTAAATATGGAGAACATGCAATCTGATCTTCACATCCAACTTTTTAAAACAAGCAAAATGCTCTGAAGTATGCCTCACCACTTCTTGGTCTTCTCTCCATTTCAATAAATAGTCACATTATAAGTTTTTCACAGTTTGTTTTGTTTTGTTTTGTTTGCTTGACTGTTTTTTGGTACCAGGGATTGAACCCAGGGGGTGCTTAATCACTAAGCCACATCCCCAACCCTTTTTAGTTTTTATTTTGAGAAAGGGTCTTGCTAAGTTGCCTAGGGCCTCAATAAGTTTCTCAGGCTGGGTTTGAACTTGCAATCCTCCTGTCTCAGCCTCCCAAGTCACTGGGATGACAAGCATGAGCCACTACACCCAGCTTCCCACTGGTTTTACTTCCTGATCATCAAATTTGTTTGGGGGGATTTTATGCTCTTTAAAACTCAACTCTTTCAAAGCCTGTAGTGCTTTCTGAAGGAAACCATCTCCAGATTCTCACTAAGCAGGGTGCATGTTGAAGGAAATGTAGAAGGTCGAAAAGCCATCAGACACATCCTCAAAAGACAGGTATTTAAGAAGGTTAAATGAAGCTGATCCCCTCCTGCTTCTCATGGGAGGGTTGTGAAGTAGTCATGATGTGTTTGTACAGTGGGATTCTCTTTCTCCTGCACCTTCTAGCAGCATGCCTGCTTCAAGCTCACTGAACACTGCATCTGTCTAGCTTGCAAAATGTGAAATCCATGCTTCAGAGCATCGATGGGCTCAGTAGTGGAGAAGAGAGTTATGGGGTGGAGGAGAGAGTGATGTGGCTTCCAGGTATGTATCCAAGTCCATTTCTTGGAAGAAAACAAAATTATTTCTATTTTAGTAACTTATAAAGTGTCACAAGTAGGCTTTTTTTTTCAGAATGAGAGAGAGAGAGAGAGAGAGAGAAGAAAGAGTGAGAAGAGAAAGAGAACAGAACATTTATTTCCCAAACTGGGAAGTACACAGTATGTAGACTATTTTCTTACTTTAGAGTCCTTGGAATATTATTTCTAGAAAACCATATGCAAAAATTGTTTTCGATTAAAGAGTGGTTGATGGTTTCTTCTTCTACATATGCTATATTTCTCTTGCTGATTGATGGCAATGGAATAATTCCAGGGTGAATATGATATAAGGCTAAGAGATCAACAATATTTTCTTGGTGAATTGATTACTTTCTCTGAATTTATAGTTCCTAACAGCACTGCAAATTAATATGGTTGATGCACTTAGTTATTCTGATTGTGTTTTACATTTAAATTCAGGCAGCTTAGACATTAAAATATTGTAAGTTTATAACTCATAATCAGATGGTAGGTCCTGTGAACAAGAGGAGGGATTTGTATCATGTCTCAATAGAAAGTGTTTTTTAAATAGTTGTGTATCATTATGTTGGATACTAGATTCTGTATCATAAAATATTTGTCTGGGCATCTATTGCTCATTAGATCAGAATGCATTTAATTTTAACATGTGACTTTAGGTTGACATCTAGCACAATGAATATATGCACAAATAGCATATTCTATATTAAACATAGTATATACATATATAAACAATAAATTTTATATGTATATATGTAAAATTACTATATGGGTTTAATGTGGTTTAAAAATTATGTTCATGTATGTGTAATAATTTAACATACGAGGAAAGCTTTCATTTTTTTTTCAGATATACATCCTTCCTATTTTCAAGTTAACCAGGAGAGAGAAAATATATTGTAAATGTTGAATTTTTTTTCTCCTTTGATAGAGGAACAAGAATTGTTACTTTGTGTTATGGTTTAGATATAAGGTATCCTCCCAAAGCATATGTGTGGGGCAATGCAAAAAGTTTAGAGATGAAATGATTAGCCTTAACCGAACCAATGAATTAATCCTCTGATAGGGATTAAGTGGGACAATAGCATGGCTGGAGGAGGTGGTTCACTGGGGGTGTGACTTTGGGGTTTGTATATTGTCCCTGGTGAGCAGAGCTCTCTGCTTCCTGGTGAACATGTTCTGAGCTGCTTTCCTGCTCTAAACCCTCCCACCATGATGTTATACCTCATCTCTGACCAAGAGCAATGGAGCCAGCTGTCTATGGACTGAAACCTCTGAAACTGTGAGCACCAAATACATTTTTGCTTCTCTAAAATTGTTTGTGTCAGTTCTTTTGGTCACAGCAGCAATAAAAAGCTGAATAAAATACCTTGCAAGTCATAACTTCATATCCTATATGCCCAAATACAGATTTTTAGAACTAAGACTTTTGAAATGACCTACTTTAACCTCCCGAGATTCCAGGTGAATAAACAAAACCCCAAACCCCAGGGACACCCAGTGGGTCAGGACATACCCATTTGTATCACTGGCAGTCTGGTTTAGCTCTGTGCTGTTTCTACTTTATTATGTTTTGTAAATGATATAACCACCTGCAAATCAGAATCACAATTCCTATAATTAGTGGCTACTTTTCCTATGGATATCTTCAAGATTTTCCTAAAGGCAACTAAAATCATCAGCAATTTATTAGGTTCTACATTTTTAAAGTTAATTTATTTATTTTAATTAGGTAGATATGACAGCAGAATGCATTTGGATTCATAGTACATAATTGCAGCACAACTTTCCATTTCTCTGGTTGTACATGATGTAGCATCTCACCATATGTACAGTCATACATGTCACTAGGGTAATGATGTCCAGCTCATTCCACCATCCGGGACAACATTCAGCCTTTGCTTTTTTGGGGATTAATTTACTTCACTTAGCATGATATTCTCCAACTCCATTCATTTACCTGCAAATGCCATAATTTTATTCTCTTTTAATGCTGTGTAATATTCCATTGTGTATATAAACCAGAGTTTTTTTATTCATTCATCTACTGAAGGACATTTAGGTTGCTTCCACAGTTTAACTATTGTAAATTGAGATTCTATAAATATTGATGTGGCTCTGTTACTATAATATGCTGATTTTAAGTCCTTTGGGTATAGCCCAAGGAGTGGGATAACTGGGTCAAATGGTGGTTCCATCTCAAGTTTTCTAAGAATCTTCATACTGCTTTCCATATTGGTTGCACCAATTTGCAGTCTCACCAGCAATATATGAGTGTGCTTTTTTCCTCACATCCTCACCAACATTTATTGCTGTCTGTATTTTTGCTAGCTGCCATCCTGACTGGCATGAGATAAAAATCTTAGAGTAGTTTTGATTTGCATTTCTCTAATTGCTAGTGATGAGGAACATTTTTTTCATATATTTGTTGATTGATTGTACATCTTCTGAGAAGTGTCTCTTCAGGTCCTTGGCCCATTTATTGATTGGGTTATTTTTTTTAATTTTTATTTTTTCATGCTTAGCTTTTTGAGTTCTTTATATATCCTAGAGATTAGTGCTCTATCTGATGTGTGAGTGGTAAAGATTTGCTCCCAAGATGTAGGCTCTCTATTCACCTCACATATTGTTTCTTTTGATGAGAAGAAACTTTTTAGTTTGAGTAAGTCCCATTTATTGATTCTTGATTTTAATTCTTGTGCCAAAGGAGTTTTATTAAGAAAGTTGGGGCTTAATCCCACGCGATGGAGATTAGGGCCTACTTTTTCTTCCATTAAATGCAGGGTTGTTGGTTCTTTTTTTAAATCCTATTTGTCACTCTATGTCTTTTAATTGATGAGTTTAAGTCATTCAGGGTTATTATTGAAATATGATTTGTATTCCTGGACATTTTGGTTTATTTTTGGTTTTTAACTCAACTTGTTTCTCCTTGATTTGCCTTTCCTTTAGTGTAGTTCTTCTGTTTGCTGATTGTCGTTGTTGTTTTTCATTTCCTTCTCCTGGAATATTTTGCTGAGGATGTTCTGTAGTGCAGGCTTTCTAGTTGTAAATTCTTTTAACTTTTGCTTATCATGAAAGGTTTTTATTTCATCATCAAACCTGAAGCTTAATTTTGCTGGATATAAGATTCTTGGTTGGCATCCATTTTCTTTCAGAGCTTGGTATATGTTGTTCTAGGATTTCTGGCTTTGGGGGTCTGGGTTGAAAAATCTGCTGAAATGTGAATTAATCTCCCCTTATATGTGATCTGATTTCTCTCTTTTGTAGGCTTTAAGATTCTATCCTTATTTTGTAAGCTAGGCATTTTCATTATAATGTGTGTTGGTGCAATTTTGTTGTAATTTTGTACATTTGGGGTCCCAGCCTCTTGTTTTTGATTTTTCAATTCATTCTTTATATTTGGGAAATTTTCTGATGTTTCATTAAAGAGATTGTGCATTCCTTTGATTTGAATCTATGTGCCTTCCTTTATCCCAATAATTCTTAAATTTGGTCTTTTGATGTTAGCCCATAATTCTTGGATGTTCTGCTCATGGTTTCTTACCATCTTCACTGTGTGGTCAACTTCAATTTCAAGATTGTATATTTTGTGTTCATTATCTGAGATTCTGTTTTCTGAGTGATCTAGTCTGTTGGTGATGCTTTCTGTTGCAATATTATTTGTTTTATTGTTTTCTTCATTTCAAGGATTTCTGATTTTTTTTTTCAGAGTCTCTGTCTCTTTCTTGAAGTAACCTTTTACCACCTGTATTTGCTCTCTTATCTCTTTGTTGGTGTGATCAATGGTTGCCTGTATTTTCTCTTATCTCCTTATTGGAGTGATCAATTTTTGCCTGTATTTGCTCATTTAAGTTTTTCTTTAATTAAAAGATCATTTTAATTATGTACATTCTTAACTCCTTCTCTGACATTTCATCAACTTTACTGTCCATGGATTCTGTTAGTGTAGTATCCTGGGCACTTTATTCCCTTGTTTTTTCATATTGTATATGTGTCTTCCTTTCTTGAAGGGTAGATGTGAGGTATTACAATTTCTACTCTAAAAATCTTATAGTGTCTGTGCAGATTATATGTACCTCACCTTGGTGTTGGGTTTCCAGACCCTGCTTTTGTCCTGTGATGGATGCTACTGCAACTAAAGGTGGTGGTGGCAATAATGGAGGTAACTGGAGATAGCACTGGGGGTGTCCCAAGATGGATGCAACCACTTTCAGAGATGGTGCGGAAAGGGTGGGCCTTACAATGGCTTTGGGCTGTCTGTTTCCAGATGTAGCCGTCTGTTGTCACAGATGTAGGCTACTGCTTGGGGAGGGCTATGGCAATTTGGGCTGCAGTATCTCAATATGGTGGTGGGATAGGCCAGGGCTCCCAGGTGGACCAGGGGTTGGTGTTGGACCTAACGTGGACCTGGGGTCCTGCATGATGGGGGCACAGTCCTAGGACTGGACCTGGGATCCAGAGTGGGTCCGCTGGTTGGCCGAGGTGGTCCTGGGCCCAGGTTCTACATTTTTCTTCCTATATTGAATCCTCATTCAAAAGCAAAGGAAGATATCATTATGACTATAGAGTATCATTATTTTGAAAAAATAGTGAAAATAATATGTTTGCCTTGGATCTATGAGTACAGTTCTGTACACATTTTGGATCAAACATATCTTTTCTTAATGTTGATCATCAAAATTGTGAGAAATAAAGTTCCACACTAACACTCACTATTGCATGGTAAAAACTCTTTTCCCAGGGCTGATGACAGGGCACATTAGTGCCCAGAAGCTGTCCTATTAGATGAAATCTGGATGTTATCCTGGGCATCTTGAATACATTCAGGGTTTATTAAAGATATAATTTATTCTGTTTTTTTTAATGGGTGTGAAGAAATGTCCTTTAACTTTAAGATAATTGATGTCATCCGAGTAAATGTAACTGTATTAGAAATGAGAAACTGATTCATTGGCAACTTTATTAATATAGCAACTTCAGGCTGGAATTTATTGCTTTCATATGACCTTGTTTTATACCAAAAAACATAGGAACAGCTAGATACTATGTATGCATTTTTCTTAAATTGTTGATTAGCTGCTTTTAAAATGATTTGTGTCGTCATTCTCCAAAGCTGAAAGGCTAATTGCATAGCACAAAACTGGCTCCTTGAACATCATCTTATGCATCTGAGTAAGTGGAAATATCCACTGGTTTCCAAAATTGTAAGCAGCAGTTATAAATCTGTGTGGAGCTTGTCATCTGATATATTATTTTGTGTTTACCTTTCAGGATTTTATATTTCTCAGACTGTACAAAAGTGCAGTAGAAACTAGTTTTAACAAAATAAGTCACTTATGCTACTTGTTACCCATTGCTACTTGTAAGTAGTCATGTATTATTGCTTTAGTCATTTTTTTTTTCCAGAAGCACCAGACTCTCTTGTCATGCAAAGGAATAATTTTAATCCAACTTATGTCTTTTTCCCCCTAACATGTATCTCCAAAGAACAAGATATATTCTTAAAAATACAAGAACACTCATGTTCACTTTTTTGTCTCCCTTCTGATTTTTAACTTCTGTCTCCCTGTATTCCCTGTGCCCTGTGTAACTCAGAGATCATGCAGTTTGAATAAAGCTGAATGTTATATTGTTGTTCTCTGTCACTTTGTCACCCTCAGCAGTGCCAGTCCTGTGGATTGGTGGGTCTTCATTTCCTAAATTTCTGTCTCTTCTGTCATTGGTCTTTGGTAGATTTAGGGAAACAAAAGAGGAGGGGTGAAGGGTTTTCCTTGAAGAACTCTGAGAGCTAGTCTGGCTTTAGACTCAGAAAATGTCTCGCTGGGGGCATTGCTCTCTGGGTTCCAAGGTCATGGTTTGGAAAAAGGTGCTGCACTGGCTCTTTCTAGTGCTGGAAGCCATCAGGGGATCTGTCTCCTCACTCTGTTGGCCTGAAATAAGCAGAAGCTGTGCATAGGAGTGGCAGCAATGGAGAAGCTACCATTTACAGTTTTCTGTGTCCTCTGGTTAATCAGATTGTAGCTTTCAAAGATGGCACATTATTTTCACAATTGATTACAATCTCCAGGAAAATGTTCTATGTTATTCTGACATTCTCCAAGGAGAGAAAAATAGGCATGCAATGATAATTTTAATAATTACTACAGGAGCAAAGGGTTTAAAAGTGTATAGGGTACTTGAGTACACTATTGCAAGGCCCTCTGCAATAAACCTCTATGATTAAATGGTAGATTATGAAATGGATATTTTTATCTCCAAATTACCATAACCAGTAAGCAGGGGGTTCAGAACCTAAATTTTCAACTTGACGCCTGGGATGCTACTCTCTCCTTTGTAAAATGTGAATCACATTTGTTGCGAAGGATTTATGCAGTACAATTATTGGATTGTCTTTTTTTTTGTATGATGTTGAAAGGTTATATTTAGTGAAAGGGTGTCTTAACAAGTTTCATTTATTTCTTTGTAGTTCTGCGTTTTATTTCATTTGAATTTCTGTGTTTTGGATGTTAAAATGTTAACATCTTGTATAGCACAAGTTGTGCCAGGTTTTATAGGTCATCTCAACTTTGGTTGGAGTTAATCTTACTGTTGCTATGCAAAAATCTATAATAAGATCCCATCTGCTTTTATAATTGCTGAAGAAAAGTACATTATTGGTATCATTTGGATAAAGTGGAATTCAAATAAAATTGTCTTGCTGAAATTATTACTTTCACATTTTGCTTTTTATATTCCATGAATACTCAATATATTTTCTAGCATGCACTGTGCTTATGAATTTGTATTTAATATCTTTAACAGAAAACTAGATCAATTGTATCAAAACCTCTTTTTCTTTTTTCAGTAAAATTGAGACTTATCATGGATAGAAAGAGGAACAAAACCCTGTGATAGTACCAGTGGAGCATGCAAACTCTTTGGTCATTCCTCTGTAGCTTTGGGATACTAGGAGTAAAGATAAGCTGAAAAAACAGAACTCATGAGCTTTTTACTAAAGACAACAACACATACCTCTTATTCATTTGCTTTTAGAATATAATACACTGATGGGAGAATTCTTCAATCACTGGAAAGCTGATTTTGACTGCTGTATGATATTCACAATCTCTCTCATGTAACTTAAACTTTAAAGTTGTTTTACATTGCTAACATGACCTCAGTTCAACAATTTGAAGAACCACATTATGTCCATTTGGAGCTGAATTGATATTGGATCATCTCCCTTTTCCTGACTGGGATCCTGTTGCTGGTTTGTAGTTGGCAATGGAAGAGAGAGGAAGATTTTCTCTTTGTCCAGGTAAGTTTTGAAGAAGCTTAAAGCATAAATCTCATACAATTAGCATGCAGGCATATGTTAAAAATCTTTGCAACTTAGGAAAACATCAGCAGGATGATCAAATTGTTTTAAGGGCACCTGAGGAAGAACAGGTGTGGTCACTCAGGAAAACAAAGCTGAATTAAGTTCCTAAGTGGCTGTTGACTGAGAACTGTAACCCTAAGGGTTACATTTTCTCCTGGACAGAAACCTGTAAGTTAGAAACTCCAGAGTTTGAGCCTCATCAGTAGAAAGAGTAAGTCCAGTAGTGATTCATCCTCCCTGGGGTAAACCTGTTAGACCATGTTCCAGTGTGACACTGGAATTCATCCTTTTCTCCTGTTATCTAAATTTTGATCTTTTTGTTGTTGTTGTTTTTCCCCTAGCATATATTTTCCAGGCTTTGTATTTATTCCTCTTCTTTTGCCCCTGAAGGCTGAGGAAAAAAGAGGAAGTGGGCAGGAAAGCTTTTACTTGATCAGTAATGTCAAAAGCTGGCCTTGTACTCTGTGGCTTGGTGCTTGTTCAAGGTGGACTTCTCTGAATGGTGCTTCAGTGGATTTCTAGGGGCCCCTGCTCTGTGGATATGGCTGGTCTTCCCCTGATATGAGGGCTGCGTTTTGCTCTTGTTTATCTTGGTGCTCCGGTGTTTCAGAGGTCTCCTCTACCTGGTGACTATGTTGAGGAGTGAGTGCCTTATGACATGGCCGTCCCCAGAGTGGTCCTCTTCAGCAGTTTCTATGGCTCCGTGATGGCTTTCTCTTCTGTAGGGCCCACATCTGTTAACAGGAAACCCTCATGTGCTCTGTGCTTACAAACTCTGGGAGAACTGCCCAGTCCCAATAGAGAAGCAACATATTGTATCAGCCACCAAAGAGGCAGGATCCTCAGCCCCTCTCTCCTGCTCACTAAGCCTCCTAGGTGGGATGCAAACATGGGCCCACTGGGTGGCTTCAATGGAACATGTTGTCCCTCTGTACCTCTTCCTTCTTGAGTTGTTTTAAAAAGGGAAGAGTCTTCCAGTCCTTCTCATTGGAGAGAGGATTGTTCCTGGAGCATCCCTTTCACTGCAGAAATTTTTCTTATGAATTCTCTCACAAAATTCTCCCATGTCTCTTATTTTTCTCCATTTAGATCTTTGTCTCCTTGTTTATCCCTTTCCTCTGTGTTGATATAAGTAAAACATGATTTAAAACTGATATTCTATTAAGTGCCTTTCAACATTTATTTTAAATGTATCATTTCTTGGTCTGACATCAATTCATCCTAATGTCTCAGATAAAACTTCCACTGTAACAGCCCGTGATTTCGGCTCAGGTGACATGAGGTGACTGAGAGGCACTACCCTGCAGGCACGCTATACTCCAGTTTTTCCCAGAATGACTTTATCTGCTTATTTTTGGAGAACTATCAGTAACATACCAAAAATGAGGGCAGCTGTCTTGGGCCTTAAGTGTGGAGACAGGTGGGGGGGATGGGTAGGAGGAATGCAGGAGTCAGAGAAAGCCCAGGGCGGTGGGTAGCTGTGGAACGTCCTGTTCCATTTCCTGATCTGAAAGACACGTGAAATCAACTTTGATGCCTGCTCTCTCTTCCTTCCACGCACACGCCCTTTGTGTCTCTTCTGATTATAGGCATTCTCGGTATTTGGACTTACTATCACAGAATATAACATTCAGAGGGGAGAATTTAGGGTGCTGTATTACCACAGCCTGTGGATTTCTTTCCATAATACCTTAGTTGAAGAGAGGAACTGTATCTTGCTTATTATTTTCCCTGAGCCCCTAACAGCTTGCCTCATGTACAACCAGTAAGCCTTCAGTGAATGAATGATTGAGACACAGAGGGAGGCATGCAGACCGAGATTTCCCCAGCTCCTGCTTTGTAGAAAGGGTTTTGTCTCCTTGTTTATCCCTTTTAGAAGAGTTGGGGTGGAGAAAGAGAAAACTACACTTAACATTTGTTTGTAACAATCTTTCTTCTGTTAAAGTGGTTCCTCTTTCATCTGTGCCCTGTGAATGTATGCGTGGGAGGAAGTTATAAAATTATTTGTAAAAACATTGACAGATAATTCATTGTACGAATATATATATATATATATATATATATATATATTCATAAATATATATTCTTTATTTAGAGCTATGCGTCATCATATCATGTGCCATATTCGTGCTTAGAATTCATTTATTCAATTGAAAAAGATGACGTCTAACTTTTATTATCCCAGATATGGGTGGCTTGCTTTTTTTGTTTGAGAGAATAATCCTTCCTTCTTGTCTTTGCTTTAGTATCCAAAATAAGCTTTTGAAGATGCCCCCTTCCCTTTTTTTTCATTTTTCTATTTTCTGTAATAAATGCCAAAAAAATCCCCCAGGTTTTTAAACAGGGGTAGGCACTGTTATCCATCTGCCTATTTTCTTCTCTTCCAGTGATTAGAGTTTACTGTTCTACAGCTCTTCAATAGGATTTTCCTGGAAATGGAGTTACATGTAAAAGTATTAACTTATGGCATTATGTACAGCATCAGGAAGGATAAAATATTATGAAGAGAGAGAAGCTGCATTATTTTGTTTAATAGGATTGGTGCAATAAATAGTCCTTAAAGAACATGCTTCAGTTCCACTTGGTGCATTCTTTCTAAATTTGCCATGAAATGTATTTTACTGATAAGAGTCTGCGTTGTGATCCATTTCTCTAAAAAGCTGGTTAAGAGAGCCACACTATAAGACATTTCTACAGAGTCTCACGGTACTTCACTGAACGTAAGAATTCCCATTCTGATACTGGTGGGAACAAAATACATATCTTACCAGCTCATGTTTTATGGCTCTCCTTCTCACTTGGAACATGAAATACTGAGCCTTACACATCAACACTTTATGTACATTTATGTCTCAACAACATAGCTGCTTGTTTTCAGTAGGATACATAAACAAACGTAAAACTTTTCTAAGAAAATATTATGAAAAATTTTTGAAAAATATATCAATGAAAAAAAAAATCATTGCAGCCCTCAAAAAACGGGACTTTTGCTTTTCTTTTAGACAGGAGAGATCAAATGGAACTGTTTATTGTTAGATATATATCTCTTTCTGACTCTAGCACAGATTTTCCAAAGAGAAGTCAGGTATGAATTTTTACCAGACTAGGATTAAATTCTTGACTTCAAATGGAAGGTCTCTTCCCTACAGTGGCTCTCAAAGTACTCACCTGGAAAATGGGGTTCAATTAGGTTCCACCTGCTCTGATCTCTGCTTATAAGGCTGAGGACAATGTCAACAGGCCAGGAAGGGCTGTGCTGCCCTGATCTTCCCTCTTGGTGACTTTGTTATATCTATGAAGAGATCTAGCTATCCTTTGATGCAGTTGGCGATGGTCTCTCTTCATAAACATGCTCTTAGAATGGTGGCTGAGAAAGTCCTAGAGATCACAGTGAGAAACAGACCCAGAACTCAGCATCTATTGATTGGAGCTTTCTTTGGATTTCCATACATTCTGGAAAAAAAGCAATGTTTTAACTGGTTTTACAGCCTTGGCCATCTGAGGAGTCCTAAATAAGGTCCTGTGGACCACGAGATATTTTTTTATTACCACATATAGAGATTTGAGGTGGTTTGACTTGTGCATCTCCATTTTGAGGGTTATTTATTGAAACTAACTCTCCCAAGTGATATTCACAACCAACCTCTCAGTGGTTTCTCTCACACTCTTAACAATAAAAAAAACACTAGAGCAACTAAACTTGGTAGTGTTGCATTGAGAAATTTCCTGAAGAGTTTTTGTTTCTGTACTGGAGATGGAACCCAGGGGTCTTATACAAGCTAGGGAAGTGCTTTACTAGTGATCCACACACCAAATCCCTGAGATTTTTATGCATATGAAATCAGGAATAGAGATCTTAAAATGAACAACCCAAAATGTAAATGCACTTTGAAGTAAGAAAAAATGTAGTATTTACTCTTTAGAAATTATAAGGAAAAAAATAGAAAAGTGTTTTGGTATGTTTGGATGTGAGTACGTTTGTGGTATGGATATGGTATGTTTGGATGTATAGCATCCCTCAAAATATTCCATTAACACAGGAATATTCAAAGGGGAAAATGATTAGATTGTGAGAGCTGTAACTTCATCAGTCCATTCTAGTTTGATGGACTGATTGGGTGCCATAGCAGGCAGGTCAGGTGTGGCTGGAGGAGGTGGATCAACGGAGGTGTGACCTGCAGGAGTGCATCAACCCTGTGACCCCTCCCCTCACTATCTTGGCTTCTCTATCCCACCATGAGATGAGCAGCTTTCCTTTGCTGGGTCCCTCCTCCAAGATGTGCCACCTCACTTTGGGCCATACCAATGGAGTCAGCCATCTATGGACCGAGACCCAAATAAATTTTTTCTGTTTCAGTTGTTCTTTGGGGAGTTTTGGTCACAGTGATGCAGAAGCTGACGAAAACAAGAAGCATTCTAGGTCATGGTTTCATTGTGTTGAGGTTGATTTACATACTTGAAAAAAATGTTCACAAACCTTATATTTCTAACCTGTTCTCTCTATTTTTGGACATTGATTTTGGAGTGTGTGTGTGTGTGTGTGTGTGTAAAGTAGATTTCTAATAGTGAACACCCCAATTCATAACATCACAAGTATAGAAGATAAGAATTTTATTTACACTGCTTTGAATGGTGCCTATTGCTCTCTGAAAAAATTACTCTCAAATACAAAATCAACATAAATAAAATGGGACTGATAAGAAAATAGGATTCATCATATCTAAAATAGATTACAGGTCAACTATAAATAGATTCCACAAAAATTATAAATATGATAGAGATAATAAGGAATGATAGAAATGTTAATATAAAGAAATCATCATGGATCAAAGATAAAGTTACTAAGTATAATGCTGGCTCTGACTAGAAAGTGGTTCTGTTATGATTGCTTGGATCTGACCTGATTTGAGCTTCCCATTATTTTTCTGTTTGGCCAATTTCCAGCAGTCTTGGAGAAGCAACTCAAGAGAAGTAAATTCTATTATATCATGGTTGGAAAGGTGCCCAGTAAGTAACAAGCTTTTTGATACAGAGGCCCCACATCCTCATATATCCTATACTAAAGAATCAGCTTCTCTCCGTTTTGTGTTTTGTCTTGTCCCTAATCCCAAACTTCATGAAAATATAAATTCTGCTATTAATTGAAATACAAAATTCAAAACCATATTTGCTTCCACAAATATCACCATAATTTTAAACTGCTAAGATATCAACTTATTATTTTTTACCTTTCACTCTTCTTTGTCTAATGATATCTAGTTATTATCCTAAACAGTAAAATATGTATTTTTAAATTTTATTTGAATGATACCTGAGTTATATATAATTTATTCTACAAAACACAATCAAAATTCTTTGTAAGCTTCCATTTTTTTGTGAGCAATATATAGTTGATCCTATTAATGACAATTTTTTAACTTTTCACTGAATATTTTGGCAGAATTATTTTTATAGATATTGCTAATAGGAAAAAGTACTGATCTATGGAAATAAGTATTAAGGTTCCTCAAAAGACTAGAAATGGAAAAAACTATATAATCCAGTATTTATAGTAAAGAATTAACATCATCATGCTACAGAAATACATGCCCACCCATGTTTATAGTAGCATGATTCACAGTAGCCAAACTATGGAACCAGCTTAGGTGTCCATCAAAAGATGAATGGATTAATAAAATGGAACACACATGCACACACACACACACACATGTATTTAGACATAAGGAAGAATGAAATTATGTCATTTGCTGGAAAGTGGATGGAAATTGAGAATATTACATTAAGAGAAATAAACCAAATTCAGAAAGTCAAGGAAACTAGAGAATAAAAAGGAAAAGAAAGGTGGGGGGATCTCATAAAAATCAAAGGGAGATCAGTAGATAAGAGAAAAGGGACAAGAAGGAGATAGGAGAGGAGGGAAAGAAGAAATACTGGGAAATGATAGTGGCCAAATTAAATTGTTTTCTTCTTTGCATGTATAGGTAATGAATCCCAGCACAACTATAATGCACTGATAAAAAATATGAAGCAAAAGGAAAAGAATACCTTTTAAATCACCAAATTATAAATCCTTAACACATGGAATTGTGGGAAATAATTTGAGTCTGTCATCTCATTTGATACTTGAGTGATAGGTCTAATGCTTTTAAAATAAATATGTGTGTACATCATATATAATATGTTTGATAAATTTTGTATATACATAATACACATGCTAACAGTGTTTCTATGCTATTATAAATGCTAAACTTCTGGCTTTACTTGCACATTTCAAGTAGAACATAATTTAGATACAATTTTGTATTAATTGTGTTGCATTTCTTTATAAAATGTTAGAAAGAGTATATTGGATATAGTCTTATGATGTGATAATATGCAGTCTGGAGTCCTAAAGGAAAAAAACAAAAAACAAAAACCTCCATGGAGAAACTGGGTAGTAACTCTATTTGAGGAAAGTATGGTTAAAATGGTTAAATACTTAAGAAAGGAAAACATTCAGAAGATCTCACAGTTTCACGTCAGTTCTGCTCTTTTTGCTCTAGTTTATCTACTTTCTAGTGGAAATTTCATAAATTATTTTTGAATAATTTGTTACAAGGCAATTTATTATATTCAAAAGAACCTTCATGAAAAGATGTGCTTCATTTTCTATTTCACTCAAAATAACGTTTTTTTCCCCTTTCTCATTTAAATTTTCAGCTTCATACAGTCATCACGCTTGACTTCATGTTACCTCTTGAAGTGCTTTATGATCACATAATTGGGAACAAGGAGGAACTAAATGCACCTAAGCAGAAATGGCTGCTGCTCACCAGCTACCTAATTATTGTCAGGAAAGCTAAAAATGTAGAATGTCTGTCAACTTTCAAAGCAGCACACATGGAGAGCAGTGGTGGGGAAGATGGAAATCGCAGCTGGAGGTAATGATTACTCTGAATGTCTTGCTACAGCAAACATAGCATTTGGCAATTCATGAACATTCCTTTTAAATGTTCAGAACTCTTTGCAAAACAAACCATACATTAACTAAAACACCCATGACTGAACTGCCTACACACAAAGCCAAACATAATTTTGGGGAAGGTTATTTCTATGCAATTTCAGAAAGAAAGAACCATGGATCTTTTCCTTCAGAAACTGACTTGGATGACAAGGACGTTTGAGATTAAATAATACAGAGAGTTTTGCTTCTCTGACATCTAATATGCAGAGCCATGCCCCATAATTCTGGTTTGTTATTTTTAAAAATTTAAGGACAATGTCTATCCAAGTAATTCTTAAAGTGTGGCTATCCATTGCTAAATCATTCATAGTACATGAGCTTTACTTTCTAGCATTTTTTTTAAATGAATAGAACAAATTATGTTCCATGCTTTTATAATTGTGTCAAAATACATTCTATTGTCATGTGTAACTAAAAAGAACAAATAGAATGCATTCTATACAAAATAAAAATTTAATCATATTATTCCCTTGATTAAAATCATTTAAAATCTACTCTTAGCTTTCAGAGTAAAATCTAAACATCTCACTTAAAATAAATGAATCACTCCCTGGGTTTTCTCCCCAGCACACGGCACCCAGATCCATTCTTTAAAATTCCCTCTGGGATATTAAGCCCCTCTTTCGGGAGGAGTAATGAACTCTCTGACCCCTTTGGCATGGAGGAAAGTGTTCTCACATTGGTCCCTGACCACATGCTCCTTGTCTGTCCAGTGGCCACCATGAGCTGCTGTTCCCTGTAGTGTTGGACGTCCCACTGTTTCCCTGGAACAGAGAGAGGCGATCTCGCAGTAACTGAAGGATACAGATGTACAGGTGGACAAACACCAATATGTGTTTGTTTGTTTATTATGACCCTTGGGAAGTAGTCAACAAAATCTTTTTAAAATGGATGAATTAATAACCTTTCCCCCCCAAAAAAAAAATATCACCATGCAACACTGCTGGGCTTCATTGAAGAAGTATTGTGAAGTTTTGGCCTTTGTTCTTTTGCCAGCCTCTTTCCAAGAATAGTACTAGGGCCTCGCTGCCCAAGAAATGGGGTTCCATTGCAAAGCCTTCTACCATTGTAGCCAAAATCTGCATTGTTGGATAAAAACTGCTTTTGTGTCCCAGAGGAAAGATTATCTGCAAAAATGGCTGAAGGTGATAGTTTCATTGAGATCATTGCCATTCTCCTTGGTTTATTAACTAGTTGTATTTTTCTTTTTCCTCACAGAAACAATTTTGTAACAATAGATATCATTTTTTAAAATGTTCATTTTAATTGTTTGCAATCCTGGTAATATTGTTAAGAAAATGAGAGTAGAGGAGAATAAAAGAACAATAATTTTCATTGAGTATCTCTGTATTAAAAACAGTTATCCCTGGCAGACACAGAGGTCTCCATCCAAGAAAAATAAATAACATGATAAAAAGTGACTTATACAGAGTCTCAAGCTGAGGACTGATAGAGGTGGGATTGGAAGTCAGGAGTCTCTTACTCTAACCAGCCTTTTTTCATGATTCAGCACTTCTCTAAAATCCTGAAGGAGTGAGAAAATCAGAAGTCATTCAGTGAATGTGCCTTTGCACAGAATCTATGGGAAATATGGAAGACAGTTTTTGAAGAATGGATATTTGAGGGACTTAAAAGGGGAGGGTTGGTGCTTTCCTGGTGGTTGCAAACTGAGAAGTTATGAATATTGTTCTGGTCAGATGATTTTCCACTGAAATTATATGCAGAGGTCTTTGAAGTATGGCTACCTGCTGTCAAGTTGGAATGGTAAAACTCAGTTACACTACACATTTTATGGAGCTATAATGAGCTATTAAAACACATTTGAGGGAGTAATATGAAAAGTATAAATAATCATTAGAATACCCTTCCAATATTTTTGTGCTAATTTGGAAGTCTACAGATCAAAGGCTTTTCGGGTTTCAACACCTATCAGAATACATATATAAGATTTTGGGGGCTGGAATTGTGGCTCAGGGGTAGAGCGCTCGCCTAGCATGAGACCTGGGTTCGATTCTCAGCACCACATAAAAATAAAGGCATTGTGTTGTGTCCATCTACAAAAAAGATATTCTCTCTCTCTCTCTCTCTCTCTCTCTCTCTCTCTCTCTCTCTCAAAAAGATTCTGGAAATCATCTGAAGTTAATATTCTGCATGTATTCTAAGGATATTATTTCCTTGAGATACAAGTACATGTTATAAGTTGCACAGTCAAATGTGTTTGGGAAGCATAGAGTTAAACACAGTTAACAGAGGATAAACTTAAATGTGCTAATGTACCCTTTGAAGCTGCAAGGGGTAGGAAGCAATGTTTACCAGAATTCTTTGACCCTGGACCCTTGAAACTGAAAGAATCACTGAAGATATTAGTGTCTTCCAAAGTCAACAGTACTTTAGTCACACATTCAAAACATTATACTCTCAACAAAGAGGTGGTTATCCCTTAGAAATACCATGACCTCTTTTCCCACCAGTCAATTTACAGATGAATATTTTTCTGTACAAATATTGAATGTCGCAGGACTTGTTCTAAATAGCTTTTTGTAATTTCCTGACTAATGATGACAAAGTCCACCTTCCCCTCGGCTTTCTGAGTGTTGAGTCTTTTCTACTGACCATACGCAGAGGTTTAAGATTGGAATTAACCTATGGAAGAGTTCTGATTCTGATTCATCAGGAACTGGAATGTGAGTTCTCTATTCTCCACTACCCTTTGCCCTCTGTAATACAAGTCTTAAAAATGGCAGCATCTTTTACAAAATTCTGACAATAGCATCATTATTATTTTTTTAACACCACCACTCATGAAGAGCTAGAATCTACAGAACCTACCTTGAGAAATGCCTCCAGATTCCAACAATACTGCTTTATTCAGATGACAAACACATGGCCCAAAGTATGAGTTATTTGTTCAAAGTAAACAATGTCTTTCTGCTGAGAAGTAGTTGTCACTTTGAAGGGAGAACTCTGGATTTGTTTAAAATCACACACACAAAAATTAATCTCACGACTTAAGGAGAAAGTGAGTCTACCACTCAAAGGCTGAAGCTGTTTACATTGATGGGCTACATATACTCCAACTGAAATTTACCCAAATATGAGTTTCTAAGCTGGAAAAAGAAAGACATGTCTCTGTAGGGATCTGGGAAGAATTATTTTTTCCTTACAGTTCTCCAAAAGTTCTTCCACATATAATATCATGCAAAAAAAAAATTAGGTTGA
The DNA here is from genome assembly GCF_964194105.1 of Spermophilus citellus. Classification (NCBI taxonomy): domain Eukaryota; kingdom Metazoa; phylum Chordata; class Mammalia; order Rodentia; family Sciuridae; genus Spermophilus; species Spermophilus citellus. The sequence goes on from NC_138188.1 coordinate 41,135,636, forward strand.
TTGTATATTGAAAAGATTCATGAAGAAATGTGAAGTGAGCACTGTCACAGACTTTGGAAGAATCTGTTTGTGGGTTGGTCACAGGTCCCTGCAGATCTGCAAGGGAAGGCTTCATTTCCAACACCATGTCCACTAGTCACACTGCTTTCTTGAACTTTCCTCTTACTGACCGAAGGGGTATTACAATCACAATCAGGGAAAGAGGTTAAATTGATTTTCTTCTGTGGATTGAAAATACACACACTTTTGCATTCTATCAGCATCTTTTAAAAATTTTTCTTGTGCAGTAGAGTTATGAAATATCCTGCAAGCTACAGATTTTTTTTTTTTTGATAATTCACAACTGAAGATTTCTTTCTTTTAGAAAATAGGACAGTACTGAGATGAGAAGGAAGTCAGTGAATTTTGGTGCGGTTGGTTTTCATGAAATACTTAGGTTTGTTTATATGTAGAGATTTATACAGCAAAATTTTCAGAAAATGGTATTTTTATTCAGGGACTATTTAAATCAGTTTTTTTTCATTGCTGTAACCAAAAAGCCTGACAAGAATAATTAGAAGAGGAAAAATTTATTTGGAGGTTCATGGTTTCAGAGTTCTCAGTTCATAGACAGCTGGATCCTTTCCTCACAGCCTGAGATGAAGAAGATCACCATGTCTGAAAGGTGTGGTAGAAGAAAGCAGCTCCAGGAAATGGAACCAGGAAATGGAGACAGAGCTTCCCTCACCATGGACAAAATATAAGCCCCAAGGGCATGTCCCTGTCTATGGTCCTCCCCCAGCCACACCCTACCTGCCTACAGTTACCCCCCAGTGAATCCCTACGACTGAATTAATACACTGATTAGGTGAAGGCTCTCATAACCCACACATTGCACCCCTGAACTTGCCTTCATTGTCTTACACATGAGTTTTTGGGGGACACTTAATTTCAAAACCATAACAGGGACAATTTTGACACCACAACTCTTCCTCCAGTTTGAGCAGTGATGGATGGTCAGTATGGGTGCAGCTTCCCCATGGATGGGCATAGTCCTCAATCAATTGGAACTTGAGGCTGCCCACCTGCTACCTCGCTTTGCTGGCTGATTATTTATTGCCATTGCCTTATCCCACTGTCAATTTCTTCTGCAGCTGAGCATTGTCGACACTGAGCTCTGAGGAAGAGCTACCAACTGAATCTATGCAGCAGTTCTGGTGCTGTGGTGGGGCCTCTGGGGGCAGAGGTTACTTCTCTAATCTGGGTGCTTACTGCAGGCTGTGCTGAGCTATCCATCCAGGACTGCTGCCCCTCCCCCAGGGCCTACCCTGGCACCCCCGGGGCCTACCCTGGCACCCCCAGCCAAAGCTTTCTCTCTTGTGCTGCTAACATCCCAGTTTCCTAGTGGCTCCTTTTTACTATTCCCTATTCACGATCCTCTTTATCTCATGTGTTGCTCATTCTTAATCCATTTATTGATTTTGAGGCAGAGGGAGTGCCCTGCTTATTTCTTTTCTTTTCTTTTTCAAATTGATACAGGTTCTTGTAAATTGGCCCAGGCTGGCCTCCAACTTGCAATCCTCTCTCCTCAACCTTCTGAGTAGCCGAGGTTCACAGGAGCATGCCCCTGCCCATAGCTAGATAATGTTTACTGAGAAGTTGTTATGTTCTGTGTAGGACTGTTTCAGGCTAAGCAATTTTAGAGAAAAAGCAAAACAAATTTTTGACCCCGCTGGATAATGGTGAATGCCTGGGCTTCAGAGCATCCATAGCCACCATCGACATTTAGTCTTGGCTCTGATCATTAGAAGGTGATTTTTTTTTTTTTTTGGCTTCCTATGCCGGATGTTAAACCTCCATAAACAGAAAGAGTTCTTTGTACATGATCAAGGCCTCTGGTATAGCAATTCTGTACTCTTTCGTGTCTGTAAAAAAAATCAACACTAAAAGGTTACTCACGGACATAATCTTACAGAACAAATCTCATTTCATGAAGCCCTTTAGTTTTTCTAACCTGCCATATTCAGAAACTGAAAATCTTGATTTCTGCACCAAAATAACTCATGCCGTTCAGCTTATTTCTATGAGCCATGCTTCATTAGTAGAGTGTTGTAAAATATCTCAGGGAAATGCTTGGCAAAATGAGCTGAACATTACCTTAAAATGTGAATTATGTTTTACAAATTAGTACACGACAGAGTCTGCCTAGATTTCTATAGATGCACAGCACTAACACCAGTAGGAGATTTCAACTTTAGAAATATATTTACTAGAGGAAAAACATTGATAGGTTTGACATTTCAGTTTTTAGGGTTATATCAATTCATTATCTATTATAGGACTAATGAGTAAATTTGAGGAAATACTTTAAATCATTATATGTCTAAATGACTAAAAGTCTTGGCTATCAGTCACAGGAACCAACAGGTTACAATGTCCTATTTGGAGAATCAGCTAAAATGTTTATGCATTAATCAACGGAGATGCAATTGATACTCATATTCCTTTGATGCACTGTTCCTTTAGGGTGAATCTAAAAGTTGATGATCATGATTTTCAAGTGGGTCTTAAGTGTTTTCTGCCAATTTTAATTCTCATCACTGAAAAACTCCTTCCCACTCCATCCCCTACTTCTGGATTTTTAAAGGATTATATTTTACTCAGATTTTTATAATGAACAGATCTTAATTATCTAATCATGAGTGTTGACAAGTCTAGTCACTATCCCAACCAAGATGTAGAGCATTTCCATTGCTCCAGAAAGTTGTTTCCTTGACTTCTATTTGAGGTTCCTGCTCCATGGACAAGCACAGGAGTGATTTTCATGTGGATAAATTATTTATTTTTGTCTGGGATACCAGAGATGCTTTACCAGTGAGCCACATCCCTAGCCCTTTTATATTTTACTTAAAAGACAGGGTCTCACTAAGTTGCTTAGGGCCTCACTAAATTGCTGAGGCTGTCTTCCAACCTGTGATCCTCCCGCCCCAGCCTCCCTGAGCTGCTGGGATTACAGACCTGCACCACCACACCCAGCTACAAACTTTGCACCCTTCACCCTTTCTTTTGTCTAGATCTTCTTTTTGATGAGTCCTATTTATAAGGTTCAAGTACTCTGTTGTGTGTATCAGTGTTTTCTTTTTATTTCGATGAAACATTCCATTGAATACATAAACTACAATATATTTACCCATCCTCCTGTTGGTAAAATTTTGGGTTGTCTCCAGTTTGGGGCTTTTATCATTTAACACTGCTATGAACATTCTTTTACAAATCTTTTGGTGTAAATACTTAGGATCGGAATTGTAGGGTTATAGAGTAGATTGGGATAGCTGGGTCGTATGGTGGTTTCATTCCTGGTCTTTTGAGGAATCTCCATACTTATTTCCACAGGAGTACTAATTTCTATTTCCATCAACAGTGTATAAGAATTACTTGTTGTTGGGCACAGTGGTTCATGCCTATAATCCCAGCGACTAGGGAAGCTGAGGCAGGAGGCTAGAGAGCTCAAAGCCAGCCTCAGCAGCTTAATGAGGCCCTAAGCAACTCAGCAAGATCCTGTATCTAGTTAAAATATAAAAAGGGATAGGGATGTGACTCAGTGGTTAAGCACCCTGAGCTCAATACCCAATGCCAAAAAATTTAAAAAATATTAAAAAGTTACTTGGTTACTTGTTTGCATCTCTGCCAGCATTTATTCCTATTTGTATTCCCGATGACTGCCATTTTATCTGGAGTGAAATAAAATCGCAGTGTAGTTTTGATGCTTCTCTCTGATGGCTAGAGATGTTGAACAGGTTTTCATTTAATTATCAATCATTTGTACTTTGTCTTTTGAGAGTGACTGTTTAGTTCTTTTGTCCACGTATTCGGTGAATTAGGATTATTTTTGTCATGAGTTCTTTATATATTCTAGTTATTAATCCTCTGTTGGAAGAGTATCTGGTAAAGACTTTTTCCTATTTGTAGGTTTTTTTTTTTTAACTCTGTTATTTCCCTATTGAAATCATCTTGGCTTGAAACTTCCTTATTGGAAAGTTTTTACAACAAATTCAAATTCCTCAGTGGATATAGGACTATCCTCTGTGTTGGGTGTGTGTGTGTGTGTGTGTGTGTGTGTGTGTGTGTGTGTATATATATATGCATCTCTGATTACTTGTGTAAAGTTGTGTTTTTCAAGGAATTCATATTTCCATCTAAGTTTTTTTTTGTTTTTTTTATTGGTTGTTCACAACATTACAAAGCTCTTGACATATCATATTTCATACATTAGATTGAAGTGGGTTATGAACTCCCAATTTTACCCCAAATGCAGATTGCAGAATCACGTCGGTTACACATCCACAATTTTACATAATGCCCTATTAGTAATTGTTGTATTCTGCTACCTTTCCTATCCCCTACTATCCCCCCTCCCCTCCCCTCCCATCTTCTCTCTCTACCCCATCTACTGTAATTCATTTCTCTCCTTGCTTATTTTCCCATTCCCCTCACAACCTCTTATTTGTAATTTTGTATAGCAATGAGGGTCTCCCTTCATTTCCATGCAATTTCCCTTTTCTCTCCCTTTCCCTCCCATCTCATGTCTCTGTTTAATGTTAATCTTTTCTTCCTGCTTTTCCTCCCTGCTCTGTTCATAGTTGCTCTCATTAAATCAAAGAAGACATTTGGTATTTGTTTTTTAGGGATTGGCTAGCTTCACTAAGCATAATCTGCTCTAGTGCCATCCATTTCCCTGCAAATTCTATGATTTTGTCATTTTTTATTGCTGCATAGTACTCCATTGTGTATAGATGCCACATTTTTTTTTATCCATTCATCTATTGAAGGGCATCTGGGTTGGTTCCACAGTCTAGCTATTGTGAATTGTGCTGCTATGAACATCGATGTGGCAGTATCCCTGTAGCATGCTCTTTTAAGGTCTTCAGGGAATAGTCTGAGAAGGGCAATAGCAGGGTCAAAAGGTGGTTCCATTCCCAGCTTTCCCAGGAATCTCCAAACTGCTTTCCAAATTGGCTGCACCAATTTGCAGTCCCACCAGCAATGTACAAGTGTACCCTTTTCTCCACATCCTCGACAGCACTTGTTGTTGTTTGACTTCATAGTGGCTGCCAATCTTACTGGAGTGAGATGGTATCTTAGGGTGGTTTTGATTTGCATTTCTCTGACTGCTAGAGATGGTGAGCATTTTTTCATGTACTTGTTGATTGATTGTATATCCTCCTCTGAGAAGTGTCTGTTCAGGTCCTTGGCCCATTTGTTGTTTGGGTTATTTGTTATCTTATTGTCTAATTTTTTGAGTTCTTTGTATACTCTGGATATTAGGGCTCTATCTGAAGTGTGAGGAGTAAAAATTTGTTCCCAGTATGTAGGCTCCCTATTTACCTCTCTTATTGTTTCTCTTGCTGAGAAACAACTTTTTAGTTTAAGTAAGTCCCATTTGTTGATTCTTGTTATTAACTCTTGTGCTATGGGTGTCCTATTAAGGAATTTGGAGCCCGACCCCACAATATGTAGATCGGAGCCAACTTTTTCTTCTATCAGATGCAGTGTCTCTGATTTGATATCAAGCTCCTTGATCCATTTTGAGTTAACTTTTGTGCATGGCGAGAGAAAGGGATTCAGTTTCATTTTGTTGCATATGGATTTCCAGTTTTCCCAACACCATTTGTTGAAGATGCTATCCTTCCTCCATTGCATGCTTTTAGCCCCTTTATCAAATATAAGATAGTTGTAACTTTGTGGATTAGTCTCTGTGTCCTCTATTCTATACCATTGGTCCACCCGCCTGTTTTGGTACCAGTACCATGCTGTTTTTGTCACCATTGCTCTGTAATATAGTTTGAAATCTGGTATCGCTATACCGCCTGATTCACACTTCCTGTTTAGAATTGCTTTTGCTATTCTGGGTCTTTTATTTTTCCATATGAATTTCATGATTGCTTTATCTATTTCTAGAAGAAATGCCGTTGGGATTTTGATTGGCATTGCATTAAACCTATAGAGAACTTTTGGTAATATCGCCATTTTGATGATGTTAGTCCATCTAAGTTTTTAAAATTCCTTGGCATAATGTTTTTCATAAATTTACCTTGTTATTCTTTAATGTTTATAGGATTTATACTAGTGTCCTTTCTTTTACATTTATTATTGTCCATTTGCTATTTTTTTTCTCTTTTTCTTGGTCAGTTTTACTTGTTTGTCAATTGTACTAATCTATTTCTCAGCTTTATAATTTTTAACTTATACAGAAAAACAAAAAATGTACATATTAAGAGGGTAGCAGTTATGTTTCAATACATGTACACATTGCATAATGTTTAAATCAGTTTCCACATATCTGTCTCCTCAAAATTTTATTTATTTCAGTATGGTGAAAGCTTTCCAAATACTTTCTTCTAGCTTTTTGAAATGTGCAGAACATCCTTGTTATCTGTAGCCCCCCTGCTGTGCAATAGCTCCTCAGATCCCCTTGTTCCTCTCAAACTCTTTCTGCCCCTCTTACACCTGCTTGCTCTCTCTGGCTTCTGGTCACCACCCTGCCACTGCCAGTTCTGAGATCAGCTCTTTTGTATGTCACATGACCGAGACCACCAAGGTACTTGTATTTCTGTGCCTGGCTTATTTCACATAATATAATGATCTTTCATTAAGTACAATGTCTGTGCTTGTTGATTGTATTGGTTTCTATTGCTGCCATAATGTGTTACCACAGACAGCAGATGACTCAGCCATTATTCTCTCACGGGTTCTGTGGGCAGAAGTTTGGGTACAGCATGAATCACCTGGTTCTCAACTTGGTTTCATGAGGCCCAAATCTAGATGTTAACAGGACTGTGTGCATTATGGAGGCCTTTTAGCCATGTAAAATAATATTCACAGTCTTCAGGAACTGTAAGATGATATTTTACCTGGAAATTTTCTTTGTTATTAGTTTTATATTTCATTGACTTCCATTCTTTTATTTTTCTTTCTTATAATTTGCTCCTTTTTTATTCACTAAGATGGATACACATAGATCATTGACTTTTTAAATCTATCTTCTTTTCAATGTAAGCATTTAAGGCTGTAAAATTTCCTTTGCTTTAGCTATATCCCACAAATTTTCATGTACATTTTCATTTAGAATTTTTTTATTTCTTCTTTCTGTTCTTTGATTCATAATTTTCAATTGCATCTTATTTACTTTTTTAAATTGTAATCTGTCTTAGATATTTATTATTTATTTAGTTCGATTTGGGCCAGATAAATATTCAATGATTCAATTATTTGAACTTTATTTTTGTTATTTTCCCCATAGCATATGATCAATCTGATGAACCTATCATTTAAAAGAATATTTATTCTTTAGTCAATAGTGTATAAATACTTGTTCCACATATTTAATAGTGCAGACTTAAATAGCATTATGATCATCATTATTACTATTTTGCAACTCATTCTGTTTGTTAGTGAAAGCTTTAAATATCTATTATTGTTTCATTGAATTTGCATATCTGTCCTTTTAGTTTGGTCAGATTGCCTTTTTGTTTTATATTTTGAAGTTCTATATTATGTACATCATTTTTTAGGATTGTTAGGCATTTTTGATGAGTGGTTCCACTTGTTATTATTGGTAATATCTCTTTCTTGAAAACTACATTGTTTGATATTTCTATAAATGTACTATCTTTTTATTGCTACAGTTTGAATGGTTCATAATTTTTATGGGTTTACTTTCAATCTTTGTCTTTTGTATCTGGTAGATAAAAATGTAATTGACACTTACTTGATTTCCAGTTTGAGAAAAATTTCCTTTAAATTATTAAGCCAATATATATTTAATATAACTATTGATATGATTGCAAATTAGTCTTTAGTTTTGTTATTTGGTCTCTCTTTTTTCCGTTTGTTTGATTTTTTTTTTGTTCTTCTGCTTTATTTTTTATCATACAAACATTACTTCATTATTCTAATTTCTTCAAGAATTTGTTATACTTCTTTTTATTAAAAAGTGATATTCTCCAAATGTTAACAGTATAAACTAAAATCTAATTAAAATTTACAGAACAAAACCTGCTTTGTAAAACAAAGTACTCCATTTATTTGGACTGAAAATTGAATCACATTACATAAGTAAAAAGAATTTCATAAAAATCTAGTTTGTTTTGCCATTTTATCTTACAGTTTTCTTCTGTATGTTTTATAAAATCCATGATGCAATGTTATTATTTTGCTTTAAATATTCAGTATCTTTTAAAGAATGTAAGAAAAAGTAGATGGAATTTTATATTTCTCCACATACTTATTTCAGTATTCTTAATCTCTTCATGTTATTTTCAGTTTCCCTTTGTTTTTTCTATTCAGTCTGAAAAACTTCTTTTAGAATTGTTCAAGAGCCCTGGCCTGCTAGCTACTATGTCTTTGATTTTCAGAAAAAAAATATCTTTATGACTTTTTATCCTAGGAGCAATGGGATGCCATTATCAGGATTTAAGCAAGGGAGTATAATTGTCTTTGATTTTTTGAGATTGCTCATCACAGGGATAAATATTTAAGCACAGATGGGCCAAGAGGATGCAGGAAGCCAGATCAGGATGTAATTACCATAGGCTAGATAAGGACAGGATGGAGGTAGTGGAGATGGAGATGTAGTCTCTAAATACAGCTCTGCTTGCTAAGCAGCCTTAAGGAGAAAACAAACATTTTGGTCTCAAGCAAAGTCTAGACCTTACTCTAAATTATCAAATTGAAATTCTAATATATCAATGTTTTATCTTTAAAATATTTTTAGAGCTGGACAAGGAGGCACATACCTATAATTCCAGCAGCTTGGGAGGCTGAGGCAGGAGGATCACACGTTCAAGGCTATCTTCAGCAATTTGACAAGACCCCAAACAACTTAGTGAGATCCTGTCTTGAAATTTAAAAAGAAGGCTGAGGATGTGGCTCAGTGTTTAAGCATCCCTGGTACCAAAAATAAAATAAAATAAAATATTTTTACATTAAAAAAGTTTTTATGACTTGTGAATAAACTGACAAAAAACAAGTTTTCTGTTTGTCAGTTAAGAAACAATGAGGAGGCATTACCTGAATCTATTCACCTTTCCTAATTTGTCTACAATAAGTAAATATAAACTAGTTCTCTGTAAACCATGTTGTATGTGGATATCCTATACATTGATAGAAAAATTAAGCATTCACATGTATACCTGTGGTCTAACAAGATTCCAGACCAGATAATACAAATTATTACCCATTTTTATAAGAGTTGACATCATTTAAAGACATATTTGTTCCTTTGATAACTAATTACTGGGTCTTACCATTATCTTTCCCATGGAAGCTTGTTAATTAGTGAGTTACAAGAGTAAGACATGAGTGCTAACCATACTAAGAGAAATTTGAAGTGTACCTTACTCATCGCTCCTTCTTCCCTTCAGTGGGGTGGGATGGCCAGAGACAGTCACACATTTTACAGAAAGTCTCTTCATCAGGCCACCTCTGGTTCTGAAAATCTCAACTGCAGATAGTCCTAGCTCTGGGAAGTGTTTGGTCTCTGACTTGGGGTTGCTACCAGCATTTAGTGTATAGGTAACAGGAATCCTTATAATTCTGCCCTGTGCCATATAATCCTACACAAAGAACTGCCCTACCCAAAATACTAGAAGTGCCCAGACTTCTAGTGAGGCAGGAATGATGTCCCCTTTCTTTCAAATACCCACCATACTTAGTTCAATACCTTAAACTACACTATCACATTTTGTTATATTTTATTAAAAAATGAACATATAAATAAATGAACCACATATAAGATTTTGTTAATATGCTATAAAACATGAGGAAATTTGTATCTCTGACTGGCCTAGTAGAAATAAAAAAGATTTTATTTTAGTTGGCCACTCAATAATTTATATTCGTAGCCAATCCCTCCTTCCCCTCCTTGTCATATTTAAAGTGAATTGCTCTTCTTAATTGCAAAGATGGCCTGGATCCTTTCTATTTAGCATGGCACATGCATCATAAATTAATATGGGCTTTACTCAGTGTAACCAAGAGTACAATAGAATTGCTAGAGTCTCTTTCTTCTCATGGAATTGCAGTGTACTCTCTTTTGTGGCCTAATACTCCATTAGCCAAATTATTCTCAGTATCTATATTCACTAAGTAGAAAGAAGAAGGTTTAAACTTCTTTGCTCCTCTTCTCCACATTTTATCTTATACTGAAAAGGTAAAATGTCCTTGGATACTTTTTTCAAGTTCATAAGCTTCCCTTATGCAAGGCTAATATAGCTGCATCGGCATTGTGGTCCTTAAAAATGATTTAGCAATATATTCATCTGTTTACATTCAATAATCAAATACTGAATGTGTATATATAGAGAGATGTTATGCTACAAACAAGGAACCTACATACTAATAAGAGAGTTTCTGCCCACAGACCTTAGCACTGAAGGAAGACAGGAAGTCAAGTGTCATACCTAGAGGGACACGTATTCTATGACAAAGTTAGGTTCAGTTCCTAAGTGAGGTCCAGAAGGGAGCAACCAGTTCTACCAGCATTTGTGTGTGAGCTGTGGGGAGGGGAGAGGAGACAATATGGAGAATACTTAAATGACATGGTGGGACTTGTGCTAGAACTTGAAAGGTGAGTGGATGTTAAACCTACAAGCAAAGAAAAAAGAGTGCAAGTGTCAATAGGTAAAAGGCAAACAGGCAAGAAGTAGTGGGGGATTTCAGTGCCCTTGGAGTCCATTTACTTGACCTAGAGATTGGTGGTAAGGAGCTGTGGCTGGGGAGATGGGTTGATGGTCTTCTGCATGCCCTGCTAGGGACTTCCAAATGTATACTAGAGGCCACACAATGGTTCTCCAAGAGTGGTCTCTGTTTGGTAGCATCAGAACCACCTGGGAACTCCTCAGGCTCACTCCAAACCGACCAATTTGGAAATGCGGGGGAGTGAAGCCCAACTCTCCATGTGTGAACCAGCTTTTGAGGTAATTTTATCTTTGCTGAGGTTAAGAACCACTAGGCTAAAAGAACCCAAAACCTGGGATTACACTGGGTATTCATGTGCTCATTCCCATGTTTGAAAAGATTATTTCAGTGATGGTTTGATTGGAAAGAGAGAAGATGATAGACAGGGAGGCTAGTAATAGTACATTGTCAAGAGACCACAAAAGCATGCCCACATGACCAGGAAGGTGGAGAGAGCTAGAGCAAGAGCTAGAGTAGAAATAGAGGTGTGTGTGTGTGTGTGTGTGTGTGTGTGTGTGTGTGTGTGTTGGGGATAAAACCTAGGACCTTGGGGCTGGGGATGTGGCTCAAGCGGTAGCGCACTTGCCTGGCATGCACGGGGTGCTGGATTGGATCCTCAACACCACATAAAAATAAAATAAAGATGTTGTGTCCACCGAAAACTAAAAAAATAAATAAATAAAAAATAAAAATTTCTCTCTCTCTCTCTCTCTCTCTCTCTCTCTAAAACAAACAAACAAAAAACCTAGGACCTTGTAAAAGGTTGCAAGTGTTCTACATCATCAACCTCGTAAAATATATTTAAAGAGGTGGAGTCATTATTCAATTGAAAGGAAAGAACCTGATAGCATCCATGTTTCCACCTTTGATGACTTAGAGCAGGATGGTGGCACCAAGCATAAGACATGGGTGTGGAAGGAAGGCACTTGTGCTTTGGACATGTAGAGGTTCGATTTCCTGAAACATGGTTGGGCAAAAGTATTGAACAGATAGTTGGACATATAATCACAGAGCCATCTGAAAGTAGAGATGAGGAAGTCTCTAGCTATCCTGGGAAACTGATAGAAGATGTGAAGGACAATTGATTAGGTAGAAAGAGGATAAACCAGTGTAAAGCCTCAGGATCACTCATGGGTGTGGCAGAGAGGAACATCTTCACTTGCAAAGGGGAATAAGTGACCCATTGTTCTGTGAAGTAAAAGGAGAATGCAAAGGTATCTGAGCATGGAGATCAGAGGGAATTCGAGAAGAAAGGAGTTTATATAAGAGCTAAAGGATGGAAAGATGAAAGCTGTATTTTCAGTTTTAATGTTAGGGGCTCATTGGCTTCCTTGGTCAAGACAGTTTCTGGATTATAGAGGAGATAGAGTTTCTTAACTCTCCAGTCAGAAGCCACAGTAAATACCCCATTTTAGAAGACAGTGCCTATTGTTTCTCTGCCTTTGCTCAAGACTTTAGCACTCCTGAGAAGTTGCTAGATGAGCCAAATAAGGACATATTTTTGAGACAAGAATATTTAATTCCTTGAAGAAATGATAAAGTGCAATGAAGGTTCTAGAAAGAGAGAAGAAGGAAAGGGTAACTTCTTTGGTAGATAGAGCCAACAGCCCAGCAGAGCTTGCAACAAACACCACAGTCCTGGGATCACAGAGAGGAAATAGGAGAAACCCTGGGGCTCAAGGAATCACCTGTGTGCCACCTGCATTGCATTAGTCATGTGGCAGTGGTCATTGGCTGGTCTACCTCTCCTCTTTCTCTCTCTCTTTCTAACTCCCTTTCTCCGCCCCCCACCCCTCACTAATTAAGAAAATTTACTGAGATCTAATTTTTGAAGTGAATGTTCTAAAGAAAGAAACATGCTCCACAGTTTGCTATATAAAGTCATAACTTTAAAGTGTCCCCCCATTATGGTCTACATTCCATTGCCCTCATCCCCATACAAGGACAGGAACCAAGTCAATAAATAACCTGATATGAAATAAAATATTCTGAGGCTCTCTCTGGCTTCTTATTTTTAGAACTGGGTTAGAATAAAACTTGTCCCTGGAGTTTGGGAGAATTAGTTCATGATACCCAATAGCATTAAACATTTAATTGGCTTCTGGCTTAATTCTGGGTGCTTGAGATAGATTCTATTTAATAATTTAGACTCCATTATTTTAGAGTCAAATTGAAATGACCTTTGGCTATCTGGGATATGTATTTCCTTGGAAATCCTCATATCTCTGAGCTTCACGCATTCATACATGTCATCCTACACCATGTGGCTTGTCTCTAACAACAAACATCATTTATATTTGTGTCTTTCTCTTGCCATCTCAGTTTTTCTATGCAGTAGGAATGATGTCTGAGCTCCATTTCTCAGTTTGTTCTTCCTATTAGGCTATTGCTTCTGTAGTGAACACATCATATTAATTCAACATGAAAAGAGTATTTGGATGGTGGAGAGGTTCTAGGGAAAGAATCCAGAGGAAATTCTACCAAGTTTCTATCCTGCCAAGGCATCAGCAACAAAGAGGATGTATTTGTGGCAAATTTGTCATATAAATGGTTACGAAGCTAATGAACATATGAAATTACTATCTTAAAAAGATGCATCTCTGTTTTATAGAATATAAATATTCATTAACTGATTGGAAGTGCACATATATAAGAGCTCTTGAATTTACAATTTGCAGTATTTGTCATATTGCATAATGCAAATGAACTCGATGGACAAATAATTGAAATAATTGATAGACTTAGTTGGCAATAATACAAATAATTACTACTTGGTTTGATAGAGTTCTTCCAAAAATTCAATTTATTCAGTAAATATTTATGGTGTTCCTTCTACACAGTAAATTTAACTCTTCACTATTGCAGCTTTGGCAGCAAATAAAACTGACATGGTCCCAGGCTTCCATGAATTTGCAGCTTAATGGAAAAAACAATAGTAGGTAATAATGCATGTGTTGGGTGTCATAAGAAGCAAAAATAGAATATATAGCACTACAGACCTATTTTAGTTAGGGTCTGAGTTTCTTGGAGGAAAGATGAAATTGAAGAGATTTTACTCAAATAATGCCTAAGTAGAACACAGTTTGTTTTAGTGTGTTTAAGGTGAAGAGGTGAAAAAGGTCACTGGGAATGAGTCACAAACCCTAAAGAATCCAGTATGGCTGGGCCACTGAGTACTGATCGAGAGCAGTGGAAGGTGATATAGATGGGGGCCGGACATGGAGCCCACATCAGCTGCCTCAAAGGGATCCAACTTCACTGAAGGCTATGGAAAGCAATTGTTACTTTTAATTAGTGAACATTTGTGGTCATATCTGTGCTTTATGGGCTGTCTCTGGATAACAGCATGGAGAAGAATTGGGGAACAAGTGTGGAAATGGTTGTCAGGCCACACAGGGGTCCCCACAAGGGAAGATGATGGTTTCACTTGGATTAGGGAAATGGTAATGGATATAGAGATATGTGGGTAACTCTGAGCAATAATTAAGCTATAGAATCAGTGAGCTTAAGGATTAAGACTGCGTGTGTGTGTGTGTGTGTGTGTGTGTGTGTGTGTGTGTATTGGGTGAGGTATTGAGAAAAAAGAAGATTAGATCTGTAGTTTGAGGAATTAGGTGGATAGATTCCAAAAAAGAATGAATTCTGTTTTCTGGTATAGTAATAAATGACACAACATATGGAAGTAAGTACATTCAAAATATGTATTATCATATTGGAGTCCCCTAAATAGTCCTATGTACAAAGCAACCCTTCAGGAAAATTAATTATGCAGGATTTATTTTTATATAATCAAAATCATTTCTGTTGAACTTTCCAGTTAATTTCAGAGTATTATATTCAATAAAATGCTACTGACAAACAGTATTAAACATGGTTTAAATTATGTTAGGTTTTGTATTCCTATAAATGAATCACAAAACATGTCTCACGAAATCTCCTCTATTCTCTTCTTGGCTGTATCATCTCTCTCTGTCACTGGACACCCTTTTGTACCACAAGCTGCCTGACACATCCAAAGCAGAACCCAGTCTCTGGCACTTACAGATCAGTTTCCCCCTGAGGTCTCTGCCTCTTTCATGGATTCAATTGATACTTCTTGGAGAACTCAGGCCCATTTTTGTAGAGTTAATGAAAGTGGGGAAACCTCACCTATATGCTGCACTCTATCTCATACACTTCTTGTACAAACACTTGTGGCAGATGCTATAAATAATCCTGTTTTAATGTTAGGATTGGATATCTAGCATTATGGTCACACAGTTAATACGTGACAAAATATCAACTCACAGTTAGGTTTTCAGACCTCCAAAACACCTGAGTATATGCTCTTCACTACTCTGCTATTAATATTTATTTTCCATTTCCCTGGTTGGTTATCAAGTTCTATCAAAGTGGTTTATACATTGCAGGTCTGAGTGTCTCTATTTCCATTCTCTTAATCCTAATCAGGCCTTCGAACGTCATAAGGGAAAAAAATACAACAATTTCTTTGCTGACTTGCCTTACCCAAACATTCATCTCTTTGATGCATTCAGCATATTGATACCTGAATAATTGTTTTAATTTGTAATTTTTATTACCAGTTTCTTAACTATTATTTTTAACTATTGTGTCCTATATAGGCTAAGCCTCAAATCTTTGGGCATGATTTCTATGCACAGTCTCCATCTACAGGATTCTTTCTGAAAATTATTCCAGGCTATGACTGCATGATCCTGAAATTCCAGTCTAACCGGCAGGTGCTGACTAGATGGGTGTCTGATCCAAGGATGGGCAATACACTGGAGGCTAGCAACTGGAGGGGTGATGGGGTGAACCTGCCACCCAAAGAATGCTTTTCCAAAACAAGCTTCTCTCTCAGGAATGCACTCATCAGCTCCGGGAAGGTAGGAGCAGAGTGGAGAAGTTTATAAAAATGTTAGTCAGAGAATGGAATTAGTTTGAGTTATGAGAAGGAAGCACATTAACTTTTGTGACTGAGCCTAGGACACAGTAGCCTTGTCTCCCCAGAGCCCTGAAACCTGTACTACATCTGGGTACTAGGATCTGGTCACTATGAAGCCAGGTTGAATTGTTTCTATTATCTCTGATGGTCCCTCAGTTCTTGCCGTACTATATCTTCATTTCTAAATTTAATCCTAAAAAACAAAGAAACAACAATGGAAGACAAATGTAATTCCATTCTATTTGAAGGAAATGAGGAGGATATGTGTGTGTGTGTGTGTGTGTGTGTATCTATGAAAATGCCTTTTTCAAGTGGTGTCATGGTAGACTCTATCATATTAAAAACGTAATTTGTTATTTGAAAATGAGTAAAACTATTAAATCACAGGTGCAAAATACATACTTAGTTTTACCTTAAGATTTTGGTGAATAAAGAGTGATTTTAATCAGCATTTAACAAAGTAATTTTAGTCACATGACAACTTAATGACTATTTCTTTGTGTATTCAAAGAATGTATGTCAGTTTAGTTTTATTTCAGTGTTAATGAAAAAAAGAAAAGATGATAATGAACATCTTTGTTTTTGGTGCCCAGCATCTATTCTCTCTCTCCTTCTAGTAATAAATCCACAATTTTACTTTAGGGGAAAAGTCTCTTTTATTCTCAGTTCATACACTTCAGTGCAGAAACCATCACTTCTGGCTCCTAGTGCATCAAAATTCCTTTTGTTTTCAGGGAGAGATTAAATTCTTCATTATCCATCCCTTCCCAAACACATAAACTCTATGCATTCGCTCACTGTATATATCTATTTAGCCACTGTTCTCACATTCCACCAGGATCAACTGTATCACAACATTCCTTATAAAAAGGATGAAGTGAAGTGTGTTAATAAGCAAAATACACAAACATAAAACACTGATAGTGCTAATTACATATCTGTTGCTTTTTATTTAAGACAAATATATACCAAGCACTCTTGGATCTTATATCCACACTGTGTGCTTTGGTACAGGCCAGTGGTATGTGCCCTTGACTCTAAGAAGTCTTACTATGTCACCTAAAGTGGCAAAGAGTGCACAGGTGTTACTCTATACTTAAGAAGTGGTCTTCATTTTTTTAGTCTGACTTGATAAGTCCTCAGGGAAGATAATCCCAAATTGGGAAACACATCAGGTAAGTTTTTGAAATGGACACTTTTATTTCTTTGTCATAGAATAATTGAAAGATTTCTGGCTATTTGATTTGAGGTAAGCTAATACAGTTCCTCTCACACAGTCCATACTATCAACATGCAGTACACTGGAATATTTATTAGCAGAGAATAATGGGGGAATCCAGAATTCACATGATATGAATCTTGAACTGTACAAGATTAGCATTAGCTTTGTCTCTCAAGCATTTTAGTTTATGAAAATGATCACATAATTTCAATTGGAATGTCCCTGAAGTCATCATTTTATTATAACTTAATCTTGCTCTTAACTGAGACTTCATAGAAAATAATGCCAATTGAGAAATACAGGACTGAGCCCTCTATTTATGATTGTTCTATTCAGGAAATACTTTAGACATGATCTTCTTGTTGCAAAATTAGCAATACTGTAAACAGGATGTTTATGTTTTCCCAAAGTAGTTCGAAACCGAATCCTCAATGTGATGATATTTGGAAGTGGGGACTTCAGAGGGTAATAGGGCTAGAGGAGATCTTGAGAACTCATGAAGATATTAATTTCCCTTATTACAGAGGAGGAGACACAAGATTTGACTTTCTCCATCATGAGAGAATGAAGCAATAAATGGTCATCAGTGAACAGGAAGAAAGCCTTCATCATGAAGCTGACTATGAAGGCATCCTGGTCTCAGAGTTTCAGCCTCCAGAACTATAAGAAAACCATGTTTGTTGTTGAAGCCATCCAGTCTACAATAACGTGTTTTAGCAGACCAAATTGATTGAGACTTATCCTATGTAGAGAAAATAACTATGGATATATTTCAGAAATGTTTGTAGCTTCCAACAAAGAACAACTAACTGAAAATGACTTAAACTCTATGGGTTTATTCTCTGACATGAAAAGAAATCCAGAGTTGAATGGCCCTGACTCTAACTTCTATAAAATCAGTGTTATCACTGGGTTATCTCCCTGTTCTTTCATCTTCCAGTTTTAGTAAGTTGTCTTTAGTCTTCAAGTAGCCACAAAATAACTGCTGGTCACAGGTATATCCTCCTGCCAGATATCCAGAGGCAGAAGTAGGTCTTTGTTGCCAGGGATGAAAACTTTTCTAGAAATCCTCTGCAAACTCATGTCTAGTTCCCTTGAGCAGCACTGAATGGTGAGTTTATGTCTGTGTCCTCACTGGAAAATCAAGTATTTCTCATGCCTGTGGTGGGTAGGCAGCAAAGACAATCAGTGAAGAACTGTCAGACGATTCTGCTACATGACTGCTTTGTAGAAGTAGAAATTTAGAAACAACAGCTATTTGCCAAATCAGTGTATTAGAATTCTAAGTTAAATGAAGATTGATGGATTCATCTTTGGGTATGGTGAAAAGAAACTGTTCACTTTAATCCTTTAGTTTTTTAAAAAATGGGTTTTTGTAGAATTTGGGATCGTATCTATACAGCAGGTCTATATGCTAAAGAAAACTTCCAGCTTGCTCTTTTGTAAATAAATGCAGCATTTTATATTATAATAAATACTATACTCTTAAATAAATTGTCAAGCTTCCTTTTTATTTATTGTTTTAGGTGTTTTTTTTTTTTGTATCCTCCTGTTGCCAAAGGTCTATGTGTTTTATAAATGGATATCTAGGCTATTGTGTTGCAATAGAAATCTGCCTTGCATATGAATAGAAAACTTTCCTAATTTTGAGAAAATATAAGCCTGATTATGTTATCTGGAATGGTACCTGACAGGTTTCTTATCCGAGTAGTTGTTTTGTTAATAAGCCTGAAAAGGCAATATTCACACATGGACACACAATAAAACAAAAACAAAATTCTAAAGAAAGGCAGTCTAAAGCCTATTTAAATTTGTAACATTTAATTATTAAATAGTTTCTCTCTATCTTTATTCAGAATTGACAATTGTTGAAGCATTATTTTTGCATATTTCAAATTCAATTAGTGTTTATTAAGTTTCTAACTCATACAAGCCATCATACTAAGTTCTGTAGGGGCACAACTGAAATGAATTTCACATTTGTAAGAATTTCATCTACAAATAATGCAGATGGATAAGTAAATAAATATAATTCAATATATCAGTCACATTATTTAACCTGAGATTTAAACACTGACTATGGAAATAAGCAGCTAAGTTTCTCTGGCAGAATCTGGGGAGTTTCTGTGGAGGAACTCCCTACACATTTGCCTTTTAAGGTGGACAAACAAAGGGAAATAGGTAAGATTTAAATAAGGAAGTTTAGAAAGTGTTGAGCAGTCAGATAATTGGTCTATGAAGTTAAGTTGGACTAAAGCAGGCAAGGGACCGTGAAGGTAGACTTGGACTAAACTGTAAACAGAAGGGAACATGCAAGTAACACTGACTATTGGACATTCCTGGCCAACTCTGAGCATAATCTCTCCTCTCTTTAGAACTCCCATGCTTCTGTCTTCAAATTACTAACATTTGTTGAGCTCCATGGTCTAGTTAACATTCTAAGTGCTGCAGATATATCCAAAACCTATTGGTAGCTTATTACTATAAGCTTCCCTTAAAAATGAATTTAGACACCAAGAAGTTGGGGAACTTGCCCAAGGTCACACAACTTGCCCAAGGACAAACCTGTGTGGATGGGAATAGTTTCCCTTCTTAATATACAGCATTTTCATATTTCAATTAGACGAAAAGAGTATACATCAAAACAAAATTTTTATTTCTAATTAATTAATTAATTAATTAACTTTTGTGGTGCCAAGATTTGAATTCAGGGTCTTGCACATGGGGCAGGGGCAAGTTCTCTACCACTGAACTACAGCCCCAATCCTTACTCTTTATTTTTTAAACTATTTGTCTGATTATTTACTGTAGCAAATTTTCAGTGTAACCTTCAATTCCCATAGTCTTCTGCACAGGAAGATATCGTGTAGAAAAGTAAAAACTAGTGCATTAATAATCATAAATCTTTCATCTGGAAGGAAATTTAGAGGCCACTTAGAGTGTTACCATGTTCCTAATATTTATTATTTAAAACAAAAAGAAAGGACTTTATAACACTCATTTAGTAGACCCATGGAACCCTGGAATTGAAAAGAACCATAACTATTATTGAGGCCATGTTTCAAGCAGATGAGATTCATTTGATATGCACAGCAATTTCTTCTCTGTTTTGATTGAATCTGTTGCCAACTGATTATAAATTAGAAAATCCCAAACTAAAAGTAGCTATTTCCAGCACTAGGCCTATGCCATCAGCGGGAGCTGAGGAGAGGCTGGTTCCTGCTGATGGGTCTCATGCGACCTGGTTAGTCAAGGGCAGTTTGCTATTGCTATAGATTAATTGTCATAGATTGCAAGTTAAGCCGACACCCATGTATTTGCTCACAGTTCCAGAGGTCAATATTTCACCAGCATGGAGGGAGTCTCTTACTAAGGGACTCTCAGCACCACAAAATGTCAGCCAGGAAGAGCTCTTATCTGAAGGCTCTGGGAAGAATCTGCCTCCACGTTCACTCAAATTGGTGGCAGAACTCAGTTGTAGGACTAGCACTGCTGTTTCCTTGCTGGCTACCTGTCAGGGGTGACTCTCAGCAATTAGAGGCCACTCAGCTCCTTTCTCTATGTCTCCCCACCTTCCAAGTCCACAATGGAACACTTCTGTCATGGTAAATCCTTATCATGCTTTCACTCTCTCTAAAGTCTCCTTGCAGAGCCGATGTGACTGGTTTGGGGCCACAAGGCTAATTTTATTTTGAGGTCAACTGATTGTTTTCATCACATCTGCCAAAAGCTTTTGAACATGCAATGTAACACTATCCTAGGGGGTTTTGCCATGCCTGAGATTATGGGGCTGCTTTAGATTTCTGCTTTCTGTAGACAGCATGCTCTTCTTAATTGTTGTATCTCCAAAAATACCAAGTGTGCAAGAGGATGTAAAAGACATAGAAACTGTTACATTAATGGAAGGAGATAGCTAGTACTGGTGTGCTGAAATACTATAGAATGGAACATGTTCATGTACACTGCAGTCACTCCTAATAAATACTCAAGAGCAATGTCCACACACACACACACACACACACACACACACATAGATAAGTACTCAGGGAGAATGTTTTATGCTTTATAGTGTCCCTTATGGAAATTTCAGGGATAAATCTCATTTTCTGAACCTTGAACTTTATATACAGACAGTATCATTGTTGACCACTTTATCCTTTTTTTGAACATTTTGGTACTCGGCATCAAACCCAGAGGCTCTTAACCACTGAGCTACATCATCAGCCCTTTTTATATTTTTATTTTGATACAGGGTCTTGCTAAGTTGCTGAGGCTGGCTCTTTGAACTTACAGTCTTGTTGCCTCAGCCTCCTGAATGGCTGGGATTACAGGAGTGCACCATCATGCCCGACTCTGATATCTTTTCTTTACAACTGATCAAATTTGCCTGAGCTACCTTAAGAGTGAGTGTTGGAACAATTCTATGAGTGGTACTTGAGATTTAACACAATGTTATGTAACAGTGTTCATTTTTTCTTTCTTTCTTCTGGGTTGCTTTTTTTTGTGTGTGGGGGGGGGATGGTGAGAAGGCAGTAGTTGTAACATACAGACTCCAAAAATTATCTATTTCCTAGATAGTATGTCAAGATTTGCGTGCACCTTCCCAAAGATTAGCTACATGTTTGAAGGAAAGAAAATATACAACACCTACAAGTTCTTCACTGAGAATCTCTTAGTGTAGAAGTGACTCTTGATTATTTGCTTGTTTCCCTATAGAAAATTGGTAAGGCACATGTTCCTTGATATCTCAAATAGAGGCAAAAATAAAATTGACTAGATGCTACTTACAATCCATTTATAATTTCTGTTCTGGCAGAAATAAGAATAAGGGTCTGAACACCTGCTGTCTTCCATCACTGGAAAGTCGGGCTGGCTGTGTCTCATCTCAGGAGCTTAGACAATGTCCCCTGTGATCACAGCCCAGAGCACAGACATGCACAGGACCCAGGGAAGTTGTGAAGATCAGTGAATACCACTCCAGGTGAACACCTTCAGCAGAGAGGACAGTGAGTTGGCATTTGATGTGTCAGGGAATAAAAGGAGAGGGAAACCATATAGGTGTCTCTAAATTTATTAGGAAGTCTACCTTACTGAGATTAAAAGAATCAGGAGTAATCCTAAGGATGGAATATAAATAGCCTTAACTCTGACAGGGCCTGGGATACATATGAAGCCTGTTCTCTTCCCTGTGCTCCGTTTACCTAGTATAAAATGTTAACCCTGTACATTGTTTTACATCAACAGCCGTCTTTCTGCTTTTCTAGAGCTTTTTCTATTCTATTTGATAGATTTTGTTGAAATTATTATATATGATTGCAGATATTATTATTGCCTTTCATTGTTATTAGATACTGTTAACATTGTTTTCTTCTCCTTCAGGATACCTGGTAGGATTTCACTTCTCCCTGGTGGATGTTCCTTTATGTGCCTTTTGTTCTGTCAGGTAAACTGGGAATAGCTGCTTCATCAGCCTGGGCCATAGAGTAAGAAAGAGGAGTCCGTAGAGCAGAAACCCAGACAACTTATGGAAAAATAGCATAAGAAACATGCCTGTGATTAGATCTTTTGGGTTGTTTGTTGTTGCAGCATAACGCTGCATATCCTGACTTATACACAGACAAAGTAATTTTAAGTAGCCATTTAGCTTGCCAAAATCATTTCATGATTTTAGTAGTCTTCTAATGATACTCACAGGGTCAACATATTTTGTTGACAATATGCACATAGGCTGCAAACATTTTCTGCTTGATCATGTGTATATAAGGCACCTGAATGTGAATTGCTTTTAGCATTCCCATCCCCTCCTGCATGGAAAGCATGTTCACAAGTCACCCATTACATTTTAAAATTCACAAATGTTTTCTTATAAAGTCTATTTTATAATTCTAAAAATGATGTCTGATAGTTTCTCAGAGGAGTGGTAAAGTAATACATTAAATTTAGAGTAGAATGATTAATTGATTATAATTATTCTCATTTTAGACAGCTTATTGTAAGATTTGATAGATTAAACTGTAGATGAAGTAATTTAAATATCTGAAAGGCTTGGTTTTTATCATAACACACTGGGAAAATTTGTTAATCAGGGAGAAGGCTGCTGCCTGGCTTTCACCAAACTTCACATGAAGCAGATTTAATATTGATGGATTCATCAGAGTCTTTGAAACTAGTACTTAAACCCTGAAAGCCAAGTGATTTGTTTGTAACAGGCAAATTAATTGTTCTATGGACCACACTATTGATGATGAAAGAACCAGCCCATTCTGGGAAAACAAAATGTAAAGTACATTTCATCAAACATAGAATAGGGATAATTAGCCATATGATTTAAATGTACAATGGTTTAAAGCTAATCTCAATTCATTTATTTACACAGTTCTAGGAATGCCAATTATCCTTGCATATGCAAAGGCAGTTGACTTAATCTTTGTTATGGATGTTTTCTTTCATAATTCTCTTTCCTTGCTACTACCAACTCTATTTTGATTGACATATTCATTTTTATATGCTTGTATCTTCAGTTTGGTTATAATTGAGTTTATAGGTCTAAAAGATTTGTTTCTTTATGTAACATTGCTTACAACTGCTTGATCTCAGAGAATTTGACAGTAGAAATCACCTAAAATAATTTAATTTCTATATTTCTGAACTTCTGACTTCTCTCATTTAAACCTCCTGTTACCTACATCAGCTGGTGTTTGCTAGATAATAAAGACAGTGCTCATGTATTCAATTTTATTGGTAGCATATTTCTTTATAATTGTAAATGAATTTCTACTAGTCTTACAAGGAACTGCCAATTATAAAAAAATAATCATCTATTTGTGAATATTTGCTTTAAGTTCATTTTATTTTTCCCTTTCATAATTTATTTCCATTTAACAAAGATGCTCTGTAAATAATTATGAGAGTTCATGAAGCCTTTGCAAAGAAGATGCTATTTGAAGACTACATCATGAAATGCTCATTGATTTCTGAAAATTTCATCAACTCATTCCATAAACTTAAAATCATAATGATAAAGCAAATTGATGAATCTTTCTCTGAGCATCAGAGGAAAAAGAATATCTGTTAAAAATTACTATGTATCATAAGAAGTATCTTGCTTAAATATAGACTTTGTATAAAATTGCTTTTTAAAAAAAATTTTACTCCTCCCTCCTATTAGGAGGATATTTTACCTGTGTTTTATTGGGTGCATTAAAATTGCACATAATTGTGAGATTCATTATTATATATTCATACATTCACACAATATAACAATACAATCTGACCCATGTCATTCCCCAGTATCTCTTCTTTCTCTTTCTTTCTCCATATGCATCCCCTGGTCCTTTTCTTCTACTATACTGATATCCCTTTAATGTTCATGAGCTCTGCTCTCCCCTTCTTTTTCTTTTTTCCAACCTGCACGTATGAGAGAAAACATATGACCCTTGACCTTCTGAGTTTGGCTTACCTTGCTTAACATAATGCTCTCAAATTTCATCCATTTTCCTGCAAATGACATAATTTCATTCTTCTTTATGGCTAAATAAAACTCCATTGTGCATATGTACCATATTTTATTTCTCCATGCATCCATTGATGAACACCTAGTCTGGTTCCTCAGTATAGCTATAATAAATAATGCTGCTATAAACATGGGTATGAATATTTCACTGTAGTATTGTGGATGATTAGTATTAATCCTGAGCAGAGGTATAGCTGGGCCATATGATGGTTCCATTTCTAGTCTTTAGGGAATTTCTTACTGATTTTCATATCCATTGTACTAACTTGAATCCCACCAATAGTATAAAAGTGTTCCTTTTCTCCCCATATATTCTTCAGAATTTATTATTGCTTGTTTTCTTGATGGCTGCCATTCTAACTGTAGTGAGATGAAATATGTAGTTTTTATTTTCATTTTGTTAATTGCTTACATAATTGTTGGACTTTTTTTCATTTATTTATTGACCATTTGTATTTATTCTTTTGAGAAACACCTGTTTAGTATCTTTTTAGATTCTCTCTTCACATTCTTAATTGTTTCCTATGCTGTGAAGAAGTTTTTAATTTGATGCCATTTCATTTATTAATTCTTGGTGTTGTTTCTTGAGTTTTAGGTGTCCTATTGATGAAGTAGTGACCTGTGTCTATATGACAGAATGTTGATCCTATGTTTTCTTCTAGAAGTTGCATGGTTTCTGGTCTAATTCCTAGAATTTTGATCCATTTTGAGTTGATTTTTTATGTGGGGTAAAAGATAAGGACCTTGTCTCATTCTCTACATATGAATAACTTGTTTTCCTAGCACCATGTATTAAAACTTCTAACTTTTATCCAATGTACATTTTTTAAGCCTTTGTTGAGGATTAGATTATTGTAACTATGTTTGT
The DNA here is from genome assembly GCF_964194105.1 of Spermophilus citellus. NCBI lineage: Eukaryota > Metazoa > Chordata > Mammalia > Rodentia > Sciuridae > Spermophilus > Spermophilus citellus. Next base: position 41,160,900 of record NC_138188.1, read on the forward strand.
CTTTGTACCTTCTACTCTGTACCATTGGTGTATGTGTGTGTGTGTGTGTGTGTGTGTGTGTGTGTGTGTATGTGTATGAATGCCAGTACTATACAATTTTTGTTACTATAACTTGGTAGTATAATTTGAAGTCATGCATTTTGATGTTCCTTCAGCATTGCTTTTCTGGTTTATAATGGTTTTGGCTATTTTAGGACAGATTTTTCTAGTTCTGTGAAGGATGTCATTGGTACTTTGATGGGGATTGCATTGAATCTGCATATGGCTTTTTGTAGTATAGCCTTTTTAACAATATCCTGACTATCTAATATTCTGAATATGGCATCTTTCCATCTTCTTATGTCCTATCCAATTTCGTTCTTTGAAGTTCTAATTTTAATTGTAGAGGCTTTTCATCTCCTTGATTAAATTTATTCCTAGTTATTTTTGATTCAGGCTATTGTGAATGGGTTTATTTTCCAGATTTTTTTTACTCAGCAGATTCATTATTAGTGTATAATTAAGTTATTGATTTTTATATATTGATTTTGTAACCTGCTACTTTGCTGAATTTAATAGCTCTAGCACTCTTCTGGTGGACCTTTGTAGATCTTCTAAGTATAGGATCATATGATCTGCAAATAGTGACTATTTGACCCCTAACTTTCCCGTTTTTATCCTTTTGTTTCCTTCTCTGGCTTAAATTCTCTGGATGGAATTTCTACTACTGTTTGAATAGGAGTGGTGAGCATGGGCAATCTTGTTTTGTTCTGGACTTTAAAGGAAATGCTTTCAGATTTTTCCCATTCACTATGATGATGGCTTTGGTTTTGTTGCATGTAGTCTTTGTGATGTTGAGGTAAGTTTCTCCTATTTCTAGTTTTCTTTAAGCATTTTTATCATGAATGGGTGCTGAAAATCATTGAAGATTTTCTCTGCAACTATTGAGATAACTGTAATTTTGTCCATAATTCTATTTATATTGATTTGTGCATGTTAAACCATTCTTTAAAACCCTGGGATAAAATAAACTTGGTCATGATGTACAAGTTTTCTTAATATATCATTGAACACGATTCCCTACTATTTTGTTAAGAATTTTTGCATCTACATTCATTAGAATTTTTGGTCTGTGGTTTTCTTTCCTCAATGTGTCCTTATTTGATTTTGATAGAAGGGTGATACTGACTTTGTGGAGGACTTTTGATATTGTTGCATTCTTTTCTATTTCATGGAATAATTTGAGATGTGTTTGAATTAGTTCTACTCTAAAGTTATGGTAGAATTTAGCTGAGAGTCTACCTGGTTCCAGGTGGAAAGTCTTTTTAATTACTGTTTATATCTCATTGCTACATTTTGGGTTGTTAGTTTTTCTTTATTCTCTTGAATTTTGACTGGTCATATGTATCTAAAAATGTTTCGATTTCTTCTAGGTTTTCAAATTTATCAGAGAATAAGTTTTTAAAATAGTCCCTAATGATCCTCTGAATTTCTGTGATATCTTTGGTAATTTCTCCTTTTTCATCTCTTTTAGTTTTCATTTCTTTTAGTTTGTTTGGTTAAATGTTTATCAATATTTTTAAAATTTTAAAATACCAGCTCCTTCACTCTTTGATTCTTTGTATTTTTTGTCTATTTCCTTGATTTTAGTTTTGATCTTAATTATTCCCTTCCTTTTAATTGTTTTGAAATTGGTTCTCAAGGGCCTATAGAATCATCATTACTTGGCTTATTTGGATCTTTCTGATTTTCTTCTGTAGGCTCTCAGAATTGTACACTTTCTTCTTAAAGCCAACTCCATAGTCTCTTGGAGGTTCTGGTATATTGTATCACTATTCTTGTTGGATTCTAAGAATTTTTAAATTTCTCCTCTTATTTCTTCTGTAAAATTTTCATTATTCATAAGTGTGTTGTTCAATTTCTATGTATTTATGTGATTTCTGTAGATTGTATGTGTACACACACATGTTTATTTCTAATTTCATTCTATTTTGATCATTCTGTTTGCTAAGAGTTGCCTTGCAGCCTAAAATATGGTCTAATTTATATACATTTCCATAAGACAGTGAATTCCTCAAATGTTGAATAAAATATTTTCTATGTATTCATTAAATCCATTTGATATATAATATTTTTTTGGATCTGAAGAATCTTTACTGAGTTTGTATTTTGATGATCTATCTATTGATGAGAAAAGTGTGTGGAAATCATATAATACTATTTTATTGGGGCCTGAGTCTTTGATTTCCATCTTTTTATTCTTAGCCAGTGAATTCATTCTCCTGTAAGAAGAGTCTCTCAAAAACAACACATAGTTGGGTCTTGTTTTTTTAATCCTTTCTGCCAACTTATGACTTTTAATTGGAGAGTTGGGACCATTTATATCCAATGTTGTAGAGGGATGTTTATTCATTCCTGCCATACTGATTTATTTATAATGTTTAATTTGGTCTTGTTTTTCATTTGCTTAGCTACTTTTGACATGAGATTTGTCCATTTGTAAACTCTGGGGTTTGTTTTCAGTTTCTTATGCATATAGTATTTCCTTCAGTATTTTTTGTAGTGCCAGCTTAGCAGTCATGAATTCTTTTGTCTTCTCCTTGTCTTGAAAGGTTTTATTTATTATACATTCTGAATAATAGTGTTCTGAATGCAGTGTTCTTGGTTGACAGGTATTTTCTTTTAGGAATTGGAATGTATCATTCCAAACCCTCCTAGATTTTAGCATTTATTTTCCCTGAGAAACCAGAAGTATTTCTAATTGACTGGTGTCTAGATGTGACCTGGTGTTTTTCTCATGAGGCTTTTAAAATTCTATCCTTATTATATATGGTAGGCATTTTGATTAAAATATATTCTGGAGAGGTTCTTTTTTGATCTTGTCTGTTTGAGATTCTGAATACATTGTATATCTGGATGTCCACCTCATTCTCACGATTTGGAAATTTTTCTGTTGTGATTTCCTTTAAGAAGTTATTCATGTCATTAGTTTGCATCTCACAAGCCTCCTAGATTCTAATTATTTTAATCTCTTAATGTTGTTCCAGAGTTTTTGAGTGTTCAGATCATGGTTACTCATTTTCTTTCATATTGTCTGAATGTTTAAGGCAGGCCACTGTGGTTTTCCAGTTATTAGATTCTGTCTTTAGCATGGGCTACTCTATTACAGAGACTGTCAACTGTAAATTTTATTTGATTCCTTGCGTCTCTCTCATTTCCTGTATTTCTGTTTGGTTTTTATTCAACATTTCTATCTCATTATTGAATTTCTCATTCATATCCTGTACTGACTTCTTTAATTCATCAAAGTTGTTTTTGTGTGTCCTCTTGGGATTCATTGATCATCCTGATAATCATTCTTTTGAATTATGTATCAGCTGTTATGTATTATCCATTTCAGTATCTCTGGAGTAGTTGCTTTCAGAGGTGTCATGTTACCTGTTTTTTTGCTTCTTCATATTTTTTATATCCCTATGTTGAGTTTTATGCATCTGTTGAAATGAATTTCTCTTCCACTCTTATGTATGGACATTTTTAGGGTACATCCTTTCTTCTTTTGACAAAATGATCTGGAATATCAGGTAGTTGTGGACTTTTAGATATTTTTCCAAATGGTTTTTGTGGAATAGTTTCCCTGCTGGTTCTTTGGTGATGATTACTTTGTTTGATACAGTCTACTTTGCTTCAGAGCTTGAGGATTCCAGTTCTCTTATAGATCTGAACAGAGTAGTGTCCTTCTTGTAGATCTGGAAGTTGTACTGTATGCAGCAGGGCTGGTGGGGGTGCATCCTTTGTGATTACTCTTGTTCACTTAACAACTTTGTATATCCTAAAGAATTATGGTAATGGTATTCATAGAAGTGGTGTCCATAGCTTTTGTGTTAATTCTTTCTATTTTTATTATAAAAGTGGATGTCCATGAGTGAAATATGAGTGGGCCTTGTGCACCTTCCCCGGCCATTGCTCTTTGGGGCCTGGTCATTAGTTTGGGAGTTTCTGTCTCCACTATTCTTTGTATTAATTTATCGCTGAAGTTTGTGGTTAATTTGTGTGTGGAGAAGGTGTGCTGTCCACTGGCTGGATTCAGCCCAGCCTCAGAGTCTGTGTCCTGTGAACTTGTAGCATCTCTCCAGATGCTCAATACCTCACAGAAAGGGGGAGACAAAAAATAGCATGACAGAAGTCAATGATGTATGGCATTAAAATAATTGCCTGGTGCCTACCATGACATCTACACTAATTACTATAAAAAACAGGATGGTGAGGTCAGTAATTGCCAAAAGCAAAAAATAATAAATAGCCATGAACTGCATTCCGTAATAAAGTAAACTGCAGGTGTCGACCATGTCATGAAGTGCAAGAACATGAATGATGGAGGCAGGAGTCACAGAAGCCAAATCGTTCTAAAATATGATAAAATATAGTATTAGGAAGGTAAAAGAAAGCTTAGAAATTTCAAAAATGTTACCAGAGAGAAAGCAGAGGATATGTAATATAGCAAGTGATGGCTACAAAGAAAGAGAAAAATAAATAAATTAAAAACACTAAATAATAAAGGGAGTGATGGTTTCTCCCTGCCTAGGCCTGAGTGTCCTTCTTTCTGATTCTTCTTGAGCTATGTACTAACATAAGGAGAAAGTACAAGGGCTGGAAGTTTTTAACCCCTTCCTCTTTTTGTGACATTCATTGATATCCCAAATGGAATGGCATCAAACAATCGGATTGAAAGATCTCTCAGCTTCCCTTCTCATCAGGATGCGGTAGGATGTAAAGGGAAGTACTGTCAGTTGGAGTTTTGTCTGCACAGACCAGATCCGTGTACTCCTAGGGTAGGGCTGCTGCAGAGTTCTATGAGGGGAATCCCCATGAAGGGGGATTAGGTCTAATCAGGCCTTATGTTGGGTGGTGTGTGCTCTGGAGAGATTAGATTAACACAATGTTAGGGCCTGTCAGAAGAGTTGCCTATATTTCTGGATTATGCTTATTTTGATATATATATAATTTTATTCTAAATTGATGAGAGAAGTTACCTTCAATATGATAGAAAGTTTTGGAATTTACTCGTGCATTATTTTTTTTTAATTGCTCCTTTCATAATGGCTAAAAGGAGAGAACAAAGAATGCCCTTGGAATAGTCTATCTTGCAGAAATTGTGACAGAATCTTGTACGTGTTACATTCTTGGTATTCTGATTGTATTGTTTAACTTCTTATATGTGCTGAGGTGACAAAGGAAATCTTTTTAGAGGATCATGATGATTTCCATGTAAGACTTTGTCATTTTTTTGAGTTTTAAAATTTGCTTGATGTTTTTAGCTTAAGATGAATGTCTAGGGGATACCATATTTGCAAAGAATTAGAAGGTCATAACAATAAATCAAAGCACTGCTTCTACTTTTAAACATAATACATATTACTCTGCCAGCAATGTAAAATGATGGTCTTTTCCAGCTATTCTGATTGATTGATTTGAGTAATCTCAAAAATGGATGTTAAGGCTAAATAGAATAATGCAAATACTAAAAACACAATATTAAGAGCAGCAGCCTTCATTCACTTCCTTGCCATGCTTATATCAACTTTCTCCACTGTAAAAGGTCAGAGAGGTGCAGAGTAAAAAACAGAACTCCACCACAGTGGACCGCAAGACATTCCACACAAGGATTGTAGAACCTTTGGCAATTACAGGAAAAGAAATAAACATATACGTGATCATTCCAGTGCAAGTAAAAAAGAGAAAGAAAGTAACATTTATACCTCTTGTTTTAGCAAATGAGAGGCACCAATATGAAATGTTACAGAAGATTAGATTTGTAAAGCCAGTTTTTGAAGATATTCAACCTTAGGTAAGAATCACAGGCCAGCAGCCATGACAGTCATTAGTAAGGGACATTCTAACAGCAGGACCTGCAGACTGCTTAGCATCATGGTGCTTTTTTAAGCAGAGTTCCTGCAGTCAGTCACAAAAGTCACATTTTCTTCAGTGAAAAAGAAGGAAACTTGCTTCTCCCCAGTGTATCTGGTGATCCTTCCAAGTCAGGCAGTGAGTAATAATTTGTTCTGTTTTTTTTTTAAATAATAAGAGAACTTAGAAGCTTGTAATTTGGAGAACACTGAATGAGGTGTATATTTTATTCATGTATTTTACTTGGGTCATTCTTAAAAGTTTCTGGTTGAAAGAGAAGAGCTGTCTATCAAGTTCCATTCTGAGAAAATTGAGTGGTAATAGGATGGAAGGGAGATTGATTCAATAAGACATTCATTAGGCTGAGTTATATAAAATTGCTAATCTAGACCTACCCTCCAATGGGGCAATTTGTAATTGAGCAATCTAGTAAATGGAACTCTTTTTGTCTCATTTTTGACTGAAGCTTTCACAACCAGTAATAATGGGATAGATGTCAAGTATTACAAAAGTTCCCAAGAAAGGTGTTCCACCATTTAACCCGAATGTGCACAGAGATGCTAAATTGAATCTGCCTATCAGTGATCACTCACCTTCAACCATAAAAAAAAAAAGAGATAGAAAATTAATGGAGGAAATGTCTTTTAGAGACTGCATTGCAGAGTTGTGTCTTCTATTGGTGATTTCTTCCGGGCTTTAAATCAAATAGGAGTCTTAAAGGGACCCTCTCACCCTACCAAGCTGAAGGAAGTTTAAGTGGAAGTGTTTGAAAGGGAAATTCATCCAACACAATTCTGGAGTGACATAGCTCATAAAAGATTCAAATGTCTGTGGTTTCCAAGTTGACAATCTGTCGGGCACCCTATGCTTCACAGTATTACAGTAGGTATAGAGAGGGAATCTGAGAAATACCCACAAGAAAAAAAAATCAGTTTGGAACATAGGCCAGTCTTTGTGACACAGACATCTTCCCAAGTTATTCAGTAATTCTTTTTTTTCTCTTTAACTTGTTCTGCCTACCCTGGGAGAGGACATGTTCTTGAATTCATGGTTTATTACACAAGGTAAAAACAGAATACCAGCATAGTGTGCATAAGTAATCGACTTTCCAATTGTTTTGTGTTTTAGATTCATAAAGAATATATATATTTGTCTAGAATATTGAGGGAATCCTGTATATACATGAAAATTAGGCTTTAAAATTTCAGAAGATTTTTTTTTTCCCACAGGCATGTGTAGAAGAAGTTATTTTCACACGACAATGGATACTATGACAAGACAAGAATTGGATTGTCTGGCCAAGTTCTCTCTCATTAGTTCTTGTTTTTCCTTCACTTTTTGTTACATTTCTCTCACACGCACTATTGTTCATGTATTTATTGTTTACTTATGTTAAGTGAGTCACTTTTGCAGTGACCCCTTTCTATTAGGAGGCTCAGGTGCTGCACATTGAAAGAGACCGCCACTCCTCTGCCTAGGCTAGTCCACTTCCATAGACATCTGGGTCTGGCCTGGATTTTCCTCCTTTCTCCCTTGCTCAAGGGTTTCCTACCCTCCCACTAAATGACTTCCTTCAGCCCTCACTTCCTTTTCCCTCCGTGATCCTCTGTGTGCCAAGGAACTCTTTTTATCTTTTCAGAAAGCTTCGTCCTGGCCAAGTTTAAGGAAAACAAAATACTTAATGATTGAGATAATCATTTGGAAAAGTAGCAAGAAATATGTGGTAAAATTAAAATACAATCAGATTTCAAGGCTTCTCAATGTAAATGAATTGCATAACAACACGGTTTCACAAAATGAATGTCAAATGTATTTGTTGAAATCTGAGAACATCAGAAGAATATGCTTTTATTCCTACGCATTGGGTCTATTGGAAAACAGACAAGAGTATGTGCATCTACTTTTATGAGTGAAAGGATTTTAACAGAAGACGTCTTTAAAGGCGTCACTTCTCAACTTTTTTATGTGTGTGATGTGTTTATTTTATTTTATTTATTTATTTTTTACATTTGAATTAGATGGAATATAATTTCTCATTTTTCTGAGTATACAGGTTGCAGAATCACATTGGTCATGCAGTCACATATATACACACAGTAATAATAATGTCTGTTTCATTCAACTTTTCTTATGCAACACCTATAGAAAATGATAATGCTGTCACTGTCATGTGGAGAAGAAGGTTCATGGACAGAGGCTCCTATTTTACCTGGGCTGAGGACACCTGTGTTCCTCCACTGCTATAACCCATTCCTAGCATGCTGACTGGAAGCCCTGCTTTAGGGATTATTACCAGGACTGACTCCATTTAAGGTTTTTACAAGTGACCGAGAAGATGAAGTGCCCAGTAAAATCTTCAAGTTCACAGATGACATTGAGCTTCTCTAGGTAATTAAATGTCACACTGATAAGGACAAACTGCAGACAAAAATCTCTTGCTGGTATGTGAGGTCAGGACACAGAAGATGAACAGCACTATGTGAATGTAAGGAGGACTAACATGAATTTTATTTATATGGTAATGATTCTTGAGCACCATTGATGATACAGAGAAACATTTGAGAGTCATTATTATCTTCTTATCCAAATGAGCTCCACCTGAAGTCCATGTGACAAATAGCTATCAAAATGTGGATTTTATAGGTTATTTTGTTTAATTCTCAAAAACATTTTTGTGGTATAATTTATAATGTCTATTACAAATGAAGAAACTGAAGTGAAGTGGATTATTTACCCTAGCATCAAGGAATAAGAGTCTGCAATTTGTTCTGATTTCTGGCCCCCAAAATAGAATTAAAAACTGTTCAGAAATGGATTATTGAATAACGACTTGAGAATTGGAATGAACTGAGAAGTAGAATAGATTTCTATAAGAACATATCCTCTAGACAGGAGAAATTTTTGATCTAGAAAATAATTTGAATATTACATCTAATATGGCTTGAGTAAAATTCTAAAAGTCTAGATTTAATTAGCATAGATTTGATTTTAAAATGACAATATTCATTTGCTAGGCTGCCATCACAAATTATCATGAGCTGAGTGGCTTATGACTCAAACAATAGAAATTGTATTGTCTCTTAGTTCTGAAAGTGGAAATTCATAATCAAGGTGTCAGCAAGGTGGATCCTTCTGAAGACTGTGAGTGATGACCCTGCTCCATCTTTGGGTTGTAGATGGAATCTTCCCCTCTGTCTCTTTTTACAGTCTTCCCCCTATGCATTGCCTGTCTGTGTCTGAATTTCCCATTTTTATAAGAAGTCCAGTCATAATGGATTAGATCTCACTCTAATGACTTCACTTTAATTAATTACATCTGCAGTGACCCCATTTCTAAATAAGGTCATGCAAAGATGCTGGGGGTTAAGACTTCAACATATGGATTCTGAAGGAGCAAAATGGAATACATAATAAATAGCCTAGAAGCACAGTACAGTAGGTGATACATTTACAATTGATATTGCTCTGAATCAGAGCAAGACCTGAAGAGTCTGTATGCTGGGGAACACAAGGCATTGAGAGAGCATTAAGGCAATTAAGAGCTGTGGGTGTTGGCAGGAGGAGACTGTGGCAGCACTGTAGCATCACCATGTTGCAGAGTTGTAGATAACCACAGAGGTCATGACCCAGCAGCATCTGCAGAACGATTTATTCTCCTTGCCCAGCAACTACACAACAAATTGATTTGATTATTAGTGCATTATTGTTATGATTTATTTATTTGCATTTACTACATTACAGAAAAAGATCAAATCCCAGATATTTAAAAATGTGGCTTATTCCAAAGCTCCGATAATCTCAAATTTTTTTAAATATGCAATAGCTTGGCTTTCTTTGAGATTGAAAACAAAAACAAAGAGACTTTAGACAAGTTTGTGTTTGATATGTTAACAGTGATACTGGATTTTAAAATGAATCTCATCTATACTTCTCCATGAAATTGGAGAAACACTTCAATTAAATTTTATTTTGATTCAGGGTACATTCAGCCCCATATCACAATGACACATATACATGTCACAATGTCCTGAGAGATGTTTTAAGGTATATAACATAATAAGGAAATTGCAGTTAATCTTTCCTCTGTGTAAGTAAGACACGAAGTGATGTAGACAAATGAGAACACATTTTCATCTGTTTGTCATTGTGCCCATCCTCTAGAGGCAGTGTCTTCAGTCAGAACTGACTCTCAACTTAGTGACTCTCATGATTTCCTGTGTCTAGGACTGACTGCATCATTCCCACATGATGAAGGTTTTTGTTCATGGATCTATGGTTTTTAAAATGTCTCTGCAATTATTTTCAGTTTATACTGACTCTCTGAGTCCATAGCAGAATAGATTTTCTTCCCTCAGTCTCAAGTCTCTTAATATGTTTCTGGATTGCTCCCTGGCAGGAGGTTGATTGACAGCTTTGGCAATGCCAGTGTTCACCAGGCAAATATGACCAGCAGCAGAGAGCTGATATTATGTGTATACACAACTAGTACTTACTGTTGAGCTGTAAATGCCCTTGGGCTTCTTGTCAAGGACTGGCCTAAATTGACTTTGTTTTTTTTTAGAGCAGAGAGAACATTGAAATTATGAATACCGGTTTGCAATGCCCTGTGAAACGAGACTGATGACTTGAGTCCACTCACTGAATGGGACTTGAATTGGCCTACAATCCCTGGATCCAGGTATGTGAGAACTAGAAGAATGCTGTGGTCAAGGAGTGATAGTGAAGACCATCACCAAGCATCATCTGCAAGTTAAGGAGGTGGGAGATTTTCCCTTTGAGAATTTGAAGAAGGAAACAAAAGGAGAATCGTTGAGTTATTTTTTAGAAGAACATGGCAATATTTGTATCTTTGTTATTTTTTAAAACATTAATTTTATAACATAATATTGGAAGATAGAAAGTATAAAACCGATGACCAATATACACAGTATCCAAACACAACTAGTTAAGAGTTTGATCCATTTCTTTCCAGGCTTTAAGCATATATGTGTTTGTAATTCTACTTCTGGTAATCGGATCAAATCATCTAATTATTTTAAAATTGTGATTTTTTAAATTGCCTTTCTAGTATTTTTCTGTGTCAACTGTGTATACATAATCATCTCTGTCTATTCTCTGAATGCTGATGTTTCCTGATGTTCTATCTTTGACCGTCTTCTTTTTTTCACTTTCCGTAACCACCTAGGTCTTTCTCAATTCTCCATCAGAACAGTCATGACCTGAACATGGACAGTTGATAAGTCCTTATCTCCAGACTTGCCTTTTATCTTGTGTTCCAGACTCATACACATGATTATTAACAATTCAATTTTTCATTTAATTAATCAACTAATTGACAGTGTATCAGTTAATTCATTAAATATTGGTACATATTAGGTAGTATAATGAGTATTGAGGGCTTAACCTGGAAAATAGTTTTAGATTTGAAGGAAAATAATGAGAAATGAAGCAGGAGTTGGAAAGGCATAAAAAGTCTACATTTTATTTAGGCTTTGTTTATTTATTCCAAGACTACATTATGTGCCTCTGTTACATACATTCGTCTAGCACATATTGTAGTTGTGTTTAATTGTTATTGTAGTAATTATTCTATTGGTGGCTATGTGTGTCAGCTTTTTGTCACTATAATGAAATGCCTGAGGCAATTAGTTTGTAAAGAGAGAAAAGGTTATTTTGGCTTATAGCTTGAGAGCCTCCAGTCCATGATTAAGTGGCCCCATTTCTTTGGGCCTTTGGCAAGGCAGTATACATGGTGGGAATATGCGGGAGAACAGACCACTCACCTCCTGAACCAGAAAGCAAAGGGAAAAGATGGAGACTAGCAGGGTCCCAAAATTCCTCTAGAGGGTATTCTCTCAATGACCTAGGACCTCTCATAAGGCTTTATCTCCTAAAGATTCCGGCATCTTCCAATAGCACCATCCTGGGGATTAAGCCTTTAATATACACATTTTGGGGGGCACTCGACCAAACCAAGCAGTGTCTGAATTGGTCTTCTTTTGCTGCTTTGACAAACTACCATACATTTAGTGACTCTGAGCAATGCAACATTATTATCTCCCAGTTCTGCAGATAAAAATTTCAACACAAATCCTCTACTGAGATCAAGGTGCCAGCTGAGAACATTCCTTCTAGCAGGAGTAGGAGCAAAGCCACTTACTGGTTTACAGCTTCTGGAGGCTTCTCACTCCTCCCCTTGGCTCATGGCCTCCCTCCTCTGTGTTCCAAGCCAGCAGCAACAGCTGCCATGTCTTATCTGTCTTTCTTCTGATTGCAGGGGGCCCATCCAGAAAACCTGGAATAATCTCCTTACTTTAAGGTCAAGTGATGGCAATCATGTTTACATCTGCTCCCTCAAGGCCCACTTGCCACATAAGGTTCTGGGGGAGTAGGATGTGGACAACTTTGAGAAGTCATTATTCCATTTACCTTTCCCCAAACTTTAGTTTCACTAAAGAGCACTATGTCCACTCTTCCCCTCTTTCCTAGATATAGAAGCTTAGTTTTATTCCATGTGACAACTGCCCAGCTAGTAAAATTCAAATTCCCTCTTACTGTAGTACAGAGGTGTCATGTGGCACTGGCCTAGCCATGATTACAAGAGGAAGTCTGAGTATTTCTTGCAGATATTTTGTTTTCATGGTAAGAAGGGTCACCCCTCTCTTTCTGCGGCCCTACCTAAGCCTAGGGTAAGAATATCTTGGGATGGAGGAAGGTGGGAGTGAATACACCAAGACAGAAGTACAGAAGGGCCTTGGTCACTGATGGCATTGTTTGATTATCCCATTGAACCAGTGGAAGGCTTGCCTTTTCTGGTCTTCTTGGGGAAAAAAAAAAAAAAACATTCAGAACATGCTGAAGCCATTAGTGAAGGAATTTTAGATACTTGGATCCAAATGTCATCTTGCTTAAAAGCCAAGAGGAGAGTAGACACGTTTTTACCTAGTTTGTCCCTGTTCTTCTAACATCCTAAGCAGAGCAGACATACCTTGGGAACCCAATACGTATCTGTGAAACTTCTCTTGAGATTTCCCCTTTGGATCTGCATTTGCAGCATAAATTGATATTAACTGGTTTAAGAAAGGAGAGTGAGCGAGTTATCCAGAACATCGAGTGCTTGTCCGTGTCCTACAGTGGCCTTGAGCTTGTGGTAATTAGGGAACTAATGGAAATTGATGTGACTGAAATAACTAGGGCAGGGGAGAAGGTTGCTAGATATAGGCAGATCTGCGGGGAGTGAGGTTGTATCGGATCACCAAAGGGCAGGTTAAGAAGTTTTACACCTAAACTCATTGATCAGCAACTGACAGACTTTATTGGGGTTATTCTATTTTTTTTGTTTTTGAAAGCTCTTCTCTTATAGGCTGCTATATGAATAGAGGAGGGAAAGTACTTTGAATAAGATTAAGAAGGTATGGAAATTATCAAAATCAGAGAGAATGAGAGCCAGAGGTGGTTTGGTGATCCTGGAAATGGAGATCAATGGATGAATAGAGAGACATTAGGTGGTAAGGTAGATAGGACCCACGTATGCCTGGGTGTAGGGTGGGGGACGATAAGGTTCTGGCAGTGTGTGTACTGGCATCTGTGACACCACAGTCTTGCATTGTCCTCCTCAAGGTGCCAGAATTATTATTATTTTTTCTTTTTAAAGAGAGAGTGAGAGAGGAGAGAGAGAGAGAGAGAGAGAGAGAATTTTTAATATTTATTTTTTAGTTCTCGGCGGACACAACATCTTTGTTGGTATGTGGTGCTGAGGATCGAACCCGGGCCGCACGCATGCCAGGCGAGCGCGCTACCACTTGAGCCACATCCCCAGCCCCAGAATTATTTTTTGATCATTTACTATGTACCAAGTTATCAAATGTAAGACTGTGACATAAAACTATGAATGCTTCAGAGCCCAGGATGAGGGACAAGTGACTACAGAGAAAGCTTCCCAGATACAGGGTTTAACTGGGAACCAGGGTGGCAAAAGGCTTTGTAATTCACTTAATGGAATTTATTCTTTCTTATTTTCTGCTTATTGGAGGCAACTTTTTTTGAGATGTGGACATGCTGATGAGTATCTTGCTTTTGATAGCCTCATAATTTAATGCAGATTTTTCTCAGGTGATACACTAATGGGTCACAGAGACCCGAGACCTGCCCCATCCCTGGAAGCACACAGCATCCCCTTCCACCTCCACCAGTGTGGGGTGCACACCACTTGCAGTTTTCTATGTGTTCTCTGAGGGAAATTTTGAGATTTGCTCATCTTGGAGACAAATTAGATACAGAGATAAAGAGACTAACAATAATGATTGTATCTATGTATTATAATATAATGATATAATAAAAGAACACAATTTTTTTTAAAGAGAGAGTGAGAGAGGAGAGAGAGAGAGAGAGAATTTTTTTTTTTTAATATTTATTTTTTTTTTAGTTCTCGGCGGACACAACATCTTTGTTGGTATGTGGTGCTGAGGATCGAACCCGGGCCGCACGCATGCCAGGCGAGCGCGCTACCGCTTGAGCCACATCCCCAGCCCAAGAACACAATTTTAAAATATTGGGGAGATGGATTTGGTGGCAGTTTAAAAGCAAGCCCTCTTCATGAAGATAAAAGGACTGGTACTCATCTTTATGGATGCTTTAAGTCTGAAGGTTCTGGTAGGGTTTGAAGTGTAAAATTCCTTATTGGTTTTTTTCAGTTACTTTTCCAGAAAAATGGCATGAAATACATTCCATCATATTTCATCAGCTGATGAATTTTGAAAATGCAGTAGCTGGAAAATATGAAGGAATGTAAGGATTTGTCTGTACCATTTCCCCCTGTGGGTAAGAAATGGATTTGGGTTAGTGATGTAGCTTCTCATTAAGTTGAAGTTGGTGGATCCTAAAGTGATATCATGCTCTTTCAATTATTTATCTCTTCTAGCCTCTAAAAGTATAAGCTACAACACTTATAGAAGCTTTGAATACTTTTTAGTAAAAGAATTATCCTTTTATATCTCCTAAAACTATGTGTTTGCCTGTTAAAATTATGATTTTTTTTCTCGCCAGATTTGCTTTGCATATCAAATAGCACTGTTTTTTTAATTTATTTTTTGGTGCCTACCCACTTCATTAAATCTTTGTATTTCTATTGTTTTGTTGCTCTTCATTTTTGCTCAGGGAGGCATATGACATTAAATGGCCATTGCTTAAATCCCCCTTTCCTACTGAGACTTCATGAGACTTTCAGTGGGTTCCAAGGAGTTTGAATTATGATTTAGAGTTGAATTGAAATAGATAAGGGAATCGCTTAAACTGCAACCATGGAGCTTGAAACTTGGCCTAGAAACTCATTTGGTAAGGAGAAAATAGGTGTGAAGCTATTTAAAATATAATTAATAGCATCTCATTAATGCATAACTTGTCATGGAAACAGCATGCTGGTGTGTTGAGCTCTTCTCAACTCCTTTAGATCTGTGGTGTCAGCAGTTGGGAACAATGTCAGATGCTACTACCTTTTCTAATGCCACCGATGTATTATTAATCCTGTGAGACCCTAGTACTGAGGATGCAGCCTGGGCCTCCAAGCCTGGTCTAAGCTCTCCCAGTTCTTCCTCAGGGTGCTTAAATCACAAATGGAGCTTTTTAAAACTTTTAGCATTTAGCACAAAAAACAGCAACAACAACAAAAAACATTCTTCAGTTTCAGAAAATGTACAACGTAGGCTGTTATACACAATCACTAGGATAGAGCTGCTCACCACATCAGCCCACTGTTATAATCAAGCTTTTTGTGATAAGAGTGTTTTAAACTATCTTGACAAATGCTTATAATTATAATAGTTATCATATGGAACACTCCGTATCCTCAAAGGGATTTAAGTGTATGATGGAATCTTCCTTTTAAAAGAGTTTATCAGCTAGCAGATTTCCTTTCTTATGTGCATGAAGTGCATTTTAGATACGTAAAACCACAATAAATGCGCTTTTGACTATGTCAACTGTTGTAGTAATCAAGCCCCTTTCTTTCCAAAGTATTTAAACTACCTCATTAAATATCCTTGCAGAAGATGAGATGACGTCTCTCCACACAGGCAAGGGGAGGCCTTGCAGTTAGATCCTTGCTTATCAGACTCCAGAGTTTAAGCAGTTTGGTCACTGGGATAATTGGGCTGCCAGAGTTCCTCCTCCTCTTTTGCCTACCTGTCAACTCTAATGACTGGCAAGAGATAATTTGCCAAATTGAAAAAGTTGCTAGGAGGCTGGAGGGAAGTAGAGGACAAAGCCGAGGAATACGGGCTGAACTCTTAAAGCCCAGGAAACACAGACATTTCTTATGTAAATCCTGAAACACTTATCTGACACACTAAAAATATGAGAAAGTCTCACCAGAATGTTCAACCAGGGTTCTCTAGCAGTTCCCCAGTGAGTCAGGCATGCAGTGGGAACTCCTGGCCTGGCCATACTTCCAGATACCAGTAGACTGTGGCCCCAGCTCGGCTCCCAGCTGAATTCCAGAGCTCAAAGTACCAAGATTGTCTTTCATATAGATTCCCCCTTTAGCATTTTCTAGAGTAGGCAATAAATGTGTACTAAAATGCCAAAAAAAAAATGAGATATCTATGTTTTCTGGAATCAGACTTATTATTTTATTCTGACTTTATAAGTCCATATTTAAGCTATTTAAGCTCATTCTCTACTACAGATACCTTTCCATATAGAGATCTGTGGTAGAGGATGGGGGAAAATTGTGATATAAATATCCAAAATGAAGAAATAAAGCAATAATTTTGTGTTACTTCATATATACATATATATGTGTATACACATACACGCGCACGTGCACACACATATAGATACCTAAATTTAAATGATGAAAAATGTTAAATTGCTTGAAAATTTTATTATTATTATTATTTTCTTATTTATACATGACAATAGAATCTATTTTGATACAATTATAAAAAAATCTTCGAATATATTTTGTTCTAATTATCTCTCCTTCCCCTTCTCCCCTCACCCCAGTCCCTCCCCTCTATTGAGTTTGATCATTTTGATTTGTAATAAAACATTGTCAATAGTGAGAGAAAGATGAGTTTAGAGTCAAACCTGGTTTTTTTTTTTTTTTTGGTGTGGTCTTCTTTCTATCCTGATACTCTCACACTCAAAAATCAATGTTAAACTACTAAGCTTGCAGTGTTGTGGTTCCTGCAGAATTGAAGTCCTGTAAAGAGAGCTGCCCCCTCACGATCGACTTCCTTACCTTCTTTGTGCACATCTTTGAGGGCATGTGCTTATTTACTGCAAATACCACTGGCACAGCCCATAAATCCATATCACTATTTTGCTTTTCTCAATCTGGGAAAATGGCAAAATCAAAGCCAAATGAATTGGGTGGTACTGAGATGTGAATGGTGTTTGTAAAGGACACCAACATGCTTTGTTGTTCTGAGTAATGTGTAGGCAGTTTTCTGATGTCAGGGCTGCTGGAAGATTGATATCTCTTCACTGAGAACAGTTTTTATGCTATGGGAATTATCAAATTGAGAAAATTACAGGCTTTCTGTAAGCGGCTTTTCTAATGTGATATGCAATGATGTCATTTACAGAGGTTAGCATTAATTTTTCTCCTTCAGTAGATGGACTATTTCATGCAGTTTTCTTTCTATAAAACCCATTGAAAAGTTCTAGTGTGTACTATAAATCTTTATTTTGCCATTAGGTTCCTGGTGGAACATACTGTGCATTTTTTTCTTTTTATTGCTTTGGACATATTGACAGACACCGTTTTTCCAAAGCCAAGGGAAGCCTGCTCTTTGGGCACCGAAAGGGGAAGTATCAGCAACAGGGCTGGGGTTGTAGCTCAGTGGTAGAGTGCTTTCCTAGCATGTGTGAGGCACTGGGTTCAATCTTCAGCACCACTACAAATAAATAAAATAAAGATATTTTGTCCATCTACGACTAAAAATATATTTTTTTTACAAAAATCACCAGCACATTTCTCCCAGATGTCACTGATGACTATTGTTTATGTTTCCATCTCTGCTCAACATTATCCACATCAGCTGGTCAGATTCCCTCAAATCACTTCTATTTGTTCCTTGGTCACTCATCTCTGCTAAGTCTTTGGACTTTCATTAGGTTCATTTCATCAAATTACATTCTTCCTTGTAATACTTAAAATTCTAGCTGTCAGGGCTCCCCTGGAACTGATGGCAACATGTCTTGTGACCATGCAGCTTGGAGGGAATAGACAAAATAATGGTGAGAAATGGTGAGCCTCAGTGTTGTTTGGCATGAGACTCTCTGTGATGGGAAAGGAGAAGTGTGTCAGCATTTGTCCTCATTCTGCTGTGCATCACAGTGTTCTGACAGGCAATGCTTCATCCCAGGAGCAGATTTGAAGAGGACTTGTGGCAGTACACTGTACTTCCATAAATCAAAGACCAGGGCTGCCTAGGCCCTCCTAGTTAAAAATAAATGGAATTGAAAATGAAATGCTTGGTAATGAACACTTAACTGAAAAGGTTAGCGACTGGGACACGGAGTGGGAGATGAGAGGATGAGAAGCAGGGGATGTATTAAATGGACAAAATCTCTAATTTTGCAGTTTAACACTATTTCCCTTTGTTCTGCTCTCAGTCGAGATGGAGAACAGCTGGCCAGTTCCACCTGTGTAAGAATCCATCATGTTCTTGAATACCATTAATACATTTCTTTGTAGCCTTAGAAGAGACCTATTCCTTTAATCTTTCTAAAGTGGTAAAGGAAACTTTCATTTGCTCTGTAAGTCTCAAAATTCAAAATGTGTTTTGAAGATGGTTTGTTTCTTAGGTTAAATCCCAGAAGAGAAAAAACTAAATTTGTTGTGCAGATGGAAGGGGAGAACAGAAAGTCAGGAATTCCAGTTATGGCTGTTAGGTACTGCAGGAGGCTTAGGGAAGGCCCAGCAGTGGGCCTCTTTAGAGCACGAATCTTCGAATCTTAGTGTGCCCAGGCTTCTGTGGGCACTGGAAAGCTATTAACATCCAAGCCACTGGGATACAGAATGACATCGACATCGATCCCCAGCAGCTGAGTGAGTGGATTCTTCCTGTTTCTACTAATATCCATTAATAAGCCAGAGTCATTAGCCTCACTCAGCTACTCTTACCTGATGCAGCTTCTACAATTCACCAAACAACTCTTTTTTCATTTGCTACTAAAAAACTTTCCAAAGGGTTTGTGTTTCACTGATAAAACTCACAGATCATTGATCAGATAATGTGTTGATAGTTCATTCTTGCTTTGATCAATAATAGGAGACCCTCATAGAACAGAACAAGTCCACAGATGTGAGGGGCTGCCAGTCTCCCCTATGAGTGGAGTTGGAGCTCTCTCCAGCTGGTCTAGGAGGATTGGCAGAGATGGTTAAGAGGAGGGGGAGGACAACTGTTATCTGTGGCCTTTCCACTGAAACACCTCCTTAGGGTTACAAATGCCTTTCTCTGTAGCAGAGGTCACACCACAGAACCAAATGAGCATCAATTTCTAGCCACTGAGATCCTTGGTTTTATAACTAGATCTTCCAGAATCTTCTCTTCCCATTTTTAATAACTTCTGTGATTTCCAAACTATTCATATATCTTGAGTTTTGTTTGTTTTGTTAAGTGTGTCAATTTTGTTCATGGCAATTAATTGATGAGTTTTATCTACCTTTTGGGATCCATCTTTGTAGTTTCTGTCTTTATAGAAATCTTCTTTTTTATTTGTATTTTAAATGTCTTTATATGGAGCTTTGCAATGCCCTCTATTATAGTGGTTACTTTTTCCACTTGTCTTGGATAATCAATTCTTTCAATTTTTAATGCTATTATTTTTTCTTTCTATTTTCCTTATTTTTTAAAACTTATACAGTTGGAAATGTAGGATAAAGGAAACTCTCTGTAGGCTCACTGGAATAAACTGACAAAGATTAATAGGAGAAAAGGCACACAGATTTATTAAAGAGCAAAGGGGAAGGATCACAGCAGGAGGGGACAGCGAGAGGAGTATGATTACCCAGGAGCCCAGGATTATTCAGCAACTGACATACCCCGTTTTCTAAAGAGGAGCAGGAGGGTGGAGAAAGGAGACACTTTTTAGGGGACTAAAAATGAAATTTAGGGAGTTGGTTGGGTTTAGAGAACTCTCAATGACCAGGAAAAAGCCTGCTTGGCTTGCAGAATGGACAGTGGTATGTACATACTTATTTATGGGACTAAAATAGAGGACATTGTTTTGTGACAAAAGCCTCTTCAGGTCTGTGGGCAGACCTTGCTGTTTCTTCCTGAAATATGAGTTTAGTTAACGAAAGCTCAGAGGTGAGAAAAGAGGTAATTGTTTCTTCTTCAGTGGGTCCAGACTTTAGGTACATAAGGACACTTTGAAGACAGCCTCTCCCTGCATTGAAAAGCAGAGGACAAAGGAAGGTCAAAGAGACCTTGGTTCTGAGGCAACTTCCAAGGCCTTTCTGCATGTTGAAGCTCA
Source organism: Spermophilus citellus (assembly GCF_964194105.1). NCBI lineage: Eukaryota > Metazoa > Chordata > Mammalia > Rodentia > Sciuridae > Spermophilus > Spermophilus citellus. The sequence continues at coordinate 41,181,267 of NC_138188.1, forward strand.
GTCTTTGAAGTAAACTCCAACAAAAGCTTAACTTGTTGGTCTTCATTCTTTTTATTTATAAAAACACTTTTTCAAAACTCCATGAATTTGTCAAAAATAAGGAACGAAGTCTCTATTATCCTACAGTGTTCATAATGCATTGTTAAATGAGAAAATTAGTTAAAGTGTTAAGTGTTGTAAGTTATGAATTCTGTACTTTGCCATTAAAATGTCAGTCATCGTCACATACCAACCTAACATTGCTCACAAACCTTGCTCAGTCAATTTCTTTGCATGGGATTGGTGCACTCTTTGCCTCATTCTGGATCTGAATCATCTCTCTTTAGCCACTAAAGAGTTCAAGATCCAGCTCCCATGTGTATCTGGCTGTTAGGTCCTTGAAGCACTCCAGGCCTACCAGACACCTGTTCTCTTCTTCCTTGCACATATACTTCGGTGCCTACAATAATTGTCTGAGTTCTGATCACATTGCCATTGTATCTGGTTAAGTTTAATTTTTATTGTTGGAGCCCATGTTCACTGTCAAGGTGGAAAAGTATAGATGCATACAAGACACAGTAAATCTCATCACCTACTTGAAATAACCTAAGTGAACAGCTTGATGTATATCATTATATAGCATTCTCTGTGATTATATAAACTTATATAAACTCATTTAAATATGCTGATTTATATTTGTTTATTTTCCAAAATTAAGCTTATGATATATCTATTATTTTGTAACCGGTTCTTTTCATTGTAACATTACAGTGTGAACACATACCTAGGTCAATAGATGGAGAAATAATCCATTCTTTAGAATTTTCAGGAATTGCTGAATAAAATTCCATTGTGTATATATGCCACATTTTTTTTTATCCATTCATCCACTGAAGGGCATCTAGGTTGATTCCACAGTTTAGCTATTGTGAATTGCACTGCTATATTGATGTGGCTGTGTTCCTGTAGTATGTTGTTTTTAAGTAAGTCTTTTGAGTATAGATGGAGGAGAGGGATAGCTGGGTCAAATGGTGGTAAGAGAATAAAATCATGGCATTTGCAGGTAAATGGATGGCTTTGGAGAAGTTAATGCTAAGTGAAGTTAGCCAATCCCCCCCAAAACACAAATGCTGAATGTTTTCTCTGATATAAGGAGGCTGACTCATAGTGGGATAGGGAGGGGAAGCATGAGAGGAATAGATGAATTCTAGATAGGGCAGAAAGGTGGGAAGGAAAAGGAGAGGGCATGGGATTAGCAAGGATGTTGGAATGTGATGGACATCATTATCCAAAGTGCATGTATGAATACAAGAATTGACATCAACATACTTTATATAGAAAGACATCAAAAATTGTTCGGTATATGTGTAATAAGAATTGTAATGCATTCCACTGTCATTTATTTTTTTTAAAAATCAATAAAAATTAAAAATAAATTAAAAATAAAAACAATGAAAAAAGAATTAACTGTGGCAAAATATACATATCATAAAAATTTCCCTCTTAATCATTTTTAAATATATAGTTTAGTAATATAAATTATATTTTTATTATTGCATAATGAATCTCCATAACTCTTTTCATCTAATAAATCTGAAGTTCTATCCCCATTAAATAGTAACACCAAAAGTAACACCCCATTCCCACTTCTCCCCAGTCCCTGGTATCCACCATGCTACTTTCTGCCTCCATGATTTTGACAACTCTAAGTACTTAATTTAAGTGGAATCATACAATGTTTATCTTTTTTATGGCAACTTTTCTTTAGCATAATGTCCACAAAGTTCATATTTATGTCATAATATGTGTTAGAATCTCCTTCCCTTTTATTTATTTTTAATTTTTTTTAAAAATGTATCTGTTCTAATTAGTTATACATGACAGCAAAATGCATTTTGATTCATTGTACACACATGGAGCACAACTTTTCATTTCTCTGGTTGTCCGTGATATAGAGCCGCACCATTCATGCAATCATACATGTGCCTAGCTAGGGTAATGATGCTCGTCTCATTCCACCATCTTTTTTCCCCTTTTAGAGCTGACATGTACACCACATGTTCACCCATTGATCTGTCTATGGGTACTTCGTTGCTTCTACCTTCTGGTTATTGTGAGTAATGCTGTTATGGATATGACTGCACAGAAATCTTTTTATGGTAATGTCTTCGATTCTTCTTATTATATACTCAGAAGTGCAATTATTGAAATATGTGGCAGTCCTGTTTCTTTCTTGAGTAATTACCATACTGTTTGCTTACTCACTCCCTTCCTTCCCTGCCTTCTTTTTCCATACTGGGGATTGAACCCAGGACCTGGTACAGGTTAGGCAAGCACTCTGCCAAGATGGCTATAGTTTGTTTCCCTCACTGAGTCTTCTATGAACTCATATTTTCAGTGTATAGCCAAGGTCATGAACACCCTGATTCAGCATATGTATTCCAGAACATACACATTTGTTTGTGAGCATGCTCCCACTTATGTAGCCTATTAGCAATGTGCCTTCTTTGGCCTGCATATTGCAAAGTTCTATGGAAGTGCCTCTGGGGGCTGGCTAGGGGCTAAGTGGACCTGGTTGGGAACCAGGTTCAAAATGGAGCTGTAGCTGGAGGCTGGAGGCCGCTGTTGCCTCTCAGTAAAGCATGGCTACTTTCCCAACTACATCTTGCATCTTTTTCCACCGTCTGGGATCCTGAATCTGTTTCCCAGGATCTGAGCCTCCATCCAACACATATCCCCACCTCTTTTAATATTTTATTTGAGTCAGGATCTTGCTCAGTTATCCAGGCTGAGCTCAAACTCACGACCCCTTTACCTCTGCCTCCTAATAGCTGGGCTCGCACTGTTCCGGGCTACCATTCTGTCTGCTACTGCAATTATACTATTTTCTATTCTGGCAGGTATAACTAGAGTTATATTGTTTTTATCTTGCACCAATGCACAAGGGCCCAATTTTTCCAGTTACTCATTCTTTTGGTCAAAAATTAATATTATCATATACACTTTGATTTCATTTCTTTCTTTGCATATGCCTTCCTCTGAGAATACTATAAATACCTATAGAGAGTTTGTGAAGAGAAAATGCAATTTGATCTTGGCCTTGAAGGACAGCTGAGATCTTGTCTGGTGACAGAGGGGTTTGCAGGTCTCACATGTGTCCTGCCATTACAGCTGACTTTCCACAGATTCTTTCTAGCTCTGCAGATTCAGCCACTTTCAGATGAGCTTTCTACAACTGCTATGTTTCCTTTGAGACCATTTGAGCCTTATGTCAGAACACAACAAATTGCTTAGGGAAGATTAAGTAAATCTTAAACTTTGGGGAAAAAATTGATTTAGAAGTTTGTTTCCTCTATAGAAAAATACAAATATGCACCCAGCACTTTACCTTCCTGTTTGAAGGTTTAAGATCCCTGATTCCCCTATGGATGCTCCATCAGGACTCTGGTTGGAATGACCTGCTCTGAGATCTGACTCAGCTTTTACTCTGATAAGAATGAGTCCATTGAGGTTCCATTTTTATCCTATTTTGGTCACAACACACTTTTGCTCCTCTTATCTCTGTATTAACCTTGATCTTTCCCACTGACTGTCTCTTCACTTTTTCCTGAGTCTTTGTTCAAAAATTATAAAATACCCTCTTCAGTTTATTCTTACAATGTTGGCAGGTAGTGTTTATCTACTAATATTCCTCCAGCCATCCCCAGAAGTGGTAGGAATCTTGCATAATCAATCAAATCCTGTTGAGAAGGCATGAAGGCTCCAACTGCCACTTCATAATTGTCAATAAAGTTTTATTCATAGAATAAAATGTTAATGTGCCTAGGCGGCCTTGAAATAACATCAAGTGTTTCTTACTTTTATCCCTAAAATGTTTTTTTCTTCTTTCTCGTTGCTCTAGTCTCTTAGGAAGCTTCTTCTAGTCTCTTAGGAAGCTTTGTTCACATTGGAAAAAAAAAAAAAAACTGAGCCAGGATTTCTTGAGTAAAAGAGGTCTGCTCTTCCTGACATTCTTCTGAATAAATTCTGCCATTGTGGTATTTAGTTCATCACAAAGAACTAAAAACTCATCTCCTAAAAAAAAGAGTTTTATTTGCATTAAAAAACAAGAACAGTACAATGTAAGCAGTAAGTTCTACAAATTTTCAGTAAATTTTCACAAGAGATTATATTGTTAAGTATTTCTAACATCTACATATATTTAATTGCAAATTGCCAGGTTAAAATTGAGAAAAAAGGTGAAGAGAGATTTTGCAGAATACTAGGGTGAGACCTGTTGAGAAATGCATTTATGCTCCAATTTTCACTCTGCCTTGCTACCCTGAAATGCTGCATTTGTTTACAATTTGTGTTGTTCTAATCCTCAAAACACATTTTGTCAGCACCTTTTCATTTAAAGTTTAAACTCACTTACTTTAAAGGAGAAGATAAGTACAAAGTGTAGCGCGTTAAAAATTAATTTGCAGTTAACTTTTCAAAATGTTGTTAAAAGATTTTTTGATGTTTTGAGAAACCTCAAGATAATTTTTTTGTGAGATTCTTAGAGTCTACTACATGGAATATAAAGTTGTGTAATGTGATGAATAAGTAAATAAATCAAAACTTAAAAGATTTAGATGATCCTGAAACTTTGGAACTTTATCCACATATATTTTCTCATTTTACTTACAATTTTCATAGCTGTTTCATCTTGACTATTTAATATGCATCAAGCAAGTTAGGATAGGCTTATTGCTTTATTATAGGCATAGGATCCTAGGGATTTAGCACCTAGCTTATTTCTTCTCCTGTAAAGGTGGCTTTAGGTCAGAAAATTTTCCTGAATCCTTGTGTTTCAGGAGACTTTGGCCTAATCTCCTTTGTCTTTATGACTTAATCATCTCAATACTTGGTCTCCTAGCATCCTATGAATAAGGAAGAAACTCAGACCTGCTTTATCTATAATGCTAGTCCATCCTCTGTGCAGAGCACATTGACTGGAATAGGTCCCATGACATTGCCTATATGTAAGAGTTAAAAAAAAGAAAGAAAGAAAGAAAAAAAGTGGGGAACATATGGAATATTTGGTTTGGTTTGCATTATTATCTCTGCTGCAAACACTAACTCTATTTGAGTTGTGGAGACAAAAGGAACTTGAAAGAACAACTTCTGAATCTTACAAATGATGAGTGAAGGTGTAAGGGCTGGGCTATGTTTTCAAGTGGTACACTTCATGTCATAAGCTAGCAGATGAAGTGCATACTTCATCATGCCTACTTAGTACCTCAAGAAGACCACTCAGACAATCTAGCTACAACAATGTTTTACCTTAACTTGCCATTTTGGAAAAGTAATTCTGAGACACTTTTGATTTGAGATCACAACTAGAGAAATGTATGCCATTTTATTATGCTGTGAATGTTTGGAGAATCACAGGATCCAGCTCACTGTTTACCATTAGGGAGTAAACTTTGGAACATAAAGTTTACTCCTCCAGGAGTAAACTGTGTTAGAAATTCGTGGTAGGATTTAAATTCTGCTCTTGAGCCAAGATGGATATGAAATCTGTATTTTATCTGAAGATTAAATTCTCCTATTCTTGGCTCTTGTTTCTTCCAGAGCTTTGATGATTTAAGCCTAGGATCAGTCAAAATGAAGCGATTTTCAAAAAAACCAAGTAGGGCAGCAGTTTCAGTTGGTAGGCAAGGGATTGAAAATCATAATACATAAGTGAGTACTTTGTTTGCTGATGATAATGTCTGAGGAACAAACTGCCTTTCATTGCACAACGATAACATACAGAATAATATTCTTAACTTCTCTTCTTACTTCAGTGTTGGTCAGTAACATGTCTTTGATTTGCAAGAATCTGTGGACAAAAATTTAGCACTAGAACAGAGGAAATTTTACAATGGTAATGTGGAAAACTAAGGGCAATGATAACCAGCTATTTCTGTCACCTGGCATAGTCTCATATCTGTATGAAGTTGAGAAAATTAATATTTTGAACTTGACTATATACTTATTTCTTCTTTGGTTACAGGTATTTTTGCACACATGCCATTAGGCACAACACCAGAGAGTAAAGCTGGTGTTGTGCCAAAATATTTCATAACAGCCTATGCAAGTACTTATTACCATACTTATTTAATGGATGAGAAAATACAGGGTTCAAAGAGGATAAATAACTTGGCTAAGATTACATAAAATACATGGCAACATTGGAATTTCCTTTGTAAGTGTCTTTGACACTGGAATTCATACTTTACCAGCAATTTAAATGGCTTGGTTGGAATTTAACTATATATATATTAATTTTCTCTTGCTGCTGTGATAAGTTAACACAAACTTCGTGGCTTAAAACAAAACAAAAGTTATCTTATGAATTTGAATATCAGAAGCCCTAATGCAGCTTCAGTGGGTTGAATTTGAGGCATTGGCAAGGCTTCTTTCCAAGGGACTCTAAAGAAAACCTATCTACCTTTGGTAACTTCTGGATGCTCCATGTTCCCATTGACTGGAAGTCCCTAATGCCATCTTCCAAACCATCCTCCATTCTTTCAGTCTTATAAGGATACCTGTGATTGAACTGGGTTCACCTGGACAATCCAGGATGATCTCTCTATTTCCAGGCCAGTAGCTCAATCTCCCTGCAAAGACTCTTTTTGCCTTCTAAGGTAGCATACACACAAGTTCCAGAGGTTAGTGCATAGATGTGTTAAGAAACCAGGATTCTGTCCATGACCGCCAATTTCTTTGGAAATGCATGTTTTGAAAACAAATTCTAAGTTATTGTATTATGTCTTTGGGGAAAACAGAGCCTGATTATTTTTATTTTTTTTTACTTTAGACTCTGTAGATCATTACAAAAATTAGTAATGCATATTTTCAATACAAAGAGTTACACACTTGGCACAAACTTCCTATAGCCATAAGTCAGAAAGGCACATGATGCACCTCAAAAAGAACACAAGAGACATAACAGAACCTTGCCATAACAACATATGAGTATTATACTTGATCAAACCTGGCAATGTGAATTTTGATTGTCTTGGAAAAGTTTAAACCTGAGATTGGGCAAGATTTAGTAACTTATCTGCATTTTCTCCCCTACCTACATGGAATAGAATGCTACTCCAGCCACACCTATGAAAAATAAAATTGACAAAACAGTGTTTCATCTGAAAAAGAGAAAAAATGGGACTTATAGTGATAATGTGGTGGTGAGACCCATCATACTCTCAAAGTTTAAGAGAAGAGGGTTTCCTGAGAATCACATTGAGAAATGGAGGTGATGAATTGCCTGACATAAATAATGCTGCTAGTACCTTTAACTGTAATTCTCCACAGTACTCTGTTACCTTCAAAATTTATAGGTCTAATGTGGAGATTATCAAATCATAATATTGGGGCCAATTATGATATTACTTTAAAGGCAATATTAATAAGTACAGGTAACTGTCCACTGAATTTCAGTGGCATTATTTACAATGAAGGATTCATCCACAGCATCTTCTGTTACCCTGACAAACCTTATTTACATTGCTTTAGTAGGAGACAGGGAAGGAAAACATTGTGACATATTTTAGAGAAGCATTGTCCAGTAGAATTTTCTATGTCTCTGGAAATATTCTTAACTCTGCATTTCCAAATGTCATAATCACTGACTAGAGGTAGTTATTGAGCCCTTGAAATGTGTCCAGTATGGCAGAGTAATTAAATTTTTATAATTTATTTAGTTTTAGTCAAGTATAAATGGTCATATATGGCTAGTGGCTACCCTTGGGCAACCCTGATTATGTAGCCATTTTATAGAGTCAAGTTTTAAGGGTCCCTCTGCACAGATATAAATAGATACCTTACAAGTTCCCCAGCACCCAGAACACCAGATGCTGGGAATCTAACATACATAGCAAGGTAGCTCAAGTCTAAGGTAAAAACACCTCAGTACCCCCTTCATCTTCCTGGGTAACCCCTTTATCTTGCCTAGATACACATGGAAGCAGTAAAATCATTCTTAGAGGCAGGTCTGTGCATGACTTTCATGGGTTTTAGGTACTTTGGCCTTGGGCGGATGCTTCCACTACAAAAAAAATATACAAAAAATTATACTTTGTTTCTGTTGGCATAAATATGACTATCACTTTCAACACAAAAATTTTATAGTTCTTTTCCAAATTTAAAAGAAATCAAAACACTTTAATAGATTCCCAAGGGTTTTGTGGGCCCCAGAACTGCACCTGCTGTGTGTGTGTGAGTTGGCTGTGATTAGGAGTTCAGTAATGAGGATCCAAACTAATTGGTTAGCACATAAGTCAGAGGACTTTGACTGATATAAATTAAAATAAAGTTTTGATTACCATTTTCTGGATGGTTAAACATGTTCTAAATGAAATTTCCATATTTTATATGTCTCTATTTTTGATAGTTGTATACATACAGATTTAAAGAAAAGTTTAATTTTAAAAATACAATTTTGAGGGAAAATTCCAAGCTGATTTTGCATAGGATAAGGGTAACGGAGAAGTGTTACTTCTGACTACAAAAGTAGGATACTTGTCGGCCTTACAGGTAGGGTCACAGAAATGCTAAATTGGTGGTGCCCATCAACATGGACTTGGTGTGGCGTTGGGCATAACTGGTGTCAATTCTCCATCCTTGCTTAGGAGACACTATGATCAGAGGTTAAATATGAATTTGCTAGCAGTTAATTGCTTGGTCCAGAAACTGAAATTTCTGCCATTTCCTAGGTGTGTGAACTGGGGGCCAGTTGCTTACTCCGTTTAAGCTTCAATTCATTCCTGTGTATAATAGGAGGAATGATTGTGAAGATGGTTGTGAAAATTAATGAGACAATTCATGTAAGTGACTTGACAAATAGTGGACACTCCATAAATATTAGTAATAATCATGAATAGACTAAGATTTACCTTGACTGAGATTGTTACCTTGACCAAGATTTCTTAACTCAGAGCTTCAGCTTCTCCTTTCTAAATTAGACTCTATTCAATCAACAGATATTTATCTGGCATGCGGCATGGTACTGCAAAAGCCCTGTGGCTACAGCTTGGAATAAAACTCAGGGAGTTAATAGCATCTACCTGCAGAATTTGTGTGAAAATTTAATGAGACCATGTATAATTGAAGTGCTCATTATGCTTCCTGGCATACTTTATTCATTAAATAAATGTTAATTTTCTTCCTTCCTCTTTCATAGTTGGTGTAAGGGCCTTACTTTATTTTTCTGTAAAATATAAATCTAATTGCTTTCAATGGTTTGATAGAATAGCTAATGGAATAAATCTTTTGTTTTCCTTTTATTTTACTCCAAGTGACTTGTGTTGATAATATGTGATTTGTTAGAGTGATCACACCCATCATGAACATTATTTTAAATTGTATGACATTAAAGAATAGAATAGGGAAAAGATGAAAGAAGCATCTTGTTCTTATCAAGTGCCACTAAGATGTAGGTGGTATTCTCCAATATTAGTTTCTATTAAAGACCCTTAATACCCAAGAACAGTGTTTGGCATTTCAATAGTTGCAAACCATAGTTTTTCAGTAGAGACTGAAAGACCAAGATTGGAAAACACTCATCTAGGATCCCATTAAATGAAGAAACTTAAAAAAATAAAAATAAAGAAGAAGAAGAAGAAGAAGAAGAAGAAGAAGAAGAAGAAGAATAGTAGTAGCAGTAGTAGCAGTAGTAGTATATGTTTTGAGACGTCATTTCTAATCTCTCTACTTTTTCCACTCCTTGCCCCTTAATAGGGAAAGAGGGTTGATCCAAGTCAGGATGGCTTGGTCATGGGTCTAGGTTCCATATATTGGGAAATGCAACAGGGACTAAGCTCATCAAAAGAAGCACTAGAGACAGGGAGTGAGAAAAACAAAACTTTACCAGGGAGACTAGATCCAAGTATGGGGGAGATGGCTACTTTTGAACATGTGTGTACCAAGATGGAAGTACACAATGCTTTTATGACCGACATTTGCTCAGATAGTCCGGGCCCATGTTGTATCAATTGATAGAACCCTTGAATACTTACTTAAAACTTTTTTATTGTTAGGGAGAAAATCATGCAGAGTGTTAAATGTAGAACAGAGTTAGGAAGAGGGAAGTGGTCCCAAGGTGGTAATGGGATTAAGAACTAACAGACTGGAATCAAGGAAACCAGAAAGGGTAAAACTGAGCTAGAAGCAAATTGGAGAAGGAGACTTTCTGCCCTGGCTTTGAGTACCATGTATCTTTTGAAATTAGTGTTTAAGGGTCACATTTGGGGAGGCATGATTAGGTGGGTTAACGTAATATATAATGGTAAAATATTAGTAATATAGCTACTTCTGGTATACACTGAGTTATAAAAATTTCTATTTTTCAGGAATTTGGAATTATTTCTTAGGAAGGAACATTTAAAAAAATTCAAACCAATCCTATAAACTTTAAATGAAAAGAATTTTACCATTTCCATTGAGACTTTAGGAAAAATTCTAACATAGATACTTCTTTTATTTGGGGAAATGATTGGATTAAATTCCCTGAATTATTTAATATTCCCTATCTTCTTTTACTGAATTCCTAGAACACACTTAGCTTAAGTCAGCATTTTTCCTGAAAACGTATGCATTTCTAATATTGTGGTATCTCCCAGGTCAGACAAATGAGTTTGTGTGGGGTGAAGTAATGATGATAGGCTCAAACTTCAATCATCTTGAAAGCTTCTGGACATTTATTTTGTAAACGAATGCCAGTATTTTAAAACACTTAATATTAAAAACAAATTGAAATATCTGAGTGAATTCCAATAGTGTATTATGCATTACTGACTGACTCACCCAGAGAGATTGGGATATTTATAAGAAGTGGGAAGAAAAGATGAAGGACAATAAAAACTGAAATGCAGCAGCCTTTACTACCACAAGTATCTGGGTAAAACGCATAAAACATGCCATCTCTAAGTGCCATCCATAACCTGATACTTATAAAAATAAATATCAAGACATGCTTTTAACTAATATACCCCTTTTGCAAACCTGAATCACTCATGTTTAAGGTAGTTCCAAATGCATTTCAAAAAAATAATGAAAATAGTAGTAACCACTCAGATTTATATAGCAGGTTGTCTAAAAGATTCCAAGTTGTGCTCCCAACTGCATCCTCTTGTTATTACCTAAGTCTCACTCACATTCTCAGAGACCTACTACTGGCAATGTCAGGTAGTTATGTAAAATTGATGAAGATCTATGCAGGTAGGCTAGGGGTATAAAATCCTAACTTCTAAGTACCACATGGCCTCCATCATTGTTCTGCTTTTTACCTCTCACAGCAACACTATAGAAATTTTCAGTTTATTTTAGACATAGACTGGGATTATGGGGGCACTGCAATGCAAACTCTCTTCCCTGATACTCCCAGCACAGACCACAGAGGCCACTGGCATAGAGTCTGGGCTGCTGGGCTCCCAGCCCTGCCCTCCTCTGCAGATCCAGTGCAGATGTGATGAGCTGGCCGATAGCAGTGGTGAGTCAACTGTCTGAGTGTGCAATTGCCCTTAGCATCAGGTGTGTTTTTCATGCTCTGTTCTGTATTTTCTTCAATTTTAAAAGTGAAATTCTTCTAATCAACATAGAAGTGAAGAAAGACTCCACCTCCGGAATAGAGGCTAGAATAAAAATTAATGGGTGAGCGTCCAAGTGGAAGTTGTCTCCTTTGGGTCTGAGTACATTGTTGTTTAGAAAAAATGAAATGATTTGAAGAAAGAAGAAAATACTGAGTCAACTCAATCACTGGTTGCATGAAAATAGGTTGGCTGAGTGATACGATGGGGATATGCCTGTCTGTGGCTGCTTGATCAGGACACATAGGCCTCCGAAGTCTAAACCAACCAGTGAATTTTATCAAAGTCTCTAAACCAACCACTGAATTACAGTGAAGATGACTTGAGACAATAAAGAAAAGGTCTGATTGCTTCCAGAGGAGAAACAACTGGCCTTGCATCCAATTTGAGAGAAAACTTGAACCATGAAAGGAAAAGTACCCAAGATATTTTCAGAAAAATTTACTTCGATTATTGAAAGAGAAGTTAAGTACCAAAATTTATATTGAAAGCTGATGATACAGGACTTTGGGGGAAACCAATATCCTGTTAAAACCGAATTCCCAAGGAAGCAAAGTTGTGCTGCTGGTGGGAGGAGATGTGTAGGCTCTGGTTTACAGGAGCCACCAAGGAATACCTCCTTGAAAAGCAAGCACGTAGAACCATGAGGAAAAAGCCTGGTGAAAGAGGCCATTTTTGTTTACTAACATGTCCCAAGGATGTGTAACAATGCCCTGCATGTAGTAGGTGCCCAATAAATACTTAGTCAGTAGGAATTTAGTCAGTAGGAACTTCTACGGCCCACTTAAAACAACAACCACAAAGATAGATTTTATAGTGTTTCAGGTGGATATATTGCATGTCTGTAAAATACATGTTTGTTTTTAAATTTGTGTAATTAATTTTGTCATCAATATTTGGTATATCTTGATTTGGTGTGGAATGAATTTTTAGAAATTAAACATGTGTTCTTAACAGGGCATCTATAGGAAATAATATGGGTTCAGTTTGAACTCATAACTCCCTTTCAGGAACAAGCTTGATTGAGTCCGTTTTCTTTATCTCAAGAAATTCCAAAACACCATCTCTGTCTTTTATTATTCCATTTTATTTTTCTTTCAGTGTTTCTTTATATAATTCAATTTGTTATATGAGACTTAGTCACAATCCTCCCCGCAAAAAAGCCCCTCAAAGAAGTCACTAATTATATTTAGAATTCAGTAATAGTCCTACATATAGAGTAGAATTATGTTAGTATGTTAAGTGATATTATACATAATAATATTACATATAATAAAAAGCAGTACCATTATCTTTCAATGCCTTTCAAAGACACTGAATGGTACATTGGACTTTCTCCAGATAGTTCTCTGTTATGTGTTTGTCTCTTCCCATTACGTGTCTCTGCTACCACTGTCATTGAAGATTTATTTTAAAATGCTATTAAAACCCATATATTGGTTTTGTTTAGTTTTATTTTTGTACTTACATGTGAACCTATGTTAAAATTGAAAAGATGAAGTAATTCATCGTTTAGCCTGGATAAAGACATATTGTCATTTAGCAAAGAAACCAAACCATTTGTAGTATTGTTTCTAAGAAAAAGATGGGCTTTAAAACTGGGTTTTTTAACAGGCAATGTTAGATGAAAAAATATAGACCAAATTTTTCTATGCTAAATTGCAGAGGTAGAGTGATATTGAATTTCCTCCTAGTTCTAACAATGTAATTTTCAGTTAATTTTAATCTTAAAATATGAATCTACTCATTTTCTTGATTTCTGGAATTCTAGAATTTTATATATATTCAGATATATGGATTTCTTTGCTGAGAAGTCATAGAGCTTCAGATTATAGAGGGTTCTTCACATTTGGTAAAATTAGACATTTCATTTCATTTTCAGGTCACATATTCTCCTTACTTGATGAATTAAGACTAATTTTTATCTTTTCTCTTCTTTTCAAGATGGAATAAATTTTAAATAAAGAAAAAGAAAACCCCTTCAAATTCTCATCAGAAAATCACAAATATTAATTTGTACTTGGTAATCCAATATAAGAGAATACTTATCTGAATTGCTTGCTGTAAATTAAATTTTGTCCTTTAAATTTTTCCATAAGCATATTATCACTGATAACCTCATACAGCCATGCATTTTGTTTTCCAACTCTTACAAACTGGAAAAGAATCTCGGCCTTATTCAGATAATTAAATGTGTGAATATCAAATAAAAGGGACCAATCTCTGTGTAGTGTTTTGATTTTTTATGTTTTGCTCTTTCTGTTCATACAGGAAATCAACATGCTTCTATGGCATGAGAGAGATACAATTATTTCAAAATGACACATTTTCTCTAGATTTCAATGGGTTGATACACAGAACAGGTCCTTTTCTGTCTTGCTGATGCATGAAAACCTACCTTCTCTTTCTTATTCCTTCCACTTTCTTAACAACAACAACAACAAAAGAAGCAATAAAAAAAGCAGAAAGAATAAAAAGATCATACATTTTTGGTGTTAGTGTGCTTACGTGCCTCCTCATCCTCAACAGTATGAAGAAGAACAGAAACTTGATTTTGGAAGATCTTTCATCTCAGAAAGCAGCGTACTAGAGTCATCATTAATTTTATTATTGGCATTCAGGGAAAACCTAATGAAATAACAGTTTCAGAAGGTCTTTGCACCTAATGAGCACCCTGGGAACTCAGAGCTCTGGGGTGAAAAGTGCCTTCTCCACTTCAATGACTTTGGGTGCTGTTGTTTCTAAAGCACTGGTGGAAAATGAGCAGTTTCACAGTTTTATTTGGCGGATTTCCCTTAGGTGGATCAAAGTAGCTGTCACTGGTTTCATGGTGATTCATGCTAATAAGACCTGGAAGATTCACTTGAACCTGGAAGCTTTCAGGAATGGGATGTGGTTTTCAGAAGCAAATGCATTTGGGGTGCATTAATAGAACAAGCAGCCAAGTCACTGTGCACTGGGCTAATTACAGTGTTGGGTCACTGGGTCAGATGACAGGATCTCACTGTTGAAAGGTGTTGGCAAGCCCTCGTGTCTTTGGGAGATGGTGAGGAATCTGCATGGATGAAGCAACAGACAACCATTCTTCATGGAGCTCATTTAAAGTGGGTATTATGAAATCCCTGAAAAAAGGAGGGAGAAAGCATCTATATTACATCAAAATCATGCTTTGTTTGTTGAGTGTGTTGCTTTTTTTTAAACAAAGAAAAATGAGATATACCACTTCATGCACTCATTCCTGAGAAAGAATGTCTGATACATGAGACCTTTCCTGTATTTCTTTAAATACAGGGGAAACATCTTATCTGCTAAGTATTATTCTAAAATTATATTAACATTTTCCTGTTTTTCTTTTTAACATTTTTTAGTTGCCAATGGAATTCTTACTCTATTTGTTTATTTATATGTGGTGCTGAGGATCAAACTCAGGACCTTACACATGCCAGGTAAGCACTCTACCACTGAGCCACAACTCCAGTCCAATTTCCTATTTTTTTTTTTTAAAGAAAGCATCAGCACGTATAGAGTGAATAGAGTGAAATGATTTACCAAAATAGTAATACTGAGTAATAATATTTTGATTAATTTTAAATCCTTTTTTATTTGACAGTTTGGAATAAACAAACAGGGATTTTGCATTCCTCAGTAACCCAGTCCTGATGAAACGGATGACCTTGTGCTAAAACTAATTCTATTTTTTTAAAAAAATATGTATATAGTTGTACTATATTTCCATGAAGCCTGTGGTAGCCAAACAGAATGTTTATTTCTCTTTGATCTTTTAAATTAAATGGGAAGAGTAGTAATATATTCTGTAGTTAATGATCAAGCAGGAAACATGCCACAATATGAAAGGTACATTTATACCAGTAATCTAATATAAAGAGAAATGGTTTATCAGTTATATTAGCATATACATGTATTTATTACAAATATGGATATGTGAATAACTGAAATGAAATTTTAAGAATGCAAATAGAACATTCATTTACTGACATCAGAACACTGAAATGAATTGGAATTGGAGAAATTGAATAAATAAATTCATTCATGCATGTACAGACACAGTGATCAATAATGCGTCAATAACTGGCTTCTTCTTTTAGACTTGCAATGAGATAATGGGTTCACAAACAGACCTCTGGAGGTAATTTACACAATGACATTATCTTAGTGAGGTCCCTTAAGTTCTGGGTCTGATGACTGAATTGTAGCTCCAGAAGTTGGTTTGTCAGTTACTAAGGGATTTTAGGAGATGTATGCTATCAAACTGACAAAAAAAAACTGATCCATTTACCAGGTTGCCTAATCATTTAATTAAAATGAGAAATACAATTGTCATAGAGACCAGAGGAACTAGTAATGCTGTAGAAAGCCACATGGGAAACCAAATTAAAACCAGAAGGTTGCTTGGTGAGCAGTGAGTCAGAGCAAGCAGAGCTGGTTGCATGACTGAAATAGCTAGTAGTGCCAACTTATAATAACCCAGTACATCTGCTGCCATCATTAGGTCTGGGCTGCCGTGGGAGCTACTCAGTTGAGCCTGATGTATTAATACCACCAACATGCCAGCTTGTGAGCTGGAGCCACTTTGTTTCCAAGGGTGGCTTTTGCTTTTCTTTTATTACCTATTTTATGAATTGATTTTATAAAATTATACTTCTGGAGGGTCCTGATGATACCTGGCACAAGAGCAGAGTGAAATGAACATTTTGTGTGTTTGAATCCTGGTTCTCCAACTTACTGTCTCATTGTGCAATCTCTATCAGGTCAACTTTTCAAATTTGTAAAATGGGAATGAAAATCTGTATTTCGTGAAATATCATCAAATCAGTTCAATAAAACAATGAATGTGTGTGGTGTTTGTGTGTATTGGGTTTGGAGTCAGACAGACCTGCTGTGATTTCAGTTCTGTTCTTACTTTTCTTCTCTAAGTATCATTTTATTTATTTGTAAAAATATGAATAAAATTAGTTTTAAAATTAAATAAAATAAAAGTATTTTATGCAGTCTCTGACAGTTGAAGTGTGTTATCAATTTTCCTGCCATTGTTAAGAATTAAAAACACTCTGTAGAGAATGTTTTTTTTTTTTTAATTGGTACTTAATATTTACACAGAGTAGTGGTTTCATTGTGGCATATTTTTATATGAATAATATACTTTGATCAATCTCAAGCATGATGAATACTGTCATTAATTATAAGTACTCAAATGTTTTTATGATTTAAGGAATATCTTCAGTTTGAAGAATTTTCATTGTTCTTGTCAGTCATTGAGCTCAGTTTGGGGTTGACAGATCACCTTTGAAATCTGTGGGTTTGTATGGAGTAACTCAATACCTCCCTTTGTTGGCACAACATAAGAACCATCCCTAAGGATGGGGGACTCCAAGGAAGGTAAAGCCACGCTGTTCACAGACTTAGGAATTATCCCACTCCCTAAATCAGCACTTGATCTGAATGAGGGCAATCTTCCATTCTGTTCCCTGGACTACATTTTTTTTTTCCTTACAAAAACTTTAAAAATTCTATGGTTTTCTATGGTAAGAATCTGACTTCTTTTCCCAATCTGAAAGCGTTTCCAAAGAACAGAAAATTACAAATTTCACAAGGGGGAGTTTTAAGAGAAGAACAGGTCACAATTGACAATGCTTTGGTAAAACATGAGATAGTGACGGAAATGAGGGTGAAAGAGAATTTGTACAAGTGACATTATCAAAATGACATAATTTGAAAATATGATATAATACTACAATGACGAAGCATAATGATAGTAAGACTTTGTGTTGAAGGCAAAAAGTGAAAAAATATTGCAAGAGTGAGACATTTCCTAACATTGCCATGAGACCATAGATATACTGTGATTATCTTAGGTACTGGAGAAGAGTAGTAGAATGTGGCTACCAAGCAGCCACTATGAAATTTTACATGGAAAACAATTCCTCCAAGTGACTTCCAAGGAATTATGCTAGACTGTAACTTAGATTTAAATATATCAGAGCATCTAAGATTTTTTTCTTGAAGAGCCTTTGTGCATAAAATGTAAAAGTCTCATATATATCTGATACACATGTCCCAAACCAGTCCTGATTCCTCACCCCTGCCATAAACTTGCTTTCCCCACCATTTTTGAATTTCAGTGGCTAAAGCCCAAAACCTTAGATTTATTTCTTGACTACTCCCTTTTCCTCACATACTATATTCAATCTGTTAGGAAACCCTTTTAGCTCTTCCTTCAAAATATATCCAGAATCCAACCACTTCCCACTCTCTCCTCTGTTACCATGAGAGATATCACCCCTTCTCATTTTGTCACTGCCATAGCCTTAGAGACTCCCTGCTTCTATCTTTATCCACTATACATTTTACTCCACAAAGTAGTGATCCTTGAAAATCTATGTCAAATTATGTTCTTCTTTCTGGGCACAGTGGCACACATATGAAATCCCAGGAGCTCAGGAGGCTGAAACAGGAGGATGATGAGTTCAAAACCAGCTTCAGCAACTTAGCAAGGCCCTTAGCAACTTAGTGAGACCCTGTCTCTAAATGAATAAATAACTAACTGAATAAAATGGCATGGGGTTGTGGCTCAGTGGTTAAGTGCCACTGAGTTCAGTCCCTGATAGCAAAACAAATAAACAACAACAACAAAACCAGCAATGGCTCCATATTCCATATTCTTCCATATCCCAATCATCTGGAAATCTGAAGATTGTCTTCAAGATCCTCATTTATTTGATTGTCTACTACTTCTCTGCTTCAGATTTATTATCCTTTTTCTCATTCACTTTAGTCCAGCAACACTGAGCTTTTCCTGTTTGAGAATCTACATATCCATGTGCCTACTCTAGATTATTGTGTAGAGTTCAGCTTACCACCTAAAAGGAAGCATGATGGAGCTAGATTTGCAGATGGAGCCATTATTCAGGAAAATAAATATAAAGACCTATAAAATCATGGACACTAATGGTTCATAGGAACTTATAATTAATGACAGTATTCAAGATTATTTAATGGGCAGTAAACTGAGACATTTTTAGAGAGTAATTTTAGAATATTTAAAAAGTTAAATAAAATAAAAGCTGTATGTTTATAAAAACATTTCAATTAATATTTACACTGGGATAAAACATAAGTTATAATCTTCTAGCAATATTGGGGTAAATAGGTAGGTGTACAAAGTATCAAAGTAAACTATGTATTCATCAGATGGCGATCTAATTTTGTGAATACAATGTTAATAAATTAGTCACACTAGCTTATAAATTGTCAATTAGTATAATTTTTTCATGTAGATGGCTGAATGGATAAACTAATGTATTAACTCATTACGGTTTTTCACATTTATATCATTTAAATAGAAATGTACAAAATATTTTCATTATTTGACTCTTAAAGTGAAATAAATGTAACCTGATACTCTTAGTTTATGACATCTCTATGCATCAAGATCCATTAAAAAAAAAAACAGAAAATACCATTATAAGGAAGCGAAAAAGAGACCACCTGAATCCCTACACCTTGGGGAAACTACCACGGACTCTTTGAAGATTCTTTTTTCAGTTCATGAACAAGCATGCAGAGACCCACATACTGATTAACATATATGTGATAATTTACACACATAACTATACCATAATTGCTGCTTTTATCACAACCTTATTATCATACTTCACACCTATTTCTCCAAATTTCCTTCATTCCATTTAAACAATATTAATACCTGATTATATATTCTTTTATAATCTTCTGTTTATTTAACCATTCAATCACAAAACACATACAATCATACACAAGAATTTTGGGCATTCTTATGCAAAATGATGCACATTATTTCTCTGGCTTATTAAATTGAATCCATGCATAACTAAATCCTTTTATGTGAACCAGTAAAACCTCACTTCATTCTTTTAAAATTCCAAATAATATTTCAGAATAAGTTACACTATGTTTATTAGCCATATCCTCAATCATTCTGTATAATTTTGTCCACATCTTCCTTCTTCCCTTCATCGACAATTTCACAATATATATCCTACACATAACATTCATCAAATGTTCCTTTTATTTCTATGAGGCAGTTTATTAATCAGTTTTGCATTACTACAAATAGATACCGGAGGAAACTAACATTGTAAACATAAAAAATTTATGTAACTCACATTTTGGGAAGTCCAAACAGCATAGCCATTTGGCAGGGGTCACCCCTTTACCTCATTACGTCACAGGGCACATCATCTATGCCTAGGAGCAGGGAAAAAGAGTGTGGTGGTATCCCACAGTTGCCTTTAGGAGCATGCCCCCAGTGAGCTAAGTCCTTCTTACTAAGATATAGCTCTTAAGGGTCCTTGGCATCTCCTAATACTGTCTCCCTGGAAACTAAGCCTTTACATATTACCTCTGGGGGATACTCAGCAGCCAAATCACAGCAGAGGGAATTATAGGAGTATGACGGATGGCTTTGAAATTGTCAAGCTAGAAGATTGTGGAATGTATGTTCCTGGAAGGAAAAGAATGGCAATTTAAAAACTCTACATCCTTCTCAGAGAACATTTATCTGCCAGAGTGGGAAAAAATTTGAGGACATGCAAGGATTCTGAGAATATATCATGAACACCACTTCTAAGTAAAATATTAGAAGAAGGACTGTACAAAGCAAATCCATCAAAGCAGGGACACCTGATAGCAGAAGATGAAGTGGAAAGAAGCCATGGTCAGCGAAGAATCTTGAAATATGTACAGTTCATTCTGAACAGAAAATGATACAGTGATTGTGAGTGTGGAACTGAAGAGACAAAGACTGACATAAAAGGGCTGTACTGCAAACAAAAACCTGGAGTCTGAAATTATTCTGGTAAAACTTGTGGCAGGAGGTCGAGGATGGGGTGGGGAACACGCATTCTAAAGACTTCATGCTTATAGGGGGAGTCAGAGGGTTAATAAAATCAATGGAGCCTCTTTTGGGAAGAAATGAATAAATTTGGGGAGGGAAAGATAATCACATACACAAACATCCAACTTAACAAAAGTTAAATATTCTAAGTATCTGCAAAAAAGAGGACAAAGAAATAATAAAATACATTTCAAAAAATAAAGAAATAAGGAAAAGTATAATAAAATAAGTTTTTTCTGTAGATGCTGATAAAACATTTTGATGGGGCCATTATAATTATACATAGTAGTGTGATTCATAATGCTATGTTTGTACATGCACATAACATAATTTAATTAATCTCAGTCCTTAGCATCTATCCTTTCCTTCACCTTCTAACTCCCCCTAATCTGTTTGCTCCATTCTACAGAGCTCCATTTATTTATTTATTTTTAATTTATTTTATCATTATTTTAACTAGCACATTATAATTGGTTATATAAACATTCATTGTGGTACAATCATACATGGATTCCCCAACACTCACGTCTCTATGCCTCCCCTCCTTACAGGTTCTTGATCCCCTTCTGCTGCTCCATGGGTCTCCTTTCTATTTTCATGAGATCCTTTTTGAAATAAACCCACTTTTGCATTAAATGTGAACATACTAGCCAGGATCAGTGGTGTGTTCCTGTAGTTCCAGCTACTTGGGAGGCTAAGGCAGGAGGATTGCTGAGGTCTAGATAAAACCCAAACCAAAATCATTGAATTGCTCAATGACTCTTCTGAAAGACAGAGACCATTAGGTTGATGTAAAAGTTTAAACCTAATCTAGTTATTTGCTATTTATAATGAAAAAAAAAACTTAAAATGGCATATTAAAAGAGGCTGAAACGAAGAAAGATCCAAAGAATGACCAGGCCAGAAAGTAAAGGGTGGCAATGTTAATATTTCAAAAGATGGGATTTTAGGTGAAAGTCATCAAAAAGTATTGAGGACAAAAATTTACAGGTAAAATTCAAATTAAAAGAGAAAATACTGTAATAAAAATTCCTGTGCATCAAAATATCTAGCAGGTGAATATGTTCAAAGCAAAAGTTATCAGTAATGCAAGAAATGCTGAAAAAATGAAATATAATTTTAGAATATTTCTTTGGGGATAAGATGGACATCTTGATTTAAAAATCAATAAAAACACAGAGCAACTGAACAATATATATAATAAATTTGATTATGTATGTGTGCATATGAAATATCAATTTTGAATATACAAAGACATTTATATACTATAAAAAAGGACATATATTTAATTCCACATTCTTGAATCACTACACAAGCTTTTGGAGGATATCTCATATCCAAACCATAACAAGATATCACCATCATTAAGAAATAGATTAATTTTAAATTAAGAAATACCCCCATAAATAATATTCAGCCATTGAAAAAAATAAAATCATAGTGGCTGGCAATAAAAGAGAAAGATAAATAAAGTACTTAATATTAAAAAACAAAATAGCTGGTGTTGAGGGCCACAGCCGAGTCGGGATGACACATGGCATTTTTGCCAGAAGTAGTGGTTGAGTGGTGACACCAGCGAGCCATTAAGATGATGACTTTTGAGTTCTCCCAGAGTTCCCGTTGAGTTCTGGTTGAGCTCTCTAGAGATTCCTGAAGAGGTCGCATTGGTTGGGGAAGTGCCGGAGGAGGGATTTCCGGTTGGTGGTTCCTGGAGGAGCAGCGTGGCGTTCAGGAGAGTTCCCGGGGAGCGTGTGTGGAGTGTGCAGGTGGAGTTCAGAAATAAAGTTTGTTCCTGCTTGAGTGGCTCATGATTTGTGCCCAGCCAGACTGCAGCAAGCTGGGTATGCTGGCATACCAGAAAGAAGAAAGAAAATCCAACTCTAGGCTGCATCTAACAGACAGATCTTAGCAGTGGAAAAAGGTACTTTGCAGGCTAAGATAGGAAGATTGTCAAAATTTGAGGCCAACTTGAGTGACTGTGACCCGTATCAAATAAAAATAAAAAGGTCTGAAGGTGTAACTCAGCGGTAGAACATTTTCTTAGTATATGGGAGGTCCTGGGTTCAATCCCCACATTGCAAAACAAACAAACAAAAACAGGACAAAATTGCTTTATGTCCCTTGGTGCACTAGAAAACACACACAGAGACACACAGACACACACACATACACACACACACACAGAAAGAGAGAGAGAGAGAGAGAGAGAGAGAGAGAGAGAGAGAGAAATATGGGAAAATAGATTTCCAGATTGTAATAATTTAGGAAAAGAACCATAAAACTTAGGTAACTAGAAAAAACTTGATAAAAATAAAAGCCCAAATTAATGAAATAGATAATAATTAACAGAAAATAAACCCTAAATCTCCTTTTGTATGGAACACAATAATATTCATAACGTCTTTTGACTAAATAACATAAAATTAACAGAAAAGCAAAAATTTGCAAATTTATGAGTGACAGAGAAGGATTTCAACATTTTTTGACGAGCTATGACAACAAACATAAAACCTAGAGGTAGTGATTAATTCCCTAGAGAAATCTGTAATTAGAAACAGTCACAGCAGAAAAGATAGGAAGTCTGATTAAAAGTCCACCATTGAGCAAGGCATCAGATGAAGTCTGAGCAGGAATAAGACATTTCATCAAGAGACAATAACAAGAAAAGTTTCAAATGGCAAAATATAAAAACATTTTCATGAGTGTCAAGAACAAGATGGGAGTTTTCTATTGGCCATTTTCATTCAGTATCTTTTAACAAGTAACAATTTTAGACAATGCAATAAGGAAACCAAATAATCTGTATAAAAACATAAAACCATAGCATTTTCAGGTAATAGTTTATATCAAGATAAACAAAGCATAAACTCCATTTGATATATGTTAACTAGATAAAAGATTGCATAGTTATAAAGTCTTCTGAAATTTTGATTAATATGTTGAATACTATGTGAAAACAGCATTAAGGTTTTAAAAATTCTTATAAATGACCAATTACTGGCCTCAATTTAAAATGCAACATGATACTAATCATAGTATCTGACACTCAAAGCTTGGAAAACAATCTCTACATCCTACTAAACAAATTTCATCTATCAAAAATCACTGTTAAAACTAATGGTAAAAACAAATTTTAAAAAATTTTGTTTTGTTTTATTTTCAGGCTGATAACTGCCTGACTATACTTTTGGAAAATTATGAAAAATGTTACTTTATTTTTTCCTATTAGAATTAAAGATTTAAAAAACTGGAAGTTGAAAACCATTAATCATCATTTTTCTAAAATATCTACAAATTTTCCCTTTAGTTGTTTCCAAGTCAAAATGGACCTTTGCAGTTATAAGGTATTTTACATAAGTCTGATGATAACCACAAAGGAAATACCTATTCGAGATCCAAAAAAGACAAAGAGAACCAATATATCACTATAAAATTTAATAAATCACAAAAGGAGACAGAAAAGATAAGAGGAATAAAACATGGGCTGAAAACAATTACAAGATGGCAATAGTAAGTCATTTTCTATCAAAGAGTGTTTGAAAGGCTTGAGGATTAGACTTCACCATCAAAAGATACACAGTGGTTGAACTGATTTTTAAAAAGAAAGCAAAAAGGAGATCCAATTCTAGGCTGCATCTAATAGATAGATCTTAGGAGTGGAAAAAGATAAAGGAGAGCAGGGACAGCTGCATTTATATTAGACACCATATCCTTCAAAAAACATCATAAATTAGATAGCTGGGCAGGCGAGGTGGTGCACGCCTGTAATCCCAGTGGCTTGGGAGGCTTAGACAGGAGAATCGCAAGTTCAAAGCCAGCCACAGCAGGTACGAGGGGCTAAGCAACTCAATGAGACCCTGTCTCAAAATAAAATACAAAATAGAGCTGAGGATGTTGCTCAGTGGTCGAGTGCCCCTGAGTTCAATCACTGGTACCAAAAGATAATATAATAATAATAATAATAATAATAATAATAATAATAATACAAAAAAATCACAAGTGACAAATGTTATTGATTATATAATGATAGAAGGATCAATTCATCAAGAAGATAAAATGATGCTAAGTATGCATGCACCCAAGATTAGAACACCTAAATATGTAAAGCAAGTACTGTCAGATCTGAAGGAAAAAACAGAAAGCAACAAAAATAGAAAGAGACTTAAATATCTCCATTTTAGTAATGAATAGAATATCCATGCTCTTCAATTACAATACAGACCAAATGGACCTCCAAGACATGTACAGAATGTTACACTCAGGAGAGCAAAATGCACATTCTTCAGAAGCACACACACAAAATTTCTCCAGATGAGTTAAGATACAAAACCTTAACAATTTCCAGAAGATTTAAATCATATCAAGTGTCTTTTCTAAACACAATGCTACAAAACTTAAGGTCAGTAACAGGAAGAAAACTGGAAAGTTCACAACAACATTAAAATCAACACACTTGAACAATCAATAGATCAAAGAAGAAATGAAGAATGGAATTAGAAAATATGTCCAGATGAATAGAAATGCAGCATTCTAAACTTATGGGATGCAACAAAATCAGTACCAAGGGAAGTTTATAGCAATGATCACCTGCACTAAAAAAGAAGATATCACAAACAAATCGCCTAACTTTATACCTCAAGAAGTAGAAAAAGTAGAACAAACGAGGCACACATTTAGCAGAAGAATGGAAATAATAAACATTAGAGGAGAAATAAAGAAAATAGAGCATATTAGCCATAAAGAAGAATGAAATTGTGGCATTTGCTGGTAAATGGATGGAATTTGAAAATATCATGCTAAGTGAAATAAACCAATCCCCCAAAACCAAAGGTCAAATATTCTCTGATATGTGGATGCTAACACACAATAAGGTGGGGAAGGGAAGAATAAAAGTTCAAAGGATTAGGAAAAGGGGAATGAAGGGAAGGGTAGGTAAGAGAATAGGAAAGACAGTGAAATGAATTGGATGTAACTTTCCTGTGTTCTTATATGAATACATGACCAGTGAACTACATCATGTACATCCACAAGAACAGGATCCTAATTGGAATAAGTTGTACTCCTTTTATGTATAGTATATCAAAATATGCTCTAATGACATGTGTATCTAAAAAGAACAGATAAAAATAAAAATAAAATAAAATAGAGTATAGAAAATAAATCAACCAAAAAAATATTAAGAAAACTATGGTTTGGTATTTTGAATGGTATAAAAAATTGCTAATTCCTTAGCTTGACTAATAGGAAAATAGAAAGAATATTCAAAACAAAAAAAATGATAGAAATACTACAAGTGAGAGCAGAAATACAATGATCATAATAGACTACTATAAATAATTATACAACAAATTGGATAACATAAAATTAATAAATAAATTTCTGGAAAATTTCGAACTATCAAGCCTGAATCATGGAGAAGTAGAAAATCTGAACAGACCAATAATAACTAAGGAGATTGAATCAGTAATAAATCTCCTAACAATGAAAAGCCCAATGACAAAAGTTTCATTTGTGAATTCTACCAAACATTCAAAGAAGAATTAACACCAGTATTTCTCAAACTCTTCCAAAAAGCTGACGACAACTTCAAACTCATTTTATGCTATTGGTATTGCCCTTATGTCCAAGGCAAAGACACAACATGAAAATTGTGGACTAACATCATGAGAAACACAAATGAACCCTCCACAATGAAATACTAGCTAACTCAATTCACTGGCACATTAAAACAATGGTAGCTGATGCAGTGGTGCACATCTGTAATCCCAGTGGCTTGGGAGGCTGAGGCAGGAGGATTGCAAGTTGAAAGCCTCAGGAAAAGAGAGGTGCTAAGAAATTCAGTGAAACCCTGTCTCTAAATAAATTACAAAATAGGGCTGGGGTTGTGGCTCAGTGGTTGAGTGCCCCTGAGTTCAATCCCCAGTACATCCTCCACACACACACACACAAAGAATGGTATACCACAACAGAATAGAAATTACCTCTGGGATGCAAGGAGGGTTCAGCCTGGGAAAGTCAATGTGATACACCACTTTTGCAAAAAGGATAAGAAATTTACACAGCCATCTCTAGTTGCAGAAAAAGCATCCACAAGATTCAACACCCCTTTGTGATTAAAAACTCTCAGCAAATTAGGTGTCTGAGGAATTTATCTCAAGACAAATAAAAGCCTTATATCCCATACATAATATCATAGTCAATAATGAAAAACTCAAGAACTTTTTCTTTAAGATCAGGAGCAGGATCAGGATGTCCTATCTCACTCTGCTATTCAACATTGTACTAAAAGTCTTAGCTATGACTAATGAGCAAGCAAATGAGAAAGATTTGAATCAGAAAAATAAGAAGTGAAATTATTTCTGAAGATGATGTGATTTCATGCATAGAAAACACTAAAGACATCACAAGAAAACTATTAGAACTGATAAATGATTCACTGCAGGACACAAAAACAACATACAAATGTGTTCCCATACACTAACAATTAACTATCTCAATGGGAAATAAAGGAAACAATCCCATTTACCACAGTAATAGAGAGAATAATACCTAGGAATCAACTTAATGAAGGGGATTTAGTGGGAGATATTTCTATTTCATTCTTTTGTTTGACTGCTACTTATTATTCCAAAACATGGCTGTATTTTATTAATGGTAGACATAGGTTACTTCCTTTTGTTTATTATTACAGATAATTCTGTAACAATATTCATTCCAAACAGATTATTTAAAGATTTTTTTTAATTGCATATATTAGATTGACTCAAATACATTCTGGAACTTGGCAAGGTTTAAGTAAATAAAATGGAACTATTTTGGTGTAGGGAATAAAGAGAAGAGTTTTATTTATTGATTTTTCCTTTTACATTGCTTTTTAAAATAAAAAAATATACATAGGCTAGGTGCTAAGACATCAAATTATTAAACTAAAGGGTGTGCCCACTGAAAATAGAATTGTATAAGGCTGAATTATTATGTTAAAATGTTGCTTCAGTTTATATTTCCACAAAGGATGCTTTAAAACTATTTTCTCACTTCACATTTACATTGTTGCCAATATGATGGGCGGAAATGACATTTCATTATTGGCTTAATTTCATTTTTTGATATTATAAATAAACATTTCTACTTATGTGTATTAGTCATTTGTATTTTGCCATCTGGTAATTGACTAAGAACATATCTTTTGTTCCTTTTCCTATTGAGATATTGCCTTTTCTAATTTGGTAAAATACTTAAAAATATTCTGGTTATTAATGGCTTCACATTTTATAAATATTAATTTAATATTTAATATTTTGCAAATATTTTCTCCCAGTCTGTCATTTGATTTCTAACTTTCTTCATAGCATTTTTCCTCTTACTCAGAAATTGTTAAGTTTGAAATAATCAAAATGATAATTGACTTTTTCATATATTCTTTCACAGACTTATTTTAAGAAGTTTTTCCCTACCATGAGATTATTAGTTATTTCTTCAAAGTTCTTCCACATTTTCTTTTAGTACTGTGTATTTAGTTTAGCAATCACCCTTTTAATAAAACTGAAAATTTTGTTTCATGTTTCTATCCATATAGTGTTTCTCTTATAGAAAAAATCTTTAAACAAATTTGTTGGGGGGATCCTAAATGTTCAACTATCCAGATTATTTAAAAGATTTTGTTTGGCTCATAAAATGGGTTATATTTTGAGCATTAACTTGAATATTTGAGAAGCAACTGATTGAGTTTAAATTTTCAAAGAATACAGGGAAACTAAAATGATCAGTGTGTTCATAAACTCCCCATTACATAACAAACACCTGAGGTAATCAACACATAAAGAGAAAAGATTTATTTTGGGTCACAGTTTGGGGAGTGTTGGTTTGTGGTCAGTTCTTGGGCATGTGGTGATGTAGCACATCAAGGTGGAGAACATGAGGAGCAAAGTTCCACCTCAAGGCTGGGAAATGATAAGGGATTAGGGCCTGGGCCCACTCTTCCCCTTGAGAACACAGTCTGGATGACCATAAGAACTCCCAGACGTCTCACTTCTTACAGTGAGTTTCCACCACCTTCCAAATAGCATCCAGCCAGCAAATAACCTTTAACATATGTTTCTTCAGGGACATTTAATATTCAAACTACAGCAATCAGTTAGACTTTGCTGTTCCTAACTCTACTCTACATAGAAACAATAATGCAGGTCCTAAGCTAGGTGTTAAAGTTAATCATGATGTCATCAACAGTGTGTACTCTTGACATGATGTGATAAAATGGAGATGTATTCCATCTTATCTGTGTTTGTTTTTTCCAAAACCCATAGCTCTTACAAACTGTAAAAGAATAATAAAAAAAAAAAATGGATAAACCCCAATTGAGGGACATTGCACCAAATGCTCATCTAGTACTTCTTCAAATCTGTCAAAGTCATCAAAATAAAGAAAGTCAGAGAAGCTGTCATGGTCAAGTGGAGCCTAAGGAGACTTGATAACTAAATATAATGTGGTATTATATTATATTATATTGATCTTGTAGAGATTCAAGGAAAGAAAAATACACAAGGGAAAATATATAGAGTCTAAAAATGTACTTTGTTAATGACAAAGCACTGATATTGGTTCATTTATTGTAATGCATTAATGACCATAAGGCAATGCAGGAGAAACAGGGTATACTCTTTCTGCACTAGCTTCAAAAATTTTCTCTAAATCTAGATTGGTTTTAAAGTAGAATAATTATTTTAAAATAATGTAGGAGTAGATTATAGATTCGCCTCATGTTAACATTAAATATGTGAAGGACATTATGACTTTCCCTTAATACCTTTAATATCACCTGCAGTTTCCTGTGGGGTGCTGAATTCGTGGCTAAATGGATAAAAATTTAATATCAGATATTAATTTACTTTCTTATACAAAAACTTAATAAATATGAGTCCTGCTTTGAGGGGATATAAGTGGAGATAATAATTGTGTTAATTTCTCCAGAAAGATAAGTAAACACTCCTATTTTAATATTAGATTGGAGCTTCTGTTGTTATTCCCTGTCCCCTGTCACTAACTAAATTTAAAAGTACTTAAAGAAAGAAGAAGAAGTTTTAAGAGATTATTGAGGCAGGAAAAAGCTTTCTTTAAAAAATATCCAAACCTAAAAGCTGTCTTTTGTTGTCTCTGACATTCTATCTGGTTGATGACATGGATTCATAAATTTCAGGGAACATAATACCTTTTCTTACAGTTTGTGAAGGTATTAGAGAATGAGTTTTTTTTTTTTTTATCTTAAGGCATTTTGGAAGTATTAAATACTTCTACCATAATTATTTTCTTGTATATATGTCAAACTCAATGTTCCCAAGACAATGCACCAAGCTGTGTGTTAATCCACGTGGATGTGAACAATGTGAATTTTTTTTTCAGAGAAACTGGAATTCAGTTATTAATTTTACAATTGAATGAAGGGAGACAGTTTATATCCTGTGACTTATCAAAACCAGCACCTGTTTCTTGAACAAATTTTCTAACAGAACAAGAATTGAGAGAACAGAAGTAAATCTCTCTGAAAATCCCAAGATGACATGTCCTGTCTGCATTCAGGTTAATACATTTTAAAATTTCTTATTGATATAGACTTTATTTCAGTGAGGAACAGGGGATTGAAAATTATTTACAGCCCTGTTAAGAAATAACTGCATTCTTCACTTTCAGGATACACATATAGCACATGAAATCATCAGAAATGACATTGACATTTTTCTCCTAGCTGCTAAAATTTCTTAATATATAAGAAGAATGTCAGACATGGTGGTACACACCTGCAATCTCAGAACGCACACTGTGAGATATGTGGAATGCAGTCATGTGAGAGCAAGGAAAATAAATATCCATCTGCATAGTTCTTGGGTGGACAAATAAGTTACTTATATTTTTATAACTACTCTTTATAGTTTCTTATTGATCTCTCTAAAGAATTTTGGTTTATATTTCTGCTAAAGTTTATAAGTCTAATAAAACAAATTAAAATATTTAAAATTTTTTTTTTTTGGTTAGAACTGTTATATTTAGCATTACTTTCAAGCAAACACATTTTTTAAGTTGGTAAAATTACAACTGGTCCTTGCCCCTATATCTTTTGAGGACCAATATTCTCCATGTGGTATTTTTCACAACTTGAAAACTACGATGATACCCATTTTTATGTACTCCAAAACATTTCATGAAATTTCTTAAAATTATGACACCTTCTAATAGTTAATTTTTTTCCCAAGGGACAGTTGATTCAAACATTTTAAAAAATGACATACTACTCTAAAACTATGTGGAAACAAACTCAAATATTCACAGGTACATAAATGTATAAGCTGCTCTGATCTTATTCTAAGAAAATGACCTTCTTTCATTCAGAAGAGCTTGTTGTCTTTGTATCTAGAATCCACACTAAAATTTTGTGGTTAATTTTGCACAGTAACAGCTCAATTCTTGTTTACACAGTGTAAAACTTAGTAGCCATTGTGTGTTTATCATCCATAAAGCTCATTTCACATCTCATCTATTATATGAATAAAATGAGAAAATTGCTCTTTTTCTAAAATGACTTTATTAGGACTGATTGGGGGGGGGGATTAAAGAAGACTCCACCAGCTCAATAAGTTTCAAGATAATTTTATTTTATTATTAATAAAATAAAATAATAAAAAAGGCGATGAATTCATGAAGAAAGCCGGATACCTAATGGCAACACCCAGAACATAGACCTTGAATTCTAAGTCAGAAATGCAAAAATGAAAGTGTGAGAAATGAGGGGTGGGGTGGTGGCTCAAAGGTAGAGCGCTCACCTACCATGCATGAGGCACTGGGCTTGATTCTCAGCACCACGAAAAAATAAAAAATAAAGATACTGTGTCCACCTATAACTAAAAAATACATATTAAAACAAAGAAAATGTGAGTAATGAAAGCAAAAATAGGGAGGGTGGGGAGTGAAATGAAGCTTATTCAACTGTCCCCCCCCCCCTCTTTTTGTTCTGTTAGAGAAAAATCCTCATTACCTATGCATGGGGAAGATCCATTTTCTGTGAGATGCAAATTGACAGAATTTGAGTTGGGGTTTCTTTAAGGAAAAAAATAATACAAACCCAAACTAAGATCCCAAAGTAAATACTTAGAATGAAAAATTACTGGAACTTTGGATATACAGATCCATGTCATTTGGAATCTCTCAAGGTAATCTATGAGTGTGGTTTTATCTTTTATCTAGAACATTCCAGGGCATCCAGCAAGTCCCTGAACTCCCAGTGATCAGGGAAGAGACCACCTGCAGGTTAAGCAGCATTTGCTCCAGGGTGAACTGCATCTGCCTGTTCTAATGATGTTTTTTTTTTTGTCTATACCTACTGTGCTTCTAAACCTGCATCCTCTGCCATTTTTCTGGCCTGCCACTCAAAGGGTGGGTCCCACTTAATCATCTTCATTTTTCTTCACTAGTTTTAGTTTTTCCACAAGCAATGAAAAGAGGGGGAAAAAAACGCAGTTCTTTGGTAATAATATGATTTTTAAGCTATTTTTAATAGTAAGTGGGAATATACATGATTCTTTTTTAAAAGAGAGAGAGAGAGAGAGAGAGAGAGAGACTGAGAGAGAAAGAGAATTTTTTAATATTTATTTTTCAGTTTTCGGTGGACACAACATCTTTATTTTATTTTATGTGGTGCTGAGGATTTAACCCAGTGCCCCTCGCATGCCAAGCGAGAGTGTTACCGCTTGAGCCACATCCCTAGCCCCTATACATGATTCTTAAGTCATTCAACCTCTCTTTCCACATGGGTAACCATGAGAATGTACTATTTCCACTTGGGAAAGGGTGTCTTTAGATGACAATCTGGTCAGCCTGAATGGCCACATGTAATATAGTCCCTCTAAGAAAAAGCAGAATCCAACATTCAAGCTGGGTCCAAGTTACTTGTAAGAGGCATTTTAAATGAAGCATTTTAGGTAAAAATGACATTATCAGTATTTGGATAAGACTCACAGCCCAGGGACCTAGACATTATTTTGGCCTCAGTATAAATAGCTTGGTAGTCGAAGAGAAGTCAAGGGCTCATCTTCTGTGGTGCATTTTATCCATGTCAAAGTGGGCACACAGCCTGGGCATGAATCTGAGTCTATTCATATATTAAATGTTTTCACCAATTAACTTTAAATGAATACATACACACATACAATACATACAATTGTGTAAATACACTTTACATTTCCCTAATATTTTACAGAATCATAACTGGTATGCCCCCTAACATACTGTAAGCAAAGTGTAGCCAACAATGCATAAAACTTATTTAGATAGTAATCTAATGTATAGATATCTTTCCTGTTTTCCATAAACTCTTGAGTCAAATATTTTAAATTCAAAAAGCATAAACTGCTAAACATATAGTACAACTACAAATAAACTACATATAAATGTTCCAAATAAAAATAAATATTGATGAGAATAACTTTTTTAGGAGAACAATCAATCTCTTGAGTTACACAGAAAATACAAGTGAATATTATATTTTGCATGCACAAATGGGTTAATTTTAGCTTTCATAAACCAAGGTTTAAAATGTCCCAACAATGGGGATATTCTTATAAATTTGGGAAAAGAAATAAATACAAAATTAGAAAATCTTAACTCTTATTTCTCATATTTTTAATTAAAAGATTTTTAATATAGTTTTACAATGCCTGTTACTTTTTATAAATGAACTAAAAACAATGGATACAGAAAATGTGGACAATGGAATACTATTCTGCTCTTAAAAAGATGCAGTTTTGTCATCTGCAAACAGGGAAAGACAGACATTCATTATCTCTCTTGTGGGAAATCTAAAACAAATAGTTGATCTCACAGAATTGGAGATGAGAATCAAAGAATCAAGTCAAAATGGAGAGAAATTGAAGTTGGTGTGATTTATGTGATGACAGATCTTTTCCCCCAGTTTTTTAAAGGTAGAATTGACAGATAAGATGGCATATATGTAAAATAATTGTATATATTTACTGTGTACAACATCTCTGTACACATTGTGACATGGTTGAGGCCAGCTAATTAACATATTCATCATCTCACAGACCATCTTCATCCATTCAGGTTGCTATAACAAAAATACCTTAGACTGAAATATTTATAAACAATGAAAATTTGTTGCTCATACTTCTGGAAGACTGGGAAGTCCAAGACGAAGGCTCTGGCAGATACTGTGTCTGTAAGAGCTTGCTCTCTGCTTCCTCAGTGCAGTTTTGCCAAGTCCACATATGGCAGAGAGGGAGAACAGGCTCTGGAGGTTGTCATTTATACGGGCCCTAACTCCATTTACTAGGGTTTTGTTCTCACAATTTAATCCCCTCCCAAATGGCCCTACCTCCTAATCTTGTCACATAGCAGATTGAGTTTTAACAGATGAATTTGAGGGAGACAGAAATATTCTGACCACAGGACGATTTATCACTTTTGTCATGAGAAAGTTTATAGTTTACTCTTTCAACAATTTTCAAGTAATTTTAATTATTCTCAATCAATTTTCAATAATTGAAAACTGCAAGTCATTTCAATTATTTGAAAATTACTTTTTTAGTAATTATTAACCGTAGTCCATATTTTGTAAGTAGATCTCTACAACTCATTCCTTTTGAGACTATGTGTTCTTTGGTCAACATCTTCACCTTAGCCCCTGGCAGCCATCATTCTCCTCTCTGGTTCTATATGTACAAATTTTCAAAGACTTGCCATATATGTGCAATCATGTAATAATTTGTGTTTCTGTGCTTGGACTGTTTCACTTACTATAATGTCGTCAAAGTCCTCCCATGTTGTCAAAAAGGACTGAATTTCTTTGTTTTTAAGGTTGAATAGTAATCCCTTGTCTGTATATACTACATTTTTAAAAGGCATTCATCCATTGATGAATCCTAAGGTTCACTCCATAGTTTGGCTGTTGTGAATAAGGCTGAAGAAATCATGGGAGTGCACATGTCTCTTTGACATTATATAATTTCACTTGGATCTATACCCAGGACTGGGATTGCTGGATACAAGATTTGATGACCTACTTATTCCCTTGAATGTATTGATTCAGATGTTTTATTTTTTCTCACTGTATCTTATATATTATTATTATTATTATTATTATTTATTTTACAGTATAGATTATAACTTCAGATCAATATCACTTTCTTAAAAAATCTGTTCAGGAAGACTGAGGGTCAGAAGAGAAAAAATTCCCTGAAAACATCTTAAACAAACAAACAGATAAACCAAACCAAATAAACCAAGATTTAGAAGAAAATTTTCTAAATGGAGAAACTTTTATAAGAGTTGGAAATGTAGTGGCTGAATGACAAAGAGTGAATCTAGGACAGCATGGATTTAAGATAAAAAGAGATGAGAGGGTTTCCAGATGGAAGGAGTGGTCTACAATGCAAATTGCTTCCATAGGAGTAAACACCCATTGGCTTTAGCTACAGTGAAGCAGGGTTGATGTTTTTTGAACAATATTGGAAAAGCAGTGAAAGTGTCAGAAAACATTTAGCTGGGGAGTTGACAGAAGTGAAAAAACTGGAGAAGATGAGTGAATAAGTAACATTGACTCTTGAGATGTTTGGCTTGCTAGGGAGAAAGACTCTAGGTACCATGGGGTACTGATAGTGATTTTTTAAGTGTAAATAAAATGTGCATATATTCTAGTAGATTAATTCAAATGAGAAAAAAGAGGAGGAAGAAAGTAGAGAGAGAGGAGAGAGAGAGAGAAGATAAAGAGCTGATCTTCATTTATAAAGGATTGATCAACTTATAATCAATTGATAAAACGATCTTAAAAGGGGAGAATTCATGGGTTCCAGAGAACAAGGATGAGAGATGAATTGTCCACAGGATAGAGACTTTTCTACAGTCTCAAAATGAAAAGAATAAATGATAAGTATGAATGACAAAAATTTTGGGGTCTTAGTCACATTTCTAAACCTTCACATCTAATCTGATCAGCGTTTCAGAGACTGCTTCCTGATGGGCTGCAACATGAACATTTTGTAGAAAATTGTTAGAAATGCAAATTCCAGAGCTGGATCCAACCCCTATTGAATCAGACACTATTGAAGTGTCTTTTAAAACAAGAGTTGTGGATGATTGTGAGCTTATCCAAGATTGAGAACCACTGTTCTGGTTCATTTAACCATGAAGTCTCTGTTTTAGTTTGGTATTGATATTGTATCCATTTCACAGATGAAGAGGCAGAAACACAGAAAGTTTAGGCAATTTTCCAAAGGCTGTCATTTGCCTGTGAGATGGGAAACATCCTGTTGAACGATCTCCATGTTTTGTTGATGTGGCTCTGGTTTTCCTTGCAACTCAAGAAGCAGAGTCACCTTATGAGACTGAGAAGGTAAGTGATAGGATTAGCATAACTTGCTGAAGCTTTAAAAAAGTTTCTACAGAAAATTGGATAAATAGTGAAGAAAAAAAAGGATTGCTGTTTAGCATTCAGGTTCAATAGATAGTAAATATCCATGAATTCATAAAGGCAATAATCTGCATGGATATTGGTTTACTTAAGTGTTAACTAGGAGTGAAGAGGTAAAACAGTTTAGTTTACTGAGGACTGAAAGTTTCCTAGGCAGATGTCACAGAAGGAAAGTTCCTGAGTTGGTAAGAAGTGGTTCTAATGATGGAGAATGCTATCTACTTGACCAGGAATGAAGTGAAATCAATATCATAGGGTTAAAAAAAAAGTAGAGGGACCAACATGCACAGATATCATAATCATCTATCACCAAACAATAATAATAGTAACATCAAGAATAAATACAAAGCAGCCAGGTATAATTCTCAGTATAAAAAGTGTAGGCTTGGCAACCCTCTTCTTGAAAATAAGTTCTTTCTTTGACTGACATTATGCTTTATTCTCTTGCTTTCTCTTCTTACCCATGAAGCTTTTCCTTGCTAGTCTCTTCTACCATTTCAACTTCCATCATTGAGCAATTCAAAGTTAAGCCTCTCTAAGGCTCTGTCCTTAGAATCCTCCTCTATGACTCTTTTCTACAGATGAATCACCCACCGTGGTGATTTTCATTACAAATAATCCAGAAACCCAAATCTCAGGTTCAGACTTTGCTTTTGAACTGGAGACCTATGCATTCACTTGTATATTCAAAATCACCACTTGGATGTTGTAAAAATGCCACAAGCTCAATGAAAGGGAAGCAGAAAACACCCTTTGATCCATCAAACCTGGCCTTCTTCCAGAGTAGTCAGCATCAGTGAGTGGTGTTGTCTTCCAACCAGTCATACAGGGGTGGAGAGCTGTGAGTTATCTGTGCTGCCTTCTCTTCTTCCTGTGCATTATGTGGCCAAATCTAGTTGATTTCTCTCTCTTAAATCCCTACCAAATGAGTTCTTCTATTCTCCTTTTGTACTACTATCCCCTGATTTCTTGTGTGAAGTGTTGACTGCTTTCTAGAGGACTACCCTATACCATGATCCAGTTTCCACAATGTAACCAAAGTCATATTTTTAAAAATATATATCCCAACATAACTTTTCCTAGATTTTTAGGATTAGGGAGAGTCCTTCATATAGCTGTTCTCGTCCAGTGTTTTCACATTGTACATACATAATAACTCATTATTCAGTGAATAATAATAATTGTCTTAGCCTCTCTCTCTCTCTTTCTCTCTCTTTCTCTCTCTCTCTCTCTCTCTCTCTCTCTCTCTCTCTCTCTCTCTCTCTCTCTCTCTCTCTCTCTCTCCTGGTTCCTGATGTAAAATTGGTTTCTTACTCTAAGTTACAGCCACAAAAAGTAAAAAAAAAAAATCTATCAGGCTTTACTTTAATAGTTACTCTCTTCTCTTACCATATATTCCAGCTACACTGTTTATTTTCATTTTCTGTGAGATGGGATCTGCACAACCTCTGAGCTTAGAGAAATATATGCTATTTCCTTTATGTAGTTGAATTTAATTTATCTAAAGTCCTAAGTCATTCATGACTTATCTAGAATAGCCTGCATCAGTAGAAAATTCCAAAGCTTCCTACAACTTATTTACAAAACCACATCTAACTCTTGTAGAACTTATCATAGTTGAGCTTATTTAGTCCTGTATGTTATTACTCAATAAATACCATATCCATCTGCAGCTAGAGTTTATTCATTTACTCATGAAGTTTTTTGGTTTTTTTTTTTTTTTTTGTACCAGGGATTGAATTCAGGGGCACTCAAACACTGAGCCATATCCCCAGCCCTATTTTGCATTTTATTTAGAGACAGGGTCTCACTGAGTTGCACAGTGCAGTGTCTTGCTTTTTGCTTAGGCTAGCTTTGAATTCACAATCCTCCTGCCTCAGCCCCCCGAGCTGCTGGGATTACAGGCGGGCACCACCATGCCCAGCTTACTCACTAAGTATTTATTATGTCTATTATACTCCAGTTTTTCTTCAAGGTATTTTTTCAAGGTATCTGAAGAGATGAAACTTGAGATGAGAATTAGTGATAAGGACAGGACAGGACAGCACAGGGTCCAGACGTGTGCTGTTCTCTGCACATGTCCAGGCCTTGCACGTGGCACCTGGTTCTAAACATTCTATTGCTGAATAAATGAAAGGATGGATGAATGAATGACTCTGCCAGATGGCAGAAGTACATCCCTAAAAGCAAGAATGAAATTATTTTATGGTCATAAACTTGAATCTGTTGCAATAAGAAGGAGTAAGTACACATGGAGATGATGGGGTAGATGAGAATGTTTTTCATCTTTACAAAGGAGTTTACAGAATTATCATGCTTCAAAAATATTCAGCAAAACAAAAGCAATCTGCTTTTCTTTTTAATGCCCATCAAATAGTAATTTGATGAGGCTATGTTTTCGTTTTGTGAAGTAACTCGTTCATTATATATTTGGCTTAGAAATAAAATTACATATTAAGATGGGAGGTAGAGGGGAAATTAACCTTTTATATCTCATTCTGACAAGATTATACTCTTATATGAAAAAATCTAGTCTTTGGTGGAGAGAAATGATAATAAGAACAGATGGCACCATTCTAAGATGAACCCTAAAGCCCTCTTTAAATTCCTAAAATGAGAGTTCGAAAAACAATAACTTGAAAACATTTCTAACCCAGATCATCTCTGTTATTTGTGTAGCCTTCCAATGGAAAAGATCACAAACTAATAACAAACTCACAAACTACACATTTCCTGTGTGTTTATTTCTTATACAATGATACTTAGTTTTGCCAACCTGTTATTTTTCAGAGAAAACAGAAAAATTCTGAGCAGGAATTCTGGAGTGTGTTGTTCAGTTCTGTGCTGTGTTGTTGTATTTTCTTCCCTCAAAGCAGTAGGGGCAAAACTGCATTGCCCAGGTCTCAATTTTGTTAGGCTGGATAAAGTTCACTGATTAGTTTCCACTAATCATCTCTTTAAATGGGAGGCTGAGTCACCTCTTCATCTACTGTTAGCTCCCTCCCTGGGGATGAGGATATAATAGTTTGGCCAAAACCGTATTCTGACCACTATGGTCGTTATTTAAATTAAACAAAAGGGGGAAATGTTAGAGTCTGTAAACAAATCAGGATGGCACCTGGCATTTTGCCAGGGGAATGTTAGAGTCTGTAAACAAGTCTGGATGGCGCCTGGCAAAATGCCAGAGGGAGTGGTTTGTGAAGTAAGACCAGCGAGCCATTAAGTATGGAGATTTCTTATTGGTTGACTGATGTATCTAGTTTATGCTAATTAAGATAAGCTGTGTGGAATGTATAAATACCGCTCCTGTCCTACAATAAACGGCTCCTACTCCTGCTGTATCAATGTACACAGGTTCTTCGTCACCCCTGGGTTATTTTGCCCAGCTAGCAGTACTCCGGCACTGATTTTCAGACATAGTGACAAATGCTCATTGTCCACAGACTGGTTTATACCTGTGACTTGGTTGTCATGAAAATTTTGCAGGAATTCCATTTTGAGATGGTTGATTTCTCCCTTTTTGAAGAGAAAATGGCAGCCTATGTTTTTCTCAAATCACTTACACCAATTCCCAAAATTGCTCAGCCTTCCTCCCTCACTGTAATGAGAGTTATACCTGAGGGTCAAAGGATTAAAGCTCTAAAGAAGAAAATGACACTAATAAGACAAAGCATTTTTTTCCCTTTAAAAAATGTTTCATTTTCTACTTCCAAATACAAGGTTGGAAGGAATCAGAAAAAAAAAAAAAAAAAAAGCCTTTTGATCTTCATCTTTGTTTCTGGGAGATTCGCTTTCTTTTTATTTTGAAGAGGAGATTCCTTTCTGGTAGCACAGATAGACATCCTGAGAGTGAAGGGAGACACAGATGTGATGACCATACTAAGGCTATAAAATCACCCAGGAGACACAAGGATCTGATGACTGACAGAAGGAAGAATATGTTACGCTGAAAATGTGTGCCACTTAGTGTCATGCTTGGTTGTAACAAGGGTCCTATGACATGGTTCCCATGACTATTCTCTAGAAATGCAGGAGGATCTCAGATTATGGAGAAACTAAGCAACTTCTTCAATTCCACACAACCAGTGAGGAGTGGCATTACTTTGATTTGAAATTGATTTGTACTGGGTTAGCTCTCAGTATGAAATGTAATCATGGTTTGGTAAAGTCCCCCAAATATCTTTTATAAACATATGCTACCCCTGGGGTACTTGGATGCCATTTTGTGATTCTTACATTCAATCGGTCACTCATGTATTTAGTTATTTAATAATAAATACTAAACTGTCCCTATATCCTATTTGTTACACTCTAAGACACTGGGAATTTAGCAGATTATATTTAAATAGATTATCTATTTAAATATAATTAAGTTTTAATGAAATTACTATTTGGTATTATTTGTAAGCTCAGCTAAAACCTTTCTCCTTTAGCACAGAAAAAAATTTATAGAGAACATTTATAGTAGTTACCAAGATTCTAATGATGGTTCTGGTGGACATATTTATGCTACCTATTCTTTCCCTATCTCCAAAACTCCCACCTTTGGGAGAATCTGCTCCTTTCTTTCCATTCTTTGCTTGGGCATGCATTCATCAAAAGATTTGGATACCTGCTTCCCTGACCACTGTAACTCATAGAGA
The DNA here is from genome assembly GCF_964194105.1 of Spermophilus citellus. NCBI lineage: Eukaryota > Metazoa > Chordata > Mammalia > Rodentia > Sciuridae > Spermophilus > Spermophilus citellus. Next base: position 41,221,854 of record NC_138188.1, read on the forward strand.
ATTAACTTACAGAAACTCAATTTTCTGACAATAGCAATTTTTCCATGGGCTGGGCATGTGACTCTAGTTGACTAATCAAAGGGTTAGTCCTGGATTTGTGAAACTGGAACTGTTGAAGAAAAGCCCTTTTTCTCTGTTCTCAAAACCCTGGAACTGCTGCTGGTCTTGATTCCAGTGGGGATAATCAGCCTGAAAAATTGAATTTGTCAAGCAGAGAAAAGCAAAGGTATGAGCTGGGATGAAATAGCATTTGAGTCCCAGATTCCAACTCCATCTCTGAAACCATACAGAAGTTCAAACTAATAAATGTACTTACATCCTTTTCTTTTCCTCTCTTATTTGAACTAATTCAAGTTGGACTTCTATGTAAGATGGCGTTCCATTGCAGATAAAAGTCACCAATTCTGACCAGTTGAAGAAGGACGGTTTTGAAAGGATATGAAAAACTTGACTGAATTTCGGGTATGGCCAGGAGCCGTGCTCAGAAACTGCAAATCCTGTGTCAACATCTCAAAACATAGCATATAGCTGTCCTCTTGAAGACACCTTGGCTGCCATTCCTAGGGACACAGACACTGGGTTTACAGTTGACAGTAACTGAACTCTGACCCCTCTGCCTCTGAAAATTGGATGTCAATGTCAACTTTCTGGCCAGAATACATTCTTCACAGTGTCTGCTTTTTTTTTTTTTATCACTGACTCCCAATTCACCATTTGGCAGGAATTTCTCTGATGACGGAAGCCATGTGCCTTTATCCTTACTGTAATTGAGACTGGGAAAACTGATGCTGGACTTTAAAGGTGAGCTTTAGAAAAACACCCTAAAGAACAGAAAAATGTTCAAAAGTGTTTGGTCAGGGGACAGAATTATTAATGTTAATAATTAATGAAGACATCAAAATATGTCTTTAGTAATAGAGTGAATAGAGTAATAAAGCCATAAAAGATTGAGATGTATATCCCCAAAATATACCGTGAAATCCTAATCCCTAGAACCTATGAATGTAACTTTGTTTATGGAGGGGGGTTAATGCAGATGAATTCAGATTAAGTTGAGGTCTAAGGGTAGGGCCCTGAATCCAATATGCACAGTGTCCTTGTAAAAGAAGGGAGATTTGGACACAGAGAAGCATCTTCTAGGAGAACTTGGAAGCCAACATTAGAGTGAAGCATATAGAAGTTCCAGAACACCAGGGGTTGCTGGTCATATCAGAAGCTGTAAGAGGAGTCAGGGAAAAATCCTCTCTGTAGAGAACATTCAGTGAGAGGATACATTTCTGTTGCCAGAATCCACAAAGTTTATGAGTATTTTTCTGGATATCTAGGAAACTATAGCTTCTTCAGGAAATGATATCTGAGCAGACCTTTGGAGGTGAAGCAATTGGAAGCAGACTCTGAAACTGTTTGGCAGGTAGAATGGTAATTGGGGAAAGTCATCAGGATCTACTTGTGTGGAAGGAATAGGAAGGAACAGGATCTCAGAGGGGAAGTCCAGCTAGGATGCAGACCTCCGCTGATCCCATATGGGCCTCTGAAGCTAAACTGACCCATCAGAGTCCTTTTGTTATTCTCCATTTTAGTTAGGCATTGGCTGTGGGCCTCTCCAGAATGGGCATGACCTTGGACAAGGTGGATTACCACAGCTGAAGCAATCCCAGAAGAGGCTGATATTTGATGCTGTCTGCAGACAGTGCTCCCATCTGCTGGCACATCATATCCTTCCTCTGGGGAGACTTTTCATACCACCATAGTTGTCATCAGTGAGGCGGAGCATGAAGTCAAGAAAGAGTGCCAGGCCCTAATGACAGCATGTATGAGTGACCAAAGGGTAGATGGCCATTGAAATGTTCTCAGAAACAGGAAAAATTAGCAGTAAAAAGGAGAGTGGCTCCAAGTCAGACCAATGTGAGAGAGGAGCCGAAGTATATTCTATCCCCTTCTAGGAACAACAGGAAGCCAAGAGATATTTAGGTAAGGCTAGAGATGACAGGTTAGACTTGACATTTTAAAATGTCAACAGTGGCTGCGGTATATAGAATCATGTAGTGCATGGCTCAATTAGGAAGTGTCTCCTCAGTATTCTCCCAGTAAGGGACCAAAGGTCTTAGACCAGAGCAGCAGGGTTTATAGCCGAGGAAAACGTACAAACTTGAGAGTCCTTGAGGAGGTAATCCCATCTATGTAGAAAAGATGCAGAGATATCAAGGAGGACTCTAAATTCCTTGCTGAGGTGGAGAAACTGTTGAAGAAAATCACTTCAGTGTGGCCAAAGCAAGGATTCAGTTTTGGTCCTAAAGAGATTGAGATGGGCAGGAAGCTCTCACGAAAGGACAAGAAGTGATGGATCACACACACTTGCATGAAGGCCAATTAGGGCATGAGGCATGTGCCCAGTGGTACAAATGTGGGAGATTTTAACTGAATACATGGAGTGGATGAAATCACTTATAGAGAGAAGGTATGAGGTGGGAATGAGCTGCAGAAGCTCTGAAATTTAAAGATGAAAGAGACAGCTGTAATCAGGAATGGTCAGGGAGGCAGGAGAGCTAATGGGTTGATGATGGACATCTTTGTATGTTTATAAGCAGTCTTGTTTCTTTTCTTTTTAAATTTTGCCTGTCCCCAAAGACATGAATATCTGAAATGAGAAATCCAGGCAACTATTTTAAGATGAATGAATTCCCACTCAATGTATACACTAGTGCAATTTATAAAATGACCTTTTCTAAAAATAAATAAAAATAGACTGAGAAGGGTGAAGAAGTATTTTTAAGTTTTCTACCATCAGAGGATTGACCTAATTAGGGTGTAAGGAAGCTAAAGGATTAAAAACAGCAGCAACAACAACAACAACAACAAAAACTTATTGAACAGATCATTGTGTTACTTTAGTGCATACTTTAAAAGTTAATAAGCATGGAACTTCCCCTTTAAGATTGAAAGCACGGATCTGCTGTAAAAAGTGAAGGACTTATTGAAGGACTACTATTAGTTCTTTGAAGAGGGGAATGGACATGCACAGTTGCCTTGGTTGCAGCATTAGAAGGGCTAATTTGGCATCTTCATACTGCCTCAGCATGTAGGCCAGCTAAATCTTTTCAAATAAGAATATGATTTTGCAAGAGAGATGTTGACTGCATACCTACAGCTCACCAGCAGAAGCTGAAGGAAACACAAACTTTCCTTTCACCTTGCCCAGAATGCTTTTCCTAATGAATACAGTATAAGTATTAGAGTAGCTAAGGTCCCAGGATTGTAATTATGGGCTAAGTATTAAGCCACATGGAGCAGTACTTGAGGTTAAAACTCAATGCTTAACACTGGAGCTTAGTGTAGCCATAGTAGAACAAGAAGTGCTAAGTGTTCAGATATGCACATGGGTTCCTGGGTAATCACAGTGAATTATTAAAGTCCAAGGTACAGTGGTTAACGACAATGGGATGGTATTGATCTTCAGATATGTGACACTAGCCATCTCTTATTTTATAAATTCTTCTCGTACAATTGGTTTTGTTTAGTACATCATAACTGAATACAGTTCTTATCTAAAAATTTTTTTATCTAAACTACTCTGAGTTTTTCATAATTCAGATAATTAAATTAGGTGACTTATTAAATTGGAAAATATTGTCAGTGAAGACAAATGATTTAAGTTTTCTAAAGAACTTTTATAAAAGCAAAAAATACTCTTCAAAGTTTTATGTTTGTTCTTAAATGAATTTTGCTGCATTAAACATTAAAATCATAAAGACAGACTTCAGGAAATTTACCACAAATATACAAAGCTAGGTAAGGACAACAGATCAAACAACAGAATATTCCCGGCACCCCACATGCTCACCCTCTATCTGCTGCTTCTAAGGGTACCATTGTCCTGACTTCTACAAACTCTTTAAGGGACAGAAACTAAAGTTGCTAAATGAAAATCTGATATAAGATTGCTTTCTTGGCAAGGATGAGCAGCTTCTCTGTTTAGAAATCCAAAGGACTTGCTTTGATGAGAGAGAGAGAGAGAGAGAGAGAGAGAGAGAGAGAGAGAGAGAGAGAGAGAGAGAGAGAGAGATTGGATAATTAGGCAACTTTTGGAGCTTGGGTATCTGGTTTTTTTTTACAAGGTGGACTGTGCACTCTTTTCTGGGAGAGACCTATATCAAGTTTGTTCTCACTATTAACCATAAGCCTTGGTATCAAGTCCAGAATGGGCTGCATAAAATTCCAGAGAACACAAGTTGTTCAGCATCCACACTTGTGTGTGCACACTCAGACCTGAATAAAAGTTTTCTTTAAAAGAGTGTAGATTAGTTTTCAGCTTTACACAAGTGAAGTCATGCAGTATATATTGTTTTGTATTTGGCTTCTTTGGCTCAATATTACACTTATGAGGTTCATGCATGTCACTGTAAGAGTGATCCTACATTCATTCTCATTATTCTATGATATTCTCTTATGAAGATATATTATGAATTATTCATACATCTTATTATTTAATGAATTGGTTGCAGTATTTGTTTCTTAGAAATTGTCTATTATGATTTTCCTTCTAATATTTTTGGAGACAGACAGACACACACACACACACACACACACACACACACATGCGCGCGCGCGTGCGCGCGCACGCGCATATGCCTAGGAGTAGGAGTGCTCAGTCCCAGGGACTCCTATGGGGGTTTCAGTGGACGCTGTCAGTTTTCATAGTAGTTGAATCAATTAAATTCCCACCAGTAGGTTATGAACTCCAGTTGCTTCACTTCTTGTCCACAGCCTTTTAGTTTTACCATCTCAGTGAATGTGTAGTAGTCTCTCATTGAAGTTTTAATTTGCACATCTCTTATCACTGGTGAAATTGAAAATACTTTTAAATGCTTATTGTTCATTTGATATCTTCTTCTGAATTTCTCATTGAAATATTTTGCCTATTTTTCTACTAGTACCTTTTTTTTAGCCCCTCAAAGAACTTCAGGAATATACAACTAAATATAAACATGCATAAATGAACACATGTACATTGCAGGTTTGAGATTCTTGTGGTAATGTTTTTTCACAAACATCTATTTTAAGGCTTGCTTTTTCACTCTTGTTTACTATAGCTCTTACAGTACATTGCATTAAACAGAAATTCATGAGGAATGCATTTTTTAACAAATTTAAATGATACTGGATCAATTTAGGTATTCTGTTTCTTCTTGTGTCTGTTTTGGTAATAATTTAATAGAATGATATCTTTTAAATCTAACTTTATAACTTGCTCTACTTCTTTATGATTTTTTTTAAACTCTACCCAATCTATATTCATGAACTTTTTTTCTTATTTCTGGTAATGTTTAATTGTGCCTAGTCTATCTTTAAAACAGTGTAGATTATTGGTAAATGTTACCATTTTGTCTATTTTATTTTTCAATTCAGATCTTTATGTATTTTCATCAGTGTAGTGTCTTGAGTAAGTAAGATAGACTTAATTTCATGGCACATATTTATTTGAATCTCTTCTAAATTTTATACAGAATATGCAAGACTTGCAATTCTTTATTGGCTAGGGTATTTGTAAGAGTCTGAACACATTAGACAAAAAATCCTTTAGGAAGTAGTATACAGAGTAGTTAGACACTAAACAGTATACCCTGGATTTTCAGTTCAGTTCATAATGAATATACAAATATTATTTGAAATTCAACTATTCTATTATATTTTTCATCAGCCTTTCCATCTCATAGATTTTATGTGTTGGGGATGGGAAACATGCTAATGCAGAAAAAAATTATATGAAAATATTATTCATGAAAAAATCCAAATAAACATATTTAAGGAATTTAGGCCATGATTTCCACAATAATTTTAGTATAGTTTATGTAAAAGCAGGTATGAAGGCATCAAAAGCATAGTTTTTGTCTTTTTTTTTTTTTTCTTCTGAAATAAAGATGCACAGGGCTTAGGGTCTCTAGTGGAGATGTGTTATCATTTGGATTTACAAAGGAGGTTGCTTTTTCCCTCCCAGGGCCATAACAGAATAGCAGTCCCTTCCCACCACAGGAGGTTAGCTCTAAGTACAGAGTTGGAAAGAGAACACTATACACAAAGAAAAATAAGCTGATTTCTGGAAAATATGCTATTGGTGGCAGGCATTTTTTCAGAAGATATTACCAAAAGAGAGAGAGAAAAACTCTTCAGGTCTTTCAAATTATGTACAGAGACCCTTGGATGTCAACCCCTTCCATCTCTGACGCACTTACTAAACAATCATTAAGGTCTCTCTCTCTCTCTCTCTCTCTCTCTCTCTCTCTCTCTCTCTCTCCCTCCCTCCCTCCACTGCTGGGACTAAAACCCCAGCTCTCAAGCATGCCAGGTGGGAGCCCTACCACCACACTACATCTCCAGCACCAATTAAGGAGTCTTGCAAAACAGAGGAAATAAAACTTTTTGTAATTAGGATAAAGATCAGGAAATGAAGAAATATCTGCTCTTAGAGTCTTGGAGTATTAGAACTCTCAAATTTGATTAAAAGACTCAGTGAATAAAATTGCAGCAGGTAGGAGAGGCGTAGGCAGGACAATCAGGAGGACCAAGTGAGCAGCAAGGCTACTATTTACCCACCCATGCGTGACTGTGGTGGGAAAGCATGCTGTGAATGTGTCCATGTTCACTGTCCTGCACACACAAGAGGCACCACAGTTTCCACAGGACAGATTTTATTTTCCTGCTACTCTCACATATGCCTCAACAATCCTGCGCTATACGCTTGATATTACCATTTCTAGTCCACCTATTAGAGCTGGCCTCTGAGAAGCTATTACTTCATTTTTGTGGGACCAAGGACTTAACCTATCAGTTAGAGAAAAGAAGTTAGTAGTTCATAACAAAATTATATTGCCTGTGGAGTTTGTGTGTTTCTTCTTTGCAGCAAATTCTGTATTCTTCCCTTCCTATTCAACATCATCACTGTCTATCTGTCTCTCTCTTTACAAAGTCTTGTATCAAAGAGTCTGTTCAGAGACTGTTGCAACTGGGTGTCTGGGTCAAGAGGAGCCCTTCTCATAATAGAGCTAGAGTTTGGTTTCTACTGTGCAGCAGGCTACCAATGTGGCTTCTATCAGGCTACCAATGTGGCTTCTATCATTCTTCTATTAAGAATGATTTTGTTTCCACTCTTCTATGCTGTGACTATGCTTTAATTCTTCTCCTGAATCCTTAGTTCTTGATTTTAGTATGTATATACCTTATATGCAGCCATGAGCACCTGTATCTCAAGGACTGCAAGGCAGCCCATGGTCTGAGCTGGCTGTGGACATCCATCTGGAGGAGAACTGAGCTCTGGAGAGATTACCAGGACAGACAAGGATTCATATGGCTTTATGTCTGCTTTTATTATTGATTTTATTTTAGTTATACATCATAGTAGAATCTGTTTTGATAAGATTATACATGCATAGATTATATCTTATTCTAATTAGGACCTGATTCTTGTGGATGAACATGATGGTGGGATCCACTTAGGTATTTTCATATATGTACATTAAAAAATTATATCAGATTCATTCCACTGTCTTTCCTATTCCTATCCCCTCCATTCCTTTGTTCGCCTTTGTCTCATCTACTGAACTTCTCTTTTTCCCTCCCCTCACTTTATTGTTGTTTAGCTTCCACATATCAACATAAGGTAGCAATTCTCAAACATACGAATAACTTTAAAAATACCAAATTCTGCTCCATCCTGATATATGGATTGAATTGGTCTTGGATATGTCCCAGGCAAAGATCTGGTTTAAAAGGTCCCTGAGTATTTAATGTGCATAAACAATAGTCTTATGGGTACGTTCTGTTTAAGGCCAAGGGGCACACCAGCATGGGTTTACCAGGGAATTTCCAAGAGCAGGCTCAGTGTGGCCAAGAGGACCCCAAGAGTCGGTTTTGTCCCATGGGAGCAAATGTTTCAGAGTAAATTTTCTTCAAATAGCTTCTTATCAGATTTATTTGATTTTTCTACAATGAAAACATGGAGATCCCCTGGGGTCACTCCAATTTCTTGGTATGACAGAGTCAATTTTCTAACTAAGAATCATTCCTTGGAATAGCTTTGGTGTAGTATTTCCAAGTGCACTCTTCCCTTCTCCATTTTTTTTCTACTTTGGGGCACAGTCACTTTCTTTCTAAGGGATGTCATATTGCTGTAATTCTGCAGATCTCTTCTATGAGCGTATATGAAACTATAGAAAGAAACATTATTTGTATGGCCATTGTATTCGCAAAAGAAATGAACACAGAGGGAAAGAATGGGCTTAAGCATTTGAATATATTTTCTCAATATAAATAGCAATTTGAATATAGTGGAAAGGTGCAGGAAAGCCAAAAGGACTCAAGAAACATAAAAGCATCGTTGAACTGTCAATTGTTCAAGGGAATATTTTTGCTCATATGAAAAAACTACTGATATACCTATCTAGTCAGGTTGTTTATTAAAATTTCATTAAATATCTGAGATTTATCACATTAAGCCAATTTACTACTGCCTTTGAAAATGGTAAAATAAGCCTTATCAAGTGAGGTTTTGTTGTGATTTAAGAATTAAGGTGCAGAATTTAAACTAAGTGTAGATAATACATTAATGCCACACTCTGTATTTACCTCCTGGGAACTGACTGCTATGGAGACAAACTAAAGTTCCATGCTTACAGGAGAACAAAGGGATTTGTCAAGAGATAATGTAAGGCTTTTCAGACGTATCCCTATCGATTATTGCATCTGGAGAATTTCAAAACATTTGTTGACTAAGGAAGATGAGTTGAGGCTAATCCATAATTTATCAATTTCATCGAACAACTATCAAAAAGGACATTTGAACACAAATAAGTATGCTTTTTATGTTAGAAAATAAATCAATAATTAGATTTTATGGCAGAAGTTTGCTTGTGATAATGCAAGAATTTACCTTTGATTTATTGCTGATGCAACTAGATAATTAATTTTGATTTTCAAAGATCACGCCTGTGAGGAAATACATTAGGATTAATATCTGATAATCCAACTCCTGAATGCAGTATAATTTTAATTATTGGAAACATATTTGTAGAGACTAATATCAGCAGAAGAAATAAAGAGACTAATCATAAGTAGATGGGTTCTAAGTTCAGTGTTAGTAATGCTTTTATACTCTATTAGTAAGAGTAGAATTCCATGGTAACAAAGCAAGCAGTGTATTAGTTAACCATGAAGCACGTTATAATAGGCATTGCACATAATTATCTATTCATAGCACTCAGTTCAGAAACTTCAAAAACACAGAGGAATCAGAGTACATACATAAAAAGCTAAATCATTAAGGAGCTGATTTTAATTTTTCCTATAAATAACTTCTTAGGCAGGAATGTGTGCCTTTGGAAAAAAATAATGGTTTTAATGTGACATTTAAATTTGTACTGACGATTAAAATCCATAACAGGATAATTATGCCTATAAAGTATCTATTTCCAAAATACCTTCAGTTGAGATGTTGATTGATTGCATTTATCCTTATGTATTTATTGTTGAGGTTGTTAGTGTCACTACTATTCTCCCAGACACTCACGTTTCAAATGTGGGCATCTTTGATTCATCCATATTATCTACCATTTCTTCTCTCTGCCTTGATGCAAAGCAGCCACCCAGCATATTTTATCTGTGGAAGTCATGATTTCTTGTATAACCTCTACTTTCTCACAAGCCATTAAAACTACTTATTGCACACTGAGTTTTAATGACATAAATACTATTAAAACTTTCATATTTTCCAAAAATTGTGTCATAAAATCATGTTGATGTGTATGAAGGGAGAAGGTCAGAGAGTGTAAATACTAAATCAGCAGCAACCAAATTGTTTTTTCTTCAAGAATTTCAAAAACAAAATTATTATTTACTGTGAAAAATGAAAGCTAAAAGTAGTAAACTGGTTGATCAAAAAAACCCAACTAAATATATATCAAAACATCCCTGGGGAAATTCTGAAGAGTATGTATGATCAGACAAAAATCAATACACTTTGTACCATCAAAATGAGTTCTAGTGATGTTTACAACTTCCAGCAGGAAACATAGAAAGCCAGCCAGCAGAGCTTCCATTCACGGCATGCCAAACAGGTGTGGTTCCCATACTGTTTATTGAACAGCATTTTCCCACTGAGCAAGGTGCTTCTTCCCCTCATAATAACATTATATCCAATGGCTGCTGGCATAGAGTCAAACCTTCTCTTATTTATTCAATCATGCTCTCTTCAATTCATATGACAAAAAATTTACACAGTAGGAGAAATGCCTGAGCAAGTTCTTCAGTCTAGGAAGCAGGCCAGGGCCCTATAATACAGCCTTAATCTACTTAGCAGGTTGATGGCCTCCTGTGTGCTGGATACATGGTGGGGCACAATCACTCTACCCATTTCAAATTTGGGCTGTTCTTTGAGACAAGTTATGCTAACAGAGGACCCTTTGTGCCCTAATTTTATCTTGTGTAAAATGGTGATGACTGAATATTAATATCACCATCACTCTATAAGGAAAATTGGAGCAGAGTTATTAAATTTAGATCTAGTGTAAATTACTGACTATGCCTAGCACACAATTCCCAAGCAGCAAGGCAGCTGCTGTTATTCTTATGGATTTGGAGAGCCATTTCCTAAACATAAGTCTCTTTCCTGCATTGTTCCCTCTGATAGGCATGATATTTCATTCTTCTTCACCTGCTGAAGTCATACCTAGGCTTGTAGGTCCATTTTTAATGCATTTCTTTCATAATTTTCTCAAGCTCTTCAAATGGATGGAATTTTGCTTCCCTTTATACTCCATTGTTGCTTTTCCCCTGAGACTTAAGTTTAAGACAATTCAAGTGAACACACACACACACACACACACACACACACACAGAAATCATACACATTTGTATTCACACACACATATTTGTTTCCCTTTTTTCCAACCTATAATAGTTATTAATTTATTAGTTTAGAATGTCACAAAATGGCTCATTCTCTTTTGGGGTTTCCAAGTGTCTGATGAGAAATAAATCAGAGAAAAGGATAAAGCCCACTTCTCTAGTTTGTACTATGGCCATTTGGTAAGAGCACTTCAGGATTTAGTCAATTAAGAGGTAGTCAAGTGATTCCAGGCCTGCTGTTAAATAACTAGGAGTAATATTTGGAAATAAGTATTTCTCTGTTTCTCTCTCAAAGCTGCAGGTATGTGCCTGAGGTTCTCAACAAATGGCTGATTATCTCTCTGAATATTCAGGGGTCTGGCAGCTGGCACTAACAGCTCAGACTAAGCCGTGTTTAACTTGAGGGTCCATCTGGAGTGTTGGCCACTCATAATAGTGAGACGAGTTACAGAATTCAGTTTCTTTGAGGCTATGCAAAGCTCCTGATTTTGTTTCTAATTCAATTTATTTCCCATGGATCAATATGAGATCAGAGCAAAATATTCAGCCATATTTTCCATATACTTGTCCAAACTTTGAGCCAGATTACTTTTCTCCACATGCATTTGCATTTCCTATAAATGTCATTTTGAATGAAATAAAAGCCCACGGTTATTGAGATTAATATTTTATAATAGCATTTGTAATACAAGAGTTTCAAAAAATGCAGAGAATTTTCCCTATTGGAGATTTATTTTGCCTTTTACAAGTTGGAAGCTGAGGATTCAAACAAAGGTATTGTTTGAAATCTATTGAGGTTGGTCATTATTTATGTTGAAAATTTTAAAATAAATTTCTTTCTTAGGAAAAAAAATAGAAGAAAAAAAAACTTGGACTGTGTGTTGTGGCACACACACCTATAATCCTAGTGAGTTGGGAGGATAAATCAAGAGGATAACAAGTTCAAGGACAGCTTCAGAAACTCAGTGAGACCTTGTCTCAAAATAAAAAAAAAAAATTAAAGGGACTGCGGATGTAGCTCAGTAGTAAAATGTTCCTGGGTTTAATCCCCTAAAAAAAGAAACTTGTTTTGTTCTAATTGAAGTCAAAACTATTAAGTAATTAAAATTTCATTGAATTTGTTTTCTAAGAATATACATTTTATAAGTTAATGTAAAATCTTTTGTGCAAGTGTGCATTAATATATATATATATATACACACACACATATATATACACACATATATATTTAAATAATATATATGCACATACACTGTATATATATTTGATATAAGTTTTTTAAATGAAAACTGTTATATATAATTACATTATGGAATTCATGCATTTCTTTTTAAATTTCTTGGTTGCCAATGATGTACATATTAGTTATTTGAATAGAACTTCCACGGTCTAGTACTTTTTATGCCTTTACTATTTGGGGAGATTAATCTTCATTGAAGAGATACATTCTAGAAACTATTAAGCATAAAATTTTAAGCTATTTTAATTTAAAATATTTTAAAATAACATTTCTATCTTTGAAATATTGTATTTAAACTTAGCTTTAATAAATATTTTTCAATTATCTATAATAAAAGTGGTCTTCTATTAAAAGAATATATATGAGTCTCACTGGAGGGATTGGTCCTAAAATAGAAAAGAATCATGCTCAGGGAGGACTGTAATGAGACAGGATCCCAGGAGCTGCTCCTGATGTGTGGGTCTGTACCCTGGGCTGCTGAAGACTCTATAGCCACAGACAAAACTAATTCATGTTACAGATGTAAAAATGAGGAGGAAAATCTTTTGGTCAGAAGCTCCAGAGATGAGGACAGAGTCAGGTTCTTGCACCTATTTGGACTTGGTATTTCAGATCAGGGCTAGGGTGTTGGAAATCTATTCTTGTGCACTTTGAGCTGCCAAGACAGGGCTGGCTGGGCCCAGTCACATTTACAAACTGCAAGGAATATGCGTTTAATAGAGAAATTGATGGGTAAATTAAAAAAAAATGTTAAGTTCAAACACCAGTTCTAATTGAATTTTATTGACTATTTTTAATACCAATAAATTCTTTATGGTTTTAATTACTACCTCTATTCTATTCCAAAGTTGTCAATGATCCACTGTTGTAACCACAGAACCTATTTTATTTTCAAATAACTAATATATATTTTTTCCCTTGAAAAAATATTTGTTATTTTGAATATTATTTTGTGTAATTTCAAGATAATGAATATGATAGGAGATTTATTCCCCTTAGACTGGATTTCTCTTGTTTTATATACGTGTTGTGTGTGTGTGTGTGTGTGTGTGTGTGTGTGTGTGTATTTTTCCTTCTTTTTTGAGTGCCATCCCAAAACATTCCATTTCACTTCTACCTATCCCTTTCCCTTAGACCTTGAAGTCAGTTAAAATTTTGTTGTGAGATTGGGCATTTTACAAGTGCTATTTGTTTTTGGACATTTTTTTTTTTATTTCTGGATAGTGTTTATACGGAGAAAAAGCAACTTGGGCTAAGCTTCCATCCTTGCCATAGGAGGTCCCCATATTGATTTATAGTGAACTTATAGAAATCTATGCAAGTATTAAGAGTAGAAATTTAGAGGTGCAGCTACACCAACCTGTTTGTAGCCACTACCTGAATATTTAAAAAAGGTGAGCTGTGTCCAGCATGCTAGGCAAATATACCATAGGGAATGCAATCTTATTAAAATACCAGAATTTATGGCCCATATATTTTCTCTTGTAACAGATTCAATTTATTTTTAACTTAAATGTTTCTGAAATTGGGAAACAACTTATAATCCATATTAATGAAGATTAAAAACCATTGGGCAGTGAAGTAAATCATGAAGTCTTTGTCATTTCTGAGAGTTTCTTAACGTGTCTAAAAATTCAAGTACTTGTCTATTTGTCTGCTGTCTCACAGAGGGCTAGTCAAGAAGAATTATTTGCTACAATACTACCAGTGGTGGTTGAATTTTACATTTGTATATGGATTTATCACTTAAAATGTCTTTAAAATTATATGTTTACGGAACATGGAAACTAAAATTTACTGTGAATCTAGACAATCACCTGTCTTTTGCTACCAACATAATTAAGGAATGCAATATAACTAAACTCTTGGAATTAATCAGACTTTTCAATACTAGATGAGGTTTCTATTACCCAGTTATGAGTTTGGAGGGATTATCACTTATTTCATAAACAGTTATAAGAAAACAAAGCAAATAACTAAAGTTGAGTGCAGAAGAATCTCTACAGTGATTTCTTTCAAATTTACACCACTGTTCCTCAGAGGGTAAAGGAATCAGGATCCTGAGCGTTCCTGATCACAGTGACACTGAGCTAAACCACTGGTAGTCAAAATTTATCTGAATAATCTTTAGATTTGGATGGTATTATGGATTAAATGACTAATATGACTTGGGGTTTTATGGAAAACGTGTTGTCGAGCAGATTTTAAAATACGTGCATTTTAATATAACTTTTTTTCTCAAAATTGATGGATGCCTTAAAAACATGATACTGTTTTAGGATGAAGGAAGTGGGATATTTTTAAGGTGTCATTAGAATGTTGGGGACTGCCATAACCCTTCCTTTGCATTACTCTTAGGATGTCACTTTTCACTGTAAATCATTCTTATTTGTGTTGTCTTATCTTTCATACTACAGAGAAAGTTTTTTGAGGTTAGAAACCATATATACAATTAATTAATAATCACATGCCAATTTACATGAAATAGATGCTCAGTAAATTCTTATTTTCCTGAAGGAATTAGGAGGAGGTGAAGAAGAGGGTGAGTAGGACATAGCAAAGACATTGCTGTTCCTAACCTGACTTTCTGACACCAAGGGACAAACTTTCAAAACTTCTACCATGCATCTATTCATTCATATTCTCACACAGAATCTATAAATTAGCAAGTAGCTGTTTTGGGTTAAGCCTTGATTTTCACGAGAATACAAAGATAAATTAAATATCATCTCTAAGAGACAGACATATGCATAATTGCAATGACCTGGTATGATGTAAAAACACTGGATTGTATGGTAGTAAAGCAGAGTTCTCATTTTCCACATACAAAAGAATATTCAAAGTGATGGTGAGTTCAGAGTAATGGTAAAGAATTTATTTTCAGGCCTTCAAGCAATATTATCTTATGTATTGAGGATTTTCATAAAAACTAATCATTTGCACATCATGGATGCCCAGAAAGAGTAGTTGTTGTGGTTCAAATCTCCTCAATTTGATTTATGACTCCTTAGTTTATTTGAATGCCATGTCACAGGGTACAGCTAATAAAAGCATGAACATTTGTCTTGGAGCAAGTTTGATCTGAGGTGAATAACATTAAGTAATGGCTTATTGACAAGCAATTAAACACCACTTCTTTCCCTAGCGATGTTTTGAATTATGGTTGTCCTGACTCATGGAAGCATCCTTAGGTTTTAGAATTCCAATATAATCTAAGACTAGAAGAACCTTTTAATTAGATTTTCAATAGAATCAGACAGGACTCACTGCTCATCATCTTGACTGCTTATCTTCATCGACTTAGGCCAAAGCAAAACAAAGATAAATAGCAAAATTCATTAGCAATCCATTTACTTCAACTGCCTACTGCCATGTCCTCAGGGAACACAGCAGCACTTTCTCCAGAGAGAGCTGTGCTGCTTCCTGCTTTCAGCTTGAATTTATTCACCTCTTCTTTGCTATGGAGGAAGTTGGCTGGTGGGGAAAGAAATAAAGTGGTGTCTTCTTCCATTCACAATTCAAGTTTTTTTTTTTTTTTTTTTTTGAGGACTAAGAAACCAAAAACAGAGACACCATGTGCTTCTTAGGAAAAAACAAACAAACAAACAAACAACAACAACAACAACAAAAAAAAAAAAAAAACAAGAAAGAACAGAAGGAAGGAAGGAGGGGCAATAAACAGAAAGCTATACTAAGAATATCACTGGAAAATATTTGCATCACCCAAGACAATACTGAGGTCAGCTCAGAAGAACATTTCCAAGACGAAGTGGATCATAAGATTGTCTTGCAAATGAAGAAGCTACTATTTCATCACCTAGATCTGAGTATTCATAAGTTTTGAAATAAAAGTACCATAGAAGCCTTTGTCACCCAGGAGCAGCATTCATGTGTATAATGAGCAACCTCTGTGCAGGAAAGCTTTGTCACTTGTCTTCAGGTTTGATGCCCCTTCAAGCCTTTCCCTAACACTTTAGCAACGGTATTGTTGTGTTTTGTCTTTCATTATTGTTTCCGCAAGACGTGTTTGACTGTCAATTAAAGCAATGCTTTATTCACACAGTGTCAAATACTAGAGAACCTCTTTAAATTACCAAAGAAACAAACCAGATTTAAAAAAAAAAAAAAAAAAAAACTGTTTCTTAGCTGCCTGTGCTTTTCACATAATTCTGATTGCCATGCTCGTTAACTTTTTAAATCCTATAAAATTTCAAGAGCAAAAGAATTTCATTACAGTATAATGCGAGGTTAACCATTTCAAAATAATACTTCTGCTTCTTAAATTATACCTGTTCATCCAAGTCGAAACTAATAAGGACTGGATAATAAATGGACAGATACAAGGTTGCTAAGGAAAGGGGAACAGGAAATTAACTCTCTAATTAGATAACCAAGGCTTTTGTCTACATAATGCCAAAATAGCTAATTTAATATGTTAAATCAGTGAGGCTGGTTTTTATCATGTAACCAAAACAAAAAGACTGACTCCCTGCTGACTTTGTTCTTTATTTAGTTGTATGTCATCATATAGATAAAACTTATATATGTTTCAAGCTGCTTTTTCAGAAAATACATCCAAGGGAGTCTGTCTAAAGAGAAAATAAGCTTCTCTTGAGTTATGAAGCAGTCTGTATTCACAAATGAGTTTGATGACTTTGGTTGAGTTTCCCTGAACAGTTACACCCCTAAACAGTTTGTATGCCGTCTTAACACGTATACATGATTTACCTACATTTTCCATTGGACTAATCAATTCCTCAAGAAGCTAAACCAAACATGTGTATATATTTTAGTCAACAAATTCTGAGAGAATAGAAAACGAGCCTGAATTGTGGATGCAGGGCTTATTCTGGAAAGTGTTAATTTCTTTATATTTTATATTCACCTGGTTTGTTTCTGACCTTTCTTTGGGATTTCTAAAGTTTATCATTAGATTCTCCCATCAGTTCTAGAAAACTTGGTCATTATTGCTTCAAATATTCCCTCCCCTATATTATTTCTCTCTTTTCTTTCTGAGTTTTTCAGTCAGGCACTGCTCTGATTCTCTGGTTTCCTAGACTCTTCACCCACCCCTCTCATAGTTCTATCCTTTTGAAGCCAGAATTAGACAGGCCGTCAGTATAGATAGGTAAATCCAATCATTTGAGATAAAGAAGGCCAATTTGAGTGAGGGATTTAAATGCTAATGCCTTCAGAGCCCTTCCTCCACCCTGAACAAGATAACCTGCCCCTTCTCCAACCTGTTGCTAAGGTAACCTGTCCCAGGGATAGTCCCTCCCTATAGTTGTTAATTATGCCCTCCTTTCTGCCTGGATCACTCCTCCCTGCCCTTCCAGCCCTCCTGTTTTCCACCGTTTAGCAAGAAAGAGAGATGAGGGAAGAGAACAGGAGAACAAAGGAAGCCTAGGACTTATAAAAAGGGTAGAACACTTCTTGGGATACCAGGATACCAGTTATGGCCCCCTTCTCCCTCCTGAGAGAAGTCTATGTTACCCCTTTTTAAATAAACCCTGCTTCATAGGCTTGCTTCTTTGTGCTTCTCTAATGTTATACTTCAAAATGTGAGGGAGCAGGTCTCACTTTTATCCTCAGATGCAACATTCTCATTAATTTTTTTAGGTCTGTCTTATAATTCATTCATTAGCTCTGTTTTTCATTTCTGTTGATTGAATTGGCCTTTGAATCTGTTCATTCAGGGTAATTTTTCATTTTTACTTTTTGATTTTATTGAATTAATAAATGCGTATGAAGAATCAGCTCTGGATAAAACAGTTCCTGGGGCCTCTCCTTGTTTCCTCATCATAAGAAAGGGTTATTTTTTTTTTTATATTTTTGATCTGGTTTTATTTGCATTTGTCTTTGTATTTCCTTATTATGGGTCGGTTTTTGGTGATTTTACAAATTGGATTTTACAAGAAATGTTCAGAATTCAGCTATTAAAGTTTCCAAGTGGAAATTCATATATTTCCATTGTGGGGACCATTGGGGTCATTGTGACCTCTCAGTTTTCTCTGTTCTCTCCTGCTGGAATGTCTACTTGGAAGTTAAGGCTTCTGAACTGATCTTCTAATGTCTTTTAATCTTGTTTTGCTTTTTTTGCTCTATTTCCTGGGTCTTTTTTCTGACTCTATCTTAAAGCACTTCCCTAAAGTTTTTCATTACTTGCTAATGTGGTTTTATTCACTGAGCTCTTCTCTGAATTCCCCCAACCATTCCTTTTTATTATATTTATTATATTATATTTATTATATTCTTACTGTATGGCTTTCCATCTTTCCTGTTTCTTTATGGATGTTAATTGTTGTATTAAAACATTTATTTCCTATGCTTCTTCTCTCTCTACCCCCAAGGTACTCTTTCCTGTTTGTTTGCTTTCTTCTCTCCCCATTGGGCTGGAGGCTTTGCCAGAAGGTGTGCTCATCCTGGCGTATCTGCTCGTGGTTAAGGACAGTGAAAGCTTCTTGATACTGATGACCATGGGCTCCATTGAAGGGTGACATGGTTGGGCCTTTCATTTGGAAAACTCCTGGCCTCAGAATCTTAGGTGTTTTCTTTGATGTTGTCAAATTTTCCAGATGTCTTTGAAGGGTCAAGACCTCATTGCCAGCCTCATAGAAGCCGAAGAGAGGAAAATAGAAGTGTGTTGGGTAGGGGTGAAGAAATGGATTGAGAAAGATGATGCCTTTTGAAATGAACAAGCTTAAATTCACTTAATTTCTCTGTTTAAAAACACTGTTCTACTTTCAACTCTAAAGTCCCCAATTAAGAAACTCAAACATTCTTATACAGTAAGGAAATTCCATGAAACGAGGTCTAAAATCTGGAAAATCTCATTACTTAGATTTCAGCACATCCTTTTTACATGTCTCCCCAATACTGTCCTTCAGGGGCAGCCGGTGCAGGCAGTTCTGGGGACTTTAGGGAAATCTGAAGCAGAAAATAGATCAGTTCTCTGCTCTTTCCACTTCCACTTGAGGAGGCAGCTTTCCTGGCTCAGTTCCATTGGCTACCACTGGCCTAGCCACTTTGCAGCTTCCAAAAACTTGTTGCATTTCTTCTCTTGCTCTTGGTCTTTGTGGGTCTTTGATCTTGTCATAAAGTTTCTGAAGGGAGAGAGATCAGATGTCTAACTATGTCTGCCAACTTTATTTGAAGTTCTCCCATGAATTTTTAAGCTATATTTTAGCTCCACAAGGCCTACTTGTGTCTTTTTAAAATAGGTACATACCCATTTTGTAGTTTTGTTCTTTTATCATATTTCAGAAAATCCGTGTTTTTGTGTTGAACTTGTGTAACTATCAAATGTTTTTTCATTTAACTATGAAACTTTTTTTGGAATGAGCATAAAATTTGTACATGTCAACGTGGTGCCATGTAAAAATATTCAATACATGTGTATAAACACCATTTAATGTTTAAATCAGGTTATGCTTAGCCATTTTCACCATAATTATTTTGTATTCTGGAAACTCCAGTATATACAGTAAGTCTGATTTGATTCTACTTTCTGTTGTTCCTCTAGTTCTCTTGAATGTGTGTGTTTCCCTGTGTGTGTTTTTGTGATTATTATTTTTATTTATTTATTTATTTTTGGTGGTAAACCTGTATTGGGTAAGCATGTGCTTATAAATTCTTAAGGGAAGGTTGTTTGTTTCTTCTCCATCTAGGATCAAAGTTTGAAATGTCAAATTTCCTTTCTCGCTGACTTTTTTTTTTTAAATACTGTTATTTATTTTTTCTACCCTTATTCTGAGATGTAACACTTTGAAGACCTCAGCTTTATTTAACTATACTGTTAGAAGGCCAAATCAGGCTGGGTCCAGGTACTGTCTTTTCCCCCTGCACCTTGAGAGAATATGAAGACCAAGAGCAACATTACCTGGGTTTGGCAAGTACCCTAGTAGTCAACTTAGCTTCAATTTTCTGTTTACGGTATAAACTATATGAATTCCCACTTTGACTGTGTTTTAGCTTATAGTTTTGTTTCCGTCCTGACTCTTTGAAGTTCTTAAAATCATGCTTTTTATAATTTATCCAGCATGGTAGGTTGATTTCGGTGGGAGGATCAGTTATGATATCAAATCAGTTATCTATTATCTATTAAATCAGTTGTGTATTAACTATCGGTCTTAGCTGGAAGATGTGAGGTCTCCAGCTCTCAGTTCTTCTCTCATCCTTTCACACTCCTTTTCTTGGCAGGATTATCCATATCCATAGATTACTCAATCATCTGCATGCTACTCTTTCTCAGAAGTGACTCTAACTCAGATATTTAAATTTAGCTCCAGAAACATCCAGGATATATGTATCTAGTCCTTTTAATAACTAGAACATGAAAAGTTTGGGGGTTGATGTTATTGATGGTTGTTTTTTATTTTTTAAATTTTTCTTATCTTGGATAATCTAGCAAGTTTCTTTCTCCTACTCATACACTTAAACACATCTTGATGGATCCTTCCTCTTTATGTGTCACCAGGGTACAGTGTACATGCCTCTGTTGATTCACACGTGGCATTAGAATAACTTAATCTTTTTCTTATGTTTTAGAATACAAACAACATCCACCAGTACTTTTTTCTTTATTTTTCCTATATAAGTTCCTGACACCTAGCAGGCACTCAATAAATTTATGAATGAATGAATTTATTGGAAAGCTTGGAACAGAACTATGGCTCCAGACTTCCTTTTCATTTTGCTCTCTGCTGTGTAACATGAACCAAATTTAATAAAAAGAATCACTTTTTATAGAAATGCTTTCCATGTCCTAATAATTTTAAAACTCTTTTGTAGACTTCTGATCTCACAATATCATAACCTCAGGGCTGGAAAGGAGCCTGGAGGGTATTTAATCCTCTTTTCCAACCAGACTGAGTTTCTGTGTAATTTCTCTGACATGTGTTTTTCCAGATTGTGTTTATATAACTTCAGGGATTGTGAAAATGAGGAAACCATGGGGCCAGTTCTTTCTAACCTTGAAGAATTATGACCATGGAAAAGGCCTCCTTTTATATCAAATCTCAATCTGTCTTTCCACAAGTTTCACCTACTGACCTTTGTAAAATCCCAAGGGCAAAGCAGTACATATATAACATCCTTCGATAAAATAGCTGTTCCAGAATTTGAAGACAGCATATACTCCCCACCCAAGTCTTCTCTCTCTACTCAAAGCATATACAATGTTTTCTACTTTCTTCATGTGATAATTATAGGCCTCTACTGCACTTTTCCCACTGTTTCTCTTCAACTATGAGGATGGACCTAAGCCTCTGGGATTTCCTCATTGAAGAGAAATGTGTTGGATTCTAGTTTTACTGTTTCTAAAAATTTTGATAAAGCTTCTAATTTTCATGTGTTTGTCCTTATTGCTATTTTCACTTTTATAAAATTAATTTCCCTTTCATTATAAAAGATGAGAATAACGGTTGCATACTCAATGCATATGATTCATAATCCCATTTTCCAGGCATTGACATGGTTAATGGTTTCTAATTTTCCAGAACACTTTTAGTATTCATGAAATACATATTTCATTTATGAAAATTTATACATCTTTATGAAAATACATACATATATACATCTTTTTGACAAAATTAAATGAATTGAATCAACATTATATACAGAATTCTTTGACTTTCTATTTTAACTTAGTATCATAATTAAATTTTGTCATATATTTTGGATATCTTTGCATACCAGTACATACAACACTAGTAGATTCCTTTATTCCTTTTAAAAGCTATAAGATATTGTACTCTTTAAATATATAGTAACTTCTTCAGCTAATTCATTGATATTATTTCCAATTATTGCTATCATAAACAATTCAATAAAAGTTTTTGAATATTTGCAGCATGCACAGCCTTAAGCCAACCATGAGAGCTAACGAGACCAGTGCAATATCTTCTGTCACTAAGAACTCACAGCATAGTAGAATGCAGTAATGAATTCCTAATTAAAATACAATATAAGGTCTATTTCAAAAATATTCAGACCTACAGAGGAGACAAATACTTGCAGCACTGTAATGCTTTCAAAGCTTACGTTGTATACTGAAACATAAGAAAGAAATCACTAACCAGCAAAGATATTTCTAACTGCTAAGAGCAGCATACTTAAAATTATGGTGTCCTTGAAGAACTGCAAGTAGCCTTATGTGTTGCCCATGTTGGACCCATGCCAGAGAGGACTCTGATGAAGCAGAAATAGGGAGCTACTGAGGTTCCTGTTGAACCACATCACACGGTTGGATCTCATGGGCAACAGAGAGCCAGGCTATATCAGCGAAGAGAGCAGAAAAAAAAGTATAAAATGCAGCAGGGCCAGATGGTAATGAGTCCTCTTAATGAAAATTTCATAAACAGTGATATTTTGCCTGGTTTCCCTTTCTTGGGCATGGCAGGTGACATTTGTGTCCTGACTACCACCTTGGATCTTATTAGTGGAGTGTCCCTATATTAGTATAGAATGAAGGATCACCGTTTTAAATCAACTACTTGTTTTCTTTTTTTTTTTTTTTTTTTTTTGGCTTTTTTTTTTTTTAATTTTTTATTGATTATTTAAAGCATTACATAGCTCATGATATATCATCTTTCATACATTAGACTCAAATTGTGTTTTGAACTCCCATTTTCACCCCAAATATAGATTGCAGAATCACATCTGTTACATATTCACATTTTTACATAATGCCATATTAGTGTCTGTTGTATTCTGCTACCTTTCCTAACCCCTACTATCACCCCTCCCCTCCCCTCCCCTCCCATCTTCCCTCTCTATCTCCCCTGCTGTTGTTCAATTCTCTCCCTTTTTTTCCCTCCCCCTTGCCCCTCATAGCCTCTTGTAATTTTATGTATCCTTGAAGGTCTCCTACCATTTCCATATGCTTTCCCTTCTCTCTCCGTTTCTCTCCCCCCATTCGTCTTTGTTATCTGTAGTCTTTTCCACATGCTCTTCCTTCCTGTTCTGTTCTTAGTTGTTCTCTTTATATCAAAGCAGACATTTGGCATTTGTTTTTTAGGGCTTGGCTAGCTTCACTTAGCATAATCTGCTCTAATGCCATCCATTTCCCTGCAAATTCTATGATTTTGTCATTTCTTAGTGCTGCATAATATTCCATTGTGTATAGATGCCACATTTTCTTTATCCATTCATCTATTGAAGGGCATCTAGGTTGGTTCCACAGTCTAGCTATTGTGAATTGTGCCGCTATAATCATTGATGCAGCCGTATCCCTATAGTGCGCTCTTTTAAGGTCCTCAGGGAATAGTCCGAGAAGTGCAATAGCTGGGTCAAATGGTGGTT
This sequence comes from Spermophilus citellus, assembly GCF_964194105.1. Lineage (NCBI taxonomy): Eukaryota > Metazoa > Chordata > Mammalia > Rodentia > Sciuridae > Spermophilus > Spermophilus citellus. Next base: position 41,245,291 of record NC_138188.1, read on the forward strand.
CCATTCCCAGCTTTCCCAGGAATCTCCATACTGCTTTCCAAATTGGCCTCACCATTTTGCAGCCCCACCAGCAGTGTACAAGTGTACCTTTTTCCCCACATCCCCGCCAACACTTGTTGTTGTTTGACTTCATAATGGCTGCCAATCTTACTGGAGTGAGATGGTATCTTAGGGTGGTTTTGATTTGCATTTCTCTGATTGCTAGAGATGGTGAGCATTTTTTCATGAACTTGTTGATTGATTGTATGTCCTCCTCTGAGAAGTGTCTGTTGAGGTCCTTGGCCCATTTGTTAATTGGGTTATTTGTTATCTTATTATTTAATTTTTTGAGTTCTTTGTACATTCTGGATATTAGGGCTCTATCAGAGGTGTGGGGGGTAAAGATTTGTTCCCAGGATGTAGGCTCTCTATTTACCTCTTTTATTGTTTCTCTTGCTGAGAAAAAACTTTTTAGTTTAAGTAAGTCCCATTTGTTTATTCTGGTTGTTAACTCTTGGGCTATGGGTGTCCTATTAAGGAATTTGGAGCCCGACCCCACAATTTGTAGATCGTAGCCAACTTTTTCTTCTATCAGACGCAGTGTCTCTGATTTGATATCTAGCTCCCTGATCCATTTTGAGTTAATTTTTGTGGATGGCGAGAGAAAGGGATTCAATTTCATTTTGTTGCATATGGATTTCCAATTTTCCCAGCACCATTTGTTGAAGATGCTATCCTTCCTCCATTGCATGCTTTTAGCCCCTTTATCAAATATAAGATAGTTGTAACTTTGTGGATTAGTCTCTGTGTCTTCTATTCTGTACCATTGGTCCACCCGCCTGTTTTGGTACCAGTACCATGCTGTTTTTGTTACTATTGCTTTGTAGTACAGTTTGACCTCTGGTATCGCTATACCTCCAGATTCACACTTCCTGCTTAGAATTGCTTTTGCTATTCTGGGTCTTTTGTTTTTCCATATGAATTTCATGATTGCTTTGTCTATTTCTACAAGAAATGCCATTGGTATTTTGATTGGCATCGCATTAAACCTATAGAGAACTTTGGGTAATATCGCCATTTTGATGATGTTAGTTCTGCCTATCCATGAACAGGGTACATTTTTCCATCTTCTGAGATCTTCTTCTATCTCTCTCTTTAGGGTTCTGTAGTTTTCATTGTATAAATCTTTCACCTCTTTTGTTAGGTTGATACCCAAGTATCTTATTTTCTTTGAGGATATTGTGAATGGAGTGGTTTTCCTTATTTCCATTTCAGAAGTTTTGTTGCTGATATATAGGAATGCCTTTGATTTATGCGTGTTGATTTTATAACCTGCCACTTTGCTGAATTCATTTATTAACTCTAGCAGCTTCTTTGTAGACTCTTTTGGGTCTGTTAAGTATATTATCATGTCATCCGCAAATAGCGATAGTTTAATTTCTTCTTTTCCTATTTTTATGCCTTTAATTTCTTTTGTCTGTCTAATTGCTCTGGCTAGTACTTCGAGAACTAAATTGAATAGAAGTGGTGATAGAGGGCATCCCTGTCTTGTTCCAGATTTTAGAGGGAATGCCTTCAATTTTTCTCCATTCAGAATGATGCTAGCCTGAGGCTTAGCATAGATAGCTTTTACAATGTTGAGGTAAGTTCCTGTTATCCCTAGTTTTTCTAGTGTTTTGAACATAAAGGGATGCTGTACTTTGTCAAATGCTTTTTCTGCATCCATCGAGATGATCATGTGGTTCTTGTCTTTAAGTCTATTGATGTGGTGGATAGCATTTATTGATTTCCGTATATTGAACCATCCTTGCATCCCAGGAATGAATCCTACTTGATCATGGTGCACAAGTTTTCTGATATGTTTTTGTATTCGATTCGCCAGAATTTTATTGAGAATTTTTGCATCCAAGTTCATTAGAGATATTGGTCTGTAGTTTTCTTTCTTTGAAGTATCTTTGTCTGGTTTTGGGATCAAAGTGATGTTAGCCTCATAGAATGAATTTGGAAGAGCTCCTTCTTTTTCTATTTCTTGAAATAGCTTGAAAAGTATTGGTATTAATTCTTCTTTGAAGGTTTTGTAGAACTCCGCTGTATACCCATCTGGTCCAGGGCTTTTCTTAGTTGGTAGTCTTTTGATGGCTTCTTCTATTTCTTCTTTTGTTATTGGTCTGTTTAAATTGTGTGTGTCTTCCTGTCTCAATCTGGGCAATTCATATGCCTTAAGAAATTTATCGATATCTTCGTTATCTTCTATTTTATTAGAATATAGGGTTTCAAAATACTTTCTAATTATCTTCCGTATTTCTGTAGTGTCTGTTGTGATATTGCCTTTTTCATCCCGTATGTTAGTAATTTGAGTTCTCTCTCTTCTTCTTTTCGTTAGCGTGGCTAAGGGCTTGTCTATCTTATTTATTTTTTCAAAGAACCAACTTTTAGTTTTATCTATTTTTTCAATGGTTTCTTTTGTTTCAATTTCATTGATTTCTGCTCTAATTTTAATTATTTCTTGTCTTCTACTACATTTGCTGTTGTTTTGCTCTTCCTTTTCTAGATTTTTGAGGTGTTGTGTGAGTTCATTTATTTGTTGGTTTTTTCTTTTTTTGAGGTAAGAACTCCAAGAAATGAATTTCCCTCTTAAAACTGCTTTCATTGAGTCCCATAAATTCCGGTATGTTGTGTCTGTGTTATCATTTGACTCTAAGAATTTTTTCATCTCCTCCTTTATGTCTTCTATAACCCATTGATCATTCAATAACATATTGTTCATTTTCCATGTGATGTAGGATTTTTCCTTCCTTCTCTTATCATTGATTTCCAATTTCATTCCATTATGGTCAGATATGGTGCATGGTATTATCTCCACGCCTTTATATTTACTAAGAGTTGTCTTATGGCATAATATATGGTCTATCTTTGAGTAGGATCCATGTGCTGCTGAGAAGAACGTGTATCCACTTGATGATGGTTGATATATTCTATATATGTCGGTTAAGTCTAGATTATTGATTGTGCTGTTGAGTTTTATAGTTTCTTTATTCAGTTTTTGTCTAGAGGATCTGTCTAATGGCGAGAGCGGTGTGTTGAAGTCACCCATAATTATTGTGTTGTGGTCTATTTGACTCTTGAACTTGAGGAGAGTTTGTTTTATGAACGTTGCAGCTCCATTGTTGGGTGCATACAAATTGATGATTGTTATGTCTTGTTGGTGGATGGTTCCTTTTAACAGTATATAGTGACCTTCTTTGTCCTTCTTGATTAACTTAGGTTTGAAGTTGATTTTATTCGATATGAGTATGGCCACTCCTGCTTGCTTCCGAGGGCCATGTGAGTGGTATGATTTTTCCCAACCTTTTACCTTCAGCCTGTGTATGTCTTTTCCTATCATATGAGTCTCTTGAAGGCAGCATATTGTTGGATTTGTTTTTTTGATCCAGTTTACTAGCCTATGTCTCTTGATTGGTGAGTTTAGGCCATTAACATTTAAGGTTACAATTGAGATATGATTTGTATTTCCAGTCATGCTTCTTTATTTATTTATTTTAGTTTGGTTAGTTTTGCTTTTTGGTTATTTTCCTCCCCCTTTACTGAGATACTTCCTGCTGTTAGTTTTGGGCACTATTTTTCACATCCTCTTCTTGTAGTGTTTTGTTCAAAATGCTTTGCAGAGCTGGTTTTCTTGCTGCAAATTCTTTTAGCTTTTGTTTATCGTGAAAGATTTTAATTTCATTGTCAAATTTGAAGCTCAATTTTGCTGGATATAGTATTCTTGGTTGGAATCCATTATTTTTCAGCGTTTGAAATACGTTATTCCAGGATCTTCTCGCTTTCAAAGTTTGTGATGAGAAATCTGTCGTTAGCCTAATTGGTTTACCCCTGAAAGTAATCTGCCTCTTTTCTCTCGTAGCTTTTAATATTCTCTCCTTGTTCTGAAGTTGGCTATCTTCATAATTATATGTCTTGGGGTTGGTCTATTATGGTTTTGAATGTTTGGGGTCCTGTAGGCTTCCAGGATTTGGCAATCCATTCCATCTTTCATCTCTGGGAAGTTTTCTAGAATTATTTCATTTAATATGCTGTCCATTCCTTTGGTTTGAATCTCTGTGCCTTCTTCTATCCCTATGACTCTCAGATTTGGTTTTTTTATGACATCCCATATCTCTTGAATAGATTGCTCGTGGGAATTAAGCATCTTTTCTGTGTTGACTATATTCTTTTCAAGTTGATAAACTTTGTCTTCATTATCTGATGTTCTGACTTCTACTTGATCAAGTCTATTTGTAATATTCTCGTTTGAGTTTTTAATTTGGTTTATAGTTTCCTGGAATTCTAGGATTATTGTTTGATTTTTTTTTAATATCTCTATCTCCTGGTAGAGCTCGTTCTTTGCCATTTGAATTTGTTTGTTTAATTCATTTTCAAAATATATTTTTATTTCTTGGACTTGCTGTCTCATGTCTTCTCTAATATTCCTTTCCATTCGAGTTAGGTATGCCTTGAGTTCTTTCCCTATACCTGTTTCTGAAGTTTCTATGTCCTCCTGTAGAATTGAGTAGTCTTGCATTGTTTGTAATCCTTTTTTCCCTTGTTTTCTCATGTTGTCCACGTTACTTTCCAGCTCTTTTTGATTGTCGTGTTTCTGCTCTCCTCTATAGATTTGTTTTGTTTCTGTATTACTCTGATGTCTCTCCTTTGTGTTGTTGAAGTATGACTGCTAACGTGGATTCCGCTGGGAAGGAATTCCGACGTTCGTGCTCCAGTGACGACACTACTCTGCTATGACGGGCCCCAGTCTCCTTGCTGGGGTGCCCTAATGGGGGGGTGTGACTGGACTGTCTCTGTGTGGTTTCTGCTCCCGGTCGTGGCAGGCGGGTAGACTCCAGCCGCCCAGTATCACAGGCCGCGGGCAGGTGATCCGTCACCAACGGGAGGGCGTTCTCCTACCGCCAAGTTACGCGGGCAGTGGGTGAACTGTCGCCGGTGGGCCTGCAGTTTACAGCTGCCCAGTCGCGAGGGCCTTGCCTCTAGGCTCCTGGTTTCTCCTGCTAGCCTTGGTTTCTCCTGCTAGACCAGATTTCCCCTCAGTGATGATTCTCGGCAGTTCAAACTGTACTCTGTGCCTGTTTTGTTGTTGCAATCTGTCGGACAGTGGCGGTGGATACTTCAGCTGTCCAAGATGGTGGCCGCTGGTTACCTTAGTGGAGTGTCCCTTGTGGGGGGTGGGGCTGTACCGCTTCCGTCCCCGCCAACAATCCCGAACTCAGCCCGGGGGTCAGTGCGGGCTTGGGCTTAGCTGGTGGGATACCACCGTGTCGCAGCCACTTAATTCCCTGCTGACTCGTTAACCCCTTCTCTGGGACGCCACGCCTTCTGTAGCCTCGGGGCAGGCCGCGCGAATCAGACAGCCTGGATCTCCGGGGTCACACCGTTGGCTTTTGGGATCCCCAGCACTCTATGGTTTTGATTTTTTCTGCTTGCCCCTCCCCAGCGCTGGCTAGACAGGTTTTGTTTTGGCCGCTGATGGGAGGGGGGCGGGTTGAGGGTCAGGTGCCTCTAGCTCTCCTTTAGTCTTTATGCAGGCTCACTCTGATAGTCCCTCCCCCTGAAAGTCTAGGAGAGATTTTAAGCGAAATCCCCCTATGTATGGGGGCTGAGCTGGGTGACACACACCTGTTTGTTGTTGCAATCTGTCGGCGAGTGGCGGTGTTTACTTCCGTTGTCCAAGATGGTGGCCGCTGGTTACCTTAGTGGAGTGTCCCTTGTGGGGGGTGGGGCTGTACCGCTTCCGTCCCCGCCAACAATCCCGAACTCAGCCCGGGGGTCAGTGCGGGCTTGGGTTTAGCTGGTGGGATACCACCGTGTCGCAGCCACTTAATTCCCTGCTGACTATTTAACCCCTTCTCTGGGGCGCCACGCCTTTTGTAGCCTCGGGGCAGGCCGCGCGAATCAGACAGCCTGGATCTCCGGGGTCACACCGTTGGCTTTTGGGATCCCCAGCACTCTATGGTTTTGATTTTTTCTGCTTGCCCCTCCCCAGCGCTGGCTAGACAGGTTTTGTTTTGGCCGCTGATGGGAGGGGGGGGGGTTGAGGGTCAGGTGCCTCTAGCTCTCCTTTAGTCTTTATGCAGGCTCACTCTGATAGTCCCTCCCCCTGAAAGTCTAGGAGAGATTTTAAGCGAAATCCCCCTATGTATGGGGGCTGAGCTGGGTGACACACACCTGTTTGTTGTTGCAATCTGTCGGCGAGTGGCGGTGTTTACTTCCGCTGTCCAAGATGGTGGCCGCTGGTTACCTTAGTGGAGTGTCCCTTGTGGGGGGTGGGGCTGTACCGCTTCCGTCCCCGCCAACAATCCCGAACTCAGCCCGGGGGTCAGTGCGGGCTTGGGTTTAGCTGGTGGGATACCACCGTGTCGCAGCCACTTAATTCCCTGCTGACTATTAACTACTTGTTTTCAAATGTCTGTTTAAAGGTCTATTTCTCCAGGAACTCAAACTAAGTAGTAGGCCAATAAAATTTTTGCCAAAATAGTCCAAATTATTTAACTTTACAGCTACCTATGTCTTATATATAGCAGTACCAAAAAAATCTTTTTTTTTTTTTTGTTCCAGGCTTGAAAGGATAAAATGATTAACTGAAAGTGACTGTTTCAGTAATAGTAAGTTTGGCTTCAAGGGAAGAACCAACTCTGGGACACTCACAGGAAAAGAGAGACTCTCAGGAAGATAAATCCAGATAGGCTGCACTTGAACTCCAATCCCTGGAGGTCTGGAGGTAATATCTGTGACTGCTGAGAGACAGGAGTCTTCATTTTTCTCCATGTGAATCTTCTGTTTTTCCAGCATCATTTATTTAAAGGTATATACTCTTTAAAACATGAAACTATTAGTCACTCTTTTCTGAGTATTCTGGATTCCTTTGTCAAAACTCACTTGGCTGTTAATGTGTGGGGTTATTTCTGGGATTTCTATTAAGTTTCATTGGTGGTGTCTCTATTTATGCCAATATCGTGTGTTTTTGATTATTACGGCTTTATAATATATTTTGAGATCTTATAAATATTATTTCTCCAACTTTATTCTTTTTGCTTAAGATTGCTTGGCTATTCCAGGCGTTTTGTAATTCCATCAACAAATTAGTGGATAAAGACAATATGGTATATATACACACTGGGTACTGGTCAGCCTTAAAAAAAGCATGAAATTCTGTCCTTTGGACATTATCCTAATTGAAATAAATCAAGCACAGAAAGACAAGCACTGCATGATCTCACTTATAAGTGGAATCTAAAGAAAGTTGATCTTATGAAGTGGACAGGAAGATTAGTGTTTACCAGAGAGTAGGGGGAATAGGGGAGCGAAAGCAGAAAGTACATTATTATTATTATTACTACTATTACTATTCAATACCCAAGATTGAACCTACAGGTGTTTAACCACTAAGCTACATTCCCAGCCCTTTTGATTTTGAAACAAGGTCTCAATAAGTTGTTTAGGTCCTTTCTAAGTTGCTGCCTTTGAACTTACCATCCTCCTGCCTCAGCCTCCTGAGCCACTGGGATTACAAGCATGTGCCATCATGCCTGGCCTGTTATTGTTTGATAGGAGGAGTAATTTCTGTTTCTGTGGCACAGTAAGGTGAATAAAATTAACAGTGATATAATACATATCTTGAAATAGTAAAGATAGGAATCATAATATATTCATCATACAGAATTAATAAAAGGTTAAGGTGATAGATGTGCTAATTACTCTGAGTTGGTCACTATCCAATATATACATTAGTCAAAACATCACATTGTACCTCATAAATATGTTCAGATATTGTGTATCAATCAAAAATAAGTGAATAAAATGAATACCAAAAGGTATATACTCTTTAAAATGTAAAAGCATTCCATTTCTAGAAATCTATCTTAAAAAATAAATAAAAAGATCAGCCAATGACTTACATAACAGGATGTTCCAATGATCTGATTTATGTGAGTGGCAACTTTGTAAATAGTCAACAATAGTGAATTGATTTAACAAATATATATATTTTTAAACATAGTGCTATTGAAGCATATTTAATTCCATAGGGGTATTTCACCATATAATCTTGAGTGAAAAAAGAGAAACAATTGTGTGTGTAATTTAATTTTATACACCAATAGGGAAATGGTAGAAGAAAATGTATCAACATATTTTTAAAATCCCTGTGCATTTATTCTTTGTTTTATTTTGTTTCTGATTACCTTGCATACATTTCTGTACATTCCTTCTTTTTCTACTTCTCCTTGACTTCCCCTGTGAGAATCTGAGAATTGACACCTTTGGATTGCTGGTCTACACATGGCATTTGACTGCAATGTCACCAGCTCCTCCTACATATCCACTGTATTTTATCTCAAGATATCAATTTATTTGTTTCAATTTTAAAAGTCAATTAACTTTTAGTTTTTGAGTTATATTTGACATATTATAAACTGCATATTTAAAGTACCATGTGGTAAAACTCAATCTGTATATAAGCCAATAAAACTATCACAATCAAAAGAATGAACAAGTGTATTGCCCTCAAAAATTTCCTAATGCATGTTTGTGACTTTTTGTTCTAAGTCCCCACCTTTTTAGGCTTTTTAATTGCTGATAAATATTCTGTTATAAGTACACAATAATTTGTTTATCCATTCAAATTTGATAGTTGGGCATTTGGATTGTTTCCAATTTTAGACTATTGAAAATATTGCTATGTATAATCCTTCATGTATAAATGTTTGTATGAAAATACATACTTTTAATTTTACTTGAGTAAATACCTACCAATAGAATGACTGGATCTAATGATATGCATAAGTTTAACATTGTTTTTTTTTAAAGTACCTGAGTTTTTCAGAAGCAGCTGTGACATTTGACATTCCACCTTCAGTGTATAAGAGTTCCTATAGTTTTGTAGTCACAACACTTGGTAAGATGGGTCTTCTTAATTTTAGCTTCACCAAGTGTGTGTATTAGTATTTGATTTTGGTTTTAATTTACATTTCCCTAATTACTAATGGTGTTCAGCAACTATTTCTATGGGGTTTTTCATGCATAAAACTTCTTTAGAAAGCATCTGTTCAAAGCCTTTGTATATATTTTTTTGAGTTGGGTTGCTTATTTTCTTACTAATGTATTCTGTTTTATTCTGAAACTTTTGAAATTGGATGTGTATAACTCTGTGGTTGTAGCATCCTGCAGCGTTGTACAGTGATTTCCACTATCTATTCCAGGACATTTCCATCATTCTATAAAGGACTCAATACCTATCAGCAGTCACTGCAAACCTCTCCCCTCACCTCAGTCTGGAAACCTAGTAATTTCTTTTCTCTGCTTTCATGAGCTTGCATATTCTGAACATTTCATACAAATAAAGCCATATAGTATGTATAATTTTTAATATGACTTCTTTCTGTTGCATAATGTTTGAAGGGTTCATCCAAATGTAGCATGTGATATTTTGCTACATTTCTATGGTTATGCAGTATTTACTACTGAGTTTTGAGATTTCTTTATATAGTCTGTGTCCATCATGTTTTTTAACAGATTCATGATTTGCAAATATTTTACTGTGTTTGAATTTTAATGCTCTTTAATGTAACTTTTGGAGACTAGAAGCTCTTAATTTTGATGAAGTTGAAGTTATCATTTGCTTTTCTTTTGTAGATCACACATTTCATATGGTATCTAAAATCTATTTGCTTCTAACACAGGACCTCTAGTGTTTTATTCTGTGCTTCCTTCCACATTAAAAAAATAGTATGGCATTTATATTTATGAATCATTTTTCATTAATATTTTATGTGTGAGGACCCTATCTTTCTTTCTTTGTCTCTGCCAGTCTTTTTTTCTTTCTTTCTCTTTCATATGTATACATAACTGCTACAGCCCAGTCTTTTTAAAAGGTTGCTATTCTACATTGATGGACCTTGACTCTGTTTTTAACAGTCCCCAATATCTTCTGTTGTTTCACTTGTCTACCTTGACACTAATGCTCTATTGTCTTACTGTAACTTTATAATAAGTTTATAAATCAGGTAAAGCCCTCCAATTCTTTCTCAAAGTATTTTGGCTTTAGATTTCATATTATTCATATTTAACTTGTCATATTCTACCTCCAAGAGATAGTATACCATTTCATACCTAGTATTATATTTTTAGAACAGTTTAACTCCTTTCTTATTTCCCGTCATTTTTACAATCAATAAACTTTAATTTTTAGGGCAGTTTAAGGTTCACATCAACATTAAGCAAGAAGTAGAGAGAGTTCCCATATGTCCCCTGATGCCCCATATACATCCTCCTCCATTATCAAAAGCCTTGGGATAATTACATATTTTTAGCATCAATGGTGAGTATACATTGACAACATTATCACTTAAAGTCCACAGTTGGCATTGGGATCAATTCCTGGTGCTATGCATTCATAGGTCTAGATAAAGTGTATAATGATGTATATCCACCACTGTAGTGTCAGGCAGGAAACTTTCACTTACTTCTGTGTTCTACATATTCATTCCTCCCTCCTGCTTAACTTCTTTTTCTGGAATTTGAGTAGAGTCATGCAGTCAAGTGCCTTTTTAGATTGACTTTTTATCTCTTTTTAGGTCTGAATAATAGTCCATTGTGTGGATTACTTCAGTTTTTATTTGTGCATTTACTTCTTAAGATAGTCTTGGTTGCCTCTAGCTTGGGGCAGTTATGAATAAACCTGCCATTAATACCTCATGTAGGTTTCTATGTGTTCATATGTTTTTAACTTACATGGGTCAATACCAAGTGGCATGATTGCTGTCTCATGATAAGAGTATGTTTATTCTGGAAACTGCCAAACTGTCTTTCAAAGTGGTTGTACCAGTTTGCACTCCCAGATTTGAATAATATAGTATCTACTGTTTTATAGACTCTCCAGCATTTGATGTTCTTAGTGTTCTGGATTTTGGTCATTATAATAGGTCTGCATTGGTATCTCATTGTTTTTGAATTTTCAATTCGATACTCACATAAGATGTTGAACATTTATTTTTTTCTTATGCCTATACCATTTCTATATTTTCTTTCATGCATGTCTATTCAGGTGTTTTCCCCATTTTAAATCAGTTTTTTTCTTTCTTTTTTTTATTATTGATTTCCAGGAGTTCTTTGTGTATTTGGGGTAACAATCCTTTATCAGATGAATCTTTTGTAAATATGTTATCCTAGTCTGTGTCTTATCTTTTCTTTGTTGAACTTATCTTTCAGAAAAACGTCTATTTGTAATAAAGTCCAGCTTATCAGTTTTTGCAATTGATTTGTCTTTAATGTTGTATCTAAAAAGCAGTCATCATAATCAAGTCAATTAAGTTTTCTCCTGGTCTCTTTTAGGACTTTGCTAGTTTTGCATTTTGCATTGAGGTCTTAGATCCACTTTTGAATTACTTTTTGTGTGGGTGGTGAAATCTTTCATAGACTTATTATTTATTTGTTTTTGCATTTGGCTGTCTGGGAATCCAGCACTCTTTGTTGAAGCAACCCTCTTTGGCCCACCGTATTGTCTCTTTTTTTTCCAAAGATCAGTTGCCTACAATTGCCCATTTCTGGGCAGTTCTTTCTGTTCCATTGATTCCTTTGTTGTTGTTTTGCTGATATAAACATATTTTAGTGATGATTGTCTTATAATGAGTCTTGATTGAAACCAGGGAGTATCAGTCTTATGACTTGGTACTTTAAGACTGTGTTGGTTTCTCTGGGTCTTTCCTCTCTTCATATCAGTTTTAGAATCAGTTTGTTAGTATTTCCATACACCTTACTGTTTTTTTTTTTTTTTTGGAAGGCAGGGAGGGAATTCAGTTGCTACTGACATCTTGAAACCTTTGAGTTTTCTGCCTATGAACAGGTATTCTCTCAATTTCTTTGTTTCTTCTTAAATATGTTTTACCAGAGCTTTTTTTATATAGAATTTGTACAAGTTTTTGTTAGATTTATTCATAAGTATTTAATTTGGGGGTATTAATAGAAGTGATAGTGTGTTTAGAATTTAAATTTCTCTTTTCAACTGGTGATAGTGATTTCTAAGATGAAGTATTGCCTTTTGTACATTAACCTTGCATCCTAGACCCTCACTATAATTGCTTATTAGTTTTAGGAATTATTTTTATTTATTTTTTTCTTTTTTTGTAAATTGTTTTGGATTTTGTACACAGCTGGTCATGTCACCTAAAAATAAAAGCAGTTTCATTTCTTTTCCAATCTGTACACCTTTTTCTTTCCTTCTGTGTCCTATTGCATTAGTTAGGACTTCTGGCACGATTTTTGAAAAACAATGGTGAGAGAGAACATCCTTGTTTTCTTCCTGATCTTGGTGGAAGAGCTTTGATCTCATCATTAAATGTGATCCTAGCGTTAGGCTTTTGTAGTTATGTTTAACAGTTGAGAAAGTTCCTCTCTATTCCTAATTTGCTGATATTTAAAAAAATAATAAATGGGCATTGGATTTTGTCAAATGTTATTTTTTTTAATGCTTGCTATTATGGACATGTGATTTTTCTTCTTTATTTTGTCGGTTTGATGAGTTATTGTAATTGATTTTCTTATGTCAAACCAGTCTCTTATAACTAAGATAAATGCCACATGTTCATGGTGCATATTTTTTAAATAAGATATTGTGTGATCTAACCAAGTGCGCTTGCTAATATTTTGTTAAAGATACTCTTATTTAATATTAAAAAAGAGCTAACTAGCTAGCTATACATAGAGATTGATCAGTGTAGATATCCACAAAGGAAGTGATGTGAAAATTTTTCTCCATACTACCCTCAAGAATTGTGAAAATACTTAGATGGAGAGCTTTGAAAATATCTTCCCCAGGACAACTTATTTGTTTATTGAATAATTCCATTTCTGCTGATCTTTTCTTTATGACTTGGAATCATGATTTTCATTCTCTACTGAGATCCACTAGAATTGTCAAATCCTTGAATTGAACTTATTAATAATTCAGGAAAATTCCCATGGTCTACCTTTGTAGCTTGCAAATTCTGTCTATAGTTTTAAAGAAGTTTGTTTTTCCTCCAACATTCTGAAAGTCTTCTAGCAATTATTCAAACTTTATAGAATGATTTATTTTTCTGTTTGTGCAGTCATGGGACTTTATATGCTGCCTAATAGTTCTGCTTTGTTCCCAGTCTTGTGGAGTGCCTTTAAGTTCTATGGAATAATCTGTATGTCCTCATTATCAAGGTCGAATTCACTCATGCTACCTTTATCTGCCTGATGACAATCAGCTTTATTATGTAATTCTTTCTAGACACTATGTTTTCTTATTTATTTAATGGTGTTGGCCCACAGCACTGAACACTTTTAAATATTTGAATGGGATATTGTATGTGATGAATTTCAGCTTTTACAAGATTTCTGATATTCTGTGTTTTAGATGTTTTGAAAGCATTTACTTAAAGATTTGTGTGCTTTGGTAGAAAATACAAAGAAGAAATGGTGTTATTTGCAAACAGTTCAGTTTAAAAATATTAAAGTTTTACTTTATATCTTTTATGTGTACATATTTATGTTTTTTGACAAGATTTGTACAAGAAAACACTGTCATGAGCTGATAACTCACAATTTAAAATGCATTTTGTTTAGTATTTAATGACAGTTTGTGTCAATATGTTAAGAAAAAGAAAATAAATGTAATATGGTCACCTGATCAAAGAAATATGCATGGGATGGTTTAAAATATTTGATCACTGAATATAATGAGAAAAAAACCAAACTATCATGTGGCAGTTCAGGTTAAATTCATAGTTTAACTGTTATCAATGTGTACACGATGTTGAAATCAAGCACATTGATGAACTGTAGAAAAATAATCATTATGTTCATTCCACGAATAAAGTAGTGCATATGACTGAAAGTTATTAAACTGTGATATTAGTTAACCACAGTTTCCTTGGAAACAATGACGGATGAAATAATTCATTGCACTGTATTAACCTGAGGTAATAGAGCTAATGAATTGCCTACCTACATTGTCTCTTGTAGGTCTTTTCAATATGCTGTCAATCTTCCCTACAAATTTTTAAAATTAAGGATTAATGACATAGTAGACTCATCTTCTCTTAATTCTTTACTATCTAATTGTTGATTTTATTATTGATTATCCCTTATAATTTGTTTATATATATATATATATATATATACATATATATGTGTATATATATGTGTGTGTATATATATATATATATATATATATATATATATATATATATATAGAGAGAGAGAGAGAGAGAGAGAGAGAGAGAGAGAGAGATTGATTGATTTTCTCCTTAAGACAGATTGGTTTTCAAATTCTTTGTGCCATTTACATGTTATTTTGACCAAAATTAGAGGGCAGCTGAGCATTATGGTACACAACTCTAATCCCAGCTACTCTGGAGGCTAAGGCAGGAGGATTGCAAGTTTGAGGTCAGCCTGGGCAACTTAGTGAGAACTTGTCAAAACTGTGTGAAGAAGCTGACTTTGCCAATAATCCGCTTATGGATTTCCTATTTTAAAATGATCACATAAACACACAAATTAATTAAATAAATATATCAAATGTTTAGCTGTACATGTGGTGGGGACTATTGTTTCCCCCATTTTGCAGACAAGGAAACTGAGAGACAGAGGTTAAGTAACTTACGTAGGGTTACCAGGCTAAAGTGAAGTTTAAACCCATATTTTTCAGTTCCAGAATCTGTGTTCTTAAACATTATGCTGCATTGCTATTGCTATAGGATGACTGATGAGATGTGGGAGCAAAACCAAGCTCAGAAGCTCAAGGATTTAGAAGTATTAGGTTAATGATTTCATGAAGGAGGTTGAAATACACTGGGTAATGCTCTATTACTCTTTGCCATTCTCTCTTACATCTGTGTCTTCATATATGACTGTGCTGAAATCTGTTCTTTGAACTCATACTTCCTGCTCACATCCTGAGTCAGTCCAAGTCCAACTTGGAAGGAAGAATTCTGCATTTTTGAGACAAGAGGAACTTATGAAAGGATTAAACAGGAAATGGAAGAGTTGAGATGCCAGCAAAGGCTGGGGAAGCAGCCCTAAAATTGGGATCAGTAAAAGCACCAGAAACCCCAGTCCTGGGGGTGGGGGAGAGAGTTGTCAGCAGAGCCCAAGGACCCTTCCCCATCAGTAGGAGCTGAAACCACACTGGACCCACTGAGACTCAGACGCTATAGAAAAAAAAAAAAAAAAAAAACACGCCATTCCAGAAAAGGAGGAAAATGACACCTCCATTCCTCCTGTCCTTCACATTCTTTGGTCAGTCTTCCTTTGGCCCAAACCAGCTGCATCCCAGCTGTCCTGGGAACCTGGGAAAGGCAGCCTGCAGACTTGTTCCCACCCAGCTCCCACCTTGAGTTACAGTGCAA
Organism: Spermophilus citellus; assembly: GCF_964194105.1. Classification (NCBI taxonomy): domain Eukaryota; kingdom Metazoa; phylum Chordata; class Mammalia; order Rodentia; family Sciuridae; genus Spermophilus; species Spermophilus citellus. The sequence goes on from NC_138188.1 coordinate 41,260,689, forward strand.
CCATGAATAAGTAGAAATGTGGTCTGAATACAGACTCGGCACTGACGTGTTTCCCTTCTATTTTCTTTGTTTTCATTCTCCTTAGAAATCATTTCCACTAGATTGCCTTCACCAGGGAATGAGTTATTATGACAGGTTTAGACTGTTCAATGACACTGCATTGTTTTTTCTTCTACTGACAAGATAAGTTAGAGTCAGCTGCTGTAGAATTTGAAGAATATGCCTGTTTTTTTTTTTTTTTCTAGAATCCTTGAGGTTCCAAAGATGAGTATTGTCCCTGGCACATAGGAAATGTTCACTGATTATTATCATTATTTTTTATTGATGGCAATGTGAACCCTTAAAAAGTTTGGTGATTCACATGTAATGAATTTGGTGAATGGCCCCCACTCTTTGGATTTGTTTCATCCTTTTAGTATTTGCTGCTGACCATGCCAAGAAGAATCCCTTTTTCTCCTGAATATCTGGCTCCATTTTTATTTATATTTTCCTGTTTCAAAAATTCTTCAGTAACTTTCTATTATTAGTCACTGAGAGTCACATTCCAGATTATAGAGGTTAGCCTATTAATTTTTCTCTATCTTAAAAAATGTTCAAAACTTTAGCATGAACAGTACAGTGATCATTATAGAGAGTAATCCCCTCTGATAGTGGTTACGCTTCTTTTGTATCAGTTATTACAGTCCACCACCGTCTGAAAATATTAAAAGAAAACTTGCAGAAATACACAAGTCATGAGTTTAAGCTGCATGAGTAGCATGATCAAATCTTGTGCCATTTTGCTCCTTCCTATCCAAGACATGTACTCTCGTTTTGTCCAGCGTATCCATGCTGTATACACTACTCACCCTGTAGCCACTTAGTAGCCATTGTGGTTATCTGACCGACTGTTGCATTTGTTAGTTTAGTATCATTAATCTTTTACTGTGCTTAATTTATAAATCAAAATGCGTTATAGGCATGTATATGGAAAGAATATATATAAAGCCTTGCGTACTATGCAGTATAGGCATCCTCTGAGGGTCTTGGAATGTATCCATTTTGGATAAAGGAGAGTTACTATACTTTTTGTTTATGTTTAGTCATAATATATGTATTTTAATTATTTATTAGAATACTAATTTTATGTAAATATGCATAATTCTCTCTATTTTCAAATATATGCATATATATTCCTGCTTTATTGAGGTATGGTTTATAAATAAAAATTGTATGTAAGGAATATAAGAGGGATAACAGAATTAAGCTAATTAGCATATCTATCACCTTACACATATCACCTTATTTTGTGGTAGAAACACTTAAGATCTACTTTCACCAAATTTTAAATATGTAGTTAAATATGTAAGAATGCATAATATATTTTATATTACACACATATACCTATAAATCCACACAACATTTAGTGGCAGGAATATGTTCTGAGAAATACATTATTAGACAATTACACATCCGAGTGTTCTTTCTCATAACTAGCTGGTATAGCCCATAACCCACCTATAAAATTTGCAACCTCCTACTTGTATGCTACAAATGTAGACAGTGTGATATTTACTGAATACTGTAGGCATGTGCTACATTGAAACATAGAGCAGTTACAGTAAAAATACAGTATGAAAGATTAAAAATAGTACTGACCATGATCTGAGCCTTCAGGACAGTGAGTTTCTGTGGCCGAGTCAGTGAGTGGGTGGGTGGGCAGCTATTGAATGTGAAGGCCTAGGACATTACTGTCCAGTGGTAAAGACTTTGTGAACACTGGACACTTAGGCTATAGTAAATTCATTAATTTTTTTTTTCTCTCTTCAATAATGAATTAACATTAGCTTGATATAACTATTTTATAAAATTTTAACTTACTATTTTGTGATAATGCTTGGCATTTTACAGCTGCACAAAAATAGTTTCATTCTTTTTATCCTCATTCCATGAGCATTTTTCTATTTTTTAATCATTATTTTGTGTTGTTGTTGTTAAAAATTGCAATGTGGCTGGACACGGTGGCACACACCTTCAATCCCAGCAGCTCTGGAGGCTTCAGGAGGATCTCGAGTTCAAAGCCAGCCTTAGCAATTTATTGAGGCCCTAAGAAACTCAGTGAGACCCTGTGTCTAATAAAGTACAAAAAAGGGCTGAGGATGTGGCTCAGTGGTTAAATGCCCCTGAGTTCAATCTCTAGTACCCAAACAAAACAAAAGAAAAAAACTAAAACATAAACACATGTATTAACCTAGGCCGTCATGGGATCAGGATCATCAATATCTCTGTCTTCTACCCTGGCATCTTGCCCCACTAGAAGGTCTTCAGGGCAATAACATGCACAGAGCTGATGTCTCTGTGATAGCAAGATCTTCTTCTGGTTCCCTCTATAGGGACATGTGTGAGCCTGCTTTCCAGTGAACTTTATATTTAGATGTAGAAGTATACTTCATTTGTTTATTTTTTTAATTGTCGATGGAACTTCATTTTGTTTATTAATTTATTTACATGTGGTGCTGAAAATCAAACCCAGTGCGTCACACATTAGGCAAGTGCTCTACCACTGAGCCACAATCCCTGCCGAGAAGTATACTTTAAATAGCAATAAAAGTACAGTGTAATAAGCATAGAGACCAGTAATGCAGTTGTTGTCATTTTATTGGGTATTATATACAGTTCCAAACTGTATATGCTATACTTTTATACCACTGGAAGCACATTATATTTATTTAAACCACCATCAATACAAACATGTAAGTAAGGCATTGAGCTACAACCTTATGGTGGCTCTGTCACACAATGTCACCAGGCGATAGGGATTTTTGAGCTCTATCATAATCCTATAGTATCACACTAAGATCACACATGCACACACATACATGCTATGTAGAAATAAGTAGTAGGCCTTTTGACACTGTAATCCTAAAAAGTATAGAAGATATCACCTAAGAATACCAAATACCATTATCACTCGAATAAAATGAATAATAGTTTTTTAATTTCTTTTTTATGGAAACTAGAAAATGTTTAAGAAAACTGGGAAAATTTTGTGTGAATGTGAAAAATTAAAAATAACTACATAATATTCTCTAATATCTAGTCTATATTTAAATTTTCTTATTTGGCCAAATAATATATTTTGGATATTATTTTCAGATATCATGTCTGAAAGTTGCTTGAATTATTATTTTTTTTTTCAGCAGAGTTCAGCTATCATTTCTATATATGGTCAATCTCACTTCTATTTATAGTACAGTTTAAAAGTTTTTTTTAAAATCTTTTTGATTTCATTCATTATGTTTTTTAAAAATTTACAACATGGTTCAAATATCAAACCAAGTTTAAGCTGTATACTTAGAAAAACCTAACTCTCATTCCCATTCCTTCAAATTCTTTTTTATAAACTCCCAGTGTAATAATTTATCCAGTTTATGGTTTATTTTTCCTATGTTCACACACACATAGAGATATAGATATGGACATAGCCATAAAGAATATACATGTAATTTTCCCTCTTGATGCCACAAAGGTTAAAAAAGCACTACTCTACTGTCCCTTTCTCCATATATATATATATATATATATATATATATATCCTTTTGCATCTTGCATTTTTCTGACTTTAAAATGTGGTCATAACTTTAAACATTTTTTCCCTTTTTATATAAACAGGAATGTACTTTTACCACAGTTCTGCAGCTGAAAGCAAGAAATCAGAGGGGAAGCAGGGCCTCACTCATCTGAGAGCTCCACTGAGAAGTCCTTCCTCATCTTCTCCTACCTTCTGCTGGCCACCAGCTGTCCTCAGCTTTCTCTGTCCTACAGCTGTATCACTCCAGCCCCTTTCTCTGTCCTCAGGTAGCCTTTTCCCTGGCCCATCTCTGCATCTCTGTCTTCTTACAAGGAAACCAGTCATATGGAGTTGAGAACCCAACCAAATTTCACTATGTCTTCATCTTCAAGTTAAGTTAGTTATATCTACAAAGATACATTTCCCAAATAAGGCCACATTCTGAGGCTCCATGTGGACATGAATTCTGGGTGACAGTGTTCAACCCACAACAATCTACTGCCTGACAATAATAAATAAATAAATAAACAAACAAACAAATAAATAAATAAAATAATGACAAGTATGATTTCTTTGCAACATTAAAAAAAATCCACCTCTATATCAAATTCCCAAAAATCTTAATGCTTTCTAGCATCAGATGCTAATATGAAATCACAACTATACACAATCACCCAAAAATGTCACAAATCTCATGCTTTAAGTCATAGAAATCTGGTCTGATGAGATTCTAGTTATGATCCTTTTGGAGGTAAAATACCTCCCTGTGTGTGAACCTGAGAAACTAGAAAAGAAGTTATCCCTTTCCCAAATCATGATGGGAGAATTATAGGATAGACACTTCCATTCCAAAAGGGAGAAAGTGGAAGCAAGAAAGAAGTCAAAGCAAGTTCAAAACCCAACAGGACAAGCTCCGTTAGGAATCAAGATCTGAGCATAATCCTTTGTGGCTTGTTGCTCCTTTCTCTGGGCTTCCCTGGGAGGAGAGGGGTGCAGTAGGGGTTCAGTGGGTACACCCACCTAGCCCGCAGGAGTAGTCCTGCTTTCTGGGGTCTCTGCACCCTTGATTCTGTACTTAGCATCAATCCGTCTTCATTTTCCACGTGTTTCCTTATTTCTTTTTGTGGCTGGCAGGTATTTCACTATGCATGTCAGCCATAGTTGGCTTAACCAGTTGCCTACGAATGAGTGGACATTTTATTTGTTTCTGTTATTTTGCTAGTATCAGTAATTCTTCAGTATATTAGCATACCTACTTAGTATTTGTATAGTATATGTGAAGGTTTATCTTTCAGGTAATTTCTCATTCTAAAATGCAATGAGTTCAGAGGCAAAGGACAAAGTTAGACATTTTGGGTTTGTCACATTTTCCATAGGATGACAATATTATAAAAATTTCTTCTATAGAAAGCGATTCCATTTGTACCCTCATTGATGATGTGAGATGGCTTGTTTTCTTACAGCCTTGCAAACCATTGCACCTAGTTTTTATATTTCTGCCAATATGACAGGTGAGAAATTAAGTTTTATGATAGTTTTATTAGTATTTTTCATATGCTTGAAGTCCAATTTTTCACCTTTTTTTCTTATTCTTTAAGAACTATTTATATATTAAAGAAATAAATGTTTTCTGTGGTATTGCTGCTCTTCATTTTAACATTTTCTTTTTTCCTTGAATTCTGCTCTCTCTGCCCTCCCCGACTCCAACAAGTAAGGTCAGAGGCTGCTCTGACTTGCATTAAGAGGGAGGGGATGTGCTCTGCCCCCTTGCACTCCTTTTTCACTGCCTTCTCTGGAGGCAGTGCAGGAAACAGAGAGAGAAAACAGAAACTGTTTTCAAATCTTTTTTAATAAACTCCAAGTGGAGCAGCAGACTGTCTTTTGCAACTACTCCTGAGAAGATGGCTGCCCTTATCTAATTCGGGTGTTACAGATTCTCAATTAAACAAAAATGACTGAGACTCAAATTCCAGGTCTTTCTGAAGCACGTTATAGGTTCTTCCAAAGACCACGTGAAGGCCATTCCTCAGATAGTTCCCTTCCATCAGCATGCATTGGCTCTGGCTGCTGAAGTCTTCTTGTCCAGTGGTCAGTCTTGCTGGACTAGCTACTGGAAGGGTGATTTAACTTCAGCCACTCACCCCTTGATTCATGGGAAATTCAGTTATTCTTGCCAAAAAAAAAAATATGCTGCGATGCAAACTGACCTTCCTCATCCCTAGCTTCTGCTCCCTTCTTCCATTAGTTGCAGCCCCTCTTCCTGCTCTTGCCCCCAAACCCCCAACTTCAAGAACTTGCTAGTTTAGATGTTGTGCAATTTTTCAACACATGCAGCTGTTTTCTGGGACTGGGGAGGAAGAAGAGACCATCTAGTTTACAGTTTTAAGAACAGGGTGTGGGTTAAAAAAGCACTATTCCACAACTCTGAAGTTGTCTCCTCAATGATAGCCCTGGGGAAGGCAAGAAGAAAGATTTACTGTTCCTCAGAGTTGAATACTCATTTAATCTCCAAGGGATCACAGGGATGGGTGTGGTGGTTATAATCATTCCTTCATGCTATAAGCTCTGATCATAGGTTGCTCACTACAATAGGGACGGTATTTAAACCTAGGACATAGAGTCTACTTACATTTAATTTTTTTCTAAGCAGTAAACCTTAATAGTTAACTCCTGGAAAGTGGGGAAAACCAGCTTGGCCTCTCACATGATTCTATACACAGACATTTACCACCTGAAGAGAGTCCTGCTAAAATGACAGTATAAAATTTTACTAGTATTTAGAAATTTAGACCCTTTCAGAATTTCAGAAAGTCCTGCATGTAGTAATCTATTAAATTTGTCAACTATGAGACATGATGAAAATCAATTATTTAGTTGTGAGTAGTTGAGGTTATTTACTGGAAATTTTAAGTTATAGTCAAATGAAAGTTAAAATAGGATATAGGCAATGCACTCTATCTCTCCTTTTTTTTCTTTCTTTTTTTCCCACTAGTTTCCTACTGTTCAAATAATCTTACACTGTCAGGACACCTTTGTGATTAATTTTCTTGATCAAAATCACCATTTGGTGGTATTGACTATATTCTGTTCAACCTTATGTGTATAAATATCCTTTTATATTATATGTGAGGATTCTTCCACCAGAAGGTTCAGTAGGACTGTATTCACATCTGCATTCAATTGGATGTAGACATCATTATTGTAGAACAAAAAGAGAAAAGAAAATAGTTGCTACACACTCATGTCAGACATGACGTCACATGATAGAGAAGTTAAAAACCAACAAGATCATACTAGTTTCCATGAATGAAACATTGACTGTATAACAGCCAGGAGTGGGGAGACCACACATGCCTTAAAATGTTTTTTTTCTAACCCACACATAATATCTCACTCATATTTGGGCTGTGAGCAAGCCAGATCCTCCTCAGCCAGTTAGAAGCAGCTTGTGCACCAGCCCACCAGAGAGCTGAGTCCGACTCCTTGTGTACTCAAGCTGCGGCTGTATTTAAATGGATCACTGGGAAATATTGGTTGCTGGGCTCTCTCTACAATCTCTCTCTGTCTTCCATGCCAGGCCACCCAGGTACTTCTTTGGAGAGCTGTCCCTTTTTCCCTTGAAATTCCACCCAGGGCACTTTGAAAGACCACCTAGGACTGACTTGTATAGAGGCATGACAGAAAAGAACCCAGAGTGCCTAGTGGACACCTAGCTAGGGGCTACTGCATTCTGGAGACAGTCTGCTGCTCCAAACTCAGAGGTGAAGCTTGTTAGGAAATTTACTCAGGGGGCTGAAAAATGGCTGGCATCGGGCTCAATGGTACACAGATATTTCTCCATGAGACATTTAGTTTTTACTTAGGTTTTAGTCTTATCTTTGGTAACCTATTTAAATATCAATAGTTCAGAATATTTGGAAGCTTAAGGATTTAATATTTTTCTTTTCTAAGATGTTTAAACTGCTTTCTTGTTAATTCCTGTAAGCCATCTTAGTCAGCTCAAACAAGAGGCATTATTTTAAGATAAATCAATTTAAGATCAATTTGGCCATTCCCCAACTTAATCATGGGGCCTTGTGGGACTATTTCCTCCTTCCTTCTACTAAATTTTGAGGCAATTTACGATACCTATCTAGCTATCAATCATCTATCTATCAAAAAAGAACTTAGCAAGATCTCAAATGCATTTTTTTTAAATAAAGGTGGATGGTAAAATAGGTGTGTATTTGAAGTCCCAAATGGACATCTTATTCCAGTTCCATGGTCAAACTTATTCAACCTGTCACTCTTTGGGCAACAGGACACCCGCAGGCCTACTCGGCAGGGGGCAGGGGAATAGTCTCCCCAGGGCTTATCACAAAACATACTACAGGTGGAATTCCCACAGTAGAGGACTGAAGAGCACAGAGGCAAGGTGTCTGCAAACCATATCTGCCTTCCTGGTGGAAAGTGGGCCCAGGAGAGTTATAGACTCTCCCCATCCCCCCACCCTCGAAAAAAAGAATCATGTTTCACTTTCTTTATTGAGGAGGTTCCCAGCTAAAGGCTGTGTGTTCCAGACCATGATTGCCTCCAGGAGTGGCTTGATAACTAATTCTTTATCACTAGAATATTGATCAATGCCAGGCTCGAAGACTTACACCTGTAGTCTTAGCACAGAGAGGCTGAGGCAGAAGGTTTGCAAGTTCAAAGTCAACTTCAGCAACCTAGCAAGGCCCTGTCTCAAAAAAAAAAAAAAAAAAGTAAATAAAACATAAAAGGTCCAGGGATGTGGCACAGTGCTAAAGCACCTCTGGGTTTAATCCCCAGTACAAAACAAACAAACAAACAAACAAACAAAAAAAACATAAAATAAAATATTGTTGGGAGGATGGAGACCCAAATGTTGGTGCATTTGCCATCTCTCTTTTTGTTTTTATAATTAGCTAATTGGATGTGGGGTCTCCAAGACCCTAACAAAAGTCAGAGCCCTCCCACAAGCGAGAGATCCACATCCTGAAATCACTTCACTAAAACATTTCCTTACAGTCAGGTCTCATAGTGTTGGACTGTTATGTGAGATAAAAAAGAGATTTCTGTTATGCCAGGTTGTCCCTAAAATTTGAAGGTTTATTTTTCGGGCAGTTAGGACTGCGTCAATGTTCACAGTTACTAGTCTTCTCTAGGGCAGGAGGGAGAGGAAGGATATAAAAGGACGGAAGGTTCCTTTCTAAGAAATTCTTTTAATAGGCTGAACATTCTTCCTAAATAAACTGAAAGGGAGATTAGGAGAGAGGAAAAATATAGCTCCCCCTACTGTAAGTCCCCAAACACCAAACAGAACTAAACTATCTTTGCAGTTCAATCCCTAGGCAGACAGGCCGCCACACAAATCCTCATGTCTGTTGTCTCTAGGGAGTGGTTTAAGGGAATTCTAGTAACTTCAAGACCATTTTGAGGGCTTCTCAGGATAAAACAAAAAGATGAGCTGGAAAATGAGAAGTCCCTCCAGAGATTGATTAAGCTCTTTGGGTGCTAAGCTGTTGCTGCTTACTTTTAAAAGCAGATGGATCATAGATTATAGACAAATCTACAAAAGACAGGCTTTGAAAAGGGAAACCATTGCAATTGAAGATTTGTCCTTAATGTAGTCAAATATCAAGTAATCATTTAAGGCTTGTAGTTTGTCTGATTTCCTGAGGAATAAAATACTTGGAACAATATCATATTCTTCCTGGATATTAAGAAAATGTGGACTTTTTAGATATGTAGGTGTGATAACTGGTTCAGAAGAACTTGGCTCTTGAGTTATGTGACAGTTTTAAGACAACTAAAATAAACTGGATAGCATTTTTTCAATATATTTCTAGCCATATCAATTCATTTTTTGTTTAATAATTAGTATGCAGATAGTGTTTACTATTTTAGACATTTTTAGGTACTGAGGATATTGAATAAAGCAGACCAAAAAAACTCCACTCCAAAAATGGTAAATTCTAGTGGGAGAAATAGACAAAATATATATATATATATATATATATATATATATATATATATATATATATATTTTTTATATATATTTTATATATTTTATATATATATATATGTACACACACATATGTACACATATATACGTATGTGTGTGTGTGTATATATATATATATATATATATACACAGTTCAGAATATGCAGAAAATAATTAGCAACAGGGATGCAAATAAAACAGGGTCTTCCTTTTTTATGATTTATGGAATATCTTGTTTTATGTCAAAGAGGCAACTGTGTCATTTAAAATGCAAACTCTTAGAAAATGCAAAAATGCTGGGAAGCCTGCTTTCAAAGCCAGAACTTTAAGTGTCTTTTGAGGCTTTCTAATATAGACAGGAAATTAGAGCTGGTATGTTTTCTTTCTTCTTTTTTTTTAATGGGTTCTGAGTTTCCTGCTTAAAGAAGCACTTATCTAGCAATAGCAAATGATTTCTTTATCATATAGTCTTTTGAAATGTAAATGCAGAAAATGAAGGTCTCTGTGCTAACAAGTCCAGGGATGACTCATTTATATTCTCTTGAATTGCTTTTATACTTAAAGAATTTCTAGCATAGTCATCTGGCACCCATCACTAACAAAAAGGAGTGACAATTTCCAGGCTCCATCTGCTGCTTGCTAGCTGTGTGACCTTGGGAAAGTTACTGAAACTCTCTGAAACAACTTTCTAAAGTACAGACAGAATAATACTTAACTCAATGTTTTTGTAAGGATTAAATGAAATCATAAAAATAAATTCCTTTGTTTAGCATTTCCTTGGGAAAGGTAACATCTATCATTTCTATGATTTTTATCATAATGCTTATTTCACATTCTAAAAACAGGATGAGTCTTGAATGAAATCCTCTTGCTTCCTTATTTTTCAGACCATAAATTAATGTTCATGTCATTGATTCAAAGTTCAGTACTGAATTATTAACAGTACATTTTCACCAAGTGACTAATCAATTAATTGGTTGGCTGAAAATGGGTTTTCTGAGTGTCTCACTAAACCTCCAGCTGTAGAACATTCTTTGCCAAGTCTGATTGTGATTAGAACATTAATGGCCACAGACTCCATATGAGACAACAAACTATGTTCCATACACTCAGTAATATGGCCACATTTATAAGTTGATAGGATATGAATTGCCTGGCATTTCTAGAACTTGGAACTGGACCAACTGTTCCACAGTCTAGTTATGTCTCTCATATAGATGCCTCCAAGATATTATTTTATGTCTGCCCAGTTTTTAAAATAAAATCATGAAAAATAATAAGTCCAATCATATACAATTATATTGCCTGTGCTATGTATCAACCCCCCCTCCATCTTTGTCAATATCCTGGTTTTATAGTAATATGCTCTATTTTAAAAAAATATAAAAACAAGTAAATATAGAAAAGATAGCTGTGATTTCTCTTCTACCTTTCCACTCCTATGAATCAGTGGGATTGTTTTCTTTCCCTGTTTCTTGCTTGTGTCTCCCAGAAGATTCAAGAAAGCTTTTCAGCCCCAGAATCAGGCATGTGGAAGCTGGAAAAGGTTTTTGAAGTCTTGTGCTATGATTTTCTTTTCTTTTTTTCTTTAATTATTTATTTCTATTAATTATTTATTTGTGTCTTTTTAAACATTATTTATTTCTATTAATTTTGCACATATGGGATTAAGCATGGACTGATCAGATCTAACCTCCCTTTCTGCACTGCCCCCATTTCTAATCTCCAGTAGCCACTTTTCTATTGTTGACTTTTTCAGCTTCCTCATAGGTCAAAGAACATGGGATACTTTCTGGGTCTGGTTTATTTCACTTAACATACTGTCGTCCAATGTCACCCATTTTGTGCAAGTGACAGGATTTTATTTATTTTTTATTTTTATTTTTTTTTGTGATTGAAAACTACTCCGTTGAGTTTACACACCACATCTTCATTAACCATTCGCCTGTTGAAGGGCACCTAAGCTGACTCCTTAGCTGTTGTGAATAGAACCACGTCATACACTGTTAGTGGAATGTAAAGACTGTGAAGAATGGGGCAGAGGTTCTTCAAAAAAAAAAAATAAATAAAAGTGATCTTCCACAGGATCCATATATTCCACTTCTGTGCATCCAACCAGAGGAAGCAAAGTCATCCTTCCAAGGAGATAACCTGGTGCCTGTGTTGACTGTGGCTCTGTGTTCTGTTTTTCTTGGTTTAAAAATAAGAAATACATTGTTCGGTATGCTTAAAAAACTCGCTTCAAGGTGAGAGGTCTGTGGCAAGGTGTAATAGACAATGATATTGATCCTTCATTATTATCTATTTTTTTTTTTTTTTTGCCAAGTGTATCTCAGGTTTTATCTTCTTTTCACCTTCCAAACACACTTGTCTTGTTCTCTGTGGTATTTCCCAGCATCCAGGAGTGCTCCCTAGCATGAGTGCATCTCAGTATTTACTTAAAAACTAATAAATAAATGAAGAAATTTAAGAGTGAGGGAATGCCTTATCTCCATTTCGCAGATGATGGCACAGAGGCTTACAAAGGTGAAGTGGTTTGCATGAGGTCATACAGCTGATTGACAGCCTGGGGTTGACTCTTGTGACTCTGGAATCCCAGTTCTTAACTACTTGGAAGAGCCACATCTGTGTAGTTGGAGCTAAAATCTGTGGAAATTATTCATTACAAACATCTCTTTCTACATTCTTAGATTTAATTTCTTGGGACGCCTAGGATTTAATGAGATTTCCTGAACGAGGCATGGTGTGAGAAATAAAACAACCTCACCTCATTTCAAAAACCCACAGACAGGTGGTGAAAACAATTGATTTGAAATACTCTGTTTTGTATGAAAATGTTCAAGGGATGAATTTAACCCTTAATGCTCCTTGCATTGAAAGAAATGGTAGAAGCAAATATCTGCTTTACATCTCTTTGGAAATTGGGTAATTGGGAATATGTACTTTATAATAGGAAATCATAGATTTCCAATAATGAGATTCCCAACGGGTTCCGCTGATTTCACACAATGTGCACAGGTCTGTTTAATGTCCTTTGAACACAAAGTCTTCCTTTCTGCCTGCTTATTCCTTCGTTGGCACTCTTCCCTTATTCTCCACCATTTCTTTCTCAAGTTCTTCAAGGACCTGTGCAATCCCCCTGTCTTCCAAAACCTCACTTAAATAACATCATCACCAGGTACCTCTTTCATCAGTGATTCTATGCATCATTTCACACTTAATCGCTGTCTGATATGTAAATATTCCTGCTTTTCGGGCTGGGGTGCTCTCTGTACAGATGAATGGCAAAGTCTTCATGTCTATACTGCATTCTGGCCTATGTCATCATAGGGCAATGCCTGGGTATGGTGACAGATCTGTTGATTCCTGATGGAAAGAAAGAGCAGGATAACCAGATTAAAAAAGACACAAGGAACACTTCTCCAACTTGATTTTTGTTTTATAAATTATCAATCTTAGCCATGACAAACTTGGAAATGTACCATATAGAGAAATTCACTTCGTAAAAAATGAATTTACTATACTTTTCTCTTCTTATCTTTATTACTAAATAAGATGTGGATGTGGTTTATTGCTTGGAGCTCGGAACCGAGTTCTATCTTTCATGGTCCCCGTCGACCTAACTAATTTTTGGATCACTTCCGATTTATGTCTCAATTTTCTACTCTGTTTTCATAAACAGCAATAAACCTGTCCTTGGAGGAAGTCCATGAAATTTAATTTATGCTTCTACAGGCCTGTGGGACATTTGTGTGAAAGTGTATAAAATGAAAATTATCCTACCTGCTTTTGCATGTGTTGTTTTTAGTTTAATTTGGGAGGCTGGGAATGTTTTCATCACTTCATCTAAACATATTCAACTAACTTTTCTTTCCTCGTGAACAGGTGAACAGGTTGAAACACTTGTGTCATGCTAATCAAGTTTTCATTTTCTGGTCAATTTTTAAAAATTAACTGTAGCTGAAATGTTAATTATCAACCTTGGTAAGCTCTGGGCAGCTAGGAATAATGTCACTTACGCAGGCAATGGAGTGGAAAATTCCAGAGTCTTGAACCTTTTACAGTCCCTACAAGTGACAATGTTTAGCATTTTGGTGAAATTCTGGACTCTGTAAGAACTCACAGCGTGAGTTTGCTTTTAAGAAGTCCCGAGGCTCTCAGCTGAGCTAGTCAGGTAAAATCTCTTCCCAGCCAGATTCAGACCTGTCCATTAGTAGTTGCTGTAGTTGGCCGTGACTGCCAAGGAAAAGTGAACACTCATTCCTGATTATTGCCTTCCTCTGAGCAAGAACCCAAGGAAGGTATGCTTGGTAATTAGCTAAAGCCAAATCTGCTCAAGTCTGGTTTCCTTTTGTTATGAAAGACCAGGTTGACAATGAAAAAAGCTCTGGCAGTTAGTTAATATAGAGGCAAGATGTTTCTCTTTATTTCAAGTGTTTCTATACACGGCAGAGTAAGGGCAATCGGAAATGTCTCATGGAAAAGACAATAACATGGGAAATTAAGACACGAGTACTGTGATAGGTCCTGATAACATCTCAAAATGCAGATACCAGGAGCTCTATTTCCCTGAACTGTTGGGAATTCAGTAATATGATAATAACCCCATATTTTAGAAATTAATCCTGCCTGACTTTAAAGAATGGGGAAAAGGCAATGTTTATGGAGTGTTACTCACTGAGCTAAGTTCTTTTCCTACATACACATTTAATCTTCAAAACTACCCAGTGAAACTGGTACTAGCTGGTTGCCAGTTTATAGACAGGAAAATGGACAATGAATTTCTAGTTATTGAGGTTTTCAAAGTTTTTTTTTAACCACTTTTTATTATTTATTTATTTATTTTTATATTGTTTTGGTACCAGGGATTGAACCCAGGCATGCTTAACCACTGAGTGACATCCCCAGATCTTTTTATATTTTTAATTTTCAAACAGGGTCTCATCAAGTTGGTTAAGAGGCCTTTCCAATTTGCTGAAGCTGGCCTCAAACTTGCAATCCTCCTGCCTCAACCTCCTGAGCCTCTGGGAATACAGGTGTGTGTCACTGCGCCTAACTCCATTAAAAAAAAATAAAAAAGTAACACTTAAAGAATTGTAAAATGTAAAGATTGAACTTTGAAAAAATATTAAATAAATTTTGGAAAAAGTAGCAAATAGATCATCTCCATGACAGAATTTAAACCTATGTCAAAGAAAATGAAGAAAATCAGAGAATGGTAAGGACACAGCAAGAGAATTAAAAGTAAAAAGGGCAATTTTCTTTGCATTATCAAATATAGATATTCTAAGTTATTTTTAACATGGAAGTATCTAATATAGTAAATTTTGCAAATTGGGGAAAATTGCTAGCCGCTTCATATACACATGCATACACATACTTAAAAAATGTCTTATTGCAAAAGATCAACATTATTTAAAAAATTTTAAGGTCTACCAATATGTCATATATTACTCCAGTGGCAATGAGTAAAATCATTGAAAAGAAAACCTATGGGGAGCATTAGATTTCTTCTATGCCAACCACCTTGTCTATTCATATAGAAACTCAGAAACAGGGATAATACAACGAATCTGTACATGGGTGGCTATCTTCAGGGCTGAATGAGAATGTGTGGCTTCCAGTGTCAATTTTCTGTACCTCAATCCTGTTTCCTGTGCTCTTCCCAGCCACATCACCTGTTAAACATCTGAGCATTCTTCTTGCTAAGATTTTTTGGGGAATAAAATGCCAGCATAGACTTCTTTTGCTGGTATAGAAACATGCATTGTCATAGTCAAACAAATACATAGACATATATGTCCATACAAAATGACTTTGTTTAGAGAATAACAAAGTATGGATGGCTGTACAGTCCAGGGCGGTCTCTGGTAGGACAAATGCAAAAATAAGGTTAGAGTTTTACTGGGGAAAAAGAAAAAGCTATATGAGGTGTTTTGAAAGTTCATTGAAATTTTGGCATTAGGTAAGAGCTTGTGAGCTCTGTCAAGTGTCTGCTGTTAATAGGTAAACCTAGTCTTAAAGTCATAGAAGGCTGTTTCCTTGGTTAGAGCCTACAAGAACAGCATCAGGCTTTTGTACATAAACTGTCCTTGAGTTGCTCACGGTCCTTTTGGAAAGTTTCTGTTATTAGGCAAATTATGCATGAGAGGCTTCTCTTTCTAGACTTCTTTGGCTCCATCTGTCAGGGTTAGATACTGGTAACTCTGTTATGAATCTGACATCTTTTGCAATACATTAGGCATGCTTTTTTTTTCCCAAGAGGCATAATATATGGAAAATAGGGAATAAGAAAAATGATAAAATATTGGACATATTAAAAATTTTCAGAAAGACTCACTTCTAGTGGTACTCACATAATTTAGTTGCACAAAAAATCATGATGCAACTTCTTTCCTAACACTCATTTTTATTCTGTCAGATTTTTTTCTTCATTTATTTTCTTCTGAAGATGGACCTTGCAAAATTTCCATTCCCTTTGATTCTCTGTGCAGTTTTCTATTAGTTCTTACTTAAAGTGATTTCCTTTTTCATGATCCACATCAATTTTCTGCATCTCTTCCTCAACCCCGAGATATAACTTATCTGCTTTTGACCTTTGGGTTATTGTTCCTTTTTGTTTCTAGAGTTTGGCATCTCTAATTACAGTTTAATGTCTTATAGCCTCCACCTAATTAAGGTTGCAAAATTCTACTTTATCTTCAGAGCAATTTCCCAAGTAAACATTGATATGTATGTGTTTTACATGTTAAGCAGGGGACATGTAATAAAAAGAAACTGAGCAAGAGTTGAAATAGCTAAGGTTTTCTACTAATTACTGTCTGACTTTGTACACATGTCAATATTTATAAAATATTGTCAAGTTATAAAATAACTTGTAAGAACTATCATTCTATAATCCTGTAGGTTGTAGGTTGGCAATAGATAACCATGATATAATATAAAGTTAGTTATGTGAGAAAGATTATAAATTAGTATGTAAGTCCTTTCCTCATTTTGTTACCAGTTCATGGAAAAGTTGTACTTAAGTTAATTTGTGTAAGTAAAGTTAATGAATTTTTATTTCCGAATGAATAAAATGAGCTTCACCTTGACCCATGAAATCTTTCTTCAGATGGCTGAAAAGACTAGTGTCAGATACAGAAGGTCAACCCACAAAAATAACAATGTGTTAATTAATTTGCATAGAAATTGGCTACTGGAAGACATATTATAATTAATGATAAGTTAAAGGCCAAATATTTCTGTAAGTGTGAAACTTTTAAGATTGGCCATGTGACCTATAATCAATATTTTAAGTTATTGAATTCTATTATATGTTTACTTTGATCTTGGAATTTGCTAGACACTAAAGGGGGAGTTAGATAAGCAAGATAAAGTCACTGTTTTTTGAGGAGCTCTATAATGTTTGAAATGCATTTCAAATGCATCTCTCGTGAATTTAATAACTTATTAAAATAAAAAGATGTGTTATTTCCTAAAGAAAATAAGTGGGCAAAACAGGAAGAGAAAATAATTTGATGTAGGGTTTTCTTGAATCCTGGAAAATAGAACTGTATAGGGAGTGACAACCAGCATCTCACTGGGACATACTTGAGACCTTAAATTCTAAAATAATGAGTGAAGAACAAAAGACAAAGCGTCAAAAATATAACTTATAAAAGCGGAGACCCTGATAGAACCGTCCAAGAACTGGAGCTAGACAAAAGAAAGATGGCTCCAGGGTTTATTTAAGGGGGTACATCAAAGGCAGAGATAAAGTTTTAATGGCAGAGTCTTGCTTTGGGATGTCTTGCAGTCAGCAGGATGATTGGCATCTTGGCAGGTCACACCCATCTAAGGTGCTGTGTGGGACATGACAGAGCAGGATAGGGATTCACCACTTGTCAGGGCAGTTAATCAGAGGAAATGTCCATTGGTCATTCCCAAACACCGAATGTTCCTATTCACGAGGTTCGATGCATGGTGGCCCACATGAAGCCCATGGATGGCTTCTGACAGAACTGTCTGGTAAAGTAAACAGAACTTGAGGAGGAAGAGAAATCACCAATTGCCTTGCTTATCCTGGCCTCTACCTTGACTTAGAACTCACTGTGAGGAACCTTTACTGCAAAGACCAAGTCAGATAATTATCACAATGGGACCATAATTAATAAATTAAAACTATGGTTCTTCAGGGCTGGACATAGCTCAGTTGTTGAGTGTGCGTTTAGTGTGTGCGAGGCCCTATCTTTGATCCCCAACATCAGACAAATGGACAAACCAACTGGGAGGTTCATGGGCAGCTTCTCTTTCCTTGAGAAGGGAGGAGGTTGCGGGCTTATGGATTTTTCGGTTTAGCACGGGACAGATTGCTCCTTTTGAGAAAAGTTTAAATAGATAGTACAAACAAAAGTAAATTTGCTTGCTAACCACAAACCACATAGCAGGCCTTTTACAACTGAGAGTTTCATACGTATTTTTATTTTATTCTTTTTAAAATTTTAACAGATACATATAAATCATACATATTAATGGGGTACTGTGTTGAATTATATTAAACATTGCATACAACTTAAATCAGGTTAAACATCTGTATAACCTCAAACCTTTTTCAGTTCTCTCAGGTGAAAACTTTCAAAACCATTTCTTCTGACTTTTTGATATATCCAGTGTGTCACTGTTGTGCATAGTCTCACCACCCTGCAATAACTTGCCTGGACTCTGCTCCTAACTATAGCCTACCGCCCACTGATCAACCTTTTCCCATCCCCACCTTATGCCTCCACCTTGCTCTGCCCCTGGTAACCACCATTTGATCTACTTCCAACCTCTGTGAGATCAACTGCTTGAGAATCTTCCTATGAGAGACACCATGTGATATGTGCCTTTCTGTACCTGACTTATTTCACTTAACATTGTGATCTCACACAAGTCTTTTTAATTTTACATCTAAGAGCTCCTAATATTTATATTTAAATTAAATTACTTGTTAGATGGATTTGACTTATATTTTTAAAAATTATTTTATTGGTGCATCAAAATCATATATAATAGTGGGATTTGTTGTGATGTATTCGTACACACCCGTAACAAAATTGCTCATTTTCATTGCCCTGCACCCCACCACATTTCGCTTCCTGCATCTCTCCCTGTATCTTCATCCTCTGATCTACTGGTCTCCCTTTTATTTTCATGAGATCTTTTCCCCCCTTTTTTCCATCTTCCACAGATGAGAAAAAGCAGTGAAGAGCTCCTTCAGGAAGCCCTCTGGCTGTGCATTTTAATTTGGATCAGTTGCTTTCTGCTCAGGTCATTTTCTGGGATGTCTTTGAATTCTATCACTGGGTTAGATTCACAGTTTCTTATCCCCAAATCTCTCTTCTGCTTTGAGAAGAAAACATGCGGCGACATAAAATTTTTCCAAACCTTGCCAATCTTTCGATTGTTATTCACCTCTTCATATGACTGACCATTTACTGAATATAAACTATAAGACCCCAAATTACTTTTTTCAGAATTTTGAATTATTTTGTTCAGTGATACTGGGAAAAGGGCACAGGTGATTTATTTGTATTTTCTGTTAGAATTGAACTTTGAAAGCTTTTTGAATGTTTTCCTTCGGTGAAAATTCATGAGGGTCATTATTCATTCACATTGTATGAGGTTCTGAGTACTATTCCACACATGGCTCTTGTTTCTGTATCCAACCAACCCAGCTCAGATGTGTGTAGTGTTCTGTTAGCAAGAGTTCAGCTGTAGAATTCTCTGGCAGTGTTTTTTTTTTCCCCTTTGGGGTATATATAGCAATATGAACCCTTTTCTTTATTCTTTTTTTAAATCTTTAGACATTTGTGAAAATTGTTCATCATAAACGGCATGAAACTGATTGCATATTTATCATGGGTTAATTCCATCTGCCTTTCCTTACTTCTTTTTAGTTAGTTTAGGGAAGAATTCAAGAAAAGGGCATCTTTTCAGTCTGACATTTTGATTTAGAAGTCACAGAGCATTTTTTTCACTGTTCTTTCAATTTTTACACATCTTGGACTGAATGACATCGAAGTATCTAGAAGCCATGCTGTGACAGCAATGTAATTTTTAATGCAAGATCAAAGGTGTTTTTGCATAACTGCAGGATATGTCATTCTAGATTAGTATTTTTGTTCCTTTATTTCTTGTAGCTTAGTTTCCTTGTGATTTATAATAGAACCTGGAATTTTGTCTTGGTAGAAGAGTTAAGTAAAGGAATGATTACTTCCAACCTAATAAAAATAACTGAAGAGTCATTTAGTCCATTATGATGGAACAGAAACAAAATAATTGAAATCCACTACTATAAATTAATGGTATATAGATAAATTTCACCTCTACTTGAAACTCAACAGTGACTGTACACTAGAATACTGTACCTAAACAATCCATTTTGGAAATTTTGTTAATCAATCCACTTCCTGGAATCACACGAGATAATCTTATTTAATGTATTAGAGTATGCAAACCTGTGCTTTTAAAGATTATGAAATATCCCAAGTAGTCTTCCCCTTCTACTGGAGGCCATGTGTTTAGAAAAAGCTCAGAATGATCAAATGACATGAGGCCAAGTCCCCTTCCCCTAAACCTCCATGTGGCTTGTTCATTTTGAGCTGAACAGAAAATTAACAAATATGAATGTGTTTTTCTATTATTTCACCCCTACCTATGCTCTTCCTGTGGTCTTTCCTTTTGCAGTAAATAACAGCTGCATTCTTTCATGAATTTTACTTCCAGTTCTTCCCGCCACATTTGCCTTACACCCCATACCCAGCCCTGCATCAGTTTCCAGTTGTGTCCTCTGCAGAGATTTAAACCCCATAGGTGGGAATTTTTAAAAAATATATTCTCACCCTTTAATATTTAATATGTAGAGGAATAATTGGAACATAGAAGTGTTCAATGAGCATTTAAGGATGAATAAAGTACCCACAGGAGAGGAAAGAAGGGAAAGTAAGATCTCTTCTATAGCTTGAATGTTGAGTGTTCCCCTAAGGCCATTTTAAAGTTTGGTCTCTGCTATTGGGAAGCAGTAGAACCTAAAGAAATGAGGCCCAATGGAGGTTGTTTGGCCATTGGAGGTGTGCCCTCAGAGTGGATCAAGGGACCTGGTTCCTTCCTTGGCTCTTATGCTTCTTGGCTATGAGGTAGCAGTTTGCTCTATTAGGTGCTCCCCACCACTGCCATACCACTCGCCCCCTGTCAGAGGCCTAAAAGCAATGATTCCACCCAGTTATGAACTGGCATCCCTAGACCTGCGAGCCAAAATAAGACTTTTCTCTTTACAAGTTAGTTACTTCAGGCATTTTGTGGTAGAAAGTTATAGTGATAGAAAGTTCATTGGCACAAACTCTATATTGGATATCATCCTACATGGAATATGGTGGTAGACAATTTTGTCTGTTCATTAGCAACCAGTTTACTTCCAGTAAAGAATGTATTTTGTAGGAGAAAAAAATTACATATTTTCTCAACAATATCTTCTTTTGAGATCCGGTACAGAAAGATTGGCATATTCCACAACTGTTGCATGGAGCTAAAATCTAGATATCCTGTCAGGTTGCCTTTATGTGAATTGATATTGGAAAAATCTATAAAAGGGATTTAACTGGGACACTCAGCTTCAGTTGTGAAAGGAACTCATATTGTAAAATGTTTTAGCATGAAATCCCTATAGAATTCTTCAGGACCACAAGGAATTCTTCAGGACATCTTTTTATTTTAATGGTATGTTTTAATGGTATATATTTGGTTTGCAAAATTGCCTAGTTCTTTGACTCAACCAGGTTTTTTTCCAGTGCTAACTATTTCTAATTGATTTGAACACATGGTTTATTTCAGACAATGGACCTGAATATCTCTGTTAAGAATAAGGAAATTATAGGTGGAAATAGTATTTAGACTGTCATCCATGTATTATGAACTCAAGCAAAAGCCCAGGCTGGAAACTCTCAACTTATCCAGAGAGGCTCTGCCAACTGGATTTGCTCCGTGTGTCTTGTTACTTCATAAGAAACGACTGTTGCTTTGAGCTTTGGCATTGCCTGCCCAGTTACTACCTTTGAACAAAGCTGCACCATCAGAATGCACAGGATTCCTTTGGTTTCTAAGGTCAGACAAGGCCACGTAAGCCTTCATGAAATTAAAAATAATGAATGCCAATGTCTTGGCTGGGCACAGAATCATGAGCCACTCAAGCAGGAACAAAACTTTATTTTTGAAAAAGCTGCCAATACTGGTACATGCAGGCAAGCCAAACCCGGTCCACCCACGCGTGCTTGGGGGGGGGGGCGGACCTCCCTCCGAATTCCCTCCTACTATCCTTCCTCAACCAATGGGAACTCTCCAGGAGTCCCGTAACATGAGTCCCATAGCAGGCCAAGGTGAACAGCAGGAGTCCAATTTCCATATGAATGTAAATCTTAACATAATCATATCATCTCAATGGCTAGCTGGCGTCACCTTACAACCAAAAGTGCCATGCATCATTATTTGCTTGTGGCTCCTAGCAAATGAAAATGACTACTGATATCAAATACATCTCAATTCCAACAAGGATTAACCTTTTCATTTTTCAATTTGATGTATACTTAAATATCAGTGTATTTTAAAAAAAATGATTACATGTTTTTGTCTTCCCTTCCCGAGTGACAGAAAGTAAACAGACCTTGCTACTTGCAAGGTTTCCATTAGAATCAAAGTCCTGGCTGGTATTCTATCAGTTGTTCTGAGTACATCATACCCTCCCTCGCGCGGGTCTTTGATTGCAAGAGTGCTCAAACTGGCATAAACACCCAGACTTCAGGGAGAAATGCCTGAGAACCGAGAACAGAAAATTGGATTATTAGTGCTTTCTTTCAACCCTGACAGTGCTACTTTTGATGAAGGATTGAAAATTCCTGGCTAAGCCCTCTTTTTCTGATTCATTTTGATTAAGCCAGAACATTTTTATAGTGAAATGTTTATATATCACCTAGAGACAGAAAACTGCTCTTTAAACTGTAAACTCAAATAGAATAGGATAGTAACAAGAATGTTTATTTGCAATTTGCCGGAGATAAAGCAAATATTTGAGGGTGTGATTTTCTTGTTCTCACAGTCACTTGAAAAATAAAGAAACTCCAATTCACATGGAAAGAACAGCATGATCTCATGTGAGGCTTTTGCCCTGTCATAGAAAGCTAACATGAGAGGCAAATGGCTCTCGGAAATTTGGAAACCAGAACTGTTAGTGGATTTAATTAGGACAGCTCTACTAATGTGAGCCAGAGTTATGACAAGTACTTTTTAATTTAAGTTCCTCGGCAGGAACACTGTATCATTCCAATGATGTCAAGGGCTTATGTTCCACTCATAAAAATTGGCTAAGATCCTTAAATTGCCAAGTAACTCAGCTTCAAAGGAGCCATAGTGCTTTGAAAGATAGTAATGTGGGGATTTTGAAGTGTCAAAAATGAATGAGAAGTATGTTAAAGAAGATACCTGTTTTCAGATATGTACCATTTTCCCCTTGTTTTTATCTAGTTAATAGAAAATTTGATTGGCATCTTTAAACTGCAAAATGCTTCCAATAATGAGATTTTAAAAATTAACTGCTGAGTGTGTGAGTGGCCTTTTAATAGTGTCAGTGTATGACAAAGGTGAGTTTTGCAAGGATGAGCCAAGTAGAAGCCCAGGGGACTCAGGGCCTGGACCACGACCCTTTGGCTTTACCATTTATTTTTCTGCACACGAATCCCCTGATGACCTTGAACGCGACACACCTGAAATATATTGGGGAGAAAGAGATGAGGACTGGTCGGCTGAATACTAATTTGGTCTCAGCCCTTATTGCCTCTGGCTTTCAGGCTTACCTCTAGCACCTGGTTGTCTTGCCCTCTTCCTTGAAGCAGTGCTCTCCTCCGAGGGGCCCGAAGAAAAGATTCCTTCATTTTTCACTAGCAGTGCCACAGAGATGAAGACAGCCAGATAATTATTTGAATCTTCTACAGTGTAATGCACTACCCCGGCATGTCTATTAGCTGGAGATTGCAATCAGAAAAGTAAATGATACCCACATTTATATACATATTTATCATTATCCATGAATATAAACGTGGGCTGCAATAGTCATTTAATGGATTCAGAGCCATTTATTAAATTGGATTCATGCATTTTCATGGCTGTGAGTTTAAAGAATTATATTTTTTAAAAGGATTTTCGAAACTGAGAATGATTTGCAATCACATTAATGGGAAGAAATAAATCGAAGACATTCAGGTGAAGAGTTTAACACAAGGAAGTGTTTTATGTTTATAATCTAAGAGTGGGGTGCATTTGAATTTAAGATTCCCAGGTATGCTTTTTGTCAGGTTTTGCTTATTGTAATGAATTCTTAAAAATCCCTAGGAAATACTGATATGTGAATATTTTTGTGTTTGTAACTGATTATTTTGGTAATAAATTAGGAAAATGAATAAACATTTATATTATTTAATGTTGGAGAGCCATGTTAAATAATTGGAAAATGTTGTTTTCATAGCTTTTAAACACTGACATAGGTTGTTAAGTCATGATTCATTATCTTCGATTACTTCAAGTTATCGGTTACTAGCAATGCACCCTGACTTAACTCCTTATTCCAATAATGTGGCCACATTTCCTTAAATAACTATAACGCTGCCATTTTGACCATCTAAAATGGATGTTAGATCATCCTCACAGCACCCTGTGAGATGTGCCTGTGTATTTTTGAGTAACTGTTGGTTTGCAAGGTGTTTAATCAAGAAGCAGGAATGTTGATAGGATTGGGGAGAAGTGTGAACAACCTATTCTGCTAACACACTTCAGTAATTCCATAACATAAAGTAGAAGTCAACATATTTTATCTCTAAGATAGAAATAATAATGATATATTTATAACTAATGGGCTCTGGCATTCTTAGATTAGAAAATCTAAGCAAAGATGAGTAAAAAAGGTCTTGGGAGGATGGGTCTGTCCCCAGAATTGGAAAGCTGGATTTGAAAAAGAGAGGACCCACTGTTTGATAGAGAGCAATGCTTTTGAACACAATCATCTGTGTGTCATTATTGGTGATTCTTTATATCCACGCCAAGATGGATTGGATTTCTCTTGTTCAATAGAGTCATTTATGCAATCAGAATGAGCCAGGTGTTTTCCAGATTAAGGAAGGGATGGGATTCGGAGACTCACAGACATGGAGGGGCAAGTTTTGGTAGACAGGATGCTATCAGGAGGAAGGCAGGCACGAAGAACTTTGAAGCCCTAGTCTTTCAACTGGATGGAAATTGGGTGAAAAGACAAATTTGAAAAGACTATCAATTTATAGTCTTTCTCTCCCTTGCTTTGTGCTCCTTACCTCTTGATTTGCCATATAGCTCCTTAATCAAAGCATAATTTTGGTTATTGTAATTGGTGAATCAAAGGTTAAAGTTATTATTAGTGTAAGTCTCCTAATTTATTTAGCTAGCATTTTTAAATTTCCAATAAAAAATGTTGTCAATGTCAATAGTAATGGGATTCTTCCCACTACTGAAATTGGTACCAATTTTGTATGTTTCTTTTAAATAGATTGCCAGTGGTCCCCATCTGGCTCATCTTTTAGCCAGACTTTGGTCATATGTGCAAAGGAGCTGCTGTGAATGTTATCTTAGATGCTATTAAACACCCTCCACATATCACATGTTGGAAATTTTTCCAGATGCATCAATAATATAAATTTTTAAAACTAAAGTATAAGGGATTTATACTTATGAATTGACTTATAAAGGTATAAATAAATGTGTAAGGGTCTGACTAGAATTATTGGATCTCAAAACATGTTTGGCATTAAATCTCTGTGTTCTTAGGGACTTTCATATCAAGAGCACGGGAGGTCAAGAGTAGCCAGGGACTGAGATCTCTATGAAAGTCACAAAGGCTTGTATGAAATCCATATTCAAACACAGTATTTATAAAGTAAGAAAACTTCTGAATCCCTTATCTATATCAAAACCCCACTTGGCAGGGGATGGAGGAGTCTGATGCCCTGTCATGTTGGGAGGAGATCAGTAAGAATAAAGATCAGTCCTGGAGGTAGGATGCCAAAACTTCTTTGTTCTCACTGATCTCCTGGGCGTAGGAAGGATAGTATAATGAATCGGACGTTATTACCCTATGTGCACATAACATTACACAACCAATGTGATTCTACATCATGTACAACCAGAAGAATGAGAAGTTATATTCCATTTATGTATGATGTGTCAAAGTGCATTTACTGTCATGTATAACTAATTAGAATAAATTTAAAAAAAAGAACAAAGAAGATGCCACTGTATCCATGAACAGCAGCCTCAGTGCAACAGGATGCAGATGGAGATTGAAGGGAGAAATATCACCTTTGAAAAAAACTGGGGAGTCCTTTATTTTGCCAAATTAGACATTTTATGCTTAAAACGAGACTAGACAAACACCTGGGAGTTATTGATTTTTTGAGATCAGAAAAGTCATGGAGCAGATTACTCACAATATAAATCTAATCATGAACCCATGAATTCTGCTTGGTTTGTGTACTCAAGTATTCTATATTTAGGGGTATTCTTCCCTTTTTAATATGCATATTCAAGTTAGTGTATCTCTATCCTCCTTCCAACCAATACTGTGATGTTTGTACTGAATGTCTCTAACAATTTATTCAAACCATTTTAGTAAATATCTGAATAAAGCTATATGTTGTTTACTTTTAAAACTTCTGGTTTCCCTCTCCCTGTTTCAAACAGCTATTGTCACGCCAATGTTATGTCTATATTCTACTAGTTTTTCTTCTTCACTTCAGTCTCAAAAATTTATACTAATGATGCATCTGGAAAAATTTCCAACATGTGATATGTGGTAAGTTGTTTAATTATGAGTTTCTTTTGAATGGATTGCAAGTGGTCCCAATCTCATTCATTCTGTATTCTAATAGTCACCCAAATATGTATATTACCATCGTTATCATATATTCCTCTGTGTGCTTGATGCTATTTCTAGATTCCTTCTTCTCTTCTATTGCTGCCTTTATATCACACTATTTTTAGATTTGTTTGGCTATCCATATTCCCTGTTACTTTTCTATTTTTTTTAAGAGAACATTGTGAAATTCCTTCTTCAACATAAAAATTTTAAAAATACAAAGGCCCAAAAAGGTATCACTGAAATTATAATTGAAGTTATATTAGCTTATATATCAACTTTTGATATATTTTGTATTTATTTAGAGTTAGGGGAACAGGATGTCTTTTCTTTCATTTAGGTCTTGTTTCATGTAATTCATATAGGCACATAGTTTTCTCATAGTTGCCTTACTTTTGTTGTTTGTTGTTATTGAATTCATTTTCACACTCCATATAGGTATTGTTCCTGCAATAACGTTTTCTACACACTCTAGAGAGGCAGTTTTTAGAAAGTCTCTGGGGAGACTTAGGTCCAAATGTTCTTGGTACACTGCCAAGAACAGGTGTGAGCCTATTTTGAACAACCCAAACATGATAATGCTAAGTCATTGTGAGACTGTGAGGCAGCCTATCATTTATTCCCTCCACAGAAATTTACTGAATGCTTATTATCATGTGCCAAGTACTTCTCTAGGGACTGGGGTATGCTGAGGGCCATTGCCAAGTAGGAATGACGCATCGAAATTTCCTTGCCAGCGTACCCCATGTTAAATGGATTTCGCTGTTGACATTGCATGTAAGGTGACCTTGCTCAAGGACCAAGGCGGATCCAGGTTTAGAGCTGATCAGGTTTGAGGAAGTATCCCGGTCCTTGGGTTTAGGGCGTTCCCGGTTTAAGACAATAGGGGTTTTAGGGAAGTTGGAGGTTGAAGATTATTGCTGCTGGGATTAGGGTGTTCCTGCTGCTTGTTCCCCTTGAGTTCTCGTGAGATTCAAATGGGATTTGAAAAAAAGCCTCGTGGAGTAGGTGAATTGGGTGGCAGAACTGGATTTCCCCAGAATGTGTGTGTAGAGGCCGGTGTGAGTTCGGGAATAAAGAATTGCTGTTTGAATCTACAAGCTGTGTGGTGGCTCATGATCTTGTGCCCAGCCAAGACATTGGCAGGGGTACAGTGGTAAGCAGAGCTGACAGCAACCTGACGTAGAAAAAAATTTTCTGCTTAATTTAGCCTCTATTTTAAAGGAAGAGATGAAAAATAGACAAGTAAATTATGTACTGAATTTTATAGTATTAAAATCTAAAAAGAAAAATAAAGAACAGAAAGGAAATAACAAGTGCTGAGGTAGGCCGAACTTCCTGTTAGGGCAGACCCTCTCTGGAGAAGAGCATCTAAAGAGGAGATAGGAGAGGAAATGGACAGACAGAAGGTCACACAGTGAGTTGTAGATCCCAGGAATGATTTTTTTTCCTTTTATCCCAAATGGGATGAAAAATCATGGAGGGGTTTTTAGCAGAGTCCCCAAACGATGTGACTTGTGTTAAACCACCTTCTTTTGACTTTGAGTTGAGAACAGACTACAAAGGAATAGCCTCAACCCAGGTCAAAGACGGTGGTGAAGGTAGTGGGAAGTGACAAATTCTGAAATTAGTTTGAAAGTGAGGTGGGAAAGTTTTGCTGAAATGTGAAAGAAATAGAGGAGTTCAGAATGACACTGATGGTTTTTTCTAAACATCTAGAAAGATATACTTGCCATTGACTGAGGTGGTGAATACAGCAGAAGAAGCAATTTTGGCCAGGCGCTTAGTTTGGGATATGTTACATAAGAAGAGAAATCTAGTGGAGATATTGAGTTGGTAGTTTTTGAATGTGGGTGATAGGGACCAGGGAAATCCTCTGGATGTTGGAGCCATTGGAATATATATGGTATTCAAAACCATAAAATTAGACATCACCTGGAAAGTGAGTGCAGATAGAATAGAGAAGAGAATCAAGGACTGAGGCTTAGAGCACTGTAACACTTAGAGGTCAGGGGAAAAAATGATTCAGCATAAAGAATGAGATGCAGAGGCAAGAAAGGTGGAGGACAAGAGGACTAAATATGTGGTGTTTTAAGTTAAGCAAAGCAACTGAGTCATAGAAGAAGAGCCTGTCTCCTGGTGAGAAGCAGTGGCTGAGGCATCCACACAGACACAGGAAAATGTTGATGATCTGAGACATCATTGCCAAGCTCGGAATTAGGGAGATGGCAAGACTGACCCCAAGACTAAGGATGAGATCACTTTGATGCTGAAGACATTGCTGAAAGAGATGCAAGATTAATTTCAGACCATGTCTGAATAGATCATTGGAAGAATTAATGATATGAGCACTCATTGCTAAACTAGAGAAAAACATCATAAATTTCATGACATGGGATAGAAGAATTGGAAAGTGAGAAGAAAATATCTGCCATGAAAAAAAAAGGAAGGAAGGAAGGAAGGAAGGAAGAAAGAAAGAGAAAGAAAGACAGACACTTAAAAATGTATTAAGGTTGCTAATATTTTTTACTGAGATATCGAACACTGTTTTTTTTTCAATCCAGGAGAAAACTGAGTGCTTTTTTTTCAGGTAACTATTTCATGTAGACAGGTATTATATTATAAAGTGTGCATTCTTGTTACATAATTGTTGGTAGAGAGGTAACCTCAATTTCTTGAATATGGTCTCTTTACATATTGTCTTTTGGTCATCTGTGCTATTAATTATCAAATATCAAAATATGACAGTTTCTTGCCCCTTGGCCCCAAAGGAGAGAGTGATTGTGGCAAGTGTTTCTGCTGGGTCAATTAAGATGAAGAATGAGAACTGACCACCATCTTCAGCACATGGACTTATTGAGACTTTGATGGGGAAAGTTTCACTGAAATGGTTAGAAGCAAATAGTTTACTGAATTCAAGAATTGGTTGAGAAAAATTGGTGACAGAAAATATCCATGATTCTTTGAAGGATTTTGCTTCAAGGAATAGGAGAAAAATGGAACCACAATTGGAAGATGAGAAGATGATAAAGGCTTCCTTGGGACATTAGAGCATTTTTCTATGCTGAGGAAAATGAAACATGAGAAAATGAAATAACAGGTGGAGTGATGCCTCCCAAGAGGTAAGAAGGAAAGAGCTTTAATATACAAATGGGGAGCAAAGACATGGATACAGAATAGGGACACAATTGTAGACCAGAGGGCAGATGTCATTCAGGAACTTGTGGAATGATTCTTCTGATTGCTCTAATTCTTCATGGAAAAGGAACCAACACCATGAACTGAAAATAAAGATGAGGAAAGGTGTGTTGGAGAGTGGCAGATAGAGGGAAGTAAATGAGATAGTCACACAGGACTGGAATTGTTGCAGCCTGAAGCTGTGGGTAATGTTTGGAAGATCACTAATTGTTCATGTTCAAATGCATTTGTTAGCTCCTTCTTTATTACAGTTCTGTAATTTTTAAGTCAATGCATTATCTTCCAGAACATGCTGGCCTTCTAAGCAGTTAGGTATAGCTTTGCATAAATTTATCCAATTCCCTTGTAATTTATGGGAAACTTTCTGATTAAGGAGGGACTGTACATCCCTCTCTTCCTCTTTATTGCTTCCATTGTACCTATGATATCTGGTAGATGAGTATCCTAATTGGACTATGAACTCATAGGTCTGGGACACTTAGAAATCAGGAGACCTGAGTTAACAGAGATGCCAATCTATTACTCATGGGAGTGAGAGTAAAAGGAAAATTACTCTCAAGGCAAGGAAGAAAGAAAAGAAAATGTGAAGTGTTTTGTTTCTAATTCATCCACAACTTTACAACAAAACACAGCTGGTTCTGCATCCATGGGGAAATCTGTAACAGCGAGGCAGCAGCATTCAATCTGCCAGCTGCTTGCTGTCTACTGTCTCTCACTGGCCAAAATTCTCTACCTGGTATGCTTGCTCCTTCCTTCTCCTGGCAGGCTCGGGCAGGGGGTGCTGTAGTCTCTACTTGGTGGGTGGAGTCAGATGGGCAGTGGAGCGCATGGCATGGCCTCATCCAGAGGAACTGAGACCAGCAGAAGTGGTGAAAGAGAAGCAGGCAATAGTGGTAACCAGGGCTCTATAAGTGTGGAGACTTTGTGACTTGGTAAGAATGCTCTGACTGACAACCAGGACACAGAGCTATGGGGACTTTTGCTTGTTTTGTGTTATCATCTATGGAGATCAAGGTGGAATCGTATGAATCTCCATTGCTTCACCTCTTCCAAACAATTTTTTTTGGGGGGGAGGATAAGTAAAAATGGAAATAATGTTGGTACCTGTGACTTGAGAGGTTCAGGAACCTTCTAAATCGAATTCCTCTGGATCATGTATGTATCTTATACTGCATTACCAATAAGTACATTGTTACATATTCAAAAAATAGATGAGATGCCAGAGTCTAGATTCAAAATGTGGGATATTCTTACTGCAATGACAGTGGTTTTGGTGAATATCAACTAGCACAAATACTTAAAGCAAAAGCCTGCAATGTTCAGAGAGGCCAAAGTTCCCTGTTGATTAAAGCAAGCGACTTCAAATTTGTCATCAAACAGGGCCGAGGGCTTTTAATATGTTCTGTTTTGTAATTAGTTGAAAGGTGTAACTTGAAAAGCCCTCGCTATCTATCTTTGTTCACCTCCCAAGCTGTTCTGAAGACTGTAAATCAATAGCTCAGTCACCCTATTCCAACTAGCTGAGGTGGAAGGGAGAAGGCGGCTGTTCCTCTTCTCTCTATAAAAAATGTCTATGCCAAATGAGGGGTGGAGGGACTAAGAGGAATGGCTGGGATCACCCAGGACTGCTCAGTAAAGAAAGAATGGAGCTTGCTCAGGGCCCTGAAGAAAGGACACACGTCAGATAAGCTGGCTGGCAGCTGATAACAGTGTGACAGAGCTATTTAGAATGATTTCAGGGGGAAGAGAAATCAATTCATCTGGCCCCTGCGGTCTGGATGCCGAAGGCCATGTCCTGTCAGTGCTTCTGCTCCCCTGGGAGACCTCTGGGCTTTTGGCAAAGTGCTATTGTTGACCTTGCTGCCCGCATTACTCAAAAGCTTAGATAGAAAAATGACCAAAAAAAGAAAGAAAGAAAGACTAGCTAAGACATTTTCAGGTCAGCACAGAGCAAGTATCCACTATTTTTGTTAATGGAATAGAACTGTGACGTAGATAATGAATAGTCATTGCTTTTCATAGGGCTGAATTTGCTGCAAATGATAAGAAACTCAAAAATAGTGAAACGAATTGGAGTTTATTTTTCTCTCACATACAGGAGCAGAGGTGGGGTTCAGAGCTCACAGAGATACAGTGATCCATGAGGCTGGACAGCTGTGCTTCTTGGTTCCTGCTGCTTCGTTGAACTCATGGCTGTTCTGCTTCTAGCCATAAATAACAATTGAAATACTAGGAAAGAGAATGTGAAAGGAATGGGCCATATTCTGTCCTTTAAGGACATCCCCAAGAAGATGAGGAGTTCTGCATATGTGTATCTGCCATTTTCCAGAACTTAGGCCCTGGATATAGTTAACTGAATGTCAGCCAGAAACTTGTAATTTGTATCTGATGTTGTTTGGGCCCAGCTGAAATCTGGGATTCCTATTATTAAGAGAGAAAGGAACATAATTTTGGGAGGACAACCAGCAGCCTCTGTCATGGTCACTGGAGCCAAGGGAATTTGGTTTTCCAAGTAATTTTTTATTTTGAACAATATATTTGTATTGCAATTTTTAAAAATTACGTTAATATTAAAGCTAATTATTATTCTTTTTTTGTTTTAACACACTGAACTGAGAAGTGGATAATAAAAATGATGATTTCATATAGATTCTTTGCATTTGATTTCTTTTGTGATTTTAAAATCATGAATTATCTACTCTTTCAGCAGTAGACTCTCTTGTGATGATTTTCAAGATATGCTTTCAAATGAGCATACAAGCAGAAATTTATTTACCAACAGGAGTGCTGAATCTATTCCTGATCTACTGTCTTCTATTTCCTTAAGCATTCTTATACTCACCCACTGGACATCTGTATTTGTGTGCCAGGCTAGATAAAGATAGTAAAGCATAGTCTCTGCCTCAATAATTCTATTTAGTTCAACAAGCATGGGCTGCCTTCGACATGCAGGTACCATTACACACACTGTGTTCAAAGATGTGCAGAGCAAGATCCCTGTCCTCAAAGAGATCTCCACTGATGAGAGAGACAGCCACACAAATCCACAGACTACCACATGGTGATCTTGGGTGCACACACACACACACACACACACACAAACAAGCACACACATAAATACATACATAAAACAACTATATGTGTATCTAGTACATATATACATACATATATAAGACATATATATGTAGTATGTGGCCATTCATATATGTGCATGCTTATACATATATACAAACATATGTACACACACATGCAGTTAGATGAGTCAATTGTAGAAAATAATCTGTTACAGAGATGACTACAGCCTATTACATGCTTTAATAAAGTTATATACTAAAAGAGAAATATATACTGTTTTAAAGACATGAACTTTCCAGGAAAAGCAGAGTTCAATTTTATTTCTTGTTTGGTTTATTTTAAATCTTTTTTTTTCCTTTTTTTAGTACCAGTCATTCCCCTCCACCTCCATAGGTACCAGCACCTCAGTATATCTTGAGAAACAGTCCTTCTACCTTCAGAGGACAGGGTGGAGGTGACAATGATTTGTTCCTCCCTGTGGGTTGGAACTGACCTAGGAAGCTGTCTTTCTGACTGCTGAGTCTGTGGGAGTGAGCATTTCAGCAAAGGCATAGCAGTGGGAATTAAGGAACTTCATGACACAGCACAGAAGGAGAAGCCATTTTCCTGCTGAACTAGCAGGCTCAGAAGAGGTAAATCTGAACTTCTTGAGTGGTCACCTTTTGAGAAGCTGCTAACAGGAATGTGAAGCAGGATAACAGGGCCAGGAGAGTCACAGACCAAACTGGGACATGATAGAGTCCCTGGTCCTGGCCACACTCAGAGCCAGTTTTAATCCTGTATTTTCACTTTCACTTGACAGTAAACGATTTTAGGAAGCTAAAACCAGGGTAATTGGGTTTTTGCATTTGCATACAAAGTTCTGACAAATATGTTCAGGTGATAAGAACATATGAGTGAAGACCCAGCTCCCAGTACAGCATGTGAGCTTCTCTAACTATTTTTATTTCCACACTCTCCAGGGGATTTTCCTACCAGTGTTCCTTGTAAATAGGATTTTCTATGAAACTTATGATTCTATGAGAAACAGCTTGTTGAAGAGCATTGCTAATTATATCAATCTCTTGGGGCTACATTTTGTGAAAATCTCTGAGAAATCTTGCAGCAAGGAACCTGCTGATCATGTATAAACTAGTGCTTTTCTTTAACCCAGGGCATTGCACATGCTAGGCAAGTGCTCTACCACTGAGCTATACTCCAAGCCTTTTTTCATATTATTTTGAGACAAGGTCTTGCCTAGACTGGCCTTGAAATTGCCATCCTCCTTCCTCAGCCTCATGAGTAGCTAGGAATATATGCACACACCACCATGCCCATCTAACCAACTTTCCAATTTCATCTGCCCATTCACACCATTCTTTCCTCATAAAGTTTTAGTCTGAGAAATGCAGTTTTATGAATTCTCCTCTACAATTTCATCTGGAGGAAAATTCTAGGTCACAGGTCAGTGATAATATTTAAATGCTTTTCAGCTTTGGAATTTGGTTCCTAGGTGAGAAAAATGGGAAAGAGCTCTCTCACAATCACAAAGACAACCTACCTCTTTATCAGGCCCAAGCCTTATTAACATTTTCTGCTGAACTTGGGGAATGAATGTCACAACTGTTCAGATTTGTGACATATTAAAGCTGACTATTATTCTGGATAATGAACAGGGCACGGCTTAACATCAGCTGGAGAGGTGAAGTTCATCACAGAATTGTCTGGAAGATTCCTTCAGACTTGAGCTTAACTCTGATGCTGGATAGTCAAGCCACACCCTGAAAAAGCATATTTTAATATCGTTTAATTTAATTTTCAATTTTCTTCACATTGAGCCTGATACAAAGCAGGTAGAAGGTTTTTTTTTTCCTAGTTAGAACATGTATTGTCACTGAAATTCTTTTTTAGCTGTTTTCAAATATATATATTCTAATATCTATATTATAACTTATGTTTTGTATTCCATATTATATTTTTTATATATACCTATATATCGTGCAGAAAAACAAAGAAAAATACCAATATTATAATCAATCACTTCAGAAATTATACCACACAAATCTTTTATTTAATAGTGACTTTTATAAGAGGTTAAAATATGGTCAATATGAGATTTGAAAGAAAAATAATAATAACAAAAGATTCTAATAATATACTATCATTTCATATTTCAATCATCAACACATTACTCTTATTCAAAGTCATACCAGTCTTGAAAATAAGTATTGGGTTCTCATTCCCCAGTGTTGAAGATTGAAATGTGAGAAATGTGGAGGTACATACAGAAACAAAGTTTTATTTAAAGGATAGAACGGAAACAGACTTCCTCTGGAGGGAGAAGAGGATCCAGAGCTGGTGTCCATGGGAAGGCTAGCCCTCTTAAGCTTTCAGGTTTCCTTTCTTCACATGCCACCTCCTCCCATCCTGCCTACCATACCATAGGGTGGGAATGACCCAAAAGGCAGAAAAGGACCTGCCTATTGGGTACTCATTAACAGCTTTGTGCTGGGAGGAACAATTTCATGGAGGCAGAGGTGACCTTGGCAACAGGTTGAGAGGAGGGGGACGTGCTCTGGAGGTATCAGCAGGTTGTTTCCTTTGGAATCAGCCCACATCCTCCTGATCCGATCATCTGAGTGCCTCTTCCTTGTTATTATCTCATTAGTCCTTTTGAATCAAAGGTGTAATAAAATAATCAACTATTCAATCCCTTTGGAAACTGTAAGAACTTCAGGGTTTATTTCAGAATGATCATTATAAATAAAACTGAAATGTTTCCCTTCCATGACACATTCAGCCCCCTTCCTGAGTTCTATTTTATTCCAACAGTACTTGGCATTTTATAATAGGCTACATAGCTTACTCATTTTTATTATTATTTTTATCTGAAATTTCAGTTCTAGAAGGACTAAAATGTTTGTGTTGCTCACTGTTGAATCCCCACTGCCTAGAACAGTGCCTGGCTCACAGTAAGGATTAAGATATGTGTAATGCATGAATGAATTGACCCACATAGGACATCATACACTCCCCTACTCCATATTTCTTTCTTTCTTTTTTTCAATTTATTTTTGGGTACTGGGGATTGAACTCAGGGGCACTCAACCCCTGAAACACATCCTCATTCCTGTTTTGTATTTTATTTAGAGACAGGATCTCACTGAGTTTTAAAGTGCCTCTCTAAGTTGCTGAGGCTAGCTTTGAACTCGCCATCCTCCTGCCTCTGCCTCCTGTGTTGCTGGAATTATAGGTGGGCGCCATTGCACCCGGCTCCTCCATTATTCTTGTCCTCACAGTTCCTAGGATCTTATACAAACTTTACTTTATTCTTAAGCCATACTGTGCTTTTGGAATAATTTGAGAAGTTCAGGAATATCTCTGCTTGGAATTTCTTCTTCAGCATGCCTAAAGTCACATGAAGAGTTGTGTCCTCCTTCCTTAATTCCTCTTTGTTCTCCTCCTCCCTTTTCATTTTTAATGAAATAATCCTTTTGGGGGGGGAAGTAGAGCCCCATCTTGTAAAGTCAGAATATATTGTGAAGGGAGACTCAGTCCATGCCTAACGTCTTCAAGATAGCACTGCTCATCTCTGAGGAGTGACCATTCCTTTCTGCATTATTGGAAGAATGTCCTAAATGTTCTCTCTGCTGCTGCTTTTATAACTACCTGTCTCCAACTCCAGCACCAGAAGACAATTTGAAAAATGATTACACATTGGGTTTCCTGTGCTCAAAAGTCAAATAGCTCCTCATTTCATTCATTTGAAAGTCTGAGGCTGTGCCAATGTCTGTCTGGGCACACCTCTGTGATGCGGCCACACCTCTGACTTCACCTCCTAATCCATTTCCTTCTTCCTACCATGGTCTGTTTCCTGCGCTTCACACAGACCTGAGGATCATCATCTCTTCTTCCTCTGCTCTGCATCCAGGTAGCATCCTGGCTAACTCCTCATATCTTTCAACATCTTATTCACATGCTGCTTTCTCACTGAGACATACCCATGCTATTGTTTTTAAACCTGGCCACTCTGAAAGCCACTCTTCCTTCATCTACTTTATAAATCTCTTTCAAAGTACTTGTAAATTTCTGAATAGTTTCTTTGTTTATTATGCTTATTGCTTATTGTCTGTCTCCCCCTACCAGGATGTGGATTCCATGAGGACAGAGATCTATCTCAGTTGTGGAACTCAGGCTCTCCAGATACCTAGAACAGCACCTGTACAGAGTAGATAATAAAATCATGTTTGTAGAATGAAGGTATAAACAAGATTTGTGACTGTGATGAACAGAAAATATATTAAGCAGAACATTGTCTCACAGAGATGGGCAAAGACTGAGGAAAACATCATAAAATGTAGAGGAGCTCTATTGTACCTGGCCGGTCAGCCGACTCATAAACCAATCTGGACTAGAAATTAGTAAGATTTTGAGCTTAGGATATGATCATATCTTTTAACAGATATGTTTCACCAATCCCTTCTTTATCTAGAGAGAAAACAAATTGTAGCAGGCTGTGACTTGCAAGCTACCATACAAAGGCATGTTGAGGCCCAGACAATTAAACCTGCTTGTCACTCCACGGGAGGTAATCTCCACTGCCTTGGAAACACTCAAGTGATTTTTGATTCCTTTTGTGTATAGATGGCCTTTCTCTCAAAGGGCTTCCAAAAGACACCTGTAGAGATTCTCAGAAGCTTTGCTGCATTAGCACAATGTGTTGTCTGCTGATAAAACTACAATAATTTGAATCAGGTCCACATCAAGGAAATGCCAAAGATCTTAATTGACATAACCTAGCCCCATACACTCAATGATACCTCAACAGTAGGCAGTATTTTTCTCAGAGATGTATTGATTAATAGATAAGACAAAAAAAAAACCACCTTGTATTTTCTAGGGACATTTTTGGGTGATACTACATTTAGGTTCCTCTACAATACTCTATTAAACCATTAGATGAATTTGTTTTGAAAATTATTAAATGAGTCCAATGGAAAAGAAACTGTTAGCAGTGGATATTTCAAATAGGGAATTCTGGTATGAAGGAGACTTCATTTCCTGCACATTTATACTGTTTGATGTTTTATGAAGCAATTAGATGAAATTTTTAACCAGCTATCAATATATTTTATGATAACCACAGTAGATATATATTTACCTGGAATTCCACGTGTTTTATTTATTTTTATTTTTATTTTTATTTTTTTATTATTATTTTTAAGAGAGAGAGAGAGAGAGAGAGAGAGAGAGAGAGAGAGAGAAAGAGAATTTTTCAGTATTTATTTTTTAGTTCTTGGCGGACACAACATCTTTATTTTCTTTTTATGAGGTGCTGAGGATCGAACCCAGGGCCCTGTGCATGCCAGGCCAGCGCGCTACCACTTGAGCCACATCCCCAGCCATTCCACGTGTTTTAGTCCGCTTTTTTTGCTGCAGTGAGTTAAAAATCTGACCAGAATAATTTTAGGAGGAAAAATTTATTTGGGGGTTCAGAGTTTCAGAGGTCTCAATCAACAGACAGCAGTCTCCATTGTTCAGAGCACTAGGTGAGGCTGAACATCATGGCAGAAGAGTGTGGCAGAGGGAAGCAGCTCTCATGATGATTAGGAAGCAGAGAGAGAATCTACTATGCAGATTCAAAATATATACCCCATAGCCACACCCCCAGTGAACCCCTTCCCCCAGTTACACTCTACTTGCCTTCAGTTACGACTTAATTAATCCCATCAGGGATCAATTAACTGATTAGGTTAAGGTTATAACCCAATCATTTCTACTCCAAATCTTCTTGCATTGTCTCATACATGAGCTTTTGGGGGGACACAAATAATAACATTTTGCCCCTGGACCCCCAAAGCTCAGACTCATCTGACAATCAAAAATACATGTAGTCCATTCCCAGGACTTCCCATAGTCTAAACTGTTCTTAGATTGCTCAAAGTTCAGTTCCACAATCTTCTCTGAGGCAAGATAATCTCACACTGTGAGTCTCTGTAATATTAAAAGCAATTTACAAGTATTCAATATACAACGGTACAGAGTAAATATTTCCATTTACAAAATTAGGGGCATGGAAGGAAGTGATAGGACCAAAGCAAGACCAAAATCTAGCTGACCAAACAAGTCCTACAGTTCTGTGTCTGGCAGCTGGGACACACAACATTGTGATGTTTTCCCCAAAGGGCTTGTGTAGCTCCACCCCTGTGCCTGTTGGTTGCAGCCCAAGTGGCCTGTCTATTCCTGGTTTCTGCTCAATTCCTGCGTCTTTCTTAGGACAATGTCCCATGTTACTGGTATTTCATAATCTTGGGGGTCTCCACTGCAGCTTTGGCTTCCTTCTCACATCTGTGCACTTTACATTTTGACTTCTCAAGGAGTACCCACAGGGACTTTAACCATGCTGCAGCTTCCCTGGCTTCCAAGAACTTCCTTTGAAATCTTAGTGGAAGCCTTTGTGACCTGCCAGCTACAGCATCTAGTATTGCTGTACAGAGAGCAGCACATGGTTGATGCCAAGGTTTGACACCATTCTGAGCAGAAGCCATGCCTCTAGAAACCGTGGCTGTAGCAGCCTCTGAGTGTCTGAGTGTCTTGAGCACATTGAAGAGAACTTCCTAGGCTCCCTTGTGTAAGTAAGAAGGATTCCCCACCAGTCTCTTTTCAAGAGAATTTTTGCTTTTACTCCCTTGTGCCTTACATGGGTATGGTCTTGCCAGCTTCTGAGATGCCCAAAAGCTATCTATATATTGTCTCTAGGAAAAGTCCAGCATTTCTTTAATGGCAGTAATGTCTTTAATAACTGCAACTTTCTTAGCCCCAGTTTTACTCCTGCCTTTTAAAGTCAAGTATATTTGAATATTTCTGTTCTGAATTTTGCTCCTGATTATCACAATGAATTTGGCTGTATCCATACCACTGCCTGAATGCTATGTGGCTAAGACATTTCTTCTGCCAGACTAAGATGTTCATCAGTTTTAAAATCAACCTCACAGAAAGTCTGGCTACATGGGCAGAAATGTAGACAATTTCTCAGCCAGAACACAACATGAAAAGCCTCTAGTCCAATTATCAGTAGTGTTATCCTTTTCCTCTAAACCCTCTTAAGCCTGTCTTCACTGTACAGAGTCCTATCTGCATTCTGGTATTCTGAGCTCCCACCAGAATAGACCATTAAGCTCCACTTATAACAACCTAAAACATATCCAGCTTGCACTGCTAAGCATCCCAAAATTCCTCCCACAAATTCCAAAAAGCTCAAAAAGCTGTTTCTAAAAGACCCAACCAGAACAGTTTTAGGGAGAAAAAGTTTATTTGGGGACTCACAGTTTCACTGGTCTCCATTCATAGACAGCCAGCTTCATTTATCAGAACTAGATGTGAGGGAGGAACAACATGGTCGAAGAGTGTGGCAAAAGGAAGCAGCTCTTAAAATGATCAGTAAGCAGAGAGACACTATACTTGCCAAATACAAAATATATACCATATCATTGCCCTCATTAAACCACTTCCTCCAGCCAGATCCCTCTTGCCTCCAATTACCACTCAGTCCCCTGAGGTATTAACTAACTAATTAGGTTAAAAATATAACTCAATCATTTATCCTCCAAATATTCTTGCATTATCTTACATTTGAGCTTTTGGGGGATACCTCATATCCAATCCATTTGGATTTTATATATATATATGAAAATGGTACAGAACAAAACATTATGTGACCAAAGGCTTTTGCCCTATACACTTAAGTCTTATGTCATAAGAGAAGGGTCATGACACATCTATGCTATGTGCGTAGACGCAATATTCATCTAGAAAGTGGGCTTTGTTCTTAAGTTCTTTTCCAGTTCAGTTGTTTGAAACATGACTTCATTTTTCTCCTGAAGAGTTAATTTTGCACAGGTAGTCTCATTCCATTGCAATTCTCTATGCAACTGGAGAAAAAAAAATTCACAAATTCCTTTAAAAAATACTAATAAATCTAAAGGTCTACACAATTATTAGCCATATTTCAATGGTAGAAAGTATTTTAGAGTTCCAATATGGTAGACTAGAACCACAACTGTCTACAATCCCATAACGGGACCAAAGGGCATCACTTTCCTCTGCCTCTTACTGGTGTCATAGGTTTAAAGGCTTCTTTCACAAGCTCTGGATTCCCTGAGCTCATACTTCCTAGACCAGGAAAGAGACACCAGGAGTGAAGGTGGAGGATGTGGGATGGTGTGTGTGAGAGACAGAGAGAGAGAGACAGAACTCAGTCCTGGGAATTTGATTGCAATGGAAATAAGGGAGGTGAATCATGGAGAACACAGAACAGGACACTTTATGGGCAGAGTTCACTTCTCCTAACCCAACATTTCCTTGATTTTCACTATAACACTATTAGGATCAGAGAGGAAGATGCGCTCTCCTGGCCACTCTCCTGGAAGAGTTTGCTTTTCATTCCTGTCTTCTCTTATTACTCTGAAGAGACCCATGCTGGAATGTTAGCAAGGAGCAAAGACCTTCAGAATAGGGGAAGGGAGAGTCAGGGGCTTGTAGGAGAACACGGCTGTACGGATTTTCTTTCCTCTTTTAACATTTACTTCTGCCAGTTTCAGCTGTCAGCTTTGAATTTATAAACAACCTAACTCCAGGTTAGAAAGCAAGAGGAGGTGAGAGACTCAAAATCAGGGGCTGAGGATGCAGCAGAGAAGGAGAAAAAAGGACAAGACCCAGATCCCACTGCTGAGTAAGGGTAGTAAAAAGTTATCCTTTATCCATTCATTGGCCATGTCCTCCCACATAAAACACTAAGCCTCATACCTTCACAGTCTTCCCATGTTTGGAAAGAAAAGAAGTAGAGAAAGAATTAGGAAGGGTACTAAAAATTTTGTAATTATTATTATTAGTGTTTACTGAGTACTATTTCCTAATCATTTTTAACACCTTTAATGTGTATTACTAGGTTTAAATTTCACCAGGACCATGTAGTATGGGTATATATTTTTATCTTAATTTTACAGTTGAGGAAATTTAGGCACAGAAAGGTTGCATAACTGACTCAGGTTTTGCAGACCTTCTAGCAGGTGCAGCTGCTTATTTGTATTTGATATGCACAGGAGGTCAGAAGAGAATCAAGAAGGGCTTGCATCACATGTCTATGGATATGAGCAGCTTTGTCATAGGCCTAAGATATGAACTAAGCAGTTCTATTGTGCAAATGCCATTTTACATGCAAATAGGATTGTAGCAGTACAAAAATACATAATTCTAAGTTGAGATGGGGTGGTTTTTCCTATTTTTTTTAAGGCTAAAGACATTATGAAATCCTGAGTTGTTCAAGTAATTCTACATCAAGTGAATAAATGATCCTGGGAAAATAGACTCAGTGGCAAATGTTCCAGTAGGCTTTTATACCTATTTCAGAACAATAATCTTGGAGGATTGATGTGAGTCTCATTGCTTGAGCAATGCGAGACTGTTGGGAATGATCAAAATGAGACAGTAGGTTTTCTCTATTTTATATTCTTTGAGACTTGGTGAAAATACATTTCCTAGTTTTTAAAAGTTGTGTTGTAGCGATTTATATTTTACTCTTTTTTATATTTTGGATCCTGTTACAGTTAAATATTGAGATACTGTCAAATTATATTTTAATATTTTGTAATGTATTTCCCATAGCACTAAAAGCTTAACCCATTTTTTAAAGTCAGCATTAAAAATTACATGATAACAGG
This sequence comes from Spermophilus citellus, assembly GCF_964194105.1. Taxonomy (NCBI): domain Eukaryota; kingdom Metazoa; phylum Chordata; class Mammalia; order Rodentia; family Sciuridae; genus Spermophilus; species Spermophilus citellus. Next base: position 41,303,162 of record NC_138188.1, read on the forward strand.
TGTGATGGTGCACCCTTGTAATCCCAGAGACTCTGGAGGTTGAGGCAGGATGATTGCAAGTTCAAAGCCAGCCTCAGCAACTTAGTGAGGTACTAGTCAACTTAGTGTGGCCCTGTCTCAAAACAAAACATAGGGAAATAAAAGATCTGGAGTTGTGACTTGGTGCTTAAGTGCCCCAGGTTCAATTCCTGGTACAAAAAAAAACATTAGATGAGAAATTTTAATACTAAGATTACCTCTTAAGTTGATGATTTTGGTTTGAATTGAAACACACTGAAATAATAGAAAACTATAATTGTGTGTAACAAGTTTACATCAATCATTTAAGAATGAAAATTATGGCTTTGTAGTATAGTTTAACATTTAGTCTAGTGATGCCACCCGCTCACTCTTCTTGCTAAGGATTGCTTTAGCTATTCCGAGTCTCTTATTTTCTCAGATGAATTCCATGACTACTTTTTCTATTTCTATGAGGAATGTAATTGGGATTTTTATTGGAATTGCATTAAATCTGTGTTGTGCTTTTGGTAGTATGGTCATTTTGATAATATTAATTCTGCCTATCCAAGAACAAGGTAGATTATTCCATTTTCTAAAGTCTTTTTTAATTTCTTTCTTTAGCATTCTGTAATTTTTGTTGTAGAGGTCTTCACTTCTTTCATAAGGTTGAGTCCCCCATTTTTTTGGAGGCTATTGTAAATGGGGTAATTTTCCTTGTTTCCCTTTCAGAGAATTTGTCACTGATATACAGAAATGCCTTTGATTTATGGGTGTTAATTTTGTATCCTGATACTTTGATGAATTAATTTACTAGTTCTAGAATTTTTCTGGTGGAGTTTTTTTGGTCTTCTTGGTATAGAACCATATCATTGGCAAATAGTGCTAATTTGAGTTCTTCTTTTCCTATCTGTACCCCTTTAATTTTTTCTTCTAATTTCTCTGGTTAGTGTTTCAAGAACTATGTTAAATAGAAGTGGTGAAAGAGGACATCCCTGTCATGTTTCAGTTTTTCAAGAAAATGCTTTCAATTTTTAAAAAAACAGCAAACAGCATACTACAAGGACACAGCCACATCAATATTTATAGCAGTACAATTCACAATAGCTAAATTGTGGAACCAACCTAAATTCCCTCAGTAGATAAATGGATAAAGAAAATGTGGCATATATATGCCACACACACACACACACACACACACACACACACATATACACACACACACACACAATGAAATATTATTCACCATTAAAAGAGAATAAAATCATCACATTTGCAGGGAAATGGATGGAGCTGGAGAATATAATGCTCAGTGAAATTAGCCAATCCCAAAAAACCAAATGCTGAATGATTTCTCTGATTTAAGGATGCTGATTTATAATATGCTTCAGAGTGGGGGGTGGGTGGGTGATTAAATGAACTCTAGATAGGGCAAAGGGGAAATGGGGAGGGAGAGCAAGGTAGGGGTATGGGATAGAAAAGACTGTGGAATGCATGGTCATCATTACCCTAAGTACATGTACAAAGACACAAAGGATGCGACTCTACTTTGTGTACAACCAGAGATATGGAAAAATTGTGCTCTATATGTGTAATATGAATTGTAATGCACTCTGTTGTCATATATAACACAGTAAAATTAAAAAATAAAAAACGAATAGAAAATATTTTTATTAACTTTTTTAGTTATATATGACAGTGGAATAATTTTTATTACACAAATAGAGCACAATTTTTTATATCTCTGGTTGTGTACAAAGTATATTCACACTGATTCATGTCTTTATACATGTACTTTGGATAATAAAGTCCATCACATTCCACCATCATTTCTAACCCCATACCCCCTTCCTTCCTCTCCCAGCCCTCTGTGCTATCTAGAGTTTGTGTATTGCTCCCACACTCCACCTCCCTACCTCACTATGAATCAGAGTCCTCACATCAGAGAAAACATTTGGAAACATTCCACAGTCTTTTCTCCCCTTATACCCCTTCCTTCTTCTCCCTCCCCTTTTCCCCTTTGCCCTATCTAGAGTTCATTTAATCACTCACCCCCCACACTTTGTAGCATATTATGAATCAGCATCCTTAAATCAGAAATCATTCAGCATTTGGTTTTGGGGGATTGGCTAATTTCACTCAGCATTATATTCTCCAGCTCCATCCATTTACCTGCAAATGCCATGATTTTATTTTTAGGATTGGCTAAATTTATTTAGCATTATTTTCTTTAATACCATCCATTTACTTGCAAATGCCATGAATTTATTCTCTTTTATTGCTGAGTTATATTCCATTGTGTATGCATGCCACATTATTTTTATCCATTCATCTATTGAAGGGCATCTAGGTTGTTTCCACAATTTAGTTATTGTGAATTGTGCTACTATAAACATTGATGTGGCTGTGTCCCTGTAGTATGCTCTTTTTAAGTCCTTTGGATATAGACTGAGGAGAGGGATAGCTGGGTCAAATGGTGGTTCTATTCCCAATTTTCCAAGAAATCTCCATACTGTTTTCCATATTGGCTGCACCAGTTTGGAGTCCCTCCAGGAGTGTATGAATGTACATTTTCCCCCACATCCTTGCCAACAACACTTATTGTTGTTTGTATGCCTAATAGCTGCCATTTTTGACTGGAATGAGATAAAATCTTAGAATAGTTTTGATTTGCATTTCTCTAATTGCTAGCAATGATGAACTTTTTTTATATATTTGTTGATTGATTATATATCATATCATCATCTGATAAGCGTCTGTTCAGGTCCTTGGCTCATTTATTGAGTTATTTGAATTCTTTATATACCCTAGAGATTAGTGCTTTACCTGATGTGTGAGGGGTAAAGATTTGTTCCCAAGATGTAGGCTCTCCATTCACCTCAGGTGTTGTTTCTTTTGCTGAGAAGAGGCTTTTCAGTTTGAGTTCATCCCATTTATTAATTCTTGATTTCAATTCTTGCACTATAGGAGTCTTATTAAGGAAGTTGGGGCCTAATCCCACATGATGGAGATTAGGGCCTACTTTTTCTTCTATTAGAAGCAGAGTCTCTGGTTTTATTTTTAGGTCCTTGTTCCACTTTGAGTTCAGATTTTTGCATGGTGAGAGATAGGGATTTAATTTCATTTTGTTGCATATGAATTTCCAGTTTTCCCAACACCATTTGTTGTAGAGGCTATCTTTTCTCTAATGCATGTTTTTGGCGCCTTTGTCTAACATAAGAAAATTGCAATTTTGTGAGTTAGTCTCTGTGTCATCTTTTGTGTACTATTGGTTTACCAGTCTGTTTTGGTGCCAGTACCATGCTGTTTTTGCTACTATTGCTCTGTAGTATAGTTTAAGGTCTGGTATAGTGATGCCACCTGCTTCATTCTTCCTACTAAGGATTACTGTTCTGGGTCTCTTATTTTTCCAGATTGAAATTCATGATTGCTTTTTCTATTTATATGAGGAATGTCATTGGGATTTTTATTGGAATTATATTAAATCTGTATGGCGCTTTCAGTAGTATGGTAATTTTAATAGTAGTATGATAATATTAATACTGCCTATCCAAGAGCAAGGTAGAACTTTCCATCTTCCAAGGTCTTCTTTAATTGCTTTCTGTGATTTTTATTATATAGATCTTTCACCTCTTTTGTTGATTCCCAGGTTTTTAATTTAATTTAATTTTATTTTACTGAGGCTATTGTAATTTGGGTAATTTTCCTTGTCTTCCTTTGTGAGGATTTGTCACTGACAAATGACATGATTTACGGGTGTTGGCTTTGTATCCTGCTACTTTGCTGAATTCATTTACTAGTTCTAAAATTTTTCTGGTGGAACTTTTAGGGTATTCCAGGTACAGAATCATATCATCAACAAATAGTGCCAATTTGAGTTCTTCTTTTCCTATGTGTATCCCTTTAATTTCTTTCCTCTGTCTAATTGCTCTGACCAGTGTTTCAAGAACTGTGCTAAATAGAAGTGGTGAAAGAGGACATCCCTGTCTTTTTCCAGGTTTAGAGGGAATGCCTTCAATTTTTCTCCATTTTGAATGATGTTGGCCTGGGGCTTAACATAGATAGCCTTTACAATGTTTAGGTACATTCCTGTTATCCCTAATTTTTCTAGTGTTTTGAACATGAAGGGGTGCTGTATTTTGTCAGATGCTTTTTCTGCATCTATTGAGATGATTGTATGATTCTTATCTGTAAGTCTATTGATGTGATGAATTACATTTATTGATTTCCATATGTTGAACCAACCTTGCATCCCTGGGATGAATCCCACTTGATCGTGGTGCATTATGTATTTAATATGTTTTTGTATTCTACTTGCCAAAATCTTATTGAGAATTTTTATACCTATGTTCATTAGAGATGTTGGTCTGAAGTTTTCTTTTTTTGATGTATCTTTGCCTGGTTTTGGAAACAGTGTGATATTGGCCTCGTAGAATGAGTTCGGAAGTGCTGCCTCTTTTTCTATTTCCTGGAATAAATTGAAGTGTATTGGTATAGTTTTTCTTTAAAGGTCTTGTAGAACTTGCCATTTTTCCATCCAGTCTTAGACTTTTCTTGTTTGGCAGGCTTCTGATGGTGTCTTTTATTTTGTCTCTTGAAATTGGTCTGTTTAAATTGTGTATATCATACTGATTCAATTTGGATAAATCACATGACTGTAGAAATTTGTCAATGCCTTTGATATTTTCTATTTTGCTGGGGTACAATTTTTCAATATGATTTCTAATAATCTTCTGTATTTCTGTAGTGTCTGCCATGATTTTTCCTTTTTCAACACGTATATTAGTAATTTGAGTTTTCTCTCTCCTTCTCTTCATTAGCATGGCTAAGGGTCTGTCAATATTATTTATTTCAAAGAACCATTTTTTATGTCAATTTTTTTCAATTATTTGTTTTCTTTCAGTTTCATTGATTTCAGCTCTGATTTTTATTATTTCCTGCATTTTACAGCTTTTGGTGTTGATTTGTTCTTTTTCTAGGGCTTTGAGATGTAATGTTAAGTCATTTATTTATTGACTTTTTATTTTTTTAAGGAATGAAGTCCATGCAATGAACTTTTCTCTTAGAATGGCTTTCATAGTGTCCTAGAAATTTTGATATGATGTATTTATGTTCTCATTCACCTCTAAAAATTTTTTAATCTCCCCCTTGATGTCTTCTACCACCCACTGTAGCATATTATTTAGTCTCCAGGTGTTAGAGTGGATTTTATTTCTTATTTTATCATTGATTTCTAATTTCATTCCATTATGATCTGATAGAATGCAGGGTAGTATCCCTACTTTTTATATTTGCTAAGAGTTGCTTTGTGCATAATATATGGTCTATTTTAGAGAAGGATCCATATGCTACTGAAAAGAAAGTGTATTCAATTGTTGAAGGATGAAATATTCTATATATGTCAGTTGTATTATTGAATTCTACAGTTTCTTTGTTCAACTTTTGTTTGGAAGATCTATCCAGTGGTGAAAGAGCTGTGTTCTAGTCACCCAAAATTATTGTATTGTGGTCTATTTGACTCTTGAACTTGAGAAGAGTTTGATGAACGCAGATGCTCCATTTTGGGGGGCATATATATTTATAATTGTTAAGTCTAGTTAGGGTATGGTTCCCTTGAGCAGTATATAGTGTCTTTTTATATCCTTTTTGATTGACTTTAGCTTGACATCTACTTTATGCTTCTGCAGTCCATGTGAGTGGTATGCTTTATCCCAACCCTTCACCTTCAGTCTATGGATATCTTTTCCTATGAGATGAGTCTCTTGGAGGCAGCATATTATTTTTTTTAATCCAATCTGCTAGTCTATGTCTTTTGACTGGTGAGTTTAGGTCATTAACATTCAGGGTTATTATGGAGACATGATTTGTATTCCCAGCCATTTTTGTTTATTTTTGGTATTTAACATGACTTAGTTTTTCCTTTGATTAGATTTTCCTTTAATGTAATACCTCCTTCTGCTGATTTTCATCATTGTTTTTCATTTCCTCTTCATGGAATATTTTGCTGAGGATGTTCTGCAGTACAGGCTTCCTAGTTGTAAATTCTTTTAACTTTTGTTTATCATGAAAGGTTTTTATTATATCATCAAATCTAAAGCTTAGTTTTGCTGGATATAAGATTCTTGGTTGGTGTCCATTTTCTTTCAGAGCTTGGTATATGTTTTTCCATGATCTCCTGACTTTGAGGGTCTGGGTTGAAAAATCTGCTGCAATACAAATTGGTATGCCCCTATACGTGATCTGATTCCTCTCTCTTGCTACTATATGTGTAAAATAAATTGTAATGCATTCTGATGTCATATATACTAAATTACAATTTCAAAAAATTATAAAAATTATTACATTAAAAGAGAAAAAACATTACTGTGTCTTGCCAAATGGAATAAGTAAATAATAATTTAAATATTTACTAAACAAGCTACCGAACAGCGATTAGGTGATTTCTCACTGTGGTACATCATTATTTTTTTTTTAAATTATTTTATTGTTGGTTGTTCAAAACATTACATAGTTATTAATATACCATATTTCACAGATTGATTAAAGTGGGTTATGAACTCCCATTTTTACCCCGTATACAGATTGCTGTGTCACATCAGTTACATTTCCATTGATTTACAAATTGCCTTTCTAGTGACTGATGTATTCTGCTGTCTATCCCATTCTCCACTGTCCCCCCTCCCCTCCCCTCCCCTCCCCTTCTCTCTCTCCATCCCCTCTACTATAAATCGTTTCTTCCACTTATATAAATTTTCTCCTACTCCTCCTTTCCTCTTATATGTAATTGTGTATAACCCTGAGGCTCACCTTCCAATTCCATGCAATTTCCCTTAACTCTCCCTTTCCCTCCCGCCTATCATCCCTGTTTAATGTTAATCTTCTTCTCCAGCTCTTCGTCTCTACCCTGTCCTTGGTTACTCCCCTTATATCAAAGAAGACATTTGACATTTGTTTTTTAAGGATTGGCTAGCTTCACTTAGCATAATCTGCTCTAATGCCATCCATTTCCCTCCAAATTCTATGATTTTGTCATTTCTTATTGCAGAGTAATACTCCATTGTGTATAAATGCCACATTTTTTTAATCCATTCATCTATTGAAGGGCTTCTAGGTTGGTTCCACAATCTTGCTATCGTGAATTGTGCTGCTATGAACATGGATATAGCAGTGTCCCTGTAGCATGCTCTTGTTAGGTCTTTAGGGAATAGACCGAGAAGGGGAATAGCTGGGTCAAATGGTGGTTCCATTCCCAGCTTTCCAAGAAATCTCCATACTGCTTTCCAAATTGGCTGCACCATTTTGCAGTCCCACCAACAATGAACAAGTGTACCCATTTCCCCGCATCCACGCCAGCACTTGTTGTTGTTGGACTTCTTAATGGCTGCCAATCTTACTGGAGTGAGATGGTATCTTAGGGTGGTTTTGATTTGCATTTCTCTGACTGCTAGCGATGTTGAGCATTTTTTCATGTACTTGTTGATTGATTGTATGTCCTCCTCTGAGAAGTGTCTGTTCAGGTCCTTGGCCCATTTGTTGATTGGGTTATTTGTTATCTTATTATCTAATTTTTTGAGTTCTTTGTACACTCTGGATATTAGGGCTCTATCTGAAGTGTGTGGGGTAAAGATTTGTTCCCAGGATGTAGGCTCCCTGTTTATCTCTCTTATTGTTTCTTTTGTTGAGAGAAAACTTTTTAGTTTGAGTAAGTCCCATTTGTTGATTCTGGTTGTTAACTCTTGCGCTAAGGGTGTACTATTGAGGAATTTGGAGCCTGACCCCACAGTATGTAGATCATAGCCGACTTTTTCTTCTATCAGACACCGTGTCTCTGATTTAATATCGAGCTCCTTGATCCATTTTGAGTTAACTTTTGTGCATGGCGAGAGAAAGGGATTCAGTTTCATTTTGATGCAAATGGATTTCCAGTTTTCCCAGCACCATTTGTTGAAGATGCTATCCTTCCTCCATTGCATGCTTTTAGCCCCTTTATCAAATATAAGATAGTTGTAGTTTTGCGGATTGGTTACTGTGTCTTCTATTCTGTACCATTGGTCCACTCCCCTGTTTTGGTACCAGTACCATGCTGCTTTTGTTACTATTGCTCTGTAGTATAGTTTGAAGTCTGGTATCACTATACCGCCTGATTCACACTTCCTGCTTAGCATTGTTTTTGCTATTCTGGGTCTTTTATTATTCCATATGAATTTCCTGATTGTTTTATCTATTTCTACAAGAAATGCTGTTGGGATTTTGATTGGGATAGCATTGAACTTATAGAGAACTTTTGGTAATATCGCCATTTTGATGATGTTAGTTCTGCCTATCCATGAACAGGGTATATTTTTCCATCTTCTGAGGTCTTCTTCTATGTCTCTTTTTAGGGTTCTGTAGTTTTCATTGTATAGGTCTTTCACCTCTTTTGTTAGGTTGATTCCCAGGTATTTTATTTTTTTGGGGGATATTGTGAATGGAGTAGTTGTCCTCATTTCCGTTTCAGAGGATTTGTCACTGATATACAGGAATGCATTTGATTTATGTGTGTTGATTTTATATCCCGCCACTTTGCTGAATTCATTTATTAACTCTAATAGTTTCTTTGTAGACCCTTTTGGGTCTGTTAGGTATAGTATCATATCATCTGCAAATAGTGATAATTTAAGTTCTTCTTTTCCTATTTTTATGCCTTTAATTTCTTTCGTCTGTCTAATTGCTCTGGCCAGTGTTTCGAGGACTATGTTGAACAGAAGTGGTGAGAGAGGGCATCCTTGTCTTGTACCAGATCTTAGAGGGAATGCCTTCAATTTTTCTCCATTCAGAATGATGCTGGCCTGTGGCTTATCATAGATTGCTTTAACAATGTTGAGGTATGATCCTGTTATCCCTAATTTTTCTAGAGTTTTGAACATAAAGGGATGCTGTACTTTGTCGAATGCTTTTTCTGCATCAATCGAGATGATCCTATGGTTCTTGTCTTTAAGTCTATTGATGTGGTGAATAACATTTATTGATTTCCGTATATTGAACCAGCCTTGCATCCCAGGGATGAATCCTACTTGATCATGGTGTATAATTTTTTTGATACGATTTTGAATCTGATTCGCCAGGATTTTATTGAGGATTTTTGCATCTAGGTTCATTAGAGATATTGGTCTGTAGTTTTCTTTCTTTGAAGTGTCTCTGTCTGGTTTAGGTATCAGGGTGATGTTGGCCTCGTAGAATGTCTTTGGAAGTTCTCCCTCTTTTTCTATTTCCTGAAATAGCTTGAAAAGTATTGGTGTTAGTTCCTCTTTAAAGGTTTTGTAAAACTCTGCTGTATACCCATCCGGTCCTGGGGTTTTCTTAGTTGGTAGTCTTTTGATGGTTTCTTCTATTTCCTCTATTGTTATTGGTCTGTTTAGGCTGTCTATATCTTCCTGACTCAATCTGGGCAGATCATATGACTTAAGAAATTTATCGATGCCTTCACTATCTTCTATTTTATTGGAGTATAAGGATTCAAAGTAATTTCTGATTATCTTCTGTATTTCTGAAGTGTCTGTTGTGATATTGCCTTTTTCATCCCGTATGCTAGTAATTTGGGTTCTCTCTCTTCTTCTCTTCGTTAGCATGGCTAAGGGTCTGTCAATTTTATTTATTTTTTCAAAGAACCAACTTTTGGTTTTGTCAATTTTTTCAATTGTTTCTTTTGTTTCGATTTCATTAATTTCAGCTCTGATTTTAATTATTTCTTGCCTTCTACTTCTTTTGCTGTTATTTTGCTTTTCTTTTTCTAGGATTTTGAGATGATATATGAGATCGTTTATTTGTTGGTTTTTTTTCTTTTTTTAAGGAATGCGCTCCAAGCAATGAATTTTCCTCTTTTTTTTTTTTTTTTTTTAAAGAGAGAGTGAGAGAGAGAGGGGGACAGAGACAGAGAGAGAATTTTAATATTTATTTATTATTTCTTAGTTCTCGGCGGACACAACATCTTTGTTGGTATGTGGTGCTGAGGATCGAACCCGGGCCGCACGCATGCCAGGCGAGCGCGCTACCGCTTGAGCCACATCCCCAGCCCCAGAATTTTCCTCTTAAAACTGCTTTCAATGTGTCCCATAGATTCCGATATGTTGTGTCAGTGTTTTCATTATCTCTAAGAATTTTTAAATTTCCTCCTTGATGTCTTCTATGACCCATTGATCATTCAGTAATCTATTGTTCATTCTCCACGTGATGCATGATTTTTTCTTCCTTCTTTTATCGTTGATTTTCAGTTTCATTCCATTATGATCAGATAAGATGCATGGTATTATTTCTACTCCTTTATATTGTCTAAGAGTTGTCCTGTGACATAATATATGATCTATTTTTGTGAAGGATCCATGTGCTGCTGAGAAAAAAGTGTAACTACTTGATGTTGGGTGGTATATTCTATATATGTCAATTAAGTCTAGGTTGTTAATTGTGTTGTTGAGTTCTATAGTTTCCTTATTTAACTTTTGTTTGGAAGATCTGTCCAGTGGTGAGAGAGGTGTGTTGAAGTCTCCCATGATTATTGTATGGTGGTCTATTAGACTCTTGTACTTGAGAAGAGTTTGCTTGATGAACGTAGCTGCATGATTGTTTGGGGCATATATATTTATGATTGTTATGTCTTGTTGGTGTATGGTTCCCTTGAGCAGTATGCAGTGTCCCTCTTTATCCTTTTTGATTAACTTTGGCTTGAAATCTATTTTGTTTGATATGAGTATGGACACTCCTGCTTGTTTCCGCAGTCCATATGAGGGGAATGATTTTTCCCAGTCTTTCACCTTCAGTCTATGTATATCTTTTCCTATCAAATGCGTCTCCTGTAGGCAACATATTGTTGGATCTTGTTTTGTGATCCATTCGACTAGCCTGTGTCTCTTAATTGGTGAGTTTAAGCCATTAACATTTAGGGTTATTATTGAGATTTGGTTTGTTCCTCCAGTCATATTTGTTTATTTATGTTACTAAACCTGATTAGTTTTCCTCTTTGATTACTTTCCCCCCTTTACTGTCCTACCTCCCACTGATGGTTTTCAATGTTATTTTCAGTTTCCTCTTCCTGTAATGTTTTGCCAAGGATTTTTTGAAGAGATGGTTTTCTAGCTGCGAATTCTTTTAACTTTTGTTTATCGTGAAGGGTTTTAATTTCATCTTCCATCCTGAAGCTTAATTTCGCCAGATACACGATTCTTGGTTGGAGCCCATTTTCTTTCAGTGTTTGAAAAATGTTATTCCAGGATCTTCTAGCTTTCAGAGCCTGTGTTGAGAGATCAGCTGTTATCCTGATTGGTTTGCCCCTAAATGTAATCTGCTTTCTTTCTCTTGTAGCTTTTAAAATTCTCTCCTTATTCTCTATGTTGGGCATCTTCATTATAATGTGTCTAGGTTTGGATCTCTTATGATTTTGCACTTTTGGCGTCCTGTAGGCTTCTAGGATATGGGATTCTGTTTCATTCTTCAAGTCTGGGAAGTTTTCTCGTATTATTTCATTGAATAGATTGTTCATTCCTCTGGTTTGGAGCTCTGTGCCCTCCTGTATCCCAATGACTCTTAAGTTTGGTCTTTTAATGTTATCCCATATTTCTTGAATGTTCTGCTCATGGTTTCTTAGCAGTCTTGCTGAACTGTCTATGTTCTTCTCAAGTTGAAATACTTTGTCTTCATTGTCTGATGTTCTATCTTCTAAGTGATCTATTCTGCTGGTAGTATTGTCAATTGAGGTTTTAAGTTGGTTTATTGCTTCCTGCATTTCTAGGATTTCTATTTGTTTGTTTTTTATTACTTCTAACTCCCTGTGAAATTGATCTTTTACTTCCTGGATTTGTTTTTGTATTTCCTTGTCAATGTGATCTTTCATTGTCTGATTTTGCTGTCTCATGTCTTCCTTGAGAGTCCAGATCATCTGAAGCATGTATATCCTGAACTCTTTATCTGACATTCCATCTGTTGCAGCTATTACCTCTTCTAGAGTTGAGTTGACCTGCATTTCTTGTGGTCCTTTCTTTCCTTGTCTTTTCATGTTGCTTGCGTTTCTTTCTGCTTGGTGAAACTGTTGTGTTTTTGAAATTTTTCCCCCCGTTTATTTATGTTGCTCTTGTATAGTTGGGATATCTCTCTTGTAGGGCGGGTAGTGGCTGTGATCCTCCTCTAATCAGGGTGATCTATTCACTACGCTGGTTGGTCGTAGGTCTGCCTGCCCTGCAGGCACGGGTGGCTGCTCTACTCTGCCCCCACTCCAATTGCGGTGACGTTCCTACCACGTCCTCGGATCGTTGGTCCTGATCCGGATGTGGGCAGCAGCTCTTCTCCACCCCTACTCCAATTGATGTGACGTGTCTACCACGCTGGTCGGCCTCCAAGCCTGTTCCGCCGGTGGGTCTCAGATCTGCCCACCCTGCGGGCCTGGGTGGCAGTTCTGCTCAACCCCCACTCCCAGTGGGGGTACCTAACTGCCTCTCCAACGGGTCTCTGGGCTCCTTCTGGACGCTGGCGGCGGCTCTGATCAACCCCCACTCCAACCAGTGTGACGTGACTGCCTCGATGCTACTCGTCCACCACACTGGCAGGCTGCCGAGCCTGTCCTGCCAGTGGGACGCAGGACTGCCTACCTTGCAGGGTCAGACGGCAGCTCTTCACGGCCTCCACTCCAAGTGGGTTGACTTGGCTACCCTGCCGTCGGGTCGCTGGTCCTGTTCCAGGCGTGGGCGGCTACTCTCCTTGGCCCCAGCTGCAGTTGGGGTGTTGCGATACCACACCGGCGGGACCCTTAGCCTGCTCTGGGCGCAGGAGGCAGCTCCACTCTGCCCCCCAGGCCCCCGCAGCACCCAGCAGGACCCGGACCAAGAAGCAGTCCCTGTAGGATCCCCAACCCTGAGCCGGAGCCGCTTCGGGAGCCAGGAGCCGGTCTCTCCGATCCCCGCCACGTTCTGCTAGGAGCAGGCTCCTCAGGGCAACCGCCGCGGGTTCCCCAATCCCAGGCCAAAGCAGCCCCGGGAGCCCAAGCCTGGCCGCACCAGACTCTCCCTGCTCGGTGCTCAAGCCTGGCCGCACCAGACTCTCCCTGCTCGGTGCACGCTCCGCTGGGAGCAGAGTCTAAGACGCACTTCCCGCGGGCTCCCCAGCTCCGGGCCAAAACTGTTCCAGGAGACAGAGTCCCGCTGCCCCTCGTCGCAAGTTTCACTTGTGGCTGGCCTCAGCTCGCGGTCCCCGCAGCCTCCGCAGCCCTGGGCTCAAGCAGCCACGAGAGCCAGAACCCAGCCTCTCCGATCCCTGCCACACTCTGCTAGGAGCAGGCTCCACAGAGGTACCCCAGCCTCAGGCCCAAGCAGCCCCGGGAGCCCGAGCCTGGCAGCTCCAACCTCTCCCAGCTCAGTGTACGCTCAGACAGGGGCAGGGTCAAAGACACAGTCGCCGCGGGTTCCCTAGCCCCAGGCCAAAACTGTTCCGGGAGTTAGAGCCACGCCGCCCCTCAGCGCACAATCTACTTGTAACTGGCCTCAGCCCAGAGTCCCCGAAGGATCTCCCGCCCTGGGCCAAAGCAACCCGGGGAACTAGAATCTGGCTGCTCAAAGTCCGGCGCCCGCCTTGCCAGGGGTGAGGCCCGAAGAGTATTCTCCTCAGGTTCTCCTGTCCCGAGCCTGAGCGATCTGTCTGCGCGACGCAGGCAAATACCAGCCTGGAATCACCTGTTCTGTAGTTGAATGAGCTGAGATTAGTAGATAACAGGGATGATTGCATCAGCTCTCCATGATGGCGGCTGGTGTCCTCCTCCGTGTTCCGACCGGTGTCGGGAATCGAACTGGACCGGTTCTCTCCTCTGTTTCAAATCTGGAACTCAGCACTCAGCGTGGCCAGTGTGCCACTGGCAGGAGCCTCCAGAATCCGCTTCGCTGTAATCCCGCTCTGGTGCCTCGAGGCTAATTAACTCGGGCGCGTCCCAGACTCCATCCATGGGGCGGTCCGCCGACCAGGCACTGCTTCCCTCCGTGCGGAGAAATCGCCCGCGACCAAGCCCCGGCAGCCGAATCCCGCGCGCTGGAATTCTGTCCTCTAGATTCTGGAGCACCTCAATTTCACTGGGGATTCCCACCAAGGTAGCCTTCAGCCGTTTCACCTCGTGTTTCTCCCACACAGTGGCGCAGCGTACTGGTGTGCTGCACTCCCTTCGCCGCCATCTTCAAGTCCATCATTATTTTTTAATTGGGAAAATGTTAATCCCAACAATGATGATTTGGATGATATCATTTATTGAGCATGAAATTCCCATTGCAAAATGGTCCAAAATGCTGCCATCAATTCCCATCTTTCTGCTTTGCCTCAGAGATGAACTTTGTAGACAAAGCTATCCATAAATTTAACTAATTAAATGATTATTACTTGGCTTTAAATACTATTAGTTAATATCATTGAACCAATATGAGAAAATTAAGCATTCATATTTACTATTGTACATTCTTGTCCAAGATTAATTGTGTTCATTAAAAGAGGCATTGAGAGTCCATTTCTGACCATGATAGAAGTCTGAGCATGCAGTTAATACTAAGATGTAGATTACCAGTTATGCAGCACATTCATACCCAAGCTCCAGCAATGCTTGGTTCAGTGTTGCAACCTAGCCCCATTTTGTAGAAAAATGTAGAAAAGGAAAACAAGTCTAGAAATGCAGAAACAAGACATTAAGAAAAAATACAATTACATTTACATCAATGACATTTTCATTCAGTGCTGGGTTAGCTGAGTATGAGAAAGAGAGGCTTAACCTCCTTTCTGGCTCAAAAGAATATTGAGGGGGAGGAATAATTTCAATGATCATTGCCCAAACACATACAACAGAACCTGAGAACATGAAATCTCGGGATATACCAGTAACATGTGGCTGAAAACTAAGCAGTAAAAAGTAAGCTGTCAGTTGTGACTGTCCAATTGAAGTGATTTCAAAAGCACTGGAAAATGTGCCAGAGCCCCCCACAGATGACTTGCTTGCTCACTGATACCTGAAGCCCCAGACAATGCATGAAGTCTTTCTTCCTTCAATGCATAGCTATTAATCATCTGAAGTGACAGGTGCATTTTTCTTTTCACTTAATCTTTGTAATCATCATGTGAAAAATCAATGGTAACACAGAGTCTCTTTGTTGCTTCCTAGGAAGTAGAATCAGAGATTTGTGTACAAGAAATTTAGTAGAGATTATTCCAGAAATCAACAGCTAAGAAAAGGAAGCAAAGGAATCAAACTGAACAGTTGGGAAGATATGGTATAGTGTAACTTCAACAAAGCCCCTCCAAATTGTTGAATTTCCCCTAGGTGGGGTAAAAGGGGCAGTGTGCTGACTAGTAACTGGATGTGTGTACTCTGGGAAGGGATGAGGTTTTGGACAAATTGGCTCTCTTCAGTTAAGGCAATTCTTTAAGTGGGCTCAGAGCTGAAACAGCAGAGAATTTTACTTTTCATCTCTTGAAGAGATCTGAGCAATAGGAGCCTTCTCAGACACGTTCACTGTTGGAGGATGTGTACCATTGCCATTCTATTGTGAAAGTTGATGTATGAACTCAAATTTATGTTGAAATAAAAATAACTGATATTAGACACAATTAATAGGTCTATTTGGAATAGGAAAAAAAGAGCAAAATGACTCCTGACAGAAGAGGGAGTGAACACTGGCCAAGGAGTAAACATGGGAGGAAAGAAGGAGGGGAGGGAGAGAGGAACAAGTGCCATTTTTTTCTTCCAAAGGATTTTTTGTTGTTTGCAATGAGAACAGTTTTGTTTCTATAAGACTAAAACATATCCTCTGATGTAGGCAAATTCTTAGTGATCCCATACCTCCCAAAGATTGCTCTTGAGTACTGAGAATACCAAATGTGCGGTGCCTTCGAACCATGTCCACCTCCTTAAGTTACAGTATGCTGTACAACTCGTGTAGGTGTCTGACATGGAACATAGGTACAAGGATCAGAACATTCATTGAGGCCAAGTGAATTTTCTCCAGGATTCTGAACCTTTTACAGGGTGGAGAGTTTTTAGAAGAAACCCTTTTTTTTCAGGCTTTTTAAGTTAGAGACATTTCTTAAAATTAGAGTTTGAAGTGAGAAATATATAACCCCAAGACAAGTGTGATGTTATCACACTTCTCCATATCTGTGATTGGCAAAACCTTCTGGAGACTGGCAGTATTTAACAACTCTATTTTTATTAATGCTTATAGTTCCAGACAAATCTTTATTGCAACTTCTCTCCAAGTGACATTGAAGATCCATGTTGATTATATATTTGGAGATTATAAAATTTGGAGAGTATTTTAATTTGGAACATTAAGAAATCCTCATATAATCCTAAATGAAGACATGTCATTTATGGATATAAACCATGACAAAATTACCTTAATTGAAAAAAAAAGGCCCCCAAGTTGCCAGGATCATTTTTCAGGCTGAAGAAGGAATTATGAATTTGTAAAACCAATGTTCCAGCCTGGAGAGTTAAACCTGAAAATAGTGAAATGGTGATAACTTTCTCAACATTTGGTAAGTTCACTTGGAGTCAGAAGCAGAATGTTTATACCTTAAGAATTTACAAAGAAGCTGTTAAGTGCAAACTCATGTTCACATGACACTGTACTTAACAAATTCTTATGTGATAAACCCAGTTAGGGCAAAAGAAAAAAAATGTGGTGAGAACAAAAATGTCTTTACTTCTCACTTAGCAAATTTAACTGTCCTCTCCAGATTAGCACCAAATTTTCCCTCTAAAGCACCAAAGAAGTTATTTTGCCCTACACTTTAGCATATCCAGTAAGAAAGAAAAAAACGACAAATCACTTTGAAAAGACTCACTTTTATTTGTGGTAGTTATCTTACTTTGGGAAAGGAAAGGACATTTTAAAAAATATTCTCTTGATTCTCCTTTTATTGATTGATTTATTTTTTGGTGTGTGTGAGTGTGTGTGTGTGTGTGTCTCTGTGTGTGTGTGTGTGTGTGTGTGTGAGAGAGAGAGAGAGCAAGAGAGAGAGAGAGAGAGAGAGAGCGAGAGAGAGAGAGGAGAAAATGATGGGTTTATGCCAAATTATTAAAAAGTGACATAAATGCTCTGTTTGTATGTAATACTGAAGTGTTTCTAATGGTCATGCTTCCTGTTGGTGAGTCCTCTCTTCTCTGGAATGATGCTATCTCTCTGGGTTTGTCCTTAATTCACACACAAGCAATTTCAATCCGGTGTGTACGTAGACCAGTTTAAGAATTATTTAAACTTATCAAAACTGAAAATTCTTAAAAATGTGACTAAAATTCCATTCTACTTCTATTTTCCAGAGACACTTTTAATTAAAAGACAAGACAGTGACCTTCTGGGTCTCAGCCCATTCCATCCAGATCACACAGGCTGAGTCACCTTGTCATGGGAGTCAATGTATTAAAACAAGATCATATAACCAAAGCAGATCAGGTCTGATGCCTTCCAGAGTGTTTTTCCAGATACCTAAGATGCTGTTATTTCATACAAAAACAAAATCCCTAGCTCAATTGGGTTAGAGCTCACTCATTAACATAGTAAAAGAGCTCAACACCCTTTATCCACTAGGGAACTCCTCCCCCTGGGGGCCAACTGAACCCATGTAGGCTCACCTCTCTAGTTTCTCCATCCTGGGCCAGGTGTAAGGCCACATCCACCTTCTATTCTATACTCTTTCTTAAATTTCTGGGTTTTCTCTTCTGCATTTCAGACCTTACAATAATTCTGGGTGGCACTATTACATGAACCATTTAACATGTTATAGTCTTAGTTGTGCTCTCTCAACTTCATTGTCCTGAGACCCTGTGCCATTTCTCATAGTTAGATCCTGCTCTTTGTCATCACCTGTGCAATCTCACCTCATCCTTGGAATTCAATTGAATATTAAATTAGCTTTATGACATAACTTCTTGCCTTTCATCTTCTCCACTCAGTTTTCCTAATTCTCTTCTTGAACTTTTCTGCTACTTCTTGATCCTCTCTCATACGTTTTCTCTCTGCATTGAGCTCTTTGAATACCCGCCTCTCTCCTTTATGCCTCTGCATTGTCAACCAACATCAGTTGGGATTCCCTGAGCCACTAGCCATTAAAATCTCAGGCTTCATCAAACTTATACCAATCCTTTCCACCTCAGTCTTATTGCACTGAAGATTTACCCCACTTTCTATTCCAGGCCAATCTCATCTAATCCATGGATCCAATTTCACTCTGCTTTCTTGGGTATAATGATGGGCCCCTCCCTCTTTGTGACCTTGAATTTGCCTTTGTTCCTCTTGCTCATGGTCTATCAGATTCAAGCCTCCTCAAGTCTCTTTCCTCTTAAAAATGACACTCCTAATATCCCATGTTCTCTTTTATCCTCATTTGACTTTTATCTTCCTTCTTCATGGGAAAATTGAATAAAAAGCGATAATCACACCTGGTGACTTTATTTTCTCATTTCCCACCATTTCTCTCAAACTTTTCTCGTAACAGTCCTCCGTGATATCCTTTTGATAAATATATTGTGTGGTTTTCCCAGTTTGGACCCTCTAGCAACATTTAAAACATTCCTTGTCCACAGTTTTCATGGGTTATATACTTGCCTAGATTTGAGCTTACTGTTCTGTCTGCTCGTATTCAGACTTTTTGCAGGTATCAATGATATTACTCATTTCTTCAATGCTGGGATCCTTCTCATTCCTTTTTCCATTTTGAGCTTAATGACTCCCATGAATTGCTTCAAAGACAAGCTGGATGTTGAGATCTTCCAGGCCTACATGTCTCGTTGAGATATCTCTCCTGAGCTCTAGCCCTGTGTATCCATCCAATTACAAGATGTTTCTAATTGTATATTTTATCAAATTAATGCATCCCAAACTATGTTTAGCTTATGTATATTGCAACCTCCATTGGAGCAGAGATTCTTTTCTTACTTATCACCATTATTTCCCCCATCACAAGACCTACCTATCTAATAAATTTTTTTTGTTGCATAAATACATACTTTAATATGTAGAAATAACTGAATGTCTATTGTACTTTAGGTTATATGATAAAAATCTATAAATCTTAATGCATGCACACCTCCAGGAGTTTATAATAAAAATACCGATAGTAAACTCTACTCCCATCTTCTCCATAAAAATAATTCAAAAGAACCTCACAGTGGTGTCTGACCTTTTGATTCAGGAAAGTTCAATACTTGAGGAAGTACATTAAAATAGTAATGGAGTTTAAAGTCTACTTAGTTTAAATGACCTTAAAACCTAAGTCAGTGAGAGTGGGTTTGAGGCAGCAGTATCCTTCAGGTGGCTTAAGATATATATCAACTTGAAAAAAAGAGTAATTAAAACAAATAAACTCATCTTCAGAAAATAGACCAATATTTCCCTTCCATCTCCCAATATTGAACTGGCCATTTTCATTTCATCTAAAGGATCAGTTATTGTTGACTGTCATCTATAGATTTTGGGGTACATAATTATTTCTCCTCGGAAGAATCACCATATTGGCTCAGTTATAGTTCATTACATTTCAGTCATGAGGAATATTTAAAAATACAATAAATATTTACTATTTCCAACCACTGGAGCAGTGGATATATAAAATTCATGTAATGTTAAAAGACATTGGTGAATGCCTAATTGTTCTCTGCTCACTTTTTGCTTTAATATTTTTTATATTGGCATATATATTTACTATTAAATTAGTGCATAGAAACAATTTTACCTTTTTCCAAAATGTAAATAATATAAAGTTTATTTACAAAACACATTATTTACCCAATCCTATACATGCTTGAGCTTCAAGCTATCTGTCTGTAAAATGGGGATATTAATGATATGTACCTAGTAAGGTTAAGGTAAAATTGAATTGGTTAATCAATGCTTTTCATCTTTACTTATTTTTTAAAAAAATTATTTTTATTTTTATTATTTTTTTAAAAAAATTTGGTACCAAGGATTGAATCCAGGGGCTCTCAAACATTGAGCCACAATATTAGCCCTTTTAATTTTTTTTTTTTAAATTTCAGACATGGTCTCTCAAAGTTGCTTAAGTCCTCACTAAGTTTCTGAGGCTGGTTTGCACTTGTGATATCCTGCCTCAGCCTCCTGAGCTACTGGGATTATAGGCTTGAGCCACTGGGTTGGGCTTTATTTCCTTTTATTATGTGAAGAAAGAGTTTCAGTAATTTTACAGCCTTCTGAGGTGAAATTATAAAGTAGTCATAACGGGTACAGTCAGAGGGTATCGCTCATGGTCTATGATAGTCCCAGGGCCCTCCTGGCTCCCCTAAGAATACGCAGAGATTATTATTTATGGAAACAACTGAGATCCACCAGCAGTACACATTTTATAAGGCCTGAGCTACTGTATGCAAAGCTTTAAAATTATGCCTGACACACAATGAGTGCTCTACCAATTATTGTTGTTGTTGTTTGGAACAAGACAGGGCAGATCTTATTGCTCTTTTTTTGCAGATAAGGCTTTAGGACTTTTGATGATGGGTGACACAGCCAGAAGATTCCAAAATTTTTTCTGGTACATGAGCAATTTTAGGTGAGATTAAGACTCCCAAAACATCACTCCAATCTAACCAAAAGTGTCATAGAGTGATCACACAGAAGGGACCAAGCAAAATTTGTACTTATATTTTTGATACACACTCCCAGTTGAGAGTTACTCCTGCCATTTGGAATGTCTAATATCCTTTCTGGAGGTTGTAAGCACTGTGTTAACAAAATGCAGAGATGCAAAAGGACCTTGATTTTGTACAGATATTGTCAATTTAATTTATTCTTAACACAGCAATATATTGCAAACTGTAGATAACATTAAATGTAGTAAGCACCTGAACTGAAATTACTAGTGACTAAACATGCTCATATCATTCAAGAAGCATTTACCTCTAGTCTGGTCATGTTTCATTCTCATGCTTCTCTGGAGAATTTCCTTTAAAACTGATTCAGTACTTGTCCTAATACTGAATGGTGGTACTAATTTTGTCACATTAGTGTCCTAGGTTTCTCGAATTAGTATTAAAGAATATATTAAAAGCATACAAAATCTAAAGTAATTTGGCCCAAGGGCAAGATTAACTTATTTTTATACAAATATATATCCCCCAAAAAACCCTCTACAAGATTGTTTGATAAATATTCAGAAAATTTTGTATAGACTATTATAATGTTTTCTAAAAATGGAGCAGATTTAGATAAAGTATTTCAATTATGACTTAGCTAATCCCCTTGGTTTGAAAATGCTATGACTTTCTTTAAAACATTCCAAAGTCTTTATTTCCCTGGATCTTTATGAGACAACATAAAAAATTGTCATTTAACAAAAGTATTAATTGGATACTTCTTTTGTTAACTATATGTTTTTTATATTTCCATTAAAACTATCTGAATTAATCAGTAGGAAACTGTCATTTGGCTTAATGAAATTAGACATTGTTAGTCAGTGAAAGACTGTAAAAACTTAGTGGAGACCTAAATGAATAAATGGATTAATACAATAGATGAGACAGATAGACACTTATGTACACTTGATAAAAAGTGTCTTTCTGCAATTTTAAAAAGTTTAACATTAGAAGAAAGTTGTGACACGTACAGCTCTTAATAGGAGACTTTAAAATGTATGAAATTCTTAAGTTTGTCCCTGTATTATGTAGGAGAGGGAAGAAATGTGGTGTGGAGCTGGATATGTTTCTGGTTATTCTGTTGTCTGGACATTTAAACAGCAAACCACTTATTTAGTGATAAAGAGCAAGTCCTGACAGTGAATATGAATTCTCGCTAAAATGAACTGCAGAATGATTACAATAAAATTAGGCTCCCCAAAGAGATAATCGCATAATGCTCAGATGCAGAAAACCTTTACCACTATTTATAGCAGAAGCAGCTGGCAATCCCCAGATGTTCTACAACTTCCCCCGAGAAGGAAAAACCAGCCATAACTCAGTGGACCATTATTAGAAAACATATTTTGAGTGCCTTTTCCCCTTGAATGACTATTGATTGGACTAAGGCAGAAGTCTCTTCTACACAAATTAACCCAATTCGAAGAGTCCATTGTGCATAAAATATGTGTAAAATTCTGTGTGATGTACTGGGGGCAATGTAGAAATGAATAAGATGTTTCCTTGAAGTGAATTTTTTGTTGAATTTGTAAGATTCCAAGCAGGCTGTATATAGGTAATAGAGAAAGAAAAAAGAGAAACTGTTTCTCATCATTTAGCAGTTTAAATAAAATCATGAGCACTTTAAATAAAATCATGATATGTCTCATTATAAGCAAGTGATAATTTAGCTTAGATTCCTGATGAAAATTTAAATATTGAACACTTTAGAAATATTTAATATTTTATTTAACTATAAGTGAAAATTACCTTGTAAATGGTTTTGTCCTTTAAATAAAGTACCTTCACACATGTTACCCCAAATATTATTATATTGATAAGTAGCATTGATAACAAAATTTTAAAGTTTATATTGTGAGCGATTCCAAAATGAGTCCATAGTAGAGATGAATAAATATATTATTAATTACTTTATAAATATTCTAATACGAGAACATTGTTTGAGTTTTGGTCTTCACCTGTCAATCATGCATAATACCAACAATGTTCATGATACATAATAAACATTAATAGGCCTGAGAAGAGGAGACAGATAATTTTCCATATGCTTCTAGCAGTTTCCAGGTAGAAATTTCTTATACAAATAGCTGTGTTTATATTTGTCATAAAAAGAGACAATTTTTCATGATAATACATTTTAAGAGAGCCCCTGTCTTATCCATTGTCTATAACAAAATTTTATAAATTATGAAAATTATTCAAGAACTGATTTTGATCTGTATATTTATGAATGTGTCTGTTTATGCTTATATCAGATTTTAAGTCTACAGTCATATCTCCACTTGCCTAACATGGTGTCAAAAGAAGGATTACTAAAACATGTGTGGAGTGGCACTGAAAAATGCCCAAAGGGAAATTATCCCAATACTGTGCAAATTTATTTTCAAGGCAGGACACCCAGCATGTTGACATTGAAAGTCATCTGCATGGGTAAATGAGAAGAAGAATTCTACCTGGTGTGGAGAGTTTGGTAGCTGGGTACAAGAAGACGGGTAAGAAAATTGACCCAGCCACTCCAAGATGAAGCAGATCCATGATTTGGAAGTCTGAGGCACACAAATAATCCTGTTCATCAGCTTGTCTGCCCTCAGTCACACATTCAGACTGTTTTCACCATCTGTGGACATTTTCCTGCTTTGTCAACACTAAGCAAGTCAAGGGTCACTCAAGGGATCAAGTTCCTTTTGTAAAAAGTCACAACACCTCATAAAGGATGTCAGATACTCTCTCTTTTAGTTGCTCTAGCTAATTCTTCCCTAGTTTGGGTAAAAACAATCTGCAAACCAGAAAGGAAAGGAAAACCTAAATTTGATATTCAAAAGTCAATTCCAAGACACTGATTAGAAAAGCAAGTAGCTCCTTCTCCCATGACACAGCTGCTCAGAAAGCTCTTCCAAGACCCACATTGTTCCCTTCTATGTGCTTCTAGCCATCAGGGGCTAAGAGAAGAATCATGGCCAGGGAGCTTTGGGATTTCCCATTTTAACTTGGAACTGAGGTCTGGAGGTGGAAGATCTGAATGTTTATGCTAAAAAAAATGATTCACAGTCCTTGTTTATGTTTTCCAATTGACAACAGCTTGCATATATAAACACCCCCCCCCTCTCTACACACACACACATACACACACACACACACACACACACACATCTTTTACTTATGGGTATCTCTTTATAAGCAATTTCCCTCAGTCACTTGCTGAGTTTTTTTCTGATTTCTGATTTATATTTATAATATATAGATAATTGATACATACTTTTTAAACATTTGTAGCTAGATCTTCTTGCTTCCACAAACTTGAAGGCAGCACTTATTAGAACTAATGTCACTGTGAGCTCAATCTATAGAAACATTTCTTTTTTTCTTTTAAGAAATTTTGTATCTGACATGACTACCAATGAATTGGGAAAAGCATTTGCTACTTGAATTGCTTTTTCAATATATGTTGCCTTAAATTGGTCTTAGTGAACTAAATCCATTGCTTCAAAGACCTGCAATAATGTGGGACACTGTTTCTTTTGTAAATGATCAACCATCCTGGGTTGGTGTATTTCCAAAGGTAAGCTAATTCTTGTGTCCGGTATTAAAGGTATGACCCCATAAAACCAAAAGAGAACAAAGGAAAGGCCTCACAAGATCTCAAGTGTACTATGTACACAGACAAATCTAGGAGTTGTGTTAATTCGGTTTGCATTGAAAGTCTCATATATTCAGCCATTAGTTATAGACTCATACTACAAATTCTCAAAAGTACATCAGAAAGTATGTAGTAAAAGCTATTCATGGGGGAAAAAAAACTCTCTTAGGTGAAACATAGTTACTTTTTGACTTTCAAGTAGTAACAGTTTTTCTCAGACACTGGGTCAGATGGTCAGTGCAGAGCATTGTTCTGGTGGAGTGGAAAAGAGCAGCCTTACCAGGGTAAATTACTGAGGGGACATCTGTGAAATGACGTAGTCCTGGTGCCTGGCAGTGCTGGGCATGCTCATGTTTTGTTTATGAAGCAACCTCTCTGGGGAAAAAAAAAAAAAAGATTTTCTGTTTATACTTGCTTTAGAATAGCTGGAATTCACACTTCTAAGTGTATGTGATTTATATATTAACTTAAGTAATTTTCCTCTTTTCTCTTTATTGCAAAAGCAATGCCAGTAGACAGGGTCCGTGGACTTGGCCCCTCCTGCAGCTTTTGTTTACTGACTTCAAATACATGTGTGGCCATGTAGGTTTTTTTAAAGGCCAGTTCTCAGGAAGTCGAGGAGTTTAGATTCTAAATACATTTTCAGTACCTGAAACATCTGTTCCTCTCTTTCATTCCTGAAAATCAAACTAGACCCCGGGCCTTGTTTCTATGGATGCAGCAGTTGTTGTCAGAGTTATTTCAACTACAAACAGAGTTTTCAATTCCCATGCTTTTGTGCAAGCTTCATAGTTTTAAGCCTTATCTTGGGCTTTTCTTCCTCTTTCCTTTGATCTTACGCCAGGAAAATCTTAAAAGGCAAGGCGAATTTGTGGTGTTTGCTCATTTTTAACTTTTCAGTTCTAAGACAGAAATATCAGAAGCATCAAAAACCTTTACCCTGGTGCAAGCAACCGTCACCAAATACAAAAATATGCAAGACACGGGCTTATATTCAAGTGTATGTATAACTACACGGCTGCCTATGTGTGCATGCCTGTGTATTTCTGATGTCACATCCACATTTCTACTGCTAAAAATTTAAAACTGGAAGATAATGCGGAGGTGGAGTGAGAAATATACAAGTTAGAAACGTCTCTTGAAAGGCAAGAGCTGGGAATTTTCAGCTTGTGCTGATTTTTGAAAGAGGCAAATGCTAATGATACCATTTTGGTCAAAGTGTAAAGTTTCTATCAAAGCAGAAAAATGTATTTTATTTAAAGAATTTCCTTTATATAAGGAAAAATCCTTGTGCAACTTCTTTTTGTCTGTGTTTTAAAATCATTGTGGAGGGTGTCAGGAATAAAGGGAGAGACATACTGGACTGCATATGGGAGATGTAATTGGAAATAAGGTACATTGGAGGTAGCATTGTTTTGCATTTTATTTATTTTTTCATTTTTGTACACAGCATTTGGATTTTTTTCCCCCTTTTCTGCCTTTCTGAGAAGGTTAAGGAGTCAGGCAATGGATTGATTTATAAGAAAATTTTGTAAGTTGAGATATAAATGGATTTAGTGTATTCACTTTTTTTTTTTTTTTTTTTTTTGAGTAACAGGTTAAGCTCTGAGCTCTGAATTGGGCAAAGGCACAAATTCGGATGCTGTCAGGCATGGTCTCAGAGTCACACTCAGTCTGTGACTAGCCCAGTCTGGGAGCAGGTGCTTTGCACATCTGTGGTAATCTGTAGCACTTTGAGTGTCTGCTCACTGACTTTGTCTATTCAGATCCTCACCAGTAATCCTTTTCTAGCCTTTACTTCTTTAAGAATCATATTTAGAGAAAAGAAAAAAAATTAAACAAAAACTAAAAATGGAAAAGATTGAAAAATTATAAAATGTGATCTATTAAAGAAGAACACAAGTAAGTGGGTGTCTTATTTTAAGAAGAGTAATGTAAATAAGAACTTGGTCCAGTTATTTCTAAAAGGTCAGTGAGCAGATCAAGGCAACAGGGATTGTTTTTAAAATGTACCTTGGGAGCTGTGAGAGAGAATGGTCTAATAGCAAGGACAAACACAGCCAAAACCAAAGCTTTGGAATAACTGCCCTGAGTCAGAGAAAAGGCAATATCCATTTTATTTGGAAAGGTTGGTTGCTGACTATTGAGGACCTTTTTGCTCTTTGTCTCTATATTGTAGTTTTGGGCTAATCTGTGGCCATTTTTTGTTCCTTAATTTTCCGTTTTAGATTTAAGAAGATCTGCTAGCTATTTGCACTATGATCCACATCATGATCTTATAAATCAAAGAGGCTAAATTAACCATGTGTCAGTGGTGAAAGGGCAAAGTATTTAATTTTTTTCTGTTCTTTTTATATATGCTAAATGTTAGATGTGATGATGAGACCTGTTTTTGTTATGAATTTTATTTCTGAATTTGTAAGGCTCTCAGAAAAAGCCATGTCATAGGCTGAAATTTCTGACATTTAGGTGAACCCAGGGGCAGGCCTAGGTGATGGCAGCTAGTTTATATAATCAGATGTGGTCATGTAAATTCTCAAGTCTGACTTCATAATATTACCCATGAGGCAGATGGGCACTCAAGATGTCACAGTAAATGGCCTGTTGTCATAGAGATATTCAGGGACAAGAGGTGACAATTATCCTCACTCCTGAAATTCTGTCTGTTTCTTTCTTCTGTTCCTTATTTTCTCTCAAAGGACAAGAAATGATGTTCAGGGTGTGTTTTTTTTATGCTGAATAACATAAGGACATACTTCCAGTGATTAAAGAGACCGGGGCTATCTCTGATAATTGGGTTTCATGGGGGAAGAAATCAAGTAAATTTTTATACTTGGAAAAGAAAAAAAATGGTTTTCTTTAAAAATAATGGTTTCCCTATGAATTGCTCTTTGAGGAATACAGAGGAGTGACAGACATGGGCGTAATGATAAAACCTGAAGCACATGCTCAGGATGTCATCACATTGGATTTGCCTTAAAACATCTCTTAAGTTTTGTTCATCCTCTTCTCGGGATGAACACAAGACACACATTAATTCTACTGTTTGAGAGTATGTAATTCTACCATGGAAGATAAGAAAACATGAGCTGGATGAAGCTTATGAGATGTGTTAAGTAACTAATAAGTAGTCATGTGGTAAGCAGTAAGGAAAGCAGATAGTAGACAGAACAGAGAGACCAAGAGGTGATTAATATTCATGAGTTATATGAATTATACATGAAACACCTGAGCACTAAATATTCATGATACATAAAATACACAAGAAACATTAACTATTCAGGGTACCTTGAATACACGTAGCACTCAATATGCATGAGGCCTTAATTTGGCCACCCATTGCTGATGCCTTTATGATTCCATATGCCTTCTACCCAGGAAACAAATAACCTCCATGGCTATTCATCAGACAGATTGGTGACATTTACCTGTGGCTGGGCATATTCATTCCCATGTCTTGGTAATGTGTACTATTGGTCCAGGGGACCATGAACACTTTCTTAAAATCTCAACACTCTTTTAACCATACACTGAGGTGAGGCTGAACTGTTAGAGAGAGGGACAGGATATATGAGCATGCATACCCATAATTGAAGTGCTTTACTTGGGTTCTATCTTAACTTTGTTAATTTATTTCATCTCTTTCCCCTTGCTTTCTACTGTGTGTTTTAAATTCCTTTAATAATCCATGTGATTTCAAGATTTTAATTTGATTTCTTCTGTTATTTTTCCTCTGAAGTAGTGTATTAGTTTTGTATTGATGCTTTAACAAATTATCACAAACTTAGTGGTTTAAAACAACACAGATTAGTTATTTTATACTTCTAAAGACCAGAAGCCCACTAGAGGTCTCATTGTGCTAAAGTAAAGTGTTATTAGGGCCATGTCTTTGTGGAGGATTTATAAGAAATTGTTTTTCTTTTTTTTTTTCCAGTTTCTTGAGTTCTGCCTCATTCCTTGGCTAGTGGCTCCTTTCATCTCCCAAACCACCAATGGCAGGTAGAGTCTTTTTCACAAGGCTTTCTCCCTGGTTCTGAACTTTCTTTCTTCCTCTTCCTTCTCTAAGGACACTTGTGATTGCATTTATTCCACCTAAGTAATCAAGTATAATTTCTTAAACTTGGACGATTAGCAACTTATCCCATTAATAAGTCTCATTCTCATTTGTATGAAGCACAACATGCAGACACAGTTTTAGGCGAGGGGCACTTTTAAGAGGGAATTATTCTGTCTGTGATTCCCTGGTGTTGTACTGGATGCTTCCATTTCATCAACATAATGTTCCATATGGTTACTGCTCACATTCTTCAATTGGCAAATCTTTCTTCCTTCTTATAATACTGAATTACTGGGACAGACATAGCTGGGCTAAGGAAACTTCTTCCGCACTTAGACTTAACCAAAAGGCTGAGAAGCAGTAGGAATCCACTTCTGAAAGCCATCACCTTATGCTCCTCATGGAACCAGAACCTAAAAATAGCTTTCTTCTTGATTCTACAGGAGAGCAAAGAGCTACCTAGAAAACCTTGAAAATCCCTCTGTCAATGGAGTTACTTACTCTAGTTTTGAGTTAATATCTATGCTGTTTTGTCTAGGACTGAGGGGTTTTCCAGAATCCAGACCTTCTGTGCTGAATTTAAGATGGCCCAAAGCACACGGGAGTATCAAACCTCTCTTTAACCCTCCTGCCAACTTACTCAATAGCTCCTAGTAGCTTCTGTAATTATAGGGAATTTTATGGCACTGGTCAGATTTTGGGCAAAGAATCATAAAAACCATGGCTCTGTGGTATAAATATCTATGGGTCTGCCAGTATATTACCTACTTTCTGTCCCTAAATAGTTCAATAGTAGAAAAAAAAAAGTATTTGGACAGAATATCACAAAGTTTTCTTGCAATGTTAATATGCTATGATATTTGGGGTGAAATTATTACTAAGCAGTGAAGTGGGTTAAATAAAAATTCAGTGCTAGAGCTATTGTTCTCCTGTTACCAGATTCCTGATTAACTGCGCAGAGCAGCTGTTTAAGGGGCTCCCATTGGTTTTTGACTATTTATATAGAAAGCACTTTGGCTCTTTATAGAGTCTTCCCAGATCCAAGCAAATATTTGAAGTTTGGGGCATTTAAAGCTTTTAAATAGAGTGAGCAAGCATATAATTAGGCTTGAGTTTCTCTTGTGGCCCAAGGCAAAGCTTATTCCAAGAAGTTCCAGAGTTCTGTAAGTCATTATAACATGTTTGTATGTGCATTTGCAGAAATATGGACATTTCCTAAATACTTTTATTTTTGCTGCACCACAAGTGGAAAAGTGAAATGCTGATTTAATAAAATACCCTGTAAAGCAGATATCTTAAGATCTAACAAAAAGTTGATAAAACTGACATTTTTAATAGTGCATGAATAAATATGGGAGTTTTACAAATTAATTGATCATTAATATTTGTGGAGTATAAAGTTAGGACACATAGGACTTTCACTGGAATTGAAAAGGGGAAATTCCTAAATACTATTAAAGGGAGTCCTATTATGTTATTTAGGAATGTATAGCCTAAAGGAAGGGAGTTAGAGAAATGAAGTAAAAACTTTATGGTTACTTGTGAATGGTAGGAAGAATAGCCCCTTGTTTTGTTTCCTATTTAATTCCTGCCTGCTGCACACACTTCGGCCACTCACCACAGCCCGTGTGTCATAACTAACCTCGATGAGACACAAGGGTCTGCACTAGAATATCCCATGACCACATTACTTGAACACCTATGGTGGGGACCACAAAGACAGCTCTGCAACCAACACCCAGCCCACCCCCACCTTCAGCTCACCTGCAGAGCTGGCACTTTAGGAGTCCCTGACCCTTTCCAATGAGCTGTGTCAGGAGTCTGGGCTGGGCTCCAAAAGATTGTGTACAAGTTGTATTTTCCCAGATATCTCCATGTAACACCAATAAGAGTATAAAGTAAAGATGGGCAAGTCCTAGAAGCACTCAGTATTTTAGTCTTTTAAAAAATTTTTTTTAGTTGTAGATGAACACAATACCTTTATTTATTTATATATTTTTATGTTGGGCTGAGGATTGAAACCCAGGGCCTCACGTGTTGGAGGCAAGCACTCTACCTCTGATCTACAACCCCAGCCCAAGCTTTTTAGTCTTATTGGCTGATCTTTCTGGCCTACACTAGGGATAGCTGGAAAATGTAATTGTCTACCATTTGTTCCCCTGTTGCTTATTCATTTCATATACACTTGAGTAACTAGGAGCTTCCTTCACAGTGGCTAGGTAACTGTCTCCCCTTTCCTCCCCTCCCCTCCCTCTCCTCCTACTTCCTCCCTCTCTCTCTCCCTTCCTTCTTTTCCTTTTCTCTTCCCTTCTCTCTTTCTCTCTCTCTCACCCTTGCCCTTTCCTTTTTTGAATATCTTTTGCTTGGGTAGTGACAACAGGTGGGGAAATTGCATAACAACAAAAAAAGAAATACACACACACACATGCGGATGTTGCTGGTAAGACTGGGACTCTTCCAGTACACTAATCCAAGACATGCAGAGAAGTTCAGGATCTTGATCTGTAGATGAAACACGAGGATCAACCTGAGGTTTTGCAGATCTATTTTGGACATGGGAGATCAGAGTGAGTTTCACTGATGGGTGATCAATTTAAGTCCTTCTGAGGACGAAAACCTCATGCCTTTTGTGTGTTTATCACCCAATTGGGCCATCCATCTTTCATTTATAGTTGTCACTCATGTGCTCTGCATTTGCGTTCTCTGTGCTGACCATTGCTTAACACCTATTTCAGGTTTCAAGGCGGGAGGTTATGTATGGAGCATGCTTTCAAGCCTTTATATATTAATGACTTTTTATATGTTTTCCCTGTAATTATGTTCAAATATTATTTAGGTTACAAAAATATTTATGTTATTGTTAAAATTAAAGATTAAAAATGAGCATGTACTTTTACTCTTTTTATTATACTTAAATTAAAAAATTGTAGTTACAATCTCCTTCATTCACCACATATTTTTTGAGAGCTTTAAGATCACAGTCTGGAGGAAAAGACATTAATGGTAAACAAAGACATATATAACCAAACACTGTGGTATACATATTCTAAGGGAAACTAAACCTGTAATTATAGAAAATTGTGTTGACATGGGGTGGGTGCCAGTGGAGGCACAGCAGGGACAGGCTTTAAGAAGGTAACATATGGCCTGAAAGGAAGAGCGGACTTCATAAACAGAGAGGAAAAGAACATTTTCATTTTAAATCCAAACATCTGTAAACATAAATATTTATGTCTGTGTGGTCTAATACCCGCCATGGCTCAATAAGATACAGAAGAATATTTGCATCTAATGTTCTCTTGTATCCTTCACTAACCCAAACATCATTTAGAATTTGCCAAGGTAGGCTTCAGATGGAGTCTTGGTGTCAGATAAGACTTAGAAAGTTTCCTTTTAAAACAGATGACACTGTCAAATGTGGAATTTGCCTATTACCTGTCTCTGGAATAGGTAAATCATATGAGAAGTTTTCACTAGACATGTTGCCAGGGAGACAAGCCTCTGTTGTCTTTTAAGAAATGTGTTTGCAACAGGGAAATGGCTCAACCCATGACTCCATGACTATAGTGCTTAGGTATGGTAGCAGTGGGACATTGAGGGAGTAGGGGGGAAGGGAGAATGTGGGAGAGAGAAACAGCCACCTCTTTTCATACAGAATAGAAGATCTATTTTATTTGGAGTTTCAAAAAGGAAAGGCATAATGGAAATCTGGTGCCAAAATATGCCTGATTATGTGGCCATCCCCAGGCAGAATTCAAAATAGAAATGAGGAGGTTTATTCAGAAGACTTAATTAATTATTTTTCAATTTACTGTAGATTCCCCATTGTGAGCAAAGAGCAATGATGTTGTATTTTATTCATATCTGCTTGATTCACCAAGCTAAAATGTTCGTGTCTAAATAAAAATCTTCATACACTGAACCACTGAACTTCATACCATTAAAATCAGGAATGCTAAAGAAGATCATTGTTTCCTTTATTCAAATTACTCTAGATTTTATTTCATTTAGCTTTATCAAAGGGAAATATTTTACTTGAAGTGGAAAATAAAATTACTTGAATGTTTGAGCATAGGTTTCTTAAACTATATGCCTCACTAGAGTGGCCTGCCTTGACCACACTGACCCCATGCTCAGTGGACTTATGGACTCATGTTGTTTCCTTGGCAACTGGGAGTAATTGAGTGCTCTATTTTCCAGAGAAGTTTGAAAGGAATCCCAATCTGATATCTACAGATTAAATTCTATTACAAGGCTCTATCAAAAGTTTGAGATCTACTGAGAACTTGTGTAGACTTGAGTCTAGCACTTTTATCGGTATAAGGAGAGAGACAAAGAATTACATGACGTTTTCTGGGATAAAAATAACAAATATAAAGATCAGAAACTCATTTATAGGAGTATGTATCTAGAGTCCACAGGCCTCAAAATCTGGAATTCTCCCAATAAGCAAATGCTTAGTTGTCATTTTTTTCTTACAAAATCCATAATTTTGCATGCTGACATGGGCTGAGAATGATAAATCATAACCATTTTGGATTCCACCAGATGGAGAAAATGGAGGGTTTAGATGACTGTTGTGGCTACTCTGTGCTGGAAGCATCTGGCTTTAGGGGTGAACTTTACAACTCTAAACCACACAGAAGGAGAATCCAGAGGTTACTGTAACCGGGTTATCTACACTCATTTTGAGATCTACTGTGTCAACCCCTTGTTATGATGCTACTCAGATCTATCACCAAAATACTGCTGATGTAAAAAATACAGCAAGCTTTGGTATCACTGTAAATTAGAGAGTTGAGGTGACTCATTTCTAGCATAGTTACCTATGTATTTAACGTATTTATACATGTGTCAAAATACATTCTCTTTAATAAAGATTTCACGAGAGTATTCCAAGTGCCGTGAAATAAATATTTATTACAAATAAATACCAGTTGGATTGATTACCTACATATATATGCATGTACCTCCTACAAATTATTTGTAACAAAATAAAGATTTAAATTTATAAAACCATTTTTTTTCTAATCCCAATACTTGTTGATCCTATCTATCAAATGATAGGATCTGGCTTTTCTTGTCTGGACTACACTTGCCCCTTTCCTGGACTAGTCAGCTTGCTGTAGAGCATTTGATCAGAAGAGAAGCTGTTTCCTCGTGCTATGGAGTGTGGTGCACATTTATACTCTGACACCAGTTTCCTTCTGGTTGCTCTTCTCTCCAACTTGCTTCTTGGGTACAGCATCTGCTTAAAACTACTGAATTAGCATCATTAACTTCTAACCTTATGATTTAATATATGATATAATTAATGGAAATTTGGGGATAATCACAGGTTAGTACAACATTGAGTGGGGAGAAGTAGACCTGGAATTACATATTGAGATGACTTTTCTAGAATATAAGAATGGAAGACAAATTTTGACCATGACTGACATATGCAGTCATTTGTGGAAATTTCCACATGTGGTATCATACTGATGCTCAAAAATGTTCAGACTTTGATGCATTTCAGGTTTCAGGCTTTTTGGATTAAGGATGTTCAACCTGTAGTTTGAGGGAAAGAATGGAAAGCGGATGAACTGGATGATCTGGAAGTCCCAGGTTTAGAATAGGTTTCAAGGCTCTTATAACTCTCCTCACTCCCAGGAAACCTTGGCATTCTGATGTTCTCTCCTGTTGCTGGATAACTGTCAGAAGAAACGCACTGAGATACAAACGTCCAGACATAGACATTCACAAGGAACGGCTATCTATCTTAAAGATAGAATAGTACAAGTCATTTGAAGATTCATCATCACCTTCATGTTGAAGAATCGATAGCTCTTCCTATCATTCCATTTTGTTCTGTGCTTCCAGACCCTGCCTCTGGTGCATAATTTCTCATATGTTGCAGACAAATTAATGTCTTAACAAACAAAACAGCAACCTTCCTTCTTTTACTCTAAAATTAACGTGGGTACTCTCCAGTTATGTTCTGAATGCCAGTTGAGCGGAAATTGTTTGTTTCAGATGATGTGAGCGAATGCTGCCCCATTTCATCAGACATAGACAACAAGTCTATTTGGGGGACTCCAGGGTCTACATTTTTATGACCTGGAAATGTTTTTGATGGATGATTTTGACTTTGCTTGTTTTCTGAAACTATCTCAGGAATTTATGAAAAAGTATTGGCTTATTTTATTACTCCAGTTTGGAGTTTGAAACTGGAGGGTCTGGCTGATTTGGACTCACTGGTGTTTTCCATACAAAGTCAATTGGAGGGGTTTACAGTGAATCAGACCACCAAGAACACCTGAAAGGGGACTTCTCCAGAATCGTAAATAAATTTGCCAATGCCCAAAGAACCTCTGGCTTCCCTTTGATATATTTTTCTATAAAATCCCAAACCACCAGACCTGCCTATGTGGGTGCCTATAATTAGGATTTATTTAAATTTATGCCCACACTTCAATGGCTCCATACCCTGACACTCCTCAGGAAAAGTATTTTACCCTTAAGTGTACACCTGATTTTATCAAGAAATTCCCCTGAAAAATGTGTCCCTTATATGGTTGGATCGGATGAAATTATCATATAAAAATTTCTGCTAAGTCTACCTCTTCTGATCTGGCCTTTCCTTCCAAGTAAGCTAAGTCACCAGAAAAGCTATCAGAAGGAAACTTATTGTGTTCCCTGCTGAAAATGGCACACTTTATATCTTTATGTCCTGAGCTGCTATCTCTTGCTAACATCAAGTTCTCCAGAAATATGGGAACTACTGAGATCAATGCAATGGCGAAAGAATGCCCTATTTTGCCACAGAGACTGCAGTTCCTCACAGAGACCCTCATGGAAGCAATTTTTGGTGTTTCCAACATTCTCCCAGAATTTCATGATCATATTTTTCATAAACATACTTCTATTAGCTTCTGCACTTAATCTAGTGATTCATAGAAATAAACACTATGTCATTTGCTTCATCACTGTTTCTCAATTCTCTGCTGTTTTCTTTTCAACAACCACTTTTTCTGTCCTGAATGAGAAATAGAAAAGTGACCTCATACTTTACAAGACAATGGTGTTGGGCTGTGTGTGTGTGTGTGTGTGTGTGTGTGTGTGTACATGTGCACACATATGTGAACATGCTACACCAGATTAGCTACACCAGCAGTATAGTATCTAAGCAACTTGGCTCAACCAGTTGAATTAGTTATGCACAATTTAACCATTACCTGGACATCTGTGAAGAACAGCACCATGTGTAACACTGGTCATAAACCATGCAAGGTTTGTGGTTCAAATCTGTCTCCTGATTTCCTTTTCTTGGCCTTTTTGTTAAATTTTTATCCTGCTCATTTCTCTCTTTATTTTTTCCCTCAGCTCTCAGGATGCAGACATGAATGAAATCTTTTCTCCTTCCCCTACACTGCCCTTAATTACATTTATATGGGTTTCTCACTATACTCCCCTCTGTCCTCCTCTCCAAAGTTTTCTAGATGACTCCAAATGAATTATTCTACTTAATTTTAAATATTTGCTCTTTCTTCAGTTTTTCTGAGGTTTCTGAACTGGTCGGTATCTTGGTCCCAAGGTTATGGTTTAGCATGGGCTGTCTTTCTGTCTTTGTAAAAGTTTCTATACTGAACATCTGTTCTGGGTTTTTATTCTTTCAAGTTCTGGCAAGGGTACACTTTGCTAATCTTGGCTCTCTAGGTTCAGTACAAGGGCATAGTCAGAATATAGACCCTATATTACATTTTACCCTAGAACAAAATATGCTATTGCTATATTAGAAAAGGTCATTAAAACTTCTGTATTTTTTATGAGATTTATTTGTTAGAAAAGGTAAAAATAATTATTTTTATTTAGATGAAAGATTCAATGAAACTAAAATGCACTTAAGAAACTGTAGAATTCCCTGAGCACCAGGAAAGCCTATTTACATTTTCTTTCCTTACACATCTTGAAAACTATAGAAATGCATGCTTTTTGCTTAAACCTACTAGTCAATATCATATGAAAGGATTTACTTGATCCTACTCATGTCACTGACTTATTATATTAATCCTTTAAGTGCATATAGACTAAGTCTAAAATCAAGGGATTAAAGGATCAGCCATAATAGTTTTACATATAAATATAATATAAACCTATAAATAAAATGTATAAAATTCAGGCATTAATAATATAAACCAAATAGATTTGATTTCCAAGAGGATAGAACAAATAAAAATCAACACAATCCACATGATCATAAATAACGTTATCCCAAATAGTTTTCTGGGAATTGAAAAGATACATAGCCAGAGGAGTAGAAGGTTATGCAAGCAGTATTTGTGCAAACAGAAAGGAAAAGAGATAGAATTCATATCCAGGGCAGACAGCCACACTGCTGGAGTAACACTGAGGTCAGAGACATGCTCCAGCTCCTGAGAATGGCAAGGACAGCTGTGGTTGTGAAGGCTGATCATCCAAGCAACAGAGACTTGGGAAGTGGGAGTCACCAGGTTAATCCTGGGGTCAGAAAGGTATCTGCATATGATTTGATACAGATTTAAATGCATTTATATATCTACTCTCATCAACAACAAAAAAATGAAATGTACAAATCTTAAAAATATTGTATGCAAGGAAGTAATCAGACAAGTCTTTAAAATTAAAGGATGTTTATTTCAAAGATCCTTGTAATTACAAAAATTACAGTTAAATTTCCCAACAATACATAGTGGATTAATGTATAGCAATTAAAATGGCATAGATTCTGTCTTTATTAAGCATGGAAATATTTTCACAATATTTATATATGATTAAGGTATACCATAAAGTATCATTGGAAGCACAATCCATTTAATATTGTAAAATACATATCACACCACCCATGAATACACACTTGCAGTTGGGCCTGGAGGAATAATTTTAGTAATATTTCTCTGGGATAGCAAGATTAAAGGTAACTACTTTTATCTTAGGCTCTTAGGTGTGTGTTTTGTAAGCTATTATTTTAAATGACAATGTATTGATTTTATCATCAGAAAACAATTGAACAAAGAGAAAAGGGAGAATATGTCAATGTAAAGCCACTAGTTAAAATGGAATTTAAGTATGGAAACATCTTATTATCAGAGCATTTGAAATGTTCAAAGATTTTGGGGAATAAATATTGTTTTCCCCTACCTTGGGAGAATCAGTGCTATTAAAAAATAGTTCAGAAGCAGGTAGGCCTGCATTTTTCCCAAAACAAGTGCCCTTCATAAATAATCAGAAAAATGGAAATAATTACAAGATTCATAGAATTTGTACTGATAAGGATCTTGGGGGGTTTAATCCATGTCCTTCATTTTACTCATAATGATCCTGAGTCCCAAAGAGAGTATTTGATTTCCACAATAAAAATAATAATATAAGTAATAGAAGCAAAGACAAAGTCTTTATTCATTGTTTAAATTTCCAATTAGAGCTCTTTTCAGGGCAACAATTAGAAAACCAAACCAGTTTCACATGTTGAAAAATTTGTACTTTAAAATCAGGAGTGGGGAAACTATGTCTTATCAAGCAATACCAAATTTATATACATATTAAATTAGAAAAACTTGAACTAATAATCTTAGCTAACAAAAACAAAAGCATGAATAATATTCATGGAGTTCATAATGTGCTTGGAAATTAATAATATCAATAAGTGTTTGTGTTTGTGTGAATATCTATACATATAGATTTATCCACATATGTTTGAATCAAGAAAGACACAGGCTTTTGAGTTAATACATGGGATGGATACCTCTGAGCCCAAGGTATAACTATCTATATAATTTAGTTCGTACTCAATAGTCTGATTTTTAAAAGAAGAGAGCCACGTCATGCCTCTTGTGAATGGAATGACTGATGATGGATGGCAAAGACAGTCCTTCCTTTAGAGTTACCCTAGCACTGTGATGTCAACTCAAGGTTTCTGGATGAATATTGCTGTGTTCATCTGTCTTCCCCTAAATGCCTCTTCTTATAGTTCTCTCTAATTCTTTGTGTACAGAGAGGACTTGGGATGAGAGAGGACCATTTCTGGACTGTGTTATATTCCAAATGATATAAAATATGAGATCAATAGTATATAGTTAGAAAAGTCCTCTGATGGGATAGAACTGTGTCCAGCTTCTTTTTAGCCTTGCAGATGGAAATTGAGACACATACATATCTCCCCGCCGCCCCGCTAACCACCTCACCCTTGGTTCCCACGCTGCCTTGCACACCCTGTCTTTCTTATAATAAATTTGTTTCAAACGTACATTTCCTAAACGTCTTGCCAAAAATTATATTTAATCTGTTTCTTTTTCATCATCTTCCCAAATCCGTGTCTACATGATCATTGAATGAAATTTTAGCTTCTGAAATATGGAATACTTTCTCTAACAGCCTTTCTAAAAATAGTCAAAAGAAGCAGTAAATCAAAATAAAGAAAAAGAAATAGGGATCAAATGTCTTGCTCTATGAACTTTGGGAAAACGAAAATGGGGTGTGTTGTGACTTGTCGATGTTTTGACTATCATCTCATTGGTCAAATTCAACTCATTATGTTTTAGGGAGTCATCCTTATATAAAGCTCCCCAAGAATTCCAGAGTAGTTTCATAGTGACACAAACCCAGCCTCTGCCAAAAGTAGTGTATACAGCTTCTGAGAAACTTTCTCATGTCACAGTGCAAGTTTAAATCACCAGAGTCCCTGGAAAAAGCTACTTGTTCTTCAAGGTGCCAACCATGCCCCAGAGAGGATGCTGGCCCTCTCAGGCACTGGGTGTCCATTCGGAGAGTCCAAACAGGAACTGAGTCCAGCAAAATCACTTTAGATCTTTAGGTGTCATTTAAATCCAACACAACCCTAAGTCTGTTGCTTAAAGTACCCAGAAAACATAAAATCTTATTTCAAATGTTCTGTGGAATAGATAACAAGATTGAATTTATT
This sequence comes from Spermophilus citellus, assembly GCF_964194105.1. Taxonomy (NCBI): domain Eukaryota; kingdom Metazoa; phylum Chordata; class Mammalia; order Rodentia; family Sciuridae; genus Spermophilus; species Spermophilus citellus. The sequence continues at coordinate 41,342,427 of NC_138188.1, forward strand.
TTTACCCAAAATAAAAAAATGTGAGAAAGACAACTCCTATCTTTATTGGCAGTTTTGATCTTTGTGACCTCTAATCATACCTGTTTGATTTGTTTAAGACATCACTAGTCAGGATGTTTCTTCCTTCAGTCCATTTATATGGCATTTAAACTAAAAGCTCACATGAATTTATAACCTGTAGTACCTCCTTTAAAGAGAAATATGTAAGAATGAAAGGCTTGGGTCTGCATAAAAAAAGTCAAAGTATACTGAAGGTTCCCTGACAATTGTGTTGCATTTGTTATTACACTTAATCCCCAAATGGGTTAAATCAAGACCATATGTTATAAGTTATTTTAAGGGTATAGCTAGATAATTTTTAAGGCTATGTTTGAAGACAAGATATAAGTTTATTAAAATGTATCTTTCTTATATAGAAGCCTGATTATGCAAATATATGCACATATTCTCCACAGTTGTGTCATGTTGGATAAGATATTTAAGTTACTTATGTCATTTAACTCTTCCCTATTAGAAAGGATGACCTAGAATCTACCTCACAGAGGTAGGTAGATTACATGGATGGACCATGAATTGTAAATTATTGATTATTAACAATATTATTATATTACCATATTATGTAAGTTAAATATTTAAAAAATTGGCATGTAAAAAGTAAAATGCATGTACTTTCAACTCAACACTGCAGCTAAATACACATATAAAAGTAGGTAGTAATAATATACTGCACATTTTAAAAAATGAGAAGAAAGAATTTTGAAAATTTTTACTATAAGGAAGTCATATATGTTTGAGGATTTAGATGTATAGATGTATTTAACTTAATTTACACATTATGTATTACATATTACACAATATTTATATGTTGTGAAATGCAAATTATAAGGTTCTCCATTAATATTTATGCTTTTATGATTTCATGCATCAGCTTTAAATTATTTATACATTTTTTAAAAAATAAAAGTTAAAAAAAGTACTGCATTACAATATGTGAAGTAAGAGTTCATTAAGAAACTCATTGATATAGAAACTCCTCTACTGGAGCAGTGAAATACAGGGCCATTATACTAAATTTTAAACCATTCAGGTGAAATGTCCATTTTATAAAACCATAATGTGTTCTTACAGTTTTGAGAGACTAACAAAATTTAAGGATGATCAAAAAGATGAACTTCTTGTGAACTGTTAACTGGTCATTTTCACTATGAATATCCACAGTTCCACACCATTTTTCTGAGTTTAGAGGGAGGGAGGATAATTCTGAACCATACATTCCTCTTAAATGGCAGTGTTGTGATGATAGGAGGGACATACTTAACATAAAGAAAAGGAGAAAAACATATTTCTAGATCACTATGTGTCATTGACCTATATTATGAAATCCATTTTGAAATTCTCTTCCTAAGAATTAGCATAATCTATTCTGACGTCATAAGGGATATCTCTCTGTGTGTATGTGTTTGTAAGAGAAGAAAAATCTGTTTTTATATAAATATTTTTTAAAAATTTTTATATAAATATATTTTAAAAATGTCTACATATTCTTGAATTAGTCTGATTAAAAACAGATTAATTTCTTTGTTCTAATTTGCTCTTGCTAGAGTTTCAAGGATGATGTTGAATAGAAGTGGTGAAATAGGGAATCCTTGTCTTGTTCCAGTTTTTAGAGGGAATGTTTTCAATTTTTCTCCATTTAGAATGATGCTGGCCTTGGGTTTAGTGTATATAACTTTTACAATGTTCAGGTATGTTCTTAATATCCCTAGATTTTCTAGTGTTTTGGACATGAAGCTGTGCTGTATTTTGTCAAATGCTTTTTCTGCATTTAAATGAGATGATGATATGATTCTTGTTTATATGTATATTAATATGATGAATTATTTATTGATTTTCATATGTTGAACCAATCCTTCATCCTTGGGATGAACCCCACTTGATCATAGTGCATTAGTTATTTAATATGTTTTTGTATGCAATTTGCCAGAATTATATTGATAATTTTTGCATTATGTTCATCAGGGATATTGATCTGAAGTTTTCTTTCTTTGATGTGTCTTTGTCAGGTTTTGGTATTAGGGTGATAATATAATTAATATTGTCAAAATGTCCATACTACTCAAAGTGTTATACAGATTTAATGCAACTCCTATTAAAATCCCAATGACATTCTTCATAGAAATAGAAAAAAATAATCATTAAATTTATTTTGAAAAATAGGAGACCCAGAATAGCCAAAGCAAGATTAGTAAGAGAAGTGACAGAGGAGGCATCACAATACCAAACCTTAAACTATACTACAGAGCAATAGTAACAAAACCAGCATTATTCTGGCACCAAAATAGACATGTAGACCAATGGCACAGAATAGAAGACACAGAGACAAACCCACACAAATATAGTTATCTCATACTAGACAAAGGGGCCCAAAACATTCACTGTAGAAAAGATAGCCTATTCAACAAATGGTTCTGACAAAACTGGAAATCCATAGGAAGAAAAATGAAATGAAACCTCTATATCTCACCCTGCACAAAAATCAACTCAAAGTGGATCAAGAACTTAGGCACTAGAACAGAGACCCTGTGCCTAATAGAAGAAAAAGTAGGCCCAAACACCATGTCAGCCTAAAATCTGACTTCCTTAACAAGACCCCAAAAGTGCAAGAAGTAAAATCAAGAATCAATAAATGAGATAGATTCAAATTGAAAAGCCTTTTATCAGCAAAGGAAACAACAATGTGAGGAGAGACCCTACAGACTGGGAGAAAATCTTCATCACATGTACTTCTGATAAAGCATTAATCTCTAGGATATATAAAAAACTCAAAAAACTTAACACCAAAACAAACAAAAATTTACCCAATCAATAAATGGACTAAGGAACTGAACAGATATTTCACAAAGGAAGAAATATAATCAGTCAACAAATATATGAAAAATTGTTCAACATTTCTATCAATTAGACAAAACAAAACTACTCTAACATTTCATCTCACTCTAGTCAGAATAGCAGTTATTAAGAATACAGGCAACAATAAATGTTGGCAAGGATGTGGGGGAAAAGGTACACTCCTACATTGCTGGTGGGACTACAAATTGGTTCAACCATTATGGAGAGCAGTATGGAGATTTCTCAGAAAACTTGGAATGGAACCACCATTTAACCCAGCTATCTCACTCCTCTGTTTATACCCAAAGGACTTAAATCAGCATGCTACAGTGATGCAGCCATGATATTTATAGCAGCTCAATTCATAATAGCTGAATTATGGAACCAACCTAGGTGTCCTTCAATAGATGAATGGATAAAGAAAAATGTGGTATATATATATTCAATGGAATATTACTCAGCTTTAAAGAATAATGAAATTATGACATTTGCAGGTATTTGGATAGTGTTGGAGAATATCATGTTAAGTGAAATAAACCAATCCCCCAAAACCAAATGCTGAATGTTTTCTTTAATATGCAGGTGATAATTCACAATAAGTGAGGGGGGGCACTGGAGAAGAATAGAATTACCTTAGATTCTGTAGAGAGAAGTGAAGGGGGGGGTGAGAAAATGGGGTATAGGATGGATAATAGAATGAAATAGACATTGTTACTTTATGTATATATACAACTGCATGAGCAATATGATCTACAACATGTACACTCAGAAAAATGAGAAATTACATCTATGTATGATATATCAAAGTACATAAATGTATTCTATTGTCATGTATAACTAATTAAGACAAATAAAAAAAGTTTTTAAAAAAGAACTGATTAAGATCCCCGCACAGTGGCACATGCCTGTAATCCCAGCTACTTGGGAGGCTGAGGCAGTGAAATTGAATTTTGAGACAAAATTCTATTCCCCACTTCTTTCAGTAGGCCTGTTTCAGCTACAGGTCTCTGCAACTGAGAAAGTCTCTTGCAGGTTTAGCAGCTAATCAAGGCAGGGATATCTGCTGGCATCAACTCTGAGGACTGCAGCTGGAACCACCAATTCCCCTCTGCTATTATGCAGAGGCATGAGGCAGTGTTCAGTATTGCAGCTCTAAATGGGGGCTGAGCCCTCCAGTGTTACAGTGACTCCAGCAGCTCACCACTAACTTCTTTCCAGGATTTATTCCTCAGGAATCTGAAGAATGAAATTCAAGGGACAACGGAAGGCAAGGGAGAAAGGAGTAGAATGTATTCAAGTGTGAAGAACAGAAACAACTCTAGCAGGGTTAAGAGGGAACCATAGGGGCTGCTGCCTGAGTGTGCTAGTGTAGGGGTTTCTACAGCACTTGGCTCAACAATATTGGTCCAGGTTTGTGCTGATCAGGATTTGGAAAAGTGCTCTTGGTTCACTCTTGAGTTTGAACTTCCATTCAGGTCTGTCCACTTCCCCTTTCCCACACTCTTTGGGGAGTGGGAGGTTGAGGTCTTTGAATTGTGGATGCTTGGGGGGTTCCAGGATGTGGAGCTGGGCAGAGCAGGCATTGGCACCCAACGCATGCCAGGCCATCATGATGGGACAGGTGGACTAACTCCAGGGTGTGTTGACACCTTGGCTTGAGTCACCCTGGCTCAGTAGGCCTCAGGCTTGTGCTGGCATGGAGGGTTCCATGTACTGTTGCTCCAGCTTTCCCCCATGATCCACCCTGCTCAGGCCACCATTCCTGGATGGGGATCCGTGGACTGCCTCTGTGGCTCTGTTGTCACTGAGCCATGTCAGTAGGAGGATCACAAGTTCAAGGCCAGCCTCAGCAGTTCAGCAAGACTCTATCTCAAAATAAAAAGAAAAGAGAGGAAAACTTCTGCTTTTTTTTTCATCAATAAATATTTGTCCTTGACCCTAAGAAATCACTGCATTGGTGTTTGCAAGTAGGTGATGATGAGTGATCCATACATAGTTCCACCTCCAGAGAGAGCTGGATGTGATCCCTTGACTGTGCTGGAGGAGGGAAGGAAAAGCTAATTCTCACAGAAGACAGGCTGGAGTTCCCATTGAAGTGGGAGGGAAGGAGGACTTCTGAAGGGGAAGATGTAAAGTGATTTCATTAGGAGGTGGCATTGGAACTGAGCCTTCAAACATAGTAATAACTTGGAAAGATGAATACAGGAGCATGAATCTAGAGAACTATATAAGATGTAAATTGTAGAATATTTTATAAGGCAGTGAGAGAATTTGGAATTTATTTCTTAAAAAATAAACTGTGGTAAAAAGAACATACGGTAAGAATTAAAGATTTTTTTAATGGTCATATGATATGCCCAAATTTCTGTTTTTAGAAGAGGTGTCTGGTAGCAAGGCCAGTGTGAAGGGTGATATGGGAACTGTGAGATGGAAATGAACCACATTATACAATACCACATTATACAAGAAAAAAGAAAGTGAAGGTGGCCTAGAAACCAGGAACGACAAGGGTGTTTTCAGGTTGGGTAGATGGGTAGATGGAGTCACTATTTAGTGACATAGACAACTCTAAGCTAGAAATAAATGCATGTCAAGGGAATGTTGAAAAGTTGTTTCAACACACTGAATCTGAAGTGTGTAAGGGCTATCTAAGGTGACATTGAGCTGTTCAAAAGCAAACACTAAAATGATGAAACAGGAATTGAAGAGACAAGTCCATGAATCATCAGTAAATACCTGCAGATGTGCTTATCCAGAGGGTCTAAAATTACTCTGAAGTTGTCAGCAAAACTCTGTGTCCAAAGGTCTACTCATAAGCATCTAAAGAGAGAAAACATAGCTTTCTTCAGATACTTAAAAATGTGACCACGAAAAGTGTTAGTAAAAAATTATTGAGAGTAGATTGAAAACAAAATTATGATACGGGTCGTATGACTCAAAGCTAGGGTGCAAATTGAGAGGCAGAACTAGAACACTGTTTGTAAGGACATCAGCATTTGTGGGCTGTACAAAAACGTAAAACACTGCTTAAGAGAAAACACATTATATTAGACAGAAAAAAGAATAGTTTATATCTCTGATAAAAGACACGGACCCCCGAGGACCTTGACCACAAAACATACATAGGACGAGGTAGGTCAGGGAAGGGGACACCATGAGTCAAGGGTTAAGCAGAGATCTCAGGGTGGCAGTTTGTCATGAAACTCAGTTCTTCAGTGCACAAATAGCACTGATTTTTAGTTTTTCTTTTAATAAAAATAAAAATAACGACTTCCTTAGATAAATAGGTAAATAAGATAAATAAGTGAATAAATATATTTCATATATAAATCTCTCACTCTACTTAGCACCTTATGAAAACTGTAAATTAAAGTAGATATCAGAATTAACTATAAATATTATCTTTTTGAAAAAAAGCACTGGACAAAATCTTCCAGATATTGGTAAATAGTACGTAATTATTCTATTAAGAGCATGTTACACTAATGCATAAAAAATAATTTGATAAATTGGAGGTCATAAAAATCATAAATATTTTGTTCATGAAATATATTAATAAAATGAAAAGGTAAGCCACAGATAGAGAATGTTTTTTCCCCCAATCTTTTATATTCATTAGGGGATTTCTTTGGCAAAGATAATGAAAATTGGGAAAGTTAGTTCTCCAATTTATTCCTGAGTTTCCCTTGCAGAACAGATATATTGAGCAGTAACCTAGGTAACTAGTAAATTTCTAGAGTTATGTAGAGTTCTATTATGCCTAGATTAAAATCTCTAAGCAGACCCTGACTTTCAATATATAACTGAAAAAGCAATCTGTGGCAAACAGAGGTTACAATGAAAGAAAACAGATCTTCATTCATCATGGGACAGAAAAATCATCAAACACTGAAGAATGGAAATGACATGAAGGAAAATTATTAAAATTTTTAATCAGAATAATTCATACCGGATGGTACTGAGTTCATAGAACCAAGAGAAATTTAAATGTGGAGTGAGAATGAAGATTATATCATGTTCAGAAAAGTTCAGAAAAGAAGACTAGATTATCTGAAAAAATGCATAACCAGGCGGCTGGGGTGTGGCTCAGCAGTAGAATGCTTGCCTCTTACATGTGAGACACTGGGTTTGATCCTCAGCACCACATAAAAGTAAATAAACAAAATAAAAATACAGTGTTCATATATAACTAAAAAATATTTTTAAAAAATGCATTACCATCTTTTAAAAGACAATGACTAGTGAAAAATTACCTATATTGAGACCAAACAAGAGAATGGTCATAGTAGGTCAAGTTTATCAAGTAGAATTTCAATCAAAACATAGAATAATACAGTTTGTAAGCAGAAAATGTAAGAGACCTGGAAATGACATTAAAAAATTCAATCTTAGTGAAACAAAAGATCCCAATAGGAAATGGAATGGAAATAAAACACAAATTAAGTAGTAGAAACTTTAATAGAACCATAGATCTGGTACCAAGGATGATCAACGCAAGAAAACAATGGTGAAATTTCAGATGTTAAACATATATTTTAGTATATGTGCTGCCGAAGCGAGCACAGATGCTAAACGTATAGAAAAAAATTCTAAAATATTTTGAGACAAAAAAGTTATCTCATAGAAGAGCTACAATTAGATTAGTCCCACTGTGCTTAACAACATCCCAAAATGAATTACTATATTCCAAATTTTGTCATAAAGATATTTTGGAACCAACTTTTAGATTAACTTGTATTAACATTTAAAATGTTTCACAAAAGTAGGTTTTTAAATTTAAGAAATCAGAATCATTACATTATTAAACTATCAGTCATGATTATAAAACTTTCATATTATTTATAAAATAATTTTTATATTTTAACATTTCTAGAAAAATTACTGCTTATCAACTTTGTGCCAGTAATTTTATGCATATTCATTTTTTAAATTTTAATTTGTTACATATGACAGCAGAATGCATTATAATTCATATTACACATATACAGTACAATTTTTCATATCTCTGATTGTACACAAAGTAGAGTTACACCATTTGTGTCTTCATACATGTACTTAGGGTAATTTTGTCCATCACATTCTACTGTCTTTCCTTACCCCAAGTCCCTTCCCTTTCTCTCTCTCCCCTTTGCCCTATATAGAGTTCATCTAATCTTTCCATGGCCCCCACCCCATCACATTATAAATCAGCATCCTTAAATCAGAGAAAATATTCAGCATTTGGTTTTTTGGGGATTTGGTAACTTCACTTAGCATTATATTCTCCAATTCCATCCATTTACCTGCAAATGCTATGATTTTATTCTCTTTTAATGCTGAATAATATTCCACTGTGTATATATACCACAGTTTCTTTATCCATTCATCTACTGAAGGGCTTCTAGTTTGGTTCCACAGTTTAGCTATTATGAATTGTGCTGCTATAAACATTGATGTGGCTGTGTCCCTGTAGTGGTGGTTTAATTCCCAGTTTTCCAAGGATTCTCCATACTGCTTTCCATCTTGGCTGCACCAATTTTTAGTCCCACCAGCAACGTTTGAGTGTGCCTTTCCCCCCACATCCTCATCAACACTTATTGTTATTTATGTTCTTAATAGCTGCCATTCTGAATAGAATGAGATAAAATCTTAGTTGTTTTTTTTTTTTTTTGCATTTCTCTAATAGCTAGAGATGGTTGAACATTTTTTTTTCATATATTTGCTGATTGATTGTACATCTTCTTCTGAGAAATGTCTGTTCATTTCCTTGGCTATTTATTGATTGGGTTAATTTTTTTTGGGGTGTTAAGATTTTTGAGTTCTTTACATATCCTAGAGATTAGTGCTCCATCTGATGTGTGTGTAAAAATTTGATCCCAAAATGTAGGCTCGATATTCACCTCACTGATTGTTTCTTTTGCTGAGAAGAAGCTTTTTAGCTTGAATCCATCCCATTTATTTATTCTTGATTTTTAGATATTGCACTATAGGAGTCTTATTAAGGAATTCAGGGCCTAATCTGACATGATGGAGATTTGGGCCTACTTTTTCTTCTATTAGGTGCAGTGTCTCTGGTTGAATTCTTAGGTTTTTGTTCCACTTTGAGTTTTGTGCATGGTAAGAGATAGGGCTTTAGTTTCTCCACTGTACATTTTGGGTTTGTCTCTGTGTCCTCAATTCTGTACCACTTGTTTACAAGTCTATTTTGGTGCCAATACCAAGCTGTTTTTGTTACTTTAGATCTGTAGTACAGTTTAAGTTCTGGTACAATGATGCCACCTGCTTCACTCTTCTTGCTTAGGATTGCTTTGGCTATTCTGGGTCTCTTATTTTTCCAGATGTATTTAATGACTGCTTTTTTTTCTATTTCAATGAGGAATGTCTTTGGATTTTGACTGGAATTGCATTTAATGTGTGTAGTGTTTTTGGTAGTATGGTCATTTTGACAATATTAATTGTGACAAATCCTTTGAAAGGGAAATGAGAAAAACTATCCCATTCACAATAGCCCACTCCCCCGCCCAAATAAAATAAAATAAAATACTTTGGAATCAACTTAATGAAAGAGGTGAAAAACCTCTACAATGAAAATTACAGAATTTTAGAAAGAAATTAAAGAAGACCTTAGAAGATGGAAAATCTACCTTGTTCTTACATAGGCATTTTCATTTTTAATCATTCAAGAAGAGAAAGAAAGAAAAAACTGAGAAACATGTACTAAAGTAGGATTTAAACTTATGTGGTTTGATCCAAGCAGTTAGTCACTACGTCAAACTCTTAAAAAGTTGAAAATGGATCCCAGCAATGTTAGAAACATGTTAGTGAAGATATGCAGCCATCAGTATTCTCAAACATTGCTAAGATTGAAAAATAGTACAAATGGTTTGAAAAACTAGTTGGACAGTTTTTAAAATAAGGTTTAACCATTAAATATGCACCAGTCCCATAACATGCCAGTGTTTTTTCCCCTGGGACTTTAGTTAAGATAAATGGATACATATATCCTCAGGAAAGCATGTACATGAAAGCTTATAGCAGCTTAAATAATAAGAATAATCAATAATTGGAAATAACCAAAGTGTCCAGTGGAATACTTTGCAGCAAGAAACAAAAATAGCTTTGCTATAAAAAAAGATGCAGATGAATCTCAAACTCTTAGATTCAGTTAAATGATCCAGAGGAAAGAGGAGACGTTATAATTTCATTTATTAGACATTTGATAATACATGCAACTGACTATGGTGGTAGAAATCAGAATAATTATTGCCCAGGCTTTTTATGATATTCTGGAACAGGGTAGAAGGAATTTGTTGGATTGATAAATATCACCCATACATCAAGTAAGGTAGTGTTAATAAGAATGTCTACGTTTATCAAAATTCATTGAATTGTATATTCATAATATCAATTAACTGTAAATTTTATCTCAACATAAAAATATCTCTCAAGGCAATTTTAAAGTAAGATGATTTCATTTTGCAGAGGCTTGGGAGAGGAAATACTGATTAATTAATTGCTTCATTATTTATAGGAAAATATGACTGTTACTGGTTAAGTCTGGACAGTGAGAAAAAAAATCAAGTATGTACACATTCATATTAAAAACTCAGATTTTACAAGATTAGATATATAGTATCATCTATCTAATATATAAATAAAAATTGGAAATTGAAGCAAGAAAAAGTTTCCAAAACTTCTATAGGCTAGGAATATCTGATAAAGAGTATAACAAAGTAAGTAAATATTATAAAGAAACTAGGGAGTGAGACTAAGTTCAAATATATGCAATTACAATAATCTCAGTGGGTCATATTTTCCTTTTCAAAGATGTAGAATAAATGTCTTCATTTGAGTAATGCAAATTAGAACAATCACTAGACTCTTTTTTCCAACCATGACCAAGGAGAAGAATATAAATCATAATATCAACTATTGCGCTTGTGTGCTTACATGGAGAAATATTTCTCTCATGTACTCTCAGTGGAAGCATAAATTGGTGCAATCTTTATGGAAAGCAATTTGACAGGATATATCAAAATAAGAATTTCATTTTATTCAGAACTTATTCTTTTATGAATTTATCTGTGAGCATGTAGACACATGTGCATAGGATTTATTTATATGGATTTTTTTTGCAATGTTTCTACCATGCAGTATATAGAAAACTGAAAATTACATAAAGCCAATCAAAAAGGGGTAGGAAAATATTATAATATATGTTATGGAAGATGTTCAGCTATTAGCATGAAAGAGGAAATCTAAACTAGCATAGAAAGTGAAACGCACATGGTGTGATGCCGCTTAATAAATGGATATATACATACTTACTTGTGCATGTGAACAGAAAGAAAACATTCATCAAACTATCGACATCTTCTATTAGAGAGCAGTTGGTGCTTTTGGATATTAATAATGATTTATTATATTATTATTATTAATAATGATCTATAGATCTAGTTTGTTTTTATTAAAATGAAATTTATTCACATTATTTATATATTTATAATCATATTATTTATAATAAAAGATAAATGAAGATGTGGATGATGTTTAGAAAATAGATTGCCTCTTAGAATATACCATTGAAACTGGGGGATAGAGCACTAATAAATGTTAGAGATTCCACTTCCATTTTTGAATTTACAAAAAAAAAAAAACACATAAATTGTGGCTAAAAGCAATTTCTTAACCTGGAGAAATCTTTATTTAAAAACAGGTATGATAATATCAAAGTGCTCAAGCTGAAATTTAAAGGAAGTAGATTTTTCAATTGTGGCAGAAGCTTCCTTAAGATGTAAGAAGGATTGAATAAATGGGGGAGGAAATCTATAAAAGTGATTCTCAGTGTTTTCTGTATATTCTCAGGATTTTTGACAAGGAGTACTTTGGGCTACCTTTCCTAACTCATTTCCCAGAATTAAGCATGTGCAAATTATATTCTAGAACTTTAAGACATGATATTGGCCAAATTATATTATTATATTGTGTGCATGTATGAATATGTAGCAACAAATTCCAGTATTATGTAAAACTATACTACTTCAATAAAAATAAGAAAATTTAAAAAATAAAAACTAAAAAATAAAAGACATTAATCCTTATAAGCATGCTTGCTGTCAATGAAAGAACTGTGCATACAGTGATAAACAGATGGCAAGATGTGCAGATTTTCAAAGGTAAAGAATATGTTTCTATTTGTTTTTTGAGAAATTCTAGATAATGTGCTTCCATCAAGTACTGTATATATTTAAACCCTTACCTCAACTATCAATTCTTATTATTCATTTAAATATAATTCATTCTTTCCAAAATTAACCATATACAAAATACACAACTAATTTAATTCAATAATTAAGTCTAAAGTAAAAAGAGATTACAGGATAAAAATGCATTTTGGAATGTACATGGGCACACATGTCAACATACATGCACATGTGTGCACACACACTGGGTATTCAAGGGGAATATTTTTGAATGCTGACTGCCAGCCCCCTAGGACCAGAGGTAGTTTTTGAATTGGACTCTCCTTCAAAAACCTTGCATCCTGTGAGGGGTAATGATATCAATAAGAATAAACAGAGGTGGTATGTCATTCTGTTATAATTGTTACCAAGGAATAGAGAACAGAAAAGAGGATGCATGTATTTCATGTAGGCTAGCCGGGATCTGAAAGAAATCAATGAGTGAGACCTGAGTCTATTGGAGGCATTATATTTCATGCACAAGAAATAGAAAACACAGAAGCCCTGAGTTGACAATTTGATACTTTTTTCAATCCTCCAGGCAAAGAGTTCAATGTGGTTGGAGGATAGTGAGGAGTGGGAAAGCACTAGGAATTTAGGTGGGAAAAGTCATTAGCTGCTAAACCATACGGGGCACGTTAGGCATTGGTGAAGAGTTTGGATTTATCTACTGTGATGTGAAGCCATTGGAGGGTTTTGGAGCAGCAGGGTAGCACGACCCAATTCCCATTTTTGTTACTGTGCAGAGAATACATATAGGACAAGACTGAAGGAGACATGGAGTATTGAACTAAGATTTGTGAGGGTCGCAGGAGATAGCTCAGTCTTCTGGGTTTTTTCAGCTGTTACCACACTATCATTAGTATCCAACTCATTCACTCTACAGTGGACTCACACTTTTTGGTCACATAAGAAGCTAAGGGCAAAAGCTGCGGGAAGTGGCCAGTGTCCGGATCTACTTTGACAGACCCAGCAGTGCTTTCTAATAGATGTCATACAAGATATGGAGTAAAAGGAACCAAGTTATGCTGAGGTTTGGGGCTGAGCAGCATGGTTTAATCCTAGTACTACTGAGAAAAAAAGTGCCAGCCTTGGAAGCATTGGGAGACGAAGAGAAAATTGAGGTGTCTTAAAGTAAAAGCAATCTCTGAGATTAGCATTTATGAGCAAGCAATTTACCATGGAGATATTTCTGGCTGTGGGGTGAGGGAGAAAAAAGGAAGGAGAGAAAGCCACAAAGAGATGCCATGTCAGACACAGTCCCAGGCTAGTCTTGATCCAGAGGGAGATCTGGAGCATAAGTAGCATCTCAAAGCTTTTCCTGCTTTTTGCAGATCTGAGTATGGGCTGATGTGATTGGGGGCCCACATAAGCTCCCAGGCAATTTAGTTTTCTTGTGATTTCTAAGGAGCTCCAGTGGGCCAAGGGTTACTTGTTAAGAAGATGCCATAGATTCAATTGTGTTTCTCCTAAAATTTACACGTTGAAATCTCAAATCCCAGTCTGATGGTACTTGGAGATGAGGCTTTTGGGTTATAATTAGGGTTAAATGAGTTCATGAGGGTAGAACCCTCATGATGGGGTTAGTGGATTTATGAGAAGAGGCGAAATATTATTTTCTTCACCAAAAAGGACCCAGTGGGAAAGTAGCCATCTGTAAGTTAGGAAGAGGTCTCCATCACAAACCAAAGCAGCTGGCACCTTGTTGTTAGACTTCTGAGTTTCCCAGCTGCAAGAAGATGGAAGTCTATTATTAAGCCATCCAGCTCCTACCAATTGTCTTGCTTCATATTCATCATCCACGGAAGTTTTAACTGCAATCCTAGATGACACAGAATACTATGGGCACAAGCCAATTGGATCACAGCATGTCAAAGCTGATGGATGGGCAATGAAAAATAAGGTAAGAAAAAATCCCAGGAGCTTTGGTTGAAGCTACAGTGGACTCTTGTGTTCATGATAGGAATTCAAGTCCACAGTTCACTTAAGGATGCACTGAAACATATGAAATATCAAATGAAATTAGTAGGCAGCTGGATATATAAGACTTAAGTAAGGAGAGAGAACAGGAATAAAGATAGAAATGTTTCAATCAAATGGATGGCATTTAAACTAAACGGATCATGATTATCTAGGGAGTGAATGTAGGTAGAGAAATACAGAGTGGCAATATACTAGGGGCCAGGTGACAAATCTATGCAATTCATGTGAAAAATAAGAATAGGCCAAGACAGTATGACTCTCAAGAGATGACATCTGTGGTAGATCTTCTTAGAATTATTATTTATTTTTTAGCCATGTATCTTCATCCATTTCTGCATATCTTTCTTTCACCCCTTTGTATGGGAAAAGTTGATGTATTTTTTCCCTCCTCTAACTGAAGAAACCTCCTCAATACTGCACCAATTTAGAGGATAGGTAGTTTTAGGCCAATGATATGCAAATATATGATGCTATGATATCTTGGAGAATCCCATAGTTTTATTAATTCAAGTTAGTTGTAAAATTCTCATAGAAAATGAATTTGAATCTTTCCACATAAAACAAACCAAACCTGAGCAAGCAGATACTATGCCTTTGGTGACAGGTCGTGTTTACTAGATCTAAAAGTCATAGTGGGTTAAAAGTCCAGAAGAGTTGAGATTTATTATTGGAGCATCAATGGTTCCTTTCTCTTTTTTCAAGTAAAAATATTTACAATTATAACTCCTTGGTTTGAGGGAGAAAAATTCAGCTCTTTAGGCCAACCTCTGGTGTCCAATGTCATCTGCATGGGTCAACTAACATTTGCTTGACTTCTGATTTTGGAAAACTCAGAATTTCCTGTAGCCACAGTTCCATAGCAGGATTGTAGGAGCTTCCTTTGTAGAAGGGACTATTTTTTTTTCCTTTCCTTTGCCCAATTTCCTTAGAGGAGTCTGGAGTGAACAGTCCCTTTTGATTTTTTGGTTTTGCTTCCTCACTGATTTGGTCATTCAGATAGGGAATCAGAAGATGTGGAAGAAGAACTGCTGGTGATGTTAGCTGACTTCTACTTGTTAATCAGCTTTCCTGCACTGCAATCAAAATACCTTACAGAGATAATTAATGGAGGAAAGCTTTGTTTTGGCTCATGGTTTCCCAGAGGTCTCAGCCTGGTAAGCTTGTTGCAAGAAATATCATGGCAGAAGGGAATGGTTGAAGAAGCAGAGAGAGACCAAGGAAAGGGCCATGGACAATATATACCCTTTCAGGACCTACCCCTAGTGTCCTCTTCCTCCAATTAGGCCCTACCTCCTACATTTTTTACCACCCTCCAATAATGCCATCAAATAATGAGTCTATCAATAGCTGAATCCACAGATGAGGCCCAAGTCCTCAGGATCCAGCCACTCTCCAAAGGCCTCACCTCTAAACTTTACTGCAATGAGGACCAAGCCTTCGAAACATTCCAGATCCAAACCATAACATTCCATGACCGTGTTCTAAGCACTTTGCATACATGTATTATATTAATTCTCACAAGAGCTCAGAGAGCTTGATATTATTATTATACCCATTGTACAAATGAGTAAACAAAGCACAGAGATGCTAAGAATTTTCCCAAGGTTAAAGAGTGAGTGGAGAGTGGAGTCAGATTCACATCCAGCAGTTTGGATCTATAGTCCTATTTCGCAGGCCGCCTCTTATTGCCCCATGAGGTGCGATACTAGTGCTGGCTTTGAAACTTGCTTCCTCAGTCTTAATTGCCTAGGGCTCCACAGAACAGCTTTGCCTTACAATTGCTTAGGTCACTTGTGGTGGTCATTTTTGTGCTCAACTTCAAAAGGGCTTAAGCCATTACCTTTCAAGACACCAACAATTTATGAGGCAGCTTATGGTCTCCATGCAAGAAACTGATGAAATTCTATTAATCTCCTCTCCACTAATTTGATTTGGTGTGTTCCTTTCATGGAAGACACCAGCTCATCATAAATCTGACAGGCCTTGTGCTCACGCTGCATTGCTTTTATTATTATTGTATTACAGGGTTTCAGTAACTCGGATTTAGGATTACAGACATAACTGCCAGGAAAATTTACAGCAGGCTGCCATCCCCACATTTTTATGGCTTGGCTTGTTGCACAGTTTCTTTTAAAAATCTTAACACTTATCCCTTGACTTCAGTTAAAAATACAATTTGTGTTCTTTCTGTCTATAAGAACTGTTTGTATTCTGGCCTAACTAAGATGACTTTGGGTTCTTTGTATTTTTATATCTTCAGCATGGAATTTGGAATTATTTTTGAGAGGAACAGTTCCTAGGTTAGTCAATAACAATTAGGCGTGATTCTTCATTTGTTGGCATTTTATTATTGCATTTTTAAAAAATGCACTTTGAGGGCATGCAATCTCATCTCAAATACAACTCAAGTGTAATATGAATTCTTGCAATGTAACTTTTAATTAGTGTTTGATTATATTATTATACCCATTGTACAAATGAGAAAGGCAAAGTTTATTTGTAATTATGTTGAGGACATCCAGTTTTTTTAAAAGACAAAGATATATATTTATTATATAATCAGAATTTTATTTAAGTAAGAATTATGAGATATAAGGAAATTATATAAATTAATTTTTAAATTATAAACAATGGAAAGAGATAGTAATAAATATTTTTATGAGTGGCCTTTGCATAGGCCACTCATATTAATAAGTGATTTCTCTATATTATCTTATTGAAATGTCTCAACTATCTTAGATAACTGAATATTTCAGAGCAAAACAAGTACAATGCACTGTCTTAGATATCCAAGAATACTGTTTACATTTTATCAAACATTAAATTCATGTGTGTATGAATATGTGTATATATATATATAATGTATTTTATATATACATATATTGCTTTTTGGCCATTGTATTATTATCCATTCTTTAGCATCCATGCCAGGGATCTTTGGTTAAAATTGGAATCAAAATGTTTGGACATAAAGTGAACTTTCTGTATATTTTCCATGGGGCAACACTTTCCTAGCAGTGATAATGTAAAAAGGATTATCTAAGCTACTTCATCTTCTGAGATTATTTAAGATAACAAAGTACATTAAGAGTATGGAATGAAGAATGTGGAGTACTTTTAGTTGTGGTATCTATTTGTCCATTTGAGCTGTGGTCATAACTTTTCATGGACAGCTCCTATTTCATAATTTAAGTGGAGAAATCACTCAGGTCTCTGCTTAGACCTAGGCAAGGATTGAGGCTGAGAGACCTCACCAGCGAAGGACTAAGAACCCTTCATGCTACCTAGAGTGGAAGACAAGAGGACTTAAATGAAAAACACTTTTGAAGATTGTTAATGTTTTAAAGACATGACCTCTGTATTTTTTTCTCAGTGACTTGGAAAAAAAAAACATAAAAGAATCAAGGGTGACCTTGGAGGGCTATTAAATATACAAGTGAGGATGTTTCCAGTAGTACAGGATACAAGTTTGTAGATAGAAGAGAAGTCAAGGCCAGGTGACTAAAAATATAGGTGTAGTTATATTTTTCTTCTGACCATAAATATATTTATCCAGAGAACTGAAAGTATATAGCTTCTTGCTATAAAATAGTAGCACATAGGAAATTTCAGTTGGGGGTTTGGCCAATGGAGTTTTAATTTTCTCTATAATGATGGAAATTTTTTCATTGGGAATGCATTTATAATCTATGGTATTAAAAATGACCAGAATTATAGAAGAAAAAAAGTGCTAAATCAGCCACATTCTTGGGCCAACACTAATGAAATAGAATGTTGTCATACGTCAATGGGAAAGAGCATGGCATATTCTCTTCAAGGGATGCAGTAGGCTAATCAGGACTATTTTCAAGACTTCCCTCTTATAACCTTGTCACCATCATTCCCTTCTGTAGTTACTGAGATTCTTTGCTTTGTGACCCTTATTTAATGTCTTCTGTCACAAAATAAAACCTGCAGCGTGGCTTTTGCTGATATCGCCCACTCTTCACATCCAGACCCATCCCCCTCTTTTCTCTGTGTCACCTAGGATCCCTGCCTAATTGGTTTCCTGTAAAGTTTAAAAATTGGGGGCCACAGATAGTGAGTCACTGAACAGGAGGAGAGAAAGGCTGTGGCATTTCTTCCCTTGGTCTCCCCTTCTTGAGTTGCTCTTTGGCCTTGTGCCTCTGTCAAGGTAGTACCCGTGGAAGTGGGAGGGGCAACAGACCTTTCCTGTAGCTTCCACTCTTACTGTTACCTTCTTTGGTGACATTATGACATCCTCTTGTTCCTTCAACCTCAGTTTTGTCCATTTGTTTGTTTTTATTTCCTTAAATGAGCCTATACTTCTCTTCCTCAAAATCTTTTGTGCTAAACTGTCAGAATAGATTTGATTTCTGACCAGGAGGATGAATGATCTATTGCTTGTTTTGTGATGACTGTCCTAAGTCCTATTAAAGCTTTCATCACTGCATCTAACTTTGTGGTCATTTGAATGTCTTTTCTTATAACGACACAGGAAATCCATCTCCCGTTAGCTCTATTCTATACATACATATGAGTTCTCATCATGTCTTCCTAACTCTAAGGCTATTACTCAAAAGCCAATATCATCTCATGTTTTAATTACTGCAATAACTATATTAGTATTCTCCAAAGAATCATAACTAATAGATGTGTGTATATGTGTGCACATGTGTGTGTGTATCCAATTGACCTGTGGATTACAGAAGCATAGGATTTCCAGATGCTGCAGTCAATGAGCACTTAGAGACTCAGGACAGCTCATGGTGTAGTTATGGTCCAAAGGCAGCGGACTCAAGACTCAAGGAGAGCTAATTTCCATTTGAGTCTGAAGACAAGGAAAAGACCCCTGTCTAATTCACCATATTAATGCAGAAGGAGTTCCTCTTAGTTATGGGAATGTCAACCTTTTTATCATATTCAAACCTTGGACTGTTTGAGACTCATCTACATTGAGAAGGGCAATTTGCCTTACTCAGTCTATCAATTCAAATGTTAGCATAATCTGAAAAACATACTCACCTTCACATAAGAAGGGTGGCACAAATACTTGATTACCCTGGAGCTCAGTCAAATGATACATAAAATTAATCATCTCCTCCTACTAACTGATCTCCCAATTCTACTTTTGCCCCCTTGCAATGTCTTTTCAACCCAGAGTCCAGATCCTTATATTTGGAAGTATGTCAGGTATTATTATTATTTTTTATTTCTGCTAAACACCTTCTATTGACTTCTCATTGCACTGACTATAAAATAAAAATTCTTCATTATGGCCTTATATAAAAACACATACCTCTCCTCATACTTGTCCTCTTCTAAAACCTTTGGAAACCACTAGTCTGTTTCTTTTTTTTAAATCAATTTCTTTCTTTTTTTTTAGAATTTTTAATATTTATTTTTTAGTTTTCGGCAGACACAACATCTTTGTTTGTATGTGGTGCTGAGGATCGAACCCGGGCCGCACGCATGCCAGGCAAGTGCGCTATCGCTTGAGCCACATCTCCAGCCCCGACTAGTCTGTTTCTAATCATTGCTAAAATTCTGTCCT
Organism: Spermophilus citellus; assembly: GCF_964194105.1. Taxonomy (NCBI): domain Eukaryota; kingdom Metazoa; phylum Chordata; class Mammalia; order Rodentia; family Sciuridae; genus Spermophilus; species Spermophilus citellus. The sequence continues at coordinate 41,362,074 of NC_138188.1, forward strand.
TTCAAAATGTTCTCTAAGTGGAATCATATAGTATTAACTTTTCAGCTATATGAATTTTTATTGAGCAAAATTCTCAGGAGAACCATCCAAGTGATTTTTCATATAAATAGTCAATTCCTTTTAATTACTAAATAGTAAGTATTTCTTGATATATATGCTCATGAGTTTCTTTAGCCAGTCCTCTGTTGAAGGACATCTGATTCTCATATTTAAATATTCAGAATTAGTTGTTATGAACATTTATGTACAGGTTTCTGTGTCAACATGAATTTTTACTTTTCTGGGATGAATGCCCAGGAATCTAACCACATTTATATAGTTCTTCATGATTAGTTTTTAAAGAAACTGCCAAAATATTTCTCAAGAAGTTGTGCCATTTTATACCTTATCAATATCACAGGAATGTTCCTATTTCTTTACATAATCATCAGCATTTGGTATTATCAGTATATTTTTCAGCCATTCTGACAGCTGTGTACTGACATTTCATTGAGATTTATCAGTCTTCTTCTTCTATGAAATGAATAATTTCTTTGTCTATTGTTTCTGTTGAGCTTTGAGAGTTCTTTATATATTCTAGATACTAATCCTTTGCCACATAAGTGCTATATAGCCTTAACAAAATGCTACAAATTGGGTGACTTTAACAACAGTTTATTTTATCACAGTCCTGGAGCTGAGAAGTCCAAGGTGAAGATGCAAGCAGTTTGGTGTCTTGTGAGCACTATTATTTTGGGTTGGCAACAGATCTTTGTATCCTCAAATGGGAGAAGAAAGGGGGAGAGGTTAGGAGAGAGAGACAGCGGGAAGACTCTCTGATGTGTCTCTGTAGTAAAATAATCCCATTGTATGAGAGCTCTACCCTTATGACCTTATTTAGCTTTAATTACTTTATTAGAGTAATAATATATACACAGCATCATTGGGGTTAAAGCTTCAACATATGAATTTGATGTGGATTTGTGAGGTCTCAAATTCCTATTGTGTGTGTTTTCTATAAATATTTTGTAGTTATACATGGATATAATATCTTTATAGTTTATTCATTTTTATGTGGTACTGAGGATTGAACCCAGTGCCCCACCTGTGCAAGGCAAGCACTCTGCCTCTGAGCCACAACCCAGCCCTCCTATTGTGTTTTTAAGCAAGAATTTTACCCTGAATGAAGAAACCTTTTTGAAAATAGACATATTTGTATGTAACAGTTATACAAATATCTGGACTTCATTTGCAAACTAGATTTTTGTTAAAATATATTTTGCATTTAAGTTTTTAAAAGATATTTTGTAATTAAATACAAAATGCTCAAATATTTTTTTTAAATTTTTATGAATACATACATCTAAAATATATAAATATGCCCAACAGGAATGCCAACTTGTGATTGATTGTGTATTTTGTCACGTTGGTATTCTTGTTAAACTTTTTTAGTTGATCAAGTCAGTATCATTTTTATTTTGTTCCAAATGTGCTAAAATATCTACACACTTATAGAAAAAAATCAAGATTTAAATATAGGGGCTATTTTATAAGGCCTAATTTACAAATGATTGGTAATCTTCAAGAGAAAATGTTTGAAAGAGCCAATGTTTGTTTTCTGAACTTCAAAGATGAAATGGTCTGTGGTCTAATTCCTAGGTCCTTAAACCAATTTGAGTGTTGTGCATGATGAGAAAGAAAAATTTAGGCCCAAATCATCATCACATCAGATTAGTCCCCAACTTCCTTAACAAGACACCTGAACACAAGAAATAAAATCAAGAATTAATAAATGGGATGGGTTCAAGCTGAAAAGCTTCTCAGCAAGAGAAACCATCAATGAGGTGAAGAAAGAGTCTACATTTTGGGAGCAAATTTTTGCCACAGGCATGTCAGATAGAGCACTAATTTCTATGATATATAAAGAACTGAAAAAACTTAGCACCAAAAAACCCAAACAACCCAATCAATAAATGGGCTAAGGAGCTGAACAGACACTTATCAGAAGAAGATACACTGGTCAAAAAATATATGAAAAAAAATAGAAAAAAATATGAAAAAATGTTCAACATCTCTAGTAATCAGAGAAATACAAATCAAAACTACTCCAAGATTTCATCTTAGACCAGTCAGAATGGTAGTCATCAAGAATATAGACAACAATAAATGTTGGAGAGGATGTGGGTAGAAAGGTACGTTCATTCATTGATGACAGGACTGCAAATTGGTGCAACCAATCTAGAAAGCAATATGGAGATTTCTCAGAAAACTTGGAATGGAACCTCCATTTGACCCAGTTTTTAACCCACTCCTTGATCTATAACCAAATGACTTAAAGTCAGCATACCACAGTGATACAGCCATATCAATGTTTATAGCAACTGAATTCACAATAGCTAAGCTGTGGGAGCAACCTAGATGCCCTTCAAGAATCTGTGGTATATATACACAATGGAATATTACTCAGCATTAAAAGAGAATGTGTTATGGCATTTGCAGGTAAATGGATGGAGTAGGAGAATATCATGCTAAGTGAAGTAAGCCAATCACAAAAAACCAAAGACCGAATGTTCTCTCTGACAAGTGGATGGTGATTGATAATGGGGGGAACTTGGGGAAAATAGAGGAACTTTGATAGAGCAAAAGAGAGGGTAGAGGGGAGAGAGGATATGGGTGTAGGAAAGATGGTGGAATGAGATGGACATCATTACCCTTGGTACATGTAGACTGAACATATGGTGTGATGTACATCTTATACAACCATAGAAATGTAAAGTTGTGCTGCAACTGTGTACAATCAATCAAAATGCATTCAACTGTCATATATACCTAATTAAAATAAATTTTTAAAAAGATGAAATGTTGGATTGGATTGTGTATAGCAGAGTTTTAAAAACAGGTTTTGGAAGTTAAGAATAGAACTGTATTTTACACAGATTTTGCATCCAATGCAGATTGGTCATGGGGTAAAAACTTATAAACTTTGTTTACATTGCCTTGATGGAGAAATTTTTTTTCTTCATCTGAGTCTTGCATGCATGTGGCAGGACTAAGCAAATGTTGGAGACATCTGTGTCTGAGAAAGTTCTGAAATGGGTCAACAAGAACAATGTAGAGCTTCTCTGTTTCTATGAATCATTCATTGGCTTTCACTAAGGAGTTTCTGTAAGTTGTGGAGCAGCACTTCAGTTCCCCTTTATTTCCATCCTTCAGGCTGATCTCCTTCTACTCCATAACTAGTTTACTTCCAAGGTTGCTGGAGTTTATTCTTTTCATTAAAATAAATTATATGCATGTAAATTTGGACTATACCTGGAACCTTGGCTATGTAATCATTATACATACGTAACCACCATTACATTTACTCAATTTCTTTCCTATGCTTTTATTTTTTTATTGAAATAAATCAATTTGCTAGGACCTTAGGACCTTCTGCTCTTTTGTCTGAAAGCATATTTGTTCTTGGCTACTCTAATTGTATTGACATTTACACTGGCTTATGGAACATTCCCAATATTTAAGAATCTTCTTTACTCATTTTTATATAGCAAAAACAAGAACAAAATCAGCAAGACTTTCAAAAGTCAATACTTAGGGAAAAAAGTGAGGCAGAATTTTTTAAACTTTTTTTTTTTTTTTTTTTGCACCAGGAATTGAACTCAGGGGCACTCAGCCACTGAGCCACATCCCCAGCCCTAGTTTGTATTTTGTTTAGGGTTTCACTGAGTTGCTTAGCACGTCACTGTTACTGAAGTTGGTTCTGAACTCCCAATCCCCTGTCTCAGCCTCCGGAGTTGTTGGGATTACAAGTGTGTGCCACTGTGCCCAGCTATAAATTCACTAATTTTTGGCCAATTCTACCAAATATGTAAATAAATTTGATTTAGGTATAAAATGGATTTTTGTAACCATGTTTTTCCCTTAACTTCTTTACAACTTAGTGATTCTGTCTGATGTGTTTGTTCTATTTCAATGATTTTAGTGACAAAGCTTACTGCCTAATATAAACCTATTCCTGAATATTAAATAATCTCAATTACCAGAATTATATAATTACCTTCTGTTCTTTTGTTATAGTTCTTGTTTTGTTCTACAAAACAGAACATGTTTCATTATTCCCACCTATTCAAGGAATTTGTTGTTTTGGATATATTTTGTGATTTCTTGTCCAGTTCTAACTTAACATCTTCATTCAAATTTAATATATTCATTCAAATTTAATTCACATGGTATGGAATTGATATACTGATGATCATGGCCATAATATTGTGGTTATTCTTGATTTTGTTAGTATCCATTTACCTGGTATGTACTATGTGTCATATATTCGTATAAGTTCATGGTAACATCTATTTTTCTTTGTTTGAAATACATTTACATATTGCTTTCTATGTTCTAAAATTTGTTCATTGCTTTCTATGTTCTAAAATTTGTTCAAAGTGTTTTACAAATATTAATAAATTTAATTCTTCTACCAAACCTATGATTTGGGTACCGTCATTATTCCTAGTTTAGTGCAAGTAGACTAGGTACAAGGAGATTAATTAACAGTGTATTGTCACACTGTTAGAAAGTAGTGAAACCAGGACTTTTGTGCAGATAATTTACATTCAGTGTTCAAGGGGTGTTGTCTCTGCAGTCCTTCCTCTTATACAAAGGTCCTTCATGGGGAAAAGCACCGAGCCCTCAAACACCACTCTTCTCCTAAATCAAGGCTCATTTGTCAAGGTAAGTTTATTTTCTGTTACTTGCAGCTAAATGTAATCTATAAATATAAAAGAATTTAGATAGTGAAAAAATTGTATGTACTGCTCTGTCTAGAACTGGACTTAGGAGAACTCCCTGTATGGGGGTGGGGTTGGGGTGTGGGGGGCTGGGGTTGTGGCTCAGCAGTAGAACATTCACCTAGCACATGCAAGGCCCTGGGTATGGTCCTCAGCACAATATAAAAATAAATAAATAAATAAAATACCTTCTTCTATTGAAAAAGAGAGAGAAAAGTCCCTGTGCTAGCAATACTCTAATTCCTTGAATGCTATTAAGATTGCCATTTCATCATATTGTATAGTGTTAATTTTAGGATTTATTACAACATTCATGCCAGGCATAGTGGTGTAGTGTATAATCCCCTCAACTCAGAGGCTGAGGCAGATGATCCCAAATTCAAAGCCAGTCTCAACAACTTTGTGGGGTCCTAAGCCACTTAGCAAGAACTTGTCTTGAAATTTAAAAATAAAATAAAAGTAAAAAATGGCTGGGATGTGGTATGGTGGTTAAGTTACCCTGGGTTCAATCCCTAGTAGCAAAAAAATAGAAAATAAATAAAATACTCAAAGGAGTTTTTTTTTTCTGTATGCTGTATTGTTAAATCAAATATTTCTGATTTTTTTCCCATGCAGTTGTTTTTTTTTTAATTTAAAAGCAGAGATATACTTGTTAAATTATGTATTGTTATGGGATATTTGATATTATTAACTACATTTTTATATGTATCATGTTTATCATAGATAACTGTACATCATATACTTGTCACTTATAATTGTAATTTACATGATGTGCTATTATTGTGAATATAATGTAGCTCAAATATACATTGCTATGGGTGGATTTTACTTCTACATAAACATACACATGTATATTTAAAATTCAAGGGAAATCATCTTGGCAAAATAGATTTTGCTTTATATTGTTTATTTAAAAATATTCTGAAGGGCTGGGGATGTGGTTCAGTTGGTATAGTGCCTGCCTCACATGCACTAGGCCCTGGGTTCAATTCCGAGCATAACAAAAAACAAAACAAAAAAATTCTGAACTGTAGAGAACTAGCAACATCACACCCTGAGAGTCATAAAATACAGTAACAACTTTAAAGTTTTGAGAAAGTTAAAGTAAGTCATTGAAATTTATGTAAAATGTTTTCTATAATGATGTATAAAAATTATGCTTTGGACAGATAAAATTTCTCATGTATAAAATACACTTAACTACCAAGCTTACATCACACACTTGGTGTATAATGGAAACGAAAGAATAGAGAAGAGTTACGTGGTTGTACTTTGCGAACCCTGAAGTGCTGGCAGATAAGATGGTATTTCGAATTGGAAGTTGCTTAATTCAAATTGAAGGCATTCTTCAGAATGTGGACTACTGTTTAAAACACAATATATATATATATATAAACATAAAATTTGATGTATCTCACATTCATATATGTGCATTTTAAACATGATTGTAAAATTATTCTCACATATGAACCTAAACCTGAAATATTAGTGATGGATACTATGCATTGAGCCCTGTGGTAACTCTTTCCCTGATAATCTGATTACTCAGGTAACTATCTTGAAGCTAAACATTCTTATTATCTTATTTTAATAAATTATGAAACTAAGTCTTAAGATTCCCTTAACAGTAAGAAGTTAACACATGAAAAGTGAACTCAGTACTATCTGACTTCAGTGCTAAATCCCTCAACCAATTAACTAATTTCAGCAGGAAAGAGGACATATCTATTATGAGGGAAGGTACCCAGCACTCTCAGATGTTGTTGGAGCTCTCTTATAGTTTGGATGTGAGATGTCCACCAAAACTTCATGTGTGAGACAATGCAAGGTTTGGAGGAGCAATGACTGGGTTATGAGAGCCTTAACCCAATGGGTGAATTAATCACCTGATGAGATTAACTGAGTAGCAACTGAAGACAGAGGGGTAAGACAGGAGGAAGTGGGGCAATAGGGCATGGCTTTAGAGCGTGTGTATTAAGTGACTTGTCTCTCTTTCTCTGCTTCCTGATCACCATGTGAGCTGACTCCCTCTGCCACACTCTTCTACCATGATGTCCTACCTCATCTTGAGCCCAAGGAATTGAGACTGCTGTCTATGAACCGAGACCTCTGAAAGTGTGAGCCCCCAAATAGACTTTTCCTTCTCTAATTATTCTGGTTGGGTCCTTTAGTAACAGGAGGGAAAAAGCTGACTAAAACAAGCTCCTATTAGAGGGTGCAGTTTGTAATTTGTCATTTGGTCTTTTTAATGCCACCTATATAACTGTCTAGCTATAAGTTTCCCTGAAGCAAATTCTGAATGGAGGCCTCAAATACAAGACATCTTTCAGAGAAAAGTGATCAGAGAGTGGAAGAAGTAGAATAAAGAAGTGGCAGTACCCATTACCTAAGCATGTGTGTGAATTCAGACAGCCCTAGCCTCAGCCTAATCTTTCAGGTTAGTTAAGAATATGAAATACACATTCAAGTGTAGGTACCAAATTGGTGGCATTGATGTAGGATTTTCATGCTTCAGTGTTCTTTATTCACTAGCTAAGGGCTTTCATGGGAGACAAACACCTAACTGCAGAGGGAGGTTCCAAAGAGGAAAGGATTGGCTCAATAAAATGGTTAAACAGATTTTTAAGGGCAGATTTTAGATTTGAGACAACTTCTCTGCATCTCATTAATTTAAGATCTTCCCATCCCAACTTGAATTTCTTATATCATTTTCAAGCTTATGCATCAACACTTAATATAATGGAATATATATCAGCATCAATGATGATGGAAAGAAAATACTTGTTTAGATGTAGATATCAAAGTAGTGTCAGACAGAATTCATTTGTGTGTTAGGTCATCCTTCCGTCACCTGCTAGTGAATGAAATGTGTCAGATCCATGGTAAAATTTTAAACTTTCTTCGGGTATTGAAAATGTGGCATCTACTTTGTCTGTATTCCCCAGCATCTATATCAGTGTTCACTTAAAGCTTAATGATTCTTCATTGCTTCTCAACCAATGTTGTTCTAGGTAGGGTTCTTTGTTAGCATGTAGTCCTTAAGAAGAAGTGTTAGTTATTCCACAACATTAGAGGTTAGTATATATTTTATCCTTGCTATTCCCAGGAGATCATCTACTTCACAGCCATTGTCAAAGGTGCTTGTGTATTCTGTGGTGTCCTTAATATCTCCCCTTTTAATATTAAGATATTAAGTTTCTATGGTAGAAATATCATTTGATCCATGCTGGTTCTTTTCCCATAATCCTCTCCTTTAAAAAAAAAAACTCCTATTGTATTAGGGTGGGTTACATGATGCACTTATTCCCCTAGGATTCTGAGAGGAGAAGAAAATCAGAGAGATCTCTTGTCTCTTTGCCTCTAACATTTTATGACAATTAAAAATTCTCTTATCCTGGTCATATTACAGTAAGTTTACAATTACAGCCACAAATATTTTAGTTTAAATAGAATATGTGGCAACAGAATATGTGGCAATTTGTTAAATTATTAACCATAAGTGTCAATGTGTGTGTACGTGAACTCACTATGTATGCAATGTTCCACTACAAGAAGGTAGGTTTTCTCTTCTTGAGATTACAGAGGAATTTAGTATTATTGAAAATTAGTAACTTGCCCAATATTATATTTCTAAAATTGCCATAACAAATCACCATTAACTGTTTCTTAAAACAACAGGAATGTTTCCTCACAATTGTGGTGACTAGCAGTCCATAAGCAAGGTATCAGCAGACTTTGTTCCTTTGGGAAGAATCTATCTCATGCTCAAGCATCTGGTAACAGTGGGCACTCCTTGGCATTTCTCATCCTGCGGATGCATGGTTCCAACATTCACCTCTCTCTTCATATGGTTGTCCTTCCTGTGTCTTTGTGTCCTTGTTCACCATCTTTTCATAAGGGCATGAGTGATATGGGACTACAGGTCCACCGTGCATGAGCATGAACTCAGCTTAACTAATTCCATGTGCAGCTACTTTATTTTCAAATAAGGTCACCCTCTGTGATACTGTGAATTGGGACTTCCCTGTATCTTTTGTGGGAGCCAAAATTTATCCCATAATGCTGAGTTTCTGGAAAAGCTAATACTGTACAAATTAAATGGTTTTCTATTTTTGAAGTACAAAGGTAAGAACCTGGCACATAAGTAGAAAACACAAAGTGAAAAGAAACTGAAATTAGATTTTCCTTCTATCCTTTGTTTTAGAAGAAAGGAAGAGGAGTAACATTTTTAGATTTCTGCAATCTCAAAACTGAAAAGAGTTTTTTTTTGCTGAACAAAACTTGGAATGCAAATAACCAGATTTTTATGTGAGTAGCATGAACATTATTTGTGTAAAGTTGAGGATGAAACAGACCAGAATGGAAGAAATGGGTGATATATAATTTGAGCAGACAGACTGTTTATTAACTTGCAGTATTCCATAAACACTGCTCACTTATTTAGTTTGCATGAGGATTGAATACATGTGAAGGAGAGAGTAAATCATAAGAAAAGTGCTGAAAGGTAAGAAATGTGGGAGTAAACATGTAATTTTTTTTTTAAAAGTAGTCACTGGAAACATGATTGTTTTTAAGTAAGAGAAATAGAATCCTCATACTTGTATATTCACTTGTTTCTATAAAAGGGGGAAATCATAAGGAACAAATTAGTGCATTTGTGAAGAAATATATAATATTTAGAGTGAAATGATGTAATTTATGGAATAGAGACTTTGCCTTATTGAGAAACAAGATTGATGATTACAAGAATGAAAGCTGAAATATTGACTTTTCTACTTTTCCCCATAACTGAGGAAAAACTTGTTGAACAAATAAATGAAGGGGACTGACTCTATCATGCAGAAACCATAAACTCTACACACTCAGAGATTCAACAATAGGCCACTGAATGAACAATGGGTCATTAGAGAATCAGAATGAAAACTAAACACTTCTGGAAGAAATATAAATGGAAACAAAACTTACCCAAATGTTTAGGCTATAGCAAAAGCAATACTATAAAGCAAGTTTATACCAATAAATTCCTCTATCAAAAAACAGAAAAAATTCACAAAATTTCAAATAAACAATCTAATAGTGCATCTTCAGGACCTAGAAAAACAAGAGCAAACCAAACCCTGAATTAGGAGAGTGAAAGAAAGAAAAAAAGATCAAAGCAGAAATAAATAAAATAGAAGCTCAATTAAAAATAAGAGAGAATTCAATGAAACAAAGTGTTGGACTTTGAAAAAGATAAAATTGACACAGTTTTCAGGTGTAATAATCATGACAAAAAGGGAGAAATCTTAAATAAACAAAATTAAAGATGAGAAATATTCATTACAATTGGTACCATAGAAATACAATGATCATTAGAGACTATTATGGACAACTATATGCCAACAGTTTGTAAAACCCAGAAAAAAATGAACAAATTTCAGAACACAAATAACTTACCAAAATTGAACCACAAAGATATAGAAATGATATATCACTCTACCTGATACAGAGGTCAAAACAGAATTGAGAAGCATCCCAATAAAGAAGAGTAAAGGATCTGATGCTTTTCTTGCTAAATTCTATGAAACTTTTAAGGAAGAACTGATACCAATTCTTATACTAGTACACAAAATTTAAACTAATTTTTCTTTATAATTACCAAACGCATGTATTGTTTTGCTAATAAGGATATAAATAATACAGTGTCTTTGTTAATAAGCCCCATGTTAAAAGAGTACTATGAAGCTTGGGTAAAGTCAAAAGACTTTCAATGGAAAGGTAGTTTATAAGAAGCTATTCTCCCAGTTCAAAAGGTTTATAATCATACAGTACAAAGCCTGGTTTTAATATTAGGAATAGATAATTTAAGAGATGGCTTTCGTAGTATTGTAGAAAAGGGATTATTTTGGTTAGTTTTCTTTGTACAATAAAATGACATTCTTTTTTTTTTTTTTTTTTTTAATTTTTGGCGGACACAACATCTTTGTTTGTATGTGGTGCTGAGGATCGAACTCGGGCGGCACACATGCCAGGCAAGCGCGCTACCACTTGAGCCACATCCCCAGCCCCTAAAATGACATTCTTAAAGACAATAATTTTATGTCAATATTGTACCTTAGGTAGACCATAGACTGAGAATGCTGAATCTCTGTGGGAGAAGTAGAAAGGCACATATTCTCTTCAAAATACTATGGTAATGTTTTGTTTTACTGTGTGATTCAAATGTGTCTGAAAAATGTATTCTCATTTAATCTTAACCATTAAAAGTATTACAAGACACTTATTTTTCCATTTAATCCCATGTAAGAATCATAGCCTTATGTCTTATTAATATAAATCTGGTTGTTTCTACTAAAAGTAGAAACATTACATAATCTACCCATCCAAAAAAGAAACCTGGAAACTTATAGGTTCTAAATGCTACCATTTTTTTTAATTTTAGTTGTAGTAGGAAAGAATACCTTTATTTTACTTATTTTTATGTGGTGCTGAGGGTCAAACCCAGCATCTCGCACTACCCCTGAACCACAACCCCAACCCCAGTGCTACCAAATTTGATTTGACATTTGAACTGTAAATGTTTATATTTCAAATAATATCATTCAGTAGGTCAAAGCACAAATGTATAGCATCACAAACATTGAGAATATCTCGTTTAATGTTTATATAACAATTCACTCAATAAGATTTTAAGTACAGATTTTCAAAGATTCGTGTTGGATCTAAAATCACAGAATAATAGCCAGCAACTTTAGATATCCACTGCCTCTGTAATGGACCATGTATCTGATCATCTGATGAGGAGAAAAAAAATCCCAACTTCAAGAATGAGTATTATGGTTTAGATATGAGATGCCACACAGGATTCTTCAGAAATGAAAAGAGATTAATTACAATAATTGTAGCCTGATCAGTGGATTAATCATTTGATGGATTAATAATTTGAAAGGACTCCTGGCTGGTAACTGTAGGTACGTAGGGCATGGTTGGAGGAAGTAGGTCACTGGGGATGTGCTTTTGAAGTTTATATTTTGACCCTGGGGAGTATAACTCTTTCTCTGCTACCTGGCTACCAGGAGCTGAGCAGTTGGTAGTTCTGCACCATGATGTTCTGCCTCATCTAAGACCCAGAGCAATGGAGTCAGCCAAACATTGACTGAATCTCTGAAACCATGAACCCAAAATAAATTTTTCCTCTTCCAAGTTGTTCTTGTTAGGTTTTTTTGGTTATAGCTATGAGAAGCTGGCTAACACAGGGAGAAAGTCAGAAAATTTTAAGATGTAGTATAAAAAGAAGTCTTTCTGGGAAGGAAAAAAATGATGGAGTTGCAAAAATAACCATTTTCCAACCTTTTGTGTAATGTACTCAGGCATGAATCAGCAATGGTTGATAAACTCAATGGATGAAAAGTTATTGCAGAATATTCCTACAGTACCATATATAGCCCCAAATTGCTTAACTAAATATGTTTATTAATTAACTACAAAAGAGGACATACAGTGAAGAAAACTATCATCCCTATGACTACCTCAACCACGGGGACCAACTCATCACAATGACACACTTGATATTTTGTACCTTTTGATGTGGTGCTATGTGAACATCAGTATTAAAATATTATTTACAATAATGTGTAGCCCAGTCTGGTCAGGTCATCAGATCTTACTTTCTATTTACAGGATTCATGAAATAAGGAAATTTAAATAACACCACAGTAAAGTCATACACATTTATAATGTTGAAGTTCTATAAGATGACAGACCTAGATTATGTAAAGAGGAATGGAGGAGAAAGAGGGTGAGGGAGAAGGAGGGGCTCATCACGTGCAGCATGTAAGTCTAGATTAGGTTTGGGGTAGAAAAAAATAAACAGAAACAAAGGATGTTTGGGGGACATTTTGGGAAATCTAAATGTAGACAGGATGTTATATAATATTACAGAATTATTTATAATTTCTTTGGGTACATTTTTAGTATTGTATTTATAAATAGAGACCGCCCTTATTTTTAGCAGACATATGCTGAAGAAGTGTTATTGTGCAACTTAGTTTCAAATGGGTGGAAGAATATAAAAAGAAAGGACTAAGTACAGAACTCTGTACAGATAGAACTAAGGCAAACACCGAGTGAGTGGTGTCAACAATCACTAGAGATGAGCAGACATTCATTGGGCCCTTCTCTATGTGGACTTGATAAATTTCAAAATAAATAGTACAAAGAGGTCTTTCTACTATGCCAGCTAAATTAATTCTATGTTTTAAATCCTTGACTCCTTTTAGTAAAAATACCTGAATTGTGTGTGTGTTTTTTTTTTTTTTTTTTTTTTTAGGGACTAAAAGATTTTTTAAAGAACTTTCTGTAATTTGTGATTGCAGTACATTTGCCATAAACAATTTAGCATTTTGGTTGCAAAATGGAAATATTTGCATTAGGTAGAAGGTTTTTGTTTGTTTTGTTAAAGGAGATCTTTCTCTCAATGAAGAATGCATGTACTTCATTGCTCTGTGTGTTTCTACTTGGGAGGTTTTCTCATTTCTAAATTCTGGCTTATTAAATTACCTTCTTTAACTGTGCTACCTATGAATGTAAAACTGTGTGGGTGACTCTTACACCATGATCCAAAGCAGCTATTAGATGTTTGCTGGCACCTAGATGTTCTATCTGTGGCTTTTAGCTTTCCTGGTTTTCCTTCTAAGAAAAATTAATGTGAATATTGCAAAGAAGTTGAAATAAAAAAGGAATGTTTGATCTTGATCCCTGGACCTTGCTTCTTTTTATTATGAACGTGCATGCTCTGGAATTGCTTTCCTGTCTTAGTGAGGTGGAAGCAACCACACAAGATCAAGCTCCATTTTCTTCAGCAATGGCACTGAGCTATACTGGAAAGGGGTTTCTTTCCTCTCTGTCCTAGAATCCTAGAATTTACAGAGGTTCATATTAATACCTCCACAGAAGGAAATTATACTCTTGTGTTCTTTCCCCCACCTTACATCAGTGATTTTGTCCTCCATAGACACTGACTCTTGTAAGTTGTATGCCACTGTCAACAACACAGAGCCCGGGAAGTTGGTGGAATATAGCTCTGTCTCTTTTCATACACCACCAGTACTCTCAACAAAGCCACCATAGATCTAGAAGGTGAAGAATCCAAGTGATTGCAACCATTTCATAGTTCCAAAGAAACGTAATAGGGAATGGAACCAGCAAAAGCAGGCATGAGATAGAGGCTCTATTAATTTTCAAAATAAGAGTTTTCTTTGTAAATATTTTCATTTAGGTGTAAGTTATTTTAAGGAGTTTTTTTTTAATCATAATGAAGAATTAACAAATTGCTTTAATCACTTCGCTTGTCATTATCTAAAATAAGACAGGGAATAAGATTTTGTTTTCCTCTTCAAAAGTTTCTTCTTAATTAGAGGAAATACAATTTGAAGACAAATGACAGAAAACAAGGCAGTGTCTGAGAGGGGTAACACAGATCAGTACCACGGGAATTTGGAAAGTAAAATAAGATCTGACAACGAGCATCAGAAGAGCTTCTCTACCAAGAGGTGGCTTCTCTACCAAGTCTGGAGTGGGGATGACTGTGGAGTATGATGGAATCCCCAATATGGACAAATATGTCTGGGAAGGAATACAGGTAATTCTATTGGCTGATAATCAACCAAATGTCCAAAATAGTGTGCTATTAAAAGCCTAACTGTCTAACAAAACTACTGCATTTTATTCTTAACACAAATGATATTCAGCTTGTGGTTGAGAATCACATACATCAAATTTCATGGGGCTACTTGTCAAAATATGGAGTTCTTAAGAAACTCTTGAGAGCTACCAAATTTTGGGTCAAAATTATAGGAAATGGAAATGAGCATTTATAAATTCATCTTTATTGACCTTTAAACCCAAAAAAGTTTGAATAATGTTTCTTTAGGCAGGTGAAATTCCTGAAATATTTTGAGTGGGGAAATTTAAAATTGTTTCTGAATTCATATGGAAGGATATGGCTAAAGAGGTATTCTTGCTCAAAGATGCCTAAGCCTTAATATCTCCAGGGCAGATTACTCTTATAAAAGGAGAAAATCATTTCTCCTCACCCAAATGATCATCCTTGGTGACATAAGTGTATATATTGGAACTAGTTCTCAGTTCCCTTTGGAGCTGACCCTCTGAAATTGTAGAGATTCCAGGCCAAATATGGAGACCTTGAAGAGACAAGACTATATTCTAATGCGGTGCTTGCCCTGAGTTGAAGTTCTAAGGTCTTGCCACTTACTGCTTGTGTGTCTTGATGTAAATTTTTCCAGAATTTAATTTCTTAATTATAAAGGGAACACAAATAGTAATTATATAAATGCAAGATTACAATGAATAACGCATATGGTGTTTGAATATGTGGAAAATACTATGCTAAAGTTACTTCTGAGTGTACAAATTAAGCATATTGTAGATTATAGCTTCATCTTTCTATTTCTTCTGTCTATTATTAAGTAGGTTCTTCTTAGTGGAGATTCATGTGTTTTTGTTAGTTTATTTTTTGTTATTTTTAACACTAAGCCAACATGTATTAAATGTTCCAGATCATAAGAATATACATTACAGCATCTATGAGAAATAAAATGTAAAGTGATTTAATCAGATATAACAGCAGTAAAAGAGATATTTTGGATATAAATTATTGACAGTTCATATATACAATTAAGACATAGCATAAAAAGACTAAATGTAATTATTTCTTCATTTGTATCTACTTATTTATTTATATCCAATTTACGTAGAAAGAGCAATAGTAGTTTAACCAAAATTTTAATCAAATTTCATCACTTGAAGCAGTCATTTTCATTGGACATAAATAATGGTACAGAAGGGTAATATTTTTAAAATGCTGTTGTCCTTTTCCTTTTCTAAAAATACACTATTGTGGAAAAAGATAAATGTTTAATTTCACTGGGTTGCTTATTAGTCACAGTTGTACACATCTATTTTTCAATCCATTAATATGCAGTACTCTTATCAATGGAAATGAGAAGTTCCATCGATCATCTCATCATATGCCCCCAAACTGATTTCAAATGCCTGACGTAGAACAGAGTCTTGGGAAGGTGGAGCTTGTGCACAGCACAACACAGATTATTTCTCACCCACAGAGGTATTGGAATGGTGGGAACAGGAGTAAAATCCTCAGGTATCAATCAATTCACCATATTGCAAACCTACTGTAATTTACATTATATGCATAGGTCTCCTTTTTTTCAGAGTTTAAGCAATCATCGTCTTTACTGCTATTAAAATTGAAAATATTTAAAATGAGTGGCAAAACTACCATACTCATGAAAGCATCCTCTTGCCGCGGTTTAGCAGACGCTGTGCCCTGTGCTCTATAGCACTCTCCTGTTACCCACTCCAGTCTCAGTACAGGACAGTGTTCTGTCCTCCACTCTGGACTCTAACCCTGCCCTCACTTCCCCTTCTGTTCTGCCACCATTCATCCTTCCTTCCTTACAACCCAGTCTTACAGCTGTAAAAAAAATTATAACCTTGAAAGATTACCCCAGCTAAAAATGATCTTTTTGGAAACTCCTGCCATTTCAAACTGTCTCACGTCCTTTATGACAGATCACCACGTGTAGTGACTTCATGACGACATATGTGCTCACTTCCCTACGATATACATGTCCTGGAGTCAAGGACAACTAAACGTTTTGCCCAGGCCTTCCCAGTCTCTGCTTAATCACTATTCATTGAATACCTCATAAATTCACAGATTAACAACTAAAATTATGAGAACATAATTTCTGTGAGGACTTGTGTTGCATTAGCTTATAATCTGCTTATTTTCAGGTACCACTCCTTGATTTTGAAGAGTTAACAATAAATTTTTTTAAATAAGGATCTGTGATGCCAATATGATTAAAATAGACATGAAAATTTAGTTGATAGCAAACAGTTTCTTTCCAAAGGAAGGATACATACTTGAAACAATGCTATTATTTTTTAAGTATTTATTTTTTAGTTATAGGTGGACACAAAATCTTTATTTTATATTTGTGTGGTGCTGAGGTTCCAACCCAGTGCCTCACACATGCTAGGCAACCACTCTACCTCTGAGCCACAACCCCAGGCCCAGAAACAACACTATTATTATATTTCCTGGGGCAAAATATAATTCTAATTGTTTTTCTTTCTCATACAACCATGAACACAAAGAATGTAAGGTTGGGTTGATTTTATCTTTTCATGGTTGGTTTGTTAGTGCCCATCACGGTTCCTGAATACTACACAGAATCTTAAGCACATGATGAATGAATGAATAATTGAATAAATGAAAGAGCAAAAAACCTCTGTGATGAATTAAAATTATAACTTTAATGGGCAGTCATAAAATTGGAATGATGTATCAAGAATGAGTTCATCTTTACACTTTGTATTTACTTTAATATCTTTCATAGGCAGAAGTCATTCATATATTGAGTAATGTGAGTTTCAGCATCAGAACTTCTGTATGATTTCTAACTAGACAAATATATAACAGTTCTTCAAAAACTTTTCTTGGTTTACAAAAGGACAATGCTGTAGTCCTTTCTTGAGGTCTGTACACTGAGGTCATTCACACGGAGTGCCCAGCACACACTACCTGCCTCACACTGTTGAAACGTCAAACAATCTATCTTTATTCTCTGCTATGCAGAAATAGAACACTGTGAACAGTCTGTGACAAATCAACTAGCCCTTTTCACTTCTAGAACAATCCATCACCATAAATAACTACTGAATTAAAAGTTATTTCACATAAATAAATACATAGAAATATTTTTTGAAATGGGATTATAAATGCAATTGTAGAGAAGATTTTTTTTCTAGTCTAACTTTTGAAAAAATATTATGACGTATAAAAGTTCCCCCAAGAGAATAAAAATGCTTATTTCTTTGATAAATTGTAGTTAAATGAACATGGCACCATGAGTCACTGGATCTCAGTTAGTAACCTCAGCTGTCCATTCTATCTGTTAGTATTCACATATCTAAAGTCCTGTATAAAGTCTTCCAGGACTCAGGTATAAAGTTGCTTACATTTCCTCCTCCTTCCATCTTTCCTTTCTTTCTTCTACCCTTTGTTTTCTTCCCTTCTGTTCTTATTTATTTCTAAAATATCTTTATTCTATTCCAGGAACTATAGTAGAATCTGAAGTCAGCAGAACGAAAACACAGACACCATCTCTTTATGCCTGGCTCCTACAAGCTAGGGGGAGGAAGAAGTAGGAATAGGAAATTTCAATAAATCAGGACATGTTTTTATCAGTGAAAGTTTTGATACTTAAAAGAAATTAAAAATGAAAGGGTTCTTAAAGCTTTGAACAAACAAACAGCTATTAAAGTTGAACACGGTGCAATCTGAAAGTGGCCTCTCAGACAATGTGCAATTTAACCTGTGCACACAGCACTGCTGGACACACAATGCCGCTTTTCAACAAGGAATTCCTTTGTCTGCAATGACTGGAGACTGTGCCAGCTGTCCAATTTTATTAGGCTCCCATGCTCTAATAATGGAAGGATATTGTTTTCCGTGCGTTCCCGAGGACGATCTTTTATAGGACGATCTTTTATATACTGCTGGGCAATTGCATTTTTTCCTGTGAAATAGCTCAAATACAAAATAGCCTAGAAAAAAGAAGGAAGCAAATAGTATCCATTGTCCCATCCTAGGAAATGTTTCCATTTTGCCATTTAAAGATTTTTAAAACAAACTGTACAATACAGAAATAGTTGAGGCTGCAGTGCTCAATTTTTTTAATTCCCTTTCTAAGTCTTCTTTCTTGGCGAATCCCAAATTATGCAAGTATTCTTTCTATGTGAATATCTGTAATGTTAGTGTAACATTTATTAACAATATATAGTATATACGAACTGTATAATCAATATGGTACTATCTGTATCATGTTGAATCTTGCTCATTATGATGTTATGACAAATATTTAGAATCATACATGGTGTATATGTGTATTGTACATATATAATTCATTTTTATAATCATCCTGTATTCCATTATATGAGTATGCCAGAAATAATTTACCTGCTTTATTGAAGAGAATGTTTCTACAAGTGCTTGCTTATTTACAGTATATAAAGACAAGTCTTAGAATTGCTGGATCAAAAGGAATGTAGATATTTAACTTTCTTAGATACTTCAAAATGTTCAAATTGTACTCATTATCTTTCACTATCCATGCATAAGATTTTGCATTTTTTTCTCCTTACCAATATTTGTATTTGTCAGAATCTTAATTATTTCCAATCTGATGAACACAAAAATGTATCTCGTGAATTATTATTTTTATTATGAAACTACTCCTGATTATTATTGAGATTATTCATATGTCTCTTTGTCACTTGTGCTTCTACTATTATTAGTTGCCAGTTTATGTGCATTGCTTATTTTCTCATGTTTTCTTGTCTTTTTTTCTTGTTAGTATATTATACTCAAAGATGCATGCTAATCTTCTGTCAGTTATGTGATTTAAAAGTAGCTTTACCCCATCAGTGGCTTGTCATCTTTGTTTTGGTTGATGTTAATTCACAGAAGTTTTTTGTTTATGCTACATATATTTATATCATTTTATGAGCCCCTCCCTACACTGACATAAAATATGCTTTATGTTATCTTTTAAAAATTTAGATAGTTGATAGCGCGAGTCTTACATTTTTTCTTCTCGAAATTATCTCAGCTATTCTTAGCCTTTTGTCCTTTTCTATGAATTATTCAAGCAGCTTGTGAACTTCTATTAATAAACCATTTGAGATTCTGATGAAATTTCATTAATTTATGAAATAATTTGAGTCACAACGACCTATAAGCCAAACTAAGTTTTCTGATTCATGAGTATTACATATCTTCCCTTTCATTAATACCTTATTTTTGCATTCAGTGGTGTTTTTAAAATCACTCAAAAAGCCTACAAATATTATTAGGCAAAGCAAATTTATATATTGTTTTATTTCTCCAAATTTGATAACAATGGTTTGTTTTTAGTGCATTATTATGTAAATGTAAAATTTATACAAGTTTCTAACTGAAACTTTTGCTTAAAGTTCTATTAGCTCTATGTGATTTTTTTTAAAAAAATTGTTTACAAACAACCATACAGTCTCCAAATAAAGAGAATTTTTAAATCACTATCCTTCCATTTCTTATAGCTTTTATTTTTTTAAATTTATTTTTGCTACAGTGCCTTGAGTAGGATAATCAGTGTGGAGTTGGTAAACATGGAGAGAGGAGAATAATTAGCTAGTAACTAAATTTCCCCACAAAAGTGATGCTTGCCATTGGTTTATCAGAATAAGGAAATTTATTGTTATTATTACTTTGTAATCACAGTTTGATGTAAATATGTTTTTCATTATGATCATATAATCTTCATCTTCAATCTGTCACTGAAGTATATTATGTTTATAATAAAAATCATTTAAATATCCTTGACATGCTTTTAATAGCCCTATTTAGCCATCACGGCATCTTCTTTTTATTCAACAATGGATTTTAGGAGCTAAAATTTTTCTTCATTTAAAAAAAAATCTATTATATTTATACATATTGTGATATATCTTATGCATAAAATAAGTATTTACATTATAAATGTTAATTTATTTTGGTATATTATAATAGAATTGTTACACTGCAAGTCATTTTATTATGCATCATCTACCTTAACTCTATTGCTTTTTCTTGAATGATGTTTTGTTTTATATTTATACTGTCATATCTTCATGCTGTATGTGTTTACATTACTTTATTTGAATCAACATATGCTTTATGTGTCTTTTTAGAGATGAGTCTTAAAAGTCTAAATATGTGTGACAATTTGATAAGAAGCACTAATCTATATTGGTAAAATATTAGAACTCACCTCTATAACTGTTTTTGGTTCTTTGTTTACTGGGTGCCATCATCTTTTCTTTCTCCTTTTTGTACCTTTCCAGATTTTATGATGTTGATCAAATCTTATGCTCATTCTTCCATGTTTGCTTCTTTCTTTCTTAATTTCATTTCTTGTTGGTCTACTGACTTACAAGCTATAGACCATGTGTCTATTATTTTGGAAATCCTTAAATTTTAACCTCTAGTAATAATGGAAAATTTTTAAATTTATTCTGCATGTCTATTCCTTCCAAATATCCTTGAAATTTAGTCATCTTTTGCATATTCTACTTTATATCCTAGTATCTAGTTACCATTATTTTTTGAAATTTGTAATTTTGTAAACGGAAAAAGAGGTAATTTTGTAACCTGAAAAAGGGGTAATTTTCAAATATGAATATTTTATCAACCTTCTTTACTAATTTCCATTCCCTTTTCCCTATATATTTTTCTTATTTCCCTTTTCCCTATATATATTTCTTATATTTCTGGATGAAACATGTCCATTAAAAATTATTTTAGTGAGAATTCTTTTGTGACTTACCGTATCTTGAGATGTTAAAAAGTAGTTTTACTTTGCAGTCACACTTCAATGATAGTTTAGCAGGCTATAAGATTTTTGTTGACAGTTACTGTCCCAAAGCAATGGAAACATTAATTTTTTTAACCATTATTTAAAGTTGATGAACTTATTCTCCTAACACAGGTTTTCTGTAGACTTTTTATTACTTTCAATTTAAAAGAATTTGGAATTATAGTTTCTTAAAGTTTTAATTTTTTTTCTATCGAGAAAAGACATGACCCTTAAATTATATAATTTATGATACTAATTATGTAATTAAGTTTCATATGTAAATGCTATATAAGGAAATATGAGCATTTTATAAAGGGGAGAGTAATGAAGTGATCTTTTAGAGTAGGAAGACACTGGACTCTGGTTTAGAAGATGGGACACTACTCTGGCTTTGTCAGTAAACAAGTATAGGGGTTGGAAGGATTAAATAACTTCTCTGAACCATAATTTCCTCATTTGTAAAATTAAAGTGCTAGGATATAAAGCTTCTAGGTTTTTACAGCTTTAACATTTTATGATTCTAACATTCTAATTGGTATTTTCATTCTGATAGTGCTTCTAAAAAATTCTGGCTGCTCTAATTATACTTGAAGCCATTTTTATAGAGACTAGAACTATCAATGGAACAGATTGCATTGAAGCATCTGGACACACACAAAAATAACAACTGACAATCATATACAGGTAAAAAAATACATCAGAAGAGAAAACAAAATAACAGTAGTCACACAATAATTCAATTTCTGAAGAGCTCAATTTTTTTCTGGAAAATAATATTTTATCTGGGCAATTGAAAAGTACAAAAAGGAAAGCAAAGTACAAGATTGTGCTTTCAATTTTAAAGTTTGAAAATTACTTAAATCCATTGCTTTGTTTCTATTTTAGTCTTGAACAAAAAGTGTGCATAGAATTCAAATAAGGAGATAATGACAGCATATTTCATGGGGTCACAGAATAAAATGGAAAAATGTATACTCACTGAAAATACAGGGGGCAGCATTCCAAAAATTTGATCTTATTACTTCAAATACATCAACATTTTAGAAATTTAGGAATTTAGACAATGATAGTTATCTTTTCTTAGCTCAGGGTCACGTTATATGCCAAATATTTATTTTGTTTTATAGGGAACAGACTCCCCTAATTTATAATACCCTCCTTTTGAAGGATCAAAAAGATTCAGAAACTTGAGCATCAATTCAACTAACGACATGAGTTTTATTGAATGCTACTGGAGTAGCTTCTCTATTAACTACAGAAAAAGATGTAGTTGCAGAAATTCCTAAAGAAGAGAAGGGCCTTGAAATGGGTATAATGGTGGCATGGGAGAGATATGGGAGGTGGCATGTTCTAATGCTCAGAATAGTGCATTACCATCCTTAGTGAATGGTGACAGGAAGTTCAAGGTAGAGTTCCTCACCAATAACTTCAAAGAACTCGGTTGAAGACAATGACTGAAGAAAAGGCTGGCTGATGTTTTAGAAAATCACTATAGCCACCAGTTACTGGTTTCAGTGGACAATATATAATGGTTTACTGCTGTCCTTGTCCATGCCTACAGTTAATTTATTTTGTATTTTTGAATAAAAAGACAGTTGTATATTTCTGAGACTGGGTGGAAGAGTCATACAAATGTAGTGCTTTCAATCTAAATCACTGAGGCATTTCTACTACTATTCTGCTAAAATCAGATTTTAGTGTTTACCATTATGAGATGAGAAGTTCAGAAGCAGCCTTTCTGTAGAGAATAATTTTGTACAAGGTAAAAAAAAATACAATTATCTGACAACTTTTGTGAAATAAAATTTTTTTTAAAGTTAAAAAAAAGAGTTACATGTAAATTATGTTTGTATTCTCAGAACCTGTCATAATAATATCACCTTCTGTTATTTACATGTTGTTTACTGAGTTGATTTTAAAGAGAGGATTTAAACCCTTTAAGAATTCGATATAGCATTCAAGTGTTCAATCTCACAAAACCGCACATATCTGAGTTTTCTTAAAAACTTTATTTGAGGTTATATTCCTGTACTTAAAGCCACTGGGTTTCAGAATTTAAAATATTTCATATTTTAAAAAGATGAGTTTTTGCATATGCTATGTAGATATTATATATATATATATAAAACCCAAGGATATACCCAAAACAGAACACCACGATCAAATGAATAATTTCTAAAACAAAACCAACAAAACAAAGCACAAACATTAGGTGGCATAAACATATTCACATCAGTTCATACTTTGTTCTCAAATAAATAAGTATGTGGCTTAACAAAAGCAAAAAAAAATCTTCAGAGCATTTTAGTCCTGTATGGCAGATAAGGGAAAGTGTACCTGTGTTCTACAAAAGGAACAGAGAATCTGAGGGAGGACCGGGGATTATGAAAGTATATTTAAAATGATGTCATTGGGTAATGTGGAATATGCTATAACTGAAGGAGCCCTGGAGAGCTAACATGTTTAGTGTCATGGTCAAACATTTGCCTTGCTCTTTTCAGACACGGGAAAATCATCAAGATGGCTGGTAGCATGGTGTCAGTGAGGAAGATCATGTCTAAGAAATATTTTTAATTGAAAGCTAATAACCTAGAAGGAAATATAGACTAGTGCTTTGAGTTCTTTAAACATAGACCTTCAGTAATGAGAAGTGCTTGGATGTAGAAAAGTGAACAGATGATTAAAAGACATAATTTGTGATCAGCTGTTGAAGCAGCAGAGTATGCTGGGTAGTTTGGGTTCTCAAGTTGCTTACATATGAAGTCCTGGAAAAACGCAAAAAGTGAGAAATATTCTTTTAAGAGGATAAGAAGAGGCATTTGATAAATGAATAGATAAGTGAAAAAAAATTGAAAACAAATAATAAACACAAAGGAGTGAACACATGAACTTGGCTAACAACACAAGAAGCTTGCTGGGCACACTCACACATAGTGGAAATTTCCCTTTAGTTCTTTTGTGCATATCATTTAAAATTTTTCAGCATGCAGGGCTAATAGAAGCAGACTCACCATGTTTCAAAGTCAATGGCCAAAGAAAATCAAAGAATAACTGGGCTTCTGGTGGAAGAGATTCTGTCTGAACTAGAACAATTAATTTATACATACAAAGCCATGATACAATGCATTTTCTTATAGTGCTAAGGATAAAACAGGTTTTCAAAGAATCCAAATCCAAATATGTTTAAGAATACATGACCTCCCACTAAGTAATGTTATCCTTATTTAGCAAAAATAGGTAAGATACAGGGAACTGATTTTTGTGACTGAGTTTTATGATTCTATTATACAGTGTCATGTTCTTTACCATGATATTACTGAGGAAACTAACAATGGACGATTGTGCTGGGGTTAGAGATATTAAGTTGGAGGACATCTCAGAGTGAGTACTTGCTGTTCCCAGCAGTGAAAGAGAGCTGGGGATTCTGAGCAGCCAGTTCTAGTGAAGGATCCCTGAGCAGTCCTTGACCGTTAGACAAACTTGGGCAAGTCAATCATCTTCCAAAGATTATTCCTGCTGAAGCAATGGCTAAATTTGAGATTTGCACATGAGACCTCTTCATAAACTGAAATAAGAATAAGGCTAGTAAAATACCAGTGTTCGTGTCATGTTAGTCTAAGGACTAGCAGAGTGGTTTAAGTCACTCAGTCAGGTTCAAGTCCTAGTTCTTTACCTAACTAATAAGTTATCCAAGGTCAAAAGATGTTTTGAATAAACTTGTTTCTGACATGGTGAAACAGATAATATAAGCAATACTGATTATCTCTCATTCATTAACAATGAAATAAGGCATATTAAATGCTCACTCCTGTAATGGGCATGACCTTCTCAATCCTGTTATTCCGGAAGATGAGTATGTAATGAGCTCAGGGGTGGGCATTGTGTGTGTGGTGTTATTCCTGTCCCGAGAGCAGCTCAGACTCAGGAACACATCCTGATGATTCATTTTAGCAAGTGAACTACCCTGTGTAGATTGGGAATCCCCCATTTTTAAAGTCTCTTTGAATATTTACCTATTAATTTTAATGTACTACATGTTTTCCCACTTGGTTTGGGGCTTTGATTCCTTGTGTGATTATAAATAGCTATATTTTGGCACTGTGCAGTTGATCAATGCTTTTTCAAAAAATGTCAAACTTGGTTTCTCTTTTTAATATCAGCTATGAGTAAAAACTGATCTTTAAGTCTTATGTACTGAAAGACTGAGCCAGTTCATGGATAAAAAATAAATGTGAAATAGTAATTAAAGGAAGATATTTTAATATTGATTTTGAGTAAGACTGTCCAGATTTGTTAGAAATAAGTAAAGGAGCTTTGAGACTATAGTTTCTGCAGTTAGAGTTAAGACTTTGGTATCATTTGGCTGGATTTAGTAAGTTGCTTAAATCTTTTCCATTGCACCTGTGTTTTTAAAGCTTTTCAAGATATTAGTTTTTGTGTGTATGATTTGAAGTACTTTGATGCTTCTTTTTTTTTCCAGAGCGAAAGTAACTTTTCAGATAGATATTTCTGATTTTTACCATCTTATTTTGAAGGGAAGATTTTTCAAAGAGGTAAGTTACCATTGTTCCTTCATTCCCTTTCTTTAAAACAATATTTCCTATTGTTGAAGTCTTGCATCAGCTGTCTTCTAATTTATTTATAGTCTGATTATTTATACCACCTTTTCATAAACTGTCAGTTTTTATGTATTTCTCTGATTTTCCATAAATGAACACTTAACTTCAAAATTAACATCAAGTATATGATTTAAGTGGCCTCACATAAATCAGAGAAGACTTCGTATAAAAATATTTTATGAAAAGTTACAATTTTGTTTAGCCCATATTTCAGAACAGCTGTCCAAGCCACTTTTAGCAATGGAGAGAGCTATAAATAGGAAAGGAAGAAGGCTATTATGACCTTGATTAATAATGCAGAATCTGACCATGAATCTAGTCTTACAAATCTTTAACAGACTCATACTCCTTGTAATAAATTTAACCTCTTTTTGAAATCAGTATCTTTCTCCCATTTGAAGTCAATGGCAAATTAAGACCTCATTTTCACAGTAGAACTGGACCAGATCTGTAATTTTACAAAAAGTGCTGAACATGGCTCTTGTTCTAAAGGAAGCTCCTCTTTGTATTCATATTTCTAACCATGGAGCCATATTCTATAGAAAAGTTATTTTACTTTCAAAGATCTGAATAAGAGTCTTCTACTGTTCATAATGTTATGAAACCATTTTAAAATACCTAAAATGTATTTTTAAAGGAAAGATTATATTCATCCATAGTCTTGTGCTTATAAGTAAAAATTATAAAGAGATGTTTAATGATAAATTTGTGAAAGGTGTTGGTATTATTTAATAATTGCTGCAGTATATTATCTAAATTCCTTTTGAAAATGTCACCACTATAGAGGAACGATTTCAAGATGTTTTATGATCAGAGTGGGAAACCTTAGTCCTCAAGTTGGGTGGGAGGAGTGATAGACTGAAGAGATTACCAGACTTGCTGACTGGATACTCAACAGTGGGTGGCTGGGGGAGGAGACTGATCATGTTCTCCATGTTTTGAGATAGGAAAGAGGTACTGCTAACAAAATCTGAATATAGCTGAGTGGGGACCACCTGATACTTGAAGGGAATTGCAGCACACTTGGGGACCCCAGCCTGCTGGGGTAGGTTGGTGGCTCTAAGGACTTTGATGGAAGCACAATCATGAAAATGACTCCAGAACTGAAGAACAAGGACAGCACAGGACATATTCCTTTACCTGAGTAAATACAAGTGGCAGCACTGAGAGGTCTTAAGGGATGCAAACTAGGCTTGAGTTCCAGAGTTGGGGATTACTCTGACAAAAAAAATATAGAACATTCCAATAAAAACCAGGGTTAAGATAAGGTATGAATCCAAAGTTCCTTGAACGTTTGACAAAATGATCACATTGAAAACTAAGTGTGAAGAGATACTGAATTTGATCCAGGTCCATCATTGCTTGATATAATGATTTTACCCATAAGTTATTGTCACTTAAGTCATTTTAATGGAAAGAGTTTTATTGCATGACATAAGTTTTACTAGTAGTTTTGAATATGTCTTACAGTCATATCTCTTCTATTGTTATACATGATATATCTGTATTAAAATTGTAAGGTTGTTTGCTTATTGCTGGATCCCAACCCATTAAATAAAATATCCTGGGATTAGTTCCCATGAATCTGTGTTTTTAGATCTTTATAGATTGTTTTTTGTGTACTAATATTTATGAACCACTGGCCTCAATTGTGTGTGTGTGTGTGTGTGTGTGTGTGTGTATTAGTCATCTCTGCATCAATGTGACCAAAGTACTAGAAAAAAATAACTTGGAGGAGTAAAAGTTCAATTTGGGCTGCAGTTAAGAATCCATTGTAGGAATCTAAACTTCAGTTTGGGCTCCAGTTTTCAGTCCATTGTGGGCCAACACCATCATCGCTGTAGACCTGAAATGAGGTAGAATATCATGGAAGAAGGGTGTGATGGAGGAAAGCTGTTCAACCCCTGGCATTCAGGGAGCAGAAACACACACACACACACACACACACACACACACACACACACACAGGATGGGGACGGAGGGGGGAAGAGGAGCCAGTCACAAGATTGATAATCTGCAAAGGCATGCTTCTAGTGACCTACTTCCTCCAGCCATGTTCCATATGCCTACACTTACTATCCATTTAAATCACTAATCTTTCAAATGGATTAGCCTATTGTAAGTAACAGCTCTCATAATCTAGACATTTCACCTCTAAACATTCCTACATTGTCCAACATATCAGCTTATTGGGAGACACTTCATATCAAATCCATAACTGAGCATGTGTGTGTGTGTGTGTGTGTGTGTGTGTTTGTATGCATGTATGAACATAAAACATGACCACATATATAATTGAGAAAGCCAGACATAGTGCATCAAGTTATAGCTTCCAACAGCGTTAGCAGAAGATGATCATCTTGGAAATTTCTTCTATAAATCTAAACCTGTGAGACTATAGCAAATGTTACATTATTATTACCAAAAATCAGACCCTGTATTAATATTTGTATATGTCTATTTCACAAAAAAAAGTTTTTGAAGAATGACTATTATTACAAAATTGGTACAGAACTACAGGGTTCAAATTGCACAATAAAATTAATGATTTTGTCTATTCTCTCTAAAATGATACTTGGTAAAATATTCAAGCAGGCATATTATATAACACACTGGTACAAATACATGGAATACAAAGAAGCATATTACAAAGTGAAACAGTTTGATTGTCCTTCTGGAAGGAAAGTGTATTTATAAATGTATTGGATAATACTACATGCTTTTCAATTTTGCTCATTGATGATTATTTTAAAATCAATATGAATAGAGACTATCCTTAGAACCATTCCTCTCTACTTTCATCATGGTCACAGCTGAAATTTGAACTAAGAGAACTTTCTAAGTAATAGTAAAATATTTCTTGAAAGCAATGTAAATGTCTCAGAGATGTTAGCAATGCTTTAAGTCCTATTTTGAATACAAGGTAAACTAAGGTTAGAAGAGGTTAAATGTTTTCCAGAGGGTCAGCTATGAAAGTCAGTGGCAGGCAGTTTTAAAATCAAGAGTGAATGATTGACAAATTTTGCTTATTAGGTTCAACAAGTATATACATAGCTCTAGTAGGATATTTGGATTACTGTATCCATTTCAGCTCCCCATTAGAGAGAAAGAGAGAGAGAGAGAGAGAGAAGGAGGGAGAGAGAACAAGTAAAAACTTGTGAATTATCCATATGGATTGTTATAAAGATTGTTATATTTTTAATCACATTTTTAATCACACAATTTTATTGAGTGATAACTATTGCTTAATAGACAGATGGGGAAGAGAATTTCATGGCACCACTTCATGGACTTCTAGATTCAGAAGTGAGTTATTTTTATTTTAAAAACTTAGGCCCTGGTTATAAGCTTTGGAAACTTTTGATAATAGAGTATGAATTACAGTTCACACAAAGAAACTTTTTTTGGAAAAAATAATTCAGGTACAGATAAGGAACTCGTCAGATTTTTTTTAATCCATTAGGTTTAAATTCTAGGAAAATGTAGTAAAATGGTAACAGGTCTTTCCATCCTTATTTTCTAAGCAGATTGGAAGTTTTAATGATTATATAAACCCTATTTCCAACTTCCAACTGAGTATAATAAGGAATATTGAATCCCATGGAGGAAAAAGTGATATAGGCACAGACCTCAAAAGCCAAGGACTCACACTCTTTCCTTCCCTCCTTTGCTCTTTTCTTGTCCTCTCGCCCTCTCTCCCTCCCTCTTCCTCATTCCCATTCTTCCATTTTTCTTTCATACTTTCTATGATACTTTTGTCTCATGTCAGAGAATATTTTTATTAGAATTTCAGAAGGTATTCATCAGAACTCACACAATAATGAATTTTGTATGGGATCCAGATGGAGATCAAATTCTTAGCTTGTAGAGGAAAAGAGAGAATAAGAGTAATACAAGGTTTTCAGTTATCGTTTCATTTTAGTTGGTTCAGACCACTGTAATAAAGAGACTGGTAGCTCAAGAAAGTCATTCCCCACAGTTCCAGCAGGTGGGAAGGTGAGCACCAGGGTGGGAGCACAGTCTGTGAGGGTCCTCTTCCTGGTATGCAGGTGACCACTTCATATCTTTACAAGATGCAGAGCAGAGAGCTATGGTCTTTTCACCTTTTAATAAGGGAACTAGTGCTAGGAGCCACAAGCAGATAAATGATGCATGGCACCTTTGCTTGTAAAGTGATGCCAGCTAGCCACTTAGATGATATGATTATGTTAAGATTTACATTCATATGCAAATTGGGCTCCTGCTGTTCACCTTGGCCTGCTACCGGACTCAAGTTACGGGACTCCTGGAGAGTTCCCATTGGTTGGGGAAGGATAGTAGGAGGAAATTCCGGGGGAGGTCCGGGCCCCCCGTTCCAGGGGAACGTGCGGTTCCGGCAGACGCCCGCGTGGGAGGACCGGGTTTGGCTTGCTGGCGCCTACGGAGTATTGGCGGCTTTTTCAAAATAAAGTTTTGTTCCTGCTTGAGTGGCTCGTGATTCTGTGCCCAGCCAAGACTGCGACATTTGGCGGCCCGTGCGGGGAACGCCTGAAACTTAGAGGTGAGTAAAATTGCTCGCCCCTGAGGGAAGGCGACAGAATGGGTGACCATTTAAAAAAACAATGTGTTCTTGTTTTGATTTATTTTGTTTTTATTTCAAGCTCCCTAGCCCTAGAATTTTCTCAGGCGAACTGGGAAAAATGGTTGGCTCAAGGTTTGAAGTTATTCGGCCCTGAGAAAGAGAAAATTGATACAACCATTCTCTGCTCCGTTTTTGTTTCATTCTGTTTCGGCTTTGTTTTATCCTATCTTATTGGGTTACGTTACCTTTATAGTAGATTAGAATCCAGTAAAAAACAAACCGAAAAACTGTTAAGTAAATTGTTAGAGGTCCAAACTATGGTAGAAAAAACGCTAGGTCAAGCAAAAGAGAAGGTCTCTCAAGCTAGTCAGACAGAGGAAAATTTAAAGAATGTAAGCTTAGAGGAAAAACAGCCATCAGGTGGAGAATTACAACAGGAGGCTGCTACTAACTCCGTTCTATCACCAGAGGGCGTAATTCAACCAACAGCTCCATGTACCGCTGAGCGGCCCTCAACTCCCGTAGTTGATGGACAGAATTCTGAGGCAGAACCCCAAAGATTAGCATGCCCTGTACTTGAGCAGGCAGGAGGGCAACGAATTCACCGTGCTTTAGATTTCAAAACAATAAAGCAATTAAAGGAGGCTGTAACAACCTATGGGCCGCAAGCTCCCTTCACAATAAGCATGGTCGAATCTGTTACCAACTTGGACATGACACCAGCAGATTGGGCTAACATGTGTTGATCTGTGCTAAACGGAGGACAATATTTGTTATGGAAGGTTGCCAATGAGGAATTTTGCATGGAGACAGCTAGGCGAAATGCAGAAGCTGGTTATCCTCAAAGAAATATAGATATGCTATTGGGAAAGGGACCTTATGAGGGTCAAAGACAGCAAATTGAATATGACCCTGGCGTATACACACAGATTGCTGTAGATGCAGTTAGGGCATGGAAAACTTTACAGGGGCATGGAGACTTACAAGGTCAATTATCTAAGGTAATACAAGAAACTAATGAACCTTACGCTGAATTTGTAGATAGACTTATTCAGTCAGCCTCTAGGATATTTGGAAATACAGAACAGGTAATGCCATTTATAAAACAACTGGCTTATGACCAAGCAAATCGTTGCTGTAGAGAGGTCATTAGACCATGGAGACATGAAGATTTAAACACATATATTAAATTATGTAGAGACATTAATGAACAAGGGCAAGTCTTAGCCGCAGTACAACAGGCTTTAGATGCCAGGCCAAAAACATGCTATAATTGTAATCAAACAGGACATTTTAAAAGGAGTTGCCCCATAAGAGGAGGGTTTAACAAAGCTGGGTATCAAAGGAATAGAATACCGGGTATTTGCCCACGATGCCATAGAGGGAAACATTGGGCTAATGAACGCCGTTCTCAAACCACCATAGAGGGTATTCCATTATTAAAAAACGGACAAGGACCAAGTGTTTACCCACGATATCGTGGAGAAAGGTATCAGGCTCCATTGCCAAAAAACGGACTAGAGGGCCCAATGCCCTGGGGCCCAAAACCACAAATATATGGGGCAATGGAGGAACCCAGCAGCACCATCAAGGTAGTGCCCAGGACGCATTATCCATTAAATCCCTCATCAGACAAACTAGAGGGAGCGCAGGGCTGGACATCTGCGCCTCTGCCAGAGCAGTACTAACTCCAGAGATGGGAGTTCAAATCATTCCCACAGGAGTAAAAGGACCACTTCCCCAGGGAACAGTAGGCTTATTATTGGGACGCAGTTCTTCTACACTAAAAGGACTTATGATAAGTCCTGGGGTAATTGATCCTGATTATGAGGGTGAAATAAAAATTATAGCTAGTTCTCCAAGAGGTATATCAGTAATTTCACCAGGAGATAGAATAGCACAGTTATTAATAATACCCAGCCTGCATGATAAATTTTCCAGTTGTAATGTAGAAAGAGGTTCCAAGGGATTAGGCTCCACAGGTGTAGATTGGGCTATGCTGTCTTTAAATTTAGATTCTTACCCAATGCTAAAATTAAATATTCAAGGACATGACTTTAATGGGCTGCTGGACACAGGTGCAGACCTTAGCGTCATCTCCCGTCAAGAATGGCCAAAACATTGGCCATTACAACAGGCCACTCAAACGCTTCGAGGCCTAGGAGTGGCAACAAATCCCCATAGAAGTGCTATGGTATTAGATTGGAGGGATCCTGAAGGATGTGAAGGAATTATACAGCCCTATGTATTGGATCATCTTCCCGTAAATTTATGGGGACGAGATGTCCTAGATCAATTAGGATTGACATTAACAAATAACATCAATCCTAACGCGCCCACTACTAGGGCTAAACAAGGCTTTAGGGAAGAAAAAAGATTAAGAGAACAAGAACAAGGTATGACAGCACCTATTCAAATAGATCAAGAAATAAGTAGATATGGTTTGGGTTTTCAGAAAGGGCCACTGAGACAATCAAAATTACTTGGAAATCAGAAAGACCAGTGTGGGTTCCTCAGTGGCCCCTGACTAAAGAAAAGATACAAGTAGCCCATGACTTGGTCAGACAACAATTAGCAGAAGGACATATACAACCTTCCGTATCCCCCCATAATACTCCCATTTTTGTCATTAAAAAGAAATCTGGTAAATGGAGATTATTACAAGATTTAAGAGCCATTAATAATGAGATGGTTATTATGGGACCTGCTCAATCAGGGATTCCTCAATTGTCTGCTTTACCAAAAACCTGGCATGTTTTAGCTATAGATATTAAAGATTGTTTCTTTTCAATTCCAATTCATCCCGAGGATAGTCCACATTTTGCATTTACTATCCCTGCACTGAATCATGAAGGTCCTGATCAGAGATATGAATGGAAAGTACTCCCTCAAGGGATGGCTAACAGCCCAACTATGTGTCAAATTTATGTTAATAAAGCAATCCAGCCACTTAGAAATCAAAATCCTGAACTACAAATATTTCACTATATGGATGATGTGTTATTGGCACATAAAGATAAAAACACATTACTAGAATGTTATGCCACACTTACAAACTTATTGAAAAATTATAATCTAGAGATAGCAATAGATAAAGTACAATTAATTCTTCCAATTAATTATTTAGGAGTTCTATTATCCTCAACCATGGTCTGTCCACCAAAAATTCAAATACGAGTAGATCAACTCAAATCACTTAATGACTTTCAAAAGTTATTGGGAGACATAAATTGGATAAGGCCTTATCTAGGCATACCAACAGGAGAGTTAGGACCTTTATTTGATATTCTAAAAGGTCCATCAGATCCAAATTCACCCTGCATGTTAACGCCTGAAGCAAGAAAAACATTAAAAATCATTGAAACATATATGGAAAATATGCATTTGGATAGAATTGATATAAGTTTGCCTTTGTTATTTATTGTACTACCAACAAAAAATATTCCTACAGGAGTATTTTGGCAGGAAGGTCCATTATTGTGGATACATTTATCTTATTCTCCTAACACTATTCTTACTAGATATCCTGAGGCTGTAGGACAATTAATACTCAAAGGAATAAAAGCAGCAAAGGAAGTGTTTGGGATTTCTCCCAATAAATTATTACTCCATATACTATGGATCAAATTGATGAGTTAGCTAATGAGTTAAATACTTGGGCAATAATCATGTGTAAAACTAGTGTTTCATTTGATAATCACTTACCATCTAATCCTTTGTTGTCTTTTTGGTCTAAGCATCCTGTAGTTTTTCCAAAAATGACAAGAAAAACCCCTATCATAAATGCTCCAAATATATTCACTGATGGGTCAAACAATGGTACAGCAGCAGTAGTTACTCCTGATCAAACTTTTACATTTTTAGTACCCAAACAATCAGCTCAAAAGGTAGAGCTTAATGCAGTATTACAAGCTTTTATGATGTTTAAAGATTCTATATTTAATTTATTTTCTGATAGTCAGTATGTAGTTAATGCTATAGTATCCCTTGAAGATGCTGGTAGGATTTCACCTTCTTCTACTGTTTTCTCTTTGTTTTCCACTATACAAAGTCTAATCTGGGACCGAAAAGATTCATTCTTTATAGGTCATATCAGGGCACATACAGGATTGCCTGGAGCCCTTAGTATGGGCAATGAACTAGCAGATAAATCTACACACGACATACATATTTTCTCCACAATAGAAGAAGCTATAAATTTTCATAAAAGGTTCCATGTCAATGCTAATACTTTACAAAAGCATTTTAAAATAACTAAAGAACAAGCCAGACATATAATAAAACAATGTCAAAAATGTGTGACATTTTTACCACAAGTTAATCTTGGAGTCAATCCTAGAGGACTGATACCTAACCATATTTGGCAGATGGACGTCACACACTTGCCAGAATTTGGAAAATTAAAATATTTACATGTTACAGTTGATACCTCTTCCAGATTTTTGATGGGCTCCCTTCATGCCGGAGAAAAAACTAAAGATGTTATAGCTCATTGTTTACAAAATTTTGCCACTGTGGGCGTTCCAAAACAGTTAAAAACGGACAACGGTCCTGGTTATACTTCCACCTCTTTTAAACAATTTTGCTCATCATTTGGCATTACTCACATAACATGAATTCAATACAATCCACAAGGACAAGGCATAGTTGAAAGAGCTCATCAAACTATTAAAATGTACTTATTAAAACTAAAGGAGGGAATTGGAAAGGGGTATATATCCCCCAAAGATAAACTTAAAATAACCCTTTTTACTCTAAACTTTTTAAATTTGGATTCATTGGGACTTAGTGCTGCGGAAAGACATTTGTACCCAAAAAAATGTACATAAGCCTAAGGTACTTTGGAAAGATATTCTAACAGGACAATGGAAAGGCCCGGATCCAGTGATAGTCTGGAATCGGGGCGCTGTCTGTGTTTTCCCACAGGAGGAACAGCAACCGATTTGGATTCCAGAGAGATTAACTAAAACAATTTCTACAGAAAAAGAAGATGATTTGACTCAAATCCATAACAGCTGACATCCAGAGCTCCAGCTTGGCTATTCTTACATCTGTGACAGTGATTAACCAAGGTGTTTTTTTTTCAATATCTATTTTATTATTGCATTTTTCCCACCTCATAAAGTTCTATTTTATTTTTGAGCTCATACAAACGTAGGTTAATGTTTTTCTGATCAGTTTTATTTTTTGACTGTGTTTTATTTTTTGACTGGGGAGTTTTTAAACATTGCAATGGAGATTTCACCTAGGTATAGCTACAAGGCCTTTATTTACTATTGTTTTATGTGTTGTATGTTGTGTGCACACTTCTGTTTTGTGTTGTATGTCTGTATGTGTGTATGTCCATATTTCTTATATGAGGAGCGCTCATGAAAAAATGGATCCGAATTTTTTCTTTATTCACGTGATTTATAAGGTTTAATTTAAATTAGGTGAACAGCTGTTAATGATTGTTTTTAAAGATGGTTAACAGATCTGTTTGTTTACTAATTTAAATTAGGTAAACAGCTGTTAAGGATTGTTTTTAAAGGAGTTTAACAGATCTGTTTGTTTACTTTCACCTTTCCTTTTCATTATATTTAATAATTCTGTTCAGGATAATGTCTTTTTAGCATCATTGCCAGAATTTCCATCTCCATCCCAATTCCGGTGAAGACTAAGATAAAACCAAACTACAGCTTCTATGATAGCTATCACAGTAAACTGTATAAACTGATGCATCAATGGATATAACTCAACAAGTAATGCTCAATCAAGGACTTGATTTACTTTGGGAGGAAATGAACATATTGATAGACTCCTTCAATTTGAACTGCTTGCAGAACTTGCCTGGACTTTATAGCAGTTGCATACATTGTGAAATATTATCTGGTGCACCGAATTGTGGTACTGCTGGCATATCTTTGCTGATGGTGTCACCAGTGATGCAATTTCCTTGCCAGCTCACCCCATGTTAATTGTGGTAATACTGGCATATCTTTGCTGATGGTGTCACCAGTGACGCAATTTTTCCAAAGGAGCCATCAATTGGCTTGGTGTCGTGGCATTTCTGTATCCTCCTCCCTTCTACTAGTGATGGTCTAAAATTGGGGGGCCAACAGAGGTGAGGCAAAGAACCTCACCCCCCCACTGGCACCAAGGCTAAATTTGGGGGCCAACAGAGGTGAGGCAAAAACCTCACCCCCCCACTGGTGCCTAGGCCTATCCACAAGCATGGCTGAATGCTGGACCGGTAGTCAGTGACGGGTTGATCTGATTACAGTGGATTCAACCTAAGACAGGAAGCTGACGCCTAAAGGTCAGTTCTCCCATGACGGGTAAGAACCATATGTTGAATTGGACAACCTACCAGGCACCGTCCCTAGCCACATTGCTTGTTGCTTAATTAAACAGAAGGGGGCAGATGCTAGGAGCCACAAGCAGATAAATGATGCATGGCACCTTTGCTTGTAAAGTGATGCCAGCTAGCCACTGAGATGATATGATTATGTTAAGATTTACATTCATATGCAAATTGGGCTCCTGCTGTTCACCTTGGCCTGCTACCGGACTCAAGTTATGGGACTCCTGGAGAGTTCCCATTGGTTGGGGAAGGATAGTAGGAGGAAATTCCGGGGGAGGTCCGGGCCCCCCGGTTCCGGGGAAATGCGCGGTTCCGGCAGACGCCCACGTGGGAGGACCGGGTTTGGCTTGCTGGCGCCTACGGAGTATTGGCGGCTTTTTCAAAATAAAGTTTTGTTCCTGCTTGAGTGGCTCGTGATTCTGTGCCCAGCCAAGACTGCGGCAAACTAGTGCTATTTATAAGCACCTCCCCCCCTCAGGATCTAATCACCTCCCTAAGTCACCCTCAAACATCATTACACTGGGTATTGAGAGTTCAGCCTAAAATTTTGTGGGTATACATTCAACCCATGGCATATGCCCACCACCTAAGGCAAGTCCTCAGGATGCAATGCAAGAAGAGAAAGTTGACTACATCCTGTCTCCACTCAGCTGAAAGATTTACTGGAATATTCACCACCTCCCTTGAAGTTCGATGCAGAGACCCTGAAACAGTTTGGTAGCTCCTGATCCTGTCCTGGGACTTGAATCATGCTATTCTTATCATCCTGACTCAGGAATGAGAGCAGAAGGTACTTAATATGTCAGCAAACATTTTCAAAAGAGCCCAAAAGAGCTTGTTTGTTCCACATATATGTAATGAATCAGTTCAAATTGCACAATAAAATGTCATTCTCCCTTCTGTAGTCCTCCCTGGGGAGAGGGAGGTCAGAAAGAAAGGTTTTCCTAAACTTTTTTGGAAAGGAGAAAGTGATGGCCAGTTTCTTGCTGTATGTATTTTGTGATTATTCAAATCTTGTTTACTTTTTTTAATTGGCAGGCAAAAATTATTTATTAAATTCTGTGTTATGTTTTTGATTAATGTACATATTATGTGATAATCAAATAAAGGTGCAGAATTTCATCTCCTTAAGCAGTTTTTGCATTTTTGTGATGAAAACATTATAAATATGTTTCTAGCTATTTTGAAATGTTGAGTACATTTCATTACATTGAAATGTTGAATTATCTAGAATCACCCTACTGTGCAGTAAAACAACAGAGCTTATTTCTCCTATATAACTATAACTTAGTACCTAGCTATCAGGCTTCCTCCTCTCTTCCTCTACTCTCCTTAACCTCTGGTAAACACCATTCTACTCTCAACTAGTATGAAATCAACTTTTTGATCATCCACATATGAATGAGATCATGTGGTAATTATGTTTCAATGCCTGGCTTATTTCACATAACAGGGACCTTCATTTCCAACCCTGTTGTCATAAATAACATAATTTCATTCTTTTTTAATGATTATTTCTGTTTTTATTTGTTCTAATTAGGTATACATAAGAGTAGAATGCACTTTGATACATCATACATAAATAGAGTCTAACTTCTCATTCTTCTGGTTGTACATGATGTAGAATCTCATTGATTGTAAACAATATCCTATTAATTCTGCTATTCTTACCCCCATACCCCCTCCCCTCCCTTCACTCTAATTTCATTCTTTTTAGTGGATGAATGATATTCTTTTTGGATGTGTACCACATTTTGAGTGTCCATTCATCAATTTAGAGATGGCTGTTCTTCTGGAATTTACTTCCCTATGACACATCCCTGATGCACTGACTTGTTATTATTGTGAGTATCAAAGGAATTTAAATAATTTTACAAGTCTAATCAGTGGTTTTCAGCCCCCCCTTCACATTAGAATCACTCTGGTATCATTTTAGAAAAATAATGATTTCAGAGCCTCAACTCCCTGAAAGGCTTATTAATCAGTCTAGTGTAGAGATGATATTTCTGTAAAGTGCCTCAGCTGATGTGATTACAAAAACAAATTTAATGGCACTCCTCTGAACTGTGTGAAGATTGGCAGCAAAACTCCTTAAACTTTACCATGTTTTGAATGTGACATTTGGATTTAACTGATTTTTTCATGGTGGATAATGATTTTAGTACTGCTGTCCTGAGGTGACTTAGAACCTCTTGACTTAAAAGATTCAAAAACAAAAACCCATGTGAGTCCTGATTAAACTCTCCCACTGTCTCCAAATAAAGGAAAATGCAGAGGAATCAAATGGCCCATCAGGCTTCTGCCCCTTTCATCAGTTTGAAGCTGCATCTCTGGTTTGAGCTGAGGGACAAGTGAGAGAGGAGAGCAGGGCTGAAAGCAAGTGTCTGGGCAGTGGTCTTTGACAATGAGGGTGTGAAGTGTGGAAGATGGCAAAAGTAGTAGAAAGTAGGTGGCTGAACATGTTTGTATGATAATTGGAACTTCTACAGAAATCCTTTTCTTCAAATAATTTTACAAAGTAAAAGTTAATGAAGTCTTTGAAAGAATAATCAAGGCTGGTCGTTGGAGAAAATGCCCTTTTATTGAGGAACAGCTCTGCTTATTTATAGAGCCGTGGGTGGTTTGACAGTTATAACAGTTTAACTGTTTAATGGTTTGACAGTTGGAATGGGGTGCTTTCTGATTGGTGGGTAAGGATCATGTGAGCCAGCAGGGCTAGTCTGATTGGTGGGTTAGGATCATGTGAGCCAGCAGGGCTCACCATTGGACGGCTCTTCTCGGGGGATGGGGAAGTTAGTCTTTGGAGCCGGGGTGACTCCCAACAATCTTCATAAGCAAACTTGGGTTAAATCTGTCTTACTGGGTTCCTTGAAAACATCACTTTTTTCATTCCCATATGGATTTAAATGAGTTTCTGGGGTCCCTTCATCAGACCTGGGATGTGGTTGGAACAGCACTTTGTTAAACAGGAGATTAAAGGAAAAGCATAAGGTCCCTCCTGTTTCACTCAACTCCCCTTCTGTTCCTTGGAGACCTGTAATCCCAATAGCACAGAGCTCCACTATGTTGCTTTTCTTGAGTTAGAGAATATGTGTGTGGACTGTGGTCAATTGCAGAGCAAAAGCGCTGTCCACAGGTATAATCATTATATAGCTTCATGTGATGGTCAGCATATGGAAACACAGATCCAGTGGTACCAGATGATACTGTATTTCAATAGAAGCCCCAAATCATAATGTTTAAACAACAACAAAAACACCCATATACAAAATATTGTGGAGATAAAACCAAAAAAACTTTGAGTTCGATGGGATCTGAAGGCCTCCAGGCTGAGAGTCTGGGTAAAGGAGACAAGGAGGGTGAAACCATGCCTCAGTGCTCCATCACCTCTGCATGGTGCTTTTGTCAAGCTGCGGTCCAGTCCCTCCCCTGCCCTGTTCTGGCAGTTTACATTGGCATCCTGCATTCCTCTCACCTGCCCTGTCTTCCACTGAGCCTTCCTTACTCTCTCATAATCCTTTGATTCATGTCTGGATGTGCCTTTTTCTTACTGGAACATAAGATCCTTAATAGTAGGCATTGTCTTCTCACTTCAGTATCTAGCAGCATGCTCTCTACTCAGGATGTTGAATATAGATTACCACTGTTAAGTCACCATGATGCAGGTGTTATCATCTCTTCCCTTCCCTTCCTTCCTCATCTTTACTTTTCTTTATTAAAAAGGGTCATTTCTGTGGCCCATGCAGGCCTTGAGCTCCTGGGCTCAAGAAATCCTCTTGCCTCTACCTTTCAAGGAGCTGGGACTACAGACATATAACACGGCTCCTGGCTTGGGGCTATTATTCTCATTCTACAATTAGAGAACTGAAGCTATAATGTTGTGTGATCTGTCCCAATTCTGCCAATAGGTGGTAAAGCTCAGAATCTCTTTGACTCCTGTGGCTGTGCTCTAAGTCACTACAGAGTGCATTCTGCCTGATACCTTCCTCAGATCATCGATCTTGTCATATTTCGCATAGTGGAAAAGAAATGAAATAGCATTCCTGAATTCACAGAATGTGCTGATTTCAGTCTCCCTGAGCTACAATAATAATAATAATAAATACAGAAATATTTTAAGTCATCATTTGATTCGTCACAACATTCTGCAAGTAAGAGCTCACTTTACTAGTAAGCAAGCTGGTTCAGAAAAGAAACATTCCAACCCCCATAGGAAAGAACTTCCTGCTTCCAAATCTGATGTCTGACTCAAGTGCAAATTTCACACTCTTTCTGTTTTAGTCAGTTTTTGCACTGCTGTGACCAAAAGACCCAACAAGCAGAATTGTAGAGGAGAAAATGTATATTGGGGGGCTCATGGTTTCAAGGTCTCAGTACATGGACATCAGGCTCTATTTCTCAGGGCTTGAGATGAGGCAAAACAACAAGACAGAAGAGTATGGTGGAGGAAACCAGCTCACATTATGATCAAGAATCAGAGAGAGAGAAACCTCCACTTTGCAGATACAAATATACTCCCCAAAGACACACTCCTAATAGATCACTTCCTCCAGCTATATCCTACCTGCCTCCAGTTACTACTCAGTTAATCCCATCTGGGATCAACTCACTGATTATGTTAAGGCTAAAACCCAATTGTTTTTCCTCCAAACCTTCTTGCATTGTCTCACATGTGAGTTTTAGGGAACACCACATCTAAACCATGCATTCCTCCTCTGGTCTTCCAAAGGTCACACTCATTGGACAATTCAAAATGTATTTAGTCCATTCCCCAAGTCCCCATGGTCTCAACAGTTCTGAGATTGCTCAAAGTTCAAGTCCAAAGTCTTCTGATGCTCAAGGAAATCTCCCATTTTGAGTTGCTGTAAAATTAGAAGTAATTTATAAGTATCTAATATATAATGGTACAGAGTAAACATTTCCATTCACAATATTAGGAACATAGGAAGAAGGCATAGGACCAAAGCAAGACCAAAATCTAGCTGAGCAAACAAGTTCTATTGCTCCACATCCAGAATCTGGGGGACATGGCACATTGTACGTTTTCTCTAAAGAGTTTGTGTAGCTCTACACCTGTGGCCTTGCTGGTTGCAGCTCAAGTGGGCTCTCTTTTAGCTTGTCTCTACTCAATTCACACAGCTTTCCTAGGTCGATGTTCTACATTACTGACATTTCTTAATCATGGGGGTCTCCACTGAAGCTTCAGTTTCCTCCTCAAATCTCCATATCTTGTCTTCTGGGGGTGGGGGGGAGGGTGCCCACAAAGACTCCAACCAGACTTTTTCTGTTTTCCAGAGCCTTCCTTTGAAATCTTGGCGGAAGCCTCCAAGACTCCCTAACTTGCTGCAGAACCAGCACCATATGGTTGATGCCAAGGTTTGACACCATTTTGAGCAGAAGCCATGCTTCCAGAAACCATGGCTGTAGCAGCCTCTGAGTGTCTGGGTGGCTGAGCACATTGAAACAAAAACCTTCTAGGCTCCCTTGTGTAAGAAAGATTCCCCACCAGTCTCTTTTCAAGAGGATTTTTACTTCTACTCCATTGAGCCTCACATAGGTGTGGTCTTGCCAGCTCCTGAGATGCCCTCATGTCATCTTTCTTATTGTCTCTGGGAAAAGTTTTCAGCATTTCTTTAGTGGCAGTAAGGTAGTTGCAGTCTTTAATAACCGCAACTACCTTAGCCCCAGTTTTACTCCTGCCTTTTAAGTTGAAGTTTCTAAGATCTTTCTGCTCTGCTTTCTGCTCATGGATATCACAATAAACTTGGCTAAAAGCAACCAGCTGTACCCATGCCATTTCCTGAATGCTGTGCTGCCTAGAAGTTCATTGCTTTTAAAATCAGCCTCACAGAAAATCTCAGGATGTGTGCAAAATGCAGACAACTTCTCAGGAAGAACATAATGCAAATGGCCTTTACTCCAAATTCCAATACATTCTCCTTCTCAGAACCTTCTTGAGCCTTGTTTTTACTGTCTGTGGTCCTTTTTGGCATTCTGGTTTTCTGAGCTTCCACCAGAACCAGGCATTAAACTCTGCTTACAACAATCTAAAGCATTTCCAGCTTTCACTGCTAAGCATCTCCAAAATTTCTCCTGCCAATTCCAAAGTGCTCCAAAAATTTATGAACCACATGGTCATGTTAATCACAGCAAGAACCCCACGTCTCAGTACCAATTTTGGCTTTAGTTAGCTTTTTTTGTTGCTGTGACTAAAGACCCAAACAACACAATTGAAGAGGAGGAAAAGTTTATTTGTTTTATTTATGAACAGCAGGCTTCATCCCTCAGGGCTCGAGATAAGGCAGAAAAATATGGCCGAAGAGTATGACAGAGGGAAGCAATGCACATTATGATTGAAAAGCAGACAGCAAAACCTCCACTTGTCAACT
Organism: Spermophilus citellus; assembly: GCF_964194105.1. Taxonomy (NCBI): domain Eukaryota; kingdom Metazoa; phylum Chordata; class Mammalia; order Rodentia; family Sciuridae; genus Spermophilus; species Spermophilus citellus. Next base: position 41,405,212 of record NC_138188.1, read on the forward strand.
ACAAATATTTATCCCAAAGCCACCCCACCATGAACCACTTCCTCCAGCCACATCTCATCTGTTTCTAGTTACCACTCAGTTAATCCCTAGGATTAACTCATTGATTATGTTAAGACCATAACCCAATCATTTATTGTCCAAATCTTCTTGCATTGTCTCACATGTGAGATTTTGGGGGACACCACATCTAAACCAAAACACTTTCCTCACTCGTTCGTTAATTCATCTCAGTTGGAGGCACTCTGGTGGCCTCAGAGCCTTTGCCACCACGAGGATCTTCTCATTATCTCTTGAAAGTCAGGTGCCAAGCCAATAGGGAATACTCTTAGAACAACTTTCTTTCCTTGTGGTATTAGGTTGGGAATTCTGAACTCCTGAAAAGAGGGTGTCCTGGTAAGCATTTTTATAAATTTTATTTCTTGAATAGAGTAGAATGGAAGATGATTACTCAAAATGCATACTGAAAAATATCCTACTATTCTGGGAAAAGAAAACACACAATGCTTGGTGATTTAACAAGAAAACAATATTTTTTTTCCTGGAATATTTATTTCTTGTGTAAACTTTCAGGCATTAAGGAAGTAGCCTAGAAAAGTTTCATATAATACTATACTGTTATAATATCTGACTTACGGACATCAAGTTTTGCTTTCATTCTGAATTTTTAGTACCTTTTCTTTCTCATAACAGTAGCTTGACTTCGAAAACATTTGTCTTCTCTAGGCAAATAAAATAATGTTGTACCATATAGATCTTTTGGGTCCTAGAAGCATTAATCATAATTTTCTTCAAAGTTTGTTTCAATGACAGGAATTCTGACGTTAGAAATGAAACTACTGAGTTCCAGAAAAGTTATGTTAATTAATTTGATGCTCAAATGATGGGCGGTTTTATTACTATATATTTTCTGTGAACCCTAATGAATTTTGTACATACATTATGCTTTGTTTCACTGTCATGATGGATTTCCACTTTAAGAAAATGAAAAAGATTGTTTAACAAGTGTATAGTCTTTGGACTTTCTGATTTCCTTACCTGATTTCTAAAATAAGTAATTCTAAGAGTCATACACACACACACACACACACACACACACACACACACAATTTGAACCATATCTTCCAAAATTTTTTGAAAAAAAAATGTAAAATTTTAGGGTGAACTACAAGAAAAAGAAATAAATAGAAAAAATATAAAGTAATTGTGGTGGGAAATGATCATTCAATTTTATATTCAATTCATGGCAAGAAAACACCATCAGCAAAAAAATTATTAAAAAGTTTGAACAATGTTAACTTAAACACAATATCCAAATGCAAATATCTCATAGCAAGCAATTTTTTGCAAAGATGTCATTGATCAGGCTAAGAAGTATCATAGGAGGGGTCCTTATCCAGGAAGTATGATCTTCAACTACTCAAAACCAAGAGTCTGGCAGGGAGAGAGAGTAGTGGTAGTGTGGGGAAATAAGTAACCTGACCTCACCCTCTCCCTGACCTCCACTTCCTGCCAGAGCCACTAATGGGCTGAATTCTATATTTAACATAATTGATATGTGAGGGTATATAACTCACTGTGATGCCTCTCTGTTTGAAGTTTTAAACTTTCAATATTAATGAACATGACCAGGTAGGAGAAAAGTACCTGCTCTGCTGCAGCTCAGAGTTAACAATCAGTATCTAATGAATATATGAAACTGCTGAACACATCAGTACTAATTCTGGAATACAACTGGTGTTTTCTTTATGCTTCATGGTGTTTGTATGAACAGAGCATTACTACAATACTAGAATTTGAATCCAAGTGGAAAAACAATCTCCTACAATAGAATATGGAATTAATGTCACAAAACTAGGATGTCCAGTGTTAATGTTTTTATTATGGGCATACCCCAGAGCTTCACTCAAAAATGTTGCACCTTAATTTTTTTTTATTTTTTCAGATAAAGATGATGATGATAATGATGATGATAATAATAATAATATATCTATCACAATTGAATCTTAATATTTGCAAATATGACATTTATTTGTTTTTTTTAGTTAATGACCAAGAAAATAAAATTTAAACTACAAAACACTGTAGATTATGTTATTTGATTCTATTTTACCCTTATCGTCTAAATTAATTTCTCAATTCTTTTGAAATATTCTTGCTAGTTCTTCTCATTCACTATTGCATATTGTCACATTATTGACACAGCAGTATGTTTTAAAGAACTGTGTACAGATTTCAAGAAATTTGTTCTATACTGCTGCAAGAAAAGTTTCACACGTTCTTGCCATTCTTTAAAATACAGTACGTAAGTGTATGTTAGTTTGCATTTCTATATGAAACACACTAGGTGACTTTTAAACAATAGGAATATATTTCTTAAAGTTTGGGAAGCTGAAATTCCAATATCAGGGTGCTGTCATGGTCAGATTCCAGTGAGGGACTTCTATTGGCTCACACACTTTGCCATCCTCACCAAAAGAAGATAAGAGAGCTCTCAGGGGTCTCCTCCTTCAAAAGGGTACTAATCCTACTTAGGAGTTTCATGACCTAATTACTTCCCAAGGCCCCATCTCTCAGTACCATCTCACTATGGGTTGAGATTTCAAGGTAAATTTTATGTTTTGAATAGCACCAACACCCGGCCCACTGCACACAGGCAACTTTGTGGAGGTATTGTATAGCTCAAAAAATTAATGTTGACATCTCAACCAAGTAGGCCTGCAAAGGTACTGATCTGCTGAGATCTGTATTCAGCTAAATAAAACAAGAAACAACAACAGAAATACCTCCTCCAACTGTCAAATGATACCTAGTTCAGAAAGAGATATGCTAACACTCAGAAGAATGTCCCTTTGATTCAGTTAACATCAAGTTGACATTTTCTTTCTGGCTAAAAACAATTTAACCTTAAGGGAAGTGAATCAGAAAAGGAAAAAATAAAGTGTATCCTACTATGAAAAAGGTAGGACCTCTGCAGAAATGTGAGAGTCAACATGGACAGCAGACTGGGAGCTTGTCTTGGCTGTAGCAGAGTTAGCAGGATTATTTAGCTTTGCTACTGATTCACATAGCAGTGTGCAGCCTTCCTACTGAACCACTGTGTTAGATGTATACCGGCAGGTACCTTGGCGAAGCCCCAGAGGGTGAGATGCAGGCTAGGCCCACTCCTCTCCATCTGCTCATGAGAGCCCGTATTTGAAGTTTTGGCCCTTCTTCTTCAATATTCTTTAGTTCAGTTACAATCAGTTAAATGATTCATTTCAAATGGCAATAAATGCAAATAAGAATAACCCATTGCATATGCATTCAACAAATCGGAATTGTTTCCCATATCTACTGGTAGTGTTACCTAATTTGAAGAATACTGCTTCGTTGATGAGGACCTTGGGTATCAGAGGTTTATGTTTTTCATTGGTTCCAAGAGAATTCCATTTTCTACCCTTGTCTGGAGCTGCTGCTGCCTCTCCTAGCTCTCATCTCCAGTCTCAGTCCTCCTTCATGGACCCAGGCATTAAACAATGATGAGTGACATATGAGAGGTACTCCTTGGGAGAATTAATCACTTTGAAACATTACTAAAACAGAGGATAATTTTTTAAAAAATCAACAGCTGTTTTTTTGTAACTTCACCACTCCATGACTTTTAGACACTGTGGGATGCATTTGAAACTTCTTAGTTTAGAAAATGAGGCTATTCTGACTGGGTCCTTGAAAACCGTAGCCTTGTCTCCTGCTCATCTTGAAGTACATCCTTTGTTTAAGCCTTGAAAACCCTGTGTCATTTTCTCTATGTTCCATGTCATGGTGCCATCTCTTCCTTTATTTGCCTGGAATACTGTATATATAATTTCAGAGAGGAAATTATACATATAATTTCCTCTCTGAAATTCTTCTTCATAGTTGGTTGTTCTGTATCAATTCTCTATTTTTTTTTGTTCTTATATTGTTCTTCTCCCTTTTTCTATTGCCATGGATATTTCTTAATTTTGTCTTTCAGCTTATCTACTGAATTATTTACTTATCTTATCATACTTTTGTGTTTCTAAGAGGATTGCTTTCATTTTTCATGAAAATTTCTGTTCCAGTTACATGGATACAATGTCTTTTGCCTCTGAGACTATAAATCATCATTACTGATTTAAAGTTTTCTTCTTTACCTAATATTATCTATCTGCATGTTCCCACCTGACTTTTTTTTTTGGTGAGTTATACTTACTGTTTTTTAGTCTCTTATTTTGGTATCTAATTTGAATGTTTAAAGAGTTAATCTACTATTCTGTGTCTCATTTTAAAATTTAATGCAGTTATTGAAAACAAAATGCTTAGAACTGAAGGACTAAAATGCAGAATAGGAATCTTTCTTTGCATAACTGGGCTGTTCTGCCAGTGACCTGATGACTTCACGGAGATGCTGAAATGTTGGAATATGTGAATCATTTATCTGAGAAACTTCAATTTCCTTAGGAAGAAATGCTTCAAGTTTCTACCTGGTAAATGAATGTTATTTGTGAGCTGGTTTGTGGGATGTGGGCTGAGAGACTCAGTATTCAATAAAGCCTCACAGTTCATTCTCTAAAGCAGTACTGCAACCAAAATATTTAGCATAATTTTTAAATTTTGAAAAATAAAGTATGTTTTCTTTCTTCCTTTTCATATCAGTTTGCTCTAGTCTAGCATGAAAATCTCTTAAAAATCATGTTTGCAATTCATAAATTAATTAATGTTGTTCTTACACTGCTAGGATCTTTTCAATATACAGAACATGGAGACCATTAATTATACCAGGATTATTAATAATTATGCTTAGGTATATATTTATTCTTTAAGAAAGAGCACATGTATTCTCAATTTCTTAAATGGAGGAAATTTAGAGACTTACAGAAGATTCATTAATTTGGCAAATCTCTCCCAGAAGAAAGAGGAATAAAACTGGAAATGTAGTTAGCAAAATAAACAGTATTCACTTGTAATATTCAGGTAAGAACAAAGGGACCCAGAGCCTTCCTGTCAGTTATAGCTGCTGCCTTGCCCTTCTCTATGTATAAGGTCATTTTATCAGGCCAGGGCTTACTGTGAATACCAGCAAATTTGCTGATTGAGAGAATTAAGTTGATTTGGAATGGACAACAAATATCCATGTCACTTAACATTTTTCAGTTAGCAAGTTCAGAAGAAAACACTGGGAAGGACCACAGCTCAGTTAGACTGAGATCACTGTACCATTTGAGAAAATGGAGGACAAAAAAAATTAAATGGAACTGTGAAGGCCTGGTAAGTTCTACCTACATCCCTTTATGATTGGGAAATTGTGTAGCTGTGTTGTGGAGGACCAGCCAAGCCAACAGAGTAAAATCTAAGACAGGCCTCAACTTCCCACACTCTGCATGTGCCTCTTCACCTGCAAACACATCAATCTCCAGAGAGAAGTACAGTCGTTGCTACTTATTGAGTACAGTTTTCGTTCAATCATTTCCTGACCACCCATGTATAGTGTTAGCAAACCTTTTAGGTATAAGATGAAATTACATTAAATTTGAATAATGGTGATCATTGCACAACATTATGAACTTACTGAAAATCATTGCCCTGTGTGCATTTACAATAGGCACATTTCACATCATGCAAATTGTTTTTTATTGGTTGTTCAAAACATTACATAGTTCTTGATATATCATATTTCACACTTTGATTCATGTGGGTTATGAACTCCCATTTTTACCCCGTATACAGATTGCAGAGTCACATCAGTTACATTTCCACTTATTTACATATTGACATACTCATGTCTGTTGTATTCTGCTGCCTTTCCTATCCTCTACTATCCCCCCTCCCCTCCCCTCCCCTCCCCTCTTCTCTCTCTACCCCCTCTACTGTAATTCATTTCTCCCTCTTGGATTATTTTTCCCTTTCCCCTCACTTCCTCTTGTATGTAATTTTGTATAACCCTAAGGGTCTCCTTCCATTTCCAAGCAATTTCCCTTCTCTCTCCCTGTCCCTCCCACCTCTCATCCCTGTTTAATGTTAAGTCATCTTCTCATGCTCTTCTTCCCTACTCTGTTCTTAGTTACTCTCCTTATATCAAAGAAGACATTTGGCATTTGGTTTTTAGGGATTGGCTAGCTTCACTTAGCATAATCTGCTCTAATGCCATCCATTTCCCTCCAAATTCTATAATTTTGTTATTTTTTATGCAGAGTAATACTCCATTGTGGATAAATGCCACATTTTTTTTATCCATTCGTCTATTGAAGGGCATCTAGGTTGCTTCCACAGTCTTGCTATTGTGAATTGTACTGCTATGAACATCGATGTAGCAGTGTCCCTGTAGCATGCTGTTTTTAGGTCTTTAGGGAATAGACCCAGAAGGGGAATAGCTGGATCAAATGGTGGTTCCATTCCCAGCTTTCCAAGAAATCTCCATACTGCTTTCCAAATTGGCTGCACCAATTTGCAGTCCCACCAACAATGTACAAGTGTACCCTTTTCCCCACATCCTCGCCAGCACTTGTTGTTGTTTGACTTCATAATGGCTGCCAATCTTACTGGAGTGAGATGATATTTTAGGGTGGTTTTGATTTGCATTTCTATGACTGCTAGCGATGGTGAGCATTTTTTCATGTACTTGTTGATTGATTGTATGTCCTCCTCTGAGAAGTGTCTGTTTAGGTCCTTGGCCCATTTGTTGATTGGGTTATTTGTTATCTTATTGTCTAATTTTTTGAGTTCTTTATATACTCTGGATATTAGGGCTCTATCTGAAGTGTGAGGAGTAAAGATTTGTTCCCATGATGTAGGCTCCCTATTTACCTCTCTTATTGTTTCTTTTGCTGAGAAAAAACTTTTTAGTTTGAGCAAGTCCCATTTGTTGATTCTAGATATTAATTCTTGTGCTATGGGTGTCCTAGAAAGGAGGTTTCAAAATGAAATTTTTCTTAATATTTTTACTAATGGAAATTTTACTCACTCATTTTTAAACTTTTATACTTTCAGGGTGATTATTTCAAATAGGAAATAATTCCTAAGCACTTGTCCTCTAAGCATCTTTTTTCCCCCACTCATTTACTTGAAAATTCATGAATTTCCAAGATAACCACTCCTTCTCTAAAGACAGATCTATAAAAACAAAGATTCATTTTTTTCATGTAAGAACAGAGGAATTGTGGTATTAAAAATGCAAAACTTCATCTTTGTCCCTTGTGAAATACTTATTCTTCCTCTCCTTAGGAGAGTTGCATATGTGAGCTCCATGATGCATTTAACACCCCTAAGCCCTTGGCTGTGATGTGTTCCCACCCAGAAAATTGAAACCTTTCTATCCTTACTACTCTACCACATGTCCCTGGGAGTTCCTGTGTTTCTGTCATTTAACCTAACTCAAGGATCTGTGAATTTATTTGGAATAGGAGGTCCCCCGGCTGACTTTCAACTACTTTCCCTAAGGTGCTCCAACATTGTTGGTCATGTTTTTGATCCTCCCACCCTTCTCAGGACATCTTATATGATCCAGGAACTGTTTTATGGAAGCTCCAAGTCGAAACCTCTATCACTTATCAGTGTGGTCTTCAAACTAGATCTTGAGGAGATGCGGAAGAATTCCACTAATGCTATACATTCCTCAACCCTTCATCACCTCCATTTCCTTCAAACCCCTGCCTGTGCTCTTCCTGAGAGTGCTAGAAGCTCATGCCACCCACTGTCCAGGAGTTTTTAGATGGCGCCATTACTATTCCTTCTTAACTCTATCACTACTTCATAGCCCCTTGGACACAACCAAATCTTTCATGTGATACCGAAGATCCAGTAGTGCAAGAGTGATGGAAATTTTAAGAAATTCAATTCAGATGGTTTCCACCAAATAATGGCCAATATTATTAAGCTTTTAAGCTAAATGACTACAAGTAGTTGTTTTTTTCCAGCAGAGTCAAAATGTGTATTGGCATTTAATTTTATTCTGTCACATATAGATGTACAGATGGGAATACTGCCTTCTTTTTGTTGCTTTGAATCAATTATACTTTTTTTTTTGTTATAGCTCATATCTGTTGTTATTTGCTTTCTTTTCAGTTCCAAAATACTTTTTAAGTGTGGTTTAAAATTTTTAAGTAATGAAGACTCTTCCAATTTCATGGACTATAACAAGTTTATTTTGGACATGGTCTTTCTCATTTTAGGGCCATTCCATATCTCCTTTTTTAATCTTCTTTTCCCAGTCATTTAAATGCAAAAAATAAAATTTATAACTGAGAAATTCTTATTCATATTCTATTTTTATTTTAACATAACCATATAATTTATATTTGATGCTTACTTTCCTTTATCCATGGAATCTTTTGGGAAGCAAAAAGCTTTTGGTTTTGTTCTTTCAACTTGTTTCATTTAACAGTCTCTGGTACTGTGCATTTTAATGACAGCTTATGAATCCCTGCCTCACATTTGAAAGAACACCAAGAATGACTGGTTTATTGTGAAGAGGATAATAGTGCAAAATTTAGTGAAGTAGCCACGCTTGGGATGCACTTAACTCACCTTTAATGTTATACTCAAATGTCAAAAGGTACAAGTACATCTTGGTGCCATTAAGACTCACTCTCTGTAGGTAAGAATTCAATGCAAGCATCTCTCACTGTCACTTCCATGGTGAATATAATGGCTCACAAGATCATTAGAAATAGGATCATTCTTTATACTTTATCTTCCAGACTTTTAAATGCAAATGCTTTCAATTGAAATTCTTCATATACTTTATACTAATTTTTGTTGTAATAAAAAATGTGTAAAAGCATATGCTAAGCTTTGAATGTTATTTACCAGTGGGTCTTTCATGGATCCACAGATTACTTTTCCTTAACTTTCAGAATAAAAGGAGAGACAGAAATGCCACACTTACATTAAAAACATCTCTCAAGACCTGTTGACAGTGTATTGAGATGGGTAGAATTCTTACTTGAATATTGCCTGAAGAGCTTCTGGATTCTGCTTTAGTCAAGGCTATTCAAATTTTGTTAGTTTCATGGCATGATTTCTGCCAAATTTTTCCAAATGTAAAATATAATTTTCTATTAAACAAAAAGAAAAAAATAATGAGTTCATTTTATTTATTTGTCTATTCATTTATTTATACAAGCCTGGCAAAATTTGGCTTACCCATCTCAGCCTGAAGATGAAACTAATAATGTAACAACTCAAATTTGTAGTCATGAAAGTGAGAAGTGAGGCCCAAATATATTTTTTGAAATGTTTTAATTGATTCATAATAGTTATACATGGTCATGGGTTTCACGTTGACATAATCACACATGCATGGAATATAATTGGCTCCACTTTAGTTTCCAGTATTTCCTCTTTCTTTCTCCTCCTACCTCCCCCATTTCCCTTCCTTTGCTCTACAGCTCTTTCTTCTGTTTATTTATCTATTTATTTTTGATAGGTGTTTTAAAGGTGGGATTCACTGTACTATATTTGTACATGTGTGTAGCATATTCCTCAGTTCTTTCTTTTCCTTTCCCTCCAACCTCCCCTTCTATTCCCTTCTTGTACTTCATTGATATCCCTTTTATTTTCATGGGATCACTTCCCTTTCTTTTTCTTATTTTCCTCTAGATTCTGCATATGAGAGAAAACTTTCAACCCTTGACATTCTGAGTCTGGCTTATTTTGCTTAGCATGATGTTCTCCAGTTCTGTACAGTTAGCAGCAAATCCCATACTTTCATTCTTCATGGCTCAGTAAAACTCCATTGTGCATACATACCACATTTTCTTTATTCATTCATCTGCTAACAGGCCCTTGGGCTGGTTCCATAACTCAGCTATTGTGAATGGTGCTGATACAAGCGTTGATATGCTGGAATCACTACAGTATGCTGGCCAAATCCACTTATTTAACCTTCTGTATACTGTTGGTCAGATCTTGTGTTTATGTAACTTCCTACTTGAGGTGGAGAAATTTTTACTACCATATGTGTTTGGTTGATATTTTCTAGCTGTACTTTAATTTCATCTTCATTTTTTTCCCATGATTCTAAACATCTTAAATTATTTATTTTCAGAATCCCTGACAAAATACCATACATGTTAGACAACACTTTGTATGCCAGGATTTGGGGATATAAAAATATAAGTAAGAGCTACTTTTTTTGGTCCAAAAACATGCAGAATAAAAGATAATATGTATAAATATTATGTAGAAATGACACTTCTATTAAATCTTTTAGGTAAATATGTTAATATAAAATATTTCCCAAGAACATGTGATTTGTATCAGTATTTAGGAAACATTTCAACATGGATTGAGGCAGTGAAATCTGTCTTTGATGATGAAGGCAAAACAGGTAGGATCACTAATATCTATTAATTGCCAGCTCCTTTCCATGCTAAACGTAGGTTAAAGCCTCAGCCATATCCTCTGAAGGAAAAATACCATAACCCACCTCATCCTCAGTACTGTCAGTCACTCCTCTCCTCCCCTCACCTGTTGATCACTTATCTGCCCAGAATGAGAACCATTCAAGTCAGTACTTTTCCACTGATGTATAAACTGGAGGAACAAAGTGAAAAGGTGTTTGCTTCTTCTCCCTCCATATATTCTGTTATATCTGTTTCTCACTTTAAATCTGTTTGTAAAATAGTAGAAAACAGGTGGACAAATAAAATTCTTAGTTAAATTATTCCATGTCTTATTCCTGACACACTTTATCTAATAACTCTTTTATATTTAGGACAACTGAGTAACCTTGACTGGAAACTGGCAGTTCAGTTTCAAGACAGTTCCTCTATTTTTGTCCCTCACTCCTAGCAGGATCTAGCAATGAGTACGTGGTTGAAATACACAAGGCAAGGCTCTATGATTTCTAGAGTGAGGTTGCAAGGGCTTCTTACCAATCTTTGAATGCAAAACTCATCTAAGTTCTTCTGGCCTTTAACAAATTTAAAGTGAAAATCATGACAAAAATTCTGAGTGAGTTAGGCAGAAAAATGCTTCTCCAATTATATCCATGTCTCAGTGCCCATGTCTGTCACATTGCACAAAATGAGGAATTATATTGGAAGATAGAATTGTGATTGTTAATTCGCTGACAGTAAGACAGGGGCATTATTCTGGATTATTTGCCTATGCCAAATGGAATCATGAAGGTCTATAACTGAGGATGAAGGAGAAAAAAAGGAACCAAAGAGACTTGGCATCATCCATTCAAGAATAATTATTCAAGAGAGGATCTTTTCTCAAACTAGCAATAGATGGAAACTTCATCAACTTGATATCAAGAATCTACCAAAAAAAAGAGGTCTACAGATAATAGTGCTACCCCGTGAATGACTAAATGCTGTCCTTGTAAGAGAAAGATCCAAGTAAAGATGGCCCCTCTCAACACCCTTATTCAACCTAATAGTGGGAGTTCTAACTAATGAGGGCAAGAAGAAACATTAGAAATTGGTAAGGAAGCAGACTGTATTTGTAGAAGGCATAATTACCTATGTAGAAAATCCTTGGGCTGGGATGGTAAAATGCTTATCTAGCATATACAAGGTTCTGGGCTCAATCTGTAATACCACACACTCACACACACACACACACACACACACAAAAAAAAAAAAACTACATTCCTAGGAAAACCACAAAAGAACTGGATCAATTAAATAAGTTCAGCAGTCACAGGTTACAAGATCAACGTGTAAAATCCATTGTTCTACCATATACTAGCCAAGAAAGAATGAAAATAGAAATTTTAAAAATTATACCACTTATAATACTCATAAAATATCAAAAGTGTAAACTAAATAAAAGATACACAAAACCAGTATATTGAAAATTACAAAATGTTGGAGAAATGGAAATTAAAAATATCATAAAAATAATAACCAGTGACAATAGCAAATGCTGTCCATGAAATAGAGAAGCTAGATCATTTATGCAGCACTGGTGGGAATGTAAAATGTACATTCACACTACAAGACATTGTGACAGTCTCTTACAAAAGTAAATATGCAATTAGCATATGACCCAGCAATTGCACTCCTGAACATTTATCATAGAGAAATGCAAATTTATGTTTGTGTTACAACCAGTGAATGAATGTTCTTAACAGATTTATTCATAATCATGTCAAATTAAAATTCCCTAGATGTCTCTATGGATAAATGAATAAATAAACTATAGTTTCATGGGATGTTACTCAGGGACACAGAGTGGACTACTGAGATAAATGGAACTTAGAAGAATGTCAAGAATGACACTGAATGAATCCCAACAGATTACTTATAGTATTATTTTACTTAGGAACCATTCTTGAAATGGTAAAGTTCTACAAATGAGAAACAGATAAATGGATGCCGAGGATTAAGGAAGAAAGAGTAGAAGTTGGCTAAAAAGGAACAGGTATGGCAATAAATAGTCTGATTAAGGGATGCTGTGGTAAAGTCTGTATCTTACTCTACCAGTTATCAATATCCTGACGATTATATTTTATTATTTTTGCAAGATTTTATCATGGGTAGAAACTACATAAAAGGTATGTGTAACTACTTTATATTATTTCTTGTAACTGCATATGAATATGTAGTTATCTCAAAATAAAATATTTAAACTTCTAAGAAAATCACAAACAATATGGCTAAAAGATTGTTACCTATTTCCAAGAGATGTTAGAACATTAAATCCATATTTTAAAAGAATTGATTGGAAATTGTTTTGATAAATTCCTATCTTAATGTACATTTACCTGAATGTGATTTTTATTGGTGGTTTTCACTTTAACATTTGCCAATTTTATGTTTTACCTATTGCTGGATATTTACTAGGCAGTCTGTTTCTTTTTTTTTTTTTTTCCTTCTGGCCTGTTAACAGTTGTTTCATGCTTCCTGCAATGTTTGGAGAGTAAATTTGGTTTTGGAAATAGTTTTTAATTAAAATCTCCCATATACCCCGCGGCTACAGAAGGCGTGGCGCCGCAGAGAAGGGATTAACTAGCAAGCAGGGAGATAAGTGGCTGCGACACAGTGGAATCCCACCAGCCATGCCCGCAGTGACCCCCGGGCTGAGTACAGGATTTCAGACAGGGAAGGAAGCAGTACAGTTCTATCCCCCACAAAGGAAACAAAACAATAGAGTGCCGGGGTTCCTAATAGCCACCCTCCACACCCAACAAACGGCAGGCCCAGAGTACAGTTTGAACTGCTGAGAACCATCACTCAGGGGAAATCTGGTCTAGCAGGAGAAACTAAGACTAGCAGGAGAAACCAGGGGACTAGAGGCAAGGCCCTCGCGACTGGGCGGCTGGAAACTGCAGCCCCGCCTGCAACAGTTCACCCACTGCCCGTGTAACTGGGTGGTAGGAGAACGCCCGCCCGCTGGCGACTGATCACCTGCCCGTGGCCTGTGATACTGGGCGGCTGGAGACCGCCCGCCTGCCGTGACCGGGAGCTGAAACCAAACAGAGACAGTCCAGTCACACCCCGCCATTAGGACACCCCGGCAAGGAGACTGGGGCCCGTCATAGCAGAGTAGTGTCGTCACTGGAGCTCGGACGTCGGAATTCCTTCCCAGCGGAATCCACATTAGCAGGCATAGTTTAACAACACAAAGGAGAGACATCAGAGTAATACAGAAACAAAACAAATCTATAGAAGAGAGCAGAAACATGACAATCAAATAGAGCTGGAAAGTAACATGGACAACATGAGAAAACAAGGGAAAAAAGGATTACAAACAATGCAAGACAACTCAATTCTACAGGAGGACATAGAAACATCAGAAGCAGGGATAGGGAAAGAACTCAAGGCATACCTAACTCGAATGGAAAGGAATATTAGAGAAGACATGAGACAGCAAGTCCAAGAAATAAAAGTATATTTTGAAAATGAATTAAACAAACAAATTCAAATGGCAAAGAACGAGCTCTACCAGGAGATAGAGATCTTAAAAAAACATCAAATAATAATCCTAGAATTGCAGGAAACTATAAACCAAATTAAAAACTCAAACGAGAATATTACAAATAGACTTGATCAAGTAGAAGTCAGAACATCAGATAATGAAGACAAGGTTTATCAACTTGAAAAGAATATAGTCAACACAGAAAAGATGCTTAAATCCCACGAGCAATCTATTCAAGAGATATGGGATGTCATAAAAAAACCAAATTTGAGAGTCATAGGGATAGAAGAAGGCACAGAGATTCAAACCAAAGGAATGGACAGCATATTAAATGAAATAATTCTAGAAAACTTCCCAGAGATGAAAGATGGAATGGATTGCCAAATCCTGGAAGCCTACAGGACCCCAAACATTCAAAACCATAATAGACCAACTCCAAGACATATAATTATGAAGATAGCCAACGTACAGAACAAGGAGAGAATATTAAAAGCTATGAGAGAAAAGAGGCAGATTACATTCAGGGGTAAACCAATTAGGTTAACGACCGATTTCTCAGCACAGACTTTGAAAGCGAGAAGATCCTGGAACAATGTATTTCAAACGCTGAAAAATAATGGATTCCAACCAAGAATACTGTATCCAGCAAAATTGAGCTTCAAATTTGACAATGAAATTAAAATCTTTCACGATAAACAAAAGCTAAAAGAATTCGCAGCAAGAAAACCAGCTCTGCAAAGCATTTTGAGCAAAACACTACAAGAAGAGGAATTGAAAAATAGTGCCCAAAACTAACAGCAGGAGGTATCTCAGTAAAGGGGGAGGAAAATAACCAAAAAGTAAAACTAGCCAAACTAAAATAAATAAATAAAGAAGCATGACTGGAAGTACAAATCATATCTCAATTGTAACCTTAAATGTTAATGGCCTAAACTCACCAATCAAGAGACATAGGCTAGTAACCTGGATCAAAAAAACAAATCCAACAATATGCTGCCTTTAGGAGACTCATATGATAGGAAAAGACATACACAGCCTGAAGGTAAAAGGTTGGGAAAAATCATACCACTCACATGGCCCTCGGAAGCAAGCAGGAGTGGCCATACTCATATCGAATAAAATCAACTTCAAACCTAAGTTAATCAAGAAGGATAAAGAAGGACACTATATACTGTTAAAAGAAACCATCCACCAACAAGACATAACAATCATCAATTTGTATGCACCAAACAATGGAGCTGCAACGTTCATAAAACAAACTCTCCTCAAGTTCAAGAGTCAAATAGACCACAACACAATAAATATGGGTGACTTCAACACACCACTCTTGCCATTAGACAGATCCTCTAGACAAAAACTGAATAAAGAAACTATAGAACTCAACAGCACAATCAATAACCTAGACTTAACCGACATATATAGAATATATCAACCATCATCAAGTGGATATACGTTCTTCTCAGCAGCACATGGACCCTACTCAAAGATAGACCATATATTATGCCATAAGGCAACTCTTAGTAAATATAAAGGCGTGGAGATAATACCATGCACCATATCTGATCATAATGGAATGAAATTGGAAATCAATGATAAAAGAAGGAAGGAAAAATCCTACATCACATGGAAAATGAACAATATGTTATTGAATGATCAATGGGTTATAGAAGACATAAAGGAGGAGATGAAACAATTCTTAGAGTCAAATGATAATACAGACACAACATACCGGAATCTATGGGACACAATGAAAGCAGTTTTAAGAGGGAAATTCATTTCTTGGAGTTCTTACCTCAAAAAAAGAAAAAACCAACAAATAAATGAACTCACACAACACCTCAAAAACCTAGAAAAGGAAGAGCAAAACAGCACCAAATGTAGTAGAAGACAAGAAATAATTAAAATTAGAGCAGAAATCAACGAAATTGAAACAAAAGAAACCATTGAAAAAATTGATAAAACTAAAAGTTGGTTCTTTGAAAAAATAAATAAGATAGACAAGCCCTTAGCCATGCTAATGAAAAGAAGAAGAGAGAGAACTCAAATTACTAACATACGGGATGAAAAAGGCAATATCACAACAGACACTACAGAAATACAGAAGATAATTAGAAAGTATTTTGAAACCCTATATTCCAATAAAATAGAAGATAGTGAAGATATCCATAAATTTCTTAAGGCATATGATTTGCCCGGATTGAGACAGGAAGACACACACAATTTAAACAGACCAATAACAAAGGAAGAAATAGAAGAAGCCATCAAAAGACTACCAACCAAGAAAAGCCCTGGACCGGATGGGTATACAGCGGAGTTCTACAAAACCTTCAAAGAAGAATTAATAACAATACTTTTCAAGCTATTTCAACAAATATAAAAAGAAGGAGCTCTTCCAAATTCATTCTATGAGGCCAACATCACTTTGATCCCAAAACCAGACAAAGATACTTCAAAGAAAGAAAACTACAGACCAATATCTCTAATGAACTTGGATGCAAAAATTCTCAATAAAATTCTGGCGAATCGAATACAAAAACATATCAGAAAACTTGTGCACCATGATCAAGTAGGATTCATCCCTGGGATGCAAGGCTGGTTCAATATACGGAAATCAATAAATGCTATTCACCACATCAATAGACTTAAAGACAAGAACAATATGATCATCTCGATGGATGCAGAAAAAACATTTGACAAAGTACAGCATCCCTTTATGTTCAAAACACTAGAAAAACTAGGGATAACAGGAATTTACCTCAACATTGTAAGAGCTATATATGCTAAACCTCAGGCTAGCATCATCCTAAACGGAGAAAAACTGAAGGCATGCCCTCTAAAATCTGGAACAAGACAGGGATGCCCTCTATCACCACTTCTATTCAATTTAGTTCTCAAAGTACTAGCCAGAGCAATTAGACAGACAAAAGAAATAAAAGGCATAAAAATAGGAAAATAAGAAATTAAATTATCACTATTTGCGGATGACATGATAATATACTTAACAGACCCAAAAGGGTCTACAAAGAAGCTGCTAGAGTTAATAAATGAATTCAGCAAAGTGGCAGGTTATAAAATCAACACACATAAATCAAAGGCATTCCTGTATATCAGCAACAAAACCTCTGAAATGGAAATAAGGAAAACCACTCCATTCACAATATCTTCAAAGAAAATAAGATACTTGGGAATCAACCTGACAAAAGAGGTGAAAGATTTATACAATGAAAACTACAGAACCCTAAAGAGAGAGATAGAAGAAGATCTCAGAAGATGGAAAAATGTACCCTGTTCATGGATAGGCTGAACTAACATCATCAAAATGGCGATATTACCCAAAGTTCTCTACAGGTTTAATGCGATGCCAATCAAAATCCCAACGGCATTTCTTGTAGAAATAGACAAAACAATCATGAAATTCATATGGAAAAACAAAAGACCCAGAATAGCAAAAGCAATTCTAAGCAGGAAGTGTGAATCTAGAGGTATAGCGATACCAGAGGTCAAACTGTACTACAAAGCAATAGTAACAAAAACAGCATGGTACTGGTACCAAAACAGGCAGGTGGACCAAGGGTACAGAATAGAGGACACAGAGACTAATCCACAAAGTTACAACTATCTTATATTTGATAAAGGGGCTAAAAGCATGCAATGGAGGAAGGATAGCATCTTCAACAAATGGTGCTGGGAAAATTGGAAATCCATATGCAACAAAATGAAATTGAATCCCTTTCTCTCGCCATCCACAAAAATTAACTCAAAATGGATCAGGGAGCTAGATATCAAATCAGAGACACTGCATCTGATAGAAGAAAAAGTTGGCTCCGATCTACATATTGTGGGGTCGGGCTCCAAATTCCTTAATAGGACACCCATAGCCCAAGAGTTAATAACAAGAATAAACAAATGGGACTTACTTAAACTAAAAAGTTTTTTCTCAGCAAGAGAAACAATACAAGAGGTAAATAGGGAGCCTACATCCTGGGAACAAATTTTTACCCCCCCACACCTCAGATAGAGCCCTAATATCCAGAATGTACAAAGAACTCAAAAAATTAAACAATAACAAATAACCCAATCAACAAATGGGCCAAGGACCTGAACAGACACTTCTCAGAGGAGGACATACAATCAATCAACAAGTACCTGAAAAAGTGCTCACCATCTCTAGCACTCAGAGAAATGCAAATCAAAACCACCCTAAGATATCATCTCACTCCAGTAAGATTGGCAGCCACTATGAAGTCAAACAACAATAAGTGTTGGCGGGGATGTGGGAAAAGGGTACACTTGTACACTGCTGGTGGGGCTGCAAAATGGTGAGGCCAATTTGGAAAGCAGTATGGAGTTTCCTGGGAAAGCTGAGAATGGATCCACCATTTGACCCAGCTATCGCACTTCTCGGGCTATTCCCTGAGGACCTTAAAAGAGCGCACTATAGGGATACGGCCACATCAATGATTATAGCGGCACAATTCACAATAGCTAGACTGTGGAACCAACCTAGATGCCTCTCAATAGATGAATGGATAAAAAAAAAATGTGGCATCTATACACAATGGAGTATTATGCAGCACTAAGAAATGACAAAACCATAGAATTTTCAGGGAAATGGATGGCATTAGAGCAGATTATGCTAAGCGAAGCTAGCCAAGCCCTAAAAAACAAATGAGAAATGTCTGCTTTGATATAAAGAGAGCAACTAAGAACAGAACAGGAAGGAAGAGTATGAGGAAAAGACTACAGTAAAGAAAGACGAATGGGGGAAGAGAAAGGGAGAGAGAAGGGAAAGCACATGGAAATGGTAGGAGACCTTCAATGATACATACAATTATAAGAGGTTATGAGGGTCAAGGGGGAGGGAAAAAAGGGAGAGAATTGAACAACAGCAGAGGGGGTAGAGAGGGAAGATGGGAGGGGAGGGGAGGGGAGGGGGGATAGTAGGGGATAGGAAAGGTAGCAGAATACAATATTCACTAATATGCCATTATGTAAAAATGTGAATATGTAACAGATGTGATTCTGCAATCTGTATTTGGGGTGAAAATGGGAGTTCAAACCCCAATTTGAGTCAAATGTATGAAAGATGATATATCATGAGCTATGTAAGGTTTTAAATAATCAATAAAAAAAATCTCCCATATAGTAAATATATCAGGTACTCATTCTGGGGTAATATCTTATTTGGTTTAAAAGCACACGGAGATTTAAAATAAAGAAAGAAGAACAAATTAAATACAGAACTACCATATGATCCAGCTATCCCACTGTCCCACTCCTGGGTACATATCCAAGGGAAATAATGCCAACATAAAAAAGTAGATACCTGCATGCCCATGGTCATAGTGGCACTATCCTCAATAGCTAGATAGGGAATCAGCCTAGATTACTTTCAACAGAAGAATGGATAAAGAACAAAGAAAATATGGCTTAAACATACAGTGAAGGATTATTAAAGCATAATGAAGAATTAAATCTTTCATTTATAGTAAAATGGATGGAACTGAAAGATACCATGTAAAGTGATGTAAGCCAGATGCAGAAATGCAAGTACTGCATGCTCTCTGTCATATGTGGAAACAAACAAAGAAAAAACACAATCTGAAAATTCGAAAGGGATTAATAGGGATTTGGGAAGAATGTCAGGGGGAAATGGAAAGTGAATGAGGGGAAGATGGTTGAGAAGGATGGACAACAGAATCAATGTGTGATGTATGTGTGTAGGGAAATATCATGGCAAATCCCATCCATTTCTACAATTAAAGCATTAACAATTTTAATAACAAAAGAAAACATGTAATACAAAATGAACTGATGTTATTTGGATATTTAAACCATCTCTGGAATCAGTTTCCAGAATTATGTTTCAAATGTGCTTTTAGTGAAGTAAAAATTATGTTGACCTGTTAATCACCCTTCCAGTCATTATCTGTCCAAAGCTCCGGGCTTCCTTTATGATCTAAGGAGTAGACCTTTCTTTGTCAGAGACTGATGCCCATGTCTGGTTACAGACTAGAGGCAGGAGAATCTACTTTCACTTTTACACTTAATAAATCAGCTGCAAACATTTTGTGGCTTCTCCGGTGGAAATCTGGATCTCCAAAGTAGTAGTTCCCACAAAAGATTAATTCTGCTAGAAGTTACAAATATCATTCCTTAGAACTAAAAGTAGAGATTGTATTTGTCATTTAATGAACATCCATAAAGGCATGTTTTTGTCTTAGATAGACCGATTAACCCAATTGATACATACACAGTTGAGGAAGGAAAATTAAATCTGCAACCCAGTTCTTCCAATAATTCAGAGCCTTCAACAGAGATCATCTCATTAAGAATCACCAACTGAGATGTTCTTTGGAGGAGAAGAAAAGAGAGAATGAAAAATAAAAGATAAAAATGATGACCATAAACTCTGTCTTTGTGACTGGTTACAGAAGCAAGAACTATGACAGCTTTGTATGTTTTTTTTTTTTCTCTGTACACATTATTTTGTATATTAAGCATTTTATTTCTCTTCCTTTTTCCCCTATATACTTCAAAATTTTTACTTATAATAAACTTTACAACTTGACTTTACATTGCAGAATGTCTAGATACAATTGTGTCTTTATCAGTAAAGGAATTAACATTTCTAGAGATGAATTCATGGGCAATCTTGGGAAAGAGCATCTTTGATGAACTAAAGCTGCTTTCTGTGTTTTCTAAAGCAAAATGGTTTTTATGGCAGATCAGATGTGGGTGGGAAGATGTGACAGGAAGCCAGGTGTTCATGGGTGTGGACTATGCTAGAACACATTTGCCGCCTTCATCTCCACACTTGTCCTTTGGTACCTTCCTCTCTCCTGCCACATAGATCTGCAAAGTCTCTTTCCGGACTGCCCTGACCAGCTGCCTTCCTATTGTGTTCTACTAATGGCGAGAAGGAAAAGGAGAATGTCCTCTTCTGTGATCGCTCCTTTCCTTCTGGTAGTGATGTTATTATACCAAGGGCATGACAGTGGCACTAGTAGAAATAGAGGTAGTAGTCACAGAAATAGTCGTGACAGTGATAATGACAGCATTT
The DNA here is from genome assembly GCF_964194105.1 of Spermophilus citellus. NCBI lineage: Eukaryota > Metazoa > Chordata > Mammalia > Rodentia > Sciuridae > Spermophilus > Spermophilus citellus. The sequence continues at coordinate 41,426,144 of NC_138188.1, forward strand.
TGGTGACAGGGATGGTGGTGATTGGGAAAGCAGTAGAAACTGGTGAATGTGGGAGTCTGGATTCCTTGGTGGTATGATGAGCCTTGGCTCTGTGGTGACATCATCCTTCTCTTTCTTTCCAAGAGTGTGAAAGCTTTTCCAGCAACTCAGTGTGTGAAATATTACCCAGTCCTTTTCTTCTTCTTCTTCTTCCCACTTTTGACTCTGTGCAACAGAATACAAGGAACAACTTTTTAACCCAATAATCATCATTAAGCTTCTCCCCTATTTAAAGTAAGTGGGGCTATTTCATTTAACCTGATTAGATGCTGATGTGATTTAAGTACACATCAGAGAGAACATTTTGAATATCTGTAGCATAAGAACAGTCATAGCATCAGTTAACATTAACTAAGATCTATAATAGTTCAAGTGTCTATTGTTACATGTTTAATAAAAACACAATATTATATATTTATCAAAATAAATGACTGTAAAAATACATACACCCACCTGCAGCAACAGGCATGATATAGTTTTTTATAATACTTTTTTAAAAATAAAACATATGAACACAATATAATCAATTACTTTAAGGTGTGCATTTCACAGTCTTTTAGTATATTCTAAGAGTTGTACAATCATTACCATCTAATTTTAGAAGGTTTTACATCACCTCCAAAAGAAACCCTATACCCTTTTGTCAGTTAGTGTTCATTCCACATTCCAGCTACAGCTGTAGGCAACTCTAAAACACTCTCTACTTCCATAGATTTTCATATTTTAGACATTTTAGATGTTCCAAGACATACAACATATTTTCTTCCTTGATCCACTTCTTTTCAGGGAGGGCTACATTTCCAGTGTTTATCCATGTTGTAGCATGTATCTGCACATACATTCTTTTTCATAAAATAAAATTTGTATGAACATATTACATTTTGCTTAATTCATCAGTTCTTTTCACTTTTTCACCATAATGAATAATGTTGCCATAAACAACCATGTGTGTGTTTTAGTGTGGTTGTATGTTTTCATGTCTCTTGGATATATACTTATTAGTGAAAATGCTGTGTCATATGGTTGTCTGTATTAAACATCATGAGGGAACAACATATATTTTTCCTCTCTGGCTCCACCACTTTACAGTCCTCTAGCACTGTAAAATATTCAATTTCTCCATACTCTTAACAAATCATTGCTGTCTTTTTCTTTAAGCCTCCCTAGGGGGTATGAATGGGTATCTTGTGATGGCATTAGGATGCATCATCCTGAAGACTAATGATGTCAAACATCTTCGTTCATGGGCCATTTGGATATCATCTTTGGGGAAATGCCTATTTGAGGTCTTTGCCTCTTTTTCTAACATAATTTGCATTTTGTTATTAATTCATAAGAGTTTGTTTTATATTCAGATACAAGCCCTTTTATCAAAATAGCACTTGAAAATATTTTCTCTCATTATTGTGGGTTGTCTTCAGTTTCTCAGTGACATCCTTTGAAGCATGAAAGTGTTTCTTTGGGATGAAGTCCAATTCATCTGTTTCTTTTATTTGTTTATTCCTCTGGCATCTTATTTAAAATATAGCTCTACCTCAAATATGAGTGATTTACTTCCATGATTTCTTCTAAAAGTTGTATAGTAATGTCTCTTCATTTAGGTCTTTGATCCATTTTGCAATTAATTTGGGGGCATGTTGTATGATAGAAGTCCAAAGTCATTATCATGGCAAATTCAGTTGTTAATAGCAATATTTGTTGAAAAACTATCCATTTGCTCTTTAACCATCTGGGTGCTTTTGTTGGAAAGCAGATGATCATAAACATAAAAGATTATTTCTGGACACTTAATTGTACACAGTTGGCTTGTATATCTATCCTTATGTCTATATCATACTATCTTTATCACTGTAATTTTGCAGTATATTTAAAACTCAGGAAGTGTGAGTTTCTCAATGTGTTGCTCTTTTATCTATATTGTTTTGCTATTCTGTGTGCCTCAAATTTTCTTATAAATTTTAGAGTTCACTTGGGAATTTCTACAAAAAAAAGCCAACTGAGATTTTTCTCAAAATTGCATTGAAGTTGTGGTTAAGTTTGAGGAGTATTCCCATCTTAAAAATGTGAAGTTTTCCAATCAATAAACATGGAATTTCTTTCCATTTCTTTGTCTTTGTTTTTTTTTCAATATTTTTGGCATAAAATCCTGTACATATGCTGAATTTGTTCCTATATATTTTATTTTTATGCATTATAAATGGAATAATTGTCTTAACACAATTTTATAACCTTAGTTCTAACACGTGGACATATATTTTTTTAAAAAATATCTCTTATCCTGAAACTTTGATGAATTCATTTTTTTTTGTTCAATGTCGTTTTAAGGAATTCACTGGGATTGACTATATGTGAGACCATGCTATCTACAATTTTTTTCCTTTTCAATTTGGATCGATTTTCTTTATTTTTCTTGTTTAATTGCCCTAGTTAGAATGTCAGCAGAGTGGTGAAAGGATATGGGGAGAGCTGACATCCCTGGGGTATTTCTAATCTCTTTACTCCCAGATTGTCTATTTTTTCTTCACTGAGTTCCAGTAGTTTGTCCTATCCTAGGAGTTGGTTTGAATTTTCTCATTGATATAATTGTTTTTAAGAGAGAGAGAGGAGAGAGAGAGAGAGAGAGAGAGAGAGAGAGAGAGAGAGAGAGAGAGAGAATTTTTAATATTTATTTTTTAGTTTTCGGCGGACACAACATCTTTGTTGGTATGTGGTGCTGAGGATCGAACCCGGGCTGCACGCATGCCAGGCGAGTGCGCTACCGCTTGAGCCACATCCCCAGCCCTCATTGATATAATTTTTGACATACAGTTCCTTATTATAGTCACTTATAATTCTATTTATTTTTTAAATTTGTTTTGTTTGGAATGGGTTTGATGTTGTTCCTGCTGGTCTCACATTCCTGGGCTCAAGCTCTCCTCCTCTCTCAACCTTCAATACAGGTGGGACCACAGACATGCACCACAGAAGTATCAGGCTCAATGCTATTTATTTTGTGAGGTTGTACATGGTGTCACCTCTTTTCTGATGTACATGAACCTGTTAGTCAGCTTTCCATCTCTCTGGCAAATATCTGAGTAAAGGATATCAGAGGAGGAACAGCTTATTTTGGCTCACTGTTTTAAAATTTCAGATCACAGTGAATCATGGGCCACCACTGTAGGCCCATGGCAAGACAGAACACCATGGTGGGAAGTTTGTGGTGGAACAGAAAAAGGGGGAGGAAAGAGATATAGAAAGGGCCAGCAACAAGACTTACCCTTCTAGGGCCTTCCTTCAGCGACCCTGCTTTCTCCATTTAGGCCCCAATCTCTGTGGTTTCCATCATCTCCCAATAGTACATTCAATTATGAACCAATCAATAGATTAAATTATTGATGAGATCAGGGCATTCAGGATATAATCACATCCTGATAGCCCCACCTCTGAACTTTCATGCATAGGGGACTAACCCTTTAGCAATTGAACATTTCAGGTGACATTCCAGGTCCAAACCAGACAATAAGTATACTCGCTTCTCTTGATCCATCTTTCAGAAGGATTGTCATTTTTGTTCATCATTTCAAAGAACCAACTTTGGTTTTCATTGATTTCCTGTAATATTTTTCTATTATCTAGTTCATTTATTTTCACTTTGATTTGTATTACTTCCTCCTTCGGTTTCTTTGGGGTAAGATTTGAGCTCATTCTTCCAGTTTCTCAATGTTGAAGGTACCAGCTTCCTTTGTAATTTTTTTTTCCTTTTTTTTTCCAGTAATGGGCATTTGAACTCAGGAGTACTTGAACATTGAGCCACATCCCCAGCCTTATTTTGTATTTTATTTAGAGACAGAGTCTTACTGAGTTGCTTAGCACCTTGCTTTTGCTGAGCCTGGCTTTGAACTCACGATCCTCCCATATCAGCATCCCCAGCCTCTGGGATTACAGGCATGTGCCACTGCGCCCTCTGTGATTTCTTGATCCTTTCAGTACTTAGGAGTGTGTTTATTACATTCCACCTACTTGTGCATTTGTCCAATTTACTTCTGCTATTTATTTCTAATTTAGAGAAAAACCCTTTTATGATGTCAATACTAAAAATTTGTCAAGACTTATTTTATGCCATAAAATGTAGTCTGTCTTGGAGAATATCTCCTTCTGTAAGTGAAAAGCTTATATTCTTGTTTGTGTTTTTGATTTGAGGCAGGGTCATGTTGACAAGGCTGGTTTCCAGCTCTTAGAGTTGAGTGATTGCCCCCTTCAGCCTCCCAAGTAGCTGAGACTACCAGTGTGCACCATTGCATCTGGCTAAAATATAAATTCTGCTCTAATCTGATGGACTTTTTATAGATGCCTTTTCATTTTAGTTGATATACAGTGTTCTTTAAGCCTTCCACTTTATTTTTCATATTTTATCTGATTATTCTACCCATTATTATTTGTTCTATCCATTACTGAAGAGAGTCTTTAAGTCTCCAACTACTATTCTTCATTGTGTATTGTTAAATTCAATGTTGACAGATTTTGTATGATGTACTTTGGGATCATTTTGTTTTCAAAAGGGTGTTGAAATGTGTTTATAATTGGTATGTCTCTTTTGTGGAATATTTTTTTTAAATTCTCTTTTCTTTATTGTAATGGCTTTTGTCTTAAATTGTACTTTGTCTAATGTTAGTATAGCCTCCCGGGTTCTTTCTGGCTATTACTTACATGGTGAATACTTACATGGTAATTCATGCTGTTTCTTTATTTAAATATCAAATCATCATCTGTAGATACAATGTTTCTTTCTGTTTTTTTCCTCCCCAAATCCACTCTGCCAACCTCTGCCTTCTGGTTAAAATGTTCAATTCATTTATATTTACTGTAATTACTGATAAAAGGATTTATGTCATTCTATTTGCTTTTTGTTTTTGGTATGTATTTTATATTTTCATTTTTACTATTCCTAAATTAGTCTTGTTTTTTTAAGAAATGGATCTAGTACAGTATTTTTAGTTCCTTTGCATTTTATCTTACTATATTTAACACCAATAACATGTTTAAGAGTATTCAAACAGAATACAGAAGAGTTGCTCCAATATTTCTCAATTCTACATTTCCTCTGGTGGGGTATTAATATAATCAAAATTGCATTTTCAAAAATTAAAGATTCATAACAATTATTGTTTTATATGGTTATATTTTAAATTAAGTAGAAAAAAGTTACAGAAATATATTTATAATGTGTTTGGTATTTACATAACTGTCTTCATGTATGCTCTTACTCTCTATGTGTTGCCTGAGCTAATGTCTAGTATCCTTTCACTTCATTCTGTAGGACACACTTCAATATATTTATACGAAAATTCTGCTTTTGATGACTTTTGTTATTTTTCATGGGAATGTTTACTTTTAACCCTAATTTTCTGAAGGATAATTTTGCTGCATCTAGAATTTCAAACACACAATTTTATTTAAATGCTACTACCTTCCAGCCTTCATGAGGTCTTAAAAGAAATTAGCTATTGGTATTATTGAGGATTCCTTGTACATGATATATTTTTGTTATTGTTCTTGAAAGTCACTCTCTTTAGGTTTGAAGTTTTGAATATATCCTACTTGGCATATATTCAGCTTCTTGCTCATAGTCATTAATGGTTTTCCTCAAACTTACTCATTAGTTCTTCAAATAGTTTTTCTTTTTATCTCTCTTTGCTTATTATGAAACTCTCAGGATACATATGTTGATATGCTTGGTATTTTCTGTGGGTCTCTGAGGCTATGTTTATTTTTCATCATTCTTTTTAAAAAAATTTTCTGCTACTCATAATGGATAATCTCAATTGACTTAGCTTTAAGTTTATGAATTCCTTTTTATCTGCCAGCTCAAATACGCTGTTGAATCCCTCGAGTAGTATTATTTTAAAAATTTCAATCACTGTACTTTTCTATTTTAGTTTATATTTTTATTGTTTATTTTTAGTTATATGTAACGTTAGGATTCTTTTGTATATATTAAACATATGAAATATAATTTGCTCAAATTCATTCTCCTTTCCATCTCATCCTCTTCCTCCCTGTTCCATTCCTACACTCTACTGATCTTTCTGCAGTTTACTTTTAGATTATTATTAATTTTATTTATTTATTTGTTGTTTAGCATCTTGTGCATGTACATGATGGTGAGATTCACTATGGTATATTTATATGTGCACATAGGAAAGTTAGGTTAGTTTTGGTGGAATCCCCCAATTTCCCTTTCTCTCTCTTTCTCTCTTTCTCTCTCTGCCTTATTTTGGACTAGCTTACACATATTAGAGAAAATATTCAACCTTTGGCTTCCTGAGTCTGGCTTATTTCACTTAGCATGATAGTCTCCAGTTAGTTCTATCCATTCACCAGCAAATACCATAATTTCATTTTTTCTATATCTTTTATATTTTTTATATCTAAGTAATGCTCCATGGTACATATATACTGCATTTTCTTTATGCATTCAGCTATTGAAGGGCACTTATATTGGCTCCATAGTTTAGCTATTTGTGAATTGGGCTGCTAAAAATATTGATGTGGCTGAATTGCTTACTAGTATGTACTAATGGTAGATCTTTTTGATATACACTATGGAGTGGGATAGCTGTAGCACATGGTGCTTCCTGATTTTCTGATAGGACATTAATAGCCAGAATATATAAAGAACTCAAAAACTTGATCCCCCTGCAAAAAAAAAATAACCCAACTAATAAATGGGCAAAAGATCTTCTTGAAAGAAATTCAATTGGCTAACACATACATGCAAAAATGTTTAACATCTCTATCAATCAGGAAAATGCAAGTCCAAACTACTACATTGAGATTTTATCTCAGTCCAGTCAGAATGGCAATTATCAAGAACACAAATAATAAGACGTGTTGGTGAGGATGTGGAGAAAGATGGACACTCACCCATTGTTGGTGGGATGGTAATATAGTGCAACCCCTCTGCAAAAGCAGTATGGAGATTTCTCAATCATTTTTAAACTATGGGATTTCATTTTTTAAAATAAGTTCTGTGTTTTTATTGAAAGTATTTATTTAATAGAAAGTCATTCTCAAAATGTTAGTTCTTCAAACACAATATCCTTTAGTTCTTTGAACATATTTATAATACTTGATTGAAAGACTTGGTTTAGCATGTCTGACATCTGGACTTCTCTAGAAACAATTTCTATTGAGTAGTGTTTTTCCTGTGCCTGGTTCATATTTTTATGTTTCCGGGTTTTTCATTTAATTTTTATTGAAGACTAGCTTTTAAATAATAATGTCCAATTACTTCATTGCCCTCCTCTGTTAGGCGTTGTGTTAGTTGTTGTTTTTGCTGTGTTGTGTGTATGTGTGACTTCCTTTAAAAATTTTTAAAATGTTGTAGATTTTGTCCTGTGCCACCACCACTTTAGTTTCTTTGGTTATATTAGGGGAAGACAAAATATAGACATAGATTTTCTTACATGCCTTATACCACAAGTTTCCCATACTTGCGTGCTCACGCACAAACACACACACACACACACACACACACACACACACACACACACACCAGAATATTCCTTAAATATTCTGGCAATTTACAACTCTGCCTTAAACCTCAGTTTAGGCTTTTGTAGGTATGCAAAGTCAGGCAGAGATAACAGTGTATACATAGGATCTTTTACATTATCAGGGACATGTTGGAGATTTTTCAAGTTCTTAGTCCTCTCATATCCTATATTTATTTTCAAATTTTTGTGAGCGCCTCTTGTTTACTTAACCAGTATTTCCACTGGAGGAATCTACAATGGTAAACAATTGCTGCAGATTGTCTATGGCAAATGTCATGGGGATCATTCATTTTCACTTAATGGATTATGAATCAAATTAAACTGAGACAAAGTTTGTGAATGAGTTTTTTTCTAAGTAACTGCCAGATGGGTGCGAATGTGACAATTCTCTGAAGATAGAGTTTTAGGGGACTCCAAATGTATTCTTCCCCATGTCTGCTAGTCTACTCTTCCACAGGTAGAATAACTATGAGACTTATGCAGTGAGGAATTTAAAATTCTATGGAATTCACCTTGTTTTTAAATCAAAATTCAACACTTATCTCTAAACAATTTGTGGATTGTTGTCAACCTTTGATTGATTTCTAGAATTCTAAAAATACTGATATTGAAAATTTTGCCAGTATTGCATTACTTACTTCTGTTTGAGAAGCAGATTTTTAAATGTCCTCAGTCATTTGGGGGTGCATCTCATCAGCAACATGTATTCAAGTGACCAAAGTCAATTCCTAAAAGATAACAGCACAGTGTTCTTTTACAAAATCTTAAATAGCTAAGACTACAGAAATATTCAAATAAAAAATGCAATAAACAATAGAGATCTAACATGGGAAATTGGCAATCTTGTCCAGGAAGGATAGAGAAATGAAATGGTGGGCATGCACAAATGAAAATATACCTTGGAAAAAGATTGTGGTTAAAATCCCTGAGTTCCATATGGAGATTAAATGGAAAATAAATGATAGTTTTTAATAATAGTCAATAATATTTACTACTAGTAAAAATTATGAGTTTATAGCCATTTCAAACAAACAGTAAATTAAGAAACAGAAATTCTTAAGTTAAGCTTCCTAGATTTATAAACCATTTATATGTAGTATTTATGCATTCACATACAAAGAACTTTTTCACAGTCTCCAGAAACATCATGGGAAATTCAATATAATATCTGTCAACTACTTTTCATATGTGAGAGATATAGGGTCATAAATTTAACTGAAAGGACCTATTTGTTCCCTGTTTTCTTTTTCAGACTTGTAATTAAAATTAAGAAGCAATCTGTTAAGGTTTTAAAGGAAACTTATTTTTTTCCTGTTGGTTTACATGAAGCCTAATTTTTCCTTTGAGTGTTGCTATTCTACTTCACCTAGATTTTAAAGATTACCTTTGCTAGTTTACATGAACTACTTTGGAAATTTTGACGTTAGAAATGTAACCAACTAAGCAATAAAAATATAGTACTTTCTTTTATGAACCTAAAATCTGATTCTAAATGGTCCAACCTTCACACATCACCATCCTCTCCTCAAAGTATACTGGGCTCTAAGCATCAGTTTGCAGAAGACATTCATGCTTGGGTGTGCTGAATTCAACCACTTATGGTGCTTCACTCAGGAACCTGGCTGGGGATTTACTGTAACTTAAATGTTGTAGAAAGGCTGAATTTAGTAGAAAACACTCAAGTTTCTGAACTCTATTTTGCAATATTTTTTTCTCAAATTTTTGGTCTTTATTTAGTTAATATTGAGTTCCTCTTTTTTAAGTTGATTTTTTTTTAGTAAAAAAGGCAGCAGATGTTTTATTCTTCAATGCAAATGACTGTATAAACCACAAGTTAAAGAGAACATCTCTCTCTCTCTCTCTCTCTCTCTCTCTCTCTCTCTATATATATATATATATATATATATATATATGTAATATTGAGATAAAAATTACAGAGAAGACAATGGAGGTAAAAATAAATAAATTTACTAAAATTAATTTTAAAACTTACAGGTTATTAGGGTATTTTAAAAAACATATTTTAAGATTTTAAGACTTGAGTGAAAGATGAAATGTTGATTTCTGCAAATTTCATTGGGTAGATGTCATTTGAGCCAAAGAATGTGTAGGAATGTATGTTTTCTTGATTTTACAATGGAAAAGTTGATATCAGTGGTGTACACACATGGCCCAATGATATTGGGAGGGAGAAGTTGCTGAAGGACTAAGAGGTTGCAGAGTACTGCAAGACCCATGTGGGATGGTTTCCTTCCATTTTTCTACCTAATTAATATCTCAGATGGGGATATGCTCAGTGTGCAAGACTTGTGCCCTTTATTATTATATATTCCACTGCCAGGCATGGTTTTTCATTGTGCTCAGCATGTTCTATGTATGTGTGTTCTACAAAAATGTTGCACAGTTATTTATTGGCACCACAATAAATATAATAAAATGATCAGGTATAGAATGGTTTATTGAACTGGTGAAACTTGGAATTACAGCAGAATAACTATGAAATAACTACATTCCATGATATTGCCTACCTTGAAAATGTCTATTTAACTTCACAATATACGTTGAAGAGTAAGGAAATAGAACTCAGGAAAGGATTGCTTACACTTTCAGCATTTGCATGGAGTATTTGGGATCATGGGAAAGTCATTTAGACTTTTTGTTTCTAGATTCATTGCAAAGCATTAGAGAACATTGTTTCCAAAGTCATGATTATTTACTCTGGGTTTGTTCAACAACTCCAAGTTTTATCATGATTTTTCAAAGTCTTGCATTATTTTGTAGCAATCTATTTTCTTTCAGATTCATAGTAGAATGTGAGGAGTTTTTCCATTTATTTATCTTTACTGTCATATGTATTAATACGTTTCAAGATCATTTTAGCTTAAAACCTACATTAAAATAATTGTATCATTTTCCTTGATGATTAAGTACATAGTTTATATTGTATAAATATTAAACAAATTAATATATATATATATATATATATATAATTACATAACAAAGGAAGACTATGTGTTCATTCAAATTATGACATGCTTTCTAAGCTTTACTCATATTTATGGATACAGGCAAAGTCACCTTATTGTACATAATATTCTTGATGTGCACAAGTGCCTTTTGTTGATTTTTCTCTTTAAAGTGTTAGTCGATCATACATACTTAAACTTCAGTCAGCAAAAAATAAGTCACTTAATATTTAATCAAAAGCTTAGGCTGTTAACACAGAGAGCACTGAGCATGTATATTAATCTTTTAATTATAAGATGTGGAAGATAGGGCAATTGACAATTGACAACACACACTGCCTTAAAAATCATTACAGAAGTCAGCTATTTGACTTTATATTTTGAAGCTTGAATATTTTTCATCCTGCTCACTATTGGGACTTGAATTTTTGAGGTACTGGGAACTGAGCCCATGTTCTCACACGTATTAGGCAAGAGCTCTGCCACTGAACTGCTCCAACACCACTAAAAATCAGTGTTTTGTCTTTTTTCTGTGTCTTTGTTTCTATCAGCCTCTCGGCCTCTCTGATTTGTAAGATGGAACTTGTACAATTCAGATGGAATCATGAGCTATATCCATTCCAGCATTAGAGGTCACAAGTGTGCCAGTACCAGTTTCTGCTGGTAAAGAAAGTGGCCACACTGAAAGGCCACCAAGGGTAGGAGTACCAGAACTGAATAAAGAAATGCAAACAGAGCAGGATGTCAGAGTCCAAGAAAGGGGAGCAGATATCCTCGGTTGGGAACAGTTACCATGCCATGTCAAATATGTTATGTTCTCGTGTGTTTGTGTGTATGTATCTCCCCATGCTCTCCTTGGCAGCAAGGACACTATATGGCAATGGATGCATCTAGAAAATAGATCTAGTTTTCTAAATATTTCTTCATTAAGAGAATCAGTACTCAGTGGAACTTGTCTTATTCCCAGGACTGGGACGGAATAGTACAAGTTGAACCTGGACCATCACACTGTGTGAAAAATAAGGAACTGCTTAAGGAATTATGAGGACAAATCAATAGAGCAACCATTTTCAGTGATTGAATCTAAAACCATTTAGCTACCAAAATAGAAATTGATAGTATGAGGTTATAATCCATTGACTAAAATAATAATAAAGTTTGATATGTATATTGATTTTCTGTGCTGTGTACTAATCCAGTAGAAAGTTAGTATGCTAAAATGACATGCATTTATTATCTCATTGCTCCAAGAGCTGGGCACAGTGAGCCATGACTGAAGGGCTGGACAGGGCTGGGTTCCTATCTAGAGGCTTGACTGGGGATGGTCCTGCTTCCAAACTCTGTCAGGTTGTTGGTAATTCAACTCTCCATGGTTGTAGCACTCATGTTGGCCTTATATTTCTCAAGAATAGAAATAGAGACCATGACTCCAAAGTGAGTTGGCCAGGAAGATAGGGTTTTATATATGACAAAACATGATCATCAGTCAGACATCAATCACCTTTGCCATACTCTACTGGTTATAGGTATATAGTATTCCTGCCCATATTCAAGGAAAAGGGATTGGACCCAGGGATCATTAGGATTGCCCTAGGGTAACATTGACACCACGAGGTAAGAATATTTAACTCAAAGTACTATCCCATAAAACGTTCTTAATTGCAAAAGGGAAAAAAATGTAACACTAGTGGGAGGAGCCTGCACATGTTACATTACACAAATGATTAAAGTGTATACAACCTGTAATGCAACAATGAATTTGTGGACTAGCTTATAAAATACAATAAAAAACACAGCATCACTATTATGAATTTTACAGCCAAATATGTGTAACCTGAATTTTAATGTGGTGTGTCAAATGAGCTGAATGGTCTTCTCCAACATATTTGGCCTATAGTCTTCAAACATGTCAATAACATCAATGTTGAGATATTTGTCACAGACTAAAGGTAACAAAAACTACCTATATTCAAAACATAGTTTTGAGCTGAAGGCTGAATAGTATTCCATAATAAGTATAGACCACATTTTCTCTATTGATGGACATGGATGGATATTATATGTTGCTTTTATCACTTGGCTATTATGAATAATGCTGCAATAAATATGAGATTCCAGCTCTCATTGATGTCAGGAGTTCAGTTCCACTAGACTTATAGTCAGGAATGAGATTGCTGGATCATATGCTGGCTCTAGTTTTAGGTTTTTGAAGGAGCCTCCAACTATTTCCCAGGCCTGCTGCACCCCTTACATTCTAACACAGTGTCAAAGTTTCCCCTTTTTTTCTACATTTTCATCAGTTAATATTGTTTAAGGAGAGCACTAATTTTACAATAGGCATTTGAGGAGGTGTGAGGCAATATTTCATTAGACTATTGATTTGCATTTCCCTGATGATTAGTAATATTGAGCTCTCATTCTTACTATTGTACCTCCACACAATAAGGGGTATTATCTTGACAAATTGTCTTGAAGAAATGAGGGAGAGAATGAGAGTGTAATGGATTCAATTAAAAAGTGAATAGATTAATAATGGGAGTAGGGATAATATCCAGGTAAATCATAAAATGAATAATTTTTTACTCTTAACATGGAGGTACCAGGAACGGGAAATGTGTCAGCATTGCTTTTTAAGCCTTGAAAAAATAGTGGTTGTGGTTTACTGCGTAAACCTGAAGTAGATTGCCTTCTGGTCAAGGCAAGCCGAGTGGATAAAGGTGTAGATATGTGGAAGAACATGGTGTTGAAGGAGGTGAGTGGTCTTGCTGGAGAGAGGAAAGCAGAGCAGACACACATCAGATGAATGTGGAGAAACAAAACACCTCAAATATAGCCTCACTGCTATCTCAAGTTTAAGGTTTAGCAGTGACAACTTCATCATTATTATTAAAACATTCACTGTCTTTTCACATCACTAGAGCCTCCATTATTTTTTGAAAATTTCCAATTCATGGTCATAATCAAAACTTTCTGGTCACCACCTCTGAGGTCTTTCATGACATATCAGGTGAAGCCGATTCCAGTCACTTCTGTGATGATTCAGTACACAACTAAGATCCAGTGCACCCTTACCAGCAGGATGGGAGTCTTTCCTGAGCTCTGTGATTAGCCTTGAGTGCCACAATGGTGTCTGGCTTATTTGTTCTTCTCTAATACTTAGCGTAGTTGGTGGTGGTTGGCATTTAATAAATGTTAGAGATATTTCCTTCTCAATTTTCCTGATGTTATATTCCAACACTGTGACAGCTTATGTAGTGCTGCTTAATGTAAAAAAATGATCTATCAAAAGCCAACTTAAATATTGTCACAAGATAGTGACAATTTGAGATGCTTTGAACTTGTGTAAAGGAAGAAGCAGTGCTGGCATTAAAAATATCAAAGAAGAAAACACTTCCTCGAGTAGTTGTTGTTAAATATTTTTTATGGAGGACAGAGAAAGGATAGGGACATGGAGATAAATAAAATATGAAGACTTCATTTTGCAGTTGAGTTTGATGAAGATGCTTTAATTCTTGCTTATTACTCCTTGTATTTGAACCTGAGATATTTAACATGCTTTCCTTAGGGAGAGATTTTTCACAAACCTCAGCATCATGCTAAACAGTCACACATGACTGCATAATTTTGGACTGTTTAATTCCACATCTTTTTAAAGTGTTTGACTTGAAGCTTTATTTTATTTTTTTGCTACTGATTTTTTATTTTCCTCCTTTTGCTTCTGAGAGTGAAAATTAATCCAGTTCCATCCAGACTGATTACAGTTGTTAAATAAGTTACCCATAGTGGACTTTGTGAAATAAATCTGATAGTGCAATTCTCAATAGAGTGTAAAAACCTGTAATTAGTGAATTATCATGACACTTCTGAGAAATATTAAATTACCCCTTTTGTCTTTTGATAATTATTCCAATGCCATATAAAATAAAAAGTGTCAAGAATACCCTGTTAAATACTGTATTTCCAACAGGATTTATTTTAACTACCACAAATTCAACTTTTTACTCTCCAGATTCTGAGAAGGTCACCTTTAACATTTATTCATCGTATTTTTTACTTCATGGGAAGCTAATTTGATGTTAAGATGGAATATTTGTTTGAGTCATTAGATTTCACTATGGATATTTTAACCATTTACCTCATGTAAGGCTAGTTATTTGTAACCTATACCTGGAGAGGAGGTGGTGAATTCTCTCAGCACCAATATGTAAGACAAGCAATCCTGTTTGCCTTGCTGGGCTGACTCAGCTGTGCCCATCTTCAAAAGCAAATATGCAGTTAATTCACCAAGAAATAAATGTTATGTTGCTTAGTCAATATTATGTGCTATTTCTGGGATGACATTTTCAACTACAAAATAGGAGCAGTAACCTCTATGGGTCATGGTCAGGATATAATGAGCTCTTTGGCATTAAGAATATATTTGATACATATTAGCTTACTATTATTACAAGAGCTTACATGTAAGTTTCTGGTGGGTTTTATCAAATGGATTTTATCAAAGATGTCAACTACTGCAGTCTGTTCCAATAAAATTGTGACCAAAAGCTTCTGTGGGATGTGAAAGCCTGCAATCTCCTTTGTATTTTTGCTCTTGGGCCCATGCTTCAAGGTAGAATAGCATCCTTTGAAACCATGGACATTAATGAAGTACTTTTTTTTCTACTTATTGTGTGCTGACTAAAAGAATAATTACTTTTCCTGCCTGAAGTGAATCTTTCTGATACTAACCAATTAAAGTGATGCTTCAAGGATTTTGTGCTTTTTAATGTACTTATTGCTTAAAAAAAATCCACTCAGGGCATTTTTCTCCAAGTTGTCATTAGGTAGCTGTTTCTGGAGGGACCACTACATCTGTGCCTGTTAGGACTCTTGAAATGGCTCAGTACAGCATGTCAGCCGCCCCTACCTTTGCATTTCTTCCATTGGCTTGGATACTATGCTGTCTCATACTGTTGTTCATGACATAAGAGAGATTAAGAAAAGGAAAAATTAAAGTAATAAAACATAACTACCTGTCCTGGAAAGTCCAATCAACAATTAAAGGATGGGTAGAAATTGGTTTTATCAGGAACTGTGTATTTGTCCTCATTTCCTACAGGGTTGTTACACAGTTCATTGCTCAAATTTAGCAGAAGGCTTAACTATTACTCAACTAAATGTTGTCTTAAAGAGCGTTAACATTCTTCTGAATAACAAGTCCAAAGTAAAATGATGAAGTAATAATTGCTTAATACTTCTTGCATGCAGAGGTATTTTAATAAGTTCATTAGGAACAGTCCAGAGTATTTTAAGAATGCTGTTAATCTTTAAGACTACAAGGTCCTAATGGAGGAAGAAAAAAATGTTAAAAAGAAAATGAGTAGATACCAAAGTTAGGAGTTCAAAATTTTTTTTGAAGTATTAAAACATTCAAGCTGTATTTTATTCTCACTTTCTTGTAACTATCCAAAATGAATGTAGTTTTTATAAGTTAAAAGTATGTCTAAGTGTGAGTTATGAGAAGAATATTTTCAAATGAAATTTAATCAGATGGCAGAAGTTTAGAAAGAGCTTATTATATCAACTGATCTAATCTGTTAGGATATTGGAATATCTTTCAAAATGAGAATCATACAGAGATAAAATTGGGCTGAAAAATTGACTAAATGGGTCCTGCATTTATATGAATCATGGAAGAGAATAATTTTTCAAAACTACTTTAGTGAACTAATGATTATATGTGAAATTTAAAATTGTCCCTTATTATTAGTATTCATACAGTGAAATCTATAGTGCACAATGGGTTGGCAAATCACCCTTTGTGAATACACGACTGTTTCATGTAAATACAATAGTTACAGGGGGCTGAGAATGTAGTCAATGAGAAAACACTTGCCTAGTGTTTGTGAGGCCCTGGGTTCTAATCCCCAGCACCACTATATATATATATATATATATATATATATATATATATATACATATATACATACACACACACATACACACACATATGTACACACATACAAACACATATACGCACATATATCACAAATGTGAGCTCTTTTCCAAGTAATAATTATTTAACATTTTAATATGTAAAAATATCTGAGCAAATACTGAGAATCTGTTTTTTTGGAAAATCCTAAACATTTTCTTAATTAGAAAAACAAATTATGTATATATAGAAGAATACTTGTGTTTAAGCACTTAATAATTGCCAATGATTTCTGGACATGTTGTTTGAGACTATATATATATATATATATATATATATATATATATATACACTTATATATACACATACACATGTATATGTATATATATATATAGACAAAAGCATGTAGATATCTATACATTTGTACATCTCTATATCCAATTTTGTCTTCAAGAAGTTTAAAATCTAATTTGGGTGTACAATTTATGCAAAATAAAATAAAGAACAAAATCCTACAACATGGTAATTTGTAAAGCTGTGTTGTTAAACAGTTCTTAAAAAAAAAACAATCAAAGCCTGTAAAAGGAGGAAGAAGGACTAGAGATAATTCTACAACTCCATCTTAAGAAAGGTAGGAAAGCTATGATTTAGAAAGTGATTTGATAAGTTGCAAAACTGGTATCAGAAGTTGAGCTCAGTTCTTGAAGGTCAGTGTTTTTATGCAGGCATACATTTTTGTATTGGATGTGATACATCTTTCTTTTGGGTGCTATCTGCACTAAGTATCTGTATCACTTGATCTTTAAAATGCTTTGCACATTTCCAGTGGCTCTAAGGAGATATAAGAATTTTACTTTTAACTCCTGAGTTCATTTATTCATTTGTGGTTTGCAATAGAATATAAGAAACATGAGAAAGTCTTCAACATCAGGGGGATTTATTATGATGATGGTGATAATTATTTTGTCTGTTGGAAATGCAGCACAGTGCATTTATGAAAATCCCAAATGAAACTTTGTGGCAAACCTATAAGCTGCAGATATTTGGCTGACTAAGTCTGTCACACTGGAATAAGTTTTAATGCATGATTAAAATGTCAGTTTATTTCATTGTTGTACCCCAGGATTTTTATCTCTCCACATATTGACATAATCTAATAGTAAGATGACTTGGCTTAATTATAGCCTCGAAACAGTCTTACAGCATTTTATCATAGTCTGGTTGAATAGATTCTTAATAAGTACTTTTGGAAATGAATTAAATATAGGTTTATTAATTTGCTGCAAGAAAAACTGCACTCCAGAAGAACTCAGGGACATTCACTAAAGAAGGAAAAGATATTTACTGTAGAATTTGTGAGGGGGTGGAACTTAGGTAAAATTTAAATGCCACAGAATATGTGGGGTTTAAATATATATATTTACTAAGAGACATTTAAACTATAAATTCTCATACAAACCAAAACAGGAGTAAACTTTCAAGGATAAACCTGGTTGAAAGTAAATACAGATCAATTTCAGTGATATGTTACAAACTTAAACTGTCTATACTGGCCCCACACATAAAATAAAGAACAAACTGAGCTTGATAGGAATCATAGCTGAGAAAGTCTTCTTACCATTAGCATCTTCTGTGTGGCCTCACCCAACCTTCCAAGTGTTTTCCAGATAAATTACAAGTACAGATCTGTGTATGAAAGACAATTTAGTAAATGACAATTTATTACATCATGCTGATTAATTAAAACATTTTATAAACACTACATGTGTTAAAAAAAAATACCCGTCAAATTTTACCTGGTTCTTGGCCCATGTTACAAATAGTGCAGAATCAAGATCCACAACTACATTTTGAATCTAGGCTCAGACAATAGACTTTGGTTTTTAAATAGCCCAGGGTTAGGGCTCCATTCAGTGGCATAACTTTGAAAAAGCTGGGAGGTTAAGATAATAAAAATTATAACTAATTATATGATATTTTGTGAAGTATATTTAAAGTCATCTGTTTGGTTCTTAACAGATCTATGTGGGATATCAGATGAGTATTCTTATCTTCTTTTTTTTTAAAGAGAGAGAGAGAGAGAGAGAGAGAGAGAGAGAGAGAGAGAATTTTATTTATTTTTTATTTTTTTTCGGTGGACACAACATCTTTGTTTGTATGTGGTGCTGAGGATCGAACCCGGGCCACACGCATGCCAGGCGAGTGCGCTACCACTTGAGCTACATCTCCAGCCCCGAGTATTCTTATCTTCAATTTACTGAATAAGATAGATACACTCAGAAATTATGGATCACTTGCTAGATTCAGACCAGTGAGATTCTCTTCAGCAGATGACAGTATCTAAAATGTGTTCTAAAAATTCATGATGTATATTCTTTATATAAACACATTAAAATTACTTAAAAAGTTTCATCCTGATATGTTTAAAAGAACTCAATTATTTCAAATTTAAATTTAAAATCTTTAATGCCACAAATGATTATGTTTAAGTAATAATTTTACGTTTGGAGTTTAGTTGTAGAGTGTTTTTTGGTTGTTATTGATTTTTGCTACTAAAGATTGAACCAGTAACAGATTGAACTGTAATAAATTCTCATAGATCTTCAGAGCTTTTTATTTATTAGTTAGAGTCTTGCTAAATTGCTTAGGGTCTCACTAAATTGTGCAGGCTGGCCTCAAACTTGCAAAACCCCTGCTTTAGTCTCCAGAGCCCTGGGATTACAGGAATATGCCACCATGCTCAGTCTACTTGTATAGTTTTAATAGAATTTTGTAGATTGAAACTAGAATAAAATACAACTAGGTATATATATATATATTTTTTTTTTTTTCTTTAAAGCTAGAAATACCATCTGATACTTGTTGGCTTAAAAGGAGTTTTGAATTCTTTTTTCTCAAACTTTGTCGTTGATTCTAGTATTTGAAGCAACATTTTTTATTTTCATTTTGTCATCCAAGAAGCTGAATTGTTCATAATAATCTTAGCTAAACTATTGCAAAAGAAATTTTATATATATTAACCGTTACCAAAGAACTGCATTAATTAGAAAAATAATTATGAAAATCTGTTTTATCTTAAAGTAGGTTGAAAAAAATGTGAATCTCTTCAATTGGACTGACAGCAGGAGATAATAACATGATTCTCATACATCTATTTGATTTTATAATTTGTTTTAAAAATTACTGATAGAGAAACTGTTAAAATGTACATATTAAAGAGGACTGTGTTAGAAAGTGGCAAAGCAGTTATTCCAAAATAAATTCTATAACTCATTCCAAGAGTAAAGATACCTTCCAATTACCACAGTTTTTCTATGTGAAATTTTAAAAATTCATGTAGCATCTCATATGCTAAATATCACAAATATTATGTATATGTAAGTAACAATGGGAACTAATAAGGAATTTCAGTTAGCAGCCCATAATGGGAAATGACTTTTATTGAAATGAATTGAGTAGGAAGCATTAGATTATTAATACAGAATGGCATCACCTATTTCAGCCTAGTTAGCATATATCATAGCTTAAATAATATATTGTTCAGTGTCTTCAAAATCATGATGAGCCCCTAGACATAAAATAGGAAATTAAACATCTGTTGTTTGAATAAAAATTGTTCCTATAGCATGATACTAGCAGGAAGTAATTCACAGAAAGTTCTTGTAGATTATCTTATATTAAACTATGTTTGTTATTCACTAATAACTTTCATTTTATAAGGAAAAGATATAAATTATAAGTTCAATCTAGACTATTGAAAGAAAACTCTTTTTAAAAATATTTATTTATTCATTTAATTTATTTTTGTATCAGATATTCACCCAAGGATGCTTAGCAAATGCTTAGCCACATCTTCAGTCCTTTCCAAATTTATTTTGAGACAAAGTCCCACTATGTTTTGCAGATTGGCTTTGAACTCATGATCCTCTTGCCTCAACTTTCCAAGTTGCTAGGACTATAGGCATGCACAGATCTCTTTAAAAAAATAACAGAATGATAATGTGATTTTCTTTTCTTACCCTCAAAGGAATACCCCAGCATTATTTTATATAAGCTAAATGTTTTGAGGGCACATACCTGCAGGCATGTCCATAAGGCCAATGGCTGTGGTCACAATGAATGTATGTCCAGGCAAGTCACATTTACCTATGAAGGAAAACAATGTATATGACACTCCACATTTGAAATCAGATTCAAACTTGGATCTAAGAAAACACAAGCGTTATTTCTGAAGGAAAATAAGACTTCCACTCTTCTCACAGTTTTTGCTGAGTAAATTAAGTCCCTAAAATATTCCCTTTAAAATTATGTGGGGCTTTGAATTGCCAAGCCCAATGACATACTCTGTCTTTCTTCTGCTGATCTTTCAGCTGAATCTGACCTTCCTGACACTCTCACATTTGGCTTGTGCTCAAAGTTTACTATGCCTTTCCTTTCTTAATCTTTCTCCCTGTCTTGTATTTTCATTCTGGTGATTTGTGTGCTGATATTTACCAAAGTTTGGCCTTTTCTTCTCCTTCTTTAATATCTGCAAAAATGGTCCTAGTTAGCGACAGCTATTTTTATTGCTTTGGTCATAACGAGTACCTATTTTTCTTGTGTATGGTCTTTATCCTGAACCTCAAGACTATGTTTCCACTTCTATGTGCAATGGTTGGGATTCTCTTCATAATATTATTATCTTGAAAAAATTGACAGCTTATTAACCTTGATTGGCATTCAGTCTCTATTTTCACCCTAATGTCCATGAATAAGTCTTCTAAAATAGATTTAGTGATTTCATCTCCACTGTCTGTGACATGCTTTAAATTTCTCACTCTTCAAAGGTGAATCCTTTTGCATCTCTTCTCTAGTCCTAGTTTCCCCCCCTTATTCCCTTAAAATCCTTTTTTTATTTTATCCATGGAAAACTCCTGTGCTGGCTGGAAATACCTCATCTACTTTCTCAACCTAGTTGCAGGTCTCCTCTAACAAATCACACAATGGTACAAAGGGAGGAACCCAAAATAATTGTTTTTCTAAGAGATCACCTTTATATGATCCAGTGTTTCCAAAAGTATTACACTCTCTTAATGAGCAAGGTCACCATCCAGTTCCATTACACACAATATATTTTACCCCGATAATCCTATCTTCTAATCCTTCTTGTCTTGGTGTATGTGTGTGTGTGGCGGGGGTGGATGGCATTTTCAATCAAACTTAATTTGCCAATGGACATTTTTTAATCCTATATTTTCTATGGAATTTATTTAAATTTTTGCATTTCCTTTGCTATTCTAAACCACAGCTGTTCTATTTTCCCCTTTGTTCAGATGCCATATATAATATTTGTATAAATATAAATTCCACATACTTCAGGATGGGGATAAAACTCATTGGCAAAGTGCTTACCTAGCAAGGCCCTAGGTTCCATCTCTAGCCCTGCAGGAATAAATAAATAAGCCCACTTTATGGGATAAGTTTTGTTATTTTTTAAAATTTTCATCTCTGTTGAGCTATTAAGCTCATTAATTAGAAAGTGTTTTCCCTGCTAATGTATTAAAAATTCAGGCAATTCTCATGTGTTTTTAAATCATTTTCAGTTGATTCAAAGATCAAATTTTTCTCATTCCATCTTCTGGAGTTGGCTGCAGAGAGGAAGCTAAAAGAGGAGACTAGGGGCTTATTTGGCTTCCTCTTTAATTCCCACACTGGATTATCGCTTCCCACCCTTAGTCCTCAGGTTATGGTTTCATATCCTCCGGGTTGGGTGACAGAATTGAGGAGCATGAAAGGAGCAGAAGTAGGAAATTGCTATGGCAGCTCATTCTTAAACTGGAGTCCAACTCAGTTTGGCTGGTGGTCAGGGCTCTCTCACAGGAGTCTTCTTTAAGAGCTCCCTTCTCAGGCATCTTTTACTTGCAGCTCCCTTGACTCAGATGAAAACCTCTTTAATCTTGATGTTTATTTACGAATACTACAGACCCTAGGAATATAGATAGCAACACCTTCGATTTCTATGTGCTGATGACTCTTCATGTCTTTGGCTGATCTAAGATGATTCTTTCTCACCGGTGGCTCACAGCACCCTCAAAATGTCTACAGTTAGGCTCCTCCCTGAAGCTTCTGACAGGCTGTTATCTAAGGCCATGAACTGGCTGTTATGGTCAGTGCGTAGTCAGCATTAAAAACACTCTGATTCAATATATTCTCAAGGTTATGACATTGTCTTATGAGCACATACCCCTGATGTAACCTGTCGTCATTGTGCCTTATTTCTTTGGACTGTACATAAAAATGGGGGCTAAATGAGACTGGGGATAATTGGATCTAGCTGGCTAAGGGCTGTGACTGCCTCCAAATAAAGGATGAACTGTATTCCCACTGTGCCTCACATCTTCTTTCAACTGCTGGATCCATGAACTTTGGTTGCTGGGTCTGACTTGGGGTCTGCATAAGCTGCAGGCCTCTGCAACCAATAAAGCCTGCTGCAGTCTTAGAAGTTAATCAAGATGAGTGTGGGACACAGCTGGTAAAGCCCGATTCTTCTCTACTACCATTGAGTGGCGTGTTACAGCCCTTAATGACAGTCTGTGCCCTGCAGCACCTTACTACTAATTCATCATTTCAGGGCTCTTGTCTAATGAGTTCAAAGAATGAATTCCACAGATGAATAAGAATGAGTATAAAGGTAGAATTTGAATCAAGGAGGAAAAATAGAAACAGAGCTCTTGCAGGGTGAGAGGGGGCTGATAGCTGTTGGCTACTTGAATATGCTAGTCTAGGAGTTCATGTAGCATGTGGGTTAATGCTCTTGGTTCAAATTTATGGTAATGAGGGTTTAGAGAAGTACCAATGATAGGTGTCCAAATTTATGCCAATTAAGTTTTGGAAATATGCCAATGTTACTGGTTAGCAGTGAAAACTCCATGTCTGTCAGTCCCTCCTCTGTTTTCCCTCCCTATGAGAAGTAGGGGTTGAGGTCAGTGGATCTTGGACACTCTGGGGGTTTGAGACTGCATTGCTTTGGGGAGCTGGCCTCTGCACCAGCCTGTCCCAGACAACATCAGGTGAAAGTTTGACTCATGGGGTTGGCCTTGGCTTGGCTCAGACTCCCATAGTCAAGAAAAGGCTGGTCTATGCAGCCTTGGCCTGTGCTGGCCACGGGTACATCTGCTCCATAGCTCCAGGACCAGGGCTTGACTTCAATGGTATCTTGTTTTGGCATCCTCCAGAATGGATATTCTCTATGTCTCCTCATGATAAAAGGGACAGAAGGGCTTAAGTAACCTAGCAAATTCCCTCCATAGCTTTTATTAGGTCACTAATTCTGTTCTTGAGAACTCTACTCTCATGACTTCATTACTGCCTAAAAATCCTTTCCTAACTTTCTTAACGCCATCACATTGTGAATCCAATTTTTTAAACTACAGCTGGTATAATATAATGATTTTTTTTCATATCTGTAATATCTTTTACATGTATTAATTGGACTTTTTATATAAGGAAGAATTATTAACCCTTCCCTCTTATTTATTTCTTTATGTACTCAGTTATATTAGCAGGGACTCTTGGATATTTATTTTATTCTTTGGTTTATAATTTAACACCATGGTTATTTATTATGTCGTTCAGGTTTTTACAATTTTGCAATGCTTCCCAGAAGAGAGAGCTATGCTCTATGCCAACACAAATATATACCAATCTAAGTAGTGGACATACACCTCTCAATTGATTTCTGTTATTAATATATGCCTATGTTGATACTTTGACTCCAGTAAGCTCCATTCTGGCTTCTTTATATCCTTATTTAATTTTTTTTAAATGATGGTGAAAAAATCTGGGTCTTATTCTATTTATATAGTATTTTGTATTTTTAGTTCAAACCTCATATTCATTTAAAGTACTTCAGAATTTCTAACCTGTACTTTATGAGAAATGAATTTGGTAACTAGGATACAGTATTAGCATATAGTTCATTGTGTCTTCTCTCTCTCTCTTTACCTTTTACATTTTATACAGTTAAGTGATTCATTTGTTCATCAGATTCATTTATCAGGGTCTGTATTCCAGCTTCTCCTGTATTTTTTGTTAAATTAATATATAGCAAAATTCATTTGGTGGTACCCATTTTTGAGGATTTGGGCAGCTTTAGAGTGGTGTATCCACCAGCATGTTTGACACAGAAGGGTTGCACCACCTCGAACTTTTCTGTTTCCCTGTAGAACAGGCTTTCTTCCTCTCCCTCCCACCCCCAGGAGGTAATGCTCTGGTTTTCACCTTGTAGTTTTGCCTTTTGAAGAGTGAAAAGTAAAACAAATGACACAATGTGTCATCTTTTGAATTTTTTTTTCCTTACCAAAATGTACTTAAGGTTTATCCATGTTGTTGTATAAATCAATAATTCATGTTTCATTGTTACTTAGTTTACACTGGTTAGATGTACAGTAGTTTATTCATCCATTTACCAACTAAAATAAAACTGGTGTTGGAAATTACAAATAAAGTTACTATAAGGGTTGACCTTCTGGGATCTATGTAGGAACATAAATTTTCATTTATTTTGGAAGAAACCCAGGACTAGGATGCTGGGCCATAAGGTAAATGTATGTAAAACTGTTTAAGAATTTACCAAAAAATTTTCCCAAGTGGCTACCATTTTGTATTCCCACAGTAAATGTATGAGTTTCTAATTGCCCTGTATGCTCATTAGCACAATTCTTTGTTATTTTAATTGTATAAATTTATGGAATAAATATGAGAATTCTACATGTTTAGAGTATAATGATCAAATTAGAGTAGTTAACATTGCCACTTCAAATTTTCAAATATTTGATCAACACATAATAATTGTACATATTGATGGGCAACAATGCATATAAACAAATATTACCTTCTCTAGTAACTGAAGGGGAAGGGTAGAAAGGCTTGTTCCATTTATTTATTTATTTGTTTATTTGTTAATGTATTTATTTATTTATCAGCTCTAGTAGGTTTGTAGTAGTATCTCATTGTGCTTCTAATTGAATTTCCTAAATGACTAAAGTTGTTAAGCATCTTTTCATGCGTTTATTTTCATTGATATATCTTCCTATGCCTTTTCATGTGTTTATTTTCATTGATATATCATCCTATGCCTATGTAGGCTGTTTGCCTATTTTCTTCAAATCAAGTTCCTAATTTTCTTTACTTTTTTTCAGGAGGCAAGGGGGGTGTTAGTTTCTTTTAGTACCTGGGATTGAACCCAGGGGTACCTACCCACTGAGCTACATCCCTAGCCCTTTTAATTTTTTTATTTGGAGACAAGTTCTCCCTAAGTTGCTTAGGGTCTTGCTAAGTTGCTGAGGCTAGCTTAGAACTAGCAATTCTCCTGCCTCAGCATCCCAAACCACTGGGATTATAGGCATATAGCACCACACACACAACTAAGTTCCTAAATTTCTAATTGTCAAGTTTTGGGAATTCCTTAATATTTCTAAATACAATTTCTTTCTGAGATAGGTGATGTACAAATATTTACCCCGTTTATGGAATGTCTTTTCATTTGCAAATCAATATCTTTAGCACAGTTAAAGTGTTTAATTTCAACTAAGTCTAATTTGCCAACTTATTTTACAGATTGTGCTCTGAGTGTTGTATTTTAAAAATACTTTCCAAGTCAAAGTCATTCATATTTTCTTCCAGAAGTTTTATGGTTTTATATTTAATATTTAGGTCTTTGATTTATTTTGAGTTAATTTTATATAATATGCGATATGCCCAGATTCATTTTTTCTTTGCATATAGATGTTCTTCAAATGTTCCAGCACAATTTGTTGAGAAAAAAAAAACTATTCTATTTTTAAATTGGTTTTGCACATTTGTTAAGTTAGTTGACTGTTATCTAGTCTGTTCCACTGATCTATGTGTTAGTCTCAAAATAAGGTAGTGAAATTCTCCACATTTTTGTTTCACTTTTCAAAATGATGTAGGCTATTTTAGTTGTTTTTATTTTTCTGTAGAACATAATCTTCTTGTACATAAATGAGCATAGAACACAACTTTTATTTTGATTGGTATTGTGTTGAATCTGCAGATCAAACTGGGTAGAATTTACTTCTTGATACTATCTTGCAGTCCATGAACAGGATCTATTCCTCCTCATGGGCTTGCTGATAGCCAACTATCAATGTGTTCTCTCCTGGTTTTTCATCTGTGCACACCCATGTGTAGAGTTTCTTTGTCTCCATATTTTCTCTACCTGTAAGACCAGCCAGATTGCAGTAGGTTCCACCTTAGTGGCCTTACGTGAATTACCTCTGTAATGACCCTGTCTCCAGGGTCTCTTGGTCCATACAAGGGTATTGGGCTTCAACACTTGAATTTGAAGTTGATAGAATTCAGCTCATCCTTTTTCTCCTTTTTCCTTCAGTCTTTTTATCCTTCCTTCCTTCTTTCCTTTTTTTTTCTTGCTTTTGTAAATGCTGTTGCTTTTGAAAAAACATTTAAAATTACATTTGTTCACAGCAAATATATATAGAAAATATTTTCATTTTTATGAGGCTTTGTATAATAAATAATATTACATTTTCATAGGCCTTAAACTTGTGAATCACAGTTATTTGTGATTTCTTGTCAATTTCTTCTTACACCTGTGTCACATCTGAGCCATATGGTGGCTTTGTTTCTTCTGAACCTGCTTCTTCTTGCCTTTAATGCATTATCATTTTTGATGAAAAGAAGACAATATACATGAAACAGCAGAGACTGGGGAGTTTTCAAGTCTGCCTGTTTGTATGTTTTTCCTTCTGCTAGACTTGTAGGGTGGGGTTTTACTTAATATAGCTAGGAGTTAGGCTTGGCCTGAGATCTGTTGTCGCTATGGTTACCCTCATTGCAAATCAGATTTCAAATTTCTGTTGCAATAGCTAGAGTTCTGTGCAAGGGATGGTTTATCAAGCAATGTCTCTTTGAAGCTGAAATTCAGAGCTTCTGTTTGTTCTGTGACTCAAAGGGAGTTGCCATATGTATTTTTGTTCCTGTTCTGTCTCTTTTTCAGCCTTATGGTGCTGTTACTTATTATTTGAGGCTTGCTGGCTTATGCTGGCAAGGGTTTTCATTGATTTTCTGATTAAACCTCAGTCTTAGGCATGTGGTGTGGCCCTGGGTCTAGGAGGCATGGTATTCCCTGTTATTTGATCCCTCTCCACTATTCTGTGGGTTCACTGCAGACAACATTGCCCCTCACTCAAGTAGAGCCATTTTTTTCTCTTCTCTCCCTTCCTAGTTCTATGCATTTTTACCAGCAGTTGAGAAATAGTAATGTTTTCTTCCCTCCCCAAAGGTCAAGTCTTGTGTTTCACAGTGGCTATAGTGTAGATAAAAGATATTATGTGTTTAATTGTGTCCTCTCAGAATCACACACACACACACACACACACACACACACACACACACATAAAACAACATGTTGGAATCCTAACTCCCAGGATCTCAAAATGTGACCTTAATTGGGAAGATGATTTTTATGGGGCTTGAAACTTGAAATGTTTATATAAGGAGATTATAGCCGATGCCCTAATTCTATGTGACTGGTACCTTTTTAGAAGGCAACACATTTAGACCCTGAGACAGATACATACAAAGAGAAGATTCTATGTCAGTATGAAGGTCGAGATTGGGGTAATGTGTCTACTGGTCAAGGAAACCCAACGATTACCAGCTACCCTCAGAAGCTAAACTAAAGGCATAAAAGTGATCCTTTCAGAATGAACCAACTCTGCCTACCTGCTAGACTTGGATTTCTTCTCTTTGTCACTGAGAAACAATTCATTTCTGTGACTTAAGCCCTCAGAGTGTGGTGCTTTGCCATGGCAGCCCTAGCATCCCACTGCAGAGGAGATGGGTCTTTGTGGAATTTCTTGCCTTTATACAAAGTCTTGTTCCCTTCCTGTAGGACTGCCTGCCATCTTGTGTCTCTAATCTTTTCTGAGTAGTTGATGTGGAGCAAGAGACTGCAGAAGGTTGTTGACTCCCCAGGCTCTTGACCTCCTAGGGGCTCAGCCTGTGCCAAGGTAGGCATCGCCTCCAGTGATGGAGTCTCTCATTCTAGCTGGACTCTGATTACTGGTGTGCAGCATCTTGAACCCCAGATGAGCATGTGGCCCGGTGTGTTCTACTTCCTGTTCACCATGTGACCTCAGCTATTCAATGGTTTCAGAACAAGTTATTAACTTGAAGTTAGCTCAGCTCTATTCATTGTAAGGCGAGGAGCGAAGTTCCTTCTGGTTTTGTGACTCTTAGGTCAGAATTTGGATTTCTTGGAAGTAGATAAACCATATTTAGTAAATGTTGGAAGGTGATTTATTTTGGGGAGGGGCATGGGAGATTAAACTCAAGGGTACTTAACCACTGAGCTACATCTTCACAGCCCCCCCCCCTTTTTTTGAGACTGGGTCTCATTATCTTGCTGAGGGTAGCTTTAAGCTTACGTTCTTACCTCAGCATCTGGAGGATGACTTTTTTGTTGTCTATTGTTTGGTCGGTTTCATATTGTGTTTTGTATGATGTAATATTTACTGTGTTTCATGTGAAATAACTGTCAATCCTAATCCATGGTTTAGAAAAATTTAAATCATCACTATTTTTTTCTACATTTATTTTATCCCACATCTTCTTTTAATTAGTACTTGCTTTTATTATATTTGCTTTGCTCTAATATATGCTGTAATATTTTGCTTCATCTGAAAGACTGTCTGGGAACTGAATATTTGAGTTCCTTTACTTCTAAGCCAATATTTATTTTGCATTTAATTGATACTTTGCCTTGCCAAACAATCTCTCAGAACTTTGCAAACTCCACTGTTTATCAGTAACATAGACACTTAGAAATAATACAATTTGACATTATATTTGTTCTCCTTTCTTCTAAATATCTACTGGCTGTGATTTCTATTTCTGCAGAGTGATTTAATTTGGTACCTCGAACTTCTGATAAAATTTGACCAAATCTCTTCCAAATTGTCTGCTAATGTCATTTTTCATTGTGAAAAAGTCGCTGCCCAAGGGCTCATTTATAAGATATCAAAACTTAAAATTTAAAGAAGAATATCTATTTTTGAGTTCATAGAGAAAAAAAACTTTTTCTCCTCTTTTTGGATTCCAGTTGAATTTGCAAAGCAATATTATTATCAAAGCAATGTTACCTATTGCCATGAACTATAGTTCTAATCTATAGTATAGCTACTTTTAGAGTTTTATTTTATTGTAACAAGGATTTTAAATTTTTTAGTTGATTTTATTTTATTGTAAAAAGTTTTATATTTATTGTGACAAGGATTGCAAGAATAATGCAGCATTACTACTGTAAAATTTTTTTGAAATTTTATTTTAAGACCAATTTTAAGTAATGTTCATAAAGAGTATTGCACTATGCACACTTCCATATACATTGGTAAGTTTCTGATAATTGCTTAAGCAGTCAAAAGAATTCAAATATAAGTTCTAAATTCATCCCCAAGGCAAAGGGAAAAATTTCCATTTTTCTTCTGCTACTTAGATAGGATTTTAATGTCTTATGTCTAGTAGAGAATATATAGTTCAATATTAAGAAAATATAATGACAAAGGATTTTGACAAGTGTTAGAATTTTGAAGTAGCAATTGTCCATATTTCTATACATTAGTGATCAAATTCATTGAAAATTCTTTTTTATATACTTCAGGCTTCCTAATTCCATCGAATTCCTTAGGATTGAATACAACATATATCGCTGACTTGTATTCACTGGTAATATTTGAAACTTTAAAGATGGAGAAATACTTCATAGATTTTGAAATTTAGATGTTTTCTCAAAACAAAAAAAAAAATGCCTGACTTTCTTGTAGTCATTTCTTATTTACTGATTTATTTACTGGGTGGAATTTGATATGTAAGAAACTTTCTCTACTATGGACTGATGCTCCCTAATGAATTCTCCTTATTTCTTTCCTATGTTCTTTTAAATTAATATGCTAGTAAAAAAAATAAGAAAATAGTTTACTTTAGATGAATGTAGCAATGGAAAATAAGAATGAAGAAAGTAATTCATTTAAAAGTTTTTAGATGGCATTCATTTAAAAAAATTGGAGGGTTGGTTATGGGGACTAAAAATAGTCATAGAAAAATGCCAGTGGTGTTTGGTGGTTGATGAGGAGAGACCCAGAATGATTTGCCCCTTGCTTGCCTTGCTTTTTGAAAGCATTTGGTTTCTGAGGTCAGACTGCAAAATATCTACAGAGAATTTTAAAACCAAATCGTTTTGATCAAGAGAATAAATGTATTGTAGAGTATGGTTTATTTATTTATTTGTTTTTGCCTCATATCTATATAATCAAGCCATTATTTTTTGAACATATATTTATGCCATATATTTTGCTAGAAATTTTACATATGCAATTCCAATTAATTTCACGGGCCATAAAAGGAAGACATTACTTACTATCCCTGTGTTTCCAATCAAGAACACTGATGCTCAGAGAACGTGGGATAACTCATACACTCTCTTCATTGTTGCAGTCAGTTTTGCAAACTTAGAACTACCAGCCGGGAAATTCGTTCTTTATTTTTTATTTTTACTGCTTCCTCCTGCATTTTGCTCATTCTTCTTCTGGTCTAAAGTATATTGGGGGGAAAAGAAGCTCTTATTCTGGAAGAGAGCAGTACTATTTCTATGTTCATTTTAATAAACATGAGGGATCATTCTCATGCATAGATAAGGGTTTCAACCACTGCACTGTTGACTTCCTGAGCTGGATAATGCTTCACCTGGTGTGGGCTCTCTTGTGAATTCTTCATGTCTTGGAATGTTCAACAATATTTCTATCCTCTACTCACTAGATGTTAGGAACTCCTAATGAGGTGTGTGATAACCAAAATATTTCCAAATTTTCTTGGGGTAAACCACTTAGCTTTGAGAATCACTGATTGATAGAAATCTGACACTGTATAGGTCTATTTGATACAGTGAGGTTCCTATTTCCTTAATGAAAATACTTTCTTTCAGAAGGCAAATTGAAGAGATGATCAAAATGTGAAAAATAAAGAAAACATGACCACTGAGTGCTTATGTTGTAGAAGATACTATTCGTTGCCTTTCTATAACTCCAAATTTCTCTGGAATTCTGCCGCAGTCCAGCTGCAGCAAAATAACCGGGGGGTGATGAACAACTTGTGAAGACTGATACAGCTGGAGTGGGAGCCGTTTATTGTAGGACAGGAGGGGTATATATACATTCCACACAGCTTATCTTAATTAACATAAACTAGATACAGCAGTCAACCAATAAGGAATCTCCACACTTAATGACTCACTGGCGCCACCTCACAAACCACTCCCCCTGGCAAAATACCAGGCGCCATCTTGACT
The DNA here is from genome assembly GCF_964194105.1 of Spermophilus citellus. NCBI lineage: Eukaryota > Metazoa > Chordata > Mammalia > Rodentia > Sciuridae > Spermophilus > Spermophilus citellus. Next base: position 41,457,962 of record NC_138188.1, read on the forward strand.
TGTTTACAGACCCTAACAGAATATGATTTAAATAATAAACACTTTTTAGATGATATGTTAAATATACAATATAGCCCAACCAAAGATATAGTAAATAAGGAGTTATGACTTAAATTCAAAACATTATATTTTATGCCACTCTAAGTGATTTTAATATCTTTCTCAATAAATGGCAAGGGAAAAAAATGTCTTTGCAGATACTTGTCCCATCTACTATTGAGAACTAGCTAATTTTACTGGACAGTTTTCATCCTTCAGACTGATTGCTTTGGTATTTATTGTATTGCCTGTATCTTCTATCAGAATTTTTGCTTCTCACAATATTTCAGTAATATTTTTCTTAGCATGTATATTTCTTGAGTCAATTCATTAAAAAATGAAAGAGACCCAAATCACTGCTATTAGTACTTAACTGTTATAGTGTCTCTCAAGATGTTACTTCTAATTTGGAAAAATAATTTAGATGACATAACAGTGAAAAATATGATGTATTATTTGGAACAGCTATCAATAAAAGGCCATTAAAGTATCATTCTTGCTTCAAAGATGGCATATTTGAGAAATGTAAAATGCAGTTGGCCAGTTATTTTCTTTGAGGAGCAAAGGTATACTTTTCTCTTTGAACTGAGTATTACAGAGAACAGTTTGATAAGGAAATAATGAAAATCTGTCCTCAACTAAACACATTTTAAAATAGCTTTACTCTGATGATGTTACTGCAAAGAAAAATGCACGTTTGTTGAATTGTCCTCACGGAGACAGGCAGACTGCACTTCCTCACATTTGAAAGCATGGCAGCTTTGATTTAGCTATGATTCACCAGCTGCTTCATGGAAAGTGATATCAGCACTGGAGCTGAGATAAGCAGTTTATGATATCAGATAGATAAATGGAAGGGGACCATCATTCTCCGTCAGAAGGTAAGGTTAAGCAAACCAATTTCCATATATTACATTTCCCACTGGCATTTTTATGTTTGTAACTCCTACTTTTTGTTGGAGTACTGACGCTGAACGCATTTTTCCTGCTTATCTCTGGCTTGTGTTGAGGAAGTCCAAAGCTCACAACTGTATTTCTACTTGACACTTGCTGAACATTGACATAGGATAGCCATAGAGAGTGACAACCAGGCACAAAGGAAACATCAATTTGCTTAAGAAAACCTGTAGGTGTTCTGTCTCTTCTATGACCCCGTGTCATTTTCTCTGTTTTTCCTTACCTTTAGATGAATTATTCCAAATATCTGCATTTGTTATTCAGTTATTCTCACACAGGGATAATTTTCATATTCATATGTCATTCAGTCGTTTTCATATTTTTATATATAAACTTTAGTTAGCTAAAAGCCCCAAACTGACTAACACCATGAGTAAAGTCAGTTTAGGGAATCATAAGAGCAGATAATTTCAATGTAATTTTTTTGTGATACTAAAATAATTAAGTATAATTAAATAAACACCATGAACAGAGTAACTTCACTGATAACCTAATTTTGACAGTTGATAATTTTGATTCCTCAAGCGCAATAAATAATATCTGTATTAGCCAGGGCTGTCCAGAGAAAGAGAATTAACAGGATATATAGATATAGCAGAGGATATTTATAAAGGGAATTGGCTTATGAACTTATGGAGGCTAAAAACAATCATCTGCCAGCTGGAGATCCAGAAAAGCTAGTCTGAGCCCAGAAGCCTGCGGAGGTGGGTGGGGGAAATGTGAGGTCAGTTTCCAAGCCCAAAGCCAATGTGTGTGGGTGTAGGAGAGGATGAAGATGGTGGTTGTCTCAGCTCAAGAAGAAAGGGAATTTCCCCTCTGCTGGTTTGTGCTGTTCAGGCCCTCAACAAATAAGGTGCTGACTGCTCACATCAGTGAGGTGCCTCTTTACTCTGTCTCCTCATTCAAATGATAACCTCTTCTGGACTCCCCCTCACAGACACAGCCAGAAGCAATTTCTACCATGGAAGCAGCCCTCAGCCCTGTCGAGTCAATAAATAAAATTAACTATCACATTGTCTCTATGTTCCTGTGTTGTTATTAATCATTAAAGAGACTGGTGGTATTTTAGATTATTTCATTAAATCTTCATACCAGTTTTATGACCCTTCTTGACAAATAAGGAAAGTGAGGTTCAAGAGACCAAGTAAATTAACCAAGTCCACAGTAGTTCTATGTATCATGATTGAGATTAAAACCCGCATCTTTTAGATTTCATAGATGATGCACTTTTGATTCTTCAGTGCTCCCATTTTTAAAGATTCCGTTACCAGAGAATAAACTGTTATTTTGGTAACTCCTGATTGATGACAGAGCAGATGGTCTGTGGAATTACAGACAGAATGCATTCTTTACCGAAACAAAGATATGACTTTCTCTCCACTTTTCCTCCTGATTTTGATTCTAAATTTGAGTCATAACAATAGTGATGTGCATGACTTCTTCATAAGTCTCATAAAAGAGGACAGTCTCCTGCCTCTACCCTCCTCATCAGACTTCTGCTCTAGAGATAAATATACCACATATTATTACATGAGACTTCTGGAATTTATATTCATATATCTAGGTAACATGATTGGCCTAATATTTGTGTTTTATTTTCAATTATAGATAATATATTTTGATGTCTATGGAAAGATATAAGGATCTGACTCTCTTTACTGTTTTACAGAATACAAAAACTTCTCTCGTACTTCTAATGCAGTAATTTTGCCTTCATAAATATTCATTATTTGCATTATTGTAATATTATTACAACTATATAAATATTGCTCATGGCTCAGTCACTTGTGTATTATAATTGTTTCATTTCTCAATAGTATTTTTGTCAATAGCTGTTAATTTTGCTTAAATGGTTTTAAGATTTTATATATAGGTCTATATATAAATGTGTGTGTGTGTGTGTGTGTGTGTGTGTGTATTCTCAATTTTTTTATGTAATACCTCTATTTAATCAATCTAATTTTTTTTTGGTACAAAGGATTTAACCACTGACCTATACCCCCTCCCCACCACCAGCACTTTTTATTTTGAGACAGGGTCTTGCTAAGTTGCTTAGGGCCTTACAACTTAGGGTCTGTAAGTTGCCAAGGCTGGCTTTGAACTTATGATCCTCCTGCCTCATCCTCCTGAGATGCTGGGATCACAGGCATGCACCCCCACACCCAGCAAATCAATCTAATTTGATCAAACAGAATTTCGTGTTCTACCAGAAACTGGACTCATCCTCTGAGTCTGTTCCAAATCACTGATCCTGGGATTTCCTTTTATGATCACCTTAGGGAATTCTCTTCCTCTCTCTTCCATGTGTGTTCTCCTAGTTCTGGAATCCCATGTTTGTCATCCTTGGGAAAATAAGAACAGAAAATCACGACATCTCTGATATGTGCTTTTCATTCCCAAGAACATAGCAAAGTCCAGGGAACAGTATGTATAAATCTGGGCTGAACTGTCAAGACAAACATTATCTTGTAGGAAAATCTCTTCTGCATGTAAGCTGGGGAGTGTGTGGGATTTGCCCAAAGGGCTTTCTTGCATGCATTACAAGTCCTTCAGGATACTGGTCAAACAATGGGTCAAGGCAAGCTAAGATGATGCTATCTCTGCTTCTGTAACCTAGCCTACAAAAGCCCCTCCCTGTGGTAACTATTGTGCATCAGAGCCCTGTGGAGAGTATAAGGCTTGTCACTGGACAAAGTATCACCAGGGTCAAAAGACTTGTTTTCTGACCAAACCCCAGAGACACTGCAAAAAGTGGGGGTGCTGCTAGACCAGATCCTCATAAGCATTTTGCACATCCCACTATGTCTTGTATCCCATCTCCAGGTGTCATCCTTGGTCCCTCAGCAACCTATCCCGCTGCTCAAGCATGACCGGGCTCATGAGAGTATACCATGACACTGTGACATCACTCTCCATTTTTTTTTCCATTCCCACATTTTGTGGAACACATTCTCCAACATTTTCCCAAGAATGTATAGATATAAGTCAAGTGTTTCTCTTGTTGGGTTAACTTATTATTATAGCTATGGTATAGGTGTGTTCTCTGGATCTCATGAGTTGGAAATCCAATCCTCAAAGATGTATGTTGGAGGTGGGATATTCAGAAAGTAATTAAGATGAGATAATGTCATCATGGTGGAGCTTCCATATGGTGTTAGTAGCAAAAAGGCTCTCCCTAGAAGCTGGCACCATGATATTGGACATGCCAACCAATAAGCTCTCTGGTATCTCTTCTTGCAAATGCACTAATACAATCATGGTGTCCTACCATCATTACTTTAAACCTAATCTCCTCCCACAAGGTCCATTTCCAAATACTATCACATTAGTTATGAGGTCTTCAACATATGAATTTAGGGTGAGACAAGGTACATAAACATTGAGTCCCTAACATGATGAGAACCTTTTATTGTTATCACCAAATTGATTTCACCTTTGCAAATGTATCACTAGAATATACTGATGTTCCTGTTAATCTGTATGCAATTATAGTTTGAACCATTTAAACAGGTATGGATTGCAATCTTTAATAAAAAAAAAAAACTTTTAAAATTTATTTGAGGTTGCAGATTTGCTCAAATTTTTGTATTCTGCTTTGGAAGGGGATTTGTATTCCTTTTAAATTGATTTCTTGGGTATTAATCATAAAGGTGAGGACAGGGAGTCATAGTGATTTTCCAGCCCATACTATTTTTGTATTGTGCTGCAGGTCCACTGACAGCTGCCCCTGTCATTACTAATTTTTCTCTTAATTCAGATAAGTATCACAATTCACAAACAGTGTTGCAGAAAGTTGGTGGTCTTTCCAGCAAAACATCAAATTCTCAGAGGAAGTGTTTTTATCTATCACTCAGTGGTTTAACAACAAGAAAAACAAGCATGACCGCAATTTCTGCAGAGAGATTTAAAAACTTTTTAATACATGCCTTCATTGATTCTTTTCTTCATAAAACCACACTGCGTAAAACTCCCTGAGTTTGGAATCACACCTTTACCTAGATCCCAAGTCTCTTCTGTCCTTAGAAGCTGTAAGACATAATGGTAACTTTGGACTTCCTCGTGGGCATAACAGAATATTTTAGGGTTGATAACCTAGTATTCTTCCCAACAACAGGCTATTCATAATTTTCAATTAATATGCATACCTTTGAATCTCAGGATTATTCTATTAAGGGATGCTGAACCAAACAATATATTCACCTAGATATCTCTCAAGAAAGAGAAGATGGTAAGACTGGGGTCTTATCATCAAATCTCCTTCTTAACCAAGCAGAAACAAGAGAAGTTCCAAGAAGGGATCTTGTCAAAATGGAGGTAAGAAGGAAATAGGTGTGTTTGTCATTGTTGTTTGTTTCATTTGCCTCTACAGAAAGCAGAAGAAAGGGCAGACATGTGAAGTAGTCTATGCTGTGCACTGCACATTTCCTAGACTTAAACCTCTTAGGCCAGAGTATTGATTTTAATGCTGTGAAAAAGGCAAAAACTATTGATTTCTCACTCTGTATCTTTTAGTGGCTGTGAGTTGCACATTAAGTGTTGATATTATCTGTGTGTCTTCCCTTAGTTTTAAGAGAAGTTATTATGAGAAGGTATGTCAAAAAGGAGGCCTTGTAAACATTTTATCCACTCAAGGAAAGATCAATAGACCCAATAATGCTTGTTTCAGAGCTACTGTGAAACAATCCTGGGACAGGGAAGTGTGAGACAGCATCCCATTGCAGGTAATTTGAAGATTATAGTTTATTTGTGGGCGATGTATTTTCAATTTCAAAATCTAAAACCTAAATTAAAAATCTAATCCTAATTAAATCATAGACAGCTATTATTTGTGTATTTCAAGAAGGTATTCATATCTTGCCCATATTTCAAATAAAATGTTCATATCTATTTAATATTTTATTATCTAAAACCCAATTAAGACAAGATTTTCATTTTTAATTGAAGAATCTTCAACAGTAAAAAAAATGAAAGAAGTAAAATATGCATGTTTAGTTACTTAGCATTTATTTCTTAGGCAAAATGCTAATAATTGAAAACAGTTTTGTGCAGATATGTAGATATACAGCACTCCTTTGTATCTTTTTCACAACAGGGTATGGAAGTGTTTTCCAGATTATTGCTTCTTGAGTGGCATGATGTGAGTTCAAAGTATGGCTTATTGCAATAGTCAAAAGTCACGATTTCCCTCTTTTATTTCATTCATTTTTTGTAGTGCTAGACATTGAAGCCAAGTCCCTGCGCATGCTAGGCAGAAGCTTTACCATTAAAACACACCCTAGCCCAATTTTCTGTTTCAATAATGATAATATTTGGTTTATTAAAAATCAAGACTGCCATGAAAATCATGTTTGTCACAAGGGAAAACTCTTCACTGGATATTGAACAAAATTGTTTCATTGCAAAGAGGATCTAGCTCAAGCACAACTAGGTGACCTGAGGAAATTTCTTATATATATTTGCTTGGTAATTTTGGGGTTCCATATATTAAATTCCAAGGCTTATGTACTGTAGATATATAATGAAGCCATTACTCATTGAGAAATTATTCTAAAGTGGTGTCTATTTCCATTTTACTATTTATACCAATGGTTTACTCTGATCATAGAGTATCCTTCAAATCTACTTAGGAGGTGTTTTGCTGAACTCCGTTTTTGAGTGTCTTATTGATTATTTTTAATGAAGAACTTCAGTGCCTTTTTATAAGGAAAAGGTATTATTAAGCCATACAGAAAATTTGCTTTAAACTTGGCTTTTTCTGTTAGTGTGCATTTTAATAAAAGCTTTATTGGGTTTTCTGGGGGGAAGTCTCAGCAGGAGATATTTTCTTCATTAGAAAATTTAAAGTGCTTAAGGGAGTTGAATATGTTAGCTCTGCTTTTCAAATTCATTACACTTTTTCCTTATATTTGGCTATTGAGGCTTTAAAGGAAGAGAAATCCTCTTTCATTTTTCTATATTTGATAATCTATATTTTTATGCAATGATCTTTGCATGATCAGATTATAGAAGTTTTACACATACATGACATTTTGAGGAGGCATACAAAGTATTAGATTCCTATTCTAGGATAAGGAAAATAACAAGGACAGGCACAGTAGCACATTTTGTCTCAAATGCATTCTACCTGATGACATTCGCACATCTCTGAAGTTGCTGCAGCACATTAAAATTCACTGCGGCTTATTAGACCTATAATCTGATTTTGGCTTCTGGGAATTTGTTTTTTGGTTTTGTTTTGTTTTATTTTGTGGGTTTTTTTCCCCTAAGGTTTTATCTGAGTACACTTTAATCTGCATAAAAATATTCACACTGTCTGGAACTAAGAAAATGATTCTTATGTAAATGAATTACTTAAAATTCTGAAGAGCAACTTCAGACAAATGGAGGAGAAATGACAGGGAATTAAAACTTTGGAAGAATATTTTCAATATGGTAATTGGATTCAAATAGTTTATTTTCCTGCAGAACATCAAAGACCTGCTCAAAAGCCTGTGCCCAGATTAAGTGAAAGTTACAAGACATACACTTAAATATATTTAAACTTTAAATTTTTTTTTCTGACAATCTAATTTCTACATTCATGATACTGGCTCATTATACCCAAGTCTTCGCTCTGTCAGTTTTGTGAGTAGGGACAATTATAAAGGTATTTATGAAATCCTGTAAGCATCTGATCATTCCGAAGAGGAAGAGATGTGACCAACCAGTTGTATTGGTTCCGGACACTGGTGCCTAGGGCAGAAACACTGAACCCAGTTCTCATTAATCTCATTCATCTATCTTTTCATGCTTCATCATGAGCCAGCCCAGGAGTCTCCAGCTTCTGTGACACCCTTGACACTTAGGCTCTGGCTAGACTTTTTCTTCTCATTGCTTTGAATTTCTCTGATAATGAGAAGAAAAAGAGTTCATTAAGAAGACATAACTTATTTATTGAAAGAATGAAATAACAAATAATAAACACCAAACACTTCAAGTTTGGTCACTCAAAAAGACCAAAAGATTATGAAAGTGTGTAATGTTTTTGGCAAATATGGGTTTCAAAAAATAGTAGTAAGAATATTTAAATGAGCAGTGTATAGTAAAATTTAGTTTAATTAGACAAAAGTTGGAATTAAAATATATGGGATAAATACTTTTTAAAATTATCATTTCAATTAGATATATTTATTAGGTAAGGTGTGATAATTTGATACAGACATACAATGTTTAAGGATCAAATCAAAGTAGTTTGCATTTATATCTTCTTAAAGACTTTTTAAAATTTTTGATTAATGCATCAATGATTAATAACTGTATATAATTATCAGTTACAGTATATATTTCAATGAATACATACAGTGTGCTGACCAAATCAAGGTAATTAGTGTTAGGTAATTATCCATTTCTTTGTTATTACTTTGTGCTTAGAGTATTGAAACTCCTCTCTTCTAGCAATATAAAAAGCATATAATAAGTTATTTTGAACCTCAGTCACTCCCTGTGCTACAGAAAACTAAAAGTTATTCTATCTCATTTTTTGGTGCTTGCCATCCAATCTCTACCCTGCCTCCCTCAATATTTCCAAGCCCCACTTAAAGAAATGGCTTTGAAAATAAGATAAAATGGATCAACATATAGAAAAAACATTATTAGCACATGCATCCCAAGAGTTAGAACACCCCAAAACATGATTTTAATGAATACTTGATTTGTCATCAATTTCAGATAATTCTGTTGTCAATTTTTATTGACTTTAAAGGAATGTATATTTCACGAATTATAAAATTATCACAGATTATAGTAATCTTGATGAGCTAGAAATTTATTAACTCAACATTAATGGATTAATACTATAAATACACCATAAAGATTCAAATAAAAGTCTTTTGATACAAATCTACACATATTTGTGATAACACTTAAAAATTAAACAAAAATTTTGGAACTTATAAACATTTTAACTATAAATTCATGCCAAGTGTCATACATAACAGTTAAACTACAGAAATATTTTTATTAAAATTAAGGATGTGACAAAATTTCAGCATAGTTATGAAAGTTCTAGTTAAATGATGTTTTAGTCAGCGTATTCGCCACTATCACTGAAAATAATAGTTTATTTGGTGATGCATAGCTTTAGAGGTCTCAGTCTATAGGGCTGGCACCATTCCTTGGGCTCAAGGAGAGGCAGAACAGCATGGTGAAAGAGTGTGGTAGAGGAAAGCAAGTAAGGACATGATCAAGAAGCAGGGAGAGACTCTACTGGACAGACACAAAATGTATATATACCTCAAAGGCCTCCAATGCCCACCTCCTCCAGCCATACCCCACCTACCTTCAGTTGTCACTCAGTTAATCTCCATTAAAATATTAATTCACTAGTTTATTAAGGCTTTCATAACCCAATCATTTTACCTCTAAATGTCCTTGCATTGTCTCACAGATGAGGTTTTGGGGGACACCACATACCTAAACAATAACAAATCAAATATAACAAAACAAATATAGAGGAAAAGAAACGAATGTCACTACTTCTTAGCAATATTTTTATTTTTTTCATGGAAACAAAGGAAATTAATGGAAAAATTTGTAACTAATAAGAGGTGTTTAAAAATGGGTAAGATACATTTATAGAATCTATACAGTAAACCTGCATTAACTAAGATAGTGATATAAACAGTAAACTATTAATAGCAACAATACTTAAAAAGTACCACAGAGTCATAAATCTTAAAAAAAATTAATTTTGACAAATCCATACACTAGAGAAAATTAGATTATATGTTCTAATTACAAAATGTTATTTATCCTCAAAAGTCATCTAAAATCCAATATCTTAAAAAAATTACTATTGGTACAAATTATTGCTAAAATTCAAGTGTTACTGAATGAGCATAAGGAAGTATATGCCTAAGCAAAGAAACATTAAAAATAAAAGAAAAATAGATGCTATATAAAACATTTGACCTTTATTTTTTTATCTGATATGCAAATGCTAATTCAAAATAAGGGGGGCTTTGGGGGAAAATATATATGACTGTATGACCAGGGTGAGTCTACATCATGTACAAAAGAAGAAGAATGAGAAATTATACTACATTTATGTATGATGTGTCAAAATGCATTCTACTGTCCTCTATAATTAATTATAACAAATTTAAAAAAGAAAATTAGATAACAATATTTACCATACCAGATCTCAAAAAAATTATTTATAACTTTATATATATATATATATATATATATATATATACCAAACATCTGCAAGTTACTAATGATATGCATGCATAAATTAAAAATTACAAACAGAATCATATGTTTCTCGGGAATAAAAAAGTACAACACTGGCATTCTATTTTACTTCTATTAATTAATTAAGCTTTATTTTTAAAATTATACCAATGGCATTTAACTTGCTTCCTAGAAATAGACACACAAGTATATGTGCAAACTGACATGTGGTAATGTCCACGCAGCAACACTCTTGAAGGAATTTAGTTTTGTGTTTAAGTATATTGATCACTCATTTGAGGGGGAATTAAAAAAAAATATCTCCCAGCCCCCTTAAACTTCAAGCCAATTAAATATCTAAGTGTAAAAAAAAGCCAAAAATATTTAACTCATTCCAAGTCTTTGTTCAAGTGTTTTCATGGAAATCTACTGTGACCATCCTGTTTACAAATGTGAGCATCTCTGCCCACACTTCCATGGCTTTTACCCAAGGCTGACACTAGGATAACATCTCCAGTTATTTCAGTAGCATATCAGCATACAGAAGTAAAGAATATAAAAAGTGACTTTCTTTATCTCTTTATACTTATGGTATTATTACACTCTCTTCTCCCTTCACCCTCTTACCCTATACATTTTTTTGGTGCATTTTACCAATTTATTCCCCCCACACGTGTATAGACACATATAGCTCACTTCATCCTCACAAGAACTCGTTAATATTTTTCATGCTTATGACTCCTAAACTCATAAAATGACATTTTATTATTTCCTTTTAAAATCAGATATTCTGGCTAATATACTTCAATCTTAGTCTGGATTGATTTGGGAGAACTTCTAGAACTCTTTGCTGGACCCATCTTTGTGGAAAGGTACCTGACAATTTCCCTCTAAGATGAACAAGTATATTTGAGCAGATCAAAGGAAATACCAATAGAGCTTCTTCATAAAATCCTGAATCTTATATAAACTTGGTGTCACTGCAGGTCTTCATACATTATATAATTACATGACTGTATAAAGTGAAAGGTTCCTGAACTTGTTTAGCCTATGAAGAGAGCAGTTATCTCCATTACAAATATTGGTAAATATGAATGTGTCCTCACTAGTTACTCCATCCCAACATTTAAATTCCAAATAAAATAATTGTGCAATTAATTTTCAAATGGGAGTTCACAAAGTGTTCATTTTTGAACAAAATCAATAATCGAAGCTATCTTTATATCAATTAGATCAGCTAATCTTATGTTAATTTAAGCAAAAATCAAAATCAAAGAATAAAAAAGCTCTTAAAAACAGACAGAAATCTGGGAATGATTTAAGAAAATACACATATATATGTTTCCCTTGACAGAACAAACCAATTTAGAGTCCTATTTCACAACCATGACAATTTTCCTGAGTCTTATTAACCTAACTTTCTTGTTTCTTTTCATTAGCACCTGGTTGGAGTTCAGGCTCCCATTGGGAAACACCTGTCCACAGTTAACAAGGTGTTAATTGCAAAAGCCATAAAAACTAGAGTCAGGGAATTAGTTCATAAATTCTTAAAGCAAACTTTTAAGAAATTCAAAAGAGTAGTCAATAAAAAAAATGTAAATTATGTTTATAAAAATAAAAGCTTGTAGTGATTCTAGTTCCATAGTGCTGAGCATATTATTGAAGCTCTCACTGTCTTATTTTCCTCTTTTTGGGAATAAGGAGGATGACCATATTTATTTCATAGAATTTTTATAGAATCCTAAGTAAGTAATATAGCAAATGTCATATGGTAAGCACTGAAAAAAATATTAGCCTTCATTGTTATCATTAAAATCGCTAATAGTTTAAGATTTTAGTTGACATACAATTTTACGAATATATGGGGTGCATGTATAATGATCAGATCAAGGTAAGTGGCATATCTATCACCTCAAATATTTATCATTTATTACCTATTTTAAAATATTGACCGTAGTGATCTTGCACTGCTATAGAACTGCAGAATTAATTCTTCCAATTCAAGTGAACTCCTGTCCCTTTTAATGATCCTGTCATTGTAATTATTTTTAATTATTGCTCATATTTGTCTGTATTTTTCCATATATTTTGGTATGTGGATTTCAGTGGGCATGTGCTGTTGTGCTCACTCAACAACAGTTCTGTGAATACTAGTGAAGTGTGGACCATTTTTTCTCTACCGTTTTCTCATGGCTGATGATTTCTTGTGCACATAAAGCAAATACTGCTGCCACTCATGTGTTTTATCAGTTTTATGATTTTGAGGCTGGGGCAAAGGACAAGTAGCTGATTATCAAAGAAAAGAAAATAAGTCCTTAGCACTTCCCCATCCACTGGTTGCTAACACCTCCCAGCACAAGCAATCATCCTTGGACAGATCTTTTCTTGCCTTTTCATCACTTTGGGTCACATAGGCAAGAGGTAAAAAGGCAACACCTCCTGCATTCAGTGTTCAGCCTTTGGATACCAATCCGCTGGACCAATGCTGGTACCAAAAAAATACGGTTTCCTGCTGAAGTGTCCTATGTTTCTCTGCAAGAATTCCACAACAGTACCATTCTTCTGTGACAGCAAGCCACAGGCTGGATGGCTCATAGTAGTTAACTAATCAGAGGAAAGAGATTCATGAGCTCCATTACTGAAGCTCCTGAGCTTCTTAAGGCACACTTAGAAAGAAGAGGACGTGCCTCAAAAGTTCCCCCGATTTTGTAAGAGTACTCATCATGGGGTTTGATCGAAGGCTAATCTGTATATGTATAGGCAGGAGATTTAGTTAAGATCATTTGATGCTGAATTCAAAGCGGAAATTGGCTAGCAGAGTCTTGTAAGACAGATGTTCATCACAACCAGTGTGAGGAGATAGCAGTGAGCAAGTAAGCATTGAGTTGGCCATGTGTGAGGACTTGCCTCAATGACCTAATACAGAGGCCCTTGCTCTAGAACAAACGCGTTTCCTCAGACTGAATTCAATACAGAACTGGACCTTCTTTAACCAAGAATAGAAACAAACCTAAGAGAACCAAAAGATTCTAGAAGAATTTGACAGTAACAGTAGAATAGAGTAAAATCAATATCCTGGAAGGGAAAATGTCATAATCTGGAATCCTTAAAATGATTATATAACGATAACTTTTATATAATTAGAATCACTAGATACACAAAAAGTGCTAAAATATGATCCATAATCAAAGAAAAAAAGCAATCCACCAAGAAAAGAAGGTCTTCATATTCTTATATAGGCATTTTGAGATAGCTGTAGACACAAATACACAAAGATTTGCAAACAGCATCATCACATAGAAGGGATAGTTAGTTAATAGGAAAATGTTAATAGAAAAATCATGAGTTACAAAAAAAAAAAAATGAGGGAGGGCAGAGATGGTGATTCAGTTGTGGAGCACTTGCCTAGCATGGGCTAGGCCCTGGATTGAACACCCAGTACCACAAAAAGTTCCAAAAAAGTGGTATGAAATTCTTAGACCTGAAGTGACAGTCAGTAATTGGTCTGATCCACACTGAGACTGTAGAAGAGAGAGTGTAAAAATATGAAGGCAGAAAAATAAAAATTTTCCAATTTAAATAGTACTGAAAAAATGAAATTAAAAAATAGAACAGAATCTTAATAATATACTAGGCAATATCAAGCAGGCTAACACATGAATTTGGAATTCTAGGGGAAAGGGTTAGAGACATTGGGAGATAAATAAATTGGAAAATTTAATGGTTTTAATTTTCCAATATCGGTTAAAAAATGTAAGAAGCTCACTAAATCCCTAATTAAAATGAGTGTTAATCCCAGAGGCTCGGGAGACTGAGGCAGAGAGAATGCGGAGTTCAAAGCCAGCTTCAGCAAAAGTGAGGCACTAAGCAACTCAGTGAGACCCTGTCTCTAAATAAAATACAAAATAGGGCTGGGAATATGGCTTAGTGGTGGCATTCCTCTGAGTTCAAAGTTTGATATCAAGTTCCCTGATATCAAAAAGAAAAGAAAAGAAATACCTTGGCCCATTTGAGTTGATCTACCAAAATATAATGATTAAGAGAAAACGTAAAGACATCCAGAAAGTCAACGTATAATAATACTTGATATCAAGCATTCAAGCAAAGACTAACTTTTCATTGGCATCAGTGGAGAGTGGAGGATGATGGAATACTAATAAAATGCAACTATCCAAAAATATTCTTCAAAATTTGGGGTCCTACTACATTCAAAGAAAATGAAATAAGGGTGTTGAAGATCCATCTGTACTCCTGTATCTATTGCTGTTCTAATCACAATAGTGAAGAAATAGAAGCAATCAAAGTGTTCATCAACTGATCAGCAGGAAAGAAACTGGGATATGTGTACATAATGGAATATTTCTCAGCCATTAAAAACAATGAAATCCTATTATTTGTGACAACAGGGGTGGAACAGGACATCCTTATGTTAAGGGAAGTAAGGCACAGAAGGACAAGTATGGCTTGATTTCATGGGTATGTGGAATCTGAATCTGTTGAACTCACAGGTTGAGAGTAGAAGGGTGACTATCAGAGGCCAGGGGCCGTGGGATGGACAGGGATGGAGAAGATCTGATCAATGGGAACTAAATGGCAGTTAGGTACAAGAAGCTCCATGCATCTGTTGTACAGTATGGTGACTTTAGAAACAATTATGTAGTGAACATATCATAAAGCTTGAAGAAATTTGAAAGTGTCAACCACAGGAAATGATGAACAGTCAGGTGATAAATATGTTTAACCCGATTTAAATATTATGCAATGTGTACATGAATGGAGCAGTACACAGTACCACATCTACATGCATGTTTGGTGTTTGATTATGTTAAAAATTTAAAAAAAGAATGAATTCAAGATGTTTGAGGACATAAAAATGGAGATAAATTGTTCCCACCTCTTCTGTAGCCTAAGAAAATTTAAACAAAGTTCTTTAGACAAAGTGACAAGAGGAGGAAGCTTATAATTTTAAGAAAAAATGAAGAGTAACACATGTTAACTGTGTGCGTAAATATAAACGACAATCTTTAATCTCTTGATTTTTTGAAAGAAAAGTGAATATTTAAAGCACAAATAAGTACATTTTACTTTGAAACTTAACCTATTTACGTGTGTGTGTGTGTGTGTGTGTGTGTGTGTGTAATATGCCCAGAACCTAATGTTGAGTAGATAAAATAATTGTACTGGTGTAAGTTTCTTTGATGCCACATAAAGTTGTACAGTATTGTCCGTAAGTCTATAATGATAAATGCTATTGCCTGTTGTAATCCCTAGAGCACTCCTCCTCAACAACTTATGGTTGTTTTTCATCATAGGACATTTGGAAATATCTGGAAACAGTTTGGATTGTTGAAACAAGAAGAGTGCTCCTGGCATCTACAGGGCACAGGGGAAGACCCTGCTGGCACATGGAAGCACCCAGGACAGCCCCTTAACAGTGATCCAGGGCTCAATGGCAAGATGAGCAATACTGAGCAACCCCACCCAGGAGCCACTATTAGAAAGTTAACAAAGACATCTGTATAAGAACCCAGAGGAATTTATATGTTAAAATTACTGGCCAACAAAAAAGGTGTAAAAGGAGAAATAGGAGATCAATAGAAAATTCAGCAACTAAGAAACAAAAACAGACATGACTCACTATTTAATTATGCTGAATGCAAAGGATTAAATTGTCCATTTAATAGGTAGAGATTGCCAATTAAGGTTGATCAAACTAAAAGACTATAAGAAGCATAGCTTAAATACAAAGGAATTAAATGTAAAATGAACATAAAATGATTTAAAAATGCAAACATTAAACATAATGACGCTGAAATATGCATATTAATATCACATAAGAAATACTTTTGACATAAACTATTGAAGAAAAATGGAAAAATGTGTGATCATAAAAGATAAATTTAACAGGAAGACATAAAAATATGTCCTCACCTAATTAGTGCTTCAAAATACATGAAAATTGACTGAGTCATAAAGTAACTTCAGCAGATATATAATATTTGAAGCTTTTTAATCACATTTCACATAGTAATTTATAAAATAGCTTGACAAAAAAAATCACAAAAGTCATAGACTGCTTGAAAACATCACATCCTATAACAAGAAAGTAAACTTTCTTTTCCAGTAAGCATGTCACAATTTAAATTTTACAGATTATGTTCTCTGACCACGATGGGAATTAATTATAAATCTGTAAAAATAAAATCTTTTGCAAAATTATGAATGTTCAGCTATTAACATATTTCTGAAAAATCCATGGGTCCAAAATGAATTGATGAACTACATAAAACTAATTGCACCTTGAAATATAGCTAGAGTAGTATTTAGAGGAAAATTTATAATTTTAAAATGTTTCTTTGAATAAAACATAGTTTAAGATCAATGGTCAATACATTCTCTTCAGATCCAGATAAAGTGGAGCTGACTAAATTCAAAAATATGTACAAAAACAAAAAAGTTAAGAATAGAGAATGTTGAAAGAGACAGAAAACACATATGTCTGGGATGTCACTCTGTACTAGAGTATGTAATTAGTATGTGCAGAGCCCTGGGTTTGAGCTTCAGGAGTACACACACACACAACACACACACACACACACACACACACACACACACTTGGAGACATGAAAAAATTAGGCAGAAAATTTACAAAGACAAAAGCATAAAAAATTGATTTAAGATACATTTGTAGCAGAATTACCCCCCCCCCAAAATAGAGCAAAATAAATTTTAGGGATGACTCAAAAAATATTCATAATATTTAAATTAAAAACTATTAGATGTTAAGATGATCTAAATAAATAGAGAAACTATAAATTTAAAATAATAGAATGTACTTTTGGGCAAGATTAGAAAAGCAGATCAAAAACATAAAAGAGCAGATAATTCAGAAATAAATCCAAACTTATAAATTCATTTGACATTTGAAAAAAAAGTACTAGGGAAAATCAATTAAAAAAATTTAGTGAATGGAGCTAGAAAAATGTGGATAAATGTATGAGAATCCCTTTTGCGCAACATATAAAGGAATTAATTAAAGATGGATTATAGATTTAAAGGAAACGCCAATTGTAAAATTCTTAAGAAGAAAATCCATTGGAAAATCTTCAATACTTTGTGGTAGTACAAGCTTTTTGAAAGAAGAAAGAAAAGATTTACCGGATAGCACTGAGAAAATAAATGTCATAAAATAGGAGCATATTTACATTGCAAATGACAGGTGAAGGATTTGCATATAGAGCTTCTATGTAATTCTTACAAATATCCAAAAGTAAAATAATGCAATTTAAAAACTGGTCAAAACATCTGAACAAACACTTCATAAAGAAGTTGCCTAGATTGCCAATATTTCCAAGTGAGAAAGTCATCAATATTATTTCCTGGAAGAGGACAATTACAAAACAGTACTTCCGCGGGAAGAGCTAATATTAAAATGATAACAGCAAATCCAGGCAAGGGCATCAAGTAACAGGAACCCTGCATTACCACATTACTGAGGAAGTATGAGATTACACAGTCACTCCAGGGACCTGTTAAAAACTGAGAAAAGTCAGTAGGGAAGAAAGCATTCAAATACTGTTTTGACCTTATAAGGGGCATTGTAAAAACTACTTTCTTCAAGTTTTAGATGGTTAACCAACAATTGCTTGAATAAAGCTGGAATGAAGTAAGCCTGAAAATATTTATGTAGTGAGAGATTTGAAAAGAACTGAGGCTAATTGCAAATATATAAAACCAAATACAAGATTCACCAACTCCAAACAGTGCTATAAAAATACATCTAAAATTATTGGAATCAAATAGGTGCTCCATATGATTCTATTATATGGTTCAATGGACTGAATGTTAGTGACCCCTCACCACAAATTCATTTGCTGGAATCTTAACTCCTATTATGAGGATAGTAAGTGTAGGAGGGTTTTTTGGCTTTGTTTGTTTGTTTTAATACTGGATTGAACCCAGGAGCTTTTAACTCATAAGCTACATCCTCAGCCATTAAATATATATTGAGATAGGGGCTTGCTAAATTGCTGAGGCTGGCTTTGAACTTGTAATCCTCCTTCCTCGGCCTCCTCAGCTGCTGGGTTTGCTGGGATTATGGCTGTGTGCCACTATTTCCATCATAAGAGGTGTGGTCTTTGGAGGCAATTACATCAAGAGGGTGGAGTCTTTACAAATGAGGTCAATACTTTCATGTAAGGATCCCCAGAGGGCTCTTGTGCCCTCTTCCTGTCTTCTGAGGACACAATGAGAAGATGGTTGTCTGCCAACAAGCTCTTCACCTGAACTTGACCATGCTGGAACCATGATCTTGGCCTAACTTCCAGGCTCAGAACTATGAGAAATAAAGTTCTGTTGTTTGTTTTTATGTCAGCCACTTAGAGGACTTTGTTGTAGTAGCCCAATCGGACTAAGCATATAGGTGTGCATGAGCATTCTGCTTTGATTTTTGTGACTTGCTGTTTTAATAGTATGAGACTAATAGGTAGGCAAACTCATGCGCCTAAACTCCTAAAAACCCTCTTTTAAATGCAGAATATAAAGGAGAAGTCAAGGTAGTGTTCTATTTAAATTATGACTTTACATGTAATTATAAATGATCCCAATAATGTTATCATACAATTATAACAGTGAGGTTGGAAACTAGCTTGAAATCATCCAACTTGTTATTTCCATTTCATTTTATTTCCATTTCAAAAAAATTGAAATTCAGTATGTGCTTAAAGTTTAAACTTGACATAAAAATTATCATAGTTTTTATGCTGTGTAAAAGATGCTGAAATTTTGCTTATTCAATCCTGCTTTAGACAAACAACAACCATTAATATCGTAAATTCAGTTATATACTGCTGTGGGACTCATTTCTTCACAGCAGATTCACTCTGTTCATTTAATTAAACTTGCAATAATTCAACTCTGCATCTTTTGCACCTTAAATGTCTGAATCTCATATATATATATATATATTTTTTTTTTGATCAAAACTGTGAAGCTTCAGATTGAGTCCTTATGGATTATTGAAAATGTCTATCATGTAACCTAAATGTCAAAGGCCATTCTCAGCATCCAAAATCAGAGTTTCTATGAAAATATTCACTTCATTTTTATTGATACATAAATATTTTATTTTAATCTTACATTACAACTCAGTTATAGTGTAAACTAAATAAGTTAGATGAGAAATATATCCTGCTGCACCCTGTCTGTTGCCTGGTTGGAGTAGGGCGCTGTCCCATCACCATCTTCTCTTTGTTTTGCCCTCACAATACTCTCATCAAAAACAGTGCATCCAGGATAGCTTTTGTGCCTGAATTGTCTTCACTGTGGGACAATGCACAAATGGGTAAGATTCCCTCTCTTCTTGTCATAGTGTAGTTTGAAATTTTGAAGAAAGAGGGAGAAAATAAAGAAAGAAAAAAAATCATATCACAGATGTTCTCTGGCAAATTGATTGTAGAAAAGGACATATATTGAAGTCCAGGACCTGGAAAATACTTTCTTAAAGCTGTTTACCTTTAGGCCCTTGTCCCTAGTAGGAAGCCTGTGTCCTCAGGTATTCAGACACCATGTTGATGACTAATGCTTTATAAACTAATAGCTCAAAAATGTTTTCTTAGAAATGTTTTTCACATTTGCTTTCTAATAATATCTTATACATTTTTGGAAGAAAATTACAGAACATAGTGATTCAAAACAAGCATAGCAGGACTGTAAGCATAGATTTGCTCTTTCTAACTCTCTGGTCAGTCTTTTTATGGCTCTCTTCCACTTGAGCTTGTTCATGTGTGCTCACTTGCACACACTTGGACCTGAATGCACATTTTGGTTTGCAAAAGAAAACTCATTCGTTATTTACAATCATTTAGATTAATAAAAGGGTCATTTATGTAATAGGCTCTTTGTTAGGCTCTGTTAAATACTTTTTTTTCTAATTTTAAAATTCTTTTTGTTGTCAATGGACTTTATTTTTTATTTGTATTTGATGCTGAGAATTGAACCTAATGCCTCACACGTGCTACGCAAGCACTCTACCACTGAGCCACAACCCCAGCTCTAGATATACAATTTTATAAGGTACAATCCCTAATCCAAAGACTATACTGTCTGGAGAGAAGGAGCACTGACATCAGGCTTTGCCATCTTCTGAGCTGCCTCATCTTATGAACTCGAGTGCTAGCTACACAAGTGTGCACAGAGCACCAAAGCTGATGGGAGCTGTGGGCTTCAGTGTCTGCATCTAGTCAGAACAGCATGGCCTGGCATGTTCGTAGCTGCCCTGGCCTCTGTGGGCCCATGGGAGGTTTACAGGGGTTTTTCAGTGTCAATAAAATGCTGCTGGACCTGGAAATATAGTGTCTTAAATGTTTTTAACTGTTGCACAAAGTTTTGCACCAAATTAAAGAAAGGGCCAATGTCAATAGCTCACCCTACACTATGAACCTACACTTTGGGAAGTTCTATCTTTGGGATCATGATCTCTTGGATATGCTCTTCATGAGGGCTGCCTTGGGTAATGAGAATGATAGCATTTAATAGCTATCATTGTGAAAGTTTAAGTAAACATCCAAATGCACACAGAGATATTATTTCAGCAAGATCTCTAAAAGAAAGTTAAAACTACCTAAGTTTAGATCCCTAAAAGTTGAGACTGCACTTTCCTAGGACTTGCTTATTTTATATACACATATATTCTCTCTCTCTCTCTCTCTCTCTCTCTCTCTCTCTCTCACTGGGGATTGAACCCAGGGTGCTGTACCACTGAGCTATATCCCCATCCCATTTCTTTACTTTTGAAAAAGGATCTTGCTAAATTGCTGAGGCTAGCCTTTAACTTAATAAGATTCTCCTGAGTAGCTGGGATGATAGGCATACACAATCGCACCTGGCATTATGATAGATTTTTAAAAGCACATTCAACATGTAAAGGTAGGCTTGTTGGATTTCTTAAAATAGGTTGCTATCATATAAATTTATTGTCTTTATCTTTATTTTCAATATGCTTCATGGCTATTAAATCAAACTATTGAACAGGAAAAAATATGCCAGTAGAACATTTAAAAAATATCATTCAACAAACAAAACAAAGATCTAAGTAGAGCTTGTATTTTAAATGTTTTCTGATGCTTTAGGACAAATTAAAGATTCCTTCCTGTCAATTACTAAAAATGTGGCAATGAGGTCCACTTTATTAATACACTATAATTTTTATTTGTCAAAATTGAGTCTCAGAAGACTGCACTGATTCCTCCAAACTTGAAGTTCTTTAATCAGAAAGAAATGTATTGTACAAAGGATGCTTAAAAATAAAAATAGCCATAAAAGGCAGCTGTAGAGCTCTAATGAGATTTCCTCTTCAGACAAATCTTAGCATTCTTGTAGAAGAAGATCAATATTGTTTTGTTTCACTTAGATATTCTGGAAGGTTTCAGAACTGATATTTTTATTATGGAGTCTACTAAGGGTCTCTCAGAACAGGTGACAAAGCAATCTGTAGATTCCTTGATCTATATTAAAAATCATCATGTTCAAAATAGTGGTTTTTGTTCTTCTTAAGCTACAAAGGTGAGACTTTTCTCCACCAACCATATGAATTGCTAGACCCAGTGAAAAAACAAGAGAGATAGGCTAATAATATAGCAACAAGGGGCTGGGGTTGTGGCTCAGCAATGGAAAGCTTGCCTAGCTTGCATGAGGCCCTAGGTTCAATCCTCAGCACCACATAAAAAATACAAATAAAATCAAGGTATTGTGTCCAACTACAACTAAAAAATAAATATTAAAAAAAATAGCAGCAAGACATAAATCTTGATAAAATTCTAAACATTGCACCCTGGTGAATCTCTACAATTCACAAAGTCACATTTAGTTTTTAAATAATAACTTCCCTTTCTAGTTACAAAGATCTTTACGACAGAGCAATACAGACATGATTAAGGTGAATTGAACTCTATTGTAGGGGGTCTAGTAGTTACTAAGAACAATTCCTTTGTAGTTATTGTTGCTAATCTATTTTAATTTAAAAAGTTGTGAGGAAAATATTTTCATCTTTGTGATTTTACAGTATACAATGAGGCTCAAAAGAAAACAGTTATTTGGTATTGACTTAAGTTATGAATGAGGATCTGATAGAGAATCTAATTCTGGGTAAGATTAGTGCCTGAACCTATGGTCTTACCAGGACTAGACTCCCACAAAAGACTCCAAACAAGATATTTCAGTGCCACATTGATTACTGATATATAGGGATTCATGGAGAAAAGTCTTGCTAATGTCTTTACTTTCCAATTCACAGTGGTATGTAGGTCTTTAGGAGTCACAAAATGTAATACTCTCAATTATTTAATTAATTTGAAGTATTTGATTCTGGGAGTTGTCATCAAACCAAACTACTGAACTTTTTGTCTTCCTCCCAACTATGTATTCTGTGAATGTTTTTGTCATAATTAATAGTTGAGCACTTAAATTTATCATTTGGAAAATTGCATTTTGAATTATGTGTTAGAATAGGACATTATCTGACCATTTCTCCAAATAGCAATTATAATCATTCATTACTCTTCAAGCAACTAACATTTAATTTTTTATTATATTCCATTTGTTCTGTTACAAAGAGCTAAAATCTCTGTTCATTATTGAATTGTTTTTCATTATTAAGTCTCTTATGTTGAGACTACACTATATTATTTCATACAATTTCCAGGCTCAAACTGATACAGGAAAAGCAGCTAATAAAATATGTTCTCCACATACCTCTTGGAATCTTAAATTGCTTTAGTCCACAATATTCAGACTAAAACTGCAATATAAATGTTACATTGGTGTATACTTTCTGAAGTACTTTACTAATTGTTATTCTCTTTCTAAATAAAAATCTAACAAAAATAGCATATTAATGGAATCTATTAAATAGGATCTAATTTATTAGATTTTTAAAAAAGTGTTGGTTGAATAAGAACTTTGGTATTTTGCTTACTAACTTCTCTTTCATAGAGAAGTCTGTATTTTCATATCATATTGATTTGATTTTGAAGCTATGTACAACAGAACGTCCTTAACCTGTGGGAAAAAAAAAAAATTGCTAGTTCACTCACATAACATTAGTTTTACCTAGAGATTCTGCTATTTTCTAATATGTTTAACAAAAGTGTATTTTTCATCTCAGAATTAAGCTTTCATTTTTATTGCAAAATATATTGATAGTAGTAACTATTAGTTTTTAATAAAACATTAAAGCACTGTTCAAAGGAGCATTTTTTAAGAACATTAAATCAACAGCTTCAAAATCAGTGCACACAGGTGATTCCCAGCACTTCCTGTGGTTTCCAGAATCACCATGAGTACCTAAGCCTCCTCCCATCTGATCTGGGTTCAGGCTCAGAACAGACACCTTTTAAAAGTTCTACAGGTAATTCTAATGTGCAGGCAGGTTTGAGAACAATGGGTTCAGATTAAAGTCAAAGATGAATCAAGATGGTAGAATGTGATGATCATTATTATCCAAAGTACAGGTATGAAGGCACAAAGTGGTGTGAAAATACTATGTATATACCAGAGATATGAAAAAATTGTGCTCTATATGTGTAATAAGATTCTCTGTCATAAATAAATAAATAAATAAATAAGAACAACTCCTGAATCCTTGAGGAAAATGGAAACCAATATGTTCCCTGGATTTTAAAATAAGGGTATTAATATGGTACCTAACTTCTAATTCATGGTGATTTTCCCATATCACAGTCACCTAATTTTTTTATTTGTTTACATTAACAATTAGTTTCCAAGGGAGAATATTTGTACACTGTTTAATAAGATATTTATTGTATAAATATTTGACAAAGGATGTTTCTCGATAAAGGACTCACAGAACCTGTAATAAATGCAAAACCCCCCCACATTTTGACAATTCTTATATATATTTTTATATGCATACAAGGTAAACTAAATAAATACCCCAATTTTTTGACTTTTAAGGTAAAGTGGTAGTAAAAAGAGTTATGGGATAGGCATGATGAAATGAATGAATGGTGTTTTGCCCTTTCAAAAAAAAAAAAAAGAAATGGGTTTTTGTTATAATGGTAATGGTTTGGTTATCAAATCAGAAGTCCAAAACTATCTACCCACAGGAATGGCACTCCCCTGACTCCTTGGAGTAAGCATAATGCACGATATTTAACAAAAACTGTAATGTGTATAATGAGGCAAGGTCTGTTCATGAGCCTGCCTTTCTGGGACTCTGCGGAAGGAAGAAAAATGAGAGCAGAGGAGGACCTTGTTCAAAACTCCTTGATAAGGGAAAGAAGAACTTTCTCACTATATAAATCATGAGAGATATAACGAGCAAGATTTTAAAGTGCCTAGATTGCAAAATGTGATAAAAGAAAACTCTACATTTTGACAAGGCACCAAAAGGAGAAATCTAGCCTAAAAGGTTAAAAAAATAACAAGAGTAAATATTTGAGACTTTTTTGTGTGTGAGCTGAAGTAACAGTGTGAATATGAACTCAAAAGAAAATCTACAAGCTTGTTGTTAAAACAGGTAGGAAAATATATTTAGGACAAAATTACATCATCTTAAAATTGTTGAAAAAAATATAAAAACGACCAAAATGTTATAGGCATATGAAAATAAATTACCAATAGTGAGTAAAGTCTCTCTGGGTTTACACACAAAAAATACAGAGAGATTAAAGTTGTTAGTTAACACCAAAATTATATGGAAGAAGCAAAATTGATTCAAGGGTAGTCCTATTGATTTCCCAAAGTAGAGTACATAATAAATTTATTTTTTTAAAATTCAGAAATATAATATGAACCAAATTCTCTTATAAAAGACTAATTTGCAGTTTGAAAAACTCTATCTAGTTCTAGCGAAATTTCATGTACAACATGTGATACAAAGATTAACTGTAGCAAATTTATCCAAAGAATATTTTAGGCATCCATGTAGAGAAAAGAAATTTGAGAGAAAAGGAAAACAGCCTTCTGATGTCTTCCCTGCAGAATTCAATGCCCAGTATTAGAGTATTATCTACCTACTTCTGGAAAGAAACATAGTGGGACAATTACCACAACCAGCAAGCTACATCGCCACCATGAAACAGGGTTCCCAACAGTGGAAGAACTCAGAGAGGCCAGACCTCCTCCACAGGAAAAGTCAGCCGATTAAAAATTTTAAAAAATGTAGGAAGCATTTAACATTGAAAAAAACAAAGAAAAGGAAGAAAAGAAATGCTGAATCAAAAATGTTTATGAACACCAATGTCTTGTCTAAATTATTGAAACCCTTTTGATCAATCCTGCGAATCTTCCACACATCAATATATAAATTTGCATTCCTTCAAAATTTTGTCATAAGTAACAAGAAGTAGAATGGTTCAGTCTTTCATAGGAAGAAGTCAACATCTACTGCCTAAAATTGAAATTTATGAGTAAAATACAATCCTCTCAAACACTTAATATATATTTTTTTTCTAAAATTTACATGTATTTTTAGAAACGCATCTTTTGGTGAATAAATATTAAAATATTAGCAATTTTTGTTCAACCATATGAAGTAAAACATTTTAATTTAAGAGTATAAAGATACATGTTTTTGTTTCTTTCTATAAGCACATAAAAAGATGACTAGCCATCTTTTCATGTGTGAGATACTGCAAGAAAATTTAGAGGTAAAATTATTCGGTTATGGGAGTCTTAACCTAATCCTAAAATATTAATCCCCGGATAGAGATTTCCTGGGTGGTAACTGTAGGCAGTAGGGTATGGCTGTCTCTCTCTGCTTCCTGGTTGCAAGTCCTGAGCTGCCTTCCTCCTCCATACCTTTCCGCCATGATGTTTTATCTCACCTCTTGCCCAGAGCAATGGAGTCAGCTGTCTATAGACTGATACCTCTGAAACTGGGAGCCCCAACTAAACATTTCCTCCTCAAAAATTGTTCTTATCAGGTCTTTTGATCACTGTGATGAAAAAAACCGACTAAACTACTACTCCCTGAAGTGTCAGTTTCTCTGCCTTCTCTACTTCTGGAGGTGACTGCTGCTGCTTCCTGTGTGTGTGTGTGTGTGTGTGTGTGTGTGTGTGTGTAATAAATGATTTATAGAAATACCTAGGAGGAAGTTTTCCTTAAGCTTAGCCCTCAAGTATCAATTATTCTTCTCTCACATTGCATCAAGAACAGGCTTGTAAGTCATTTCTCAACAGATTACCCACTCATAAGAGAGTTGCTTTCATAATGCCTTTTAATTTCAGGTCAATTAAGTTTAAATACACACAAATTAATTATGGGAATACAGGTAATGATAGGTAGGATGAAGATGAGGTACTCGGCTCTGAAGAGAAGGTAACATTCAATAATACATTTTTGCATAGAACAATAGAAAAAGCCTCCTTTAAGAAAGCCTTTAAGTGTACTGCTTCTCTCATCTGTCATTGTAGTAAGAATTCAGAGTAATATGGTCCTTTTGACCAAACTAGTGGAACCAGATAACATATTTTTTTAAGATAGAATGTAAATAAACTCTGAAGAAATATATTCCAAATCTTAAATAACTACATAGTACTTTTTATGCATAAACATGGGGGCAGATATAACAGAAATGGACACATATGGTGTCAAATACATGTCACAGAGCATGACTGGAATAGTATTACCTTAGAAAACTCCAGTTTTTGCTGGTACTGAGGATCAAACTTGAGGTCACATGCATGCTAGGCAAGCACTCTACCACTGAGCTATATCGCCAACACACTTTGAAAAGCTCGTTTTGTTTGTTTGTTTGCTTTCAAACTTCATTTTGCCATTAACTAAGATCTCCATGCAGCAGTTATGCCCCACTCCCACCTGCTCACATCTCACCTCCTGCTCTCCTTCCCCCTGTGCCTGCTGCACTGGCTTTCTTCTAGGATTTTAAGCATGTGACTCCTTTCTTTGATTTACTTTGTCTGTTCCCATGGTCTTGAGTGTTCTTACCCTTTATCTTCCCATGGTGGGCTTCCTCTTGTGAGTCAACCATCCTGTTGACTTCCTCAGAGAGATCTTCCTTTGAATTGCTGATTTAGAGAGTGACTCAATCCCTATCCCAAAGCTCATTTTATTTCTCTGCAAAGCTCTTGCTTTCACAGGAAATGGTCTAGTATAAACATATTTACTTCTCATTTCCCCTCACTTCAATGCAAGACCACGAAAACTCTGATATTTTGATTGTCAGATTCCTAAAACGACAAAAGATTCAATAAATATTTGCTGCATGAATGAATGAAATGAACTTTCAGCTGTGTTACCCAAGTCAACTCTTCAAATCAAATTGTTTAGAAAAGAAATATCTAGAAATAGGAATATGCTTACTCATTCTATAAGGTTTTTAGGTATAAAAATCATGTTTTCTCAAAACATGATTATAGGATTTAGAGTAGTTGACTCCTGGAATTTCTTTTGCATAGTATATAATAAACTGTTCAGATTTTGGATAAGGCTACATATTAATTTGTGATGATAAAATGGTATTGGGATATAAAGGGGGCTGCTTGTCCTTCTATTTTATATTGAGGGATATGGTTGTGAATCAAGGGTATGAAGCTTTCAGTTTTTCCTGTAAAATATTGTCAGTATCCTATTGTTAAGATGCCAATTGCAGAATTGGTCACATCGGACAAGTTCTGAATGAGCATCTGTGGCCCAGGATCATCCTGAGTTCGACCAGCATAACACATGTGGTTTCCTGGCCATGAGTCTACATCCCAGGAAGACACCTTAAAAGCCACAAGTCCCCTTTGTTACTTTCAAAATCGTGGAAGAGTTATTGAGGAGCAGAACAAAATCACCAAGACAGTCATGCCTAATGTCCACCTGCACACCTTGAGGGCATTGGACTTAGAAACCCAATATTATAATTTACCTAGCATAAAAGTTGCATAGTGAGCTAAATGGATGTGATAGAGAACCAATAGTTGGCTTTGTCAACAGCATGATGCTATGTTAGACAAAACAAAGCTACCTACAGCAAGTTTAAAAATAATTAGAGCCCACCATTCAATGCTGCTCATAAATTCTTCTAGAGGCAGACACCTTTCTCAACCACTATATTGAGTTTGAAATTTTTAAATGATATATATAATATGACAGGATATAATGGTACTTATTCACATTAAGATTCTTAAGTTTTATGGTATATCAGTGCAGAAGAAGGGATAAAGTATAATAAAATGTAGATGATAACAGAATTCCTAGGTAAGAAAAAATTATCTCAAATTTGGAAAGGTAAGTGATATATATTTCCTATATCCACAGGAGCACAGACCCACCCAAGATTTAGGAAATATGCTTTTTAGTTCAATACATACTCTTGATTAAATATCTCATATTGAGTTTAGTTAAATTTTAACGTTTTTATTTTTGTTCAGTACAGATCCAAATAATTTCATCTGATGGAATAGATGACTCAAGAGGTGAAATTCATTGCCCATTTTTATAATATTCAATTTTTTAAAACTAAAAATTCTGCTCTTTTAACTTAATATTTTTTTAATAATAAAAACTTCATAACGTGCCTATTGTTTAACATGTTTCTCAAATACTAATGTTTTTCATGTTAACAAATCAGTTAAATGAAATATTTCCTTTTATTCAGCTTATGTTTTAGATGAATTTGGAATTTTGCATTTGGAAAGCTGTACTTTAACAACCCTAAATCCATACTCCAAATCAACAGTACCTTTTATGTTCTACTCCCTAAACAGCTTTCTGTTCAAACAAATCCAATGCTTTATACACGTTGTTACCACCTTAAAATACCCTTGTCTCTGGTATACAGCTCAAGCTTTTTGCAGAAGATTTCTGGTCCAGAAAACTTAACCTCTGTCTGCACCACCAGCATCTGTATTTCTATATCTAGGCAGCACCTTCTTGGTTGTCAATCATTATTTTGAATAGGTCTAGCTTTTTTTTTATGAAATCTTTCAACTTTTGTGGAATGTCTTTCTTTTAGATATCAGGTTAACTTCATGTCATCTTTCCAAAAATCTCAAGTTTAATTTAAAAATTAATTTCTATGCTTCACCACATCCCAGGTAATAATGGTTTTCCATTACAGTTCCCAAATTCAAACTCCATAGCTCTTTCCATGTACCTGATATTCTGTTTTGCACAAATCTGCTTGCATTCTTTCTCCATTCCCAGTCTCCATACTTCTTAAGGGAGGGTCTGTGTCTGATACAGTTTGCATGTCAGCAATTCTGTAGCCGACTTCTCTGATGTGCAGAAAGTGCCTGACGCCTGCCTGATTGCTAAAAACTAGATTACTGGAAGTTACTGTTTAGGGAGACATTTGTGTGACCTAACACCATAGGCTAAAAGTGGATAGGATTTTAGATTTCACCTGGTTTTAGGGTTCCTAAACAAATTTGGAATGGGCAAATAAACCACTAATATTCTTCATTTTAGACGTTAAGAAGGAAAAATAAAAATATCCCTTTTTCCTGGTTGAGAAGAACTGAATGACTCAAACCTCTTATTTTATCTGTGATAGAGGCCCAGAAATAAAGCTAATTGTCTACTATTATATAATTTTGTGATGCATGTGGGATTATTTCTTTTGTCTTAAATCACAAGTGTTTTTAGAACCAGTGCCCCAGGACCTGAAGTCCAGTTTTACTCTGATGATGAATTAGCTTTGCCTTTAGGGATCAGCATTTACAGACAGGCTGCATCTGAGCAGAGGGAGATGACCGCTCAGAGCACATTGCTTTTTCACTGTCCCCAAAGACATTCTGACCTTTTAATTTCACTTCCTTCACTCTTCGATGTACCATATCCCCTTCAGAGTAACATCATGCTTCATTTCAGTTTTCTTCAGAGACAGAGTAACATTATAGCATTCAGCTTTTACTAATAACTTGACCTTTCAATTCAGCAATGCTCATACTGGTACCATGTGAGATTTTATTTTAAGAAAGAAAAAGAAAAGACTATATATATATTATTATGCTATTAGTTAGGAATTCCAGCCAGTTTACTAGTAGAACATACCATAGGGATGTCTAATGAAGTCTATTTTTTGTGTGTGTATGCAGAACTACAAAACATTTTCTATTTATTTTTAGGCAAACAATGACTACATTTTATAAGTTAAAAAGTAATTGGTAAATGTAAACAGTCTTTAAGAAAATGGTGTCAGGGACAGACAGTTATAATAGTCCTAAAAAATGAAGTGTAGGGAAAAGGCCATGATTTACACACAAAAAAAATTATAATGTTTGCAGACCTGAAAGCAGTTTATGATGAAATGATTTTTTTTAAATAATAAAATATTCTTTGGAAATACATGACACAAAATTTAAATATTGCCTAAGTCTTGAAAAGAATAAAATAAAACATATACCAGTGGCTAATATGTGGATTGATTTTCCTTTGAGAAACAGAAATGGAGGGCAACATGTTTAAAAGAAATAGAGACAGATTTCCAAGGACAGTATACCATTCTTCAATAAAAATGCAGACCATTTTAATTCATTTTTCTTCTCTCTTACTCCTGGACTCAACCTTTTTTCTCTACCAGTAATTTTTTTTAACTGTTCAAGAGTGGTGTTTATTGCTGCCAGTGTCTTTCCAGAGCAAAAGAAAGAAGGGGATCAAGAAACAGCCATTCGTGGCCCACACGTTGCAGCAAACGTAGGAGCGGGCGCTGCCTGCCTGGGCCCCCGCCGGCCCGGCTCTGTGAACCACCGCCGGCCGCTGCCAGGTGGCTGCTTCCCACATGTTGCAGCGAACGTAGGAGCGGGCGCTGACCGCCTGGGCCCCCGCCGGCCTGGCTCTGAGAACTGCAGCTGGCCGCTGGCCGCTGCCCACACGTTGCAGTGAACTTGGGAACAGGCGCCGCCTGCCTGGGCCCACGCCGGCCAGGATCTTTGAACCGCCGCCAGCAGCCGCCGGACAGCCACTGCCCACACGTTGCAGCGAACCTGGGAGCAGGCGCTGCCTGCCTGGACCCCGCTGGCCCGGCGCTGTAAGCTGCTGCCAGCAGCTGCCGGACGGCCACGGCCCACACCTTGCAGCGAGCTTGGGAGCGGGCGCTGCCTGCCTGGGCCCACGCCTGCCTGGCTCTGTGAACCAGCGACGGCCGCCGCCCACACATTGCAGCGAACTTAGGAACGGGCGCTGCCTGCCTGGGCCCACGCCGGCCCGGCTCTGTGAACCAGCGACGGCCGCTGCCCACACGTTGAAGTGAGCTTAGGAGTGGGAGCTGCCTGCTTGGGCCCCCGCTGGCCCGACTCTGTGAACCGCCGCCGGCTGCTGCCCACACGTTGCAGCAATCTTGGGAGCGGGCGCTGCCTGCCTGGGCCCACGCCGGCCCGGCTCTGTGAACTGCCGCTGGCAGCTGCCCACATGGTTGCAGCGAACTTGGGAACGGGCGCTGCCTGCCTGGGCCCACACCGGCCTGGCTCTGTGAACCAGCGACAGCCGCCGCCCACATGTTGCAGCGAACTTAGTAACAGGCGCTGCCTGCCTAGGCCCATGCCGGCGGGCTCTGTGAACCAGCGACAGCCGCTGCCCATACGTTGCAGCGAGCTTGGGAGCGGGCGCTGCCTGCCTGGGCCCCCGCAAGCCCTGCTCTGTGAACCACCGATGGCAGCTGCTCACACATTGCAGCGAACTTGGGAACGGGCGCTGCCTGCCTGGGCCCACGCCGGCCCGGCTCTGTGAACCGCCTCTGGCGGTTCGGGGCTCCAGACGACCACCCCTCACCTGCCAGCCCGGTGCTGCAAACAATCCCCGACGGGCTCTGCGAAAGTCCCCGCCCACACGGCGAACAGCAGGAATGGAGACCCGCCCAGTCCAGGAGGAAGAACTGCTGCACAGAGATTGACTCCCGCCTACTGAGAGGAGGAACTTGGCCCCGGTGGGCATAGCTCCATCTACTGGAAGAACAGTTAATCGAACTCTAGGACTGCATTTATAATTTTTTTTTTTTGCTGTCATTTTAAATGTTTTTTTAATCCATTTTATTTTAGTTTATTTTATTCCATTTTTTAATTTCATTTTTCATTTCTATTATTATTATTTTTCTTTAAATTCTTTTTAATTTTCTATTTTTTTCTTTTCCTTCTTTTCTTCTGTCTTTACATTTCTTTTCAATTTTCTTATTCCCCCTTCCTTGAATTCTACCTGCTTACTCTCATTCTCTTTAGTGACTTCCTCCCTTCCCTTCTTATACCTTTCCTCCCAAGCATCAAATAAATTTATAGGAGTAAACAGTAACTCAGCAGTCAAACAGAACAAGAAGCAACATGAGCAGCATGAAAAAGCAAGGAAGAAAAGGAGTGCAAACAATGCAGGGCAGCCTAAATATTCAGGAGGATATAGAGTCATCAGAAAAATGGTCATATAAAGAACTCAAGGAACACCTTAGACAGATGGAACAGAACCTTAAAGAGGATACGAGACAGCAAATTCAAGCAGCGAAAGAACACATTGAGAATGAATTACATAAACAGATAAAAGAAGAAGTTAAGCATCTTTATCAGGAGATAGAGATTATAAAAAAAGAATCAAACAATAATCTTAGAAATGAAGGAAATTATAAACCAAATTAAAAACTCAAATGAGAGTATCACTAATAGAGTGGAGCAAGTAGAAGCCAGAATGTCAGATAATGAAGACAAAATATATCATCTTGAAAAGAGTCTAGCCAACTCAGATAGGCTGGTTAAAAATCACAAGAGAAACATCCAAGAGATATGTGATAACATAAAAAAACCAAATTTAAAAGTCATCGGGATAGAGGAAGGGATAAAGATTCAAACCAAGGGAATGAGTAACCTGCTAAAAGAAATAATTACAGAAAACTTCCCAGAAATAAAAAAGGAAACAGGGGATGTGGCTCAAGCGGTAGCGCGTTCGCCTCGCATGCGTGCGGCCCGGGTTCGATCCTCAGCACCACATACAAACAAAGATGTTGTGTCTGCCGAGAACTAAAAAAAAATAAATATTAAAAATTCTCTCTCTCCTCTCTCACTCTCTCTCCTCTCTCACTCTCTCTTTAAAAAAAAAAAAAAAAAAAGGAAACAGATATACAAATTGTAGATGCATACAGGACACCGAGCATACAAAATTACAGTAGACCAATGCCAAGAGACATTGTTATGAAGATATCCAATATACAGAACAAAGAGAAAATATTAAAAGCTACAAGAGAAAAGAGGCAGATTACATTCAGGGGTAAACCAATAAGGTTAACAACAGATTTTTTATCACAGACGCTGAAAGCGAGAAGATCCTGGAATAACGTATTTCAAACACTGAAAGACAATGGATGCCAACCAAGAATTCTGTATCCAGCAAAATTAAGCTTCAGGTACGACAACGAAATAAAAATCTTTCATGATAAACAAAAGCTAAAAGAATTTGCAGCCAGAAAACCAGCATTGCAAAGCATCTTGAACAAAACACTACACCAGGAAGAAATGAATAACAATAACCAAAGCCAACAGTGGGAAGTACCTCAGTAAGGACAGACAGTGGGGGGAAAGCTAACCATGGAGAAACAAACTAAATTAAAAAAAAAGATAAATAATCAAACATGGCTGGAAGTACAAAACATACATCAATAGTAACTCTAAACGTTAATGGTATAAACTCTCCAATAAAGTGACATAGGCTGGTAACATGTATTAAAAAAAACAAATCCAACAATATGCTGCCTCCAGGAGACACATCTGACTGGAAAAGACATACACAGGCTGAAGGTGAAAGTTTGGGAAAAAATATACCACGCACACGGTCCTCGCAAGCAAGCAGGGGAGGCCATCCTCATATCGAATAAAATCTACTTCAAGACTAAATTAATCCAAAGGGATAAGGAAGGACATTATATATTTTTAAAAGGAACCATTCACCAACAAGATATGACAATTATCAATATTTATGCACCAAATAATGTTGCTGTGACGTTCATAAAACAAATTCTCCTCAAGTTCAAGAATCAAATAGACCACAACACAATAATTATGAGTGACTTCAACACACCTCTCTCACCATTGGACAGATCCTCCAAACAAAAGTTGAATAAAGAAACTATAGAACTCAATATCACAATTAATAACCTAGACTTAACTGACATATATAGAATATATCAACCATCTTCAAGTGGATATACGTTTTTCTCAGCAGCACATGGATCCTTCTCAAAAATAGACCATATATTATGCCATAGGGCAACCCTTAGTAAATATAAAGGGGTGGAGATAATACCATGCACTTTATCCGATCATAGTGGAATGAAACTGGAAATTCATGATAAAAGAAGGAAGGGAAAATCCTATATCACATGGAAAATGAACAATTTGTTACTGAATGATCAAAGGGTTACAGAAGACATAAAAGAGGAAATGAAAAAATTCTAGAGATAAATGAAAATACAGACACAACATATCAGAATCTATGGGACACAATGAAAGCAGTTTTAAGAGGGAAATTCATCGCCTGGAGGTCATTCCTCAAAAAAAAAAAAAAAAAGAAAAACCAACAAACAAATGAGCTCACACTTCATCTCAAAGCCCTAGAAAAGGAAGAACAAAACAACAACAAATGCAGCAGAAGGCAAGAAATAATTAAAATCAGAGCAGAAATCAACAAAATTGAAACAAAAGAAACTATTGAAAAAATTAACAAAACTAAAAGTTGGTTCTTCGAAAAAATAAATAAGATTGACAGACCCTTAGCCATGCTAACGAAGAGAAGAAGAGAGAGAACTCAAATCACTAACATATGGGATGAAAAAGGCAATATCACAACAGATGCTACAGAAATACAGAAGACAATTAGAAATTATTTTGAAAACCTATATTCCTATAAAATAGAGGATAGTGAAGACATCAATAAATTTCTTAAGACATATGATCTGCCCAGACTGAGTCAGGAGGATACTCACAACTTAAACAGACCAATATCAATGGATGAAATAGAAGAAGCAATCAAAAGACTACCAACCAAGAAAAGCCCAGGACCGGATGGGTATACAGCGGAGTTTTACAAAACCTTTAAAGAAGAATTAAAACCAATACTTTTCAAGTTATTTCAGGAAATAGAAAAAGAGGGAGCCCTTCCAAACTCATTCTATGAGGACAACATAACCCTGATTCCGAAACCAGACAAAGGCACCTCAAAGAAAGAAAACTACAGACCAATATCTCTGATGAACCTAGATGCAAAAATCCTCAATAAAATACTGGTGAATTGGATACAAAGGCATATTAAAAAAATTGTGCACCATGATCAAATAGGATTCATCCCTGGGATGCAAGGATGGTTCAATATACGGAAATCAATAAATGTTATCCACCACATCAATAGACTTAAAGATAAGAACCATATGATCATCTCAATAGACGCAGAAAAAGCATTCGACAAAGTACAGCATCCCTTTTTGTTCAAAACATTAGAAAAACTAGGGATAACAGGAACTTACCTCAACATTGTAAAAGCTATCTATGCTAAGCCTCAGGCTAGCATCATTCTGAATGGAGAAAAATTGAAGGCATTTCCTCTAAAATCTGGAACAAGACAGGGATGCCCTCTATCACCACTGCTATTCAATATAGTTCTCGAAACACTGGCCAGAGCAATTAGACAGACGAAAGAAATTAAAGGCATAAAAATTGGAAAAGAAGAACTTAAATTATCACTATTTGCAGATGACATGATTCTATACCTAGAAGACCCAAAAGGGTCTACAAAGAAACTACTAGAACTAATAAATGAATTCAGCAAAGTGACAGGATATAAAATCAACACACATAAATCAAAGGCATTTCTGTATATCAGTGACAAAACTTCTGAAACGGAAATGAGGAAAAACACTCCATTCACAATATCCTCAAAAAAAATAAAATACTTGGGAATCAACCTAACAAAAGAGGTGAAAGACTTATACAATGAAAACTACAGAACCCTAAAGAGAGAAGTAGAAGATCTTAGAAGATGGAAAAATATACCCTGTTCATGGATAGGCAGAACTAACATCATCAAAATGGCGATATTACCAAAAGTTCTCTATAAGTTTAATGCAATGCCAATCAAAATCCCAATGGCACTTCTTGTAGAAATAGATAAAGCAATCATGAAATTCATATGGAAAAATAAAAGACCCAGAATAGCAAAAGCAATACTAAGCAGGAAGAGTGAATCAGGCGGTATTGCAATACCAGACTTCAAACTATATTACAGAGCAATAGTAACAAAAACAGCATGGTACTGGTACCAAAACTGGTGGGTGGACCAATGGTACAGAATAGAGGATACAGAGACTAATCCACAAAGTTACAACTATCTTATATTTGATAAATGGGCTAAAAGCATGCAATGGAGGAAGGATAGCATCTTCAACAAATGGTGTTGGGAAAACTGGAAATCCATATGCAACAAAATGAAACTGAATCCTCTCCTCTCACCATGCACAAAAGTTAACTCAAAATGGATCAAAGACCTTGATATCAAATCAGAGACTCTGCGTCTTATAGAAGAAAAAGTTGGCCCCGATCTACATATTGTAGGGTTGGGCTCCAAATTCCTTAATAGGACACCCATAGCACAAGAGTTAATAACAAGAATCAACAATTGGGACTTACTTAAACTAAAAAGTTTTTTTCTCAGCAAAAGAAACAATAAGAGAGGTAAATAGGGAACCTACATCATGGGAACAAATTTTTACTCCTCACACTTCAGATAGAGCCCTAATATCCAGAGTATACAAAGAACTCAAAAAATTAGACAACAAGATAACAAATAACCCAACCAACAAATGGGCCAAGGACCTGAACAGACACATCTCAGAGGAGGACATACAATCAATCAACAAGTACATGAAAAAATGCTCACCATCGCTAGCAGTCAGAGAAATGCAAATCCAAACCACCCTAAGATACCATCTCACTCCAGTAAGATTGGCAGCCATTATGAAGTCAAACAACAACAAGTGCTGGCGAGGATGTGGGGAAAAGTGTACACTTGTACACTGCTGGTGGGGCTGCAAAATGGTGAGGCCAATTTGGAAAGCAGTATGGAGATTTCTTGGAAAGCTGGGAATGGAACCACCATTTGACCCAGCTATTGCCCTTCTCGGACTATTCCCTGAAGACCTTAAAAGAGCACACTACAGGGATACTGCCACATCAATGTTCATAGCAGCACAATTCACAATAGGTAGACTGTGGAAACAACCCATATGCCCTTCATTGGATGAATGGATTAAAAAAATTTGGCATCTATACACCATGGAGTATTACGCAGCACTAAAAAATGACAAAATCATGGAATTCGCAGGGAAATGGATGGTACTAGAGCAGATTATGCTTAGTGAAGCTAGCCAATCCCTAAAAAACAAATACCAAATGTCTTCTTTGATATAATGAGAGAAACTAAGAATAGAGCAGGGAGGAAGAGCAGGAAGAAAAGACTAACATTAAACAGAGACATGAGATGGGAGGGAAAGGGAGAGAAAAGGGGAATTGCATGGAAATGGAGGGAGATCCTGATTGTTATACAAAATTACATATAAGAGGCTGTGAGGGGAATGGGAAAATAAACAAGGAGAGAAATGAATCACAGTAGATGGGGTAGATAGAGAAGATGGGAGGGGAGGGGAGGGGGGATAGTATAGGATAGGAAAGGTAGCAGAATACAACAGTTACTAGTATAGCATTATGTAAAAATGTGGATGTGTAACTGATATGATTTTGCAATGTGTGTTTGGGGTAAAAATGGGAGTTAATAACTCACTCGAAGCTTATGTATGAAATATGATATGTCAAGAGCTTTGTAATGTTTTGAACAACCAATAAAAAAAAGAAAAAAAAGAAACAGCCATTAATTTATAAGGTATATAATGAAAGATTTCATGGTTATAAATATATTCATCTGTAAACTACTTTATTCTGTGAACATAATAAAGTAACATCAAGTTATATGAGAATATAGCATTCATACACTCTAATGTAACTAGATTTGGTAGATTTGTAAACGAGATTATTTTTAAAGTCATAATGACTTCATTGATTTTCATAAGGGTGCTCTCTGTTCTAGGTAATGGACTTTTTATTGTGATTTACAAATAAACATCTGGAATTCCTTAGGGCCTTTCTTTTTTTTTTTTCCCTGTAGTGAAATGTGTCACCATTAACCTTGAGACTATTGGAATTTTTTAGATTGTATTTGAACCATCTTTTACTTAATGATGTCTGCATGGTTATAATATTTATCTAATAACACATGAGAGAATTCTGTAACTACTATATTTCAGCACTCAAAGAGGCTTTTTAAAAAAAATAGAAGAAATACTTTTTATGTTTTCATGATTAGTTCATTACTTACTTTTTTTCCATGAAAAACAAATGCCCACATTATTATTTCACCTCTAGTTTTACATGTATGCACACATATCCTCAAATGTACACACATTCTGACTGAAAAAGCCCCAGTGATTGCTAAGTTGTTCTTCTGTTCTTTTTTTCTGTGGTCACAGCCTCATGGAAATCAGCAACCCCTTCACTCACTAGAAAACTCCTGCATCTTCCAGATGACACCTACCTGTTGAAGGCCTATTTGTATACCTTCAATTAAGCTTCTACATAACTGAAGATCCCAATTTTGAATGGGTTTATAAAATACATATTATGTTGGATTTATTAGAGAAAACATGTGGTAAATATCCTTGAAAAATAAAATGGCAAAACCTGACATTTTGCATGGGACCGGAACATGTTTTCAAAATGTGAGCTCTGAAGTCCATGTTTATTTCAGGCAGCATCATGGGATAAGTTATTATAAAAGAAATTTGACCCTTTCTGTTTCTACTAAGAGCAATCTCTGCCATTAGTCCATATAAGGAAGAACAGAAAAAAATGGAAATATGTGACTATCTATCTACCTGTGGACTCTTACAGGTACATTTAGATTCCAGATTTAAAGGTGTATGACTCTGTAAAGGTTATTTAACTTTCTAAATGAGGGATACTGGAGAAGTTACATTATCATTTTCATCATCTGTGAAATGTAGATAATAACAATATCTTCCTCACAGCTGTGTGAGGATTAAATTATATCCCATTTGCAAAATATTTCAAAAGTGATTCGTATATTGTAAGAGTGATGTTAGTATTTACTTCTGATTATGCAATTATGGTCCCCTATATTCCTGAGACTTAGGCAATATGTAAACTACTTAGTAAAGGGGACTTTGTGTTAGGACTTAGATGACAATCCTTGAGATGGAGATTTTCCTGGTATATTCTCACTCACAGGCTTAGTCTAACCATGTGAACACTTCAAAACCAAAGAGATGAAACAGAGAAGGAGGAGAGAATGAAGCAAGAGAGAAGCTGAACCCACAGTCGCTTGCTCTGAAGATAAAAGAGGGACCAAAAGTCAAGGGTTCTCCATACTGCTTTCCATATTGGTTGCGCCAGTTTGAAGTCTCACCAGCAATGTTTGAGTGTGCCTTTTCCCCCACATCCTCGCCAACACTTATTATTGTTTGTATTCTTTGTAGCTGCCTTTATGACTGGAGTGAGGTGAAATCTTAGAACAGATTATATTCCATGCTTTTATAATTTTGCCAAGATGAATCCTAATGTCATGTATAACTAAAAAAACCAATAAAATGCAATCATCATCATCATCATCATCATCACCAATAAATAAATAAAATAAAAAAGAGATTTCAATAATGAAAACAGTGAGAATTGAATTATGCCAATAATCTGAATGGACAAGGAAACGGATCCTCCCTCCAAAGGAAAAGGATCTGGAAAGGATGCAGAATTGACAGCTTCCTGATATCAGATCTCATTTCCCAGTGAGATCTGTGTCACACTTGTACACTAAATGATTGCTTTTTATAACACTAAGCTGTGGTAATTTGCCTTGGCATCAATAAGAACTGATAGAATTGCTATGATCATTATCTTTCTGAGCTTTTCAGTTTCATCATTAGCAATTTGAATAAACAACTGTTGCTACAAAATGCTCAACAAAAGTCACTATATTTCCAGGAACAGATAAATATCCAAATATTTGCTATAAAAACCTGAGTTTTCTAATACGAATTCAAATTTCATAAGATCAGGAAGATGTCTGCGATTAGTCGTATTGGTTTTGTGCTGTTCGCTTACATTATTAGGAGCCTCTTAAAAGAGGCAATATCCTCTTGTCTTTTAAGATTATTCCTATTAACTATAATTTTCTAATCTTTACTTCGTAAATGGAGAAGTTAGAAGAAAGATAGATTTTATACTAGATATTTGGAGAACGTACAAAAAAAATTTCTAGAAAATAAAGTTGTTCGGTTACTTACATGCAGAAGCACAGTGCTAGAATAAAGTGGACTATAATACGTACTTTAGGCCACTGTAGAACAAATGGGGTTGGTTTCCATGGAGTTCACACAACATCAATTACATTCATATAAAAATTTTTCCATGAGATCTTTCTGAACTCACTAGTTTGGGGCATCCATTAAAATGTCAGTTGCCAAGTTTATCTGAAAATCAAAAGGTAGAAAAAAGAGAAAAGGTCCTTAAATTTCAAAATATAATGTATTAAACAATAGAATTGGGCCATAACCACATATTATCTGCCAAAATATGCCATCATTGTCACAGAATACTGAAGCTGGAGTCATTCCCAGATCAGTACACAAAAACCTCTCTTAACTTCTAAGAGTCAATTTCAATTTCAACGTGATGTTTATTTACTGGATATTCTCTTCCAGTGAAGGACAATTGTACCAAAATTACCAAGATATATCAGCTTGTGTATAGAAACTTCTTTCTTATGTACTTGGGGATAAAACATAAAAATATACACCTTATATCACCACAGAACCTTTTAAAAATGGTTTTAGTTTTATTTCTTTTGGAGAGGTGGAGTGGAAATGGACTTAAATGAAATTACTTATAATTTCTGAGGCATTTAAGTGCCATTTCCAATCATAGAAAATATTTTTTTAAAAATGGTTCCATAAAATCTCAAAAGGCACAATGAAATTGTCTAAGTAGAATGTTTTTCAGTTGAGTTTAATTTCTAAGTCCAAAAATTTCTAAGTACCATAATATGCTTTAATGTGTTTTAAAGGGTTGATAAAAAATATGACATTATAGAAGGTTGGCACAGAGAGCAACTGAAGAGAGATTAGGAAAAATAACAATATGTACATTTTGTGAAATTAATAAATCCCAGGTATGACTGTGGACTTGTATAAAATCTGCATATTTATTCCTAGCTTACAACTCATGGATGCTTTGAATCCCACACAAACATTTCACAAATTAACCCCAATATCCAGCAGTGTCTCACTACAGTTAGCACATCTCCAATCTTCAATTATTGTTTGTGAATAATTTGTCACAGGTCACAACCCTTACTCTAGCCCCTTGATGGATAATTAAAATTAGTGCTTGCATGTTATTTACATCCAAACCTTTTTATTCCCCTGTAAGCTGTTTGATATTTTTATAGAAACAGCTGTGAACATCGTTCCTGTTTCAAATGAGTGAAAATTCATTCCCCAATATAAAATCTTTTATGATGATCACTTTAAACACAAGCAAAACTTCACAGGTGAGAAATTCACTACTACGTATTGAAATTCTCATAGAGTCATCTAGAGAGGAACTGATATTTAATTCTCTTTTAGGAGTGGTCAATACAACAATGTTACTAGATTGGCACCAGCAAAATAAGGCTGTATTCAAAAGAAAAGGGAATCATTAACAACTCTTAGCCATACATCTCAGAACAGGAATAGTGCTCATTTAAAGTGCTTTGTCTATGGGTTGAAAGAAACTTACCTTATTTTACTTTGATATAAAATAGTGAAATGTAAGAACATTCCTAAATTAGAAGTCCAATAAAAAGTAACTTTGTACTTAAAAAAAATCAGAAAAATCCAGCATGTACTCTTTCCAAGCCAATCCCACTTGAATTGTGTAGACAGATAGACCATCTTCCAGGACTTAAAATATTGCCACTCAACCACATACAATTCTGAAGATCCATGTTGTGTGTTTTCTTTTAAGGTAACCAATTCCAATTAAAAATTATGTATATTTTTGAGAGTTTGGGAAAATATGTATAAATATAATTCATTTTTATTATTTAATTTCTTTTTAAAATTCCCCAGTCACTAAATATATCATTAATGTTTTGTAAATGATGTTGTTCCTTTCATGTTTTGTAGATACCAAGATTTTGATATTAGAATAGTTCCATGTCCCTTATAGTAACATTTTTACAGCTGAACTCATGATAATTCAACATTTTCAAGCTAGTATTAATTGGTAGAGTG
Source organism: Spermophilus citellus (assembly GCF_964194105.1). Classification (NCBI taxonomy): domain Eukaryota; kingdom Metazoa; phylum Chordata; class Mammalia; order Rodentia; family Sciuridae; genus Spermophilus; species Spermophilus citellus. Next base: position 41,500,504 of record NC_138188.1, read on the forward strand.
CGTGTGTGTGTGTGTGTGTGTGTGTGTGTATGTTTATGCACATTCTGCTGAGAATCAAACACTCAACCACAGGTATGCTAGGCAAACACTCAACTACTGAGTTACATTTCTAGCACATTAATAGAGTTTTTGACAATTTCTCTTTTGTTAGTTTTTCATTATTTTCTTATACAGGGTCAAGGCTGAAACAGAATTGGAACCAAACATCATTCATAATTGTGTTTTACTAAAATTGTTTCACTCACCCTAATTAGTCAAATGAAATCTGAAAATTTCATTGCCAAATAAAGTCGTTTCTATGCATTGAAATATGAGTACATGTAAATATCAAGAATGAAGTCCACATGCAAGTTCTCTATTATGTTTTCCTCCATAGTCTTAATTTTACAATAAAATAGCAATACCTGAATTGAATGCATAGTTATTATTTTTAATATCACCATGTTATTTACCTTTTAAATAAATGCTATCTTAGATAGTAAAATGAATGCAATAAAATAATAACATAGAATTTCATTTTTAACAACTTTTAAAAACTGACATATCATCCAGAGACACAATTAATAAAGAAACATTGCACTTTAACTAAACTTTAGATCAAATGGGCCTAACAGGTGCATTCAGAATATTGCATCTCACAGTAGCAAAAGACATATTCTTCTCAAGTCCCCAAAACATTGTCCAAAATAAACAAATTGTTAGGCCACAAAATTAATCTTAAAAAATTTAAGAAAATTAATAATATTAAGCATATCTTCTAAACACAATGATATGAAAGTAGAAATCAAATAACATGAGAAGGACTGAAAAAAGTTTAAATATGCAGAATTTAAATGACATTTTCTTAAAAAAATCAATAAGTAAAAGAAAAACTAAAAAGGAAATTTTTAAGATATCTTGAGAAAAATGGAAGCAGACCATGCCAAATTGACAGAACGTAAAAAAAGAAGTTCTGAGAGGGAGGTTTGTAGCAGTAAATTTGTACATTAAAAAAAAAGAAGAAAGATCTCAAATAAATACTACAATATTAAAACTCAAGGAATAAAAGAAAGAAGAACAAACTATCCCTGAGATTAGTGGCAGGAAAGGGAAAAAAAGTAATTTAAAAGATCACCAAAATTAAGGGTTGAGTTAGAGATAAAGAAAATTGACAAACCTTTCACTAGACTGAGAAAAAAAAACAATAATGAAGTCTCAAATAAATAAGATCAGAATTGAAAAGAGTAGACATTACAACTTCTGTGGTACACTATATACTACAGAAATATCAGGGATCATGGTGACACATGTCTGTAATTCCACCAACTGGGAATCTGAGGCAGGAGAACTGCAAGTTGCATGTCAGCCTCAGTCACTTACTGAGGACTCAAGGACTTTAATGATACCCTACCTCAAAATAAAAGATAAAAAAGGGCTGGTGACGTAGCTCACCGGTAATGCAACTTGAGTTCAATACCCAGTGGCATCTCAACCCTACACACACACACACACACACACACACAAAATAAATAAATAAAGGATCATAACAGTCTGATATGAACAGTTATATGCAAATTGGATTATCTAAAAGAAATGAGTAATTTTCTAGAAACTTGGAACCTAATAGGACAGGGATGGATATATATATATATATATATATATATATATATATATATATATATATATTCTGAACTAATCATTAATAAGGAGATTGAATTAGTAATCAAATATCCCAACAAGGTAAAGCATAGGACCTAATTAGACTTCATGTTTGAATTCTACCAATATGTGAAGAACTAGTAACCAACCTCAAACTTTCAAAACATCCAATAGAAGGAAATATTTCCAAAAGAATTTCACAAGTTTAACATTACTCATCATGTTGGAAGTTATACCAGAACACAATTAAATTTAGAGCAATAGTTGTGATCAACATAGATGCAAAAATTCTCAACAAAATACTAACCAACAAAAATCCATAGCATATTAAAAGGATCATTCATCATGATCAACTCAGATTTATTCTTAGAATGAAAGAATGGTTCAATATACCCAAATCAATAGAAGTGATACACCACATTAACAGAATGAAGGACAAAATTTGCATACGCATTTCCATAGATTCAGAAAAAAAATCTGACAAAACTTGACATCTTCTCCCAAGGAGCACTCAACAAACTAAATGTAGAAGAAATGTAACTCAACCCACAAAGGCCAAATAGCACAATCTCACAACAGCATTATACTTTGTCATGGTACTCACAACTAAAACACTCAGGGTCACTCCAGGTTAACTGGGCTGAACAAAATAATCACAAAAGAGACATAGATACCTTTTTCTTTGGGTCCTGTGGTGGCTCCTCTGAGCTTAGGGGTCCATGTAAAGAGAGAGAGACAGAGTACACGTGCTGAACCCTTTTATTGAGGATAAGCTATTCAAATGAGGCAAGGGGTCAGGTTTTGGGGGGTTGAGTCTAACTTCATGTTTTCTGCTGACAGCAGATTGACATCTAGGAAGGCCACATCCAAAGGCAGAGCAAGAAAAGGGGACACACAAAGGGAGCTTCCATGGAACATTCTATCCCAAACAGGGAAAGGAGTAGGATTACAAAAGAATAGATGAGTGTAGTTCAACCCCAGGGGTATGCCTACTCAGAAGACTGGCCTTGCTATCCAACCTAGGGGGAAAAGACAGAGTCACCAGTCATGGCACTACTGTGCCAGACTCAGTGATCTTTCAGATCCCCATGGTACATCAGGACTGGAAGGTGTGGTAACTCAAAGTGGCACCCCAGAATGCTAAATGGTGAAAAGTTGAAAATCTTTTCTCTAAGATCATGAGCAAAACAAGGATGCCCATTTTTGCATCTTCTCTTTAAGCTGATATTGGAAGTTCTAGAGAGAACAATTGGGCAGGAAAAACAAATAAAAGATATCCCAATAAGAAAAGAGAAAGTTAATTTTTTTTTTCTGATTGAAGATGACATGCTCTTATATGTAGAAAATCTTAGACTTTCGAAAAAAAGTTAAAACTAATCCACAAATTCAGAAAAGTTACAGGATATAAAATAAGCATGCAATAATCTTGCTATGTATTATTAGTGATCTATCTTAAAATGAATCAAGAAAACAATACCATTTATGATAGTTAAAAATAAGGCAACCTCGGAATAAATTTAACCAAACAGGTAAAAGTTCCATTCATTAAAAACTCTAAAACATTGATTAAAAAATTAAAGAAAAAAAAGAAATGCCATGGATTAAAAGAATTACTATTGTCAAATTATCTATATCACCCAAGGTGATCCATAGAGTCAATATAATCCTTTTGAGAATGTCAATGACATTTTTCATAGAAATAGAAAAGCCATTCTAAAATTTATATGAAAGAACAAAAGACACCAAAAAGCCAAAGAAATATTATTGAAAGAGTAAATATTGGATGCATCACACTACCTGATTCCAAAATATAACTACAAAGTTACAGTGATCAAGACAGCACTGGTACAAAAAATAGACACATAAAGAATAGAAATATGTATGTGTGGGGCTGGGGTTGTAACTCAGTGGCTGAGTCCTTGCCTAGCATGGGTGAGGCACTGAGTTCAATCCTCAGCATCATATGAAAAATAAATAAATAAAACAAAGATTAAAAAGAAAAAGAAATTGTGTGTGTGCATGAAATATATTTATATACACACATATTCGTATTTTTCTTGTCAAGAAAGCATTATTCAAAACATCCAAGATCCAGATAAGAACAGCCAAGATACAGAATTATTTTTTTCAATCACGAAACCAAGAGCACATATAGGGAAAAAGACAGTTTTTTTTTTAATAAAAAATGTTGGGGAAGCTAGATAACCATATGTAGAGGGAATAAATTAAATCCTTATCTCACAACAGACATAATAACGAAATAAAAATAGACTAAAATCTGAAATGGAACACCTAAAACCATAAAACTACTAGAAAAAAAGCACAGTAGAAATTTCCATGACACTGGTCCTGATAATGATTTCTTTTCATATGTCCCTAAGAACACAGGAGACAGTAAAAGTAAGTAAATGGGATTACATCAAACTTAGAAGTTTCTGACTATCAAAGGAAGCAATCAATAGAGTCAAGTCCATCCCAGAGAATTGGAGAAAATAATTGCACACAATATATCTGACAAGGGGTTAAAATATTAAAAATATAGGGAACTCTAACAACTCAATAGTCAGAAAAGAAATAACTAAAATAAAATACATAGATCTCTCTCTAAAGAAGACTTACGAATGGCCAACAGGTATATGAAAAAATTTTCAACAACTACCAAGAAATTACAAATTAAAACCAATGAGATATCACCTCACAAATGTTAGACGACAATCAACAAGACAGAAGGAGGATTGAAAATTATTGCTGAGAATGTGTAAAAAATGAGAACTTTTGTGTACTGTTTGTGGGAATGTAAGTTGATAAAAGCCATTATGGAAAATAGTATGGAGATTCTTCAAGAATTTTTTTTAAATAAAGGACTATATTATTATAAGACCCAGAAATTTCACTTCCGGATATATTTCGTGGTAAAAAGAAATCAGTATATTGAAGAAAGACTTGCTTTCTTCCATTCATTGCAGAATTACTCAGAATAGACAAGAGAATAGAGAATTGACCTAACTGTTCCTCAATGGATGAGTGAATAAATAAATGTGGTACATACAATGACATACTAGTCAGTCTTTAAAAACAAACAAACAAACAAAAAAACAAATCCTGAAATTTTTAACAACATGGATGGACTTGCAGAACACTGCTAAGATAAATAAAGTAGGCACAGAAAAACAAACACTGAATGATCTCACTTACACGTGGAATCTAAAAACGCTGAACTCAGAATCAGAGCAATGGTGGTCACACATTGGAGCATGCCACTGACAGGTTAAATAAAGGCATTTCAGTTAGGTGCTAATTATAGTTTTCTGATCTCTTCAGTGAGAGGGCTGGAGGTTGAAGAAAGATTATAGTGAAAGAGCAAATGGGTAGGCTATGAAATATTGATTATATGCTCTTATCTTCCCTTCATTCAATTTTTATTTTTTATTTTTTTTAAAGAGAGAGAGAGACAGAGAGAGAGACAGAGAGAGAGAGAGAATTTTTTTAATATTTATTTTTTAGTTCTCGGCGGACACAACATCTTTGTTGGTATGTGGTGCTGAGGATCGAACCCGGGCCGCACGCATGCGAGGCGAACGCGCTACCGCTTGAGCCACATCCCCAGCCCCTCATTCAATTTTTAAAAGTATCAATAATGATAGTTTGGATGAGTACTATGTACCAGGTTGTCTTTAAGAAAGTTTTTGTCTTAACTAGTTGACTCCATGATGATTTTAACAAAGAGATATAAAATGAACTTTGCCCTGATTTACAGAGAAAGAAACCAAAGAACCATGAAAAGTCTATGTTTTTTTTTTGTGTGTGTGTATGTGTGTGTAATGAAACTATGTAAGAGGGAGAAAACATCTTTGAGAAATAATCCCATTAGCTTCTTACCACCAGTGATTAATGTATGAGCATTATCCATCTCCTGCTAGTTTTATACATAATCATTTCATTTTGTGATACTGTCTTATAATGTTTTTATTTAATTTTTCATTATTTTGTCCTAGTATATATAAAAATTGATTTTTTATTAATATTGCATTCAAAAATCCTTGGCAAACTACACTTATTTTGTATTTTTCTTTTGTGACTTATGCTCAGTTTTCTAATTATAGAATCATATCAATTATAAATGAATACTTTTTCTTTCCAAACTGGATTGCTTTCATTTTCTTACCTAATATTAATGCCTAGACACTCCAACACAATGTGCAATAGAAATTGTAAAACTGGATGCCTTTGTTTTTTTTTTTTTTTTTTTACTGAATTTAAGATCCAAGATCCTTAGGAAGAAAATTAACTAGGACTCTAGCTCTAAGTTTCTCAGAGATGCCATAACTGGAATTTCCCTTGTTCATGCCACATACCTGAGTAGAGGAAATTACCTTATATTCTTTGTTTGCTTAGGTTTTTATCAGGCATGGGTATTGGATTTTGTCAAATGCTTTTTCAGTGACTTCTGGTTTTAGTGGTGGGAAATTCAGATCTGAATTTTACCCCTGAGGGTGGTTGGGAGAGAGCCTCCTTCAGCAAGGTCTCTGAGACCAGTATCTCTGGGAGTAGCCACCTAAGCAGCAGTGATGGCAATTATTGTTTGCCCATACAGGTAATTTATTAAACATCTCTATCAAGGATTGCCTGTCTACAAAATTGTCAGTTTCTTCACACAAACTTTAAGGACTTATCACTTATTTCTTTCCCTTTATTCAGAGAAATTTCTCTCTTTGTGATGCTTTAGAATATTCTAATTTATTAAAGATAACTTTTAACATGAGAAAGGACATTAAAAGGAAACATTAAAATGAAAACATAAACAATAAAAATAAAACAATAAACAATAAAAATTATAAACAATAAAAATTATAAACAATAAAAATTAAAAAACACAAATTTTAACACTAATGGGGAAATAGCTCAGTGTGTAGAGCAACATTTGCTAATGTTTGCCAGCCCCTGAGATTGATTTCAGAACAATGGCTTAGGGTGAGAGAGGGCCATTAGAAAGAAATTTCCATCTTTCATGCCACATCTTGACATTAGAGTTCCCAGGGATCCTACCTTTTCCTTATGAAGGTAATGTATTGGATTATTTTTAGTAGAATTACCAAATAACAATAACAACACAAACTTAAAATTGTGAATGCAGGGTGAGGAAAGTCAGCAGTCTTTATTACTACTAATTTGCTCTGTATTTTTAGAAATATTACTTAAGATCCTTGTACCTCAGGGCTTCAATTTGCAAGATTAATTGGATTGAATATTCACACTTCCTGCTTAGCATTGTTTTGCTATTCTGAGTCTTTTATTATTCCATATGAATTTCATGATTGTTTTATCTATTTCTACAAGAAATGCTGTTGGGATTTTGATTGGCATAGCATAGAACTTATAGAGAACTTTTGGTGAATATTCTTTCAGTTCTATTTATTCCCCAGTACCTGAATACTGTGACCTCTACTTTTGCCAATCCTGAGGATATCTCTCAAAAAACATGCACTTTTTCAGATTATTTGCCATATAAAGTTTGCAAAACCTCCAACTAGGCTTCAAATAAAGTTAATGAAGAAATTTCTTTGCCTGAAAGATTTAGAAGCTTGTCCTCTCAGATCAACCTTAAGAAATGGGTATCATAATTATCATTCTTGTGCTAGGCTGGCATTCTACAGGTGTGATTTTTGGAGTCTGTTACAGTCAACACACCATTGTGTCAAAAGTGCCTATGATGGAGTTTGCATCGGCCTTTGTGTTATTGATCATTTCATTCATTGGCTTTTGTATCAGTGCAATTATGCTTTAAAGTGAAATCAGAGGATGGTTTGCATTATATGGATAGTTTAGGAATGGAATGGAAATTTTTATTTTGAACAAGAGAAACTAAATGTCAATAGCAGATACCAAGAATTAACATCATAGTCAATAATGGGTTTGAAAAGTAAACGTCAAATTTTCAGATACATTAACTAACTCTTCTTTCCAAATCAGTTTGTGTGCAAGAAGAAAGCAATTGTTTTGAGTCTTTTCTTTAATCTTCAGTTGGTAAGTGCAAGTTTTATCACAGCTCATTTACTGGAAAATGGGTAAAGACAGGGAATGGGGAAAAGAGCCCAGTTGTACTGAGGAAGAGGCACAGATGTTCTTTCTCCCTGGTGTTCAGATGTCTTCACTCCCTAGGAGGATATGTAGACATTTTTATGTGGAATCTGTTTTAGCTCAGTAATTCCTGGTAACCTGGTTATAGATGCAGCTGCCTCCACTCACGATATGAAATTGATCCAAAAGCAGAAATCTTAGGTTTAGATTCAAGGATCTTGTGAAAATTGATTGATATAGTAACTCATGACCTTTTGAAAAGAGTTAATGTATTTTTCAGCTCATTTTTGTAGTTCTATAACACGGTTTTATGAATGCTTTGAATTATTCTGTTTTTACATTTACAGTATTTGCTGTCTTGCCACCAAAGAAGGAACCTGAATGCAGATAGAATTTGGTAGGTTTTAGCAATGTCAGAGAAAAGTTGGTGTATTTGAAATTTCAAAATTATTGTATTCTGATGCTTTATTTAATCTCCAGTGGAGGCAGATTAGCAGAATGGAAGGAACTTGGTCTTTGACGTTACTTAAAGTGTCACCAAGGAAGGGGTCCAAGGAAGTCTTTAGGAGCAGAGGAGACTTCTACATGCATCTTTTAAATGGCAGATAAGAATTAAAGAATGCCTCAGATACAAGTATCAGAGCAACAGTTTTATTATAAAGGGAAAGCATACACTTGAAAATGAGAGTGCAGGCAAGAAAATTGCCCGTCTTGTTCTGGGGTTTTAACACAGGATGGTAGCTAGAGGCTGAACCAGAGTGGGGTCAGGGTGGTCTTATGCAATTTTGTATAAGCAATCCTTGTGTCTAGCTTTGCCTTCCATTGTCTAAACATGCTGCTTCCTATATATCATGTGCCTCATTAGCACCTTGAGTCTCCACTCAGGAGCATGCTCCTTTCTATATAATGAGGCCATGGTCATTTCTTGCTCACCTAGTCTCTATTGCATAGGCTCCATATGGAGTATTTCTTTCAGGTAGCTGCCTTGTGGTTATCCTGCAGTTCTGTTGCTTTTTCATCAGCCAATCAGCAAGATGGGGGCAAGGATGGGGTACAAAGACAGAGGTTGCTCTTGAGTTTTGTTCTGTGTTCTGACAGCTCATAGGCCTTTCTCTTATTATAAAACTCACTATTACTGTGTCCCTAAATTCTTACCCCAAAACCTATCAAATTTCTAACTCCACTTTTTATCCTGTGCAACATTGACATGTCACTTAACCTCTCCGATTCTAAATTTCTCAAATGTACAAATGGGGCAGTAATAGCTTAATAAAAGCCACTAGGTGAATTATGTGAAAAACTGCAGGTATATCAAATAACATTGGCAAGTCAATGGCAATGTTTAAATATTTGTTCTCTTTCCTCCAGTATGCTTATTTTTATATCTTCTAATAGCATTTCTATATTCCTAATACATTAAATAATAATTAACATGGAAGACTGAAAACAAATGAGTTATCATATTATTTTAAATAGAAGACATATTTTGAGCTTAGGTACATTTGGCCAGCATAAAAATTTGCATATCTCCACCGTATGTGTAATGTTATCTGAAAATGAAAGTCGATTTTTAAAGTCAATTTCTAAAATTAGTATTGTATAAACATGAAAAGAAAATTATTTCTCATTGGTTCTCAAGCTGGGTTTTTGGAGAAGCTTTTCTGGAACTAGCCACACTTCAAAGGTTGAAAGTACAGTATCCAATGCTGCAGTTACTTTTGACAAAAAATGCAAGCTCAGGGGTTCACAAACCACCCTCACATTTCGCACTTCACCAGAAGGACTCACTGACCTCAAAGAAAGCTGGTACATGCATGGTTATGGTTTACTAGAGGAAAATATATAGCTCAAACTCGGTCACAGGAAGGCAGAAGGCACAGCCTGGGAGAGATCTAAAGACACAGCTTCTGTTGTCCTCTCCCTTGGAATCAGAAGACATTGCTGTCCTAGAATATCTGTATGACAATACATGTGGAGTACTGCAGATCAGAGAAAGTCACCTGTCTAGAGTTATTAGTGGGACTCCATTACATAGGCATGATTAATCTATTGCTTACCCACACGGTTGATCTTGGCCTCTAGGTTAAGTGAGAGAGCATGAGCCAAAGGCCCCAACCTAGTCACATATTAATACTTATGGCATAGCCCACCCCACCCTAAGACTATCAGATGTGGCTGGCCTTACATTAAGATCCTGAGTGCCCAGTTTCTGACATTAACAAATGTTATCAGGAATCAGATCACTTCCCAGATTATAAGGACAAAGATCATATCTCTGGAATGGGGACAAAAAAAATTCTATACTATATGACTGTAATGAATATTTTTTTCTCTCTTTCTCTCTAGAAATAAGTCTGTTTGTTGCTTCACCTGTTATATGTGATGAAATTTAATTATAATTACAAATTTTATGTCCTTTCAAATTCCACTATAGTACACTAATGGATTCTTAATCATTGAGAAAACAATACTTTCTCAAGTTTTATGCACTGTCTCCCATAGCACCATAACCCTACTATGCTGGGTTTATTGCATTGTATTGTAATGGCAGAAGTTCAATAATACCCTAATGATTGGATTGGTAGAAACTCAAAGGGATTTCAGAAATTGAAAGAGAGTCATTTGCTAGAATGGAAACACTCATATTAGAAACCAGAGACATTTGGGAAAACTACCTAGACTGTTGTTATTTAAAGAGTAGGTTTGAACTTTGATGATTCCTTACTGTGGGTTGGAGTCAGAAACTACTGCTTGCTTCACTCTGAATGCAAGTGAAGTGAATATACCTGAACAGTGAATTTCCAACTTCCCTTGTCTATGAATTTGTGTTAGTAGCATTCTGGACAAGTTAGTGGAGTACAAGAGGTAAGATGGAGTAAGTTATATGATGAAATAACTACCATGACTAACCAAAGTTGTTAAATGCAGCAATTAGGCTGCAGTGGCTGGAAATTCTATGCATACCTTTGCATTGAAATTTTTCTGGCTTTTGTTATTTCCCATTTCTACCCTATATAAGTTTCCCACAGGACATCCATTCAGGAAGTAGTGGTGTTATCTTCTTCATTGGTCCCTGCTCCAGTCTCAAAGGTGCTTAAATACATGCCTAGTCCAGTCCTGCATGTCTTGTCCCTATAACATGGAAGGTCTTTGTGTGCCAGGATATATGTTTTGGTTCCTTGTGGCCTTTACTGATGATGACTTTAAGTTAGCAGATTTTCCTATAAAACCTTATAAACAATATTATTTTTCTGTGGTCAAAATTATGAAAAGAAGAAATGCTTTCCAAGACATTTGATTTATATCAAATAGGTTTTTCTGACTTATTTTTTAAAATATTTTTTTAGTTGTCAATTTTATTTATTTATTTTATTTATACGCTGTGCAGAGAACAGAACCCAGTGCCTCACACATGCTAGGCAAACACTCTACTACTGAGCCACAACCCCAGATCCCCTGACTTATTCTTTATCTGTATTATTTGTTTTCTTGTTGTTTTGTTTTGAGATTATTAATAAACTGGGATGATGAAAAAATGTTTTTCAAGGAGTGATAATCTTGATTTTCTTTAGGTTAAAGTTTAATCCTGATTGTTTGCTTCTCAATATCTTTGTTTAAAAAGAAAATATCATCTGGAATTTTCACAGTACTGAAAGAGCTGATAGCAACAAAAGAGAACATAGTTTTGTCAAAGTAAAACACTATACAGGTTTACATTACAACATGTGCCATTTTGATTGTTACAAACTAAAAGGGAAAAAAAAACTATAGATTTAGACACATCAGAGTTCCTATTTTTCGTTTTTCAAAACTTTGGGGTCATGTGTGTTTTCAGCATGAAAAGCTTCATATTTTGGAAATGCAACATGGTCCACACACAATATATGACTAGGTGACCAGACAGTTACATCTAGTCAAGCAGGGTGGCTTATGCTTATAATCCCAGCAATTCAGGAGGCTAAGGCAGAAGGATAAGGGATTTGAGACCAGCCTCAGCATTTTAGTGAGACTCTCAGAAACTTAGTGATACTCTGACCCAAAATAAAAAATAAAAAGGACTGAAGATGTATCTCAGTGGTAGACTACCAATGGGTTTTAATTCTAGTTGTTAAAAAGAAAAATCACAACTAAGAATTGACTTGGGCTATTTTGTTCAAACAATATTTTTGTTCAAACTAGATGCCTTCCCATGGTATTCCTATGTTAACTTTAGTTGAAATTCATTTGCATGATCATGTAATTTTAAGGAATTTCTCTAGAAACCTAGCACTCAACATTTTAGAATTCTGTAGAACCATTTTTAATGGTTATATAGTTGTGATAGAATAGCAAAGACAATTTTGACTTTTAGTTTTTCCTCTGAATAAGAGAAAATGACACCTATTTGGTAATAGGTTTCCATCATTGTGTAGGATATAGGTGCAACTATCTTATTACTGGAAAAGGAAAAAGTTATCTCATTCAACCTCAGACAGCAAAAACTTTGCACTAACACTGGAAGTAAAAAATGTCTGCCAAGTATTAAAAACAGAAACTAATCTAAAAATTAACACAAGAACTTCAGTACAAGGTCATAAATCAAAAGAATGGGAAGAAAATGAAGAGAAGATGAGGGATAATAGAAATGCTCCAGCAATATATTTTTTTGACCAAAAAAAAAAATAAATAAAACATTGCCTGACTGTCTGTTTTTGGCATAATGTCAAATATATGCAGAGTTGGAATAATGTGATATAAATCTTAATATTACATTGTTTCTCACAAATGCTTAGATAGCTAAAGAGATATATTTTATACTTTATATGATGCAATAATATGAAACAAGGCAGCTATAACTTCTTAAGGTAAATCATAAATGAATGAGATAATTTATGCCAAATTCTTGGCACACAATCAGGGTTGATTAATTGCCATTTCTCTTCCCCACTGAGGATCACTCCTCCTGAAGAATTGTAAGATACGAATTATAGTGTAGATCAACATACACATAACTATTAAGTGATTTGCAAAATATTTACTGCCTCACCAAAATAAAGCTTTCAATGCCTAAATAGCATTGAAATAGCATTGAAATAGCATTAGAATAGCCAGAAAGGACTATGTATATTGGTAGATGTAGCTTGTAATTTTTAAGATTCATGCATAAAGTTTAAATTTTTCATGATTAAGGAATTACATTTTATTAAATAAAAATATTGGCAGATAATTTGAAATGTTCACTTATAAAAAACATAGTAAAGAATTTCTTTTTCTTTTTTCTTTTTTTTTTTTTTTTGGTATATGAGGACCCAGCAAATGATGCAAATTCTTGGTTTGCAAAGTCTAGAATTAAAGGCTTTGACACAAATTATGGTTATGCTTATGTATGTACTTACTATAGAGGTGAAGATATCTAAAGAAAATTGGGATTTGTAAAAACTACAGATAAAATTTTACTTAAATAATTTTCCCCAAATTAAAAAGTACATATAATCAGGAAATATATTATTATTATTATTCTGAAGAATGACTTATTTTTAGTTTTTATAAAATGTAATAAATAAGACAAAAGTTTCCTATTATTCTATAAGCTTAAATTTTAGAAAGAATTAAGTAGTTAGAAAACAAGTAGCTACAGATAAGAGGCCTTTTACCTACATTACTTTTTTAGTTAAATAGAATATTTGTGAGAAGCTTGAGGGAAGATGAATCCTAAATATTTTCAGAGTGGAAAAGTGCATAGTTTCCATCATTTAACAAATGATGAGACACAGTTTCATGCTAGATTCCTGTGATGTCAAGACATACATGTAAATTTTTTACTTCAAGAGTTTAGGTGTAAGTCTAAAAAAAGTAATTGGAGCTTAGATACTGTACTGATGGTGTTCATGTACCGATTTGACTGGCTTCCTAGGTGCCCAGGTATTTGGTCAAGTGTTATCAGTTACCATGGATGTATCTCTAAGAATATTTGTTGATGAGATTGACACTTGAATGAGCTTTCTTTAAGGTGTGTGGCCATTGTCCAATCAGTTGAAGGCCTGTATAGATCCAAGTGGCTAACTCACCTTGTGGGTATGAAGAATTCCTTCTGGAGCATTAATTTTTTCCTGACTTCAGACTCTAACTATAAAATAAGCTTTTCTTGGGTCTACAGCCTGCCAGCTTTCAGAGTGGCGCTAAAACCATAAGCATTTCTGGGTCTCCAGCCTCCTAACTACAGTTGTTGTTTTTTTCCATGTAATAAATCTCTATGTATGTATGTGCATCTTACTGGTTTTGTTTCTCTAAAAAACCTGAATGACACAGCTACTCAAAGAGTGAAATTGGGATGCTGGATGGAAAGAAGTTTGAGTGAGTATTCCTGAGGAAGCGATATAGTGGTCTCTTTTGAGAAAGTAGACTTAAGCAAATTTTAAAATAGGAGGAGACGAATCTAGGAAGAATCTGGGTTTCAATTGAAGGAACAAGTGGCTGAACTTGAGGGCATAGAGGAGATGATAAAACTGTGATCTTAGGAAAGACACATATTGAAATCACAGGATGACAGGGTAGAGTTTGTTTTAGTTTGCTTCTGAAAACCAGGTAGGTCATGGAATCCTTTCAAGCAGAAAAATGTTTTTATATTTGCATTTTGGAAAGAGCTTGTTGACTACATCAGAAGAATCAGTCAGAAAGGGCTAAAAAAAATGAAAGCAGGGAAACAAGTTAGGAGGTTGTTACCAAAAAAAAAAAAAAAATTAGAGAAACATGATGATTGAAAAGTAGGCAGCGTCCAAAGGGGTGGATAGAGAGGAGGACATTGAGGAATGTAGGAGGGAGAGGGACAGGTCACTGTGGAAGATTTCATAGCCTGGGGGATTGGCGGTGATATTTTCTGAGATAAAAATGACATAATTAGGACAAAGTAAATGCAGAGAGCAGTAAAGTAAATTAAGTTTAGCACTAGCCTTGTTGAATTTGAATTGCCTGCGGGGCTCAGGGTGCTGCCATCAACTGTACTGTGGCAAACTCCTTACCAACACATCATCAACTTTAACTTAGACTTTAGTCCCCTAAAATGTCTATCCCTTTCCTAATAACCTGGTTATACACATATATTGTTCAGGTCCTTTAACATGAATAACTTAGGCAGTTACCTACTACTATCTCTTTTGTATCAATGAGCAAATAATTATACCTACAGAAACATTCTTTAAGACAAAAAGCATATTTTCTATTCCTGAGTTCAGATTTGATCATTGGGAGAAGATACACACACACACACACACACACACACACACACACATACATATACATATACACATATATACACACACACACACATATATATATATACATATATACATATATATATATATATATATATATATATATTCATGATAATTTACACAAAAACAAGCTAATTTGTGATTATGATAAATGATCTATGAGACGGGCACTAGGGATTTTTTTGGTTTATGATTTTTTCCAAAT
This sequence comes from Spermophilus citellus, assembly GCF_964194105.1. Classification (NCBI taxonomy): domain Eukaryota; kingdom Metazoa; phylum Chordata; class Mammalia; order Rodentia; family Sciuridae; genus Spermophilus; species Spermophilus citellus. Next base: position 41,515,675 of record NC_138188.1, read on the forward strand.
GGTTATCTGATTTGGATAAATTTCTGGAGGAAAAAATACTTGAAGCAATTAATTTAACCTCTATTTATAGGCTGATGTGAACATTTTCAACTCAAAGTAACATTGCCAATGTGGAGTTGTATATAATATTTATGATTAGAAAAGTGTATCTATTTTCCTCTGTATATAGCATTTTCCATAAAGACTATAGTGCTGGATATGAAGTCCCATATTTGGCTTTAAGTTTCAAATTATTTGTTTTTTTTTGCACTTTTTTTTAGCTGCAAACCAAGAAACAATACAGAGTTAGCTATAGAACTTGTGCACATGCTACATAGGCACCTTGGCTGGCCTGGGGCTTTCTGTTTTGCTTACAGCAATAGAATGATGCTCACTTTTAGGTGGTGGTTTGTAGAGCTCAAGTCTTTTTACTAATGGGAAGGAAATATCTGCTGACATAATTTCCTTCATCTCTCCTCTTTCTCCCAAACCTGAAAGCAGCAGTATTTTGCAGAAAGCAATCTAAACTGAATCGAAATTTCTAGTCATTCAAATAAGAAAGAGGCTGTTACCAATGTGTTATGTTCATTCATTTGAAATCAAATTTCAAACCTACTGGATTTCAATGTATCCTAGTGTATCAGAGGGAGCACAGGCTTTCTTCCTTTCAAATACCACTGGCTTTAAAGGTGTATCATGGTGTTGAAGCAGGCAAGATTCCTGTAGATAAGATCAAGTGGGGAATATGTGCACTGGTGGGGAAAAAGAAAGAAAAAAAGATGAGAAGAAAGAAAGAAAGAAAGAAAGAAAGAAAGAAAGAAAGAAAGAAAGAAAGAAAGAAAGAAAGAAAGATAAAAATGCAACATAATTATTTTAGAAATGCATCAGTTGTTTTAAAACTATCAAAGTGATTTCAAGAGGACATAAACAAAAAGAATTGGTCTATAGAAAAATAATCGTTGCAATTATTGTATACTAATAGTATTTTAATTTTTATCAACTTCAGGAATTTTTTAACTTTTGCACTGATTCAATTATGTTTTTTTATATTTTATTATTTGCATCATTTTTCCAAAGTTTAAAATAAGTTGTCATTTATTTTATAATTTTACTTGATGTTTTTGTTTGTTTTAAAGAATGTAAAAAAAATTGTCTCTGACAAAAATTATATTGTCTGAATTCACCTTCTCACAACAGTTACAGTTAGTGAATACTTGTATTTAAAAGTAATCTGAATGTAGGCCAAACAACTTTTAACAAAGCTGTTGAGTCTTAAGATTACTAAGTGATTCCACAAAGCTTTAAGAAAAGAATAAATTCTTTAAAAATATTTTTAAAAAGAATAAATTATTCGTGGAAGTATCTAAAAAGTGACAACTATCAGCTAACATTAAAAAATACACACAGAATTTCAAAAATATTTTTAAAAAAGAGAAATACTGAGAAGATTCAAAAGTTTAAGAATACCAGTGTACCATTTTCAAAAGTTTAAGAATACCAGTGTACCGTTTTAAGAAGAGTCAAAAGTTTAAGAATACCAGTGTACCATTTTCACAGCACAGAAATGATCAATGTTGGAGAACATAGATGTTCTCACTCTGATTTGAACAGTGTGCACATGTACTAGTATCAAAACACCATGTGATTTCCCTTTAATGTGTACAATTTTCATGTATTACCTAGAAAAATCAGTGGATTTGCCAGTGGATAATGATTTCCTGTATTGCCAAAAAAAAATGTTCTAAATATCATGGGCCTCTTCACATAAGACACCTTCGTCTTTGGATTTCTCTCAAAACATATTGAGTGTGATTGTTGCTTATTTCTGGGAAAGCCAGTTATTTTTCTCAGAGTCTTACTAGTATCCAGTCCCATGTGCATGTCATCTGGATCAAATTTACCCAATTTTGTAGCACAGGCATGACATCACTCTTTACATTTCGAACTCTAATTCAGATGATTTTCCTTACTTGTGCTGTAAGCCCTTTGCGTAGCTTTCACTTGAGAGTCAGGATGACAGAAAGGGCTTGGAGGGGGGAGGGAGGAGGCCTGCTCTTGTGCAGCTTCTCTTTCTTCCATGACTCTTCCTGTATTTTCCATAAGAAGTATTGTGTGAAATTAAGAGTCAATAGTTCACGAAAGTCAAATTGGTGAGGGGTTAGAAAAGTCAGTCTGAATTGGATTCTTTAAGTGTCATATTTTCTAGACGGACTTTTCTCAAATTGATGAGTGGGCAGGTATCCTTTATCAGTTTGCACACAACATTGTGTGCATGGTGTGAGTATATATATCTATGCACAGAAACACACACACACACACACACACACACATACACTCCACACTGCATTGGAATTTTCCCTCCTTGGACCATGAGCACTCTTGAGGTGGGGAGTATGTATTAATAACACCAATTTCCCCAAATCAGGAGTGATTCCTGAACACAGAATGTTCTCCATGTATATTTATTTCACTAAGACAAGTAAATTTTGAACTTAAAAAATGTGACAATTTTAAGAATTCCTTATCAGTGTGACATATTAACACTTATTCAGAAGCATCTAAATTTATTTCCGATTTGTTTAATTATCCACTTTTTTAATTGTTATCGTAGTTAGTGAGAGGACCTACTCTGTGAGGTATAAACTAAACTTTTCAGTCACTGTATTTGGAACTATATATTGATAAGAGGTGCCAGCATATTATTATTTAGCACCAATACTTAGTTTTGCAATTGATTGTTTGCCTACCATTGCTTCTTTATGATAATTTTCTATATTTGTCACTTGTTTTACAATTAGAATTTAATGTTATATGCCATTTATAATCTTTCTAGAATAATATCTGACTTCAAAGACAGACTGATTTAAATGTTATTTTAGAAATACCCATATAAATGATTAATATATCATTATTAATAATATGTTAGTATATGTATAAAATTAATTACATAATGATGCTTCTGAATGCTAAAATCATGATAAAAGTACAAGAGCACTAACTAGAAATCATTTATTGTGCTATTTTCACATATTATTGAACAAAAAGATCAAGGGATACTTTTGAAATTGGATTGCCAGTTAATAAATCATCTTGAAATTAATCTGACACTCACAACCAGTGAAAAATTGTATTTATCCATCTTCTAATAGGATAGCGCAAACTATCTTAAAATATGTCTGAAAGAAGCTACAGCACCTGTGATAACAGATTCCTTGTCTATTAGAGTGTGGGTATAAGCAGATTCACACCTGGTGAGTTATTCTAAAAATTAATGCAGATGAGTTGGATTGAAACAAATAAAGTATAATGTATAAATACAACTGTGGCTGCTTAAATGACATAAATTGTCAAAAAGATATTTTAACTGCTGATAAGGCTTTGGTGGTAAAAAATTAAATAAATAACTGAATTCAATTGCTCTAGTCAATTACTCTGTCCTCTCTAATATATTTTGTTGTTGTTATTTATAAAAGCAGGTATATTTACTAGAGCCATTTCAATAATTTCTTGACTAGGTACTATTTAGAGGAGCTTCTGGTAGTGATTTGGGCACTAAGTACTTAGAATGAAATCTGTAGAAGCTTCGAAGCCTACATAAGAATATAAATGGCAGTAATTGCTTAGAAGTGACAGAAATAATGTTTTATTTAGATTAATAATAATGATAAGAGAACTTTATAGAGACTACAACAGTCTCTCATTAAGATTTGCATAGGATTTATTATAGAAATTGAACAATAAAAATACTCCATCTATTGAGCTTCATGCATGATACTTTGTGATATGCTGTTAAAAACTACAAAGTGGCTCTTCCAAATTTACTACAAAGAAAATGAAATAACTCGTACTTGAGGCATATGGCTGGTATGTTTCAAAGTTGGAATTTGAAATCAAGACTCATTGAGTCCAAACTTTAAACTCTTTCCATTATCCCAAGTTAAATGTTAATAGCAACAAAATTCTATTTTCCCTATCAAATGATGTAATTTTATTTGGAAAATAATGACCCAAATTTCAGTAATAAGAAATGTACCAAAGAGACAAAAATAAGAGCTTAGGATGGACAATTCACGTTCTCAGACATATCATTATAAACCCCTGCCTAGATGGTCTTTTTTCATCAAGCACCACTTGGCTCTGTAAAGAAGGGGCATTGTAATCATCTAAGAATTGCATTTGGCTACAAAGATCAAAGACCAGAAATACTAGTGGCTTAAATGTGGAAGGGGTTTATTTCTCTCATATAGGAGGGTTATAAATACATATCCTAGAAGTATTTCCATTGATATTTTTCAGAAGGACATTAATCAAGGATCTAGATTTCTTTTTTTCCATTTTTGTTTTTTTACTCTTCATTTTGGCTGGGTTCCATTCCCAGCATAATCTCTAGATTCAAATGCCTGGCAGAGTTCCAGCTGTCACTCTGTTTCAGAGAGGGAGTGGGCATTAGAAAGTTCATGCCATGTCTTTAGGTTTCTGAAAGAATTTTCTCCCAATCCTACCTACAACTTTCACTTAATCCTAATGAGACATCTCTGCTAAATGGAAGACTGGGAAACACAGTTATTTAGCTAAGCAAATTGCTAACTCAAATAAAATCTAGATTTGTTACTTAGGGAAGGACAGGTACTAAGCCCCAAGTGCTAACATAACCAAATATTGAACACATTCCAGACACGCATTACTTACGCAAACGATTTCAGGACCTTGGATCTTGTTAAGGTCAACTGGGAGATGGTGGAATCTCTACTATACATGTCTCTAAGGGGAAACTGAGTAATATAGCAACTTATGAATCCAAAACAAGGTAAAAAATTCAGTCAGACTCTTCTGATACACTGTGTCAGGAAGCTGCCTTCTTGCTTACATTTTCTCTGAGTCCTTCAGAAGGAATTAATGCAATCAGCAGTGCAGTATCAAACTGTATTATATATGCAATTTCACATTCTAAGCAATTTTCCATCAAACTAGAAACCACTCTCATGATAAATTATCAAAATCATGTTTATATTTCCATGGTCTACTTTGCATTTCCATAATTCACATTCATAAATACATAATGGATGATGGTAGCACACCCTGCTGATTTTCAGATATTGTGTCCCTAAAGAAGCATTTAAAATGATGCAGTTCACAATATGGAGAAAAATTCAGATGAGTCAAGTTTAAGGTCAATTCTGTATTTTGCTTTGATCTAAGGTAGATGGATTTCTTAGTAGAGAAACCATGCTACAAGGAAACAGGATAGCATTGTAGAAAGAGCACAGATTTTGGATTTGAAGACATTTCAGCTTAAATCGAATCTCAGCTAATTTTTACTTCCCATGTTATTATACACAAATGGTGTAAGCTCCCTTAGCCTCATCTTTAATTGTGAATTTTTGATCAGATTATGCAAATACTGACTGTGATGAGAATACATCTTTAATTATAAAATTATGTTGAAAATGATAACTATTTTTTACATTAAGAAGTATAAAATGTATGTAAACATTTTAGATTGGGATACAAAATTATTATGGTTTTAGTATATATATTTTATGACTGGAAAATACTGAATATATATTTCTTTTTTTTAAAGAGAGAGAGAGAGAAAGAGAGAGAGAGAGAGAGAGGGAGAGAGAGAGAGAGAGAGAAGAGAGAGAGAGAATTTTTTTTAATATTTATTTCTTATTTTTTGGTGGACACAACATCTTTGTTTGTATGTGGTGCTGAGGATCGAACCCGGGCCGCACCCATGCCAGGCGAGCGTGCTACCGCTTGAACCACATCCCCAGCCCTGAATATATATTTCAATGTTTTGGTTACTTGGGTTTTAATTATCTCTAATTCTTAGATACTTTTATGATTAAATTTTTCCACAAATTAACCTTTGATTTTCTTCTTCTCTGAAACATACAAAAATAACTCTGAGTGATAAAATCTCAAAATCTCTGAGTGATAAAATAATAGATAACAGATGTCTTATGGGAAGATAACATTTAATCTTGTTTTTAAAACAGTGACCAGCATTCATCAAATACATTAAATAGTTAAGAATATGGAATGAGATATTGGCATATATTTTCTGCTGAAAATTATTGGAACAGATTTTGTGAAGCAATTTTGATCAGTTTTCAAATTCTGTACTGTTAGTAGCCAAATATCCAGCTAGAGTTTTACATCCTTTCCATGCCCTGACAGCCTCAACCCATATTGATCTAAATCACTATCCTTGACTTGAACATAGGCCTTTGGTAGGGATCCTTTGCTGTGTGTCTTTAAAGTTCTCTTCCTTCCAACAAAGCGCTCATTCCTTGAAGTCAGCCTGATATAAACTTTTAGTTGCTGAAAACAACAAGGCAATATTTACTTGCAATCAGAATGATTTCACTGAAAGGGAATTAGTACAATAATAAATATTCATCACTCAAGAAATCAACAGTTGCCATCAGTGACCTACAAGATATCTTTTCTATTTATATATCACTCCATTGCTCTCAATCAGATCTCTTCATGTTGACCACACTGGATTCTAGATCCTAGGAAAGTGTGTTTATTTGAATTTTGTGGATGATTTTGGTGCATAGCTAGCAATGAGAACCTCCATAGCATGGGATATTTATAAAGGTCTTCCTATCTACTCTAATCAGCAGCCTATCAGCAAATTAATCCTCCTCTGTTAATTCAAGGTAACCCACACTCTAGGAACTGGGCCTTTGCTTTCTTAAGCCACCATTACGTGATTCAGGAGCACAAATAGCAAATGTCCTGAACTGTCTTGTTGAGCACATTTTATAGAATGGTACATGAGTTTTGGTAGCTAATTTTTATTTTCTGGAGGGCTGGGAAGTCTGAACACAGCTCAGTGTCCATAAAGTGAATTCATCCTTAGGATAGCCCTTCAAGTCTTAGGGAAAAAATATGCAAGCAGCCTGAAGGAAAAATGAGAACAACAATCAGACAGCAAAATCTGTGCTGCTACATCTTGGAACACAGATGACTCCTGCTTTGGGACATGTTAAAAATGTTGTAACCTAATGGGGAGATCTTAGTTGTAGTAACCTAATGCATGATCTTAGTTTTGAGATAAACCACGATTTGCATAATTTTGCCTCCTTGAATACCTGGGAACAAATGGGGGACAGCTTTGATAATCAATGAATAGTAGAACAACTGCACAAAGCAGACTGTCAGTCCCCAGAACAGAGTGGTATGACACAGTGGGTGTACCCATCTTGTTCAGTTCAGGTGAAGTGGCCCCTGGCAGACTGATCAGGGGACTTTGGGGAGGAAATTCTGTTCCCTGTGCATGAATGTAGACACCTCCCAGAAATAAATACAGAAAATAATAACAGGAAAACCTAAAGTTGAGCAGATGGGAACTATGAACCAGCCAATTTTTTTATGTATACCATGGTAATTAAGTTTTTTATATTTAAATTTATATTCCAAGTCTAGAAAACAGGGCTCTGCCTTATTTACTACATATGATCTCACTTAGTAATGACTTAGGAGCAGAGGTGGCTGCTTTGTAATCTGATATGACAGATGAAGTAATGTTTCCTAAAGAGAAGCAGTGACAGTTAAAGTGTTGGAGGTCGGTGTCAGATATTACAAGACAAAGCCCATGAGTCCTGAGTATGGGTCAGGAAATGAAAATAAAGAAGAGGCTGCCAAATCCAGTATGGTCATCTGAGAAGCTGCAACGATCAGGAAGTCAAAATCAAGTACCCAAATCCAAGAATTCTTGTAGACAGAGAAACTATACTTTGGATTTAAAAAAAAAAAAAAAAAAGCAGGAGATGGGGAAGCAGTCATCACAGCACACAGAAAAGTGAAGAGATGGATTATGGGGCAGCAGATGTATGGACAGATTTGAATTAAATGTAGCCTGATTCTTCTGACCATGTCCAAAGGCGTGGGTAGGTTTTGTAACCCATATTTGAGTGGGAGCTTTGCATTAAGTCTCTTAGAGTTTCACTTATTCTCAGTTGAGGATCCTACATGGCTATTGTCAGTCCCTTGGGATGCTATAGTTTTGTGACATAGACACAGTCCCATTTACCCTAATAGTTAACTGCAAAAGAGTTCCATTTTCTCTCAACCTATATTTTCTTCTTCCAGATTTTGTTGTCTACTTTGACTTGTTTCACCTCTATAAAGGCAGCATCACATAACCCTTGGTGGAATTCTCTGAAAATATCTGAATGTGGCCTAAATCTCTACCTAGTAGCATGCCTAGTACCCTTTGCTGTACCGCCTTACCTGGCTATTCTTGACTGATGCTGGATTTGCCTTGAGGTAGACTTGGTATATGGCCACCTTTGCTGCTCAGCCACAGTCAGCGTCTTCCAATCTTTGCCTGGAGATGGACAATGCTTCCAGGGCTTTTCACCTCCTCTTGGATGGTTTTCTAAAGCTATGTCCTCTCCCTATATCAGATACTCTATTTGAAGGCCACTAATCTCCTTTAAATATGGTTGCTTTGGGTTTACCACTCTTCATATTCACAGAGGAGTCTTATTTTCATCTTCGGTTTTCTTTTTAACCCTTATTTTCTCTTCTGTGATTCAAAAGGAAGTGCAGATTATGTTTTATACAAAACTTCATCCAGAAGGTCATTATGCATGTAGCTAAGAACAGGTGAACTGGCTCTGCTAGTCTTCTACAGTTGTGTGGAATCACTACGCTCCACAATCTGGTATTGAACTTTTCAAGATGAGAAAAATAATTGCATCACTTAATAGAGTTTTTCAGATTCTGGGAGATACATTTATGGCAATGTAATAAATTAAGTGACATGCAGTAAGGTTACTTGGCTCAAGTTGGAAGTCTTCTAATATCCAGAGCTCTTCTGTTGCCACTCAGGTGAGTGAAGTGCAAACTGAAGGCCAGCATCATAAGCATGAAATAGCAAGGGATGCTGCATGTGCTCAAACTATTCCATCAAACTATGGAACGGGGTGACATCTTGATTCATGTAAAAAGTGCTCATGGTGAGATAACTGAAGTTCCTCTTTGGGGATTAGCCATTATAATTTTCCTCTGAACAATATCAGCGAACAATTTAATTCTCCATCTTTCAGCTTCTCATTTTAGATTCTATTTAAACTGTGTCAAAAAATGTCATGGCATCCCAATTCTTAAATCATGCATTTGAATATCAGTAAGAAAAGAATTTAGGGGACTCACTTACATCTTCTAGTTAGATCCAGAGATATTCAGGTCCAAATATAGTTGTAGACCTTCCCCTGGGCTTGTGCAATCACTGTTCACTCTAATTTCAGGAAGGTACAGGTGTCTGAAGTTGTCCCCGGTATTTGAAGATGAACATTATAACCCCTATTTTATCCTTTAAAATTGAAAAAAAAAGCGGTGTGTAATGGTCATGTTTAAAGTAATTTACTCTCATTTCTCATATGTCTAATTTTTATTTCAAAATGCAGCTTGCCTTGACATTTAAAGTTTTTTTTTTTTTTAAAGAGAGAGTGAGGGAGAGAGAGAGAGAGAGAGAGAGAGAGAGAGAGAGAGAGAGAGAATTTTAATATTTATTTTTTAGTTCTCGGCGGACACAACATCTTTGTTGGTATGTGGTGCTGAGGATCGAACCCGGGCCGCACGCATGCCAAGCGAGCGCGCTACCGCTTGAGCCACATCCCCAGCCCCGACATTTAAAGTTTAATGATCTTACTGCTCAAAAAAAAAAAAAAATGCAGTGTTCTGAAAGATTTAGAAATGCTCTTGCCTGTATGGTTTATTGTCATTATAACCTCTTGAAGCTTAGTATTTTAATATAAAGCCTGGGTCATTTTTTCAAAATTTATACACTATCTCACTTTATTATTGTGTAAATTGGGAGACTTTATTTTAAAATTTTCAGACAACAAAACATTAGATCCATAAACGCTCTGTAAATTATAATCCAAACCTGATTTACAGAAGGATCAGTTTACTGTCCATCAACAAGATTCTGCAGAAAGCTGTGGACTTTTAGGTGCTCAACTGCATTGCAGAACCTTAAAAACAATCCTACTCAATTAAGTTCATTTGATATTTTTAATCTACTTGTTTTTTTCTAATCCATGGTGATTATTTAAATGTACTTTAAGCATTTTTTTCCCTAGCTGCATCTATTCTCATTGAGACACACAAAAAAATTGGCAGTTTGTAAGTAAATGGTTTAGATATGCCAGGTGCATTGGTATTTTATCATAAAGTGGAGATGTTTGCTACCTTTGGTGCAATTATTTTTATGAGATTTGGAAAAAGATGGAGTGCAAGTATTAAACATAAATTAAATCTGAGCATTTTTCTGCACTTTTTTTTTCACGCTTATCCTGTTTTGATGATTGGCCCTATTTAAATATGAACCACCTGGGGAGGAATATCACATCTCTATCTTGACAAACATAATCAGAAGGCTTATTTTATTAGCACACCTGTCCTTAAGCACTTCATTTCTTTCCATTTACTAAAAACAATCCAAGCTAATTTATTCAAGCTTTTTCCAAAGTGCTTTTTTACATTTTTACACTTTGCTCTTAGAATCTCAGTTATATTCCTAAATCAGAAGAGAACAGACAGTACTTGCTTATGTAATTGATTATTTGAATGTTACTATTAATTACCAAGAACTGAAAAGTGTCAGATTTTATCCTACAAAAGTTTACAAGCTATTTTGCCACAATTTCATGGATGTTGGTGGAAGATATGACTCTCCTGGGTCAGATCTAAAGGACTGCATTGCATACAGCAAGCAAGCATTGTAAGCTTCCTCTTGGCCTCTGTCTCTGGACCCCATGTCTTATGTCCAAACCTGCACATGGAACGTCCCAATAGAATTTCACATACATAGGAATTTTACATCACAGCTGAGTAAACATAAACTTAGGCTACTCAAATGTTTTATAAAGCATACCTGTGGAAACTTTTTCCTCCAGCAGTACATTATCATTGTTAGGCTGGGCAAAAAAGGCATTTACATTCTTCTCAAGAGCAGCTACTACCTCTGCCTTCCAAAGCCATTCCCTATACAAACACCCTTAGAATAGAATCTTGGGTAAAGGATAACAGCATCTTTCCTTGCAAACTGTACAGAAACACAAGAGACCAATGGAAGATTGTCTCCCACCATTATCCTTTATGGAGATATATTTTCCAGGGCGCCTGGTAGGTAAATTTTCCTTGAGTAAAACACCTTTATTTCAGACATAATGACTGAGAGACTGGTATACATATGGACTATGTCCAGGTTACATATGAAAATGGAATGCTTTCTGACATACAAACTTTGTGGCAAGCAGACCAAGAAGCCAAAATACCACCTCCATGCAACTCAAATGGCCCACACTTGGTCCAGGACTGCCACCTTCTTTATTTTGACACCTAGCTTTCAACTCAAGATGAATAGGAAAAAGACAAATAAGTTTCCCAAATCAATTACATAAGATGCTCTGCTTCTAGTTTGCTGGCTCCCAGCTTTTCTCTGCCACAACTTTCAATAAGTTTTTCTTGAAGGCTTTACTTTTTTTTGATATCAAGCTTTCCCACCACCCAGCCTGTCTGAGTCTCTGCCAAATGAAAGTGATGGAGCTGACTCCCCTGTGATAACTAGCTATAAATATATTGTTTATTTTCATTTAAGTACATTTCCACAAAGTACATGTTTCACTAATATAAAAATTAGAATTAAATTCAACATGATTTTAATTTCTATAAAAGAGACCCATGTATACCATGCCTATGTGTATACATGTGTTTTATTTTTTATTATTGTTTTTTAAGTATCTTTATTTATTTTTATGTGGTGCTGAGGATCGAACTCTCGAGCATGCCAGGCCAGTGCGCTACCACTTGAGCCACATCCCCAGTCCCTATACATGTGTCTTAAAAGAACTGAGTTCTATGAATTAAAAAAAAAAAAAAAACTGATCTGAATACTACACCTTTATGTGCACGCACACACACACACACAGACACACATGCACACACATACATAAGTGTGTGTGTGTGTGTGTGTGTGTGTGTGTGTGTATAATGGTGCTCAACATTAATGAAGAAAATAAAAATCACATGATTTTCTCAAAATACATATTCAGTCTCTAAGTAGTTATAAAATGTCAGGCAACTAGAAATAGAAATATGAATAGCTTTTTAAAACTCTCTATGTCATATAAATATTTAAACATCTATTAAAAGTTGTCTTGCTTTTATAACCTTACTACTCATGAAAGGGTTTAGATGAGATAACCTTCTACCCTGATGTTCTTTAGAGCAAAAGGAGAAGCAGTTCTGGAAGCAGCAGCTGGCCTTATCAACACCGGTGACATTTTGCAGCAAAATGAAGAGCCCTTCTAAAAGTGCAATCTGAAGGGTAAGAGGCAGCAAGATTTAAAAATATGCCCTTGCTATAAAGACCAAAGAAATGTAATAGAGAACTCGCTGCTCTTTATAATTTTGGCCAACCCTGGCAGATGTTTTCAAGCGCTGTTTGCTTAGTAGATGAGTGAGGATATTTTTAGATGTAAAATTGCAAAGCCCCCTGTTTGCCCTTACAGCACTGAACACTGCGTGAGAAAAGAAGAAACGCATAACTGGGGATTAACACCCTTTCTGTACGTGAAATACTGCTATTGAAATGCTGTGGAGATTTTGCAGACATCAAGATGATCATTTCTGTTAAGCACAAACACAGTCCTATATTTTTTCTTTACTATGTATACAAGTTCATATCTAAAGAAGTAGCTCTATGGGAAAATAAAACTAATGAAATAATTGTGTTCATTATAGACTCAGAATAATGGTCATTCCAGCCATGCAGGAATAGAAGGATGATGGAGAAAATTAGAATGTCTTTTGCTCATGCTTCAGAAAATCCTGAGAACTAACAGGGGACTTAGAGAGAAGGTCATTTCCAGACCCAGCTCTCTATATAATTTCTGGTGTGTGATAGTCAGCTTTAACTTCCTGTTTGGAAAGTTTATTCATTGTGAAGTAGCCCATTTCATTTTCGAAGAAAGATTTAAATACAAAATATTGACCTCATAATGAGACTAAATGTGCTATTCTATAATATCTGATTTTTTCTTAACTTCTATGTAAATATGGTAATTAAAATTATTTACAAATATCAGATAGACCTCTCACACATGACCATTAGGTTCTAGAATAAGCATGCCTAATGACTATGGCCAGTTTCTATGATGTCCCCTTTTCAAATCTGTGGGAAATTGGATTCTCATTTGGATGACATTTATTTGCAAGCATTTTTCAAGAAGACTGTCCTAGAGAAGGAATTCTCCAGAGTGAACTAATTATTCATAACTTAATGGGACCACTAACACTCAATGTGACCATTCTGCTGAGTATGTATATATTAACATTTTCAACTCTGAGCAGGTAATACTGAAGATTTATATATTAAGATAGCTCGTCTGTTCCATATTTAAGTAATTAACCTTTTACATTTGCATCTTGAAATTATGTTTTTTCAGATCACATATCATTTTACTTTTTCCTGAATCCTGACTGTCATCAGTTTCTCCTCTCACTCTAGTTAATGTGTCAAGTAGTCATCATGTAATAACTTATTTCTTTAGTTTCTAAAAAGTTATTTGATAAGAAAGCAGAAAATAATAGGGTGCTATGTATGGTAAGAGGGCTACTTGTACAGCCCTAACCTGTTCTCCCCCATCCAACTCCAGCTCACATGGTCAGAGAAAATAGAGGCCTATATGGGAACCTCATGGCTGAAGTATGGAAGGGTCAGAGTGCTTTCCAGAAAAGAGAATAGGTACATTTCCTGCAAGATTAATGTTTTAATTCATTCAGGTTTCCATGATAAAACACCATAGAATGAGTGACTTATAAAAAGGCATTTATTTATCATAGTTCTGAAGGTCAGAGAGTTCAAGACCATGTTACCAGTACATTTGGAGTCTGATGAGGACTGGCCATATCATGGATGGCCTGTCACATTCTTAGTGCAACCTTACATGGTGGAAGGGAGGAGGGATCACTTTAGGGACTGTATTATATGGGCACTAATTCCACGCGTGAGTGTACCTCCCTTATGACTGAATCACATCCCAAAGACCCCCTCTCTTAATATCATGAGTGTGAGACATTCAGTCCATTGCAATGGGGAAGAACCACTCTACTTATTATAAAAAACAAAAACAATTCCATATTTGGCTTAGTTTCCAAAAGACAGTGGTGATCTGCCAGAATGAGGTAGATGATAAGGAGATTGAGTCAAAGGTAATCAATTCAGTGAAATTCATATTGAGTTTTAGCAAATTTTTTTCTCATTTTTTTTAGGCATTTGGGTTTATTAGCAATGCTATGAAACACTAAACCCAAAGGTGTGTATTAAGTCATTAATCTCAACATGGAAATGATAGGTGGCCCAGGGAAGTGAGTGAAATCAAGATGGAGTATTGATAGATAAAACAGAATAGAAGTTTAAATTGAAAAGAACACTGAGAAACCAAGCTTCAGTGCTCATATGCATAGCAGATGATGTAATTGTGGTTAGATGTAGTTAGATAGGAAACTACTGGATGATACCTTCTTATATCTCCTGAAATAACCTCACAAAAGCCCCTCTTGGAGGCTGTAGTCCATATGCTAAAGCACAGTCATCTCTGTTTCTGTATTAATTGAATCCTTGTCATGAACACAAAACATACCAAAAATGATTCTCAGTTAGATTTGCTTTTATATAGTTTATTTCTTTGACTTCTGCATTAAAAAAAATTTAAAAAACAACTTTCGCTTTAATAAACATGATGCAGAATATAGAATGTACATTTAGCAGATAAACCCAAAAGCCGAAAGACTAAATTACTGATAAAACATGAAAAAAAGAATAAAAGCAGTTACTTTTAAACTTCAAGTAGAATTCACTGCTGTTTAAAAATCTTGTTCTAGAGTAATAAAAGTCCAAGTGGCCAGATAAAAATGCTAATTAAATTGGCTTTAAGCTCCATCACTGTGAGGCTTGGGATAATTACCAGACATTTTCTGTCACAACAGATGAATGAGGCTTAACATTAAGACTATCAAAGGAAAATCAACATTGTTAAGAACCTGCTGCAGGTTCTCCTGGACACTGTTTTTGATTAGTCATTTTCAGAGGACATCTGTTTGACTTCTTGCAGTATATTCTGTTTTTCTGCAATAAAATCACATCTATTTTATAGTTACTTTTTTTTTTTTTTGACTATCCTATTGAGCTTTGGAGGTGAGGAAGGGCAAGAATGTGACAGTGTTGAGATATTAGGTTTGGCTAACTTTGATTGGTCTTGCATTTCAGGGTTTAAGGCTTTTTCAGTACACGGAGGGTGAATATCTTAAATCAAGTAAATGGCCAATTTGACATAGAAAGGAGTTTGGAATTTTTCAAGAATAAAATAGTAATTTTTAGTAATTACTAATTTTAAACTTTAAATTTTAAAATTAGTCATTTTAGTTATTAATTGAAAAATGAAAATTTTAGTGTCCTAGGGAAGTAGGCCAAAGATTTAAGTAATCTAAGAGGGGTACCCAGCTGCAACATCGTCTTGCTGCAAAATAAATTTAATGTCTTATTCTGTGAGAAGGGGAACTTATTGTATCTCTGCACTTTTATAGAGTCCTAGTCTAAGTCATGTTTAAGATGGTTATAATACCTTATTTTTATGTATCAATTTTTAAGTTAAAGTGAATTTGTTATTAAGAACTATTCTGAGAAACCCTTCTTTTGAATTTCTTTCTGGCACATATTACCATTTGGAACCAGAAAACTGAGGCCAACCTTGGTTTTTGACTTCTATGTACTCCCTCTGCTTTTACTTCTATGTTAGTAATTTTCTGAAATTTTACTATCCCACGTACCAGTGTCCTCAGGCTCTTCCCTGCCTATGCTGCTTCCATGACCTTTTGAAATGGCAATGCCTGGAGGAAACTTAAAACAGTCACAAAGGTCTGTACCCAGATTGTCTCCCCAATTCCCACGTACATGGACACTCATCAAACTACCTGATTAGATTCCACGCCACAATTATTCTCCTTGACATTAGAATAAAAGCTCAAACATTAGTCACAATACTGTGGTAAGACAGTATGATGCTTTTGAGTCGATGCAAACAGTATTTTAAATCAAAGACATAAATAGCGGCATCTATTAGGGCTGTGCACATAATTAGCCTCAAACAAGCCAAGACTCTGAAATCACTTTTTTGGATGCCTCTAGAACATCACTTTCCTCTCTACAAAACAGTCTCCACAGTCTCTTAACCCACCCCACACACAGACTTGCTCACTCACTCACCGATGGCATTCACACGGACATTATCTGTGCTGTTTTAAAACTCTCCTTAATAAGGCACATCATTATAAATATGAGTAAGAGTGATAATATGGGAGAAAAATCTCTATGGCCGTCTAACTGGAAAAAAAGCAAACAATTTGAAATTGTACCTTTTCTCTATTGTGACATTTCCCATGATCACATAGATTTCTTCTCTAGATGGCAATGCTGTCCCAGAGAGTGACAGCTCAAACTGCTGCATCTGAGGCCTCCAAAGGCATCATTAATTCCTCTCAATCCACCAGCCAGACTCTCAAGCCTGCCACCAACATTCAAATCTCCACATCCAGGGTCATTCTGCTAAGTCCTGATCTCTCCTCCCTTAGCCACCAGAGTCTCCTCCTCACCAGTCTTCCTCCCTCCATTCCCACTTGGCTATAGCCCATTCTGTCCCCAGCAACAAGATATCTTCTCTACTCAAATGCCAGGGCAGAGACTGCTAAAGCAACTACAGAAGTAACCCAGACACCTCCCACGTCTCCCACCACCAGTTAGTTACAGCCTCTCAGTTTCCTCCTGTAATTTTTCCCTTTTATATACTGGGCTCCAGCTGCCCATCTCTGTTCCAATTTCCATCTCAAGAAAAATGGCTACTGCTTTTCCTCATTACTTCCAGTCATAAAATTATGATTGGTTCCTTTGCAGAACTCAATACATTCGGACCTTACTTTTGCTACTTCTCATTACATATTCATTTTCTTTCTGTTCCCAGTAAAATGATCCAAATTTCCAAGGGAAATGATCTGTCTTTTTTAAAAAAATATTTTTACTTGTAGTTGGACACAATACCTTTATTTTATTTGCTTACTTTTATATGGTATTGAGGATGGAACCCAGGGCTTCACATGTGCTTGGTGAGTGGCCCTCCACTTCCCCATGATGTCTTTTGGGTTATTTGTTTGCTTGTTTTGAGTTCTTTATATATTCTGGATATTAATTACTTGTCAGAAAAATAGCTGGCAAAGATTTCCTCCCATTTCTTTGTTCACGGTCTAAATAATTTCTCAGAGTAGGCAGAATTTTTTAAATTTTTGTCATCCCACTTATGAATTCTAGGTTGTATTTCTTTACAGGTCTTGTTGAGGAAGTCAGGGCCTACACCAATATGCTGAGGTGTTGAGTCTGTGTTTTATTCTAGCAGTTGCAGAGTGTGTGGTCTCATTCCTAGGTCTTTGATCTAATTTGAGTTAACTTTTGTGAAGGGTGAGAGGGAATCAAGTTTCCTTCTTCTTCCTATGGATATCTAGTTTTCCTGACATTTGTTCAAAAGGCTATCTTCTATGCAATGTTTGTTTTTGGCACATTTATTGAGTATCAGATCACTCTATCTATGTGAGTTTGACTCTGTGTCATATTTTCCATTAGGCTTCATGACTGTTTTGGTGCCAATATCATATTGTTTTTGTTGCAATAGCCTCTATAGTATAATTTGAGATCACAAATTGTGATGTCTCCTGCATTGATCTTCTTGCTTAAGATTGCTTTGGCTATTCTGGGTCTTTTAGTCTTCCAAATGAATTATAGAACTTTTTTTTATAGTTCTGTGAATAATGTCATCGTTATTTTGACAGGGAGGGCATTGAGTTTGTATAATGCTTTTTATAGTATGGGCATTTTGGCAAATACTAATTGTCCTAATTCGAGAACATAAGAGGTCACTCCATCTTCTAAGATCTTCTTAAATTTATTTGTAGTATTGGTTTCACTGTGGAAGGCTTTCACATCTATGGTTAGATTTAGCTGTAATTTTTTTTGAGGTTATTGTGGATTGGATAGTGTTTCTGATTTCTTTCTCAGTAGACTCATTACTGGACTATAGGAAAACTACTGATATATGTATGTTTATCTTGGATAGTGCTACTTCACTACATATGTTTATCAGAACTAGAAAGTCTTCTAATGGAGTTTTTTTGGGGGTCTTCTAGATATACAATCATGTCATCAGAAAACAGAAATAATTTGACTTCTTTTTTCCTTTTTGCTTCATTTTAATTTTCATGTCTTGCCTGATTTCAGTTTATATAGTTCCTATGTTGCATATGAGTGTGAGAGTGAACATCTTTGTATTATTCTTAATGTTAGAGGAAATGCTTTAAGTTTTTCTCCATTAATAGCTATGGGCTTTTCAGATATAGCATTTATAATTTTGAGATAAGTTCTTTTTATTCCTAGTTTTTCTAGCATTTTTTAAAATTCTTTTTTATCATGAATGTGTACTGGATTTCATCAAGTCATTTTATAAATGTATTGACATGATCATGTGATTCTTTTTTAAAAAATTCTTTATTTTAATTTTTATACATGAACGCAGAATGCATTTCAATTTATAGTACACATATAGAGCAAAGTTTTTCATGTCTCTGGTTATACACAAAGTAGAGTCACACCATTTGTGTCTTCATACATGTACTTAGGGTAATGATGTCCATCTCATCCCAGAATCTTTCCTACCCCTATGCCCCATTCCTTCTCCTCATACCCCTTTGCCCTATCTAAGGTTCCTCCATTCCTGCCATGCCCTCCCCCACACCCATTATGGATCAATATCTACATATCAGAGAAAACACTCAGTCTTTGTTTTCTTTTTGTGAGAATTGACTTACTTCACTTAGCATGATATTCTCCATCTCTATCCATTTACCTGCAAATGCCATGATTTTATTCTCTTTTCATGCTGAGTAACATTCCATTGTGTATATATACCACAGATAAATTTATCTACTTATATATTGAAGGGTAACTAGGTTGGTTCTACAATTTAACTATTGTGAATTGTGCTGTGATAAACATTGATGTGGCTGTGTCACTGTAGTAAGCTTTTTTAAGTCCATTGGGTATAAACCAAGGCGTGGGATAACTGGCTCAAATGGTGGTTCCAAGTGTTTTAAGGAATCTCCATACTGCTTTCCAGATTGGTTGCACCAAAAATGTATAAGAGTGCCTTTCCCCCCACATTGTCACCAACAATTATTGTTGTTTGTATTCTTGATAACTGCCATTCTGACTGGAGTGAGATGAAATCTTAGCATAGTTTTGATTTGCATTTCTCTAATTGCTAGAGATGTTGAACATTTTTTCATATATTTGTTGATTGATTGTATCATCTTCTGAGAAGTGTCTGTTCATTTCCTTGGCCCATTTAGTAATTGGATTATTTGTTTAATTTTTGGGGTTAAGATTTTTGAATTCTTTATACATCCTAGAGATTAGTGCTCTATCTTATGTGCATATGGTAAAAATTTGCACCTACTCTGTTGGCTCTCCACCTCACTGATTTGTTCTTTTGCTGAGAAGCAGCTTTTCAGTTCGAATCCATCCCATTTATTGATTCTTGATTTTATTTCTTGTGCTATAGGAGTCTTCTTAAGGAAGTCAGGTCCTAATCCAACATTTTGAATATTTGGGCCTACTTTTTTTTCTATTACCCCCAGGGTCTCTTGTCAAATTTCTAGGTCTCTGATCCAGTTGAGTTTTGTGCATGGTGAGAGATTGGAGCTTAATTTTCTTTTGTTGCATATGGATTTCCAGTTTTCCCACCACCATTTGTTGAAGAGGCTATTTTTTTTCCCCAATATATGTTTTTGGCACCTTTGTCTAGTATGAGATAATTGTATTTATGTGGGTTTGTCTCTGTGTCCTCTGTTCTATATCATTGGTCTACAAGTCTATTTTGTTGCCAATCTCATGCTGTTTTTGTTACTATAGCATTGTTATATAGTTTAAGATCTGGAATAGTGATGCCGCCTGCTTCACTCTTCTTGCTCAGGATTGCTTTGGCTATTCTGGGTCTCTTATTTTTTCAGATGAATTTCATAACTGCTTTTTCTATTTCTAGGAGGAATGTTATTGGGATTTTGATTGGAATTGCATTAAATCTGTATAGTGCTTTTGGTAGTATTTAATTCTATTTGTATCGTAAATTGTATTTATTGATTTGTGTGTGCTGAATCAACCTTGTCTCCATGAGATAAAACTGACCTGATCATAACTTGGTATTCTTTTAATATAATGTAAATGTGGTTTGCCAATATTATATTAAGTATTTTTGCATCTATGTTCATCAGGGATATTGGTCTATAGCATTTTTTTTCCTTGATGTGTCTTTGGTTTTGGTATCAGAGTGATATGGCTTCATAAAATGAACTTAAGCGTGGCCCTTTACTATTTCTTTGAATACTTTGAGGATGATTGCCATGAGTTCTTCTTTGAAGGGCTGAAAGGATTAGACTGAGAATCTATCTGATCCTAGAATTTTCTTTATTGGAAGACCTAATTCTTGCTTCAATCTTTTTGCACAATGTTGGTCTGTTTAAGTTTTCTGTATACTCTGGTTCCGTTTGGTTAGGTCATTTGTCTCTAGAAATTTATCAGTATCTTCTAGAATATCAGCTTATTGGGTTATATTTTTTTCTGACAAAAAAATAGCTCAGTTTTATTTTCTTTTAGTAACCAACATTTAAGCATCTACTACTTTAGCAACAGGGAAACAAATAGACCAAGAGATATCAAGGGCCAATAGAGGCAAAAAAATCCAAATTTTGATCATAAAGTGGCCATGCCCCAAAATATCGTTTTCCTATGCTTTGCCAAGTACAGGAAAAAAGATTAGAACTAAGATTTCTTTCCTTTTCCTCATTTCAACAGATCCCGGAGGGACCACAATGTGCCGAATATTTCTCATCACCAAGGAAAGCACTTCCAGGAAGGTATTAACCGAAGTTCAGAAGAGAGCAGTATCTTCAGTTGTCCATCTAACAGCCTGATCATTGTCATTCATGGTGAACTGCTTGTTAATGATCTCTTGTTGGCATTGTGCATCTGGGACTTGGAACCCGCAGGCCATCTCTGCCTCCAGTGGTGATCTGAAAGGCACAGTTAAACAGAACTCCAGGCTTCCAGAGACCACAGCAGAGGTTGCTGCATCTCCACTGAGTCCTGCTCACGTTGTGAAGTAGAAACTGCTACCTCACCAACTGCTGCTTCAGCCACCACTCCTTTTCTAACAGTGCTACCTTCTTCTTGGCTGCTTGGAGTACTCTGGATTTCAAGACCACTAGGGCCCCCGGGGTTGACTGAAGTCACTGTGGCTACTTTCTTTCATGAAACAGCCTGAGCTACCCTGGAAACCAGGAATTGAAAACCCATAGTGGCAACCCTAGCCATCTTCAGGGCACCTTGCACCACTTGGAATGCCTGCTCCTCCACCAGGGACCTCCATGGCTACCCCACTTCACCCTCCCTGACCTCAAATACCACCAAACACCCCCCTCATGTTGCACAGAAGAAATCTATTGGGATATAAATTTTAAAAAGAGTTTCTAGTGATGCTTTGGATTTCAGAAGTATCTGCAGCTCTATCTCCTTCTTCACCTTGAAGTTTGCTGATTTGGTTCTTCTTTTTCTTTTTTTTTTTCTTTTTTTTTTTTTTTTTTTTTTAGTTTTGCTATGTGTTCATCATTTTGGTTTCCCTTTTCCAGGAACCTATTCTTTGTGACATTGATCCTTTGTGTTACCTTTATTTTCAATTTCATAATTTTTGGCTCTGGTCTTAATTATTTATTGTCTTCTACTGATTTTGGAATTAGTTTTCTCTTGTTTTTCTAGGGTCTGGAGGTGTGACATTAGATTATTTATTTCATGTCAGGAGCAGGTACAGAATTGTGGGTCTTGAACTGTCCTGTGACAGAGGTGATGCCTCTCTTGGGAACTCTGGGTATGAAGGCATCAGTCTGAGACTTCCGGGTTGCTATCGTGACTCCCTGTTCAATAAGAAGTTCTGTGCTAGCCAGGAGTGCTTCCTTTCTCCTCCTTGAGGTTCAGACACCAGCTGCTTAGGGATGGAAAGTTATGGGTAAAAACTGATCATCTTAATAAGGCTGTTCCTGCTCATGACCTTGGTTACGCTTACTTTGAAGAAACGTTCTCAGAATAAATACTTTTGATGTTTATATCTATGTAATGAACTTGCTGAACTTGTTTTGTGTCACTACCTCCCTAAAAAGGAGGAGTCAATCACTTAGACCCAGCTTTTTCTCTGTTTGTGTGTCTGTTTGCCTTTTCTCCATCCCCTCACTGCCTGTCCTGAGAACTTGAATCAATGGCTGTGCAGGTCATGGCAATTTGAGATCTTTCTAATTTTTAATATAAGAACTCTATAATATAAATTTTCCTCTTATAACTGCTTTCATATTGTTCCAGAGGTTTTGATAAGTTATATCTCTGTCCTCATTTGTTTCTAATGTTTTTATTTCTCCTCTGATTCCTTCCATGATTCATTTCTCATTCAAAAGTGTATTGTTTAATCTCCAGATATTAAAATGGATTGTTTTTTAATTTCTAATTTTGTTTCATTGTAATCTGATAGGATAAAAAGAATTATCTCTATTGTTTTGTATTTACTTAGACTTTCTTTTGGTCCTAAAATATGGTATGTTTTAGAGAAAGGTCCATGTGCCACTGAAAAGAAGGGAACATGGATTTTGATGGATGAAATATTATATAGATGTCTGCTAGATCCATTTTATAAATATTATTTTTGGATCTGAAAAGTCTCTACATGGTTTATGATGAATGACTTATCTAGTGATGAGAGGAATTTATTATAATCATCCAGTATTATTGTACTGTGGCCTATGTGATTCTTTATATTGAGAAGGGTTTGTTTTATGTACAAGGGAGCACTGATGTTTCTGGCAAAATATTTATAATCATCATATCTCCTGGTGTGATTTACTTAACCAGTATGAAGTGACCTTCTTTGTCCCTTCTGATTAATTTTGATTTGATGTCTATTTTGTTGGATATCCCTGCTTGCTTTTTGTCTGCATTTCATGGTATATCATAACCTCAGTCTATGAATACCTTTACCTATAAGTTGAGTCACTTGTAAACAACATATTGTTCATTCTTGATTTTTAAAAAAAAAATGTTTCAATTAGTTCTGTATGACACTAGAATGCACTTTTTTACATCATATATAATGGAGTATAATTTCTCATTCTTCTGGTTGTACATGATGTAGAATCACACTGGTTATATAGTTATATATGTACTTATGATAATAATGCCTGTTTCATTTTACTATCCTTCCTACTCCCATACCCCATCCCCTCCTTTCACTCCCCTCTACCTAATCTAAAGTTACTCTATTGTTCTCTAATATCCCCCCCCCCTAGTGAATTAGCATCTACATATCAGAGAAAACATTCAGCTTTTGTTTTTTTGGGATTGGTTTATTTCACTTAGCATGATATTCTCCAGCCTCATCTATTTACAGGCAAATAACATAATTTCATTCTTCTTTAAGGCTAAGTAATATTTCATCTTGTGTGTGTGTGTGTGTTTTGTGCGTGTATCATATATTTTTTTTATCCATTCATCTTTCACTTTATGTGATACTCAAGTAATTAGATTCTCTAATTAGATTCATCCATATTCTGGCTCTGATATTTACTTTTTACCTCTTTTTTTCTGAACTATTTTGTTGAATATGTTTTGTAGTACAGATTTAGTGCTTATAAATTCTTCTAGTTTCTGCTTATCATGGAAAGTTTTTATTTGATTCAATACTAAAGGATACTTTTGCTGGATATAGTAATCTTGGTTAGCACCCATTGTTTTTTCAGAGTTCTGTTCCAAATTAGCTTTTAGAGTCAGGACTTTTAGCTTTTAGAGTCAGGACTGTTAAATCCTTAGAAATTCTAATTAGCTTATCTTTAAATATAACTTGCCATTTTTCTTTTGGCATTTAGAATCTTTTGCTTATTCTATACATTAGGAATTTTAATTATACCATGTCTTGGAGTATATCTTTTTAAATCTTGCTTCTCGTTTGCATGCTTTCTTTCTTCAACCTTAGATATTCTTCTTTCCAATGTCTGTTAAAACTGTTACTTCTTCATATTTCAGCCCCAAATTTACTCAATACAAATTTCATACATATATTAAACTTTTTAATGTTATAACCAATATTTTTATTTTTGTATTTCCAAATTATAATAAATGAAATATATTTAAGTAGATTTTTTTTGTTTGCTACTAACTCCATCAATGAGTATATCCATTATAGTATGTCAGAGTGTCCTGTGTTGGCCCTTTACAGTCACAAGTTCTTGTATTTAAATGTCAGACACTGAGTGCTTCAAGTATAATAATGTGATATTTTTCTGAAGATATTCTGTAGCAGAAGTACTAAATAAATATGTGTTAAAGTAACAATACATGATGAACAAAATTTAATTATTATTCAAAATCTCTTTTAAAGACCACATGGTGTTTATTATTGTGTTTATATCATATATATTTATTAACTTCCTATGTTTGAACTGTTCTCTTGTTAATTTCTTTGTGTTACATATGTATTCCGCAACAATGTAAATCCTGAATATTTTACCCTAAATATAAATACCTAGATATAGAGTGGTTGTGTAAAAATAAATTCATTTTAAAGAGGCCAGCTAAAATATGAATGAATATGATAGAATAACTCTCAGTGATTAAAACAATATTCAATAAAACTTCATTTATTAATAATTGAAATTTGATCAATCTCCTGAACAAGCAGTCTTATCTCTCTTCCCATCAGCTAATTTTCAACATTTTTCTTTTATTTTTTTGTTGATGTCCCACTTTGGTTGAATGTGCAGAGATTACCCAAAGTCAACAAGGTCAAAAGTATGAAGAGCAGTGGAGAAATATATTCAGCTATTTTAAAAATGACACATTAGGCCATGTTTGGAGTTTGAAAACTTTCCTCATACAAATTATTTGGAGTCCATCCATAAATCTTGAGCAGAGAGTATTGATTTTATTTGTCATTATAATAGTGCTTTTGCATATTTGACAAATTCAAAAGTTTGAGTACAGTTGTGAATTATTATAACACAATTTTCATGAATTAAATGTTTCCACTCAGTCCCTGTAGGACTTCATCCACTCATACTAACGTTGGATAATTACAATATGTTTCAAGAACACATTCATATATACAAATTAATTTTATTCTTAATTTTAATGCTTTGTTCAATTTAATAATTTAGGATTTTAGGAAGTAAGTAATGTGGGAGAGACTATTGACTCCCTGACTTCCAACATCCTTCTCCTCCTTTGTCACAAGACTGTAATGTGACTTGGGATAACAACGAACACAGCTGAGAGACCAGCTTACTGTGGCTTCCTGGCAATGATGTGTGGCTGTTACTAAGCTTTGACACATTAAATATTTTTAAAAAATGTATTGTATGTGCTTTTCTCTCCTATGATTTCTCATCCTTGTTGCTTTCTGTTTAAGCAATCATGTTTGACCACTGAGATATTTTGGGGGGTATTATCTATAAACAATGGAAACCAAATCTGAGTCCTCAATGACATTATCTGTTTCAGTGTGATTTGTTCTTTTGAGAAAGTACATCTTCATGTTTGAGCCAAGTTATTTGGTATGCCTTGTATGTAATTCAAATGTAATCCAAAATAAGATATAATGATATTTATTTCATATATACTGACTTCTCACAACCAAATTGATAATCTGCCCAGTTCCTATGAAATGTCTTGAGTTTTCAACTTTAAATCCTAAAGTACAGGAGAAAAGATCACCAACTGCCAAAAACTCCTTACAAAGAAGTCCTTTTTAGTTCACTCTCACCTCTATTATGTTGTCTTCCAAACACTCACATCTTGTTTAATTATATACTAATATATAATACTTTCACAAAGCGAGAGGCTTAAAACAACATGTAAAATCAAGACATGTCATAAACACAGAAAACAAAACACCAATCTGGCTTCTGAGGAAGTCTGTATACTTAGGATAAATATCAGTATATAAATATATCTTATTTGGGATTTAGGTTGAAACATATACAAAACATGTCAAATAGCTGGACTCAAAAATGTAGACATATTTCTCATAGAAACTAATCCAAATAGAGACAATTCAGGACTAGCTTTTGGTTTCCATTGTTGATAGCCAATATCTAATAAAACATCTTTATGGTTTCTGTAAGTCGGGAGTTTAAGCATGGCTTCATTGGGTTCCCAACCTCAGGATCCCATCTGTAAATAGCAAATTGAGAGTGATGGGAGCAATCTCATAAGATTGTTGTCAAATTCAGTTTCTTGTGGACTTAGGGTGTGAGGTCTCAGTTCTCGTTGTCTCTGACCTAGAGGCTCCCTTGAGTTTCTGGATGGTTCTTGATCAAAACTCATCATCATGTCACAACCTTGCCACATGGACCTACCCAATAATGTCACATACTTCATCATAGCTGCTAAGAAAGATAATTTCTAGCAAGATAGTCACTCCTGCCCTAAGTAGCATAATAACGAATAATTTGCTTATTCTAGAGTTTAGCAGAACTGTCTCTTCTACACTCAATGGAAGGAACATAGAGGAGGGTGTGTGTACTAGGAGGTAGGGACCAGTGGGAGTCATTGAAGAGTGTATGTACCAAATCCTGGTAAAATTTTTGAGAGATCTTTCTCATATTCCTGGCCTCTTTCAACTGAACATCAATATTTACTAACCTAAGGCCTTTTGCAGAAACATTTTTTTCCCAGAAATTTCTTTAAATGTATCATTTCCCAGTGAGAGCCTTAACTGCCTTTGGAGTTATCTACAAATATAAAATATATTTTTCAATTTCTCTAACCAAAGTACTAGAGATATTGTTATTCTAATCTGAGTATTTATCTTTGTTGTTCAGAAAAAAAAAACAAGATTAAAAGAAAAAAAAAACCTCCCTTGAATTTATTGTGTGTACTTTAATATTAAAAGTAAATACATATAGCACACTCTTATGAAAGATATCCATAAGCAGATTTTCCTGTTGTTTTCTTCTGGTGGTTTTGAATATAAACCAGTACCCAAGAAGACAAATGTTTTGCATCTAAGGTGAAAATTTTACAGTGAAGTTAAAAGTGAAAGTTAAGTAGGAATACACTTTGGTTCTTCAAGATGTATTAAACTTGAAAGTCAGCACCTGCTGTTTTCTAGCATGATTGTCAGAATTTGAATTCTACTTGTATAATTTTAGCATTTTAAATATATGAAACTTTATTTTTCTATTTAGAAAATTGATGATAATTAGAAAAAAGTATTAGGAATGAATAAAAAAATTGGCAGAACAGAAATAGATGATTTTGCAATGCAGCTTTGAGGCCAATAAGGAGAGATGAGCTGAATACAGGAAGCTGTTGAATGGCACACTTTTCTATTAGGAAAGAGGAAGCTGACCTCTGAAAGAAGCTGACCAGTCAACAGATCTTACCACCAGAGTCTACTATAATATTTACTTGAAGTGTTTCAATTGTTGTATTAAAAGGCATATTGCATGGCCTTATCCCAATTTCTAAAATGAAACTTAGAAATTTTATAGAAACCAGCAACTGATTAAATCTGTTTTTAAAATTTACTCCTCTACATAGTGAAATTTCATTAGCATTTTAGTCTTGGAAAACTCACTTAATGTTGTACAATTATTCTGATCTTTCAGCTCCTCACCTATTATCAAGTATATTACTTAAAAATAATTTTATAATGAAGTAAAGTTATTCTGTATGAATTCATTTATAAGAAGCAGAGTTTTATGGACATATATTATCTGTTAATAACAAATATCAACAATGATTGATCATATGTATGCTTTTAATAAAAAATTAGGTGATGCTTTCCAGTTTATTTATTTTTATTAATGCATATGTATAATATGCCTGAGAGGAAACTGACAACTTAATCTTGAACTATGAAAGAGACATGCTAATATATGGTGTTTATAAAACTCTCAGTATCTGTCAAACAAAGTGGATGCAATTCCATGTGATAGTAAACATGTAAATATCCTTTTTTTTTTTTCAATTTGGAAAACTATGCAAGAAAAATGAGAAATTTTCTCTCATTTAACTAATATGAGAATGTTAGAAAACAAAAAAAAAATTGTATGCTTTGAAAATAATTAAGATAAGCAAATATTTTCTAAGCAGTTACTATATTTGGAACTGGCACTAAATTGTAGCTAAGCGTCATGAGCTACTTCCCTAGTTTTCTACTTGCTGTTTGAGTAAAAGTGGCAAGTAATATAACATCCATAAGTCACAATTTCTTTTTTTTTTAAAGAGAGAGTGAGAGAGAGAAAGAGAGAGAGAGAATTTTTATATTTATTTTTTAGTTATTGGCGGACACAACATCTTTGTATGTGGTGCTGAGAATCGAACCCGGGCCGCACGCATGCCAGGAGAGCGCGCTACCGCTTGAACCACATCCCCAGGCCCAAGTCACAGTTTCTTTATCAGCAAAATAGGGATCCTAATAACCACCTCACACAGATGTTATGGGACTTAAATCAGGAAATAAGAAAACCCATCAGAAATTCCTGGACAAATGTTACTCATTATTAAAATGCATATGAAAACAGTTTGTCAAAATGTGGAACACTACTGAAAAGTTTTTTTCTCAGCAAGAGAAACAATAAGAGAGGTAAATAGGGAGCCTACATCCTGGGAACAAATTTTTACTCCTCACACTTCAGATAGAGCCCTAATATCCAGAGTATACAAAGAACTCAAAAAATTAGACAATACGAAAACAAATAACCCAATCAACAAATGGGCCAAGGACATGAACAAACACTTCACAGAGGAGTACATACAATCAATCAACAAGTACATGAAAAAATGCTCACCATCTCTAGCAGTCAAGGAAATGCAAATCAAAACCACCCTAAGATACCACCTCACCCCAGTAAGATTGGCAGCCAGGATGAAGTCAAACAACAATGAGTGCTGGCGAGGATGTGGGGAAAAGGGTACTCTTGTACACTGCTGGTGGGACTGCAAACGGGTGCAGCCAATTTGGAAAGCAGTATGGAGATTCCTGGGAAAGCTGGGAATGGAACCACCATTTGACCCAGCTATTGCCCTTCTTGGACTATTTCCTGAAGACCTTAAAAGAGCACACTACAGGGATACTGCCACATCGATGTTCATAGCAGCACAATTCACAATTGCTAGACTGTGGAATCAACCCAGATGCCCTTCAATAGATGAATGGATAAAAAAAAATGTGGCATTTATTCACCATGGAGTATTACACAGCACTAAAAAAATGACAAAATCACGGAA
This sequence comes from Spermophilus citellus, assembly GCF_964194105.1. Taxonomy (NCBI): domain Eukaryota; kingdom Metazoa; phylum Chordata; class Mammalia; order Rodentia; family Sciuridae; genus Spermophilus; species Spermophilus citellus. The sequence goes on from NC_138188.1 coordinate 41,545,103, forward strand.
TTTGCAGGGAAATGGATGGCACTAGAGCAGATTATGCTTAGTGAAGCTAGCCAATCCCTAAAAAACAAATACGAAATGTCTTCTTTGATATAATGAGAGCAACTAAGAACAGAACAGGGAGGAAGAGCAGGAAGAAAAGATTAACATTAAACAGAGACATGAGGTGGAAGGGAAAGGGAGAAAAAAAGGGAAATCACATGGAAATGGAGGGAGACCCTCATTGTTATACAAAATTACATATAAGAGGTTATGAGGGGAATGGGATAACAAACATGGAGGGAAATGAATTACAGTAGATGGGGTAGAGAGAGAAGATGGGAGGGGAGGGGAGGGGGGATAGTAGAGGATAGGAAAGGTAACAGAATACAATAGTCACTAATATGGCAGTATGTAAAAATGTGATGTGTAACCGATGTGATTCTGTAATCTGTATTTGGGGTAAAAATGGGAGTTCATAACCCACTTGATTCTAATGTATGAAATATGATATGTCAAGAGCTTTGTAATGTTGTGAACAACCAATAAAAAATATCAGTAAACTGAGAATAAAAAAATGTGGAACACTATACATCACCAAGATATTATAGAAAGGCTGCATAAAGATTATTTACAGTAATAATATTATTAGAGTTTATATTGGAAGCTTACTCATTCAGAAAAACACTGGTTCCCATAAGGATGCATTTGTCCTTACATTGTAGAAAAGTATGAGTAATTCTTAGATATTTTCTTTTACTATTGATTCTATTAATTGTGACACTTTGGACTATAACTGCACAATCGCTGTTTGCAACAGGGCAGCCAGCTGGAATTTGGTGGACCACAAAAACATGGACAAATTCTGAGCTGAGATCCTTGAAGAGCTACATTCTTCAGAAACTCATTTGTTCTTCAGTTGACTATTTTCTCCTCTTAAAGGATTATTTGTTTGTTTCCATTCATTACTGTCACTGCTGTTTCTTCTGGTAAAAAAAAAAAAAAGAAAAAATAATCATTTACTTTCTTCCCATTTCTCTTGAGAAAACTTGAAGCTCCTTCTTAGAAAACTTGAAGTTTTGAGATTGAAAGAGCTTCATTCACGTGATCCATTTATCAGTGAGGAACTGTTTGAATTTCGTCCTACCTAGCCATAAGCATATGGGTGGACACTATGTAAGATCTATGGAGAGCAGAATATGAGAAACATAAGAAATGAAGTTTATTCATTTGTGAATGATACTTGTTACAAGAATATGATTTATTTCCTTATTGGGTCTGAACTATTTATAATTTTAAAAATCAATCTTTACTACTTATATATAAAGTTTATGGAATGCATGAGTGAAAGTCTTTTCAAAAATCAGTTCAGCTATGGAGATCTGAGTAATATATAATTATTTTGAATCTTCTGCAATATTTAACTGGGAGAAAAGTGTGTTTACTGTTAAATTTTGTCTTGAGTATTCATTGTTATATTCTTTATTAAATTTTTTCATAAAAGCCCATGAAAATTTATCAAAATATTTATGTATTTATTTATCAAAATAATCAAGGACATGAATAATCTCTATGTCTGTATATCTTTATAATATGTTTGAATTTTCTCCTAGATTTGACTTCTCCGTTGTAGAGCAGCATTGATTTCATTGACCACTCGCTTCCTTTATGAAATGTTCTCTTCCATTAGCTTCCATAGCAACATGCTTTACCTATTTTTCCTCCACTTCTGAAGTTATCCCATCTCAGACTTAAAAGAGTAATTATCATTGACCCAAATAAAAAAATGGAGTTTCCTGGAGTTCTGTTTCTTTTCACTTGGTCTCTCCTGAGGTAATTTCATCCTTTTTCCCATTGTCATTTATCACTCAATTTACCATGGCACATCTAGGTGTCTAACCCGGCCACATCCCTTCTCTGAGCCCTCAACCTACATGTCCAAGTGCTCTTTCAAAATCCCCACTCCTGTGAATGCTTCAATGTCCTCTCAAATCTGACGTGGCCAAGAATAAACTTCTGGTCTTACAAGTAATCCTCTCTCAAAATAATCGAGCACCAGTCCTTGTTTCTAATGTCCGTATTTCTGGGGATGATGAATTTCATCACATTTCACCTGAGCACAGAAATCCAACCTTAAGGAGTTTACATCAACAATGGCTTTTCTCTCCTTATACAGTTATTGCATCTTCAAATTCTGAAAGTTTACAGCTTAGTTGCATTTCCTATTTATCTATGTCTCTATCATTATTTCCCTAGTCCAAATTACTATTTCCTGCCCTCATGACTTTTTCAGTATCTTTCTGTTCAGGTCTCCTACTAGCTACCACGGATCCTTTCTTATCTTCTCCGAACATGGTAACTGCTGTGCTAGCCTCAGGACACATCAACAACAGTGCTGTAACTCCCAGATTTATTTAAATATTCTTTTATTGCTTTCCCATTGCACTTTCCCAAACTACTCAGAGGTGCAGAACCCTTGCCTATTCCCAGGTTTCCTTTGTGCCATTTCTTGCCATCTCAGTCTTTTCCAGTCTTGTAAAATGTCCCTTTCATCTTCTCCAGCCTGAGGACCTTTACACCTGCAGCACTGACCTGACATACTTTCACCAGCCTCCTCCTGCCTTGCTTATTTCTTACTCATTCCTCAACTCAAATACTTTTTCTGCAGAAATGTTAGAAATGTTTGCTCTGAAATTTCTGTTTATTCAGGTTCTTTGGTTAAAAACTATCATCTGCAAACCTCCTTTCCCTCATAAGCCTCTCCCCAGTCTTGTTTTGAAATTGTATACCTTCTGGTGGAACTATTATTTAAATCATGCGTTTTTCTATCCTGAGCTCCTGGGTAAGAGTGATCATTTCTGTGCTCACTCACTTGTAGTTCCTGGAGCATGTAGCCTAAAAAGTATTTTGGTTATACTCCTATTAATGATAAAAACACAGAAATGTCTAGGCTTTATTATAATAATATTATTTTTATGTTTGTTCATTTGTTTATTGATATACACATTCACATTCTTAATTTACACCAATTTAATTTGGAATCTATCCTGTAAAGTATTTTTTAATAGTAACGATAGTGAATTTACATGGAACTATGAAGAAATACTCCCGTGTCTCAAATAAATGTGATCAGTGTGTCATTGTCCCTAAATCATAAATTCAATTTTCTTTAAAAGAAGACATCTGAAAGCAAAGGTACCTTGACTTGTATTACATCTGTAATGTTCAATTGAAATAAAATATCTGTTCTTGCCTTGGCCTTTAGATTCCGTCAGTGCATGAAATCAATAGCACCATTAGCTCAAGTACAATCAAATATTCTTCTCAATCTGTGCCACTTGCTATAACCTACATTTGCAGTTTCCCAATACTTTTCTTTAGCATACTTTTTCCTCTGCACTTTTCTGAAAAATTATCATGACCATTGAGCATTATCATATGGTTGCTATTGGGGTCAATAGGTTTAAAATTAGAATATGAGGTATGACTCATGGAATAGGAGCATGATTAGCTCACATTCCTCTTTGTCTCTGCCTCCATGTTCTGTTGTCATAAGAAATTAGGGTAATGAAATCCAAAAATTGCAGTGTGTGCAGCAGGATTCAGTGGAGTGAGGACTGACCCAGTTATTGACAGTGTATGAGGGCATACTTGGAGAAGCTGGCCCCTGAAATGTGTCAACCTGCTACAATGGGACAAATATTAAAAAGGAAGAGAAAATGTGCCCCTTGATAAAAGCTCAAAGGAAATGCAAGAGAAGAGCTTGGGGATACATTAGTACTCTAAAATAGTGAGCTAAGATGATAAAAATGAAAGGAAATTGAAAAGATGCAGAATCATACAGAGGAACCATTTTTTCATCAAAGAGAAAGTGCTTTAAAAAGTCTGGAGAGGAGGAAACATTTCCAAGTGATCAAAACAAAAAGTGAAACAAAAACCAAACAATCTCTCTGACAGCCTGAGGAAATGGCAGTGTCCTTAGATGGAAAGACTCTATCAAGGACAGAACACAATGAGTTCAAACAGATTCAACTCTAAACATGTGGGAGCAAATTTCAGAGTCTTAGGATTAAAAGATACATTCTTAATCTTTTCCAGTGGGAATTAATATATACCAATACATACTTCATCAAATGAAAGTCAGAAACTGGTAATATTTGATGAAAGAAGCAAATGAAAAACAAAGTTCTGAGAGGAAAAGTTGTTTTTTTTTTCTTTGTTTATAGTAGCTATACCTGAGCAAAGTGCAAAATAGAAAAATAAAAAAGTCAGGTTCACCACAGGTCCATTGGTGAATAATCATAATAGTATACAAATAAACTATTAAACCTCTTTTTAAAATTCAATTAATGATGACTAGTATAAAACATGCTATAGTTTATTATATAATCACTATATAATATATTTCATTAACATTAAACTTAATAGCAATTTGAAAATAAAATACTGTAAAATTTCAATGAAATGAGGCTGCTGTGGTTAAGTAAAGTTTAGAACATTTGGGAAAAAGAAGAAGGCAGTTAAAGCAGCATTAATAGTATCTTACTTAGGAGAAGGTAACTATAGAATGGAGAGGAAACAGGGATGTGTAGGTTTCACGTTAAATTTTTAGATAGTTTAATATACTTATTATTAGCATAACACATAGAATAAAATGGAAGGTATAAGTCTAAGCAGAGCAATATGTACAATATTGCAATGACTAAGCCTATTAGTAGCTTTGTAAAGCAGATTTAAAAATACATTTTAAGTTTCATTTCTAAAGAGATTTAAAAAACAAAACAAAAATCCTTGATAGAGGAGTTTGGGTAAGGGAGACATGTTAGTGTATGTGTGTGCACACATCATCAACAACAAAAAGATCAGTGCACAAACAAATACCATTCAAAACAGAACTCAAGGCAAGAAGCATAACTTGCTGCAAGAATAGATATTTCACATCACTTGCCTCAAAATTATAAGGCTGTGCTCTTTTTTCATATTTGATTGAGATGATGGTTTCAGATAATAATGAAAGAAAAATAGATGACTGCATGTATTGTTGTAACTAATATAACCCTTAAGAATATTTGAAGACAAATAAGATTGGAACATTAACCAAATATTTTCATCAATAAATTTCAAATGGAATGAAGTGTGAAAGTTATAAAAGAAATCATTAGGACTATACTATAGAACTGGCAGTGAGAACTTCTTAAATAAGATCTGCAAATAGCAAAGCAAAGTGTAAAAAAAAAAGTATAACTTCATTATATATATATATTAGAAATTGATAGAATACAATATTCCATAAATATTATTAAAGGCAAATAAAATTATGTGAGAAGATAGTTGTAATTCACAAAACTGATGTTTTAATGTATACAATGTTCCTCTTGATTTAGGAGAAATGAGACAAATTTTTAAATGGAAAACCTCTGAGTATAAATAATAATATAACACTTAATATTATTTCAAATGGTCAGCAAACAACATGTAAAGTGTTTCAACCTCACTAGCAACAAGAGAAAGATCTAAGAAGCAATAAGATATCAGAGGATAATAATGAAAATGTTAAATATATATATTATATATTATACATTATATATATACAGACCATCAAGTGGGATTCTTAAGTGGTAAAGGTTTTATAAGATCATTTGACATAAATATATAATTTAAATAATTGTTCATTGCAATGGTGAGTATATCATAAGGGAATTATTATATCACTATGAAAGTCCAAGCAGATGTAAAAAGAAAAATAATCTATATTTACTAATTTTAGAAAAAGCTGTAAGGTATTCACAACATCAAGAATAGAATAATATCTACTGTTTTACATCTTTTGTGGAAAAAAAGCCCCTGTATTTCTATGGATATTATGTAGACATGTAACCCATTTTTAAATATTCTGGTAGGATGTGGAGCAAAATAGAATTTATATCTGGGAAAGGAAATAATTTGGGTTGAGGCAGTGTCCAAAGAGAAAATTGATAATGTATTATTTAAATACTTTAATATTAGGATATATTAATCAATATTATTATATGGATTTTAATTTAAAAATGAAAGCACCATGGATAGAATCGAAAATAAAGAGGTCAAACATTCAAAATAAATTTTAGGGAATGCGTCACCAGTGGGATGCAACTTGCTCTAACCCTGAGGATGAAAAAATAATCCCCTAATCCTGACAGCAAAATATGTAAGGCCTTAATGTTATAAAAATGTCAGTGCTCTGTTTAGTCTTGACAAAGGGTCTACATATAGGTAGTCACAGAAAACTTAGGTGTGGGCACACTTGGCCTTCATGTCTGTTTCACTGTTCTTGAGTCAGTTCCTGCTAGCTCAGGCTGTTAGGGAATATTTAGTGAAATAGGCATTTCTTCCTGGAGAAGAAAATTCTAATGATGCCTTAGTACAGAGAGCACTTGGAATTAGAAACAAATGTCTCAATACAAAGTTAAGAGTTCCTGCACTGGCACACCAACTCCTTAGTGTGCTAGAACCATATATAATGGCTTTGGTTTGTCATCTCTAGAAAGCTGGGGCTCTGCTTAGTTATGCTCTATAACAAACAAGCCCTCGCCTACTTATTTGCACAAATTGGAATATAAAAATTATTTAGTGGGTTAAATTGTCCAGATTTAATTATAGAGACTTAGAATCTAATCAGGCCCAGTATGAAACATTCACGTGTGGGGTGAACGGTATAAATATGGGGTGCAGGTCAGAGGGGAACACTGTGATGTGTGTGGACATAGGTTTTAGTAATCCTACAAAGAATGGAGACTGTGCAGATTAATGGTGACTCTCTGTCTGTGGTATATCTGCTGGGGCCCCTTTGGCTGTGGCTCTCAACATCATATCCAGTGCTCTCTGTACAAAGGGCAAGGAGTGAGGAGATGCAGGAGAGTTTACCTGTCCAGGGGAAGTTAATTCTTCTAATAATGAGAATCAAAGAAGCCATGTCAGGTCTCGAAAAGCCCTTTAACCTCCTCCAAGTGGTATTTTAGTTTTCCCTTTGTCATCTTCTGTCAACCCAACTTTAATCAGCATACAAACTGAGTAGTTTACAATTATTACTATCATTAGTCTGTGTGTGTGTGTGGGGGCGTGGTATTGAGGATTAAAACCAGGAATATTCTGCTTCTAAACTACACACATAGCCCTTTGTAAAATTTAATTTTGATTAAGATAGAGTCTTATTAAGTAGCTGAGGTTGGCCTAAACTTGCAGTTCTCCTGCCCCAGCCTCCTGAGTAGCTGGGATTTCAGGAATGTGCCACCACACCAGGCAAACTCAATCATTTTTTTACTCTGTGAATGATGTAAAATGTAAGCTTTAATAATTCACTAGGACTTCCTTGACCTATTTTGTAATAATACTGATGTTAGGGAATTACTGTTCTTCAAAATTAATTGATTTTTAAATTTTTGATCTTTCCATGTGTAATCACTAGTTTTGGTAAGGTATCCAGACAACTCTTGGTAAAAATTTCATGATGGTTTAGGTCACAATTATTCAGTGTAATAATTCTCTGAGTAGACAAAATTACTAGGACATTATGTATTAAAAATTGCATAGTATAAGCAACATTCTGGTAGGATGTGTAGCAAAATAGAATTTTTATATCTATTTATAAGTCAAATTATCAATTAATTTAAGGTCTGCATCTTATCAAGAGAAAGAATGACAACCCAGCCTCAGCTTCTGAAATTCCAGAAAGCACTTAATGTATCTGAAATAAATAATAGAATCAAAAGCATGGTACTTATTTTCACTCACTAAAGAAAAAATAGCTAGGTAATTAGTTCCTCGTAAAACCTTTTAAACAGAAAGAAAAAAAAAAGATGGTATTTTGTCTTCAAAGGAAACTTAGGGAAGTAAGCTTTGAATCAATTTCTTTTTGAAAGCTGAGCTAAGTGGATTCTATTCTCAACTTCAGCTGTGCTGTGGGAGAAAAGGAAAAGCTGCCATCTGAAAAGAGGTCAAGTTCATGACTGGCCCAAAGGCAACTGTTCTCAAGTATGAGTTTCATTCCTGAACCTGCAATACGATAGTGCCAGCTCTGCTGCCTCGCCTGCCCAGCTGTCCTGTCTGTCAGATGCCCAGACATCGCTGTAACTACTCCACATCTGAGAGTTAGCCCAAGACAATGTAGGGGACGGCACTGCATACTTGATCTTGATTTACATCACTGATGGCCCATGGGCACAATGTATTTTATTGAGGCAGCTCCAGTATGTAAAAGATGGCTCTGGAGCAGGTAATCCCACAGAATTTGCGACCACGTGACTTTGTAATGCAGTCCACACTTGGTCGCTTTCAGGAGCACTTCAGAAGGGCATATGCTGTCTTTGACGATTAATGATTTCTGCACGGTGAAAAATGGATTGAGACGACACCAAATGATTAAGTCATTCATCTTGTGAAAACTAAATATGCTTCATTACAAAGTTCTGTTCAAGAATAATAGAAATATCAGAGTCTAGCCATATCTGAATGTGTTTACTTCAAAAACATTCACAGGGTTGCCTTGTCTAGGATGAATGACCAGTGTATGGCAGTGACCTCTGCTGTCCTAAAAGGTACACAGCCATGAGTGAAAAATTGACTCTTTGGGGTACTTATGATGAGAATCCATTAGTTAACTTTGTTATTGAATTAATCATTTACCCTCTAAGATCTACTGTTTTCCTAATTGTTGCCAACGCGGCCTCTGCCTCGCCTAAACCTTGGGTTCCTTAGGATCAGCATCCTGGAACTTTTTTTTTTTTTTTTTTTACATTTGACTTTATTGGCTCTCTCCCTACTGGTACTGTGCTCCCTTGGTGTTGGAGACTTAGAATCATCCTGGCTCATTTCCAACTGTTTGATTGCTTTCCACTCTCTCCTTTACTAACACTTCTTCCTCTTTTACTAATAAATGAGGACATCTAACAAGTGGGGACCCTCCAAGGTTCTACAACATCCTTCTTCCTTCACTATGGTTTCTTTCTAGATCATATGAGTTCATAAGATTGCTTAACAATCCGAACTCTTCCACCTCCCATGTCCATTTGTCAATCTCCAATTCCCTTGTAGTGTTGTCTCCAGAAATCACCAAGAAACTTTCCTGTGACCTTCAGTTGCTCAAATATCTGAATTTGGTTAACTGAAGATTCTTCCTGCTTATTTTTCTCTCTGCTACTTTTCTCATCTCAAATGACTTCTGTATATGAGATGTTTGGATTTAAGAAGTTCCATTTTCCTGGGATACATGTTCCAGAAAAATGTCTGCTTCCTGTGGCTGGGAGATGCCTTCTCTCTGTATTTTGTGTTCATCATTTCTCTTCTCTATGGCTGTGATTATCTTCTTGTCTATTGCTCACTGAGCTACTCTGCAGTGCTGGTTATTATAGAAGATGGAGAGAGGGGAGGGAGGGAGACAGGGGAGGAAGGGAGTGAGGCCTTTAAGGTAAAAGAAGGTCGTATAAAGTGAGATTGCACATATCTGCAGCTTGTGATAGCAAGGCTATTTTTAGCTTGTACACTGAATAAAAACATGCTTTTTGTCCACTTTGAACACAACTTGAGAAATGTCTTTCCACTGTGCATACATTTCTGAGCCTGACACTTCCTGTGCAGCATGTGATAGAGCCTCCTCTCCATTCCTACCTGGCTGCCAAGCTTTTCCTAAACCACTTCATTACATTTACATCTAGGCCATGTTGGCACAAGGTAAGCTCACACAAAAACTCTGTATCGAATGCACAATTCATGATCAATGGATTAGTAAAGTCCATTTCCCTCCCTGACTAGTACTGAAGGAGCCCTAAACGTTCTTGCCTACACTTATCCATGGAAAGTCTTACTCTCTGTTGAAACGAGCAAAAGTAGAAAAAAAATGCTGTGGTTGGGTCTGCTCATTTGAGAGACATCGGAAACATAGTACTAATGGACTCTATTAAAGAGAAATTGCCAGAGCAGTGGTTACCGACCTACTCTGCCTCCCGTGGGGTGTCAGAGTGCTGTATTATGTTACTTGTCAATTACAAAAAGAAAAAAAATAGCATGCAAGTTGTTCAAAGTGACATAATGGTGATTATTTAGTTGGATTATCTTAGACAAAATATTCACAGAATAATCTTTTGATAATTATATGCACACACACACACACACACACAAACATCTTTCCAAACTACTGCCTAAAATCTTTCACATACAGCACAGTGAGTTTATGTTTTGAGAGCTCTCTCTTTTCAACTTCAGCATGGTTAACCAATCTTGGTAACTTTCCCTCTAGAGAAGACCTTCTATTATATACCTTAATGAACTAATGCAATGTCAATAATCAGTCTTTAGAGGCTTCTATTTATATTTGAGAGAATATGATAGTCTTTCATAACTTACATGAAAATGTCATATTTCTATTCATTCATTCATTCACTATATCACAAAAATCATTTATTTTCATTAAATATGAGATTATCCAGTAACACTTCAAATACATTCTGATTTATAGGACTACTGAAACATGTAAGACTTTAATCTTATCCCAGCAGAGTGAGCCTTGATTTAAAATGGCCTCAGAGTGCTGATTTAATTAACATTCACAAATTTGGAAAATAGCAAAATGGCATAGCCCTTTAGCAGTTCAACACTAAAAGTGTGAGTTGTTATTTGCGCAAGAAAATAGACTCAAATGATATTTCATTTCCCTTTAAAGAACATCATGGCTCCTTGTGAGACTGTGGGTTGTCTTTTGTAGTTTGATCAGGGGAGGGGGCTCTCCCACTCCTCTTATTCAACATTTCAGTGTTCTTCCTTGCAGTAGGAACTATCCTCAATACACAACTATATGTCACTTTGTAATTAATGGCTGCATTTTTAAAGGATGTTAGTATAAATTAACTTCTGAAATCCAGATACGCAAGGTCAGGAAGTCTCTATAATTCACGAAAAGAAATGAAGAGAACAGGCAGAGTCTTCATAAAAGACAGCAGTTAACAATATTTCTGTCAATGTGTCAAAACACTCAGAGATGGACTGAGGTCATGTTGTAACGTTGCAGGCAGGAGATGTGTCCTTTGACTGACTTCTCATCTGTCTATCCTTACAGGGCCATGGTGGAAGCCATTGCTGTGTCAGAGTACATCACTCCCTCCCACACTGTCCTCAACCACCAGGGCAGTGGCTGCCTACAGAGGTAGTAATCTCAGAGCTCAACAGAGACACTAGGTAGGGAGCTTCTGAGAACCTAGGAAGGATACTAATCTATCACCCTGCATTCCCACAGGGCTGTGGCACTAGAGACCTGGAGGCACAACATCTTCATTAGGTCTTCCCAAATTGTGGCCACCATGACAAACTGGACAAAATATTGGAACTAAATATTTTATGAACTCTTTGATACCATACATAAGCATTAGTGCTCATGAAAAATGGTAATACATCTGGCCTTTGACCATAGCAGATATGCTACCCCTATTACCACTGCCTTATAACTATTCAAAATGTAGATTATTTATTTATCTAACAGAATTTCTGTAGACTTCCTTGTAGGGCAACTGGGAGGAGTGTGTTCCTTCCAACACCTGCAGCTGGGCCTAGATAAACATGTAAGGTATTATAGACATACAAAGTGAGGATACCAAGAGGCAGGCCCACCAGCTGCAGATAGTGGGATGGCCGAAAGGATCCTCCTTTGACTTCTTTGGCAACTTCTTGCCTGGATTGTGTTGTTGGGCTCTTGGGTTAGGTCATTGCTTCAGGGAGACCTGATCGTCCTGCTGTGGCAGTCGCCTTCCTGGAACTAATGAAATGGAGTCCCTGGCTCAGTGATGTGGAACTGAGATTATATCAGTCAGGTGCTACCCCAACCCAAGGAAACAAACCTCCACCTCCAGGTCCAGGGTAGTAGGTGGGCAGATGTAATGGATTAGCTTTGCTAAGAGGGCATCTGTGTTGGACGGTGGACTCAGGACAGTTCTTTGGGCAGCCATAGACCAAGGCGAGTTTTCTCCCTTTCTCACTTGTAGTTTCCTGATTGTAGTTCTCAAGAATAGGTAGAATGTGCCGGAAACATAGCAAATGGGCTGGGGGGAGGATATCCAGAATAGCCCACGTTCTGTTCTAGTCCCCTTTCCCCTAGAAATGTTCTTCAATGTCTTTCCCAGATAAGTCACATTACCCCAGATGTATAGCTCAGGGTAGGCTGCTCTCTGGCTAAACTCGGATGTAATGCAAGTTTGGCACATGGGACAAGGCTCCTTTCACCCTGGGTAGCTTTGCTGATCACTGGGTAAATAACTTGCTTTGTGTCCTAGGTTTCTGTTGTCCCTTGCTGCTCATCTGTAAGTAATAAATCTACTTTTGGTGCCTTGTGTGCATGTGGTATATGTGGGTGCTTGGTCTCACCAGACTCTGACAAGTTGGCACTACTGCACAGTGAACCTGCTTGAGAGTGACAGCTAAGCCCCATTCAGATGACTTGTTGAAAATCAAATGAGTGTTGGGACACAAAAACGCACAAGGTGTGATAATGATGACTTCATTCAGTCCCAGAACCTTCCATTTCCCTCTCCTCATTGTGTAGCCCTTTTGTTTTTTTTTTTGTTTGTTTGTTTGTTTGTTTGTTTTTTTAAGAGAGAGTGAGAGAGGGGAGAGAGAGAGAGAGAGAGAGAGAGAGAGAATTTTTAATATTTATTTTTTTTAGTTCTCGGCGGACACAACATCTTTGTTTGTATGTGGTGCTGAGGATCGAACCCGGGCCGCATGCATGCCAGGTGAGCGCGCTACCACTTGAGCCACATCCCCAGCCCCGCCCTTTTGTTTTGATGACATTGACCCAGCTCCAGTTGTTGGAGCACTGGCTCATCTAAGCCAACCAGCTAACAGCCCTTCTCCCTGACAAATTGTAAAAAGGTATCATAAATTATAAAATAAGTGAAATGTCGTTAAACATTCCCTGGTTCATCACACAGATCTGTCACTCTTAAACAAGTGGAGGCTGTTCCCATTTTTTTTCTCTGGGTGGCTTTCCATCAGTGTCCAGGCAATGATGGACAGCATCCCATAATATACTACACTTCATTCTTAGGGTGCTTCACTCTTAATAGTCACTATGGAATTACAATATCTTAATTTGTTCAAACTAGCAAGAACAAAATATGAGCCATTCTATTGAGAGGAGTTTGGAAGAGACAAAACTGAAATAAAGAAAAAAGAAAAGTCATTTTACTGGGGCAAAGGTGAACAGTGGTAGCAAAAGTTACTATATGTTTGATACATGCTACATGCTAAGGGATTTATATGTGATAGTTTCTGACTAAGCCTTACACTGATTTAGTAAGATCTACTTTATCATTATAATTTACATGGGAACAAACTGAGACTCCGTTTGTTCAAGTTTATACAGCCAATAAGTAGAATCTTACAATTGAATAACAAATTGTTTTGGATTGAATGGATGCTTTTTATCCACTTCAATACTTTTCTTCCACAAATTGATTTTCAAAAAAAAAATTACTGAAGAGCTGCTCCATTTGAGACAGTATGCCAGAGAATGAGAGTTATGAAAGACCATGAAATATATTTTCTGACAGCCAAGGACATTCCATCTGTAGAGAGAAAAAAGATTGCAAGAGTAAACAAAAGTAGTATGGATTCTATCAATGTATCAATGTTGGCAGTGATTGTATTAATTAATATAATGCGGTGCTTGGTGGAGCTTATGACTTTAAATTGCCATTTAAAAAGAAACAAGCAGTTTCTACTTCTTGGGGTTAGGCATTGGGATTTACATTCAGGGCAAACTCTTTTTAATATTATCAGTTGTTTAATGTTTTACATGAGTTTTAGTTTTACATGAATGAGGCAAAAAATGCCACCATTTGATGGAATTCTTCATCTAAATCCTCACTCAAAAATAACACACATAAAGTGACCTAAGGCAGAAATATGGTGTCTTTTTGTATAAAAGTTTGGTGTTTTTTCCAGATTAGGTAGAATATATCTTACCCTCTATAAATCTATATCTAGAATATGCTCAATTTAAAAAGAGAAATGTTTTTCCTCTTACATATGTAACTGTGAGTTTAGGTCTCAGCCTTTGGTCTCAGGAGATTGATTAAGAGAACTCATAGTGACAGGGATTTTGTTCAGTCTCTTTCCATCCCTTGCCAATATAAATAGTGAAAGCCAACTGTCACAAGGACAGTAGAGAGATACCTGGAATTGATTGTCACTGTGTGACTTGTGTGGTTGTTATCTGAGACTTAATGATACAGATGCATGGAAACCTGTGGTCAGCTTATCTGGTTATCTTTCTCCTGAGGGCCACAGGATTTGGTGGTTCTTTATGGGAATGTGTAGTGTTTCCTATGAAGCCAGCAGATGTTCCCACAGTCAAATTCAGGAGAAAGGCCCAATGTGTAATAAGAAATGAAGTAACTTTTATATCAAGTATGAAAATTCTTACTTCTCTTCTTATGCCTTTGTTCCTGAAATCAAGAGCCTAGAAGTATTTTGAGTTACTGTGAGAGTGAAGTTGTGTTGGTTCCTGCCTGGGACTAGGAGGTAGTAGACCCCATAGCAATGTTTTTGGAAACTCAGAGATCAGGACTGTGTTTGTGAACATTAAATCATAGAAATAGTCAATTCTCGTAGTTCTTGAAGATTACCCTTTTTGTCCAGTACTTTGATTTATTCATTAAAAATTAATTAATAGGTATGGACTTGTTTAGCAGTGACATAGAAAACTAGGTAGGATCCTTGAAAGAAATCAGAAAGGAAATAATTTCCAGAGGTTAGTGTTGTGAATCCTCAGAACAGATATGTGTCACCTTATATGTAATCAAAGATATGATAAATTATTGTATAATGTTGTATTAAGAATTCTAATGCAAATAAATAAATAAATAAATAAATAAATTTATTAATTAAAAAAAGAAAATGTTAATATATAGTTTTCACTGTAAGAAGAAACTTTCCCATTTAAATATATAATTTCCAGTAAGAATTCCTATGAAACAGAACATTTTCTTTTGCAAAGCCATAAATCAAGAAAACTCAATTTCTGGTTTAAAACATACCTAAAATAGACAATAATTTAATTATCTAATTCAAAATTTTCAAAACCTTGTCTTTCTGAAGCAACCTAAAGTTTAAAATTCATGAAAATTTTACTACTAAAATAAAAATCAGTGCTTCGGGTATGTATTTACCCCATTTTCCTAATTCTTGTGACCTGTGTGTGCCTTTCCCTGATGAAGAGATGAAAGACTTTGGTTCTGCTTCCAACAATCTCTTCCTTGGGAAGGAACAGTATTTGAGTTGGGAGTCTTACTCTCCTGGCCAAGCCTCTAGCATACTGTCCTAGCTGGTGTAAACTGGGAGGACCAGACAATCTTTCAGAAATTTGAAGTTTGGATGAAAAAATTATCATAACAGGAGCTGTTCCTAAAATAGAGACCAAAAAATATATATTTTAACCAGTCTGTTTGAGTTTACAAAGAACTAAAACTTAATTATCATAGCTTTCTACCAAATCAACCTCATTACTACATGCAGTGTGCCGTTTAATCTGACAGAAATACTTAAGCACATATTTTGTTTGCTAAGGAAACCCTACAGGGTTTATGTAGAGAAGCATACCAATGTTTATCTGCTCACTTTTACCATTTCCTTTAAAAAGGCAAACCTTCTCATCTGTTTTCCAGATCCCTTCACTACCTGATTCAATGAATATTCCCATTTGTCTAATAGCCATCATCTTTGTCTTTAACTGCTACATGTTCTACATTGAATTTATATTCTTAGAAAGAGGGCATGCTGAGGTGCTTCCCATTTTAGAAAATAAGCCAAACACAAACTCACTGGACAACAGTACCCCACAGTTCATCATTCTTGGTATTACTTTACCTTCACAGAAAATCCTCTTCAAAACGAAAGAAATGAAATATTTTCTCACAAATTATTTGCTTATTAAATATAAGTAATAAATTTGCTAAAATAAATTTGTTAATTTAATGAGTCATAAACTTAGTGAGTAAATTATTTGCTAATAATTAATCTTATGTTGTATCAAGATTGTCTGTTTATACTTTGGTAACAACAAACCTGAAATTGAAATGGCTTCTTAAAAACAAACACTCATTCCTCACTCTGGCTGCATCTTCTTCATGGGGTGGCTGTAGTTTTTCTCCCAGCTGTCTTTAATCTGGGTTCTAGACTAACAGAGCTTCCTCTGAAATACTGGTAGTCATTCTGGCAAAGGGAAAAACAGAACAAAGTGAAGATGCGTTGACAGTTAAAGTCCTGTCCTGAAGGTGTATGTCACCTTGACCAAATCAGGTACCATGGGGAGCTCAGAGTTCAAGAGGGCAAAGGGTATGATGTCATGTGAGAGGCATTGCAGGCTGGTAGCAGTAATTCAGTCTACCCCAGTTACTATTCCTGACAGTGAACTAAGTTTTAATTCCATACTCCTAGCCTTCTTTAATTTTAATCAACTCAATTTTACAGATCAGGAGCATGAGACTTAGACAAGGTAAGTAGTACATTTTTGCAAACCAAACATAGCCTATGAAGACAGAGCTGAATTGAGGGACAGTCTTCTTGACTAGGACTCACTTTATTTTCCCACTAACTCTCTTATTCCACTAATCACCCAATATTTCTCTTTTACCACCCGATAGCTTATGATTCCATTCACTTCTTTTTATTTTGAGAGAGAGAGAGAGAGAGAGAGAGAGAGAGAGAGAGAGAGAGAGAGAGAGAAAGAATTTTTTTTTTAATATTTATTTTTTAGTTTTCGCTGGACACAACATCTCCATTTTCTCTATGTGGTGCTGAGGATCGAACCCAGTGCCCCGCACATGCCAGGTGAGCACGTTATGGCTTGAGCCACATCCCCAGCCCTCCATTCACTTCTTAATTTCCATCACAATGAAAAACTTTCTGGAAACTCACTTTTCTAATCTGGGTTATTTTAGGGTTCTCAGCCACTCACCCTGACTTGTCCTCCTGCCCTCCAGCTTCGCTCCCCACTGATACCCTCAATCAATAGGAAAGAACTTCTCATAGGGACATGAAATCCTTTTATCTAAAAAAATCCTTAGTGACTTCTTATAACTTTGTCACAGAGTGATCTTTGAAAGGTTCAGTGACTAGATGAAAAGTAACTGATGAAGAGCCTTCAAGACATTGTTTATACCTTTCTCAGTAAGCCACAGAAATAAGAAACAATCTAAGGGACATTTTTAATGAATAAAGAGGTAACAAGTAAGTCATTAAAGAAAAATAAAAATGTTTTTGAAATCTTATGATACACACCATAAAATTGGTTAAGAGACCTTGGAAATTGATTATTTCTAAGACAAAATCATAGAGGTTGGTACCTGTAACACCTTCCTTGTGGTTTGTCACTGAAAACAAAGAGGTAACATTATCTAGCTATTATTGCACGTTACTCTAAAAACAGGAAAACTGTAAAGTTGAGAGTTTGAGAAATGAGGTAATCACATGAACATATGCAACTGAAAAGCGAAATAAAAACACTGCATTGCAGCTTGAGAAACAGTATTTTGGGGTGAATTCTTTCAGGAAATACATCACAGGGTAGAAATCGTGACTTGGAACACTCCAATGTCATTCACCAATCTCTAATTTCTCTGTATAATAGTAAGTCACAGCTGATGAATCTGTGTTCCATCCAACATATTATCACCAAATTATTTGGGAGTTGGATATAAATAATATGAATTGCCTTATAAGTCATTTTTTCTTCACATTTAAAATTATTTTTTAATTTATATTAGATCAAGCATCTGAAGGATATAAATCTACCTTCTTCTCACAATGCACATACTGTTTCTCACACAGATGCAGACAGAGGTTTTGGAGGCTGTGTGTATGGTATGTATGTCTTTTGGATTATTAGTAAATAAGCTTTTGAAATTGTCCAAAATAGATTATAGATTAAGAAATCTGAGGGAGGTTCTGAGTTAAAATGAAGAACTGATCCCACAGTTATATATTTACTTTGCTTATATGAATGTCATTGACCAATCCTCACCCCTGAACCATTTGGATCCAAATCAATATTAGCTACTCTTCTTATCTTGCAGGCTGTTTCAGAAGCAAGGGAGGGGTAAGATCCCAGTTTAATCAATGGGTACCTGGGCCCAGGAGCACTTTAGAGACACACATTTTCTTGCAGCTACTAGAATATTGAGATGCATAAAAACAATATATTAAGATTGTTAGAAGCAGGCAATATATATGTTCATTAATCCATTCTTTTTTTGGGGGGGTGGGGATTGAACACAGGAGCATTCAACCACTGAGCCACAACCCCAGCCCTATTTTTTCTGTATTTTATTTAGAGACAGGTCTCACTGAGTTTCTTAGTGCCTTGCCATTGTTGAAGTTGGCTTTGAACTAGCAATCCTCCTGCCTCAGCCTCCTGAGCTGCTGGAATTATAGGAGTGTGCCACCACACCCGGCATTCATTAATCCACTCTTTTATATATGATTTTAGTAAGAATTTAGTGAATGGTTACTATATGTTTAAGCTTAGAGGGTAATAAAATTAGAGTGAACAGATAATAAATAAGTAAATAGATATGGATTCTAGACAGAAAAAAAATGTAACAAGAGTTATAGGAAATATTAATGGTTTTAATTGCTATTTTATATTAAATAGCCAAAGAAGAAGAAGAAGTCTTGCTGATTAGTTGACATCTGATCAAGGAGCAGAGTACCATGTGGGTGGGTGTTGTGGATATTCAGAAGATGGGCATGGGAGGTAGAGGAAGCATCAGACCAGATGGCATTAAAGGAACATTCTGTTTGTTCAAGGGGCATAAGAAGGCCAGTGTGGGAGAGTGAGGGTCTAAAGGGGAGAAAGTAGAAAATCAGGTCCGGAGTTGGCAGCAGCAGATCACCTAAGACACGGGCACCTCTGTCTCATTCTGTTTAATACCACCAAAGTACGTTCTTCCTCTTCCTGGACTCACAGACCATTTCCACTTTTCTTTGCCATCTGCATCTGAAGTGGCCATGTTGCTGAGTTATGCATCATTGAGGTGGTGGGTTCCCTATGTGTCCCTAACCTACACCGATCTGTCAAGTTTGATCATGATGCCTCTCCGCCTTTCACTGACTTGAGACCTAAGTGAAGTGACCCTGAAGCTATGTGCTCCTGATGGTGCAAATGGTGGTAAGTTTTTGGCCATGAGAGACCACAGAGAAGAGAGCTACCTTCCAATCATAAATAGATATGCTTTGAACAAAGCCATTAAGAAAAAGCTCAAATCTATTGTTCCCTAGGGTTAAACTGTCACAAATTAAGAACCTCAGTTTCTTTGGTAGTCATCAAGTGTTAGGATGATCTACTTCTAAAGAGAATTCCCTTCAGTGGCTTTGAAAGATAGGACGTCATCAAGTGGTACTTGGTTTTACTATTCATTAGCAATTTTCCTGTTGTCTTTATTATATAAAGTGAATTATATTATATTATATCAAAATAAATCTATGTATTAGAACCCTTATGCAAATCATGGTTATGTATTTGCTCAGTTTGGTTTTTTGAGTAATATGAGCAATCCAGTGATTTAATCTTGGGTGTGCAGTGGAATCACTTGGAAATCTTTTAAAATACCTCCCTCTGACTCCTCACCACTGTTTCATCATTTCTAGATGGGAGGCATATACATACCATTTTTGTAATTGTCTGCTGTGATTGCAATCTGTAGTCAGCATTGAGAAACATTGACCTAGTCAATGTATTCAGAAAACAAGCAAAGGTAAGAATGCATACATGAAAAGGAATAAGTCACTCCTATTCTTCAGCTGGTAGTATTTTTACAACTGTATGACAGAACTTAAAATTTTGTAATAGCATTTGCATGTCACGGTGTCTCTGATTAGACTATGAATTCCTAAATTTACAAGTCATAACTGATCCTCATTTCCATCATGTTGAGCTTAACAACACTTTTCACAAATGTTTTTATTTTTATTATGGCAGCTGTGCTGTGACAGAGAATAGACTTTATTTTATTCAATGAAGAAAACCTTCAAGCCAGTATGGTATATTCAATACTGTTTTCATCTCTGCATAGTAATATTGCCTTCTAATTTATTTAATGCTATTTTCTGTAAATAATCCATTATGACTATAAATGTTAAAGGTTACAGTATGATATTTCATTTTGATATGTTATTTGGGGACTTTTAGTAAGAACTGAGAGTGTCTCATTGAGATAGGGGTACAGATTATTTAAGAAGATGAAATTCTTTTTTTTTTTTTAAAGAGAGAGTGATAGAGGGAGAGAGAGAGAGAGAGAATTTTTTAATATTTATTTTTTAGTTATCGGCAGACACAACATCCTTGTTTGTATGTGGTGCTGAGGATCGAACCCGGGCCGCACGCATGCCAGGCGAGCGCGCTACCGCTTGAGCCACATCCCCAGCCCCAAAAAGATGAAATTCTATCTTAACCATCTTGGCTCTTCAGGGTGAATTATTTCATCAATATGTACCATCATCAAGGAAATTGGGAACACAAGTTTTAACTGATTCTAGATGTTATGTTGGTGCTAATGTGCTCAGTTAATCAGATGGTAATCTTACTATGTAGCAAAAAGTAGAAAATGGAAGAAACAAACAGAAGAAACAGTGCCAATTCCACTTGCCTTATAAATTATTCTGTATAATTTCCCTCAGGCCAGTCTTCAATTTGATGTGAGGTAAGTGAAAATGAATATACAGAGCATATCACTAAAGAAGAGCTATTTTCCCTAAGAATAGAGAACCAGTAGAGTTATTTGTTGCAGCTTAATTTTTTTCAACTTTATGAATTCTCATTTGATTTCAATGTTTGACCTCTTTTTAAACTACCTTCATGATTTGATTTAAGTAACAACTCATAAAAGAAATATTTTCAAAGGCAGTTAAAAATAAATGACTAGTGAATATTTTTACAGAATAAGTGATTGTTAATGCACCAAATTTGGCTCTGGTCTCAGCAATTATTCCTGAAAGAAGATATAGAACAGTATTAATGATGTGCTTTTTATCTACCTGGAACTGTTAATCAAATCTGAATAGAAGAAATGTTCCAAGTTATTTATGAACTTGTGTTATTGTCTTATTTCTCAAGTGCACCGTGCCCCACCTATTCCAAGCCTATTGCCTATTACTTTAATCCAAGCTCTAGTAAACTTAGATAGCCAGTTACCCCAACCTCTTAATTCTGCTTCTTCTTTGCTATCTCTCCTAATTCCAATTTTGTTACCATTAGATAAAAGTGACTTTGTTGCTAATTGTGTGTGTGATTCTCTTACTTGAATAAAAAGAGACAAAGGAGAAGGTTAACTTCTTAATGCTTATTATAGAAACCCCAAATAATTTTTGAGTCCATCTACATTCAGAGATGAGAAGATTTTCAAATCCACAGGTTGAGTTAGTAATTACTCAGGTCAGACTTGCTGATACAAAAGGTTGGCATGAGGATTGTATTCACTGGAGTGAATCCACTCCTGACTTAACTGAAAAAAAATGAGATATGGTTACTGATTCATTGGCAAAATGAGATATGGTTACTGATTCATTGGCCTTTACAAGCTTATTCACTGAGGGAAAAGTATAATTGGTTAAAAAGACATTCACTCTAGATTTTAATAATTCTATAGTCATAGAACTGCAATCAGTGTGTTAAGTAGATGTGTATCTGCTACTTATACTTGTTATCATAACTAAAGAGAAATCAATTTTCTCAGGAACATGTGTATTTATTTATAATATCACCTCATTTTTTTTCAAGAGAGATCATCAAGAATTTTCTAGATTTTTAACTACTGCTCATTTTCTTTGAAGATGAAAACTTTTATTTTTCCTAAAGAATTGGTTTTAGGCTTCAGCACTGGCCAGCTTAATCTCATCCTGTTTTGGTCTTTTATTCATGTGTTGAATTATCATTAAGAATAGTGGCTCTATAAATGTATTTAAATTTTTGTTTCCAAGCTTTTTGTCCCTGTGACCAAAATCCCTAAGAAACACTTAGAGGAGGAAGACTTTATTTGGCTCACAATTGCAGAGGTTCAGTTCACAATTATCTGACTCCATCACTCTGGGCCTGTGATGAGACAGAACTTCATGGTGGAAGAATGTGGCAGAGGAAAGCTTCTCAGGATATGGCAGCTTGGAGGGAGAGACAATGAAGCCAAAGCTGCAGAGGAGACCCAGAGATTAATCGATGTCGAAACGTGGAACATCTGCTGAGGAAACCTGTAGGAAGCAAGCAGACCATGACTGAGAGATCATGTGGAATGAAGTAAATCAGGGCAAAGGGATGGGCCTTGCAACCCTTCTGGGGTCCCCATCTCCTGGCCCTGTGTCTCAGATGCCAACTGTAGAGTTAGGGAACTAATATGTGTGGAGCTGAGATTCAGTTTGCTTTGGTCCTGTTCCTTCTTTCTATGACCCTATTCCTCCCTTTTGGAATGGAATTATTTGCTCTATGCCATGTGTATACTGAATATA
The DNA here is from genome assembly GCF_964194105.1 of Spermophilus citellus. Classification (NCBI taxonomy): domain Eukaryota; kingdom Metazoa; phylum Chordata; class Mammalia; order Rodentia; family Sciuridae; genus Spermophilus; species Spermophilus citellus. The sequence continues at coordinate 41,567,594 of NC_138188.1, forward strand.
TGTAACTTGATTTTGATCTTAACAGGGGTTTACAGCCAAGAACCTCCCTTGAGTCTCAGAGGAGATGTTGAATTTTGACTTTTGGGTGATGCTGAAACTGTTGATTAGGGAGCCTCTTGATGAAGGACTGAATGTTTTTGCATTTGTGAGATGGATGAGCTTTTGGGGCCATGGCAGAATATTATGGTTTGGATCTTTAGTGGCTCTTGCAAAGCTCATGTGATAAGCAGTACAGGAATGTTGAATGGTGAAATGATTAGATTATGAGAGCTCTAACATCATCAGTGTATTAATTCATTTGACAGATTGATGATTTGAGTGGACTATTAACTGGAAACTGTATGCAGCTGGGGCATGCACAGAGGAAGCATGTACCTGAAATAATATGTTAGTCACATAGGACATATCCAATAATTATGTAAATTTTTCATATCAGCAATGCCTTGAGAGAGATGAACCACAGATTTAGAGTGGTGAGTGCTCTTAGTAAATAATACACATTGGGAGAGTACAAACACACACACACACACACACACAAACACACACACAATACATGAGCAAAGTAATCAAGGAACAAGGTGAGTGTAACAATCACTAACGTCCCTTTGGTTTTCGTTGATATTTTCTACTCAGGAAAAATGGAGGTCATGATGTTCTGTGGATCTTTGGTCAATAGTCAATTTCTGTTGATCTTTATTTTCTAGAATCTCTGTAAAGAATGAGAGTTAAAGATGTCAAAGTGTGCAAAATTCTACCTCTGATAAGGCTTCTTCTATTTTTCTAGAATTTGCAGAAAATAAGAGTCAAATTCTTGATCAAGGAAGCAAAGTCTTAAATAATTCATAAATAATTGTTCCCAGAATATGCATTCCCCTACTGTTAAAAACTATGAAAGATTTTTGGTAAGAACCACGATATCTAGATTTTTAATTATTTTTAGTTGAACATAGTACCTTTATTTATTTTTATGTGGTGCTGACTATCAAACCCAGTGGCTCACACATGTTAGGCAAGTGCTCTACCATTGAGCCCCAGCCCCAGACCAATATCTATATTTTTTCTTGCCATTTAAATGTTGTGTTTTTTGACAATATAATATTTTAATTCATCCCCAAATTGTCTATTATATTAAGAGAACATTTTCATAACTTAAAGAGGAAAAACAATGGTCTAAACTCTGTTTATGGGTGCTCAACATGTCCTTTAGGGTATAGTTCTGGCATCAGCATTCCTGTTTTTATACTATTTGACTTGTACCATAGATGATTGTATTCTCTATGATTTTAATTTTTTTTCTTTAACTATTATTTAATACCATGACCAATTTTACCAAATTGTATAGATGGCTTCACAGAGGATTTTTAGCAGTTATCAATTTGAAATCATATCTGGTGCAAATACACTGTCTTTCCCAATTTATGAAATCTTATTCTCATTGATCTATCAATTCAATCATTTAAAAAATCAAAAAAGGAGGCCACAATTTATGTAGCTTATATAATGATATCTTTCTACTTCTATATGGACTCATGTTCTTTGTACACGAACATAACTTTAGTTATAGGTAATTGTTTAGCTGACAATCTTCTAATTTTCTCCAAATAACATAATATCTCTTCTCAAGTGGTCCTTTACCTTTATTACAATGAGAATTAGCAATAATTATTTCCAAAAGGAACTGTCAGTATACGTACTTAGACTTTTTTTTTTTTTTTGGTAATATGTTATGCTTTAGAAAGGCTACAATTTTGGCTACTAAGGACCATTGTCTTGTGGTAAAGATGGTATTTTATACAGGATTAGTTATTGCATCCCTCTTACTATCATTGTCCCTTATAATTTTTGAGATAATACATCAAACAAAATATTAGTTAAAAATTTGATAATAAGGGGCTGGGGATGTGGCTCAAGTGGTAGCGTGCTCGCCTGGCATGTGTGTGGCCCGGGTTCGATCCTCAGCACCACATACAAACAAACATGTTGTGTCTGCCGATAACTAAAAAATAAATATTTTTTAAAAAATTGATAATAAAATGTCTAAAATATCAGACTCTGCATGGGTACTTTTTAAGTCTAAAAAATGTAATTATGACATATTCCTTCTTTGGTTAAGAATGATAGAGATGATGGGTGGATGGAGTGTTTTAAATATGGGGACATAGAGAAAGAGAAAGTAACAATTTTTTTTCCATAATCTATCACTTATGTAAAATATATTGAATGGTTTCAGTGATCATTGTTAAGTATATTGTATATGGTACCACCAGATTTAATGGTTATTTAGTAGGCTTGTTGAATATTCTGTGGTTAATTTTACAAAGACTGAAATTGTGGTGAGGCTGGGAAACTAAGTCTTGGCTACTAGAACAAGAGACAGGTTATGATAGATGATTGTTCATTGATGTGTATCATGCTGTTAATGACCCTGAGGGCATAGCCTAACACCTCATGTTCATATGATGAATTATGATAATCTTGGAAGAATTAAACTCAGGCCATGCATAGTTCTCCACATCATTCATAGAGAATTCTTTCATTAACATGCATTTTTATCTATGGAAACTTTTTTCTTTAGGGATTCTAGGTACAGATGATACTTTAGAGGTTTCTTAGTTCATTGTCTTTTTGTTTTGACTCTTACATTGTGTGTAAAATTAATGTAAAAATTATCAGTAATTACATGTTTATAAGAACGTTTTCAAAAAGTTTTACAGTACTCCTGTGGAAAATTACTGGGAATATTGATTGGCAAAGCAGATCCTACCTGTTGTGCTTAGGGGTTATACCACAAGATAAGATAAAAGAAGCAAAGTATCCTTCTGATAGTTATCACCATTTGAGAGATGAAGATTGGATTTGTGAAAGGATTTAGAGATGTTGGATCTTCTATGTACTTGAGTGGTTTTAGTAAACTATAGCCAATTGTTCATTTCCCTGTCAAGTCTTCTAGAACTTGCTATCAACTTTCAAATTTATCTTTTAATTTGTTTTTCATATTCTGGCACAGACATTTCTATTTTACAGAAGATAGCCTTGTTTTGTTTTGTTTTGTGGTGCTAGAGATAGAATATGGGAGATCTCCCATGCTAGGTTTTTGATTTATCATGGGGCTACAGCCCAATCCTCCTTAATACTGATTAACTTGCTTCCTTTTAAAAAATTGACTTCACTTTAAAATTTATTTTTTAAATCTGATGATCTTTGGCACTATCACCCTACCAACAAGAAAGCCAATTTTTTGCCTATTTGCATTGATATATAGTACAAATACAAACAATACCCCTTTTAAATTTAAAGAAAAAAAACAATAAATTATCCTGTGCTAATGGGAAATTAGCACAATTAGACATTCTATGTTGTCGTGGTTTTGTTTACTGTGCAATGTGGTGCTTTGCTTCTTTCAATGAGCCTTTGTTCATGGTTTCTATAGAGGTCCATATTTACATGTTATCAAACTTAAGGAACAAAAGACATTTTCTTGTTGCTTTTATTTCAGAAACCAATTGTTTAATGTAGTTTACCATCAATATATTCTTATTTCTTGCTCATTTCCTTTCTAAAAATTCTTTAATTTTTCAGCTACAAGTTGATATTATTTTTTCACTGAAAGCTTTGTGTCTTTTCTTACTTTTTAAATTCTCTAGTTCTGAAAGTAGCTAGGGAACTTTTTTTCAGCCATTTAATCTATATGCCAGAATATGCCAGACTATTATTTCTCACCTTGATTGTCTTTACAACTTTGAAACTTCGTGGAATGTTTCTTTAGGTGAAAAACTTTGAAAGAATTATGTGAAATATTTTATAGTGTTCCCCTCTCACTACATTTTTAGCCAATTGTAGCTAATTAGATTATCTCAAATCTTTTCTTTCCTAACCCAATAATATAAAGTTTTTTCCAACTTCATTTTTATAAGTTGTGTGTGTGTGTCTTCCTCCCTTCCCTCATAGAAGGGTTGTTAAAAGATTTTCTTGGTTATGGTTTCATAGTTCAGCAGTATACATTCACAAAATAATAAATTCTGCATTAATTTTCAATTCATCATACTGAAGCTCAAAGAGATCCTTAATTAAAACACTTTAATTGCATTTAGGAGAGCATGCAATTTCAACTGCTAAATATCTGTCTGATGTTATAACAGTTTGTAACTGATTATTTTTGTCTTGGAGAGACATAAAGAAAGGACATATCTACTTGGAAATTGAGTTAGGTGAAGAAACAGGAATAAAAGGACAATAAGTGGATGGCACTAAGAAAGCTGAGAGAGAAATAGCAAATGAAGGTTTAGAAAAAAAATTTAAAAAGAATGTTGAGAAAGATTCTTTTGGAGTTAGACTTCTCTTGATTTTCTTAAAGAGGCTGACTCTTTCTCATTTGATTCTCTAGCTTTTCCAGTGTTCCCTGGTTAGGAGACAAAGATGGAAGACAGAGGATGGATATGATTCCCTGTTGCTCTATGGCTCAGGATTCAGGCAGCAGGAGTGCTGCTTCAAAGTGAGGTGGTTAACAAAAGGACACCATCTTAAGGTGGCCTGTGCTGGTGGGAGCACAGAAGTTCATGTTTTGTATTAGCCAATTGTTCCTGCCTTGAAATTTGGAATCTTCCTGGTGGGGCACAACTGAGGTGTGCCCAGGTTGAACTCTGGTTGGGGATATGCTGTAGAGTATGGCTTGCTTTAGCTCTAAGTTTGGTGACTTTGGGGTTTAACCAAGAGAACCCCCAAATTTCTGATGATATTTTCTATAAGAAAGCTAATAAAGAATCATAATTTATGGAACACATTTTATAGGAATGCACAGACTGTGTAGTTTGCTTACAATAAATAAATCTGGAATTGATAGATTTACAAGCCATGCCCTGCTAGAAAGTGTTACACATTGTGTATGATGATTGAAATATAAAACAGACATACTTTATGACTGAAGTAGCCTATATGTGCATATGATTTCCCACATGCTACATTTTAAATATTATATTGTAAAGACGGATCGGCATCAGTTCTAAGATGGTGAGGAAAGATGTAGTGAGCAAGGTTGATAGTTTCAGACTTCTCTTTGTTTTACCTTTATTCTTTTGTTATTTATATTATCAGAGAAATGCAAATCAAAACCACCCTAAGATACCATCTCACTCCAGTAAGATTGGCAGCCATTATGAAGTCAGACAACAACAAGTGCTGGCGAGGATGTGGGGAAAAGGGTACACTTGTACACTGCTGGTGGGACTGCAAAATGGTGAGGCCAATTTGGAAAGCAGTATGGAGATTCCTGGGAAAGCTGGGAATGGATCCACCGTTTGACCCAGCTATCGCCCTTCTCGAACTATTCCCTGAGGACCATAAAAGAGCGCACTATAGGGATACGGCCACATCAATGATTATAGCGGCACAATTCACAATAGCTAGACTGTGGAACCAACCTAGATGCCCTTCAATAGATGAATGGATAAAAAAAATGTGGCATCTATACACAATGGAGGATTATGCAGCACTAAGAAATGACAAAATCATAGAATTTTCAGGGAAATGGATGGCATTAGAGTAGATTATGCTAAGTGAAGCTAGCCAAGCCTTAAAAAACAAATGCCAAATGTCTTCTCTGATATAAAGAGAGCAACTAAGAACAGAACAGGAAGGAAGAGCATGAGGAAAAGACTAATAGTAAACAAAGACGAATGGGGGGAGAGAAAGGGAGAGAGAAGGGAAAGCATATGGAAATGGTAGGAGACCTTCAATGATACACAAAATTATAAGAGGTTATGAGGGGCAAGGGGGAGGGGGGGAAAAAGGGGAGAGAATTGAACAACAGCAGAGGAGGTAGAGAGGGAAGATGGGAGGGGAGGGGAGGGGGGATAGTAGGGGATAGGAAAGGAAGCAGAATACAACAGTCACTAATATGCCATTATGTAATATTGTGAATATGTAACAGTTGTGTTTCTGCAATCTGTATCTGGGGGTAAAAATGGGAGTTCAAACCCAATTGAGTCTAATGTATGAAAGACGATATATCATGAGCTCTGTAATGTTTTGAACAATCAATAAAAAAATGAATTATTGAAGTATGAGACTGAAAAAATATTTGTTCTTTTGATTTTCATTTGATATTGTGAACCTTTGTGTTATTTCTCAATCTTTACAGCTTTAATTTTTTATTAACACTTAAATGCTTATTTAATATACCATCATATCTATATACCTTAGATATCATAATTATAAAAAAGCAGTTTGACAGTCCTATAATTCATTTGGAGGAGTATTGGAATAAAAATCTTAATGATTACAATATGTATATCATACACATACAGTGAAAGTTCTTATGAGGTTTGGCACCTTAGTTTTTACTTCTTGGTACAAACAATGTAAGATTATCCATGTTATTATGAACAAGCAGGCACATGGGTTAACTTACAAAGGAAATGTGCAGTCATTGAGATATTTAAGAGACAACTGCTTAAACTAACATGGGGAAAATGGAGACTTCAAGAAAATTTTCAAAGAAAGAAATCCACAAGACCTAGTGAAAGATTGAATATGTCAAATGAAGTCAAAGAATGATCAAAGATGGTGTTATGGTTTACATATGGCATGTCCCCCTCCTGTGTCTCATAATTTAAAACTTCATGCCCCAACACAGGAATTCTCAGAAGTAGAATTTTTAAGATGTAATTAAATCATGAGGGCCCTAGCATTGAGTCAGAGGATTAATCTATTTGACAGATTAATAATTGAAAGGACTACTGGGTGGTGGGAACTGTAGGCAGATGGAGCACAGTTTGTGCATGCCAGTGGGGACTGTATCTTGTCCCTGACCCACATTCTCTCTCCAATTCTCTTTCTCTTCATGTTTACCATGGGCTGAGTAGTTTTCTTCCACTACATCCTTCTGCCATTGTGTTCTGACTCACCTCAAGTAATGGAATCTGCAGACCATGGCTCAGACCCTCTAAAACAGTGAGACAAAATAAACCTTTCTTATTTGTCAAATACTTTTGTCATAGCAAAAACCTGTATAACACAGACAGCTGCAAAATTGCTAAATGAGAATCTGAAAAGGCTTGTATGTAATTTCCCATCAAAAGGGTGCTCCCTACTCTAATACAGATTACAGAATCTTAAGTGGGTTTTGATCCCAAAGATAAAATATAAATCAGATACCTTCTGAGTCGACTGAAGTTAATGTTGGCAAGGTACAAAAAAACTGATATTAACAGTAACTTCAGAGAGCATGTAGCTGATTTTTTTTTCAGCACATCAAACAAGAACATCAGCAATCTAATAGTTGTATAGAATTTGGAACTGCACAAATTACTTCCACCATTACTCCCTTACATTTTAATGGGAGCCTCCTACATGTTTAATTGTATATTACATTAATTAATTCATTCATTTGAAGTAGACCATGCTTTTGATAAGGAGTATAGGCAATGGGAATTGATTTGGCTATTTAGTTACATGCTCAAAGCTTAAAAAATACTGAGTCATTACTCTGCATTATACAGCAGAAGAAAGAATATGCTCACCATCCTGTGTGTTTTGCAACCCCAAACTTATTTCTTGACACAAAAATTATATCAGTTCATTTATAGCCAGATACCCTCTTTGATTTATTGCAAAAGTCACCTTGAAAAGAGGAGTGTCTTTGTGGTACTTGGGATGGAAGATTTAATTCTTCCATTGTAAATTAGCAAATTTGCAAAGGTCACTTGAAAAAGGAATATAAGTCATCAATACAAAAGTAGTTACTTTTAAAACAGGAAGGAGCTATCATTTTAGCTGATACTTCTGCTTTTTTCCTCTGTAGCTACTGAAGTTATTACTGTCTTAGTGAGGAGAGACAGATATAAAAATACAGCATCTCATTAAGATCTTAGAAAAGGTAAAAAAAATAAGATGCTTCTTTTTCTATATTATGTTATTTCTTATTTTAAGAAACCTGTGAGTATGTTTGTATAAGGTGAAGAATTTATGCATTTATGTTATAACTACTTAGTTTTTATTTTACAGTTCACTGTACTTGTGAATGACATCATTTGATCTTGATCTAACCAAATTTGTGCCTTTAATAAACATTCTATGGAGTTTTCATATAATAAAAATATATGAAATATCTCCATTTTCATCCAGTTTGGGTGTCTATTTTAAATTGGTAAAATTTACCTACTATGAGCATCATTAGTCAGTTTGCAAACTTTCTTAAAAGAATGACATGCAGAATGTTAGTATATTCTGAGAAGTACTTATTTTGGAAGTCAATCTCTGTGCATTTTCAGAAACCTTTTGGCTTAGCTCACACAAAGTATGAGTCACATAGCTAGTGAACCGCTTCCCTGATTGACAGCTCTGAGAATTCTACCTGTTCTGAGCTGTTCACTGAGGGATATGGGAGACATACTTATATTTATAAAGGCAAAATTGTCCCTCAGGCAGGTTTTTCCAAGCATCTCAAATCACAAGATGCAAAAAATGAAGTTTCTGGAATTCGGGTGGAGGTGGATCTCACTGCTCATGTCTCGAAGTGATTGTTTTGACCCTCACAGATCCCACCTCACTGCTTCAAAGTCTATGATGGAAAGATGAATATTATGTTATGATCAATCATTAATGCCATAGTCATTGTCAAATAAAGTAACAAAACTGTAATAACATTAGTAAAAGAAACTTATATGATTTTATCTTTATGTTTGCTTTCCTTACTAATGGCATATGCTCAGTGTCTTATGTACTCTAATTTTTAATAGTCAAAATCTAAAGGATAAGTAATAATCTAGAAATTATAATAAAATATATATATTGGTACTGGGGATTGAACTCAGGGGCATGCAACCACTCAGCCACATACCTAGCCCTATTTTGTGTTTTATTTAGAGAAAGAGTCTCACTGAGTTGCTTTTGCTAAGGTTGGCTTAGAACTCATGATCTTCCTGCCTCAGCCTCCCGAGCTGCCTGGATTTTAGGTATGCACCACTATACCACCTGGCATTAATGAAACATATTTGTCCACAGATAGTCTGGGCTATAAGTCCTTTCCTTGACTTAGCATAAAAAATTACATCTGTTTTTTAATTGTTAAAATTAATGTGACATTTCTCCATTAGAGCATTGAATGACTTTTTGTTTCAATATTAGGGATTTTTTTTTCCCATAGTAAATCTAAGACCTCCAGAAGCTTCCTAAAGCTAAGAGGTGAGATCTGGTTACCATCTGCTTACAGAGAAAGCACAACAAAATCTGACAGCTCCTATATTCCTTGACAGAATGAATGCCATTGTTGAACTGAGTATCCTTTCCATTTGGCAATGGTACAGTCCATCATTTCTATGGGAGCAAAGATTATTCTGTCAATACTGTATCCAGTTGTGGAAGGACAGGGTGTTGTGTGTTCTGTGTAATTATGAACAGTTCTGACCACATTCAGCATGGACTCACAGTACTACCACTCTTGGATGATGTATCTTTTGTCCACTTTCCTGTGGTTTCACCTCAACATTCATATCATATTCCTAAGCACATATCTACACCTCTATCCATCTTATTAAAAAAAAACACTTGGTTCTTAAAACAAAATTTAGTTAAATAGTAATTTAGAGATTATTATAATTGTGAGGGTATCATCTTCAGGTCACTTTCCTTTGTGAGCAATTTCCTTCTCTAAAATCTATAGAAAATAGCTTCATCTTTCCCAAAGAAGAAAGCTCAGACTTTTTAAAGAGTTCTCATGTCATAAGATGAGATCTGGGGGGAATCCAACATGGCCGCCGGCGAGGAAGCAGCGATTCCAATGTCTCCACATTAACGGGATCAGAAAGACCCTTTGGAACAGCGGCAGTCTACCTACTGAGGAACTTCTAGCAAAATTCCGTGAAGAGGGGACCTGCCGGGAATTGGTAGGTTTATTAGAAGTGTCAGTTTGTGGCCGCTGGGACTTGGGGCCCAGGAACTGCGGTACTTGCCGGGGAGGGGCTGTCGCCTCCCCGGCCCCGGGCGCCGCTGGAGCCGCGAGCCAGAGAGACACGGAGCGGGCTGCGGCGCGGCCAGAAGCCGGGAACGCCGGGGGCAGAGAGAGCGGCCGGGGCGGCGCTGGCTGTGGAGGCCGCGGCAGAGCGAGGCGCGGGAGCCTGAGGCTGAGACGCACCGGAGGGAGCGGATCGAGCGCCCCGCCATCATCCCAAAATAGAGAGAAGAGGAAGATGGCTGCGGGAAGTGAGTAAGCCGCTCCATGCTCCGCGCCCCATGCTGCCGCGTCTGAAAAGATGAGACAAACAGCTGTGACTCAGCATTAATCCATCCAGCTGAAACAACTGGTCAGCCCTTCTCATCATACGGAGGTAAATGCCTACCGAGCCTTCATAAGTAGTGGCCACAGGTTCCAAACGGGGCTTGGGAGAGACAGTAAGGACCCACCGGTTGCATTGGTCGCCCGGCAAAGGGAAACGAACTGTCGCCATTTGCAAGAGACACCACTATGGCAGAGAACTGACGTCACCAGACTGCGGTGGAGGAGATAACTTCATTGAAACCTGCTGCTACAGGTGTGTAACCCCCTAGCTTTCTCTCTCCACACATCGGGGAAACCTTAAGGCCCCTCCCAGTTCTCCCGTGAGTGCTACAGCCAGCCCGAGGGAATCAGAGGTGGTTCGGGATCTGCGGCGCGGGACTACCGCTCCCACCAGGGCTGACTGCTGAGGTCTCTTGCACCAGCTACGGGGGAGTGGCTACCGGAGGGCAAGTAAAATTCGTTGAGGATTCTCAGCCCCAAGCTCTACAAACTTAGGGTCTGAGGGAATGGCAAACTGGAAGAGTGAGCCCAGTCGTTCATGAAAACAGGGCTCCCGGGAGCAGCAGACCTGGCATGTAGCCAGTATTGTGATGAGCGGCACCCGTGAGAGGGGCCTGGCTAGAGGAAAAGTGGGAAGTGACTAGACACAAGAGGAGGCCCTAGGCACTCAGGATTGGAGACTCGCCCAGTCTGGGAGGAGCTGCTGCACAGTGATTGGTTCCCGCGTACTGACAGGAGAAACTTGACCTGGTGGGCACAGCGCCACCTACTGGAAGAGAAGTTAATCAAACTCTAAGACGGCATTTATTAGTTTTTTGTTTTTTTTTTTTTGATTTGGGTTTTTCTTTCATGTTCATTTTTCTATCTCATTGGTTTTTTTTCTTTCTTTTTCTTTCTTCTCTTCTAATTTTAATTTTAATTTTTTTAATTATTATTATTATTTTTTTAAAATTTTTTTCCTTTTTTTAGTTCCTATTTCTTTCTTCTTTTGTCTTTTCATTTTTCTTATCCCCCCTTCCTTGAATTCTACCTGCCTACTCTCATTCTATTTAGTGACTTCTTCCCTTCCCTTCTAATACCTTTCCTCCCAAGCATCAAATAAATTTATAGGAGTAAACAGTAACTCAGCAGTCGAACAGAACAAGAAGCAACATGAGCAGCTTCAAGAAGCAAGGAAGAAAAGGAGTACAAACAATGCAGGGCAGCCTAAATATTCAGGAGGACCTAGAGTCATCAGAAAAATGGTCATATAAAGATCTCAAGGAACACCTTATACAGATGGAATGGAACCTTAAAGAGGATACAAGACAGCAAATTCAAGCAGCGAAAGAACACATTGAGAATGAATTACATAAACAGCTAAAAGAAGAAGTTAAGCATATTTATCAGGAGATAGAGATTATAAAAAATAATCAAACAATAATTCTAGAAAAGAAGGAAACGATAAACCAAATTAAAAACTCAATTGAGAGTATCACTAACAGAGTGGAGCAAGTAGAAGCCAGAACGTCAGATAATGAAGACAAAATATACCATCTTGAAAAGAGTCTAGCCAACTCAGATAGGCTGGTAAAAAAATCACGAGAAAAACATCCAAGAGTTATGGGATAACATAAAAAAACCAAACTTACGAGTCATCGGGATAGAAGAAGGTACAGAGATTCAAACCAAGGGAATGAGAAACCTGCTGAATGAAATAATTACAGAAAACTTTCCAGAGATAAAAAAGGAAACAGATATACAAATTGAAGATGCATACAGGACACCGAGCACACAAAATCACAGTAGACCAACGCCAAGACACATTGTTATGAAGATATCCAATATACAGAGCAAAGAGAAAATATTAAAAGCTACAAGAGAAAGGAGACAGATTACATTCAGAGGTAAACCAATAAGGTTAACAACGGATTTTTCATCACAGACACTGAAAGCAAGAAGGTCATGGAACAATGTATTTCAAACACTGAAAGACAATGGATGCCAACCAAGAATTCTGTATCCAGCAAAATTAAGCTTCAGGTATGACAACGAAATAAAGATCTTTCATGATAAACAAAAGTTAGAAGAATTTGCAGCCAGAAAACCAGCATTGCAAAGCATTTTGAGCAAAACACTACACGAGGAAGAAATGAAAAACAATAACCAAAACCATCAGTGGGAAGTGCCTCAGTAAAGACAGAGGGCGAGGGGAAAGATAATCACGGAGAAACAAACTAAATTAAAAAAAAAAAAGGATAAACAATCAAACATGGATGGAAGTTCAAACCATATATCAATAGTAACTCTGAATGTTAATGGCTCAAACTCTCCAATAAAGCGACATAGGCTGGTATCATGGATTAAAAAAACAAATCCAACAATATGCTGCCTCCAGGAGACACATCTGATTGGAAAAGACATACACAGGCTGAAGGTGAAAGTTTGGGAAAAAATATACCACGCACACAGTTCTCGTAAGCAAGCAGGGGTGGCCATCCTCATATCAAATAAAATCGACTTCAAGACTAAGTTAATCAAAAGGGATAAAGAAGGACATTATATACTGTTAAAAGGAACCATTCACCAACAAGACATAACAATTATCAATATTTATGCACCAAATAATGGTGCTGCGACATTCATAAAACAAATTCTCCTCAAGTTCAAGAATCAAATAGACCACAACACAATAATTATGGGTGACTTCAACACACCTCTCTCACCATTGGACAGATCCTCCAAACAAAAGTTGAATAAAGAAACTACAGAACTCAATATCACAATCAATAACCTAGACTTAACTGACATATATAGAATATATCAACCATCATCAAATGGATATACTTTTTTCTCAGCAGCACATGGATCCTTCTCAAAAATAGACCATATATTATGCCATAGGGCAACCCTCAGTAAATATAAAGGGGTTGAGATAATACCATGCATTTTATCTGATCATAATGGAATGAAACTGGAAATCAATGCACAAAAGTTAACTCAAAATGGATCAAGGAGCTTGATATCAAACCAGAGACTCTGCATCTGATAGAAGAAAAAGTTGGCCCTGATCTACAGATTGTGGGGTCGGGCTCCAAATTCCTTAATAGGACACCCATAGCACAAGGGTGAACAACAAGAATCAACAAATGTGACTTAATTAAACTTAAAAGTTTTTCTCAGCAAGAGAAAAAATAAGAGAGGTAAATAGGGAGCCTACATCCTGGGAACAAATTTTTACTCCTCACACTTCAGATAGAGCCCTAATATCCAGAGTATACAAAGAACTCAAAAAATTAGACAATAAGATAACAAATAACCCAATTAATAAATGGGCCAAGGACCTGAACAGACACTTCTCAGAGGAGGATATACAATCAATCAACAAGTACATAAAAAAATGCTCACCATCTCTAGCAGTCAGAGAAATGCAAATCAAAACCACCCTAAGATACCATTTCACTCCAGTAAGATTGGCAGCCACTATGAAGTCAAACAACAACAAGTGCTGGCGAGCATGTGGAGAAAAGGGTACACTTGTACATTGTTGGTGGGACTGCAAATTGGTGCGGCCAATTTGGAAAGCAGTTTGGAGATTCCTGGGAAAGCTGGGAATGGAACCACCATTTGACCCTGCTATTGCCCTTCTCGGACTATTCCCTGAAGACCTTAAAAGAGCATGCTGCAGGGATACTGCCACATTGATGTTCATAGCTGCACAATTCACAATTGCTAGACTGTGGAACCAACCAACCCAGATGCCCCTCAATAGATGAATGGATAAAAAAAAAAAATGTGGCATCTATACACAATGGAGTACTATGCAGCAATAAAAAATGACAAAATCATAGAATTTTCAGGGAAATGGACGGCACTAGAGCAGATTATGCTTAGTGAAACTAGCCAATCCCTAAAAAACAAATACCAAATGTCTTCTTTGATATAATGAGAGCAAATATGAACAGAGCAGGGAGGAAGAGTAGGAAGAAAAGAGTAACATTAATCAGTGACATGAGATGGGAGGGAAAGGGAGAGAAGAGGAAAATTGCATGGAAATAAAGGGAGACCCTCATTGCTATACAAAATTACATATAAGAGGTTGTGAGGGGAATGGGAAAATAAACAAGGAGAGAAATGAATTACAGTAGATGGGGTCAAGAGAGAAGAAAGGAGGGGAGGGGAGGGGGGATAGTAGGGGATAGGAAAGGTAGCAGAATACAACAATTACTAATAGGGCATTATGTAAAATTGTGGATGTGTAACCGACGTGATTCTGCAATCTGCATTTGGGGTAAAATTGGGGGTTCATAACCCACTTCAATCTAATGTATGAAATATGATATGTCAAGAGCTTTGTAATGTTGTGAACAACCAATAAAAAAATAAATAAAAAAAGATGAGATCTGAACTCTAATTACCTCTCCAAGAATCTTTCTATTAATATTTTTTTATGCCCACATTTCAGCTGTTTTCTATCGTTAGATGACATATATATCACAAACTTGATGGCTTAAGACAACACATATTTCTTATCTCATCCTTCTTGAGGTAAGATATTCAGTGTGTTCTGCTGGATTCTGTACCGAGGGTTTCACAATCCTGAATTGTTTTCTGGGTAGCTCAGTGTCCTCTCCAAAACCCATATCTTGTTTGCAGAATTCATTTATTTGAAGCTACAGAATTTTTGAAAGCAGAATCTTTATAGCCAGCAGAAAAGTGTTTCTCTAAATTCAAATCCAGTTTTTAAGGAGTTGTTTGACTAAGTGAGGCCCACCCAGGACATGGATTAACATAAGAAATGACAGTTTATTACACCTGCAAAAATCTGCTCATGATTTCTATGGGAATAAAGATTATTCTGTCAGTACTGTATCCAGATGTGGAAGGGCAGGGTGCCACATGTCCTGAGTAATTGTAAGCAGTCCTGACCACATTCAGCATGGGGTCCCAAGACTACCACTCTTGGATGATGTATCTTCTGTCCACTTTCTTTTTTCGACTTTTGAATGAGTGAGCTTGGAAGAGGACACTGAGCTGACCCACACAAGCTCTCAGGATTGTGAAACCCTCAGTACAGAACCCAGATCACATGGGATCCCAAGACTACCATACTCTTGGATGATGTATCTTTTGTCCACTTAATTTTTGCCATAATTTAAGAAACAATACAAATGTTCTGCTATGTTCAAAGGGAGCATGTTACAAAGCTTGTGTATCAGGGTGTGAGAATCTTGGGGACCATCTTAGAATTCTGTTTGAATTCTAAACCAAACTAAACTACTTATTCAAAATATTCATTCCTCCCAAATAGTGGAAATACTATTATTTATGCAGTTCCTTTTGTCTGGAATGATTCTTTTCCCAAAAATTTACTCCTTTAATATTACAGAGTTTTAATCCAATATGTAGTGTGAACACTGTGTCATTGATGATTCTCCAAATAGTTCTGTATTTTCAAACAGCGTATTGATTATTATCATGGTATAAAAGTAGTTTAATGAGTGAACACCCATTAATAAACATAAATGATAGAATGGAGAACTTTAGAGGGTATTGTAAACATTAAAGGTAAAATACTGCTCCATGACACATTTATTCCAGTTTTATATGTGCTTACACAGTATAAAAGATTTATAACCATGAATAGAGGTAAAGAGAAGTTTAGAAAACACTTCTAAAGCACATCTTGAAAGCCAATTGTCATTTTCTAACTTGAAGACCAGATATATCTAGTTTATATCTCTATTAGATTTTTCACTATTTCAAGCAGACACTATGTCCCATTTATCTTTGTATCTCCCATAGGAATTAAAAAGTACCTTATACATTGTATGAATTCCAAACAATGTGAAGAAGAAATGAAAGTGATTTTAAAGTTTTATGTTTTAAATTTATTTTCTGAAAATTATTCAAGATAATTATAATTTTTTGGCCAATTTTCCTGACTTTACTTTAGTTTTTTTTATATTATATAACACAAAGAATACTGTGTTAAATAATCATAATTTTTCATATTTTTGCAACATACAGAAATACAAGTGATTGATTAACTATTTTTCCCTATTTAATTACTGAATTTACATTTTCACTCAACAAATGTCTGTTAGTTATTAGTGAGTTCAAGATACTGTTCTGGGCACCAGAAATAAAATACTTCAGTAGACCCAACCTGGAAGAATGTGCAGTCTGCTGGGATTGATGGCCACACCTGACCCGTAAGGCCTCCCTGACGGCCCTCATGGATGCCAAAGGTCTAGGATGCAGCACTATGCAGTGCACCACTGCAGAGAGGGGCCAAGGGGTCCTCTGAGGCAGAGGCAAGCGGGTCCTTAAGAATGTGGTGTTTGTCAGATGTTTTAACTCAAAGCCAGAAAGTGTGTGATAGTCAAAGGTAACATGTAATATAAAGCAACTTGGTCTTAGTAGCATTTCGTTAATTACTCACTAGAAATTCTCACATCTCTCAATGTTATGTAAAATTATTCAGTGAATATTATATTATAGTAAGCACATCAGTTTGTTCATGCCTTTGTGGGAGCCAAAAGTATATTTGAACTTTATTCAAAAATCCCAAATTCTCTCTCTATCTCATACATACATGCACGTGCACATGCACATGCACACACACACAAACACACACACACACACACTTCTCTCCTTATTTGAATACATACATATATATATATATATATATATATATATATATATATATATATATACACATATATGTGTGTGTGTGTGTGTTTGTGTGTATTTATATAAATATATAAAGTTCGAACTTTATTCACCTTTTATTCACACAATAAATAATGAAGTGTTTACTTGCATTGTCCTTGTATATTTAAAAACAGTTATGCTTTTTCATTTTACTTAGCTGGCATCTTCTGAACTAAATAATTTTTATTCGGAAGAAAAACTCGTCAGTAGGAGACTTTTATGCTGTCCTCAGTTTTTGTATTGTAATTCAATGTGCACTATGATTGAGGAGATGGAGTTCATGAAATTATTTTTTAAAAAACCTTCATTTTCAAAAACTGAAGACTTTGATAGTAAACGGATATGGAGTCACCCTGGGCAGAATGTCCAGGTTAATTAAAAATGTTTCCAATTTAAAAATCTAAACAATACATTAGGAGCACAGTATTAATATGCTACTTATGCACCCTCTCTGGTCACATCCAGATTCTCAAAGATTAGAAGGAGTAGGGTGCTTTCCTTTAGAGTTTGGAGCATGCTGGTTTTCTGCTATAAGCCTTTTGATTCCTAGTGAATTAATTGCCAACAACTCATCCTGAGATCTCAGGGTCTTCAGAATCTGACTCTAGCAACTCATTGCAGTTTCTTTGCCAACCACTCCCTGCACAGAGTCTGTGCTAAATCCAAACAGAAATTCTTTTCATTTTTTTCTAAGCATGATCTGTCCCATCAAGTATCTGTGCTTTTGTTCTTGTTATTTTTTCTCATGAAAATTTTTACCTTTTCTACTGCTTTAATTTTATCAATTCTTCAATGTCCAGTAGGATTTGATTATTTCTATAATTTTTTCCTGAATTCTTTAAATAGTGTATAATTTGCTTCAGCTTCATATTCCATAAAAATCCTTTCTGAGTTCTGCTATAGAAGCTGCTATTCTCTGACTTGTATGATTACTTGTGTTTATTTATTATTCATCTACTTCTAAACTGTAAGTGTACTCGTCTTTATAGCACAAATATATTCAATAGGTATTCTCTGAAGATCATTCTTCAATGTGTACTCAAGAAAATTGCATTGGTTTGTTACTTTAAAAAGGACTTGAAACATTATTTATGGATTATTCAATTCATACTTGTGTTCAAAGGATTGACTCAGATTTTAGACAATAATATTAAAATTGTATAGTCTTAACTTTTGCCCAGCCATTTGGCAGATTATATGAGTCTTCTCTTTTACTCTATTGTTGTTTTTACTGCTTTACTTCAGGCAAATATAGAGAACCAACCTGTTACATTAAGGAACAGAGCTTTCTCTCATTGTTACTACTTTTTACCTCCAATGAAATAATTTTCTTAAACCTTTGGGGTGAATTAGTCCTTATATATTAAGTCTCTTAGCTTTTGTTTTAGTTAAAAGTCATATGAATTTGAGTAGCGCTTGTAATCTTTGCATTTTTATTTTGTATTTTTAAATGTAAACAATAATTCTAGAATAAATGTCTTCAAGTGTTATATTAATTACCATAAGGAAATTGTATTTGTTTATTTATAAAACTTATGTCACTATACTTCAGTGTTATGCTTTAATTAGATCAAGGGACAAGAGAGAAAATATACACAAGTATTCCCTTATGAATGTATAAGGATTATACTAAAATTATCTAGAACATTGGGATTCATTGAACTATGCATCTTGAGAAAGAAATGGTGAAGGCCCCTGGATTTCTTGAATTCATCAGGTTTGGACCTTTTCTTAGGTCTGTGTGTTCTACTTCCAGCATAATTCCTTACCAATTTCTTCTAAGTATGACTTTAGTGTATTTAACTCAAGGTTTCATAATGGCAGCCAACATAAAATGAAGTCAGAACTGCAAAAGCTCAGCAAGATGTCACCTCAAGCAAATGACTAAATAAATAAATAGGTAAAATATTACTATGTCTGGGTGTGAAGAGAGTCTGGTGATTTTCTGGGGGAAGCAAAAAATCCCTCCACCTTAAGCTTTAGCTACAGACCTTGAGAAAGTGGCATGGGGCAATGTGATTTATTATTCTGTTAAAGATGTAATATTTAATTTACAGGCTTTAAGTCCCACAGCATTCCAGTTTCTCAATGACATGGACTTGCTTATTCAGATAATAATGACTATTCATGGGTACATTAAAATCAGCAATAAAATGTTGTGATCTTTTTGCAGAAAAAAAAATTGATAAATTTTTCTGACAACCAGCTTGTGTTCAAACACTTAAACCTGAAATGAAAGCTCTTAATGAATTGCTTGACATGTTTGGAACTTGTAATTCCAATCACACGGAAAACATATTTTTTGAACAAAAATGTCTTTCAGCAGAAAGTCTGCATTTGAAATTAATTATCATAATTCATTATAATTTGAATAACATTTAATGGGAAAACATTGTCTTGGAAATTCTTAGGATAATAGTCTGTAGTAATCTATCCAACATTTGCATTAGTTTATGGACCATGTAACCAACCATTCATCAACCTTTGATAGATATGAGGCATGCAGAATATTTTTTCTTTGTGGGGTTGGGGGATTATATTTAGACTTTCTATATTTCATATGATGACTCATTAATTCAGAAGGATGACTCCCGAATCATTTGTAGAATCTAAGACAAGGACATTTATCATAGGAATGATGAGTTTTTGTGATAGTATTTCGTTTTGGAATTCCTTTTAAAAACGATTCCTAATATGACCAACATGACCAGTTAGTACTTTCATTAAACTAACACAATGTTTTCTATTTCAGCTTCCTCTACTAACTCCATCATCTTTATAATCCTTTCTTTTTACACATAAGTTCTTTTTTTTGTCCAAGAACTTGATCACTTGCTGCAGCCATAGGTGGTTATTTATAGAAATCAGGGTAATCCTACCAAGATGCCAGCACCATGAGACACGAGACTTGTTTAAAAGCTATAGGAGGACTCTGTCTTCATGCTCACATGTGAACTGTTTAGAGTTTATCCCAAAGGAAATTGTGTGTCAATAAAAGAGATTAGGACCTTTTCCTGGGAATATCTGTTTAAGACTAAAAGAGGATGCATAGAAATAAAAACAAAAAAACTCAATAGACTTGTAGTATTCTGTATGAGACAAAAGAAAAATAAATAATAATATATCTATAGGTACATAAAAATATATTGTAGAAAACTAACCTTTGAGATGATAAAATTGTTTTATAAATACAGTATTTTCCCTTGTCAGGAAAGAGAAACCTAAAAAAAAAAAAAAAAAAAAAAAAAAAAAAAAGAAAGAGAAACCTGCATGAAGAAGGTCGCTTCTGAACAGAATGCTGAGGTTTACAGGGATTGGACCTCATTACCTGTACTTCCTTATGCCTTGACCGGGATAAATTACTGGTATATTATGACAATTTACAAATGTCTTTCTGATTTTTTTTCTTATAATTTATACTATGTAGAAATCATTCATGCATTGATTGGTTCAGTTGTTCATCTCATATTAAGAACACATTATGTGCAAAGAATAAAAAATGTGCATAAAAATGACAAATTATAAAAAATATTTTTATTATAAGGTTATATTAAGGGCTACTTGCGTACAGAAGGAGAACTGACTAAGGGAAGTGGACAGTTTCCACCAAGAGGATAATATTTGAAAAAGGCCTAAGGAGAATTAGAAAGTAGAGAAGGGGAGGTGAAGGGACTTCCATGCACGGGCAGCTGCAGCAGCTGCATGAGCCCATTCAACAAACCAACAACAGCCAGTGTGATGGTGCAAGCCTGCAATACCAGCAGCTTAGGAGGCTGAGGCAGGAGGATCAAAGTTCAAAGCCAGCCTCAGCAAAAGTGAGGTGCTAAGCAACTCAGTGAGACCCTGTCTCTAAATAAAATACAAAATAGGGCTGGGGATGTGGCTCAGTGGTTGAGTGCCCAATAACCTTCCCGCACTAAAAAAAATAACAAAGACAACTAAGACATATCTGTAAAATCATAAGAAGAATAAAGAGCTAAAACCTGTTGAGATGAAAGCAGAAGAACTCTCTTTCTACAGACTTTGGATGTCCACCATTGATTAGAAAAATCTC
The DNA here is from genome assembly GCF_964194105.1 of Spermophilus citellus. Classification (NCBI taxonomy): domain Eukaryota; kingdom Metazoa; phylum Chordata; class Mammalia; order Rodentia; family Sciuridae; genus Spermophilus; species Spermophilus citellus. The sequence goes on from NC_138188.1 coordinate 41,588,617, forward strand.
TCTAAGGCCTCTGATTTACTACAGATGACAGTATAGACTGTGGCCCAGGTAAGCTCTATGAACTAGGACGCAAATGCCCTGGGAAGGGTAAATTTTGTGTGAGTGTGTGTGTGTGAGTGTGTGTGTGTGTGTGTGTGTGTGTGTGTGTGAGAGAGTGTGTGTGTTTATTTTGAACTACGTATTTTAAAAATCTAGATCATGGACTAGAATTATTTTTAATCCAATTAAGGCAATTTAGTTCTGTAATCTGTGTGAAATACAAGAAAAAAAATCAAAAAAAACAAACAAACAAAACTTCCATCCAATAAGAGAAAGTATACAAGGTGACTGAAAAAGGACATTATTTAAAAACGGAGTGTCCAGAGGTAAATCATTATCTTTATGTCACCAATACAGAGCAAGGAACAGGGATAACTTTGAGCAACCAAGAGAAAAAAAAAATTGAACCTTAATAGAAGCAGCAAGTATTTGCATATATTTTTCAGAAAGACTATTGGATGCTCTTTTCTATAGCCATAGTCTTAACATTTTAATTGATAGGACAATTTTGACATCTGTAAAGGCAAAGTCAAATTGTAAATTTGTTTAGTCCAGTAGAGTTGTAAATCATTTCTGTGTGGTGCAAGCGATTAAACACTCAGGATAATTATATATATATATATATAATTATCCTGAATGATAATATATATATATATATATTATATATATATATATATATAATTATATATAATTATATATATATAATCATCCTGAATGATAATATATATATATATATATAATATTATATATTATATATATATATATATATATATATATATATATATATATCCATTGCAATTAAACACTTACTAAAAATCTAATCCAGAAATCCTGTCTTATTTTGCCTGTAGTCGCCTAGTTTCTGAAATGCTCTTTGAACTACTTTCAACATTTCACTGGTGGTTTAATGGAGAAGCAGAATAAAATGTTTGACATGACTTCATTTAAAATTTGCACCAAGTCTAATTTTTACCTTTTTTGAAAATAATACTTTAATGCCTTTTTATAATGGAGAGGGCATTAGGCTGATCATCATATCCCATTAAGATTATCGGATGTATTTCATTTTTAATTTCTGCTTTGCAAGCACATTCTGATGATAGCTTGGTACCTATATTAACAAGAAGATTGCATCCTGCTGCCATGTGTCACACTTTCTGCTTAGATATTGGAATTACTGCCTCACATCCCAAGCCCAGTTCCTTCTTTTAGTAGCCTCATGACATAGGCAATAAGTAAATTTCTCTGATTTCCCCATCTCATGGGTATAAAGAAAGACAAAAGGCTTAGTGCACAGTTTGAGAATTTAAAGAGACTATTTCATTTCAAGTGCCTGCACTGTATTAAACATTAGGAAGAAAATAAAACATTCCAATAATACTGAATTATATAGAAGCTGATGCAGGTCTTTGATTTGTTTAGGTAAGAATCAGGGATTAATTTCTTCTATTGCGTTTAACTAACACATCCAATATGATGAACCGTGACTTTTTTATTATTTTGGGCTTTGCATATTTTTTTTTGTTTGTTTTCACTGGGACGCCTTTAGTCCTCACCCCAGATGTTTCTGTCATTTATTGCCTGTTTCTCTGTACCTCTATTTGTAGAGTCATTTTCTGTTTCCTTGTTTCTTGTTGACATATTTGGAAGGAGTAAACTGGCTGGTGTGACCTAGTTTTGTCCTTTCTCCCTCCTGAGAGCTTTGCTCTATGCTTTTTTGGAGACAGGTGTTGTAGTTATGGGGACCTCAGCAGACACATCTTGTCTGGGTTTGAGTCAGCCTAATGCTGGTTTCAGTTATTAGAACCCTGTGGCTTCGCACTCAGTTATGAACTCCATGTTTGCTTGCTCACCACTAACAAAAGTGATCTTTCAGTCTCTACTGCCACTCCCTTATTTTATTTCTTGATCATTTACAGCCTGTGCTGGTGAGCAGGCTGCTTTGTCTGGGGAAAAGGAGGACTGGAGACCTAAGGTGCTCTATCCCTATCTCAGTGCTTCCTTTTACTTACATTGTTTTCTTTCCCATTTTCTAGGCTTTGGAGAGTTTCTTTGCATGAATCCTCTATAGCTGTTTAAAGCATCCACCTTCTATCAGATTTTACAAATCTAAAATCATTAAGGGATTAACTTATTACTTTATATTGTCTAATTCACATAGAAATTGAGCAGTCTAAAACAGGTGGTTGGGTTTGTTATTATTAATTTGTACTGACACTTAAGAATAGCCAGAATGCTCACAATAAACCAAGGAGTGTTACATAAAACTCATAACCCATATAATCCAGGTTGGTAAAATATTCATTGACTTTTCACATAAGAACAAAAGTGAGATACAGAGTAGTTAAATGATTTTTCCAAATGAACACAGCCAAAGAAGTCCAGGGGATCAGAGAGTGAACTCTCATGGACAGACTTAGGACCACTTCCCCTCTTCACTGCAGTGTCTCCATGTACAAGAAACACAAGCAAAGAGAGGCTTGACTCTGGTACAGAAGAGCTTCTCTGAGCTCCAGGGATCAACAAGCTTATACCTTGGAGACAATTGATGAATGTCTTTGAACCTCAGGTTCTCATGTATTCCATGAAAATATAATACCTTCCCTGAATTCTTGCCAAGAGTTTGGGGAAGGTAAAATGAAAAATAAGTCTTTATTTTATTTAGTGCATTGTGGCTGGTTTCCGAAAGGAATTAATGCAGCAAAAACACACAGATGGAAGCTCTTTGTAACTGTCAAATAATAAATAACCAAATGGAGTAATTATATTTATCAACTCAAACCCTAGCAGAGATGAGCACATCTCTGCTCCAGGGAGAGACTTTGTGCTCTGGTAAGGCATGCCTTTCTTGAGGAATCTTTCATGGAAACATACCATGGTGGTTGTGAGAAGTGGAAATTTCCAATGCATGGGTTGTCACCATGCCTGCTGGGATCAGGATGATCACAAGATGCAGCTGAATAAAAAATAAATCATATGATTTCAGAATTTTGAATGGGTGGAAGCTGAAAACTCTGCATCCTAGAAGCAGGAAGGTGGTACCAACAACCACATGCATTGTACAGAGAGGTGAAAAGCATCATTGTAAAAAGAGAAAAACAGAACCTATGTAGCAGACATGATATTGAGAGCCCTAATATACTCTGGATTAAAGGAAATAATTTGAAATCATTGTATTTAAAAGCTACATAGCATTCTGAACATTTCTCCCAAAGTTCTGTGTTTTCTTCTACAATTTATTTGCAGCAATGCTTATAGGAAAGAAAGTTATTCTCAGAGAATAAATGACCCATTTGTATTCAAACCTCTGATGTTAATTGTACGCAGAGTAAGTGAATTTCTACCAGCTAGTGGGTACTTGGAAACCAATTTAGCCACAAGTATGACAATACAGAGAATAGATACTAGTTTTAAAACACAAGAAACAGTATGATTCTCTAAATTAATATTCTGTTGTTTCATGCTGGGATACTTTATCAGAATACAAAACATATGAAATCAGGAGATATTTTCAATTTTTTTTAGAGTATGTGTCAAAATGCACTTATATGTAATTATGCATTTTGGATGAAGCATATTTAAAATCAAATTCCACTTTCTATATTGAGATAGAAAAATTGAGGGATTAAGTACAATAAATTAAAATTTTACATTTTTCCATGTTAATTGTTGCAAAATGTTGGTTGTAAAATGATGAGCTTTTGAGTTAACAAGTTTCTGTTCAAATGGGGATTTGTACAGATTACTGAGATCACTTTGCCTCAGCACTACCACCCCATCTGTAGTATGACTATAAATTTGTAATGAAAACCAGTCTATGAAGCTGAATGAGATAATGTATGTAGAACAAATTGGTGTTTGGTTTACCATGAATGTCAATAGATTATATACTCTTTTACAATCCATGACAAATCACATATATGCTGGTGGTTCCAGAAGATTACATCACCTAGTGACATTGTAGAAATCTTAGTTTATAGAAGTACACTCTGTGTTGTTCACTCAACAATGAAATCATCGAATGATAGATTTCTCAGAACATATCACTGTCAGTAAGCAACACAGCAACACATTGCTTACTGACATATTTTCATTAATCATGTTTGTTTTATGGGGATGTAAAGAAACTGATATTTTTAAAGCACTTGTTATGTGTGATGGACCTAATTTGGTGTTTTGCTTATAACAACACTATAAGGTGGATAGTATCTGTCTCCATTGTATAGAAAGGCAATGAACAGTATATATAATGAAGTTGGTTTTTGGTCTTTATAAAGACAGGCTAGCTGGTAGCATTTAAGAAAATAATGCAAACGTGGACTCACGTCAGGTGTATTGTCATTAAATGTGATCATCTACATGGAGTTCCTGGGACATAGTAAGCACCCAATATAACAGCAGCTATTATCATTACTCTACCACTATTCTTATAAATATTATTATTGAAAGGAAAACTTACTTCACATTCTTCATCTGAAACAACACTTAAGTGGCAGCCTGATGAAGCAAAGAGGATCTTGTGCCATGGGTAGGTACTGTGCAGCAGGAGCTAATCAATGTCCTGCCTTGTTCTGGCCACTCTGGTATGGAAAGTGTTGAATATCCCTGACATTTATTAGTGGAGTCAACATGCTCTGGGCCCCAAATGATGCCTGATGGGAAACAGGTCGGACAGGCATTTCTCTCTCTGCTCTTCTTACATGCAAAGGGGCATGCTCTAGTAAAAAGAGGCAATGGATGTGATGTACGTGTGAGGAGAGAACACACACGTGGCGCATCAGACAGCTAAATGAAACCTTGCTATGGAATAATATCACAGGCTATGCAAAATATAAAATATGCGCCATTCCTCCTTTTCTGATTTTAAATTAGATATTTACAAGGGTCATCAAGACTATAGCCTCTGTTGCCATCTGATAGTCAAAAAAAAAAAAAAAAAAAAAAACAGAAAGCAAAAACCAGCAAAATTAAGTGGACTGGAGCCTGAACTGATCAAGTCACTTTAAAGAAATATGTATGAAAAAATTTAAATAGATGTGTGTATATGTAATCATATTTTTCATATCCTGTCTCTGATGAAGAGATAATGCCACAAGAAAGCCTGGGCTGGCAAATGGAATTTGCAAGTTCGATTTGTGTGGAAGTGTAGCCATGGAAATACAGAGAAATCCTCACTTAATTGAGTGAGCCCTTTGATGGAAGTCTAATGGGAAAGGAGGAGAAGTCATTTAAACGAAGTTAATGCATGTGATTTAACTTTATAACCATGTTTAATTTGAAAATACCCAAATGATTTATAAGTGAGCGAATGAATGGACTTCCATATATTTCATAGAACATGGTTCTATAACAATTTTGTAGTAAGTGCTTCATTGGGTTAGGGAAGAATCAGGACAGGAACGTGAGGATTTAGAAAAGTTTTGATTCCCTGTCATTTTAATACTTCTCATGCTTATATTTTCAATTCAAATATTAAAATGCTTTCAGAACTATCATAATGTTTAACTTAACAAACATTTCTCTAATCATGCATTTAAAAACAGAATTGAAGAGTATTCCAGTATTTCTCTATAGTTTGAGATACACACACACACACACACACACACACACACACACACACATACACACAGGAAGTGCACACATGATTTCATTGCCATTGCATCTTATTAGTCTATATGAGAAATAAAAAAAATAATGAACATATTTTCGGTGACTATGTAGTTCTTACTAAAATATGTCTCAGATGTAGAGATTCATTGCTATGTATTCATGTTTCCTCTGTTATTGAATGAAAGTAAAAAGAGAAGGAAGTGGTTCGTGCTGCAGGAGAGAAACTAGTAAGCAAGATATGGTGGCTTGAGATTTCTGGAGATTAGGATGGGGGTGAGGGTTTTTAAATGTTGACCAGGTTAAATCTGAATGAGAAAGTGATTTTTGAGAAAAGGTTTGAAAAGAAGGAGGATATAACAAATATCAGGGAAAAATGTTCTAGGTAGAAAAAACAGCCACAACAAAGATGCTAAGGTAAGTCACTGCCTGTTGTAACCTGGGAGTGTCAGGGAGGTCTGCAGAGCTTCTGCAGAATGGATGAGAAGAGCACTGGGAACAACATGGCAGACCTGAGGGTCCAGGTGATATGTGACAGTGGGCAGCAAGCTACAACCCATGAACCAAAGCTGGACTCTGGCTATATTTTTTTATTCACAGTGTATTGGAATATAAGTGCACACCAGTTTGATGACATGCATCTGCTAAGGGATCTTCATGCTTCCACTAGGGCAAGTTTGAGTAGGTAGGACAGAGACAGCTTTGCCTATAGGCCTAAAACATTTATTGTCTGGATATTTACCCCAAACAGGTTATAGATCTCCAATCTGCCAACTTGTCATAGAGGTTTTTGTTTATATACTAATGAAAATGGAGAAGTCATTTGCAAGTCTCAGAGAAGAGTACACATACGATTTGACAATGTCAAAAACTTTTGTTTCTGTTTCTGTTTCATGAACAAGAGGAAGGGTACAAAGATGGAAGGAGTGCCTTGAGGAGTTAGAGTTGAAGCTCAGGTGAGAGACTGTCAAGGCGACTCAACAGGGCATTAGTGGTGGATGTGCTGAAGGAGAAGTCGGCTTCCTTGAGCAGTGTGATTACAGAACTCTCAACTCTAAGCACCTTGCCACTTATGGCTCCAAAGAGAAAAAGGAGCAGGCTAAACATCTGCCTAGAGACCAGATGAGAACATCTGGCTATAGTACTGTTGCTCTATTCCATGGGACACCTTAAAGACCTCACTCAACCAGCAAAGGCACTGATAGCAATCATACATTATATGCTTGCAACAGAAGTTTCTCACTTTATTTCCATTTAAATTGTATAATGAAATCAATTATACAAATTATTATCATATCATATCAAATAATGTTTAACATATGCACATATAGACTACACAGAGACACACATAAATTTATTTTGAGAATACATATGTGTATGTGCATATATACATTTTTGTCTCCATATCACACTGCTATTTTTTTTCCATGATTGGATTTTTCTCCAATGATTGATATGCTCATTATCTTGCTTTGGGGGGGCTTACTATTTCACGATTTCATAATCTGTGTAAATATAGATGAAAAATTCATTGTTCAGGTTTTCTTTTTTTCTGAAATTGCAATAGATGTAACTTGCTTGTTTTGTTTAACAGCAAATATTGATTGTGTTTGTGCATGTGTGTGTTTATGGAAGGAAGAAGAGAGAGAGAGAGAGAGAGAGAGAGAGACAGACAGACAGACAGACAGACAGACAGACAGCCTGGAAAAGAGGTTGACCCAGCTTGACAGATGATTGCCCTTCTTCTGATTCATTGAACTGGAAAGTGCCCAGGCGTGTTGATGAGGGCAGAACTTCTTTACTCAGTCTACAGATCCAAATGGTAGTCTCTTCTAGAAACACAAACAGAACAATTAACATTTTACAAGCTATCTGAGCATCACTTATCCCAATCAATTGGCTACATAAAATCTGCTATCGTATTTGCTATTCCTTCAGCCACCTGAAAATGTCGGATTACTCAGAAATCTTGTCTTTGATGACAAGCTCCCACATTTTAATCAATTGATGTCCCTGTCCTCAGGATTCAAAATCAAAACGTTTCTGACTTTTTAGATTTCTTGTTGTACACAGTACAGTTTAGAACATATTCATCCTGTCTTAATTTAGCATTTTGTTATTATATTCATTATGAATTTCAATAATTTATACTTAAAGAGATATAGAATTATAATATCTCTTTTGATGACTATTAATACTCCCTTCATTTTGTATCCAAAGGAACTGTCTTACTTCCCTCATCCTAGCCCAGTAGAACACACATCATTTACATATTTATTAAAATAAGATATGAGTGACTAAACATAGATGTCAGAAAGAGTGAAAATGAATAAGTCCTGAGATGTCATTGCTTTTTATATTGATTTTGTTACAAAGTTCTATTTATGTGCATAAGGAGCAATCAAGAAATATAGAAAATTGATAAGGGAAATAATTCATTTTACAGTTATCTAAAACATTGCTCTAGGACTTTCCAGAGACTTAGTCAACATATAAAATTATTCCTCTCTGACACCTGTCAGAAATTATATCACTTTAAGCAGAAATATCAAAGAAAAATGTTAAGCATACTTGACTAGTTGGTAGGATGAAGCTAACCTTCACAAAAATCCGACAGTCCCTGAGTCTTGATGTAGTCCACATTTCAGTTGTATTTTTTCAAGATCCCTTTTGCCAGCTTATCCTTTGTATCTACTGATATCTTGACAGACTTGAGATTTGAAGTCAAATCACTTGCAACATTTTTAATGATCTAACATAAATTGTTACGATATATCATTATTGATGAAATGAAAACAAGAAAAGATCCCATTAAATCATAAAGCATTTTATGACATGTCATTAAGTGGGACCCAGGTGGCTGAATCCAGTATAGTTGCCAAAGACATCTATATCCTAATAGATTACAAAGGAATAAACTATATAACATAATGCAGTATGGACTAGCTGTGGAAACGAGAAAAGATGAAAATGACCATTACAGATGAGATAGAGCTAGGAATTTCTTGGTGCAGAGCATTGCAACAGCAAGCTAAAGTACGATATTTGCTGGAACCTGATTTCTTTATATTAAATATATTTGATACATTAATGAGTTGACCACAAAGGTGATATTTGAGAATAAGAAGGACATAAATTTGGAAGAGGTATGATAAAAAGAAGCTAATGCTATGAAACAAGGAAACAAAGTCTTGTCAAATTTTGAATGAAGTATTATTAGTCATGACTAAAACATGTTTTATTTTCTAAATGTTAAAGAAGATCACTCACTGGTTAAACCTCTCTCTTCATGTTGTTTGGTTTTAATATTCTGTTTCGATTTTCTTTCATACTAGCAGTCCCTTCCTTATATAGTTATAAAAATCAAGAACATGAAGAAAGAAATATTTAAAAAAGGAAAATATCTTCAAGAAAAATAATGTGCTCATCATTATATATATTTTCTATATAACTTGGCTTTCAATATCATTCTTTATATGAAAAGTTATGTCCATAGGTAGTATATTTTGCATTTTGAGATGTATTTAACAAAGTAGAGTGCTTTGACTGAGTATCCCAAAATTTATACACTTGACTTTGCTCACTTTGACCTATCCATCTTTGAACTCACCTTAAATAAGGACACATATATTAGAACTTTATCAGAAAACCAGTCTACCGTAGTAAGAGATATCTCTTGAAAGCTTTCCAAAATGATAATTAGAGAAGAAAAGACACATAAAACTGTCTGTGTAGAAGAGTTATTGTTGCTGCTGCTCCTTGTCAAAATGGGAATGCTATTTATCTGCAGACATTAATTATGGATGGCTTTTTTTCAAATCGGTCAACAGATGATTTTCATTGGCTGTATCTTTAGAGCTTAAGAACATAGACCACCTGGTTAGGGAATGTTTGCATTACAGGTGACAAGGTTACCTCAGGATCTTAACAGTATACCAAATTTGGAACATGACATTAAATTATTCTCTGTAGATATATTTTGCAAATGTTATTTGGGTTCTACCAGTAGAACTGCTCCATGGGATAGTAGATTTTAATAGTCCACCTTTATTTTTTTCTGATATTTTAGCTATTACATTTTGTACTTGTTCTAAACTAGGGAAAACAAAATAGTCATTTACCCATTATTTGTTCTCTTCAGTCAAATTGTAAGCATTCTATCTTTGTCAAGTGATGATAAATAGTTTTTATTAAAAAAAGCTTGGGTGAAGTTGTGGCTCAGTGGCAGAGTGCTTGCCTAGCATGTGTGAAGCACTGGGTTCAATTCTCAGCAACACATATAAAAAAATAAAGGTCCACCAACAACTAAAAAATATTTTTAAAAAAATGGGGACTACTATTACTTTAGATATTAGTTCTCTGGTGATTGTAGTGGGTACAGGAGAGAGAAGTATATATGCACAAGGTAGTAATTTATTTTTTATTTATTATTTTAACATACTTTTTAAAAATTTACTTTTACTATACATAAAACTGTAAAATTGTACATGTTAATGTGGTACACATGAGGTTTTTGATATATCCTTACATTTTACACTGCTTAAATCAGTTTAAACACACTTTCTCCTCATACATTTTTATTTCTCTTTGGTAAAAATGCTTCCAAAATCTTCTCTTCTGGATTTTTAGGTAAAGTACAGTATATTATTGATGACTATAGCCACCCTTCTGTGCCCAAGCCTGATGGAACTTTACTGTACCTCTAACTTACTACCCATGGAGCAGTATTTCCCCATCCCACTTCCTGCTCTTCCCTGCCTTGGTAGCCACTGTTCTATTCTCAACTTCTGTGAGATTGACATTTTAGAACATGCATATGATTGAAATCATGCAGTACTTGTCTTTCTGTGCCTGGCTTAGCTCACCTAACATTAATATACCTCCCTCCCATCATATTGATGCAGAGGAGAGGATTTCATTCTTTTTATGGCTAAGTTTTATTCCATTGTGTATATATATATATGTCACATCTTTTTCTTAAAAATCAATTTTCAGTCAATAGAAGCTTTGCTGTCATTTCTTGGTTATTGTGAATTATGTTACAATAAACACAATAGTGCAGGTGTCTCTCTCACCTCCTGGTTTCATTTCCTTGGATATATACCCATGGGGCAACTTGATCATAAGCAAGTCTGCCATTAATTTTGTGAGAGGCTTCCATACTAATTTCCAGAATGGTTGCACTAGTTTAAGTCTCCACCAACAGCACACAAGCGGTCCTTTTTTTCTGCAACCTGGCCAGGATTCCTTCAGTCTTTCTGATATTAGTCCTCCATCCTGGGCTGAGGATATAGCTTACTGTGATTTGGAATTTCCTTTTCCTGATGTTAGTAATGTTGAATGGTTTTTCATGTCCTTGTTGTCTATATGTATTTTATTTGGAGAAATGCCTGTTTAGATCAATTTCCACTTTTTAATTGGGTTGTTTATTGCTAATCAGCTTTTGGATAACACATCAATTTAGAACTGCTAATATATTTGAGTTATATTTGGGTGGTTTGAAAAACTTTTTTGTGGCTTAATATTAGTATGAATATAACAGATTGCTACAAGGAGCTTTCAACACAGATCACTATCTTTTTATGTCTGGGGGAATTTATATTTCTGTTCACTCTTTCTCTCCCTTTGACACATATACATGCACACACACATACACACACACACACTTAATACTTTTCATATGTACAGTACAGTTTAAATTTTTCCTCAAACACAAATTCAGTTGTTGGAATTAGAACTGTTTGAATAATTAATTTTAGGAATGACTCTTCCAATGGATGGAGTAATTTGAATATTTGTTTTGATAGATATTGTCCAATATATCTAATTTTTACATAAGTATGGTATGCATGTATAGTTAAATTTTATTATTTAAGAGAGACAATGACCTAAAATATTAATCATTAGACAACCCAATGAAAATTCTTTTATATGGGTCTTCATAATGAAAAAAAATTAAAAAAACATAAAAATTATATAAACGTAAGTGGCTTTTAGATTTTATTAGTGGTTATACCTCAGAAATTTCTGATTCCTTAAAGTATAAATGGATCAAAGCCATTTTTATTATCACATTTCTACTATAGCTTGATGTACCAATATAAAATTTATATTGGATGAGATAGAAGTGAAATAAGAAATTAAAATTATACATCTTCATCTGTAGTAATGCACATTCTGAACCTATTACAACTTATATTTCTTTTGTATTATTCTATTTATAGAGATCACTTTATCATTGTTAAGCCTGAAGAACTCTAATGTAATTCTGCTTTTCGTGAAATAGAGTTCATAAAATAAACTTTTACCGACAGAACCAAATCTGGAATTTTAATTTCACAAGAAAAACTTATTTTGGAATTCTTATAAGATGTCAATTCCATCATAAAATGTTTTAATTAGGCTGGAAGTTTTTTAATCAAAATTATCTTTTAAAAATATGTTCACACTTCAATTTGAATGAAGAGTATTTTAAATCTTCTTAAGGAATAATAAATTTATTTAACTTCCTAAGAAACATTTTGTACATACTCTTTCAGCTACAAATATTAATTATAATTACTAAAAACAATAAGTAGAATGAGACACACCATAAAAACATGCATACAAATCCATATGCTTCTATAAATGACCCATGCTTTTGTCCTGGAGTTAACAATGTTGAAAGATCCTTCCATAACTTGCTAGATGCTTCTATCTACATACATGTATATGCCCTTTTTGAAATGCTCTATGAACACCTATAAATGATTTTTAAAGTAATGAACCCATCATGAACCCTTCTGGCTTCAAAGGAAAAGTTCTTGATTTTGGTAAATCTTCCCAATAGTTGATAAAATATATGTATCATAAATATGCTCATTCATTCTCAAATGACAGGCATTCAATTTGCTTCTCTTTTATGATATTGTAAATAGTGCTACTGTAATTATTTGCCTGAATTTTTTCTTTATACCCTGATTTTTTTTTCAATAGGATTTGTTTATAGATGTAGAGCTTTCTCTGTCATGCTAACTGCTCTGATGGATATTGGCAAAGGACTTTCTCAAAGTTACTGCCATTTAGCATCAAACTGGCAAAGCAGCAGCAAGTGAGCTATTCTAGTACCTTATCTACAGAATATTATTGGTCTTCTTACATTTTGATGGGTTACAATCAACACTTTTTAACCTTGATTGCTATTTTCCCAAGCACCAGTGATTCTGACAATCTTCATTCATTTATGGTTCATTATGAGACTGCAGAGTCAAATGATTAAAACTAAGACAGACTTCTGTGACTTGAATCCTGGTCCCTCTACTTGATAGACTTGTGACCCTGAACAAGTGACTTAGCCAATTTGTAATTCAAGTTCTTCAGCTATAAAATGAGGATAATGATCCTTCCATGCAGAACAGAGGTTCATGACAAAATTTAACTTCTTCTGGCTCTTTTTTTACTTGATGTCCAATGTTTAGGAGCACTGCCTTTAGGAGCGGTCCAAGACATCCACCAGATAGTTTTCCCAAGAACCACAGAGGCAGGAGTTCTATATGGCTTCTCTGAACCTCTTCACACATTACTCCATCATGATTACATTTTGGGCTTATCTGAAAGCAATGGAGACTGAGAAATAATTCTTGACCTCTGGCAGCTGGCCTGGTATCCAGGGAAGAACCTGAGTGTTCTTTCAAACATAAATACATTCACAGATCATCACCTCTAGAAGGCAAGTCTACTTGATGACCATGACAGATCAAAATGGAACCACACCACTTCGTAATTACACCCGAACATAAATAAAACATTATACTCACCACAAAATGTCCACTCATCCTACCTTGGTTGATATGAGTAATAGCTGTATTTTTTTTCTTCAATTTTATTTTTAGCACGAGACTAATTTTCCTTCCTTCTATATTACATTTATTGAACTCTTAGTGAATCATCTTTTATTCCAGAGTAAAACACTGCTTGCAGATGCCCTCCCCCACATCTCCTAACATGAAGTTAATCTTAGCAACAGTCCTTTTCTAGCATACTGTTACTGAAACATACCCTTGGTGTGTCTTAATAGAATGTGTGCTAAACCCAACCTGCTCAGATATGCTCCTGGTGGTCTTTGGCTGGGGGCATCAACATCATCTATTGTTAATTTGCACCAGTGCTTCAGAAGAGCTGATCAGTGATTAGAAACTCTTCTGATTCTGAGAATTCCCCTTCTGGGCTTTAACTTTCCCAGCGTCTCCCACTTTTGTATAAAGTCTAATTCTAATAATGTTTGCTTCACTGACTAAACCCTAAGGCACTCTTAATACCATACATTTTTCATACTGATATTTTTCTTAACTCTATCAAATTTTCTATTCACAATTTTCTATCATGTTATAATGCTTACTTGTTTTATATTGACATATTGTTCAAATAATTGAAATTATTTGGAAATGTTCTTTGGAACAGAGTATATTTAAATAAACAAGAACAGTTTTTCCCATGTGCCAGACCTTTGAATTGATGCCAGCATATTTCTAATTCTTGTTATTTAATCAATGTGGAGTCCTATCAATCACACATACAATTTACTTTATTCTGATTTATGTCTCTGCTACATTTGGCTGGTCAAATTTAAGATTATTAGAGAGCCCACTGGACTCACCAAATTTCCTAAATGGGAGAATCAAAGGGATAATTTATAATATGGCATGGCATATTAGTATCTGAGCATGATTGAGGTCTAGAAAGACCTCTGCTTAGACAGAGTATTGTTATGCCACTTCTTCACGGTGCATGGCCACAATACAAGTTCAAGTTCATTCAACTTCTTCAGGTTCTCTTTCCCCAGGTATCAAATGGAAGAAATACAATATTTGTAATATTTTTCTCATCAGATTTAGTTTGTGATGCCAACACAATATTTGGCACATATTAGAGTTACCACAATGGTAGATAAGAACTGTACCCATTCCAATATTTGTACATTCATCCAACATTCATGGAAGGGTTTCTGTATGTACCTCTTAAGTGGAAGGGGGCCTAGAAAAGATGAAGAGAGGAATCCCAGCCTTTAAAAGGGCCACATTCTGGTGACTAATACCAACTATTAAAAAGGAGAAAGAGGAGGAGAAGGAGGAGGAAGAAGAACAGAGAGAGAGGAAGGCAAGAAGGGAAGGAAGGATGGAAATAGATTTAATGTAACACTGTTTTCCACATTGTTAGGTATTATATTGTTATTTTAATTTAGCTTTTATGTAGTACAGAAATACATAAAACAATTCTGAGTAAACACATAGCATACAAACTATACAAAGACTATAGGAAAATCCACGTTTGGAAAAGAATCACTCTAAGGGGATCAGCATTGATTTGTTACAAATGGGACATGTGACTTGAAACCTAAATGCTCTTTCATCCTCATAAATTGTTATAAAAATTAAATGAAACATGATTTGGAATGTGCCTAGCACCTAACTCAGCCTACAGTAATTATTCACTTATTCTATGTTTCACTCTTCCTTAACTTAACATTAAATTTTCTTTCTTTGTTTTAATGCAATGCTGTGGTCAACATTGTTTACCTAGGATTTCAGAAATGACCTTTACTCATGTGATCCCCTTTTTTCAAGCTCCAAAGTCTAGACCCCACTCCATGTTAACTCACCACCTGTAGGAAACCCTCACTTTAGAAAGATCCAGGGAGTGTGTCAGCATCCTTCAAGTACAAAGTCTCATTCTCAGTTTGAAGAAGAAGAGAAAGCAATAGGAATAACTTCTAAAATATATTGTAAGAAGATTTGCATTGCACCTCACTGGAGAAAAATGTTTGAAAACTCACAACCTGGACATAGAATATTAATTATAAATTATTTGAAGTAAGAATAGTTCATCTTAGAATATATAATCTTCAGGGAGAAAGATATAGGATTTAAAAGATGATCCACAGAACCTGGAATAGGAATCTGGACCAGACCAAATCTTTGACTATTCTGGCTAAATTGAGGGTTAGTTTATATCAGGATTTCACCTTATAACTCAATGGCACTCAATAGCATATTATATGCCTTGTAGTATTTTAATTTATGTAAGATAAAATTTACATAGCACACTCAACAGTAAGAAGACAACACTTTTTCCAATATTCCCAAAGAGTCAACTTGAAGAATTCTTCCTGCTCATATTATATAGAAGTGTCAAGATGGAGTATAAGCTACATGATTAACTTTCAGGAATGTGACCAAATTATAAATCTGGTAATCTGTTTCTTATATGAGGTAAGGGCTTAGTGATTTTATTATTGATGATATATATACATATATATCCATTATTAATTCTTATAAATTCAATCCAATGTGTTAATTTATCTTTAAAGCCAAAAAATTACTTTAAACCTGCATTTACTTCCACCAAAATGTAAGAATTTATTACTCTATATTAAACACACGAACATATGCATTTTCAAATGAAATACCCAGAAGAAAATCAAGATTTTCTCTCTTGGACTTTATTATACTGGTTTCCATGGATTAGAATCTATATTATAAAATTAAATTATAATAACCAGATAAAAATAAATAAATTCTTTGATTCTGCATCACATGCTGGTCCATGTATGATTTCTTCTCAGGTTTTTCTCCTGAACTTTATTAACTAAAAAGAAGCTGTCTAATTGGGTTAATTTTATAAAGTATGAATTTTATAAAAATTTATTTGGGTGCTTCAACCTACACAATTTTCTCTTTCATAACAAATCTATTTCTTAAAATAAAGCTGTGCCAAAACAGTGCTCTGATAATGAAATATTTTTTTCTAGTTTTTATAAATTTTACTGTGTAATTTTTTTTCTTTTTAAATATTTATTTTTAGGTATAGGTGGACACAATGTCTTTATTTTTTTATGTGGTGCTGAGGATCGAACCCGGGTCCCGCCCATGCTAGGGGAGCGCTCTACCACTGAGCCACCATCCCAGTCCTCACTGTGTAATTTTTAAATCAAAGATAATTTTAGCCTAGTATTTTTCATATAATTCTTATTCTTCCTGCCATCAGGGAATGATTGATGAGATAGTTAAGTGAAAGTCCTGTTTTTCAACCATTCTCCAATTTTAATGTAAGATTTCTCCCACCAATGATATGGAATTTATTTAAAAATTTTAATTGATTGAGTTGCTAGATCAAGGATTTAAATCAATAGAATATTTGGATTGGTTCGAATTCAGAGAATGTGATTTATAACTAAAGGGATCTTAAATTCATAAATGTGTGTGACTTTTCAAAGGCTTATAAATTAGCTGATAAGATATTATTTTATTTTTTATTAGTTTTTATTATTTTATTTTTTGCAGTACTAGGGATTAAAGAGAGAGCCTCACAGATGCTAGGGAAGCTCTACCACGGAGCTACACCACTTACCCACAGAGATCAGATTTAGATAGAAAAAAGGCCTTCGAGTTCTTTGTTACTTTTTTTTTTATTTTCAAATTATTATCACACAGTTTTATGAGTGATATTTTTGCTTCATATTTATTTTTTCACCTTAAACATTGCTGGCCTGGAATAAACTGTTTTATTGGTTGAATATTGGAAACTTAAGAATTTTATAGAAGCTAAATTTTAGAAGACATAAAATTAAGATTGCTATAGAATTTTTGGATATCTCTTTATATCTGTGTACAATGGTATTTCACAAGCAAATATTTCTATTTTCATAAATGAGGCCTAATTGAGTATATTATTCTTTAATTATCAATAATAAAATTTTGGGAGACTTTAGTTTTATAATGTTGGTTTTTTTTACTTCTTATTTTCTATATTCCATGAATTTGTGATTCATATTAAAATTTCTAAGGTCAGGGTTGAACTATGTATCGCATAAACAGATAAGAATTTAGAATATGAAGCCTTGGGGGGTAAAAAAAAGAAAGAAAAAAAAACCAGAAACAATGGCTTTAGCAATGTTTTAGACTAAAACTGTCTTTCCAAATGAATTTTCTTTGCTTGAATATTTAGGTAATAAGGTTAAATAGAATTCTACCATGCATCATCTAATTCTTAATTATATTTACATTTTATTTTATTTTATTTTTTATGATAATCATATTTTCATTTTAATTAATTCATAGTAATTGTACATATTTAAGGATGCAGTGTGAAATACAGATATTTCCATACATATATACACTGTGTAATAATTAGATCAGAGTAATTAGATCATCTTTTACCTCAGACAAATATAATTTCTCTTTTTTGCCTTTTTTATTGATTTTTTAAAATAAATGGCAGCAGAATTCATTACAATTCTTATTACACATATACAGCACAATTTTTTATATCTTTGGTTGTATATAAAATACATTGACACCATTTCATGTCTTCATACATGTTTTTTGTTAATGATGTCTTTCATATTCCACCATCCTTGCTAACTCCCTGCCCCCTCCTTTTTCCTCCCACCTCTCTGCCCTATCTAGAGTTTGTCTATTCCTCCCATGCCATGCACCCCCTCCCTACCCAATTATGATTCAGCCTCCTTATATCAGAGAAAATATTCAGCATTTGTTTTTTTGGGGATTGGCTAACTTCGCTCAGCATTATCTTCTCCAACGCCATACATTTACCTGCAAATGCCATGATTTTATTCCTGAATAAAATTCCATTGTGTATATATGCCACATTTTTTTTTATCCATTCATCTCTTGAAGGGCATCTAGGTTGGCTCCACAGTTTGGGCCAAGGACCTGAACAAACACTTCTTAGAAGAGGACATATAATCAATCAACAAATATATGAAAAAAATGCTCATCATAGAGAAATGCAAATCAAATCTACTCTAAGATTTCATCTCACTCCAGTCAGAATGGCAGCTATTATGAAGACAAACAACAATAAGTGTTGTTGAGGATGCGGGGAAAAAGGTACACTCATATATTGCTAGTGGGACTGCAAATTGGTGCAGCCAATATGGAAAGTAGTGTGGAGATCCCTTGGAAATCTGGGAATGGAATCACCATTTGACCCAGTATCCCTCTCCTTTGTCTATACCCATAGGACTTAAAAACAACATACTATAGGGACACAGCCACATCCATGTTTATAGCAGCACAATTCACAATAGCTAAACTGCATTTACATTTTAATTTAATACATTTATGAAATAAATATTACAGACACATTTAATAAATCATATATAAGATTTTATAAAAGTTAACAGGGCTTTGCTCTTTTTAAAAGATTATATCCATCCAATAGCTGCCTGAAGTATAGATTTATGAATTCAGGACTGAATTACAGGGCAGTAATATAAAAATCACAAGATCCTACAGATGCTAACACATTTTTTTTATTTGACAGTTAACAGTGTAGATCCTTTCTCCTCCTAACTACAGCTGCTTTCAGGTATACTTCAGCTATATTTTAAGAAGGAACTTACAGTTCAGTTTTCCAAAGCATACTGTTTTATATTATCCAGGATATAATGTATACCTTAAATTCATCTTTGGACAAAAGCCTTAAAAAACACTGCCTAGCTGGATGGAACCTGAGGAATTAATAATCCTGTGTTGAATTTTGTAGCTGGATTATTGATGTGCTTGAAAGCCTGGGGAATAGGTGTTTGCCTAACTAACTGCTTTGAAGTGATGTTTGTTCTTATGGACTTAGAGCTGGCAAATTGTTTGGCCATTTATAAACTTTAGTTTTAAGGAGAACATAAAAAGACAGATCATACATTTAAATACATTTCACTTATGTATTTGTATTAGTGTTTTTTTATAAAAATAAAGAATTTCAAATTGCTATGTAGGCCTGGTGGCACACACCTATATTCTCAGTGACTCAGGAGGCTGAGGCAGGAGGAATTTCAAGTTCAAGACCAGCCTCAGAAACTTGGTGAGGCCTTAAGCAACGTAGTGAGTCCCTGCATCAAAATAAGAAATAAAAAGTATTGTGAATGTGGCTCATTGATTAAGCCTCCCTGGGTTCAATCACCAGTACCCAAAGCAAATTAAATAAAAAACAAATAAATAAATAAATCCCTATGATTTATCCCAGTCACATAATGTAGCATATCAGAGAGTTTATGAAATTACTTCAAGAAAAAAAGCAGTATTTATCACTAAAATACAAAGGTTATTATATTTTGCTTGACCAGTCAAGCTTGTTTTAGATTTATTTGCAGAAATGGGCTCGGTAGAGAGCATATGCAAAATACAAGTGTGTGGAAACTGGTTTGGGTCAGACAATACTGTTATTCAGAGTATACTGTACTTTTCTAATCCATATTTGACTAAGCCCTGTGGAGAAGGACCTGCAAGGATAAAGCAGGAAACAAAACTAAAAATAAATAACCCCAAAAAATTTAAAAAAAAAACCCTCTTTCATTACTCTTTCTTTGGGGCAATCAAATAGGTGTTGGTGTTGGTGTTGGTGAAAGTGAGCTTTGACAGATGCTAGTTTTCAAAATTGAAGATTGTGCAGAGTCCCTGAAGAGCACTCTCCACACTGTGTATAAATATTTTGGCCAGCTGAATCTGTCACAGAAAACCAGGATAAGAGAGAAAGAAATGGTCAATTATCACATGTCAGGTAAGATTTGCTTCTGAACATGGGTGGGATATCATTTTAAGAAATAATTTCCAGGATTTAAAAGAGGGGCCAGCATTCTCATTTCTAGGGTAAAACCAGAGAAAAACTGTGGTAGCTGTAATCCAGGCTCATGTTTTATACTCAAGTGGATGTGGTTTAGGAAATAAAGATATGCATGCATGGGAAATTATAATCAGAGGGGAATATAAAGAGCCTGTGTTTTTGCTTCACAAAATTTTATACAAAGCAGAAACTGAGTTTCTGACTGGAGAGTTTCTCAGTGGTGGTACCTAGTGTCTAACAAGATAGGCATGCAGCTGGTGAGTAGCAGAGATTAAGGACCAGCAAGGACCTAAAATTCTCAGTGCAATCCCTTTGCCCTAAGCTGACTTATCTTTAACACACATCTGATATGTAGGTTCGGGAGGCATTATAGCTTAGTGCTTCAGAGTGCAGCATTCTGAGTCAGATAAATATTGATTCCCTGCAAGGCCTTTTCTTGCAAGCTTTATGTTTCTGGACCAAATAAAGATCTTTCTGTGCCTCAGTTTCCTCATCTAGAATATCCAATTGATGTAGCATCAGCCAAGGAAGGTGGTTTTAAAGATTACTTTAAATACATAAAGACAGGATCTAACCTTTTCATATTCAACAAATGGTACTTATTAACTGATGCCATACTGGGGGTTAATTCTAAAGTATTTTTCTTCAAAACTTCATATTTTCATGTGGTTTTAAAGAAATGTTGAAAATAATACACATATTCATTTTACATGTTAAGAAATACAAGCCTGTAGCTGAAGAACTGATTAATTTCATCTGTAAACATTTCCAAGTCACCTGTGTGAAGCTTGCATTGAAGAAAACAATTCACTGAGATTCAATCTGCACAAGAGCACCCCATTGATGCTTTACTTTCATACTTAATTGTGTACTGACAGATCCATTAGAAATCCAGGTACCCCTAAATGTGGATTGATAGAGCAATAAAATTCTTGATTCCTTTATGATAGAGCCAGAAATATGAATATCTATAGTCATCAAAACTCTCTAATGGAAATATAATTATTTGGGTTTTTTTTTTTGAGTGATAAAATGTGCTTTAAAGAAGCGGCATTGTTCTAAGAAGAAAATCATTAGCTTCTTTGCCAAATTTTCTTTTAAATGTTACTATGGACTATTGTATCCTGCCAAAATTTTAGTGTTGGAAACTAATCCCTAATGTGAGGGCACTTGGAGGTGGAAGCCTTTGGAAGGTGTCAGGTCATAAGGGAAGAACCCTCAGGAGTGAGATTAGTCCCCTTTTAAAAGAAACTCGAAGGAAATCTCTTGTCCCTCTCTTTGAGCCAGAAAGTGGGTCCCCCACTAAACTCCAAAGTTACTGACATCTTCGTCTTGGACTTGGACTTCCTGGCCTTCAGAACAGTAAGAAATAAATGTGTGTTGACTACAAACTACTCAGATTATCGTGTTTTATCACGGCATCACCAATGGACTAAGGAAGATGTTTGGCTGAGATCATATTTATTCCACTTTTTTGTTGATGCATTATAGTTGTACATAATAATGGGATTTGTTGTTACAAATCCACATATTCACACAATATAACAATATAATTTGGCCAATATTATATTTTTATAAGAAATATAACAATCACAGTTTATGGAGCAAGGTAGATAGCACTGAAAAGAGAGTTACATGTACTAAATTTGTGGAGAAATTACATATAGAATCTGGTTTAAAATCTTTAGTAGCCATTTTTCTGTATTCCAGTATTTATTTGTGATTTATAAATATAAAGAAACAAAAGAAGATTTAGATGAGTTGTTCAATTAATTAGAAGAGGAACCAGAAAACAAATTCTAATATTCTAAAATTAAAAATCTGATCAGACCATGAAGTCAAATTATCATTCATGGTGGTTTTATTACTGAAACATATTGTCAAATGCAACTTTGCTATGATGTATTTTTAATGCACGAGTGATTAATCATACTAAATGCATTTTAGATTTAGAAGCAGATTTAAAAATAGGTGTGTTATATTTAAAATGTAAATTTCAGAATAGGAATAATCTAAGTTCCATTGAGATTGTATGTATTTGAGAATAATTTAAGTCTGTTCTAATTTCTAAAGGAGTTAGAATCACCTTGAATAAAGAAGAATAAAGTAAAGGAACAGTAACCTCAACACTATGCTTCCTCGCAGCCAATGTGAAAACAAAATGAAAGACTGTAATATAGCTCGTATTATCTATTATTAGAGGCACAGGTCATCACTAAAGAAAAAATAAAAAGTAGATAAAGGGGAAACAAAAACAAAAACCAACAAAAACATAGCAGTAGCATTTAATGTAAATTTATGAGCACACTTTGTGTTTAAGACGTGTTGAACACCCAGATAGATGACACTTGTAATATTAAATGACCTTTACTTCGGTCAAACAATTATAAACCTTAAGATAAAATGTTAAATCCCAGTCCAATAAAAGTGTTCCTATGAAAAGTGGAGTAATAGAGGGGAATTACCTGGCTTTCCCTCTCAGAAAGGTAGAATTCAGAGAATCTGTAGAAATAAATGCTTATAGTGTCCCCTAGGTCAACACTTTCAAACATCAATTGTCAAACTTTGACAGCAGCTAGTAAAAAAAGAAAAAAATCAAGTTGAGAACACACACAAGTGAAGGAAAGAGGCTCTGCATTTCGATTGAAAGGAATCCTCATGCTCTAGAGACTGAGAGGCAGGTTGAAAGTTCACATCTGGAAAGGACAATTAAGCAGTCTACTAAATCCAATCTGTGTGCACCTTTGCAAGCAATAATTACTCTATGCAGCTAAATGAAAGATTCCTGAAAAGGACAAAAATCATTCTTTTTTAAATTTAAATCTTAGAATTGCTGTGAAATCAGTTTTCATCATTTCTATCCAATTTACAATACACTGTCTACTTGTTGGCTCATACCCACCACTTTTTACGTCTGTTACTGCTGAAATGTTCACACCTAATATATAATTTCATTGTTCTATATAGATAAATTTCAGAAATAAAATGATTACTTTAAAAAATGATCATTTTGGCATTCTTAAACCAGAATCTTTAGGGAACATGAGGTATGTTTCTTGGTGACCTCAGAACATGAAAGTTTTCAATGTCCATCCTTCCTTGAAGTATTTTTGATAAAAGCTTTTCTGAGCTTTGTGTTTTGCCTGCTGTATCTTAAGGAACTTCATAAGCTACCCTGTTGTTTTCAAGGCCCCTAATTATGATTTCCTCCCTTCAATGCTTCCCTATTGGTGAAATGCATATATTGACCAGTTTGGATGCAAGTTTTTAGCACATGGGGTGAGAAATTAATACTAATTGACAAAATGAGAAGCTGAGATGCAGTAACACTGTTTTGATGCAAAACCATAGCTAATGAAGATGCTAATGAGAACCAGACAGCCATTGGCTATATACACTGAGATGGTGGCACTATTTAAGTTTTGATGTCCATCTCTACTCATATGGCTGATGGAAGTATGGTGATCATCTTAGGTCAATTAATTTTTGAGAGTCTCTCACGTACAATGTGTCACTATGCCAGGCCATGTGGAGGATGCAAAGATTCACTTGATGTATTTGTTTGACAAAGACTTAGTCTGTACTGTATACCAACTACTGCTCTAATTGCAAGGACCCACAGTGAACCAAAGAGACAGAAGGAGAAGGTAGAGAACAAAGAAGATAAAATGTATTTTACACATAATCTTCCCTTAAGGACGATAAAGAAGGAAAAAAAAAAAACATGTATTAGACAGTCTACATGAAGTAAATTACTGAATACAAGACTGACATCTTGTTAAGAGGCAAATCCTTTGAAAGTTTTAAGGCAAATGCAATTGATATTTTGAGTCTTAAGTCTTTAAAATGTGTTTTTATTGCTGTTATTGTTGTTGAAACAAATAATTAGCAAACATTCTCTGGATGGAACATTATGCCTAAAGTAGCCATTTTCAACCTCTATTTAGATTGTCTACATACTTAAGGTTATCAGAATTCATTTGAAACAGAGCCTTCAAATGATGCATTTAGACAAAAACAAATCTACCAGTGACAATTTGAGTCACTGCCCTCTCCAGGAGAAAGAGCTGAGAATGAATACTGATTGAAATTGAGACTGGTGGATTGGGAAGCTATTTATTTCTTTTCTCTAAAAAGGTATCTTTGAAGAATACACATTTCTTACAAGGAAATTCTTAGTCCTTGGCCTTTTGATAACAATTATTAAAAACATACCTCACTCACCCTTTCTGCATTTTTATCAGGGCAGTGCACAGACGTGTCTGTTTCTATCACCAGAGGGTGCAGCCCAAAGACAAGGATGGCAAAGTCACTTTGGGTCTCAAACAGCATCTACCACCATGCCAGCACATTGGGTGAGCAAACATCAGACAAAGGCAAACCAATTAAATTTTAATCCCAGCAAAATTAGGCATCTTGAGACCAGCATGGCATCGCATTCAAAAGAAACAGAAGGCTGTTTCTAAAAACATTCAACGTGACATGTTTTTTAGGGAAGTTTCTCCTGAGGATGGAGTTGAAAAAAGCCTTAAGATCCTCAGCTGTTCTTGTTTTTCTACTCAAAGTTGCTCTCACCACTGTGCCTGTTTTGTTCTCTTCCTAGACACTTTCCTTTACTTACCAAATTCCTAAAAGGGTCCACAGTGTCAAACCACGGCTCTTTCCTTGTCTTTTCATCTTCGTAGATTTTTTTTCTTTCTCTTTCTTCCTCTCAAGTACCATTCTGGTTCCTTGCAGTAAACTTTCTGGTTTTAGTCAGCTTTTTCATTGTTGGGACAAAAAGACCTGGCAAGAACAATTTCAGAGAAGGAAAAGTTGATTTGGCACTCACAGTTACAGGGGTCTCAGTCCATAGATGTCCGACTCCATTCCTCAGGGTCTGAGGTGAGGCAAAACATCATGGTGGAAGATTGTGGTGGAGAAAAGCAGCTCAGGACATCACACCAGGAAGGGGTGTGTGTGAGAGAGAGAGAGAAAGGGGGTGGGGAGAGAGAAAGAGAGAGAGAGAGAGGGACGGAGGGAGAGAGAGAAAGAGTTAATCCCCTGCTTAGTTTAAGACTCTTTATAACCCAATGATTTTGCAAAAAAAAAAACAAACAAAAAAAAAACAAAAAAAAAACCACTTTATTGCCTTGTCTCATACATGAGAATTTGGGAGATACCCAAAATCAAAACCATAACATTTCCATTTTCATCAACTCCACTTCTACAGGCCGAACAATGTTCCATGGATGCTGACCCAGCAACAAAAAATCGCTACCTCTCTAGGTACCAGCAGGCAGCAGTTGAGTGCACATGGTCAGAGCAATGAGTTTTCCATTTTATTCATTCTGGTCCAAAACAAATGACCTGCTTGTACCATTGATAAAAGGGGGACAAAAACATTTAATAGACAAAGCCCCTGAAGATTTCTGTGCAGGCACAGGCAGGCAGTCACCGGTGGCTGCACAGCACCATATATATGAGGCCCTATAGTTATGACATCACCCAAAGGACCATAAGAAGCACAAGCAGATGCACTCTAGCCAAGGTCTGGGTGGATTCCTCGTTCTTAGGAAAGTAGGAAGAAGAGACTGAAATAAAAAGAGAACCAGAATGGTGCTACAAGTTTTAGAATCCAGTAAAAGTGACCACCAGGGCTTAAGACCCTGCTGCCCATGTTCTTGTCCTCCTCTCTTCAGCTAGGAAGGATGGCCCATCCCCTTAATGGCCGTTCCTCCCCCAGAGCTGCAGATCCTGCTCACTCTCCTTCTCAAAGACTGGTCTGCACTTCTTCTCTTTCCTTTTCTGGTTGTCTTTCTTTCACTGGGTCCTCCCCATTCATATATTCAGACATTTTAGTATCTTCTATCCTACGTGAACCCCACCTTACCTCTAAACTCACCCCTCATTGTTCTCCCACCTACTAAAATGTCTCTAAAAATTTGACATTATCAGTGGTTCTTTATTTCTTATTGCACTGGAATTTTCTTTGTATTCTTCTTGCCTGGCTCTTAATTCTAAAGGCTGAAATTGATCAGAGCTTTATCCTGGGCCCACTTCTCTCGTTCCGGGTATCTGAACAATGTCCACAGGTTTTATCAACTGTCTAGGCCCATGACTTTCAATACCATCATTCTTCCAAATGCTGCCTGCACTCTCAAAGATATGCCACACAGCCTCCTGGGCCATCGTCACATGGGTGTCCACATGGAACCTTCTATGTGGATCACATGATTTTGCTTTAAATTTGTTCCACCCCATTCTGACCTATTCTAATAACGAGCACAATAGAACTCTAGGAAGATCCTCCTCCTAACTCCTCTCCCTGCTCCAACCTCTGATCTTTCTGAAATGCAATTTCCATAAGGCAGACAAGGTGATATTTTAAAATGTAAATTAGAACCTGTCACTCCTCCTCTCTAAAGACACCAATGGTTTCCTTTCAAAGTTAAATAAAAGCCAAACTGGCTTACAAGGCTAAGTGATTGGTCTCTTCTCTGCCCCCAAGACTCTTTATCTGCCTTCCCAGTATTTTTTTTGTGTGTGTGTGCGTGAATGGACATTTCTTTATTCTATTTTTTTTTCAATGTGGCTGACTTTTTAAAAAGTTAGGGACTTT
This sequence comes from Spermophilus citellus, assembly GCF_964194105.1. NCBI lineage: Eukaryota > Metazoa > Chordata > Mammalia > Rodentia > Sciuridae > Spermophilus > Spermophilus citellus. The sequence goes on from NC_138188.1 coordinate 41,615,483, forward strand.
GAGCAAACTGTTCTTTCCCTATTTGATCATATGAGCATTCTCCTAATTAAAAGTTCCAACAGCAACATTTAAATATCCAGCATTACAAGAAATCTGATATATTTCAAATTCTACACCTGCTCATTTACTAAGCAAGGTCAACTTAAAGATATGCACAGGCCCTAATATGACCTGAGCTTTGCAGTGTTCTTTTTGTCATGCATAGGTCAACTTAAATGCCAGCTCCTCAGATGAACATAAAAAGCAGTTACTCATTCTATCACATCACCCTTTTTAATTGTCTACATGTCTCTGAGCACTAGGTTGATGCTGTTTGTCTCTTTATTGTCTGTATATCTTCCACAACTAGAATATAAGCTTTGTAAGAGGATCTTTGATCCTCTTGATCTTTGTTCTGTTCCCAGGACCTGTACCTTGCCCAGAAAAGGAATAATACCTTTAATTACATTACATTCCCAGTGTTTCCTAGCATAGCACTTAGCTTATAAGTGTAACAATAGCATCAAAATGTTCATATTTTTAATAAGTGAAATTATATACCATTCATGAATTTACAGTGACTGACCCTCAAATATTTAGGCTTTTTTTGTCTCCCAATTTTGTATGAAAAATAAAAACTATAAATATGGAACACAATTCCATTAAAGAAACAGAGTAGACCCTATATATCTTAGAGAAAGCTGCAAAAATATAAGCCATTTAGCATTCAAACAATGTAGTTCTCTATTTGAACACTTTGAGTATATACTGTAAAATTTTCTTTAATTGTATATGGTCAAAAGTTTCTACTATAAAAGTAAACTAAAACAACAAAAAGAGGTTGGGAGCAGTGACTCTGATTTCCCATGTGTAGAAAGTCAGTCAGGTGACATTTCTTCTGAGGAATTCCCCTTTCATTTCTACATTTCCATTTCTTTTGCTCACACCAGTTACTTTCAAGTTATCATTCTATATTGATAAAAAATGGTAGGTGATATGGAGATGGTAGGTTATGCTGCTGATATGGTTTGGTTATTATTTTAAAATGGATGTTTTTGTTCTCTATATTGTTTTATCTTACTTTTACAAAGTTAATATTCTTCAAAAATTAATCCAATTATGTTTTAAACATTTTAGCAAATATAAAACCTAAATTTGCAGGAGCACACCTTCTACACTCAATGGTGATTGCCTAATTTCTGTATAAAAGAGACTCAAAGGGAGTAGTTGAATTGCAAGATTTATGTCTTGAGACTATATTTCTATAAACACATTTCCTGGTTACATTTTCAATCTGGAACATTTTTCAGAAAGTATGGAGACTACGGACAAAGATATTACAACTTTTCTCCATCTCAGTATTCTCTTTTGATATTTTGAAGGAGAGTTTTTTGGTTGTCTTCTTTCTTTTTTCTTTCATTCAGATTTCAAGGTCAAATTACCAACTTACTTAGGAATGTTGGATTAAATTTACAATAAACCACACTTTAAAGAAAGTAACCCCTTGGGGCTGGGGATGTGGCTCAAGCGGTAGCACGCTCGCCTGGCATGCGTGCGGCCCGAGTTCGATCCTCAGCACCACATACCAACAAAGATGTTGTGTCCGCCGAGAACTAAAAAATAAATATTAAAAATTCTCTCTCTCTCTCTCTCTCTCTCTCTCTCTCTCTCTCTCTCTCTCTCTCTCCCCCTCTCTCACTCTATCTTTAAAAAAAAAAGAAAGTAACCCCTTTATTTGGAATTACTTTATAAAGCTTACTTTAAATATGAGATTTTCTCCATAAAATACCAATGATGAATGTTTAAATTTACTGTAATCACCAAAATGCCTCATGTATTTATGATTCATAAAGTCATTATCTTAGCAAAATTGACTTACAAAATTACTACACTTTCAATACCATTGTCTATTAAATGTTAACCAATATTTGGTGAAATCCCAGTGGCAAGTGCCAAATATCTGCCACACAACTTACTAAGTGGTCAGGGACCCGGTCAGTTTCCTCCAAAGGAAATGCATTTGACATTTCTTGTTACAAAGCAGCATTACAGCATGAAAGGGGGAAAGGAGTGACCTGGATCTAAATGCACAGAGTACAGAGAACAGGATATCACTGCATGGCCTGTAGCAACAGGGGCTTGTTGAGTTTCAGACTGCTACCTTCTTACTAAGGAAGATTCTCTTAAAATATCACTTCAAAGAAAATTTTTAGGAGAAAATATGCTGGACCTCTAAATAATGATAGCAGCGGGAACCTGGTCCATGGTTGAATTTATTTTCTCAATTGCCCTGCCCTGAAATTTAAAATAAATAAATAAATAAATAAATAAATAAATAAATAAATAAATAAATAGAAAAAAACAGTTTTGTCACAATATTGCAACAAAATCAGGGAAAATATTGGGCTATGAAACAGGATAGCCTGGACATTTAGATTTTCTTTCCACTTCTTACATACTATGAAGAATGCTAAAAATGAATGTGCAAATATCTATGTAAGAATCTCACTTTAGTTCTGTTAAATCAATATACATAAGTGAGATTTTGGGATCACACGGTATTTTTATTTTTAGCATTTTGAGGAACCTCCATACTGTTTTCCATAACCCATTCTACACCATTTTATAGTCCTACTCATAGTGAACAAATGTTTTATTTTTCTACACCCTTGCCAACATTTAGTACTTTCAGTTTTGTTTCTAAAAATAATAGACATCATAACATGTGTAGGGTATAATCGTAGTTGTAGCTCGCATTTTCCTGATGATTAATGATTTCAAGCATTATTTTTACTTTGTTGTGTATTTCCTTTGTTGTAAAGAAGCACATTACCTTGATATTTTTCCAATGGATAAAACAATGAGGTACATAGGTAAAATAGAATATTATTTAGCCATTAAAAATAAAGAAATGCTGTCATGTTCTATTACATGCATGAACCTAATGGAGATTTTGCCAGGTGAGATCAGATGATTACAGAAAGTCACATATTTCATGATTCCACTTATATGAGAGATATCTAAACTGGCCCAACTCACAGAGGCCGTGAGTAGCTGAGGATGAGGATACAGAGGTTGCTTCTAAGTATACTTTTAGTCTGTTGAAGTAAAAATTTTCTTGATATCTGTACACAGAGTTGTTCTTATAGTTAACAATGCTGTACTGTAAACATCTAAACATTACAATGGTGGATCTCATGTGTTAATACAACACAAACCATCATAAATAAATAAATAAATAAATAAATAAAACAGTATCCCTCCCCACCAAAGAAAAAAGGAAGGAGAAGTTGTTAGTCAAAATCTTTTAAGTGCTAAAATAATTATGTTTTAACAAGACACTCTTAAACATGTGTACCTTAAAGGATCATGCCCTATGGCAGGGATGCACAAATCCTTGATTGGAGACTGTGCCCTCTGGACACCAGTGATCCTGATTTTATCATTTGGCAACTTTCTCTCGAAATCCATGCATGAGCCATTTGACATAGAGGTGAATTTTACTTTCACCTGTGAAGACGCATTTTCTCAAAAGCTGAGTGGTCCTTCAGTTAATTAGTACTGACTGCCATTAATGGATATCTCAATGCTGTCTCATTGTCTCTGCTCTAACAGAACATTTGGGGCACTGGTCATAATTTCAACATTTATTTTTCAGTTGCAGTAAGATATTCTAAAATATTGGATTATGTATGTAAAGGTTACTTTTCTATAATGCATTGATAATGTTTTAAAGATCTTTAGAGTGATTTTCATTTATCATAGATGAGATGATCTTCTAGAAAAGTTAATCTTTTGAAGACGTGTATTTTCAATACAGTACTGTGGTTAGGTTAGTGGTGACTACCCTCAACCCCCAGTTTGGGTTGGCATGGAGGGATGAGGGCCTCAGCCTGAGGGCTGTTATGCTGAGTGCATCTGAGGACTTTCATGGGCTTATGGGGCCAGGCCTGCAGGTCCTGTGACTGCTGAACCTTGAGGCTTGACTGCATCTACTTCCACCTCATGCTCACTCAGATGAGGCTCTCAGACTGTGTCAGGACATGCAGTTCAGGGGTGAGCTCCACGCATTGTGCCTAGAGTTCTCTGTCACCTATGATTGACATTAGCTTGTTCCTTACTCAAAAAGATCACAGGGTTTCTGAAACCAGCTGCTTCAGCCCTTGTATTTCAACATCATGGTTTTTCTGGGAACCTTACTACCATCATTCTGAAGTCCTCACTGGCTGTACTAGTGAACATCCTTCAGCCTTAATGTGATAGTTCAATTGTACTTTGGTACCTTAGATGTTTAACTTGGCTGCAAAACTTCTTTTATGCACTTGAATTGAAAATTGAAGTTCCTTTATTTTTATCCTTGCTATTTAAAATGTGCTAATGAGCACTTTGTTCAAAATGTATCATTTTTCCATCTTTCTTTGTCACCAATATGTTGACAATGCTCTCTACCAGACTTGTCAATTGTTACATAACCTACTGTCATCTTGATGTGGTTTAAAATTAAATGCAAGAATCAGATTTTCTTGCTTAACTGTTATGATTTAGGTACAAGGTGTCCCCCCAAAGTTCCTGTGTTAATGCAGGAATATTCAGAGATGAAGTGCTTGGATTGCAAGACCTGTAATCTTATCAGTTCATCCTCATTTGAATAGACTGATGACAGCAGTCCAGTGGGCTGTGGCTGGAGGAGGTGGGTCACTGGGGGTGTGCCCTAGAAGGGTGCATCTATACTGCAGCCCTTTTCTCTCTCTGGATGCTCCTCCTTCTCCTTCTCTCCTCTTCTCCTCCTCCTTCTTCTTCTCTGCTGCCTTGTTCTGAGCAGCTTACCTCTGCCACATCCTTCTGCCATGATGTTCTGTCTTATCTTAGACTCAGAGCAATGAAATCAGCCAACCATAGACTCAATCTCTGAAACTGTGAGCCAAACTTTTCCTCCTCTTAGTTGTTTTCTTTTAAAATATATATTTATTTTTTAGATGTAGATGGACACAACACAATGCCTTTATTTTTATGTGGTGCTGAGGATCGAATCTCGGGTCCCTCCCATGCTAGGCAAGTGCTCTACCCCTGAGCCACAATCCCAGCCCCTCTTAGTTTTTCTTGTCAGCCTATATTGGTCACAGTGACACAAAGCAGATTAAGGTACTTTTTTATTTGTTTGATGATGATTCTTTGACACACACCCTTCCCCCAACACACACTGCTTTTTATGTCTTTGATTCAAATACATAAAGGAGATGATACTTTGTAGGGAACATAAATAAATCTTTAATTATTTTCAATTGTAAAATTTTAACTAAGATTCTGTGATGCTTGGTTGAGTGGTATTGCGTTCATGTTTTCTAATGGAATTCTGTAAATTTGTCCTTTTTTACATGTCTTTTTTATTTTAACATTTCCAGCTGAGCAACAAAATATTTGCCACACATTGACTGCTCTGAAGGTATCCCTTGGCATGTGTAAAATTCTGAATTTCAATAAGCTCCAAAATAGATTTTCATTTTCCCTTTTGTGAAATAACAAACTTGAAGAATCAATGTATCCACACTGCATTACTTATTTCTCCCTATATTCTTTTCTACTTCAAATTTGTTAGAGGAAATAAAAGTTTTCAATGAATTTTGAATAAGATAAAATTAAAAATCATGAGTGTGATAAAAGGAATTCCCCAGACTTGTGAGAAAATAAGGTGAAAAAATATCTTGAATTTTTTAATTGAAGGTAACAGCCATCAGTCTATGTGCTCTTTAAAAAAGCATTATACATTTGAGTTATTAAAATATATATAAGGTCTGGAGATGTGGCTCAAGTGGCAATGCACTTGCCTGGCATGTGTGAGGCACTGGGTTCAATCCTCAGCACAACATAAAAATAAGATAAAGATATTATTATGTCCACCTAAAACTAAAATATAAAAGTTACTTAAAATAAAAGTTGAGAGAGTTAAATTAGTAATACAGATTTTAGTTGAATAAAATTAATTCCAAAAACCCAAGTATATAATTATTTTGCTTTCCTTTCCATTAATCATTTAGTTAAATAAGAATGGTTTGTTTTTCTGTAAGAATTTCTTTCTACTTTTTAACATGCACTTTGAAAAATACATGGCCTGCAAAGGTCAACTTCTGTTTCTGCCCAGCAAGGAAAGCTCGATGCCCTGCTATGATGCCCCTGGCAGTGGAACAAACTACACCAAACATTTTCTAGATGATTTGCCAAACTCAGACTCAGAAGATTATGCCATCAATTCCCAAACAACTCCCTCTCCCACTTCTTCCCCCATTCCACAATATATGCAGGAATCTGCTTCTTAAAGCAAATTGATAAGCAAGCTTGGGAGCTCCAGTTGCCTTGTGGAAAGCTGAAAAATACCTGAAACTGAATTTTTGCATATTAATAGCAGAGAATATAGGAATAAGCCTTGGCTCAAAAAATACAATATTAAATCCACATGTAAAATTGGGGGTCTCTCTCTCTCTCTCTCTCTCTCTCTCTCTCTCTCTCTCTATTTCTCTAGCTCTCTCTTGGGTTTTTGGTTGGTTTGTTTGTTTTAGTTTTTTTTTTTTTTCTTTTGTACTGGGGATTTAACCCAAGAGCACTTTACCACTGATCTACCCAGCCCTTTTTACTTTTTATTTTAAGACAGGGTCTTACTAAGTTGCTGTTAATGGCCTCAAAAAAATTGCAATTTCCGTGTCTCCCATGTATCAGACTCAGCCTCCCAAGTCACAGGCATTACAGGGATGTGTCACTGTACCTGGCAAAACTAGATATCTTAAAAAATTTTTCTTAGTAAGACATGGTGGTGCACACCTGTAATCCCAGTGCCTCCAGAGGCTGAGGCAGGAGGATCACAAGATTCAGGAAAGCCTCAGCAATTTCTCTCCTGCGCGCGCGCACACTCTCTCTCTCTCTCTCTCTCTCTCTCTCTCTCTCTCACACACACACACACACACACACGTTTGTGTCTCTATTTTTTTTTTTTCTTTCAAGGAACTCAACTGTTTATTGGCAAGCCAAGCAGGAGATCTTCTTTCTGTTCTGCATTAGGGTCCATATGTGATAAAAAAAAAAAAAACTCATAGCAATAATAATTTCTTCTAACAATATGTTAGAGATGTAGTTTCACACAATTTTCTTGGGTTTAATGATCTTACCATTATGAATAGGAAATTCCAAGCCAGAAAGACAATTATAATATGTTCAAGGTTAGTGCCCACCTCCCATATCTACAGACACCTCACAAAGGGCACTTTTTCACTGTTCCTCACACAGTGGAACGCTAGGTCGGCTCTCTGGGTTATTTCTCCAAAGCCTAATTATCTCATTCAGGAGGGTGCTACCCTCACGTCCCAATCACCCTTCAAAGGCTCCTCCTCCAAACACCATCACACTGGGGGTTAGATTTTGATAAATTTGTGGAACAAACATTTGGATCCTGTTAAAATATAAGTCATCTACTTAACTGTACCCAACCATGGGTACACCTCTGCATCAATTTGCATCTACATTCAAATTTCCAGTAATGATCCCCCACTGTTCTTCACCCTCCTCAGGCCTTGGCCTCTAAGCCCATGGTGCACAAAGCAGCCTAGTTTGTGTATTCTTTGTGCCCATCCAGATGTACTCACAATGGTCTGACTTCTGATACTTTTGCATTATGATGGTTTGAAATCAAAACACATTCAGTAGAAATTGGAATGTGAATTTTGCATTTCAATCTCTTCCCAAGCAAGTGGGATTCCTTTTCTGATAGTGGACAGTGACAGAGAGCTTCATCCAGCTGTGGGACCAGGAGCATAAACAACCACTATCGCACAGTGAATTATGCTGCTAGTCTATGAGGTTTGGTAGGCTAGGTATGTTATTTATGGTATTTTCTACTTAAGATGAGTCTATTAAGACATAGCCCACTCCAAGACAAGGGACATTTTTTTCTATAGTACAAATTAATGGATTTATTGTAATGTTCGATGGATGCACATAATATAATTCAACATATTTTTCAATCCCTCTTTCAATTCTGCATACACCTGGATTTAACTATTTAGCAGCATTTCTCTTCATGTTGAGAATAAAATTCTTCAAAAAGCAAGATTCTAGTCATTGTACCTGCCTTGCTTCCCATTGAATATCTTAAAACAATAACACTTCTTTCATCCTAAGAGGGATGAAAAAACCTCATTTCTAAATCACACAAGTGGAATCCCACAGTGTGGTTTCTTCATTGTACCTTGTACCCAGCATGAAAGTTCTGAGATCCATCCATCTGATTGTGAGCAGCTGTAATTCAGTCCATCTTATTGCTGGTTTCTCAGTTATTATTATTGGTCTTGTTATTGTGCAGTGACTCGAGGACTTACAGGATTCATCTTTCATCCGTCATAGCCACCTTCAGGTAACATCATATCACCTGACATAGAGCAAGGACCAAGAGAGCTTCTGTGGTACTTGCTTTTTGTTGTCATCCTGACCTTTGTGCTGTGGCTAGCACAGAATTTACCCTCATGTATGTGTAAGACCTTCACTACATTGAAATCATTCTTGTTTAAGCTTCAATTACCTGGTGAAGAGATTTGAATTGTAAGAAAAAAAAAACATTTTATCTACTTGCCCACATAATTATAGTTCAAGTGTTTTGGTTCCCCAGAATTTCAGAATTTCATGTCCCATTTTTGATTGCTTTCCTTCTGCAGAAGAACCTCCTTTAACACCCCTACCACCACCACAAAATGCAAGACTTCTGGTTAGAGATTCTTCAGCTTGTTTTTCCTCAGAAAAGTTTTTCTTTGGGCTGATTTTGATTTTGTCTCCATCATTGACCAGTTGTGGATGGGACCTCAGACAATCTCCCTATGATTCAGTTTCCTCATGCATAACATGGAGGCTGTAATAGTGGATACTTCAAAGTATTGTCTTAAAAATTAAGTTAATTAGTGCCAGACATGGTGGCACACGCCTGTAATCCCAGTAGCTGGGATGGATGAGGCAGGAGAATTTCAGTTTGGAGGCCAGCCTCAGCAATTTAGGGAGGCATTAAGCACCTTAGTGAGAAACATTTCTCCAAGATAAAAAGGAGCCTGGTGATGTGGCTCAGTCTTTAAACATCCTTGGATTCCATTTCCAGTACCCCTCCCTCAAATTAAGTTAATTATCACATGTAAATCATTTAGAATATTGTTCGATGCCTACTGAGCTCTCAATAATCCATCTGGATCATGACAGATTCTGACAACCCATTGTGTCTGCTGGTTACTTAGCAGGAAATTTGAGAAGAGGTATTTTCCAGAGTGTTTTTGCAACTCAGTCACAGCACAAAAAGTATCTGACATTTCAGTGAGTTTTCTTATGAGATGCAAAATGAGCTACCTCCACAATACCACCTCCACAATATTTGTCTTATTTGTGAAAAAAATATAAAAGGGGGAAAGGCAAAGCAAGACCATTTAAACAATTGCCCGTTTTGAGCAAAAGAAAAAAAAAATTCCTGGTATGTTTCTAGAAGCATTTTCCCATTTCATCCCCTGGTTGGAGCTGTGTCACATGACCACCATAGCTCAAGGGGAAGGCTGATGATGAACCCATCAAGATTCACCTCCCTGGACTGGCCACATGATACCTATAATAAATTGGAGATATCTTCATAAGGTAGAAAGGAAAGTAGCTTATAAATAACTGGTTGTAAAGAAAACCAGCTCTGGAAATTTCATACTACTTTCATATTGTTGTCTTTCAGACACTATTATAATAAAAGGATGCAAAGGTTAACTCAAGTCCAATTCCAAAAACAACAACAACAACAACAACAACAACAAAAAGGTGCTGCTCATTGATGTTGAAGAAAACTAGTGTCAAAGAATATGGCAGTTGGCTTAGGTGTGACTGAATGAAAATCTGAGTTTCTTTTTTTTATGCAATTGCTATCCTTCTTTCTGAAACTTTGAGGAAAATCACCTTTGGCAAGAAAAATCTTCATTGAATCAAAGGCATCTGCAAACCTGACCATGGGCTGATGTTTCTCTGATTCAATGTGTAGAAGCTTGTCACACACTCTGCCATGAATAGTTGAAAAATGTTACACCATTTTTTTTAAATCTAAAGACAAACTTGATGATTATGGGAGAAGAGGTCAGAAGTGGAGAAGTGCCATTTCAGCTGAAAACTTTCCCCCATTAAGACCCCAACAGCTGCTAGTGGATGAGCACTAGTCCCTAAGGGGTAGCAAAGCACAACGTATCCAATTTGAGCTGCCATATTACCTGTGACATTAGTTAGCTGCTGAATCTCTTTCATGCTGGTAATTTCTGGGAAACTGGCATGGGATAATTCCAGTGGATACCATTGCCAGACAATAAGTGATCTATTTTCTTAGCAGTAAAATAGGAGCCCTGATTCATTCAGGTGTTACATTGAATTTTGCTGATTTGTACAAGAAGTTGGATATAGGTGCCTGTTGAGTCCTTATAGCAGGAAAGGAAAGCACAGCTGCATTTGGAAAATGTGCTAAATCTAGTCAAGATGTCTTTCTGTCACTTCTGGGTAGGAATGAGCTCAATATCGGAAATTGTAAACAAAGAATTTTTTTTCTCATAAAGAAAACAAATCTTTAGCCAAAAGTAATTGATACTGAATAGCTCCAATGAAGTGCTACAAACTAATAATAAGATAAAGAAGAGCAATATTAAGTGGGGGTAGTTGATTTACATATTTGAGCGACAGAGTTGCTATTATGCACACTTTATTATATAAGATATATTTTTGAAAATTATCTGACCCCTCTTAACTTCTACATTAAATACAATCAGAATAAGGATCCAAGACAGCCCAACTAATGGAAAGGATATCAATATGATAAATCCAATATTATCCATATCTACCCAAAAGAATATCCAGTCTTGTGATTAATCTGCATTGGGACCATGTATAGGCAGGGACATAGAATTTCTGCTATTTTGCCACATAGCTAAATTTAATGAGAATAAAAGGTATTTTTCTCTTTTCTGATACATAATAGGAAAACAAAAATAAGTATAAGAATATGCTAAAAGGAAACAGAATTGTTTTTGTCTTTATTTTCCTTTTCTTTTTTCCCTTTTTTTTGTTAATGCTATCTCAAAAAGTATCTACAGTGGTGAGTCAAAGAATTGAAAGATAACATTTTGAATGTATTGTGTTAGGAAAAAGGAGAAAAAGATGGCTAAGCAAATAGACAATAGCCCTGGGATGACAAATATGTTTAAATCAGTCACTATTTTGTAATTATCTTTTATGTAGTAAGAAATTAAAGAAATTTTACATTAAAATATGTTATGATTAATATGTAATTGTATTAAATATTTTAATAAATGTGTATATTAGATTTTTTGTTATAATTTCCAATAGGATGAATATTGATATAACATAATAAAAAACTATTTGCAACCCTAAATATTTTTTTAAAAGCATTTTTTTAGTTGTAGTTGGACACAATATCTTTAATTTATCTATCATTTTTATGTGGTGCTGAGATTCGAACCCATGCTAGGCGAGTGCTCTATCTCTGAGCCACAACCCCAGTCCCACAACTCTCAATATTTTTGTAAGCTATAAAACATCCTGAGACAAAAAAATATAAGAATCACTATGCTGGAGGAAAGCAAACTGTTTTAACTGTCTTTAGAAAGAGAAGTAGAACAATTTAAAATTTATAAGCAAGTGGGTGAAGAGGGAAAAATGACCTATCCAAAAACTGAAAAGAGGAAAAAGCAGGATGAGCTTATAGAGATCTTGGAGTGTGAAGGGATAAAGGCTCCCAGTGAGGATGAAGGACAGGGCATCTAAAGGTCTGGAGGACAAGTGAAGGAGTGGTAGACAAGGCAGAGGCCCAGTTCCTGGGAAGGATGGTGTGCAAGATTGAGTGCTGAGAGCAACTGAAGCAAAAGGCCCTGGAAATGATGGCTGCTCACTGAGCTGTGGGAAAAAATCCAACCAAACTGGAGTTTGTACAGTGGGTGAGGAGAGAGGGAAGGCAGGCAGCCCTTCCATAACCTTCTGTAATGGGTAGCAAGACAGAGATAGCGAGTGAACCAGAGAACTACAGTGAAGGATGTGCTTATAGGAAGCAATGACTTACTGCATTATTCTTATTTGTAAGGGGTGGGGACTCATAAGTAGCACCCACTTAAGAATACCAAAGAAGATATGGTTCCCCAAGGAAGATATACATCTTCAGAAGCGAGCCCAGAGAGTTTTAAGGACATGAGTTTAAGGGGATGTGAAGAGAAGGGACTCGTGGTGTTTTTCATATACATTGGGAGTTTCATGGAGGATCATGAATGGACATGGCACACTGAAGTTTGGGTCAGAAAAAAGAAAAACTAGACTTACATGAAATCCCATCCTAGAGGATAGATGGCTGAAGATGTTTGCATTTTGGACATTGATAGAGTGTGGCGTGATTGGGAAGGAGGCTCCAGATGGTAGCAAGGCTTTATCAAAATTACTCCCACCATTTCCCTCTTCCTCTTAGCCCACACATGAAAAAAAAAAAAGCCATGAACCACTTCTTATGGTATTAATATATTTGCTTTGTTGCCTTTTAATGTTAATTTGGATCTCATTTCCCATAATAATGGTTTGGGGTATTCCCATTGTGATAGGCACCTTTCTGACAAATGAACACGGTTATTGGAGTAGCCAAACATATGTGATCCATAGAATCAGACATTTAATGGTTAACATAGGTGAAGAGTCAAGGGTGCCTTCCAAGCATGCTCTGTGGAGAAGGCATTAAACTTGAACAGTTTTCTCAGAAGAATTAGAAACTTCATGTTTATATCACCTGCAGAATTAAGGTGTTGTGTTGAATCTGATTTCTTCCAACTTAGAAAGGTCAGTTTCCTTAGGTCAGTAAGTCAAAGAGAGAGGTTTACAGTGGATGACATTGTTCTACAAACTCTGAAACTACTTCAATGAAACACCTTAGAAACAATACCAGGAAATACTTGAAAATGCTCTCAAGTAATTACATATATTGCTTAGCTAAATAGACATATTATCTGCCATGTGTCTGAAGTTATAAAAATGTAACTTTAAGTGAAATGGTTCTTAATTTTAACTAATCAGCTAATTAATTTCTACACACTCCTAAATAAAGTTTATACAAGTAGCAATAAGTAATTGTATAGCAATTATAAAACAAATGAAACATTACTACTCCAACTATTCTTATTAGATGTGTGTGTGGTAGCCAGGCTCTTAGGGGAATATCTTTACTCTTGAGTGAGTAAATAATCTTTTTGATCTCTAATTTGCCTTTATGGATGTGGTTTTTAACTTTATGAAATTGATATATTTCTTACGGGGATTTCTATACACTTGCTTAGCTCAGCTGAAATACTGTGGCAACCTAGGAAAGAGAGGTTTGGGAATGCAAACTCTGGAGTTATCTTTAAATGGTTTTATACATTTTTACTGGCACATTATGATTATGCAAAATAGTGAGACACATTGGTATATACAGTGGTATATACAGTGGTATATTCAGGCATGCACATCACATAATTTGGTCTTTTATTCCCTTGTAGTTAGAGCAAGAGAGATGGTATGGAGGTTTAGGAGCTTGATTCATACCAGGGGTTCACACAAAAGGGCATTTCAAATGGGAAAGCCCTGATCTGCCCTGAGAAGACTGTAGCTAAGGTCTGTGTTGAAAGCCCAGCAAGGACTTCCTAAGGCATATAGAAAATTCTTCTCTCTTCATTCCCTTTCATAAAATATAGTATAAGTCAATCAATTTTCTTGTTGCCTATTAAAATGCTTAGAAATAGGCATATTTAGAATGACACTAATTGTATTGAACTCTAATTTTATGGTTGCTTCAGAATAGCTAATTAAGTGATTTTCCTACACAGTACATAAAATCTGAAGGTGAGGCCAGTCGTATTTGAGCCTTAATGTGCATCATGCTGTTCTAATGATGCCTTGTAAGCTCTGCAGAATATTGATGTAAGTAACAATGGCTTTTCCTTAAATTCCATATTACAAAAACATACTGTTTTTTTTTTCATCTGGACAATTACTCATAATAGTTAAGGCACTAATTCCAAAGAGTAGCTAAATGACTCTAGGTTATCAGTTAATATATGAAAGTAATATAAGCTATTCACACACACTCACACATACAACAACAACAAACAACTAGCTATCTGAACTTTGGTAAACTCTATTTATAAATATTTATCTTTTGTTAAGAAAAAAAAAAAAAAAAACTCTAGACCAAGAGAGGTAGAATTCTTGCAGGGAAAATTTGTAATTCACTTCTAAGACTGAACTGCGATTAAACTTTAATTAAAATTCGCAATTCAGAATGAAAGCCAGAAAGGGTACTTGTGCACCAGTGGCAAAGTGAGAAATGAAAAGAGAAGGGAACATTGATGATGCTATTCATATATATATATATATATATATATATATATATATATATATATATATATATACTTTATGTACAAACAAAAAACAACCTAATAGTTCATAACAGCCTTTAGTGGCCAGTGGATGGGAAAATCAGAGTTACACAATAAGAGAAATATAGAGATGCACAGATGTGAACATAGAGAAAACAATTTTTAAAAATACTTACTGAGTGTTGATTTTTTTACTTGAAAGGGCTTCATGGGAAATACTAATTTGTGTTTTAACATTTAACCACTATGCCATGCTTCCAGGGACTTTTTCCTAAAGACCTGGTGTGTTCACTGTATAAAGGTCCAGCTAAATCAATCTAAATTCCTAGGTTCTTTCTACAGTGCTCTCTTTTAGTTTCTAGTACTAAAAACAGTGGTAGATCATGCTATTCTGATGTTCCAGATTTGTACATAAGGCCTACGATTTAGAAATTTGAATCATTAATAATGTTGAAGGAGTGGGATTGTCCAGCAAATGTTTTCCTCATCTAAATTCTATTAAGGAACGACAGGTAGTAAATAATGTTAAATATTATAGAGATTCAAACTCGGTTAATTTTGATTGCTTTAATTCCTCAGCTTAAAGAAAGATTACTTCATCATCTTGGACTACTGTGGAAGTCAGTATTTCATCAATGTAATCAAAACACCTGACCTGAATTACTTAAAGAAGGAAAAATGTATTTTGGTTCACAGTTTCAGAGATTTCACTCCATGGTTGGCCACTTTCATTGTTTTGAGCCTCAGGTGAGGCACAGCATCATGACAAAAGGGTATGGGTGCAGGAAACATGTTCAGCTCCTGCCATCCAGGAATTAGAGAGAGAGAGAGAGAGAGAGGCAGGTAGAAGAGAAGAAGAGAGGAGAGGAGAGGAGAGGAAGGGGTCAAGGACTGGATACATAGGGGTACAACGTCATGACCATGCACCTCCAACTAGTCCTCGCTTTCTTAGTGTTTCCACCATCTCCTGGTAGTCCTTTCAGCTAACAACAAATTATTTCCACATAAGATCAGAGCCTTTCTGATCCATTCACTTCTCAAAAGCTCATTCTCTGAATATTGCTGCATGGGGTTCAAGTCTTCAAAACACAAATCTTCCAGGGAAATTTTGTATTCTAACTATAAGGTCTAGCATCAAAGACAAAATTCTATTTGTCATATTTTGGTAAATATGTTTGGCTATGTTAATATTCAAGTACCTGTGAGAGTTTATAGGTAATCAGATTGTGCCACTGTATTGGCCCTCCACCATTCAGAAACTAAAAAAAAAAAAAAAAAAAAAAAAAAAAAAAAAAAATCCCTTTCTTCGAAGACTAGCTTAAGTTCTAATGAGTCATACACACTTCTTATGTCTCCAGTGATGCATTATACTAATACATCATTTCTGAAAGTTGTCTTGTTAATGATGTATTAATATAATATATCATCAGTCTGAAGTATAAGAAAGATTGATTGCTTAAAATATGGTATCCTCCATGGAACAAAAGATTTTTAGAGCAGATTAATTTTAATTATAGAAAAGAAGAAGTCTACCTCTGAGCAAATTATATTAGCTCTTCCTAGTCAGTGTCCGTATCTCTTCAGCTAATGAGGGGGTTGCATTCAACAAGAATTTTATTTTGAAGCAAAAAATAATAATAATAATGCATAACTGCTTTTTTTCCTACTTAGATTTGAAGCATAGCCTTTGGTCATATTGTAATTATTGTAGCCACATACAGTCTCTTTAATTAAAGTACTTTTAATTTAATTGAATTTGAAAAGAGCATTATTTTACATAGGGTTAATATAATTTAGTGTTATTTTAAAACATTCTTTTCATATATGGTAAAATTACAATTCATGTTATCAAAAGAGACTCATATACCCAAGTATATAAGTCATATTTCCATCAGAATACTTGAGAAAGCCAACTTATAAAGGGGACATGTTTATTTAGGTCACAGTTATGGAGGTTTCAGTCCACAGTTGAACCACCCCATTGCTTGGGTCCCACGGGATGAGGAGCAAGCACCTTAATACATGAGCCTTTGGGCTGGGGATGTGGCTCAAGCGGTAGCGCGCTCGCCTGGCGTGCGTGCGGCCCGGGTTCGATCCTCAGCACCACATACCAACAAAGATGTTGTGTCCGCCGAGAACTAAAAATAAATATTAAAAATTCTCTCTCTCTCTCTCTCTCTCTCTCTCTCTCTCTCTCTCTCTCTCTCTCTCTCTCTCCTCTCTCACTGTCTCTTTAAAAAAAAATACATGAGCCTTTGAGAGAAGCTGACCAAATTGTAGCATCAAGCATGTTCTATATGTAATTAACCACCACAATAGAATGCCAATCAGTTTGTTACAAATTCTTTGTTCCTAGAGTTCACCTTATTATAGGGATTCTGTCATGGTTTTTACAGTCTCTGTAAATTTAGCAGGTCATGTAATCACTTTGAACCTTAATCCCTTTATCCCTGAAATAAATCCCTAGTGCTGGATAATTTTTACATGTATTTCTTGTTTAAAGAATCTGACACAGGCTGGGGATATAACTCAGTTGGTAGAGTGATTGCTTTGCATGCCCAGCACTACACAAAAAAAGAAAAGAATCTGACATATATGTCTTTTTGTGCCTTTATACCTTACTATGCCCATATTTGAAATGAAATGTATTTTTACTGTCAATCAATATGGAGGCAAAGCGATACCCTTCTCTACCAGGCTGACCATTTAGTGTCAGCTTTCTACCTCTTCTTTTCTCTTTCTTTTCTTAGATCTCCTTTCTTTGCTGCTTATCTAGTTAGTTCAGTCAATTCCTGAGGATTGTTCTTCTAGATCTTACTTTTCCTTCCTTACCAGTTGCTAGCTTGGTCTTGGTCTGTGCCACCATTCTTTCTAGTCACTATAACACATTTTAATCCAGAGTCATTTTCATCTGGATGTTTCACCAGAAAACCTGCATTCAGATTTTCATTCTATCATTTAATTAGTTTTGAGAACTTAAAATGTATTTGCCATTGTATTAAAACTATTGACTAGTTTTAACTTCAGGGAAACTAAGCTTGTTGTCTAGGTACAGATGGAGAGGGAAATATTTCCCTTTGTTTTCACATGTTCAAAATAATTTTACCTGGACCAACTTACATGCAGCTAAGAAATTAACAAATGTCATTATTTTCAATCTCTTTCACTAGGAAGATAGAGCTCATTGTCAATTTTAATAGAATGTCCTCAGAATAAACTAGAAAGTTAGAATAAAAATTATACTACAAATTTTCACATTAACATTTCTCCCAACATTAAATATGTGTGTGTATATATATATATATATACACACACACACATACACATATACATATATATTCCTAATTGCTGAATCTTTAATATAAGATCTTTGCTGTTTTATTTAAATAATTTGAGTCCTATACTTATGAATCTTCATACATCTTCATATTGCAATCCTTTGTTGTGTGTGACATGATTTTTTTTTGCTATAGTAAAAATCATCACTTCAAGTAGTACTTTGTAAGATCTATATTATAAAAGTTAAGTTATCCTAGGCTATGAAAATTTGAGACCATTCAATTGTTGAAAAAATTAAATAACTTTTATAAAATATTACTTAATAGAAAAGGAAAGAAGTAAGTGAATTAGTTTGTAGCAGAGCACATTAATAATTTTGAAATATTCAAATATTATTTAATATTTTATGGTTACTTATAAGTTGAATAGCATTTTGAAAACTATAGAAATCAAGAGTTCATATTATAGAGGGATTCATATTAGGCACAAAAAAATAAGAAAACCACGAATGAAAATACTATTAATAAATTTAAGTTGCTGAAAATAATACAAAACATTATTCTTTGAAATTATACGAAGATTTGATATATGAGGTGAACTGGCTGAATCTCTGCCCCAAATAATAATGGATGTAGATGAATTGTGTTTCCTCCAAATTGCAGTAATTAAAATTCCTCTGTATTAAAATATTAACAAAAAAACATGAGCCTAATGGGAAGAGTACTGACATATTAGGATCTTGAAAGACATAATTCCTATTCTGTCAGTGAGGAAAAAAAAATCAGAACAATTAAAAGTAACTTTTTTTTTTTTAGCTCCATTAGGAAATTGAGGCTACAGATAAATTTAATCTCCAATTCTGGAGAGAAAGGTAAATAAGAGATTTACAGACAAAATCAGATTACCTAGCTGGAATCAGTGTTTTTAGGGATCCACGTTTGGTAATTTTGACGAATGGCTGAGATTGGACTGGTAGCAGAGTTAAATACCTCTAAGGGCTCAGTTTTGAAAGGAAACTCAGCCTTCATAGGTTTTGCCTGTAGCAACACCATTGGGTACCAAAGTCAGAGAAAATTCTCACTTCTCACTCTGTTGCCAGCTGGGGGCGGGGGAGGGTAAAGCATTTGACATACATCCCATCATGTCCTTCATAATGAATGACTCTTTTAACAATTGAAACTGCTCCAACAGTGCATAATTTTTTTAACCTCCCTGGAATGAGCTTTGATCAACTGAAGGGCTTTCCAGCTTTTCTATCTCCCAGTAGTATAGGGAAAAGGGGGGCTAAGAAATTATTCTGAAAGTCACAGCCCAGGGATTCAAGTCCACTAAAAAAATGGATATTTACTCATAAGATTATGCACTATAAATTCCCTCAAAAACAACTACTAAATTCAAAAGGTTTCCAGTATAAAAACAGTGGATTAGAACACTGAGAGATGCAAGATACATAATCTACTTAAGAAAGAGTTCATAAAAGACCCAAATATAATAGAGGAGGAAAACAATAATGAAATTAGAAGAAATTGAAACTTGTGTTATTTACAGTATTTTAAACATTAAACAGGGTCCAACCACTAGCCTGATTAACCTAAATTCCTACAGCAAATAGATCTTTGCCTCAATTCCCTTTACACATTACATTTATACAGAGTTTTCAACAGAAATTGCAGTGCAAGTACTGAGAAGTAAAACCACAATCTCAAGAGGTAAAGCCAACATTTAGATTTAGATGACAAAAATCTTAGAATCCTAGATAGAGGAATTAAAATAAGTATGCTAGGCTGAGGATGTGGCTTGCCTAGCATGTAGGAAGTCATGGGTTTGATGCCCAGCATGACAAATTAATTAGCTTATCAATCAATAAATGTGTTTAACATATTAATGGATTTAACTGATTAAAAGTATATAACATGAAGAATGGAGAAGTCATAGATGGAAAACTATAGAGAAATGGAAACTGAGAGAATAAAAAAGAAATGCAAGAACTACTTTTGTACAAAACCTGTGCAAAATAAATGATTCCTTTGATGAAGCCATAAGTTCACTAAACAGGACAAATGAGTCAGTGAGCTTAAAAGTATGTCAATAGAATCATCCTAATTTAAAAAGCAAAATTACAATGAGTGAATAAAATCAATGAGAAGGGATAGAATATTCAAAATCTCTGGGATAATTACAAAAGAATAGGAGAAACATTTGAAGTGACAAAGGCTGTGAATTTTTCAAAATTTATGACAGACACCAAATGACTGACCTAGGGGCATAGAAACTACCAGGCAGAATACCTACCAGCAAATTTATACCTACAAGTTTCAAATTCAAACTGAATATTTAGAAAAAGGAAAAGAAAAAAAACTCATAAAAGAAACAAGTGGGTAGGGAACACTGACCTTGACAGATAACCCACATTTATAGATAAGAAGACTTGATATTGCTAATTTTTGAATCTGGATTCTAGGCAATGTCAATTAAGTTTTCAACACATTATTTATATAATATCCA
Organism: Spermophilus citellus; assembly: GCF_964194105.1. Lineage (NCBI taxonomy): Eukaryota > Metazoa > Chordata > Mammalia > Rodentia > Sciuridae > Spermophilus > Spermophilus citellus. The sequence goes on from NC_138188.1 coordinate 41,635,690, forward strand.
AACTGATCATAATAATTATAATTATTGGAAAGACAAGGGATCCAGAAAATCCACAAAATATTATAGAACAATAATGACCAATTCATGTCTTCATACATGTAGTTTGGATAATGATGTCTGTCACATTTTAACATCAAAGCTTGGTATGAACATACTTTATATACAGAGATGGTAAAAACTATGCTATATATGTGCAATAAGAATTGTAATACATTCTGCTGTCATGTATTTAAAAAACAAAATCAATTTAAAAATCTAAAAAAAAAAATATTGACCTAGGATGTCACTTCAAAACTTGCTATAATACCATAGTAACAAAGAGAACATGAGACTTCTAAAACAACAAACAGATTAATTGAACACAATATATACAATAGAGAACCTAGAAATCTGTCCACAAAAATACCACCAACTGACCTTTGATAAAGTAACAAAGACATGTCAATAGAAAAAGCATATTCTTTCCAACAAAAGGTTATAGAATAATTTATCATTCATATGCAACATTGAACTATGAATAGATTGTAAACATAATATAAAATGCACAAATATAAAACTTCTAAAAAATAGCATCAGAAGATATCTAGTTTACCTTGGCATTAGTGAAAAACACCAAAATAATAATGCATGAAAGAACAAAATTGTTAAATTAGATTTTACTATAATTAGAAACATCCATCTGGGTGACAGTTTAGAGAATAAAAAGTCAAGTCACAGAAAAACTTGGGAGAAAATAATTGTAAAACATTTATATGATAAGAGTTCTATACCAAATATAGATAGAATTACAACTAAAAAAACCCAACTCAACTAAAAATGAACAAAAGATTTGCACTCAGCTGACCAAAACAATATGTATATATAAGTAGAAAATAAGCATGTGAACAAATGTTCATCATGTGTCATAAGAAAACTGGAAGTGAAACAATTACATACTGTTGCACACTATTATAAGAGTTGGAATTTAAAACAAATAATAATATCAAATATTTTCAAAGATGAAGAGCAAAAATAACTCCCACTTACTGAGAGGAGGAATGTAGAATGGAACAGCCACTTTGGTTCACTAATTATAAGAAATGTACTACATTTACATAGGATATTAATATTAGGAAAATCTAGTGTGTGTGTTTTGGGGGAAGTACATGGGAATTTTCTGAAATATGCTTAAGTGCTTTTGTAAGTCTAAAAGTGTTCTAAAAAAGAGAGAAGGGATAGAATGAAAGCTGGCAAGCAGTTAAATTTATAATTCTTCCAATTCAAGTGATCCTGGGAGAAAAAAAATCCCTTATGGCCTTATTTTCTCTTCCTCAGAAGAATGTTTCTCCTTTATAGCTATATATACTGCATCTGTGATTTTTTTGTGTGTGTGTGTGTGTGTGTGTGACACTTTCCAGGAAAGCAATACATATATATTGTGCTTCTGTCTGTACCAACTATATTTCTACATCATGAGATTGATGTCAACATATTGGACTATGCAAATTAGGTATTTCCTAAAGGGGTTTATTATTCTAATAAAATCTGCTGCAATTATTATTGCAGAATCCATTGTTTTGCATAACAAAGTATTTCATTGACACAAAATAACTAAATGTGGCATAGAAACAAGGAAAATGCCTTTTAATTTAATTTAAAATACCATTGTTTCCCTCAATTTTAAAGATTTTCCCCTCAGTTGTAACATAAATTCATTAAGGTTATATCAACAGTGCTATTCAGAATGGAAAGAAGAGAGGAAGGAAAGGGGGAAAGGAAAGACTGTTTAATTTTGCTTGAGAGATGGAATAGTTAGAAATCCTGATTTGAGTGGGAGGAATAAATTATTAATGCTACCCACACTTTTCATTTTTAATCTCTATTATTTAATTTTGCATTCATAAATGTTCCTGTGCAATCACTGGTGAAACTCTAATTAGTATTTATGAACTGATTCATTTTATGCCTGACCTTTAGAAAATTACAGTTTGTGGATTCTATTCCTTTGGTTTACAAATAGCTTGGCAAAACCAATTTCTTTTAGTTCTGAAAATCCAAAGTTTAATTAAAATAGCTTTAAATTGTTTTCCCTATACTTACTGAAGTCACATTTCATCATAGTGTAAAGTGTCTTTATTAATTATTTGGATGTAAGAAACATTACTTTTTAATAATAAGTCGGTTTTAATATAACTCCTTTTGAATGATTCTTGCAGAATTGAATAGGATTTTAAAACTGTAATTATGTCTTATACTATCTTTTCAACTTAATTAGAAGGTAGAGAGTATTGTGATTATAGAGTTCAGGAAACTAAAACACAGTTAAAATTATTTTCACAGAGATAATCAACAATGGAAAAAGGGGGAAAAGTTATATGTTCTGTATATCACTTAGATGTATTCAATAAGAGGCATCACAGGAAGAATTTGCTACATTCTAAAGAGTGTCTGATGCAATTTGAATATCACAAAAATGCAAAATACACACTGTTTTCTATCCATATCTCAACTTCAATTAAACAGAATTGCTTATCTGTTTTATAAGTTCCATGCAAGCCAAGCATTTGATTTGAACTCATTTCATTAGAGAATACAGAAGCAAAACCTCATCAAATTTTGCAATTAAATCTTTAGGACTTCTTGTGGTACCTTCAACTTCCCAGTCATTTGACTACTGCTTTTACCTGTACCAAAGGGATCATTTGGTGAACATCCAAATTCCACCAATAAAATATTGGCCAAGCAGTAAATATTATTAGCTTTAATTTAGGAAAGAAAAACATCACTTTGATAGATCATTGGCTATGTCTCAGTAGGGAAAATCAGGGGAGGTCATTAAAGAATTTTAGAGTCTGGGCAAGGTGCTTTGGGGATGGTTTTACAAGATGGGAAAGCAGTTTTGATTGGGCATTTGTGGACCCAGTCAGTGTTGTAAGTGATTCTTTTTTTTTAATAATTTATTTTTTTTAAAAGAGAGAGTGAGAGAGAGAGAGAGAGAGAGAGAGAGAGAGAGAGAGAGAGAGAGAGAGAGAAAGAGAGAGAATTTTTTAATATTTATTTTTTAGTTCTCGGCGGACACAACATCTTTGTTGGTATGTGGTGCTGAGGATCGAACCCAGGCCGCACGCATGCCAGGCGAGCGTGCTACCGCTTGAGCCACATCCCCAGCCCTGTAAGTGATTCTTAATGACTGATTTTTCATAAGTAAATTGTTCAGTTGTGTCACATTTGTGTCTTTGGGAGAAGGTTTATTTTATTAATGTTCTTTTAATTAGTTTTTAATCCCCATAATTGTGCATAATATTGGGATTCATTGTGATGCCTTCGTACACGCATAAGACTCCCTTCAATTAATGTTATTAACTCCTTTTTCCCCTCCTCTTCTCTTATGCTCTTCAGCTACTCTTTTACTCTACTGGTCTGCCTTCAGTTTTCATGAAAAAAGAAGAAAAAAACCTTTCTTTTTCTTTTTTCTGTCTAGGTTCCACATATAAGAGAAAATATATGGGCCATGACTTTCTGAGATTGGCTTATTTCATGTAACATTATGTACTTCAGTTCCATCCATTTTACTGTAAATGACATAATTTTGCTTCTTTTTATGTCTGAATAAAACTCCACTCTGTGTGTGTATGTATGTGTGTGTGTGTGTGTGTGTGTGTGTGTGTGTACATATATATCACATTTTCATTGTCCATTCATCTTTGATTGGCACCCAGACTGATTCCAAAAGTTGTCTATTGTGAATTGCACTGCTATAAACATGAGAATCCATGTATCTCTGTAGCATTCTGACTTTAGGTCTTTTAGATAAATACACTACTGGGTCAAATGGTGCTTCCCTTTTGTGAGGAGAGTTCATACTAATTTCCATAAAGGTTGTAATAATTTGCAGTCCCACCAACAGTGTATGATTGTTCCTTTAGTCCTACCTCTTCAGCAGCATTTATTATTATTCATATTTTTGATGATTGCCATTCTAACTAAAGTGAGATAAATCTATGTAGTTTTGATTTGAGTTCACAGGTTGGGAAAGGCATTGAGCCTTTTTTTCATATAGTTGTTGGTCATTCATATTTCTTCTTTTGAGAAAGTTCTTTTTAGTATATTTTCCCATTTATTGGTTCTTTTTTTAGTTTTTTGAGCAATACATATATTCTGAATATTAATCTTCTGTTGGTAGCTGGCAAATATTTTCTCGCATTCTGCAGGGCTCCCTCTTTACACTCTTATTTCCTTTTTTTCTGTACCAAAGCTTTTTAAATTGATGCCATCTCATTTATAAATTCTTGATTTTGTTTCCTGAGTTTTAGGAGTCTCTTAGGAAATAACTGCCTGTGTGCGTGTGTGTGTGTGTGTGTGTGTATACACACACACACACACACGCACACAGTAGGAAAGATGCCTTAACAGCATCTCAGGAATTGTCATATATATATATATATGTGTGTATATGTATATATTAGAGTGGTGATTCTATGATTTTTTTTCTATCAGTTGCAGAGTTTCTGGTCTAATACCTAGGTCTTTGATCCACCTTGGATTGATATTTTGCATAGCATGAGAGATAGGGACCTAGTTTCATTCTTCTATATATGGATATTCAGTTTGTTCAGCAACATTCATTTAAAAAGTTGTCTTTTTTCATGCATGCTTTTTCACATCTTTGGGGGAAAAATAAAGTGTCTAGGGTAAATCTAATCAAGGAAGTTAAGAACACCAAGGAAAGAAATTAAAGTAGGCATTAAAGATGGCAATACCTTCTATGTTCCTGGATAGGTGGGATTAATCTTATTAAAATGGTTGTATTGCCAAAAATGATACACAGATAAAGTGCAATCCCCATAAATATACAAATAACATTCCTCAAAGAACTAGGGAAAAAAGTCCTACATTTAATATGGAAGGGTTAAAAAACCTAGAATAGCCAAAGGAATTCTGAATGATATGAGCAGGGCAGGGGGCAATAGAATATTCAGCTTCAAATGACAGTGCATGGATGCATAGTAAAAAATACAACATTATGCTGCCACATAAACAGACATATAGGCCATTGGAATATTATAGAAGACAGACAAAACCACACAGATACAGACAGATGATCCTTGGCACAGGAGAGGTTAGTTGATGGAACAAACAGCTATGTCATTTTCTATTGTTCTCAGTATTGTTTAATAGGAAAAAAAGGAAGAAGATAACATTTCTCAGCATTGGTTAACAAAATTATTGGGAATATATTTATTTAATTTCTCATTTTTGACTATCATTTGCTTCTTCAAACCTGAAGGTGGTATAAAAATATTTTAAGCAAAATTAAATCTAACTCCCAACTTTCCACGTTAGTGGACCACATGAGCTCTATGTTAGTCCCATTATCTCTGCAGTGAGTAGCTTTTCTTGGCATACAGTTCATTTTATTGGCATCTCTTAATTCTCAGGGTCTCCATTCCAGCTTTGGCTTTACCTTTACAGTGTCATGCATATCCCTCTCAGGGTTAACCCACTGAGACTCTGACCCTGATTCACTTTGCCTGGCTGCCCAGACTCTTCCTCTGAAATCTTGGTGGAAGCCTCTATGAGCATTTAACACAAAAATATTATGGTCCTGCAGAACCAGTATGACGTGGATGATTCCAAAGTCTGCTGCCAGCTCACACAATGCGAGGGCCTTTGTGCATCACAGCTGCAGTGGGTCCACTTGGCTCAGTGTGGTGAAAAACTTCTTAGACTCCTTGTGCCAGCAGGGTGCCTCAATGGTCTCTTATCAATAGGATTTTCTATTCTACACCCTGGGCCTGTAGTGGGTATGGTCTTGACAATTCCTGAGATGCTTTTAAGGCATCTTTCCTACTGTCTCTGTGCAAAGTATTTAGCAGCTCTTTAACAATCAGGACTTAGTTGGCCCCAGCTTTACATGTACTTTTTGTCCAAACTGCACAATTTTAAAATCCTTTGGCTGTTTTCTGCTCCAGATCCTCCCAGTAAACCTAACTAGAAGCTGCCAGCAATACTCATACTACTGATTGAATTCTTTGCTACTTTGAAATTTCCTCTGCCAGATCAATTAATCCATCAGTTTTAAATTCAGCCTCACACAAAGTCTCAGGACTGGGACTATTTAGAATTTTAGCCAAGTTCTTTGCCAGAATATAACATAAGTAGTCTAGATCAATTAGCATTGGTATCTTCATTTCCCTGTGAAATGTCAACTACACTGTCTACATTCCTATCACCATTCTGGTCTTCTCAGTTTCCATCAGTATTGCCCATTAAACTTTTATTATAACATTCTAAGGCTTTCCAGCTTGCACCCCTGACCTTTTCAGAGTTCCTCCCACAAACCAGTTCCTAAGGATTCTGAACTACATGATCAGATTAGTCACAGCAATAAACCCACTTTTCAGTACCAATTTCTCTTGTAGTTAGCTTTTTTTTTTTAATCACTGGAACCCAAATACCTGAGAAGAGCAACTTAATGTAGAAAAAGTTTATTTGGTGCTTCTGGTTTCAAAGTCTCAGTCCATAGATGGTTGATTCCATTGCTGTGGGTCCAAGATGAGGCAGCAGCACATCATGGGGAAAGAGTCCAGTGAAAGAAAGCTGATCAGATCATGGCAGGGTCAGGAAGCACAGGAGGAGGGAGAGACCACAGGGAAGATGCACTCTTTCAGGGCATACCCCAGGTGACCCACCTACTTTAGATGTGCCGCACCTGCCTCCAGTTACCACCCAGTCTGTCCACTGAAACTAAAATGGACTATTAAGATTATAGGTCTCATAATCTAGTTATATCACCTCCAAATATTTCTGCATTAACAGATGCTTTCAGAGGATACCTCACATCCAAACCATAACATATGGAGTTATAAATTCTGTAGTTAATAATCAGATATATAAAATTATAAGGAGAAGATTGACTTCTGACCTATGCACAGACGTGAAACTCTCTTCCATCAGAAACACACTCCAAAATTCAGTAATGGACAATATTAAGAGTATTCAATTATGATAATATTACTCCCTGTGGAAGTCACTGCCCATATTTTTTCAATTGCTTTTATTGCAATAAAATTCCTATAATTTAAACTTTACTACCTTGACTATTTATGAGTGTATAGCACTAAGGACATTCATAATGTGTAATTATTACCTTCATCTCTAGAACTCTTCCCATCTTGCAAGACTGAATCTGTATACCAAATGAACTAGAACTCTCCAGTCTCCTGTTTTTTTAAGCCTTAGAACCCTCCTCCCTACTTTCTCTCTTGAGGGTTTTAACTACGTTAAGCACCTTACATAAGGGAAATCATACAGTATGTTTATTTTTGTGTTTGGATCATTGTACTTAGTATAATATCCTTTATGTACAATTATATTAGAGCATATGTCAGAATTTACCTTCTTTTTAAATCTTAATAACATTCCACTATAAATATGTATTCCATACATATAAAATAAGCTTTATTTAATAGTTTAAAAATAATAAACTGTGACCATTTTAATAGACGTGTACATATTTGAAACCAACTGAACAATCCAGACACAGAACATTTCTATCATGCCCTGCAAAAAGTGTCCTCATAACTATGTGAAATTCATCAATGCTGCTGTCCTGAATTCTTGTCCACATGTGAGCTTCATTTTGTCACTATAGATTGCATTTACTGTGTCTTAGAATTACAGACATTGCATATCTAGAGTCATCAGAGAATAGGTAATCTTTTGTATCTGAACTATTTTCAATAAGAATAATGATTTTTGAGATTTGTTCATATCATTGTATACATCTGGGGTCCTTTGCTTTCTGAGTCACATTTCATGGAATAGATATAGCACATTGGGCCCATCCACTTACCTTGGGAAGCCTCGTGGGTTCTTTTCAATGTGTTTATGAAGAAAGTTTCTACAAAATTATAACTATGTTTTTGTATTACTTTAATAAATACCCAGGCATGTACATGATGGAACATTTCATGAATTATCACCACTGTTTCCCAAACTAAATGTATCATTTTATATCTCTATCAGCATTCTTCAATATATTCACAACACTTGGTTACTGCCAGTTTTTAAGTTTTTCCTAATCTGTTGAATGTATTGTGTATTTTAATTTATGACTGAATAATGTTGAAAGTGCTTTCATAAACTTAGTAGTCACATAATATCTTTTTTGAAATACCTATTCTTATATTTTACCCATTTATTAATTGATTCTTATTACCAAAGAGTAAAAACTCCAGGAAGTCTTTTTTTCCTGCTAGGAGCATGGAAGTTATATTAGCTCTTAAGTTTTCTCTCTGTCATTATATTAGCTCCATCATCATTTTAGCTCTAAACTTTTTAAAATATTTTCTTTCTCAGTACATATTTTACATTTCAGTTAATTTCAATTTGTCCACTTTTTCTTTCTTTTTTTTCCCATTGTACTTTTACATCCTAAGAATTCTACACCTGTCAAAGTCACAGAGACTTCTTCCTGTATTTTCTTCTATATGAATATTCAGTTGTATCAGCACCATGTATTAAATGATTTATTTCTCCATTGATTTTTTGTGCCATTTTTGGAAATCAAATGACCTTTTCTGCATGGGTTTCATTGAGGACTGTTTTTTACCATTCATGAACATTCCCTGCACACACCATTTTTTCCCCCAATAATCATAGTAGCAGTGAAGTGTTAAAGTTGTGTTATATATGTTCTCTGTGTTCTCCTTTACAAAACTGGTTTGGATTTTCTAGGTTTTTTTGGTATTTCTGCAAAGATGTTATCATCTGTGTTCTACAAAAAATTCTATATGAATTTTAACTGAAATTGTATATATCTATGCATTAACTTGCATCAATTTTCAAGGTTAAAATTTCTAAGGAATTTGTTCATTTCATTTTAGATAACAAATGTGTTTCATGATATTTTCTTGTGAGCCACTTAATATTTGAAGGATCTGTAGTGATATCTCCTCTTTATTGATATTGACAGTTTATGTTTCTCTCTTTCTTTCCTTGAACAGTTTAACCACAGGTATATTGATCTTCTCAAGAACCACATTTAGCCTGATACTATATCTAATTTCTCTATCATTTCTCCCTATAATACTCATTATTATATCTTATTTTCTATTTCTTTAGGTTTATTCTACTTTTATCAAGCATATTAATATAATGCTTTAGACCCTTCTTCTTTTGGAACATTCTTTCATTCTAAAATAATCATTTAAATTACATATTTTCTCTCCAATACTTCTTTCAATAATCTATAGTTTTTGCATTCAGTTTGTGTTTATGAAGAAAGTTTCTACAAAATTATAACTATGTTTTTGTATTACTTTAATAAATTTGCATTCAGTTTGAAATATTTCCAAATCCTTTGTGATTTCTTCTTCAAATCATGGAAAATTTAGATGATTATTTTCTAATTATTTAGCCATTTCCTGGATATCTTATTAATTTTCAGTCTAGTTCATTTGTTCAGATAGTAAACTCTATATCATAACAAAATTTTTACACTTATTGAAATTTGTTTTTAGACCAGCATATAGACAATACTGGTGAATATACATTCATTTCTATATGTATCATGCAACTCTTAGATAATATGCTGCACAAATGTCAAGTTTGGTCCAAATGATTGACATTACTGATATGATTAGTTTTATCATTAGTGACATTTTTGTCCTAGTGTGCTATTATTAACTGATAAAAGACTGGTGAAATTTTTTTTACTAAGATGTAGAAATTTTTACTTTTTTTAAACTGATGAACAATTTTAGCTTTATGTATTTGAAAGCTTTGGTTTTGGTCAGATACACATCTATGGTTTTGACATTTGATGACCTGATATTTATAAAATTCCCATTTTCATCTCTGGCAATATCATAGTCTTGAAGTTGACTTTACATTATACTCAATCAGCCCCTTTCATTTGACGGGCATGATGCAGTCCATTCTCCCCATGGCAGTTGTTTTCTGCAGAGTCACCGTGTACATGGAACTGTTGAATACTGGACCATTGCTCTCAGGGGAAACACAGTCAGGATCCTTTGAACATGGGCAGCATTTCAACTCTTGGGGACCATTTTGTTAAGGGACAAATAAATGAGAATGGTGGGAACACAAGTTTTAAGAGAATAAATTCTTTGAAAAATACCCATTATATGACCCTCACATGCTTTCTTTGTCAAAAAGCAATTTACCTGCAGCCTTGCCTGGCCTACTTGGACAGGATATGTCTCATTCCTCAGGAAACTACTTGTAATCTGCAAGGAAATGCAGGCAGGAAATGATGTTGATAAGAGGAACCCAAGTTACTATGAAAGGAGAGACTTTTGTGACCCTTTTTGAAGACCAGATTCTGGAAGATAAGAATTGTTCCTTCTAATCATAAAATCTGTGAAGATGTATTGTTAAGAATTCAATTAGAATTGGTCAGCATGGGCCAAGGTAACCTCTAGTTGTAATGGCAGTGGGGATATGAAAGTCTGAGGTCACCTTGCTATCAGTCTAAACTCAAGAGGTGGATCTGGGCAGGACTCTCTGGAAACTTTCCTGGGATCCCCAATAAAACTGGAGGGCAGGAGAGGCACACTCTCCTTCTCCTCTCTAAGAGGACCCACTCTCTCCAGAGAGAGAGAGTACCCCCTTTCCATTTCCCTAACCTTTCAAAAAACTCATTCCTGTTACTCTGAGTGACATGTCTGAAGTCTTTTTGACTTGGTCATAAGAATTGGGCTCTGAAGTCAGGGTGGGGGGTGTCTTTGTTTTGCATGAGACAGTAACATTTAACAATGCCTGCACTTTAAAAAACAAAGCATAATTACCTTATACATCTTCAAAACCTTTCTATAGATATTTTATCATTTTTTTTAACTTCAGGTAATTTTCAATTCTGATGAAATTTTTTTCTTTTCCTTTTGGAATTTCACTTTTTGTCATATTAGTCTATACCCCTTGTTTGGCACGAAAGATGGTAGAAAAGGACTACCTATATATGTAGTGAATTTCTCTGATTTATACTGTCTCTAGATAATGGCAAGATACTTGAGGAATACAATTAGTTCTGAGTACCCAAGTCTTAAAATCACATTTAAAGATTTACCCACCATCTGTGTTCCAGACTTTTTAAAGTTTCTTTAAGTGATATAAACAATTATTAGGACAATTTATTTTGAGATCATTGCAATCTAGTCAGTAATACAATAATTCAGACACTGTTAAATAACAATATTTGAAAAACTGCTATAATAGGTACAAAAGTGCTAGACAAAATGTGATAGCTGTTCTTTCTCAGCTTTTGGAAAGAAATAACAAAAGCAACAACAAAATTCCTCCTTAGTTTCTTTAGTAACTACAGAAAAACAATTATGTAGAACTATTTCATAGCTAGTTAATGAAGTTCTCCATGTATTTCACATGCAAAAAAAACAGATACAACCCAATGAATATTAATCACAATTAAAATTATTATTTGTCATAAACAGCTATTTTTCTTTCCCTATACCTGGGAATAAAGATGCATATGCAGAGCCCAATTTCTAGGTTGTTATCTGATTAGCATGAACATAAATATCCCAAATATGCATGACCTTTTAAGAATTAAATCTTACTCTGTAATATTGGTGATATTACATGTAGAACTCCTAAATGGCCTATATGGAACAGTGCTGTATTGACTAAGTACCATTCTGTAGCAGTGAACTTACTTAGCCAGTACAGTAGCTGGTGGCTTATCTTTCCTGGCCCAGGAGCAAGTGTTAGCTGATTGTCAAGTGAAAGGTAAGCTCCCCCTGGAAGCTGAGGACTGTTACTGTTTGGCAGAGGAGCTCACAACTTGCACTGGAGTCCTTCGAAAATCCTTTCTGGGAATAATATCCAGCTTTTTCCCTTCTAGCTGTTCTAAAGGGCAATTAAGTTATATTTTATTATCTTCTATGTTTAGAAAAAGGGGTGTTGGTGCTATACAATTTTTAGGGTTTATTTGAATTTTATCATGTTAACTTTAAAAATATTTTTCTGTTTTCCTCTGACATGGGAAAAAGCATATATCACTAAATCAGGTGGATGGTATCTCTTCTGTGTATTTTTATTTATTTATTTTTATAAATTTCTTTCTTTCTTTGGTACTGAGGAATGAACCCAAGGTCACTTTACAACTGAATGCATCCCTAGTTGTTTTACCTTATTATTATTATTTTTGAGATAGAGTCCTGTTAAGTTCATGAGTCTGGCCTAGAATTTGCAATCCTCCTGCCTCAGCCTCCCTGGTAGCTGGAATGAGGGGTATGAACAACGATGCCCAGCTACACTGTGTGATTTTAAAGGAATTAAGAGCTACGCCTTTGCACTCTGCAGTGGTTCCCAGTTGGCCAAGAGTAAATGCCAAGCCCTTACAACAATGGCCTTCAAGATAATTCATGGTCTGGCCTTCCACATCTGTCTTATCTCACCTCCTTCTTCCTATAGTTTAGTCATGTTTAGCCTCTGTGTTTTTTGTTTTGCTTTGTTTTTGTTATTCAAACACAAAAGGGTCCTGCCCTGCTTGACTTTGTTGGCAGTGTCTCTCCTTACAATACCCTAAAGTCCTCATGACTTGTCTTCTTTACATATTGGATTATCCATGCCTATCAAGCCTGCCTTACTTAAAGGTGAAATTCATGGGTCTGCTCCCTTTTATCACAGTACCTACCACCTTTAAACACATCATATTGTTTATTATTTAATTAGCTTGTTTATTGTCTCTCTCTTCTTCTAGAATCTAAGCACTTATATTAATGTCTAGCCCTTAGTAAAATTAAAACACAACATTTCCAAAAAATTATATTAGCAATCTAATTGTTTTTTTTATTAGGGATTCATGAATCAGGCAGAATCCCCTGAACAGATGTAGAAAATTCACTCTGAGGAGCTGAGCAGAGTGGGCTTAAGGGACAGGAAGGTGCTGAAGAAGCAGAAATGGGACCCAAATCAGATTGACACAATGGGATTGATTGTTTGCTGTAAATCTCCCATAAATTTTGAAAACTGAAGTATTTTATATTTAGTGTGACTCCATGATTCTTAGCATGAATGAATAATTTCTAGTTGGGTCTGCTTTGTTGGGCTCAGTGCAGGAGCATATCCAAAACAATGGCCTTCAGGACTTTTTACATAATAACAGGTATTCAATAAATATTTGTCAAAGCATTTTAAGTGTTGGTCATATCTTATAATAATTACTCTTCTACAAACACTCTAAGAATGATAAAACCTATTGCAAAGAGAGGCTATTCCCTTAAGTTAAAATCAGCTTCATTAATAATGTAGACTTCAGTATAAGGCTAAAATTTTATGCTAAAAATAGATGAAAAGGGGGCTGGGGATGTGGCTCAAGCGGTGGCGCGCATGCGTGCATCCCGGGTTCGATCCTCAGCACCACATACCAACAAAGATGTTGTGTCCGCCGAGAACTAAAAAATAAATAATAAAAATTCTCTCTCTCTCTCTCTCTCTCTCTCTCTCTCTCTCTCTCTCTCTCTCTTAAAAAAATAGATGAAAGGGTTGTCTTGGAATAAGAGAGGGAGAAAGAGAGTCTCAGAATCTCTGAAGGGTTTCAAGTCATGGGTCTCTATGATGAGAGAGCTCACTAGAATTGTCATGAGGAAGTGGTAGACCCCAGAGCCATGGTGGTAGACCCCAGACCCCTGACGCCCTGACCCAAGCATGATGCAGATCTAGGTGGGCCTAAAGGAGCAGCAGAGTACACATCAGTTGGAGGAAATGGCAAGGGACTGAGCAAGGATTGCATATTAGGTTTAATTTCCAAACTGGGAGACAAATTGATGTCTCTGAGTCAAAATTAAGTTAAAAAAAAGAGTTCAATGTCTTTGTTTTTGGCATAGCTAGGTTTGCAGATTGAGTTTCCTGTTGAAGGCTAAAATTCTTCCCCAAAGTAGGAAGTCATAAACCAAACAATAGCTCAAGATTAACCATGTGCCAAGGATATTTCCCTCTCCTCCTGTCCATCCAGGATTTTCTGTTTTTCTTCCTTCCCCAGGATGCATACATGTATGTGAGTGTGTTTACCCCCTTCATGTCAGTGTGTACTTGCAGTGCTATTTGGTATCTGGTAAAATCTTTATTCTATAGAATTTTAAATTATAATTTTAATAGCTTCAGATTTTAATCAGGTACCTCATTTGTTTTCCTATGGAACACTCATGATATCAAAATCATTGACTTCCCTGCCTCCTAAATTATAATCATCTGGGTAATTAACTGGTGTTTTTGTTATTTGCTTCCATGGTGGTTGGAACATAGTTATATATTTGGTGATGTTTCTGGGGTCCTTTAATTGGAAGCATTTTGAGATGTCTTATTTGAAAAAAAGCATTACCATACTTGTTAATAGGCAATCAAATGAAAGATAGGTGGTTGCTAAGGTGACACAGTGGCAGTAGGCATTGTCTTCAATTCACATTCAAATCCTAAAACCTGCACTTTTCTTCTCTCTCAAAGTTCCTTTTTACACACAAGAAGCCTAAACAGTATAATTCTCCTGTTTATTTGAAACTCATATTATTTTCCAAAACTGTAGGACTTACTGATAGCATAGTGGGATAATTCATGCCATGAAAGCTCAGGAGTGATCCAGTAAGTGCCAAGACAGGGCAGCAGAGGCCTAGAGACAATTACCTCCTGCTGGTACACTCATTCTCAACCTCTCTGGTCTCCCTTCTGATATGATTGATACTCACATGGATGTGGATCAGTAACTGGAGAAATCTTAGAAAAACCCAGGGAAAGGTTCTCATCCCATGGCAAGTACTGACAGAGTTGGAAACATGGTCTCAGTTACTAATATAACCTTAACCAGGGGTCGCTGGGCTATGGAAGCAGAGCCTTGCACACTTCTGGAAGGAGTGAAGCCATTCCTCCATCAGGAAAAAGGATCATTACAGAAAGAAGGGGTATATGATTTTGGATGGATTAAAGCAATCATATATATTCTAATACATATCAGCATATAATATTCTAAAATGTTTTTTTAAACTTCCAGGAGCAAGACTCATCAAAAAGTTTGTTTACAGTTTATTTTGCAATAGTTTGCCCCAGGAATAAAATTGAACTTGCTTCTAATCAACAGAAAGACTTAAAAGGATTATCTTACACAGTGTTTCCCAAATCCTGTCTTTACATGAAAGTTCAGGTAGAACTGGAATGACTCCCAGTGAGAACAATGCTTATTGAGTTATTCTACTTTTAAACATCAAAAATCACCTTGGAAATAGGCCTGAATAAAATCCTATCACCCTCCAACTGAACACTGCAAACAGGGTAATTATAAAACCTCCTGAGGCTACTAGGAACTAAATTCATGGAAGCACGCACTTATGTGCCTCATTTTTTTTAAACTTTTCTCATGGAAAGCAATTGGGCCTGGGATGCTGTGCTGCACCCCTTTCAATCAAAAAGCCTTAGTTTGAAAGTCAGTCTTCCCCACTGGACACTGTGTGTGAAGGAAATGTCTTCACCCAGTGATTCTCCTCATAGCAGTGTCCCTTGGTGATGTCTGTTTCCTACTGTAGTGCACACATGATTCCAAAAATATTTAAGGTAATTAATGTGAAAAAAAATGGTATTTCTGATGTGCTGCCTTTATTTCACTATAGAAATGACCACAGCGGTCTCAATGCATATTTTTTAAAAAAGGATGTTTTGTAATTTAAAATAAATTGATACTGGCTGATGAAAGAAAGAGAAGTGAAGATAACATTATAAAATCTCTGCAGAGGAGATGAACACTGACAACACATGTTGGCCCAATAGAAGTGAAAAGAAAGGAACAGACTAATTCATATAAAACAATAAGGGTATTTCTACCAAATCTTACAGTGACCAAAAGCATGTCCTAAAACATGCTTTTGGTCATTGTAAGATTTTTTTTAATAAGTAAAAAAGTATTTAAGAGCTAGTGTATTTATATGTGGACAAGACTTAAAAATATAACTGTAATAGCTATAATATACTCTGCTAGAAAGCATACCCATCTCATCAATGGATTTTAAGTAACAGTTGTTCATTGATTAATGAATGGACATCCAAGAAGAACCAAGATGAACACATGGGCAGATTGCATGCAGAAGAATCAGAATATCAGCCAGGCAATCGATCAAGCATGAGTATGAAACAAACCCAAGCAGACTCCACAAGGCTCAGATGTTGTAGTAGCTGCAAGAGTTTCTGAATATTTACTTGGGGGGTATTATATCTGTTCTAAGGGGTACACAGTATCCAAGAAACTAAACTTGGGAGGGCAAAAAAAAAGACAATTCTAAGATGGCAACAAGAAACTAGCCTAGAAACCTATTGGTACAAGTTAAAATATGAATTATTTGTTTTTCCAGAAATATGTCTTTAAAAATAAATCTTAATATCAAATATGTGTTAGCTAGGCAGAGGGGTTTAGGTATACCATGCCAGTGACAATTAGAAGAGTATACAAGGAAATAAATGAAAAGTATATCAATAAAGTTTATGCAAAATAAATATATTTATATTCTCTCACCCTTTCCTCTATTTTTCAGCAGTCATGACATGTTTTTTAAAAATATCTGAATAGTTTAATCATGCTGCATTCAAATATAAGGGTTATGAGCAGAATAAAAATTTAAATGCATATATGTACTATTAGCAAAGATTTGAAATGGCCCAGGAAAGAAAATATGATAAGAATGGGCTTGTTCATCAGAAATAAATTGCTTAGGGATTGAGAATAAAGGTCATTTGGCAGAATGCTTGCCTCTCATGCAGAAGGCCCTGGGTTCAATCCCCAGCATCACACACACAAAAATAAATAAATGAATAAATAAATGAATAAATTTCTTAATATTGACAAATTAATAAACAGTGCATGCAATAACATATACAGTTATTAAAAATGCATATATATTTTAATATCATATAGAGACCTAAAAACTGACTTCTGTGTCTATGAGAAGGGAAATGGATTTTCATTTCTATGTTGTTTCCTACAGTACTGAGTAGATTTTATTGTGTAACACATGCATTACTCTTATAGATAAGGAAAATTAAATTTGCAAAGTAAATTAATATTTATAAAGCATCATTGGAAATATGACTCATAAAGAGAAAAGTTGATATACTATTGCTCATACTAGTTACCAGTCACACAAACCTAAGGTTTGTACAAGTTCATCACACACAAAGCAAATGTTTTACCTCCTTGACAGTTTTGCTTTTGTGACACTGGTATAAACACCCAGTTGGCATCCCTTTATAAGGAGTAACAGTATGTAAGAAGCAGACAGACCACAGAGGGCAGATCTTACTCTGTTTCTTTTTGAATTAAAATATTCACCATAAAGAAGACATACCTGTTCTGATAAAAAAAAATACAGATCTCTATAAAATAAACACATTAGGCAAGGCACTTGCAAGGCTCAGACTGAAGCTTACATCAAGATTCAGCCTACCCATCCTTATCTGTCCCTTTCCTGCACCACACTTATCCACCCTTTGTGGTATGATTCTTTATTTACTTCTTTTTATTTTTTCCTCTGATAGAAGCTAGGACCAGGCCAAACCAGCCAGCTTTTCATTTTCCCAAGAGATAAAAGGAAGAGTGTTAAATTGCAACTATTCTGTTTTCTACATCAAAGAGAGTATGGGGGAGTTCTTCCAGAATATAGTTGAGATTAAGACTCCTTAGGGAGAAAGGGAAATTAGTTTCATGGGAAAGGTGGGAAATTTGCTTTCTAAAGTGCTCTCCTCAGAGTGAAAAGGGTGGTTGATTTTATGCATATTACAGTTTATTTCTTTTTGGTACTTCAGGGCTCTGCACTTGGCTTCACAAAACAGTTGAGTCAACATCCACAACACAAATGTCCCCTGCTTTTAATG
Source organism: Spermophilus citellus (assembly GCF_964194105.1). Lineage (NCBI taxonomy): Eukaryota > Metazoa > Chordata > Mammalia > Rodentia > Sciuridae > Spermophilus > Spermophilus citellus. The sequence continues at coordinate 41,653,561 of NC_138188.1, forward strand.
AAATGGCCTTAGAAATGACCCACCCAATGAGGAATGCTAATAAAGGAATCATGAGAGAGGGGCTCATGGGCAGCACCGCCATTAGAGGCCTTAAGTGGGAAAGGGGCCTTGGGAACAGGCAGAATTTGCTACTGTGTACTTCTGTTTATTTAAGAGGCATTAAATTCAGACTTAGTGCACTGGTTTTCACCCCGCCCCCAGAAAGAGCTTTAGCTCTGGACTGAGTTAGCTCAGGGTGACAGGAAGTGCCTACCCCTCCCCACTCATCTCAAGCAAGCACATCTGTACTGTGCAAATAGATGGGGTCTTGTATTCCAAGATGTGGGGTTTGCTGGTATGCAGGGCATGGAGGAGGGTTGAAACAGTAGAAGATTATTCTCTTTTCACCTTTTTCCCCCATTATCTCCTAAAACTCATCATTCCAACAATTTGGGTAAAATGAGTATTTAATTTGATCATGCCAAATGTAGTCATCAGGGAGTTTTAAGATAAGTTACTACTTGTCTCCCTATCTACTTAGGTGCCATTCAAAGCTAGGGTGGGAAATCTGATTATGGCAACAGGAAAGCATTGGGGATTGGATTACTTACATGACAGTGGTAAAACAGGTGCTTTTTCCTTAACTAAATTAGAGATAGTTCAGACTTGTCCAATAAAGGAAGCAATGTTTCAAACTCACTGAGTTCAGTGGAGCTTGATTTCAGTTTGCTGTATATTAATCTCATTAGGGAGGTTGAGAATGTCCAGGAGCTATGAACTACCCTACACAATGAACATGGATTTAAGTAATAATTATTATGTATTTATCCCCTATTATGTCTGATGATTTTAACAAAAAAATACTTTTATTTAATTACCTTATGTGATCGATATTATGTATTCAATATACAAGATGAGGAAACCAAAGCTCAATAAGTCTAAATCACATGCTTAAGGACACATGACAACTAAGTACCAGATCTAAGACCCAAATTCAGGCTGCCTGGTCCTAAAGCATGGTCTCTTTTTGCTCTATTGCCCATGATACCAAGAAATGTATTTAAATAATAGTTTAAACATGGTTATTTGTATTTGGTGTCTTTGTCCCCCTTGAACATATAGTACTGTCCATCAGTCTGGCGTAGAATAAAGGTAAAGGGAGTAGAAAAAATGGCTAGTTCATGTGGAGTACTGAGAATTGATTTTTCTTTTCAGTGCTGGTGCATCAAGTATTCTAGGGAAGCACTCCACTCCTAAGCTACCACTCCAGCCCAAGAACTGACATTACACTATTTATTATTTGTAGAGAAATTAAGCAATTCAAACATTTTTAGCAAGAGGTATTCTATGTTCAAGTGTCATCCCTTTTTATTAACATACTTAGAATGCATAACTTCTTAGAAAAGATACATAAGTTTATATAGAACTAATTTCAACATAGTATGTTTATGTCGGCATGCCTATATTTGACAATCAATATATGTATACTTCTATTTTCATCATATATGAAGATTAACCTGTTAAACTAATGAAATACTAAAACAGTTTTGGAAATATCACAATTATGCTTTGTAAATGATTTCTTTCTATGTTGGAAAAAAACATAAATAAAAAAATCATCCAAAATTAAAAAAAATAAATTTTAACAGTTGATAATTTTTCTTTTAACATTTTAAGAACCTGGTGAGAAAGACTTGGATAATTAATATAATATAATCATATTTTAGTTTAAAAAAATTGCTACCTTATTTTTAAAAAGTCATTGTAGCATTTACCAATAAATCAGATGGGAATGTCCCTTTCTACTATTTATGGAAGGTCACATAGACTGTACTTTCTAATAAGTGGCATTAAACCTACAACCACATATTTTCATGGTGATTTATTTCTAAAAATGTATTTTATCATTTAAAAAAACTCATTCAATGACCATTACAAAGAACCAGAATACTATATAAAGGGCCCTCAGGTCATTACATATTGTGAAACTATAGGTAATTGCCAATATAAAAGGTTGCTATTTGTGCAAATTATGAGTTAAGTTGCCTAAGAGATGTGTGAATTGTTAATAAAAAGAATCACTGTTCTTCAGTGATTGTAAATGCAAGTGACTTCTACTTTATGAGGTATTAGCTCAGAAAATCAAACTGCTATTTAATTTTGCTCTGGTGAGCCCATTGTCTTCATTTCATGTCCTTCCTGGGATACATTTTTCTCTGTATTCTTGAGGATTTATTCATGAACTCCCATTAGCATTAATCGGGGTTGTATAACTCTATCCCCTACACAGCCAGTGGTAAATTAAATCCCTCCGGCATAATTTTCTGGCATTTAAATGAGTCTTGGGCTTTATAAAATACAATTATAGTGCAAAGTTACTAATGTAAATACCTAGAAGATATGGGGAAGGGAATTAAAGGTGCCCTTTACAGTGACACATGAGAGACTGTACTTGCTCAAATTGAAAGACAAAATTGAGAGAAGTTCACACAATATCCATCTGATCACCAGTTTGGGGAATAGTGCTGTCTCTTGTGGAATTAATAGATATTAAATTCAAAACCTGACTTAAATATCAGATCACATAGCTTTGTTAACCAGGGAAATAATGTGACCACGCGTTTTTATTTTGTTTTGTTTTTGTTCTAGGACTACTGAAGGTTTAATATTTATAGCTCACCTTGGTGGTAAGAGGCTATAATCATCTGTAGATTTCGTTAATCTATGTAGCTGAATGTTCAGAGTTACATAATTTCAAGTGAGGAATCCATAAATAATGTTAATCATGGCATCTTGGAGTGAGGGCACCTGAAATGCATGGTGCAAAAAAATCTCAAGTTCCTGAAAATATTAAGAATGTAACTCTTGCCTGGCATGGTCACCCAAACTTGCGATCCTAGGAACTCAAGAGGCTGAGGTAGAAGGATGGCAAGTTGAAGACAATTAGTGAGGCCCTAGGGACTTACTAGACCCTTCCTCAAAATTAAAACATTTAAGAAAGGGAAAGTTGAGCATGTGGCTTAGTGGTTAAGCATCTCTGGGTTTAATCCACATTACCCCCAAAAAAGAAAGAAAAAAAAGAATGCTAACTCCTTATCTAGTCAAAGCATATGTGCTGGGGCTTATTATTGGGTCAAGTTTGGTAAATACAGTATTTATTACAAATATAATTCAAGTATATCAAGAAATCCTACTCTTTGCAAATTTCACCCCCATAACATTACTTTTTGTTTTTTTTAAAGTATTGCACTATTGGTAATTTCTTTCCGGTATTTCAATGGTATTTTTGAATGCACCTTCTGAAGCCCTTTATAAAAATGAGCTTGAAAGGAATTTAAGATTGCTTATATGTCAGAAAGGAGCAGCATGGTAGATGTTTAATTGTTTAGTGAAACATTTTTTTCCATCCAGGAAGCCAACTAACTGAGAATCTGGATTTATGGAATGGAAAATGTGTCACACTGGGACAGAGGAACCAGATGAGTAATAGCAATGGCAAGAGCTGAAGATTGAGGGACTCTCAGGAACATCTCTGACAACTTCACAGGAAACTTGAAGTTGGCTCTGCTCTCAGTAGTAGCTGGAAGTTACAATCATAATCCAAGCTCATTGATTCACTTGGAGGGTTGCATAATTTATGCTGCTGAGCTCTGCAGTATGTGCTTTGAGTTTAACAAATGTGTGTTTGTGTCTTTATCTTTACATAAATAAATGAATTAAAATTTCTGAAGTTCATTTTCCTAATGTAATAAACGTGGAAAGTTTTTAGCACTCAATGAGTCAAAGAACTCATTGCATGCAATGTATATGCAACTAGTTTGATATTTGGCATGTAGTTATATGGACACAGAGGCACCTCCTGCAAATAGTAGCAGCCAAGATCAGCTGTGAGACTTTTCTTCTGTGTAAGTATACATTCAGGGGAAAGGGTAATACTATTCTGCACATCCACCATGTTTGACCATCCATTCCTTAAATTCCCTTTGGTACCATGAATATTTTTAAATGATTTGACATATGTTTTGGAATTTGATGCAAATTTCCATTGCTGTGGAGTCTTTTCACATATGCATTCCTTTCCTAGAGTGTTTATTTCCGTGGCTCTTTATCCAGAACAGTTGTCTGAGATCCTCATAAGTCAGAATGTAGCTTGAATCCACACATCAGCAAAAATGAAGCACCACAGAGACCCAGAGTGGTATGAGAAGTAGGCATGAAATGCCACAGTGATGTCAGTAACTCGTTTGGAGGTCATGTTAGCTTGATCACATTTCAGATGAAAGAACTTGAGCTTCTGTTATGTTCATGGACTCATGTTTATTTTTTTCCATGCTGCTATTCTGAAACCATGTTGTGGGGAGAAAGCTCATCACCTTTTTTATAAAATAAATTAAAGAGAGGGAAATTCAATAGATAGGTATTAAGTGGTTATTATATTTCAGACCAAATGCAAATACACAATGCATATTTGATCAGAATTGTTAGAACCCTCTGATTCTAAGACATGCTCCAGTGTGGGACATTACATCAGAAAATTCTACCAGGCTGCTTTTTGGAATTTTGTTAATTTCCACTGAATCCAACTGTAGGTATGAGAAGGGCCTTTATTTAGGTCCCACAGAGCATATACACAAAAAATAAATATACTAACAAATACCTGGGTACTTTGATAGGTCAAGATTTTGCTTTTACACTGGCATAACTTTACCTGTAGCAGTAAACAGTTGCTGCCATCACCAACTCCATTCAAAGAAAACAGCCTACCTCTTGTGTATACCCTCAAACAAAAGATAACTTGATTCCTAACATTGCAAAATGCTGGCAGGTTGGGCTGTCCTCACTGAGAATTAGACGGAAAGAATTCAAGCAATGTAAATACCAAAAGAAATATCAAATTAAGCCTGTGGAATCCTTAATTTCAGTTATACAATTACAGTTTGTCACGATCAATTCCTTTATGTTTTCATGTCCCATTTTGTATTGGTGGAAGTTTCCATGAATTAGTATGTTATTTTTCACAGTGCATAAGACGGCCAGGGAGGCAGATTTCAATGCTAAACTAACTTCATTTCACCGATAAATTTCTATATGTGTAATTTTTCTTATGACCAGGGGTCAGCACTATGGATCCCAGGCAAAATCTGACCTGTTCTGCTATTATTGAAAACAGGGTCTTTCCTCCCTTTACACCCTCACACATTATTTACATATTACATATGGTTGCTTTTTATTAAGAGCTACTTGGTCTATAAACCTAAAATTTGCAATCTGCATATAAATGGTGATTATTTCAACTTCTGTGATTCTGAATTTTATATTCTGAATTTTATATCAGTGACTAGATATACAATGAATTTTAGAGTGACAGCTTATTTTTTCTAACATATTTAATAATATTGAACTTACTATTAAAAACAACACAACTTCATAGAAGTATACTGAAATTTTTATTTTTGTCAATTATAGTTTCTATGTTGCCTATGACATTTAATAGAAAAGTTTGAATGCATTGGAGAATAATACTTTACATTAGGGATAATTTTAATTTTTTTTTAGATGAGCACTATCATTTATTTTTGATTAACATATATTATCAAATTGCTTATCCTTTTTCTGTGATTACATTTCATTTTTAATTGCTGAAATTATTGAGAACAAATATGTGTGGGAAGATTGGATATAAGTAAAAAAATCTGAAAATAGAGTTTAGGAAAATTATCAAAAGTGAAAAGGAAAGTAGTAATTTTGCCATGATAGCAGTATATTTGACAGGAGGATAGAGTCCAGTGGGCTTGATCCATAACTCTGCATAGATACTTCTGTGTTTCTGTCCTGGGGCCTGCAGACCTCTGTGAGGAGCCAGTTCCCTAAGTTCCAATTTAGGCAGAAACATCTTCTGAACATGCTTCTGAACATCTCTACCTGATGAATTACCCTATGATTTGCTAGCTTGTCTATCATTCTCTCCTAGTAAAGAGTGCACCAGCCCTAACCCCAGTGAGTTGGCTGAATAGGGAGAACCTCTAACTTTTTATTGACAGTCACAACTTGGCATCTGTTGCTACAGTCCAAGGCAGGATAGGTCAAGTGCTTCCCTGTCCTTGCTGCCTTCTTTTCTTTTCTCATGTAACCTCTGTTTGGATGAAGGGACTGCTCTTTGAGCCACCAGGATTTATGTACCCTTCCTTACTGGAATGAAAATCTATGATTTGAAAGTCATGTGTTGTAAGAAAAATCTACAATTCCTCTAAATTCTGTTTAAATTAGTATGTGTAAATGCTTGGAAATACTATAAGAACACATGCAGCCATTTTTCAATAAACAAAATTAAACTATTATTTGCTTATTTATTTCAGCATCAGGAGAAAATGGCTAGATTCAATTTAACCAAACATAGATGATGAAATGAAATTAAAATGTGAGCCACAGTTATTTGTAAAATTCACTTGCTATGCAGTCATGCTTCAGAAGTGAAACTGAGCCAAGGGAGACCCCTATGATTTCCATTTTTTAAATATTTATTTTTATTCGTGCATCTTAATTTATTTTTATTCCTGCTTCATGTATATGACAGTGAAAACCAAGAAGAATCAATTAGTTTGCACCTGCAAGGGCTGTTACTTAGAAGGCTGCTTTTCTGATGAACTTCCTCAGGTAGTCTAGTCAATGGTGGGGCAATGTTAAGCATGTTTTCTAAACAATGTCTGCTATTTATTTGAATCAGTACTTGTTACAACCAGCATGATATGAATCTAACAATATATGCCTCTAATTAGGATATTTCAGAACTGTTTCTATACATCTTCCCTGACATGCTTTGAACAACTTCATCAAGCTAGGATTTTCTCAGAGTCTGTTTCTGTTACCCCCCATTGGGTAGCTCACCTGCTCTGCCTCTGGTAGGTTATGAAGCTTGTACTGACTTAACTTACAGAACCAATACATATCACCCTCTCAGTGTTAGGAAATGTGTTACATTATTAGTGGAAGCAGGTGCTTCCTGAACTGCTCAGATGCCAAAAATGATGGGTTTGCATTCTCTCCACAAGAAACATGTTGAAACTAACTCATAAACTAAAATCTGACTGAGTCCCCCTTGTTCTATTGCTTTTTTGCCCAAACACCAAAAGCACTAACAGAGTCCCATCTTTGTATTTTTACCTTCTTATGACATCAATGAGGCTTAAGAATATTTATGATAAACTTGGCAATCCCTTCTTCTTTTACTCCTGGTCTGTATATTTAATTGGCTTGTTTACAGTCTCTTGATTCAATTCAATTCAACAATTCTCAAGGCTCAGCAGATGCCTCCAACTCCACTGCTGTCAATCTGCTTTGCCCAAACTCATCATCTGTGCTTTACCAGTGCCAATCATAATCCCAAAAGACACAATCCCAAACGCCATGTTGTATTCCCAAATGTTTAAATATCAAACAATCAAATACCTGGAGTCTAAAATTTAAAAAAAAATACAGTTCAGAAAGATTAAATTTCCAAACATTAAAATCCTGAAAGCCCAAATCTTAAAAAATACAGTTTCCATTTAATAAAATGGATACGTAAAAGGGGTAGAAAATTGAATTCTGGGGAAGGGATTGGTGTGGATTTGTTTGTACACAGTACAGTCGTGTGATGGGAGATAAAACAAAGAGAGAGAGATCTGATAAAGCATTATTTTGTGTGAGTCTGTGGGGGTGATTCCAGAGATTAATATGGTCAGAGTAGATTAAGTGGGGAAGACTCACCATGTAGATACTGAATATCATCTATTTTCTGAGGACAGTCATGCTGTCAAAGAAAAGAGCAGTTATTTATCCTGATGCAAAGTTTCAAAATACAGGTAAAGATCGTTGAAACCAATCAGCTGACATGGACTGTCTGCAATTGTCCATATTGTATCTACTTTTTCAGATGTTGAATTTTATTTTAGATTTTTAACATTTTTTTCTCTACTTATTTTCTATTGGAGTGCTTTCCTCATTGCTTTAAGTTGCCAGCATTGTTTTTAATTTGTTCTCTTATGTATTTCATCTTCACATCTTTTCAACATGGCAGACATAAATTGTGTAAAGATGTTGAGAGTTCCAGTTTGTTTCACGCATCCTTCATGCCCTGAAAGTGACTTTGTGTGTCAACACTGGACATGTGTAAAAATATCAAAACTTCCTCAATAAATGAAGACATGTCCATTCTATGCATCTGAATTTTTGAAAGAGAGAATTTCTCAATGGCTTGTCTCTTTGGTAAACTGCATATGCAGTGATAACTCAACATCATATTTTATACTTTTAATCAAAAAGTTGGGCTGCCCGCCCTGCTGTTTCAGCTGACCACAGTTATCAAACTGGATGCCCACATTCAGTGAGAATGACATAAATTTATACATTTTGCTAGTTGACACATTTTCTTATGAATATGATTTGCCTACTCATAGCTGTTGTCTATGCAACTGTCATTAGTGTATTAGTCCATATCCTGTTCCTAAAAATGCAATGCCACAAGGTGAATGAATTTTGAGGAGATTCAGGACTAGGGCTGCATCTGAAGATGGTCTCCTTGCCGTCAGAGTCTTGGGGCAGTGCAGGAGCTATTAGGGAAGTAATTTCATTCTGCCATATGGTCCTGCCATGATGTGCCATCACAGGCCCAAAGCTGCAGGGTCAATCAATCATGGACTGGAATCTCCAAACCTGTGAGCTAAGCTAAATCTTCTGTCTTTATAAGTAAATTATACCAGGTGTTTTTTATAGTAACAGAAAGCTGACTAATACAAATGGTCTCTGTTATTTTTTAGATTCCAAGTAGTCAGGAACCTTATATCCTTTGTTACTGCTACAGTTTTTCCTAAAGTACAAGGCAGTGCCTGACACATTGTAAGTGATAAAATTTTGATTGCATAATTGATGGGTTAGCTGGATAAATTAACCCATTAATTATGGTGAGAAGACAGATTAGGAAAGACTTAAAATTGCCTTGAAGCAAGACATTTTCTATGCACATAGAAAGTTTAAATTAAGGATAATATTATACAGATGAACACGGATTAGAGATGATTAATACTCCTGTGTATGTGATGAACCTTAGTCAGAGAAAAATGAAAATGTATGTGTGTTAGAAGATGACAGAAACAAAAGAATATATAACTACTGATATCTCTGGACAGCTTTGTTGGAACTGAATTTGAAGGTGCTAAAGTATTTGAATTTTTGCTTTCAGGGAAGTAAGGGGTCACTGAGTGTTTTTAAGTAGCGGGGCAATATGATCAAGTTTATGTTTTATTAGAATGATTTTAATCATTATGTGTGTGTGTGTGTGTGTGTGTGTGTGTGCATGCATGAATATTTGTGTGTTATAAGAGGGGACTGGTTTGAAGAAAGCAAATGAATTGAAGTAAAGGAACATCTGTAGCAGGACACCAAAATAGTTTAGAAGGAGCCCACGAGACTCTGCAAAAAAAAATAGCATGAATCAAAATTGATGTCACAATAATGTAGAAAGAATGAAAGAATCAAGCTGAGTGAGGATTTCTAAGTTGGATAATTCTGATGCACTTCGATGTGTGTGCACTAAAGCATATATATGTGTATAGTTTATTGCATACATACATACATATGCTAATTAAGCAATATAGCATTAGACTGCTTTAAAAGGTGTTCACAGCTGACATTTTAGCAGCTTAATTTCATCATCTGATTTCCTTCCTTCTACTGCTGAATACCACCTGGAAAGAATGAAGACCCTAGAATCCTGGTGCCTGCTACCCTACAGACACCACTTATAAGGGAACATTGCTCTTTCAAAGAAATCCTGACACATAGTAGTAAAATCATTGCCTGTTTGTAGAATAAATGAGAGTCAACTATTGAATAAATAAATGAATTACAATACCAGATGCACTTTGATTTCTACCTTAAAAACCACCCAAGGTACACCTGGAGGACAGTAAGGATAAACAACAAGCATGGGATCTAGTTAAATGTTCTAACTCTGCAGTAAAACCACCAAATGTTGGACTTCCTGCTGAATACCACTATTAACAAAGACACATATATTTATTTTCCAAAATAAAGTAAGAGAAGAAGACAAAATACGACAAACTGGATGACACTGAGCAGAAAAATGTCATTTGATCATGTTAACATATGAATTAAATTTTGGAGGGTACACAAATTCATGTATACTTCACACATGATAATGAATATATCCTGAGCAATACTAAAAAAATTATATACCTCTCATCATAGTAATGGTAGTCTATCTCTACATATTGTATCTTTGTTTGTAATAACCAGTGTTTGGGGAATTAGAAAGGTGTTACTATTCCATTCCATGCCTCACATCTTAAAAGTACTGCTACCCAGAACATTTTATAGCCTTGAATAACAAAGATTAAATTTCATTAACAAGGCACCTAATTTAACAGGCAGTGACTGAAAGAATAAAGTCTTTAAGTGTTTCCAGATACTAAGCTTAAATTAGCTTTAATCTTTGACAAGCAATGATTTATATGTTTTCCTAAATATATTTGCAGCCCTAGTAAGGTTTGTGTTGGTTTGTTATGTTCTAAGAAAATAAACATTACATCAACTTGATTCAACCACCAGAAGGTGCATAAATTGGAGAATGCAGAGACTTGGGGTAAAGATGGATTGCAGTTAGACCAGCTCAGAATTATCCTGAGTATTCAAATTTATTACACAGGAGGGGTTACTATATCTTCTTATGGTTTTATGTAGGACAACCAAACCTCTTAATAAATTTTGAAGTACTTCAAATTCAGAAAGCAGACCAAGCAATATTAAACTTTAGATTCTAATGCTTGAAGATATTCACTCTAGAAAGAAAATATGTATCTTTAAATTATGCTTTATCTACCAGATTTCCCAGACACAAAATAGTTTTGGAAATTTTGCCAGTTTTTAAGCACATATCATATACTAAAAATAGGAGGTAGTCTTGAAAGTTGGCATGCCCAGGAGCAACAGAATTCTGCTGTGATTTTTCAATAAGTTAAGCAACTAAAAGAAAAACAGCACATTTGCAGCATTAACTTTGAAAATACAATATCTCAAAATATCTCTTTAGTGTGGACTGAGCTGATGGCATATATCCACACTAATGTTGGTGTTCTTTGGCCCATCAATAAGGAGAAACAATGCTCATCATTGGGACTGAGGTGGCCTCACATGCCAGGATGTGCACAGTGGAAATATCAAACTTTTTGTATTGACAGCTAAAACATTTAGCATTTTACTTGGAGTGGAGGTTAATTAAAATGCAATTACTGAGAAAAATAAAAGTATTTCTTTAAGAAAATTTGGGAGATTTGTATTTGAAATATTTCTCATGAGATTAGAAATATTGACAGATGAAACTAAAATACATGGAATGCTAATCCAGCCTGTGATTTGCTTGCAATTTGGCAATGCTCTTTACCAGATTTCTTTGAAGTGCTTTTCTACACATATCATGTTTTATACAACCTAGTATTCTATTTCTTCCATTATTTTCACAGGGAAGACAGCTTATCTCCCACCTCCTACTCCTCAAAGATTTGAGATCTACCTAATAAGTTTATATATGTGAAACTTCTTTTTCAAGTTTTCAATACAATGTAAATACATGAAATAATCACACTTCTTCTTGTCTGGCTGGATTTATAATAGCTTTATGAATCTCTGTGGTTTCAATACTTTTCAACAGTCAGTTTTCTCAGATATGTGTGCATGTATGTAATAGAGCTCATGTGTGTAATTGTTGATTAGGTGTTGTGGTTAAGATACTAGGTGTTCCCTAAACACTCACATGTGATACATTGCAAGAAAGTCTAGAGATGAAATGATTGGGTTACAAGAGGTGTAACCTAATCAGTGCATTAATCCCCTGTTAGGGATTAAGTTGGTGGTAACTGTAAGCAGATAGGATGTGGCTGGAAGAGGTGGGTCCCTAGGGGCATATTTTTGGGGTATATATTTCATCCTCGATGAGGAGTGCTCTGTCTTTGCTTCCTGGTGCCATGTACCCAACTACTTTCCTTCACCACACCCTTCTGCCATGGTGTTCTGTTTCATGTTGGGCCCAGAACAATGGGGTCGGCCATCTGTGGACTGGGACTTCTGAAACTGTGAGCCCCCAAATAAACTTTTCCTCCTCTAATTGTTCTTGTTGAGTCTTTTGGTCATGGCAGATAAAAAGCTGACTAAAACACTTCTTCCCATTCCCTGTGTGTTCCAGTGGCCTCCACCAGAGTGACACTATATTTATAGTGTTTTTACATTATGTCTTATTCTACACTTACTGACTTCACATCAGGAGGAGAAACAAGCAGTTTTCAATGCTCCATTTGTTGTATCCTTTCTCCTAAAAGGCTGTGAGCGTTGGGTACCTGCTCAGATGAACTGCGTGGGATCCAGACTTGGAATAGAATGTGGCAACCCAGAGAGTTATGGAGCTCATTGGTCACCCTCCTTAGCCTAAGTTTGTCAGTAATATTGCTGTTCTACTGATCTCCTTTACAATTTACCCCAATAAGGACAAAAGAGAAGTAATTTACTAGAACCCCTAAAACCCTAACAGAGCCTCTTGTACAAGCTGCAGATGTCAATATAAAAACAAATTTTAGGTAATTCTCTAATACTTGATTTATCTCCTAAGAAAGGCAGAATTAGCACAGTGAAATATCCCTGATAGGGTGTGTATGTGCATGTGTATGTGTTGTATATAATGTGAAATTTAATGCAGTTGTTTCTTCTATGTCTTCTAGTTTTAAATCAGGAATAAAAGTGAAATACATCTTGTATTTCACTCTGATTTGAAGATAGGATTGAATGATTTGGGTAGTCTTCTGAGGGAATTCTTAAAAACTCTTAAATAGATTCAGAACTCAAGATCACTACCACCAAGACAAGGCTGAAACCAGTTCTTATTAGTGCACTCTGCAGTACGTGAGCTGGTCTCCCATCCCCTTTAGCTCTATTTTAGGATTTTCTGTAGTCAACAAAGTAGTTTCTTTACAAATAAGTAGAAAAAAAGAAGTAAATCGTTCATTTTAAATTAATGATTTTCATTTGATATTGTGAATTAATCCACTGATATGGATCGACTGTAGGCAGGTATGGTGTGGCTGAAGGAAGCATGCACTAGGGCTGTGCCTTTGGGGTTTATGTGTTCTGCCCTTGTCTCAGGCTCAGAGTCAAAGAATCAACTGACCATGGATTCAACCTCTGAAACCATGGGCCAAAATAAAATTTTTCTCATCTTAGTTTTTCTTTTCATCAGAGCAACAACAACAACAAAAATAACCTGATTACAACATATATGTAGCATTTGGTGGACAATAAATTTGTGATTGATTGATTTTCTTTTAAAATCCCTTAAGTGTCCTGTGTTTAAGCTATATTTTAAAATAATTATGTAGGTACAACATTTGTACTTTGTAAAAGGATTTTCAACCATATTTTTTATCTGATATTCAGAGGAAGGTATTTTCCTTTTATATAGTTGCACACACATTCAGCAAGAAGGTAAGGGAATCACTCACAGGTTCATGGCTGTGGCAAAGGGAAAAACTTAAAGCTCTCTCTGATCCCATTTAATGAAGTGAGAATTTCCTTGGCATATCCAAGACTATTGACTAAATTAGTAAAGCTTTCAGCAAGGAAAAAGAGAAGTAAGGACTTTGTTAATATTTTTACTTTTATTAATATTATTATTTTTTTTTTTTTGAGCAAAGTTAGTTAGTGGGAAGACTAAAAGAGCTGAACACATCTGGTGTCCACTGACAAGAACTGTGGTGTCACCCAATTTCCTTTTGGGAGCTGATCTGTCCATGGCCCAACCCTGTGCCCCGGCCTCTGATGCCTAGTGTCCCTCCTGGACATCCCTGAGGGCAGCCGTCTCCATGCACTAACAGAGGTGGGTCGGAGATTTAAGGAGACAAGGTGATAAGGGGCGAGGTTCCTCTCTTCTCCATGTTTGCCGACTACAGTCAGGTGAGTGAGCTGTGCAGTCAGGCTCTTGTTTAAGAGGCCTCTTTCCAACCCCTGTAACAGGCATCAAGGAAAATATATTCATGTGTTTAACTTAAAAACCTCTGTGTTTATGTATTTTCCACTTAGTCATTTTTCTCACTCTCTCTCTCTCTCACGTGCGTGCACACACACACACACACCCACACACACCCACACACATGTCCGTTACCTGAGCAACAGCCATTATTCTTTTATTTTTTTAAAAGAAAAAAAAATGAAAAAGAACAAACCACATAAAATGCTATTCAGATGACAGTTATGCTCCTGAAGGTGGAGCACAGTCCCACAGGTGTGAAGAGTGTTCACTAGGCCACACTTTGGAATTTTAACGTTTGTAGGAATCACTCAGGGACCTTGTTAACATGCAGCTAAGAAATCAGTAGGTCTGAGATGGGCCTTGTAAGTCTCAGTTTCTAACGAGCTCCCATGTGATGATGATTCTTCGGATCTTCAGAATACATTTTGAGAAACAGAGGAGTCTAAACTTCTAGAATGGATGAATGAAAAGAGAGCAAAACTGAAATCTTTGAATCCCTAAAGTTTATATGCAAGTAAATTTTGCTTTCCCACTTTAGGTAGTTTCTTGTTTCTTTTTGGAAGTCTTGAAGAGAAAGAATGAATATCCCTGAGACCAAATTTACTGCCTTTTCTCTTCTGTCTAAACACAATATAACATTTTTAAAAAACTTCTATATATTTATGTAATGCTTAAGCTTAAATTTGTTTAAGCTAGCATATTTATCTAGTACCTTGTATCTGAATATTTACATGGTACCAAACATTTATTATTTGGGTTTGCAACTAAAATTTTGTGGTATATAATATTCTGAATAAATCCATACATTGATGGAGAATATTTTTGTGGCACAGTTAAATCATTTAACCCAAGTAGTTCCCAGAGGTATGTGGGGTCATATAAATATGGTTGGTGGGAAAAATATTCAGCATGGTTTAGTTATCCATGTATATCAGTTTCTGTCCCTGCATGGATGACAAGGCAGCCTGGCATGTGGCCTGCTACAGGAGGCACATGGACACTTTACAAGACTGAAGCCCGGTAGGGAAGTGTACTGTAAGAGGAGCAGATTTCCCATTCATTTTTAGTGTTTTAAACTTCTGTTAAAACCACTCTCTATGAGAACACTTACTAAAAAAAAAAAAAAAAAAAAAAAAAAAAAAAAAAAAAAAAAAAAAACCAACAACAACAAAAAACTTCTCCAATAGTATTCAGTAATGTTTTTACCACTCAGAACACTTCCCTCAACAATTTAACAAATGTATTTTAAATATGTGCTTGCTAAAAGAGGCAAAGAGGGAGAGAAAGTTCCTACAGTCAGGGTTCAAGCAGCTCTATGTGATGAAGTAGACAATGCTTATAACACGTTATGCAGGAAAATACACCAGAATCCTGAAAAAGTGAAAGAAACCAGCAGCAAACTGAAAAGATACAGTATTAAAACTGGAGCTTGAACAAGGCTTTAACAGACGACATTTCCAAGCAGACACACATAGGGTGGGAAGGAGAACAGCAGAAAGTAGAACATCCCAAGGAGAGGAAGCATCATATTGAAAAAAGCGGGGCTTATTGGAGAATGTGCTTGGCTTAGCAGGAGTCTCTGTTCTTCAGAATGGAGTGTGCGAGGGGGAGAGGTGAACCTGTAGTACTGGGCAGGTTCATCAGTGTGATGGATTTTCATCTGGTAAAAAAAAATAGCTTTGTAAGCTGAAGGTAGCTACATAAAATGTGAACATCTGTAATATCACTGTGTCATATTCAAAGGAATCCCATATGATTTCTTTGCTTTAAAAAATATGTGAATAGGGGAATAGGGGCTGGGGTTGTGACTCAATGGTAGAGCACTTGCCTTGCATGTGTGAGGCATTGGGTTCAATTCAATCCTCAGCACCACATGAAAATAAACAAACAAAATAAAGGTGCTACAGAGTATGTGTGTGTATATATATATATATATATATAT